>NC_142314.1:4137500-6645000 GCF_054855325.1 Carica papaya
GTTGGAGCTCGTACGCAGAAATGACTTTCTACTTCCAATCTTTCGTTGCACAACCTCTTCCTTTGGTATTTTGAATCCCATTTCTCCTCTCTCATCATCCGCCACTCTCAATTGCGACGGGTTCTTTCTTTCTATTTTTTTAAGAAATGATCCCGTTTTATATTGTTGGTGTTGAGGTGTTGAAATTTGTGAAATTTATGATTTTACCCCAAACTGCAATGTTTGTTTTTTCATTTTAGTCCTTCTAATTCACAATTTGTTTTTCTACTCTCCTCAAAATGTTCTCAATTTAACCCTTGTGAGTTGCTTCTGTTTGTTACATGATTTTTATTTATTTATAGTATATTGTTCTTTTATTGTTATTATTATTATTTTTTATTAAAATATTTTATTATTATGACTATTGTCATTTTCTTTTAAGTTCTAAGATCTCAATTCTAGATTGTTACACTAAGAGTTGACGTATTCTCCACATAAAATGTTTGATTTTAGGAAGTAAAGGAGAGTACCAAACTTTTTTCCATGGTTAACTCCTGAATCGAAGATGAGGAGCCCTCATTCCATGTTGTTTTTAAAGACCAAGCCAAATGATAACAAGATTTCACCAGATAATCCCCATCCTTGCTGTATGCCCAAAGTAATTTATTCAAACAAAGCCTGCTATTAATTAGGATCCCTAAAATATGATGAGCTTCAGCGGGGTTGAAGAGATTTTCAACAAGTTGCTTATTCTAATCCATCCCACAAGTTGGCCATTAGAATAAGCAACAAGTTGCTTATTCTAATCCATCCCACAAGTTGGCCATTAGAATAAGCAACACCATCCCACAAGTTGCTTATTCTAATCCATCCCAGCGGTCTAAAAGTTGCGCTTTTTTAAACAAGTTTATTGATGTTAATTCTTTGTAACAACTTGATTATGTAGGCTAAACTTTACATGGCGACGTGGGACTCTTTTTCAACGACTTGATAGAGCTCTGTAACCAAAGATGATTCAACCACTTTTCGGAGGCCATCGATTATTGCCTTCAAAAAGTGCAATATGATCATAGGCCTATCCTGATTATCCCTTACATCCGTCAGTCTCACAATAAGGATCCCAAGCCCTTTCGCTTTTTAGCTGTGTGGCTGTCCCACCCCGATTTTCCCAACTTACTTAGGAGAAATTGGCAAAACCATCTTCATATCTAGGAGAACATTAGTAACTTCAGGGAGACTATACATGATTGGAATAGAAATGTGTTTGGTCACATCATTAAGAGAAAACATATCCTCATGGCAAGACTGGATGGGATCCAACGAGCATTGGAGAGACACCACTCTGTTCGGCTCCAAAAGCCGAAAATTCCTTGAAAGAAGAATTAGAGAGGGGCGTTACTGCAAAAAGAAATGCTCTGGAAACAAAAATCTTGATGCAATTGGATTTTTCTAGGGGATAGAAACACCAAATACTTTTACACCCAAACTATCTCTAGAAGAAAAAAGAACAAAATTAATATGCTTAAGGATGAAGATGGTAACTAGAGTATCGATGAAGGCCAGCTTCGGATAATGGCCACCTTCTTTGAGAACCTTTATATAGCCGAAGAGGGACACATATTATAGTATCATGTTAGAGGCTTGTTCCCAAAGTTAACAACGATTATGGTCGTTCAGTTGGACTCTGAGATTATGAATCATGAAATTTATGACACTTTATTTAGTATGCACCTGTTGAAGGCCCCCGGTGTGGATGACTTTCATGTGGCGTTCTTCCAAAACTAATGGGAGACTGTAGGCGAGTTGGTATGTACAATGATCAAGGGTATCTTCTATAGAGAACAAGTACCTGCTGAGATCAACAAAACCCTTATTACCTTCATCCCAAAAGATACTAGACTAGAAACTATTAAAGAATTTCATCTGATCAGCTTATTAATAGTGTTATATAAAATCGTTACTAAACTCATTGCCAATAGACTCAAGCATTTTATGCCTTTTTTGGTTGGCCCTACTCAAGCTAGCTTTATAACCGGTAGGAATATCACGGATAACATTATTATTGCCTAAGAAGTGGTCCACTCTTTGCGAAATTTGCAGGAGAAAGACAAGTGGATGACTATTAAGGTGGACTTAGAAAAATCTTATGGTCACATCTGTTGGGAATATGTGGAGGACACTTTGCTTGGTGTTGGTCTCCCTCCTAACCTTATAAGAATCATCATGCAGTGTATCTCCTTTTATTTTATGCAATTGTTGTGGAACGACTGTCTCATCTAGGAGTTCTGGCCTACTAGAGGCATTCGATAAAGGGAACCGCTTTCACCCTATATATTTGTGTTATGTATAGAATGACTATCCCATTGCATAAACAACTGAGTAAGAAATGGTACGTGAAAGCCGATGCGCCTTGGTAAGGAGGGTCCTGCCCTCTCACACATCTTCTTTGCAGATGACTTGTTACTTCTTGGGAAAACTACTGAGGACCAGACTCAGGTTATAAAGAAAGTCTTAAAGGATTTTTGTGCCAGCTCAGGCCACAAAGTGAGTGCGACCAAAACACTTACTTTCTTTTCTTGCAATGTTACCACGGGTGATGCTAGCTGTCTTTGCAAGATGTTTGAGTTTCAAGTCTCCAATAATCTTGGTAAGTATTTGGGAGTTCTCTTGCTACATGAAAGAGTAAATAAAAATATTTATCATTACATAAAGAGTAAATAAAAATATTTATCATTACATCCTTAAGAAGATTATCTAAAAGCTATCTGGCTAGAACGTTCACCTTTTTTCCTTTGTAGAGTGTTTAACTTTAGCCAAATTCGTCCTCATGACTATCCCCGCTTATGCTATACAGACCACGATCTTGCCTAAATCCCTATGCGATTAAATTGAAGTGATGATCAGAAAGTTTATTTAGGGTCAGGGGAGTGACAATTGGAAAATTAGACTGACATGTGCATGCCTTATGACGTTGGGGGGAGTGAACTTCGGTCTGTCCACAAGCAAAAACAAGCTTTCTTGATAAAATTAAATTTTTCTATGGTTGCAAAGCCCGATCTACTATAGGCCTAAGTCTTCACCCCACAAGTACAGATGACCTGACTTATCGCAAAGTTACAAACTGACATGAATAATCTCCCATCTTTGGCATAACTTTAACCATCTTTTGACAGACCTTCGTATGAACATCAAATGATTAATTGGATCGGAGAGAAATGTTAAGTTTTGGGAAAACTGCTGGTTAGGGAACCTGGGGCCGCTTAAGCTTTTGGCTTTTGCACCTATTTCTGAGCACAATCTCCATTGATGTGTTAGGGATTATGTGGTGTCGTCCAACCAATGGAACTGAGAGGCCCTGTACCGAGTGTTGCCGATGGATATGTTGCTCTAGATGGCGGTAGTACTAGCCCCTAGAGATGACAATATCCCGGATTCCTGTTTTTAAGGTATGACGAGCTCTGGATGTTTCTTGGTTAGCTCAGCTTACGCCCTCCTAGAGAGTGATCAATGGCACCCAGAGGATAGGAATTTGAGAGACATTTAGCATTGGTCAAGTGTTCAACAGGTGCGTACGTTTCTCTGGTTGGCTGTTAAGGGGAAGATCTTGACGAATTGAGAGAGACACCGACATCACATGTCCTCTACTGTAGAGTGTAGTAGGTGTGGCGACCCTATTAAGGATGTGGATCATGTCCTCCGTAATTGCAGCATGGCTAAACTACTGTCGTTGAAGGTCATACCTGCTAACACCCATTCAATATTTTTCTGTGGTACTGTTGACGAGTGGTTCGTGCTAAACTTCAAAAACAACTGGCCCTGGTGCAAAAAAGTAAGATTGGAGAGTGACATTTGGTCTTATTTACTGGAACTTGTGGAACCATAGGAATAAGTTTGTTTTCCAAGAGAGTGAGAGTAGCATCGATGAGCTTACAAAGGATGTGTCCCTCATGACTAATTATATTTTTATGGCTAATAATATGAATCTTTACTTTTTTTCAGGTATGGCGTACAGGTTAGAAGAACTTGTAACTTGATAAAAACCTCTCAAGGGTTGGTGGAAAGTGAACACTGATGGTACTTATCGTATAGCTAACCTCGCCTATTGTGGCGGACTTATTAGGGATGAGGATGGTGCCCGCTTGAGAAGCTTCAGCATGAAGATTGACAGATGTTTTGTGCTTCAAGTCGAGCTTTGGGGTGCTTTCAATGGCCTTCAACTCGCTTGACATACTGGGTTCCGTAGTATTATCATAAAAATGGATAGCGTTTTAGTGGTGTAGTTATTTACTAAGAAAGATTACGACACTAATGTGCATGCTGCCCTTGTTCGTGAGATCAAACACTTGTTACTGCATGACTAACAGGTCAGGATCCAATATTTCTATAGCAAAGGAAATAGATGCGGTGATTGGTTGACAAATATCTACTTCTCTCTACCGAGGGTCTCCACTCTCATGTTTAGGTGTCGAATGATTTCCAACAGTTCTTCACTGACGATATCATGAGTATCTCTTGATCCAGATGTGCATGACGATCTCTTAATTTTTTTTTGATTTTTGCATCTCTTTATATATAAAAAAAAAAATTTACTTAGAAAATAATCACAAACACATTTGTTCTTGTACTTGTAAAATTCAGTACTTTTTATTGGAATCACAAACATTAACGGTCTATAATATTAAGGTAAGTAACAATTTAGAATTAAATTAAATCGAAGATTGATTAATAATGAAAGTCCATACCGAAAACTAGATTGTTTTAAATCCAATCAGAATTGGGTTGGACTAGTATTTTTCGGTTTGGATCGAATTTTTTTCTTTCTAATTTGTTAATTAAAAATATTAACGACTAAAAATTATATATAAATATTTTGTATTTCTGGTTCAAACTGATTTTTTGATTTGTATCGGAAATGAGAATCATATCAGGTTGTTTCATCTTATTTTGTCTCATTTTTTGATCTGACATTAAAAAATTATACATCTCTACTTAACTGGGAATAGTTTGGTCATATGGTTGAATGGTGAATGATGCATTGAGTCCATCGTTTCCGTGCGAGATCTGCCTTGATATGGTTGAATGGTGGATTGAACCATCATCACATGCACAGCTATATCCCCAGTTCAGATTGGAATTGTCCATGTCTTCACATAACTGGCCAAGTGGTTAAGCCACAGAAAAACAAAAAGCTTTGACCAAACAGTGAAAATTAATCCAACAGATGAAATACTGAATCAACAATTTTAACCAGCAGTTGATAAAAAGAGAAAGGTAGAGCAAGGGCAGATATAGGGAGAGAGAGAGAGAGAGAGATGATATAGAGAAACTCTATATATATATATATGTGTGTGTGTGTGTGTGTATTATTTTTTAAAACGTAAATCCGTACTTTCAATGTGTTATTATTAATCAAATAAGTTTTCTGTATACATAATTACATATATAATACACTAATAAAACATATATATATATATATATATATATCTCTCTCTAGTTTTGGTTGGGACAACCTGAAAAGGTGAGTGCATGTCCATGTGGTCATGAACTTGGTTGGGTGGTAGGTCTGTCTCACCAATGAAGAAGAAAGCGCCACGTCCATTGTTTACTTGTTTTGACCTATTTACATTACACTTGGCTTCGTCTCCTCCTCACATCTTACCTAATTACTAATTCTACCTTTATTATTGCCCCCCAAGATTGGCAGCTACCTATCATTTATACAGTCCATAAGTACATATACCCACTTCCTTGTATGTACAATTGCTTATATAAATAACAAATTCATATGTTAAATCAAATAATATTAAATGAATAATAAATTCATATATGACCAAGTGTAACTGAGTAACTCATATGAGATCTTTATGCCACTAAAATTAAGTATGGTTCCACAATTTAGTAATATATTTAAAATTTTAATACTACCCACTTCCTTGTATATGCAATTTCTTATATAAATAATGAATTCAAACTGAATAACCCATTTCAAATTTTTGTGGCACTAAAATTAAGGGTCGTTCTGGAATTTAATATATTTAAAATTTCACACTAGTAATTATAATTATAATAATCAAACCCACGTGGTAATATGTGTATATATATGCTTCTTCGTAGTATATATCTATATATATATATATATGTGTGTATGTGTATGTTTAACGTCCAGCTGGGGTGCCACCACTGTTCGTGTCCTGTCATTATTATGGTTTAACTTAACTCTATAAAAAGTAACATTATCAGTTACTACCTTCCCCATTAATGAGCTTATTTAACAAAGCCAAGCTGTTTCTTTTCAATCTGAACAAAGACTTACAAAATAATAAAAAATGGAGGTGGAGAGAGTTCAGACAATCGCCTTATCATCTCAATCCAAACAAACCATACCGGCGGAATTCATCAGGTCCGAGAAAGAACAGCCTGCAATCTCCACATTCCATGGACCAGCTCCCGAAATCCCCACCATAGATCTTGCCGACCAAGACGACCAAAATCTGATCCGGTCAATCTCTGATGCAGCCAAGGAATGGGGGATTTTCCAGGTGGTCAACCATGGGATTCCAACCCATTTGATTGAGAAGCTTCAGCAAGTTGGAAAAGAGTTTTTCGAGCTTCCCCAGGAAGAAAAAGAGGTGTATGCTAAACCCTCCGGTGCACAAACTGTTGAAGGCTATGGAACCAAACTACAAAAAGATCTGGGGGGAAAGAAATCTTGGGTTGATCATCTTTTTCATAGAATTTGGCCTCCTCAACGAATTAATTATCAGTTCTGGCCTAAGAACCCTACTTCTTACAGGTTTGAAGACTTCTTTTACGTTTTCTTTTTTCAGTTCTTTCCATTTTCATGTATGTCAAAGATAGAACAGATCTAGATTAAAACAAGAAAGAAACAGATTCTTCTGTCCACGTTTTACGTGTTACATGCAGGAAATTCTACGTTTCCTGCCATGTTTTTCTAGTAAATTAATTTTATGGTCATAATAATAATTAAATAATATCGTCTAGTAATCACTTAACTACAAATGTACAGTATATATCTATAAACTATTCAGTGAAACCCATTATATGTGCAAAATTCTACTGTTTGATTTATTTTAGAATGAAAATAAATTTTCTTGAGTAAATTAAATATTGATTAGTAGTCACATATATTTTTGCAAAGTACACTGTAAAATCATTAATTAGCTTTTTCCATTATGCATTAATTTGTGGGGTAAAGGTGGATTATGTATTATGTAAATGTTTTTACTATGAAGTTAATTGTGTTGTTTTTTAATTACAAAGTTAATTATAGAATTATTAAATATAAATATTTCTAAATCAATAAAAAGTATGAATTTTTATTTAAAAATTATTATTTTTTAATATTTTTGCGAACATGTATGTAACTTGTTAGAATTCATAAACTTATAAAGAAATCAAAGTGTTAAACTAATTGATGTTTTACTCACAGGGAAGTTAATGAACAGTATGCAAAGTACATGAGAGAGGTGGCGGAGAGACTGTTTAAGAGTCTTTCATTAGGGTTAGGGTTAGAAGCTGATGTGCTGAAAAACGCAGTGGGCGGTGATGATCTTGAGTATCTCTTAAAGATTAATTACTACCCGCCATGTCCTCGGCCTGATCTGGTTTTAGGGGTGGCGCCGCACACCGATCTTTCCTCACTCACCATTCTTGTGCCTAATGAGGTTCCAGGGCTCCAGGTTTTCAAGGATGATGTTTGGATCGACGCTAAGTACATCCCTCATGCACTCATCATACATCTGGGTGATCAGATTCAGGTTATATATGCATCATTTTTAATAATCTTATAAGTAATAATTATAATTGAAGTATATTAATACGACAGTTGAAGCATTCATATACATATACATATATATATATATTATATTTAGAATTATTATATAAGATATTTTCGCTTTGCAAACATAGCCACAAACGTTTTATATATACATATATATATATATATATATGTTTATATTAATGATTAACGATTTTCTTTTTGTTTCTGTTGATATATCTACCTATAAAAAATTCAAGGAGAGAGTGGAAATGAGAGATTCTATTAGACATATATATAAAATATATTTACTTTATATTCTTTAAGTTTATGTATTCACACATGCATTTTTTATTATTTATTTTATAAAAACACATAATATTATCTTTTTGGTTGAGTAATGAAATTATAGAAACAAATTTGAAAATATTAAATACGAAATTTTATTTCCAAAGCTAATTCTAATATTCATTATCATTATTATTACTTTTAAATATTTTCCTTATTTTTAAATATTAAAAATATTATTTATTTTCAAATGGTAGAATGTCCACAAAATGTTTGAATTTCAATTAGATGAATATACACATAATACGTACAATAATAATTGGGAATTTCATTTGTATTTTCTTTGATGTGTGTGTATACATATTTATGTACATATGGTGGAACTAAAATTGGGTGGGTGGGTGGCAGATACTGAGTAATGGAAAATACAAGAGCGTGCTTCACAGGACAACAGTGAGCAAAGAGAAGGCTAGAATGTCATGGCCTGTTTTTTTGGAGCCACCGCCGGAGTTGGTGGTTGGGCCTCTTCCTCAACTCATTGATGAACATAACCCTCCAAAGTACACGCCCAGAAAATTTAAGGACTATAGCTACCGGAAACTTAACAAGCTTCCACTCTAGATCATTTTTTTCTTCTTCTTCTTAATTTTCTCTACTTTATTTCTTCTATATATATATATATATATGTACACATATATTAATGTATGGGAGAATCAATCTCTTACCCATGTTTAAGAGATGAGGTATGGTAACAATAACTCCTAGTTAATCAAAAATTATATATTATTTATCAACTATGTAAGTATTCTTTATAAAAAAAAAAAATTATGTTGGGATCCATTTCTGTGAGTAGAGGTATGGTATTTTCTGAAATTCCATGATATTTCCATCTAAGTAATGGTTGTAATATGTTAGTATTAAACATTTTTTTTAGGTTATGATTTTCTTCAGGAATGACCCACGTGAGTTTGGTTTAACTAAATTTTATTTATTGAGCATGTAAAAAATAATTATAATTCACATATTTAATCTATAATTTAATTAATTTCACTCATATATTTGATCACGCAACCATGAACTTGTCTACCAGAAAAATGGATTACAACAAAACTTAGAATTGGATGTAAAATTAATTTATAACATATATTATTTTCATATATCGTATTCTCATATTCCATAAAATTTAAAATTTAAAGTAAATCTAATGTCAGATATTCCTAATAGCATTGTATATTATATATACATTTTAATAAATTCCCACAAAAATATTCCCCTTTTATTGTTTACCTTATTTAAATAATTTCATTACAACACCCGTTTCTAATTAATTTGAAACTTAACTTCGTAGGCGTAGTTAAGCTGTGAATATATTTTTCTATGCATATCCTGAATATTCATAAATGTATTTGAACTCTAGAATATTCTCTTGAACTACTTATAATTGTAAATATGGTGAACTTAACTATCGTTATAAGTATAGTTATGACCGCCATATTCACAAATATAGTAAATTTAAAAAATAATTTTTTACCTCACAAGTAAAATTGTTCCAAGAGGAATTTTTTTTCGAAATTCATCTCAATAACCATACCTTTTACCTTTCTCAAAAACCAAATACTTTGGATGCCATTTCTAACAAAGGCTCTAACGCACTAGGTGCGAACTTTCTTGCAAAAAGGTAACAAACAGTGGATAGCTGATTATTGTAGAGGCATAATTGACCTTCAGACATCCTCTTAAAAAGATCTTCTGTTATATCATTCTTCTCAAATGTGGCCGGGTGAGCGCCTCCTCTTGACCAGTCTGTCCATGTAAGCGTCCTGTTTGCCAACAGATGCGGAGCTTCAATGGATAACATTGTAGGGAAATAGTGTTCATCAACATAGCATGCTGGTTTGCAGAACTCTTTGAACTTGGGGTGGTACATGGTATCCTGGATAATAACAATTGCGAGTCTCCGATTAACTTCAAACCACTGAGCACCTTTACGCCACTGTTCAAGTGTAACTACAGGTTGCATTTCACTATTGTAGCGTCCTCTCCCATAAGGTCCAGGGTCGTCAAAAGACCCCACAAAACTGTATTCTGATCTCGATATGTAATGATAGATGATGCTGAAGTTGTGGAGAGGAATGCATGCCTCAGACAGAAGGATGAACCATTCATTAGAAATATCAAGTAATGCATTAGCAAGAAGTCTCCTCTCAGCATCACACATACTCATCTCCCCCCACTCCACAACCTGACTAGGGATTTGTCTCCTGTAGAACACTGATGACTCTGGGAAATCTGAGACATAAGGTGGCAGTGCATGAACATAGATAGAATAATGCTGTTCGTGTCCTTTGAGAAATCTCTCCCAAAGGGGTGCCAGTGGCAGTGGGCCTTTTGTCAAGAACATGAAGGCAATCTTGGGAACTCTCTTAAATGGATATTCTTTTCTTAAAGGTACAAAGGAAGCTCGCCAGAGGAGCTCACTGTCATTCATGGTATGCCACAGTTTGGATGGTGGTCTAATCCAACTTTCTACATAATTAACCTCTTGATGATAGCAAGGAAATATGGTGGTGGTTGTTGCAAGGGCAATCTTCTTAACTCCAAAATACCGTAACATGCGCATGCTAATGATTGAAAACCCAAGACCCAGACATAGAAGCAGCAAGAAGATTTGAAGGAATCTCAATTGCAAAGCCCTAGATTGGGTTGTCCTAAAAGCAATGGTTGAAGAAGGGTCCTTGCCCTCCTCCATTGACACCAATCTTGATTGCATCTAAACTATCAAAATCACTCTCTGGATTCCCCAAAAAAACAAGTGTTTCCAAGTGAAAACCTCTTCTAATACAAAAAACAGAGCATGCCATAGCATTTTATAAAGAAGAAAATGGAGGGGGTTTGGCATTCAAAACAAGTGCGTAGAATACGATTCTTATAGTAGCAAAGTCATTTATTTTCCTAAGACTTTCTGATCTTAGTTAGGGTACTAGCATGGAATTGCACTATATTTGCACTTTCAACCAAAAGGGCAAAGTTATACAAAATTTTGACTTTAGCCCAGACGACATCTCCACTTAACAGACAGAGAACTCATATGACCAAAGTATTTTTCCACAGAAATGAGGTGCATACTACTTTCCATAATTGCCTTATACGAAGGTTGTACGTCACTTTTACATACATTTACATTATGCCTACTTTGGGTCCAAAAAACAAGGACAATCACAGGAAAAATTACAAATAATGGATGGACTAAGTCAAAGATCTATAAGGCTTGGGCTCTCACAAATGAGAATTTCCACTTTTTGTACCTTAAGATACATGTTTATGAGTAATGAATAGTAATTGGAACTATCCTAAACGTGAGAAGGATTTGAGTTTCCTACTTCTGATGTTATCAGGGGTCATTTATGATGAGAGTTTCCAGCGTGTGTGTCATGATATAAGAACAATTTTCAAAGATGAAATTGGAAAATGACATCAAGACAACTTTTAAAATCAACTTGTCTCTGTTCAGCAAAGTCACCCCCTGCGAGCAGAAGGGTACCAACCACAAGATAGGTGGTCCCTTAGCTCTAGAGAATGCAATAGAACCCTTATGAAAATAAAATTAGGCAAATCATCCCTTGGAGGGAAACCAAAACATGTTATCCCATTAAAGGGTAGAAAGTTTGGTATGTTTTAATGAAGGATTAGGCACCCTAAAGAGCTAGACAATTATACTTCAAATCACCAAGCAGTTATAGTTGACCTATTTATTGTTAGCTTTTCTAGTCCATTTACTTTTTAAACTGTTTATTGTTATTCATGCATTATATGACAACTATTGACAACCATGTATTCATCATTTATACAAATAAAGCAACAAAAGAACAGAAGTAGAAACAAATTAGATACTAATCTTCTTTCCCAAATGATTATACATAAAGTGAAATGGACTATAAGCAATAAGAAGGAATGCAAGAAATAAGCTAATAATAGAAATATAAACAATCACATCAAAGGAGGGGACTGGTACCAAAGACAGAAAAATAACCATGGGAAAGTCATTCCTAACTCACAACTGTCAAGGTAATGCACCAAAAAGTTAGACAAATTACATGCTACCCATGAGGCAAAGGTGCATGACGCTTAGTCCAAACGTACAACTAGTTTCACGCCTGGACATAGCTAGTGAACGAGAAAAATAATAGTATCGAATTAATATAAGCTAACTAATTTCTTTTTTTAAAAAAGAAGCAATCTTAGCATACAAAAAGAAATGAATTGAGAGATAGGAAAATAAAGACTAAAACAGGAAAGAAGAGAATTCTTAAATGGTTGGGATATAATTTTACCCTTTGATCTATTTCGACTTCTCTTACTAGACCAAAAATTGTGTGTTCACTTCCTGACAAATAAAAAGGAAAAGAAATGGTGTATCCACCGCAGTGAAAGTATCATATTGGATGATGAAGATAGGGTTCTGTAGCAATCTGAACAGGGTTTCGAATATGTGGGAATCGCTGCCTTGGAATGAAGAAGGCAGCTCTATTTATAGATCCCTTGGTTGGATATAGAATGACCGAAAATGCCCAAAAATTTGACGAAAGAGCCTCTCTTTGTAATCACTATATGACCAACAGTATTTTGGTGTCTAAGGATTGATTACAGGTCTGGAGTAATGATTTTATGTTACAAATCACGCTGGCAATCATTTTGAATTTCTGTAACGGGCTTGCGTGAAAGGCCGTGAGTAGGCACACAACTAAAAATTCTAGTTGAGTGCCGCTTGACAAAAACTTGTTTTCATTACAATACCTCTCGTTCAAGTTTCAACACTGCCATGAAGGCTTCTTGAGGTACATCAACTTTACCTATTGCCTTCATTCTCTTTTTCCCTTCAGCCTGCACGCATATAAATACAACAAAACAGTTCAATCCACAAGCAAGCACCCTAAGTTTGAAATTTGTCCAACAAAGAGGTAAAAATTGAGTCAGAATGCCAAACTGGATGGCCATCCTTTTTCTTCAGGTGAATCATTGAATAAATCTTAGTAGTGGAGGTTTTGTGATATCTCTGGGAAAAGTGATTAATTGCATGTATATATTGTTTCTTTTCGTAACAGATTGTATCCCTAGACTTAGACTGATTTAATTAGATTGCCATTATGATAAAATATCCTATAAACTATGGGACTCCAAAATAATTAAGTTTCCTTTTCTATAGCTAGGATTATTGTATATACATATGTAACTTTTATGTATCATAAGATCAATAACAAGACATCAAATTCTTCTACAATAACTAACATGATTTTATCAATTGAGCCTACCTTTGTTTTTACTGCCTCTGATTTATTTCCAGAACAACCAGTTGTTGAAGGCACATGTCATACTTGCTCATTTAGATTTCCTCTTGCCTTAAAAATGGAAATTCCTACTCTTATCTAACACAAAAAATCCCCTACAATTTGGATATGTTTACACCCCTTGTATAAAATTTTAATTCAAGTATCTGAATAAGATTTTTACTATTTGGCCATCAATGTTATATATCAGGCTGAAATAGAAACATCAGCACATTGGCCCACAACTTATCAATCTGAAATACGGTAGATATATGAAGGAAAAATAGGAAAAGAAGAAGAAAGTAAAAAGATAACAAAAGGGACGAACTCCAAACAAAATTCTCTAGTCTCAGATATTTCATTCTTCATTCAAAGCGCTATAGCAATCTAACTAGAGTTCTTCAGAACTCTATTTTACAATGACAAATCATGGAGCTAACAGTATTATTATTTATTGGAAGGAGAAGTAGCAGTACCTGTTTCTTAAGCAACTTTTTTTTTCTTGATATATCCCCACCTACAAAAATAATGGATAAAACAGAATTGGATTATCAAAGATGAATACCTATTAACTTTAACATGATTGAATCTGAAGCCCTAATTCCATGAAGCATATTCATGAAAAATGAAATAACCAAAAAGAAAAACATATCCTATAGACTGTTAACAAAAATAATGGAAAGTATCCATGACATAACTAAACCAATTAGTAATACATATACTTCTTTCTATGTAGTATGTGGGGATGAGACTATGAGTTACCTTAACCTTTCCTTCTAGAGATACCTTTGCATACCATTATATACATATATATATATATATATGTACACTTGTTTTTGGCAATAATAACAGTATTAGTATTAGTTTTCTTCTCTGTGTTTCCTTCAAGGTATCAATCTCCCTTCATCTCACTTGATGAATCTGATGGAGAAGTATGAAGAAAGAAACATATCCTATGAATGTGGTACCTTGAGAGCACCATTAAATTGCCCCAATACTAACAGTAAGTGCAAATTACAAAAATCATCTCCAGCTTTCTTGAAAATTACAGAAATTCCAACTTAAACAAAAACAACTCCATTTTCAAAACTATTATATAGAAACTCTCCTAACATTAAATTTAAATATGAAAAAATTAACAAATACAAGGAAATAGCTACCTTTACTAAAACAAACGTACTACCATTTTGTAGATCTTTTTCTTAAACCATTTTTTCCTTTTAAAAAAAAAAAATTCTTCTCTTTTCTCCTCTTCTTTTTTCTTCTTTCTTTCTTCCGTTCTCTTTCTCTCTCTACATTGTGCCAGCATCAACATCTCTTTCTTTCTGTTTTCTGTTACTAGAGTTTGCTAACCAAACAAATGAACAATGTTCCTCTAAAATTTCAAACTTCTCTTTCTCCTCTCTTAATTTCAAACCATTTCCTTCCTTTTCTTTTTGACAAATACTAATTTTTCCATTTCCATCCACTTCATGTTTTTTGGGCCTCACTCCTTGCCCAGCACACAAGGAAGGGGAAGTCTGTGCTGCCAAGGTAAGAAGAAAAGAATAAGAGAAAGAGAAAAAAAGAAAAGAAAAAGGAAAAAAGAAAAAAGAACAGGGATTATTTGACAAATAGAACTATAAGAAAAGGTGGTTAGGTTTTTTTAGTAATGGTAGTTATATCATTTTACTTGTATATGTTGATTTTTAACATTAAAAATAAATGGTAAGGGTTTCAACATAATAGTTCTGTATATGGGATGGTTTTTATCTAAGGCTTGGAAGTGGAAGGTTTCCATAATCTTACAAGTTTTTGCAATTTGCCTCAGTGATAATAGTAAATATTAGAGTGCAAGGCCAGGCTACTCCACTAAGCCCATATAGTAAACCTCAAGAGTAGGCTCGATCTGGCCAACTAATACCCATTTACTACTTACTAGAACTAAGTGGCTGGGAAAAAAAAAACTGAAATTATTGATAGATAACATTTTACTAACAAATAAATCCAAACAACAGAAGAGAGAGGAAGTGGACGGCCATAGGATTACCATAGCATTTGGCCAAAACATCCTTCCTAATTGCTGACAAGGATTCACTAGCGATCACTTTTGAACCTATGCATGCCTGTAGCAAAATAGTATATTGTAACCAAGTTAACATATAACCATATCAATGAAAGCATTCCACACTGAAGATTATTCCCGAAAATCAGATAACTACCCACATCAAAATTGGAAAACCAAACGGTGAACAGTACAAGCAAGTCTACATACTACAATGATTAAAAAAGCAACTACTTGTTAAAAATAGTTATCAGATTGAATGTATAAGAAAACTGAAGAATCCAAGACTGAGTGGAAAATGAGAAAATGTCCCATGAATTTTACACATCACATGGAAGCATCTATAAATTATAATGTTTCTTCTATAAGCTCTATAAAAATATAACATGCTTTCTAGAATACCAAGAATCAAAATGCATTACCCACCAAGATGGAGTAAAGAATCTTACTTGGATTGGTACTTTGAACATTTGTCGTGGTATAAGCTCTTTTAGTTTTTGAGCTAAAGCTCTTCCTATGCTATATGCCTGAAAAAGACAGGATAAGCTGAATTCACGAGAATTAATTTAGCTCAAAATTAAATAAAACAAGCGCGTGAATCTGCACATTGATGTGGGACAATAATTTTGTATTTTTATTCCCTTGTAAATTAGTTAGTCAGATTATCAATTTGTTTGTGTTCAATTGGGAAATTACATATAAAATAGACTTATATTACGATTTGTAGTCATCATAACATCACATGGGCAAAAATCATTAACAAAGATTGTAATCATCACTACTTTATATTTTTGATATGCAAATAATATTTAAAGTTCAAACATTACATAGCATACTGGCAATGCAATAATGGGATATATGAAAAAAAAAAATTGAATTGGTCAATATTTGCCAAAAAATTTGGATTGCTCATATCCCCCATATCACACATAAGAAAGAGAATGTTTTTTTTTAAAATAAAAAAGTATAGTATGTATTTACAAGGCACCAAAAAGGGCATAAGAAAGAGAATGTTGTTTATGAACTTTATAAAATAATTGAAGTCACTTACTAATAATAATTTGATAGCTTGAGTTTGAATTTTGAAGCAGCAATAGTTTGTACTAAAGAAGTTGTTAAGCTACAAATATTTGGGCTTAAGGGATTGCACATGGCATTAAAGCATGTTCGGTGACTCCATACTAATGCAGTTTTTGACCTTTTGAGTCCATTTACTACGATTAGGATATCAAAAGTTTGAGTAGAAGAATTATAATACTACTATCTCACATTGGAGATATGCGATTAATGAACTCTATGCATGCAAATTAGACTCTTTGGTTTATTGTACTTGTGAGTTTGCAAAGCACACCAGAGCTTCTTATCCTTTAATTAATAATATAATTGTTTCTTTTATGACAATTCACTGTGATATATGAGATCCGACTCAATATGTGTAATTATTAGATTATAAATGATTTATCATCTTTATTAATTGTTGGACTCGAACAACTTGGTTATATCATTCCATAGAATGATTTGTACACAATTCGAAACAAGAATCAATATTATAGTTTGAGCAGATCTCTACACATACAAGTTAATAGTCATAAAGGACACAAAATGTTATTATTAATCAACAGATAAGATGTATTGCAACTTAACACTCATCACAGAACAATAGTTCTGTTACATTTTCTGAAGTCACTTGGATATGATTTCCCTAAACAGAAAAAAATGGATGATGAAATTTCCTACCTAATTGGGTTATTGTTGGTTAGTAAAGTCTCCTAGTATAGTTTGGGTTCTAGAAGGGATCAAAGAGTAATTATCCTCCACCAAGATATATAGATCATCTGGTTGTCTACTGTGGCA
The DNA here is from genome assembly GCF_054855325.1 of Carica papaya. NCBI lineage: Eukaryota > Viridiplantae > Streptophyta > Magnoliopsida > Brassicales > Caricaceae > Carica > Carica papaya. The sequence continues at coordinate 4,154,767 of NC_142314.1, forward strand.
AATAGTTTTTCTCGCTTTCAGTTTCTAAAAGCACAATAGGTAGGACAGAATTCAACTTTAAAATTGAGTTCATTTATGATTGCATAAACAGACTGAAGATTACTACGAAATTCAGGGACGTGAAGGGCAGATGGTAGTGTAATGGACCAGAGCAAGTAACAAAACCTGTTCTAGTGATAGGAGAAAAAGACCCATGACTTCATAATTACTTGAGCATGGTATGTAACTTTTGAAAGTACCAGAAGAGCTTATCATCTGGTCCAGATGCTCTTGTATCTATAATCGAGTACTCAGTTTGAGCTTTAAAGACAAAAAGAAAAATAAGACCTAATTTGAAAAAGTTGGAATAAGTAACTAAGGTTGAAATGGAATAAATTCAAGACTCAAAAATGTCTTATGACTGTAACTGTTCATTAGAAAAGCTCCAAGCATTTGTTTTATATCTCCAGCTATTGGTGGTTCTACAACTTCAAACAGATTTTCTTGCAGCCTTGTCGAACCACTCTGTCTGCTCTGTGATCCTCAGTAGGCCATCAAACTCCCAGTAGCTCTCTCTCACGTCCTGTACCCGAATAATCACATAATAGATGGTCTTTTTCCTACAAACTCTAGTACTGGCTTTAGGTTGCTTATGAAGGATATTAGCAACTAACCCTGCTTTGTCCACTACCCTGTGTAACAATTTTAGCAACATTTTTCTTCTCCCATTCCTTCTCTCTTTATAGTCCAAGAATCTTGCTTAGAAACAGTCAGCCAAACCCTCTGTATCTGCAAGTCGATTACAACACCTGGAAGCACCTTACCATAAGATAAATCAGTTGCAATCAAGCTCCAAAGAGAGCAAATCAACTTGGTTGCAGTTGGCACCTAGGGAGGAAGTGGGTGCTTTTGTTTTTAAGTAGAAAATCACATTAAAAAATGGTAGCAATCTAGGGCGGCTTGGATAACATGTTGTTAATCAGAAAGCCAAAACTAGAGAAGGGGAAGGAAACACATCACTTATTCATATGCATTGTTGTTTTACATCCTTTCTTACATATACATGATTTTCATAATAGGAAATTATATACACATGGATACATGTAAAAAGTTGGCTGTTTAGGGACCTAACCTAGAATTACATTTAAATAGGAATATACACAGAATAATATAAGAGAACAATATCTCAATAGTCAACAATAATCATCTCTTTTTCTTTCTTTTCTTATATCTTATATGTTTAAAATTATATGATGCCTCTGGAAGAAATTTATTAACTTTGTCTTAATAAATTTTTGAAATGTTTGTTGTTTTTATTATAAGCACAGTATGGTATGGAAGATACACTTACATTCATCTTTCAAGAATATAGACCCAAGTACGTTATGAATTTCAAACGAGCAACACATAAAGTCATACCTTATCCTTGTGCACAATAGTTGATAAAGGTTCCACAGGATCACCGTTAATCAAAATGTCAAGCTTTATTAGTTCACTTTCCTTGTAACTGCCAGTCATTTCAGAAAGACCATATATCAAAATATATTTGCAAGTGGACCATGTTCCTCGTAGAAAAAGGATATACATGCTATTTACTTATGATTAAAACGAAAATTTGAGAATATCACTAAATTGACTCCACCTCAATGTAGGGATGGAGCTAGAATATTTTAACAGTGGAATCAATAAAATATAAGTAAAAATAATCATCATTGGCGTTAAAATTAACAAAATTATTATCAGGTCAAATTCATTTTTTTTATGATTAACAGGTTCAAAATTATTATTTACTAAAACGATTGATCAAATTATTTGAATTATGATATAAAATATCTTCCATTGTGCGATTCTAGCATGGTGTCAGAAGCCTTTGACATGACTGTCAGATTTGAAGTAAATGAAGAAGAAAAGAGGAAGAAGAAAAGGAGAAGAAGAAGAGAAGACCGAAGTCCAGAAGAGAAATAGATAGTTAATTTTATTACTTTATCCGTTGTCCTTACAAACCATGAAAGAGAGCCCTTTATAAGCCTTAAAACAATAAAGCAAGCAATATCAGGGCCGGAATCATGCGGCCATTAAGTGTGCAGCGGCAGCCGCGGGATGAGATGGTGGCTGCGAAAATGAAGAGATGATTAGGGTTAATTAACCCTAACCCTAAATGTTACATAAAAGACTAACTTAACTTCTTTTTTGTTATTTTCCTTTTTTACCATTAATACCTGACACATGGCTATGTCCTAGGCATTGAAGCATTGAGTTCCTTGGGTTTCTAGTTCCTGTGCTAATCATGGACAAAGGGTATTATTTCTATTATTTGTTTTTCAATATCAAGTGGAGGAAATTACTAGCACTTAATACTAAGAGAAGAAGCCCCTGCTTCGATGGAAAATCATAATTTGCAAAGCAGAAAAATTTTATTTGTCCATAATAGATGGAGCAGACTCAATCATTCAGCTGGCCATTGGAAACAATAATCTATGTTTAGATAGCAAAATTACAGAACAATGGTGAAAACAAAGTTATGTATGAAAATTTTATGTGCACTCACCCAATAAAAGTGTATTCCATGCTAGCATAGCCCTTACTTCTTGATTTCAATTGGTCAAAGAAATCACCTACCATCTGTGAAATGAATATTCCGAATCTAACTAATAAATAAAAGAGAAGCCAACACAGCCTACAGGAAGAGGGCTTCAAGCTTGTGAATAAAGGAAAGTAAAAGAAGGAAAAGCTAGTGGTTACCTCTGCAAGGGGTAATGCATAAGTGATAGAAGCTCTATTCTCAGTAATAAATTTCATTTCTATAAATTCTCCTCTTCTATCTTGAGCAAGCTCCATGAGTGAACCAATGTAATCTTTTGGCGTAAGCATCTCAATCTATAAAAAAAATAATAATAATAATAACAACAATAGTTCTACAAGCTTTAACAGAAGATAATTCATGACTCATCCCTAACAACCCAATAGGTTGGTATAACTATGAATAAAATGATTGGGGAACAAGTTACTGTATGAGAAATAACCTTAACAAATGGTTCTTCTATCGACCTCCTTTGTCCAGGTTCAGGCAGCAAACAGGGATTAGAGCAATCAACCTTCAAGAAAATAATATATTTAAGTTGCAGTAAGATAAACACAAAATTACGTTGTTAAGCAAAAAAGCATGCACAGCACCAGAAAGTCATATAAGAGTTCTTTCAAAACAAAAGTATCTTTTTTATAGGGGAAAAAGACAAAAAGAGAATGAAAAGAGAGAGGACAAAATCTCCTCCTACAATTGATACGAGATAAAAGAAAAGAAAAAAGAAAAGAAAAAGAAAAGGGATGAATGTTAAAAAAACATTGCCTCCTAGTTCTTTCACACAATATACAAAGAATAAACCAAACATAAGCCAGCACCCTGCAAAAAATGCCCTCTTGAAAAAACTCCAATCTCTATTATATAACCCCTCAAATACGCAGAGAGAAACATCTCAATAGTAGCAAGAGGGCAAAACCCAACCCCTAGCCCCTTTCAAAAAAAAAAAAAACCAAACAGCTTACTAAGCTACAAAGCCAACTTCAAACTTTAAAGCCAATGGCTATTAGTCACTAACACCCAAAAATGCAACAAACAAATGTTAAAGGAAATAAGTCTACTCAACTGTTACATCTTACTGAAATCATTTATGCTAATCCTATGAAGTACTGCAGTTCAAATAAAGTTGGAGAACTTTTACCTTCCAAAAAGAAATGGTAAAAAACCAAATAACTAAAGTGGGGCTGAGTCAAAATTCGAAAAGGAATCAGCAAAATAATGTACGTTAGAATCTAGAGACCAATTCTATTTATTAGGTTTAAGTAAATGATAGAAATATGAAAACAAATTAAGAGCATAACTATTTAATTCTAGAAAGAACAAAACTAATTTCAATAGGTGCAGGGTGGAGAGGAACTTACAGATTCACCATCAAGACAGTTCACTCTGTACACGACACTAGGAGCAGTAGTTATCAGGTTTAGATTATACTCCCTCTCAAGTCTTTCCTGTCAAGCGAAAATATGGTTAAGCCACCGAAAACAAAATTTCCTTAACTCCCCAGTATCCATGTCACTGAAGAAATGAGACTGTGGATCATTAAGACAAAGAAATAAAGAAAAATTCAAACCTGAACAATTTCCATATGGAGAAGCCCCAAAAATCCACATCTAAAACCAAAACCCATGGCACTTGAGGTCTCAGGCTCAAACTGTAAAGATATCAGCAAATATATGAGTTATAAAGGAGATTCTATTTTCAATAAATTCTATATCATTCCTCAATAAATAATTGTCTTCTTGATGTGTTCCTATAATTCTTCTCTTCCTGGTGGATTCCAGTGAAACCCAATTGATTCTAGGCTACTCGTCTAGTGTGGACGTCATGAAAACACTTTCACAAGCTTGAAATAATTGTCTTCTCAATGCGTTCCTATAATTCTTATTTTCCTAGTGGATTCCAGTGAAACCTAGTTGACTCTGAGTTACTCGTCTAGCTTGGACATTATTAAAACACCTTTTGCAAGCTTGAACGAGATCAAATAAATTAATTTATTTTTCGATCATGCATCAGATGGTATCAGCTTTTAGAGTTTAATGCATCATGATTGATTAGTTGTACTTCTACTGCAAAAAAGTTCCTATCACCACCTTTTGAAAAAAAGAAACAAAAGAAAAAGAAGGACAAAAGAAGCACAGAGAAACACAAAATTTCAAACAACTCTCCCTAACATTGCCAGCTTCCACCAACAGCTCCAACCACCATTGAAAGGGTGGCTGCACTACAACTGCTAACAAGTTCAGATAACGCTGCCGATTGCACCCACAAAATTTCAGCCGCTAAATTCACCTGAAATCACCATAATTTCCACTTGAACTTTAAACTACCTTGTCTAAACTCACCTTTTTGCTAATGTCAATTTCAACACCACCGATCTAGACACCGACATAACTAGAGGATGTCAAAACCGGAACATGGACAACATACAAGTCAAGCGAATAAGAAGAAGATAATGGGCTTCTCTGTATTGAGCAGATTCAAGCTGTTTCAACCAGTTGGAGTTACTTTGATCAATCTGGTTGACCACTTCCTACTTTCCAGACTGGTTCTTCAACTGTACAAACTGATTCCAAAGTTATTTTGGTATGTTTCAGAAAACTCACATTAAATTGAGTTTTGAGCATATCGGACATTAAATAAGTGTGTATGGTATAGCAATGATTACTATAAAAGAAGGCACTTCTTCAAATGCAAACACTTTTTTCTCTCTAAATGTGATCCAACATTTCGTTCAAAGTGCAAATCAACAAATTAGTATGGAATATTATCATTGAGACTCCCACAAGTAACAACAGTGTCTCAAATATCAGTAGATTTCTTATAATTGCCAACTGAACTATCCCCTAGACCTTACATACTGGCTGTGATGTCATAGTAAGCGACAGGCTTGTGGAAGAATAGAATGATATATACTTCACTGAATATTAGAGCCTTATGCATACAAGTTCGCATGAACAATAAAAGGAAACACATAATTAATTACACGTGTAGGTATATTGTTAATATATCTTTTACCCTAATTATACTTAATATACACTTCTCAACACTTCCCCCCAAGCTAGTGACTAGATTTATCCATTCTCACCTCGGCAATAATCGTATGAAATCTAGGATTACTCAATCCTTTGGTCAACATCAGCAAGTCGCAAGATGGTGGACATCTATGGTGTACATATTAAACCATTATCCAATTTTTCTTGATGAAATATCTGTCAACTTGAATGTGTTTGCTCCTGTCATGTTATAGTAGATTGAGAGTAATACTAAACACCGATTTATCGTGACAATAGAGTCCCATAAGCCTGTCCCATTCAATTCTTAAATCTTTGAGGATCATCTTCAACCATAGAAGCTCACATACCCCTTGAGCTATTACCCGGAATTCAGGCTCTGGACTAGATTGAATTACCACATTCTGTTTTTTCTTTCCACGTGACCAGATACCCAATAAGGAAGGTATAATAACTAGTGATGGACCTCCTGTCAACTACTGATGTTAAGAAGTAACTTCTGATTTCTTTTGAACACGATACCTTCTCTTGGTGTCTCTTTCAAGTCGTGAAATATCCAATATACTGCTTGCAATTATATATCATCGGATCTGTGCATGAACTTTCTCTCCACCAGTTGCTCGGATTTCATTGTGACTTGACTTCCTCACTTGTTGGCATGGTTTGATGTTTTTAGTTGTCATCGTTGAACTTTTAGTGGAGAGGGGTTCTAGCATTACCCCCCTTTTGTTTTCTTCTGCAATCACAATGAAATACCTGCACTAGTGAGGGCATGTCTTCTTTACCTGATATTTGAACTCTTACCTGGTAAAATTTGGATTGAGGCCAGCCAGGAATTGATATGCGTGATCCTTCTCCACAAGCTTCTTTAGACGGACTGCATCTTTTCTGCAATCCATAGTAAGGCAGTGGTACTGATATAGTTTCTACCACCACTTTTTTTATATATTAGCATATCCTGTTATTAGTTTGCTTCCTTACTTTGTAGACCAAGTTTTGATTGTCAGGTCGTAGACCTGAGCCACATATGTTCCTCTGAAATAAGTTTTTCTGACAACTACCTAAACCTTCTTAGTAATGGGTACGAACATACAAGTGTCATTTGTCTCTAATGGCATTAAATTTTAGAGTTAATGATAGGTCCCAGTCAGAAGCTAAAGTAAATTAATAAAGAAATTCTCTTCGGGTGAGAATAAACCACAAGATTTTAGATTCAATAATTGTCTGCCTTCCTTACTGCTTGGGAATGGTTTAAAAACATAAAAATACAACCGCAAACTCCTACTTTTAAGCAACTAAAGATAATGGAGAAAATGAGATAGTGCAGCAACTGCTTGTTGACCGATTCCGCCGCAACAGCTATTTTATCCCCACGTTCTGTGATCGAAATATGCAGCTTAATAGTTAACCGTTATAAATAACTAGATTAGTTGTGAGGTTACATTAGTTGATCTTAGGTTTTGCATCACCTCTGCTCTGGTATTAGTTGTTCCCGATAAAACCAGTGGATTTCAGATTAACTGTGATGCATTACACCTTGGTCTGGGATGCATGTTAATACAACAAGGTAGAGTAGTAGCCTATGGTTCAAGGCAGTTAAAATCCCATGAACAGAACTATGCTGCCATGATCTTGAATTGGCAACCATTGTTTTTGTACTTTAGATTTGGCATCATTACTTGTAGGACAAAACTTATGAAATCTACATTGATCACAAGAGTTTAAAATACTTATTCACTCAAAAGGAACTCAATATGATATAGAGACGCTGGATGAATCTCTTAAAGGACAACGATTGCCAAATCCTATACCAGCCCGGTAAGGGTATTGTAGTTGTCGATGCTTTTAGCAGGAAGAACTCAACACTATTAGCCAAAATGAAGATTTTGAAATTGAGAATGCTTGAGGTAAATCAGAACCTCTAATTGAATCATTATGGTGAAGGCGTCTATCTTGCTTAGATTTAGATCTAACCCACTCTCATTCGTAGAATCCAGGAAGCCAAATCTATAAATCCCAATGTGGAGAAGTAGAAGGAGAAATTGAAAACAAGGGATCAGTCTGACTTTAGAATGTCTATTGACAAAACTCTTAGGTTTTGAGACCGTTTGTGGGTGTCTAATGACTTGGAACTCAAACTGGATATTGTGAATGAAGCTCATACCTCCAAATTGATTATCCATCATGGTACCACTAAAATTTACCAGGATTTGAGGCTCCGTTTCTAGTGACCCGTCATGAAGCGCAACATAGTTGATTTTATCTTCAGATGCCTTACTTGTCAACAGGTTAAGGTGGAACATCAGAGACCTAGTGGTCTTTTACAGTGCCTTCCTATCCCTAAATCAAAATGGGAACATGTGACAATTGACTTTGTCACAAGTTTGCTAGAGACTTGATTTGCACACAATGCAATATGGGTCATAGTTGACAGATTGGCCTAATCGGCTCATTTCTTGACAATAAAGACAACTAATTCAGTTGGCAAGTTGATTGGGTTGTATATTCAGGAGATCATCAGACTCCATGGTATTTCAATTTCCATTATTTCCAGCAGGGGCCCTCGCTTCACCTCCTGATTTTGTACAAGTTTTTAAGAAGCTCTAGGTACCAGTCCTCCTTTAGCACTGCGTACCATCCATAAACTGATGCTTAGTCTAAAAGAACCATTTAGACACTGGTGGATATGTTAAGGACTTGTGTATTTCATTTTAGTGGTAACTGGTACAGGCATTTACCACTGGCAGAATTTGCCTACAAAATAGTTATCACTCTAGTATCGGTATGGCTCCTTATGAAGCACTTTATGGTAGGCCTTGCTAATCCCCAACTTTTTGTAGTGAAATCGGGAATATACATTTTCTGGGAACATATCTTATTTAGGAGAAAATAAATAAGATTGTCATCATCCACAAGTGACGTAATACTCGCTAAAGACAAATCTAAACTAGAGGAGTGCAAAAAGCAGGCAAGTACTGATGATTTTTTAGGAAATGAAAAAAAGTAATTACAACGTAACAATACTCCAAACTACTCTAATCATTACGACGTATCAAATAGCGAGGTCGAATCCACCGAACAGAGTTCCCGACCTAGGAAGAAATGACACTAGAAGGTGTCAGAAACCCAAAGGGTAACAGGCCTTATTATTAAGGAACAGTATCAAATTGTGGGTCTCCCGGCTTAGGTTCCTTGGCCAGAATATGACCAAGTTCTCCTTTTCCTTTGAGAATTGTCCGGATTAATTGTAACCTATTTAGGGAATTCTTTCCACTCAGGCGGTAGACAGTTTGAATATGTTAAATTTGTCCATTGGATTGTTGTGGATTCGTCATGTTAAGGTTTGTGCCGGTAACATAAAATGTAACATCTGAAATGATCTAAAGTTTTCTGAGCAGTTAAGGTCGATTTGATAAGAAAAAACAAAACCCACCAGGCTATACAGATGCAAGCAGGGTAAACGCGTAGCTGGAGCAGGGCAGCTGCGTGGCTACTTACAAAGTTGCATCTAGAAAGCTGACTAGAAAAGACTACATGTGGCAGAGTAGAAGGTGGTGCAACTGCTGTGTGCGACAAAGCAGAAGGTGGTGCAGCTGTTGGATCTTGTAGTGCAGCTAGAGGCAAGACTGGAGGTATGGCTCCTGAAGATGGAGGCCAGTCTTGGTGGGTAGCGGCCCCATTTTGGTGGATGGTGGCCGGTTTGTGGTGGCCGGCTGCTGTTGTGGTGGTGGTCGTCTATGAAGGCTATCCTCCTTAAGGTTTTTTCTCATTTCAATAATAAAGGCTGATTAAGGTTTATAAAAGAGAGCTAGGGTTTTTTCTCTAATGCTTTGATACCATGTGGAAAAATAGAATATTGTGTATTTCATTAAATATTACAACTCTATATATACAGCTTCTCATAAACAATAAAAGGAAACACAATTAATTACACTTAATATACACTTCCTAGTAAGTCTTACGAACATGAAGTGTATTATGATGTAATCAACATGAAAGCTTGGTATTTCTCACTAAGCAAACTTATTTTACAAGACCGTCATTGAAAAAGAAAAAAAAGAAACTTGAAGTAATGACCAAACTCTGAAAAAGTAAAAGGTTCACATATGAGGTGACAAGAAAGGAAAATTTTGACATGTCTCTACAAAATGAAGGGCCAAGACAAAAACTAGATCTGTACAAAAGAAAAAGGAAAAGCTCAAGGAACAGTTGAGCAAATAGGCAAATTATAATAGCAACAGATTAAAGAACAAGAGATGGATGTTATATGGATAGGTATATGTGACTTCTCTGAGTTCACTTAAAGGCCGATTAAGGTTTATAAAAGAGAGCTAGGGTTTTTTCTCTAATGCTTTGATACCATGTGGAAAAATAGAATATTGTGTATTTCATTGAATATTACAACCCTATATATACAGCTTCTCATAAACAATAAAAAGAAACACAATTATTTTAAGCAAAATGTGACAAATTATTTTAAGCGAACTCAGAGAAGTATTAAAAAGTGACAAATTATTTTAAGCGGAAGTATTAAAAAGTTCATTGGGAAACAAAGATAGTAGGACAAGCGAAGGCAACTCATGACAGGGAAAACAGCAAACTCACATTCACTATATGAAATGTAAGATGAACACCCACATATGCACCATATATGCAACTGTACCCTATATGCAAAGGACCATTATTCTGGAATCCAACTGCACCCTACAGAAATATTTATCCTATATGCACCCTATATGCCATTGTACCCTATATGCAAAGGACCATTATTCTGGAATCCAACTGCACCCTATATGCAGCATTTTGGCCCTTTTCATTGCTTACCTTCAAGGCAGCATCATTTAGTTGCAGTTTCTCCAACGCATCACGTAGCTCAGGAAACCTGCCATTGAAAAACATAGAGTAAAAGTTATAAAAGATATCAGTGTCCACAGCGATTCATTCTGGGATTAAGAAAGCAGAAGACAACAAAGATATAATACTGGTCTGCATCAACAGGAAATAGGCCACAGAAGACCATTGGAGTGGCTTCTTCATATCCAGGTAGCGAGTTTTCAGCCCTTCTTCCATAGTGAGTAATAGTGTCACCCACTCTAGCATCCGCAACAGATCTTATTGATGCAGATAGGTAGCCTACCTGGAAGTTAAAGAAAGAGAAAATGAAGTCAAGTTGAATTATAAGGAATGAAGGAAATAATATCATTTGAAATACATATGATAATCATGTAGGATATGAAGAAAGATACCACAGCTTCATCTAAAGTGTTTCTTTTTCCTTTTTCCTCTCCCTCTTCCTTCTTTTGATATTCTAATGGCTACTTGATGAATTGTTAATATAATTCTTTTATTTCTAAAATAAATTGATGGACAGAATTCCTCAAATACAAAAGATTTTGGTGAAGACCAGCAAAAATATCTTGGGTTCATATTTTCACACGAATGTCAAAAGTTGAAAAAGACAGTAAAGACACTGACGAAAGTCCATGGTGTTATATAAGTCAAAGAAGATAGGAGTACCAAAAAAATATATATATGTATATATATTTATATATATATATGACATTGGCAAATGTAAAAAACTGATGAACTTAGGACCACAAAATGAACAACCTTTCTAAAAACAAAAAGAGCGGAGGAAAAAGAAATCTTAAAAGCTTTAAGATCTACCTTGTCTCCTCCAAACAGTAATTGCTTAACAAGACGAATACAACCAAATAAACAAAAGGCAAGAGAATTAAAGTTATATTAAAAAAAGAACAGAACAGGAACTTGACTTTAAAAAAATAGAAGGTAGCATTCGATTAATTATGTAGCATGAAGTAGAGAAATGAAGATATCTGAAAATTTTCCATGAGCTTTTGCCCATAGGGAAGCCAAAAACATCATCTTCTCCCAAAGAATTTCAAATGAGAGCGATTTATCTTTGGAGACCTGATAATTTCCAATCATATCATCCATAAACCTGCAAATAGAGCTCCTTATAATAGAGGTTTAGCTTTTTCCCTCGCCCCTAAGCCATACAAGTTAGAATTCATATACACTCTTGAGGAGAAAGTGTTATCCAATTTAAACCAAATGAATCAAATACATGTATCCATAACTTCCAAGTCACTTCATGCTGAAGGAACAGGTGATTTGTGTTTCCTCTCCTTTTTGGCACATTACACAGATGTTCAAAGATGAACTCATTTAGGCCTCCAAACCAGCAAAAGCTCATTGATTTTCAGCAGATTTAGAAGGGTTTAATTTGTCAAAAACATTGGTGAAATGGCTATGATAACAGTCAGAGTACAGATTGATATGATCAAAAAATGATTTGTAAGTATAAATGCCAGAGGTTCCAAAGTCCATATCCAATTATCCGCCTGTTGGAAAAACTGGACATGTTATGGTAATCTCAATAAGTTAATAAGTTCATCAGTGTCTCTATCATCAAAATTTTTAAAAAAATGTAAGTTCCAGGTTGTAGTACAATTGGTTTGGCTCATAAATTGAGTGATATTATGTATTATGACAACAGGAGAGACATTAAACATGCGGGGAAATTGGAAGATAGAAGATGGTCGCCCTTCAATGATCCTCGAACAAAACCTTATGTCCATCTCCGAATTTATATCGCATAAGGGGAGAGAAAAGGTGTAACAAACTAGAAATGAGCTTCCATGGGGCTTGTTTTATGGAACTCCAGAGACTATATCCCATCAATTCCATTGTCCCATCAATGCTTTTAATCACTCAATGCCACACTAAAGTGGGTTCCCGCAGAAAACACTATAACTATTTAACCAATAGTGACAAATTCCATGATTCATATTCCTAATGCCCAAAACTAAAGAATCTGGACCGACAACACATTTCCAATTACATGAATGATTCCCGGTCTCCTCTCTTGGCCTTGCCCATGAGAACTTTCTCATCACCCACTCTGATGTCTCGATAACTCCGACTGGTATTTGGAACAATTACTAGTAATAAGAATACTAGATAAACGTGTCTACATTAGTGCGACTTTACTCCCCAAGAAAAACAAGTCTCCTTGACAACTATCTAAATTTCTAGGCACCTTTTCAACCATCCTATCCCAAAACACTTCACATCTAAGGATTTCCCCCTAATCGTACACCTGAATAGGTAATTGACAAGCTTATTTAGGAAACCTGTTGCCTCAGCCAGGTTGCTCATAATAGTGAGAGAAATTTGAGTCAACCTAAGTTTCACCAATCATATAAATTACTCTTATGTTCTTTGATATTCATATTTGGAGTGGTCAATATCTCTTTTTTTAACAAAATTTACCTACTCGTCCACAAGTATTTGCGCTCATTATCTCCGTGGATAAACTAAGTTCTTTTACACCTAATGAAAAAATGAAATCATTCCATTATTCCAAAAACCATCTCAGTCTTCCATTACTGAGGAAAGGAATTTCTTTTTAGAGGATAATCTTGCTGTCTAAAATGTATCTATGTCAACATGTTAATAGAGAATAAGCAGCATCTAAATATAAAGCAACATATGAATGTATCATGTACCTCACCCGCATACAATTCAGCCACTTGAATCTGATTTGGGGATAGAACTCCAATTTCATCAGCAAAATAGTCCTGCAATATAGTGATAAATTATGGGAAAGTTAATACAAATATCCACATATCCCAAAGCTTTCAAAGAATTCTTTTTATGAAAATATTAATTTGTATTAGAGAGAAGAGAAAAAGTACAAATGCAGAAGACAAGAAATCCTCCTACAAAGAAAAAGAAAGACTGGAAAGCAATATATCAAGATTGCAAAGCAATCGAGTCCCTTCAAAACAGCCAAAGAGACATCCGGAAGTAACCGTGAGCCTTAGGCCACAAGGCACTAGAGAAGGTCATTGGTCAGAAAAGAAAGAAGGATGGATATTAAGATCCTTAAGTATCCTAGCATCACGCTCCAATCACACATCTACAGACCAGCAAAGATGGTTCCGCTAACAAAGCACTAATTTCCTTCTTCTTCCTGCCTCTGTTAAGGAAAGTAGATAGAGAACCCTCAATAGATTGGGGAACACTAGATCAGTCCTGAAGGCATAGACCAATGCATGTTATGCAGACTCATCTATTGATAGGAATCTACTATGGGCTATTCTATTTTTCCTGGAGACAATTTTGCGACCTAAATGAGTAAGAAGCAAAATATGGTTGGCAGATCAAGTGCAAACACAGATTCAGAGTAACTGAATAGGGAGTGTGTGAATATAGCAGCCAAAGATCATTTTAGAATATTTAAGGATCAGATGAAGGACCACTAATATTACTTTCGGAAACAAGTTTTCCATTGACATGGCTCACAATCTTGTGCTGACAATTTAAGAAATTTTGAGTAGAAAAATTTTTGTGTCCTCCATGTAAGAAAATTCTCATTATATATACAAATATACAAACTAATTTTCTACCCTTAAATTAGCTAAACAAATATGTCATAATTAAAGCTATTAAAACTATACAAATCATAAAATTAAACAAATCTGTTGACTAATTAATTGCATAATTTGCTGTTATAATTATCTGAAATCTACTAATTAATTGTATAAAATCTACTGGCATATATGCCAATTAATTGCATATAATCTATTGTCATAATTATAACAAATCTGCTGATTAACTGCATAATATTTATTAATTAGTTGCATAAAATCTGCTGGTTAATTAATTCTCAATTAATCCCTTTGACATCTCCCCTCAAATTGATGCTGGTAAATCGACAAGTATCAATTTACTAACAAAAAAGTTATGGCACTGACGTGTTAAAGATTTAGTGAAAAGATCTGCAATCTGTAAGATAGTGGATATATGTGGCAGAGTAATAACTTGACTGGTCATATGCCTCCCATATGGAATGACAGTCAACTTATATGTGCTTCATCCTTTCGTGGTAGACAGGGTTGGCAGTGATTTGGATCACACTAGTGTTGTTTGCGTGTAGTGGAGTATGTTGAATTTGCGAGAAACCGAACTTCGTAAGGAGACCACGCAGCCAAATGATCCCGGAGCATGCAGCAAACATGGCTCGGTACTCTACCTCGGTGGAAGAATTAGATACAGAATCATATTTCTTACATTTACAAGAGATAAGGGCATCACCAAGAAACATACACCATCCAGTAGTAAATTTTCTAGTGTCTGGACACCCTGCCCAATCAGCATCACTATAAACTTGTAGTTGAAGAGAAGAACCAGTAGGAAAGAATAACTCACGACTAGTAGTGCCACGGATATACTTGATAATTCGTCGGACTGCTGATAGGTGAAGATGTTGAGGAGCTTGCATGAATTTACTGACGATGTGGACAGCATAAGAAATGTCTGATCGGGTAATGGTTAAATAGATGAGACTACCAACCAGTTTCCGATATAAAGTTGGATCCTCAAGAAGTTTCCCTTCATCACGTCGATATTTGTCATTAAATTTTATAGGAGTGTCAACAAATATACTGTTTGTGAGATCAGCTAATTTAACTAGATTTTAAATATACTTTTGTTGATTCAAAAAAATACCTTGAGGTCAATGATGCACCTCTAACCCCAAGAAATAGGTGAGTTGCCCAAGGTTTTTCATATGAAAAGAAGAGTGCAACAATTTTGAATTTAAGAAATTCTCTCCTTATTAGAACCAGTGATAACTATATCACTCACATAAACAAGAAGTACAACTAAACCCTTAGATGTCCTTTGAAAAATAAGTGAAAAATCATACTGACTTTGAGTAAATGAAAAACCAAGAAAAGTAGATCTGAACTTTTCAAATCATACTCGCGGTGCCTGCTTCAAGCCATATAAAGAGCGTTTTACTTTACAAACAATATTAGGTGAGGGAGTAGGCATACCATGTAGAAGTTTTATGTAAACTTCTTCCTTTAGATCATCATGCAAGAACGCGTTCTTAACATCCATTTGATGTAAAGACCGCGATTGAGATGCAGTAAGGGCTAGTATGGTGCGCACAATTGTCATCTTTGCTATTGGTGCAAAGATCTCATCATAATTTAAACCATACTCTTGCTTGTTGTCAAGAACCATCAATCGAGCCTTGGAACGGTCTATGAATCCATCATATCGAATTTTTATGGAAAACACAAGCTTACTTCTAAAGGGTTTCACAGATGGGGGACATGAAACAACATTCCAAGTTTGGTTTTCTTCTAGTGCCAGAAATTATGCTTCAATAGCTTCCTGCCAACACTCATGCTCCATTGCCTATTTATTTGAGGGAATGGAAATAGATGACAAAGTGGCTGTTAAGAAAAAAGGAGGGGCAAAACCATACCTATCTATTGGTCTATGAACATGAGTACTGCATATAAGAGGAGCAGGTGCGGCGGTTAGAATAGAATTAACCGTCAAATAATCCGTTGGAGGGGGTCCGTTAGGTTTAAAAGTCCGATATGATGTTTGGGCATGCGTCATTGATACACCAAGAGAGGTTTAGAAGGTACACGATCTGCAAAAGAATTAGTAAACCATGGCAAAATAGAAAATGAAGAAGAAATATGATCATGGTGAATAGCAAAAAAATACTGATTTTCAAAAAATGACATATTTCTAAATATTCGAATACGACGCAGATTAGGATCATAACAAATAAAATATTTCTGATGTAATGAATATCCTAAAAATGCACATTGAACTAATTGAGCTGTAGTTTTGTGCGTTCATGTGCAGTAAGATGTACAAAACACACACAACCAAAAGTACGAAGGTTATAATAATTTGGAGTGCGACCAAATAATCGAGTAAAAGGAGAGCATGGTTCAGTGAGTGAGAGGGCAATTTGTTGATAAGGTGCATAGCAGTGGAGAGAGCTTCACACCAAAACCGAGAGGGTATAAAAGACTCTTGTAGAAGAGTGCAAACAATATTAAGAAGATGACGATTCTTTCTCTCCGCGGACAAGATCGTTGAGAAATTATTCCATTAGTTTGTAGGAACTCCTGAAAAGAATGAAATATGTACTCACCCCCATTGTCAGAGCAAAAGATTTTAATTTTAGCAAAAAATTGGGTTTGAATCTGTGCATGGAAAACCTTGAAAATAAAAAATAATTTGTCCCTAAAATGAAGAAAATAGATCCATATGAAACAACTATAGTCATCAATAGAAGTGACAAAATACTTGTAATTAGCATGAGAAGTAACTAGTGTCATACCCCACAAATCAAAAGGTTGAACTACATTTGGTGTATGAGTAGAAAATAGTAAAGTTTTACTTTTGTCAATTTTACAAGAATTGCAATCAAATTGAACAACACTAAAAGATGGTGAGTTTACATTCCCAAACAAACTAGAATTTAATAAAACATGGAGTCCATTAGAGTTTGGATGTTCGAGAAGTTTATGTCATGCTCGATAATCAACATGAGCAGAATTAGAAGTGACAATGGGCAGAGAGAAACATGGAGATAAAGGAAATGGGAGAGGAAAAAAACTTCCTACTTTAGGCCCCCTTGCAATCGTCTTTCCTAATTATTGATCCTGCACAATACAACCAAATTTAGAAAATTCCACTTTATAGTTATCATTAACCAACTTACCGATAGAAACAAGATTACTAGTAAGATTATGAAAGACAAAAATATTTGTTAGAAAAAAAGAAATGTCACCAGTGGCTGTGATAGGTAAAGGGTTTCTATCAGCTATATAAATTTTGAGATTTTCAGAATATTTCTTTACATTGGTAAGAAAATTGGTATTGTTAATCATATGATTAGAAGCTGCAGAATCAAAGTACCAAGAGGATGATGTTGAGAAAGATTTACTTAAGAGTCCTATGGCAAAGAAAATAGAGATTATCATTTGTTGAATCATTTCAGAGTTATAACTGGAGTAGCAGCAGCAAGAGCACTTTATGCCATGTTCACAAATTACCAGTACTAGAAGAACCAACAAACGTTGTATATGCTATTTTAGATTTCTTAGGAGAGCGGATAGGATATTCCATAATGACGTGGTCGTGCTTATTATAGTAGTTGCAGAATTTTTTTGAATAATTTGAAGTATAATACCCAGACTTAATAATTTTTGCCATTAAAACGAATCAAGATGGACTCATACTTGTCTGTGGACATATTACTGAGAGAACTTGATCAAGAACAAACAAGAACAAGGGATTATACTAAGAACAAGAATAACATTGAAGCTTGAAATAAGAAAAAAACACTTAAAAAATTTTAACTTATGCTCTGATACCATGACAATTAAGAGATTTTGAGTAGAAAAATTTTTGTGTCCTTCATAGAAAAGAATTCTCATTATATATACAAATATACAAGTTAATTTTCTACTCCTAAATTAACTAAACAAATCTGTCCTAATTAAACTTATTAAAACTATACAAGTGATAAAATTAAACATAAAATCTTATGCCTAATTAATTGCATAATTTGTTATCATAATTATCTAAAATCTGCTGATTAATTGCATATAATCTGCTACCATAATTGTAACAAATATGCTGATTAACTGCATAATATTTGTTGATTAATTGCATGAAATCTGCTGACTAATTAATTGCGAGTTAATTCCTTTGACATGTACAATATAACAAAACGAAATACATTTAAGTAGATAGATACTTCATAGCGTAAAAGTTGAATAATACATTGATTTGTACTCCATCATCTTAGTTGATGGTCAAAAATATGCTAATCAAAGGACTCAGCTGCGCAATGTTCCAAAAATTTATCACCAAGCTTGGAACAAGAGATGCATATTCACTAGCTTAAGGGAAGTGTTAGAAAATCTCCCAGTTTTTCATAAGGAACTAATATTCCTAAAATTGAACGTGTCGATTAGAAAATCCTACTGATATGCAGATTTTGATTTACTATAATCAATTTCCCTCTTTGTAAAGCTATACATATCGCTTCTTTTATATATATATAAGAAGCTTAGTTTCTCTCTAAGTGCCACACTAAAACTAAGTAAAAATGAAACCTTAAAAACTATATAACCCTAGCTAAAATATAATGATTTTGATAGTAATCCTATACCAGTAAAAATAATTAGAAGATCCTGCATCACATTCATATTTGGAAGGAGTAAACAAAAATATTTGAAATACCTTTCCGCTGGCCATAAAATAAATTCGGTCACCTTTCTTTATAGCTCCATCAATTAGCCGAAAATATACAATAACACCTCGATACGGATCATAGTAACTGCAATAGTTATAGATCAGAAACACATAAATAATAAAAGAGCCAATATCTAACAAATACAAAGTGTGATAAACATAAAAGATTTGATAGCAGAATAATAAAAATCGCAAGCATAACTGCATTATACTATTTCTTTGAGCAGCAAAAAATACTCATCTTCCAGATCTTTATGAATTCAATATTTATCAAAGAATCTACAATTTACAATCATTTTATTGCTTTTATCTCAAAATTTAAGTGATGGAGGGGCAGAGGAGACTCTATGTGAGAAAAAGATGTCAAATTTACGTGAGGGAACGCCAAAGGAGACTCTCTCTGAGAAAGCCTCTATGTGAGAAAGAGAGGACAATTTAACTCAATATGATTAGAGTTAGATTGTTATGAAATAATTAACCACCCAATCCAATGCTGTAACACCCGAATAAAAATAAAAATTTTATTTATTTATTTTTATTCTTATTTATTTATTTAATTTTTTTATTTAATTTAATTTAATTTAATTCGATGAAAATAAAAATAATAATAATGATAAAATTGGGTAAAAATATTATTTGAATTTAATTGAAATTGATTTTGAGAAAAAATGATTAAAATTTGGATTCTGGGGGTGTTTTCGAAAAGAAAATCGGAAACCGGGGGTCAAAACAAAATTTAGAAAAGTTGTGCCACGTCAGCAGCCTCGGCCAACCAGAATGCGCCGCATGGCAAGGCAATGATGACCAGGGAACGGGCCACGTGGACGATCTGCGTGTGCGCGATCGGACGGCCCAGATTCACGTGCACGGACGGCACAGATTCAATCAGGCACGGACGACCCAGATTGCATCGCGATGAACGACCCATATTTAATCCCAATTAAATCGCGATCGAACGGGCCAGATTTAATCTTGATGGACGGTCGAGATTAAAAGGCGAAGGGTATAAATAACCTCACCCACACCTGACCAAAGAAACCCTAGCTGCCAGTGCTTACCGGAGAAGAAGAACCAGACGCCGGAGGAGCCAGCCGCCGCCACCCGCCGCCGCACCGGGGAAGTTTCCGACCGCCGATCGAGGTAAATTTTATCCTCCTTACTCGTTTTTCGACGTTGAGTCTACCTATGGCCAAACCGGAGCCAAACCACCGGCCAAACGGCCGAAAAATCCAGTCGAAACCTAGCGGCGCCGCCGCGCCCCTCCTCGATTTTTGCCTCCGATGAGGCCCTTCCCGGCCTCTGTTTGATGCAAATTTTATACCACTGTGATCACCGTTCTTTTCTCTACAGGTTGATCGGAGCCAAACATCAAAACGCGACTCACGCCGGAGGAGCCACCGCACCCGAGAGCACCGCCGCCGGTAAGTTTCGGTTTTTCATGATTTTTGGGCCCACCGAGCGCCCTAGGGGCCCTAGGTCTAATTTAGAATTTTTTGGGACACGTGCAGGTACCAGTAGTGCGTTTCAGTTCCCCGAGAAAAATTCAGGAAAAATTAGGGACAGCCTGTAGGCGCACTGTAGAGCCGTATTCAGACCCCAAAACAAGTAAGGACCCCTCACCCTATTTCCTATCATGGTATTAAAGTTCAATAAATGATAAAACGGTATTTCATAAATCAATAGATGTGTGAAATTGTTTAAGGTCGCTAATGGAGCCCGAGTCTGGTGTATTTGTCGGTCAATTGTTGTTTGTTCTATTTTACAGTTTTAAATGCAATATGATGTCTGATGTTTTCATTTTATAGTTTCATGTGCATATATCACTGTTTTATTGATTATGGGTTGAATGACTGAGAACCAAATGTTGTGTGTTGTCTTGTTTGGCATAAACTACTAATTTGCATTTTTGTGTGTGATTTGATAATGGTGACTGAGGAAAAAATAAATAAAAGGTTACGTGAATTAATAAATGGATAATGTGGACAGTCTGACTACATATTCTGAGAGATGGTAGATGGACCGGGTCCGTAGGGAACCCTACCGGGAACGTGATCTCTCATACCGGACGGGGTATGGAAACCTTCTGTGTTTTGGCGCCCATACCGGACAGGGTATGGGGACGACCCGTTTCACCCTCATACCGGACGGGGTATTGAGGTTCATGGTTTTGGTGCCCATACCGGACGGGGTATGGGAACGGTTCTGGAATCAGGTTATAAATGTGAAGGGTTCACGGGTAGTGGGACCCCTATGAATCCCCATGGATACTAGTAGGCTGGTAAATGAGGAAAATGTATTGTTTAATGATTGAAATGCAAAGGCGTGGTAAGCATTCTGTTATACGGTTCATATAACTTCATGATGATGATAATGTTATTATTTTCATAAATTGTTTTCATGAATCTCACCGAGATAAGTGGACAGTAAAGGTTTTTATATTAATAAACGAGTTTATTATTAATTATGCTCAATTGGTCTTTTTTGTAGTTTCTACCCACATTTACCTCCGTGGCGGTGAGATAGTGTGATATCTTTACTGGGCTAGTGTAACTCATTCCTTATTTAACCATTTCAGATCAGGAAGACATTGTTACCGAGCCCATTCCGCAGGAAGACGGCGAAGGGGACGCCTAAAGACTCCGTAGTTATATTTATAGTTCTTATTTTCGAGTATCTCTTTTAGTTAGTTTGTTCTTTTATATTTTGAGTACGTTTTTGGTTTTTTGTGTAAGGGATGTTAATCAAAATTTTTATTACGCTTCCGCATTTGACATTTTTAATACACATATTTCATTCTAAATTTCCAGGGTCGTTACAAATGCAAACACCTCAGCAAGCTTGAATACGTCAATTCTTGATAAGATCAAGAAATCAAGAGGTAAAGTGGACAATGAAATATGTATTTATTGAATATATATACAGGTTTACATGAGCAATAAAAGAAAGTACCTTTAATTGCAACGAGAGGGATATATTATTTATATACCATTACCTTACTTAATATAAACTTTAAATTTCTCAACACTCCCCTTTAAATTAGTAAATAGATATTATTCATTATTTATCTAGGATTACTTAATTCTTCGGTCAATATTTTCGCAAGTTGCAAAACAGTAGCCATATATGGAGTGCATATCAACCCATTATCCAATTTTTTCTCTGATAAAATGTCTATCTACATCAACGAGTTTAGTTCTGTCATATTATATGAAATTGTGAGTGATACTGATTGTTGATTTATTGTTAAAGTAGAATCTCATAGGTCTATCTCACGGAATTTTAAAGTCTTCTAAAATCATTTTCAAATATAGGAGTTCACGCACCCCTTCAGCCATAGCTCTGAATTTTGACTTCGCACTTGACTGGCTACCACATTCTGCTTATTACTTCTTCAAGTCATTAGATTCCTTTGGTGAAATATATAGTCGATTTTAGTGTATGCTTCAAGAAGTAGCCTATTATTTCCTTTGAACATAATTCCTTTCCTAGACTGCCCTTTCAAGCAATGGAGTATCTGTAGGCACATTGCATATGCACTTCCATGGCCTTGTGCATGAACTGACTCACTACACTAACTGCACAATTGATGTCTGACCTGGTACGTTACAAATATATTAATTTACCCACTAATTTATGGTACATTTTCCTTGTCTATATTTAGGTCTTCTTCTGGTCGTCCTACTTCATAATTGGGATCAATTCGTGAGCTAACAAGTTTGCATACTAACTTGTTAGTTTCCTTCAAAATTTTTGTAACATACTTTTGCTATGAGATGAATATTCCAAACTTTTAATAGTTACAGATCTGAAACACATAAACAGTATCCAACTTTTGAACTCTTAATTAGGATGCCCAGTTGGATCCCCCAGAGAGATTGTAGCTATGTAATCCCAATTTTCTCCCGACTCTTGTTCAAATAGTGTACCTTTTCAGAATTGGGGGAGCTAACTTGCATAATTATACCTTACACTCTAGGTTTTCGAGCTCAACGGTGTCGGTGCGTTAGTCACCAAAACTTTGAGCACACAATAAACCATGCTGCTATACACCACCTTTTTTTTTTCTGAAATAGCTGCCATACATCACCTTGGTGCTTGTTTAATTACTTTTATTTTCTTTTTGTTAAAAAAAGAAACAGTGAAACTAATTAAAGAGCTTAAGGAACAATAATATGTAAGTGTGTATCTAATCACCACAAGTCGGTTGCAGTGGTCAAGGGGGCCACAATTCTAACATTTTTTCAAACTGTACCCAACTTTTGAGCTCTTATTTAGGATCCCTAGCTGGATCCCCAGCGAGATTGTGGGTTGTGTACTCCTAAATTTCTTCCAACTCTTATCTGGATAGCAACCGCTTCCAGAATTCTGGGAGCTGACTTGCATAACCATCCAATGCTCTCTAGGTTTTTGATCTCAATAATGCCTTAAGCACCAAAAGTTTGGGTGTACCATGAACCATACTGCTATACACCCCTCCGTGTGTGTTTAATTACTTTTATCTTCTTCTCTCACAAAAAAAAATTAATAATAACAACAATATCAAAAAGCTTAAAAGGTATATTGAGGAACACATTTAGACATAAAAAGTACCCACGTGATAAAGACACTGAGGTAATAATGAACCAAGAACTGTCAAAGAATGAGAATCAGATTCAAACCTATCAAAAATTAGTGCTCTTAAAGGACTTTCAGCAGTATCAGGGGGCGCAGGAATTCTTTCAACAATTGCATTCAGTATTTCAGTTATTCCAATTCCCTCCTG
Source organism: Carica papaya (assembly GCF_054855325.1). NCBI lineage: Eukaryota > Viridiplantae > Streptophyta > Magnoliopsida > Brassicales > Caricaceae > Carica > Carica papaya. The sequence goes on from NC_142314.1 coordinate 4,178,207, forward strand.
CATAAGGCAAAGAATGACAAAAGACAACATTCAGAATAGATAAGTTTGTTCCCTTTCCATTTGCGTTAATTAATTGTAGAACAGCTTGAGAGATTGTTTTTTCAATAGAAAAAGAACCATTATTAGATAGAGAAGAAAAGGTACAGCCAAGGATGACTAGTTGCCTCCAAATGAACCAAGACACCAAAAAGAGGAAGATAGAGAGAGAGAGAGAGAGACTAGTCAAACTCAATGGAGCAACTCAATAGAGGATAATCGACCAACCTCTGCGTAAAATATAGCAAATAATACCTGTATGTTATCCATCACCTCATCCTCCTTATATAGTCAATTACCTTAGCCCAAAGAGATGCCAAAAGTCATCCTATCCTAGAAAAAGAAAAAAATGTGAGAAATGATCCTCACATTTCCTAGCATTTCTCTCCAACCACATCACCCATAACCCGGCCAACATGTCTCTATACACAATCTATACTCCTCCTCCTCCATACAAAAAAGACAGAAAAGTTAGCAAACAAAAAGACAGACATATTAAAGCCCTCAAGATTTAGAGGAGAAATCCTGAAGACACTAGAAGTGTCAAATAAGGGCGTCTTGATGTCTCCAAATTGTATCATAGTGCAAGAAAAGTGTGACTATAAGACTGAGCATCACAAAAGCACATCACAGCTCCCAAGGACAATAAAAAATTTGGGCTGGGAGAGACAATTGGTTAAAAAAGGAGGGCTGTTTGTTTGAAGTTCCCAAACAATTTTTTATATTGCTGAGAACAAGAATATTGTTGTAAAGGATGCTTTCCTTGGAGGAAGATCTTAGAAGTTGATTTGACTAGAAACTTGAACAGCTAGGAGGTTGATGATTCCTTTGCACTGCTCGATGTGCTTACCCAGATGGTGATTTCTGAAGAGAGCAAAGATAAACCTATCTGGAGCCTGAATTCCAAGGGACTCTTCTTAGTCAAATCTTATTACCAAAATCTGACAAGAAGAGAAGAGAAGATGAAGTGGTTTCCGAGGTAGCTGTTGGGGAAGATGAGAATGACTCCAAGGTTGCATTTTTTTTTCATGGGAAGCAGTTCAGGTATGCATTCTCACGTTGGATAAGTTTATCAAGAGAGGCAAGATTTTGGTGGATGGCTGCTATTTGTGCAAAAGCGAAGCGGAGACATGCAACCACATTCTCCTTCAGTGTCCTTTTGTATACCCATATGGTCTTTCACTAATAAGTTGTTGGGTCTGAGTTGGGGCTGTGCTGGCACTGTGAGAAAGGAGTTGTAAGCAGATAATTAGGCTTATTCCCTTTTCAACATTTTCGATTATCTGAAAAATAAGGAATAGGAGGGTTTTGAGGGTATAGAAGCTAACTCTAATAGACTTAAAAACTCTTGGTTCTAGTTCAAAAAAACAAAAAAAAAAAAACTATTGGTTCCAGGATTTAGAAGACTTAAATTGACATTTTATTTTAATTGTAAATCTTTTATATACGGATTGCACCACCTTGGTGCTCCAGAATACATACTGTTTATTCTAAAAAAAAAGAAAAAATTCCATCAAGGCCCAAAAGAAGGGATCTGAACCCACTACCTAAACCTAAAGTCTTGAGTACCATGAACCAACACCCTATCTAGACACTCCATTTTAGTTTCTTATAACAATTTCAGGATTAGCCCAACAAATCACTTATTTAACCTTCATTTTTTTTAGGCCATTAGCCACGCCATTAACATTCCGCCTTATAATCTTCACGATAAGGTGTCTCCACCTCAAATCCCTTAGGGATTACCAGGAGAAATTGTATTCTCTATCCTTTGAGTTCTAGTTTGGTTTTATTTCTCCTCCTAACATAGGTTCTTGGTAAGTCTAGATATCATGTCTTTCCCTAGTCCCACAAGTCTTTGATGTAGTTTACCCACAATATATGTTCATCAAGTTAATTACTGATGTGACCAATAGGGAGCATAACGACGCAACTGAGGTTATTAAATGCTTGGGAAAAGGCTAGCAAGGAGAAGGTCACAAATACATTGTGCAAACAAATGCAAGAGTCCAAACACACTCTCAAATCAGTAAGAGGGATGAGAAAGGCAGAGCTGAGAGATGGTTGTTCAAGGACTCCTGTAAGTCCTGGTACTCCTACCATTAGAATCCAAACCATTCATTTGCAACTTGTATTTACTCTTGGTTACTTTGATAACAAGGAACAAGATTTTGAAAGGAAGCATCATAACAATTTAGCAAGCAAGGACAGATTATTCGTTCATAAACTCCAATCATATTGATTACTAAATTAGGACTGGAAAGCAACTTCTCTAATAAATCAAATTGAATTTTGACTTTACGCACTCCATATGTGTGTTAACTAAATCAATGTACCGAAAACAAGTTGTCAAGCTAATTAAGTTAATTTAGCTAGATGCAAGGAGGATGTGGTAGTCAATTTTAGGAGTATTTTATTTTTTTGGAATGAAAAGTATAATGTATATTAACATAAAAGCACCAAGGGATACCACCCATGTACAAAAATTATTTACAGTTCGGTCAGTATTTTACCTTAAAAATGAGCGGAGAGTCCTAATTTCTGACAATTAAAAAAATCATAGGTCCTAAGAAGATGCAATCAAAAGAACTATGCCCAATTTAAGACACTATAGAAGTGCCGAACATTTTCATGCAATTTATCCTAGGATAAACCATATGGGAAACGTGTTATCCTTAATATACTATGTTATAAATACTCATTTTCTAACATCTATGTCATGTATTATTCATGAATCAGGTAAACCTCTTGGTGGGAGTAGAGGAAGAAATTTTATTTGCTAGATGACAATATAGTGAAAAACTTACACCCACTATAGAGCTCAGAAAAAAAAAATAAAAAATTTAAATAATCCTTAAACTACAGGGTGTGGCAAGAGAGAGAGAGAGAGAGAAAGAGAGAGAAAAAGAGAGCACCAAAATGCAAAAATATTTCTTAAAATGATTTTACTAATTTGGTATTTAAGTATTTATAGAGTTCTTTTTATAACATATATGATATAATATTCCTTATAATAATATTGTTTCAAAGGCTTAATTATATATGATATAATTTTTTTATATAAACTTAACCATGCAATATCTCCATTAAAAATTATGTTTACTTATAAAAGCTTTAGATTTAAAAACAAAATACAGAATGTTTACATTTTCTATCAAGTCATACTGTAGTTAATCAAGAAAAGCCATGTCAATAAGCAAATGCACAGTAGTATAGAACTAACCTTTGCAGAGCACAGTATTGCCTTGCTACAATCTAACCCAACAACCTACACCAAAAAAAATATATATATACAGATAACAATTAACAGATGAAAGAATTTCCGGTTTGGCTGAAGTCATACAATTTTTTTACTATTTACAACTGAAGTTGGTGCTTGTTATCATAGCATAATTGATCTTTACTTTTGGTTAAAGAAAATCTAAAAGTGCAAAACTACCAAAAATTGGTATAAAATAAAATCTAGAAATCATATTATGTTTAATATAACATCAAATTATTAAATAATAATAATTTACAGTACAAAAATATAACAAAAATGTTTATATTCAAAAATATAACAAAAAATATTTATATTATAGAAGTATGATAAAAATTGTTTTAATTAATAAACTATATAAAGAATAACAAAACAAAGAGAAAAAACCAACCAAAAGGTTAGTGATCAGTGACAAGCACATAGTCTTGGCCAGCTCTCAATTAGGATGAGATCTGGCCCACGACTGTCACGACTCCACACCAGTTGCATGCGTGACATGGCTTTGGTCCCAACTAGAGTCACGATTACAAACAATCTGCAGTGGTGGCGATCAAGGATGGTGGTCATTTGTGAGAGCAATAGTTGTTAAAATGGTTGGAATCATAATCAATCAAAAGTATATTTTTTTAAATAGGTTTATTTAGCATAATTTAAGTTGATAGAAAAAGCATTCATATTTGTTTAGATGATGACTAAAGTCATTAGAAGCCTAGTAGGAAACTAAATAAACACGCCAAAATGTAAACCAAAAATCAAAAGGAAGAAGATTTAGAGATCCAAAGTGAAACTTGAAAGAGTTGAAATGATATTGGCTTCCGAGTATCAATCCCATATTATAGTAAGATATGGATCAATTTAGGCCCAGATACACCCACCAAACCAATGGAATCCTTCTACTTTTGCACCAACCTCTTCAATCTCTCGAATAACTCGCTCTGGTTCAGCACCTGGAAGATCTATCTTATTCAAGACCTGGAATGAATAAGAATGGTCCGTTTGAATTTGCTTTGATTAACATAAATACATTCTCACAAATTTATATTTGAGTTAAACTCCAAAGTCCAAAGAAGAAAATAAACATTGACAAACCCTATCATTTACACATTTTCTTACAACTAATCATAAACATATGGTCATAAAAAAATATTCAAAAAAGCATGCTTATAGCAGCCATATCATGAGCACATTCACATAATTAATTCCCAAATTATGTTATGGTACTCAACTTGCATGTCTGTCAAATTAGGGAAATAATATAAAATTTCTTCAATTACCATTTCTACATCCTATGCAAAAGAAAAGATCTTAGACATCAGTGAAATCTTTACAATGAAATGCACCATTACAAAATGGAAAAGAAAGATACTGGGACAGATAAGACCTAAATCCATGTCATCTGAGTTCCTAAAAAGATTCATGCCATCTCAATATAACCATTCTTCTTCCCTTTTCTTGTTTTTGTTTTTGTGATTTGATTGAATAGGAAGGAAATAAAACATATGTGCAAGCTCTTCGAATCCCATGAGAATCCGAATCAATGAGGAAGATGAAATTCAAAAAATAAAAGGAAAACAAAAAGGTTTTGAGAAAATACTACCAAAGAGAGTTAGCTACTTACAGGTATGATTTCTAGGTTGTTTTCCAAGGCCAAGTAAACATTAGCCAAAGTTTGCGCTTCCACTCCCTTAAAAAATAAGCACAATATTAAGTGCTACTAGTAGAGAAAGTAGTGTACCTTGTACTACATTTTGCTACAGATCCAGATAGAATCAATATTACAAATGAGAGAAATTATCAGTTCAAGGATCGCAAAGTGCTCCAATTGATTAACTAATTACAAAAATTCACCTGAGAAGCATCCACAACAAGGAGAGCACCCTCGCATGCAGCAAGAGAACGAGAAACCTGGACATAAATGAAAGAGAAAATAGATAAATTCAGAACATTTTTCAAAAGGCAATTGGATTGACCATCATTCATTTTTTATTGGCCTCGCAATCAGGCAGAATGGTAGCTCCAATATGGTTGAAATACTAAGGTCGGTTCTACCATCATCATAGGAGCCCCCTGGAAATTCATCTCTAAGATATATAGTTCTCTTACCCCTTTAGTTCATGGTAAGGTGGATGATGGCTCCCATTTTCTCTTCTGGAAGATTATTGGAGGGGAATGGTATCCTTTGCCTCATTATTCTTTCTTGTATCATTATCTGCTAGACATTGTGTGACTAATCTCTACTTTTATGAATTGTCTTGATGGTCAGGTATCGTGGAAGAGAAACAATGTATTTGATGTCTTTCATGGATACTCTTAACAGCTTTTATTCTCATCAAAAAGAGCATGGACATGATGTAAACCAAAAAAATCTGTAGATGAATCATGTTGCAACGTTAAAGAATAAAAAGAAGTTCCCAAGAATATACCTCATAGGAGAAATCAACATGCCCTGGAGTATCTATTAAGTTCAGGCAATATGGTTCGTTTCTGAACATATAACGCATTCGAGCTGCCTACCACAAAAGTGAAAGAAAATTAGACCTAAAGAGAATTATGAGTTGAACAAAATCATTTCAAAATAAGAAGCATCAAGCACGTTATAAAAGCATTTAAGTGTGACAGAAAGAAGTACTGGCCCATTTTTTCGTGATAACTAACTAATTCAAATAGAATGAGAAAACACAAAATGATTTATAGAATACAATTGCCAGCTCTTGAATGGCTAACTTGATCCTGGTAGTCATAACAGAGCGTTATTTTATCTCTGCAATACCCTAAAGTACTAGATTAGAACAGAATTGTTCAAATTTGCAAAGAGTTTTCCCTACCTCCGAGGAACCCATTCCAAGCTATTAACAAACCAGCCACTATTCATTACTAATCATCTTCACCTTGAAATAACTTTCTCAACATGGAAATTCTTGGTCTTCTTTTTCTTTTTCTTCTCATTTACGTACATAGTAATAGCTGCTAACGGCCGTCACTGAACTCTCATTCTCGTGAAAGTGAGAAGAGAAGGTAAGCACTGGACTATTTGCCGATTGGTTAATTTTTTAGTCTTCTTGATTGAACTCAACTAAACGGAATAAAAAGCAATCGGTCAAATGCTTCAGAGAAGAAACAGAGCCAATGCTGGTCCAGTCATGACGAACGAAGAAAAGAAAGAACATAACGAACCTGGAGTTTAATCGTGATGCCTCTTTCTCTCTCCAAGTCCATGTTATCAAGAAACTGATCCTTCATTTCTCGCTTCTGCACAGTCCCGGTCATTTCAAGCAACTTATCTGCTAAAGTTGATTTCCCGTGGTCAATATGCGCTATAATGCAAAAATTCCTGATATTCGTAACCGGAACCTGTATTTCCAAAAACAAAAACAGAATCTCTCATCCAATCCAAACAGATAATAACAGCGAAAAGATCATGGAGTGAAGAACATAATAGAACGGCATAACAGAAAGATAGAAAGAAGAAAACAGAAGGCAGGCCTTCAAGAGTCGATCCTGGCCAACTTTGACAGCCAATTCAGTATTGATTGCGCCTTCTGTCTGCATGCCGGCGGTCTGACAAGAGACACGAAAGGGCAACCGATGGTTGAAATGTACATTGGCCGTGTGCGGAGGAGAGGAGATGGAAAATTTGGAGAGACGGTGGGTTTTACAGAGAGACGGAGTGGAGAAGTGAGAGGTTGGGAGTAGTGGAGTAGTTTTGGATAAGAGAAACGTTAGAGAAGAGTAATCCATTGCTGCCATTTTTTTGAGCTCTGCTGGCTCGGGCTCCGTCTGAAACTTTTTAAATTGGAAATTCGAAAGGTCGGGCTTGTGGTTGATTTTGAGCCACAAGCTGGGGCTTGAACACACGAACTGCGACTTCGACAGTTTGGGACGGCATGAATTGAAATGCAATTAATTAAGAATTGGAGTAGAGAAACTTCAATTAAGAATAAAAATATAATTTAAAAATGTTTTATAATCTTTTTCCTTTTCACTCGTATCAATTAATAATGATATTTTATTTTTTAACCATTAATATTCTTTTCATTTCTTTCAATAATAATATCATAATATTATTTAAATTTTAATTTTAATTTTCTGATTATTATTTCATTTTATTTTAATTTTTATGATCACACTAGCGCGTATCAATTAACACAATCAATTTCAATAAATATAGTCAAATGGGATCTTCTATAAAAATTTATGTTTAATTAAATACAAATCTTTTTTAATTGTATTCAAGTAAATCTTTTAAGTGAATTGAAATTACTTATTTTGTATCCATTACTAGTTTATAAAATTTCTCATGTTATTGAATTTTTAAATTTTGATTCAAAAATATAGAATGTTATAAACATGAATGGTGACTTCAACGTTGCATTGAGAGTTGGAGTAATCACCCATTTATCAACCACACGAGGAACAGTTTAAAAGAGATTTTGTATTTGGGAGAATAAGTCGAGATAAGAACAAAAATGTAATTAATTCTGGGAATAACTTCTAGCTAACTACCATGTTTCTTGTAGTTTTCAGTCAAGAAATTGTTAAATTCTCTTTTAACGAGTCCATACTATTAACTAAAATCAGAAATCGCTTAATTTTCTCTTAATGACCTCACATATTATTAATAGAAATCTCACAACAAATTCGTTAATCAAGATCGTAACAATTTAGTATCAGGTCTAACTGTTATGGAGGAATTGTATTACTTGTTCCGAAAATTTCTACAAACTTATTAAGAAGATGTAGAACAAGATAACTACTAACTTGAATTGGACACAGAATTAACTTGAAATTAAATACTATTTGAATTCAATTTTTATCACATATATATATTATAATTATATCTCATTCTATAAAATTGAAATTTGAGCTAACCCTCAAAAAGTGAGATGTATACATACCTTATATCCTTCAGCAAGCAAGATAATACCAAATACTAAATCATGGAACTGTCCAAATTTCTAAGCATGAAATTAAATTATTTTTCGTGATATAAATTAAATTAAATTAAATTATACAAGACCAAGCACATTTCTCCTGCACACAAGACACTTCTAGAAAAAGTGCTATCTAGCTGGACAATGAGAAATAGAAACCAAAAATTAAATTGATAGATGAAGTGATAATAACTCCCTATGACTATGGAGATACACAGAGAAAAAAAAAAAAAAAAAGAGCCACGATTTGCTTCCACACTAAAGAGGATAAAAGAATATAAAATTCCTCTAGAAAAAAATTTACTTGCTTGTCACCTACACAACCATGTATAAGTTCTGAAGCCATACCACAAAGATGTGAACCCCAAATTCAGAGCTTTGATGCCCATCATATTCAGTTTACTTGAAATAGTCTTGCCGAATAATAGTCATAAAACTAGGGGATAATCCATCTTCATCCTTCTGTTTCCAATGTTCTCCATTTCCTTGGATATACCATGAAACTTTTGGAGATAACGGTGTATATAGATCTGCAATTTCATCATTATCATCACAAAACTTTGGTTTAATATTATCCATCCAATGAATCAACTGCCTCACAAAGAGAAACGTAACTAAGATTAAAGAATTATATCTATTACGTCCTTGCCTACAGGCCATCTTGCAACTAACAATATAAAGAGACCCCTGAACTATCCTGAGTAGGATTCTGTAGTATGTTTGACTCAAAGTATCTTGGTGTTTGTAATACTCATACAACTTTTTATTTAAAAAAAAAATATATCTTGGTGTTTGATTGGGATCAAAGACATATTTTTGTAAGAGCAAGTGGTGGCTAAATTTGAAAGATGGCTCACAAGTCGAAAGATGTCATTTATCTAAAGGAGGCAGGCTTACACTCACTAAAAGCACACTCTCTGAATTGGTCATTTGTTATCTCTCTTTGATTCTGATCCTGGTCTGGCTAACTAGAGGATGTCCAACGTCGTTTCTTGTGGGGGGACTATCTATCAGACAATATTCCATCTTGTGGCTTGGAAGAAAGTCAAGCATCCGATTGATAGAAGTGGTCTGAACATCAGATCTTTTCTTCTCTTCAGTAAAGTGTTGCTAGGAAGATAGATTTGGAGATTCATGTTGGTTGAAGATAGTTTTTGCTGGAGTGTCGTTAAGGCTTAAGTTTGGAGTTGAGCATTTGGGGCAGATAGTCAAGACTCTTACAGGTTCCAACATCACAAGATTATGGAAGAATATCAACGCTGGCAGGAGGCCTTCTAGCCTTGCATCAAAATCAGAGTCCTTTTGGGAAGATAGTGTGGTTTTGACATGACAATTGGCACGACGAGTGTGTTCTTGAGCAGATCTTCCCAACATTTTTTCTCTGGCTCGGAGTGAAGAGGCAGTTGATGGGATTTGTTTTGATGTCTTCGAGAAAAGTTGTATGGGATGTCGAACTTAGCAGGAATCTCAATGATTAGGAGGTAGAGGAACTTTCGAAGTTTTTTTCGCAGCCTTTCATGTTGCAGTATCTCACCTTCAGAAGACGATGTTTTTTGGAAGTTGGCTCCGAGTGGATCCATCATGGTGAAATTTCTTGAAATTATCTCTCTTCCTCAGCACCTGCTCGGACTCATCTAGTTTCACTTGGAAATTAGCTATTTGGAAGCTGATTGCTCCCCCAGGGTTGCCTTTTTCGCTTGAGAGGCGGCTAGTGGCAGAATCCTCGCAATTGATAATCTTAGAAGAGAGACAAAATTTTGTCAACAGTTATTACTTATGCAAGAGGGATACTGAATCCTCTGATCACCTTTTGTTACATTGTCCATGTTCCAATCACCTGTGGTACACTGCTATCAGTTTCTTGGGGCTGAGTGAGGCGATGTGGGCTTGATGGTCGAAGAGTTTCGGGCTTAGCATGGCATCTATAGTGGTAAGAGAAGAAGAAAGTTAATATCTCTAATCCCCTTGACTAACTTGTGGGTGATTTATACGGAAAGGAATAATTAGGTTTTTAAGGATACCATATCTTTTGGTAGGATTAATGATTTATGGTTCACAACCCTAATTTTTATGTTGAAGGGAAATCCTGTTATTTTTTATGAGGATTTAGAGGACCTTGTAGACATTTTCATTAATATGTAATTCTAGCTTTATTACATGGGTGGTACCTTTTGGTGTCTCAATAATATGATTTAAAAAAAAAAAACAAAGGAATAACAGGGTATTCTCTCATGTAGCACTTTTCCATATGCTAGTTTCCTAAGTAGTTAATTTCTTATTCTTCTAACAGATATCTCTATAAATACCATAAACTATTTCTTCAACAAAATTATATCAGCAATTCAATAGTAATATTTCAGTCTATTTTTTTTATAAAAAAAAAGATATTTGAAACAAAAGGCAATTAACATAAAAAATTTAAAAATAAATTTATTGAAAAAATTTTCTTTTCTACAAAGTTTATTTATTTAAATTTTCATAAAGGACAAGTTAATCTACATATAAATGCACACTCATACATGTTTTTTCTACGATGAAGTTGTGATGCATACAATGTTTTCCTTATCATGAGGTTGGCCATTATATATGCATAAGCTACATTGCTCAAACTTGGAATTTTTAGTGATATACCCATCTTCACAAGACTCCTATATGGGTATGAAATCTGTCTGACAATTGATGTGCATGCCGGAAATGTCACTTTCTTGCAAGTAAGTTTTATCACGGTTGAAGCATATCGTAATGATAGCATGTTGGACTCAGTTCTGATGGGTGTTTATTCCTTTGCTGAAACAGAAAGGAAGATGACGGTGGATGCTTTTAAGGCAGAGAGAAAGTAAAGTTTATAAGACAATAAAGAGAGATAGAGAGCTTTTCCAAGAGAGAGGAAGAGAAAGAGGGAGGGGAGAATGAGAAGGGAAATGTCTTCACTACATTTTAGAAGATACTTAATATACAGACACGTAGAGAGAGAGAGAGAGAGAGAGAGAATGAAAAGCGTAGCCATGGAAAAACAATAAAGAAAAAGGTGGATACAGTTATGGTTAGAGTGATTCTAGAGGAAAGAATCCCAAATGGATTTCGGCTGTAAATAACTAAATGTATTGATTTGGGTTAAACCAAAAGCCTAAAGAACTCCACTACAACACAAAATTGGGGGAGATTGTTTAAAGAATTCGAATAGAAAGTGGATTTTATATTTATGCAAACTAATACGGAGCGGTTTAACTTGTATACATAAATCAATCGCAATAACTTATTTCAAATAAACTTAGTAATTAAGATCAACTATTCTTATTGAACTAAAATAATTCAACATAAGTTCCTCAGTTGACTTAATTATTCTTTAATCAAACAAGTTCAGACAACCGTAGTAAATTTTGGACGCTTTTTAACCAAGCTCTAAACTTTTAATTTTAAATTTTCCAAGTTAGACATTTAGATCCATCGCCACACCCGAGTCTGAGCAACATACTGCACAACAGAGATACCTATAAAAAATGAAATAAATTAGAAAATTACCTGCAATGAAAGGTGGATCTGGATCTCTTGTACTATGCAATACAGCAGTGCCAGATAACACAGTGATAAAACCACAAAGTTCGGATGCTATACTGCTTGCACTTTGACCAGCATAATCCTATGAAACATGACGACAATTAGTACTGCTATTTTCCCTCAACTTTATAGCTTATTTTGTGTGGGTTTGTGCCCAAATACCTTAAACATTATTGCACTAGCAAATATTGTAAACGATGTAAACCCAGCATAATAGATAGGAGAAACAACTGCTGTGTTGAAAGTATCTAGTGCCTGCAACAGTCAATTAGCCATTAGATAAGAATTAATATTGACCTTAAACAAATAGTTCATACAATTGAACTTGAAATCTTCAACAAAGATAAAAAAGAAAAGAAAAAGAAAAGGAAAAATACCTTATAATATGATTAGCATTTCATCATTCCTTTATTTTTGGTTGATGTTAAATTATAGAAACATTAAGAACTAGCATTTCTAGAGAGCATATGATTAACTGCTTTAACAATTTAAGCATCTAGCTCTAGAACTATGCTTTATAGACACTTCAATGGTAACGTCAGCACTTTTTTATAGCAGCTAATCCATCAGCCACCTTACCCCCTCCGGCAACTTATTTAAGTATTCCAAGACAGACCATTGAACAGGAACAATTTTGGGTGACTTATGATCTTTTCATGATGACTGCCAACGTACAAAAAACATTAACCATTCAATAACCATAAAGTTAAAAAACTGCTTGAAACATGTGCCAAAACATGGAAAAGTACCTAATTCAAAAGGAAAGCAGAGTGTCCTAAATCTTTGAGTATTTTTTCCGCAAATTACAGCTGATTCCTTTTAGTTTAAGGTTTTTCATATTTAATACATATGGTTTAACTTCAGCACTTTCAGGACTCTTGATTTAACCATTAGTAAAGCAATACAAGACTGTTAGTTTGAACACATAAATGGTCTAAATTTTAAAAAGATTGACATGCATATGGCTCATATTAGCCTTTCAAGAATTGAAAACAACTAAAATTCCCAAAGATTTTATAAATTAAACCAAAAATAAAACTAAATACTAAAATGTAAAGTACAAAAAATTAATTATGGAGAATGTGCTTTATTAAAGTAATAGTACTGTCTGGAAGTGCATATATGTATAGTTAGAGTAATTAATTGTATGTTTCCTTTTTTTTCATAAGAATGCGTATGTATAAGGTCCTAATATTCAATAATACAAACAATATCCTATTCTTCCATAAGACTTTCTGGGTTTTAAAAAAACCGGTTAGAAAGTCTCATTTGGGCCGCATATATGTCAAGCTTTTCAAAATTCTGAGCATCCACATACCAAACGAACTAACAGTACTATTTAACTTACTCACGGTTAAACCACGAGTACTTAAGTGGTTAAAAATAAACTATATGTATTGAATTTAAAGAACCCTAAACCACATGATATTAAACTGTACTTTACATGTAGTTTTTAGAGAAAATTGTAAATGCATGAAATTATTGTTCATTTATTCTTCTAAGAATCACATCCTACCGCTATTCATTTAACTACACTAATGATACTGCTACTTCGCTTCTTGCTATAAAATTATGCTGAAATTCTTCCAACTCTACAAAATAATTCTATGATAAGACTTACCATGTTTAGATAATTCAACTGAGTGATGATACAAGTAATTGCAACCATCGCAAAAACCCATGTTTGGAAATATTTGGCCTGGTTTATGCCCTCTAAAGTCAATTTTATTGCAATCCCAATAGCTTTTACACTCATCACCTGCAAAACAATTAACCTTCAGTAATAAGAAATTAATGAAAGAATGTCTTTTAGAATGAGTAGATCCTAATTATGAGCCCAAATTGGAGTAAACCAGAAACTACAAAACCATTTTATCATTTGGAACAAACCAAAAATGATGGGCATGCTAAATCATACTGAGGAATTAACTACTAATGGTAACTTACTGTCAACGATCCAATTATGGAGCATAATCCTATATAAACCATTATGTTGGTCTGACCATAGCGTGGAGCACAGTATAAGATCAGTGCCAGTGCTACAGCTAGCACTGACCCTGTATACAAAAGAAATGCTGCCATAGGAAGACATGAAAGCCAATCATTTGGATTGCTCCAAACAAAAAAAACAGGATGAGTAAAAGATAACTTGAAAACAGGACAAGCATACCTGGTTGAGTAGCTAATTCCCAAATTTCTTCTACTGAATTAATGCTTCGCTCTTCGGGTGCATGAAGCACAATAATCGTAGAACCCACTATGCACAGAAGGCACCCCAACATGCCCATCTTTTGCAGTTTCTCCTTCAGCAAGAAATGTGCTAAAATAGCACTGCTAATTTCCACGCAAAGTTCATAATTCATGAGAAACCATGACAGGTTAGTGCCAACATGTCAACAAGAAACAACAATCAGAGCATTACCTCACAATGATACTCAATGCACCAAGTGGAGTCACAAGCACAGCAGGTGCATAAATGTATGCTATAAAATTGGCAATCTCTCCTACAATCACTGTCAAGAGGCCACAAATTTCAGAAAACAACATGCCAACTAAAAATCAGCCAATTTAATAGATTAATTTTCTTGGATGTATCGGTAAGATCTCATCTTCTCACATTCTATAAACTGAGTAAAGGAAGATAATGAGGATTAAGTCAAACTCAACACAACTGCTAAGCCTAATTTGACCTAATTCTTTCAATCCAGCATCCAATTACCTTCACTAAAACATAACCCTCAGCAATAAAACGTAAAGCCTACAAAAAAGAACCAAAAAGAAAAGCAAGCAAATAAACAAAACGCAGACTAATGCAGAAATCAGTGAAGGATTAACTTACTAGTAACCATGCCGACCCACCAAAGAGGCTCCAACAAATACCCATATCCTCCAGAACCTTAAAAATCACAAGTAATTGAAATCAAGTAACGTCAACAAAAAAGATTAAACACAAAACTATATCCAATCTCAGAAGACCTTGACTTGTATAGGAATGCAAACTTACCGGCACGAGGGCCGTTGACCCCAGCCTTGCGGAGGCCCTTCTTCTTGATAATAAAACTGGAACCTATGAAGGCGCTTGAGACAACGGCCAGAATGAAGCCCTTGAGATTACTCGAATACATCTATACATAGATATGTACATACATACATGTGCTATTACAATCTGCTTTGCTCAACACGAGAAGAGGAGATTAAAAGCGACTCATAGGTGTTGCGCCACAACCCTAAGACCGGAAAAGTTCATGGAGTGATTCTGGTTATTGAGCCAATACCAGGCTATACTTTTTGCTCTTCCGGATTTTGGTACACTGATTATTGATTAGCTATCATTGTATGTATATCTTCCGAGTTTCTATTGTTTCTGGACAGAGAGTAATTCCAGAGCTACCTACCAGTCCTCCCTCCTCCTCTCCTCCCGCATCTTTGAATCTTCGATGGCTCCTGCAGGGTATCTGATGCTTTCCCAATGATTCAGTTTCTAATCATTAATCTTGAAGAACTAAACATTAACTGAATTTTTGCTTCAAATGAAACGTGAATTTGCGTTTTCCTATTTTTCTTTATCCAACTCACGAAACGTGAATTAAGCCAAATCCAGTAAATTTACGGTAGATGACAGTCTTTTCCGTATATTTCTATGTTCAATTTAATATTATTTTTATGTTTGATAATAATATATAAATAATTGTTAAGGTGTCCTCCAAATAATTACATAATTTTTATTTTTATAATAATAGAGAATTTAGTTTTTTTTTTTCATCACGAGTTACACGTGAATGTTGAATTAATAAATAAATAAAATATATGAAATGATAATTTTTATAAATATCATTTATAAAAAAATTTGACTATAAAATAACATTTAAATCCCGATAAAGTAATGATATTTTTTATAAAAAAAAAAAATTTATTTTTTTTAAATTCACGTGATCACATTATAACAATTATGAAAATATTTATTTATATAAATAAATTTATTTAAGTATATTATTACATTGAATTTTTATTACTTGTCAACTAAAAGTTTGTACAATAATAATTATGTAGAATTATTCAATTACCTAGTTTAATCGTGCATTGGTTGTGTATAAAAAATTATCACTTGACAGTAATTATTAAACTTATTTTTATGTGTATTTATTATATTACCACTTCTTATAATTTATATTATAGGGTGTAACTTAGATAATTATTAATAATTTTTAATTTTTAATAAAAAATATATAATATCTTATAATCATATTCTTAAATAATTTATTTAACAAGAAAAATAATCTTTGATATAATAAATTTATATGAATTAGTTTAGTAAACTCTTTTTAATGAGAAGTTACGTATTATTATACTAATAATATTAATAACTAATAAGATAGTTTAAAAAATAACATATTGTATATGAATATAAATTGGAACATAAATATATTGTGTCTGTGATCCTATAATTGCAAATATTTATGAATCATAAAATTAGGTTTCTATTATTGTTATCTCTATTATAATTTTAATTTCTTTTAAACATTCAATGAACTTTTATCATGCTAAACTATAAATATTTAAATAATTCATTCATATAAAGTTGAATAACTCATAATAAAACATTGTTTTTTATCAAGATTAATATAATAAGACTATTACATTATTTTTTTATTGGTTTAAAATTATATTACTAATGCATTGCACTGATAAATACATTTGCTACTAAAAAAAATTCTTTTAGTATAATTACCATTCGTGATTTCACCACCCAACATCATAAAGCTTGGATGCCCATGGCTTGTTATATTCTTATAGGCTAAAGATTCTTGATTTAGTATTGACAATATAAATATTAAATGTTTATCACTTGGTTATTATTTGCATTGATTAAATATGTATTTACCTATATCATCGACTTTCAAATTTATCTCTAACTATCAGGAGCTCTTAACAAGACTTTTGGCTCGGTATATTAACCAAGATATTCACAACTTATTCTCCAACTTCAAGAACTATTGACAGATAAGATAATAACTCAATACTTGAAGAAATATACGTTATCAACAAAGTTGTAGTTATAAGATGAACTCTTATATAACCAAATTAAATGTTATTATTTTTCTTATCTATTGAATATTATCATTTTTTTCATAATAATAATAAATATGTGTACGAACTCAAATTTTAAGGATATGTTGGGGCATCCATCTACGTTAGTCCATTGGGTTAAGATATTTGGATTAGTTTCATGTTTGTTAAATTTATTTATGATCTCTTATCAAATAGAGATATAGTTTTCTAATTTATAAATTTATTTCATTTTTTCACGAAGTGCAAAATTTACTCTATGTTAATTCTCTGGGTCATAAGATGCAGGGTGGCGATGTGCCTTTCTCTAAAATGTTTTAGATACTTCCTCCTCTCATTTGTTGTTGTTATAAGTTTTGTGTTCCTCCATTTATTTCCTTATTGGTTATGTTGAATATCTATTGTTTTATTAATTCAATGCTTACTTTAAATCAGGTAGTCTCATTCTTCAAGTAGCTATAAAATTTTAAGGAAAGTGGGTGCATCGAGCTCTCTTACATGCTTATTTGTGGCATATATATTGACCAATTACTTTCTCTAAATTATTTACCTCATTTTGGTTCATTAAAACAAAAAAAAACTATAAGAACTAATTTTTTTACATGGAATATTGAATTGCTTTTTTTTTTCTTTCTTCAAATTCTACTTGTCTTTTAATACATAAAAACTAACAATATCATAAGATATTCTTTTTGTTTAATAATAAAATATTAAAAAGCTCTTTTACTATTTTAAAAAAATTAAATCAATTTTTATAATTTTTTCAGTTCAAATACAACAAATACTTTTAAATTTTGTCCGAGTAGATATTTATCATTAACAACGTATCTAAAGTTTTTAAACAAATGTCCGTCACATGAATATCAAGTTTTAAAATAACTGTTAATATTGGTAACCGTATGACTTGTAATGTCATTACTATTTTATTTTTTTACAACTTTGTGTATTCAAGTGTTATTAAACTGTGTGGTTATATTTAAACAAAAGTTAAAAAATATTAAAGTTCTTCATCTCAATGATGCTATGTTGGTTCCTAAAGTCAAAGTCAGTCTCTCAAAATCTTTTTTCGGTTGGACAACTTTGTGATGATCGCCAAAGCTATGTCATCTTTACTCCGACTTCCTCTGTGCTTGGCGACATTACTTCATATCAGTGCCTGTTTGGATTGCCACCAAATTATGAAAGTATTAGACTGATTTTCTGCTATGCTTATATACCTGCTCAGCTACGTCAGAAGCTTGCACCTCGTGCAAACAGATGTTTTTTAAAGGGGCATGCCTCGGCTCAGAAATGCTGTTGATGTTTTGATCATTCTTCTCGTTCTTGCCGGCCCAGCATTATCTTTGGAGATTTTTATTTATTTTTATGTATTTTTATTGACTTACAAATTCATATTTAATTTATGATTTCTTAAATATTAAAAAAAAAATAGTTGATTGTGTGATAATCGCATGGTTGCCACACTAGCAATATTTTTATATTCATATTGATAAATTTTATATCAGTTAAATATTTGTTTAATAATATTAGATATATCGTTAGTGATAAAAGATGATTTAGATAAAATCGTAATGTTTTTAACGTATTATTTATTTCTTTTTGTTTAGTACGAGTTTTTCATTTAGTAATCATAATAAAAAATTATTTTAATTACACGAGTTCTTTTCATTTTAAACCAGTCACTTATTTGTTTTCATATTTCTTTCTTTCTCTGTATTCGAAATTATTAAAGATATTTCAAATATTTCAATATCATTTCTTTTACTAAGAGTTTCTCATCTATATAAAATATTTATTTTGTACTTCCAAATTCTTTTCAAATTATAGCTTTAATTTTTTTTTAAAAAGTTTGAGAGCTTATTTGAAAGAAAAGTACATAGTATGGCAGAAAGTGATATTTTAAGTATTTTAGGCTATAAATAGTCTTGAATAAGGGGGGCAGTCAACTTCTCAATGGGTTGAAATTTGAAAGATTGACTGGTTCCCCCCGCAAAGTCCAAGCCGGTAGTCTGGAAGCAGACGTTTACTTCCCATTCAGCCTTTCGTCTTGAAGACATGCACCTACTTGGTTTCTTCTTCTTGTTCTTCTTCTTCATATTATTTATTACTATTCATCACATTGTTTTTAATTTTATTACTGCTTTATTTATTAATATTGATCATATTCTTGGCGCGGGATTCCAGCTGGGAAGAAGACTTTGGCCTTCTTCCATCTCCTACATCCCGGCCGTTTCTCTCTTCCTCTGCTTCTTATTGAAATTCTCTCCGCGTCTAATCCACCGACTTCTCGACTCTTCGTATTATTATTTTCCCCGGGTAATTAGAAGTTTCTGCCTGGTTTGAATTTTGGGTTTCTTTGGTTTGGTCTCAGTTTCTTTTGCTGTAGAATGGGAGGGTTTTGCTCGAAAAGTTCCAGTCAAGGTTTTGCGTATCACAGCACGAATGGGCATGGTAACGATCGCAAGGCGGCGGGTTCAGGTTACCAACCAAATGAGCAGATCAGTTTGACTCTGCCGAAGGTGAAGGATAGCATGGAGAAGCAGCCGCCGGACGCTACGCAATTCCAGGAGACCCTTCCGTTTCGTAATTGGGATGCGGCGCCGGCCGCTGATGTTGGTACCAGTCCGGATGATTTCTACGATGGAATCCCGCGTATGCCCAGGGGCTTGTCTCAGAAGTCTAGACCAGTCCGGTCTACGCAGGCTGCTGTTGCAAAGGTTAGGATCTTCAATCTTGCCATATGTAGTTCTTTGTTTTATTTGACTTTCGTTTTTGAATTATGTTTCTGTTGCCTTTCTTGTTGGGTGTTTGTAGTCTTTCATAAACATGTTGGTTTGTATTTATGGGTCATAACAAGGTTCATAAACCTATTATGTGTAAATGATGTAGCGTTTTTGTGATTGGGATTGAATAACTTGGCCAGTTTCCAAGACATCAACTCATGTAAAAAAGGCTTTAGATATGCTTAAGTGTCATAAACAATTAGTAGTATTGAATGCCCTTTTAGCAAGATCATTGTTAAAATGGGTTGAGTTCAGGCTGGAAGGAGGGAACCTTTTTTCCTTCGGGGTTTAGAAATTGTTAACAGAGGGAATGAAAATGTGATGCGGTAGAAGAGAGAGAGAAAGAGAATAAATAAGTAGCTATTAAATTAACCAAGCAATGGGCTTGATTTTTCTGGAGGCTGACCAGGAATTTCTCTGCACAGGTTTTTTTAACTCTGGATAAACAATTCTAAGCCTCTCCAGAGGCCAAGAGTAGAAAGGCTGAAAAAATAAACTACCAAAAAGAATTAATCTGTGTCAAGTTTTCCCTTAGCAATAGACAACTCAAGTAGAAAAAGTTTATTAGTTGATAATAGTTTTTCTAAACAATAAACATACGTGAAAGAAATAATTTCCTAATAAGGTCTGCTAACTAAAAGAGAAACAAAGTTTAATACTACTTATGCTCATCCATCAGAATGACAGTTATTTTGGCACTGATGAGCTGCATCAGAATGACAATTCTTCTGGTTTCAAAATTCGGAACATTCTACTGGTTGGATTAACTGGATCGTGCATCAATGATAAGACTAATTATCATGATGATTTAAAATGTAAAGAGTGTGTGTGTGTGTGACAATGGTGGTGATGAGTGTATATCATGCCACATAGAAATAGCTGTGCATGACTATTTTTGTAATGATCCAGGCCAAGCATTCTTGGTCAAACAACTTTTTGAACCTGCCATCAGTTTTCAAAAGTTCAAATTCAAGTTGTTAGTAATATGAGATTTGAAGCATTATATGGATTTCGCAATCACATATTTTTTTAATATGAGATTGGAGTATCACATCTCTATAACTCAAATCCTTAATGTTCTTATTAAAGTCACGCATTACAATCACAAATTATAATCCAAAATTCTACAAGGTCAAGATTTCGCAAGCTTAAAGTTACCGAATTGACACGTGTTTTGATGTAATTTCTGATGTTTCAGATTCAAGCATCATGAACCTAACAACTTTTGGATTAAAATCACTTCCTATCGAAAGTTCAAGCTAAAGTCATTAGTAGTGTGTGTGACTTGAAGTATTATGTGAAATTCAACAATTACATATTTTTTTGATATGAGATTGGGATATCAGAATTTTCATTATGCAACTCAGTTGAAGAAAAATATTGAGTGTTGCAGCACAGATAAATATAAGATTTTATAAAAACTAAAAACTAGAGTTAGTTGTGGGATTTGGAGTTTAGAAGATGTATATATGACGGGTGAGCTGATTTTTATTTGTTTTTGCTTGCATATATTACAAAGAAATATGGAAGACAAAATATTAAGTGAGTTTAAAATATTTATTTAACCAACCAAAATGCTTCTTTTTTTTTCTTTTTCTTTATGGGGAGAATATGTGAGAGAGTGGCTGAATTGTGCATCATGACAAGGTTCATAAACCTGTTATATGTAAAAGATGTAGCATTTTTGGGATTAGGATTGAATAACTTGGCCAGTTTGCAAGATATGAACTCATGTAAACAAGGCTTTAGATATGCTTAAGTGTCATAAACAATCAGTAGTATTGAATGCACTTCTAGCAAGATTATTGTTAAAATGGGTTTGAGTTCAGGCTGGAGGGAGGGAGCCTTTTTTCCTTTGGGGTTTAGAAATTGTTGATAGAGGGAATAAAAATGTGATGCGGGAGAAGAGAGATAGATAGATAGAGAGAGAGAGAGAGAGAGAGAGAGAGAGAGAGAGAGAGAGAGAGAGAGAGAGAGAGAGAGAGAATAAATAAGTAGCTATTAAATTAACCAAGCAATAGGCTTGATTTTTCTGGAGGCTGACCAGGAATTTCTCTGCACAGGTATTTTTGACTCTGGATAAACAATTCTAAGCCTCTCCTGAGGCAGAGAGTAGGAAGGCTGGAAAAGTAAACTACCAAAAAGAAATAATCTGTGTCAAGTTTTCCCAAACAATAGACCATTCAAGTAGAAAAAGTTTCTTAGTTGATTATAGTTTTTCTAAACAATAAACATACACGAAAGAAATAATTTCCTAATCAGGTCTGCTAACTAAAAGAGAAGCAAAGTTTAATACAACTTATGCTCATCCATCAGAATGACAATTATTTTGGCACTGATGAGCTGCATCAGAATGACAATTATCCTGGTTCCAAAATTCAGAACATTCTACCAGCTGGATTAACTGGATTTTGCATCAATGATAAGACTAATTATTGATGATTATTTAAAATGTACAGAGTGCGTGTGTGTGACAATGGTGTTGATGAGTGTATAACATGCCACATAGAAAGAACTGTTCATGACTATTTTTGTAACGCCCCAGGCCAAGCATTTTTATCAAACAACCTTTTGAACCTACAATTGGTTTTCAAAAATTCGAACTTAAGTTGTTAGTAATGTGTGATTTAAAGCATTATATGAATTTTTTTTGAGATAAAAGCATTATGTGGATTTCACATCATTTATCTTTTCAATATGGGACTGGAGTATCACATCTCAACAATGCAAATTCTTGATGTCCTTATAAAGTCATGCATTACAATCACAAATTGTAATCCAAAATCCCACAAGGTTAAGGTCTCGCTAGCTTAAAGTCAGCAAATTGACAAATGCTTTGATGTAATTCTAATGTTTCATACTCAAGCACCATTAGCTTAACAACTTTTGGACCAAAATTACTAGTTATCGAAAGTTCAAGTTAAAGTCATTAGTAGTATATGACTTGAAAAATTATGTAAAATTCAACAATTACATATCTTTTTGATATGAGATTGAAATATCAAAACTTTTATTCTGCAAGTCAGTTGGAGAAAAATATTGAGTTTTGCAGAATACAGATAAATATAAGATTTTATAAAAATTAAATTAGAGTTAGTTGTGGAATTTGGAATATTAGAAGATGTATATAATGGGTGAGCTGATCTTTATTTTTTTTTTGCTTGCATGTATTACAAAGAAATATGTAGGACAAAAGATAGAGTGAATTTCAAAAATTTATGTAACTACCAAAAATGCTTTTTTTTTTTCCTTATGTTGAATAAGATATTTTTCTATTTTATTATTTAATTAGATAATTTAATGTAATTAAAAGTTTACTAAAATAAGAATTTTTCTATTAGTAAAATAAATATTTTATAAATATCCAGTTGTAACAACATAAAGGGTGAGAAATAAAATTATTTTTTCTTCTAAAATCAATATGGTATCAGAGACAAAGTAAAACTATTTTAGGATTTTGAAAAAATTATAAAATAGTAAAATAGGCTGAATAGAAAGACCTAGATCAGAAGAGAGGAAGATTAGAAAAAGAGAGGCTAGAGCAGAAGAAGAACGAGAGTAGCCGGCCTCCACCCCACGCAGATCTGTGCGAAGAGAGAGCCTTGGAATCCGTCGTCTTCAGCCGCGTGGAGAGGCACAATCGCCTCAAGTAAGTTCTTCTTCAGTCGCGCGCATGGACCCATTAATCCTGTCTATTCTTCTTCAACTGCGGCAGAGACGTGCGAAAAAAACAGATCAACCTAACTTTTTCTTCCGTCGTGTGCAGAGTTGCACGATGAGCTGCGCAATCTGGTTCTCCTTCCTTTGCGCACAGAGCCGTACAAAGTGCCAAGCAACTAGCTTCTTTTTTGCCGCACACAGAGCCATTCGACAGGTAGCTTTTCTGGCCGCGATCGCTACTTTGTGCAGATCTACCTGAGCCGAGATGAGATTTGAGCTGAGTCGAGTTTGAGTTATTTTAGAGGAAAATCCAAGTCATTTTAGAGCCGAACCTGAGCCGTTTTAGAGATAAACCCGAGCCGTTTTTGAGCCGAATAGAGCTGTTTTGAGCTAGGTTGAGCTATTTTGAGCCGGGTTAAGCCGTTTTGGATCGAGTTGAGCTATGCTGCTGCCTAACATATTTGATTCTAGTTTGCAACTTGATTTGTAAGTTGGGCATGAAAGATATCCCTGCACCAACTTGAGGGGGGGGGGGGTATTGAATATTATATTTTTTTATTTTATTATTTAATTAGGTATTTTAATGTAATTAAAAATTTACTAAAATAGAAATTTTCTTATTAGTAAAATAGGTATTTTATAAATAATCAGGTGTAACAAATTAAAATGTAAGAAATAAAATCATTTTTCCTCCTAAAATCAATACTTTCCTTTATGGGGAGATGTGTTAGAGAGTGGGTGAATCTATCAAGGATGAGCTATGGGTTTGGAGTGGAATCTTTATGCTAAATTCCGTTTGGAAAATCATTTCCCTTATCCCTATACCTATTTCTTGGGTTGCTTGGAAAGAGAAGAATAGGGCCTTTGAGAATTCAGCTCTTTTGGTGATATAGACACACTGGTTAAAGATTCTTTTGTAACCTCTTTGAATTAATATCTCTTATGAAATTGTAAATTCTCATGTCTTTCTTTCTCTCTTCTTCTCTTTTATCCAGATTTGAATCCCATTAGAGCCTATTGAATTTACTTCTTTTTCTTCTAAGAAAAGAATTTTATGTGTGAGAAGAGGTGTAAAAAGTTTAAATTGAAAATAAAACATGCTTTTTTCATTTATTCTTTGAGGAGCATGTGTGTCAATGAGATAGAGAGAGAACAAATGATCGTAAAAACTCTGAAAGAAAGCCAGAAATCTACTGTCTTTTCTGGTGAAAATATTAATAATCAGCTCTTAGAATTAAAAGCCAAGACTTCCCTGTGCTATACCAAATAGTCTTGGTACATTTCTTTAAGAAAATTGTCATAATTTACAGGTTTCTGAGGTGAGTTCACGTCTAAGCAGAGCTGGGACGCTTGGACTGGGAAAAGCAGTGGAGGTCCTAGACACACTTGGGAGTAGCATGACAAATTTAAACCCCAGTAGTGGATTTGCTTCTGGAGTGGTAATCAAAGGCAATGAACTTTCAATATTAGCCTTTGAGGTGGCAAACACAATTGTCAAGGGTTCCAATCTTATGCAATCTCTTTCACAAAGAAGCATTAAACATTTGAAAGAAGTGGTGCTTTTTTCAGAAGGTGTGCAAAATCTAGTCTCAAAAGATACAGATGAACTACTGAGAATTGTTGCGGCAGACAAGAGGTGAGTTTTATTTATATCATGAGAATGCCTTAATTGTTCTAGCTTGTAGAGTATCTGTTGTTTTATTCTCTCTCTCTTTTATTTTTCTTAAAAACAATATTAACCGAGTGATCCATTTATGCAGGGAAGAGCTGAAAATCTTTTTAGGAGAAGTGGTTCGGTTTGGAAATCGTTGTAAAGATCCTCAATGGCATAATCTGGAACGCTATTTTGATAAGTAAATCAGAATGCTATTTCATCTAGCTTGGCTTTTGAGTCATTTTAATTAATTTGTTACGCATTATCTTCTAATTGGATCTCTTTTGTTCTGTCTGCAGAATTACTAGAGAACTAACCCCCCAAAAGCAGTTGAAGGAAGAGGCAGAATTTGTGGTTGAACATTTAATGAGCTTGGTTCAGTATACTGCAGTGAGTACAACCCTTTTGTTTTCTACAATATTTAATGATTTTGAAGTGGATAGATGATGGAGCTAGGCATTGAATTTTAGTTAATTTGGATGAAGACAATGTGTATTAAGATGTTGACTAAACCTGGCTAAGCCAAATCAATGGACAAAATGCAGTTGCATTCCTAACATCCTTAGAAAATTTATATGAGACAAGATAGCAGTTATTTTTTTATTTCGTTCATCAACATAATCTCGAAGAGAGCCTCTTGCTATTATCAAGAAGAAAACGTACTTGTGCTGACTCCAGTCCACCATGTTGACCCTAATAATCTGACTGTCATTTTTTCGTATTGCCTTCATCTTTAGAAAGGAACTAATGAGCTGCATTAGCATATGATAAAATTAAGTCTATTGGTCTTGTAATGATGCTTTCAGAACTATTTTGAAATTGAGTGGGAGAAGGTCTAACATTCTCGGGTTACAGGAACTATATCAGGAACTCCCGGTGTTGGACAGGTTCGAACAAGACTATCAGCATAAGCGTCAAGAGGAAGATAATGTGGCTGCCACTCATAAAGGTAATTTTGCATTCTCTTTATCATCTGGTTGTGCCATGTTCATATTATTTTTTGAATGTTGCTCTTCATTTAAGATGTCATTTTTGTGTTGCTAAGAGGAATGTTATATACTTCGTAAGAATATCCTAGTTGATAACTGAGAAGTGCAGAAGCAGAATAAGCTTGACATGTAGCATCACTAGAAGAGACAAATTAATCTACTAGGGTATTATAATATTGACTACCGGGAGATTGAAAAAGAAGGTTAGACATGTACTAGGTTTAGGACACTTGGCTATTTATTTTGGCTTTGTGGTCCCCTATTGAAGAAGGGGAAACTGTAGATCCTTTTGAATGTGTTTTGTAATAAATAATTCTATAAGTCTTTTGTATACGGACAGTGCCCCTCTGTTGCTTTATTAATAATACTCATTGATGGGGTTGGCTTTTGGACCCATGTAGCTGATTGGTCCCCTTTGCTATCTTGGCTAGTTAACTTACCACAACTGGAGCAGTAACCATATAATTAGTGAATCTTATCTAGACATCAATAATTTTTATTAACATATAACCACTTTTTATGAAGCTTAATATTTTGTATACTGATAGTATACTCGATACCACCAAGGCGGTACGGGTTGCATTCCTTTGTTTTTGTTTTTTGTTAAAAGAAGAAGTATTATTGTCTTTGGATAGCAATCAAGTTTTTGGCAACTTAACTCCATGGATTGATCACATTAACACCCTAAACCCTTTTAGAATACCGCTCCTCAGCCAGAACATAGTCACTATAAGTTTAAATCAAATAGTTACTTGATGACCAAAAATGCTACTGCGATTTAGTGAGGTGCCATCAGGTTGACCTATTCCTAGATGCATTTGTTGGAGAGAAACTTTCTGATGTAGGAATTTGTCCACCAATGAATATACTTTTTTCTTCTAAAAAAATGTGTATATTGACATAACTGAAGATGTGGGATGGAGGGTGGGAGAGATTGGCCCCCAGGAGCATTGAAACATAATCGCTCCACCTCCTTTGTGGAAAGCAAACAAGCAGGTAACATTTTGATATGTTAAATACTTCTATCTATGAGTAACCAACCTATTGTTTGTGTTTTACTTTGTCAAATTCGCATGCCTGCAATGATGCTTGTACTGGTCCACTTAAAAAGAGGATGTATGACACGAAGAATATGACTGTCCCTACTTTTGATAATAACTGTTTATTATAATTGTATTCTAATATTTACCTTGGATGTTAATTATTTCTTCGGATTAAGCCTTCGAAGTCTTTGATTGGTTATTTAGGATTCTATCTATTACAATTGTTTGATTGGTTATTTTGTTTTTAGTGGTAATTATCAGAACCTATTGTTTGTGATGTTTTATCTCAATTTTTTAAGAGAAAAAGGAAAAACTAACAAACATCTTATGTACTGTTTGCATGTCTTCTTTGAGATGTAGATAACGGCCTTACAATTTTGAAAGCAGAACTGAAAGGCCAAAGAAAGCAAGTGAAAATTTTAAGGAAGAAGTCACTTTGGTCGAGAAGCTTGGAGGAGGTAGATACTATTTACCTCTTTGAATCACGTCTCTTTGGACTATGTTTCAGTTCTTGAATCTTGATTTTAAAATTTCTCCAATATGTTTGGTTGGTTATAGTTAATTAGCTCCCATACAAAGCTGAGTCTTCAAATATACAAGAATGAGTGGGTTCATTTGAGCCAAGTGACATGCTTTATTGTATTACAGGTAATGGAGAAGCTTGTAGATATTGTCCATTATTTACTGCTGGAGATGCATAATATCTTTGGTGATTCAAGTACGTATTATCTTGCTTGCACATATTCTCATCCCAAAATCTGTGTCACTTTCATCATCAAATTATATTACCTGAACTTCCTAAATCTTTTAAGATTCATCTTTCATTTTGATGCAATTATATTAATATAGTAAGAGAATTCAAGGTAGGAAGACAAGATACTCTTATAAGAAAAGAGAACCCGAATAGAAAACAAGAATCCGAAATAGAGAAAGGAAATGTGGGAGAGCTCAACATATAAAGGCCTTCCACTTTTTTTGCAAACTAAATATAGGTATATCCTTGAAGAATCCATGTACTTTTAGCAGACACAGCAGCGAAAAACACAACCTTATCCCAAATACAATGATGATCTTGGATGCTGATTAAAGATCTTGACATCACACCCCAACCATGTTATTAAATTTCAAGGTTTGCCTTGTGGATGTCATAATAATGTTCATCTTGCCTGGTTGGCCCCCAGAGAGCAGTGGAATTTTGCTACAGTAGGATCCCTTATCTTCTTTCTTGTATTATTTTCTTTTGATTCCTAATGATATTTATTCTTATTTAAGGGCAACACAATTAGGATTTGTCACTTGGGGGCTAATATTTATGATTGATATAAGATAAATTAGGATTAATTCACCTACTTAAAAATCTATAAATAATCCAAACATTGCACCTAAGATTATTTAGACATTTTATCTAAGAAGTCTTAAGTATTAGATTAAGGGTTTAACTGCATTACATGACCAGAAAATTGAGAAATTTTCGAAATACTTTATTAAACAACTAAACTCTGTATGAAGAAATGAAATGACAAAAATATTTATAATGCTTCGGAAGTAACATCTACTAAATAGAATTCATAAAGAAATAACAAAACTAATAAGATTGAAAGTATTACTCCTAATAATAGGAAACTATATTAATATTACTCCTAATAAAGAAATAGAAAGTACTAATAAGAATAATATCCTAAAGCATTCTAAGACTAAAATAATAAACTCTTAATAGAATATTAAATTTATATGTATATAGTTATGATTTCTAATTATTTAGATAATCTTAAGCTAATCCATTTTGCATCAAATGATCATCCTATGTTTTTAGAAAAATTGATGGAAAGTGTGCATATCTTTACCTTTTTATATTACTTCAATTCAATATATATTTCTTGATCAAAATGTAATTCAATATATTCATTGACTCTCTACTTGCCTCTTCCTTTCTATCTCCTCCGGTTTCCTCTGGATTTTTCTTTTGATATAAGTTTTCTGTATATTTCATAGAGAATGTAATTACCTTCATTTTCATGTAAGCTTGAATATTCTTGTTAGGAAGAACCAGAGGAAACAAAGTTAAAGTTCATTGTGATGCTTATTTTTTTTTTTTAAAGTTTCATTGTGATGTTCAATGTGAAAAGAAATGGCCAAAACTAGCATAATAGTTAGAGAGAGGAAATTGGTCTACAAAAAGGACATGCCTCCTTCAGAGGGTTTTGTTCTTGTTGATATAGTTACTAATTCATAAATAAGTTATGATGAACATTAAAAGCTCCTGCTCCAAGTTTCCTATCACCATCAAAAGCTTTTATAAGGCTAAGCAAGAATTTCTTTCAACTTCAAACACCTTATCACTATCACAATTTTCTAAAAGGCTAGTTAGGAGTTTCATTCATCTTCAGATGTCTTATCACTATCAAAAGCTTCTATAAGGCTAATAAAGGATTTTCTTTCAACTTCAAATTACTTCTTATTTGCGTATTAGTTGTGGAGAATTATAATTGGATTCTAGGTTGCAAGAAAAGCTTATTTCTCCTCAAGTGTTCACACA
This sequence comes from Carica papaya, assembly GCF_054855325.1. Taxonomy (NCBI): domain Eukaryota; kingdom Viridiplantae; phylum Streptophyta; class Magnoliopsida; order Brassicales; family Caricaceae; genus Carica; species Carica papaya. Next base: position 4,207,723 of record NC_142314.1, read on the forward strand.
TTCTTCTGAGTGAAGTTTAAGGAGGACAACATGTGAGGTCTATCATAAATAGTGGGAAAACAATGTCAGTTGTTTGGGTGAGGGTTGAAAGAAGGGAAGCTAGTTACTTACAGTTTGTATTGGTAGTTATTGGCAGCATTGTGTACGACCTGATAGAGTCGTTATGCACGGTCTAACAGTTGTACTAGCTGACTAGTGCCAGGCCTCTATAATTAAGTACCCTAACCATAACTACCAATGAAATATCTAGTAGTATCAAACTTCCCACTAGATTCTCTTTTCTCCTTCCTCTCTCATCTTCTCTCCTCTCTTTTATTCTCCTACTCAATCTCTATTGTTAACCCTCATTATCCTTGAGTCTTCTGTAAGGGTCAGGTCTGGTGACTAGTGAACCCGAACCTTAAAAACTTGGTATTGAGACAGTTGAACTTGGTGGAATTGTATCTTCAATATCCAAAGTGGCAAAAAACAAAGGAAAGGCCCCAATGACGGGTAACCAAAAGTTGATTTAAGAGGAAAAATCTATAAAGGGGTTGGAACAACGGATGGAAGACGTTATGATCGAGACATGCAACACTATCGATACTGAACTCACTGAAAATAACCTTCTTTTACAGAACTTGCTGTTTGAAACTATGCTCTCAATCAACATACACCAACCCCCACAACTCAAACCTCCCATGTGCCACCAACCTTAGCTCTTATGCAAGCCCAAGAAAGTGCTTTGTAGCACAAGGGACTATTGCCAACCTTGAAGGGCAAGGAAATTGAGAGCTCTAGCCACACTCAAAACCACTTGAGCATGGTCATGGCTACAACACTCTTAGGGTGGATATCCTAGTCTCTGAAGAAAGCAACCCTAGCACATGGATGAGGCATTGCAATAAGTATTTCTAGTTGTATGGATGCCTGGCGACCAGAAAGTGGAGCTTGCTTTCCTGTTTCTTGGGGATAAATCCAATCGGTGGTTCCAAGAATGGTAGTCACAAAACAGGAACCACATGGAATAGATAGCGTTCAAGGAAGAGATAAGTAGAATGTTTGGAGATCCTGCGGTATTTGATATCATGGAGGAGTTCAATAGACTCAGGCTGGAAGGTCCCCTAGCAAGATTATTAGGAAACATTTGCAGAGTTGACGCCACACGTGCTTAAGATAAATTATACCTTAGATGAAGTTTGTTTTATTTCGTCTTTTGTGAATGAATTAAGTGAAGAAATACGACCTACTATCAAACTATTTAAACATCATATTCTTAGTCTCGCCTATAAAGAAGCTGGACTCCATGCTCAACAATTAGAAGCCTTGTTTAGGAACTTCCACCATCATAACACCAAACTTCTTACCATCAAACTCTCTCCTTATACCAATTTTGTAACCAAGACAACCCTTACTAAAGCCACAATTCCTCATAATACTAACCGTAGTGGCTTGGAGATTAAGAAGACTCGCCATCCTTGCTACATGTGGCAAAAGGTATTACCCTAGATTACCACTTGAAAACCAAACCCCTGAACAGAAGAAATGGAGGCAGAGGTGGTAGGGAAAGAGGAGGAAGTGATCGCGACAGTGGAGGAAGAAACAAATAGTGGGAAGATCTCATTGCAAGCAATAGAAGGCCAAGAGAGTGAGTGTACCATGATGGTTTAGGGATCTTTACGTTCCAAACCAATCTTGATTCTCATAAACAGTGAGACCTGATGCTCTTATATAGAAAATAAGGTGGTTGATTGATGTGAGACACAACTGATTGAAATTAAACTCCTCAAGGTTCTGGTAGCTAATGAACAAGGAATACTCAGTAGTTACGGCACCTCTAAAGTGAAGTGGACCATGGAAGAGGTAAGCTTCCTGCATTCATTCTTTGTCCTGTACATGGGGCAGTTTGATGTCATTTTAGGAGTTGATTGGATGAAGAAACATGGTCTTGTCTTGTTGGATTTTCATAAGCTACAAATTATGATTAGGATGGAGGGACAACCACTATTGATTTAAGAGTAAGACAAAAGGGAGGGCTAAAAAGTATGGATGAGAAAGGACTTTCCAAGCTCATAGAAAGAGAGTTGGCTGGTGCTAGTAACTTGATTTACTCTGTGGAATATATCATGAGGGAATCCACGAAGCAGACAGTGTCTAGAGAAACAGAAGAAGAGTTGGACAAGGCTATACCAAACCTCCTCAGTAAATGTGAGATTGTATTCAATGGTCATATATCTTATCCCCTCCTTGGGAGCTTGATCACTCTACAACTCTCATTCCTAGTTCTGCTCCAATAAACGTCAAGCCATATAGATAATCCTATTTTCACAAGTCAGAAATCGAGAAGCAGGTTTTTGTGATGATGGATAGTGAGGTTGTTGCACACAGCCACAACTTTTTTGCCAGCTTTGTACTGCTAGTTAAAAGAATGATGGAAGTTGGCGGTTCAGTGTGGACTACAGGCATTGAATTTTCCATTGCCTAGAAATCAAGACTGCCCTACACCTACAGTCATGACATCCTTTGATGTAAAAGGAGAATCTGGATTGGTAAAGGAAGAAAGGTATGTGAGAACTATTAAATGCTACCACAATTCTTTCTTGGAAGACCACTTGAGCATCCAAAGAACTCTAGAAACACTGAAGCAAGGGGTTTTACTGCCCAAAAATGAAAGAGGATGTGGAATCTGAGTGAAAATGTGACGAGTACCAGAGGTGTAAAGGGAACATGTGCTGTACCTAGGACTGTTGCAACCGTTGTTGATCCCCAAGCAAGGCTGGACTCACATCAGTATGGATTTTATAGAACAAATGCCAAGATCAGAAGGGAAGAATACAATGATGGTAGTAGTGGACATATATACTAAATAGGGCCATTTTTTGGCTTTGGCTCATCCCTTTCGACTCAAAAGGTTACAAAGGTCTTCTTAGATCATATCTACAAACTGCATTAAATGCCTACAACCATTATATCTGATAGAGTCAAAATATGTACATGTCCATTCTGGAAAGAAGTGTTAAGACTGTTGGGAACATAACTAAGAATGAGGACAACATATCATCTCCAAACAGATAGCCAATCAGAAAGGGTGAATTGGTGTGTGGAAAACTATCTATGGTGCATGGCCTTTAGGAAGTTGAAGACATGGATTAAATGGCTTAACCTGGCTGAATGGTGGTATAATACGACCTACCACTCTGTCCTGAAAATGACTTCATTTAATGCACCTTATGGATTTCCTGTGCCATTGACAATGGAGCCAAAAGAATGACAAACTATAGCTAGCCCACTGGAAGATTGGTTAAAAGATAGGGAAGACATGAATAAACTGCTAAGGGAAATTTTGGTGGAAGCCCAAAAAAGAATGAAGAACTATGCAAATGCTAAAAGGTCTAAGAGAAATTTCACGAAGGGAGACCGGGTCGTGCTGAGGCTTGAGCTTTACTGATAGTCGTCTATCGCTGTCCGAAAAGGGCTCAAATTGGCCCCAAAGTACCAGGTTGTGTTGAATAGTAGAGGCAGCAGAGTTGTGGCCTACAAGTTGTCCTTGCTTGACAATACATGCATGCGCTCGATGTTCCATCTATTATGCTTAAATATTATCAGGGAAATGCCAAAACCACAGGCCAGACCCTGTAACTGATGACCAAGATCAGATATTGGTGGAGCCTGAATTCATACTCCAGAAGAGGGCTATTCATTGTAAAGGAAGGAATGTCAAACAAGCCCTTGTCAAATGGTTGAATTTGGGAAAAGAAGAAACCACTTGGGAAGACTAGACCTTTCTGAAGGCACAATTTTCCACATATTGATCTCAAGGAAAAAATCAAATCAAAGAAAGGAGAGATGTCATAAATAGTGGGAAAACAATGTTAGTCGAATTAGGGCTGAAATAAGAAAAGTTAGTTAATCAGGATTTATATTGGTAGTTATGCTAGAATCTTTTTCTACAATTTCTTTGTATGAGCAATAATGAGTACGACCTGACAGAGTCGTTATGCACAGTTTGGCAATTGTACCAGCTAGCTATAGTTTGATGGGATTTCTTAAACGTCCTGTTCATAAAGGGGGTTGGGCATCATACATCAGTTCGCTTTCAACAAATCCCTTTTGGCTAAATGATTTTAAAAGTTTGTTTTGGCTAAATGGTTTTGAAAGTTTGTTACTACTTAGTAAGTAATACTAATTTGTGGAACTCATAACCTATTTTAAAAGTGTATAGCACACAAAGTTCTTGAATTGGACATATTTCAATATTAAGAAATATTTACGTTATTGTAATGCTTATGTATTGTTAAAGTAATTAGTTTATTTAGGAATTTTTACCTATAGGCTGACTATTAGCACAAGTTCATTAGCTATTTTTCTATTTAATAAAATTTTTAGATAGACTTAAGAATTCCTATCCTTTTTATGTATCCCAATACTTATAAACAGTATCCGTAGCTTAGTTATATAGGAAATTATTCTTGTAATTGACATACGAATATTAGTTATTGATTTAATTATTGAGATTTGAGATCTCTAATTTTTAGTTCTCAAAATTTTTTCTCTAAGTATTGAGGTTCAAGATCCCTTTGTCCTATATCAATTAGCATTAGAGTCTAGTTTGATCTATCATGTTAACATAATTTTTGTCCAAACTTCACAACCATTGTTATTTTTAATCAAGCGCACTTAGTTTGCTTAGGTTTTGGCTGTTTGTTTTGGTTTCTTTATTGGCATAAAGTTTGTCCATACTTCATCTTTTGTTCTAGGTCATTTCAACGGATGGTTTAATTTTTTTCTTTTATTATTTCTATTTTTTTTCCAAACTTGATGTTTATACATTTCAATAAAATTTTTAATTTGTTTTTTCTTTGTCATCTTGTAGATGATCAAGCCTCAGTGGAAGAATCCGTGAGCAAAAGAAAGAAATTGGGTCCTGCTGGCCTTGACTTGCATTATGCAAATATTATCATGCAGATTGATTCTCTTGTGAGTGTGTTGTCTTTATCTGTTATTTCTAACTGGTTCAATGGTTATATCAGATTCTTGAACTTTGACTTACAGCTGCTATGGTTGTTATGAAGTATTGTTATTTGATAATTGTTCTTTTTCTAGTTTACTAGATTACCAACAGTCCAAATATATAAACAAAGAGCACAAGAGTTATAGGCCTACAAATTTAGGAGATAATCCTATTCCATTGAGTCTGCTAAGAAGGAAGAAGATTTACACCAGAAATTATGAGATCTGAGTATAAATCTGGATCATAAAAATTTTTGGCTCCTACATTTTAGGTAGTAAATTTTCCTAGAATCAATCTTGTTTAGGATTTCTACACTCCCCCTTAAGCTAAGCATTCATATTAATCATGTCAAGCTTGGAACTCATTTCTTCAAAGTACTTTTTCATTAGAGATTTTGCTAAGATGTTTGTTGTCTGTTGACTTGTAAGGATGCGTACCACACGAATTACTTCTTGTTTTATTTTCTATTTTATGAAATATCGGTCTATTTTAACATGCTTTGTGCAATTATGATGAAAAAGATTCTTAGCAATACTTATGGTTGATAAGTTGTCACAAAATAGCTTAACAGAAGTAGAATTTTCAACCCTTAGTTTTTTTAGTATATGATTAAGCCACATACCTTTGCACACTCCTAAGGCCATGGTCCAGAATTCAGCTTCTGTACTGCTCCTAGCTACCACATGCTGCTTCTTACTCGACCAAGTTACTATTTTTCTTTATACATATGAGCATTACCCAGATGTTGATCTCCTGTCAGTTATTGACCCTGCTCAGTCAACATCTGTATTAGGTAATCAACATTCCAAAGATATAGAGACGTATTACAAGAGTTAGAGACCTACAATGTAGGAGATAATCCTACTCCACTGAGTCTCCTAGGAAGGAAGAAGATTTACGCCAGAAATTATGGGATCTGAGTATAAATCTAGATCCTAGGTTTTCGGCTCGTACAGTTTAGGAAGTAAATATTTTTAGAATCAATCTTGTTCAGGACTTGTACAAGCATAAAATGTTAAAGTAAAGTGAGCAGAGCATGTTCTACTGAATTTTCCCTAATCTGCATATGTTCTGGATTAAGTGGATGCCACTTATATAATATTATATAAATCCTTATAATTCAGTCACCCTATTTTAAGTATTTTTTTTTAAGATAAAAATGTAGAATGTATATTAAGAAGGTACCAAAAGAGGATACCAACTCATGTGTAAAAAATTTACAAGGTAGTTAGCATGTCAATGACATTCTCAAAATCCTTATCACTAATAATATCATGACCTAACAAGTTTGTGGATAAACTTACAGAAAGAAGTTTTAGAACATGAGTCAAATGGCTTAATATGGAGAAGTTGGATAGACATGAGGATTTTGGCTTGCGATGGAAGTCAAATGTTGCAGTTGCATTTGAGTATAACATACATTAAGTGTTGCTTGTTATGGTCTTGTATGCAAAGCAATAGTTGATTCTTGCTTTGACTGGTTTCAGGTTTTCAAATTTTGCCCCTGCTTAAATGATAATGGCATGATTTAATGAATTGGCCTTTGTTTCCAAAGTAATCGTTCAGTTCAACAATCATAGGTGTAGTTGAGGAGAAACAAACTTACTTCTGCTACTTATGAGAAACAAAGTATTATGGAAAGAGATTAAGCAAGTACAAGACAGGAGAATGAATTGTCTTCCTACAGAACCAGGGAAAAAAAAAAGGTGAAAAAGAAATATCAATACAAGACTCAAGCAAATCCATTTGTAATGTAGACAAAGACACTCCCATAACCCATGACCTATGAAGAGGTGAAGAACACTACCATTTCCCTCATAAATTAATGTGTTTGAGAGTATTTGAATTTGTTAGAGTTTCTCTTCAGTGACAACATCCAAAGCCTGGCAAAACGTTTGCCCTCCTTAAAACCTTCTATCCCATATTCTTCTGAATCACTTGCAAATTGCTGGATATATGAAATATCTAGGGTTGGTGGACAAAGCCTAAGGTCACCGAACTCATCAAAATGATAGTCTAGATCTGTCAAGCCACATTGCATTAAAGAAACAATTACATTGGTTTTATAAACTCAGCTAGCCCATCTAAACCAGTCTATGTCAGCAAATTTATTTCCATTTTTTCCGTCTAATTTCTGGTTCTTAGCCTATATTTGCTTCTAATAGATATGTTGTGTTGGAATAGAAAGATTAACAAATATTATTCAGAAAAAAATTGATTTGTTCTCTGTTGGGAAGTGTATATTAAATGTAATTAGGGTAAATGGTATATTAGAAATATACCCTCCTATGTAATTAATTGTGTTTTATTTTCTTATTCATATGAAATTTAATATATAGAGCTCTAATATTTAACTAAATACACATCATGCTGTTCTTCTATATGGTATCAGAGTGTAGGAAAAAAACTTTAACTCTCTTTTACAAATCTTAATCAGTTTTTATTGCTGAAATAAGAAAAAAGGCCCCTAAGAAGGCCAACTTTTGTAGCTGGCCACCACCACCATAGAAGCCAGCCACCACAGACCAGCCTCAACCCACCAAGATCAGCCTTCGTTGCTGGGAACTGTTCCCTAGCTGCACCTCTAGCTATGCGACCAGATCCAACAGCCACGTTACCTCCTGTTTAGCCACGCAACAGCTGCGTCACCTTCTGCTCAACCACATGCAGTCCTTTTTGGTCAGGTATTCCAGATGCAGCTCTCTGCCCAACCGCACACAAGCAGCATGCAGCCTCCCCTTCTCAGATGCTCCTAACACGGCTGCTCTATTCAGGCACCAACAACCGCACACCTGCCCTATCCTAGCTGCGCAGCTGCCCTACTTGCATCTGTCCAGCCCAGTGAATTTTGTTTTCTCTTAATCGAATCAGCCTTTGTTATCTGGAAAGCTTTAAATCATATTAGAGGTTACGTCTCAAGTTACGAGAGTGAACCCCCACATGGTAAATTCATAACAACCCAACTGAGAATTTCAACCAATTCAGATGGCCTATCCCTTGAATGAGAAGAATTATTTGAATTGGTTACAATTGATTTTATGGCAGTAGATTTCATACAATTAGTCAACAGATTTCAGATAATTATGCCAGCAAATTATACAAATAATTAACTAGCAGATTTTATGTCTAATTTTATGATTTGTACAACTTTAATACCTTTAATTAGGACAGATTTGTTCAGCTAATTTAGGAACTGAAAATTAGTTTATATATTTGTATATATAATGAGGATTCTCCTCCATGAAAAACACAAGAAATTTTTCTACTCAAGATCTCTTAAATTATCAAGGAAGAGTATTGGAAAGTATATATTAAATTTAATTAGAGTAAATGGTATATTAGTAATATGCCATCCCATGTAATTGATTGTGTTTCCTTTTCCTATTCATATGAAACTATATATATAGAGTAATATTCAATGAAATACATAACATTTTATTTTTTCGCACTCTCTAAACTGAAGAGTCCTTTGGATTCTCTCAAAGGAGCCCATTCTACATTCAGTGGTAAGGGAAGAAAAATCTCCGAACACTTCAGTCCCCAATGTGATTTTGGTCTTCCCAAGCCCATAACTAGATCCAAACTAGGGAGCATAACAAATGGCTTAGGGTATTGCAATGTGTATTTACTGGATTTCATGCAACACTGAAAATAAAAATTGCAGGGACTGTAATATTGACTAGCCTGATTGCTTTGTCAGTACATGAATTATTTATATGTTCCATTTGAATTGAATCTTACATTGGTATTGAACTTTTTGTAAGACCACCTAACTGGTCAAAAGGCACTACTTTTGTTAAATTAAATAATCTGTTTTGGCAATTGTTGAGCTTGTTTGTACTCGTATCTTTTTTAAACTGTATTTGGGGCTTTTGTTGAGTCAGCTTTGGTGATATCAGGTAGCCCGTTCAAGTTCTATACCTCTAAATACAAGGGATGCATTATATCAGGGTTTGCCACCGAATACTAAATTGGCTCTACGCTCAAAAATACAATCTTTTCGTGTAAAAGAGAAGGTATTTTCATGATCTCCTTTAATGCCTTTCTTCTTCCTTCCCCTGTGTTCTCCCCCGATCTACCAAGGGGAGCTATTTTCTGAATGAAGGGTTACAACATGTAAGAACTTTTTTTTTTAAAGAAAAAAGTGAGTATATTAAAGAGGTTATCTGTTACTACGTTTACGATGTGTGAATGAAGATCTTCAAAATGTAAGAACGAGAGGTTATCTTTACTATGTTTTCCTTTCAGAGTTTTTGATTGGGCTTCCAGGCCTTCCAACTTAGGCTTCTTTATTTGTTTGGCAGCTGACTGTCACAGAAATCAAAGCAGAGATGGAGAAGACTTTGGAGTGGCTGGTTCCAGTAGCCACTAACACTGCCAAGTAAGATGGCAAGATTTCTGCAAGCAGTGTTTCTTTTAACGTTCTTTATTATCATTATTTTGTCACTGCTGTATACTTAATCTTTTTTTCTTGTGTGCCTTTTTCTTGGCAAAATGGTTACCAACAGAGCTCATCACGGTTTTGGTTGGGTTGGAGAGTGGGCAAATATAGGGTCAGTGCCAACAAAAATTATGCTCTTTTTGTTAGTGCTTTCACATTTCATGTGGACTTTACTTTTTATGAGATGTCAAAACATGCTAAAATAAAAGACACGGACTTCTATTTTACAGGTCTGAGATGAATAGAAAGTCTGCTTCTGGACCCGCAGATATAATTCCTGTTGAAACACTCCACCATGCAGATAAAGAGAAAACAGAAGAATATATTCTTGAACAAGTACTATGGCTTCAACATCTGGTTAGCCAATCAAAGATTGCTGCAAATGGTGGTGGTGTGAGGTCATCCATCAAGTTGACACTGAGCCCAAACCTTGAAAAGATGAATCAGCAATCTGAACAACAGCGTTATGGTGCCCCGTTATTGACTACTGAGGACCAGAAAATGTTGCAGGAAGTGAGTAAGAAGAAACGAATTCGAGGAATTAGTAAGAGTATGGAATTTGATTTTGAGAAAACCAGATTGAGAAAGCATGACAGGCTGAGCAAGAGTAGCGGCTATTCCCCTAGGAAAAGCAAGGGATCAATCGCCATTAAGAGGTTTCCTTCTGGGATTGCGATGATTGGTTTTGGTATGGACAAGAAAAAAGCATTGGATGTGATTGACAGAGTTGATGGCCTCCAGTGATTATCAAAGGTGCATGTTGATCTTTCTGCCGGGAACGGATTAAATACCGGAGATGTTGGAGGTTTTCAGTTGTTTGTACTGTGCATGAGTGTACATAAAATGTAAGAAGGTTTCAAATTGTTTTGCTGCATCTCACACCCTAGTCCAAGGGGGGCCTTTTGTTTATCCGATGGAAGATTGCTGGGAATACATTCTAGGATGGAGATGCTCTTTCTAGCACAAGTTTGAATACGTGCAAAGAAATTTAGAGTTGGAGAATCCGTCATTTTTCTTTTCGCCGCTGCATTTTTTTGTATTTCCAAATATTTTTCATGTATTAATGTGTACTGTTATTACTTGTGGTGCTTTTCATTGCCAAATTATCAAGAGAAATGCCGAAGTTAGCCTCTCTCTGATTCAAATAATGATTTCAGCCCCTTGCAACCGATGGCCAGAAATCCCGGTGCTTGCGGTTTTTGTTTTTTCTATTTTGTCTTTGATTTGAATACACTAGGAACCAGTTTTTCCATACTACCCTAAAAAAATTATGCAACTTAAACACACTTTTTATATGCGAGTTAGATTTAAATGAAATCAACATTTGATTATGTTTAACATTTGGTTGGATATTTTAGTTTCCCATTTGTGGAAATTGTGTATATAAATCAGCACATTTCTTTATAATTTACAAAAGGAAAAGATGGTTGGATATTATATAAGGAAGACTGTTGAGTGTATATATAATTATAAGACAGTGGTTATGGCATTACCATCAGCAATTACTGGCAAATAAATTTTGATTATATTCCTCCAATCGCACAACAAGATTCCTACACGAAGCACTGCTAAATGAAGAAAACATTTGACAGTTTGTTTAATCCAACAATTACATGCTACCTAAAACTTCTCTCTCTCTCTTTTTTTTTTTTTTTTCCTTCTTCTTCTTTTACTGTTATCCTGCTAAAGGTTTTGCATACCATTTAGAGTTATTATTACCCATTACACATACAGTTCTACCTGAAATCTGAAGATAAAATTCTTTCTCTTCTTATTTTCTTAGTTTAGACTTTTGGTTTTTCTTCGATTAAAAAGAAAGAATTCCAAAATTCTTCATTTTCAAGCAAATTTTCAGTATAACGTACAAAAAAAGGAGGACCCAAAAAATTAAAATTTCCAAATATAAAAAAGTTTCAAGTCTTCCCTTTTACTCATTCAACAACTTTATGAGCATTTTAACTTGTTAACATAATCAAATTATTTCAGTTATACATTATATTTATTTTTAGATTTGATCATGTTTTTTGCAAAATGTAGTTAAATATTTTCACTACCTTCTTAATTGTAAGTGGAAGAAGATAAATATATGTATATATAGTATCTTTTTAGTGTTTCAAATGCACCCTCATTGAGGACTTTAACCCAATGCCTTTAGAAAATTTAATCTACCATGAACAAACAATAAATTATCCATCTGGGTGTTAAAGTATCTCTAATATATTCATAAATTTACAATTAATAAATGTTCTCAAATGAATTCTGAATACATCGTTTAATATTTTTACTAAAGTTTTTGACTTAGTTACTCTTCAAATTTTACAAAACTGAGATAACATAAAGTAAAACAATAATATTATCAACAGATATTCAATTATTTAATTTCATTTCATATAATTTTGCGATTACCTTTTTTTTTTTTCACCATATGTAACTCTATTAATATTATTCTTGTACTAAAGAAACAAAATTCATTCACGGGCAAGTTTTTTTTCGGAGTTAATGCGATTTTTTTTAATTTTTTTTTTTATTTTTCTTGCACTAAAGCTATAAACTTATATATATATATATATATATATATGAAAGAAATTATTTATTTTTAAAAATAATTTGTAATTTAAAAATAATTTATAAAAAAGAATTAAATATAAGGTCGGGTAATAAAAGGCAACCTTGATTTTAAAGAAAACGTTATGGTAAGGTGTCATCATGAGCACAACATAAAGATGAATTATGTGTCAAAGGCCAAAAATGAAAATTTGGTACATCAACCACCTCTTTGGAACCTCTAAAGATATTATTATTATTATTGAATACCATAATTAAATTCAATCCAAAATTATATAATTTAATCATAAAATTCTCATTTTATTATTCTTATACAACAATGCATATATTTTTAAAATACATCACCTTCAAAATATAAAAATAAATATGATTCACTTAAATTCGACATGAATTTAAATTTTATTAAAAATATAAAATTTTTAATTATATGAATAATATTATATACTAACTGTATTCAACACATAATATTTGATTTAATAAAATTTAGTTTACTAATATGTTAATATAACTGTAGTGAGTAAATTAAATTTTGTTTCAAACGAATTTTTTTGTTTTTACAAAGATTAGATTTTTTTTTAATTGAAATAACTACGATCATTAATACCCAACAATTCTTTCAAAATGTTTGGTGTTTAATTAAACTATTTTGGTTAAGGAATTGCACTAAAAAGAAAAGTGTGAAAGATGAATTACCTCTAAGATATTTTGTGTATATGAGTGTATGAATATGAACCAATCAAAATTCCCAATAAGACAACTAAAACAAAAATGAAGCAACGAGAATGAAAAGATTCTTACCCTTTCAAGTCAAAGTTTCTTCTATATAAGCGAGGAGAGTTGGATCTCTCAAATCAAAATCATTACAAGAAAATTAAAAGAGAAAATATCAGGTATGGATTCTGAGAAGAGCAGGATTTTGATTCTTGGAGCAACTGGTTATGTGGGTAACTACATTGTGAAAGCAAGCGTTGCCATGGGCCACCAAACCTATATTTACACTCGCCCAATCCAACCAAGTAATACTGATGATTCTTCTAAACTTCAAGAACTCAAAACGTTTGAATCCATGGGAGTTACTGTCTTCCAGGTTCCTAACTTCCCATATACTTCATTTGCACATACATGTATATTATATATATTAACTTCCTATGTACTTCATTCGCACACACACATATATATATATATATACGTAGTAAAGCTTAACCCATAAGCATTTCTAAAGCTTAACCCATAAGCATTTCTATATTAACTTCCTATGTACTTCATTTACACATGCATACATATATATAAGCAGTAGAGCTTAACCCACAACCATTTCTTTGTTAACTTGGTTCATTACATTCAGTACAGTAACATGCACTCTTATATTTTACTTTAACATAGTGCTTGTTGACAAATTTCTATACTATAGTATCTTGGTGTGCTACATGCTTATGAATCTCTTCCTTTTCTAGAGTTAAAGAGTCTAACAATTAATTAAAAAATCTCTGACAAGAATAGGATAATTCATCTAAGATAACAATTTGATAAAAAAAAGAAGAGAAAAAGAAAAATATAACCAAGACAAAGAATTTATTAGAATCAAGATAGAAACATAAGAATAATCCAAGTAAACACAGTGAATTGCAAGCCAAAGACTCATACAATATCATAGTTACTGAGTTTAAAGAATTGGACAAAAATAGACAATGTTTCCTTATTTGCCAAAAATTTAGCTAAATATGAATCACCAATGCCCCAGTATCTTTTAAATTTGCAATTAAGAAATTAGTTGATTAATTTAACTAATTAGTCAATTAGTTCCAATTAAAACAGGGAGAGCTGGATGATGAAAAGAAGTTAGTTTCAGTGCTTAAACAAGTGGAGGTTGTGATCTCAGCCCTTCCAGTCCCTGTACATCTTGATCAACTCAAGATAATAAAAGCCATGAAAGAAGCTGGCACCATCAAGGTTGGCATATATATATATATGTATGTATGTATAATTCTATAAACTACCTTAATAATTAAGTAATTAATTAGGTTTTGCTAATGGGTATTTGCAGAGGTTTCTGCCATCGGAATATGGGCATGAAATTGACAGAGTGAAAACACTACCAGCTTTTGATGAAGTACTTGATATCAAAAGGAAGATCAGAAGAGCAACTGAAGCATCAGGCATCCCCTATACCTTTGTAGTTGCAAGTGCCCTCTCTGCATATTTCGTTGATTACCTTCTTCATCCCCGCGACTCTCTCGATGAGGTTGTTGTTTATGGAACTGGTGAAACCAAAAGTAAGTTAGTCTCTCACCTGTAATAATTTTTACTTCAAATATAATCATATTTTTAAATTTGTTCTAAATTAACCAGTATTAACATTGTTTAACGAATATCTACGTGACAAACAATATTGTTATCTGAACATGATATTTTCAAAAATGATCATAGAAGAGTAAAGATGTGTCGTGCGAAACAAAAAGAAAAAAATTAGATAAAGTATCAGTGTGACACCTAAAACAATAATTTTAAAATTGATTAACATATAAGTCATATGAAAAATATATTGGTCATCTTTAAAAATATAATATTCATATAATTACGTCATTTATTACGTGAATATTTATTAAATTGTGATAAAGTTAGTGTTAATTCTTTTTAAAAAATTAAAGTATAAGTTATAAAAACCTAAATTTACTATATTAGTCAATATAGATATTTTCTAAAAACAGTTGCTTTTGGCCAGCTATCTATCACCATTTTTATGTAATGATGAGAGCATCAGATTCTTCAAATACTATCACATGTTATACAAAGTTTTTCAAGTTCCACAGTAACGATACAGAAGATATGACAACTCTCTTTCGAATACATACATCTAATGTATAAATTTGTAATAATTGTATATAATTGTTGCGAGGTGGTTGCCAGCTGTGATGAACTATGAAGAAGATATAGCATTCTACACCGTGAAAGCAGCCACAGATCCAAGGGTAGCTAATCGTATAATAATCTGCAAGCCACCAAAAAACATTATATCTCAACTTGATCTAATTTCTGCCTGGGAGAAGAAGACTGGACGAACTTTCAAAAGGGCTTTCCTTCCAGAGGAAGAACTTATAAAGTTGTCTCAAAGTAATATACACAGACACACATATCTAGATATGTATATAGATATACTGAACATATATATTGATGGATATGTATGGTTAATGCAGCTTTACCTAAACCAGATAACGTTCCGGTAGCAGTGGTGCACAGCTTATTTGTGAAAGGTGATTCGACGAACTATGAACTAACTAAAGATGACCTGGAGGCATCAGCATTATATCCTAACTATAACTACACTTCCATTGATGCCTACCTTGAAAAGTGTTTGGTTCATCCTCCCAACCCTAAAGTGGCTTCATTCTAATAATAATAATAATATATATACATATGTGTGTGTATGTGTGCTCAGATGGGATGTTTAATTAACAAGCATGCACGATCTACCATAAGCATGGAAGAATAAAGAGAGACAAGCCCTTTGGATGTACTATTTCCACCATATAAATTTTCTTTATTATTAAATATTATATATATCTGTGTAATATTTAATTATATAAAAATGATAAAGATTATACCGTCACCTGTCTATGTTGATGGTGCTGCCTTGCTGTTCATCCTCTAATGATCAATGTGTTACGAAACAGATAGAAATAATAAAAATTATATAATCACTATTTATATTTGGTGGTTATAATGTAAGTAGAGGTTTTGTATAAGAAAAAGCAATTAAAAATTTTTTATGGATGGATGGTAATATTTGTATCCTTTTTTAAAAAGAAGAATATTGTACAAACATATATTTCACGTTTTAATATCAACTTATCCTATTTGATATAAATATGTATGAACAAAAATAATACATTCAAATATTTTTAAAAAAAAATGATTTATAATATTATTTTATGTACAAAATATCAAGAAATTTTATATAGGGTTTTAAACAAAACACTTTATGATAATTGGTCAAAATAGGTAGCAATAAAAACTACCTTACCCCAATACCATCTTGTGGCGTAAGAAATTTTCTTTCAATTACTTTATTTTGTTATAGAGTGTAGACAGATAAAAACTCATTATAGT
The DNA here is from genome assembly GCF_054855325.1 of Carica papaya. Lineage (NCBI taxonomy): Eukaryota > Viridiplantae > Streptophyta > Magnoliopsida > Brassicales > Caricaceae > Carica > Carica papaya. The sequence goes on from NC_142314.1 coordinate 4,223,826, forward strand.
CCATTTTTCGGAAAAAAAAAATAATAATAGTGTGTGATTGAAAAAGTTTTTAGCATTGTCTGTGTGGAATCTTTAATGTAGATTCTAAATTGATTTTCTATTATGTTATAAAATTGAGGTGGTATATGATTCACTTTGAATTTTGATTTGACCAAAAATAGTCAGACAATTTTCTTACAGTCATCAACAAAAGAAACAAACCATCGAGTAGTAAAAATATTAGGAATATAAGATGAAACTGAAATTCGCTTGTTTGATCTAAATTTCTAATTGGAACTAAATAATAAAAACTCTTAATTTTTAAGTAACTAATAGATAACTTTTTAAGTTGCACATTGTTCAGTTTATAATTTAATTTTTTTATTTAACTCTTTATCGAGGAAAGTTTATTCTATTAATTTTTTTTACTGATAAGTCAAAAATAATTTTAAATTCAAATTTTTTACAAATTTTTTAAAATTATAACTCAATGTTGACATGAATTTTAGATATATACAAGTATAAATAAATATAATTTATAGTGAAAGTATAATATTTATTTAGGAATTATATTAAATAGTTAAGTACAATTAAATAAATATTTCGAAGTTATTAATATATTGATCTCCCTTGAATTATTTTATCATAGGAAGTGAAAAAAAGGTATTAGAGTTATGATCTTTTCTTTACATTATCTTTTGACTTTTCGTATGTATACACAAGTTGAAGGCTATACGTACATAAATACTATATATACGTGTATAACACTTAAATACTTATCAATTTTTACTTTTGCTTATAGAGTACCTGAAATTAAGAATATTCTCATATTATGTGTATTGTTATTTAAAATTTATTTATATTGTGTTACAATTAATACATATATATAGATATTCATATATATATATATATATATTTACATCAGATTTGAGGGAGCATGGATAACTTCCACAAGATATGGTTCATTGTTTTGGTAAGCCAATGTATGTTATTAGCCGGCCAAGAAACTGAGACTGCAGTGTTTGATGTTCAAAATTATAGAGCCACCAGTGGTAGATATAGCGACGATATTCAGATTAATTTATAATTTCAGTTTAATGTGTTAATTAACTAAATCCCATATAAACTAAATTTGAAAATTTGTAATAATTAACATATTTTTATATTTATATCTGTATAAATTTTGTTTTAGGCTTTCCAGGATGCATGGAAAGCTACATGCAATTTTTCAGAATCTTCACCAACCATGCATATTCTTGAGGGACATGAGTTTTTGCTGCAACCATTAACCTTCTCTGGTACAATATTACCTTTCTGGTAAATTCATTTGATCCATTCACACACACACACACACACCATATGCACGCATATATATCTATATATATATATTATTTTCTATTTGAGTGATTGGTAACTTCAAAATATGTAATCCAAATTAATTAAACTGAATTTCTCTCTCTAAAATACACCTCAATAAATTATATGTCATACACCTCAACAAATTATGCGGTGAAATCTAAAAGTATATAAGACTCTAAATGTTAAATAAAAGAGAAAAATGAATTGATCTAATATATATATTACATCTGCTTATATATTCGATATGATGTGATGTTGTTTATACATGAGAATACAAGTTGTCTAAACATGAATTTGAAGTGCTTTAATGGATGAGTATGGTATTCGAATATAAAGTAAGTACTCCTTACCTTGTCACGAGTAGAGTAGAACTCACGGACTGCGACCCAGATATCGTAAGAAGAAAGAGAAGAAAAAAGGAATTAAAAGAGAAATAAGAAGGGGTATGTATATATATATGTTGGATTTTTTATAACATGTGGACATTGGTATGCGTATCGGACTATTAACTTAATGAACTCGTTTAAAAGTGATAAAATATAATTAAACAGTATTAGGTCTTAAAGAATTGGATTTAGGTATGAATTTATAATGTAACAATACTATTTTTATAATATTCTTATTTCATGGTAGTCAAAATGAGAATTATAAAAATTTGTCGATATAAAAGACGGTTATGCTCCCGGAACCGTAAGATTGACATTTTATTTTTCTGAAATTTCGTCACTAGAAAAAATTAGTTTTTAGGCACTATGTTAATTCGAAATATTCTACCGTCAAACGTGAATAATTTTTCTACGATGGATCTAAGTACTCTTTCGCGTACTTTTATCATTAATTCAGTACGATATTGTATATTTAGTTTTTTTATAAATCTATGAATTTAAAAAATATTTTTATTCTAATAATTAGTATTAGAATCATTTCTAATATTGAATTTTTTAAAAAGTTTTTTATTTATTTTATAATTTTAGATTTTGTATTCAGAATTTTAGATTTTAGATTTTAGATTTTATTTTTTATTTAGTTGAATTCATATATATATATATATGTGTGCAAAAATATATGCAAAAGAAATATATATATATATATGTATATAAATAAGGATTAGAAATACATATATATATATATGTATATGAATATTAGAAATATATATGTAGAAGATTAAAAATATATATATGTACATATATGCAGAAATTTAGTATTATATATGTATATTAAGGATGTATATCTATACATATGCAGCAGAAAAACAAGAAAGAAAAGCAGCGGCCGACCGCCACTGCATGAGGAAAGTCCGGCGGTTACGAAAACGTTCGGCAGTCGAAACAACTGCTGAATCTTGTGCGTAACTTCCAGCCGTTACTGTAGCATTTATTTTGCAGCCGTTGCAGGCTGCATGAGGAAGAAGGAGAAGAAAAAAAAAAAAAAGAAAGTTTTGGGCTGCTTGTGTTTTTATTGTTATGTTTTAAATCATGTGGACTTGGTCCACAAGAAGAAAAGAAAAGGAAGAAAAGAAAGAAAATGAAGAAAAGAAGAAAATAAGAGGACCATTCAGTTGGGCCAACCCGGCGCAGACCCAACCCAGCCTAGACTGACCGGCTGTTGACCCGATTCGGTCAACCGTCAATGTTGACTTTGACCAGTCAACAATAAGCTTTTGACCAAAAAAAAATTTTAAATATAGTTTTAGTTATTTTATGATTGATTTTCTTCTTAATTTATTTTAAATTTAGTTAATTTTTAATTTTAATATTGATATATGCATATATATATATATATTAAAATAAATTAATTTATACAACATATTATCAAAGTAATATGTTATATTTGTTTGTTTGGAGTGTTGTGTTTTTTCCAATATTACAATGTGGGTGGGAGAGTAATTATCATACATATCCAATATATTTTATAGTCGTATAATAACAATTCAATTGGTAAGAGTGAAAAAGAAGAATTTAAATATAATTACGATACATCGACATGATAAACATAAAAGTAATATTAATATAATTAAATATTTTGTGGATAGACATATTTAATAATTTATTAATGTATTTTGATTTTGATATCCTATTCAAAAACAACCACTAATAATTAAGTATATATTTCTAAACTATTAATTTTTTCATTATATATATATATATATATATCTCTATTTGATTATTTTATTACAGGAAGTGAAAGAAGGTATTAGAGGTATGATATTTTCTTCACATTATCTTTTAATTTCTCGAATGTATACACAAGTTGAAGACTATACGTACACATATGCTATATATATGTATATAACACTTAAATACTTATCAATTTTTGCTGTTTTTGCTTATAGAGTACCTGAAACTAAAAGTATTCTCATATTATTTTTATTTTTTCTTTTACAAAAGGTCAACTTGAGTTTTGTTTTTATATGTATTGTTATTTAAAATTTATTCATATTGTATTACAATTAATACATATATATATATATAGATATTCATATATATATATATATTTACATCAGATTTGAGGGAGGGAGCATGGATAACTTGTACAAGATATGGTTCGTTGTTTTGGCAAGTCAATGTATGTTACTAGCCGGCCAAGAAACTGAGACTACAGTCTTTGATGTTCAAAGTTATGGAGCCACCGGTGATGGATATAGCGACGATACTCAGGTTAATTTATAATTTTAGTTTAATATGTTAATTGACTAAATCTTATATAAATTAAATTTAGAATTTTGTAATAATTAACATATATTTATATTTAAATATGTATAAATTTTGTTTTAGGCTTTCGAGGATGCATGGAAAGCTACGTGCAATTTTTCAGAATCTTCACCAACCATGCATATTCCTGAGGGACATGAGTTTTTGCTGCAACCATTAACCTTCTCTGGTCCTTGCAAGTCAAACAATATTACCTTTCTGGTAAATTCATTTGATCCATTAATACACACACACACACACACACACGCATATACATATTGTATTTGTAACTTAAAGATGTGTAATCCAAATTGGATTGGGTATCATAATATTATATTATTATTTATATAAAACTGTCAATTAATTAAACTGAAATATATGAATTTTATGTTGATATAATTTGAGTCTAAAAATATTTTATATATACAATAGAAAATATTCTGTGCGTGTAAAATATTTTAGAAAATATTTTAATATTTGTTTTATATAAGAGTTTTCGTATTTAATGGTGATGTAATCTCGATTCTATTATATAATTTTTTTTTTATTTTGTTCATCAATATAAATATACTTGTTAAATTGTCTTACATTTTGTGTTTTTTTGTTTTTTTTTTTCGGACTTTGTTGATTGTGTGTATATTAATTTTTTCAACATTTTTAATGTATACATACGTACACGTGATTGTGTATATATATATATATATACACTTTAAGTATGGAATATTAATTTATCTGATCAGGTTGACGGGAAAATAATTGCACCCAGCGAACCTCATGATTGGAAATGTGGTGGTGATGGAGAAAGCTGTGAAGAATGGATTGTGTTTGAAAATCTGGACGGCATCATCATCAGTGGAGCTGGTACCATCGCTGGTCAAGGATCAAACTGGTGGCCTCTCTCTTGTGATGATGATAAACTTGTATGTGCATGCAAATTCAATTTAAACTACATCATACTATTTTATATTAATACATGCATACATATATATATATAGATACACCTATACATGGAGCTGATATCATGTTTTCTTAATTCTGCAGGCCTGCCATAAAAAACCAACGGTAAGCTAGAAATTTCTTCAACTTTAGTTTATTGGGTAAATTATCTAATCCACATATATTGAGGGTGTAATATAATAAATATACTTATAACTTTATTTAAATTATTATGAGTTATGACTTTTGGTGAGTGTATTTTAGGCGCTTGTTATTTCAAAATCAAATAACGTAAGGCTGAATGGGTTAAGCTTTGAGGACAATCCACAAGTGCATATTTCTCTTGAAGGATCCACAGGAGTTTTTGCTTCTTATCTCACCATTAAAGCCCCAGGAGACAGCCCCAACACTGATGGCATTCATATCCAATCCTCCACTAATATCTTCGTTTCAAATTCTCTCATTTCTACTGGTAATATATGTATATATATATGTATTTATTAATTATATATTTCATATTTTTCTAAAATTCAAGATAATTATGTGTTTTAACATACTGATTCTTACATTTTATTGAAAAACTTCAAAAAAAATTTACTTCTTAAAATTAATTGATGTAGGGGATGATTGCATATCAATTGGTTCCGGCACGTCAAATGTTAACATATCGGACATCACCTGTGGTCCGGGTCATGGAATAAGGTAAAATTTTATTTAAATGGTATTATTTTTAAAATTAATTTTCTTATATATATATGTATATATTAATTTCATAACTTAAAATTTTCTTTTATAAATTTCTTATTTTGTTGTTGAAATTATTTTTTTTTAATTTTTTTGCAGTATTGGAAGTTTAAGTAAGAATGGTGACTACGAGACAGTAGAACACATTTATGTAAAAGATATTGTGTTTAAAGGAACAAGCAATGGATGTAGAATAAAGACATGGCAGGTAAATTTTAAATATTTTAAGTTTTCAATTCATGAAATTATATCAATTAATTATCATTTTAAAACAAAATCTTTATCGTCAATTGAAGGGAGGAAAAGGGTATGCTAGATATATAACATTCGAGCATATTGAATCTCAAGATGCAACAAGACCCATTGTTATCGATCAATACTATTGTCCCGATAAACAATGTAAAAACGAAGTAAGTACATGTCATCTTCTTATTTTTTATTAATTTCATTTTAATGAATCATTCGTATTTTAAATTACATAATGATTTGATTTGTGATCATATTTTTCGTTAACAGACATCTGCAGTGAACATTGACAACGTAATTTACAGCGATGTACACGGAACATCAAATAAAAAAGATGCAGTACACTTAGCCTGCAGCGAGACAACTCCATGCACAAATATTATAATGGATGATATAAAGTTAAAATTAACTACAAAAGACAAAAATGGTGAAAACAACGAAGCAGAATCGTATTGTTTGAATGTTGAAGGAGTCACCAATAGCAATGTCATCCCACAAGTATCATGTTTGACAGAAGTATCGCCATAAAAATTTTAGTTACAAGTAATTAGATATTTATTGATATGATAATTAAATTCATCATATAGATATTTTGAGGTGTTTTTTCGATCATGGCATATTTTAATTCATTAATATAATTATTATTTTGTTGGTTTACACTTAGAGTTTTACGCATATATTTTTTATGCATTTATTTTTGTTTTTAAAAAGATTTAATACTTTTCAAATCTTTTTGGATTTATAAAATTTTATATGTTACGGTCATAATAAAATTTATAAAAACTATAAAATGTTTATTTATAAAAATTTATATCTAATTTTTCTAATTCAACTTACTTTATTTTATGTATAAAATGTTCATATTTTTTTGAATAAGATATGCTCTTACCTAAAATATTTTAATTAGATATACTATTGGATGAGATCAAATCCTCATAAGAATATAACTTTAATATAATTAAAAATAATTTAATAATTGCAAAGTTGTTTACTTAAAAAGTGGGAAGAGCTAATTGTGGCCGGAGCTTTGAGTTGAAGGTGACAAGTCGCTCTACAAAAAGTGGTGTTTGGTTGAATTGTTTTTTGGAATTCCCGAATTTCCAATGGCCATCAAGGTTGATGCTTGCGCTAATGGTGTGCTTATCCTAATCTTGGATTAGAAATGGACACATATCATATAGGTGTATTATTTTGTGTTAATTAATTTTAAATGAGGTCTATATAAATGTGGTGGGTATACGTATAAAATTATAATTTAAAATGGGTATGAATGGATATTAATTTAATAATATACCCGACTCCCAATACTAATAGAATTTTATTTTTAATTTTAATTATATTTTTGAGTAATAAAACCTTTATTTGTATATCTTTATAATCATTTGTAAGTTATTATTATATTTAGGTATTATTTTATTTTTATTAATATTTAAGAAATTTTAAATATATTTTAATTAATTATTTAAATATTTTATAACATTTTTTCAAAATAAAAAATAAATAAACATGTAAATGGCATGTTACATAATTAAAAATACATGAATTTATATTTTTAACATTAAATTAGTGTTTGAATTAATTGTAATTTGCACGGCTGAGTTTTAAAAATAATAATTTTAATAAAAATAATTATAAAAAAGACAATTAATTAAAAAATAGAAATTATATATTTGATAAAAATATTTTAAATATGAATTTTTAATAAAATTTAAAATTATTTTTAAAAAATTATAATTTATCATCTTTGTATTTAAACATATTAAAAATGAATTTTTATTTTAATTTTTTATCAAAATACTTGAAATTATATTCAAAAGTAATTTAAAATAAAAACAAAAATCATTCGGCCAAAGTATACTTTTGTCTTCTCTATTTTGGAGGGAGGGAGAATGGGGAGAAAGAAAAAAAAAAAATAAAAGGCAAGGCCATTGGATATGGCCGCCTTGTTGAAAACTTGTGAAACCCTAGATTGATGTATGGATCAGCATATGCTTCAATCTGAAGCGACACAACAAGGAAGTGGGTGATAATTTTATTACTTTTGATCCATCACCAACAATTATAAACCCTTAAAAGGCAAAAAAATCCCATTAATTAGTGGGATTCTCATTCTCATCCCACCACCATAAGCACCCAACTAGCTCCTCTTTCATATTCCTTGCCATTATTATGGCTTTCTCAGAATTTCTCTTTTCTTTTCCCTCTCCTCCGCTTTTGCCAGACAAAATGCTTCGTGGGTCCCTTGCATTACCCCATCACTCCTTTCCCAACTATCTTGATCATCACCATCAGCGTCATCATCATCTCATTATTCAACTCCCTCTTCTTCTACTTGATGTGCTGCTCTACTACTTTATCTTGTTTCGTGGTTGGTTGCTCCATTCATGGCTAAACCAGGTAGGCTTTCTTGCTTTTTTTTTTTTTTTATTTATTTTCACATACATGTTTCACTTATTATGTCTTTTTTTGGGTCCTTTATTTTATTTATTGTAAGTATAGAAATGGATGCTCGTAGAGCAAGGTTATGTTTGTTGGCTATTTTGTTTAGACCTCTGCAATAGTGGGGATATTGTCCTCTGTTTTTCAATCATACTTCAATGGGTCTTCTTCACCCAGAAGAAAGTGCATGAAAAGGTCTGACTTCAGTAAAAAATTGTTTCATTATCGTTATTGAAGACAAGTAGGAGGGAAAAATGGAGCTAAAATCTGCATCTTGAAGCTCTTAGAAATAGAAGTTGAAAGAAAATAATCTTTACAAAAAATTGCAGGTGAGACTTTTGTTTTTAAGAAAATTGTTTTTTGCTTTAGATTTCTGTCGTTTAACAACAGCTTTAAATACTATACTAGTTTTATGTTTTGTTGGTCTATGATAGCCGCTAGACATGTTATACTTGGGTGTTACTCTTGACTTTTTGTTTATGTTATGTATTGGAGTATGTTTGGGACAAATTTAGAAAATTTATTGAACTTATTTGTAAATTCGCACTTTGTTCACCAAGAACATGATGTGAATCTTATTAGAATTATAGAAAAAGTTATCGTATAGAATTTCACGTTGAATTGAAAAATGCATTCTCAATTCTATCAAAATTAATAGAACTTGAAATGTATTCTTTCAATTCCATATGGAATTCCATACGTTGTACTTTTTATATCATGTTAGGAAGAAGTTTCACTATTTTCTAGTTAAAATAGGTACAAATTATAAATTAATTTTACAAAAGTTCTAAATTTGTTCCAACTTAGTCTTAGTTTTTCTTCTCAAAGAAAAAAACTTGCTATATAATATATGTGGATTGCATTAACCCATTTTCTGAAATAGTAAATTAAAATAAAGTATGAAAAAAATTGTGTTGCTGAACAAAAAAAACATATGATAATAGTCTTGGAAAGATATATGCAAAATTGAGTTTTATAAAATTTTTTTGTAAACTTATTTAAAAAAATAACTTGTATTTTGTAAAGGTTGAGTTGGTAATTAATATGAATAGTATTAAATTGATTCCAATGTTTATTATTACTCCCACAGGATATAACCATTTCTTTTTCTTTTAGAAATAAAGAAGTATGGCATATTACACAAGTATCAAATGGATACAAAAAGTATTTATATGTCAATAAGGAAGTCAATGAGATTCCCAAAGTCCTCCATTCTATAAAAGGAACGACTCACTAACCAAAAAATCCATGGTCTAGAACCATCTATCTCTAACTCTATCAAAATCATCTTCTAACCCCTTAAAAGTTCTCATGTTTATCTCTTTCCACACCATTCAAAAGATAGCTAGGAGGATGTGTTCATGGCAGGTATTCTGCATTTAATTGATGAACAAAGATGTAACAAGTGAGTTTTCGACTTCTCATTTGTCGAGTATAGAATTAGAATCAATTAATTTGGGTCTACTCCTCGTAAAATATCCTCGTAAGCCCCCTTGCTAGATGAATGAAGGAGAAGACCCTTGCCTACAAGGTAATTAGTGCCTGTTAAAGAATGTACAATATATATAAATAGGGTTAAAATAGGTTTAAAAATATGAAAGTAAATATACCCTTTAGTAATTAATTGTAACTTTTCTTTTCTTATCCTGGAAACTTGTATAAATAGGGATGTATTATTCCATGAGAATATAACACAATTATTCTTTAAATTGTTTCAAAGCCCTAGGTTAAGAAATCTAAACCTTTTTACAAACCTTATTCGACCTTCATTGCTGAAATAGAAAAAAACCTAAAGAGGGATGGAGAGCGAGCCTTCGTAACTGGCCACCACAGCAGCCACCACCACTGACCTTCATAGCCGGACAAACAGCCAGCCTACTGCAAGTCAGGTGTGCGACTCATGATCATCAGCCATGCAAACTTGTGCAACTATCCCTACTACGTTAGCTTCAAATAGGCGCTCCAGCAAGTCCAGCCTCCTTTGGCCTTCATAGCTGGCCAGCCCTCCAATTGCTTTTCTCACCTAGCCGAGTTGCAGCCCTCCAACCGCGTCTGCCTCGACAGCCCCTCCACTAGAACCACACACTCCAAAATGATCCTACTGTGCTCTGTCCACCTGCACAGTCGCTGAGTTATCCCCTGAACAACCACGCCTTCATCTCAACCAGCTTCTCACTAACCACAATTTTGTTCAGCCGATACACTATAATTATTTTTTTTTTTTGAAATATCAGACGAGAAATGTTATTCACAAAGGTACCAATGGGGTACCGCCCATGTACAAAGTATATATTACAATTCTATTAAGTGGTCCATGACCCACCCAAAATCATCTTAATATTTGATGTCATGACTTAACAAAATAGAACCAAAAGTATAGATTCACCTATTTTTAATTTTTGTAATGTTAGTCTCTATGCTCTTAAAAGTTTTTGTGTTTCTTTTCTTCTACACAACCCAAAAAATAGTTAGTGGAATGAGGAACAAATATTTTTTTGTTCTTACAATACTCAGTCCATGCCCACAACTCCTTACTCACATTTTCAGCCATAACTCAACATAATCCCAGCATCCCCGAAACAATGTACCAAATGCTGTAGGTCGTCGGGCAACATAGAAGTAGATGGTTGCAGGTCTCCTCGTCGGATTTGCACATGTAGCATCTATTAACCATGATGTTACCTCTCATTTTCAGGATATCAATAGTCAAAATACATTCACTAGCGGCTTTCCACGTAAAAGGAGGAATCCCACTTTTCCAGATCTGTTTAAAGAGAGCTGATCTGATAGTATTTCCTGCATTTGTGTCAAGAAGATTGTACATCGATTTCAGAGAAAAACCATTTTTCTCGTCCAGCTTCAATACTCTCCTATCCCTAGCATCTTTCACCTTCATACTGTCCAAAGCCATCAGCAAATTGCAATAATCATTAATTTCCCAATCCTGCAGATTCCTTGTATTTTTAATAACTTTTATCTCAAAAAAAACTATTTTTCATAATAATTTGACCTTAGTTGCCCTAAAAGACTTTGAATTATATAGGAAGTTACGTCCCAAATTACTGACACAAATTCCCACATGGGAAATTCTACACAAGCTAATGAAGAATTCTAGCAAATCTAGGCTCCCTATCATTTCAATGTCGAGAATTATTTGAATTAATCACAGCTGATTCAGACCATTCTAAAGGGAAAAGGAAGAATCAATCACATTTTAGGCACCAGACTAAAACTGGAAGACTCAAATTTTGATGCATGGGATGAAGAGATCTCAATGATAATGACTTGGCTTTGGATTTCAATGACATCAGAGAAGTAATACTTATTTTTACCCACTGCGAAAGAAATGTGGGATTCAATTAGTGAAACTTCCACTAAGGTAAAAAATGCAACCCTAATCTTGATCTGACTGTAAAATTTGGTTAGGAAAACAGAAAAATAAATCGATTATAGAGTATGCTAACCTACTAAAAAACTTGTGGCTGTAACTTGATCGATATTACTGCTTCACTATGGAAAGCAACGAAGATGCTGCTATCCTGAAAAAGATAGTGGAGAAAGACAGAGCATATCGGTTCATGGCAGGATTCAATGAAGAATATGATTAGATAAGAATTTAAGTTCTGGGAAAAGAAGAGCCATCATCTCCAAATGAGATAATATCATTGATTAGTACCGAAAAAAGTAGAAGAGTTATGCTAGAGTCCCGTACTAGTAAAAATTCTGAGCAATAGTAGAAGGGATATGTGAGTTATTCTGGTTGAAAAAGCTCATGGAAGATCTACGAGTCAAGTAGGATGACCTAATACACCTTAACTGTAACAACAAATCAGAAATAATTATTATTTGCAATCTTGTATAACAAGTAGGAAAGTACGCATTGAAGTTGATAGAGATTTTATTAAGGAGAAGTTAGAAAGTGACTTAAATATGTACACCTTATGTGCCTACCAAGTTACAGCTTGCAGATGTGTTGACCAAAAACTTGAATAATCCAATACTTCAGACCATTATTTCCAAGCTAGAGATGAATAACATCTATTCCTCAACTTCAGAGAGGTGTTAAAGAATGTACAGCATGTATAAATAGGTGAATTAGATTAAAAGGTATTAAAGTAAAATACACTCTTTTGTAACTAATTAGATCTTTTTTTTTCTTATCCCGAGAACTTATATATATGGACATATTTATTCAATGAGAATACATCATAATTATTCCTGAGAGTGCCATCCAATCTTATGAAGCTATTTTGCAAAGAAACATATTTTTTCTCATAAGAGTCCCAAACTTCCCTGCACTAACCTCAACAGCTCCTTTAATTTTATTATTGTTATTTTTTAAATATAATGCAATATGTTTGTGCTAGGAAAGATTTTAAATTCCAACCTTCACTTTTCTAAAAGAAGAGAATTACCATATGATCCAAACTCAAAGTGTCTTTTGGCTTTATTGTTACCCTTTCTCTTTCCATTCACACTCTCTTCAGTTGGATGATATTTTAACACTAAAATAAGCGAGTCTGATCACACATTTAGCCTTGGGTTAAATAGTCTATTTATTTACCTCTTTTCAAAAAATCAAAAGTTTCTGTGACTGTTGTGTGTACTCCATTTAATTGGCAGATAGTAAATGTATATCTCCATGTACATCAAGCCTAATCAGCATGTCTAACAACAATCACCAAAACTGGTTTGAGCCCAGCTACACTTGTCTTCACTTTGCGACATTTATCATGCTACATACGTCTGCAAACACAATAAATCCTCTGTTTTGAGCCCCTAAGTTTAGACTTTCACCGGCAGACAATTACCACAGCATGAAAGCATGGCTAATGAAGCGATGCACCAAGACCGAATTCGCAGCCCAGCAATTTTCGACTGCTTCTGTTGGCAGGTGAGCTCTCATATGGCAACGGGTCAACTCTAGCGAGGCTGATTTCTTCTGGCTAGAAACAGGGACTCACTGCACAATATGACACAGTTGGCAATTTCTATCTGTAATCGATGCTGGATCAAATCATTCTTTGCCCGAAACAGTAGCCTTTCTCATGTTACGGGCTAGTCGGCGGTGTTTGTTAACAGAACTCTCCCACTCAAGTTATCGGTCAGAAACAGGGGAGAGATGCTGTAAATATTTTGTCTTCGAACAGGGACAGATGCTCGACATACTGGTGCACTAACACTGACCTGAGACGGTTTATCTGTACAAGCACTGAAGGGAGCAATTGGGTATTTGATTTAAAGGTCAATTATGGGAATGTGCACCAATCACGGGTATGAATCTAACTTGGTGAAAATTGACGAGGAAGAAAGAGCAGAAGAAAAAAGGTTTTTGTTGTATTATTCCAATGAATTGATACACATAAATATACTACTTGCTCCAAGTCTCCCACATTTTAGTATTTTGTATAATTTGGTGTTGTTGAAATACAGATAAAATTTGGTAGTAATTTCGTATCAACTTAAGCTTTTAATTGTTCACCTAATTATCTTTTTACATGACTTTATAGTAAAAAGTCATTGGTTCAAAGCTTGTGGGAAACTTGATGCCCATTATTATTCACCTCTTATTTCGCTCAATCAAGATGTCATGAAGTTATCATTTAAGCACATCAATGTATGTTTGTTTTTCATTCATTTTGTTATGTATGTATTTGCTAAGTTAGGTATCCTGCTTGACTTGAGGGGACGTGTTAGAATGTAACTAGTGAAAAAGATACTTATTCTTCCAATCGAAGATAAAAGGTAATTTAGTTATCCAACTTAATTGTTTCACAGATATGAAGATAATATTTTCTATTGCCTGGAATTCCAGGGGGTCGTCGGAGGTCACAAAAGGAAAGTGGCTCTAACGTTACAGCCAAGTACATGTTTAGAGGTTTTTCCAAATGGTGCCCGTTCTGTTCAATCAGAAAATCGTTCATACTCTTCTTCCTCCTGAGAGTCAGTTATGCAGCCACCGGGCCTGATATTGAAGGTATGGGAAAATATGAAATTTTGTCAATTAACCAACAGTTCTTGTCATGAACTTTATCCCTGTTTATTTTGAAATTCATATTGAGGGTGACACTGCAGGTACATCCGTTACAAGTTTTAGCTAATGTTTTAGACTATTAGGCCATGAATATATACTATAACTTTTCTCAAGTGCTATCAATATGAGATGCTTTGGGATAATATCACGAAGTTTTCTTCCAAAGAGTGCCATAGACATTGCTTTTGAGGTCATTAGGTTATAAATGTATACCATCAATTTCTCAATATACTGGTCATATGGTATGGAGGCTGTTATTTATCTAAAAAAAATATGGTATGGAGGCTGTTACAATACCATAGCTTAAAGATGTATACCATTAATTTTCTCAAGAATTTGCTAGCGACATTCACTAAGTATGACCTACCAAGCTTATAAACTCTCTCAATAGTATATAAATCGTTGAAGTTGTCTTGAAATAAGCCATTGAATTATGTGGGTAATATATTTCAAAAAATTAAATAACTTGGGTAATATAAACTTATTAATTGCATTAGTTTATTTATATGTTTGGTAAAAACTTTTAGTTTTGTTCTTTTGTACATGGGCGGTACCCCCTTGGTGCCCTGGTGCCCTTTTTTAACACATCTACTACTTTTATCTCAAAAAGAACTTTTAGTTTTGTTAAAATGACAAATTATGCTTAAAGTATTGGGACTTAAACTGGAATTCTTAAGATTATTTCAGTGTATTATAGACATTTACTTTGTCAGCATGAGTTTTTTTGTTTTCTATTTTTATTTTTATAATAAAGCTTATAAGCCTTTCAAAATAAAAAACTATCTTTTACCAGTTTTCCAAAACACTATTGCAAAAGCTTATCAGCTGCCTGAAAGCTCTTTGATATATACCAAACACATTAGGAAGTTAAAATGCTATTAGAGAGCTTATAGACTCTTGTGATAAGGAAAAAAAAAGTTTAGCCAAATACCTTCTTAATCTCTGCACGTTTATTTATTTATTTTTTTAGTTTCTTCTTCAACTTAAGGCATTGTCCTGTGATCTTAGAAGCAGTTAGACAAGGTCATAGGCACAGAAGAAAGTTTCGTATAAGGAAAATCTATCTCATCTTAATCCAATTGAAGTAGCATTTAAGAAAATGGAGCTCAAAAGCCACAAGAAGTAACTTATGTGCCCAGGTAGAAGAAAAGATCAAACATCTTTATTGTGTCCTATAGGACCCAAATACCCAGCCTCTACTTTGGAGGAGTGGGGCTACTCATGCTAAAGTCTGCTGGTCCATTGAAGTGGCACATCGCTCTTTTATCGATTCCATATCTCCTGTTTCTCAAGGTCATGATTCTTTGCACTTTTTTACACATGCTTTAGGTGATGCTTTATTGGAGGTTTTAGGTGCTCTCAATGATTCAGATGGCCGAATAACAGATTGGGATCGGAATTTTGTGAGCCCGTGCTTTAGTTGGTCACATATTACTTGTAGAAATGGCAATGTTGTAAGCCTGTAAGTGTATCTATTTTTATGATACATGCTGCATTTAATGGAATAGTGATTTATCCTTTCCTCTTTTTTTTTTTTGGTTGAATTCAGTAATATCTTTCACATCAAATTCAACTTTTTAGATGTATTGTGTGCAGGAGCCTAGCTTCAAATGGATTTTCAGGAACACTATCACCTTCAATAACCAAACTAAGGTTCTTGGTGAGATTGTAAGTTTCTTAGTGATGGATAAGGTTTCGATTTTTAAATATGTTGCAGCTGATTTTGATGATATTTGTATTGTAATGGCTGGATACTCATAGCTAGTACTTGTTATAATTCATCTCAGTCATTATGTTAGTCAAGCATTGGTTGGAATATTTATATATTAAGATACAGATGTTTAGCAATGCTTGAACAGCATTTAGACAATGGGCCCCTTTTCCCCATTTTTTTGTCCTTTAAGGAATTCCTGCACCCTTTCAAAATAAAATTTGAAGCATTTAGTTACCAATTCTTGGATAAAAAAAAGAATAATACTAATTATGTGAAAAAAGATGTTTAAGGGGAAGGAAACTGAAATATGAAGGAAAGTACGACAGAAAGAAATTGGGCAAGTTTCTAAAGTAGAGGAAGTGAAGTATGACACAAGAAAAATGTGAAGGAAAATGGAGTCTGAAGGGGAAGTGTGAGACAAGGACAAATTGAAAAAGTGCTGAAGCAATGTGAATTGTTGGAAATAGAACTTACATACTTGTCAATATATAGCTGGTAAAAAGAATACCACTGATTATGTGAAATGAAAAATGTTTAGGAGGGAAGCAAACTTTTAGACAGAAATTTGGAGGCGATAATATACTGATTTTCATTTTTTTTTGTTTTTTTCTGCTGTAAATTTTTGGTCTTCACGAGTTAGAAGGCTTTAGGAGGATATTCTACCCTTCAGAATTGTAATTTATTTCTATTTTAATAAAAGGGGGCGGGGAAGGAGACTGGAATCTGATAAACGCATGACAGAAAGAAAAACTGGAAAAGTGCTAAAGCAGAGCAAGTAAATTATTGAAAAGCAGAACTAATGCACACGCATAAGCTACACAATGTACTTTAACTAAAGGGAATAGGGCTTTGGTTGTGCTGGACCATCTTCTTAGGATTCCGAGTTTAATGATTGATATTTTCACCTATTATTAATGCTCTAACAGAAAAGCGTTCTTTCTTTTCTGTCCTTTTTTGTCATTCACTTTAAAGGCAAATAAGTTATGTTGTGATTGTTTATTTATTTCCCCTCTGTATGTAATTGCTTCTACCATGTCCTCCTTTTTTTGCTTTTTTATCAAAAGGTACATATTCAGGTCAGAAGCTCTTGGGAAGGCTTTAAAACATTAGTCTATTCTGTACAGAGAATTGCAAGACAATCATCTATCTGGTCCTTTACCAGATTTCCTTGGCAACATGGTTCGCCTACAAACTCTAAATCTATCAAATAATAAATTCAGAGGATCCGTACCTGTGACATGGGGCCAGCTATCCAACTTAAAGCTCCTGTAAGGCCAGCTTTTTGTTTCCTTTTCTCTCCCTTTTTCATAGACTCAAAACTTTTCTTTGTTTGTTTGAAGAGGCATCCTTGAACAGGCTTGGTATATTCTATGTACCAATGTTATCTTGGTTATGCTAAACTTTTCTTCATTTCATTGTGTAACATCACATCTGTCTTTAAGCATAAACTAATATAGTCTGGCTTTTCAGTTTGTTTATTTCCCAGGAACTGTAAAAGATCAGTAGATATTCTATACCACTTATTTGGGTCTGTTTCTAATTCAATTGAAACTATTAGATGGTTGGCAGAACTGTCAGGAACCAACACCTAAGTCTTCCATCATTGTCTATACAAAAGTTTAGCTGCTTATGGCACTAGGAAGTATTAAATGTCAGAACTCTATACTAGTAATCTCTGTGATCATTGTGTAACATTTACTTTACTTAACAGGGATCTGTCATCCAATGATTTAAGTGGGAGAATCCCAGTGCAATTCTTCTCCATTCCAACATTCAAGTAAGCTTCGTTGGAACTCTATTTCATTTGTGTTCCATTAAATTACTTCAGAAAATGGTTTCAGTAGACTTTTTAATGCAAGTACAATGATATTTTGCTTCTATGCAATTGGATTGACATTTCATTTGATGAGAAAAGGGTGGTACTGTTTGTTTGTTTGTTTGTTAAGAAATATTTATAACGGACTGGTTTATTATTTTTTCAATTAAGTGGAATTAATTGACCGTCCTAGTAACCATGAGGAGCTGCCCTTCCCTGTGAAGTGAAGTTAAATATTATAAGCCGTAAACCTTTAACCTGATTTTCCAATTTGGTTTGCATATTTACTTCAAAATATCTAAATTTATTTGCTTTCATACGAGTTAAAAGGTCGGTAATATTTTTAACAATTTCTTTCCTATACTGCCTAATTTTTATGTCTCTTCCAGATATTCATTATTGTTTGATAAAAACGTTGTTGTTCTTATTTTTCTGTTCACTGATATGTGTTTCCTATCAGTTTTTTAGGAACACATCTCATTTGTGGCTCTAGCTTGGGTCAACCATGTACTTCGGCTTCTCCTCTTCCAGGTTTATTCTTAAAACCAGACTATTGCTTGATTTTTAAGTCTGAATTCTTTATGTGGTACCTCAACCTGACATGTTTTTGCAGTTTCTACAAGCAAGTCTAAACTTAGAGTTGTAAGTGCATCTGCAAGTTGTGCTGTGTTCGTACTTCTGTTGCTTGGGGCTATCTGTGTATACCGGTATTACCAACTGTGCAAACTGAAACATGATATCTTTGTTGATGTGGCAGGTGATTTTCTTTCCCCTGCTCTTTAGTTTTATGAGAAAATATATATCCTGTCATTTCAACCTAAATATCTAATACTCTGAATCCTCCCGTAGAAATATCTAATACTCTAAAATTAACAGCTTTGGAATTGCAAATATACCAATGTTGCTCTGATTTTTTTTTCTGTATGACTTTTATAATTCTTTCCTGTCATGGGAGATACAAAGCTGGCTGCTGATATTGGCAGTTAGGTTTCATGTTGGAGCACCACAATGGTTCTCGAAGAACTAACTTGTGCACTTCTGAGTTTTAGGGGAAGATGATCGTAAAATTTCCTTGGGGCAGGTTAAAAGATTTTCTTGGCGTGAACTTCAACTTGCAACTGGTAATTTCTGCGAAAGCAACATAATTGGACAAGGAGGTTTTGGAAAAGTTTACAAGGGTGTCCTCTCAGACAACACAAAAGTTGCTGTAAAACGTCTTGCAGATTATTGTAACCCTGGTGGAGAGGCTGCATTCCATAGGGAAGTCCAACTCATAAGCGTTGCTGTCCATAGGAATCTCCTACGGCTAATTGGATTTTGTACAACCTCATCTGAGAGAATTCTGGTTTATCCATTCATGCAAAATCTTAGCGTTGCATATCGCTTGAGAGGTAATTGCTCCCTTGAGCCCCATTCTTGTAAACTAATAATTATGCACTAGAGCAGCCAACTATTCAAGAATCTTTCTGTTGCTGCTTTTTCTTTGGGTAAATGATTATTAACAAATGGAAAAAGATCCCATGGTCTTTTTTTCTTTTGCAAAAAAAAAAAAAAAATTCGTATCATTTTTCAGAATTTTAGGAAACACTGCTGTGTTTACAATTCTCTTGGGAAGACTAATTCATAATTGATTTGTTAAATATGAATATATGCTTATATCATGCATATCTTGTCTATCTAATCATGGTGCCAAAATTATTGTTTCCTTTGGAAAAATATATTGAACCCGGCAGTTAATGGATGGAACATTAAATCTACTATGTTTTGGTAGAAGGAATACATTGGTGTCATAGAAGAAGTACTGATTTTGTTATGTACAGATAAGGCTAGATGTACCCAGCAGGTGTTGAACGTGGCTTAGAGATGACCACTAAGGCCAATGGCTTTGTCTTTATAAGAATGCTCTTAATTATTATTTAAGTAATAACTCTCATAATTAAAAGAAAAGAACCAGTTTGCTGGTTTGGCCCAAATATTTTCGTTTGCTCTTCATGCTTGAAGTTATTTGGGAGGAAATATGCAAGGCTCCTTCCAGAATGAGAAAAACTTGCTCTATGAATCCCCTGAAGTCCTCACCTCTAAATTGATATGGGTTCCAAGCAACTAGGCCAACAACCATTCATTCTAACCTAAGAGAGAATAGGTCTTCGAGCATTTGCTCAATTACCTATAAAGGGAGAATGAAAAAGAAAAGCAGAAGGGGAATAGAAAAGAGAAGTACTTCCACTCCATCTCCAACTTGCTAGAAGGGACTGTATTCTTCAATATCCTCTTAAGTATGTCTCATAAGTACCTTTCCGCCTTCCACTGTCGATTATGCTAGATATTCCTCCACTTTTGTCAAGGTTTTGTAGGTCTTTTCCCAGGTAATGGATTCCAGTGAGATTTAAGCTAGACAATTAGTTGCCTTCCTATATCAATCAAATAAGAGGGCTTGCTACAGTATTTCACTTGTCTGATGGCTTTGAAAAGGAGGTAATGAAGATTCAATACAGGAAGAAACAAATTAAATCAAGGAAGAAATCCTATATAAGTCCTGCGACTGGCATTAATGGAAAACCTATCACAAGATATCCTTGCTCTTACTACTGGTATTTGGATAACTTCAAGGACTTTCAACCAATTACCTGTAGAACAAGAAATAGAGTGTATGGTGCTGGCTTAAAAGACAGCTTCTCTTCTCGTCTAAACAAAATCTATGTGTTATCCTTCTTCAGTTAACTCTTCTTATGGAAAGCCATTTATAACACTATACAATCTTGACTAAGATGGATCTTTATCTTTACCCTAACCGAGCTTGCTGGAACTGGCCCGAAGCTAGAAATTAAGAATGGACTGGAACTATATCTGCCCGAACTAGTACTTCAACTAGAAGGATGGCAACTACCGTAGTCATAAATAAAGTGTTGTCCTTATTGGTTTACAAGGTAGACTACGAACATTGAAACCTATACTTGCCCGCAATGGCCCTATCAACACATTGGGATCTGGTGATTGAGATTTTTGAGAGGAGGCTGGCCACATGGAAGAGAAATTTGTTGTCTAAAGGGGAAAGGCTAACATTAGTAAAAATTACCTTATCCAATATTCCTATATATTACTTATCAGCTATCACAATTCTAATCAAGATTGCTAAAAGATGGGAAAGCATTTAGTGCTGTAGATAGAAGAAGATACCATTTTGTTAATTGGAAAGAGGTGAAAAAGTCCTTGTGGCAAGGAGGTTTAGGGATTAGATCTTTGGTGGAGATGAATAGGGCCTTGCATGGTAAGTGGATTTGGAGATACTTGACAGGGGAAGACAGATTGTGGAGAAGGGTAGTTGAGGCACGCTGGGGGTCCTGGAGTGGTAACGGTTGGTGGGGTGGTAGGGTGGGCCTTATGACTGTGAGCTGTGGAGAAGCATTTGTATGGGCAGCAGTAAATTGGCTAAATGCATAAATTGGAAGTTGGGAAGGAGTGACAGGGTCACAGCTTCTGTTTGGACGACTGGGCAGAGGGGGGATGTCTTACAGGCCGATTTCCCAAGATTTTTGCTGCTGCACAGGAGAAGGGCATCACAGTTGAGGAGGCTTTTGGTGGTGCGGGGAGATTGGGGGGGGGGGGGGGGGGCGTGAATGTTATGAGAAATCTCAATGATTGGGAGGTGGAGGAATATGAAAATCTGCTTAGGTTGCTGGCTAGTGTGAATGTGTCTACTGATAAGGATAATGTGGTCTGGAAGCTTAAGAAAAATGGGAGGTTTCTGTCAAGTCCTACTATGATCGCTTAATGGACGTCCCTTTGTACCTTTGTGAATAACATTTCTCACTTTTATTCAAAAAAAAAAAAGATCACTTAATGAATAGTGATGACGCTAGACCGGAGTACTTCTCTGCTAAACAGATTTGGAGGATTCAAGCACCACCTAAGATCTCTTTCTTTACTTGGGAAGCTTGTAGAAACTGAATTTTGAACATTGATAACTTGATGAAGAGAGAGAAAGGCGAACGGCTGCTATATGTGTAAACAGGAGACTGAGTCATGCAATTATCTATTGTTATGGTGCCTGGCTGTTTACAACATGTGGACTATGATTTATGGCCTGCTTGGGATGGGTTGTGGCGGGCTCGGTGAGTGAGGAGATTTGGCTTGGGATGTTATTAGTATAAATAGAAGTTTTATTCAACTTATACCTTTGACTATTTTTTGGGTTATATAGAAGGAAAGAAATAAGAGGGCTTTTGATGGGGTAGATAGTGATATTAGAAAAATTAAAGATAGGTGGCAGCATTTATTTGGGTCGCTTTTGTTTGAGCATGACTTGTGTGGGATGGAAAATTTTGGGTATGTGATTGATTGCTTTACTAAAATGTAAATATTTTTTGTACATGGGTTTTACCTCCTTGGTGCTTTGTTAATATATTTATTCTTTTATTTAAAAAAAAAAAATTAACACCTCCAACTTAAGCTGGATCTCTAAGTGGCTTAGGAGGAGGACTAGTTTACAAATTGACTTTCTTTCATTTATCCTGCTTGGAAACTGACTTTCTTACATGAATAGACTAGTCATTCTTTATTTCAGCTCAAGGCTGTCGTGCAATATCTTAGGTAAAAAGACATGAGATTGTTATGCCACTTAATTGTTCAGGTTGGGGTTATACTCACTAACATTCCCTACTGCCCTGTGGGCTTCTTCTTCTTCTTAGTCTATTCGAAAGGAAAACAGGGAACTCTAGAGTAGAAACTAAATTATGAGAAAACCAGTGGCCATCACAGCTGGTTTTAGATTAGATCATCGAAGCCTCTCTCTGATAAGTTAAATAATTGGTGATGTGGCCTCCCAAGGGTTATGATTGTTTTTTTAGCAGCCTCTTTATTCGAAGAGGTTTCTTGGCTAAGGTTTCAAGAGTATGTGGGTCTTGTAGGATTTTAGGACTAGGACATACAGAAAATTTTCCCGACTTAATTTTGTGAATACAAGAAATCAACTTACCAACTTGGCTCAAATAAAATGCGAGGACAACATTTAAAATAAGGTTTGGATGACACTTACTGCCTATAATTGGTGATATGGTTCTATAGACACAGTTCTTCTGCCCTAAAGCTGTAGATTTTTTTTTTAACAAGAAACCATATAACTGTTGGTTGCAAAATGTTTTCAAATGCTAATATTTTGATGATTTCTTCTCTAAATATTTCCTTTTTTGATGTTGGTAGGCGACACTGTGTCACACAACAGTTATCAGAGGAGTTAAAATTAAATCTTCTTTTTTCCTGATTAATCTATGTTCTTCATCATATAAATTGAGTACCCGAACCTGCTTTCTGTGCTTATGCATTTAGGCTATACAATATCCTTACTAACCCAGCTTCTAATGTTATGTTCTTGACTGTATATGGCCATAGTAAACTTTCTCAGCAAACTAAGTTTTCTTTGATTGTTCTTAAACTATTCTCTGCAAAAATGAACATGCTTTTTGTGTTTATGCATTTAGGCTATTTAATATCCTTAGTAACCCAGCTTCTAATCTCACAGTCTTGGCTGGATAGGCCATAGAAAACATTTCTCAGCATGTTAAAGTTCTCTTTGGTTTCTCTTAAACTATTATCTGCAAAAATGATCTATAACTTTCTTGTAAATACACATACCCTCTTTGGTTTTCAATCTTATATTGATTATTTAGATCATTCGTGATTTCAAGTTTAGTAATCCCACTATCCTGATGCACCCGTGTTGACATGCCTATATGCTCTTAGATTTGAGACCTGGAGAGAAAGGCTTGGATTGGCCAACAAGGAAACATGTAGCTTTTGGTGCAGCCCATGGTTTGGAGTATCTACATGATCATTGTAGCCCAAAGATTATACATCGTGATTTAAAAGCAGCAAACATCCTTTTAGATGAAAATTTTGAGCCTGTTCTTGGAGATTTTGGACTAGCAAAGCTAGTTGATACAAAACTGACCCACATAACCACTCAAGTGCGTGGTACCATGGGTCACATTGCCCCAGAATATTTGTCTACTGGAAAATCTTCTGAGAAGACTGATGTATTTGGATATGGAATAACACTTCTTGAACTTGTAACTGGTCAGCGTGCAATTGATTTTGCTCGGCTAGAAGAGGAAGAGGATGTTCTTCTGCTTGACCATGTAAGATTTTCAGTCTCTTCTAACATTTTTTACTTTGCATACTGTTTATATGTTTGTGATTGTGGAAGTGCTCTTGCAAATTGATGTTTTTATCCGGATTGGCATGGGAAGCCTTGTCTGGACATCAAGAAAAATATTTTCCCAGCCTGACATGGTTACATCCAGTAGAATTCTTCTTTTGTCCTCTCTGTTAACAGCTGTCTGGGTCTAGGCCCTTCTCTCCCTAATCCTCCTAAAAATGAGATGTAGTGGCTATGAAATAGGCATTAGCTTTAGATTATGATTTTGGATTTACTTAATCTGACTTTTTTCTGAACATTCAATATGCTTAGTTTTATTTTTATAAAAACCTAGATCTTAGAAAGGTTCTCAAAAAATACGAAGAGAAGAATTATAAACATGAGCAACAATTTGTTATTAGTTTCAACGAAGAACTTGTTCGTAACTTCAAGTTTCACGCTTGAACCATTTTAACGAACAATTAGTTGTTAGTCAAACAACAATTCAACTATTTCAAAAACTAATTAATACTTAGACCTGCAACAGCTAAGATATTTTGACAAACAATTTGTTGCCAAGGAGCAAATTTGAGCAACTAGCCCAATTGAACAACTTTTTTCTTATAAATAAAAGAGTAGAATTAACAAGCACCATGAGGATGCAAAATCCATATGCAAAAGCTTTTCTTGTCTATCAAGATATCAATCAAGTCCCCTAAATCCTCAGTAGTGTAAAGAGTATGATTATTTACCAAAGAACATAGTGTCTGGATTCAGGAATCCTTAATCCTATTAAAAGACCATTTAATGTCCTTAAAAGGCTATTCTATTTCTTTCCTTTCCTAAAACCCCTATAGGACCAGCGGTATAGCCAATTGAAGAACTTTCACAAAAGTTGTGATTAGGACAATTGGTTACTGAACTTAATTATTGGAGATGTTTTTCATTTTTATGTCCTTGGAAGTAAATCTACAAATAAGACAAATTATCAGGTTTCAGTTTTAAGAAATTGTAACTTTATGGTTAATCTTTTCTTTTCCTTTTTTCCCAGTTTGCCACCTTGCATGTACTAAGTGACAGTGGGCTTGATCATTGTTTTTCCTTTGAAGCGCCAAAATCTTGACACAGAAGACAAATGGAGCCTGCTTGAATTTTACTAAACAACAACTTTTTGGTGAAAAGAGAAGAACATATCAAATCTGACATAATGAAGCTTCTCCAAACCAATTATGTTGCAATTTTGGCCTCTAGTACCCCTTCTCCAAAGTCTTGATTTGAAATATTACTAACTGTGATCCTGGGCCAGTCTGACTATACACGCATGTCCATCTCTATCTTCCTTTCAATATGGGATGTTTCACATGTGAATTTAACAGTAATGTCCTCAAGGTGTGAAGCCTTCTCCATTACTCCTTGAATCTTAACAGCCTTCCACTCTCTCACATGTTTTTTTTTTAAAATAAAAAATAATCAGTATATTTACAGGTACTAACAAAAACGGTACCACCTATGTACAGAAGAATTTACATTATAGTTAGAGATTCAACGACATTCTCAAAATCTTCATCACAAATAATGTCGTGCCCTAATAGGATAGACTTAAAAAAATTCAGCCATCTATCTTTTAACTTAGAAAAATTGTATTTCTCACCCTCAAAAGCTCTACGATTCCTTTCTTTCCACAAAACCCAAAAGACTGTTAAAGGGATCACATTATCTAATTTATTTCTAACATTAAGACCATCCCAAGCCCAAATCTCATCCATTTCCGACCCAGCCATGCCCAAATCTCCCACATGTTATGAGCTATCTTAGGTCGTGTTTCTGATTCATTTATCTCTACTCCATTATATCATTCCACATCTATAGCTTAGAGCTTACTGAATTAAGAGTCACATTTTACCACCTATTCTTCCAAGTGCATGCATTGTCTTGGTGGGCTTCAGTCATAAAAGTTGCCATGTATCAATATGTCTGCGTGCCTCCAAGTGTCACGCTACTCATTCTTCTTGCTCTCCTAAATTGGTACAAAAACAATATACCTCTGGTAGCAACGGATGTTGGATAGTTTATAGAATAATAGATAAAAGTGAAGAGAGTAGAGAATGATAGAGGAAACAAAGGATAAAGATGAATAACAAGAGAGAGGGAGAGACACGTAAAGAACAAAGACTACCGTAAATATAGCAGGGACACAAGGAAGAACAGAGAGGAACATTACGAAATAGAATATGGAATAAAACACTAACTTTAGTTCACTAGATTCTTCTATTCTCTAGGATGATCAGGATAAGATAAAAAGTTTATATGGTATTTTGATGTGGTATATTAAGAAGTACTCTTCACTACCAGTTTAAAGTGGCAGAATAGGAAGCACTGAAGAACTATATGTTGCATTTTCTTCCTCCCCACTATTGGCACCCTTGATCTGCCAAAGTCAATTTAAGACAGCCATTTGGACAGTGGGAATGTGGACCATAACCGGTAGGTCCCTAGCTCACAACCGGATTCAAATAACATGCTAAATAATTTATTCAGTGACTAACCATCTTAAAACTTGAAGTTAAAAAAAATAGTCCAATATCTATTACATATATCTCTTTATTTAAAAAAAAAATCTATTACATATATCTCAAAAAATAAGATTATTTTTTGTCATCATATGTATGGTTTTTAACAAGTAAACGTAAATAATTTACTGTTTATCTGCTTTAGTTGAAAATTTTGAAGTTAACCTTCAAAATGAAAATAGGACCTGTGATAACCTCTAGGCCAAATTATAGTCTGTCATCCTTCAAACCAGAGAAGCCTGCATGTAGTTACAAGTCAACTCTGTTGCTTGTGGTTCTTACTTCAATAGAAGATATTTCATTAGCGTTTACCTTTTAGTTCATAACAAGGTTATTAAAACATAGCTGTATCTATGATGGTGAAGGCTCTCTGTCTGATGCACAATTGAAATGTGCTTTAGTGTTTAGCTTTGTCCATGGGGGCTTGTATC
Organism: Carica papaya; assembly: GCF_054855325.1. Lineage (NCBI taxonomy): Eukaryota > Viridiplantae > Streptophyta > Magnoliopsida > Brassicales > Caricaceae > Carica > Carica papaya. Next base: position 4,250,917 of record NC_142314.1, read on the forward strand.
ATTAATTCGTCGCCTTCTTTCAAAAACTACATAATTTTCAGATTTGGTAACACTATTATCAGGATATTGGTGATATTCATTTGTGTAATGAAATTCTCTCCATAGGTTTCTTTCCATTCCGCTAAATCTTGCCAGTTGTAACGTTGAGTTCTACCCTTTGGTCTCTTTTCTTTTTGTTAAATCTTGCCAGTTGTAACATTGGGTCCTACTCTCTGCCTTCGATAAAGATGAGACTGATGAAATACATGCAAGAACAATTATATTAGTAGGCATGAAACAAAAATTCCTTTATAGTTGCATAATTGGCTTCTGCCCTTGAGTTGTTTCTAACTTCCAAAGTTATTTTTTCATTATGCTTGGTAGGATAGCATCAAAGTCTCTCTCAAATCTCAGGTACCTCATGTAAAGAAGTCTGTTGCCTTAATCAACAACTAGTTCAAGTGGTTTCTCAATAATTTTGGCGGTTTTCAGGATCTTGCGGTCCTGCCACTTGGAAATGTTTTCTGTGACATGAATAAGTAGCTCTTAATTTATTTTGTTTTCCCCAGTAATACTATTTCTGTTTTCGGCTTAGTAGTTGATGCAACTGATGACAGGCCTATATTATTTATTTGTTTAAGTTTAAGTGATCTATGGAGTTATTTTTGAACAGATAAAAAAACTGCTGAGAGAAAATAGACTGACTGACATTGTGGATGGAAACCTGGAGACGTATGATCCCAAAGAAGTAGAGACTGTTGTGCAGGTTGCATTACTCTGCACTCAAAGCTCACCTGAAGACCGTCCAACAATGGCAGAAGTAGTAAAAATGTTACAAGGAGTGGGGTTAGCAGAAAGATGGGCCGAGTGGGAGCAGCTCGAGGAAGTTAGGAATCATGAGCTCTCACTCATGTCTCACCAATTTGCCTGGGCTGAAGATTCAAGCATAGACCAAGAAGCTATCCAGTTATCTAAAGCAAGATAAGGCTCTTCCCTCATCAAATCAAATTTTGAGATCAATTTGGAACCAAAAACATGGATTACCATACTCATAGAGATAACTGTATATGAAAAATTTAGGAAATATGTAATATCCTATAAATATATACATATATATATATATATCATCTGTAAACCATGGTACTTATTTCCCATGTAAGCATGCTATTGTTTGGTATGTGGTATAATATTTTACTAGTGTAAATATTACTTTTATTTCAGTATAACTTAATATATATTTTCTGTGTTGGAAAACAGCTAAAACTAAGATTTCTAATTTGAATGAAAACTTGAATAACTACCCGAGTCAAAATCCGCAGGTTCGCCTGCGAAGATGTTACAGATTTATAATATTTGGTTCTCAACATTATTCACCTTAGTAGAGTGGTGGCAGCAACATTTTCTTTGTTTTCTGGATAATGTAATAGATATCACAGATTTCTTAATAGAAGATGTAATTATACTGGGCTGATATCTGTAGATAATATGTATATTGTTCTGTACAGGTGATTGGTTTATTAGAGAATTATGAAATAAGAATATGCAAGTGATTTATGTTCCTTTGCACTTAATATTTTTCATATTCATATATATATTTGAGGAATTAATTATTGTTTTTTAAGATGATTAATAATAATTATATTGAAAATATATTTGACTTATTTTATTTTTAAAAAAATTTTAAACCATAAACTTTATTAGGTATTTGACAATGTATAGTTTGATGATTTTTTTTTTTGTAAAAAAATTATTAATACTGTTTAATGATATTAACTTATAAATTATATAAACTTATTTATATATTTGTTAACGATAAAACTCTAATAATTCTATTTAAAATACAAAAAAAAATAACTACTAAATAAAAAGAAGACTATAACATATTATGTAGAAAAAAAATTTTTATTTTATTATAAAAATTTGTTTTTTTATTAAAAATATATATTTTTTTTAATTCCAAAATATGATTTTTACTGTAAAAGCCTATGAAAATCCTGCTGTGGAAGCATTGAGCAATCAATTATAAGTTTAGCCGATTTTGCTGCTTGTATCTATGGAGATTGTTCAGATGCAATAGAATCAGCAAGTCCCTGCCTGCAAGAAATATGGCTCGAAGCTTATCTCGTTCGCGGTCGCCTTCTTATAGGAGGAGGTACTCTCCATCTCCAGTCGCTCACCGCCGTAGCAGGCGAAGCAGAAGAGACAGAAGCCGCTCACCCTCCAGGTCATATTTGTCATCCCTGCCGCATTTTTCTCGTTCCTCTCTGTATAGACATCTATATGTATATATTGACATATATTGTTTTTTATTGATGGGAAGGAATTCTGTTGATGTCTGATTGTTAATCAACGTAGTAATAGAAGAAATTAAAATGAAGAAAACGAAGTAGAACAAAACAATATGTCATTCTCTCGTGCTTTTTAATTCCTGTTCACATACAAAACGAGGGAAGTGAAGGGAGAAGAAAGGGGAACGCTCAGCACCTTTTATTTGTTTAAAAAAAAAATAGTGAACTTTTTTCTTGCGACTCCATTTTTTTTTCTTTTTTTTTCAGAGGAAGGGAAAGAAAAATCTTAGAACTAACTTTTTTTTTTTGAACTGCTTAAAACTTTTTTTTCCTCCTCTTTTTTTTTTTGTTTTATTTTCTGATTTTCATTCATGGACCTTTTGGAATTTGAACTGCGCTGTTATGTTTTCGTGTTCTAAATTTAACAGAGATTTCATGCTTTGAGTTTAAGAAATGATTGAGAAATCCCCTGCCTTAAATAGGAAGAATGGACTTGGTATAACTTTTTAAGAGTAGATTTCTTGTTTTTTTCTTTTTTCCATTTGAGAGGATGTCTCATTCTCCTTTCATGTAATCTTTTCTCTTGGTCTCAATAAATTCTTCTTTTACTCCAAAAAAATTAAATTTTCTTTACCTTTTGGGAAGCAGTGTAAAAGAGATTCTATTTTTCATCAGTCAACTTGAGAAAAAGGGGGAAAAGCAGTAGTACAATGGGTTCTCTTTTGGGCTTAGCAAACACCTTCATGCCCCAGATTCTGGTGTCGGTGGATTAGAAATCTTAGGATACAGAAATGATGTTGGTTCTGATGAAGGGGTTAGTGGTGGGTTGAGTCTACCGGATTGTAGGGTTTACAGTATAACAGATGATAGGGAGAAGAAGCATCGCATGTTAGTGATTGCTCTTTCTACTTTTGGGTAGTCTGCAAAGAGAACTATTAGATTTTGAAGGGTCCTCTTTCCATATAATTATTTTATAGATCTTTCACTTGAAAATGTTGTCAATTATCTCATCACAGCAGAATAATTTATACGATCTTTCAGGATATCTCAGTTGCCTATTTGAGTTAATGACAGTCAAAAGAAGGGGAAGAATAAAGAAAAAGAACCAAAATGTCATATAGAATCACATCTATCATATTGTTTCATTGTGTCAACACATGATTGTAGTGAGAGCATTTTACTATTGGTCAGTCAATTGTGTATTAGCCTTCTTTCCAACGATGTAACTAATTTTTTTGATGTTCGAGCTGCTCTAATTTAACTTGTTATTTTTTTATGCAGGCGAAGAAGTCGCTCTAGTACTCCCCGCCGTCATAGGAGTCGATCGCCATCTTGTAGATATCGCAAAAGCAGGTCTCCAACGCCTAGGCGACGCAGAAGACAGAGAAGTAGGAGTTCCTCATTGTCTCCTTTACCGAAATCTCGCAGTTCTAGCCTTGCATCAGCAGAACGCAAAAATGCCATTGAGAAACTAAAGAAAGAGGAGGAAAAGAAACGGTAAGACGCAGAGTCCCTTTTTTTTTTTTTGAATAAAAGAAGATTCGAATTAAAAAGTACCAAGGGGGTACCGCCCAATATACAAAAGGATGTTACATGTCAATTAGTATATTAACAACTGCTCCAATATCCTCCAAGGATAGTAAATTGTGACCGAAGAGTAAGGAGTCAAAATAGTGTAACCATCTATTTCTAATATTTAGAAGAGTATTTTCAATGTCCTTTACAGTACGGTTGTTCCTCTGTTTCCACAAAATCCAGAAAATAGAGAGGGGGATAAGGCAAGCAGCTTTGTTGTAAGAAAGTAGACCTTCCTAAGCCAAAAATTCTTTATGAATAGAGTCCGCCATTACCCATTTAATACCCATCAAGCTGTAGATCATATTCCGTAAATCTGTTGAGAAGGGGCACTATAACAGAAAATGGTTGCAGCTTTCAGCGTTGCATTTGCAAAGGAAACACCTGTTGACCAAAGTTCTTCCTCTTTTCATCAAATTATCCGAAGTCAGAATTTTCTCCTCAGCCACTTCCCATAAAAAGAAAGCAATCTTGGGGGGGAGCCATTGTTTTCCATATAGCTTTAAACGGAAATGATAATTGCTGATCGGAGTTGTTCAGGTCCCAAAAACCAGCAATTTTATTATAAAAAGAGTTGATGGAAGACTTGCCATTTTTACTCAATTTCCAGATGAGGGTGTCTGGAGTGTCTCTCAAATGAACACAAGCCATCATAGAGAGGAAATTCTCAAATTCCTCCAGCTCCCAATCGTTTAAGTTCCTGTTAACCGCAACACAGCAGTGACCCGAACGGTAGAGCCTCTTTATTAATTTGAACATAGGTCATTTTCACTAAATTAGACATATGATTGTTTTTTTTTTTTCAAGCTTTAGGTGTTCTTTCTTCTTTTCTAGAGAGAGAAAATCCTCTCTACCTCAGGCTTTGTGCCATCTTCTTCTCTGGTTTTGGGAGTTTGTACTTGTACCTTTTCCACCTCTAGGAAAGTTCTTGGTGATAGAATGGAAGACATTTGGCTAGTATTAGAAAGGGAAGTCAATGATGGGTGATCAACAAATTTAAGGGTGTTAATAAGGGCTTTAAGTTTAAGTCCAATCTACAGGTTTAGTTTTTAGTGAAAGGGCTCTGGAGACCGACTTTGTTAAGTCAGCTTCTTCCTCAGCTGAAGGCAGTTCCAGCATGTTCGATCAGGGAGACTACTGTTTTTGTTCACCTGATGAAGATGCTGTTGAAGAGATAGCTTCTGCTCCTCCTGTTCGCCATGTTCCTTGGGCTTAGTTTGATTCTCTACCTTCCGGGACCGGGAATGGGGTTTGGATTAATCTGGCATATTGGAGGATTGGAGAATCTTAGGAATTGTGAATGAGGCTAGGAAATGTGATGTTTCAGAGAAAGGAGTATCTACTTGAGTTACAGATAGTATAAGGAGGTTGCAGAAATTGTTTGAAATGAGTTTGGAGGGCTGTGAACAGCAAGTTCTACATCTCTTCGACGTGTAAAGGAAAAAGAGTACCATCCTCTTTGAAATGTCATCAAATGATTGACTCCCTTCGTTTAAAGATTGTCGCCTTTTTCTTCATTGAGATTACCCATGATCTAAGAAAATAGCCCATTTCAAATGCATCTTATCATCCTTACTCCATTCAAGACTACATGAAGAAGTAGAGATGAAGATCCTTTTTCATAGAAGGTGGAGATGAAGATCCTCAAGTTGGAACAATACACCCAAGAAGCATAGCAAGAAGAAAATAATCTAGTCTAAATCCTCCAGGTCGTCCTACTGAGGAGAAAGAAAAGACTGTTGTTTAAATTGGAAAAACACATCAAACAAACATATGGAGATAGCACTTTCAAGGTCTACAAGTTTGAAGCAAGCTATCAGTGTTGATCTTATTAAAAGGGCTCTTATGTTATAGAGGATTTAAACTGTGAAAAGGACAAAAGCTACATTCTTATTACTTGAATTCTAGCTGGTGGACTTTCAACATCCACTAAATTTTCTTACAAAGCATCCGCTTCAATCAAATTGAGCTGACTTTGTTTCTAAAGAGTAAAAGGTATAGTATTAAGGAACATCAAAGAGATGCAACTAATATACAAAAACCTTACAAGTCTATCAACATATTAATGTAAAGAGGATAACCCTTAATAAAAAAACCTATATCTGGAACCAAATCTCCTTGATCCTATCAAAAGACTGCTCTATACCCTTAAAAGCTCTTATGTTTTTTTTTTCTTCCATATAACATAAGGTAGTTAAAGAGATAAGACCTAAATTTCATTGTAGCTTTTATTTCCGTGGATGTCTTTCCAAGCCCATATCTCCTCTTTGACTGAACTTGCCACAACCCAAATTCACCCCCCATAAAACCACAAGTTGAACAACAGAGCTGGTAGGAAAAAGAATACCAAAAGAGGAGATAGTTCATGGACTTTGCAGCTCTCTTACATGACTAGCATCTATCACATTGACCTTCCCCCTCTCGACTAGATTGTTTATAGTAAAGATTCAATTTTTTTCCTGCTTCCCCTGCAGAAAAGACTACCTATAAATGCTTTGACCTTCCAGATCAATATCCAATTGGAATTCTTCATTTGTCCTTCCACTTGTGGCAAAATGGAAGTAATAAGATTTTTTAGAGAATGTCCCTTTTGGGATAAGGTTCTAAACCATTTCATCCAAGGCTCCAGAAAGTCTTCCCTATTGAGATAGACACTGAATTAAGTTGCATATTCATTCACCTCCCAATCATTGAGATTTCGTATTCAGTCCATCGCCCATACTCCATTACCCTCTAATTTTGAGAAGGATTCTACAACTAGTGCCTCTTTCTTATGACCGAAGAAAAGATCGTGGGAAAACATTGCTCTAGTTTACCACCCTCCATTCATCCAACCAAAACCTCACCTTTTTACTCAAACCAACCTTCCACGCTATAACTTATTGAAACTCCTATTTCTCATACTAATTTTTTTCATAACCCAATGCCATATGGGTTTCTTAAATTTCTGAGATACCACTCAGATCTGTTAATGCCAAACTTAGCTATGATTACTCTTCACCACATTGTCCCCTCCCCTTATGAATTTCCAGAGCCACTTTTCTTACAAGGCTTTGTTGAATCCAAGTAATGACCTAGTACTATAACTGACAGTTTCTAATATATAACTAACAGTTTCTAAGTCCCTAAATTTAGAAGTACTCTTGGTGATCTAGCGACATGGTACTTGGTTGTATAATCTAGTATTTTTTGCCTTGTAATTAACTCTGTATTTTGTCTTTCAAAAAATCCAGTGTCTTTGGACACACATTTTTCTTTCTCTTCGCTCTTTTAGGAAAACATGAAGGAATGCAAAAAATTTATGGTACTTAAGGAATTGGTGCATATCAATAACGCTAATAAATGTGTGCATATGTGCTGCCTGTGCAGGTTTTTATAGGTATCAACTTACATTTTTTATTAAGGTCTTTTTCCTTGTCAAAACTATGATTATGCTGAACATGCAACAGGTTAGTTTACATACTTCTCTATGGTTTTCTTATGGAAGCTACTAGATCTTGCAACTTGTTATTTTTGACGAACAATTGGTGACTCCTTTAACTAATGTTCACCTTGAAACTTTGTTTGTCATGGGACAGAAAACTTACTAGAGAGGTATGGGTTCAAAGCATAAGCATGTGTTTGTTAAGTTGATGGAATGGAGTAGCACTGTTACTGTGGATAAATCAGTTTTAACTTGTTTACCATTGCATTGTAAGTAATTGAGTTAATTTTCCATTCTTGACCTTTGGCATGTGTTTTAACAGACGTCAACATGAGGCCGAACTGAAACTACTAGAGGAAGAGACTGCAAGAAGACTAGAGGAAGCGATTCAGAAAAATATTGAGGAGAGGATGAATTCTGAGGAAGTTAAAGTAGAGATTGAGAGGCGAATAAAAGAAGGCCGGCAGAAATTGTTTGACGATGTTATGGCGCGGATTGAAAAGGAAAAGGAAGCTGCCTTCACTGAGGCAAGGCTGAAAGAAGTAAGTACCTTGAACTGAAGCCATTTATTCCAAGTGGTGCTTCCGTATTTCTGTTTGTTGCAAACTTCTGGAAAATTGGTAGCTATTATTTTCCATCAAAGATGTATTCATGAAGGGAGGAAAAGGTAGTTAAAAAAGGGCAATAGAGAAAATACAAGAACAAAAAGCAAAAAAGCAGAAGGATAGGCCAAACTCAACACAAAATAGCAATCTGGTGCCTGAAAAGACAGATCTATTGAAGTTTTGGATCTTCTCCCTATTAACCTTAGTACTGATGTCTGTAAGATTATCGACAAAATGCTTTAGTTGAGTTTGGGAGAAGTGTTGAATGATTATTTCTATTTATCAAAGTGCTTTTTTTATCAAAGGTAGGGAAATTCTTGATGCTTCATACAATTACTAATGAAATAGTAGAGGATATTAAGATGTCTAAAGGCCAAGGGCTTTTTTGAACATTTGATATTGAGAAGGTGTATGACAGGCTCAACTGGAGTTTGTTGGAAAGGTATTTGTATAGTGAGTAGGATAAATAATATATCAGTAATATACCCATCTTATATAATTAATAGTGTTTTCTTTTTTTTTTTGGTATAAGAAGAGGTAAAAGTCAAAAGAAAATTAAGAAATCATCATGGGCTAAAAGACACTCATGATATCGTCAGTGAGAAGTTGTTGGAGATCATTCGGTATTTGAACATGAGAATGGAGGCTCATCGGTAGAGAGAAGCTAGCATTCGTCAACCAATCAGTGCATTTATTCCCTTCGCGATAAACACATTGGATCCAAACTTACCAATCCTGCAGTAGTAAGTGTTTGATCTTATGAACGAGAGCGACATGCGCATTAGTACCACAATCCTCCTTAGGGAATAACTGCATCGTCAGAGCACTATCCATTTCCAAAATGATATTACAGAACCCGATATTCCAATCGAGTTGAAGACCATCGAAGGCACCCCAAAGCTCGGCCTGAAGAACAAAGCATCTACCAGTTTTTCTGCTGAAGCTTCTCAGACAAGCACCATAAGTCTGCCATAGCAAGCGAGATTGATTGCAGCACGATAAGCACCATCAGTATTTACCTTCAACCAACCCCTGGGTGGTTTCTGCCAAGTTACAAGTTCTTCCGACCTATGCACCATACTTGAAAGAAAACAAATATTCATATTATTAGTTATAAAAATATAATCAATCATGAGGGACACATTCTTAACAAACTCATCAATACTGCTCTCACTCTCTTGAAAAACAAATTTATTTCTATAGTTCCACAAGCTCCAACAAGTAAGGCCAAATATCACTCTCCACTCCTGAAATGTCTTGCACTAAAATCAATTATTTTTTATGTTCAGCACGAACCACTTATCTACAGTACCACTGAAGAAAGTTGATTGGGCTTCAGCAGATATGATTTTCAACCATAACAGTTTGGCCACAATGCAATTACGGAGAACATGATCCACATCCTCAATAAGGTCGCCACACGTACTGCATTCCGCAGTAGATGACATGTAACGTCAGTATCTCTCTCAATTTGTCAAAAGCTTCCCCTTAGCTGCCAACTAGAAGAACGTACGTACCCGTTGAGCACTTGACTAACGCCAAATGTCTCTCCAATTTCCATCCTTCGGGTGCCAATGATCGCTCTCCAGGAGGGCGTAAGCCGAGCTAATCGAGAAGCAACCCAGAGCTTGTCATACACCAAAAGCAGGAGTCCAAAATATTGTCATCTTTAGGAGTCAGTACCGCTGCCATCTCAAGCAGCGTATCCATCGGTAACACCTGATGCAGAACCTCCCAATCTCATTGGTCGGACGACACCACGTAGTACCTGACAAATATATGGAGATCCTGCTCATCAATAGGCACGAAAGCCAAAAGTTTAAGTGGTCCCAGGTCCCCTAACCAGCAGTCTACTCAAAACTTAATATTTCTCCCCGAACCAATAGACTATTTGATGTCAATTCGAAGGTCTGTCCAGAGATGGTTAAGGTTGCGCCAAAGATGGGAGATCGATTTCGTCGGCTTATAATTCAGAGATAAGTCAGACCGTCTGTACTTATGGGTGAGACTTGGACCCATAGGAGATTGGGCTTCGCAACCATAGCAAAGCCCAATTTCATCAAGAAAGATTGGTTTTGCTTATGGATAGATCGAAGGCCGCTTCCTCCAGCGTCGTAAGGCATGCATATGTCATCCCAACTGACAAGACTGATTTTTCGATTGTCATTCTGCTGGCCCCAAAGAAACTTACTAACCACCGCTTCAATCTGATCACATAAGGATTTAGGCAACGTCGTGGTCTGTATAGCATAATCAAGGATAGTCATGAGGACGGACTTGACCAAAGTTAAATGCCCTGCAAAGGAAAGGAGGTTAGCATTCTAGGCAGATAACTTTTGGTGAATCTTCTCAAGAATGTAATGGTAAGTATCTTTATTGATTCTATCATGTAACAGTGGAATGCCCAAATACTTACTAAAATTAGTAGAGATTTGAAAACCAAACACTTTGCTAATACGACTAGCCTCACCCGTGTTGACATTGCGAGAAAAGAAAGTATTTAGTCGCATTCACTTTGTGGCTTGAGCTCGCACATAATTTCTCTAAAACCTTCTTTATAACCTGAGTCTTGTCATCAGCGGCTTTCCCAAGAATTGCCAAATCATGCGCAAAAAAAGGATGTGAGAGGGCAGGGCCCTTCTTACCAAGGCGGATCGACTTTCACATACCATTTCTTACCAAGGTGTTGATGCAATGGGATAGCCGTTCCATACATAACACAAATATGTAGGGTGAAAGCGAGTCCCCTTGTCAAATGCCTCTAGTAAGTCAGAACACTTGGGTGAGAATACCATTCCACAACAATTGCATGGAGTAAGAGAAGATACAATGGATGATGACTCTGATAAGGTTAGGAGGGAGACCAACATCAAGCACAGTGTCCTCCACATATTTCCAACGGATGCGATCATAAGCTTTTTCTAAATCCACCTTAATGGTCATCCACTTGTCTTTCCTCCGCAAATACTGCATAGAGTGGACCACTTCTTGGGCAATAATAATGTTATCCGTGATATTCCTACCGGCTACAAAACTAGTTTGGGTAGGGCCAATCAAAAAATACATTAGGTTCTTGAGTCTATGGGCAATAAGTTTAGTAACGATTTTATATAAAATTAACCGGACAAAATTCTTTAATAATCTTTGGTCTTGTAACTTTAGGTATGAGAGTAATAAGAGTCTTGTTAATCCTAGCAAGTAACTGTTCGCCATGGAAGATACCTTTGACCATTGCGCAAACTGACTCGCCTACAGTCTCTCATTGGTTCTGGAAGAACACCGCGTGAAGGTCATCCACTTCAGGGGCATTCAACGGGTGCATGCTAAATAAACCGTCATGAATTTCATGGTTTGTTATCTTAGAGTCTAATTGAGCAACCATAGTAGCTGTTAACTTTGGGAACAAGCCTCTAATAGGGTAATGTGGTATGGGTCGTTCTTCGGCTGTATAAAGGTGCTCAAAGAAGGTAGAGGTCATTATCCGAAGCTTGCTTTCATCAGTACTCCAATTACCATCCCCATCCCTAAGCATACGAATTTTGTTCTTTTTCTTTCTAAAGATGGTTTGAGCATGAAAGTATTTGGTGTTCCTGTCTCCCAGAGAAATCCAATTACATTGGGATTTTTGCTTTCAGAGCATTTTTTCTTGCAGTAACATCCCCTCTAATTCCTCTTTCAAAAATTTCTCCAGCTCTTGGAGCCTAACAGAGTGACATCTTTCCAGTGCCCGTTGGATCCCATTCAGTCTTGACAGGAGAATGCATTTTCTCTTAGTGATATGACCAAACACATTTCTATTCCCGTCCTGCACAATCTCGTTGAAATTACTAATGTTCTCCTGGATAGGGAGATGGTTTTGCTAATTTCTCCTAACCAAGTTAGGGAAATCGGGATGGGATAGTCACGCAGCTAAAAACCAAAAGGGCTTGGGGTCCTTATTGTGAGTGTGACGGGTGTAAGGGATAATTAGGAGATGCCTATGATCATATTGCACTTTTGGAAGGTGGTGAACGATGTCCTCCGGAAATTGGTTGAACCACCTCTGGTTACAGATAGCTCTATCAAACCGTTGAAAAAGGGTCCCACGTCGTCATGTAAAATTTAGTCCTACATAATCAAGCTGCTGCAAGGAATTGACATTAATGAAATGGTTAAAAAGAGCGCAACCTTTAAATTGTTTAGCCGCCCCCCCTTTTCTTTGGTCGTCCGCACCCAAGATAACACTGAAATCCCCAACAAGGAGCAAAGGGCAATCCATGTGATGCCTGATAATGGTGAGCTCCTCCCAAAAGTCTTTACGTTTATGAAGATTTGGGCTCCCATAGACAATTGAGAGGGAGAAGTTCTCTCGACTATCATTCCTGCTAATCCTGGAATGAATAAACTGGTGGTGATTGTATTCCACATTAACCAGGATAAACTCTTTCCACATCATCCAAATGCCACCCGATAATCCAACTACTTCAACTCTGTGAGAGTAGTCGAATCTCAGATTCTTGATCATTTTATCCGCTTTCTCGTCTGCAGTCCTAGGCTCCAATAACGCAATCAAGGCAGGGTTGTGGATATTAACAAAGGACTTAAAGGCGCGCCGAAGACTAGATTTTACTGCACCCTAACAATGCCACAAAAAATAAGCGATCCATAGGGTAAGGATAAGGGAAAAAAGTTGATGCTCAAAAAGAAAGATTATGCTTGCTCCTTCTGAAGGGCATCAACAGCACTTGAAACGAGACTTACGTCCTTGTTGACAAGCTCTTGGATTTTGCACATAAGGGGGTTGATCGTAGCGGAAGTAGTGGGTGTAGGTGTCTCGCCTTTTTTTTTGGCCTTGACTTATTTTTTAAAAATCTTATTGATTTTTATGCCTTTATTGATACCAAGTCTATCCGGCGGTTTGACTGCCGACCTGAAGCGATCTCTTAAGGAGATTGTTGGTGACACGAAGCTATGGGAGGAGGCCTGATTGAGTTCGTGTTCTTGGTCCCGCCTATCTTTAATTATTATAACTGTATTATTCGAAAATTCTAGCATAGTAGTATCCTGATTTATTACAATCTATTCGTTATAAGTCATTCCTTTGCCACGGGGGCTGATGCGTCCCTTTGTCCCACTAGTTTCTCTGGTCATATTAGTCATAGGCATCACATGTCCAATTGTGGGCTTAGTATTGGCCAGCATGGTAGAATCTATGATTTCAGGGAAGGCATCCATCTTTTTCTGATCACTGCCTTCCACCATTGGCGCTTTTCCTTTGTTTCTTGGGGGTTGTCTCTCATTTGAGATCCCCACTTGTTTAGGGATTTTCACCACTAGCCAATTTAGTCCTTCTAAAGCTTCCTCAATGTCCGCAATCATACTAAATCTTGATCAATTCTTACTATTCTCTCTTGGAATCTTTGAGCCTTTACCTAGCAAGATAGGGCTCTTCCTTTCAACTTTCCTCCCCTTGCGTTGGACTTGCATCCAGAGACCATAATTTTCATCTAGTGCTGCCACATTATCCTGTTCACCATGAGCTGTGCTCCACTCTTGATTGACTCAATCTCCGTCTCAGCATTTTTCTTGCACTGGTCTTTAAGATGTCCATATACTTCGCAGTCGTAGCATATAGTAGGCAATCCCTCACATTCCACTCTCTGTAGGCACCCATCCAACATGAACTTATAAATGAGTAATTTGGTTAGATCAATTCCAATCGCCAATCGGGCAAACTTGCCTTGTTCAATGGATTCAATGTTATAATAAATGCGAAACACCTTCCCTATCACTCTGGAGATAGCTCTGAACACACTCTTATGGTAATAATGGATGGGGAGACCAACAAATCGCACCTAAGCCACCACATTAGTGACATTCGGATTTGCAGTAGAGAAACTAGGGGACCAGGGCTGCACCATGAGGTAATGGCCATATATAACTCACGGGCCATTTGTAAGAACATGTAGGTAGTCCTCTATTGAGTGGAACTTGACCATATAGTAATTATTATCTAAGTTAATCAGGTGTAGTCGATCATTAGGCTTCCACAATCTATGAAGTTTTGCCCAGAGTGCTTTATACTCAATCGGCTTCCCAAGCAGTCGAATAATCATTGTAAGTTTTATATTTTGTGGTAGGAGGTTATGCACCTTATCTGAAAAATTGATTCTCGGTATTCCATTCTCTAAAGGAGGCTTTCACATTCGGTGCTCCCTGCAGCGGAGAAGATTTTCCAAGGTGTGTGGTTTGCGGTTTTTCGCTTTGCCTAAGGTTCACCGCCTCTCTACCCATTCCATATGACTCATCCCCAATCACAGCATCCACCATAGTTTCATCTTCAAAATCCAACTTTTCCGCTCTAGACCGGAGCAAGGTTTGGGGCACCAGTCGGGTCGCACCAGAACAGGGGAAAGTTGTCTCTTATTGTCGGCTTACCTTTAACCTGCGTTGCCTCCATCATCGGCTCTTCCTCCACAACCACCACTTGAATTGCGCTCGACTAGGTCTGGAACGTAGGTCGGGTCACACCAGAACAGGGTTCCACCGTCCTTGTTTTCGAAGCTCCTTCCATCGGCATTGTAGCCAGACCTTGTTCGCCTACCATCGATGCGAGGTGGTCAGCCCCAGATTGGGTCGCATCGTTCCACCTTAGGCGACTCGCTTCCGGGTCAGGCAACGCCTCTTCTGTTTCCATCTCTCCTTCCGCCATCCCTTTCTCCATCCTCTGTTGTTCATCAGGAAACGGAGAGTGATTCTCCTCCAGCCTTATCTTAACCTTCTTTGTGGACCGATTGGCTTCCGGGCAAGGCGGCGCCACCACTTTCTCCGTTAAGGCGATGTCGAGAGAGAGCAGCATTAGGGTTTTTAGTGTTTCCTTTTATTGTTCATAAAAACTTGTATATTAATAATATATTCCGCTCATGTAATTAATAGTGTTTCCTTTTATTGTTCATAAAAATCTGTATATATAGGGTTCTATTATTCAATAAAATTCATACTTCATTTTCCACAGAGTTTCTTCGACAAAGTCACATTAAGACTTCGACAAAGACTAGGAGATGTCTTTCTTTAGTATCTTGGTATCATTGTTAATAGCGAGCCTAAATCTGAAATTCTGAATCCTAGTTTCATGGGCAAATGAAGAGTGAGGCATAGGGATAATCTTTAACCCTTACGTTTCACAAATGTTGTAGATGTTCTTAGTCATATATTATTGCAGGAACATGAAAGAGGTTTGATAAAAGGCTTGTGTTTTGGGAGGAGAACATTGAGAATTCTTGTTAACCATGATATTGTCTTATTCCTCTCAGATAATGACTGATGTGTGAAATATTGCACTCATTTTAGTCCTAGTTTATGAGAGCATTTTGAGGTTACACATCAATATTGCTAATTTGGGGGATGATACCATTTCTAGACTTGTTGAGTTGATTGTACGTGATGTGTTATCTTGGCCTATCACTTATCGGGGAGGAATGTTGAGTTGGGTTTTCTGGGATCCTCTGGTGAGTAGGGTTTCTAGGAGATTTGAATATTAGGAGGGCGATTTGTTTTCTCTAGTTGGTACCATTATCCTTATTATAATTGTTTGTCTAGTATTCTCTTTTTATTTAGGATCCCTTGGCAGGTGGCTAAGAAACTTGAGAGGATCATGAGAAATTTTTTATGGTGAGCAGGTAAGACCTCAAGATATTGTTTGGTTAGATGGGATGCCCGATATTTTTCCAAAGAAGATGGTGGTATGGGTATTGAGAATCTTATATCCATAAACTTGACTTTATTGGCTAAATTGCTTTGTTATTTTCCATTGAAATCTTTTTCTTGGTTGCACAAAGTGATTAAGAATAAGTATAGGACATCTCAGTCTATGATCTCTTGATTCCTGTTACACTCCTGTTATCTGTTTAAAGTCGGTGATGGTTCTTGCATATTTTTTTAGAAGATCTCTAGGTTGGTTATTCCCCTTTGCTATTCTTTTCCCTTACCTATGCAGCATTTCTTCTTTCACTTTTTCAATCATTTGGATGGTCAATGTCTCTTTGAATAGCTTTTTCTTCTAAGATCTTGTGATTGAGAATATGATGCTATGATTTCTTTGTTCCCTGAGCATTTTCTTGTCTCTTCAAAACAAGTTGTAGAATTTGGACCTTACATTTCTCTAACTTGTAGAATTGCAAGTTTGATTCCTTTAATATGTAGAATTGCAAGTCTCTTTTTCTCTCTCCCCCCCCCCCCCCCAACACACAATTCTAGTTGCCATAATGAGACTTCCAGTAGTGCATTTGGTCTCGAAAGTTTCCTCAAATGTTAAAGTTTTTGTTTGGATTGCTGTTGTGAATAGGCTCAACACTAATTGATTTGTTACAAATTTGCAGACCAAATTGTGTCCTTTCCTCGGAGACATATTGTGTTAAGCGATTTAGCTTTTTTTTTTTGGCAATGTGAGGTGGCTTGGAGGCTTTGGTTTTGGGCTTTTTGATATTTTTTATTTCATGTGAGTTGTCCTCCATTCTCTTCAGTGTTTCCTTTCTATGTTCCTTCAACTTTCAAAGAGGCAGACAGAAGAAAGAAGTTAGGGTGCTTCATGCAGGAGCTATCCTCATTGATTTTGGAGTGTTGTGGTTAGAGTGTAATGCTTAAAGGTCTTCAAGAATTTTTACTTTTAGTCGTTCTATGGGGTAAAATAGTTTTCTCTATTTCGCACATGATCTCTTTGGGAATGTCTTTGTTGCCGTTTTGCCAAATGACAGAGCTACACTGTTGGCTTGATGCATCTCTTTTCTTTTCTCATCTTTTTGTTGTTTTACGAGGATTCCTTGATTCTACCTTTTTTTCCTCTTTTTAATAATACTTCATCAAGTATATGAAGAATTCCATATTCTTTAGTAATGATTATATTGCTCTCTTATTTTTTATGTTGAGATGCCATTTCAACAAAACAGGATATGCCATTTCAATGGACTTTTTTTCATTTGGTGGATACAAGATTTATATATATTTTGACAACTTGCAGGAGCAAGCTCGGAGAGAGAGAGAAGAGCTGGATAAGATGCTAGAGGAGAACAGGAGAAGAGTGGAAGAAGCTCAGAGGAGAGAAGCATTGGAGTTTCAGCGGAAAGAAGAGGAGCGGTACCGGGAATTAGAGCTTATTCAAAGGCAGAAGGAAGAAGCTGCACGTAGAAAGAAGCTGGAAGAGGAAGAGGAACGTGAAAACCAGACAATGCTGTCGAATAAAAACAAATCTCGACCTAAGATGCCATATGGTATAGGTCTTTAATGATTACTGTTTTACCAAAGTAGCGAAGTGTTGTTTGTAATATGTAGCATCTGTTAGATCTAATTCTGTTATATTCTGATTCATTTTCTAGATCTTTAACTATTTAAATATGACAAATTTTGCCTTGATAGGTTTCATATGATAAGATGAGAAAATCAAAAATTCACCATTGTCCAGAGTTACTAAAACAACAGTACATAAGAGTCTTCACTGTTTCGGTTGTTAGAACTATCACGCACAATTGGATTTTTCTCCTAGTATCCGCTTTCGAGTGATAATGAAAGCACTTAAGCTCCTACCATTTAGATTTTGATATAAACTTGTTCTTATCATTCTTTGCTTTCTTGTTTTCCTTCCCCATCCTTAATGACTACTAAATTTGCTCAATGTCTACAGTTGTTCAGATATATTCTTTTGTAGTTTTTGTTTTTTATATACTTCGAGGCTTCGATTGCATCGGTTATTGGAATTGTCTCTCTACCATATATGGTCATATTTAACATCTCCATTTAAAAAAAAGGTAGGAGAAAGAGAAAAAGACAGTAAGGGCTTGATCCTTATCATCTATTTTCTTTATATTCCACAAATCAATAATGATTCTGTTGAATTATTAGCTAAATTTTTTAACACACTACATTTCCTCATTCATGAGGAATATAAAATCATTTTCTTGTATATAATTGGTTTATGTGAGATTTTCTTTTTGTTCATGTATCTATTCTCTAACTTCTTCAATCCAACTCATAGAATTTATCTCACCTATCTATAACTTCTCGTAGAACTCTATGTAAATGTTATACGATAAATCTTAAAATAGAAAATACTCCAAAACGAAAAAACATTGCAATGTTGGAGAATTTGCTACGATTATTCATTCCGTTGTCATTTCTTCATTTTCGAAATCGTAACGGTGAAAATAGCAAAAGGGAAAATTGACGTTGGACCTTTTGGAATATTAATCTTCAATCTTAAGTTAATTAAAAACTTAAAGACACAGAAAAGGTGAAACCAAATCAATCATATTTTGACCTACCAATTTGACAGTAACCTAAAACATGATTTATCTAACCTAATTAATTACCCATTTTAACTTTAATATTCAATTTAAAACAATTAATAATTATTAAATGGATTTGTGGGTAAGAACATATAAAGTTGGATTCAAATTCTAATTTTTTTTCTCTAAACAGTTAACCAGTTATTCTCTTAATTAGGTGTTTAATTATAATTAAGGTGATATGTAACATGTGAGTCTTGGTCTAATTCAAGTGGTAAGCTACCACCAACTCATGTGACAAACAAGACCATATATCAAAATATTATTCGAATTTAAATAATATTTTCATTTTTTTATTCAAGTTTGTGAATTTGCACAACCTACATGAATTAAATTTTAAATATTAAATATTAAATCATTAAATTAAAAAATAGAAAAAAAAAATTATAATCAAACAGAATATATCACAAATTCACTTGGACCCTAGACAACACAGAATACCAAATGCATATATATCGGCAATAAAATGAGTAGGGCAGAGGTTATCATTAGAAGTGGATGGAGAGAAGAGATGATACTGCAATAATTGAGAGTTGTAATGATTTAATGTTCTGAAGTATTAGTGGACCTGATTTGGCCAACTCCTTTCTTTTTTTCTTGTAAAATTTCTGAATATATGTATATATATATATACATATATGTGTGTGTGTATATGATTACAGAATAGTATTTGAGTAAGAGGTTTCTTCACTCCAATGCCTTAGCCCGTGAGCCCTACTTGTCAATTTTCATCTTCTTTATTTTCATACACCTAGCAAGTATGGCTTTGTTTTCCTTCTCCCATGGAGCTAAATGGGTTTGGAGAAATGATTGCTTCTCCTCATAATATGTCCGATACACTTTAAAATATACTAATAATGTACTACTAATAATTTTTGTTATTCGTTTAAATTTTTTAAATTATCTGTTTTAAATATTTTCTACTTTTTTTTAAATATGTTCATAAAATAATATTTCACATTGATAATATATCTCTACGCTTAAAATATAATCAGAAATATATTATATAAGGAATAAGTTAATATAGTGATCAATACGTTTCTACATCTTTGCGTTACTTGTAATGTGATAATTTTATTTGAAGTTATTAATTTCAACACTAATATACTCGAAATTTTACTCCAGTTTAGTTCTTTACATAATAAATAGATGAACTCAAATTTATATAACGTACTTTGAACGACTACAAAGTAACCCTCATAAAACTGTCATCACCCTTTTCAAATCGTCATTTCTTATCTTTATCTCACTCTTCTTTCTCCCAACAATGTAGCGTGGAATAAGAATTTGTAGTTGATGAGATGCTAGAGATTCTCCATTCATTCATAGGCGATTTTCCAACCAAGGTTCAAGTTTCGCTAATTTTGTAATTCTTAGTTTTCGTTATTAACATTATTATTTATTTTTTTACAGTGATAGTTACTTATAAATTAAAAAAACATTGATTTACTCTTAATACATAAAAATTATGAGAAAACCATTTATTATAGTGTTTTTTATTTTTATTTTTTTTAAAAAATACTTATAAATTATTTTCAAAATCTAGAATTGCTCATTAAAGAATTACGTAATACTTTAAAAAGGAATTATCTTTTGACAATTAATGTTATTCAAAACTAAAATAAGAATTTGTGAAGGCATATAGATATAGTCTTAGACATATACGAAACAAAGTTGTTAATAGTTTCCCACCAATGTTTAACTAGTATACCTTTTAGGCCACCAACCGGATCTATACAATACACATGACACCATCCTAAAATATATTTCGTATTAATCAATGTTAATGAGGAAAAATACTAGCCGTTGATGATATATATGTATGTACATTGTACATGTATATATATGATTTAGGGAAGAAGAGATCATTTTCATGAATTGCTCACCCGGGTCGTACGTCATTTGTATATACATGCACCATATTAGTGATCATCACAATCATGCTCAAATTCCTTACCCAAAATGTATACGATCAAAATATATATATATATATACATATATATTATAAAAGAACTTCATTAACAAAGCTTCATATATACAATTATAGCTAATACCAAAGTGAATTAAGAACTAACCAATATCCCAACTAATTTGATGACTACTCATCTCTCAAGATATTTATAGGTTATTGGCTATGAAAAATTATTTTAAAATAATTGATACGATATTTTATATTTATTAATTATTAAGTAATCCTTTATATAGCTGAATAAATTAAATTATTGATGTTTTTATAAAATTATTAATAAAAAATATATAGACTACGGAATGATTTTCTTTAGTGATTTTCAATCCTAAATTCCTAAAAATTATAAGTAAAATTGATATTTCATTACCTATAAGGGAAAAATCTAAGAGAGAGAGAGACTAGAGATTTTAATGATTAAAAAAAAAATTGTAGAAGAACATTTTAGTGTATGGATGTATAGACATATGCATATGTATATATATATATTATTAATAGAGAAAGAAAAAGAAAACATTGAGAATATTACGTGTGTGATACACTGATTTCTTCTTCTCTTGACGGAAATGTTGTAGGGTAATTTTTTGAGCCTGTTGGATCTAATTTTCTTCAACAACCACGCAAGATCCGCCCAATATTTCACTTCCTCTAACCTCCAAATCTTTCTTCATTTTACTTTCGATCCTCTCCTCCATTTTTGAGCTCACATCATCTCTAAACCCTTTCTTCTTCAAACCCCTAATCCTCCTCCTCACCACCTTAATAATATACAATGCCTTCGTTACTTTCTTTTGTATTATTATTATCAGTAACTTTAATGGCGTTACTTGCTTCTCCAGCATTTTCCACGTCTAGGGGAACTTTAGAGCGGCCGCAAGTCAAAACCCGGTTCAGGGTCAACCTCAAATATGTCGATTCCGGGAAGAATCTGACAAAATTTCAGCGTATACAGAGAGGAATCAAGCGCGGGAACCACAGGTTGCAGAGACTATGGGGTATGGCTCTAGACTCAAACGACGTCGTTCAAGCCCCTGTTCATGCAGGAAACGGTGAGTTTTTAATGAAGTTAGCCATCGGCACACCACCCGGGACTTACTCCGCCGTACTCGACACTGGAAGCGATCTGATATGGACTCAGTGTAAGCCATGCACCGACTGTTACGATCAGCCCACCCCCATTTTTGACCCGAAAAGTTCTTCTTCTTTCTCAAAACTATCTTGCTCAAATGATCTCTGTAAATCCCTACCTCAACCAACATGCAAAAATGACTGCGAGTATTTATACACCTATGGCGATTACTCTTCGACGCAGGGGATTTTGGCCCAGGAAACCTTCACGTTCGGCGACGTCTCTGTCCCACATATCGGGTTCGGTTGCGGTCAAGACAACGAAGGCGATGGGTTCAGCCAAGGCGCAGGTATAGTGGGTTTCGGTCGTGGACCATTGTCACTCGTTTCACAGCTCAACGAACCACAATTCTCTTACTGCCTGACATCCATTGATGACAACTCAAAAACCAGTACCCTTTTCATGGGACCCAAAGAAAGCTTCAACATCACGAAAACCGAATCAATCAAGACAACCCCATTGATTCAGAACCCATCACAACCATCTTTCTACTATCTTTCCCTTGAAGGAATCACAGTCGGCGACGCTCGATTACCCATTAATCCATCTACTTTCGAACTCCAAGAAGACGGAACTGGCGGCGTAATCATAGACTCCGGCACAACCATAACTTACTTAGAACAGAGTGGATTCGATCTGGTGAAGAAAGAGTTTACTTCTCGGATAAATCTCCCCGTCGACGACTCCGGCGCGACGGGTCTCGACGTCTGCTTCCGTCTGCCGGCGGATTCGAAAGACGTGGAGGTACCCAAGTTGGTGTTTCACTTCAAAGACGCGGACTTGGAGTTGCCCGGAGAGAATTATATGATTGGAGATTCGACCATGGGAGTTCTGTGTTTAGCAATGGGAGCTTCCAGTGGGATGTCTATTTTTGGTAATATCCAGCAGCAGAATATGTTGGTCACGTATGATATTGGGAAGGAAACGGCGTCGTTTACGCCCACGCAATGTGATAATTTGTGAGAGTTAATTAACCCATTTTTACAGTTCAGTTAGTTTGTGTGTTTCTTCTAATCTCGGGTGCTTTTTTTTTTTTTTTTGTTTTTCGTTATTATTTCTTATTAAATGGATTCTTGTATTGATGTGTGTAAAATGGGTTCTCAATAAAATCACCATTTTTCTACTTTATTTACACAATTATGTAAAAAATTATTAAGTGTTTTAAGGGTACAAGTACATTAAAAGACTCTATAAATACAATTTGTAAAGTTTAAATATAATTTTTCATAATTTTTTATATAAAAAATCTATTAAGCAAATGTAATAATAAGAGGGCCATGAAATATTTCTTAAAGAAAAAAAAAAAAAAAAAAAAAGAAGACCAAGAAATTTTCCATCTTGGGATATATCATCAAATTAAAAAAAAAACCCATTAAATAAATATTAATGTATATAATTCCATTGTCATTAATATATTTTTATATTTTAAAATAAGAAAATAATAATAATTTTTCATAAAATAATTTTTCTTTTTTTAAAGAAAAAAAAAAGATATTATGGTAATTGAAGAGAGTGGGATTGGTGCTTGTGGGCGTTGACAAATATATTTTGGGCTACTGAAAATCATCAAATTTTGAAGTCTCTTTATCCCCCCACACATCAACTATATACTCTAATCTTTTCTTCTTATAATTTTAAGTAGATATTCATTCATCTTATAAGTATGTGTATGTATACAAGATGGCCATCTTCAGAAAAATGGCATCATATATATATATATATATAGTCTTGGAGTAAAAGAAAAGGTTAAATGATGTACGTATACATCTATATAATGATATATTGATTTGATCATTTGACATTTTCTTTGTCAATTTATTGTGTTGATGCATGTACGAGAGAAAAGTTGCTTCATTTGAAAAACTCTTTTCTATGGCTTTGCAATTAGCTAATTAAAAAAAAAAAAAGATGAAAATATACTAAATTAATCATTTAAGTATTTTCAAACCTTTAATTTTATAAATATATCCTTTAATTCTATAAATATATAATGTTAATCTTATCTATCTCAATATCTCTCGTATAATTATTCTTATTTAAATCATCTAAAAATGTATTTATCGTTATTCATGACAGAATTTAAATTAAATAATAAAATAATTTAAGAATAAAATAAAAAAAATTTACATAATATAATATATGATCATCAATCAATTTTTAAATATAAAAAAATATCATCATTGAATACATTACGTGTAGGTCAAATTTTTGTAAACTATATGACGTGTTTTGATTCTGATCACAATTCATTGATTTAATAATGACATCTTTATCTTATAATACAACTAGTAATAAACTTGTTCAACTTGTTGTGTTAGCATAATTTGTAACACCCAACATTGATTTTATATATATATAATTATTTGTTAATTGAATTTAATTTAGTTTAATTTAATTTAATTTAATTTAATAAAAATAATAATAATAATAAATGGTAAAAATTAGTTGAGGATTTAATTGAAAATAATTTTGAAAAAAAGTTGTGAAAATTTGGATTTTTGGGGGTACTTTTGAAAGAAAAATCGAAAACCAGATGTCAAAATATAATTTAGAAAAATTTCGCCATGTCAGATGCCCGGTCAGCAGCCCCGACCAACTAGGACGCGCCAGGTGCAAAGGCGCTGACGCGGGAGGCCACGCTGGCGAAGCCATGTGGGCAATCCGCGTGCGCGCGATCGAACAGCTGAGATCTGTTCCCGCGCGCACGGACGGCCCAGATTGAAAACGCGCACGGACAACCCAGATTGCATTGGACGTCCCAAATTGAATCGCACACGGACGACCCAGATTGAATCGCGATGAACGGTCCAGATTCACTCCCTATTTAATCGCGATCGAACGGTCTAAATCAAAAGCGACAGATAGTCCAAATTAAAAGCGGATGGGCTTAAATAACTTCATCTGCACCCAAACTCAAACCCTAACCGCCAGAGCCCCTCACCGAAGAAGACAGCTAAGTCGCCGGGGAGTCTATCGCCGTCACCTACAGCCGCACCGGAGCAATTTTTGACTGCCAAAAGAGATAAAAAAAAAAAATTTCTTGCACGATTTTCAATTTTAAACCCACCCATGGTAAAATCAGAGTGAAAGAACTAGCCAATTGACCGAAAACGTTGTCGAAGCTCGGCGCCGCCGCTGCATGGTGTTTCGAAGAACGCCTCCAATGAGACCCTTTTCAATTTTCGTTCGATGTAATTTTTTCACTGTTATGATCACCGTTTCCTTCTCTACAGGTTGACCGGAGCAAAACATCTAACTGCAACGTGAGCCGGAGGAGTTACCGCACCGAAGAGCACTGCTACCGGTGAGTTTCGATTTTCTACGTTCTTTCGGCCAACCAAGAGCCCTAAGTATATTTTTTCACAGGAACCGATGCAAATTTGGCTGAATTCGGCCAAAAATAGCCAAACCGAGGCGGATCGTCGCCGCGAGCGGCGGCGCCGCTGCCGGAGCACAATGGAGCTGCCGTGCTGGATTTTTGAAATTGGCTGAGTGGGCCCTGGGTCTAATTTTTGGATTATTTGGGATATTTGTAGGTACCGTGAGCGCGTTTCAATTCCTGAAGAAAAATTTAGAGAACCCAGGGACTGCCTGTAGGCGCAGTAAACTATTTAGCTTTTCAGTGTCAAATCAAATAAGAACTTCTCACACTATTTTCTATCATAGATTTGAAGTTTAAATAAATAATAAAACGGTCTTTTGTATAAATTAAATAGATGTACATAATTAATTACAGATTGCTAATGGAGCCCGAATCGGACATTGTTCTTTGTTGATTTCTGTTGATTTATTTTGCAGTCTAAAAATATGATGGTTTCTGTTTTATATATTTTATTGTTTAAATGCATGTATTACTGATTTACTTGACCACTGCTTGATTTTGGGATTTAAGATATGATTGCATTAGTGGATGCAAGTTCGTTTGTTTATATGATTATGTTTGATTTGATAACGGGGATTAAGGAAAAACAGGAAAGGGATATGATCAAATAAGCGTATAAGACGACAGCCTCACTAGATATCTTGGGAGATGGTGGACGGACCGAGTTCAAAAGAAATCCTACCGTGAATGTTATCTCATACCGAACGGGATACGGAGACTTGGTAATTTGGCGCTCATACCAGACGGGGTATGGGGACCGCCCGTTTTACCCTCATATCGGATGAAGTTGTAATGGCCTCGGAAATAAAAAATGAAATGTATGTATTAAAATTTCTAAGTGTGGAAGCGAAATAAAAATTCTGATTAACATCCCTTATACAATAACCAAAACGTATTAAAAGTATGAAAGAATAAACTAACTAAGGTAAATACTAGTAATGAATGCTATAAATAAAACTATGAAATCCTTAGACGTCTACGCCATCTTCCTGTGGGACGGGCTCGGGAACCAAATCCTCCTGATCTGAAATGATTAAATAAGGAATGAACTACACTAGCCCAGTAAAGACATCACACTATCTCACTGTCACAGAAGTAAAGGTTGATAGAAAACAAAAATGACCAATGGAGCATAATTCATGATAAACTCATTTATCAATAATAAAACTATTTACTATCCACTTACCTCGGTGAGCTTCATGAAAACAACATAAAAAATAATAACATTATAATATCATGAAATCATACACACTTTATAACATAATACATATCATACCTTTGCATTTCAATCATTAGACAACAGATTTTTCTCTTTTATCAGCCTACTAGTATCCATGGGGATCCATAGGGGTCCCCGTTACACGTGAACCATTCACATTGATAACTTGATTCAGAGCCGTCCCCATACCCCGTCCGGTATGAGGGTAAAATGGGTCGTCCCTATACCTCATGCGGTATGGACGTCAAAACACACAAGGTCTTCATACTCCGTCCGATATGAGAGACCACGTTTCCGGTAGGGTTCTCTACAGACCCGGTCCGTCCACCATCTCCCAAGATATCTAGTGATGCTGTCGTCTTATCTAAACGGATACCAGGAAGGGCCTCATCGGAGGCAAAAATTGAGGAAAGCCGCAGCTGCGCCGCTGGACTTCGGAGGTATTTTTCGGCCGATTGCCCGGTGGATTGGCTCCAATTTGGCCATAAGCAAATTCAGCATCGAAAAATGAGCCAATGGGAGAAAATTTACATCGTTTGGCAGTCAGAAAATTCTCCGGTGCGGCGGCGGGTGGCGGCAGCCGACTCCTCCGGTGACTGGGTCTTCTTCTCTAGCGAGGGTACTGGCAGCTAGGGTTTGGGGTTGGGCGTGGGTGAGGTTATTTATAACCTTCCTCTTTTAATCTGGGCCGTCCGATCGCGATTAAAATAGAAATAAATCTAGGCCATCCATCGCAATGCGATCTGGGCCGTCCGTGCGTGAGTCAATCTGGGTCATCCGCACGCGTGAGATTTGGGTCGTCCGTGCACGTGAGATCTGGGCCGTCCTCACGAATGAGATCTGGACCGTTCGATCGCGTGCACTCAGATCGCCCACGTGGCTCTGTCCCGCGTGGCCTCCCGCGCCAGTGTCCTTGCCACGCGGCGTGTCCTGGTTGGCCGAGGCTGCTGACTGAGCTGCTGACATGGCATAATTTTTTTAAATTACATTTTGACCCCCAATTTTTGATTTTTCTTTCAAAAATACCATCATAATCCAAAATTTCACTCTTTTTTAAAAAAATTATTTTTAATTAATTCCCAAAAATAATTTTATCCATTTTTATCATTATTGATATTTTTATTCCCATTAAATAAAAATAAATTAAATTATAACATTTTTTATTAATTAATAATTAAAATAAAAATAGTAGCAAAAAAATCAAATACAATTCTAAAAAATAAAATAAAGGTCTTTTTGGGGTGTTACAGGGGTATTGAGATTTAATATCTTGGCGCTCATACCGGACGGGGTATGGGGATGGCTATGTAATTAAAATTGTTAAGGAAAAGGGTTTATGTGTAACAGGGACACTCCTATGGATTCCCATGGATATTAGTAAGCTGGTAAAACGAGAAACGGTTATGATTTAGTTATTATTAATGAATATAAATTTATGATATATTCTATGTTATTAATTGTGTATGAAGTTATAATCTGTATGATGTTATTGTCTTTATAGGTTGTTTTCATAAATTCTCCGATGGTAAGTAAAAGGGTAAATGGTTTTATTGTTAATAAATATATTTGTTTAAATCTACTGCTCTATTAATTATTTTGATTTTCTATCAGTCTTTACTTCTTTGTCGGTGATATAGTGTGATGTTCTTACTGGGCTAGTGTAACTCATTCATTCTTTAACCATTTCAGATCAAGAGGATCTGCTTCCCGAGGCCGATCTGTAAGAAGACTGCGAGTAGATGGTAGATACGTTATATTTTCCTTTATTTTTCTTAATTCTCATATTTTTTTCAGAGAATTCATTCCGTGATATTTGTTTAGTAATTTTAAGTTATTGTTTAAGATATGTAAATTTTAACTTCTTATTTCGTTGGGTCGTTACATGATTGGTAAATTTTGTGCAATTATGACCATGGTTAACATAATTTAATATATAAAAATAAAAAATTTAAAGAATTATTATCACCTTATGATACATTTAGCTAATTTAAGGTAGTTATTATCTTTTATGTAATATTCAGAATTAATTTTAAAATATTTAAAATTAACGTATAAAATATAATTTTTAAATTTATAAATTTTTATTTAATGTAAAAATTAAGAAAAATAAGTGGATGATGAAATTAAGAAAAATGTGACCACGTAACTCTATTAAGTATTCTGAATTATTGTGTAAAGAATGTAAACCCTAATACTATTATTTCGCTTCCGTATTCAAATTTATAATTTATTTTTTTTTTAGTTCCGAATCGTTACATTTTAGGTTTCAAATGAATCTAACACATAAAATTATTTTTATAGCTTTCTCGATCATCTCCACCTCTTCCCTCTCAATTCCAAATCGCTTCTTTTTATCACTTCAAATCCACCATGACTGCCTCCATCCTTCTGCCTTTTAAAAAAAAAAAATCTTTGTTCACACTTCTATCTACAATCTTTTATAAAGAAACTCTTCTATCTGTTGTAAGTACTTCAAACTAAAATCTGTATTTTAAACCATTCGATACATAAATCATTCTCAAAACATATAATATGATATATTTATAGTATGTTATATTTACTACTATATATATAAACATTATAATATTGTCCCAAAAAATGCTATTTATTATGGCACGAATGTAATTTTCACTTATCTAATTATTTTTTAATATCAGAAAATTATGAAAGTTGATAATTTTCAACTTATTTTCTATAAATTTTTAAATTACTTAAAACACTAAACCAACTAATTATTCGATCTAAGTGGAATATTGATTTTATTCCAGGCATCTTGATTTAAAAATAATAATAAATAAATAAAAATAGCATCATCATCAATCATGAACAGCCTAATCACTTGGAGATACGTTGACTTTCAATGCGTACAATATTGAAGTCATTTGCATTTGGAAGTCGTACGTTGACTTTTGGGGAGTCAAAGCCTTTAGGACCTCACATGTATATTGACATAACTGTCGTTAATGGGTCCTAAACCTCTTTTATTTCGTGAGCATTCATAATTAATTTCATGTGTTGGTATTCTCGTTCTAATTAATTTTATATATAATATTCAACTTTTATTATTTTAAATTTTTTAATTAATTAAATGATACATATATATTTATTATAATATAATAAAAAAATAATATTCAAACACAATTTATTTCATATTATTGGTCATTACATTCTAATTAATGAAATTTCACGTGCACAACGTTTAACTTTTATCATTTTTAATTATTTAATAGATATTGGTATATTCGTCAATTAAAATATTTTGATTTAAATTTATAATTTTTTATATATAAAAAATAAACATATTAACTATTTAATTAAGTAATAATCTATCTCTAGCATCGTTAATTAATTTCTTTACCATCTAATTACATTTGTTTCGTTTTATTTACTACCGTAAATCTGGATTAAAATGAGTTCATCACAGATGGTATTTTATATAAATAAATTAAGTAATATATTTTTTTATGTATTTTATATATAAATAAATTAAGAAGAAAAAAAAGGCAGAAGGAAATTATTAGTAAGAGAGGAGAAAGGTGCATCCATGGCCGACCCTATTGGCTTTATGGACCCCCCCGGCATGCCGTTTAAACCTCAAAACGACTCCACTCCACTATCAAAGGTGATTAAAATTTTAAAAAAGTAAATAAACATTTTTTTTACTTTCTTCAAATTTATTTTATCTATTTATTTATATTGTATTGTAATTATATATAATTAGTGCTCCAATGTAGATACTCATTTTGAGATTATTTATATGGTCTTTGTTAATCTTTAGACGTATCAATACAATTAATAAATATTTAGTGTTAATTTATGTGGTTAGGAAAAGATATTTAATGTTTAATCTTGTAAGGTGTACAATTACAAGGACACAAACCGTACTAATGACGAATAAAAAGGTTTAAGAATAATCGTCTTTTGGACTAATTCTTGTAATGGGGCACCCTCTTTTTGCTTAAAACAAATTATGAATTGATTAATTAAATTAATTAACAATAAACCCGTATAATATAAAATACATAAAACATTATTATAATGGGAAATTACATTTTTGTCCTACAAAAAGATACACAGCGTGCATAAAAAGTGAAGGGGGCCGGCACAGAAAGGAACGCCCAATAAAAGCCCTTGTTAAAAGTGCATGCAATAAGACATTTTATTGACCAATTAAAACGTGGCATAATATTTAATTTTA
This sequence comes from Carica papaya, assembly GCF_054855325.1. Lineage (NCBI taxonomy): Eukaryota > Viridiplantae > Streptophyta > Magnoliopsida > Brassicales > Caricaceae > Carica > Carica papaya. Next base: position 4,280,998 of record NC_142314.1, read on the forward strand.
AAATTTAAATTTTGGTATATGATTTTTTATTTATTTTTTTTAAATCAAGTTTTTGTCTTATTAATTTTTTTTTTATATTTAATCTATATATAGAAATGAAGTCACATACTTATCATCAAATAAATATACAGACACCTTATGCCCAAGATTACACACTGATTTCCAAAATCCAAATTCTCTCGCTGATTTCAGTTGAATTCCCAAAAGAAAATACAGAAAAGATTAATCACGTACTGGATTATGCGGAAGAAGACGCAGGAAGCTAATGGAGATGAGGAGAAGAAATTGAAAGTGAAGAAAGGGTGGGTTGGAGTAAGAGTTGGGACGGAGGGAGACGACGGAGGATTTCACAGATTTGAAATTCCGATCTCGCATCTCCACCATCCTCTCTTCAAGCCGCTACTTGACAAAGCTCATGAGGTATACGGCTACCACACCGCCGGTCCTCTGAAACTGCCGTCTTCCGTCGACGATTTCCTTGATCTCCGGTGGATGATTGAGAAGGAATCCAATCAACATCATCAATCTCATCATCGCCACCACCACCGTTACCTCTCTCGTGCTTTGTCCTTCAACAATTGCTGATCATCATCTAGATATTTGTAGATACTCATGTATGTATATGTATCTCGATACGTATATATATATATATCACTCAACCATGTAGTTAAATGGTTGATTCCCGGCAGCATTACGAACTATTTTTATAGTTGAATACTTTAATCAGAGCAAACCTTTTGATCAGCTTTTAATTGACTTGAATACTACTTACACGTACATATATATATATATATTCTATAAATATAATGGTTTGATTGTAATTTGGGAATACAAATTCAGTTTTTCTCCATGAAACAAACCATAAGTACATTATAATAGTCCCAAAAAGCAAACATGGAAGAGTAATGCAAATTGACAATTATTTTCTTTTAGAAGGAAAAATTGTTCTCACCGCGAATACCCTTCGTATTGTTTCACTATAAAAACTCTTATATTTAGTGAATACTAATAAGGTTTCTTTAAGTTGTTGGTATTGTTGTTAAAACGAGGTTTCTAAAGCTCAAGGCATATTAGCTAAAGTTTAAAAAATTTACATTCATTCTTAGTGTGTTTCTTGTGTGTGTTTTTTATTTATTTTTTGTTCAAAATTTGGTGAATTAATTTTTTTAAAGTACATTGTTTGTTAACGTAGTATCTAGTTTTGACAACAGCAGTATCAGACTTTGCAATAAATTTAATAGGCGGGGAGAAAAGAAGTACAGCCAAAGGGAGGCAAAGGAAACACAAGAACATGGGTCAATTTAGGGCTATTTGTTATGCATTTAAAAATGCAATTTCCACCATTGATTGAGACAAGCAATAGCACAGAATTTTTATGTCATTAAATGCATCATTTGTGTTGTTATATGTATCGTGGAAAAAATTTATTTATGTTATTAAATGAAACATATTGTGAAATATATTATATGTGTCTTATATGCTTAGTAACAACAAAAGGTTGTGGTTAAACGAAGCATATTATCTTCTCTTTGTGGAAGTTATTGTGAAACGTGGGTTAAGATTACCCAAAGTATATTGACAATTGAAAAAAATTAAGAGTAAAAAAAGCTGAAAAGAGATGGACAGGTGGACTGCCCAGATCAAAACCCTAAAATGAAGGGTCAGAATTTTTTCTGTTTTAAAATTAGTTATATTGTTCGGGATAGTTGGTGGTCTCAGTTGATTCTAGAGACCACATTCCCTTTTTTTCTTTTACTCTCCTGCATGTGTATATATTCCTAAAGCCTTCAAACAATCAATAAGGCAGAAAATCAAAAGAGTAATAAAATTTTGTTTACACCCGGTTGGATATTTTTACATACTATCAGAACAGTGCCTGTGATAAGTATTGATTTCTCTTATTTCTACACTACACTATTACTCTACTTCTCAATGACGAACCTTAATACAGATGTGTTGATACTTCTAAACTTGGATCAGCTTGGAATGCAATTTGTCACAACTACCCTTGATGGCTCCAACTATTTATCTTGGAGTCGAACCATGGTGATTGTGTTGAGAGCCAAAGATAAGCTCGCTATTGTTGATGGCAGATGCAAAAAGTCCAAACTTGATGTAGCAGAATATGAACAATGGCACAAAACAGACAGTATGGTAGTGTCCTAGATCCTAAGCTCGATGAATAAAGAGCTTGCTAGCTCCTTCTTGTACACCACATCAGCAAAAAACATGTGGGATGAAATTAAAGAAATGTATGCTGAAAGTAACAGGCTTTTGATATATCAATTAAAACATGAAATAAGTTCTATCAATACCAATGACATTTTTAGTTTGATACATGTTGATCTTTGGGGACCATACCCGGTCAATTGTATCTCTAGTGCATTCTATTTTTTAACCATAATTGATGATTTTTCAAGAGTCACTTGGACTTATTTATTAAAAGAGAAAACGAGTGTATCAAATACTTTAAAATATTTTTGCAATCTAATATAAAATCAATTTCAAAAAATAATCAAAACAGTTAGGACAGACAATGGCACTGAGTTCATGAACACCTCATACAAAAAAAAAATTCAAGAAAGAGGAATCATGCATAAAAAAACTTGTACATACACACCACAGCAGAATGGTGTGGTGGAAAAAAAATATAAACACCTACTGGAAATTGCTAGGCATTGATGTTTGAATTAAAATTACCAAAAAGGTTTTGAGACGAAGCCATACTCAAAGCCACACACATAATAAACGTTTTGTCAAACTCTGTTTTAAAGTGAAAAACTCCTTATGAAATTTTGTACGAAAAACACCCAGATTACTCAAACCTAAAAGTTTTCAGTTGCCTATGTTTTGCTACAAATATTAACCCCCAAAAGGACAAGTTTGAACCCAGGGCTTCAAAACCTGCTTTCTTAGGGTATGTACCTAATGCTAAAGCTTACAAATTATATGATATAATAGACTGAAAAACGATTTTGTCAAAAGATGTCATATTCCATGAAAAGATTCACTCATACCAAATACAACACCCTAAACCAGATTATCATGACACCCCACTACTAATACCAAACATCAACATAGCAACCATACCCGAAAACCAGTTACAAAGTAGAGAAGAAATTCCCCTTACCAAACATCATCCTAGAAGAGTCTGAAACAAGGAGGAGCACCAGGGTGAGAAGCAGGCCCGCTTGGATGGAAGACTTTATTGCCCATATCACCGAACAACCTGTGCCCGAACCTCCCTTCCTCATGTTCACTTCATCTGCATATAATCATGACTATGTTAATTTAATTGCACAAGTGTCTATTACGAAAGAACCAATGTCATATACGGATGCTAAAAAGGACAATAAGTGGGTTGAGGCCATGCAAGCTGTCCACACTATAAGACAATAACACTTGGGAACTAACTACACTACCAAAAGGGAAGAAAGCAATTGACTCAAAATGGGTGTATAAAATAAAATACAATGCCGATGGATCAGTTGAAAAATACAAAACAAGACTCGTTGCTAAGGGTTACAATAAAGAGTTTGGCATAACTATCATGATAGCTTTTCATCAGTGGCTAAAATGGTCACGGTTTGACTACTTTTAGCCGTGGCAGCTAGCGACTGGTCAGTGTATCAGTTAAATATCAATAATGCATACCTACATAGATTTGTAGAAGATGACCTATACCTAAAATGCCCAGAGGGCTACTTCAAGGCCAGTGAAGGGCAAGTATACCATTTAACCAAGAGGTTGTACGGCCTGAAACAAGCGGGTCACCAATGGTATAAGGAGCTTACTTCAAAGTTTCAATCCATCGGCTTCACTAAGTCAGAAGTCGAGCATTGTATATTCACAAAAGGAACAAAAAAAAAACTATGTAGCAATTGTGGTATATGTGGATGACTTACTTGTTACGAGTCCTAACAATGAAGAGATTTGTAAAGTCAAAAATGCCCTAGATGAAGCCTTTACGGTCAAGGACCTCGTCCAAGCAAGATACTTCCTTGGAGTCGAGATAGCCAGGTCAAAAAAAGGGATCTACATCAGCCAGATGAAATAAATCAAAGACATTTTACAAGATGCAAGGATGGAAGACGCAAAAGGAAGTGTAATAACTGAAAAAAAAATGGTATGTATATATAGATGTATAGGTAGGGTGAGAATTTCAGAGGTGAAACGACATCGTTTGGTGAAGAATGGGAGGAAACGGCATCGTTTGGAGAAGAGGGGGAGGAAAACGACGTCGTTTGAGGGAAACGACGTCATTTGGAGAAGTGGAGGAGGAAACGACGTCGTTTGGAGAAGGGGGAAGTGGACGGTTGGGATGAGGTGAGATAGACAGGCAGGATGAGAGGTTGATGGGCTATAAATAAGAGAAGGGAAGAAAAAAATGAAAAAAAAAAGAAAACAGAGAAGAGAGAGATCGGGGCGGGAAGAGAAGGTGAGAGAGAGAGAGAGAGAGGAGCTGGATTGGAGAGAAACGAGAAAAGAGAGAGAACAGGAAGGAGGATCGTGACAGTACGAGCTACGGGAGGAAGGAATATGGAGATGAGAGGTACGGTAAAATTTTGAGTTCTTGTATAGGTGTGGAATGATTTCGAATTAGTGATTTTAGATTAAGAAATCTAGGTTTTATTTAGTATGTAGAGTAATAGAACTAAGATGTAGAGACATGAGGGTGTGGATGGCAGGTGGAACAGTAGAGGTGTTCACGGAGGAGGCTGTAGGAAGAGAGAGAATGAAGATGTTGGAGAGTGGGAGAGGTCCATGAGATAGGGTGGATATTTTGTATAAAATGAGTGTAAGAACATGGTGAAGGCCGCGGGAAAATAGAGTGAACGAGGAGGTTGGTAAGTGAGTGAGATTTGTGATGGCGAGGAGAGTTTGTGTGTGCGAGCTGGGTGCACGGAGGAGGCCGTGGGAGGAGAGAGAAGGAAGAATGGACTCGGTGAGTGTTCTATGAGAGAGATGAAAGTTCATGATGGTGAGTGTGTGGGTTGTGATATTCTGAATAGGCCGTGGGAGGTAGAAGAAAAAGAAAAGTGGTGTGTGAGGTCTGTGAGAGAGAGGAGAGTTCATGACTGTGCAAGGGGTCTTTAGAGTGGGATGTGGAAGGAGGGAGAATGAAGAGTTCGGTGTGTGTGAAGAGATTCGGGCAAGAAGAGAGGTGCGGTATGACCGTAGGGAGAGGTGGATATAGGAGGGGATGAGAGTGTATATGCTGGAAATTTGGGAAAGGAAAAAGAGAGGCTTGTAAGGCGTGGTTTAAGGTATAGGAGTAGGGGTGTGTTGGTAGTTGTGTGGTGTGAGAGTGTGGGTTGTATATAGGTTGGTATACCTGCTGTAAATTTATGGGTTGGTGAGGGAACATTACCGGCATATGTGTGAGATATTAGTGTGTGTCATGCGGAGAGATGTGTGTAGGGCCAATATACCGGGTAAAGAAATAGGAGAGCCTCAAGATAACATGGTGAAGCGAGTACGGGATGGTTTGGTCCTTGAGTTGGTAGCATTGGAGGACGCCGATATTGGTGGTCGCTACCTAAAAAGAGTAGGTTGATCGCCGATAGTGGTGATGGTCGGGAGACCCCGATGGGCAAGGGGTTGGGTCGCTGATGTTGGTGACGGGAGAGGATGGTATCTATGTGTGTGGGTGTGGCCTATTAGGGGTCGAGAGGTAGAAGATTGAGTGTTAGTCACCGCTATTAGTGACGAGTGAGAACATTTGTACTCATGGGGTGACTTCTGAAGGCGGTCACATTTGATATGTAATATAACTAACTTACCGGGACAAGTTGATTTTGTGTAGTCCCAGAGTGGTACTAAAGTAGGACTTAGGTTGTATAGATAGGGTACATGTAGGAATACTGGATTTTCTGTTGTTGTATGGGCTACTGGTAACCATAACTAGAGTTTTGGGATACGTTAATATTGAATAGTCCTAGGGTGGCTCTAAGGTATGGCTTAGGTTGTGTAGATGGAATGCATATAAACATACTGAATTTTCTGTTATTGTATATGATACTTACAACTTAATTTTTATCGTATTGAGTTATGTGTACTCACTCTTTATCATTAACAGATGAAGTAGAGATAAAACCGGGATCGGAGTTGCTGGTTTTCGAGCCTAGTATATAGCGCCACAGGGCAAGGATTCTCTTTGTGGGCGTATTGTAGTGTGTAAAAATTTATAGTAGAATAGATAATATCTGTTGGAAGTGTATGAGATTGTATTATCCTGTGATATATATGTACGATTGCAAGTTTATCTTGATTTTGAATAATGAAGTGTGGAAAGGTTTCTGTGTGTGTGATTGATTTGGTATGAGACTTGCGTGTTGGATCATGGAATTGTATTAGATTGCGCCATAAAAAAAATGGGGCATTACAGGAAGCCACTTTTCTCTGCCTTCCGGACTAAAACTAAATACAGAAGAAGGAAAAATCTTACCAGATCTAGAGATGTATAGATTTCTAATCGGCCGCTTGCTCTACCTCAACTTTACCAGACCCAACATAACATACTCCACCCAACATCTCAGTCAATTCATGCAACAGCCCAGACAGTCACATCTCGACGCCGCATTATATGTGTTCAAGTACCTAAAGCAATATCCGGGGCAAGGCATCTTCTTTCTGAGAAGGAATGACCTTAAAGTTAAAGTGTTTTATGACTCGGACTGGGCATCATGTTTAATGAGTTGCAAATCTCTCACGGGCTTCTGCATCTTCCTCGGGCCAGCACTAAGCTCCTAGAAAATAAAAAAACAAACTACGGTGAGCAAGTCTTCTGCAGAAGCTGAATATAAAAGTATGTCATCCACAATATGTGAAGTTCAAAGGATAACTTACCTCATTCGAGATTTTCAAATAATACATCACTTACTCGTAATACTGAACTGTGACAACAAAGCCGCCGAGCACATCGCAACAAATCCGATCTTTCACGAACGAACAAAGCACCTCAACATCGATTGCCACATAATTCGCGACCAGGTACAAAAGGGCTTCGTCAAAACGAAACTCGTCACCTCGAGAGAACAACTTGCCGATCTGCTCACAAAACCCTTAGGGACCTCAGCACATCACCGACTTCTGTTCAAGATGAAACACCAGCAACAAGAAAACACAAAGGGTTAAAGAAGTGGTGATGAGGAACTTGAAAAGTTGAAAGTGAACAGACTTCATCTTTAGGAGTGGGTGAAAAAAATTAAGAGTAAAAAAGCTGAAAGGAGATAGACAAATGGACTGCTTAGATCAAAACCCTAAAATGAAGGGTCAAGATTATTTTTGTTTTAAAATTGGTTAGATTGTTGGGGGCAGCTGGTGGTCTCAGTAGATTTCAGAGACCACCTTCCTCCTTTTTCTTTTACTCTCCTGCATGTGTATATATTCTTAATGCCTTCCCACAATCAATAAGGCATAAAATCAAAAGAGTATTAAAATTCTATTTACACCCTGTTGGATTTTTTTATAACAACTAATAAAAGAGGAAACAAAACATTTGGTTCTCTTAAATGATTATGGAATATAAACAACCATTTAATAAACATTCAAAAATGTTTCAACTAAAATTAAAGCCATAAGAATGAGAACTTAGAGATGGAGAGAACAAGCAAAGGAGATGGAGATCTGGGAGTCAATCAAGTGTTAATGACTCAAGAAAAGTGACTTGGGAGATCTTAAAAAGATCTTGAAAGAAAGACAATATTAAGTGCAGAGAATGATGACGATTGAGGCTAGTAAATGATTTTTCTATAAGGAATTCTTTTTTATAAAACAAGAGAATCTAACTGAGCAGAAAAAGTCTAGTCATCAAAATTCCAAAAGATAAAGAGGTAAAAATAAGTTTCTATTTCATTAATTTTTTGCAAATAAAACTCCATACAAATTTTTTGTAAGATTTATTCAATAAGATTCAAAATATGTGATATCTTGTCATTCTAAGAGAGAAAAGAGCATCACTTATAAATATATATTTATAAAATTTAAAGTGAGAACTGAGACCTTATTGACTACCAAATTACTAAAAGATTGTATATTTGGTGGATAACATTCTCGTGAAGTTAGCTTATTTTAAGACCTCTTCGAATAGCGTACTAAAATCCAAGAGAATGAGAGATGTAGACTAATTTGATAAAGAAAAATTCTATATAAAAAAAGACTGTTCTAAATGGAATAGAGTAAAGGTCATTTACAAATGTAATGACTATTTTAACCATATTTTTTTAAAATTTTTACTGACCAGTATTCATTACTAACCCTCAATCATGTCATATCGTACGCAATATTATCTTTGATATGTCATGATTTCGGCACATCATTCGTTACGTGTCCAATCATTAAAAAACTCCTAAACAATCATTAATGATGGGGGTTAAATCAATAAAAATTTGAAAATACATTGTTAAAATAGATTAACAACAATATAAAGACTTGGACGAAAGAAATTAAATAATATAAGAGCTCATAAAATATTGCGACTCAATTTTTATTATTGTAATTGTTTTCGTAGTACCAATTATTAACATAAATTGTTTCAACTAAATATATATTTTTTTAATTTTTATGTCTTACGACGGATAAGTAATATGAATTTTTTTGATCCGAAAATAATATTTTAACTTTTATATATTATGGTGGGAAATTTAAAATTTTAAGAATGAAATAAAAATTTTATTATGGCGCATGCTTATATATATATATATATGTGTGTGTGTGTTGATATTATTATGTTTTGATGGGATATTACTTTAATACAAAGGCATAGAATTGGTTGGGAGTAAGAGGTGCATGCATATTGCATAAGCGATATATGTGTTTTAAATAATATATATATATATATATATATATGTAAGTGAAAAATATGATTTTCAATAAAAATGACGACACTGTGATGTAGCTATCCAGTGTCTGTGACTGCCGACCGATCACGATGGTCGGTCACAGATTATGGCTCTGGAGCCGTTGGATGTCAAAATCATAATCATGACCATTCAGGCATTATCTTGTCCGAGAGGTTTCCTTCTTCAATTTGACCTGCTCCCACTCTCACTATACCATCGCATATATTATCTTTTACTTTATGTTTAAAGATAACCATCAATTCTCTATCTTCATATAATATATACATATATACATATATATATATATTGGAAGTACAATGCCACGTACAAGATTCTCCAATCTAAATTTAATATTTAACTAAAAGCTAAAAAAAAATAAGGTCGTGTACTGCTCTGTATGACAAAGTTGACAACGAAAATCACATTCCAATAGCCTTCTCAATTTTAAAATATATATATATATCTAATTACCCTTTAGACCAAGTAGTGAATTTATATATATATATTGGACGTTCGTATTGTAATTAAAACATTATGGAATTCTAAAATTGAAACTTATATTTTGACTTTGGATGAGATAACAACAATCATGGGGTCGCATAACTTGAATTAAAATTTAAAACTATATCACGGGGGCCAATTGAATGATTTTGGACCGATCGTTATCTTTTAGTCATTATGAAAAAGTATAAGTAATGAGGCCACTTTTTATAACTTTTGTAGTACATTTATCTTTCATGCAGTTGCTAAAGTTGATGGAATCCAGTCACAACTCAGTGTTTAACATGATGGACTTTTCATTTTTTTGCTTTTTCTAAGGTTAATTATAATTTTGTAGTAATTAAAAAGTTTATTATTAAGTTTTTTTATAATTTAATTAGATAAATAAATTATTCCCGTTGAAATTAAGAGATTCTTCTAAAATAATTTCATGAAAATAATCGAAACATTATTAAATATAGTTTAAATTTAAAGTATATATTTTATTGGTAAAGACGGTGAAAATTAACCCACGTAATATGCGGTCCTGAATGTCAGTGCTTGAATATCTTGGAAGGAGATACGGCTTTATTAACCCTGCACTTTAGAAGGCAGTTAATTTTTATTCTCCCAAAAATTAATTATTAAAAAAAATATATATATATATATAAATTTTGTAGTTAAGTAGAAATAGAATTTTATTTTTGTATTTAAAAATTATATATTGATTCTTTAAAATAATCAAATTAATTAATTGATATAGACCACTTTATTGCATACCCCTTTTCCCGATTTTAAAATTAGATGGTAAGGTATTTTTTTTAATTTATTAAGTTGGATTGAATTTTTTAAAAAAAAATTGTTATGAATATTTTGATTAAAAAATTTATGTTCGCTATAAAATATTTATTCATTTAATATGCACAAAATTTGGTGGAAGGTCGCAGTGCTAAGGACTACATCCGTACTCATTGATGATGACTAAGATTGCAACTTTGACCATTTTATTATATATTTTTTTAAAGAGAAATAATTGGTAAAAATAAATTAAAAAATTCTTCGTATTTTATTCAGAATATTGCCTTCTGGGTAAGTCCAAAGTGTGCTGCCGTGTATCCACCATTACAGTGTGTGTGTATATATAAAATATATATATTATGAATATTAAAAAAATTATCAACATTAATTATTTTATTTGATTTAAATAATACGCATGCAGCACAAACCCGCCCAACAAATAGGAAAATTCCATATTTTTTTTTAATTTTAAATTAAAATAATGGAGAAAGATACGATCCATCCACTTGTGCGTGGTGGGACCCACCGGCGGTTGTCCACTCCCAGTCGCTGTGTGTGTCAACCCCTGACCCCACCACTAAAACGCAGCCAGCCAATAAGCGTTATGGTAAAATTAAATAAATAAATATAATATAATATATGATGGGGTAAAATATATATTTATTCCGTTAAATATTTAGTATTTGTATAAATAATACATAAATTAACAATTTTGTATTCATTTTTAAAAAAATAAAAATTAATTTAATTTTTAAAAAATAATTAAACTATTCATATTGGTAAATTACTAACACAAACAATATTATTTTAGTCTTTTATAAATTAAGTTTTAACAATATATTGAGTTATTTATATTAATAAATTACTCGTATAAAAATAATAATTATAATTAGTACGAGTTAATTCATTAATAATATATAATTACTAATAAAATTATTTATTAATATTAAAAGATATTAATCAAATATTTACTTATTAAACATTGTAAAGTTATATTTTACTAAATTACAATTCATATATGTAACACCCAAACCTTTATTATTATTATTATTTTTTATTGGAATTATTTTGGTTTATTTTATTTTAATAATTAATTTATTTTGTAACAATATGTTTTAATTTAATTTAATTTAATTTAATAGAAATAAAAATAATAATAATAATAAAATGGGGTAAAATTATTTTTGAGATTTAATTGAAATTGCTTTTGAAAACAAAAGGTAAAAATTTGGATTCTGTGGGTGTTTTTGAAAAGAAAATCGAAAATCGGGGGTCGAAACGTAATTTAAAAAAATATACCACGTCAACAGCCACGTCAGCAGCCCGGTTAGCAGTCCCAGCCAACCAGGACACGCCGCGTGGCAGGGATGCTGACGCGGGAAGCCATGCGGGACGGAGACACGTGGGTGCTCCGTGTGCGTGCGATCGGACAGCCCAGATCCGTTCCCGCGCGCACGGACGACCCAGATCAAAAGCGCACATGGACGGCCCAGATCTCACACGTGTGAACGGCCCAGATTTGATCACGCACGGACGGTCCAGATCTCATCGCAATGGACAGTCCAGATTTATTTTTAATTTAATCGCGATCGGACGGTTCAGATTAAATCGTGATAGACGGCTCAGATTAAAAGGGGAATGTTATAAATAATCGCATCCACACCCAACCCCAAACCCTAGCCGCCAGAACCCTATATGGGGACGGCCCTGGAATTAAGTTATTAATGTGAATGGTTCACGTGTAGCGGGGACTCCCTATGGATACTAGTAGGCTGATAAAAGAGGAAAGTTGTTGTCTGATGATTGAAATACAAAAGTATAATATGTGTTATGTTACAGAGTGTGTATGATCTTATGATGTTTATAATGTTATTATTTCTCATAAGTTACTTTCATGAACCTCACCGAGGTAAGTGGATAGTAAATGTTTTTATTATTAATAAATGATTTTGTTATAAATTATGCTCCATTGGTCGTTTTTATTTTCTACCAACTTTTATTTCTGTAACAGTAAGATAATGTGATGTCTTTACTGGGCTAGTATAACTCATTCCTTACTTAACAATTTCATATCAGGAAGACTTGACTCCCGAGCCTGTCCCACCGGAAGGCGGCGAGTAGATGTTTAAAGATTTCATAGTTTTATTTATAACATTCATCTCTAGTATTTACTTTATTTAGTTTATTCTTTCATACGTTTAGTACGTTTGGATTATTGTGTAAGGGATATTAATCAAAATTTTTATTTCGCTTTCGCACTTAGAATTTTTGTTATATATACTTCGGAGGAACTGGCCGCCGCCGCACTAGAGGATTTTCCGGCTGCCAAACGAGGTAAAATTTATCCCATTGGCTTGTTTTTCAATGCTGAACCTCCCTGTGGCCAAATCGGAGCTAAACCACCAGCCAATTGGCCGGGAAATACCGCCGAAGTCTAGCAGCGCAGCCGCGGGTTTTCTCAATTTTTGCCTCCGATGAAGTCCTTCCCGGTTCCCGTTCGATGTAATTTTTATACCACTGTGACCATCGTCCTTTTCTCTACAGGTTGACCGGAGCAAAATACCAAATCGCGACTCGCGCCGGAGGAGCCGTCGCACCCGAGAGCTCCACTGCCGATAAGTCCCAGTTTTCTGTAATATTTTGGCCCATCGAGGGCCCTAGGGATTTTTTATCACAAGAACCAATACAAGTTTGGCCGAATACGGCCGAAAACGGTCAGAAACGGCCAACCCGAGGCGGATCACTGCCATGGGCGGCAGCGCCATCGCCGGAGCACGACGGAGTCGCCGTGCCGGAATTTCAAAATTGGTCGAAAAGGCCCTGGATCTGATTTGAGATTTTTTGGGGACATGTACAAGTACCGGAAGTGTGTTTTAGTTTCTGGAGAAAAATTCAAGGAATCTAGGGACTGCGCGTAAGCGAAGTGAGAACCCGATTTCAGACTCCAAAATAAATAAGGATCTCTCATCCTATTTCCTATTACGACATTAAAGCTTAATAAATGATAAAATGGTATGTTATGAATTAATAGATATGTATAATTAATTAAGGTTGCTAATTGAGCCCGAATCTGATGTATCTTCCAGTAAGGTGTTGTTTGATTTATTTTACAGTTTTGAATGCAGTTTGGTACTTGATGTGTTTATTCTATGGTTTTATATGCATGAATCATGGTTTCGTTTATTATGGTTTGAATTATTGTGAACCCGATGTTGTCTTGCCTTGTTTGGTGTCCGTTACTGGTTTACCTATTTATGTTTGATCGGATAATTGAGACTTAGAAAATGAAAAAAAGTATGTGAATTGATAAATAGATAATGTCGATAACCTTACTAGATATCTTCGGAGATGGTGGACGGACCGGGTCCATAGGGAACCCTACCGGGAACGTGGTCTCTCATATCGGACGGGGTATGAAAACTTTATGTGTTTTGGCGCCTATACAGGATGGGGTATGGGGATGGCTCGTTTCACCCTCATACCGGACGGGGTATGGGGACGGTCCTGGAATCAAGTTATTAATGTGAATGGTTCACGTGTAGCGGGGATCCCCTATGGATCCTTATGGATACTAGTAGGTTGATAAAAGAGAAAATTTGTTGCCTGATGATTGAAATACAAAAGTATGATATGTGTTATGTTACAGAGTGTGTATGATCTTATGATGTTTATAATGTTATTATTTCTCATAAGTTGTTTTCATGAATCTCACCGAGGTAAGTGGACAATAAAAGTTTTTATTATTAATAAATGAGTTTGTTATAAATTATGCTCAATTGGTCGTTTTTGTTTTCTACCAACTTTTACTTCTGTAACAGTAAGATAGTGTGATGTCTTTACTGGGTTAATATAACTCATTCCTTACTTAACCATTTCATATCAGGAAGACTTGGCTTCCGAGCCCGTCCCGCATGAAGGCGGCGAGTAGATGTCTAAAGATTTCATAGTTTTATTTATAACATTCATCTCTAGTATTTATTTTATTTAGTTTATTCTTTCATACGTTTAGTACGTTTGGATTATTGTGTAAGGGATATTAATCAAAATTTTTATTTCGCTTCTGCACTTATAATTTTTCTTATATATACATTTGCCTTTAAAATTTCGGGGCCGTTACAATATAAGATAATAAACTATATCAACGTACATCCTTATAAGATATATAAAACTATATTAAATATCGACATATAAATAAACAATTGTTTAACTTAATGATTGATATTCATAAGAAATTATTGATTTGAATCAAATTCATAAACTATATTATCGAATTACTAATACTTTATTTATTAAAAAATTATTTTTATATATTATGATTGGTTTATATGTATCATATAATTAATGAATATAAATATATATATTTGTAACTAAAAAAACTACATTAGCAATTTATACAAGTACATTATTGTATCTTAATAAATAATAAGAGAACTTTCTTATGAAAAAATAACTAAAACTACTATCTTTATAAAATTTGAAGGATCTCCCATTTGACCATTTCATTGGGTTGATATTAATTCATTTATATATATATATATATATATATAAACTACTAATGTAGTGTTGCCCTAAATTTTAAAGCTTGAATTATTTGATTGGTGTGTAATAATTAAAAAAGAAGAAGAAAAACTTATGTTGCGTACCAAAACAAGAATTTCTCCCAACCTTTGTTTGTTATGGTGGGTTTTGTGCCTAGTTTGCTGTCTCCATGGCCACACATTACACTTGGACAGGAAGCTTATACCTTATAAATTCCTTGATGACATTATGCAATGGAAGACTTCTTTAATATCCATTCATAATTTGACGACAAACCAAAAATATTCCATATTATCAATAATATATCTACTTATTTTATTAATTAAATTTTTTATTTTTTTAAAAAAATATTTATAAATTTTATAATTTATTATCAATTTTACTATAGTTTTATGAACGAAATATATATTAATTTATAATTAAATAACATTTTCAAAGTATTCAATAAAGACTTAAAAGTTTTTAAAGTACCCGTTTCCCTATTTAGTTTGATATATATAATGATCTCCTAATTCCTTTTCTATTGATAATAATAAATAAAAATACAAATATATATGTTACTCACAACAATAATTATTATTAATAATACAAAATTATTCTTTGAATATAAAGTCAAAAATTCAAATTGAATCATGTATTCTAACATGTTTTGATATATTTAAAAAATACGAATTTTAAAATTACACAATTGAAAATAATTGTAAACATTTTTTTTTTTTTAATTGAATATCTAATCTAAATACAATGACCCAAAAAGATGTTTCGAGTTTGAAGGTTTCGTAAGGGTAATTAAATAAGATGGTTAGAAATTAATCAAATAATAATTCATAAATATATACAAAGTTTGAAGCTTTCATGAAGGGGTAACCAAATGAGACGGTCCAAAATTAATAAAAAGAAATCATAAAAATATATACATTAATGATTATTCCGTATGAAGTACAAACACACCTCACGTACACACAACCCAAATGTATAGCTTCTTTTTTTATTTAAAATAAATAAATAAATAAATCGCCCACTCTCTCTTTTTTGGTCCCTGCCCACTATATATATACATCCATTCCTACGGACTCCATCACTAAGCTCTCCAATTGAAATCACAGTCAACTTCTCCTTTCAATTTTTTGATCAAATCACACGAGAAGATGCAAGAGGCGGAGAAGAAGATGAAGGTAAAGAAAGGTTGGCTTGCAGTTCAAGTTGGAGTTGAAGAAGAAGAAGATTGTTGCAGCTGTTCAGGCTCTCAGAGATTTGTGATTCCGATTTCGTTTCTTTATCATCCTCTTTTCAATCGCCTTTTGGATAAAGCCTATGAGGTTTACGGCTACCAGACCGCCGGACCTCTGCGGCTTCCGTGCTCCGTCGACGATTTTCTCAGTCTTCTCCGGCAGATCGAGAAGGAATCCGGCCGCGGCCGCGCTCACCATCACTATAATCAACACTCCCGTAACCATCTTCCTTTCCACTCTTCTTCAAATTAACATATGCAACTCTCTGTTTCTCTCTCTCTTTTTCTCTTGACAGCATCTGTTGGGGGAATTGCTCTGTGATGTATATGATTGATGAAAGGAATTCTAGGTTTAGCAAATTAAACTCTTTCGTCTCACTTCTCTCTCCTTTTTCTGGTGTTGGATGAACTAATTATATAAACCGGAGTTGTTCTTGATTTTGAATTTGGGCTTAAATTCTGGTTTCATTCGGTTGGATTCCCGGAGGGGATGAGAATCGAAGACCATTCCAGTAAAGTCAAATACGTCTCGAGCTTGATTTATCATTAAATTTGATCAGAAGTTCATTAATGTTTTTAGATTGAAGAAAATGACGGGAAAAAAAAACGAAGAAAATATCAGATATTTTTTAATTAATTTATTATTTATTTAACGAATTTTGTTTTATTTTCAGTTATCTAATTTATTATTTTTATTGTATTTTAATAACCAAAATAAAGATAATAGAGATAACCAGGCAAAAAGGTAATTGCACATCAACCTTAGTCCAAGTATTGAATGAAATTATGAGCTCAAAACTAATCACGTGCTTGGTACCATATTAATTTAGTAATGATTGTATTTCTGAAATTATAGTTTTTTTGAGTATATTGACAGTTATTTATACAAGCATGCTTTAGCTTATACAAAATATATATATATATACAGAAAATAATTATAATATGTACATACTTATGTAAATCACATATTATATTATATTATCAATCTTCCTCATACACAAAAGTGGAACTATTGATGCCAATTTGAGTTTTGAAAATGATTAAAAGGACGTCTTAATAAAAATATGTTCGGTTATCTAACTTGGTAAAGATATAAAGAACAAAATAAATAACGAGTTTCAAGTAGTATAACGATAAATAGAGTATGTAAAAGTTCGGAACTTAAAAGAAAATAAAATTATAAATTAAATTGGAAAACAAAATAATAAAATTTACAGTTTAAATTCCTTACACAATAATTTATAATGCCCAATAAAGATACGAGAATGTTCATTCGAAAAGAAATTACGAAAATTAATGAAATAAACAAAAAATCAATAACTGAGTATTATAGAACGTCATTCACTAACTTTTGAAATGAGTCCGGGTTGTGAACTATTCATAACCCTCTTATTGATCGAGATTTGAATTTTGATAATCTTGATCTTAGTTAATAAAATGAGTGAGTTACACTATTTCAGTAAGAATATCACTCCACTCACCGATACAGATGCTGAATGTTAGTGAAAATAATAAAAACAACCAATAAAACTCTTGATTTAAATAAATTCATTTATCATAAGAAAAATTATTTATTGCATATATTTACCGTTACGAGATTTCTAAAATCAACCTATAGAGATAATAACTCAAATAACACTCTAACTTCATATTCAAATGAGCAAGAAGAATAATTTTTCATTTTTATTTGTCTACTGGTATCCTTAGAGGCACATAGGGATGTCCCACTATGCGTGAACCCATATACAATATTGTCAACAAATTGGTCATCCCCATACTCCGTCTGGTATGAGGGTGAATTGGACCATCTTCGTACCCCATTCGGTATGAGCGCCAAAAAGTCTATTTCTCGATACCCCATCCAGTATTAGGCAACGTTGACGGTAGGTGTAACACCCAATTTATTATTTTTATTTTTTCTTATTATTCTTATATATATTAGAATTTTAGTTTAATTTTTTAATATTTAATTTATAAGATTTTAATTTAATTTAATTTAATTTAATAATAATAATAATAATAATAATGATAAAATATGGTAAAATTATTTTTGGGATTTAATTGAAATTGATTTTGGGAAAAATGGATGAAAATTTGGATTATGTGAGTATTTTTGAAAAGAAAATATGAAACAGGGGGTTAAAACGCAATTTAAAAAAGTTATGCCACGTCAGCAGCCACGTTAACAGCCCAGTCAGCGGCCCCGGCGAACCATAACACGCCGCGTGGCAAGGAAGCTGACGCGGGAGACCACGCAGACGGAGCCACGTGAGCGATCCGTGTGCACTCGATTGAACGGTTCATATCTCATGCGTGCGGACGGTCCAGATCTCATCGCGATGGACGGTCCAGATTTATTTCGCGATCGAACGGCCCAAATTAAAACGTGATGAACGGCTGAGATTAAAAGGGAAAGGTTATAAATAACCTAACCCACACCCGACCCCAAACCCTAGCCGCCAGTGCCTCGCTGGAGAAGAAGAACCAGACGCCAGAGGAGCCGGTTGCCGCCACCCGCCACCGCACCGGAAGGTTTTTCGACCGCCAAACGAAGTAAATTTTCTCCCCTTGGCTCGTTTTTCGATGCTGAATCTGCCTATGGCCAAATCAGAGCCAAACCACTGGCCAATCGGTCGAAAAACACCGTCGAAGTCCAGCGGTGCCGTCACGGCTTCCTTCGGTTTTTACCTCCGATGAGGCCGTTTCCGATTCCCGTTTGATGCAATTTTTACACCACTGTGATCACCGTCCTTTTTTCTACAGGTTGACCGGAGCAAAACATCAAACCGTGACTCGCGCTGGAGAAGCCACACCCGAGAGCTCTGCCGCCGGGAAGTCTCAGTTTTTCGTAATTTTTTAGCCCACCGAGGGCCCTATGGTTGTTTTATCGTAGGAACCAATGTAAGTTTGGCCGACTTCGGTCGAAAATAGCCAACTCGAGGCAGATTGCCGCCGCAGATGGCGGTGCCGTTATCGGAGCACGACAGAGCCGCCGTGCCGGAATTCCGATATTGGCCGAAAAGGGGCCTTGGGTCTGATTTAGGATTTTTTGGGACATGCACAGGTACCAGTAGTGCGTTTCAGTTTCCTAGAGAAAATTCAGGGAATTTAGGGGCAGCCTGTAGGCACACTCTAGATCCGATTTCATACCCCGAAACAATTAAGGATTTCTCACCCTGTCTCCTATCACGGTATTAAAGCGCAATAAATAATAAAATGACATTTCATGAATTAATACATGTGTATAATTAATTAAGGTTACTAATGGAGCCCGAATCTGATGTATTTTCGGTCAGTTGTTGTTTGATCTATTTCTTAGTTTTAAATGCAGTATGGTATATAATGTGTTTATTTTATGGTTTCGTATGTATGAATCATGGTTTCTTTTATTATGGTTTAAATTATGGTGAACCCGATGTTGTGTTGTTTTGTTTGGTGTTCATTAGTGGTTTACGTGTTTGTGTATGATTGGATGATTGAGACCAAGAAAAATGGGAAAAAAGTTATGTGGATTGATAAATGGATAATGTGGATAGTCTGACTAGATATCCTGGGAGATGGTGGACGGATCGGGTCCATAGGGAACCCTACCGGGAACGTGGTCTCTCATATCGGATGGGGTATGGAGACTTTATGTATTTTGGCGCCTATACCGGACGGGGTATGGGGACGACCTGTTTCACCCTCATACCGGATGAGATATTGAGGTTTATGGTTTATGGTTTTGGTGCCCATACCGGACGAGATATGGGGATGGCCCTGGAATCAGGTTATTAATGTTAATGGTTCACGTGTAGCGGGGACCCCTATGGATCTCCATGGATAGTACTAGGCTGGTAAAAGAGAAAATTTGTTGTCTAATTATTGACGTGCAAAAGTATGACATGTGCTATGTTACAAAGTGTATATGATTTTATGATGGTTATAATGCTATTGTTTTCACATGTTATTTTCACAAATCTCATCGAGGTATGTGGACAGTAAAGTATTATATTATTAATAAATGAGTTTGTTATAAATTATACTCCATTGGTCATTTTTGTTTTCTACCCACCTTTACTTCTGTGACAGTGAGATAGTGTGATGTCTTTACTGGGCTAGTGTAGCTCATTCCTTACTTAACCATTTCAGATCAAGAAGACATGGTTCCCGAGCCCGTTCCGCAGGAAGACGGCGAGTTAGACACCTAAAGACTTTATAGTTCTATTTATAGTTTTTATTTTGAGTATTTCTTTTAATTAGCTTATTCTTTCATATGTTAAATATATTTTTGGTTATTGTGTAAGAGATGTTAATCAGAATTTTTATTTCGCTTCCGCATTTAAGATTTTTAATACATACATTTTCACTTAAATTTCCGGGGCCGTTACAGTAGGGTTCTCTATATACCCGATCTGTCCACCATCTCTCATGATATCCAGTAATGCTACCATTCATTAATTCAGATGATCAAACAATTTTTCATTTGCGTATTAATTATCAATTTTACAAATCAACTGTAAATCACTCAAGACAAGCAATATATATATCAAAGAATTACAATTGAATCATTTAATCATTCCAGTTATCATTATGTATTTAAAGCTGTAAAATCAACAATCAGTTAAACATGATAACAAATAAATAACTAATTGGTTTCCGGCTCCATTGGTAACTTGTAATTATTCTTAAAGTTTTCTAAATTATACAAAATATCATATTATCAATTATTAAACTTTAATTCCATAATAGAGAATAAGGTGATGGATTCTTACCTGAATCGATGTTCGAAATACTAAATTTTCTACTGCGCTGATTGGCGATCCCTCTGGTTTCCTGAATTTTTATGCGGAGATTAAAACACGTTTCACGTACTTAAAAATACCCAAAAAAAATTTAAAATCAGTGTTAAAAACATTTTATAACCAATTTTGAAATTCTGACATAGCTGTGGTTTGCCTCGACCTGGCTAGTTTTGATCGATTTTATACTAATCCATGCGAGAAAACATGCTAGAGGGTCTCGATTGGCCGAAAAAGTAAAAAAATAAAAACCCATTGGTGGTGAGATTTTTCGGTGTGGTGGCTCCGTCGGCTCACCTTCACAGCTTGACATTTTTCTTCATTCAACCTATAGAAAACAGAACAGTGAATACAATGGTGAAAAAATTGCACGAAACGAAAAACAAAAAGGGGCTTATTGGAGGTAGTTTCGGGTTTTGCCCGCGGTTTCTGCCTCTTCCACCATTCCTTTTGCTCTGATTTAGCCATGGTGGTGCTCGGCAGTCGGAGGCGGCTTCGACGCGACGAAGGGCGGCGGTCGGCTCCCATCTCCAACGACTGGTTCTTTTTCTCTAGGGAGAGGCTGGCGGCTAGGCTTTGGGTTCGGTGTGATGCGAGATATTTATACTTATCTCACTTAAATCTAAATCGTTCATCGCATTTAATCTCGACCGTCCGATCACATTTAAAAAAGAAATGAATCTGAACTGTTCATCACAATTTGATCTCAACTATCCGATCGTGTTTAAAGAGAGAAAAATCTGGACCATTTATCGCGTTTAATCGCGACTGTTCGATCGCGCCTGAGGAGAAAAAGGATCCAGACCGTTCACACACGCAGGAACGCTTCCGGGCTGTCCGATTGCGGGCACACAAATTGCTAGCGTGGTCTCCCACGTGGTATCGAGTCAGTGTGCCTTGCCACTCAGTGTGCTCTAGTTCGTCGGGGCTGCTGAATGGGCAGTCCTATGTGACACAATTTTTTTTTAATTGCGTTTTGACTTTCAATTTCTGATTTTTCTTTCAAAAACACCATCCGAACACAAATTTTTACTCGTTTTTTCTAAAATTATTTTCAATTTTATTCTCAACCTATTTTTTCCCTAATTTTACATTAGATAAAAATTTATTAATTTCAAAACTATATTTTTATACATTTTTTTAAATTTTAAAATTAATTTCAAGCCAAATTTCAGACCTGATTATTACAAAGTAACAAATTAATATATTTAGTACACAAGTACAAAATATATTTATGAGTAATTTGAATAACAATTTGTTTATAATATTGTAGATTAGTAATAAATAAATATGTGATATATAAATATTATAACTGACAAAGCCAAAATAAGTTAGTGATAATATTTACAAGAGTTCAAAAATAATATTGTGTATTCAAACAAGTTTTGATGGTTTGATTTTTACTATTAAGAAATAAAAAAGGGTTTTTTTAAAAAAAAAAATAGTGGAAAGACAATTAGAATGATTATTTGCAATAACAATAATAAGAATATATCGATAATAATCTAATACATGTTTGATTTTTCTATTTTTATATTCATATCGTGTGTAAGTTCTATAAAACTTATCTCAAATCTAATCCATTGTCATTGTAATACCCGAAATTAACTTTAATAATTTAAAATTAATGTATAAAGTATAATTTTTAAATTTTTATTTAATGTAAAACTTTAAAAAAATAGGTGGATGATGAAATTAAAAACAATTTTAGAAAAAAAATGGTGAAAATTTGTGTTACGGATGTATTTTTAAAAGAAAAATAAGAAAATATAGGTCAAAACGTAATTTTAAAAAAATATGTCACATAGGACGGTTTAGTCAGTAGTTCCGACGAACCGGAGCACGTCGCGTGGCAAGGCACGTTGACGCAGTGCTACGGGAGAAACCATGCTGGCAATCTGCGTGCTCGCGGTCGGACGGTCTGGATTTGTTTCCGCAGGCGTGGACGCTCCGGGTTTGTTCCCGCGTGCGTGGACGATCAGGATCCATTCCTTCCTCAATCGTGATCAGATAGTCGCGATTAAATGCGATAAATGGTCAAGATTCGTTTTTCTCTTTAAACGCAATCGTACGGTCCAAATCAAATCGCGATGAATAGTCCAAATTTATTTTATCATTCAACGCGATCGGATGGTTGAGATCAAACGGGATGGACGAACCAAATTAAAGGGAGACATATATAAGTACATCACTTCACACTAAACCCTAACCCTAGCCGTCAGCCCTCCCTGCCCTCCGTCGGAGAAGAAGAACCAATCGCCGGGAAGGGAGCCGATCGCGCTCGCCGCTGTGCCGGAGCCACCTTCGACCTTCAAAAGAGGTAAAAAGAAATTTGTCACTCGAAATTCAATTTTGAACACGCCCATGGCCAAATCGGAGCAAAAGAACCGATGAATGAGCTGAAAACTGCAGGTAAAGCCTGGCGGTGCGGCAACGGAAAAAAAAAAAATTTCCTCCAATGAGGCCCTCCCCGATTCCCGTTTCACAAAATTTTTCTACCGTTGTATTCTCTATTTTGTTTTACGCAGATTGACTGAAAAAAATCGTCCAATTGCGAAGGTGAGCTGGCGGAGTCGTCGCACCGAAAAACTCTGTCGCTGGTAAGCTTTTGTTTTTCGACTTTTTTTCGGTCAACCAAGGCTCCCTAACATGTTTTCTCGCAGGGACGACGACGCCTTGATAGAATTTTGAAATTGACCGAAAAGGATTTCTAACACTGATTTTAGATTTTTTAGGGTATTTCTAGGTACTTGAAGCGTGTTTTAATCTCCGAATGAAAATTTAGGGAACTCAGGAACCGTCAGTAGGTACAGCTGAAAGTTTAACATTTTTTACACTGATTCGAGTAAGAATCCCTCACCTTATTCCCTGTTATAGAATTAAAGTTTAATTATAAATAATACGGTATTTGCGTAATTTATAAATATCGATAGTTAAATGTTACTAATGGAGGCGGATCCGGTCATTTATTACTATTTGTCATGTTTTAACTGGTTGATTGATTTTATAGTTTCGAATGCATGATGATACACTAGAACTGGTATGATGATTAGATTATGTTTTTTTGATGCACATATTGATTGTTTTACGTGATTTACAGTTAAATTGGGAAACTGAAAAATTAAATGCAAATGAAAAATTGTTTGATTCATTAAATGGATGAATGGTAACCTTACTAGATATCCTGGGAGAAGGTGGACGAACTATGTATATAGAGAATCCTATCGTGAATGTTGCCTTATACCGGACGAGGTATCGAGAATTGAAATTTTTGGCACTCATACCGGATCGGGTATGAGGACGACTCGTTTCATCCTTATACTTAATGGGGTATCAAAGATTTGTATTTTTGGCGCTTATGTCGAACAGGGTATGGAAACGACCCGTTTCACCCTCATACCGGACGAGGTATTGAGGGATGATACTTTTGGTGCTCATACCGAATGGGGTATGGGGACGATTGGGTAGTTGACAATGTTGTATAATGATTCACGCGTACTATGGACATCTCTATGGAATCTCATGGATATTAGTAGGCAGATAAAAGAGAAAATTGTTGTTCTGACAAATTGAATATGAGATTATAATATTGGTTGTGTTATTGCCTCTACGAGTTAGTTTTAAAAATCTTACTACGGTAAGTATGCGGTAAACAATTTTAGTTATGATAAATGAATTTACTTAAAATTAGAGCTCTATTAGTTGTTTTAATGATTTCTACCAACATTTATTTCTGTATGGGTGAGTAGTTTGACATTCTTACTGGACTAATGTAGCTCGCTGTTTCATTAACAATTTCAAATCAAGAGAACCAACATTCAGATCCCGATTCATAAGAGGGTTGCGAATAGAATATCCAGTTGTTTACTTCTATTTATTTCTTTAATTTTTCGTTTGTTCTTTTAAAGGGGTCATTCCTGTATCCCTATTGGGTACTTTAAATTATTGTATAAGAAATATAAACTCTAACTTGTTATTTCGCTTTCACATTCAATTTATAATTTATTTTTTTTTAAGTTTCGAGTTGTCAGAGTCATCCATAAGTAGAAAAGATAATTTAATAATATAATAAAAATATCTTCATTGAGTTTATATATTTGAGAAAATTTATTTGAAAACATACTAATAAAACTTTTCGAAGCTTGTACTTGTGGAACATTATTGCAGATTTATATATACATATTTAAAAAATAAATATCTATTAAGATATAAGTTCAAGTCTTAATTTATAGGTAAAAAAAATAAAAATTGAAAAAAAATATTATTATATTTTTGGTAAGAGCAGAGACTTGAGCTTTATATACTTTAGCCAACAAATTAAGCTTTTTATTATTTCTTTTAAAAATATTACTTTACTTTTTCTTTATTTTTTAAAAATATAAAACTTCAAAAAATAAATATAATTTATAATACAACGAACCCCGAAGAGTTTCAAGTTACTGGGCCCTAATAAATTCTCACGCGCTCAGCCCGACCCGAAAATGCTAAACTCGATCCATAATGGAATTCATCGTCCAGTTTGGATCTTCTTGGACTTGCTTGGTTTTACTTGGCTCAGCAACCCTGTTATCATCGAGCGGGAATTTGTGCCTCTCGCTTGACGTCGAAGACGACGAGGAGGTCAGAAGCTTCCATCTCTACGAGATAGAAACAAATACTCTCTGAAAGGACTTGTTTATATGTTTTTACGGATTTTGTTTTCAATTTGGCGCGGGAATTAGTATAGGAGCTGTTTGGCTTGAATCCGAAGGTTATGTTGATTTGATTATCATTTGCTATTATGCTTGATTTGGTTACTTTCTCTGGTGCTGGTACCTAGCTTCTGATTATCCATCTTCTTTTTATCTCATTAAGCAGTATAATCCGTGAATTTATGATTGCATATTGGTTCTGTTGTATGTTCCTGTGATTTTGTGTCTTGTTATTGTAGATATGGAAGTTGTACTCGTTATTTTGTTCTATTTGGAAGTGATATTTTGAGGGTTAAGTTATTCAGGATTACCACAACATGACAAATTGTTTAGAAGTGCTCATATTGGTTGGGAGGAAAGGAGTGGTATTCTGGGATTACTGAAGAGTTTGTTGGTCTCTTTTGAGGAGCGAAATTTACTGGATTTTAAAACTATATGGAACAAGAAAAGACGTAGCTATTTCTATCTTTCTTTCTTTTTTTTAAAAAAAAAATTCATTTTGTGCATATAGTCTTTGGAATGCTATTTAGATGTTTCGTCCATATGCATTTAGTTGATGTGATTTGTGGCATTATTGGATTTTCTATTAGCTTGTTACGTCTCTAGAACTGCAGATAAATATTGAAGGTCTGATAATGTCCAGATGGACTCTTATAGAAGAGAACATTATTTACACTTTGTTTGTCCAACCATGGTGAGCTGCAAATTGTGTTCTTTACAAAAAGTCAAGAAGGTGCTGGTTTCAGTATGTGCATGTATCTTGTGTGAATCAAGTACAGTATGCAGAAGAATTACAAGTGAAACTTCCATATTTAGTTCACCTCTGTTGTGGCTGTGCTTTGGCAGGCAATGTAGTATAGTGCTGTTGTTTTTTCATTGTCAATGAATATTGAGTAACTTATCATAAGCAAATAAAATTTTCCCATTTCTGTCTGACTCAAATTTTTTACCAGAAATATATAATGGTCTCTTGATTTCTTTCGGTGAAAAAATAAATTTTAGTCCGATTTGGTTTGTAGTCATTAGGCTTTGGTTTGTGAGTAATACATATTCAAGAAAACAACTTACTGGAGTAAGAAGTTTGATCAATAGCTTTATCCATGCGTTGATCAAAGTCGAAGCATTTCAAACTTCTGTTTTCATCAATACAACTTCATACTTTTATTTAAAAAAAAAAACTTCTGCTTTCATTACCAGACACGCACACACAAAACGCACATATACTTGTGTTTAATGAACCAAATACTTTTTCTTATGTAACAGTGCTTGCAGCTTTTTGGTTCTAATTTTTGTTTCTGGAAATAGGGGTGAGAGCCTCTGAGTTGTGTTTTTCTCGTAATACATTGAAAGGAGAGAAGGTTGAACTGATGAGTTTCTATGTACATATCTAGATGTATATCAATATTAATGTATATCCATTTATATTATTTTTGATAGCTGGGTCCTATTTCTGACTTGATTATGCTTTGTTATGTTGGGACTGAAGTTTTATGCATTTGAGCTGCTGTTTAGTATTGCAGATTCCGAAGCCATGACATTGACTGATAAAGGTATGTCATGTTGTCATCTGGTTTCTTTGGATTTATATCTTCTTAAATCTGAACTTTTCTGTTTTACGTTTTCTTTTTACTGCTTCTGGATCTTTGTTATTTGGTGCTCTTTCGTTCCTTCTCGTTTTATATACGTGGTAGTTATTTAAAAAGCATTTGAAGTTTCCTCAGTAATGAGATATTCTTCCTTGATTCCAGTGCTGCGAAAGAAGGCAAAGAAATTTGAATCACAAGCCTTTCAGAAGAATCAAACTAGTTTCACTCATCTACCTGACCTTGATCTCATCCTTAATGATGTTTACCATGTTCATTATCCAAAACCAGTTGATTACATCAATAGGAGAGATTTGGTTCGAATACTCAATACAATGGCAAAAGAAATATATGGTAACATTTTATTTTTACCTCATCAATGTTATGGTCTCCAATTTGCATACATCAGTAGGAAAATGAACACAACTTAAAGAAGATATAAAGAAGAGAAAAATGTATCTTCCTTTCCCAGTGATGACTAAAATTGATATATTTGTTTCTTGAGACTGGAAACCATTCACAGTTAGTTTTTCCTGTATTGCTTCTCTCATGCATCAAAGATTCATAATAAGTTTTTTATTTTGTACTTCTGATACCATAATCTTGTTTTAGGACATTTTTTTTGTCGAACTGGTTTTCTGGTGGCACTAGGTTTTGGAGAAACTAGGAGTTTTAGGGTTTCAGTAGAAATGTTCTAGGGTTTATGGAGAGGAAATACATTAATATCTATTATGTTCTTTCTTTTTTCCTAGCTTTGGCTTTTAAGGAAGGAACCAACAAACTGAAATTTGCATGAGAAAACAATTTAAAAGCATTTTAACAAGGTTAATAAGACAGCCGGACTATTTATAATCAAGAAAATGGATCAGAATTAATGTTTCTGCTCAATAAAGATATTACCCAACATCTGGAGGTTTGCCATGAGTCGAAAATCAAACCTGCAGCATTATGATAGCCCGAATTTATGTTGCTAAAATGCAAGTGCGAGTATCTGCTATGCTTATTGATTAAGTGTCTCACTTTGCTATATTTATAGCCAATAATTATGGTAGTCAGTAAGTAAGAGCTAATAATCGGGTAAAGGTACCTCACAATCTTTTTGATATAAAAGGTACTTTGCAATTTTTATAGCCAATATATGGCAGCTCAGTAAATATGGTAGCTTAATAATATGGCTCTATTCTTATGTTCCAAATATGTTTAAAATAGCCTTTAATATATGATAATTTAGTTTTTAGTCTTTCTGTTCTATTTCCTTTTATATTGTGTTTTCTCAATTGAATATTTTGGTTTGATTAGTTGCTTACTGTTCAGGAAATTCTGATGATTCTCCAGTTGTGGAGGAGTATGGCTCTTTTTTAATGGATATGTTTAGTCCACAAAGCGATCTAGACTTATCTGTTAACTTCGGAAACAATGGAGTGTGTGCTCCTCATGAGAAGAAGATTCAAACCCTTCGGAAGTTTGCAAAAAAGCTCCATTCTCTTCGAAGTAATATATAAATATTTACAATACTGTTGTTTATTTTTTGCAAACTTGTTATCTTCTATGTGATACATGGTTAGAACTTGGTTCCAAGTCTTGGCATGCTCACCTTCATGCAGAAGAAAATATCATCTTCCAATGCTTAATTCACGCATTTTCATTGTAATTAATAATGCATTATTTCATAATTAAGAATTGATAGCACAAATATATGTACTGTCAGAGTTATTTCAGTTATTTATTTATTTATTTTTAATCTAATAGTTATCAACTTTTGTAGGGGAAAATAAATTATATAGTAATAAGAGAAAGGAGTGATACACACTTTTTCTTTTAAAAAAAGAGAGAGAAAGAAGTGATACAAAGAGGAGGATAAGTTATCCTCAATTAAAGCCTCCATAAAAAAATGAAGAAGAAAACAAAACAAGAAATCAGTACATCATTGCCTGCCAATTCCTTTGTGGAGTGGATAGCGAAATGTATGCAAAAAACTAATATGCCTTGGCCCATAGAAAAGTCAAAAAAGTCGGATTATCCCATAGGAATCGAGGAGGCATACAGGGTCCTTAAAAGTCTAAGCATTATGCTCCAACCATAAGACCTGCAATGTGGCAAAGCAATGCCTCTCATAAAATCCTCATCTCCTTCTGTTTCCTTTTCAATTAAAAATGAATCCTCATCTTCTTCCTAACTTCATCTCCTTTGGCATAAGAAATCAAGTAACAATAAATAGCAGAGGAGCAAACACATTTAAAGCCAAAAGTGTCAAAAAGCTTTGTCCAAAGCTTGCAAGCCACCTCATAGTGAAGGAAAAGGTGATAACGAGATTTGTTCTTCTCAAAGCACATCAAATATACATAAGGAGAGAGAAAACAGTTAGGCCTGGAAACTTGTAACAAAATCATTAGAATTAAATTTATTTATGACAGCCATTCAAGCAAAATCCTTTGCTGGATAAGGAATATAATCTTCTAGAAGAGTCTATTAGGGAAATTAAGCTGATAATTTTGGTTGTGGATAAGGTGGGTGAAAAAGGAATTACATTTATAGGAACTTGAAGGATCAAGTGTCCACACTCTATTGCCAGATTAAGATGGAAGGAACCAAGACCCAAGGAAATGAATCAAATATTACATATCAGTAGATTCTCGGTCATTTAAATTGTGGAAAGACTGCATGTCATGGAGATGATGTCTCTGAGGAACTTTAATGATGAAATTGTTAACCAGGGCATTATTGTATTAGGAAAGGTTATAGAGATGAAGATAACACAATGCCAAAGGGCAATCTCCTATTCAAATATCTTCCAAGATAAAAATTCAAGAATCATCCCCCAACTTTTATGGGTCGTGGAATTCCTAGCTTTCGAGTCCCAACCATTCTTATGCATATCATGGATACTTTTAATTGCCCTGCATTAAGGAGAAGAAGGTTCTTCGTAAAAGATCAAAGCCATTTAGCCAGTAAAAATATTTCTGAAACCAAATTCCTAATGACAAACCACACTCTTTTCAGGAAGACAACAAAAACTCATCTCACTTAATGATCTTTCAAAATCTCGCTCTTACTTGACCACAAAAAGTTCTTCATGATCGTCTCAGTTCTCTTAGCCACCCTCTTTAAGAATTCTAAATAAGGATGTGAAATACATGACGATACTAGAGAGACATGCCTATACAATAGTAACATTACCACCCAATGAAAATAAACTATCCTTCCAACAATCTAGGCGCCTAGAGACCCTACTAACAACCTCATCCATAAGTTATTTGGTCTAGGGTTCCCTCCCAATGGAAAATCTTACTAAGTGATGGGCCGCGATATAACCAATAGCTTCCACAAGACCACTAACAATAATAACCTCCATGTTAATACCTTTTTATGCTGTTTCTTTTTAACATTGATGCGAAGATTGAAGACTTGCTCTAAGATTTCAGCATGAGTGAGAATGATATTACAAATTTCACATCATCCAAACGGAAGAGAATGGGGTCATCAATGTGCTGAAGATGTGAAACTTCAATCTTCTTTTCTGCTACACATAGACCTTTAATGACACCTTTCTTGGACCCCTTAGTTACTTCTAAGAACTTTGAGAATGGACCACTCTGTCTCACTCTCATAAGCACTCTAAACCAAGACTAAGGCTTGCCATTAATGATCACTATAAAAGACACCAAATAAAGATAGCCATTTATCCACTTCCTCGACCTGGAGCTGAGACCTTTTCTAGCCATCACCTTAACCAAAAAAACCCAATGAACTCTGTCGCATGCCTTCTCGAAATGCAACTTAAAAACCAAGTCAGAATTCCTCTTGGGTTTCCTTTAGTCCTCCACAACCATTGGCAATGAAAAAGCACTAAGAATTTACCCGTCTCCCCATAGAAGCACTTTGATTAGATGACGTTGTCTCATTTAACATCCCACAAAATCTCAAGGATAGGACTTCAGTAAAAATCTTGTAAATGCTAGTAACTGAATGGAGAGGGTGAAACTAAGAAATTCTACTACATCTATCCTTTTTAGGCATTGAATGCGATGGGAATACCATTTGGGCCTGGACCCTTGTTAGTATCGAGAGCCCACACTGCCCCTTTAACCTCCTTGTCGAGAAAAGCCATAGTGATTTGTAGTAGTTGAACAAATTATGTACTGTTGGAAGTATTTAGTTATTTGATTTTCAAGCTATCTCCTTTTCCTTTTTTTTTCCCCTCAAACATTCTTTTCATTTGTTAGTAAAGGCATTTTCTCATTGCTTGACATCACCCTAACATGGAATGGTCTAGGATGTTATGTCTGAGACTGCCTTTCGTAGAATGGATTTATTAAACTAAAACTTCACTGTTTTTGTGCTTTTTTAAGAACTGGAGTTAAAAGTCTATTCAATAAAAAGATAAAAAGTTCAAAAGACAACAGCAAAATAAAATTACAAAACTTTCTTATTTTCAAAAAAGAAAAATTACAAAATTCTCTACCGTCTCACAATATCCAGAGTACTGTAGATGGTCCTGAGAAACTTCGAGTGCCCTGTAATATACTTATCTTTATTATGGTATTAGTTAGATATATTTATCATTTTTTTTAAAGAAGTTGAGATATACTAGGGAATGTAAACTCCCATGGAAAGAAAAAGGTTCAGTTATATTTAGCACCTAATCTTCCCTTTTAAAGTCTGTAGTTCGATATATCATTGAATGCATTGAGCACTATGTTAGAGAGGTAGGCATCCATGCTCAGTTTATTATGGAGAGAATGTCCCTTCTGGCTATAAACAGACCTTTGGAATGAGGAATCTTGGGATTATCAAGTAACTACAATAGTGTTGCCTGGAAAATTCTGCCACGAGTGGATTATTAAGATTTTATTTCTCTTTTTTTGAAAATTTGGTTTATCAGATGTATAAATATTTTGCCTATCCCAATTTAAAAGCTATTCTAAATGTTCGCTGTTATTCTCATGAATCTGAATTTGGCAACAGAAAGACTCCTTGATAAAGTAAAATGTGAGAAAGTTTATAAACTGTAAATAGTCATGCCATGCTTTGCCTTTCTGCTGGTTTCATTCTCATATATGTGCTTCTGTTTTTTAGGCGCTGGACATGTTACCAGAGTTGAATCAATCTTAACTGCGAGGGTGCCAATTGTGAAATTTGTTGATCTAGGAACTGGGATTGAATGTGATTTATCAGTTGATAACAGGGATGGAATTGAAAAGTCTGAGATTATCCATCAGATTTCTGCAATTGATGAAAGGTTTAAGAAGCTTAGTGTATTGGTGAGTAAGGAGATATCCTTTCTTAATTATAATTTGCTTTTAGACAGTATCAGCTCTAGCAAGCAAAACAGTAAATGAAAGAAGGAAAGACAGGGGGTTCTTTTAAGTAGGTTGCAGGTGTTATGGTTGGAGACAAATATCAGAATTTGTAGGGATGTTTTTTCTACTTTTTCTTTTCTCTGGAATAGATTATTCTTCTGGGCATCTCTTTGGGCTAACGCATATGGGCATTTCAAAGGATATTCTTTGCCAATTTTGCAGAGAAATTGGTTGGCATCCTTGATTTAGGGATCTTCTTTTCCATTTTTAGACGACATGTTGTCCTCATTTTTTTCTTAACTTTTTCTGTTCTTCTCTAATAATTTTTCTTTTTCTATAAATAAAGTAAACGATTAAATGAGGCCATTGGCTTTATTGTAACTTTTGGTTTACTCTGAAATATAGAGAATGCTATCAAATATAAGATATAGTTTCGGCTTTGAAGATACTGACTTTAGTCACATATTTACAATTGATGATGCTGATGCTGCAAAATTTGTTGGGTTGAAAAAGTTAATAAGCATTTATATGCTCTTACAAATTTCAAAGCTACTGCTCCATAGTTCTTTTTATTTATGGGCTGGAATCGTTTCAATTGATTCCACACCCTAGATTATTTTGTTTACAAGGCAGCCTTTTCTTGACGATGTGGCTTTGGGGAACCTTGTAGATGTTTTGATTTCTTGTCTTCTGTAAATATTTTGGATTTGGACACCCTCCTTGTGACTTTTCAGTGTCACGTCTTTTTATCTAAAGAAATGGGACTCAGTTGATTATTTTTTACCTCTTATAGATGAAACATTGGGCAAAAGCACATGATATTAACAGCTCCAAAGACCGAACTTTGAATTCTCTATCTATTATATCATTGGTTGCTTTCCATTTGCAGGTATTTATTCTTTTTATATTTCTCCAACTACTACATGTTTGACATGAATGAATTGTTCCGATTGGTCATCTAGTTATTGGATAACAACCCTTTTATAGAGGTAACAATTAGATTGAGGTCAAATAACCTACTTAAGAGGTTAAGTTCAAGATAGATGTTTACTGGCTTGCAAGAGAATGGTGCATATTGATAGTAAAGGGATGTTCTCAATTTTTTTGTTTAAATGATGAGTACATTTCTTACCTCGAGATTTCCCTAACTTTGTGGTCTTTCCTCTAGAGATGCTCCTATCACTCCTTGAACCACCATGATGGGCACATTTCCTGAAACCTTTTTTTCTTTAGAAATCCCAATAGTTGTGAGCTATTATAATTCATATCTTTAGTTACTTGTATTCTTTTCTTCCCACTTAGTTGATATAGTAAAGAAACAACAACGAGGATGTAATAATAATTGAAAGCGTGTCCAGAAATATATTGTGTAAACTAGTAATGAAAAAAGGTATTAAGTTATAGGAGGACTAGATTGATTTTTTTTTAAAACATAATGAACAGAATTATCATTATTTCCAAACATCAAGGACCAAGGTATAAGTTTCTCTTAATATTTTTTAACGTTTCTATCTAAAGTTTGTAGAATATTCTTTTTCTAGTGTAACTATTAATACTTTCTGCTTTGTCCTACCGATTTCTTTGTTCTTTGCTCTTTTTTTTTTCTTATGCAGACTCGAAATCCTCCCATATTACCTCCTTTTTCTGTTCTACTTAAAGGTGATATCTCCACACTTTTTACAAGAAGTTCTTGTAATACTTACTTCAACTTGAATTCCTCATTGAACTATGACACCAAATTTTGTTTGAGAATATTTCTTCTCTAATGGAAGAACTTATAGGTTGCATATAATTTAATTCTTATTCTTGTCCTGCTTCATTTTTACCTCCATTCTTAATATTAGTCTTGACATAGAATTAGAACATGATTGTATGTTGGATCTTTCTCCTGCTCTCAGTTTACTCTCATTTTATATTATTTTAAGATGGGAACTCAGTTCCTATTAATTAGTGTGAATTAAATTGTTCTACTACTCTTGACATATAAAATAAGAACATGAATATGTTACATCTATATTTTGATAAGATTTATATATTATTTCATGATAAATTGATAAAATGTCATACAGTTACTTAAATTATCAAAATAATACAGATTGTATTTATTTTATATTATTTTCATTTCATAAAGTTGCAGAGAAACTATTGCAGAAATCTTGTAATCATTGATTTGAATTTGTTATATTTAATTTTAAAGAATTGAATTTCTTTCTGATGAATTAAAAAAATTTCAAATATCAAATCATATAATAACTTTCAATTTTTATATATACTTAAATTTATTGTTGTCCCTGAATTTTGAGATAATCAACATGCTTTTTTTTCTTTATATTATTATTTTTT
This sequence comes from Carica papaya, assembly GCF_054855325.1. Classification (NCBI taxonomy): domain Eukaryota; kingdom Viridiplantae; phylum Streptophyta; class Magnoliopsida; order Brassicales; family Caricaceae; genus Carica; species Carica papaya. Next base: position 4,315,587 of record NC_142314.1, read on the forward strand.
GTATATATGAATTATATCAAGTATATATTCTATTAATATATGAATGGATGGAAATTATTATATTGAATTAATATTATTATATTATTATCAATAAGGGTATATGTGTGAGAAATAATCTACTAATTAATCTGTTTGATTTAAGATGGCTTCCTCAACTATGACTTAGATGTGTGTTTGTTTACTTATTACCCTTTATATTTGGCTTGTGTGTCGTTTATCTCTTCTGTTGTCATTACTCTTCATTCAGTTGATACTTTGACATCGAGACTGCTCTTTAGAGTTTCAGATGGAGCTGATCCTGTAGATGTTGGGAGGGTTGTCCAAAAGTACATAAACTATGGCAAAAAGAATGAAGAATCCTTGGCCGAGCTTTTCGTCACTTTACTAATCAAGGTAATGTCTCTATCTTCTACTAAATAATCGTTTAGATACAATAGAATGGCAAATCAAAGAACTATTTCCTTTGAAAAATAGGACATATTGCATTTTATTTTGTGAATTATATTATTTATGGTTATGTTGCAGCTGGCATCAGTTGAAAAACTTTGGCATCAAGGGCTCTGTGTTAGCTTGTTTGATGGATTATGGATATCCAAAACATGGGATTCTGGAATTGGCTCTATAAGTGTAATTTTTTTTTCCTTTCATTCTGGTGAAATAGTTAGGATTGTTTTTTCTCGAAAAAAGGGTCACTATTGTATGTATACATTCTCATGTATATTTTTTTTTTTGTTTTTCTTCGATTTTTTGCTGTGGCCGCTCAGATTGAGGATTTTGTGTACAGATCTGTAAATTTTGCCAGGGCGGTAAGCAGGGCAGGAGCCAAGAAAATTTACAGCTGCATCCACCATTCAATTGGTCATATAGGTTCCTTCTTGGAAGGCCAAATACAGGAATCTCAGTGCAAAGAACTCATATTTGGCTCTGATGTCAGTACAATGGCTACTGTACAAGACATGGTTTGCCAAAATCTGCACAAAGATACAGTTAAGCATCCCATTGATCCAGAGCATCATCAAAGAAAAAAGATGCGATTAACAGGAATTTTTGAAGAAACCCGACTTGCACAAAGTTCGGAAGGGGAACACAATGAACCAGGGTGGAACGGCAGTTTGTTTGCAAAAGAGAGAGGAACCTTGCATTTGGAACAATGCAGAACACTGCTGGATGACAACAGGAGAGAAAGTGGATACTTGAATTTCCGGAGTGACAAATGGCAGAATCATGCTGGAAATTCAGGTCTAATGCCACCTGCCCATGCCCGACAATTCCCTTCTCAAACTCGTGTTGCTTCCAGCTTTGATAATGCCAGGTTCTATGATCCTCAAAAACTTCCTCCTGTTCCTTTTCCATATCCCACAGGCTTTGGAGAGTCCCATGAACCTCTACCCCAATTCTCTCCAATTTTACAAAATCACCCGGGATTTTTTAGACCCATGTCTTCTCATGGACCTTTTTATGGTAAACAAACTCTAAACCATCAAGAATTTATACCCTAGGACATAGTCACATAGGTTACTGTCCTATGTTTATAGAGTTTACTTTAGCTTCAGATTCCCAGTTCTTGGTAGAAACTAGAGACAAATATCCCAAAAAGAAAGGTGCATATGCCTTGCACCCGAATGCCATCATTTGATTGCGAGTAAGATTCTTAATATCAAAATTGTTGGTAGCTGGGTGAGGATGTATATAAATTGAATGAAATTTGGCTGAACCCGATCATTGTTGTATTGTTAGTGTATCTTGTCAGTCGGTTCTATTAATTGAAGTAATGTAACTATTTAAGATACCATGTGATATGGAAGAAGAGGTAAAATCAATGCTTTTTTTATGTTGATTTTTCGATTTGAAGCCATTTCCTGTGTGGGTTTTTATGAAATTGGAGATTTGTCACATGCTATGAATCAATTATATAATAGGTTATATATATATATATTTACTTTATCTATATAAAATATTTGTTAGTAAGAATATAATGCTAATAATATAATATATATTTAACCAATGAACTTTGAAGGTATATCAAAATACTATATCAATGGTTACTTTACTTAAATAAGAAGATATATTTAGTAATATAAATATTATATATCTATTTTTTATTTAATAAATTTACTTCAATATCATCTTCTACTTGTAATTAAAACATATATGATAATATAAATTATAAAGCATTTATATTAAATATATATTTTCTAATTTTTAACTTACAAATTTATCTTTTTATCAGCAATTTATTTAAATAAATTATTATTTAAATAATTTCAAACAGTCTCTGTATAAATTAATATATTTGGTAATTTATATTAACTAAATACTTATTTGTATAAAACTATCTATCATACTAACTAAACATTTTGCAGAGTTCGAAGTCGACCACGTAACCGATACCAGCCTCTGTAGTTCTAAAGCTTTTCATTTCTTCTCTCAGAATCTTCCAGTCAGTGCTTGGTTTCTTCTTCTAATTTAACCGTCTCGTCCGTCTCATCCAAGGATCATTACTGCCTGGTTCATGTTGTTCATTTCCAGTTACTGATCATCAAAATGTGGAGCAGGCGTTTCAAACAAATCTCCAGTTTGAATCTCAAAGCGAAGGCGATTAATTGTAGCAACGATTCGAAATTAGGATTAGGTTTGATGTGGAGAAGATGGATGTCGGGGGAGCAAGGTAGACGGTTCGCAGCTCTGTGGGGGAATGGAGACTACGGTAGGCTGGGATTGGAGAGCTTAGACTCTCGGTGGAGACCTGCCGTTTGTTCTGTCCCTGCATTTCACCATCAGAGCCTCAAGGCCATTGCCTGTGGTGGTGCCCATACCCTATTTCTAACAGGTGCTTCTTCTTCTGGGTTGATTGAGAAAATTTAGGATAATGATAATGTGAACTTTTCTCTGTTGGATTATTTGCCTGTTTGTTGTTGTTTTGATTTTTCATCTTAGAAGAAAACTGTCTTCATTTTTTGTTAGCTATATGTATATTTTTTTCTTTGATGAAAAGAATTGGGCTGGCTTACTTAATTTCCTTGAGCTGAACTGAGGTTGATCATTGGATTGGGGACAGGATGGAAACAATAGAATGTGAGTTGAACCTAATGGAAAGTGAACTGTGAAGTTAAAGATTATTTATATCAGTATTTTATTGAAATAGTTGAAATATCCTCTGTAGAATATTGCACGCTCTTGGTGCTCTTTTATATATCTTACACTTTTTCTTTTCCTATTAAAAAAAGAAGGTAAGAGAGAAGAAGAGTAGAAATGACAGAAAAGACAGGAATTGAGAGAGAAACCTAGTAAAGAGAAATTGATTGTTGATTCGGATGATTGTATTCCAATACTAAATATTATTTTATCTACGACAGTCCAAAGAAGCTGTATAAATTATCCTTTTCGATAAACTCGGAATAACACAACAGAAATGGACAGTTCGTGGTTATATCTTTCTATTTGCATTTGACGAAGAGGGGATGTGCTGATGAAAGGTTTTCCTCTAGTATGATTTAGAAAGTGAAGGCAATTCATAGGGTGGATTGTTTTGCATGGGAAGTGACCTGAGAGTGTATCCTCACGCTAGACAAGCTGATCAGAAGGGAGGAATCCGGTGAGTGGATGCCATTTGTGCAAGAGTAGTGAGGAAACATGCAACCATATCTTTTTTCAATGCACATTTGCTCATTGCCTTTGAGGTTTGGTTTATGACTTTTTGTGTTTGAGTCAGGTCATTGCTAGCGTTTTGAGGGATGAGTTTTGGGATTAGAAACGCATTCAAGTAATCTCTAATGCTTATTCCTTTGGCTATCTTTTTGACAATTTGGAACGAGACAGACAGAAGGGCTTTTTGAAGGGATTTAACTTTTCTTTTGATAGATTTCAAGATTTGTGGTTGCAGACTCTTAAGTTTTTTGTTAAGGAGCCAACTATTGTATTCTTGATGTGTGGTGTTTCAGTTGGCAGCATGGTTAATTCTATGGAAATATCACATTTTTTTTTTTTGCGGATGACATACTAATTTTCTGCAAACCAGAGTTGGGGAACCTATTGCACTTGCGCTGTGTTCTGTTGTGTTTCCAGGCTGCTTCAGGTCTTAAGATCAACCTCAATAAATTGGTATTGGCCTGCATTGGGGATGAGGGCAGTGTTGACATGTTTGCTAAGGTATTGGGCTGCAAGGTTACCAAATTCCCTTTTAAATATCTTGGAGTACCGTTGGGTGCAAAATACAAGGATAAAATGTCTTGGGATCCGGTGATTGACTTGTTTGAAAGGCGGCTTACCGGATGGAAACTTTCTATCAAAAGGGGGCATGTATACTTTAATTAAAAGTACCTTGGCTAATTTCCCAATTTATTATCTATCGACTGTCACAATTCCGGTAAGTGTGGCCAAGAAGCTTGAAGCCTTGCAAAATAGGTTCTTTTAGGGTGATGAAGGGGATGGTCGCAAATTCCACTTGGTAAATTGGAATGACATTAAAAAATCGATTGAACTTGGTGGGCTTGGCATTAAATCTAAGATTATGATGAATGAGGCGCTAAAAGGGAAATGGTTATGGAGATTCTTAGGGAAAGAGAATAGATTATGAAGGAAAATTATCTGCTCCCGATGGGATAATCATGTGGCTAAAAATCATGAAGGCAGAATTTCGATTCCCCACGGAAGAGGATTATGGCGGAATATACTAATGCAGTGGTCTAATTTCCAGCAATGCCTAAATTGGGATCTTGGTAGAGGTAACAAGATAAAGTTTTGGTCGGAGGTTTGGATAGAATACACTCTATTGCTCAAATAAAAAACATGACAGTTGAGAAAGCTTACCGTATCATCAGTGGGGAAACTGTTTGGGCGGTTGAGGTCTCCAGAAACCTGAATGATTGGGAGATTGGTGAGTATGAAGAGTTACTGAAGACTCTGGAGGCACAACAGTTGAATGCAGATAGTGATCAGGCTGTTTGGAAATGGGAAAAGAGAGGAGAGTTTTCTGTTTCGTCTTATTACAGATTTCTGTGTTCTTGGGTGAGTAATAGCAGTTCTGTTTTTCCAGCTGTGCAAATATGGAAAATCAAGGCTCCTCCACGTATTGCTTTTTTTGTTTAGGAGGCATCTTTAGAGAAGATCTTAACCATAGATAAACTCAGAAGGAGGGGACTGTATTTGGTTAATGGATGTATGGTTGTCTTCAAACGGAGGAGACGTGTACTCGTCTTTTGTTTTGGTGTCCTATTGCTTACAATCTATGGTGTATGGTGTATGAGCTTTTAGGGATTGAGTGGGTGGTGGCTGGGTCGGTTAGTATGGAAATTTGGGCTTGGGATGGTGTATATGTAAAAGGCAATATTGCTAACTCAATTCATTTGACTGTTTTCTGGTTATTTGGAAAGAAAGGAATTGTAGAACTTTTGAGAGTGTTGGGAGTAGTATGTACAAAATAAGGGATAGGTTGATTCATCTTTTTGGGATTATTTTGTTAGAGTATGACATTATTAGTGATGAGAATTTTGGAAATGTCATAAATACGCTAACACTTATGTAAATTGTCCATGGGTAGTACTCTCTATTTTTGGTATTATGTTAATATATACCTCACTTGTTTATTTAAAAATAAAAAAATTGTATTCTGGTTATGATATTACAAAAAAAAAATTGATATTACAGTTTTATCTCAAAAAATGATATTACGAAAAAAAAATTGTATTCTTGTGATGATCTGGGGGACCTTATCTAAGTTTAAATGGCACCATCTTGGTGCCATTTAGTATATTTTTACTTCAAAAAAAAAAAAAAACGGAAGAAACTGAATGGAAGAAATGTTTGATATCTGATACCAGCAAATGTTGTAAATGGTAACGAATTGAGAATTAACAAGCAACATAGAAGTTAGGGGAAATGAGAACTCAAACCACTTAACATCCACATTTCCTGATTTCGTTGACACCTTGACATGCTGAAGTCAGTAGCCAACTACTTGTCCTCCCTGGTCTTGGTAGAAGGTTGTTGACAAATTTTATCTTAATAGGAATTTGGTGCTAGTCTGAATTCCAATTTCATCACTTTGGTGCAAAAAATATAGATCTCTTAAGTTATGGGCTTTTATTCTGTCAATTCTATAACTAGTATCTATGAGATTCCCACTAAAGCGTTTTCCTTGAGGTTAGAAGAAGTGTTGAATGATACTACCTCCACCAATCAGAGGGCCTTCTTTGGGGATTGAGAGGGGGTGGAGGTGAGGAGGGGCAGGGAGAGACAAATCCTTGATGTGTTCCTTGAAGTTGTGGAGGATATTGAGAGATTTAAATGTAAGGCATATGTCTTTAAAGTAGATTCTGAAAAGGCTTATAGCATTGTCAACTGGGGTTTTTTGGACAAAGTTTTGTCTGGGAAGGGCTTTGGCAATAGAAGGTTGCATTGAAATGGTGGTCATCTCTCTTTGGTGCCTTACGGTAATTATTAATGGGGATCCTAAATCTTAGTTTTTTTGGGCAAAGGGGGCGAGATAGGAAAAATTCTCTCTCTTTTTCTTATCACAATTGTGGTGGATGTTGTTTAGTTGTATGTTAACCCATGGTTGCTAGAAAGGTTTAGGTGTCCAATGGATTATTCCTCGTCCTCCATTTATTACTTTTCTCTCCTCTTTCTAATAATATAAAATTTTCTCGTTGAAAAGATAATTATTAATATTAAGAAAGGCGATATTATGATCTATATAACATCTTATTTTGATTTCTATGATAGAAATAACCTTTAGTTAAAATCAATTTTAAAAATAAGTGGGCCTTTTCTACTTTGTTTTTGGATAATGTTAATGATATATGTTGTGCTGATCTGATTATCTATGAATTCAATTTGAAATTAAATATGTACCTTAAAGCAACTAATAGAATTCAGAAGGTTTTTGTTCTTAGTTTTATTATAGCTAACAGACTGTGTTTTACTTATTGAGTAGTGACACTTTTTGTCAATAAAATTTCTCTTCTTTGGTGCCCTTACTTCATAAAGCATATTGTTTAACCATGGTTGGATAAAAAGCAGTATTTTAAATTGGTGGCCACTTGTTAGGATTTTCAGCAATATTTTGGAGTACCTGATCTATAATCCTCCTTTTGGCAGAAGCTGGGCGTGTTTATGCCACCGGCCTTAATGATTTTGGACAGCTTGGTATATCAGACACAAAAAATTACACTATGGTATGATTCCTTTATTAATTTCTGTTGAGCATTATCTAGTTAACATAATCATGTATATAGTGGCCCAGAATTTGTCACTTCTTAGGGTTTTCCTTCATTTTCTATTCTTCTATAAGTACTTTATAGTATGCACCAGATTCCTTAGATAATTAGAGGAAAGGACCTTAGTCACTGTATGGTACGGCTGAAGACAATCATTGATTACTTTAAATCATAAAAGGACCTATATAACTCTAAAATGATAATAAATTTGCTGCTGTTATTGCATATTGTTGCAACCCCCAAAATAATAATTTAAATCATTATAAAATAAAAGGGAGGAGTAGCCACTGTTCTAATTGGAACCGGGGTTCAAAAAATGATCCTATGAGGAAAGGTATAAGGCATTGGCCTGTGACATAGACTCATTAATTTTGGCCTAAAAATTTCTCACCTAGTAAGCACATCAAACAGCTTTAATAAAAGGTATCGTGTGAATGGGTGTAATATGCCTGAGACCTATCAAAGCATGCCGATCCCAATAGCCCATTGTCATTCTTTAGACCTTTGGGATAGCAAACGAAGCGCCCCTTTTTGCTCATTTTTGAACTTCCAAATATCATCAGGTAAAGGTAATCCTATGAGAGTGAAATCAAGGCAGGAAATGAATCTAGAAATTTGCTTCAAGCAGCCCAAACAGTTCCAAATGTTGAAATGAGTCTCATACAGTTCAAGAAGATAGAAAAAAGGCAATAGAAAATCCAAGAAAAACCATTTCAAGTATATGAAACTATTGCCAACTAAAGAATGAGTACTGTTTGAGTAAAAAAGAAATGTAAAAGAATAACCTATGATGCATAAAGTGATACATTTGAAAGAAAAATTTATAGAAAATAGTACCAAACTTAGTATGCAACAAAAACTACAAACTAACCAGCAAAGTACTACAGAGCTTCAATCAAGAAAACAAATGCCATGTTGATTTATGCAACCTGTATACTTCTGCACAAGTTCAAACAGGTGCTTACCAAACTTCTACTTCTTGATTTCTTGTCTGCCTCCACCACCTCATTAGTGATAAGAGAAGCATTGAGAATCTAACTACCTCCAGCAACTGCACACTATTGAAAAGGATGTTGTATCATCAAGTGCCTCACTTAGCTTCTACCAAAGCACTTTAGATATAACCTAATAAACATTTGTAATCAGACTGATGGAGTGAATTCGGATACCTTAAATAGAACAATCTTTTTCCAAGGCCAAAGTATTTAAAGTAGAATCCATGATAATGCCCATCTTACCATTAGGGTAAAACTCCTTGAAAACAGCAACTAGATCATCCTTAATGATATCTCAACTGCATTGGAAAAGGCGAAATGAAGCATCAGGCCTAGGAAATTTATTGGTATGAAAATCCTAGACGGTTATTTTAATTTGGACCTCCTCAAAAAGTCTCACAATCCACCTAGCATGATTCCTTTTGATTGGGCACCAATTTGAGAACTTTGATAAAAGGTGGATTAATGTCCTCATATGGGTTATATGGTTGAAACAAAATGCCAATAGTTTCAGCCGCAACATGGATGCAGTGATGCGTATTTGCTTCCTTTGGACCTACATGGTTTTGTGTTACATTCGTGTGTCTGTGGCCTTGTTTGGGGAAGGGGGGAAGCTCCTCTTATTTACTTTGCAAAGGGATTATGTTGCCCTTTTGTTTGATATATTTATTTTGTGTTTTGGTTGGAGACACCTTATAACTCAATCTCGTGTATACCAAATTTCTCTCATTTGATTTATATTTCTTCTCTTATAAGGGGAAAAAAACTATTCTGTCTATGCCTAAAATGTCTGTTGGGCTTGTTCCATTTAACTCTATCAGGTGGCATATGATGGTCTATATATTGATTTAGACTATATTTGAAACAAATCCTGAAATTTAGTGGATTCTATTTGTTAATATGTACTTACGAAAGAAAACAAAGAGAACTTTCATAGGATGTTGGGGCTCTAATACCCTAGATGATAATAAGCTAATAAGATTTGTGGCAATTAAAATTGCCTCCCCCTAATATTGTTTAGGTACTTGGTGTTGAAAAAAGAAGGCAGGAATACTATCAAGTAAGTGACGATTTTTCCTTTTTGCCACTCCACTTTATTGTGGAGTGTGAACACAAGAAAATTCATGAATAATCACATCACTATGAAAAAATGATGACAATGCTTGATTAAAGTAATCTTTAGCATTGTCAATCCAGAAACTTTTGATTTTTACTCCAAGTTGAATTCTAATCATGTTTTGAAATTGGGAAGGAAATGACTCTAGATTTGGATTTTAGTAGGATGACCCCAATAACCCATATACAATCATCTATAAATGAAATAAATCATTTAACTCCAAAAATGTTGGGAATGTTTGATGGACCCCGAATACTGTTATGAATCAAGGTAAAAGGAAAAGTGCTTCTTTTATCGTGTGGAACAAAATTTACCAATTTGTGTCTTTTTTTAAGTAAAGAAACAAAAACATAAATCAGAGGAAAAACTTATATATATATATATATATATATATATATATATATGTTGAGAGTGAGACTTGAACCCACACCCTTTTGGACCAGAACCTTAATCTGGCGTCTTAGACCAACTCGACCAATTTGTGTCTTTCCAGCTTAAATATATCATAATATAAATTTTCATTATTGGAATATTTGTAGGAGGAAACATTATCTTGAGAATAGAAAAGAAAAGGTGTCCCAATTGTTTCTAGTGTAACCATAGCTTATCTAAGGTACTAGTTGAGAGGGCAGATGGTGGTACCTCAGGTGTATATAAGATGTACAAGTTGTTTTATGTTTCAACATGTTCAATCATCTTATTCAAGGTTTGATTCTGAAACTCACGATGAGATGAAGAAAAAATTACTGTAGAATTGAGGTCATGTAGTAATTTACTTACTAAAATAAGATTTATGCATAATTTGGGAACGTAAAACACATTAGTAAGTGCAAAATTGGGACTAAACTTTATACTTCCAACTCATGCTACAGTGGTGAGTGAACCATCAATAGTAACTATTTTTTTGTTATTGGGACATACACATAAGTGTTAAAGTATTTAGAGAGCTTGGTCATGTGATTTATGACTCATGAGTTTATAATCCAAAACAGTGCAAATGGTACATCTAAGACATTTAATCAGTATAAAGCAGAAAACATACCTAAGTATGCTAATAAAATGTACTTGTGGGTTTCTTCAGGTACTTAAGTGGAGTTCTTAGTTTTTCAATCTATATTTTAAACTTATTGAAATATAAAGTTACCACGTCGGAACTAGTATCAGAGACCAGTGCGATTGCCTTTTGACATGATTCAGAAAAATTAGGCAAGGACGACGGGTTTAGTAGGTGAAATGTACCACTTGTTGCGGCTCGGCAACAAGAACAACGACCAAAGGAATCATCACAGGTGGTGGCTGGTGATGTAGTATACCACAGCAACGGCTTGTCTAATGGCTTGAGTGGGCTGCTGATGCAAAGCTGGCAAGGTGGCTGAGCAGCTGGAGTAGGCAGTAGTGGTATGTGTGCGGCTGGATGGCTTGCCTGTAGTTGGGTGTGTGACTGTGTGAGATGCGAGGCTGGCCCGGCGACTGAACACGACTGCAGGTGCAGAGCAGCTGCAGAGAGCAGCAGTTGCTGGGGCAGAGTGGCACAGGATTGTGTGCGCGGCTGGGCCACATGCAGACAAAGGCTAGACGTGTGGCTGAAGGAGCTGGTTATGTGGCTGAAGGCGTCAGCTGGAGATGGCGCAACAGAGGCAGCTGTCTATGAAGGCCAACAGTTTTCTAGCCACTGTGGCAGCCTGGGAAGGCCAGTAGTGAATGGTCCGTGCGGTGGTCAGTTATGAAGAATGATCTCTTTTAGGATTTTCTTATTTCAGTAATGCAAGTCTCAGCCTATCTCTGATATCATGTTAGGAATAATTGAATGTGTATTTTATTGAAAATCAAATCTCTATATATACAGGTTTTTTAAAATAGAAAAAACAAACAATTAATTATGTAGGACATATTTTACCCTAGTAGCATTTAATCTAATTATCTCTTAATTATATATGGTACATTTTTCAACATGTTGTTCCACTTCCACTTAAAATTTCACGAGTTCAATTTTTTCTTAATCTTTTGATAGGTACATCCTCTTCTAGTTGAACTAAGTGTTGAATTGTAAATGAATTCTGTAGAATTTTAGATTTATTTCAAACATGGTCTTAATGTAATCTATTTGTCAGATTTACTTGTTGCTTGTCTGCATGTACATAGAACAAAACGCATTTATTCCATTTCTTTGATACAATCACGAGACGTTGCTTAATGTCTAGTGGTTGAATTTTGTTTGTTTTGTCATGTTTTTTTCCTTATTATTTGTCTGGCCAAAGAATCCGAGTATCCTGGGAATTGAATCACCCCTCTAGGTTATGTCCTTTATTGGGGATGCCATTCAGCCTATATCTTTACATAGCTGCCTATATGGTTGCAGGTGCCGCTTAAAGTTTCTGGACTTACGAAGGCAATTGTGCAAATTTCAGCTGGCTATCATCATTCTTGTGCTGTTACATGTAATGTAGTAAGCATGCTTTTTTGATGGCACTATTGTCTTTTTTTTCTAGCATTAGAGATCAATGGTTCCAGATCAAAGTTTTTTGTTTAATGATCAGTCTTTTATATTCGAAGAGGATGTAGGGAGCCTAATTGATATTTGAATTTCTTTTCACAATCTGTAGAGCTCTTCTGTCACTCGGTGGCATCCCCTTGGTCCACTGTTAATACTTTATCTCTCTTTCTCTTCTGAAAGAAAAAGCATGCATGCTATTTTTTCAATTGTAGGTATTGATTTTTAAATAGTTTTAAATGGTTTTCTTTTTCCTTCATCTTTTAAGGAGATTAAATGGCAAATGCTAAGTGGTATAATTGTCTTTTTTACTAGAGTAGGTATACATACATGTAGAGAGAGAGAGAGTATAATAAGAGTATAAGGTATGATGTTATAGTCAAGAAAGTAGAAGCACAAAAGTGGAACCCCTGAACCAAAAGGGGGAAAGCTAGTAGTTCTTTTTGGTTTAGGGTTTTGTTTTAAAAATTATTTAGGAGTAAAATAGAAAAGAAATTTAAGTAATTTGGGAATAAAATAAAATGGAAAGTTGAGTTATTTAGGACTAACATGCAATAAAAAGTTGGGTATGATAGAGATTGGTTATTTAGGAATGAAATGAAATATAAAGATGCGATATTTAGGGATAAAATAAGATAGGAAATAACTGTAATAGGGATTAGTTAGATTCTGGATTAATAGGAAACAAGTAGCAATTATTCTTCCTTATGTAAATTATTTCATCAATAAAATTAGGAATGAAAAATTGATAAAAAAAATTTTAAGTACCTAACTCTAGAGGTTGTACGATTCTCTCTAAGAATCCTTGAAACCTAATTCTACCATTTTCTATTCCATAATTGGATCCAAGAATTGGAAATTAACAATTTGTTGCGGTGCTTTTCCTCCTTTTGGTTCATGGTCCTTTTTTGCTTTTATGCTTTTGCATCAACCAGGAGACATAAGAAACAAATTTTAAAAACGAATGAAAGCAAAACAAAAAGAGTAACTCATGAGCACTAAAGCTAGATATAGTCTTGCGCTTTGTTTGTAAACTAGACAATGGTATATTGATGCATCCTAGACAAAACTAGCAAGTGCACTAGTTGTATTAGTAATATAAATATGTGAATTTGAGTATTATCTCACGAAAACCAAATTTTATAAACCAATTATTATACTGAAAATTATTATTTGAGAAATAATAATCGAATGAAAGTAAATCCAAGTAAATTATAAAATTAAATAACCACAGTAAATTAAAGATAAATCAATCAATAAAACAATGTTAGACTCCACAATTTTCCTAAACTTGCTAGATATCAATATTAATAATAAAATTTTAGTTAAGATTGACGGGTTAATTCTAAAGTCTGGTTAACTTTATTTAGGGATATAACATTTCAAATTTAAATAAAACTCTTATTCAGACGTTTTAATAAAAATCTACATATAACTAACTCAATTATCTGACCTTATTCAGGAACATGAATACATGCGACAAGTCAATTTCAGATTATTTATTCGAACAAATCTGTTATTAAACCCGTTAAATAAAATAATAATAATCATACATTGAAATCACATTGATTAAAAATCCTAACTTCTCTATTTGACAGATTATTAAAGAATTCAATTAACAAAATGTCAATACAAGTAGTAAACTCAATGAATTTACATTAAATTAACTCAAATATCATTAATCAAAATCAATACTCATCATAGTTTAGGGTTCATGTTTTCCTTAACAAAAACAAATCTATCCCATAATTAAATCTAGAGAGCAAAAACTGAAATTAAAAGAAAAATAATAAAATAAAATCAAACTCTGAATTGTGTCTTCTTCTTGAGCTTGATCTCCTCTCCAATTGAGTTTTTAGTCTTCAAGGAAGAAGAAGAAGAAACCCTCTAACTTAGAACAATTCCTCCCATAAGAAAGATGCCAACCCCTAGAATAGTAATATGTCCTATATATATATTAGGGTAAATAATAAAATATCCTAAATACAAATTTTAAGTAAAATAGGAAAGAAAACAAGACATCCTATACAATTTAGGAAAAATAAAACTTCTGCTTTTTCCACAAATGACCATGCACCTGCTTATGCAGATTGCTGCCTTCAAAATTCTGTGTGGAGAGACTTCAGGACTGATGTGCATCACCATCTGCACGACCATGCATATGCCAGTGCAGGTTTCTACTCTTTTGTGTTTTCATCCAAAACTTTTCAAATTCTTCTAAAATCACCTAAAATTCATAAAATAAGTTAAAATGACTAAATAAACTAAAATCAAGTAAAAAAACTAATGAAAATTACTCAAAACTAACAAAAACTAAATTAAAAACAATCATGATTGTGTATAAAATACATAATTATCATATATACTTGAAAAACACGTGCTTTAGCCCATAAAGAGGATAAAAACACTACCATATCTCAAATACTCTCCTTTTGCCTTATAAGATATCTTAGCTATTTAGATGATCCCTAGCATAAGATTTGACCCCAAAATCACTTGCGTTAGACTACGAAGAAACTAGTCATTTGCAAGATATCTATTGTAAGGTATTCTTATTGAGATTAATGCGAAGAGTAGAAAAAAAGCTCAAAAACCTGAAGTAAAGATATTACATTTTGGGAAATTACTTTAACATCTGGGAGACATTATGCAAATTACAAGTCAGAACTATCAACTTCATCATTTTGGAATTTACATTTGATTCAACTAAGAGAGTATGAAAGTTATACTAGAAGAAGATGAAAATCAAGCTCATTGTAGGATATTGATTTTTATTATTGTGAATGGAATTTTCTCGAAACATAGCCAAAAGGTGTCCTGTCAAACTCCATGCTAGTTTTGAAATCAAGGCCTAGGTTAATCATTAATCACCATTGAAAGAATACTGAAAATCAAACTACCAGTAGTCAACAGGTTTGAGCGGAGACTTGCTGGATAGAAAAGGAGTTTACTTTCAAAAGTAGGAAGACATACTTTCATTAAAAGTACTTTGTGCAATTTACCTATTTATCATCTTTCTTTGCTAACCGGGATGTTGCAAAGAAATTGTAGGTGATTCAATGCAGGTTCTTATGGGGTGATGTGGATGGTAGAAGAAAGTTTCACTTGGTCGTATGGAAAGAACTCAAGAAGCCTATTGCACTGGATGGTTTGGGCATTCGATTGTTGGTTGAAATGAACGAGGCTCTACAGGGTAAATGGCTCTGGAGTTTCATGATAGAGGAGGATGTCTTGTGGAGAAAGATCATTGCGGCGAAGTTTGGGGTAGAAGAAAATGGTTGGTTCACTTGTGCGGCTTTGCAGTCACATGGGAAGAGTCTGTGGAAAAGGATTGGGGCCAGGAAGATGAGGTTCCAACATTGTATGAGATGGAAAGTGGGTACGGTGACAAAATAAGTTTCTGGATGATCTATGGATTGAAGGTGGTTCGCACAGGGAACAATTTCCTCGGATATTCAATATTGCCAGCATAATGGGGCAAAGCTTTGTGACTGTTTAATGGGGGTGGGTGGAGGAGAGGGAGGTTGGCAGGTTGTGGTCTCTAGAAACTTAAATGATTGGGAAATAAGTGATTATGAGAAGATGTTGAGAGCTCTCTTGTGTTTGGCTCCAGATGACAGCAATGATATTCCTCAATGGAAGCTTACTAAAAATGGCTTCTTCACGGTAAAATCTTGGTACAAGTGACTGTCAAATAGCGATATTAAGGCTGTTAGTTTCCCCTATATTCTAGTTCGGAAGGTTAAAGTACTGCTACAGGTCTCCTTTTTTGCTTGGGAGGCATGTAGAGAGTGTATCCTAACTATTGATAAACTGAGGAGGGGGTGGTTTTGGTACCAAAGGGCTGAGGAGAGTTATAATCATTTGTTACTGTGGTGTCCGATGGTATAAATCTGTGGACCATGGTGTATGGTTTGTTGGGGGATCAATTGGGCGGTGGCTGGTTCTGTCAGGGAAGAGTTGGGGGCTTGGGAGAGTTTGAAGGATAGATGTATGTTTGCTGATATGATTCCACTAGCCATTATGTGGACGGTATGGAAGGAAAGGAATAATAGAGTTTTTGAGGGGATTGATGATGTTAACAATTTTGTTGTTCGTAAAAATAGATTGGGTCACCCTCCATCGATAAAGGAGGCCTTTAGAAACATTTTTGTTGCAATGGCTGACTTGTGAATCTTTGTATATAGGTTGCACCCCCTTGGTGCTCATAGTAATATACTTTTCACACTTTTTATTTTAAAAAAAAAATAAAACTACCAAATCATCTCCAAAGCCTTTTCCGCCAGGAAATTTGTCCAACCCAATTGACTCTATTAAATGCTTCATAAAGTCTAGTTTAGCACCGAACCTTCAGATTGTATCCTTGAAGGGATTTCTTTATGATCTTTGTGCCACAAAATTGTTACATGTGATCTAACAAGATTACAGAAAATTGACAACGTGTGAAATATCTGTGGGGTCTTTATGAATTCAAGTCTCGATTGATAGAGTCCATTTTCCCAAAACTAAAACAGTTGTTGTTCTGTGTTTGCTGTGCGAACATGTGAATTGGTGCAAGCACATGCTTATGCATGCATTCCAAAAGAAAATTTCCTAACTCTTTCTCCTTAATATACAAGAAAGGAGCTTATTTTCCTCTTCAATGCTTTAATCCCTCGAAGCCAAACAATGAAGTTCTCTGTTTTAAAGCTTTCACCATTCTAGATTCTAGAAACTACTTATTTCTAAGGGAAAAAAAAGAGATCCTAGAAACTACTATTTGAATAAAGGATTCACAAATGTATCGATGCACTCTTCAAGTAACAGAATACCACAATGTAATGCTATAGGACTTTTAAAGAGAGGAAATAATCCACATAGAAGCAACAATTTCTATTTTCCTTTTCTCGTTTTACTAGGTCTTCTCTTAATGAGATTCTGAGATTGAAATTTCTATGCATGACCAGGAGAAGCTTGTAAAAATTTATATGAAAAGGAACTTAAGAAAATTGGAGGTTAGTACTATTTTTTCTTATCTTTGTAATTAACAAGCAGAAGTGAACTCTAGCTTCAAATTGAAATTTTCCTTTCCCCTTTTTTTTTTGGTTATGTAACTCTTATCCTTGGATCTTGTAGTTTCATGAAATCTTTTTGAATTTTTTGTTTTAAGCAGATAGATATTTACATAGTATGTACTTTGTTATACTCGGCATAAGCATTTACTATATTCTCCATAACAATCTCCATCATTTTATTGTAGCGGATGGGGAGCTCTATGTATGGGGGAAGAACTCGAGTGGGCAGCTTGGAATTGGAAGAAGTAAGAGCCACAATCTGTTCTTTTGTTAATTGTGTTGTAGAAGAGCCACAATCTGTTCTTTCGTTAATTGTGTTGTAGATCATGTTGCCTGGACTGTTTAATTTTAGTGCACACCCTTTTGGAGACGTCAAATTCCTGGTTTGTGTGTTGGATATGTATAACAAACTAATGGGTACCTCAAGTACTTGATGATCCAGAGTTTAGATGTATAATAATAATAACGGGGAGACCCTGTCAAAGGACTCTCAGGTTAGAAGTTGTGAAAGAAAATAAAAATGAGAATGGTGGTTCTTGAATGTCTAAATCTGAGTTTAGTTATATATTACTAATGATCTCAAACCTTTCTTTTCATTTTTGTCACAATATTAACCATTGATAAGCTAATGAAGAGAGGGAAGATCATGACAAACTGGTGTTGCTTCTGCAAAAGAGCAGAAGAGTCTTGTGACCACTTATTAAATGCCTCTTAGCTTACAGCTCGTGGTATATGGCTCTAGGGATCCTGGACTACAATTGGGAGCTTTGGCTTTGGACGGGCATTATGAGACGGAAGAAGCAATTGGGGCTTATTCCTTTGGCAATTATTTGAGTTTTGTGAAAAGAAAGAAACAGGAGAGTCTTGGAGAGGGTTGAGAAGAGCCTAGATAGACTAAGAGAGTAATGGTTCTAAACACTTGGTATTTTGATTTTGCGATAACAGTTGGTCAATGGAAAATCTAGGTGAACTTATTGACATAGTAACTAATATATAAAGTTTCTCATACATGGGTCTTGCACTCCCCTGGTGCATGTAATTAATATAATACGTACTTTTTATTTTTTTTAAAAGACTGTTTTATTATGTACGATACCATCTTAGCTACACTTATATTAAGTTGTTACTGTTTAAGTCAAATGGATCCAAGAAACTGTATCCAATTTTTGCACTTTTTTGACTGGGTCTCCATATATTTTACCATAGACTTGTCAAGACAGAACCTCAGATCTGTACCCATATTTCGCACTTGTACCTGAGTTTGAGCAACATATGTTTTAGGTGATATTATTATCCTTGCTGACCATGTCATCAACACTTCCTTCTTGTTTAACATTTTTTAGTTTCTGTGGCACGAGCTCTTTAGAAACCAAAGAAATGACAGCTTGGATGAGTTTCCTACTGAATGATATATTGTACTGATGTGCAGAGGCAGCAAACATAGTTCCTGTGCCTACCAAAGTAGAATGCTTGAGTGGAATCACTGTTAAATTGGCTGCGTTAGGCTCAGAGCATTCAGTTGCTATCACTGGTTTGAATCTGGAGCCATGTCCTGATGAAGATTACATTTTATTGTCATTACTATTTTAGTTATCTCTTTTAGAAATTATGGAACTGCTAGGAAGTAGTACTTTCTTGATTATTATTTATACTTTCACCAGATGAAGGTGAGGCACTAAGTTGGGGAGGAGGAGGATTTGGAAGACTTGGCCATGGTCATGAATCCAGCATCTTTGGGTTCTTAAGAAGCACAAGGTTTTACTGTTGCTTATTTAAAAAGAAAAAATTACTGATGGAAAATTGAAATATGCTGTAACTGTTGCCAAAAAATTGGCATGGATTGGGCATGCATGTGGCCAACCATATTATGGAGTAAAACAATGAAGATTTTTAAATTTCTGAGATGGTCGGGGTTAGATCGGTGGATGGCATTGCCATCATTACAGTAAATTATAAGCTATTGCATTAGTAGCAACATGTTGCACATGCATGGACCTAAGGTTATCTAACAATGGCATCGTGTTTGATGTCTTCCGACAGTTTGTCTGAGATACATAATACATACATGATATTGATACATATATGCAGAATACTAGTGTGTCGAATATAGTAGATAGGCAGAAGATACATGTTCAAGAGTTTGTTGTTCATTGTGAGCTTTTGACAACATAGTTTCCTTATAGATATGTGGAAGTTAGTTATAACTCCCGTTTCTTTCTATTTCTTTGCCTCAAAATTTTATTTCTTTTACTTTGTAGCATATGTTCTTCTATGCAGTGAATATACACCTAGGCTTATTAAGAAACTTGAGGGGATCAAGGTACTCTTTCTTGTTAAACTTTGACCACATGTACCCAAGAGAATTTGCTACTTTAGTTGATTATTATTATTATTATTTTATTTTGGCTGTGTTATTTGTGATTCTAGGTTAAAAAGGTTGCTGCTGGGTTGATGCATTCAGCGTGTATTGATGGTATTAATTGGCTGTTTTTTGTATGTATCATTTTATGTCTCACTTTTCTGACCATTGATATCTTTGATGTGCCTGAGTCATGCAGAATCTGGCTCTGTTTTCATATTTGGTGAAGGACCTGCAGATAAGCTGGTAAGTGAAAGAATAGCGTTTTCATTATTTTCACCGTTTCAGTTCAAATGGTTGACCACATCAGATGGTTGTTCTACCAATCTCTCTGATCCCTCCCCCCCTTCCCCCTCAGTGATGACAAATAACTTGTTAATGGAAAAAAATTCTAGGGTTTTCAAGGTGTAAACAATGATACAACACCATCAATGATCAGCAAACTGCCACATGCAGAAGAGGTTGCATGCGGTGGCTATCACACATGTGTGGTAACAAGTAATTCTTTTTATCTTCAATTATTTTATTTACTAGTTCATGGACCATCCCACTCTTAAGCAACCAAAATTATGGAGGAAGTAACTGGAAAGATGCTGAAAATGTGGTTTTACAAGAATTAGAAGATGCAATCTTGCAAGTTGTTGCCTGTTTGGAGTCTACTTCCCTAGACGCCTCTTTATATTTCTTGTCCTCTGGTGGCAGGGATGTATGTTTTATCACAAATCATCAAGAGCAAGCCTTATTCCATCCTCAGAAAATAAATCATTTCTATTTCTTTGTTGATATTCCACCTGGTTGCAAAGAACTACATCCTACATTGAAATTGCAGCCAGTTGAGACAGTCTTCCTTTCTTCTTCCCCCTCACTGCAAGTGTTTTATCATATCATAAACAGTATGGTTGTATTAATGAAGTTAATGCAACCATACTTACTGAGGAATCGCGAACCTCATATCCCCTGTTTATATTATTTTCTTTTCTCTCTCAAAAATGGATGCATTAGTGAAGCGGAAGGGTTGTGTGGTATGAAAGCTTCTGTATGTTTTCCTTCAAAAAGAGGTACTGTATTGTTACTCGGGTTGATTAAATAAAAACATCATTATAATCATGCATCCAAGTAACATCAAATTGATGTGTGAAATTTTTATAGACTGTCTACCACAACAACATAATGAATACACTCCACTGCAAATATCCCTAAACTGCTGTGTGAAATTTTTGTAAACTGTCTATTACAACAACATAAGAAGTATACTCTATTTCAAATATCTTCATCGAAAGCATTTGTGTATCGAGTTGGATTAAGTATCAACGAGTTTATTATATTTTTGAATAAAAAAAGTATTTCATGGCGGATAGGTTCCCCTAGTGGAAGTAGTCACAATGTATTAAAAACTCGACATATTCTTCTACTTTTGAAAGAAAAAAAAAAAGAATTGGAGTATGAACAATGACACATGGGCAAACGTTAGAAAGATAGAAGAATTAGGCTGGAGATTCTAGTCATTTTCTGATCAGTTAATCTTATAAATGTGGGAATTTGTAGTATCTATTTTTACACAGATGAGGGAGTTGGTTTCTTCCAGCAAAGGCTGTTACCTACTCCTCAGGAACAGTTAAGTTTCCTCTTGTATAAATTTTGAGGTTGGATTAAATGAAGGATATGAATAATTTGTTTGAAAAAAGTGTTGGTTTCTTTCGTTAACTCAGAGATAAAAAAGTTCTCTTAGCGCTCCCTTGTCATTAAGAGATCGAAGGTGTCTTTCTGAGCAATTCCTTACCTTCTTTCACTACAAACCCATAGCTATATCCAATTTAGGGACGTAACAATTGGAATCAGGCCTGACAGTTATAGGTGACTTACACTCTTCTATACAATTTCTATTCCTTCGTGCTAGCAGTCAAGCACGTATTTAGGGCAAGAGTGGTCTTATGGACTGTAGTCTACCCAAAATGAATGGATTGTATACTCCAGAATTATCCCAACTAAGTGAATTTGTGTATAATATCTTACCCATGGTGGAAAGAGGAAAACAGATTTGAAGGATTAGGCTAGACGATATATGGAAAGCTGTTCATAACTTTTTTGTCTTAGTTTCCTTCTTGGTGTAAACAGAATTTAGTTAGTAGGCTAGTAAACGTTTATATATTAATTTCTTTTTTGTTTCATTTTTCCCATTATTCTCATAGGTGGTGGGGAATTATACTCTTGGGGCTCAAATGAGAATGGCTGTCTCGGCACCGGGTATCTTGAACTTTAAAAAAAATTGATCCTCAACCTAGTATAGAACACTGGCAATATTAGCTGCATGAATTTTTAATACCTCTTAATCCTTTTGTGAATATCATGTTGGCAGTTCTACAGATGTCTCTCATTCACCTGAAAGAGTTGAAGATCCTTTTCTGAAGTCTCCTGTCTGCAAGGTCTGCGTCACTCTTGATAGTTCGATAAATATCAGCATGAGAAACTGTGTGGTCTCTGATGGTTGTTGCTTTTGCTTCCGTTATTTAACTTGTGACAATAATAGCTCATCAGAATTGGGAACAGGTGATAGAAAAGCATTAAAAGATCCTAAATTCTGATAGCCTGATCTAACCTTGAGATTCTAGCATGAATTTCTTATCCCCCCCCCCTCTCTCTCTCTAGCTCATTGAATGTGCTCTTCTTTCTTTTCTTTTCAATCTCTAATAAAGTCTACATGGACAGGTATCCTGTGGTTGGAAGCATACAGCAGCTATTTCAGGTAATCTGTTGTATACTAACCCAAATGCTATTTTTATCATCTACAAGGTTTTTTAAGTCAAAGTTTTATGAAATACAATAATGATTTTCTTTTTTTGGGTGAAAGTGCAATAGTTTTAGAAAATGTTAAATGTATGTCCATACATTTGCTGGAAAGCATGGCTGATAAACTGCATTTTAGATCATTTTTGGTTCAAAAATCAGTCAGATTTTTCTGGTTGTATGCATAATCATGTCCGCCCATCTTGGGTTTAACTTTTAGATTTAGATTACTGCATAACATATTTATCCATTTAAGGGAGTTTACAATTGAAGCTTGGGAAGAAACTTTCCTACATTTGGCCCCTAGATATATGAGATTATGGTGGATAAGGAATTTCTTTTTAATAGAAAAAGAAGCTTTATTAAGAGAAGAGGGAAGAAGTATGGAATAGGAAACTTAACTGCTCATGAGGACGAGATGATATTTTTATTTAATCAAAAAGTAAACAAAAGGAGAATAAGATATCCTTCTAAGGATATCAGCGATAAAAAAGAAAGAAAATATTGATGCAACGTAAGTGCACAAGATAAAACTGTTAATGAGTAAAGATGATAGCCTCCCAATTCTGAGCTCCTATCTTAGAGAAATGTCCATGGGCCTTTGCCCATATGGTTGCAAAAAAAAATCACTCTCTCAAATAATCATATGGAGATGTATGTCTATCCTTGAAGATTCTTCGGTTTCTTTCAATAATGTCCAAATATGACCCCTCTCTATAGTGGCCTCGCTTCCTTTCTTACCCAATGCCTTTACTACATATAGGAAGGTCTGAACCATAGAGGTGACTCAGTTAAGTTCAAACATGCTAAACAATCTTGTCCGCATCTTCCAAGCAATCTCATAAGGAATAAATGGGAATGAGATTAACGTCCTCTAAAACGAGATGGGAATATATCAAGATAGAGTGCCTTGATGGCGATGAAGTTGTAACATCTCGTTTGTATTGAGTCTTTGATGCATAGCAGTCTAAGTAAACACCTTAAACTTTGATGGGACAGAAGCTTTCCAGAACACTTTAGCAATGTGAAACAGGCTGAAATGCTGGGCTTTAATAAGCTATTCAAAGAAAAGACTTGCAGGTGTATATTCCGGAAAGTTCTAAAGACCAGGTTCTGGTGTCAGAGTAGGAAGATATGTGAATTGGATCTAGTAATCCCAATAGGCTTTGCAATTCAAGGGTCTCCTTGTCCGGAAGATTATGGGTAAAATGAAGGTTCCATGCCACGCTTTCCTCACTAGTGGAAATGAATTGCAAGACTGAGGTATTGAAAAAAAAACGAAAAAAAAGACTGGGTTATTATGTCCAGATGATAAGTTAAACAAGTGAGGGAACTGAGCGGTTAAAGGTCGATCCCCCCATACAATTTGGTTAGTGGCCAAAACAAATGAAGGGCTTGAGAGATGGATTTCCAAGGGCTAGGTGGATAAGGAAATTAAAAAATAAAATATACTGAAAAATGACAATAGTTAGAAATTTATTAATTCCAAGCTTCCCAACATCTCAATTAAATACAATAATTACGTGACCTTTAACTATGTTATTATTAATCTCGATTCTTCATAATCTCTTGTTTCTTTAATAATAGTTTACACTCCTAACCAAACAGACCCTAGAAGGCATATTAACTCTTTGATCACTTCTAACCAACTCACTTTAGCTGAGTTGGTTATGTGCACTCCTCTATAGCAAGCAGGAGAAGGTTTGAAAGTTATACTAAGCTTTTTGCACCCAGCCGAAAACAAAAAACCTCACTCTTTTCTAACTCTATTATATTTGTGCGTTCGCGAGTGCGTATGAGGGAGGGACTATATTATTTGTAAATAATATATCTACAAATGTTACATCCATTTTGTTCAAATGAATTTCTTTCTTAATCTTTCAATCTTGTGGTGAACAGCAGAGACATCTCGCTAAAAAATGCTTGCTTACTACTGCCAGAGTCAAATAATGTGAATTTATTTTGGATTTTCAGATGGCATTCTCTTCACCTGGGGTTGGGGAGGTTCTCATGGAACATTTTCTGTAGATGGGCATTCTTCAGGCGGACAATTGGTTTGCTTTGGCCTCTCTTATATGAGAAATGCTATTATCAATTATTTTCTGCAATTTAAGAGACCTAAGTTCAATATTGCATGCTCTCTCTCATTCACATGTTTGAATTTTGGCATTAATGTAGTCTGCATTTAGACAATTTTCATGCTCCTGATAGCTTTCAAATCTTTGGCTCTGTTGTCTGATGACATTGTTGCTAATTCATTGTTTTTGCTTTATGGTGTTGAACTTTCAATGATTACATGATTCTGTTATAAATAGGATGTTTTATTAAACGGAAAGATCGGTCTTCTGGACAAGTGAAACTTAGCATCAAGTTATTACATTTGTCACTTTCTGGTCCCTATTACGTATAGAATATTCTTGCATTAGTTTACATTTGTGTGACAAATTAAATAAATTTTATGAGAAGCTTGTAGAAGAAATCTGATTTGTTTGAAGAGGATTGAAATCTGTGGCTTATGATTTCATGACTCATGAATTTATTTGCTTAGGCAACTATACAAATGATGTGATGACTCAGTAGACTCTAAGCTTAAACCAAAAGGTGCAGCCTGAAGCTTAAACCAAAAGGTGCAGCCTGAAGCTTAAACCAAAATGTGCAGCCTAAAAGATCTGTATATTCCAGTTTTAAGTTGCACGACATTGCTTTTGTAATAGTTAATAAGCATACTGCTACCCAACTCTGCCTTTGATAACTATAGTGGTAATATAGTTCCATCTAATATTTTCAATTGAAAAACCATTTTAAGATTTTTTAAATACTGTTATTTAATGACTACAGTATCTTGTTTTTTAGATTTTAAAACTACAGATATGTATTGCGATAGAGAAATTGTTTCTTATAATTTTGCATGATACTGTGCCTTGTTCAGCTTTGCAAGCTTAGATATTTATGTTCTACCTTTTTTGGTAGCGCTGTGGGCATATGCACTGGGAGCTGAAAACCCATTTAAGGGCACTTAGGCCACTGAGCCATTGTTGCTCATGTTTTCTGCTAGCTTAAGAATGTAATGATAGAAACGCAATTCCATGAGATTTGGGTAAAATCTTTCTTCTCGAAAAATCAACTTCTTTCCACTTACTTTATCAATTTTTAAACTACTCATACATATAACAAACTAAGGGGTAGTTCATTGGACTTCAGGATACACAATAGGAGATAACCATATTTCTACCTTTATTTTAAAAATAGAAGAGTAGAGTAGGTAACTCTATCTTTTATAACCTTCTCAATATAAGTATGAGCCCCAATAGATCCTAAGTTATTAGATAACATGTACACTAGTTTTCTTTTATCTAGCGACTAGCATTAATCACTATCATCGTTGTTACTACTATTTTCAGTACCTGATTCGCACTACACTGTAGTTAATTTCATGAAATATTTGCTTCTCTATACAGGGTCATGGAAGTGATGTTGATTACATAAAGCCAACAATGGTGAACTTTGGGAAGAATGTGAAAGTGTTTCAGGTGTCATGTGGATTCAATCATACAGGCGCCATTCTTGAATACATCTAAGTTTCTGCCAACATTTTTATTATGCTTAAGGAGGTTTTCTTCCCATTATAAGTCTTCTATTCCTTCATGTAATCATATTGTTGGATACCAACTGAACATCACAAGAATTCTCTGCAGCAACAAAAATTTCAGGTAGAAAGCACTTGAGGATGAGATTTTATAGGTAAAATGAGGTCCATACAAATCGTATTCCTTGTTGTTTATGTAGAAATAAATAATCAATATCTAGATAAAAAAATTTTGCCCGAAATGGCCCTTCTGTAAAATAAAATATTTAAAAAATATACAAATACTGTCTATATTGGAAGCAATTCATAAGTAAATTCATCTTCTGTATTTGACTGATAGAATAGAGGTTTTAGGTCGTTTCAGCCATCAAGCAAAAAGTATTTTTCTTGAAATATGATTGTGTTTAAAAGTAGCAATGAGTTGGGATTACTTTCTTGGTTTTGTTTTTCCTTTTTGCTATTCTTGGCAATTTTTCCTGCAAATTTACGGCGGAGATGTAAAATTCTGGTGAGCCAACAGGTATAACATGTTTTCTTCGGCTGAAATGGTCCATTACCAATTTTCACCCCGCACATTTACAATTCCATTGACAGCAAATAATAGGGATGGATGGAAGATGTATATTTGAAAGTTCACCTGTCTCATCTTGAGTACCATTGTCTGTGTTAGATTTCTTCTCTATCTACCTCCTTTCTTTTCACTGTTAAATCTTGATTGGTTCCCTATCATTTTGTTAATGCTAGAGCAACAACTTATTATGATAGCAGCTTGACAAAAAACTCATCTTATGTATAGCATTAAACTCATAACTTCTTTCTTCTTCGGAGTTAAAAGGCACATTTTCTTAAGGTGTATTTATATGTAGGAATCTACTGGCCTGATTCTTTTTATACTTCTTTTCTTTCCCTCAAAATTGCACCTTTTGAACTCATCTTTTCGAACTGATGGCGAAAGGTTGTTAGTTAGAGCAATGAACATCACCTAACTCTGCTTGGAATGTTTATGGTTTTGTCTTTTTGAAATTTAGAAATAGGCATGCTGCTGTATGACCTGAAACACAGTGCAGAAAAGCTGGTGAGAGATGATCCATTGACATCAATCTGTATATCACATGGGTCTATCTCACCATTAACTGTCTGAGGAAGCAGAAAGCAGGACATGGGCATTTGTGATGGAGCTGTTGCATTTATTTCTATCTAACTCAATGCCTGTTCTGCTAAAACCAGGCACCAGCCAAGCATCACCCATTCATAGATGCTTCTTTTAAAAGTTTGAACTTTCAATTTTCAAATACCTCTTCTGATTTTGTTTATCATTCAACATATATCATTCACTCTCTCACCTCTATCTACATGCATGCATACATATCTATGTGAGTGTGTGTGTGTATATATATATATATATGTAAGTTTATGTGTGCACTTTTTGGGGTTCAGATTTCAGACTTAATTGGAAATACTTTACATTTAAAATGTGGGTTTCCCTTTAAAAAAAAAAAGGAAAAAGAAAAAACAAAACAAAACAAAACCATGTGATTTAGAATTTGCAATCATTTTGAACAGTATGGTTGAATTTGAATACAACCAGGTCAAACATATATGGTGAAGTTATATATTTGTATATTGATAAAATCATTCGCTATTTTTCGAAATTCAATCTTTTTTTTTCGAATAAATTATATAATCAAAAGAAACTATGAATCGAAATAGAAGAAATTATTCTACCCATGAGTAAATATTTTGTAAATTATACCCAAATAAGATATGGAAGTACAAACTAAAACAATATGAAGTTACAAAATTAGTTAAAAATTGTTAGTACTATATAAAAAATATTTTTTTTTTAAAAATAACTGTTAATATGAATAATAAAAATTTTACTATAGTTATTTTTGTAAATTCAATATACATAATGAAGAAAGGAATACAGAAAGAGTCGAATACAATGAAATAAGAAAATTAATTTATTCAGAATAAATTTTGAGAATTACATATAACAAAATATTCTTAAAGTAACTTATTTTTTAATGTAATATGGCCCAAAAATTTTCACATCGCTTGAGGAGTGTACTTGATCATGATCCTGCAGTCAACTCATCAGCGTTTACAGCTCTGCTATTTGACTCTTTTGATAGTTTGAATCTGCATACAGGCGTACAGTCAAATGTTTTCTACTTTCAATTTTTCTAAAAATTATACAAAAGAAGATCCTAGCATGGAGCCACAGATTGCTTAAATGAGTATTCAATAATTGAGCTGCCAAACTTTTTTGCATGAAATACATGCTCTAATAAACTACATAATTACTCAATATATATATATATATATACATATATATGTACACCTATTGGAACTTCTATATCCAAATCTAAACTATATGTTAAAAAATAATAATAATAATAACAGTTATTGTTTTAGAACAAACATTACATATTTGTCACCAAATTTCTTTTTTCCTTAGCGTAATACTATCTTCTTTTAAATATATTTATTTTAATGTAATCGAACTTATAATATTAAAAAAAATTAATTAATATAAATAACTATATAAACTTATATTTTGCGATATATTATAATTCATATCTAAAAGTAAATAATAGATCATATTGTAGCTGACATTAATGAAATAATTTGATCATATCCGATCTAGACATACTTATTCTAATCCCAATGCTTATTTTTGTCACTATTGTACCTTTGATGAGAGATGGAAAAAACTAATCCTTTGTAGATATGTTATTTTGTATTTAGTTGCTAACCTCTTATATGATTGCTCTTTATTACGAATAGCGATCAACATAATTTGAGCTTCAAGCTCTTCTATGTTTGAACAAAATTTAAAACAAGAACCAGTCTATTCTCTTTAATGTGTTCGTACTAGCAACACTCAGTTTTCTACATACTAATTAAGATCACATTAGATGTGAATAATCAATAATCAAATTTAGAGTTTCTCCTTTCCTATCAAGGTCACATGACCTCTTTCCAGCAGGAGTTATGTGACTTGTAACTTTTTTAAAAAAATTTATTCTTCCATATAGTATACCATGTAATCTCTTTTCTTTACAATTCCAAATATAATTTTGGTAGATTTGGTATGAAAAAAATTTAAATTACAAAAAAAATAATAATCATTAGTCATAATCTGAGCAGTAACTCTCTTTTTCTCTCATATTTATATTGTAGTTTTAACTCTTTTAATTTCAATTGACATTTAACGTTACTAGTCCAATAAGTTCTACTTATTTACTTTGTGAATATGTACCAACACACATGAACAAAAATATTATAAAACGTTTAAATTGTTTAAATTATTACATGATATTAGAGTTCCTAATCACTTGTGGTATATATTTTGATAAATATATATTAATATTATAAATAACTAAAATAATAGTTGTTCGAGACAAATTGCATGAATATTTGAACTTACTAAGTTTGAGTTGATATCAAAAAATTAAATCGGAACGATACGAAGACAATTCATTAATACAGTTTTAATTATTATTTTTATTTAATCCAATGGAAGAATAATATTCCAAAATTATGAATATTTTAAGATTCTAATTATAATTTTTACTGGGTATCAAGTATTTTTTATCCCTGAATATTCTAACTTTTTTTTTTATTTTTCATACCAATATTCACAACAACAACAAAAAAAAAAAATCATATAATTTAATATCCCTACCAAGTTCTGATATATCAAATTTTATTATATTTTAATAGTTGGCTACTACCATTATTATTATTATAAACTTTAATACTATACGGTGTAGATAAGATAATAATAAATGACAATTAAAATATTTAAAAAATTATAAACACGTGTCATTATAAACAAGAAAATATCAGGCATTGATACTTCAAATCAATTTGATACACGTACACATGCCCCACGTATGTATCTATACATATATATTATTGAAAACTGAATATATTCGTTGGTAGTAAATTAAAGAGAGAGGAAAAAAAAAAAAAATTTGATCAAAAATCAAGAGGTCCTAGAAATCCGCAATATATTACTCTCTCCTCTTTCGCACCTTTTCACCATCACCAATCTTCATCATCATTAACGCATAATTGATCATCAACCCTTTGTGGTCCCCACTCTACACGTATTGTACAAACTGAAAAACCAATCACCTGCTGCCACGTATTCCTTCCTGTCAGCATGCTCTCGTATCCACGTGCTCTTGTCCCCTGGGGCCCATTGTCCGCAGATCGTACGCTTCCCACATTTAATGCATCACGTGGCGATGCACGTAGCGTACGATTCTCAGAGGATCTTGGCCGTCCATTTCCTAACCAAGTTTTGAGTTGATTATTTTTTTTTTACAGCAATGAAAATGATTGGTCCACGTAAGCGAGGAGTAATTGCAAAGGCTTTGAATTTGATTTTCTTCCCCTCGTTGCTCGGGCACTTTTCATCGGTAGGCTCCCGCTGACACCGACATGTCCGGTTTCTAAGTAATTCCGTAATCGCCGTTGGATCGAAATGTTTGGACGGGTGAGATTTCGTATTACTCGATCGCCGTCTTTTCCACGACGTGTTTCAAGGAAGACGTCAGGTGTGCCCTATATAACTTGGGGTGGTAACAATTTTCATGTATTATTAGGAAGAAAATGAGATTAAATAGAGCAAAATAAAAGTATTTAGTGGAAATAAATTTACCAACAAAAAAAAAAACGAAATAATGTATATTAATTTATATGTTCTTACCATTTACTTTAAATTAATTTAACATATAATAATAAATAATATGATGCTTCACCCTTAAATTTAAGAACTAAATTTTTAAAATCCTTAATGCATATTGAATTATGGGAATTTAATTTTGTAGATGAAAATAATTTAAAAAATATATTTAATATAGTTTTTCTAAAACAAATTCTTAATTTATATGTTAAAATTACGCAAAAATAACATAATTTTTTTATTATTTTACTGTTGCAATAATTTTAAAATAAAAACCAAGTGTAACATATTCTTATATAGTATATGTATTCCCCTTATCTTGCCTCTCCATCTCCTCCAAGGATGTACATGTCATGTCATGTCATATTAAGATCACCTATTCTATGTCTTTTTTAATATTTAGTTCTTTATAATTAAGTATGTCTTTATGATAAAGTTCATTGCTCTATCATCATTATTTTTATTTTTTTAATTCAATTGATGTTTGTATCATATTAGAAATTATTTTTTCGTAAACACTTTTTTAGAATACATTTCATAAAGCGCATTAAATTAGATAAGTAAGCACATAAACAGTTAAAAATTTGGCCGAACTTCAATTAGTTAACCAATTTTACTGATTGACTACCTATCTTCCTTGATTCTACCTATTACTATCCTCAATGAAATCTTTTCATTTTGTTGCTAAGCTCTCTTTGTTCGTCTTATTATTTTTTTTTTTGTATGCAATATTTAGTTTTTAATAACTGAAATATGTAATACAAAGTTGTGTCAAATATTTAATATTGTTAAATATTTCTTGTGCTCAACCTTTTATTAGTATGTTGGACTACTATAATATTATTGAGTATATTTCTAGAGCACAATCTTTAATATTCTACTATGAATTATGTTAACTTTTTCCATGCGTTCAACCTTTAAAATTCTACTAACTCTCTTCAATGTTTATGTCTTCAAATTTTTTACTACGCACTATTTAGCTTTTAATAACTAGAATATATAATACCTATTAAGTTGTGTCAAGTGCTTAATACTGTTGAATATTTCTTATATTCAACTTTAAAGATTCTTTCTCAATTAGTACGGACTTCTCTTACTTATTAACATTATTAAGCATCTTTATAGCATAACCTTCAAGATTCTACTGTGAATTATGTGACACTTTCTCATTTACTCTCCCTTCAGAATTCTACTACCTCTTTTTAATGTTTATGTCTTGGATTTTTTCGGTATATAATATTAAGTTTTTAATAATTGAAACATGTTATATATATTACGTTATGTCAAGTATCAATTAATATTTTAGACTTCTCTTAAATATTTAACTCTTTAAAGTATAACCTTCATGATTCTACTGTAGAAAATATTTTTCCGTGTTCTTAATAGTTTTGGGCATCTCTTATACTTGGCCTTAAATACTCTCTATTTGCTTTTTATTGACATACTCATGCGTTCGATATAAGAATTTTACTATTTAGCTTATTGAATTGGACAACTATAAGGGCTTCACTTTCCTCATAGCATGATATTAGTTTTTTTTACTACTATAATAATTTATAATTTGCCTTGGCTTACTCTAGTACCATGCTTTGAAAGTTCTGTTAGCATTTATGGGAGTTAAATGTAATATTGAGAATATTCATAATTGATGCTAGAGAAATTATTATGATATTGAGCAATCTAGTATTAGTTGCTTGAGTATCATGTGACATGCAATAACGTATAATGGACATATGAAAGTGCATGCAAAGAGGTCTTTTTTTTTTCTTACCCTCTTTACTTGTTATCTTTTATTTTCTATGAATTCTTATCATGGATCCTAATAATTGACCTTATCCCATCCTAAATACTCTCTCCAAAAAATGTCATGAAGTATAGGTATTCTAGTTTTAGGACATATCATCCACATGATGTTGGGATATAATGGTGAGAGGGTCACATTTCTTTAAGCATCTTGCTTAAGGTACTTTGTTTTTTGTTTCTTATCTTTCATGTTTAAGACTTTATAAACACGTAAAGACAAATTAACACTACAAAATCTGAGAAGTTCTAAGGCTTTTTAAGGTTGCATTAGCTCTAGCATTAGGCGTAAATAATGCCCCACTTGTCTTGCATGAGCTAATGCTCGATTTTTCTTTATTAGTTATCTTATGTATTTTTATCATGTATCTATTATTAAGTCGCTTTAATGAATTTGTTTTACTAACGGGCATCTCTAGATTGTCACTATATCTAGTACTTTACTAATATTTAATGCAATTAAAATTTATATGAATAAAGTAATATTTATGAACTTATCTAGATATAATATTAATTCATTGTTTTTAATTATTATAGATATTTATGAATTATACTTAAACTATTTATGTTCTACTATTGTAATTTCATTACATGAACCTTGACATTGCACATTTTATTAAATATTTATTGTTTTGAAGCAATTTATGATAAAATGTTATTTGCTTTACATTATTATAAAAGATCTAATAAAAATATATTTAAACTAGTTACAGTAATGTTGGTCCCTTATTAATATTTATTATCATTTATTTCTCTTTGAAAAACAAGAAATATTTTATTAAATTAGAAGGTGACAAGAATAAACCAATTAGAGTAGCAAAAGGTACTCAATAGTTTACCAGGCACACTATTATATACTAATATATAATAAGTAACATTATCAGTTTTAACATAAATAAATATATATACAGATATGTATATATATAACAGAATTAAAATTTAATAA
The DNA here is from genome assembly GCF_054855325.1 of Carica papaya. NCBI lineage: Eukaryota > Viridiplantae > Streptophyta > Magnoliopsida > Brassicales > Caricaceae > Carica > Carica papaya. The sequence goes on from NC_142314.1 coordinate 4,348,635, forward strand.
TTAATATAATTGTTTGAACTCTCTTTATCTCTCTCTCTTTGCATCATATATAATATAATTATTTACTTAATAGAATTGTAATTAAATATAATTTATAAAAAAAAATTTCTATAAAATGCCCTAGTTAAGAAATGCTAACAATTATTAATATATATATATATATATAGTGTGTGTGTATTTAAATTATTAGCAGATTTTTAAATATTACTTATTAGTGTTAAAATATTACTTATTAGTTAACACTGACCTTATAGAAAACAGTTCATTACCTACAACCTTGGCCGCAGAAGAAACCTTAAACAAATTTTTTGAAATTTTTTTTTGAACATATCTATTTTACTTTTACATAGATGATATTACTTGATGACACAAAATGGTATCAGTGGAAAATGATTATCGGTAAATAAAGTTTACTTTTTTTTTAGAGAGATACAATAAACTAATCTCATAATAATTAATATTCTTCCGATCACAGTCAATTTTAATAAAAATAAAATCATAAATCAATCTCCTAAAAATTTTATTTAAAGTAATATATGATAATTTTTATGCATCTCATGTCCTTTTTCTTTTTACTCTCGACACTATGTTATTTTTTCTAGATGAATTCACTCATTATATAAAAGTCTTTTTTTTTTTAACGTGAAAATTAGAAATCTTTGAGACTTTTGTCAAGTTTTATCATTATTCTCACTTAATTCAATGTCAAAGTAAAAGAGTTTTTGATGTAATGGATGAGGCATTGAAATCGCTTATAAAAAATATTTTCCTATACTAATCTAAATATGTGTGATAAATATTATTTCAATACAATGGTCTTGAACATTGCAAAGCAATCTCCTCACTATGTCAACTTTGAAGTCAATTATCTAAATATTACAATCTTCCTAACTCTAACCTACCCTTTATGACAACTTGGGCATGATTGAGCCTCAAATTTACTTGCCCAAAACTCTAATTCATTATCAATCAAGCATGGCAATATATGAATGGTTCACGAGAGAATAAAAAACTTCAGGTAATTAGACATAATATGTTTAAGATATCATCAATTGTGAGCTTTAATTGTATTGTAGTTCTTCTTATATGTTTATTAGCTAGTCTAGTGCTAATTGGAATAGATATCAAAATATTGGACTCTCTATAATTGGATATTGCATTTTTCTTGGATCTAACTTGATCTTATTGAGTGATAGTTAACATATTTTAGTGCTTGAGTGGATATCACACAATTGTTTCTTTAGTGGCTAATTTAATTTAGATTTAAAATTTTCTTCTTGGACTCTATGTTCTCTTACAGGCTAAACATGTTCCTTGATATGATAACATAATTACTTTTTATAATATGATAATATAATTTCTTTTTACATGTCATCTAATCCAATTCAACATACGTATTATAAATATTTTGAGTGGAACATACTCTTGGTCTGTGGAAAAGTTCAATTTATACAATTTCATATTTGTTGACGGCTATCTTCATCAAAAAATTTTATATATCTTGAAATGTCTTCACTTATTGAGGGCCAATAGCATCATTCTCCAATGCTAAGTTTGAGAGGGACGATAGAATATATTCGTATTTGATTAATTTTATAACAAAATTTGTATTTTGCTTTTAGAAGAGTTTTACTTCAAATGAACTCTTTCTTATATCTCCTATATAAACACACATACATCAAGAATGAAAGTTTATTCAGGAATTTTTACATGGGTAAGTTATCATCATCATCATCATCATTTAATAATAATGATGATGATGATGATTATTATTATTATTATTATTGATAATATTATCAAGAACACATGGGTAAGTTATGAAAAAGTCAATTAATTGAATAGAACTGTGAAAATTGTGAAAAGAAAATAAATAGATATATAGGAGCTGGATACGCCTTCCCTATGAATTGAAGAAGACAAAAATGTTGTTTTGTCATTGTCACATTACATATATTTAGAGAAAGTAACATTTTTTCTTTCTTGAAAGACAAAACCAGAGAAATATATAAATGTAAATAAAACTATATGTACATATACAAAATAAAATAAGATAAATTATAACAATGAAAGTCAGGTTCTCAGGCAGGCCGTGCGGGCATTGGATCGTACACAGAGGGTTGAATTAAGAAGAGAAGATAGAAAGAAAAAAAAAACAAAGAAAGAAAGAAAGAAAGAAAGAAAGAAAAGCTTTTAAAAAAATAATAAGGTAATGATGAAAGAATCGCCATTAAAGGGAAACAAATGTCTCGTGTCAAGTGTTGTTGTATTGAATAATAAATACCCATTTTGTCTTCTTCTACTCTTAATATTCTACTTCATACTATTACTATTACATGTTTGTTTTGACCTAAAAGGAAGCTCGGCAGCTGGTGGTAGCAGGTAGCAGGTAACAACTACAAAATCTTTTTTATTTAAATTAATTAAATAAATAATTAGACAATGACTGATCACCTAGGAAATGAAAGAAACTTAAAAGGGTTTGTTTTTGTTTTTTTTTTTTGTTTAATTTAATTTTCATTTTTCTGTCTTCGATTAAATTTAAATAAGTTTTGTGGGTGGAGTGGGTAAAGGCGGATTGGGTTTATCTTGGTTACTAAAATACCATTTTGCAAAAGCTAATTTAGGAATCAAATTTAACTGCAGTGTAAAAGCAGAATTAGGGTGTGTTCACATGTATATAAAGGAATATCTGGGTTAGGGTTTTTTTTATCAAGGAAGTCCAAGAAGAATATATATTCATGGTGGCAGTTTGTGGTGTTGAGGGGAATGTTGGCTGGCTCGAGGCTTTGACAAAACAGGGTTCTTCTGCAACAAGAACTTCAAAAAGGCTTCGGACCAGGCTTCATTCCCCTCAAAAACTTATGACTTCTTCTTCTTCTTCTTCTTCTCCTTCGTCTTCTTCTTCTTCTTTTTCTTCTTCTTCTTCTTCTTCTTCTTCTTCTTCAGGCAGGGTTGATTTTGATTTGTGAGGGTTAGGTTGAGAGGAATGTTGTCTGGCTCGAGGTCATGGAGGAGTACGTGATTTGGTTTTGTTGAAATTTAATGTTATAATTTTCTGTATATCCTAAATGATTCTCGGACCAGGCTTCATTCCCCCCACCCAGCAGTTTCTTCAATTATTTTACCTTGATTTAATAATCTCATCTTCTTTATTTACCATAAAAGAGAAGACCCATTTTGCAGATCCCAATTAAAGGTAAAATTTTCCCAGGTGAGCTATATCTATATATGTAGATATGTATGTATGTCTTTCATTTCTCATTATATATATCTGGAGAAATCATTGTGTTCTTAAGAATTATTCACGTTATTCTTTTGCGTATATATGTATTTTACCTGTTAATCAGCTTTTTTCTTGAGTACTTCATGGATATCATATGCTCGATCTCCACACTTCTGAATCTGACAAAGATGAAATGATTTTGATTTCATGACGTATAATTTGCCTTCATGTCTAATTCATCTGATGATGCAGGTTATGGCCTTGTCTTCCCCAGCAAAGAAATTCAAGATCGCCATAACTTTAGCCGGCTATTTTCTTCATAATTTCGTTCCAGTTAGTTATAAATTTAACATTATAGTTTTATGAATATACTTGAAGTACAGTATTAGTTTTGATCTATATATTATTTCTCACCATCATTAATTCACCATAATATAGATTCACGCTCACATCATTAACAAGATAGATAGCACGCAGTGTGAATTATATATATATATATGTATACGTACCAGTGTGTGTGTTAAATTCTTGACTATTTGTAGGCTTAACTTATGGCTAACTAGGGTTTCGAAAACAAACATCCCTCTCTAATAAGCAGCATTAACACTGTCGGTAGCCTTTATTTATTTTTTATCATATACATATATATATAGTTGATATAACCAAGTGGTTTCAATTTTTTGAACCCATTTTCAGAATATGTGCTACTATTTATAAATGCTGTCTATGGAGTAAATGAGAACCCAAAATAGCTGATAACAACCCTTTAACGTTAATAGTAGTGTAAGAATCTTTGTATAGATACAAACTAAATTATAATTATAATAATTGTAATATAGAAGATTTTGTGATATCTCCAAGAAAAAGGTGATGTATGGTTAGCACTGAAACGTAACTGTTCAAAGTAATGTTGAGTGTTTTATTGTTTTGTTCTTGCAGGGAAATTAATGGGTTTGAATTTACAGTTAACGAGAAAGAAAGAACAAAGGCAGCGGCTTTCCCGGTCACTAGATCATCTTCCTTCTTCCTACCTCTGAGAATGTCCAAGAAAATGAAATCATCATCATCATTACCCAGATGCCTGTATATATTTCATTATATATATATATAGGAGTAAGGTGGTGGGTATTAATAAATAAAGGTTTACAGGTTGTTGAAGAATGAGATTACTATATTTGGAAGATGATGAGCGATGGGAGCAGGTCTCTGTTTATTTCTCCTCTCAGCTTGTTTCTTTTCATGGAGTCATAGATAGATAGATAGATAGACAGATATAAATAGTACAAGTTTTTTAGGCTTTTGATTATCGAAAATCCCACATCGAATTCTAGACAGTAAATGACGACTGTCTGACGATTCTTGGGAAATTAAATTACCACAGTGACTTGGGTATTTCGTTTCATCACTCTATTAATCACTTGCTTGGATGTCTTCAACCTCTCACACACACACACACACACACACACACACACATATATATGCATGTATGTTTAATCATCAGTACCTTTTATCTTTGTCTTCATCATCTTTTTCATTATCGAGTGAATAGACTGATGACTTAATTTTCCTCTTCCCTCCACTTTATTAAAGTGTTAATACTAGATGATGTACTTCTTTCGTTATATTAATATATATATATATCATATACATAACAGTGTATGTGAGATAATGTAAGCGTTGATAATTGTTGTGGATTAGGTTTTGGGATGATTTATTATTATTTGCTTCTTTTTCCTTTTTTCTTTTCTTTTTCCCAAACAACTTTCCCATCATATTTCTATATATATATATATATATACGTATATATATATATATAATTACATCTGCCCCATGTGATAATTCCGAAAGAAAACAAAACATATGTCTTCAATTACAATAATCAATGTTACGTATTCGTTAAAGTTTATTAGATTAATAAGTATCAAGGATCTCTCTCCCTCTCTCTCTCTCTCTATATATATATATATATATATTATTTATACATGATACTTGACAAAAAATTTTGATTTAGCTCAAATAAATTTGGGTAAGTAATATGTTTAAACAAGTTAGTTGGAATGTAAGTAATATGTTTAGAAGTACCATTTAGATATTTAGATTCAACTTCATGATTTTATTGAGCGTATAATATATAGAATATGTAGGGTTTGTTTGTAGTTTTTCTAAGTCTCTGATTTGCAGAAAACTTTCTTTTCAAATCAATCTGATAATTTCTTACATACACAGACTATATAAATTTCAGACCAATTTTCCATGTTAACAAACTGTATATTACACAGAGAGAAGGGGGGGGCATGAAGAGAATATACAATATATACACATACAGATGTAGAGAAAACTTGAAATGCACGTAGATGTGTACGTAGTTACAGTGGAGGTTGATGGAAGTACGTAGACATATATGTATGTATGTATGTATGTATGTCTATAGAGGGGAAGAAAAGAAGGGATGTGACCCTTTTTCCTGTTGATGAAATTGAATGAATACAAAAAATCTAATCATCAATCCCATCTATCGCTCTCTCTCTAACATTTCTGGATACTATTACTTCCACTTTTTGTCTAACGTTTAATTCTCCTCTGCATGCTTCAAACCACTCATCACTTTCTCTTTTCTCATCTCTTCATCTTGCAAGCTGTCTTTTTTAACACTTTCATATATACGTCTCATAATTATATATATATATATATATATATATATCCCCTCTATATGTCTCTCTCTCTCTCTATCTGTATATTAATTAAAACACACATACTTAAAATATAAACAAGTTGTGCATGTATAAATAATGTTTTGCAGCCTAGATACTTGCACACATATGTATATGCGTTTACATGTGAGTATATATATATATATATATGTATGTATGTATGTATGTATGTACGTATATTTATTATATGAGGGTAATTGGACTGATCTGTAAGTACGGGTGAAATTTATAGAGGATATATATATATATATATAGATATGTTTCTTTGTGGTGAAGTGGTTTGGTTCCATGGGATACCTACCTTGGTTCTTTTCCTCTTTGGGTTTCTTCTCTATGCAATTATCTTCTTGTTCATGTACCATGAATTGAACCTAACACATCCCTATATATGTTATAGTATCCAAACAGCTGTCATTAATATGTACACATACATACATATATATGTATATATATGTAAATGGAGTTTCTCTCACCTTTATTTTCCGGGTATTTGTTGGCTTCTTCTCCATTTATTTTAGTATATATGCATGCCTACCCTATATATATATATATATATGTATGTATGCTATCAAAGAGGGGCCCAGAGATGCATAATCGCTAATCTTATTTTCAATATATATATATAAACAGTAAAGTTATCAACCATTTTTTTTCGGATAGTTGACAGTGTTATCTTTGTTTATGATATATTTGTCTTCATTATAAAGACATAATATATAAATACAATTTAATTAATAGAATGTATAAATTTATTTTAAATAAAGATTAAATTACGATAAATCCTTAATGCGATACTAAAAATCACTAATTTTCACGTTTTGTACATAAAAATTTGAGACAATATAATTACAAATTATAATAATTATAATTTAAAGGTTAAAATACCACAGTATTTAATTACTGTAAATACTATTAGGTTGAAACTGCTAGCTCAAATCTTAACGTTGTTAAAAGTCTAAAAAAAAAAAAAAACATGTAATAATTATAATTTAAATGTTAACATCCTTTAGTAATTAATTAGGATTAAATGTTAAATTTAAAGTAAAACCATCTATTAATTATGATAAGCATACATATTTGATGTGCTGAGTGAGAAGTTAAAAATACAAATTGAAGATGTATACGACAGTGCTGGGAAATCTTGTCTGCTTTTTACCAGTCAATTAGTAAGTTGTTGAAGCTTCAAAGACTTTATATTATGTATAATTAACTACATAAATTTTTTTTGAAGTTAATTAAGTAAATATAAAGTATTAAGCTTGAGACTTCATCCTTATGAACAATAGGACAAAAACTTGGTTGTAACCATGGCGAATAATGGAAAGATTAAGATGATAATTTTGAATCTGATTGATACAAATAACCAAAGTGGGTAGCATTGACCAATTCCTCCTTTTAAATTGTTTGTTACTCTTAATTTAATTGGGTGATTAATCAAGTACTGTGGTAGGATATTGGTTTACTTGTAGCAATGGAGGTTTAATGACTAAGACCTTACCTGAATTTCAAGCATGGTCCCATTTTTCTCATTTAATCTTAATAAATTATTAATTAGATATATGAATATATAATTTGTAGGTTAATTGTATAAAGTGTGTGTTTAATTATTGATACAGGTAAATGATTGAGATTGATTCTTGTTTTTTGGTTTTCTGGGTTTTAAATGCAATTTTCTTTTTTTTTTTTTTTTTTTTTTTTTTTATGGGAGGAACTAAAAGTCCAAGACAGGTTTGGTTAGAGATGTGATTGATATATATATATGTGTATTTGTCTATTAAATATTCAATTTATTTTTTCTGTATTTTTAAAAACATTTTTACAACTACATATACATAACACACATATATATATGTATGTGTGTGTGTGTGTGTGTGTACGTACAAGTATAAGTAAGAATACAAGAGTAATTACAGAGTAAAGTGGTGAAAAGAAGAGGAAATATATTTACAGAGTTATAAAGATATATATATATATATATAAGGCATCTACTTTGATTCAAATTTATAATTTTTTATAATAAGAAAAAGGTATTAAGTCAACAACAAATATATGAATGTATGTGAGAAATTTAATTATGCTGGAAATTAAATCTCTCGAGAGTGCAAAAAGTCTAGTCTCTTTAAACAATCCATGAAAATAAAATGTTTCTCTCACTCAACATGCAGTGGCCACTTTAGTTTTGGGTTTCAAACCAAGTTTGATACTGGACCCCAACAAATGAGAAGATCATGCAACATCATTGGGTTTGATATCGGACTACAACAAAAGAGAAAATTATTTACTTCCCTCAACTTTGTTACCGCATTATGGAAAATGAAAAAAAAAAAAAAATTTCAATTACTCCTATAATTATGTTGTTACAGACTGAATGACAGAGGCCAAATTGAATAATAATCTACATTCAAAAAAATATATAGTATTTTTGCATGGTTTTAAAAAATTGGCTTGTGTATTCATAATTCATGAAATTACTAGAACCGCAGATTCATGGCTACTTGGGCGAGCGAGTATAAAAATGGCTTATCGGGTTAACAAACTTTGATAGGTGAGAACTTGAAAAGAATTTTATTCATTATTCGAGATCACGCAAATCCTTTTTTTTGTTCACAACAAAAACGAAAAGCAGCAAAGAAAATTTCTCGAACAAACACCAAAAGCAGCAAAGGAAGTTTCACCAAGTTTGATAACAAATTATCCTTTACTCTTCAACATTCAGAGTTCAGGGCTATTTGGCTTCCATTTCCTCAAAAAACTCATAAACCCCTTGTGAAATAACAGACCAAGAAAATATATCAGGAGGGCACATGAATAAAACTCATCATCACCTCTTTTCCTTTCATTTTTATGGGATTTACATGTCTCTCTCAGAACTAAACATATTTACAGTATCTCCTATATCCGCGGATCTTGTGGAATCCCTTATGTATAAGTACGTTTATAAGGACTGCACCTACAAAAAGTGAAACGTTTCCAACAAATGAAAAACAAACCGTGATAAACAACACAAAGAAGTGTTCTTTTTCTTTTTCCTGTTAGATGGAGGAATTACGAACAAAATTTGGCAACTGACTAGGATCAAGAGAGATTAAGTGCCATCTGCTGGAGAAGTACTTTCTTTTGAGACGCGTTGATAATTCCTTTGCATTCAGCATCCAGTAAGACTTCTGTCATAATGGCAGCTGCATGTCCCCGGGGCTCTTCGGAGGCCCTCCGCAACATGAAGACCTAAACATACCAGACCAACCAACCAAGTTAGTTCCCTCCTTGCAAGATTCACTTAAAAATTAGTATTCATTGCATTTGCAGAGATGACAACCATTTAAAACTTCAAAACATGTCAAAACTAATAAATGCAAACACAAGTTCTATCATCCACCAACTACAACTGGACCCTGAGGCAAAAGGTCCCGTTGGTGTACTCCATAAAATCGATAAAGGACCACACATACTATTCCCCAAACACAAAGCATCAATATCTAGTCCTTTTTAGTTACAAAAGATAGTGATAAAATGAAATTGAATAAAAATATTGAAAGAATTCTCAAAAGCTGATTTTTAAAAGATAAAATGGCAAGTACTTTACAATCTACAAACATGATTCTGTTGAGCAACCGTAATGATTTCACTTTTCATGTTTTTCTTACAAGAGGAGGCCGACGCACAATGTTGGTTTCTATATGTAAATAATCAATTTATCGCCATACACATAATTGCAGAAATGATTACCGTGCATTTAAAACAACAAAGCAAATAAGACAGATCGTACCTGCCCATGATAAGTTATTTCTATGCAGCCAGGTTGTTGGATGAATGGCTCCCCATCTATTTGAACAGGGAAAGGACTGGACGCATGTATTCTGATTAATTGACCTTGAGCAAGCCTCCTGGCTTGTGAAAGCCCAACCTGCAGATATGCAGAAAGAGAGTTAAAATGAAATGATTACACAAAAGTCCTCATCCAAAATCTAAATTCTTGCCTTGTTTGTATGTAAAAGAAGGGGGAGGGGGTGTTCCTTTCAGATATTCGAGGATAAAAAATGATTTAGTATGTAGAAGTTACCAACAAATTTCAACAAACGACATTATTAATTACGATTTATCCAAAAAAAAAAAAAACAAATAACATGCTCAAATAGAGAGGAAAAAATGGTAAAATACTGTTAAAAAATAAGTACAAAGCCACAGACATCGGATGCATACATAGTTTGTCTCAAGAATCATCTCAATATCCATCTTAAATCCCGTAACTACCTAGGATTCCCATCACCTAAAGAAGACAATAGAAATAAAAATAACAAAATAAACAGAAAACAGAAAACAATGCTAAAGAACTCAGACCTGAAGTTTTCCCAGGTGCCATGCACCACTTATGCATACAACCTCGAGCATTTTATCATGCATGCACTGAATGCTAAAATTGTCATCATGCTCATACTCATTTTGCCATAGATCTACACCACCCATGTAGCTGCCAATGTTCAGTACTATTAGACCCTCAGAATCCTGGAAATGGGAAAAAAAAGCAATCAAGAAGGCATCCATTGAACATGATGAAAACAATAAATGATAAGTGAAAGAAAATTATAGAAATCACAAAAGATTGCAATTGACTATCTACCTTAGGGATCTGAATGTCCTTTCCATCGACTTCAAGCCAAACTTGCCATGGTAAGTCTGCACAAGTTCTGTCCATTATATCCCTTGCACCTTCTTTGGCATATCGCAATTTATTCACAAACTGTACATTAAATTTTGGTCATTAAGTTCCAAAATATGTAATTCAAAGTTTCAAACACAGAAAGCCTTTCTATAAGCAGCTCATGTAAACTTAGGATGAAAAATGTAAAAAACTAAATTGCAACCATATAAACTAGGTCCAAACAGGATTAAGCTCTCCGGAAGAAATAAAATAGTAACCATATCAACAAACTAGGTCCAAAGAGGATTAAGCTCTCAAGAAGACAGATCAAACATATTACCCTTGACCTCATGCTGCATTTCTTGTTAAAGCATCAAATCAAAGTGTGTGCTATGAAGCCTATCTGAAGATGGCATTCAACTAGCATGCTTAGTTAATGCCTGAAAACCACTTTCATGATTTACACCAGGAAAAACGAAAAAAAGGGCAAGAAATGTTTCAGTATGTAGTATAAAAGAAAGAGCAGTTAGTGTTTGACACAGGCAACCAAGAATAATGTACATAAGTGTTCAAAGAAACAATGTTGAAAAGACAGGTACTATCCAAATACTTAGAGAATGAAGAAAAAAGAAATTCAAAAAATAAATAAAGAGAAAAAAGATTGTGCCTTTAATCGATATTTTCACTAATTTTTCTATTGATTAATTTATATTCTCATATGTTTTTCAAAATAAATGTGAAAAGGCATTCTATTTTTCATAATTTACTATTTATCAGAAATTATTTAAATATTTAAAATAAAGAAATAAACCAAATAATGAAGAATGGAAAATTAATATTCATATTCACATTAAATAAATTGCGCATTAAAAGTCAGCCAAATTAAATTCTAAAACCGTTCACAGGAGAAATTTCAAGAAAAATTTAGACTGACAATGAATTACTTGAAATAGTAATTTTTTTTGTCATATCATTTTGGTAATTAACCATCCCTATAAAAAGGTAATCAACCTTTTTAAGAAAAGCTTTCATTTTACATTTTATATTAACAATATTTTTTACAATAATTTTTACCAAACACTTCAAAGCTATCACAAACAGAACATTTTTAGGTTACAGCAAAAGCACCAAATTAGCCAACAAGCACTTTCTTTCATTCTCTAATCCAAAGAGAGTTGGACGTGAAGGAACAATTGTAAAAGGTCTCATAGCCATAGATCCCAATACTGGAGGGCAAAAATCATGGTTTGCTAGCATTTACCATTGACATTTGATCTTACACCAAGAACAGAACTGTATTGACTGAAACCCTGTCCCACCTATTATGCACAACAACTACAATCTATATATTCAATAATTGCAACCATAATTTCAAGAAAAAAAAAGGTACCTGACTGCTAAATTTCTCAGGATTTTCCTGCCGAGTTATGTGAAATTCATATGCAACCTTGGCATCACATCCAATACCTATAAAAGTAAAATCAGCAAGAGCCAATGAATTAAGGAAAAGCAATAACTAATAGTAACTCTATACAATTACCTAAATAGTTCATCATATACTTGCATTGCCCTCTTTTTGGATCACCTTCAAGAGTTTCTTCTCTGAGTTCTACCTTCCAGCGATCTAGCATAGTAACTGCTGCATGATCAATGTCATGCAAAAGAGTACCTAAACTACTTTGTCCATCAACCATTGAGAACCCTCTTCCCCATTGCAAAACTCTTGACAAATCATTTCCAGTGCCAAGAGGAAGAATAGCAACTGGTGGAGGAGATTCAAAATTGTGTCTCTCAATCGCATCAAGGACCCAAGCAACTGTTCCATCTCCACCACAAACCAAAACTCTGAAGTACTGCAACTTACTAAACAAATTCAGTCCAACCTCAGGCCCTTGAGAAGCACCAAGTTCAAACACCTGCAAGATAGGAAAGAAAGAATTCAGTCAAGCACCTCAACAAGCATTATATCCAAGGTAACTAGTAATAGATGCTCCTACAGATTTTGACAGTTTAACATGCGGTAGGAGGCCAATGTGCAGAGAGAGAGAAGATAGAGAACCATTTAGGATTCTGAAAATAAAACTAATGTAATAAAATCAGTTAATAAAATGTCTGATGCAGAAAGCCCCACAGACATTGACGTCCCATATTGTTTGACTACTATCCATTCATAAGTAATTCCCCTTCTGAATTGAGCTTTTACTCTTTTCTTTTTCTTTTGGAGGATAGCTTATCTTCTTTACTTTGTATCTTTTTCCTTCTTTCTACTAATATTTCTCCTTCTATGAAAAAGACTTTATATTAGCCTTTATGTTTTAACCCATATCCAGCCCCACCATCAATTCTTCAGAATCGAGATTCTAACACCTAGTTCTCAAAGTAAGAATTAGAATTTCAACCAAGAATTAGAATTTCAACCAATGAATTTCAGTTTAGGAGTGAGTAAATTCAAACATACAAATATCTGTTAACTATATATTACTAAAACTAATATGAATATTAATAGTAGGAATCTCTTATCTTCTTTTTCTGTAAAACAACTAGGAGTAGGAATAAGCTAGACAGAGAACGAAAAATTGAACCAAATTGGAAGAAAGATGTTATTGTCACATTGAAATAGATCAGAATATTCAGAAGTATTCAAGGAATTCATCACAGCAATGTATGTCTCATAAATGGCATCAAAGTTGATTATATGTACATAGATCGTCAAACATCACCTGTAAAGGATTCAACAACATGTTGAGTCTCCTTCGAAGATATGGCCCAAGCTGACCCCCACTTTTGGCATTAATGAAGACCAAGAGAGGCCTCTCATCTTGGGGCAGGTCAGCTAAAATATATTTCTTCACTTGAGGATTCCCAGTAGTTCCGCCTGTTTTCTGCATCAACCCAGTGTGAGTGCCATTCACATTAGGTGCCACTGAATCCTTCTTTAAGCAGTCACCATTTTTCTCTTTAACAGGCTTCTTCATAACAAGACCATTAAACACGTAATCAAGGGCCGTATTGGTAGCTGAATGATCTTGAACCCTTGCATTAGAAGATCGGCCATTTCCGTTTTTACCCCTTTGGCGCTTTCTTCTCATCTGTCCACGAACAGATGATGCTATAAGTTCTTCTGTGATAGAGCTGAGCATTCCACCTCCAGAATTGTCATCATTAGCCTTCACACAGAGTGGAGAAAGGATAATCCTTCTAAGAGGACCCAAATCACAAACATCACCGGATTCCTTTGACATTTTTGTGTGACACTTAACATGTATAAGGCGCTGACACCATAAACAATGCCATGCGGGAGAAGCATCTATAAAAGGAATTCCACAGGGCTCATCACAATAAAAGCAAAAGGCAGACATGTCAGCATTGTCATCCATGTTAACCCATCTTTCTGACCATTGGTGTCGCACATGACTAGAACCAGCTTGGGCCACACATTTGCAGTCTTTTGCCGCAAAGTCAGAACAGAAGAAATGAGCTGCTACACCACAAACAGAGCAACGGTGAACTGGAGTGCGTGAAGCTGCTTTTGTACTAACGCTTTGAGGAGACACAAGTGAAAACAAGCAAACACAGCATGTGGATGGCTGTTCACCATAAGCAAAATCTTCCATCCATATATGATGGGAAAGTGGTACTTTTAGCTTCTTCCAAACTTTCTTTTTCGCTCTAGCAGCAGCTTTAACCCAATTTAAAGATGTTCTTCTCTGCCATGTCAGAAATGCATATATAATAGCAAGAAGTCCGAAGGATCCAGTAACCAACCACCCAAAAACGAATGGCCCAGGAGAAACAGAGTAGGACAAAGACCTCAAAATTGAAAAGCAGAGTGCTATCATTGTGAATCTAACTTGTCTGATTTCTGTCTAGCAGTAGAAAATTTGATGCTATTTACCATCAAGAGGATTACTTTAACAAATCTGACCAAAAAGACAAACAGCATTCATAAGAAACACAGTCTAATACAGCATAAGCTAATGGGAAAAGAAAAAACAAACCTGACCAAAAAGACTAAGCATTCATAAGAAACACAGTCTAATACAGCATAAGCTAAAGGGAAAAGAAAATAAATGCTATTGCAAGTGTCTTCTGGCTATTGCAACCAAGTATTTTATGCTAACTGAAAGGAGATCGAAAGCACCACCACTTTCCCATGGGATGAGATTTGAGTTGGAATATCTTTGACCAGAAGCTGATATTCACCCAGCAGAATTTTTTTTTGGTCAAGAGATTAACCTAATCCAGCAGATTTAGTTATTTCTACCACTCTTATGTGGAATAGGGTAGCCAAGGATGATAACGTGTTGTGAAGGGGACCATTTTCACTAACTTGGGTTAAAGCTGCTGCGAGAGCAAAAAAAAAAGTATGGAAGAAGCTAAAAGTCCGAATGATCCAGTAACCAACCACCCAAAAACAATTGGCCCAGGAGAAGCAGAGTGCTATCATTGTGAATCTAACTTGTCAAGTTCTGTCTAGCAGCAGAAAATTTGATGCTATTTACCATCAAGAGGATTACTTTAACAAACCTGACCAAAAAGACAAGCAGCATTCATAAGAAACACAGTCTAAAAGAAAATAAATTCTATTGCAAAATGTCTTCTGGCTATTGCTAGAATGAACATTATTGAGAATTTAATTAATGCATTAAAGAAGAAATTCATAATGTGTTACAAGGAGCAAAGCAAGTTGATTGAACTGCCCAAAATCCTAAACTTGCACAAGTAGCAACATTTGAAATTAGACTGATTGAACCTCAACACCATGAATGGGAATCTTCTTAACATTTGAAATTAGACTGATTGAACCTCAACACCATGAGTGAGATCTTCTTAACAAGTAAAGGCTCCAGATTTTGACAGAAAGTGGATCCTAATATTTTCCTCATTGGTTAAATTATATGGACAAGGATTTCAATTGGTAAGATATGTCAGAGGCACTTATAGTCAGATCTGCCAAGCTGAAACTTGTTGGCAAGCTAAAATTTGGTGATGTAGCATTGAAGAGACTTAGCAAGAACAAGACAACCAACAATTGAAAATCAAGGTCAAATGATTGCACACACAAAGAGAAGTAGTATGCCCATTAATGAGTATATACAGTAATTTGATAAGTTGAAGAAACATAGCCATTAGCAGGTGATCCTACATAAGCATCAATTGGTAATTGATCCTGCAAACCCCACTATAGTTGTTGCCCAAGCTTATCAAGTTTCCTTTAAAATAAATGATGCAGAACAGAGTAGCTATAGATTACTAAATACATTAGAGATTATAATTCTATTAAATATAAAATTGTTATACTTTTTTAGGATATTTCCTATTTTGTTAGAACTAGCATCCCTAATCTATTAATATTAATATTTCTTATTTTACTCCTCTCTAGCAAAGATTACTTAGAAAGAATTACAAATATCTTTATGATTTCATTTCTTGAGACAAAATTCAGTTATTCAATAAAATCCATCTAAATTTTCTTAATTTCCTGATTACGCGATACAATCAAACCCTCAACTGCAATATGTAAGACTTATCAGATGTGATGTTTAAGAATCAAAAATCTCTAACAGCTGGGAAACTCTAGTGATGCTAGTTCAAGAGAAATTTCAACTTCAATAATGGAAACTAACATTGAATTAATGCTAGACAAGACGCATAAGAGGCAAAAGTTAATATAGATTCGGGATAATGCAAAACATACTTAATGCAATCATAGAAGAATGTAGATGCTTGCAAACTGCAAAAGTAGCCTGCTAGTTCAAAATCTACAAGTTGCACAAGTCACTGCTCCTGACACTAGACATGTTGCAGATAATATTGGAGACGTTATCGAGAAAACAAAGATTGAATCTCTTGATTTTAATAGAAGACAATACACTGATTTATTCCTCGATTAGCTTAACTGAAAGGAAAAACACTTTAGCTGGTACGATATACCAGACGCACGAATAGTTTAATTAGCTAAAACGAAGTTGGTTGGCTCATAAAGATATGGTGGTACAATATTAATGAGAATATACCAAGATTGAAACAGGATGATTAAAACATGGGATGAGATAAAAGTCAGTCTTCATGAAAAATATCTATTTCCCAACTACTTTGATGAACTTTGTCACTAAGCTTATACTTTAATTCAAGACAACATGTCAATAATTGAGTATACAAAGAAGTTTGAATAATTTGAAACTCAAGTTAGCTTGACATAAGGATGATTAAAAAGATGAATAAACATAAACGTCCAAAGCCACTCGAAGTCAATTGAAAAGATAAAGAGAAGGAGCCCACAAGAAGAACTATCATATTTTTGTAATAGTAAAGATGGTGAGGTTACTTAAAACCTATCACTACGTAAGAAGAATTCTTTGGAAGTTCAATGTAAGGATGAACCTAAGCCAATAATCTGGCCCAGTGATTTCAACTCAAATATGAAGTTTACATACAAATTGGTCAATATATTGATTTCATCCTACCATCAAGATTTCACACTCCTAAACATTCATGTCTTTATTATGTTTGCTACTAAAGATAATAATTGAGCACAAATTTTGTTAAATTTTCATTGGAAAGCTCAAACATCAAGGTTTTACATTATTCGCAACTTCAAAACTCGTGTTAGAGTTTGCTCCAACTAATCAAGAATGATGTATATTGGGGTAGTTAGATTAACAAAATAAATTAGAAAATTATTATTCAATTAAATATAAAACCTATATTATTTAGGAGACTATTATTATAGTTTCAGTTAGAAATAGATAGTTCCGAACTGTGGATTTATTAATAATGATTATTCTTTGCAAACTATAGAAGATTTTGGAAATCTTATCAATATCCTGATTGAATTATAAATAATTTTGTATATGAGTTGGCACCTCTTGGTGCTTGCAATTAATAATACATACTATTCTTTTATTTTTAAAAAAATATATTTAATTTTCTTATTTATATTAGTAGTATTTCTTATTTTATAGCATTAGTATTCATAACCTTATTAGTATTAATATTTTTTAATTTAATCCTATTTAATAAGGACGACACAAGAACCATTATAAATATTTTTGTCATTTCACTTCTTGAGAAAGAATTCAATTATTAAAAGGATCTTTACTTAATTTTCTGCTCGTGTGACATTATCAAACCCTCAAGTATTAAGACCTCTTCGATGATATCTAAGAAATTAAGTGTGATATTTATGTTTTTAACTCTATATCTCTAAGCAGGAAAATTACTTAGTTTTAAGTACTCAATTATGTAAAAATACTAGGTTTTGAGCAAGGGCGTAGCTTGTAGAAAAAAAAAATACTAAGGCATGGCATAAAATCAGCTTCTTATTCAACAAACTTTCAGCTGCACCAGTGGATAAACATCAATTCCCAACACACACAGCACAGAAGTAACTAGATGGTTTACTTTCAAGTGTGGGAAGCCCAATTACATTGATACCAACTTCGAAAGAAAAACATGATACTTGAGAAGAAAGTGATAGGTAATTAAGAGAGATAAAATAGGGCAATGGTAGCTAGAGTAATCTACTGAAAACTAGAAATCATTATTCAAATTTGAGGTTGGCTAAACATTTGGCCTAGATTTTCTTTTTTTGTTCGAAATAAGAATATTTGTCCTAGATTCTCAACATATGTTTAAAAATCTTGGCTGGTTCGGCCATGAAGATCATTGAACTTTCTGACAAAGATGGGGTTCACCTTCATGGGTTGCCCTATTTGTCTCCACAATCATATGGAATTCTTGAGCTATTTATGGCATACTTTGTGGAAGTGGTTAAACATTAAGTTTAAACTTTTTACACCCTTTCATCTGCTAAACATCACCAATTATAAGTTGTTAATTGGAATTATATGATAATCTTTATTGTTATGTTCTTGATCATGTCAGCAATTGGGCTTATACTCTTCCCACAGCAAAAAATTTGCTTATAATAGTTGAATAACTTGAAGAACCGCTATAAGTTCATTTGAGTGTATATGCTTATACAACCAAAGAAAATAATTGATTTTGGTTCCTTTTTCAAATGATATCTTTTCTATTGCTAAGGCAAGTCTGTTCCCTATGCATGTTAAGGAGATAAATCCAATGGTTGAAAGAAAAATTGCTCCAACCTCAAGCAACACAAGTTGGAGCCTATGGAAATTTCAAGAAGGAACTTCTTCTTTCAAGTAAGGACAAATATTGGTTCTAGTAATATCCTTAAGAACATGAGCCGTGATACTTATGTTCTATTTGCTGAGATATATGGGCATAAGTTTTTTCCTGGAAGAACTAATGTTCCAATGTTGAAAGTTGACCTTATCCTGCAGGCAGGATGATACACCTAGTGATACCACCCATATTTGCCCCCTACCAGCTGCAGAAGTAAAGAAAGAGATCAATTGACAGTTGATTGTTCGATGTTACTACTAGCATGATATGAAATGGAAGGGACTCTGCCATCCTAATTGAACTTGGATCACGAAGGTTGACACAAAAGTAAAGAGAGAGATTGGGATATGGTTGATTACTTAGAGGTTACTACTAGCATGAACAAGTTTGGTCAATCTTTTGTCTGCTTCAAACGAGAAGCGGTCTGCCATTCTAATTGAACCAGGATCATAAAGGTTGAGATACAAAAGCTTAACCTTGACATCTAACTCTAGGTGCAATATCTAAGAATTCTAATATGATTTCTCGGTAGATAGATGATCTTAATTTTCCTGTTCTGGTGAAACTGTTTCAGAAGGTTTCCACTTGTGCAACACTGTTAACATTTTACTGTTCATGCGGTAATGCTCCAGCCCCAAACAGCATTATAATATGATTTCTAGGTAGATAGATGATCTTAATTTTCCTGCATCATCATCTCAAGCTCCCCCAACAAATTCTAATTCCAAAAAAGATTTTGCTTAACATCCATAATCATCATAGTGAGTCTGACCTATCAGACACCACATAAATGGCTTGCACTTCTCCATTTTACTGAGTTGATTGTTGGCTACTAGTTACTTTTTTCAGTTTACAATAACAACAAATTGTTAGCAATGACAGTTCATTATGGTAGTACTAGATAGAATTTTCGGTGGAATGCAAAAATCTGTATTTTGCTAAATTGGTAACAAGTAAAATTGCATTCCAGCATGTGTTGTGCACTCATCCGAACATATCCCGGAACATTTGAAATAAAAAATTCTCCAGTATATATAACAAGAATATTACCATATACGTTCTTTTGAATCTTGTATTTGCACATCTTGTTATATTTTGACACAGTCTGCGTGGCAATGCAATATAGACCGCACAAGGACATTTACAAACTCTTCCAGCTTTTGTATAAATGCAATAAAAACTGTGGAAAGGGCATAAATAAGTTTTAGACTAATGTTTATTTATTTTCAATAGAAAATATGCTCAATAGAATCAACTGCATTTAAAATTTAAATACAATTAACTGACTGGCGATAATCATTTGTGCTGGCAAGAAAAAAAAAAGAGAGATTAACAATCCTGATTCTATCATAGCAATTCCAATAAATCGATTTGACTTTCTTGGCACGTTGGAATGCCAGAATTTTTTTATCGCTTTACCTACATTAGTTTTGTAATTGCTTCAATATTCCTACAAATTCGAAGTAACCAAACAAATAATCGGATCGGTATGAATCTTGAAAGACAAATGATCATCATTTAAAAAAAACAAAAAAATCAAACAAAACCTCGAAACACAAGAGAGAGAGAAGAGATGAAACTTTTTTAGGGTCATGGAGTTAAAATGAATTTAAAAAAGAAAACGCAAACTTAGATCTGAGAAGAAAATAAGAAATATTGAACAAGAAGATGGAAAAAAAAAAAGAGAAACAGAAAGAAAATTTTAGTTTACCTAGATAAAGCGAACCTGGTGATCTCCGGCGAAGAGCAGAGAACGGAAGAAATTGAGATATGAACAGAGAGACAGAGAGAGAGAGAGAGAGAGAGAGAGAGAGAGAGAGAGAGAGAGAGAGAGAGGGGTTAAGGCAGTTGATCTGAGACGAGGCCGGAGAAAGAAATGAGGCTTTTATAATAATCGGTGGAAAGAAAAAGGCGGGATTTCCCTCGCGCAAGAAACACGCCTCTTCTTTTGGAATGACCGAAGGGTATGGGAGCATTGTCTCCGTGTGAGATTCATTTAAATTACCAAAATACCCCTATTCTGTTAATTCGAAACGACAAATGACGGCATCATTTTAGAGATTTCGTAGATATGCGTCTGAATCTAAACAAATTTCTCATTGCCACCAGATTCTACAACTTGACTTGGTTGACTTTTACTCCATCAACAGTAAATTGATAAAAAGTAATAATAATAATAATAATAATAATAATAATAATGATAATAAATAAATTTGATAAATATATTATATTTTTTATTTTTATTCATAATTTAATTTAATTTATTTTACATTAAATATAACCATTTATTTTTTAAAAATTATTTTGTTCTCTCAATGACAATTATCTGCTCGTTATTTATGATCAATTTCGCTTTTATCTTTCGTAGAAGATAAACATTTGACTTAATGTTATTAAAATTTAGTATGTATTTAGTTTTATATTTTATTTTTAAATTTAATTATTTTGATAATATTTATCTTTTTATCTACATAAATAAAAACTCGAATCCTTAGTTATACCGTGCATTTTTTTTTATGATAAAAATATTATTATTAATGTGTATTTAATGAATGAATAATAAAATTTATCAATTTTTAAAAAATATTTATTTTCAAAACTTATATATTTACTTTTAACAATTAGTATAAACTTACAATATTAACTATAAACATCTGTATATTTAGCTATTAAGTCTATTTTCTTAAAAAAAATATTATTATATTTATAAGCCATAATAATTTAATGTAATATTTTCAAAAACTATTAAGAGGCAATTTCAAATCAACATGGTAAAATTTGTTTTCATCTCAAACATTAAATTAGGTTCTCTCCCAACCAACCTGTGAAACAAGATAACAACTAACAAACAACGCTCCTTTCCATTCATTTAAACCAATCGGTTGGCCATGTCGGCAAAATTATGGGCTTTTAAAGTTAGGAACCCATAATTTTAACAAAAGGTAAATTAGTATTTAACTATGGAAATATAGTCTCTAATATTTTTTTTGGTAGAAATAGGGTTACAATAAAAAAAAAATTGAGTATTTTGAAATAAATAAAAAATACACAATAAACTAATTATAATAAAAAAATATTAAAAATTAAATTATAACAAGTGTATTACTAATGCTCTGTTTAGATAAATTTTGTTTGAGATAATTAATTATGGTAATAATAAAATTATACCATGTAACGGCCCCGAAAATCTAAAATAAAATATATAATGATTTAAATGTGGAAGCGAAATAAAATGTTAAGGTTTACATCTTTTATACAATAACTTAAAATTACTAAACAAACATTACAGAATAAATTCTATAAAATCAAAAAAAGTAATACAAAATATAAAGTATATAGCATATACTCGCAATTTTTCTGCGGATCAGGCTTTGGAACCAGGTCCTTTTGATTTGAAATTGTTAAATAAATGATGAACTACACTAACACAGTAAAAATATCACACTATATCACCCGCACAGAAGTAAAAATTAGTATAAAGTCAAAACAATTAATGGAGCACTAAATTTAGCAAATTCGTTTATTAATCGTAAAATTATTTACCGTACATTTACCATAGTTGAATTTATGAAAACAACATATAGAGACAATAATGTCATACAAATCATAACTTTATAAACAATTAGCAACATATAACATATCATAAATGCATATCCATTAATAATAACCAAATCATAACCGTTTTTCATTTCACTATCTTACTAGTATTCATGGGGGTTCATAGGAATGTCTCCGCTACACGTGAACCATTTTCTTTAACAATCTCAATTATAGAACCGTCTCCATACCCCGTCCGATATAAGTGCTAAATTACCAAGTCTTCATACCCCATTCAGTATGAAACAACATTTACGGTAGGGTTTTTCATATACCCGGTCCGTCCACTATCTCTCAGGATATCTAGTAAGGCTGTCATTCAATCTGTTTATTTGATCACACCCATTTTCCATTTTCTTTTAGTCTCTATTACCAAATCAAACATAGTCACATAAACAAATAAACATGCATTAGGTAATGCAATCATGTCTCAAATATCAAATCAAACAGTAGTCAGGTAAGACATCAATACATGCATTTTAACTATAAAATAGATAAATCAAATAATATCATACTTTTAGACTGTAAAATAAATTAACAAAGAATAATTTTCGGTTCAGGCTTCATTAGCAATCCGTAATTAATTATGCAAATCTATTTAATTTGTACAAAATACCGTATTAGTATTTATTTAAACTTCAATTCTATGATAGAGAATAGAGTAAGGGATCCTTACTCGATTTGACACCGAAAAACTGAACGGTTTACTACGCATACGGACAGTCCCTAAGTTCCTTGAATTTTTCTACTGAAACGTGCTTATAGTACCTACAAATATTTTAAATAAACCCAAAATCAGTTATAGGGCCCGCTCTATCAATTTTGAAAATACAGCACGGTGGCTCCATCGTGCTCCGACAATGGCGAGCGACAACGGTCCGCCTCAGATTGGCTGTTTTTGATCATTTTTGGTCGAATTCGGTCGATTTTGCATCAATTCTTATGAGCACATACGCTAAAGGGCCTCGATGGGCCGAAAAAAAATACAAAAATCAAAACTCACCGACAGCGGGGTTCTCCGGTGCGGCAGCTCCTCCGGCTCACGTTGGGTTGGATGTTTCGTTTTGGTAAACCTGTAAAGAAGAAAATGGTGATCACAATGGTGAAAAAATTACTTGAAACGAGAATCGAAAAAGATCTCATCGGAAGCAGTTTATGAAATTTCTCAAGGCGGCGCCGGGCTTCGTTGGTGTTTTTTGGCCAATTTACCAGTTCTTTCACTCCGATTTGGCCATGGATGGGTTTAAAATTAAATTTCGTGCAAAACATAAATTTTTTCCTTTTTTGGCAATTGGAAAGGGTTCCAATGCAGCGGCGGATGGTGGCAGTCGGCTCCTCGGTGGCTGGGTTGTCTTCTCCGGCGAGGGGTTCTGGCGGCTAAGGTTAGGGTTTGGGTACGGATGAGGTTATTTATACCCATTCGCTTTTGATCTGAACCGTCCATTGCGTTTGATATGGACCCTCTATCGCGTTTGATCTAGACCGTTCGATCACGATTAAATAGGAAGTGAATCTGGGCCGTTCATCGCGATCCAATCTGGGTCGTCCGTGCGCGATTCACTCTGGGCCATCCGTGCACGTGGGAACGGACCTCAGTCATTCGATCGCTTGCACGCGGATCGCCTATGTGGCTCCCCCGGGTGCCCTCCCGCATCAGCGCCTCTGCCACTTGGCGCGTTCTAGTTGGTCGGGGCTGCTGACCGGGCGTCTGACATGGTAAAATTTTTTTAAATTGCGGTTTGATCCTTAGTTTCTGATTTTTTTTTTCAAAAACATCATCCGAATCCAATTTTTCACTCATTTTTTTCAAAATTATTTTCAATTTAATTCTTAATAAATTTTACCTATTTTTTCATTAAATTAAAATAAAATAAAATATAATAAAATAAAATAAATAAATAAATAAGTATATTTATTAATAAAAAAATAAAAAAAAAAAGATTTTGGTGGGCGTTACATATCATGTTTGAGAAGATTGTTTATTAATGTATGGTAATGATAATTATTTTATTTTAATTGATAGAATAGTATAATTACAATTAAATTATTAATTTATTTATATTTTATTGTATGTAATATTAAATAAAAAAATAGTATATAAAAATAATATAATAAATATATAAAAATATATTTATTTTTTTAATATTCTTAATTTTTTAGATAGTTAGATCCCAAAGCTACAAATTTATTTAAAGTTTTTATTATTTATATTATTATTATTATTTTTATCATTATCATTAATACTGTATTTTTATCGTAGATAATTTTTCTTTAGTAGTTTCTCTATTTATAAATTTCTCCAACAACTTCTATCCCCCAACACCCAACCGTGTCGCATGCCCCATAACAACTTCATTCCTAACAAATTCTCCCTCAGCATATGTTAACTAAGACAATTAATTTTCTTTTACACACAATACAATATATTGATATTTTAGTACTTTTTAAAAACACACATTAAGTATACCCTTAAATATATATGTCAATTTATTGCCTTTATTGCCAGTGCATGCATCTACTTTGAAAGATATCAAAAGTATAGTATAGGGTAAAAATATTTATCTTTAGTTATTATTATCTCTTAAATATTTCTCTCACTTATATAAGTATGAAATATTAGTTTATACGAATACCCATCTTTTTAAAAAATAAATTGACATAAAATAAAATAAAATTATCCTACTATACAATCTTATAATATAATATATACATCTCACTCCATAGATAATATATAAGTTTAGCCATAATATATTCATAAAAATCTAATATAGATTGTCATATGGTTTTTGTTAAATACACTCGTGACATCAACCAAAACCATTATGAAATATTTTAAATCAATCAACAAGTCAATCTTGCTCTAATCTCAAAGCCCCTAATTTTTGTTCAAAAGAATCTTAAGCTCTAACCTAAACCATAAACAAAGAACAGCAAAAAAGACTGTAGTTTTCCCTTTGGTTTTATGCTTTTTTTAAAGAGATTATAATTATAAAAATGTGCAGCATACCCAGCATGTAATTGAAAAGCCATAATGTCTTTCATAAGCACGTTTCTACTCAATTCCTGGAAAGGCTACTCGTTACGTTCGAATCTGAATCAAGCGTAAAGTAATACGAAAGCACCACGCTCCAAACGCGCACGTGACGCCTGCGCTAACGGAAGTTCACACGAAGCACGTGAAGTCAACGGGCATAATCGAAGGCAGTTGGAAAAGAGCTTCAAGCAATCGTCTTTTTTAACTGCCGTTAGCCACGTCATCTCCCGATTCCTAGTTTGGCGGGAATTCCGTAATTCTCATGCCAGATCGAGAATATAGAAAAGAAAACGGAAAGATATAGTTTAATTTTCTCGCCGACGATTTAAAGGGTCGAATCTGTATTTCCTCTTTTATTCGATGTAACGATCGGTTATTCTTTTTGATTGATGGCAACTGATCAATGGCGTTCTCCAGAGGCGTAGCAGCAGACGAGGAAATAGGGAAAGCAGGAGCCGGTAAACGAACGCATGTGCAGACCGCGACTCAGGCCCAGGCTCAAACTCAAGCTCAGGCCAAGCGGAAGGCGACTGGGGTGAGAACATGGCTGGTGGTGTCGGAGTCCGGGGAGTCGCGGTTCGAGGATGTTGGGAAGCACTCAATTATGCGGCGGACGGGCCTGCCCGCTCGCGACCTGAGGGCTTTGGACCCGGTCTTGTCGTATCCATCATCGATTTTGGGGAGAGAGAAGGCCATCGTCATCAACCTGGAGCACATCAAGGCCATCATCACTGCCAAGGAGGTCCTCATGCTCCATTCCTCTAATCCACTCGTTGTCCAGTTTGTTCAGGACCTCCAGCAACGAATTTCTTGCCTCCATGCTGCGCCGCAGCAGGTAATACAAGGTCTAAACTATTCATAGTACGATAAAGATGGAGACAATATCTAGATTTATCTCTCACCTCGTTGCTCAACAATTCGTGTCTATTCATTTTATAAAACGCCCCCCGAAGGATCCCGTGGATTCTCAATCTTTTTCAATTTCGTGGACCTTTTACCTTCGAAAACTATTAGAATGGATTATCCAATCCACTCTCCGTATGATTTTCGAAGTAATACATTTCACTTTGTGCTTATAGAAATCTTCTGAGTCGGCAATGGATGATTTTATAATCCTTTAGGAGAGTTGACTAGTAAAGATTATTACCTAAAATGCCCTGCCGTAGAGAAGTATTTTGTCGAACTAACCTGGTAACTATCTACTCTACAAAGGCAATGGAAGAGTCACCTGCTGTTGCATGGACCTCAACCTTAATGCCCCGTGATGATGATTCAGGAACTGCACCAACTAGTGAACTAACAGATCACAGCCCGACAATGATGAATATGCCTATAGATGCGGGTCCAAAGATATTGCCATTTGAGTTCAAGGCACTTGAAGCTTGTCTTGAGTCTGCTTGCAGGTGTCTCGAATCCGAGGTATGCAGTTTATTTCTTACCTTCTTATTTGTCTCATTCTAGTGTTAATATTCATCTTACAAATTTCTTCCATTGGAAAAGTTGATAGTTGATCCTTTGGGATTCAGAAAATACTTTGTATAGTAATGAAAGCAGGAAAAAATAGGTCGTTTTTCAAGGTAACTACAAATTATCAAAATAAGATAAGCAAGATTGTAGTGTAGAAACTCTTGCTTACTACTTCCACCATCCAAGTAAGAGAAGTCCACGGTGCGGTTGAAGTGCATAGGTAGTAGCCTCAGTCCTAAGAAGCAACAATCATGCTACTTCAGCTATATGCTCTACAGGTGCCACAACAACCTTTAACAAGTATGATCGGGATTGTTGATCCCCAGATCTGCTGGTCTGCGATATTCCCCCTAGCCCACAAGTACAAATCATTGGCAGAATATAATCCCAAAATACTCCACATACTCAAAAATAGTAAATCAAGAACGGGGAAAGACCTGGAGAGTTCCCCAACAGCATACCGTTAAAGGCTAAGATTATCTGATTTGGCTGTTTCATTGATGTGTGTCACATATGATAAGTGATGATGTGTTTAGTTCTCAGTTAGTGCTGTAATTGTGTGCCTTGTAGTTAGTTAATTATCGTACTTGATAAGCGCATTGATTCTTAGAGAGTTGTTGAGGAAGTTAAGTATGAGGAGACAAAAATTCCAAGAGTATATCAAATGGAAGCTTAATTCTATTTTGGTTGATGATTGGGTTGGAAGGGGAAGCCTCAAAACTCAATTCCCAAGGATTTTTCCCACTGCGCAATCTAAGAATATCATTGTTGAATAAGTCTATAGAGAGGTGAATGGAAGTATGGAGTGGTTTGTGAATGTGACAAAAAACCTCACTGATTGGGAGATTGAAGAATATGAAGCATTGCTGCATATTTTGTCCGCTGTGCACTTGAATGACAATAGAGACTTGATTGTGTGGAATTTGAAGAAGCAGGGGGAGTTCCCTGTCAAGTCCTTTTATAACCATCTGGTGGGAAGAGTTGAGGTGGGTTTGGACCGGTTCCTTGCTAATCAGATATAGAAGGTGAAGGTTCCTCCTAGAATTGTTTTTCTTTTTTTTGCTTGGGAAGTGAGAAGAGAATGTGTACTGACTATTGGTAAACTGATGAGAACGGCTAGAACATTGGTGAATGACTATTATTTTTGCAAGAAAGCTGCTGAGTCCTGTAATCATGTTCTTCTTTGGTGTCCGGTGGTGTATAATATTTGAGCAATAGTATATGGATTACTAGGTATTAATTGGGTTATTGCCGGGTCGGGGAAGGATGAGTTATGACTTGGGATGGGATATGTAAAAAGAAAAAATATGCAAATCTTATTCCTTTGACTATTTTTTGAGCAGTTTAGAAAGAGATAAATAGTAGACCTTTTGAGGATATTGAGGGAGAGATGTCCAAATTAGATATAGATGGATGCACTATTTTGATTCTATGATTTTGGGTCATAATATTTATAAGGTGGAGGATTTTGGAAATATCATATGTATACTAATAGAGCTGTAAATATATTGTAAATGGGTGCCACCCCCTTGGTGCCATTAATTTAATATACATTTATACTTTTTATTTCAAAAAAAAAAAACATGTTTTGATTCTTATATCCATACAGATGATCCACATGTCGAAGTTGGAGATATATTAGACTCCTGTTCCTTTTCTACAGTTTATGGTGTCTAAGAGCTTCAGGAACAAATTTTTTCTTGTCTTTCTGGATTTGACTTGCCTCGTTTAGATGGATTTGGTTTAGTTACAGATTGTAGACCGGACATTCCGGTGAGGGATTCTCTCGTGAAGAAAGATGTTGCTTTGTCTCTTATTCTTAGATATGTCTAGGTCAACGTTCATAGGGTAGCACAAGTTCTTTTGCTACTAATGTTGAATGAGAAGTTTCAACAAATTTCTAACTAAATGAACCTTGGTCCAAGCACTAAACTTCACCTGACCCTCTGTCACAATGTCTCCTTCCTGGATAATATTTTTCACATGATGTTGGTTTATTTCTACCCTAAAATCTCTGAGAAAGATTCAACTGATAGTGGTCTTGGCCAAATCTCTCAAAGTCACAAGGCAGTTTTAGTTCCAAGATAGGAGAACTGTGCTATCTCCTGAAAATAAGGATATATTCCATTTTGGATCTGGTTGATCCACATACTCATACATGCATGGGTACATCACATGCATATGCTAGTGATTTATTGTTTTATGTCCCATATCAAAGTGGTCATATATTTGTCAGACACGGACACTGGAGGAGGAAGCATATCCAGCACTTGATGAACTGACTTCTAAAATCAGCACACTTAATCTGGAACGTGTTAGACAGATAAAAAGTCGTCTGGTTGCCATATCAGGTCGCGTGCAAAAGGTAATTGATGTATCATCTTGTAGCTGTTTTATTTTAATATTTCAGATGATGAATAAGTGATTATTGGACATTGGAAATCAAGTGAATATATATTATTGATAGCAATAAATATGTTACATTTCAAACAGTACAATGGTCACTTGTATCTGATATACATTGTTTCTGGGATGAGAACATGAAAATTCTTTCCTAAAAAAGAACATGATGTTTTCTTGGCTGTTTAGTTTGTTCCTTTTTTTTCCCCTCTATCATTTTGTTTTGTTCACATTCCATTACCACAAATCACGTTGATCATCCTACATATTTGTTTGGTTCTTCCGAGGAGAATGCTTTTGTTCCCGATTCATTCATAGATGGTGATGTTAAATCGAGGATCCACATTTTTCTTTTTTAACTTTTGCGTGGCAATTGTTTTTTCCTTTCTAGGTAATGATATTGAATATATTGTTCATTTTCCGAAGCTGCGTACTTCTTTTGTCAATCTTTTTCTCTTTTTAGTTATTTATGCATACACCTTTTTGTTTCCGATAGCATTTGCCTATAAGTGGTCTTAAAGTCACTTCTATAATCTGTTTTCGGTACTTCTCTAGCAGCTGAAATTAAGGGTTCAATATGCTGCATATTATACATGTTGGATGTTGTTCTTTGTGCTTATTGGTAATTTTGTCTAATCATTCTCCTGTTATCTACAGGTGAGAGATGAACTTGAACATTTGCTGGATGATGATAATGATATGGCTGAAATGTATTTGACAGAAAAGCTTGTTGCTCGCTCATTTGATCAAACATCACTAAGAGAAGAATCAGGGACATTTGAAATAGATGATGAAAGGTGCATATTGATTCTGTTTCTCTATCATTTGTTGCATAAATAGTGTTTCTTGGTTGAAGAGAATAATGTTGCATTCTGCAAAGTAAACCATGTTGCTAATTAAGCATTCTTGTCCCATATATTGTTATGGATGCAAATATGAAAGATGCAGCAAGAATAAAAAATTGACTTTCAATTAAATATGAAATTTTAATTAGTATTAGATTTTTAAATAGTTGGAATTTTAATTAGTATTAAATTTCTAAATAATATATATTTTTTATTAGTATTTGATTTTTAAATAGTATTTTCAATATTTTAGTAAAATATTTTTAATTAAATTTAGATTTCAAATTAAATTAACATTTTTTAAATAAGAATTGTAACCATTATATAAAGGAAAATATTTGTTATTAATAAAATAAGTCAGAATATTATTTTAAAGTACGAGATTGGAGCTCTCTCTAATGAAATCGAAGGTAGTAGCTCCTTTTGATGAATTATAATCTATTTTCACAAAATAGGTCGCTCAAAAAATCGCAACAAAAAGTAGAAGCAAATTCTGGAACCAGAAATTCCAGATAACCGCCTAGTAACAAGATATATATATTATAACATACGCACATGTAAATTCAATTAGAAAGCCATTTGATCTGACATTCTTTAACATATTCATGGGACTTATTGATATAAAAAGAAAGTTTTTGAAAGAACTGAGATGTTGAATTGTTTCTTGTCTTTTTTCATGGTCACGTGTGTGTGAATGATCAAATTAGAAAAACCTTTAAAACCTATAAGGGTCTACCTAGAGAAGGCAGTTTGAAAGATGTTAGCCATTTAAAATTTGAGTTTGATAACATCTTAATCTATAGTAAACATAAAGAGGATCTATGACTCTAAAGAGGTTTTATGACCTTAAAACGTATGTGTTTTAGAGTCTAGAATACATCTTCATGAGTCTTAGCATTGCAAAGCAGCAAAGAAAGGCATAATCTCCTATAGAAAAGACGGTTTGCTAATTTGGTTTCTGAAGATTCTAGGGTTTCTCTTCGATCACAACACTCACAAGCTAGGGAAAATGGTGCCTCCCGTTAACACAGTAACCTCCTTCTTCTGTATGTCTTCCTTGAGTAACTAGAAAAAAAAAACTCAATGGAGGGATGAGTAACCCAACAATAACCAAATGATTAAAACGATGGACCAAAGCCTTGAAAGCACTTCATAGTGCAAAAACAAGTGATTATGCGATTTGCTGTGTCAAAACGCATAACAACACATCCAGAGAAATGATATAGTTAATTCTGCATATTTGTAACAAATCATTAGTGCTGAGCCTGTTTAGAGCAGCAGTCTAAACAAAAACCGGGTATGAGGGAGGAAATGTCATAAAGCTGTGAAATGGCCTCTCTAGGGGCTCTTGTCAATGGAGGTACTCCTGGCTCTAGAACTCCAATACTTTCCTGTGCGATCTGCACTTATTCTTTATTTCATTGTGCCACAAAAGTACAAGATTTCAGAGGAGAATGCATGTCATTTAGCCAATAAACTCATGCTTTCGGATAAGAGATTCTCAATGTCTAAGCCACCATCTTTTCTAAGAAGAGAATGCATATCCCAACTCACCAGATTGTCTCTTGAAGACTCTCCCACGGACATCATGAGAAATCCCTCATGATTCTCTCAACTTTAGAAGCCACCTCCAAAGGATCTTAAGAGCGAGAGGTAATATAGGGAATACTTGATAAACAAGCCTTGATAAGGATAACCCTTCTATCCAGAGAGAATAAACCGGGGTCCCTACAACACCCAACCCTTTCATCAGCTGGTCCAAGAAAGAACCCGTGTTACCACCAAGAGAGGCACCGACATAGGTAAATGGCCAAGATAACACGTAATAGCCAATAAATCTTGTAAGCCTATAAATGGTGCATCCTCCTCCACATTGATCCTTGTGGCTCACTCTGTCAAATTCAAGAAAAAGAAGATTGTATCATTTACAAAATATAAATGACAGAACATGATGCGATCCACCTTGACTCCAAAACCTTTCACGAGGTCTCTCTCACCTCCATGGTAAGCATATAGTAAGAACATCCACCACAAAAGTAGAAAGGAGAGAGGATCCTGCCTCACTCATCTTTACCATTGAATCAAGATTCAGGGTCCCCATTAACAATCACCACATAGGGCTAAAAAAACTTTCTATAGACTTGCTTTTTGATTATCATTCAATTTGGCTTATTTTCTGCTGACTTCTGTGTTTCATGCATATGAGTATGTTTAAGTGCATGTCTTGCACAGGAAAAGAGAAAAGATAGATAAAAATATAACTTAAGAAATGAGTAGTCAGTTATTAAACATGCGCAAGTTGTGATGTCACTTCATTTTGTTATCTTTCTAAAGGTTGATTTTTCCCCCTTGTGAAACTGAAGTCTTAAAATTTAATGCTTTGTATGATTGCATGGAAGCAAACAATTTTGTCTCTAGAAAAAGCAACAGTGGCAAAGTTAAATTCCTTATCAGAATTTTATGTAGAAAATATAGGGGATGGTATTTGTTTCAAGCTTAGAGCATCTGGTTGGGTTTCCTAGACTGGAAACTGGGGCAGAGGGATGTATTATAGGTTAAGTGAATGGTTATTATTCAATTTTTAAACAGCTTTCTTAGGTTATCTTTAGAACAAATGCAAAACTTTTGTTAGAAATCATTTGCAAATTTACAATTATTTTGACTAAAAAGATGATAAAAGTCCTACCTAAAATGATAAAATTGAGTTCTTATGGAATTCTGTACATACTCAATTTTCTTCTCATCCTACTACAGTTACAAATTGTTCAAGTTAAACTGAATGTGAATGTGCAAATGGTTCCAAAAAAATTTATAGATTTCTTCTAGATTGGTTTGAGCCTTAGTGTTTAGAGTAAACCTTAACATTAAGATTAGATACAAAGTGCTACTTGTAGAACACAAAATTCATTCCTCTCCCCCACTCTCTCTCTCTCTCTCTCTCTCTCTGTTAATCCAAGAAGGTCGACATAGGCTGCTCTGGGTTTGTGTACATTATGATGACTTCCCTTTTGGTATTACCGAAAAAAGTTCATGTTTATGATGTCTGGATGTAAATAATTTTGTAGTATTATTATTCACACTTAGTCACAAACATCTACTTCTCTATTTTTCTACCCCAAATTGAAAAGTCCAATGAATGTCTGTTGGTATTTCTCTATTTTGTAGTATTATTAAACACCTCTTATTGTAATCTTCTACTTTTGGTAAAGAATGACTTTGTTATTGACTTATATAGTCACATTACACATAAGTCCTTGCAATGATTTCTTATTGTTAAGATTTTGAAAGGCTCTTCTATACTGACCCATTATCCTCTTCCAAAATCAACCTTATAACAAGGACCAAAATTGGGTACCTAACAGATTTTTCTGTAGATGTCAAGTTGGACTATTTATATGCGTGTAAATTTGCTGAACCGAAGGAAGCCCAGGACTAATAGAATGTTGGGGATCCTAGGGGCGTGAAAGTATCCCATTTATTATAAAGAAGGGAACAGGAGTCTGCAGTTCAGAATTAATTGCTCCTAGTTTTATGGTCAAGATGTCCAGGTTTGGTTTGGCTATATGTTTATTAGAATAAATCCTGTCAATTTTATTGTGGGAATATTTGAATAATCTTGGTGGATTGGTGTGGTTGTCTTAGTCTAGGAATAAAGATAAGGATAGGCAGTTTTGGCATTCCTAAGTTCTAGGAAAAACAGCATCTCTATTGTAATAAATTTTAATGTCTTATTTCTTATAGTAAGAGAGGAATTTGTCAAGTGTTGAGTACTTACTCAAGAAATAGCTGGGTTCTCTTTTACTAAATCCACAAAATAGATCTAAATAAGTAAAGGATGAAAAACTCAAAAAGCTGAAATCTATATACTGATTTCTATGTAAATCAATCCGTTACTAGATCCATCAGTAGGTACTGCCACAGAGCTGTACCAATTTTGAAAAGAGCAGCCTATCATGGTGTGAAGGATTTCTGCTATACCTCCTTTTACCTGCTTTGGCTTGAAAAGATCTAGGTCCAAGAATATATAGCACTAAGATAAGTTTCTCTGCAAAAGGATTCTTTTGGTACTTGTCTGAGTGTTACCAGGTCAACAGTTTGGTGATTGAAGTGTTGAAATCTTAATATTGGGACTCAATTGGTTGTATCTGTGTCTATTGGCTAGTGAACTAATTGATTGATTGTCTCAAATAGTCCAAGTCCAATCTGAATAGTAGATACAAAGGTTTTTCGGACATTAAGAAATAATCAGATATGTTAGAGTTTTACTACTATTTCATATTTTTGGCCAATGACATTCTATTTTACCATTTCTGGAAGGATGACAATTTATTCAACTCTCTTCAGCATTGCATAATGGCATATCAAGATTACAGACCTGTAGTCTAATTCTTTTTATTGTATTCTGTGATGACATTTATCTTATAGAGATGATGAGACAAAGTCGGAAAGTAGCTCAGATATCTCATCAGATCCTAAACCCAATATAGAGGAGCTGGAGATGCTTTTGGAAGCCTATTTTGCACAAATAGATGGAATTCTTCAAAAACTATCTGATGTAAGTATCTCTTACTCTATTTTCATTATTTTAATATTTTTATCTATGCTCTATTCTCTCGTAACTCATTCAATTTGTTTAGTGTCCTTATCTGTAAGTGAACAGTGTTTTTAGCAACGGGTGATTATCTAACTTCTCCATAGAGAGTTTTTCTTTTATTGCAATTCTCTGAATTTTCTGACTTGTTGAACATTTCTGATATCTCTTAGAATTTAAGATATATATGAGGGTGTAAAGAAACATTCTTGAGGAACAGAAAGGAAAAAAAATCTTTTAATATTTATTTTTTTTAATCTTTAATAATAACAGAAACGTTATAAACAGTTATAGAAAAGGAGACATAATAATGAGGATGAGGTTTCCTCAAAGCAAACCTCCGAAAATTTGGAGGAGAAAGAAACAAACATAAATAGAACTCAGTTAAAAAGTGCTCTTCTGCAAAAAAGTTGAAGAAGTAATGATCCTTAAAGATTCTGCCACTGAGCTCCAACCATAAGACCCAAAACCTGGAAAAGATGGTTCTTCTCGCAGGAATCCTCAAACTCTTCCTCACTCCATCACCTAAAGAAATTCTCAAGGAAAACATTTTTGGAGGAGGGGAAGGAAGGGTGGTGGGGAAATCACATAAAACCAGAAGTACCAAAAAGTTTTGTTGATAGTTTCCAAGCTACATCACAATGAAAGAACAGGTGATTATGGGACTCATTTGGCCTAAAACACAGTACACATACATCAGAGGAAAAACATGGTTTTAGTCAATAAAAGTGTAACAAAACGTTAGTGTTAAGTTTGTCTGGGACAGTCATCCAAGGAAAACCTTCACCTTAGGGAGGGTTTTGACCTTTTAGAAATGGGAACTGGGAAATTCAAGGGCACCACTAGTATTTAGAGAAAATATGATGAAAAAGACTTGCAAAAATATCCAGACGTAACAGACCGAGTGTCCATATTATGCTATCAACTTGGGAAGAACGAAAGCAAGACTCAAGCATATGAATGTAGGAAATCATATCACGATATTTCCCATTATTAAGATTCTAAAGAACTACACATTCCAAGAATGTTGCCCCTTAGAGTGATAAATGAAAAAGTCATTAATAGGAACATGAGGATGTGATGAGGGATTATAAAGGTCGGGAAGTGTGAAGCTAATGGGTGATATGCTCCAAAAATAAAGTTCGAGAATCGTCTCCTACACACAGAGGGGTGAAAGGAGTAAATTGACCATAAATTAAGAGATAGCTTTATAGGGGCTTCTATGGGAAATGAAACTCTTAGCAAGAGAATCCCAGCCGTTCTTTTGTATACAATGAATACTCGTAATCACCTCTTGATAAAGAGAACAAAATTCATGTGGAAGCATAAAATAACTTGCAGGGGCTTTGCAAGGGCTTATGTGGGAAATGGAACTTTTACCAATAGAATCCGATCCATTCCTTTGTATACCATGGATATATTTTTTTTTTGAGATAAAAATGTGGAGGATATGTTAACAAGGTACCAAAAAGGAAGTACCACCCATTGACAAAAGATTTACAATCGTATTAGGGTATCAATGACATTTTCAAGATCCACATTACTGATAATGTCATGATCTAACAAAATAAACCCAAAATAATGAATTTACCTATCTTTTATACTAAGAATACTACTCTCAATATTATCAAAAACTCTACTATTTCTCTCATTCCAAATGACCCTGAAAATAGTCAAAGATATCAAGTTAGCAGTCTTATTTTTTACATATAAACCATCCACATCTACTTTCTCTTCGACAAGCCCTAATTTCACATTTTCCTTTTTTTAATATCTATCGAGTCCCCAAGGATAAAAGATTCCTCCTCCTTAGTGCCTGATGTCTCTCCCCGGGTTGGGTAAACAACACCCTTTGGATCCGGGCAAACAAAAAGGCCCCCACTAACATCGTTCGTAATTTTCTATTTCCCTTTTTCTCTTGACGAATTCCTTTTTTTTCCACCCAGCCCATCTTTTTTGTCGTTCTGTGTACGGCCCAACAAAACAAGAGCCTTATCACCCTTTTTAACAAACCGATGCTTAAGATTGTCGTTTTGGTCACTAACCATATGCCCTTTGCCTGTCCTGTAATGCCCTTTCGGGCCAACTTGATATGATTCGGATTGTCTCTGTCCCACCTTAATCGCATTACCTTCAACAGCATGTACCGCCTCTGCGTGTGATTTCATGCCCTCGAACTCCATCGCTATGTTGGCGTTGATTGGAGTGTTACAGTGTGGATAGTGGAAAGATGCTTTTCATGGAAATTTCATCTGGTCCACCTTCTCCTTTGGTCATTCTGTATTGTTCCTTCCACCCTCTTCAGTGACCTTAGACGGTTTAACCGGTCTGTCCGCCAGTTCATATGCTACCACCAATAACTTCGACCACCCTTTCCCCTGCAAGCCTCCCGAAAAAAAAAATCCTCTTCACTCTTCAATCTCTTTGTACAGTCAAAGTTAGGTACTCCCCTCGTCCGTTTGATCCGTATGATATCCATAATTCATAGTTCCTCTTCACCAGGTGTTTTACCCATATGCCCGGTCTACATTTCGACCAAAAATCGTCGAGCGCATCGAGAAACCAAGCATATTCCTCTTTGTCCAAGAAGATCGACCTTCGAAACCCTCACCCATTCTCCATGATCCCTAATCCTTCTGCCTTCTTTCCTTTGCAGCATAGGTTGAAGGATTTACCCTCTAAGTAAAGATACCTTCAACCATACGAACTCATGTGTATACTTGGGTCTTGGTCGGTCTAGGCAGCCGAACACGGGATAGGGTTTAGAGTGAACTTTTTAGAGAGAGAGAGAAGAGAGTGTATTATATACCTTAGCCCCATAGGTTCTATTTAATTCACTAGTTTTCTTATTTTATCGAATTTCTAGATAGGTATACCATGGATATTCATGTGAAAGCAAAAAATAATTTAGCTAGTAAAGACAAATTTTTTAAAAACCAAATCCTAATACTCAAACCACTATCCTTAATAGGAAACCGATACACATTCTATCTCTAAATAATCTCTTGAAGCATCCTTCATGATCCACTTAACTTTCTCAGCCACTTTCTTCAAGACTCTAAAACTAAGACATGAGTACAAAGGAATAACAGAAAGACATACCTAAATAAGAGCAACTCTAGCATCTGAAGATAAACAATTGCATCCGGTTGCCTTCATAAGACCACTGACGATAGGACCATATACATCCACAAGATGACTTTTACTAAGATTAATGCAAAGACTGAATATTTTCAAATATAAATGAGCTTAAGAGCATTTTTAACCAACCCGAAATCATTTGAAAGGAATAGAATAATGTCATTTGTGAAATGAAGATGAGAAATCTCCATTCTCTCCTCCCAAAGGCACACAAACCTTTGACACACTTCTATAAGATCCCTTAGTCAAAGTCCGACTAAGAACACATACCACTGGAGTTAAAAGGAAAGGAGAAAGAGTATCTTCACATCTCACATCTCTAAACCAATTGAATAAAGACCACAGCTTACAATTAATGATAACTGCAAAAGACACCAAGGAAAGACACCCACTAATCCACTTCTGGCACCTAGATCCAAAACCTTTTCTTTCCAACCCTTTGTCCATAAAGTCCCAATACCCTATCGAGTGCCTTCTAAATTCCAACTTGAAAATCAACTCTTTACTGTTAGATTTTTTAATATCCTCCACAACCTTGCTAGTAACAAACAGAAGCATATACAGTCTGTCTATCCCACAGGAAAACATTCTACTCAAGAAAATTATATCATTCAGAACCTCAAAGAACCTCAAACAAAGCACTTTAAGGATATGGTTACGCACAGTGGTCCTGAAACCTATAGGGTAGAAACGAAAATCTTCTTAGACCTATTTTTCAGGCACCAGTGTGATGAAGGTGGAACACATACTTTTACTGACATTCCATTAAGATGAAATTCCTCAAAATATTTCATTGGTCACATTTCACAAAATCCCAACAAACTTGGAAGAATGTAATGGAAAAACCATCTAGGCTAAGGGCCTTATTTAGACCCAGAGCTCAGAGAGCCTCTTCACTTCTTCCTCAAGAAAATGTCTCTCCTACCAGTTTCCCCATTCCACACTATTAGGACTGCATTTATTTTACCAATTCAATGAACTTATATCCCTCTTTCCCTTTCCTCTCCATTGGACAATCAAATGAATAATGAATAATAATATTTACTTCTGCATCCCCACTGAACTCAGTGTGAATGATCTTTAGACTCAATGATAGAGAAGTTAAACTCTGGAGGTCAGCAGACTTTTGGCCCCAGGTAGAACTACGAAAAGAAATTTGTTATTTGATGCTCAACTTAGATACTGAGTAGGGTAGAAATGTATTTGCATATGAAAAAAGAAAAAGAAAAAAGTGGACTCTTGAGAAGCAGTCCATACTTTGTACTATTTATTTAAATCGATTATGCTCTTTCTCTTACCCATAGACTAGCTCTTATAAGCTGAAATCAGAAGCGAATGATAATACATTCTCTTACTTAACACAGATGAGTGAGTACGTGGGTGACACAGAAGACTTCATCAATATTATGTTGGATGACAAACAGAATCATCTGCTAGAGATGGGAGTGCTGCTCAGCACCGCAAATATGATACTCAATGCAGGCATTGTTGTTGTTGGATTATTTGGCATGAACATTACAATAGAACTCTTCAATGGTCAACCTATACAATTCTGGGAAACTGTGGTGGGTACAGTGGGAGGTATTGTTGCTTTGTATGTGATTGCAATTGGCTGGGGCAAGAAAAAGAATTTACTGGCTTTATAGAATCATTCTCATCAAGAGAAGGATCACATATTTACCAGAGTAAATCAGTTCTTGATATCTTGAATTCCCAATGGAATCTGATCTATATTTTATAATGCTGTAATAGAAATTTAACCACAAATTTTTAGATGACTTTCTACTTATGTAGATAATTTCTCTGCAACGATAAGTTGCAAATTTTGGTAAGATTTCGAATTAAATTCAATATATACATTTCTGTGATTAGTTCAATTAAATTATAATAAATCAAAATTACACTCACTTGAATGAAGTGCATGTAATTCTTTTTCTCGTGCTGCAGGGATAAGAGAACAATGATTAGTTTATAACAAAAATTACCGTATAAAATAATAATATAAAAACTAATGTAAAAATGTATACCTGTACCTAGAGCTAAATGGGCGGACGAGATGAAGTAGCTCATGACAGTCTGTCCTAGTCATTTGGGCTCTATGCTCTTTCTGGGTCTGGTCGCCTCGTTGTTGAGCTTGTCTCGTAAATTGATCAGACACTATGTCTTGGAACATTCAATTTTGTAATACAAGTAAATTAATTTACCAAAAACAAAATAGTTCAAAATAAATTAAAATTTCAATCTCTTTTTCTTACAATAAAATAATAATATTTAAATTAATTTACTTTCTCGTATTAAGATGTTAAATGACACTTTTTTTTTTTTATTATATTATGACTATTACTAAAATTAAAATCCTGTAGTGTTCTCAAAATTTCAGTTAGATAAAGCTATAAAATAAATATCTTAATTAATAAAAAATTGTAATATTTATAGTAACTTCTTTTCCTTTAATTAACACAAATGATTGGTATCTAAAAATGATTAAAAATTAGTGCTAATTAATTTCAATTTTAATAATTTCTCATCTTTTATATAAATTTGGCATATGATTTTTTTTTTAAAAAAATCTTATTTAATAGTAATAAACCAGAATTACTATAGCTGCAAATGAGAGACACAACTCATTAGCACTAAACGACAAAAAATAAAAATAAAAAACTGAAAATAAAAAATTGCGAAAAAATTAATAATAATAAAATAAACTGGTGGTTGGCAAAAAAACTGTCATTTAAATAAATTCTGTTGAATTCAGTTCACTGGATCATTCCCTCTCATCTTCTTCTTCTCCATGATCACTTACCGGGCTTCTAACTTAAATCTGTCGCACAAAGTTATCGGCAGAGACTATCCTTCTCTTGTTGGTTATTTGCAGGTTTATCCTTGTCGCGGCCATATTCGAGGAATCATTTCCTCTATCGACAGGTCTAAGTTGAAGCTCAGAGGTTTTTGCAACAACAAAGGCAACAGCAATGGTTTCAAGAGAGAGGAGGATTTTGATATTCCTGAGAAAGAGGAAGAACGAGAGAGAAAAGTACATTGTGAAATGGAAGTGATTTCATGGAGGGAAAGAAGGATTAAGGCCGAGATAGCGGTCAATGCTGATGTCGGATCGGTTTGGAATGCTCTCACCGATTATGA
This sequence comes from Carica papaya, assembly GCF_054855325.1. Taxonomy (NCBI): domain Eukaryota; kingdom Viridiplantae; phylum Streptophyta; class Magnoliopsida; order Brassicales; family Caricaceae; genus Carica; species Carica papaya. Next base: position 4,389,575 of record NC_142314.1, read on the forward strand.
ACGACTCGCAGATTTTATTCCCAATCTTGTTTGCAGGTACTCTTCTCGTTTAACCGTAAAACTATGCCGCGAGACTTCTATACAGTTTATAACTTTCCCTCTTTTTATTTCATGAGCTTAATTTTAGAAAATTTGAAGTTTTGAGTCCATCTTATTTTAATTGCTTGGCAACTGAATGGAGCGGCGAAGAGAGGAAAACTGGAAATGTACAAATTTGTTTTTTCATATTAATTTTAATCCTATCAGTTATACTGAACAGTGAGGGAGATTTTACCGGGTTTTGACTGATTTTGTCCGATATTATATCCGATACATTTACCATACTGTGTTGGTATGGTCCTATAGTACTTACAAGGTGATCGGACGGTTACCGGTGTGACTAGATTGTTGCAATCATATTGCTAATCAGCTTATAAATTGGCTTATTTAGTAAAGTGGAAATAGTTCGTTTAAGTATGGGAACATTTTATTGTTTTGACACCTTTGACACCTTTGATAACATTTTCTTTGGCAAAATTCTGCTTTGAAGACTCGGTTGTTCAAAACAATTACTTTGAAATTTATAAACAAAAGCAGAGTGATGTCCTGCGCTAAGCTTCTTAAGATCTTCCCACAATAGTACATAACAATGTTGAGTTCTTGTCTCAATTTTCCTCCTTGCATGAGTATTCTTTTTATAGTTACAACATATCTTTATACTATATAGGGAATTCATTGAAGATTTATACAACAATTTCCTAGCTGTAGCAAACCTCTATCAATAAAGAAATACACAAGTGAGAGAACATACAGTCTATCCTAATATCTATCACCATGTCCTAGAGGATGCAAAGATTGGCACAAAGATGTCTAAACTCGGAAGCTGTCAAGCCTTCAGTGAACACATCTCCAACTGCTCTTGACTGGGGAAAAATCTTTGTATTTTCCTCCTCACAAATCAAGCTCGTGCACAAGGGAATGCAATCTTTTTTTCCACTAGTGCTTTATTGGTTCTAAGGTCTTGTTTGGTTCATTTCTCATCGTGCCCCTAGCTTTTCCTAGTTTTACTTTTAATTAGTTTTGATCTCTAGAATTACAAGATGATTTTTTATATTTCAATTATCCTTCCTCCAAAAAATTCATGATGATATGAAGCATGTAGAAAATCATATTGTAGTTCTACATATCAAGACTGAAAAAAAAAAAAAAATTCCAAATCAATAGGGAATGGAATGAGAATGACCCAAAACCAAGTGCGACATTAGATTAAGGACTGTAAAACTATGAAGTTATATGTTTTTTTTTTCCTCAATGTAAATTAAGCTACGCTGTAAATGACTAATAAGGAAGAAAACCTACTACCTTCGCATTATGTTATGAAGTGATGGTCTTTTATAAACATAATTACTCTTCTCTCAGTTTGGCAATCTCCGTGGGTCTTTTCCCGTTAGTCCTTCTATTGATTTTTCTTTGGATGATTAATTGTTCTAAGTTCTGTTACTTTTCTAATTCTTCCCAAATAACTGGACTTTTGATTGTTCTGCACTTTCTAGTGGGAGAATTCCTTGCCCACATCCTGGGCGTATTTGGCTGGAGCAAAGAGGATTACAAAGGGCATTATATTGGCATATTGAAGCGCGTGTGGTCCTAGATCTACAAGAATTCCCAGACATAGTGAGCATCTGAAACTCAATGAATCATGCAGATACACTGCTTGATAAGAAAGAAAAATTTTCCTTCTCAGATTCTTTTTGCTACAGATTCACTTGTCTACTTCATCATCACATATCACTTTATCAGTTATGATGTAGTTATCTCAACTTTGCCTTATCTCATACTAGTTGGGGTCAGCTACAATATGAATCTTTTTCCTCTCTATCCTATTTAGGATTAAACTCTGTCACGTGCTTTTTAATCCTTTTTTAAGAAATCCTTTTGCAACATATAATCTTTATTAGTAGTCATTTTCCTGAAAAATGTAAAGAATTAGAAAACCTGAATCCATGTTCATGAGTGTTTTGCATATTTGATTTTCTGTTGAAGTTTGACATTTTTGCTTTTACGATTAATTCAAATTTTTGAATAAAGCATTATTTTGTACCATGCAAATAAGCTAATTGTGTGTGGGAAAAGAAATACGGTCGTGTGAAGGAAAAATGAAACACTTTGAGCATAAAGAAGTTGGACTTTTGAGCTTAAGACATGTTTACTGGAGTGTATAAAATAAGTTAGATAAAGAACGTAAAAGAAGTCATATTTGGTTGGAAGACAAGTTATGTACCGCAGGTGGCTGTAAATAGCTTCATAATTTAATAAATACATGCAAAGAATAGCCACTTCCTCTCCTCTTTGTTCAAATCAACAAATGATATCAAAACTTGTATGGTCTTCGAGGGACTGAAAAAGAAGACAAGATTAACTGCAAAAATTCACCAAAACCACCTGTCTCTCGAGACAATGTCTGGTTTCTGCATAAGCTTCCAGTCTGGGTGCAACATTCTGGTCTCAAGAATGCCTTCTTGGTTCCAGAACATAATTGGGATCCCTAGATTTCACCTAGTACTCCAGACTATATATAGGTCCCAAGAAAATGCTTGAGTCTTCTTAGTTAGTATAATTTTTTTACGAAAGTTATTGAACAAAAACTTTTTCCCAGTATCAAATTTTAGCACCAAATTTGATACTGTATGTTCCGTACTTAGCCAGTACATTCCTACAAAAGAATGCTATAGTATGCTGAAAAAATGATACAGGGAAATTTTTAGTCTTTTGTTGCTCTAGAAAGATTTCATTATTTGCACATAAACTTGACATATTTGGATGTCCTCAGGCAAATGTAGGGTGCTATAGCCTACTGTTTTGTCTTCATAGTTTCCCTTGGGTTATTTCTGATAAAATTCTCTTGTCACCCTATTTTTTGGCTACTTTAGAATCTATTTTTATCATGCTGCAATCTCTGTTTGAGTGTATATGTTTTTATCCCTTGAACTTCTATCTTAAAATTAAAATTTCATAACAAGTAATGGCCATTCTTAAAATGAGACCATGAACATGTTAAGATGAATTTCTGAGGCTAGTATATCATCACGAATCATCACTTTTATACCATAAAATTATCACATTTCATGAGTTCATCCTCTCAATTTTGCGTTTATACTAATGTTACATTTTGATCAGTTGTTCATCTTTATGTGGATGTTAGAATGGGCCTTTTTTTCCTACCCGAGTAAGCTTGGTAGCTTAATCAATATGCATGCTTTAGTTTCAGTTCTAGTCTTGAAAGCTCCTGTATAAGAACTGCAAGCATATCCTTGGAGTTGAACTCATTGGTTAGTTTAAGTTTAGTAAATCTCATTTATGTGTGACTACTTCTTCCTTTTAATTCTCGGTACATTTCTGTTGATGCAGTCCAATGGTCGTGAACTTCACTTTTCCATGGTTGATGGGGACTTCAAAAAGTTTGAGGGCAAATGGGCTGTAAGATCTGGAACAAGGTACAACCTGTACTTGTACGTACATATATATTTTTCATGCAACTACAAAGCATTAATTAGCAATGGGACTGAGAACACAAGAGATGCATTCTTATAAATATCCATGTAACTAGATGAGATTAACTTTGAATATAATGCACTATCGGTGATGAGGATTGAGTGGTTTCTTTTCATGGATATAGAGATATATATGCGCACAAACAAATGCAAAACTTAGACAAAGTCTTTGATATGGTACAGTTTTTTCTTAATTTTATTTTTTCCAATGTTCAATTGCTTGAGATCTTTTTCCATTCATAGAATGTTTTTTGAAACTAGTAAACTGGTAAAAGAAATTAAGAGTATCAATTTAGAGATTCTTCATGTGGACTACGTTAAAAAAGTTTTCTCTTTATCTTCCTTTTCAAGCAGGTCCACAACAGCAATTTTATCATATTTAGTAAATGTGATACCAAGATTTAACTTCCCAGCTATTTTCTTAGAGAGGATTATCAGATCAGACCTTCCTGTGAATCTTCGAGCCTTGGCTTGTCGAGCTGAGAGTAATTTCAATGGTAATATGAAAATGCTGACAGAAGATTCCTTGAGTAGAACATCCTGGCCTGGCATCAGCTTTGATGCTGCTATATCTGAAAAGGATAAAATGTCGCCCAGAGAAGTTAAAAAGAATTATAATACCTCCAATCTTGGCCTGACACCACCATCTTCAAATGAGCTGAATAGTAACTGGGGTGTATTTGGAAAAGTCTGCAGACTTGATAGACCTTGCGTGGTGGATGAAGTTCATCTTCGTAGATTTGATGGCCTATTGGTAACTGATTGACCCTAGACTATTATCATGAGTCCTTTCTGTCCCCAGGATGGCTAATTTCATTTTAGCAATGGCTAATAAATTGATTTTGGGCTGAAGGAAAATGGAGGTGTTCATCGCTGTGTTATTGCTAGCATAACAGTTAAAGCACCTGTTCGTGATGTCTGGAGTGTTTTAACTGCTTATGAGAGCCTTCCCGAGTAAGCACTCAATATCAATATATATATATATATATTTTATGTTTAAGTCCTACTAGTCTACTACTTTTACTCTACTGCTTGTAGATACTAACTAATTTGAAACTAGTTACTTTTCTTTATTTGGTACTGCTGCATGTATGCATTATCAACTTCATTGTAAACTAACTAGAATAACCCCAATCAGAAAGTAACATATAGTTAGTTGTAAATCTCATATTTCTTCCTGCTAGTGCTAGATATGGCCAAAGAATATAAAATCTGGTCAAATAGTACTTGATCCAGTTGAGCTGAGTGCTCCACTAATTTCACAGAAAAAAGTCTTTTGCAACTATTAAAGTGTTGTTAATATAACAAGACTACACACAGGATTTTAATATGGAAATTAGGCATTTTTGGCATTTATTTGGAAAGTGTCCACTATGATAATGATTAGACAGTAACAAGAAAATTCATATAAAAGCTCATTAGTAAATGGTTTCGTGAAACATAAAGAGAGTTGTAACAGAACTACAGATTCCATTAAACAGATAGGGGTTGCAAAGGAAACAGAAATTGTGGGAACAGTTCTGGGGGATGCCTTTCTTACAAATAGGGTACATTTAACTATAGCCTCTCAAATTCCTGGCACTATGCTGCTCTTTCCTTATCAAATGTTATTTCTGTAATCTATTTCCTCATGAATTCTTTTCTTTGTTCTTTTCAGGATTGTTCCAAACCTAGTCATCAGTAAGGTTTTGTCACGAGAAAACAATAAAGTTCGCATTCTACAGGTATTAGACATATCTTCACATATTGCAGCATTATAACAATAATGATGTTGCTGTTGTTTGGAAATCCCTTCCCTTGAAGAAAAATTTGATGAAACTATTAAGCTTAAGACTACACTAGTTAAAGTTAGCAATGCTACCTAGTTTGAGTAAAAAATAGTAAAAGAATGGAGAGGAAAGGAAGGGAAGGGAAAAGTGATTTTCTTGTTTAACTAAAAACTGAACAAAGTAAAAGAAAGTAAATGATTGTTAACATTTTAGTGGTTTAGCTTTATAAAGGAAAAAAAAAGTATTTGTTATGAGGAAATAGTCAATAGTATCCTTTTTTTTTTAATAGAATAACATTTTCTTTTATAAGATAAATGGAGTAATAAGTTAGGTGGTGAGCATAAAATAGATATTTGTTCTTCAAAATTCATTTTTTTCCTTTCTTCCTTTTCCCCCCAGCTTGGAGGAATAAAACAATCAGAGTTGAAGGGAAAGGGAAGGATCCTCACCCCCTCTACCTTTTGTTTACTAATTGTTATTTTGTATTCAAACAAGAAAAAGATATGTGAGCATCTCATATTTTCTTTTTCTTTCCCTCCACTTCCCTCAACGACAAGAAAAAAATAGCTAGAACGGGGTTAGATAAATAAAACTGGAAAACCAACTCAGAAAGGAAGTGACAAGAATGTTGTACTCCCACTGAGATCTTCGAATGATTGATAAGCATTAGTAACTCCTGGTTGTTGTTGTTCACTGGTCTCCCTTTAGTAGGAGTATTAAGTCTTCTGGTCTGAAGGGAATATTCTTTAAGCAAAAACCATATCAGAAGTTCAGAAACCAGGGAATATAAAAGATATAATCTATCCGAAGGACCGAGAGAGAATATAGAAGATGGCAGCTTCAGGATGGGAAAGTATTGTTACAATTTTCAGAAACACATCTGAGCCTTGAGGTTGGCAGTAGAAGAATTATTTTGCATTTTAAGATGTATGGTCTAGAAAAAAAACGAAATTAAATGATGCAGTTCTATATTTTTTTCCTTAGAGAATATTCTTCGTTATTATGTTCTCTCAAAACTCCTAAATGCTTTCTTTGACACATCAAATCATTTTATAATTTTCATTTTTGAAATTAAGATGTGTTTATTTATGGAACCATATTTAGTGGTGTGGATTTATAGATTAATCTAGTATAAATAAAGTAGTTATCCAGAAAACACTAAAAAACAATCCTTTTAAGATCTTATTATCATTTCACTATCATTTACTACATGTTATATTTATCTTTAAATTTTTTATGTATTCGTATATATGAATATACGAAATTGAGAAATAAACATTAAAATTTATTTTTATATACTGAACATGGCCAATAGTACAAAGAAACATATTCTAGTTTTTACTTTCTAAGTTCGTATACATTTATCCATATATTTGTTCATTACAGCAAGCAAAGGGTGTGTATATGAATCAGTTAAGTAAAAGTAAAAATAGTTCTTAAGCTCTAATCATTTTTACTATCATCTTTTTAATGTTAGCTAACTTAATTATTTTTATGCATAAAATATATGTAAACTAAGAAATAAAAACTAGAAAATATTTTCTTGTAGAATCAGAAAATATTTTCTCTTTCAACTCATTGTGCTCTCCTTGCAACACCCAATTTTTGTGATGAGATCATTTTAATAATTCTTACGTGCATATTCCTTTTCTCAGGAAGGATGCAAAGGCTTATTATATATGGTTCTTCATGCGCGGGTTGTTCTAGATTTGCGTGAACATCTAGAACAGGAGATTAGTTTTGAGCAGGTTGAGGGGGATTTCGATTCTTTTCGAGGAAAATGGCTTCTAGAGCAATTGGGAAGTAACCACACATTATTGAAGTATAGTGTCGAGTCAAAAATGCATAAGGATACCTTTCTTTCTGAAGCCATCATGGAAGAGGTTTGTGATGTATTTTCATGCAATTAATTTTAATGTACACATACTCCAAAAAGAAAAGAGAAATGAAAGGACAAAAGTAGTCAATAAAGAATATGGCTCTAGGAAGGTTGGCACAAATTTTTCAATACTCCTAATCTCTTAAATTAAAAGGAAAAAGTTGCAAAATTTAAAGTATGAAAGAAGTTTATTTAAATTTTACAAGAAAAATCACCTCGTTAGTTCTAACCTTTTCTCTTTTCCTTAAACACTCTTTACTCATAACGCAAGCACGAGGATGAAAGAAAAAACACTTTCCTTTTAATTCAATTCCTCCAAGTTCTCCATCCCTTTAAAACATTGCTGTTTGCTTCCACTGAGTTAACATATTGTGGTAGGGTCGTAATCTTGGATACAAAAATATGTTTGATTTCAAATCCTCATGTTTGCAAAGTATCCTCCTTACTATGATCTCAGGTCAGCTTAGGACATCTGCAGAACTATGGATCTAACTTGCCTTATGAAGCATGGATATTTCATTACCCTCCATTATGATCACATGAGCAGCCATCTCTATCTGATAAGATTTTGTGGCCAATATGTTGAATAAGTATGAAAAACATCACATATATAATAAAACCAAAAAGAATGGTTAAATGTATATTTCATTCAATATCACAGCTTTATATATACAGATTTTTTTTAAAATAGAGCGAAGGAAATAAACGATTGATTACACATGGTGTATTTTACTGTAATATCTTTTAACCTAGTTTACATACAATACACTCTCTTTAACACTATCAATTAATTTTTCATGAATATATAGGTTATTTATGAAGATCTACCATCGAACTTATGTGCAATTCGAGATTATGTTGAGAAAAGAGAAGCAAAAAGCTCTTTTGGAACAATTGAAAATGGACAATATTCAGATGAACTTATTGTTTCATCTTCCAGTGAAAATGAAGCTGATTGCAGCATGACAGCCGAGACTGTTTCTTCTTTCACTGCTTCAACACCAAACAGACAGAGACCCAGGGTTCCAGGACTGCAAAGAGACATTGAGATCCTTAAAGCTGAGCTTTTGAAGTTTATTTCAGAACATGGACAGGCAGGGTTTATGCCCATGAGAAAACAACTCCGTTTGCATGGTAGGGTGGATATTGAGAAGGCCATCACAAGGATGGGTGGGTTTAGAAGGATAGCATCAATGCTGAATCTTTCCCCTGCTTACAAGCACCGAAAACCAAAAGGTTACTGGGACAATCTTGAGAATTTGCAAGAAGAGGTAGGTTGGACACTTTTATCTGCCATTCTGAACAACATATCATCAAGCTTCTCTAAATCTTTTGCCATTCTACTTGTTACTTTCTATGCTTTATGAGATAATTAACAGTAAATATTGCAACTGTATGGTCCGGCTAATTCGATGGAAACTACAGCAATTTCATCATGATTGATATATTTATGGCTGAACTATAAATATAACATTTATTTGCCTTATTTTTCTCTGTTCTGAGGAATTAAACAGTAATGTCTAGCCCATTTAATTTGTTTCAGCCCCATTGACAGATATGGCTGATATCATGCTATTGTATAAACATTATTTACCTTCTTTCAGATAAGCCGGTTCCAAAAGAGCTGGGGAATGGATCCATCATTTATGCCCAGTAGAAAATCTTTTGAGCGTGCAGGTAAACCAGTATGATAATATTTATTGTTTGATTAAATTCTTTCACTTGTTTAGTTTAAAAAAAATATTATAGTCCAGTCCTTTTTTGACTTGTCATTTGGTTCTGATGTTTTGAGAAATTGTTAATAGGACGCTATGATATTGCACGAGCACTGGAGAAATGGGGAGGTCTTGGTGAAGTGTCTCGGCTTTTGTCGCTCAAGGTGAGACACCCAAATAGGCAGCGAAATACTGCCAAAGATCAGAAATCTGATTACCTTGCATCTAGTGATGTCGAGGAAAAGACAACACCATCTAAACCTTACATTACTCAAGATACACAGAAATGGCTCTCAAGCCTCAAATATTTGGACATTGATTGGGATAATGAATAATAAAATAACTATTTTTAAATTAAATAATAATGGTTTAATTATTTTAATTTTTTCAGTTAGAACATAAATAGAATCTGAATTTAAAAAATATATAAAATATTAATTAATTAATTACAATAAAAAAATATTAGTAAACAAATTGTAACAAGTGTCAAATTTTATAAAATAATTTAATAATTTGCGCAAAGAAATTAAGCTCGAAGGGGTTTATGAATCAGTTTTCAGTTTGCAACAAAATTCATTATAAGTTATTCTTAAATCTCTTTACCTACATTAACGTATCTTTTTTTTACTGTTGTCCATTCTTTCTGTGGAAAAAGCTGCTGATGGATGAAGATAATAGAGATGGTTGGAGTCAAATAGTACAAGAAAATAAAATGTTAGAATATTTAGACTATGTTTGAGAGTTTAAGGAAGAAAGTGAAAAATATGAACATCAAGGATTCTAGCACATTCTTGTTTATGTGTTAGTTATAACCGAAAAGACAAAAGCTAAGTTTTTAATCCTATCCTCTTTATCATAGAAGTAAAGGAAGTTTGATACTTGTCAAATATGCTTTCAGTTCCCAATTTGAGAAAGGAGAATTGAGTTACAAGTGTAGAGGAACTCCTGCTTTATCTTGATTAGTTCTCTTTAAAAACTACAAAACACGATTATTGTTATTATATAAAAATCTTACCTTAGTTTACCAGTTTTGTTACAAAAATTAACCTTCCAAACACTAAGTTAACCTCCAAGCACGCTCAATTTTCATTGTTTTCTTAACTCGAGTGATTTTCTAGTGTTCTACAGCGAAACTAAGAGGCCAATGCATTTTGAAGATGTCTAACATTGTTACTTCATGCAATAATCTAATCTCATTGAATTACAACTCCCCATTAATTCATTGTTAGATGTAATATCACTTGAAATATCATGTAATCCCTTATAAGTTACACATGTTTCTCATAAAGGATGTGTATACAAGAGAAAACAATGAGTACATGAGAAGGTGGAGACCTTCAAAGCAATATCAACAAAAGGAATTGTTTATCAACTTTTTCATTAATGTTTTGGTTGAAGTCTTTTCAAATTGTATCCGTGGTTGCAGTATACTTAAATTATAGTAACTAAAACATTGAAGAAGTATAAATGATTTTTCCTCTGGCCTTGTCCCCCAGTTGTCTCCAGGTTTGCCCAAAGTCTTGGGTGAATCCTTCAAGTACCTCTTAAAGTGCACATTACTGGTTCATGTCTCTACAGCTGCCTACCCGCTACTTCTTAAAGTGCATCTCACTGCTTTATGTCTCTACAGGTTGCTTATACACCTGGAAGCATGTAATATTTGATGAATCAACATTACACATCCAGATAAACTGCCCAAACTTCCTCATGCATCCCCAAAGACTTCCTTTCTATGTTTATCCTGCATCCCCACCATGAAGGATATTGCCGGATCAATATAAAACATTACTCTAATCATCCTTACACACCCTTGCCCTAACCACACCGTATTTGACTTTCAAATGTAACCAATAATACATCCATTTCAAACTTGTACTTATCTGTAACTCTGCCTTATAAGCATCGGACAATATGCACTACCATCAATGAAAACAAAATCTCCCTAAGCCTTTCAACAAAGACTTATTTCAAATTCAAACTGGATCTTGGAGCTAAATGAACCTGTCCTAACGTTGTAGACAATAAAATTTGAACGTGGTGATGAATCAAAAAATTGAAACCACTCATTTTTCACCTAAAACCATGTAATTTATATATACAAAATGCATCCAACAACAAAATAATAATAATTAAAAAAAACTCAAAACTCAGATCTCGGCTAATATATATGAAGTGCACTGTAAAGAAAATGTCAGGGCAGTTAGCTTTTCATGTTGCAGTTCAGGACAAGATGTATTTTCTGCCAGAGGCTCCAGGTTCAGCTGCCTTCAGAGGATGCTTGTGACTTCTGTATCAGCAACTCAATTTTCTGATAATCAGAACCACAGTGACAGAAACACCACTATAAATGAATAATTCATAAAAAAATATTGTAGAAAAATCTCTAATACCAATCTCCATGAAAATATGCCTCATTGTTAATCAATAGAATGATTTCAGTTCAAACAACAGGTGAAAAAGCACAACATCAAGAGAAAACCTTTAAGAAAAAGTGTCAAACTATAAAAAGAGAAAAACATTTGCAATAGACCATGTAAAAAAATGATACCTTAACAGATCTGCTAACTTCGTCAAGCTTGTGCAGCAGTAGGTCTCCAGAGACAGTGGCTCTATGATGCGGTGACCTTGTCATCTGCAACAAATATTTTGATGCAATTTTTAACATCTCAGAAGGAAAAGCCACTCGATCTGGTTCTTCAAGAAGTCCAAGAAAAGACATATTATAAGTAAATAACCAACACTTTGCATAGATAAAACAACTCTATTAAGAGTAAGAAAATATTTATAATTTTCATTTTCTGAATTCATGTGTTTATAAAAAAAACATGGAACATTAGTTATATTCATTTTGTTTAACAGTCAGCCTCTATTATTTGAAGAGGATTTGGGAACCTCATGCATACATTGTTCTCTTGATTTTTTGTATAGTTTGTGCACTTAGGTGGCACTCCTTTGGTACCTTGTTAATATTATTCACTCCCTTTTCTTCTTTAAAAAAATCACTTATGTTTATGCCATAATCAAGTATAAATAAAAAAAAATTGAAAAACATACAAAATAGTTTCTTATTTCCACCATTCTTTCCAATACTATTTTCAACTACCACAAATGTGTTCATATAAAAACATATATGAATTAGAAAATAGGCAAAAATTTTCATTTTCACTCCCAAAGATCTTGTTTTGGAAAACCATCCTGCAGTTACAATAACAATCATAGTTACAAGAAAACAAGGAAAAGAAAGGAGAACATGAGTTTCAAGAGTTCAGCTCATTTCCCATCTGGAAAAGAAGGCAAAGATAGACAACTTATTGTGTTCTCTTTATATTTATGGCCAAATAGTAGGGACCCTGCATCAAGGGCTTAATTTTTTTTTAATCTTCTTTTGAATTAATAGAGTATTTACATCTCACATGCACATAGATAAATACTTTCTTTTCTGTTTTTTCCTGATAAGAAGTCGTCATGCTCATGAATCAGTAATAAGTTCTTCTTGCTTTCCTGTAAGATTTTCTTCTCTGAAACCATACTTCACAATGTCACATCAGAACTCATAGAATTTAACCTTTGTCTAAGATAGAGGCTGTAAACTTTCAGAATAATGTCACTTGGTGAGTCTTGATTTCATTTATTACGTGTATTTATAAAAGAGTTACAAAGGAGAAACCATCTTGAGGTGGAACTAATTTAAATTTAAAATCTGAAAATTGTTACAGAACTAACAGAATATAAGGATATTCTATCAGAGGCTTCTATGAAATTTAAGAATTTCTTTTCTTAAGGAATTAGAATATATGTTCATAATAAGATTGAAGTGACTTCAATGATAATACTTACCTTCCAATTTTTGGATGGTGATCTTAAGGCAACTGGTCGTTCAGTCAGTGATCCCATTTGAGACATGCTTTCATCTTCACCAATAAGAGCACTAAGCTTCCAACTTCCACCAACATCCTGCATGATCTTTGCAGCTTCTGTTACAATGACCTGTATGAGATAAAAAATACACACAAAATATCCTGAGCATTGGATCCATTAAAACTTAAAGACATAACTAAACTAAGACATGAATTGCTTTACCGTCCTCAGAAGTTCAGGATTATCAACCCCTTGCACTTGCAGTTCATCTACATGTGAAGCTTTTCTATGTGCTACACTTTCAATTCTAAAGGTATGGATTCCATATACAGACTGTAGCCAACCTATAAACATCATAACAGATTAATGAAATTAGTTTTTTTTTTTAGATGTCTTATCAGTTTATTTGCACAGTAACATTACTAAGAATTATTATTGTACTGCTTCACTAATCAAGCAGCTGGCACAAGCCATACAGCTATATAATGTAATGTTTGATGAATGAAACCTGAGAAAAATAATGCAAGATAGCAGAATGCGCCCTTTCTCTTAAGCTGTTTCTTTCTTTACATTGGACTTCCACCACAGCAAAACTTTATCAGGATAGAAGAAGACAGAAGGTCAAACTACACAACAGAATAACTCTGCACAGTTATTCTAACTTCCTTTAGCATACTAGAAAATGGCTAACAGTACAACCTCTATATGAGACCAAATAGCCATATTACTATTGTGTTTTAACAGGAAAGTGCAAGAATATTTGATGGTTTCAAGAGTATATCAATGAAAATCGGCACCCCATAAAATATCCACGGCATATTTCCTTGTAAAAGATAATAGAATAACTACGTCAAAACAAAAAAAAAATTAAACGAGAAACAAACTGCATCTAATGAGGCATGCATCAATACCTTGTTCAATAATGATATCAATCACCATGGTAAGCGGTATACGCTTCTCAAATGTTGTTCTGCCCAAACATGGTACATAAGAAGGCCTAGAAACCTTCACAAGGAAGGGAAAAATTATATAAAATTACTTTTCATTAAAAACAAGTAGTTAAGTATTCGAGCATGCAGACAACTGTACCTTGTAAACTATTTCTCTAGGTGTGACATATAGCTTCCTTGAAGAGATATCCCTTTGAAGAACATATCTCTTGATTGGCAGATACAGCAACATAATGATGCCAATCCCCCAAGCTAAAACCAGCAACAATGATATGGAGAACCATATTATAGTGTCATACTGAATAATATTGCTCGCAAGCTCTTCAAAAGATGCTGTGTACAATATATGTTGAGGACAATCTATAACTTCATCATCTAACTCTGATTCAGGCTCAGCAAGAAGTTTTTCCTTCGGCAACCTGAGCTCTGATAGACTATCCGCATCGTCCATGAACATTTGTGAAGCTCAAAAACTATTAACAGCAAATCAAGAACATAATTAGTTGCTTTATAAAAACAGTTTCATGGGTCAAAAAGAAAAGAACTCTTAGGACCAAATAAAAATGTGATGCATTAAATGCACCCATGCCCCAGGAAGCAAGAAAAACACCCCTTGATCACCTAAACCGGGAACAAAGCTACATCTTTGGCTCCCAACTCCAACATGATCATCCATTCACAACGATAAAGTATACAGACAGCTGCCATTTTTTATACAGCAATAAATTGAATCAAAAAGAAAAGACGACAAGCAAGCAATACGATATAGTATTTTTTTTTGAAATAAAAAAGAAAGTGTATATTCACAAGGTACCAAAAGGGGTGCAACCCATGTCCAAAAAGGTATTACATATTACTTAGCCAATCTACAATATACCCAAAATCCTTCACCCTATGCACATCATGCCCCAATATTAAAGACCCAAAATAAATAAATCCATCTATCTCTAATTTTAGTGTAGTCATTTTCAACTCCTTTGAAGATCATATCATTTCTTCCCTTCCACACAATCCAAAAAACAGTGAATGGAATAAGATTAACTAGCTTCTTTTTTCCTTTGCCCAAACCAGCCCATGCCCCTAATTCCTCTCTAACCAAGCCACTCATCACCCAATTCACCCCAATCAATCTAAATATAGAGCACCATAACTCGTGCACAGCAGGACAATGTAGAAGAAGATGATCACACATTTCAGCCTCTTTCTTGCACAAACAGCACCCGTTCACCAGCACCATCTCCCTCTTCACTAAATTATCCACAGTCAAAATACAGTTCCTGCTGGCTTCTCAGGCAAAAAAAAGCAATTTTAAGAGGAGCCTGAACTTTTCAAATCTGCTTAGCAGCAAAATAGTTGAATCTACCGCTGTTCTCTTGCGTAATAAAATCATAGTAAGATCTCACTGTAAACATCTCATTTTTCTTATGTTTCCAAACCAACCTGTCCCTATCATTAGTTAGTTTAATATTGGACAGCACCCGAAGAATAGCCTCATACTCCACCTCCCAATCATTCAGATTTCTATTCACCGCAATATTCCAAAACCCCCCACCCCCATCATTGCACCACATTTCCTCCACATAAGCATTATTTTTCTGTGCAATTGCATATATTCTAGAAAATCTCTCCATAAGGCAGCCCCCTTCCTCCCAAGAATCCGTCCAAAAATACACATTACTACCTTTCCCAACCTTCCATTTAACACACTCGCTGCAGCCACCACATTCATTTGCAATACCGTTCCATAAGCCAGTGCCATAGCTTCCCCGATTGTACCACTCACACCCCTTCCATTCCACTTGCCCCACCTCGCATCCACCACCCTTTTCCACAACCTGTCCTCCTCATTAAAGTATCTCCACAACCATTTAGCATGAAGGGCCCTGTTCATGTGCACAAGTGATTTAATGCCCAATATTAAATAACAAGGTAAGATAAAACAAAAATGGGAATGGAGGTCCTCCTGTTCTAACTTCCACTTAACGCTCCCAAACCTTCAACCTTTATATTGGATTCACTTCCCTACTTGTTCAAGGATTTCATAACTAAAAAAAATGGAATGGATAAGGAATCCCCAGGCCTAAGACCTCTCAATTCTTTATAAAAAGTAGCTGGGTGCTCAATGATCAAGACCTCAAAAGAGGTGAAGACATAAATTTCCAAATCCAACTGCACCATCTACCACAAAGCCCAAAAAGTAGATAAGGAACATCTAGAAAATATGATATAGGCCTTCTCCATGTAAAATCTTGCAATTTAGCTCAACCTCTCTATTCTTCATCAAAGAATCAACGTCTTCAATTCCTACCAAAGCCACATCTAAACCCAAGAAAAGATACTAAAGCATTGTTTTGGGTTTCCTCTAACTATTCAAGAAGGCCAACAATTGCTTCATAGCTCCTTCAGATCATTTTGGAAAGCAAATGGTTGGCTTGGTATTTCATTTTCTTTACTGCTCTATATGTAAAAGAATACATAGATACTAAGGTCCATATAAATGGTTTGTGATGGTTGATAAATGAATTTGTGAGGGAGAAAAATGGTAATGACCATGCATAACCTTTTGAGTCATTATTATTTTACATACTAAAATTGAAATATAAATATAGAGCCACAAAAGTGATGATTGGTGAGGTTTTTAATAGTATTTTACAAGAAAACTTTGGCAGAACAAACAATCTCAGGTACATAATAGTATTGCCATGTCTTTTAGTGAGGATTCTGTCAGGGAACCCCTTAGGGTTTATTGCAGAAAGAAGGGCAAAAAAGGAAATATGCACACAAAAGGGCATAACAGGAAAAATGAAAAACAACTAGAATTAGGGTTGACCAACCCTAACAAGACTCCACAGCCAACACCTCTGCTTTCCAAATCCATCCCATAGACGACGCCGATCATCATCATCACACAATTCCAGCCGCAACTCCAGCAAGCTTGATTCCGCCTTGAATAATGAATTTCTTTAATGTATTTAGACCTATAAAAAAGGCTCCTTTCATCGATTTAAAACACATCAGAAATCAATAAAAAGTCTCTATTTTCTCCCTTGTTCGTTCTTCTTCTTCTCCCTTAAACTTTCACAAGGTCAGAGCCAGAACCGGCCGAATCATACGCCGGTATTGCCACCCGAACACAGTCGAAGGGGAAGATCCCGATGACCAAACCAGAAAATCCCGAATCACTCATCATAAAAGAAGTCGATTTGAAACTATCAGCACTCATGGATGAATCACGCAGACAGTTCAACGTGATATTCGATGCTCCAAGGCGGAACTGCCGATCAGGTTGAAAGAAACTCGAGGCGACAAGAAGCCGAGACCCATTCAGGTGAAGGCCTTCTTCTTTTCCCGTACGACGCAGATGCAGGAAAACAAGGGCTTGGAGCCTCTTTTGCTGCAGATTCCGTTGCTTTGATCCGGAACCCACCATATAGCAAATCAGATCACGATGAAATCGGCCGAACTAGCCCGAATCACTCCATCCCAACTCGACCCAATCCGATCCAATCCGGCTTGACTTGATCCAGCCCAGAACCGGTCCGAACTGGCCTACCCAGATATCACCCATTTGAGCTACTAGACCGCTTGCAATCGCGCACCGAACTAGCCCACCTCCCATTTACGCACTCCGTAAGGTGGAAATTCCACTTTTTGAAAGAGATAACCCTCGTGGATAGGTCCAGTGTTGTGAAAAGTATTTCATGATCCACCACACTCCCAATGAACAAAAAGTGGAGATTGCATCCCCATATTTGGGCGAAATTGCCGACTTATGGTATCGTGAATGGCTAGCAAAGTTTGACATCCTAAATTGGGAATACTTCATGGAATAACTAAACCGACAATTTGGAGGACCTTCTCAAAAAGATTTCATAGAAGAGTTCATCAAGTTATACCAAACAGGTACCATTCTCGAATTTGTTAAAAAATTTGAATACTTACGTTTTCTTATGAATGCAGATAAACCTACGCTTTCAGATATATTTTTTATATCCACTTTTATCAGTGGCCTCAGACCACAGCTACAACCCATGATAAGAACCCTCAAGCCACAAACACTCAACCAAACATTTAAACAGGCTTTACTGTAAGAACAATCAGTCATAGAGCTCCGCAATCCCTATCTTCCTAGTTATGAAACTCCTTCGTTAAAAAGAGACCGAAACCATGATAGATCATTCAGGGGCACGAAAAAGGGCGCAGATCCTAAAAGATCAACAGCATGTTACAAATGTAGATATATGTATTTTCCAGGACACCGATACTCCAACAAAACAGTCAGGGCAGTGGAGGAGATCATGCCAGAAGATACTTTAGAGAACAAAGCCTCGGAGGAAGCTAAAGAGGTTGGTGATGACCTTACTAGCACTCTGTCCCTACAAGCAATAGAAGGGGGTCACCACAGGGAGTACCCTGAAAATATGAGGAAAATTGTCAGATCATGATGTGTTAGTCCTACTAGATAGTGGAAGCTCACATTCCTTCCTAAACGAAGGAGCTTCTAAATGGATCAAGAATCAGGTGGTCAGCAGTAAACCCCTAACAGTTATGGTCACCAACGGACAATAGATATTTAATCACCTTGAATGCCCAAATATGACGTGGACCATGCAAGACTACAAGTTCACATACAATTTCCGCATCGTCTCACTAGGAGGGTATGACATGATATTAGGGATAGACGAGATGAAACAATTTGGCCCAATGATGTTTGACTTCCTCCATGCAACGGTACGATTCAATTATGAAAATTTACAAATATCATTGCAAGGTTGTGACTTTTGCGAAGCATCCCAAGCAAGAGAAATAAAGGCGAAACAATGGGTCAAACATAAGCAAACAGTCGAAGGTGGAACAATATTTCTAATCATGAAAGTTTCAGAGAAGGTACCCACTTCTGAGATGCCCAACTCAGCACTAGAAGCACTACTTAGACAATATCATGATGTCTTTCAGGAACCACATGGTTTGCCATTGACCAGAGCCTTCGATCATGTCATCACCTTATCCAAACATGATGTTGCCATGAATATTCGACCCTACAGGTACTCGTTCAATTAGAAGAACGAAATAGAAAAGCAGATACAACAAATGTTGAAGGACTCATTAATACGCCCCAGTCGTAGCCCCTTCTCTTCATTGGTACTGCTAGTCAAAAAGAAAGATAGTACATGGAGGTTTTGCGTGGACTATAGAGAACTAAACTCTCTGACCATAAAATATAAGTTTTCCATACCCATCATTAATGATCTCATTAACGAATTATATGGAGTATATATCTTCTCTAAAATTGATCTTAGAGCAGGATATCATCATATCAGGGTCAAGGAGGAAGGCATCTACAAGACAACTTTCAGAACACACCAGGCTCATTACGAATTCAGGGAGATATCTTTCCACTTGACCAATGCCCCCACTACCTTCCAAGCTCTCATGAATTACATATTCAAGGTTTTTCTCCAAAGTCTTCTTTGATAACATTTTAGTTTATAGTACCACTGAGCAAGAACACCTTATCCATCTGAACGAAGTTCTAAAGACACGCCTAGATAACCGGTTATATGCAAAGCAATCCAAGCGTTGTTTCTTTCAGACAGAGGTGGAGTATCTAGGGCATACCATCTCGGGCTAAGGGGTAGAAATAGACCAGCAAAAGATTGAAGCTATGGTCAACTAGCCCACTCCTCGGACGATTAAGGTACTTAGAGGTTTTTTGGGCTTAACAGGATACTACCGCAAGTTTATACAAAATTACGGAATCTTAACGCAACATCTCACCAAATTGTTGAAAAAAGGATCCTTTGAATGGAATCCAGAAGCAGAGCAAGCTTTTTAGTCGTTAAAGACAGCTATGACTTCCAGCCGGGTCCTACAACTACCCCAATTTGAAAATCCCGTTACTATTGAGACAGATGTAAGTAACAAGGGAATTGGAGCAGTTCTGATGCAAGAAAACCAACCTATAGCCTTCATAAGAAAGGCCCTCAGCCCCATAAATCAGACAAAGTCAATCTATGAGAAAGAGCTAATGGTTGTTCTCTATGTCGTAGAACAATGGCGGCACTATTTAGAAGGAACCTCATTCATCATCAGAACAGATCAACATAGTGTAAAGTACTTGTTAGATCAAAGAGTTTCCTCCATGGTACAACAAAAAGGTATCTTGAAGCTATTAGGCTTGAATTACACAATCCAATACAAACAAGGGTCGTCCAACAAGGCAGCGGATGCTCTTTCAAAGAGGCACGCCCCTGACTCTGAAGTAGAAATCTTATACTCACTCTCCACATCCATGTCTGTTTGGATGGTGGAAATAAGTGACAATTACTCTAAAGATTCCTTCACCCAACAACTGCTATCAGAACTAATGGTTTCTACTAACAGCAAACCATATTTTTCCTTACAACAGGGGATATTGAGATATAAAAGGAGGCTGATCATAGGAAATAAAAAGGAACTTCACAACCAACTACTTTACCAGTGCCACAATTCAGTAGTAAGGGGTCACTCTGGAGTTCGAGCTACTTATGAAAGGGCCAAACAAAACTTCTATTGGCCAAATATGAAGAAACAAATTTTACAATGGGTCCAACAATGCAATATATGTCAACGCTGCAAAACATAACGAGTTCCTACTCCTGGATTACTACAATCACTCCTTGTTCCACCACACGCCTGGACTCACATATCCATGGACTTCATTGAACAATTACCCAAGTTAGAAAGCAAGGACATTATATTAGTAATAGTGGCCGTTTCACCAAGTATGGGCATTTCATTCCCTTACGACATCCCTTCACTGCAGTCGGAGTACCCCGAAGTTTCATGAAGACGGTACACAAGCTACACGGGATTCCACAAGTCATAGTAACTAATCGAGATAAAATATTTACCAGTCTATTCTAGAAGAAACTAATGAAGACAGTGGGGATAAATTTGCTCTTAAGTACCATACCATCCTCAGACTGAGAGACAAACAGAAAGGCTCAATTAGTGTCTGGAAATGTACCTACGATGCATGGCTAACCAACAACCAAATACTTGGGTCAAATGGTTAGCTATAGCTGAATGATGGTATAACATTTCGTACCATTCAAGCTTAAAGATGACACTTTTCCAAGCACTCTACGGATACCCACCTCCACATTTCTCAAACTCTATAGAATTCGACTCTGCATTACCCTCCATAGAGATGGTCCTAGCGGAGTGCAAAGATGCCAACAGAACCATGCAAGAACAGCTCTTACAAGCACAAGTCAGAATCAAGCAATATGCAGATAATCATTGAAGTGAGAGAAATTTTAAAGTAGATGACTGGGTATTGCTCAAACTACAACCTTTCAAGCAAGGAACACTCAAGAAGGGACGAGACTACAAATTATCCATCCGATACTATGGACCCTTCCAAGTCTCTAAGAAAATTGGGAATGTAGCATACAAGCTCTTGTTACTCGAAGAATCAAGAATTCACCAAGTTTTTCATGTATCCCAACTCAAGAAATACATTCCCGACATACAAGAAATCCAACAAGACTTATCCCCACAGACTACGGAAGACTTCATCAGTGTACAACCCCAATAGATCTTACAACATAAAACTATATTACAGGGTAATCAGCTCGTAGATCAAGTCCTTATCCATTGGGAAGGAGCTGCAACCGAAGAATGCACATGGGAAGATTATGAGTATTTACAACACCAATTCCTGCATCTCAACCTTGAGGATAAGGTTATTGTTCAAAAGGGGGGTATTGTCAGGAAACCTCTTAGGATTTATTACAGAAAGAATGGCAAAAAAGAAAATATACACACAAAAGGGCAGAACAGGAAAAATGAAGAACAACTGGAATTAGGGTTGACCAACCCTAACAAGACTCCACAGCCGACACCTCTGCTTTCCAAATTCATCCCGTAGATGACGTTGATCATCATCATCACGCAATTCCGACCGCACAACTCCAACAAGCTTGATTCCGCCTTGAATAATGAATTTATTTAATGTATTTAGTCCAATAAAAAAGTCTATTATTTTCTTCCTTGTTCCTTCTTTTTCTTCTATGTTTTCTTCTTCTTCTTCTCCCTTAAACTTTCACAAGGTCAGAGCCATGTCTAAGGCCTCTGACAGATTCTTTGACAAGCATAGGTGTTATAAAGAACAAAAGATAGAACATGAAAGAGAGGTAGTATGACTCCCTCTTTCCCTAAAACAGGACGAGAAAAAGAATAATGAGGTTTGGTTTCAATTATATTCTTCACTAAATTTTTTAATCATACTGTTTAATAGGATGGACCTGTATCTATTTTATTCCAATAGACTTTCAAATAAGAAATTACCATATATACATGCACAGACACATATTTAGAAATCAGTAGAAATAGCAAACATAAACCAGTGTAACGGAGGGTATTGGCTGGTAACAACAATAAAGTACAAGAGAATTGACCAGTAACAGTAATAAAAAAAGAGTACAGGAGATCAAGAGGAACAACTAGTACAGTAATCAATGAACTCCAACATAAATAATTATAGGTGACCACAATCAAAAAAACAACCAGCAACCTTTTATTATGAAGAACAAATATTTGCAAATTGAAGACCTCCCCAAGAATGACTGCTAAAATAATAAAACAAAAGTACAGGAAAAATGGCTAGTAACAATAATAAAAGAAAAGTACAGGTGAGCAAGAAGAACAAATAGTATAACAACGAAATCCAACATAAATAATTATAGGTGCCTACAACCAAGAAAACAATCAAAAGCCTTTTATTATCGTTAGAATATTACAAAATATATTACGGAATATTCTTATATAATTATTAGTTGATTTCCTAACAATAATAGAATGATTTATATTTTTCATATATAAATCTCTCTTCAATGTATATATACCCCTAAACCCATGGAATAAAATACAAGAAATATGTAGTATTTTTCTTTCCTAACTCTTTACATGGTATTAGAGTTAGGGTTAGAGTTAGAATTTTAGGGATCAAAATATATCAGACCAAAAAAGGGTTGAACAACCCATTTTCGGTGCCGGAGTAAGTCAACCACCAATCTCCGGCCAGTTAAGAGAGCGGCCAACATGGTAGCGTATGCAGAAGAAGAGAAGGAGGCCGTTTGTGTAGCTGTCTAGAGTTGCGAAGTCAGGTTTGCCAATTGTTTGCACGGTGATTTAAAAATACGGTGTCGTGTTTGTCCTGTGTGAAGACAAAAGGTGAAAGAAAGCTCAATCAGCCGGTTTTGAGCACAAAACCAGAAGGTTGGAGCGCAGGAAACCCGAGGCTGAGCAGATCACGCGACAGCAAGCCTTTTCCGGTTCTCCAGCGCAATTTGGGGCGATTTTGGGAGCTACATTCTGGATTCAGGTGTGTATTTTAGTTCTATGGTGATTTCCGACCGAAGGGAGGTTGTTTGGTGTTTTCCAGCAGCGGTAGGTGGTTTTTCGGCGACGGCGCGTGACTCTCCGATGGCGGTATGTGCAGCAACGATTAGTCTCTGATGGTGACAATGTGGTTCTTTTGGTTTCCATATGATAAGAAGTACTTTATTTTTTCAAAATTTCTTATTTATTTGTAGTGTTTTCCGATTGTTGTGTTATGGGTATTTTTTGTAATTTCTGAATTAAAATAGGTGATAATATTGTCTCTTGTTACTGTTGAGAATGAGAGCATATAAATCTATAATATAAGAAATTATAGAATCGCAATCGGATGACACAAACCGGTAATATTATTGTTGCTACTGCTAACTCATCTTCTGAGAGAACTATTATAATTTCAGTTGACAAATATGCTAAATTCTCTTAGTATCAGAAATTTTTAAATAAATTTTCTGCTCTTACTGAATCAGAGAAAAAATATTTTATCTTCTCATCAAATAAATGGATAATTAATTCTGGTACTACAGATCACATGACAGATAATATTAATATTTTTTCTAGTTTTCGACCACACAAAACACATTTTCCTCTAATCATTATTGATGGATCGACCTATAACATTGTGAGTTCTGAGACCACAAAACCAATTTCATCTATTACTCTGTCATCTATATTAAATCTACCTAAACTTGTCTTCAATTTGATTTATATGAGTAAGCTGACTAAAGATTTAAATTGCTATATTATATTATTTCCTGATCACTGTGTTATTCAAGATTTTACGACGAAACAGATTATTAGTAAAAGAAATACATCAGACAGTCTCTACATTCTGGATATTTGGGTGTCTCGATTGGTTGTCTGTTCTAGTGTTATCTCTTCATTTGAAGCACATTGGCAATTAAAACATCATTCTTTAACTGTATTGAAGAAGCTATGTCCTCAGTGTCATGATGTACCTTCACTGGATTGCGAGTCATGTCGTTTTGCAAAATATAACCGTAATTTGTCAGGTACAAAGGTCAATATACGAGTTGAGTTTACTTTGAATTAGTTCATTTTGATATCTGGGGCCCCTAATTACTTTGTCTAAAATAAATTTTAAGTATTTCGTTATCTTTATTAATGATTTTTCTCTAATGATTTGTATATATTTTATGAAAAATTGTTCTAAAGTATTTAAGCAATTTTGTGCTGAAGTCAAGAAACAATTCAATGTTTCTATGCATGTATTGAAAAGTGATAATGTCAAAAAGTATATGTCAGACTCATTTCATACCTACATGACTCAATACGAGATCCTTCATCAATTCTCGTGTGTTGATATACCCTTTCAAAATAGAGTTACTGAAAGGAAAAACAGACATTTACTTGAGACAATTCGAGCCTTTTTATTCCAAACACAAGTGCCTAAATAATTTTGGACTGATGTTGTTTCTACGAATTGTTTCTTGATTGATCATATGTCATATACCGTAATTGATGGAGATGTTTCTTACAGTCTTCTATTTCCAAATAAACTTTTGTTTCTAGTGTAATTTAAGATATTTGATAACACTTGTTATGTTCGAGATGTGCGATCTAATGTAACAAAATTAGGCCAAAAAATTTTGAAGTGTGTATTTTTAAAATATTCTTACCTTCAGAAAGGATATCGGTACTATTCTTCATATCTCAATAAATACTTGGTATCAACTGATATACTCTTTTCAGAGAATACATTGCTTTTCTTCTCATTGTCCAAGTTCACAAGTCATGAGGCAGACGATGAGTGGCTCATTTATAGTCTCACACCAGACACCTCCACTGAGTAAATAGATAATATGTATTTCTCCAGATGATGTGCTTTCACTCCTACTTGGGCAAGCTGATGATAGTGTTAGTGTGTCTTTGACTCAAGTACCACCACCAATTGTTCATGTTTATTTCAGAAAACAACAGATTATACCAACTCTGTTATCTAATTCTGCCTCACAAGACTTTAATCTTCCCATTGGTCTTCGTAAAGGTACATGTTAGGGCACCATTCCAAAGCCAACTTATGTCACTACTAATTTTGTTTTGTATGACCATCTGTCTCCTTCGTCTAGTTCTTTCATTATTTTTATAAATTCAATTTTCATACCCAAGACAGTTAAAAAAGCTTTAAATCATCAAGTCTGGCATAACACGATATTTGATGAGATAAATGCTCTCGATGAAAATCATATATGAGATTTGGAGGATTTACCCAAAGGATAAAAAGTCATGAAGTGCAAATGGATTTTTTCAGTTAAAGTAAACTCAGATGGCTCAGTAGTAAGATTTAAAACCAGACTTGTAGCAAAAGTCTATGCTCAGACTTATGGGGTTAAGTATTCTGATACCTTCTATCTGGTGGTCAAACTTACATATGTTCATTTATTCATCTCCATTGCGGCATCTCGAAATTGACTTTTACACCAGTTGGATATCAAGAATGCATTCCTTCATGGCGATTTCCTAAAAGAAGTATATATGTAGGAATCACCTGAGTTTGTTATTCAATGGGAGTACGAAAATGTCTGTTATTTAAAAAAAATTTATATGCCTTGAAGCAGAGTGTTCGTGTGTGGTTTGACAAATTTAGTAAAGTAGCTCTAAAATTTGAAATAAAAAAGAGGAAGTGTGATCACTCGATCTTTTATAGACAGTCAGTAGCTGATCTTATACTTCTTGTTGTCTATATTGATGATATTGCCATTACATCAGATGACTGTGCAGGAATATCCTCCTTCAAATCATTCTTACACACCAAGTTCCACACCAAAGACTTAATTCAATTAAAATACTTCTTAACAGTAGAAGTAACGAAAAGGAACAAATGAATTTTTTGTTTTAGAGAAAAAATGTACTTGATTTACTTGTACAAACTGGAAAGTTAAAAGCTAAACTATGTAACACACCAATGGTATCAAATGTATACCTTACTAAAGACGTGGTGACCCATTTGATGATTCAAAAAGGTACAGACTATTAGTTGGAAAACTAAATTATCTCACAGTAACTCTTCCAGATATTGCATATCCTGTCAGCATTGTTAGTCAATTTATGTTTGCATCTACAACCAAACATTGAAAAATTTTGAAACAGATCTTGTACTACCTAAAAGGTGCTTCAGGACTTGGTATAATGTTTAGTAATCATGAACACACTCATATTAAATATTTTGCAGATGCTAATTGGACTGAATCTAAAATTGATAGAAGATCCACTACAGATTATTGTGTTTTTGTTAGTGGGAATCTGATATCATGAACGAGTAAAAAGCATATCATTGTATCCCGATCCAGTGCAGAGTCCAAATATAGCGCTATGCCCCAATTCACATGTGAAATCTTATGGATACAACACCTCTTAGTGGAAGTGGGTTTAAATCTCATACTACTTGCAAAGTCTGGTGTGATAATCAAGTTGTCCTTCGTATTACCTCAAGTCTGACGTACCATGAAAGAACTAAACATATCGAGATTGATTGTCACTTCATTTATGAGAAGATTCAAAAAAACTTAATTTCTACTGGTTATGTGAAAACAGGAAAACAACTATGTGATATTTTCACAAAAGTTTTGAATGGAACTTGAATTGAATATTTTCGTAACAAACTAAACATGATTAATATTTATGTTTCAACTTTAGGGAGAGTGTTAGAATGTTACAAAATATATTACAAAATATTTTTATATAATTATTAATTGATTTCCTACCATTAATAGAGTGATTTATATTTCTATATATAGATCTCTCTTCTATGTATATATATCCATAAACCTATGGAATGAAATACAAGAAATATGTAGTATTTTTCTTCCTTAACTCTTTACAATTATGAAGAACAAATAATTTGAAATTGAAGATCTCGCCAAGAGTTGTTTCTTTTTTTTTGGTTGAGAAGCAACTTGGGACCACATCCTTGCTAAGGAAAATCTGAGGAAGAGGGGTTGCATCATCATCAATCATTTCCCGTTTTGCATAAGAGACAAAAAATCCCCAAACCATGTTATTTTGTGGTGCACTGTTAGGATAAGGCTCTGGAATTTGGTCCTTTGGGCATCGAGCCGGTGACAAGCAGTTTGATTCCGAATAAAGTGTTAGCAAGACTATTTCTGCTGTCAAAAAAGGCAAGAAAAAGCTTGTTGCCATCATCCCCTAATGCAATCTTTCGGACCATATGGAAAGAGAGGAATAGGGAATTTTTTATGGCATTGTATCTAATTTTGTGTGTATTTGGGGTTGATGATTCCAGACAATATATATTTGCTCAAATGTCATTCTATCCTCCATGAAGATTATCTATGGAAGCTCATTGATATATTAGGGGTGCCCCTTGTATAACATTCTGTTTAACATTATTGGACATGGCCGGCACCCCCTTAGTGCCTCTTAATCATATTCTTCTTTTTCTTCTCAAAAAGAAGCAGCCTTTGCGAATCAAGTTTCTGTCTTTATAAATTAATCCCGCCTCTGGAGTTGATGATGCTACGGAGAATTAAGAGCAAATTATGAGTATTTATCTTAAATTCAAAGTTTACAGGTGATTTACCAATGTGTACATTTACACAAGAATACCCCTGCTCTGTAAAACTACCATCACTCAATAAGAGGTCAAGATCTCCCTGATTCTTAACAAAATACACGAGACCCAAAACTTTATTCACCAAGTGAAAAGAAATGTAGAGCATAATGCATATCCTAACTGTAAAACTCACCGATTTCAGAAAATAAAGCGGGATACTATCATTTTTAGTAAGTAAATAATGAAAGCTATTTCGTATATTTTATAAAATATAAGTCCAGATCAAGTGACTATTAAACATAGACCAACCTATCCCAACGATTCCGTTAAAACAAATCAATTTCTACGAAAAAGAGAAGATACCTCAAGAAACGAAGAGGTTACCTGCGACGAAAATGGACTCTGTTCCGTTCCTCTGGAATAAGCGCAAATGCAGACGGTGTGCAGGGAGGCCCTCTCTCTGAATGAAGGAGAGGGCAACGCCGACCAGCCTGGGAATCTTCTCTGCCTCTCGTTCCTTAACTACAGAGAGTTCTCCTTTTACCTCTGTTAAATTTTATTCAGAAGGACAAGCAGACACGAACTTGACGGAGACGAGGCAGTTCGCCTCTGAATTACACCATTCGTAAGACTCGCAGACGTTGCACTTAATCAAATACCACTTCTGAACATAAAAACATGCATCTTCAATCTTCATTTTTTTCGCATTTTCAGCAGTGTTTTTAATTAAAAATAACAAACATAAACTTCGACTACAATAATAAGATCAAACATGCAATTCTCAGCGCAACTCACTAAAATCAGAATTGCTAAAATTAAAAACCAGTGACCTTCCTAACGGTTCTCTAACCTCCACGAGGAGCCGAACCGGCGAACAGAAGCAATTTAGTGAAATTTTCTCAGAAAACATACAGCGGTCGACGATTTAACGAAACGGAAATCAAAAGAGGAGAATGAAAGTACTGATTTACCTAATGATTCGAATAAAAATCCGCATTAACTAGGGTTTACTAGGAGCTAAACCACCAGTTCATGCTTCGACGTTTTTGATTGAAGCTTTAAACACCATGATTAATGAATATCTTTAACTGATGCTAGAACGGACGAGAGAGAGAGAGAGAGAGAGAGAGAGAGAGCTCCCAAATTGGAAACCAAACATTCAACTGAGCACCCAGCCAGCGCACACGTGGACCAATAGGGACTTTTTCTCCTGTAGGATAGAAAAAAATTTGACTTTTACCCCCTAATATATACAGTATTCACATTTCATATACATAATAGCCTCATATCTTTTCGGAAATTATTAATTAGTCCTTTAATTTATCAAATGTATTAAATAGTCCCTCTTCCGGTTCTCCAACTTATCAAATTTTATTTTAGAAAAATACTAAATAGATCCCTTTATTTTTATAAAATTACTAAATAGTCACATTAGTTTTTCAGTTATTACATTCTCCATCCTCTCGATCAAATCCTTCATCTTCTGCTCTGGGTAAGAAATTCTTCTCTTTCTCTTCTCTCTATCATGTTTCTACAGGGAGATACTCCCTTCAATTCTCCTCTCGTATTTTCTATCTTCCGGTGATGCACATTGTCTCTCCATTACTTTTTCTTATCTAACTTTCTGCAATGTAGTGATTTCATAGAAATGTTCGATTAGGTGTGAATTGTTTTGGTGATTGTCTGCGAGAATTTCTTAGCTAACCTCTTAATCCATGGTATCAGTTGTGTTAGAATAAGGTGTCCGGTTATTGCTCCGCTATTTACTTTTATCTGCTTTCTGAGTTTGATTCTCTTCTTCTTCAAGTTGGTACTCATATTCACAAGTTATTTGATTTCTCTTCGCTTAATTTCTAGTTGGATTTGATTCAGTTTAGGTATGATATTCAGGCTACCTCCGTTTTCTCAGTTCAGTAGTTGGATTTTCTTCTTCATCATTTCTTTATGTTTTCATGTATAAGTGACATTTAATTGTGATTAGAATTTATCCTACTTATAATCAAACAATAATCATGTATTTTTCTCCCAAAAAAGAAACTAAATGAGGAGAACGCGCCCTTTTATTAGACTAATACCTGTTTATATACATAAATATTTACTATTTGAGGCTGTCCGGGATTGGATTCCTTCACAGTCTTATTAGTCTTTATTTAACTTGATTTGGAAATTCTATAAGGATAAATCAGCATTTGTCTCCACATCTTTCTATGGTTTTGAACGTAAGGAGCCTTTTGTATTGTGTAGAGGAGCTATTTTTTGCAGGGTAAGGAGTTTGGTAAGCAGCTGGAGGTGAGAGTTTTTAAGCAAAAACCTCAAGTAGATGGGATAAGGTGATATTTCTTGCTCCTGTTTGAGCAAGGCTCGTGGATTCTTTAGGGGAGTTTTGCTGGTTTCAGATGCTATGTTGTCTGAATGTTCTTCTTTGCTTACGTTATTCTTATGTCTTCTTTTTTCGGTTGGAGATGCTTATCCATGTTAATTCCTCTTTTTTTGTTTAAATCTCTCCAAGAGAAGATTTAGAATGTCTTGAAATAAAATTAGTTATTTGTACCCGGACTAAATGGTTATTAAAGATGTATGAAATAGGTTACTTTATGTCACAATGGAGCTAGTCCATGATAAAATGCATGGGTGAAAATTATGACCTTAAACTATCCTCTTTTTTGAAGAATATTATGGATGGGGTTTCTTCTTCTTTTCACAGTTTGAAATGGAGAGTAAAGATGATGAAGTAAGGAAAGCACAAGTCGTTGAAGCTCGGGCAAGAAACATAAGCCACAATGTTCGTTGCACAGAGTGTGGGAGTCAGTCCATTGAAGACTCACAAGCTGATATTGCTATTCTTCTTAGAAAGGTACTCTTACGCCCAAATGATACTGCTTTTAGGGTGAGAAATCAAATTCATTCTATTATTGTTAATTGATTGTTGGTTATAACCTTTATGAACAGCTTTTTTTACCCAAAAAAAAAAGATATGGTGTTTCAAAGTGTTTGATCAGCTTAGGTGCTGCAACCTGGTTGATCATCAAACCCAGCCGATGGGTTGAAACATATATCCAAACAAATAAGGAAGTGATATAAACTGGTCACCTTTCCCATAAGAAAGTTTGAATTAGGTAGTTTATTTATCTTTATCAAGTTTCCTATGCTATTTCATAGACCCATTTTTCTCACCATTCTTAGGAAGTTTAAGACAATTTTCAAAGTGAACTATTTCCCTTGGATTCATTTGAAAATTTAGTTGAATTAAGAAACGGTACGGAATTTCATTTCCTAAGAGATAAATATTCATTACTGTAAATAGAATTTTCACTCTTTTAGTTAAATTAAACATAAATTTCTAAAAAATTCTAAAATGAACTCTCTACGTTGTTGCTATTATGCAGCTAATCCGTGATGAAATTCATGCTGGAAAGACTGACAAAGAGATCTACAGAAAACTTGAGGATGATTTTGGGGAGACAGTTCTTTATGCCCCAAAATTTGATATGCAGACTGCAGCATTATGGCTATCACCGGTCAGTTTTTTTACGACAATACTTATTTCAAAAAAAATTTATTATGACAATACAAATTTCATAAAATTTTTTTTTTTTTTTTAAATACGTCTCATAAGATATTATTATTTAGTAATATTTCTTAAAATTCTATTCATGCTGAAGTATTTCGTCTACGATCAGCTTTTAGTTGCAGGAGCAGGTGCAGGAATATGGGCTTACCAAAAGCACATACAAAAGGCGAATGTGCACATCATGGCTTTGAACCTTGTTAGATGTGTTCCATTGACTCCCAAAGAGAAGCAGACTATGTTAGACATCCTCACACCTCCTCCTTCACAAGGAGTTACTCCTCGCTTTTGGCCAAAGTGGCAGCATCATTGATGGTTTGAATCCCTACCATTATCTTATCTTCCTTTGATTTTTCGTTTTGTTTTTTACAAATTTCTAACTTGTTCCGAACACAATGTAAACGATTCGAATTTCCTGGCCTTATAATAGGTGAAGATTACTTTAGAAACAGAAAGTCGGGAAGAAATCCATCTTCCTTTTTGTTTTGGTGGGGAATTATTGTGGGTAGATGCTGAAGAAAAAAACTCGTAAACTCTAGTCTGTTAAGGTAAGAATCTGTAACATATTGCAAGTATAGTAACTTATCCAGTAGTATTTAGATCATATGAATGATATTTATATTTACAAACCTCTATTTGTGTATTTAGAATGTAGTAATGAAGGAAATATTTAACAAACATGGCATAGATAGCCTCATTAATTTTCTTATTTCTCTATTTAAACGAAATAAAAAAATTTTCAATATCCTTTTGAAGTTTTTTTTATATATTTCCTGGATAAAGTTATACAAAATAAATAGTTAAGATAATTAAAATTATAAAAAAAAAGGTAAAATTAAATAAAATAAACAAATTAATAGATATTCACGTAGTAATTAGAAAATATAATTAAAACTTACCATATAACAGAGGTAAATCATTGAGAAGTAATTTTATTACTTTTAAATAATAACTTAACAAATTCAATTGTATTTAATCAAAGTCTCTGGTAATTATATACTTAACATTATTAATATTTTCATTTATATTACTAAAAGTTACCTTATAAATGTTATATCCCTAATAATTAAGTTATTAAGTATAAAAAAAAATTATATATTGTTTGAAGCATATAATTTTTTTATCTTTTAAAAAAAATTAAATTTGTATTTTGATTTTTCAAAAATAATTTTAACTAATTAATTAAACTAATAATAATAAATATACCTAATATGATTATTAATTTAATAAATTAATTAAAATTATTTTTTAAAATATTTAAATATATTATAATTATTTTAGTTTTTCTCGTGCTTTGAACAGTAAAAAGTTTCTAATTCCTAAATTAACCTTTCTTGTCTGGTAATTACCAAAATTAACCTTACCCTCATTTGCCCAGCTTTTTCATCTTAACTCTCATGGGCATCGCAGATCTCAATTCTCCATCTCTCGATCAAATCTTTCGCCTGGAGCTGTCATCTTCTACTCTCCGTAAGAAATTCTTCTCCTTTTCTTCTCTCTGTCACGATTCTACGGGGGAGATACTCCCTTAATTCTCCTCTCATTTTTTCTTTTCGATAATGCACATTGTCTCTCCAAGCTTTTTCTTATGTTACTATGTGCGATGTGCTGATTTTAAAGAACTGTTGGATTAGGTGTGAATTTTTTGGTGATTGATTTTCAGAATTTGTTAGCAACTCCCTTTAATCCATGGACATCAGTTGTTTTATTCGAATAAGCTGACCGGTTTTGCTGCCGCTATTTACTTTTAGTTGCTCTCTGAGTTTGATTGTCCTCTTCTTCAGTTGGTATTCATCTTCACAAGTTCTCTAGTTCGGTTTGTTTCAGTTTGGTATTGAAGCTTCCTCCGTGTTTCTCAGTTCAGTGGTTGGTTATTCGTCTTCATCATTCTTTCATTTTTCATGTGGCATTTAATCGTGATTAGAATTTATCGCGCTTATAATCCAAGAGTAATCATGTATTTCCTCCCGGAAAGAAAACAAGTGGGGAGAACGTGCGGTTGTATTAGACTAAATAGCAGTTTATACGCATAAACGTAAATATTCAATATTTGAGGCTTTAGAGGAACCGGTTCTCTCCTTAGTCTTATTGGTCTTTATTTAACTTGATTTGGCAATTCATGCCCTTCAGTTAATCTATCTTGTGAATGGGTAGCATCCCCATAGTGTCTCTAAATGCAATTCTTTAATTCCTAAAAAGTGAGCTATCAATCAATAAAACATCTTTTAATTTTCTTCTTAGTGTACTTTAGATGACCCAGACAATATCAGAGTCTGATTTTTCCAAATTTATGGTTCTTCTAATTCCATCAATTAAATGGATAGGAAATGGCGACCACTGCTTGTTTCATCATTGTGAGCAGGAATGATATCCCAATATATGAAGCTGAAGTGGGATCTGCTGCTAAAGTATGGCATCTAATCTCGGCTTTCTGTTTTTTATTTGTTTATTTCACCTGTTATGTTTCAGTGTTGTGTTCCATTTAGTCTTTTTGGTTTGCTTATTTTTGTCACTGTTTTTTCAACTTGCATGTCTAATTTAGAGTTACTTTTATCAGATGCTATCCTTTCTGTATGTCATTGTAGTTTCTTTTTTTCTCTTTTTGTCCTTCCATGGAAGTGTGACTTTTTTTAGCAGTGAAGCAAGAATTAAGAACCTAAATTGTAACATAAGGGTGCAAATTTTATGTCTAATCTAGTGTTGCTTTTCTTCAGCTGCTTTCTTTTTCAACTGCTGTTGTAGTTTTTTTTTTCTCTCTCCCTTTTTTCCTTCCTCTGTGGAAATGGGACTTTACACTAAAGCAGCTAAGAATTGGGAACTCAAATTGTGAAGGCTGCAGATTTAAGGATATGATTTATCCGGTTCATGCCGATAAACTAACTGCTGAATGAAGATCTTTAAATCCTTTGGATGTAAGGGAGATAGCATAAAGGTTAGAGAGGTGTTACCGCATTGCAATGGAACAATGGAAGTGGGAATATAGGCTAAAATAAGACAAATATAAGACAATGATAAATGATGCTGTATGTTCTATTAAGTTACTGTGATTTGTTTTAAAATTATTAAGTTATTCTTAAGCTGTTTGCTACTTTGGTGCATTTGTAATGACACTGGTTCGAAGTGTTTAATGGTCAGATTCCTGTCCATTTTAGTGTGTCTAGTTTTCTGTAATTCATTGGCCTTTGGCTTGCAAATAATTTATTGCTGAATTTCTGGCTGCATTACCTCATGCCAGAGAGAAGATGCTGCTCAGCTGCACCAGTTTATATTGCATGCAGCTCTGGATATTGTTCAGGACCTTGCATGGACTACTAGTGCAATGTCAGTTATAGTCCTTATAATATATTGATGTCAACATGTCGGAGAGGAATTACTCTCCTTTTTATTGCATTTTATTTGTTTGCTTCTATCCTTAGTTGTACTGCTAATCTTGTTATAAATCTTTTCAGGTTCTTGAAAGCAATTGACAGGTTCAATGATTTGGTAGTCTCAGTATATGTCACTGCCGGTCATATCCTTTATGAACTGATCGGTTGGTTTTGTCAAATGTCTATTATGTTTCTGCTTCTTAATGAGCTCCAATGGTATAAATTGTCTAGTTCTTGTTGTTTTTGTTTATTTTTTATGGCATGGCATCCTTAAGCTTGCAAGAAGCAATTATTGAACTTGCAAAAAAAGAAGAATAGTTGAGCTCGCTTAGTATTTTTCCCATAATGCACTAAAAAGCTTACATGTGAAACAAATCTGTGAATCTGTAGATGTTTAATGAGTATCTTGAACTTGAAATGAATCAAAGCAATATTTAAATGGAAATCAGAAGAAGATTGGGGCTCATTGTGCCTTACTGCTATCAAATTGTAGAATCTTGCACCTTTCCTTTCTGTTTGACATGATGGCATTGTGCACATGGCACTAGTTGCACACTTCTGCAAGAAAGTTTTGCTTTGTCGGTTGAAGGTGCTCTTATATGTTGTTATAATAAGCTGTGGTTCCCCTGGTCATTCACCTATGGTTTCTATTTGTAGACCAATTTGAATTTGATACTTTCTTTGACTTATCATACATACGCGGCTTATGCTACTTCATGACTCTCGTAATGATGATGGAATCAAGAGCTTTTTCCAAGAGGTCCATGAGCTTTATGTAAAGGTAAGCAAATTAATCTTTTGTTAAATGTTTTTCCTACTCGCATAATATGGATGTGGGCTTGATCTATCATTCTAAAGATTGTTGCGCATTATAAAAAATGTCTACTTTCTTGTAAAAAAGCTTTGAAAAGCAATGAACTGACCACATTTGTCGAACCTTTTTCTTCCTTGTGTCCTACTTGCAAAATTTTGAAGTATCTAGTATGATTAATAAGAGTTGTTTGAAAGGTCAATTGGAATAACAAGACACCTATAATGGGTTAGATTAATGATTGAATATTTTGCATCAGTGATACTGATGTTATAGTCTATAGTAGTTTTGTTCTCACATTTGTGCTGCTCATTGATGAATTTTAGCTTCTGGTTACCTTTGGAGAAATCTAAGTTCGCTAATATTTCTTGCTCAAAATTTTAATTTGTAGATTCTTCTTAATCCACTATATTTGCCTGGCTCCCGCATCACATCATCCCATTTCGATACAAAAGTCCGTGCACTTGCAAGAAAATATCTTTGACTAATATCAGAACTTGTGACTTTGCAAAATGAGCTGGACTTCAAGCCTTCAACATCTCCATTTCTTGATGCGTTGATCACATGGAGAAATCCCAACTTTGCTTTGAATTTAGTTAGTGCATGACTCTATCCAGTATATGATTTTACTTTTAATCTGACCCCTTTTGTTGGTGTTCGTGACAAATACCAAAAACGAAAGGGAGCATCTTTGAATTGGTCATCGCACCAATGGCCAGGCTTTTTAGTCACCAAGTCTTCGGTCATTTATATTTCTTGTAACAGACAGAAGGGTCTTCTAAGGGTAGGGTTGCCTCAGTTATAATGTACTCAGGTTATCTTGGTTGAAGTTGGAAAAGAGTTCTTTGTGATAGCAACATTTTTGCAAAAGTTTTCATCACATGCCATGCTCAGTCTTCTTTGATCTTTCGTCTCATTCATGTTCTACTGTAACATTATTGGTTGATGAATTTGACAGTCTGTTTACTGCGGCTCGTTTGCTTGTATTTGTATCTGAACTTGTAATTTTGTTTTTTATGATAAATCACAAAGATGAAACAGACTGAAATAAACCCAAACATTATCAATTCAAACTAATGACAAATATGCATCAAGTTGGCGGCAGGAATATATCGGTCCACACCACAGAAATTGAATATATTATTTCAACCATAATGAATATCAACAAAGTGTAACAAAATCAACAATTTGTCACAACTACAACAGAATACAAAAATGAACCTTCGGTAAGATGCATTATACAACAAAAGGATAAAGGAACATCTATCAACAACATGATTTATTACCACGTTTCAAGTGCCAGACGGAATATTGCTGTGAACGGTAAAGGGTAATTGAGTACGAATGCCTTCCGATTAGATTGTTGAAGTATCCAGGGCAATGATATCTGCCATACAACTTATGATTAACAACCATGAAGTGTCAGGAGATGTTGCCACTATAAGAATGGGGTTAAGGATGACGGGAGTATGCATCTCAGATGGCTACGGCACAATTTTCAATCTTCTACATGATCAAAAATGCAAGACTGCAACAACACTGCAGTCCTCTGCAGATAAAGGCTGTAAAGCACGTATTTTGATATCATAAATTTTATTAGAATCAGAAATACCATCCCATGTTATGAACCGTGATTGTTGCAGTGGTAGCTGATGGAAAGAAGCATTCTCTTTGTAAGCATTACCTATGTGGTTTCCACACTTGTAGCAAAGAAGCTTGGTTCTTCGTTGAAGTAGGCCCCAGGAATGGATGGAGTTGAAGTATGGTGTCCATCTGCGTTCTTCAATTTTTGTAAATCTGCTTTCATCAATGCTCAAGAATGAAATGACGCCTCTCTTTAAGGATTTCTCATATTCAGGACCAATAACTGAGGTATTACGGTTAGAGGAGTTTAAGTTTAGCTGATAGCCACAAGAACCACAACTGCAATGTAAAGATTCCAAAGTCAGCCATGGAACATAACCAGTTACAGGCCCTACTAATTTTCTCAACAAATAAAACGATTAGGTAAAAAAAGAGATGGGATACACAATATTATTTGTAGAAAGCAACCATATAGTCTATATAAATATGGAGAATCTATTGAAAACATAACCAGTAAATGTGAGGAAAGATGGAACTTGGCGTGCCAACAGAACAGTTGCCGTTTACTGTATCTTAAGTTTGCAGTCTACCAAGTGAGGGAAACAACTAATAACTCACTGATCCAAATGAGAAAACCAAAATAAATGGAAGTTTTTTAGGCGTTTCAGC
The DNA here is from genome assembly GCF_054855325.1 of Carica papaya. NCBI lineage: Eukaryota > Viridiplantae > Streptophyta > Magnoliopsida > Brassicales > Caricaceae > Carica > Carica papaya. The sequence goes on from NC_142314.1 coordinate 4,427,194, forward strand.
GTATAATTCTTTCCTCTTTTCTTCCTTCATTCTTATTTCTTTTCTCTTGCTTAATGGCTCTCTCTGGAATAAAAGAATTAACTTTTGGATTTCACATGAGTACCTAGTTTCATTCAATAGGATAATATCGACAATCCTAAGAAATCCTTATTAGAATTTCAAATTTCATTATATGATGAATTGTTTTAATTCTAATTGAAACATTATAATGTTATTTTCAATAGGATAATATCGACAATCCTAAGAAATCCTTATTAGAATTTCAAATTTCATTATATGATGAATTGTTTTAATTCTAATTGAAACATTATAATGTTATTTTCATTATATTCTAACAGAATTTTCAGCATCTTATAATTGAAGTAAATGTGAAACTGAAAATGCATTCTAAAAAAGTAATTAATTCATTGAAAACAAAGCATCAGCAGATTAGATAAGCATTTATAAAAAAAGAAAAGAGAAAGAAAATGCTATCAAATTGTACAGTATATAATTGTAATGTTGACATACAGAACCTTGGCCTAAGCCACATAAACTAGAAATTGTAATTCTAGGCTTGCTATCATGTTTCGGTTTCTTAACGGTACATGACAACTAATTTTATTGCTAGAGGTAATGCAGAGTGAATCCCAACCCTGCTTAGAAGCAAGGATTCCAGTTGGATAGTGGAGAGTAAATTGGCATCAGGCTTCAACCTGAGCCTAGCGCAACTGACAATTGCTTTGGTTTTATGGCCAGAGATTTTTTTGAATAACCATCAAATGTAAATAAAACTAAAATAAATGGCAGAGGACCAGGGAATCGGTGTTTGTCAACAATGAAACTAGAAAGTCTAGTAGCAAAACAAAAGACCGTCTCAAAAAAGCAGAAACTGCCACAGATGAAACAAATTTAGCGATTAAATGAAGACGAACACTTGATTTAGCTATATAGATTGCAACCACATATGAAACAGATACCAAATCGGGAAAAGAATAACAATATACTATGAACTGTAAGTAAAAGAGAGGAGAAACCTGTAATTGACTTGTTTGAGAAACAATGACGAAATAAGACTGGAATCGTTCTCGTCTCCAATCGTCATTAGCTTGCTGTCAGGTACTGAGGAAGTTAGAGAGGAAGAAGAGAGAAGAGAGAGAATGGGAGGAAGGAGCGGAGACGCTCTGGTTTTTGTAATTTGGGTTTTTTGTTTTTAGTCCCTATTCTCCAACGGTATAACAGGGGAAATGTTTTTGTATCCTTGCGGTGCTTGTCTACCTTGCCATCTTACCGTTAATATAATTACATTTTTATTTATTGATTATATTGACTATATAATCGTGAAAATAATTTTAGTTCGATAAAATTGTTATTTTTAGTTATATAATTTTAAAAAGTTTAGTTATAGCAGAATTATAATTTGTAAAAATTTTAATTAAACAATTAATAAAATTGCAAAATTTTATTAAAATTAGATTTTGTTTCAAAATAATTTTTAATTACATAATTTAATAAATTTAGCATATTTAATTACTGTATTATGCCAAAAATTAAACAGTAAAAAATTAATTATGCATCTTCAAATTGTTCCTGGAAGCCGTGGTTTTTTACCGGTAAACCCTAATTTAACACGCCCTTTTTTAGGCAGCTTCACTCCACGGCGTCGTTTCAACATCTTCCCCAACTGCGACTTCTTCCGCCCATGAATTCCTGGCTTTGATTTCTTCGAATGCTTCACGTGCCTCATCAATCCTTCTACAAGTGCATGAAAGTGCCCAACCTGATGCTTACGTGTCACGCTATTAACCGTTGAGTTTCTGGGTTTATCAATGGCTCCCTCACGCTTCCCTCTGTGGCCAAACATCCCGTGCACGTACTTCCACTTGGATCTCCTGTGGCCTTCTCCTGCATCTTCACCGCCATGATGATGGTGGTGGTGGTGGTGGTGATGGTGATGGAAGATGAACCCAAGCTTGTTCTTCAACCTTCTCAACCGTCCGATTTGACCTGATGATCTGTGTGCTTGAGTACGACCCACATCTCTACCACTACGACGATTCTCATATGAAAAGCTTCTCCCTTCCGACTCTGAGCTACTCGGATTAGACGCCTCTGCAGACTTTCTTGATGGGGATTCCGTGCTATAACTATCATAGCCACTGATGCTCGTTTCCCGACTTGTCCAGCTCGAGGAAGCAGACGGTGGGATCGAACTGGTAGCGGTAGTAGAATTAGTCTCCTCTGATGATTCTTGATGACATGGCAGAAGCTTGCGTCGTGGGCCAATTGGCTTGATCATCTTACATGGAATGCTTTGATTCTGAACAAGCTCAGCGGGTCTGAAGGATCTTGTTGAATGAGGTCTTGATTTCACCATGACTCCACGTGGTTCTTTCCCAGCAGGACTGGGTCTTGTACAAGGCAAAGGAGGTCGTCTATGTGAGAAATCATTGGGACATGGTGGAAGCCTTAACCCATGAACATTTTGGCCACTGGACTCATTAACTCGCTGCCTCACCAGTTCATTCCTGATGTAACTCGCTTGTCGACTCACCACCTTACTTTTATCTGAAACAGAATCAGCAAATTGACTCAGTCGGTTCTTTTTAACTACCCCTTGTTCTTTCTGTATTACAGGCATATCTGAACTAGACATAGCCCGATCAGAGCACAGCTGCAAAGCTGAAATCTGGAATTCAATTCGATCAATTGCATTAGCAACTTGTTTCAACAAACAATTTGACTCTGCTTCTGATGATATCTTCTCAGCAACAAACCCAGTAGCCTTTCTAGAACTTGAGGAACAAGCAGCTGAACAGCCAGTACTTTTCTTGTCCCTGCTCAGAAACAAAGGACTGAATGCCTCATTCTCAGGACAATAAGGAGCATTGGTACTTTTGCTGAGAATCTGGCCAGACTTCTGCTGCTTCTTCTGGCTTTCCTTGATATTTTTGGGTCTATTCCCTGATTTGTCTGAGGAAATACTCATTAGAGATAAAACCTCTGCAGGCGCTTGCTTATCCAGAAAGTAATGCTTATACTCATTAGAGAGGGATGCATTTGATACATTTGGTGAATTGGGAGGTTGTAACTTGGTCACAGCCATGGATTGGAGTGATTTAGGAGAAAAACCCAGGTTGCAGACACCTGATTTTGGTGCTGCAAATCCCTGCGTCAACAAAGAGAGTAAGTTCAAATCGAACATAGTATTTGCTAGAATCTGTTGTTTCGACAATGAACTATTTTCCAAATTTGTCACAAATCTAACCTGATCAATACAATTTATAGGATGAAATCTTTATCATACTATTAACAGAAAAATGATATAGTACCAATTTATACTCATAATTATCTCTGCATAATTTGATATGACGGAGAGCAATGAACCAAGTCCAATGTTGTGGAATATACCTTTGAATGTGCTTGTAAAAGGTTTTCAAGAGCAGCATCTAACAGAGATTTCAATAGAAGCAGAGCTCTCTCATCCAACTGCTTATCAACACAAACAGCATAAATTCAATAAGAGCAGATGTTTCTCATTCCTTGCGCATGGCTTACACAACGAGAATCTTAAGTATCAATACTTCAAATCTACCACCCATGATATAAACTCAAGTTGATAATAACAGACTCCAAAGAGGTTTTTAGTTTCAAATAGAGAAATGTTAAACAAAAAAGACACTCAGAAGTCAGAATCAACCAAGAACATATATATATTGAAAACCATCATGAATGAACGAGAATTTACCCAATTATATACAGTAAAACAACCAATTGTATTTTAACCAAAGAAGATAACACGAATATGATGAAAAAATGGAAAAGCATTCTATTAGTGAACTTACAAATCCATTTCTTGCAGTTCGCACATCATCTGCACTACGTCTTAGGAGTCCATATAATTTTCTCAAGGATAACAGATCAGATTTTGCGTTCTCTACTTCCATTTCTTCAACTCCTGTTCAACAACAAAATTTAACTCGAATCCAAAAAGAAACGCTCACTTAAAAATCACTCTTGAAATCTGTAAATTGCTTCTTCATCCAAAAACGCAAAAGGTGAGGAAAAATTTTCCAAAAGAAACAAGCCTCTTACGAGAGTACAGAAAGAAAGAAAGAAAGAGAATGAAGGCAAAATGAAAGCATGTAAGGATTTGAAGAAGTTTAATTATGGTGGAATCAAACACCCGCGGATGTTTGATTCTTATAGGCCGAGTGAGCGACGTTAAAAATTCATCTCACTGTAAATAAGTCATGCACCATTTGAGAGAAAACGGTTAGGGCTTTTTTCGAAAGGAAACATATTCTTACAGGCCGGGCACGAGTACTGCTGATCCGAAGCCTTAATTTTTTTCAATTTGTCAGAAAAATTACTCTTCATAATTTAATTTAAGTTTTATTTCATGGACAATGTTTTAAATTAGTAGAGAAAAAATGTTTTTTAAAAAAAATTGAAAAGAATATTTATTATAATTTAGTTAATTAGTTTTTAAATTTTGATATTTATTATAATTTAGTTTCTTATATTTATTTATTTCGGTCGTAATAATTTTTTTAATTTATTAATTAAAAAAAATTAAAACAATTAAATAATGTTTGAGTACTTTGATTCTAAAAAATATCTTTTACAAAATTAATTAAATTAATAACAATAAAAATAGTTAAATATTTTCATTAGCTTGTTAATTTAATTAATTACTTAAAATTTTGTTTTCAGTTATTTTTTAAACATCTAAAAATAATATAATTATTTTAATTTTTTAGCGTTAGAAAATAAAAAAAAAAACTGCAAAACAAATAAAAATATTTAAAAATAATTAGAAAAAAAATATTTACTAATTAAATTATAATAAACATCAAATTTTAAAAACTAATTTAATAATTTGTCAAATAGTATTTTATATTATCTCTCTTCCCATGAAATGAGAGACTAAGAACTATGTTAGCATAAATAATTTAATGCATGATCTTTCATTCTCTAAATCTAAGTCGTACCTAGTAATCTACTGAGAATTGAATTAAACTTTATCACTTGAGATTTTAGATAATTGTTTCCTGATAATCTTTATATTTACATATATATATATATATATGTTGAGGAACTAATAATTTTAATAATTATTTATTGTTCAATACACACAAGTAATTATTTTGATTCCCCTTCATCAATTTTTTCTTTCTTCAAACTAGTTATTCAATAACTTCAGCAAGTAATGAAACATAATGAAATTAGAGGGAGGGGATACAACAAATACAGAAGCAGAATTCCTAAAATGCTCATTAAGTATTTTAAAACATCAAAATGTGGAAACTTTTCAAACTTGTCATCTTATGTGTTTCCCTCAAATTAATTTCAACCACAAATTACTTTCATCTTGATGTAATATCAAATCATCTTTAAACTTGTTACCTCACGGTGTTCTAAAACTGACTGTAGATCTTAATAAACATAAACATCGGTTGCTGCTTGCTGCTTTTAACTGTAGACCGCCATCGACATGGATAAAAATTGATAATAATTTTTTTTGTTTTAGTATAGGAAGCATAACAGGAAGAACTCATTTGTTAGATACATGTAAAATGATATGCAAGTAAGCTCTACCTTGTCAGGGTACTAAAAACATCTCTACCTCCCCCTCCATCTCCACCACCAGCACAAGCTGTTCTCTACTTCAGCTTCCTAACCCAAAACCGTTTTCATGATCAGGGCATTCCATATTCCACTTTTCGTCATCTAAGCAAATAAATATAAAAAGTCGAGCATGATCTTCCTTTTCCCATGCTCATTTTCATGTATTGGTCCACTATATCAGACTTTTCTAGAGTCTATGATTGTAATTTGCATTGGATTAGCAGTAGTTGCTTTCTGTACCATCGTTTCAAGGACAAAAATTTCTCAATGCTGGTAGTATGGCCCCGATTGTGATCCAGCATATTTTATTCATATAAGGCTTTAACCTCATAGCTGCGAGCGTTTTAAGTAGACTAGCACACCAATACTTGTTAGAACAGCTGCACTAGCCAAGATACCTGTGTTCATAGACAACCATCCACTCTTTTCCATGGTAGTTGTCCTTGTCTGCGGGCAAGTTTGCATGCTTGAACTGAGAAACTCCAAATGCAATTTTAAAACCTGTGAAGAGAGTTGACATCTTTAGTATCTGTTCAGTAAGGAACATGAAATTAAACAGGCACATACAAGATCACTAAAAGCAATTGTATACAAGAGGTTTGACTACAATATCATACTAATGATCAACTGGTCTTAATGTTTTTTGGTAGCAACTCCATTTTTCTACCTTTAAACCCTTGTGTACTTTGAGAAAAGGATTTGCTTTAATTCAAGATGAATTACAGTGCAGCAGTGTCTGTTTTCCTCTATATTTGCTCTATCCAACTAAGCCACAATTGGCTCACTGCAAGACTCATTGACCAGTTACGGATCCAGGTTCATCATGCAATAGGCATTGCGCCCTCACACAAGTGAACATGTAACCTCACATAACTGGCCACCATGTCATGCAAGATCAACTATGCTGACAGTCTGGCCATTCAACAGGTTTGGTGTTTTGGATAAACAGTAGGGATTTCTTGTAAAAGCATTAAATGTACCATTACTGGGCTTCTCTCATGACTGAAGCCCAACACTGGATATCTCATGAAGCTCTGCTGATCCACCACATGGCAAGTCAGCAAAAGCCCTTCCAAACAGGGAGTTAATGAAGAAATTCATGAGAATCAAAATGGTACCTAAATGAGAGGCCAGGGGAGATGTAATCTTATATAACAACTACCAAAGAGGAAAAAATCATTACCTTCTGGCCAGTTGATCTTGCTTGGCCAACAGCACTGATGAGATCGCCATCAGTTGTGAGTAAAATTTTATCACCCTCATCATCTTCATACTACCAAAAAATTAACACAAATGACTTAATAATCTACCATAGCAATAAAATTTAAAAACATACAACACTTTGTCTTAAATAAACAAACGATGAGTTTCATCTCATTCGTAAATAAACTGAGCAATGAACTCATTTGTAATGGATTTATTTATTTTATAATAAAATGTTGTAAAGCATTTAGTGGAAACCAAATTGTTCCAAACACGGTGTTCAAACACTCACCAGAAGTTGAGGGTGACCTTGATCATCACTGCTCCCAAGTCTTTTCACAACAACAGATATCAGCTCCTCTAAACTCTCGGTTCCTGCAATGAAAGAAAAGCTTGTCAACTTAGAGGCTTTTTTTTAAATAATAACCGTTGCTTAGTGTTTTTTCTCTCCCCAATCATCTAATTGCTTATTGTTAGCATATGAACTTAACAATTATTAGGGAAAAAGTGCCAAGTTCTTGCAAGAATCTTGGCCCGGAACATCACCCACCACAATTAAATCGATGCATACGACCCTTAAGATCTTCAAATTTGAAGGCAAATGAGTTTCCAAGACCAAGGGATGGATATGATTGCTTTGCAGTTTCTGCTCCATCTGATTGCATCATTGCAGACATTTCACTAAAAGAATATCCATCGGAGATTAGTTATAAAATTGAGATAGGTCACCAATATAGCTCCACAGACAAAAATCATACAAATATACCTGTGGGTATCATAATCATCGGCAGGTTCTAATGTAAGAACTGAATCCCAAAACCTTTGCATCATTGTGTTTGCCATATCATTAACAGCTCCAGAGCCACTTTCAACCTTGAAACAGGTAAATAAACTCACTCAAAAATTGACAGCTTTAATATGGAACACAACTGATGACGTAAGACAACAATATTTACAATTTTGGCCATATCTCAAGAGGCTCCAAAAGGTGGCTATGATATGTAGAAAGAAAATTAGAATTCGTCACCTTCTCTTTTTCCTATCGAGATAATTTTTCAGTTTGCAACTTTGCTCAAGCACAATAAAAACTTCAAAAAACTTAAAATCTCTCATCTCCCTTTTTCCTACCAAAATAATTTCTTGATTTGCAACTTAGCTCATGACAATACTTTTGGTCTTTAAAAAAAACCTGTAACATCCTTGCTCTATTTCTTTTTAATCAAAAAAATGACAAACACGCTTGCCATATTATAATAACGTACTTTGACGTCAATATACAACTACATCATCAGGAATTAAATGTTCTTACCATAGATATAGCTGCATGAGTTATCTGTAAAACATCTACACAAGCAGCAACACACCCATCTGCAGAGCAACTAATATTAATTTAAATGTAGAACTTGGGGTTCAGAACATGATTTACGGGGATAAAGCTAACCTTTATCTACGACAGGAAGATGTAAGAACTTCCCATCATGCATTAAATGTAATGCATCGAGAATAGTTGTTTCCAATGCTGCACATTCAGGATTCGGAGTCATCACCTGAATGAATAAGTAATGAAAAGCAATGACAGTTGTTAGAAAAAAGTCAGGATTTAAAACAGTTGCTGCTCTTGATACCATATAACAAATCCATTGACTTCTCATTTTTCACACGGCTAAATATAGTCATGTATTGAGCCACAGCCCAAGAAATGGCAATGCAGTTTACTAAGATACCAGTGTCAACTCATACATAATACAATATCAAGATTAAGCTAACTATTAAACAAGATCTCATCAGAAAAATTTGCAAATTAGTAGTTGGACATGGAAAAGACTGTTATGTGCATTGATGACATGAAATGCCCATAAGAAAAAAGTCAGGATTTAAAACAGTTGCTGCTCTTGATACCATATAACAAATCCATTGACTTCTCATTTTTCCCACGGCTAAATATAGTCATGTATTGAGCCACAGCCCAAGAAATGGCAATGCAGTTTACTAAGATACCAGTGTCAACTCATACATAATACAATATCAAGATTAAGCTAACTATTAAACAAGATCTCATCAGAAAAATTTGCAAATTAGTAGTTGGACATGGAAAAGACTGTTATGTGCATTGATGACATGAAATGCCCATAAGACATTGAATAACAAACCTTTTCTACAAGAGTTAATTCAGGGGAGAGGTTTTGTGCCACAACTCGCATAAGGATATCCTTCGAACTGCAGTTCAATAGCATTGTGAGTTAATATCGAAGACATGAATACATATATGTATATATACATGTATAGAGGAGACCGTTTCTAAAACTACTAATGACATGAAAATTTCAAAACATGCACTTATAAAAATCCAATCACTGAAAGATTTTTACGTTAGAATCCCCTGAATTTTGTTCCCAGTCACTATGACAACAGAATTGATCCGCAACTCTCGCATCTTTTTTGTGGCAACATAAACAGGATCTGATGGGGATACAATTGCAACCCTGAAACCAAAAAAGCTATAAATACTGATAACACAAACAAATTACGTAATCTAAATCCAATTACAAACAATAATCAGAAGAATAAACAAACAGTAGAAGTACCTAGAATTTTCAGCAATGATAGTTGACAAGGAAGGCTTGAACATCTGCTCTCTCAGAGTTTCTATGAAAGCATATGGAACTGAGAAAAGATGGTGAAAGTTCAGAAACTTCTTTCTACAAGAGTTTTATGGATATAGGATACTAATAAGTTTAAGTATGTGGACAAAGCTAGATAGTAAACTTTGCAGCCTAAACATTTAAAAAATTAAAGCCTTTGTCGAGAAAAAATTGCTTGAATATCCTTGAAGTGAGGTAACAACAAACGGCACACAAAAAGATAGATAAATCAAGAAAACATGGGAAACACTAGACAGGCCCTCCTAACAAACAGAAGAAAAATATCATTCAATGTTGAGAATCATTAAACACTATGAAACTCAATGAAGAAGCCATCAAAGAAAGCTCCATGAGGAAACAATCTCCAAAAGGTGAAGGAAAGAAAGGCCAATGATGACATCAGTAAAAAGAAACTAAATGAAAATGATTATAGCACTATATTCAGTTCTTATGCCCACATATGTTTGAAACAAAATCCAACAACTAAATCTGAGACTGATATCAGGGAATCATCGATTTCTTTGTCAGACCGAGTTCTGAAACTTTAGCCTTAGAAAGACAAGTTGCTCATAAAGCAGGATAAGTTCAACAGCAGGGATGTAAAGTATGTAAGGAAATTGTCAACCAACCTGAGAAATTGCTTCCCCACTGGCGCTCCACACCTTCAACTGCAGCAGCTATTGCACTTCCCTTTTCTGCAGCTTTCTCCATTCTGGAAATGGCATCATAGAGGCACTTTGTAATATCCAACAGAGCAATAACTTCACCATTCTCTACAACAGGCAGATGCCTGAATTTGCCTGTTGACAAGAAACAATAGGTCAAGTGTCAGAGATGCCTTCTGGTGAACACCAAGAGTAACTAACAACAATAGAAGTAAGCTAACCCTGGACCATCTTCTGAAGAGCCTCGATTGCCAATGTATCTGAAGTTACAAAAACAGGATTCCGTGTCATTATCTTTGATACTACCGTCTGCTCTGGCCTCAATCCTTCTGCAATCACCCTGGTGGCAATATCCTGCCAACAAACAATGTATATAATAAAGGTAAAAGCCTACAAATGCTCCTCCCCAACCCCAAACCAAAAAGAAAAATAAAGAAGAAAGCATTGACCAACAATAAATATCACAAGAATGAAACCTTGTCAGTAATAATTCCTGAAAGCAAAGCATTAGCATCAGTCAACAAAACTGCATCAACACGGCGAGCTGCCATACGCCTGCAGGCATCAGACACAGTTGTCCCCTCCGGAATTGTGAGTGCTTTTGACAACCTAAGCTTCTTCACCGTCCTCTCCCCTCCAACAGACCTTAATATTTTCAACAACAGTCGCAATCAGCGGACCCCTAGAGCACATCTTTTTGTTTAATAAAACTAAAGCAACCAGTATGGTTCATACATAGACGACTACATAAATTATATGCGTACACGATTAACCGAGTAAACTCGTTTCTTATTATAATTCTTTCCTACCTAACGAGAAAAAACTAGTCACTAGAAAACATAGGAATCCAATCATCAATGGACTATTTCCGCAATAAACAAACAGGCAACCGATAAACGATAAAGATAAGATAAAAATATTACGTCTGGGGAGGAGAAGAAGGCTTAGATTGATTTCCATTAGCGGCGCTCCCGTTATCCGACTGCACGGATTTCTTGACCGTCGACGGTCCTCGCTTTTGACTCAAACTAGTCCTCTTGGGATGAGGAGGCATCACCTGGCTGCTCATCTCACCAAATTCAGGATTTCTATTTCCTTGTAACTTTCTCGTTATTTGACTGATTGGACTATATATATAAATGAAACCCTAGATCGAGGATATCTCCGATAAAGAGAAAGAAAATCAGAGAGAGAGAGAGAGAGAGAGATAGATTAGGGTTTAGGTGAAAGACTTTTCACCTCCGAAGCCGCTCTAACCCTCCTCTCTCTCCCCTTGGTCGGCTATGGAGGGAGGTAAGGGAAGAAGATGAATGGCCTTTTCCCACCAGCCTAAGGGCAGATATTTGAAATGGTGGAAAATTAAAATGTTAAGTTTTTTAAATTTATTATAAAAAATTTGCGGACAAGAAATTGGGATTTTAGCAATTAATAAACTAACAGTGACCACTGTGTTTTGGAGCGAAATTGGGTTCCTACTTACTGGTTGTACCAGTCACTGTCACGCACGTGTACCTCACGCCCCAAGCAATATCTATTTCTTTTATTTATTTTTTTTTAAACTCGTATATATGCAAATTATTACATTATAAAACAGAGAAAAAAAATTGTAAAAATATAAGATAAATGAAAATATAATAATTGCAAATTTTAAAATCTAACTTTAGTTTGTTCTTAAATTAATTAACAAGGTTTTGAAAATTGTAATTAATTTATAATTACTTTTATAATCAAATTATGGTTATACAACTTAATTAATTTGTATAGACTCTAACATAGTCTAAGGTTTTTTAATCAAATTCACTACTTAAAATTAATTAATTTAATTGGTCAACATCTATTTCACATGATACAAATTAAAGAAGTATATGTTATACCAAAGTATGGAAATTTTGAATTAGACTAGTGTGTGTGACATATTATGTTTAATTGTTTTACTAATAATTTATTTATTGATCAATTATATTGATTTATAAAATAATTATATAACACGTATTTATTAATTATATTTATTAAATTGTAATTCAATAGTTATCTCATATTTACCAGTGTTATGTAAAGTTTTAATTGAGAATTTAATCCTCAATTTATGCAGTAATTTAACCACTAAGCAATATAATATATATATATATATAAATTGACGATAAATTTATTTATCGAGATTGGAAATCAAATTTCTTTTTTTCATAGGAGATAAAAATGTATATAAAAATTTGTAATTTCGTACTATTCTTATAAGGTTTTTGTTTTTTCATATCAACATCTTTTAAGGGTTACGTTGAAAAAAAATAATGATAATATTTTTGAAAAATTTTAAAATGTCATTTTTTAGTTATCAAAGCAAAATTGTTGAAAAAAAATTATTATAATTTATTAAAATCAAAATTTATGTTTATAACAAAAGAATTTGGCATAATATCTTGCCATTTTGTTGAAGTAATTAATTAGTAATAATTTAGAATAGTATGTAAAATGATTAACTTATTTATATTTTTTAACATTTTTATTCAATAACTAACAATTTTATTTTTATTTTTAAAATATGTAAATATATATTATTTGTCACACTACATTATATTTAACTCTGGCAATTAAGATATTATATTTGTGTTTTTGTGAATTCTATATAAATGTTAGAGCCACACATTATGTTAAAAATTTAAACTTGAACTTTCGTAGATAATTTTGAATCCAATATTGTTATACCATGATTGTTGGGCCGGAAATTAGTGCCTCACTAAACCTTATAGATTTTGTAGACCATGCTAACTTAATATGTAACATCCCAAGTCTAAAATTAGGTTCGATATGGAGAATCTTAATTTTTTCTAGATGATAATAATATATAAGTTATTGATTTTAATTATTTTTATTGTTTTATTTAAAAAATATACATTTTGGAAATCATTGAAAATGAATTTCAAAAGATATGGTCAAACTGTGAATAAATGAGAGTATGTCTAAAATAAAAATTTAAAAACAATGATCAAATTGTAGAAAGGAAAAAATGAGCCAAGTGGACGCCTAATCAGTGGCACGACAAATAACCGCACACCGCGTGGCAGACACGTTAACACGAGTTATATGCAGGAAGTCACGCTGGTAATTTGCATGTCAGGCCGATTGAACGGCTCGGGGCCACTCCCACACACATGAATAGTCTAAATCGATTCCCGGAATAGGATGGATCGAACGGCCCACGTGTCTCCAATCGAACAGTCCAGATTCGTTTCCCAAATAGGCGCCATCAAACAATCTTCATTGTGCCATGTGGACCTGCACGAACAGTCTCGATTGAAGAAATAAAGGTATTTAGACCTCTCTTACTCCGCTCCCCAAACCCTAGCCAGCACAACCAGTGGAAAAAAAGAATAAAGGCGGCCGAAATGGGACTCAATTGTTGGAGGAATGTCGACGCCATGATGCTGAAACACCAAAAACGATCCGGTAAGCTGAATTTTCTTCCCGTTCTTCCCATTTCTCCGCCCTTAACTAACTAACAAATTTTTTACGCAAGGTGACTGGGAGAAGCTGCAAACTATAAGGGAGGAATGACGTAGCTCGGCTAAGTTGCCGCATCGAAGGACCAAACCCACTCATAAAGCCCTATTTCTCCCCTACTTTCACCGAAAAACACCCCCTAACCACGATTTAAACAAATTTTCATCATGAACGGGCCGAAACCAATTTGATCGAGAGTAAAAACAACCGGAGAAAGACGACCAAGCGGCGGAGCACGACACCACTGTAGTGCTAGAACCCCAACCTGACCCCAGTGAGATTTTTTTTTGTATTTTTCATTGTTTCTTACGTATTTTCACATTATTTTGACGTACGTTTTCAATCTTACCAAAAAAATTCAAGAAATTTAAGAACTGAAAGCCGTCAAGAGTCGTGGTAAAAAATGGAGTATTTCGAACACTGACTCAATGTAAGAATCTTTCACCTGTTTTCTCTGTTGCAGTTAAATTAAAGCTCAATTAATAATTATAAATAATTTTAAATAGTTGGCGATCCCTTAATTAATTAAATACAGGCTGCCGATGAAGTTAGTAATCAATTAGTCTATTTTGTCATTAATTTAATTGTGTTAGCTATTTCTACAATCGCTTTATTGTGTCTATTTATTTATTTTTAATTTTAAATTATTTCAATCTATTTGCTTTAATCTATGTCCACTCAGTTAGCATAATATGTTTTCGTTATTCTTGCTTTATATATATCTAAAATTGATATATTAATCATGCATATTGAGTCATTGTATCCTATTCCATTACGTTTTATTATCATATCCTACTATACTTAATGTCGCATTGATTTATTCATTTAATTGTTTATTCATCATATTGTAACGTTTGAAATTCCTATTCTAATACCCTATTTTATCATCTTTTATTTACAAGTTTATTCACTCATAGATTCTAAAATATAAATTTCGTACTCTTGTGTTATTTGGGATACAGGCATACCTGTCATTGGATGCTAAGTAATAAATAAAAGAAAAATTATGCATAAATTAATATTGTTTAATGAAAGGGCTTATCAGGTGTTATAGAAAAAAGTGTAATACCCGAAATTTAAATTGTAATATTCAAATTAATATATATAATTTAATTTTTTATTTATTTTTATTGTTATTTAATGTAAAATTGAAGAAAATTAGATGGATAATGAAATTGAAAAAAAATTTGAGGAAAAAATGTGAAAATTTGGGTTCTGTGGGTATTTTTGAAAGCAAATTCAGAAACTGAGAGTCAAAAAATAATTTTAAAAAATTGTGCTACGTAGGACGCCCAGTTAGCAATCCCGACAAACTAGAGCGCGCCGAGTGGTGAGGGACACTAACACAGTGCCACACAGGAGGTCACACGGGCGATCCGCGTGCCCGTGATCGGATGGTCCAGATTCGTTCCCATGTGCACGAATGGTCCGGATCCGTTCTCTCTCCAGATGCGATCAGACGGTTAGATTTAAACGTGATTAACAGCCAGATCCACTTCTTATTTAAATACGATCGGACAGCCTAGATCAAATCGTGATGGACGGTACAGATTCACTCCCTATTTAATCGCGATCGGACGATTCAGATCAAACACGATAGATGGCCCAAATTAAAAGAGAATGAATATAAATAACCCTCCTCACACCAAACCCTAACCGTAACAGCCAGACACCCCCGTCGAAAAAGAAAGGCCAGCCATCAGGAAGGAAGCTGCCTCCTGCCATGCTGGAGTCACTTCCGACCGCTAAAAGAGCTAAAAAAAATTCGTTTACTCGAAATTCAATTTAAAATTCCCCCATGGCTAAATCAAAGCAAAAGAACTGATGAATTTGCCGAAAACTGCAGGCAAAGCCTGGCGGCACTGTCGTGGGAAAATACAAAAAAATACCTTTAATGAGGTCATTCTTGATTCTCGTTCTGCGTAATTCTTCCACCATTTTAATCACTATTTCATTCTCTACAAGTTAACCGAAGTAAAATACCGAACCGCAAAGGTGAACCGATAGAGCCACCGCACCGGAGAACTCTGCCACCAATAAGTTTCAATTTTTCAATTTTTTTTGCCAACCGAGGCTCCTTAACATGTTTTCTTGCAGGGATTGATGCAAAACCGGCCAAAAATAGCCGACCTGAGGCAAACCACCGTTACGGACGGCGGTGCCATCGCCAGAGCACGGCGAAGTCACTGTGCCGAAATTTTAAAATCGACCAAAAAGGGTTCCTAACACTTATTTTAGATTTTTTGGGATATTTCTAGGTACTTGAAGTGCGTTTTAATTCCTGAAGAAAAATTCAGGGGACTTGGGGATCGCCAGTAGGTGCAGTCAACAATTTTAGCATTTCGAATATCAATTTGAGTAAAAATCTCTCACCTTATTATCTGTTATGGAATTGAAGTCTGATTAATAATAATACGGTATTTTATGTGATTGAAGAAATATCAATAATTACTTACAGGTTACTAATGGATGCAGAACTGAGAATTATTCATCGTTGATCTTATTGATTGATTTTACAGTTTGAATGTATGATAATACCTGATAGGTTAATTTTATAATTTGATGCATGTTTTGTTTATTTTATGGAATTACGGTTGAATTGGGACCTGAAAATAAAAGGTAAACAAAAAATTGTTTGATTAAGTGGATGCATAAAATAATAGTCTTACTGGATATGCTAGGAGATGGTGGACGGACCGGGTACATAAAGAACCCTAACGTGAATGTTACCTCATACCGGATAGGGTATCGAGGTTTGGTACTTTGGTGCTCATACCGGATGGGGTACAGAGACGGCCCGTTATTTAAAAACGTTAAACTACATGATTCACGCGTAGTGGAGACATCCCTATGGACCCATATGGATACTAGTAGGATGATAAAAGAGAAAATTATTGTTCTAACTGATTGCATATGAAATTATGATATGTGTTATGTTATTGACTCTATAAGTCATTTTTTTTAAATCTCGCTCCAGTAAATAGACGGTAAATGATTTTGTTTATGATAAATGAATTTTCTTAATTAAGAGCTCCATTAGTTGTTTTGATTTTTCTACCAACTTTTATTTATATGTCGGTGAGTAGTGTGATATTCTTACTGAGCTATATAATTTATTCATTTATTAACCATGGCAGATCTAGATGACTAGGATCCAATGCCCGATCCACAAGAGGGTTGCGAGTAGGATGCCAGTTTTATTTATTTTCTGTTTATTTCTTTAATTTTTCGTATTTTTTTCAAAATGATCATTTTTATAACCCTATTTGGTACTTTAAGTTATTGTGTAATGAATGTAAACCCTAACTATTTATTTCGCTTCCACACTTAATTTATAATTTATTTTCGTTGGAATTTCCAAGGTTGTTACAAAAAGTGTATGAACTTGGTACATAGAATGAACCCTACGTTGACATTACCTTTAGCCATATAAGGCTGCAAAGTCCCATACTGGATGAGGTTGGAAATTTATAAGTGTCACTCATACTGGACGGGCAATTGAGACAGTTTTTAGTTGTGGCACCCATCATTAGACGGAATGTGGGAACGATCGATTGATTATAAAGAAATATTTGTATCCATGTATAACGAGGATCCCTATGGACCCCTAGTGACACTTGTAAGGAAAGGTAAATTGATAGAGTAGTGATGGACATGATAAAGAATCCGACTTGGGAAAAATAGTGAATAGTTAAATGTTATACATGATTTGAAATGTATATTGTAAGATTATTATTTTGATTTTTATCTTAATGTATGACATTTGAAAAGTTACAAGTTATTTGAAAAAATACTAATATTTTCAATGAAACGAGTAATGAATGCGCTAATATTCGAGTTTTTTTAAGAGTGTGTTCAATTGATCGTTTTATGTTTTCTACAACTCTTTAATTTTTTGTATCAATGGTAAAACGTTGATCTTTTTACTGACTTAGTGTAGCTTACCTATTTTCTTATTAACCATTTCAGATTAGAACGATCAAAATCCGAATTCTGAACAACAAGAAACTAGCTAAAGAATTACCTATTCCCCTTCGTCAATTCTAAGTAGAGATTAATCATATTTATCGTTAATTTTTTATTTCCTTTTTAAGTTCCAAAGTATTCTCATATCCTTTATTTGAACATTATATTTAAACGTGTAAAGAATATAACTTCTAAAGTTTAAATAATTTCGTTAAATGAAAAATTTCAGTATTATTTATTTTATTATTATTGAGCTATGCATTCGAAATCTCTAAGAGTTTGAGTTTTTATATAATATAGTATTTATGCTAATGATAACTCGAGTTTAAATTTTTGAGTTCGGAAGTCATTATACCATGGTACATAAAATTTACATGTTATAGTATAATAATTATATAATATATATAAAGGTTGTAAATATTGACAAAGCCATATAATGTTATATATTTTATTTTTTCTTTTTTTTAATGAATAAATTTCGATGCATATAGTAGAAGAAGTTGATATTGACCAAAATACAAGACAATTATTGTATAACACCCACACAAAAATTTGTTTTAATTTAATAATTAATAAATGTAATTTTTTTTTATTATTTTATTGTATTTTATTTGAGATAAAAATGAAGTGAAAATTGAACGAAGATGAAATTAGAAACAATTTTAGGAAAAGTAGGTAAAAATTTTAATTATGGGGTATTTTTGAAAGAAAAATCAGAAATCAGGGGTCAAAGTACAATTTAAAGAGGTTCTGCCACGTGGGACGCCCGGTCGGTAGTCCTGACGAACCAGGACGCGGCGGACGTTGACGCGGTGCCATGCGGGCAATCCACGTGCCCGCGGTCGAATGATCCAGATTCATTACCGCGCGCACGGACAGCTTGGATATGTTTCCTCCCAAATGCGATCGAACAGAAAGATTCAAACGCAATCGGATTGCCCAGAGTGAATTGCGATGGACGACCAAGATTTGATCGCGATGCACAGTTCAGATTCACTCCCTATTTAATCACAATCAGACGGTTCAGATCAAATGTAATGAATAGCCCAGATCAAAAGCATACGGATAAAAATAACCCCCATTCGCACCAAATCCTAACCCTAACTGCCAGACCCCCTCGCCTGAGAAGATGACCCAGCTGCCGGGGAGCATACCGCCGCCACCCGCTGTCGCACCGGGACCCTCTCCGATTGCCAAAAAAGGTAAAAACTTTCTCTTTTACTCAAAATTCAATTTTAAACATATCCATGGCCAAATCGGAGCAAAAGGACCGGCTGATTGGCCAAAAAATATAGGCGAAGCCCGGCGCCGCCGCGGTGGGAAATTTCAAAAAATGCCTCTGATGAAATCCTTCCCAATTCTCGTTTCGCGTAATTTTTCTACCGTTGTGATCACTATTTTCTTTTCTATAGGATGACTGAAGTAAAACACTCAATCGTAACGTGAGTCGGAGGAGTCGTCGCATCAGAGAGCCCCGCTGCCGGTGAGTTTTGATTTTTCGTACTTTTTCAACCTACCAAGGCCCTTTAACGTATTTTCTAGCAAAGATCGATGCAAAATCGGCCGAATTCGGTCAGAAACAGCTGACCTGAGGTGGACCGTCGCCGGAGCACGGCGGAGCTACCGTGCTAAAATTCCAAAATTGGCCGAGTGGGCCTGGGAACTGATTTTAGATTTTTTTGAAATATTTGTATGTGCTATTAACGCGTTTCGATTCTCAAAAAAAATTTCAGGGAATTAAGGGACTGCCCATAGGCACAGTAAACAATTTAGCTTTTCAGGCGTTAAATCGAGTAAGGATCTCTCACCCTATTCCCTATCATAGAACTGAAGTTTAAATAAATAATAATATAGTATTTTGTTCGAATATAATAAATTTGCATAATTAATTACGGATTTGCTAATGGAGCGAAAATAAAAAATTGTTATCTATTGATTCCGGTTGATTTATTTTACAGTTTAAAGGCACGATAGTATCTGATTTATCAATTTTATAGTTTAAATGCATGTATTGCTGCCTTACGTGATCACCGTTTAGTTGAAAATTTGAGATATGCTTCTATTCCCAGATGCATGTTTGTTTGTTCGTGTGATTATTGTTGATTTGGAAAATGGAGACTAACGAAAAATGAAAAAATTGTATGATGAAATGAATAGATGAAACAGCAGCCCTACTGGATATCCTACAAGATGGTGGATGGACCGGGTGCATAAGGAACCCTATCGTGAACGTTGTCTCATGCCATACGGGGTATGGAGACTTAATAATTTGGCACTTATACCGGATGAGGTTTGAGGGTGACTCGCTTCACCCTCATCCGGAAGAGGTATTGAGGTTTAATAAATTGACGATTATACCGGACGGGGTATGAGGACGGCATGTAATTAAGATTATTAAAAGAAAGGGTTCAAGTGTAGCAGGGACATCCCTATGAACCTCTATGGATACTAGTAGACTGGTGAAAATGTGACAGTTATTGTTTGGTTATTTGACGATGTGTATAGATTTGTGATGTATACTATATTGTTATTTCGACTGATTGCATATAAAACTATGATATGTTTTATATTATTATTTTCTAAATGTTGTATTCTATAAATCTCACTACGGTAAGTGAACGATACATGATTTTATGATGGATAAATGAATTTGCCAAAATTAGTACTTCATTAGTTATTTTTGTTTTATACCCACCTTTATTTATGTATCGGTGATATAGTGTGATATCCTTACTGGGATAGTGTAACTCATTCCTTATTTAACTATTTCAGATCAAGAGGACCAGGTTCCAGAGCCCAATCCGCAAGAAAATTGTGAGTAGATACTAGATATTTTCTCTTTTCTGTTTATTTCCTTATTTCTTGTGTTTTTTTCAAAAGGGTGAATTCCATAATGTTGTTTAGTACTTTTAAGTTATTGTGTAATGAATGTAAACTTTAACCCTTTTATTTTGCTTCCACGCTTAAATTATTATCTATTTCCTTTGGGTATTTCTATGGTCATTAAAGTTGGTATCAGAGTCGCGTTCCTCAAACCCATTCCTTACATAATAATCTTTAGGGAACACCAAAACAATGAATTATCACTCAACTATTCATTGTAAAATGCAGGTACAGAGAGATGAGGAGAGGAAGACCCCCACTAAACCGAGCAGCCCGAGATGGTTCACTTAATGAAGATGTTGATCGGATATTTGAGATGCTAGAGAGATTCATTGCTGTCTAACAGGGCCGAGAGAAAAGGATGGAGCTACCTGACCCTCATCTACTACCACAGGTTGAGCCACCCCTGCAACGAGAGAATCCTAAACCACCCCAGTATGACCCTGCTCCTCTACAGTACCACCCAGCACCACCACAGTATGATCCTGTGCCCCAGCCACAGTACCACCCGGCACCGCTATAGTACCACCCGACACCACCACAATACAATCCGGTGCCCCCACCATATCAGTAAGTACCACTGCAAGGCCAATTAGTTTATCCTCAGCATTGCCCAGTCCCTCTTCCATGGGACCCAGCTCCTCTCATGATTGACCCATGCTACATAGAGAGGTATAAGAGATTAAACCTATCTACTTTTGCAGATGGATCCTCTTTTGAAGATGCTGAGTACTGGTTAGCAGAGACAGATAAGGCCTTCAAGACCCTAGGAGTGACTCCCGAACAGAAAGTCACCCTTACTACCTACATGCTAGTGCGAGAAGCACACTGCTGGTGGGAACTCAAATAGACCACCCTGCCTATTCCAGTTACTTTGGAATAGCTCCTGGCGGCTTTTTTTGCTGAATACATTCCAGAGCATCTCTGACATATAAAGGAGATGGAGTTTGTATACTTGGTCCAGGAGAACATTAATGTGCCTAAATATGCTCACAAGTTTCTAGAATTGGGCCGATATTCCCCTGAGACATTGTTGGATGAAGGCAAGAAGGCTAGAAGGTTCGAGTGGGGTCTCCACCCAGAGATCAGACAATATTTGTTTGTGCTGGAGCTCAGAACTTATTCGGCCGTTCTGGCCAAGGCATAACTAGTGGAGAGGAGCTTCCGCACCCTCTCTCAAGCAGCAAGGAACCTCATACCCTCAGCTCCACCCTGCAGACCAGAACCTACTACACTTGTTCAACAGAACAAGAGGCCCAAGCCGGTGATCCAGGCTCCCCCTTAGGCTCAAGTGGCAGGACGCGGTAAGATCTATCAGTATTGTGGCAGGGATCACGGGGACCGACCCTACTATCGCCTCAACAACATCTGTCTCATATTTGGTAGTGTCCAACATTATGCGAGGGAGTGCACAAGGAACCAAAATCAGGGCAGACCTCCTATTCAAGATATAGCTTACAATCTCACCCAGTAGGATGCAAAAGCCAACCCGGACATGGTAAATAGTATGTATACTCTCTGTAACTATCTTGCTCATATTTTGATTGATACTGGTGCATCGCATTCATTTATTTCACCTATTTTTGTATCAAAATTTAATGTATTACCTGATAAACTTGATTCTATATTGTTTGTGTCTACTGCTGGGAGTATGATACTATTGAGAGAAGTTATCTACAGGGCCTGTGTTATAGATATAGCAGATAAGAAATTGAGCATGGATCTAATAGAATTAGACACGGAAAACTTTAATGTAATTTTAAGAATAAATTGCCTAACGGTGTATCACGCCACTGTAGATTATTTTAGCAAGAAGGTTGTGTTCAATCCTCCTAATGAGGAACCATTTATAAATTAATAAAATCGTTTAGTATTTATTCCTTTATGGCAAATTTTCTTATTCGTCGAGTACTTTAACCCTGTTGTTTTCACTAACTAGGCAAACCCAAGAAAATGATTTGTATTCAAGAGATTTCGATAATCTGATACTTCCTAGATGTGTTTCTGGATAAACTACCCGGACTGCCAATGGATAGAGAAGTCGAATTCACCATAGACCTCTAGCCAAGCACCCAGCCTATTTCGGTTGCTCCTTAACGCATGAGCCGTGTTTAGATGGAGGAACTGAGGAAACAGATCACTGAATTGCAGAACAGTGGGTTTATCCGACATAGTGTGTCTCTTTAGGGTGCCGGAGTCACCTTTAATAGAAAGGGAGATGGGATGTTGAGGTTATGTATTGATTACAGAGGGTTGAACATAGTCATAATCAAGAACAAGTATTCCCTCCCCAGTATTGATGACCTATTCGATCAGTTGCAAGGTGTCCACGTCTTCTCCAAAATATACCTGCACTCAATTTACCATAAGGTGAAAATCATGACAGAAGACATCCCCAAGACAACCTTTCGAAACAGGTACGGACACTATGAGTTCTAATCATGCCATTTGGACTAACCAACACCCCAGCCATCTTCATGGACTTGATGAATAGGGTCTTCAGATAATTCTTGGATCAGTTTGTTATTGTGTTCCTCGATTACATCTTGGTTTATTCAAAAAGTAGAGAGGAACATGCTCACCATCTAGCTCAAGTTTTGCAGCTTCTCAAAAAAAGGAAGTTGCGTACAAAATTGAGTAAGTGTGGATTCTGCCTTGAGTAGACCACCTTTCTGTGATACATCATATCAAAGGATGAAGTGTCAATGAACTCTGACAAGGTTGAAGCAGTGCTCGGTTGGAAAAAATTGATATCAGTTAACGAGATTCGTAGCTTTCTGGGGATGGCGGGTTATTACTGCAGGTTTGTGGAAGAGTTTTCTAGTCTAACTGCTCCCCTGAATCGGCTCACAAAGAAAAATATCAAGTTTGAGTGGAACGAGAATTGTGAAAGAAGTTTTTCAGAGTTAAAAAAGCGGCTGACCATTGCACCTATGTTGGCTTTACCGAATGGATCAAGGGGTTATATAGTTTACAGTGATGCCTCCTACCTAAGCTTAGGTTGCATTTTAATGCAACATGGGATTATCATAGCTTATGAGTCTAGACAGTTGAAGAGTCATGAGAAAAACTATCTCACTCATGACTTAGAGTTTGCCACAATCATACACGCATTGATGACTTGGCGCCATTATTTGTATGGAAAGACCTTTTAGATCTATACCGATCACAAGAGTTTGAAACACATATTCACTCAAAAGGATCTCAACATGCGTCAGAGAATGTGGATAGAACTTCTTAAAGACTATGATTGCGACATATTGTATCACCCGGGTAAGGGCAACATGGTAGCCGATGCACTCAGTAGAAAAAGTGCAAGTACGTTAGCCTATTTGATGGTTTCAGAATACAGGCAGATTGAGGCCACACAACAGGTACGACTTTAGGTCTTGAGGAGAGTCACATGTTTGGGTCACCTGACCGTTCAGCCTGAGTTAATTCAGAGAATAAGGGGAGCTCATTCCGCTGATTCCACCATAGTAGCCCTCAAGAGAGATGCAGAACAGAGAGTTAGCTTAGAATTTCGAGTCTCCGCTGATGGGTTGCTCAGATTCTAGGATAGAGTGTGTGTTCCAGGTGACAATAAGTTAAAAAGGGACATCATGACAGAGGCCCATAGCTAAAAGTTTGTCATGCATCCCGGAAGCTCTAAAATATACCAAAGTATGCGATCCCGATTTTGGTAAAATGAGATGAAAAGAGATATAGCTGACTTTGTTTCTAAGTGTTTAGTATGTCAGCAGATTAAGACAGAGCATCAACGCCCAGGCAGGCTACTTCAGCCATTACCGATCCCGTAATGGAAGTGGGAACATATCACCATGGACTTTGTGACAAGATTACCTGAGGCATACTCAGGATATGAGATCATTTGGGTAATTGTTGACCGACTTATCAAGTCTTCCCACTTCTTGGCCATCAGGATAACCGATTCCTTGGACAAGTTAGCAAGAATGTATATCCAAAAAATAGTCAAATTACATGGAGTGCCAGTAACTATAGTGTCCGACAAGGACCCCAGGTTCACTTCTCGATTTTGGTATAGTTTTTATCAAGCCATGGGAATGAAGCTATCCCTTAGTACTGCATTCCACCCTCAGACTGATGGCCAGTCAAAAAGGACAATTCGTACACTTAAGGATATGTTCCGAGCTTGTGTCCTTAACTCCGGGGACCATTGGGATGACCATCTATCCTTGATAGAGTTCGCCTACAACAACAGCTACCAAACGAGTATTAGCATGACTCCATATGAGGCGTTATATGGGCGCCCATACAGATCGCTGATTTGTTGGAAAGAAGTGGGCGATAGAAAATTGTTCAGCCCAGATATGGTAGAGGAGACTACATCCAAAATAGTTAAGATCAGAAAGAACATTCAGACAGCTCAGAGCAGGCAGAAGAGCTATGCTGACACCCGGAGGAGGGATTTGGAATTTGAAAAAGGCGATCGGGTATTCCTTAAGGTCACCCATTTTAAGGGAATTAGTAGGTTCGGCAAGAGAGAAAAACTAAACCCTTGATTTATTGGACCATTTGAAGTCTTAAACAGTATTGGTATCGCCGCCTACAGACTAGCACTGCCTCCAGAACTTTTCAAGGTCCATAATGTGTTTCATGTGTCCATGCTACGTAAGTACAACCCGGACCCTTCTCACGTCTTGGCCCACAAGTCTCTCCCACTCCAGGAGGATCTGTCATATGAGGAAGTACCGGTTGGCATTGTGGATCGAAAGAGCATATTACTCCGCAACCAAAAAATTCCATTTATAAAGGTCATATGACAGAACCACACACCGAGGGAGGCTACATGGGAGCTATAATCAGACTTCAGAGTCTAATATCCCCAGCTATTTGATTAAGAGTGAGAGACAACTTTTAGAGACCAAATTTCTTTTAAGGAGGGGAGAGTTGTAACACCCACAAAAAAATTTGTTTTAATTTAATAATTAATAAATGTAATTTTTTATTATTTTATTTTATTTTATTGTAGCTTATTTTATTTTATTTGGGGTAAAAATGAGGTGAAAATTGAATGAGGATAAAATTGGAAACAATTTTAGAGAAAATGGGTAAAAATTGAGGTTCTGGGGGTATTTTTAAAAGAAAAATCGAAAATTAGGGGTCAAAGTGCAATTTAGAGAAATTCTGCCACGTGGGATGCCCGATCAGTAGTCCCAACGAACCAAGACGCGCCACGTGGTAACAGGCGTTGACGCGGGCGATCCGCGTGCCCGCAATCGAACGACCCAGGTCCATTCCCACGCGTACAGACGACTTGGATGCGCTCCCTCCCAAACACGATCGAATAGCCAGATTCAAACGCGATCGGACGACCTATAGTGAATCCCGATGGACGGGCCAAATTGGATCGCGATGAACGGTTCAGATTCACTCCCTATTTATTCGCGATCGGACGGTCCATATCAATCGCGATGGACGGTCTAGTACAAAAGCAGACAGATATAAATAACCCCTATCCGCATCAAACCCTAACCCTAACCGCCAGACCCCTTCGCCGTAGAAGACAACTCAGCTACTGGAAGCCGACCACCACCACTCGCCGCCGCACTAGGACCCTTTTCGATCCTTAAAAAAGATAAAAACTTTCTCTTTTACCCAGAATTCAATTTTAAACACACTCATGAACAAATCAGGGTAAAAGGATAGGTCGATTTGTCGAAAAATGCAGGCAAAGCCTAGCGGCGCCGCCACAGAGAATTTTACAAAACGCCTCCGATGAGGCCCTTTCTGATTCCCGTTTTGCATAATTTTTACACCGTTGTGATCACTATTTTTTTCTCTACAAGTTGACAGAAGAAAAACACCCAATCGCAACGTGAGTCGAAGGAGCCGCCGCACCAGAGAACCCTGCCGCCGGTGAGTTTTGATTTTTCGTATTTTTTCAGCCAAGTGAAGCCCTTTAACGTATTTTCTTGTAGAGATTGATGCAAAATCGGTCAAATTCGGTAGGAAATAACCGACTTGAGGTAGATTGTCGCAGTGGGTGGCGGCACCGTTGTCGGAGCACGATGGAGCTGCCGTGCTGGAATTTCGAAATTGGTCGAGTGGGCCCGGGGACTGATTTTGAATTTTTTTTAGAACATTTTTATGTACTATTAACGCATTTCGATTCCCGAAAAAAAATTCAGGGAACCAAAGAACCGCCCGTAGATGCAGTAAACAGTTTAGCTTTTCGGACGTCAAATCAAGTAATGATCCCTCACCATATTCCCTATCATATAACTAAAGTTTAAATAAATAATAATATAGTATTTTATGCGAATCTAATAAATATACATAATTAATTACGAATTTGATAATGGAGCCAAAATAAAAAATTGTTCTCTGTTGATTTTGGTTGATTTATCAATTTTATGGTTTAAATGCATGTATTGCTTCCTTACGTGATCACAGTTTAGTTAGAAAATTGAGATATGCTTTTATTCCCTTATGCATGTTTGTTTGTTTGTGTTATTATGGTTGATTTGGAAAATGAAGACTAACGAAAAATGGAAAAATTATGTAATGAAATGAATAGATGAAACAGCAGCCCTACTGGATATCATGCGAGATGGTAGACGGATCAGGTACATAGGAAAATCTACCGTAAACGTTGTCTCATACCGGACGGGGTATGGAGACTTGAAAATTTGGCACTCATACCGGACGGGGTATGAGGACGATCTGCTTCACTCTCATACCGGACGAGGTATTGATGTTTAATAAATTGACGCTCATACCGGACGGGGTATGAGGACGACCCGTAATTAAAATTGTTAAAGGAAATGGTTCTCGTATAGCGGAGACATCCCTATGAATCCTAATGGATACTAATAGGCTGGTGAAAATTTGACAATTATTGTTTGGTTATTTGACAATGTGTATAGATTTATGATATGTACTATGTTGTTATTTCGACTAATTGCATATAAAACTATGATATGTGTTATGTTATTATTTTCTATAGGTTGTTTTCTATAAATCCCATTACGATAAGTGAACGATGAATAATTTTATGATAAATAAATGAATTTGCTAAATTTAGTATTCCATTTGTTATTTTTGTTTTGTACCTATCTTTATTTATGTGTGGTGATATACTGTGATATCTTTACTAGGATAGTGTAGTTCATTCCTTATTTAACCATTTCATATTAAAAGGACCAGGTTACACAGGCCAATCCGTAAGAAAATTGTGAGTAGATTCTAGATATTTTCTCTTTTCTATTTTTTTTCTTATTTCTTGTATTTTTTTCAAAAGAGTGAATTCCGTAATAATGTTTACTATTTTTAAATTATTGTGTAAGAAATATAAAACTTAACTTTTTTATTTCGCTTTTACATTTAATTTATTATATATTTTCTTTAGATATTTACGGATTCGTTACTTACTAACATGAAAAATATATTAAAAAATGTGCAGAATAATTAATTTACAAACAAATAAAACATAATTACGTGTAAACAGATGTGCAGAATAATTAATTCGTACACACTCATGTATAATACATGCATGCGCACATGGTTTTTGATTTCATATTCTTATACATATATATATATATATAACACATAATAGATAACCCTTGAAAACAAGGGATAATTGGAGTATTTATAAATTAAATAAATATATAAAAATAATGGAGGAGGTATATAAAATTCACCCATTTAAAATTTACTTATAAGCTTCGGTTGGGACAGCCAATAGAAAACTTTTCGGATGGCAGACGCTTTTTTGGGTAAATAAACCAGACAGTAGATTACAGGGGAACTGAAGCTTATCGTCAGAGTTTTCTCTCTAGCCAAACAACAAAAATGATTCTCAATTATTAATTACAGCACGAGAATGAAATCACAATACTTTCGAACAACATGATATGGTTGTCCTGAAATCGCGACGTCGATTGGCGGGAAAAACTCTGTCCGCATTTGAAAAATGAAAGCAGAAAAAGAAAAATACTCCAGACATGGCGGGGATTATATTAGGAAGAAGACAAAAGCACAAAAAAGTAGTAGACTTTCTATAGGCCGAATCTGAAATCTCTCTCTCTCTCTCTCTCTCTCTCTACACGTCTTCATGGTCCTACACTCTCTCTATCCCTATTATTATGCAGCACAGTTTTCGTTTTTTTATAAAATAGATTCATAATTCATTATTATTATTCTTCTTCTTCTTCAATCCCCATGATTCTTCGCTTGACATTCCTCAGATCTCTGCTCTGCATTCACTTTTTAACTCATTGATTATTTTATTGGTCTTGGCATATATTCAATGAATTGAGGTATATAAATAATTATTCTTCATTCTTGTTTGCTTTCTGGGTGTTTGAGGCCAGATGGGTATATGGATTTTTTGAGATTTTGAAATGGGTAATAGCAAATTTCTGATTTTCATGCGATATTTTGATGTGGGTCTTAGCTGTCTGAAATTTTTTTAGTCAGATATTTTACTATCTTTGTTTCATACCTTTGCTCTTACTCGCTGCCTACGTGGTCTTGAAATTTGGTAGGTAGGTGCCCAGTTATGGAGTTTTGTATCTCACGTAATTACCAATACGGATACGGATTAATCGTTTCGCATATCGTATTGAAGTCCTGTTTATCTGTATGATTACCTTTTGAGAATAAAAATCATTATTCCGAAAAAGTTAGGACATTTCTTTTTCGGAGGTTGGATTAGTTAGAGAGTGAATTCTAAGCTAAGATTTGAGAGTGACGGACAAATCCCCCATTTCATTTCATGAATTAACTGTTTCACTTGTTGAGAATCTTTCACATCCAAATCCCAATTTATCAACAAAAACCACAGTTCCAAATAATGGTTTCATGTAGAAAAAATCAACGATTCGAATTTGGAGCAAATGGGTTCAGATTCGTGTAGCTGCTACTTGTTGTATTCGGGTGGTTTTCAGTGATGAATTCGAGATGTGTTTATGTGGAATTGTAGATGTGAGCGATGGTCTTCTGAGGATTGGACATGGACAGGCGGAGTTGGCTATGGCGGAGGAAGTCATCGGAGAAAAGTCCGGGAGAAACAGAGAGCACGGGTTCCATGTCTTCTTATTCTGAAAGATTTTCTGACGATCAGGTAGATGAAATGAATTTTTCATCTGTGTGCCTTCTGTTATTTCTGCTTGATTTTTTTCATAATTCTTACATGTATAATGTATGAAATGGATTTCTCATTCTTATTCTTTTATTGGTTTGTTTTACTCGAAATGTTTTTGGATTTGAGAAGTTTGGATATGGCTATTTAATTGATTTGGATTTTTAATCTCAGTTTTGTTTTTCCTTGATTTATTTCCTGTTTTCCTACTCTCCTCCCTGACTAGCTTTGAGTCCATTATGGTCTGGAAGGAGTATGTTGTTGAATTCATTTGAGAAAAATTGATCTAGATAGCTGCTCTAATTCAAATACTGTTATTTTACATTTGAATAAACCTGTCAAAACATTGTTTCAGCAACAACTCATCGCAAGCACAGTTTGTTTTTACTTCTTTTTTGTTGGGTAATGGTGTCTTGGCTATGTAGATTTGCAAATTTTTGCTAAAAGCATCATTTAAAATACAAGGGATTCGACGCCATGTGCTGGTCCATTTAGAGATGCCTAATTGAATGCTGCTAATTTTTCTCAGAAAGATTCAGAGTACTAAATGATGAAGCCTTAGCTAGTTCCGAAGTTTAAAGTAGTTCCAGCTAAGCTGCAAGGAAATGATTTGGGAGTTCATCTTGACCTTTGTGTGTGTGTGAAGCTCCTTAGATGGTTGGTTAATATAATTCATTTATGATAATTAATTATGTGTCACAGTCAGTGTCTAAAAATGTGGGGTCTTTTGTTGATAAGTCTTTTGTTGATAAATATCAATTTTATTTTTTAAATTGAGCTCTACTTGAAAACTAGCCTTGTGCTCATTTGATAGCCACAATTTTAAGTAGATTCTGGTTTATAATTATCTTTAATTACTGTTAACTTTAGCCTTCTGATAGGTGAAGATCACTTTATAGAACCCTCGCTCTGTCCAAATTCCCAATTAACAGTACAATCTTAACTTTCCTTATTATACTTCAAATATCTAATTAACTTATACTATGCTTGGAGATATATTTTATCATGTATTCTTGTTATTAAATGACCTTGATGCCATCTCTGACATCTAAGTCAACAATCAAGATGATCTTGTTTTCCATTGGTTTTGCTTCAAAATTGTAAGTACTTTCTTAACCATAAATTACTGATTCTGTTATTTCAAAAAAATAGATTACTGATTCTGAAAGTACTGAAGTCATGAGCTTCAAGAGAATGCTCAATGTTATAGCTTTCGAACAAAATTATGCATGCATATACAAACTTAAAAAGAAAGGCATAAAACAACTGTCCTTCTATATTGGGGGTTGTCTCTGCAATAGGATCTTTGCACATTGATTTCGCCAAGTTTCTACAAACAAAATTTCATGATGTTCACTTTATAGCTTCATAGATTAGATTATCAAGTCTGGATTCATAACTGCTAGGATGAAATATCATAACTATCATTCACTTAAGGATGTCATTGACTAATGATTCATGAGTGACAATGTTTTATGATGATGTATTATTTAATGTTACTATTAGAAATCATTGTTTGTTCTCTGTTATAGTTTGTTTATGATTTTTATTACATGATTTACATCAGTGTTTAATCAGTGGAAAAAGAACTTGCTTTTGTGTGTATTTCTAATGTAGCATTGACCTTCCATCCTACACTGCATTCACTGTTTCTCTTGTAATGATCTCCGTCATAAACTGGAATTCCTTTGGATTATTTTTATGATAGGGAGATGGGGGAAAATAGTGCCTTTATATTCAAATGGGTGTTCAAGCATTATAGGGTTGTCCTGTTTTCTTATTGAATTAAAGTCATTTTTGCCCATGGAAGAAAATAGTTGGCTGAACCACTTCAAATTCCTTGCACTTTCTCTAAAATTTCTATACTTGGGTGAGTTTCTAGTTACCATGGGCTACTGTCTCGCTATGTCAACCTAGCATTTTCATGCAAAGTTACTATAGAATCTGCCCTCCTGCATACTTCTTCTGGTTTGCTTCCGCTATTTCAAGAGTTTACTGAACTTCTTATGGATTGATGTTACTGCTTTTCTGGGCATCATTTACTAAAATAATAGTACTATTATTGCCTACTCTAGTAAAATCAGCCGTTAGAGCCATTGGTAACCACTGGTCATTAAGGCATATTCTCAAAATATCTATATCTACAGTAGTGGCAATAGGCACGTGATTTGAAAATGTACCCAATTTGTCCACTATTGGTAGGTAAAATGATTTCTTTTACTTTTGAATCCTAAACAATTTGATTAGGAGTTAGTATGCAAAGATTTAAGGTCATTTCTTTAATTTGCTCTCTATTTCTAATTCATAGCCTGCGCAGCAGCTTCATCAGTGTTACCTACTGAGTAAAATGTTTGTTCGGAAAGACCATCTAATTCTCCGAAAAGGATCAATTTAAACCCTCTAATTGTTTCTGCTAGATCAATGTGTTTTCCTAGAGAACCCATAAATACTTCTGCTACGAAATCTTTTCTGCTTTTAAATTTTGTCTTTTCTTCATACTAAGGTCTCTAATGGATTATTTTTCATAGAAGATAGTGCTAGTAGGTGCTGAAATATTAGAGAGTGCTCATCCTGTATTAGAGATATTTGCTTATGGTAGCAGTGGTGTATCAGGCCAAAGCTTTGTCTTTACAGTTTTATAAATTGTTCTGGGATTTTATGCAGCCCAAGCACAATGATATTCTGATCAAAAGTTAAATAAATTTAGAATCAGATGATGGGACCAGAATTGGTGTTCCAGTGAACCATGCAGTAAGCTGACATGGTATATGGAATTTATTTATGTTGCAATCCCACTTGGATACCACATTTGCCTTCTAAAACTTTCATAAAGCATTTCATTTTTTTAAAAGAAAAATAATTATCGATTTTGTGTATTTGGTTCTATCTTTTGGAGTTTTTATATCTTGACCTTGTAAGTTTATCCTTTTGCCAATTAGCGTAACCCTGTACTTTTAATTGCAGCCTCTTAAAATTTTTCCTTTAGCAAAATCTGCCATAATTTTTTATATTAGCTAAATCATTTTGGATGACGTTGACAAATTTAAGCATAGTGATGTCATTGTTTGTTAGGAGCAAACTGGTCATTTGCTCACCTCTTTTAATCATTAGTGACAGTGATTTATTTATTTATTCTATTTGGTAATTAACTTCTGCCTAATAATTGTCACATGACCATATTTTGAAGCATTCACATGGATAACAAGCATGACTGCCATCTAAATTAGAGATGAATTGGCTGGCATGTATGAGTTACAGAATTTAGGTGGCTGCAACTAGAAGTTTAGATTGGTGACTAATTGTTACTTTACTATGTTTCTTATGACTAATTGGTCTAGTAACTTTAGTTATATGGTTGGAGGTATGAATTCTGATCCTTCTTTGTTTGTTATCCAAGGCATGTCCAACTCAAAGCTCTGTATCGCCAGACATCTTGTCTAAAGTTGTAGCGACTGATGAAGAAATTAATGATAATGTGAAAATTCTGTCAGAGAAACTCTCTGATGCTCTTTTGAATATTAGTGCTAAGGAAGAGTTGGTAAAGCAACATGCCAAAGTTGCAGAAGAGGCTGTCTCAGGTATCATTTCTACTTCGAAGCAACAGAGATTTGAAATTGGGCTACTGAGTAATCTGTAACGATTGTGAATTGGGGTATAAAGGAATATCAGATTTGCCTAATTCCAATGTATTTCTATCCGGAAAATATATGACATGAAGACCATAGAGATAATTGTTATGCTTTTCTTTTTTCTTATTTTTTTTTCGTCATTGGCATGTGGAAAAATCCACTGAAAAATATAGAAGGATTGTAATCGAAGTGGGAAGAAAATATAAAAGAGAAATACCATGTTGTATAAGAGAAAACACGAAAATCCCAGTACCATGCAAGTAATAGCCACCAAGAGAGTACCTCAAAAAGGTTATTTTCATGAAACTAATGAAAGACTAGACTCCCTTAAATACTCTTGTTCTCCCTCCAAAAATTCTGTAATGATTGAGTGGAGTTGTTCTCCAAGTGATCACTCCAATTTTCTACTCTCAACTAACTACTTAGCATCTTCCAAAATTGGCCTTTCACTTTTTCTTTTTTTCATATTTATTAGGAGGAAAAAAAATTGTTTTTTAGTTGAGAACTTGGAGAGAACCATTTCTGGTTATATAATCTGATGAGTGTGTTTGTTCCTGTATGGATTTTCTTGTCAGTTTGATGTAGAAGTTTATTTCAATAGCATTTTCTTTTGAAAGGCCACTCAACATGGCTGGATCTTTTTTTTCCCCATCTCAAAATAGGGTGGGAGAAGGCTGAAAATGAAGTTTCGGTGTTAAAGAAAAAACTTGAGGCTTCTGGGCAAAGGAACTCAGCACTAGAAAATCGAGTTGGACATCTTGATGGTGCACTAAAGGAATGTGTGAGACAACTTCGACAAGCAAGAGAAGAGCAAGAGCAGAAAATCCAAGAAGCTGTTGAGAAGAAAACACGTGAGTGGGAGTCTAAGAAATCCGAGCTTGAAAGCCAACTTGTTGAGCTCCAAGCACAACTTCAAACTGCTAAAAATGAGGCTCCTGCTTCTGTCAGTCAAGAGCTTTACCAAAAAATTGAGGCTTTAGAGAAAGAGAATTCAACTCTTAAGCTTGACCTGCTTTCTAGAGCTGAGGAAATGGAAATTAGAATTCTTGAAAGGGACTTAAGCACCCAGGCAGCAGAAATGGCCAGCAAACAGCATTTGGAGAGCATTAAAAAATTAGCTAAGCTCGAAGCTGAATGCCGCAGGCAAAAGATTGTGGCAAAAAAAGCATCTCCTATGAATGATCACAAGTCTCATACGGCAACCTCGAGCTATGTCGAATCTTTCACTGATAGCCAGTCAGATAGTGGGGAGAGGCTACAGGCTGTCGAAAATTATATGCACACAATGCATAGCTTGGATATGAATGAGGGTGAGCCTTGTCGTTCTGATTCATGGGCATCTCCTCGAATAACAGAATTGGATCCGTTTAAGAAAGAGAAGTCTATGGGAAGAAACTTAGCTGTTTCTTCTGGAGAAATCAATCTTATGGATGATTTTCTTGAAATGGAAAGGCTTGCAGGACTGCCAGGTACTGATGTTGGGAGTAGTTTCCTTGAGGCAGGACCTGTATCAGAACAAATGGATGGTAGTACGAGGCCAAAAAAATCTGCTTATGAAGCTTTGATTTGCAGAATTTCTGAGCTGGAGGAAAAATTAAAGAAGACTGAAGCAGAAAAACTGCAACTGGAGATGGCTTTGACGGGATCAAGAAAACAACTGGAAACCTTACAAAATCAGGTAAAGGAAGCTGAAGGAAAGTTGTTAGACATACAAAAGAAGGCTCTAACTGGATCCAAGAAGCAGCTTGAGACATTGCAGAACCAGCTAAAGAAAGCTGAAGGTAAGTTATTAGATTCAGAGAAGATAAAAGCAGAGAAACTGCAACTAGAGATGGCTTTAACCGGATCAAAAAAACAAGTAGGAACCTTGCAAACACAGCTGAAGGAAACAGAAGTGAAGTTAGAGATGCAAAAGAAGGCTTTAACTGGATCCCAGAAGCAGCTTGAGAAATTGCAGGACCAATTAATGAATGCTGAGAGGAAGTTGTTAGATGCAGAGAAGATGAAAGCCGAAAAATTTGAATTAGAGATGGTTTTGACTCAGACTCGTGACCAGCTTGAGAAATCAGAAAATCAGCTGAAGTGTGCAGAAGAAAACTTAGTAGAGCTTCAAACTCAAATAGCTCTTGTAACTGATGCAAAGCAGGCAACTGAGGAAGAAGTGAAGGCTGCAAACATTAAGAGAGAAAAAGTGGAATCACAACTCAGAGATGTTGAAGGAGAAGTCAGAAGTTTGTTATCAAAAATTGTTTCTTTAGAAGAGGAAACTGAAAAAGAACGTGCCTTATCAGCAAAAAATTTGGCAAAGTGTCAAGAATTGCAGGATGAGATTTCAAAAATGAAAAATAAAATTAAGCTTCAGGATTTGCCGAACTCTAATGGGGACTTGAAGATAATGCAGGTCAGTATGTTCTGTATACTTCTTCCTGATTATGTGCACGTATGTGTTAATTTTTCTCTACTTCAATCTTGTTAATGTCTTCCAAAGATTAAAAAGCATTCTTGCATACAGCAGGATTTAATAATCTTAAAGAATGTAAATATATTGGTGTTTATGAAAATCCTTTCTGAACTCTGATGTGGTAATGGCAGGTCATTTCTCCCTAGTTCACGTAATCTATTAGAATTCAGTCATTCTTAAATGTTCAACTATGCTTTTTGTACTCCCGTTAATTTGGTGGCAAGCTTTCTGGTTAAGTAAATCTAATGACTTTATCAAAAAGTTTAACTCAAGCTCTTCAAATCGTTTTTATGAAGGCCAAATTGTAGATCCAACCAAATCTCAGACCTTGTTTCTCTCTCTCTCTCTCTCTCTCAAAAAAAAAAAAAGAAAAGAAACTACAGGTCTTGTTACGTGGCCTGAAAACTCTATTAATACGTAATCTGCTTATAACTTGCTCTGATCATTGATACGATCAGCTGGGTGGGAGTGCTGTACTCAATAGAAACTTGTGGATGTATTTCTGACAGTTATATTAGTAGTTCTGCTCTTATAAATTCTAATGATGCCTTGCTATCAATAACAGGAGAAGGAGCTAGCAGTGGCGGCTAACAAATTTGCAGAGTGTCAGAAAACAATTGCTTCTATTGGCCAGCAGTTAAAGTCTCTTGCAACCTTTGAGGATCTGCTGCTTGACTGCGAAATGCCTTTGGAAGTCAGCAGGCTGTCTCCTACCGAAGAGACAGAAACATTGAAAAGTTATACCAGGGACCTAAAATTATCCGGGAGAGCTCCTGAAGCCAAAAGTATTGATGAGCACCTTAATTCTTCAAAGAATAGGAGTGACTTGGACTCGACATTGCTGGCAAACCCGATCATAGCATCCAAAAGAACCCAGAACGGGGGGGTTGGGAATTTGTTCAACGGAAATAAGGATGGGAGATCTGAGTTGCCATTGTAATGAATTGTTAATTTTTTGTCATTACAGAAACAATGGACACCACATTTGTGGAATAACTGATTTATCTGGGTACAGGTTGTATGAGGAGCAGACATTGTAGAAAGAAAGTATAGATATACTTATACATAAAATATAATCTGAAATGTCTTTTTTTAGTAAAAAATTCCAGTTGCAGTATTTGGCATCAGATTGTTTTTTACTCTTTTCTTTTGATATTCCTGTTGAGCATTGAAGATGGTTCGAGCTGTTGGGATGCCAAAGCAGGGAAGTAACACCACCCTCAAATATAATTGGGATGTGAAAGGCACCGACTATTGAGTTCGGGATCACTTAAAAAATAAAAGATATAAACTCTAAGCGATTATATCATATATTATTTTTTCCGTTTAAGGGGGATTAGACTATATTTAATAGGAGAAAGATTTTTTTAAGTTAATCTCTTAGTTGTTAAATCCAAAATTTATAATCTTCTTTTAATTGTGAAACTAAAAACTTAGTGTTTAAAGCATCAGAGTGTAAATGACCATTACAATGGTGGAAATGATGCTTTTGTAAAAACCAAATATACACTCTAACAGTTATGCAAAAAGAAAGAAAATGTCAGGGTAAAAAATTTATAAAAAAAATTAAGGAATCTTGGGGTTGAAGAATCCAGAAGTTTATAGGTCAATTTCTGTTTCTCTGTTATGTGGTGTAGCTGTATTTTTTTTTAATTAAATGTATGTGTGTATCAATAATTGTTATGCAAAATCAGAAAAAATATTTGTGGGGTGAGAGAGGCTCGAACTCTCGACCTCAGGATAACTCTATAGCTATGAGACCTACGCGCTAGCCAACTGCGCCACCACCCCCGTTCTGTTCATGTTCTTTCCGCGCTAGAATATAATGGGTACAATGTTGTCATGAGGTGAGAATTTACATAACGATAATTATTATGAAAAATTTACAAAAAAAAATACTTTCATTAAGATCCAAGTCCACAATATAAATTCCATCGGCTTCTAATAGATCTATACATTTATTTTTAAATATGTATTACATAAATGTTAAATTCATAGAGTACACGGGAACTAAAACCTATAATATTATAATTTGAAATATTTACAAATTTATTTTTCTACTATGCTTATTGAAATAAGTACATTATAATTACATTAGGAAGTCTATACATTTATTATTTTTATGCACTCAACATTTTTGTCCAAAATATACAATCAATATTTATTAAAAATGCAATGCCCAAACCCACAATTTGGAGTGAGTTACTTGATGGATTTTTGTGATTTGAGCAAGCCAATTATGGGGTTTTAGCTATAAAAAAAGTGATGATATATTTTTTTTTTCAAGTTTAACTCTTCAATATACAAACCATTTTAAAACAAGATCTTTCTATAAAATTATAAAAATATTGACGCAATTGAAACTTTGCTGTCTTCTATATATTTTGTTTCCTAATTTGAAAATTATATTA
Organism: Carica papaya; assembly: GCF_054855325.1. Classification (NCBI taxonomy): domain Eukaryota; kingdom Viridiplantae; phylum Streptophyta; class Magnoliopsida; order Brassicales; family Caricaceae; genus Carica; species Carica papaya. The sequence goes on from NC_142314.1 coordinate 4,465,268, forward strand.
ACTAACATTAAGTTTAATATATTTTAATAATAAAATACAATTAATATATTTCAAATAGTCATAACAGAAATAAAAAAAAAGTAAAAAATATTTATCTTTAAAAAATTTCTTAAATTAAATAAATTTTTTTTTCTGGTTAAAACACTGATTCAATACAAATTTAAAGGTTACAGTTAGTTTTTCATGAACCAACTTGATACAATTGGTAAAATAAAAGATAATTTTTCTAAATCTCAACATTTTTATTCACTTCTAACTACAAAAGAGATACGTACTTTAATTCAAACTAATATTTATTACTTAACTGTAATTATATATGAATTATGACGATGATTAAACAGGATTAAGCTTTCGTTACTTAGAGGTGATCGACAGTCTGTCTAAACCATTAGATTGTAATTCCCACCTCAAACATTTTCTCTGCCATTTGCCCCAGAAAGAACGAGCTTAAACATGTAAAGTACAACAAATCAACTTCTTTTTATTAATATGGATGCCCTGATGCTAAGAATTTGATTCATTCCTTCTAGCAGTTGCTTTTTTATTGATGAGGATGAGAATCATTACAACAACTCCGGAGAGTGAATTAATTATCCTTGCGCAGTAGATCATAGAATACCTCTGGCTTTCTGTTGATGCACAAGGCCTGAAAGTCAACTCTACATATGTCACCTTCTTTGTCGATATAAATATAACCAATTTCTCTAAGCAAAGGATATATCAACCAGAATATAACTATGCTTTTTCCATTAACATTAGATTCTTATCTACAACCACATAAACCCAAAACTACATAATGTTAATAAAAATTGTCTAATAGGTTCTTAAGATATGTTCTCATAATTGACTAAGTTTGAGGAAGGAGATCAAAATTGAATATGATACCATGCTAAATTCATACCCAAACTTGTATGGAATTAGGAAGAGTTGTCTAAAATGTATATAAATCATTATAGATCCTCAACTTGGTCGATGTGGGACTACATATTTTAAAAGATCACTAAGTAACAGCATGTTGCAAAGAATATGAGAATACTAGATAACCTATCTTACCTGCAGTGCATATGCTAGGTGGATTAATGTGGCTTCAGACCAGGGCTTCCCAATGAACTGCAGGCCAATAGGCAAACCTGCTTTGTCATATCCAACCTATGATAAATACATAACAGCTTAATCAATTCGAATAAATAATTGTCATCATTAATTGACTCGAAGGCTAATGGAAATATGCATACTGGAACAGTCACTGCAGGCAATCCTAGAAAATTTCCAGCTATCTGATATCGAACCAGTGCAGCTGAAACAAATGACCTTCGGCTTAGTTGAGCTGTGTAATTTTAGCCGTATCCTACCAGTAATATTATGGTTTATTAATAACAAGGATTTTTAAAATGTTTAACTAAATTAGGTACCTCCATTTATGTAGTCAAGTTCACCAGTCTCCAGAACATCATCAAAAATTTCGTATGCAGTCACCCTGTCATATATGTAAATAAGAGGGGAAAAAAATAACCATTGAATTGTATTGCCGGATGTTTTTGATTAGGAATCTATAAAAAAAATGATATTTATTTTATTCCAAATGTGTTCCTAAAAGTTACTCAAAAACCAAGATCAGATGGGAAGCCTAAACTTCCAAAATAAGACAGGAACCAAAAAAAAGCTGGAAAGATTACCCAGTTGTTGGCACAACTATAACATCTGCCTTCGAAAATATCTGCCTATGAATCTGCAACTGGCGATTCCTGTTAAATCTCACAATGAGAAATTGTCATGGTAATCTCATCGCAAAAAACATGTCAGAGATATTATAATGTATATTGTATGAGAAGTGATTAAAACATTTACCTAATCTTCTGAGCCTTTATATACTCATTGCCACTGAATGCACCATACACACTCAGTGCAACCCTTGCATCCCATCCTAGTTCTGCAGGATCCCTATTTTCATTAAGCTCATGTCATTAGAAACCAAACTTTTGAATCCTCTTAAGAGAATATAGTGAAGATATATGTTTGTTGTGAAGATAACTAACAAGTTTTCAAGATGGGAGCTGAGTGAAGTGCTGCACTCTGATCCAATTGTCATGTAATGTGCCAGGCGCATAGCTTCTATCTCAGGTATAGTAACATCTACGGTCTTGTCATAGAATAAATCAAAGAGGATTAGCAGAAAGTTCATTACAATGCTACAGAGAAACATTAGAGATAACACATTAATATCGAGGTTTTATTCCTATTAACTATTTGCCATTGATAGAGAAGAGATTTTCAAAATAAGAAGATTTTTATTTTTTACAAGCTAAGCAAACCTTGAGAACTAAACTTGTTGTATGCCATGAACTTTCTATCTGGCACATTGTTTATGACACTAAAACAGCTTAAGTAATAAGAAGAGTTTGATGAGTTATACCTTCCAGTTATAGTTCTTGCAAAGCTGCTCCATAGCATTGGAACAACAAACTCTTATATCTTCGCTGCAATCATTGAACCACTAATTGAGCCCAATTAGTGGTTTATAAACAGAAGATAAGAAATCAGCAATGCATATTGCTTTCATACCCATAATTAAAACGACCTTAACTTACGAGCCATAAGATTAGAAGGATAAGCAGAAGGTTACCAACCTCTTCATACTTTGCCATTTTGATGTTGGATATTGGATTTGTTTCCTTCAGCAGAGGAAAGTGCACTTTGGGCTAGTGGTTTAAGAAAAAGGACACAAAAGAAGAGATTGAAAAGAGAATTAGAAATCCAAAATCTGTTTGATTGGAAAACCTTTCTCTAGTTTAGTTCTTGAGGAAACATATAACTGGACAGTTTTGGAGAATGACTTAGGTACAAAACAGTCTTTTTTCTTTTGAAATATAGGTACAAAACAGTTCTTATCTACAGTTTAAAATGTGAAATATGTGTAAATCATATATGATCCTAAGCTTACAAGTGGCAAGCCAGGAGAAATAAATAAACAAAACTTTATTCATCAACCAAAAAGAGAAAAAACAGAAAAATATTAGAGCTTTGCTTAACAGCATTGTTATTATTAAAGAAAGATAAGTATCTACCCAAAAAAATTATTTACCCCCTCTGTTCCTGCAATCCTACAAATGAATTTTGAATGAACAATCTGGTATAAATAAATACAAAAGCAAGCATGTCGACATTGTTGTAATAACTGGGAAAGAGAGAGATATATGTATATATGTGTATATATATATATATATATAAAGAAACAAATAAATAAATAAAATAAAAGAGAGAGGGAATAGTGAAATGGAGGGTGTCGATTAGATTAAGGGAAAATAAAAGGATGGCTGGGATGAGCCTGAAGGTCAGTATAAGTAGGTTGAGAAAATAGAAAAAAAGAAGGGAAAAGAAAAAGGAAAAACAGAGGAGGAAAGAAGAGGGGAGAACGGGAAAGAGAAGGAGGAAACGAGTGATAGAACATTCGAGAGAGAGGGAAGTCGGAGCGGGAAGGAACGCGGAGAGAGAGCGAGAGAAGAAGGAAGGTGAGGGTGCGAGCTACGGAGGTGAGGAAAGAAAAGATGGAGACTGAAGGTATAGTAAATTTAAATTTCGAGTGTAGGATGAGGATGAAATGTAGAATTGTGACTATAAATGTTGAAGAAATGTCTAACTAACTAAGGAAATGGAGTTAGGAAACAATGATAAATGGAATAGGAGAGCAGAAAGAGACTGTGAGTGGCGGAACCATTGTTGGACCTGTGAGTGGAGAGAAATGGAGGAAGCCGCGAGAGGAGAGATCGATAAGTACGGTGAGTGAGTGAAGGTGAGTTTCGGTTACGGCTAGAAGAAGTACAGTGATTGAAAAGGTGTAAGAGAGTTCGTAGGGAGGTGAGGTGAGTTGGAGTGAGTTTGGAGGAGCAGAACACGCACGGGAGGATGTGAGGCGAAATGCCGAAAGAGAGAGAGAGAGGGAGAAGCGAAGGGCTGTGACGGATTGGGAAAGATAGGAAGAAGAGTGTTGGAAGCCAAGACAAACAAAGAGGAGGAAAGAGAGGGACTGAGAGTGGAATGGTTAGAGGTAGAATGAGTACGGGAGGGTAGGAGACAAGATGCTGAAATAGGAAGATAGGGAGAGGCGGAATGCTGTGAGAGAGTGGTATTGATAGGAAGAAGAGAACGAGAAGCCGAGAAAAACAAGGAGAAGGGAAGAGAGGGACGGAGAGTGATTGGTTGGAAACAATGAGTGTAGGCATGTGGGGGTGGGGTGTGAGTATTTTGAAAATTAGGGAGCAGTAAATGTAGGCCTGTAGTGGTTGTGTGTGTGAGTGATTGGTGTAGAGGTGTATTTGTGTAAATGTGCGGTATGTGGGTGTGTGTTGTATGGGAATGTGTATTGGTGTATATGCTGTAAATTTATGAATCGTATAGGTGAGTACTTGGTGTAGAGGTGTATTTGGGTAAATGTGCTATGTGTGGGCGTGTGTTGTATGGGGATGTGTTAGTGTATGTTCTGTAAATATGTTAGTGAATTTGAGAATTTTAGGACAATGTTGATGGTTTAGTAATAACTTATGTTGGAATACCCGGCGTGTGGGTTAAGTATGCGAGTATGCGGGGCATATTGAATAGGGACGGGGCGAGATTGCCTTAGAGGTGGTTGAGCTGGGGGACGCCGATATTGGTTGTCGTTATCTAGAAAGGGTAAGTCGATCGCCAATAGTGGTGATGTTTGGGGGTTCCCGACGGATAATGTGTTGAGTCGCCGATGTTGGTGACGGAAGGAAACAGTACTGGTGTGTGTGGGTGGTCAACTAGGGATCGAGTGGTAGAAAGGTAAATAATGGTCGTCGATACTGGTGATGGATGGGGATAACCGTGTGGATGAGTGACCGAATCAGGTCCGAGGGGGTGATGTCAGGGGGTGATCACACCTCGTATGAATGACAATTAATTACTAAAGAGACATAGTAGTACCGTAGAGTTAGAGGGTATGAAGAAAGCATAACCTAGGTAACGGGAAAAGAAAACATATAAGAATGGGGTTTTAATTGGACTTCTATGCTATACTTATGATTACTGTACTAAGTTATATGTACTCATTCTCTATTATTTACAAATGAAGTAGGACTGGAGTCGGGATCTGAGTTGCTGATTTTCGAACCTACCATATAGAGGGAATGAAGCAAGGTTTACTACTGGTAGAATTGGATACTTACATAGTTGGTAATAATGTAAATCGTATGTAAACCAAGAATTTATGAAATTGTACTCTACTCTACTGATGCGTTTACGGTTGAGAATTTCTATTAGGCATTGAGCAATTAGTTCTTTATGTGTGTGATTAATTTGAAATGAGGTACGACGGGTGTTCTGCATACTAATTTATTTAAAACTACGCCGCTAAAAAAAAACGGGGCGTTATAATTGTATTTTACCCTTTTAAATATTAGAAAGTTGCACAGAATCCTAATGCGATATACAGAAACAGTTCTTACCAGTAAAGTGGTGAGGTCATGCGAAGGCAGTTGGCTGTTAATAGCCGCATAACTGAAACAAAAATTCATTCGGATTCTTAAAAAAGCGCTCATATAAAAAAGAGCTATTTTGTATACTTTTAAATTCATATAAAAAAGAGCTATTTTGTATACTTTTAAATTCATATAAAAAAGAACTATTTTGTATACTTTTATTTTCATACATGATACTTTTCTTCTAAAAAAAGATTATATTCATAAAAAGCTTTTACAACAAAGAAGGGCTTCATACTCACATAAACAGTTCTGTGAAAAAAGAACCAGAGTGGCAGACACTTACACTATAAATGCATCCTCTATAGTGCCTGCTAGTATTCCAACCATCCCAACTGTCCAGTTTAGAGGAATAACACTGAAAAAGATTGAGTTTATCCAAGGAAATTGTTAAAGCATTCCAGAAAGATGCATAAAATGAAATGTTTGTGCTCACCCAGAATGTGATATACGCCCAAAAGTTGGTTTGAATCCAACAATGCCGCACAGTGCTGCAGGCATCCTCACAGACCCTACACATATGTCAATTGAATGAGTTTTATATTTCGGGTTCCAAAGATTGATATCAGTAGTGATAAAGCTAAATCAACATGCCCAAGAGATATAGATGAGCTTTTACAGTAATGCTACACCAATCAGTAATTTGATCGGGTCAAGATGTCACAAATTTGTATGCTCAAATATAATAGTCTCACAAAAAGCTAAGTTATAATCTTCTTACATAAGATGGCTCTATCTTTAAAAGAAAAAAAAAAGAATGAAGGTTAGATTACCTCCTCCATCAACACCAAGGGCAATGGGACACAATCCTGCAGCCACCACTGCAGCAGATCCACTAGAAGATCCACCAGAAATCCTGCTGGTATTGTATGGATTTCTAGTTGGTCTACAATATTCATAACATGAACAGTGTATTAATTTCAACAATAAGAAATATGATAAACGAGAACAAGTACTGGATATATATTTTGAATAAATAATTTTTCTCAGAGTAAGAAGTAATAGGGAATGAAAAGATGAATAAAAATTTCACCCATAGTGTGGATTTATGCCACTAGTTCCAGCCCCGAGCTCATGCATGTTAGTTTTCCCTACAAGTATGGCACCACATTGTCTAAGGCGGCTCACACAACATGCATCAGTTGTACAATGTCTGAATTTGTGTAACCACTTTGTTCCTCCTAAAAATTTGGCAGAATTGTACAATTTGTAAGCAAACTACGTGTAAGAGATATAGAAAAATTTCCTTGGAAAAATGAATTAAGAATAAAACCTGTAGTTGGATATGGCAAACAATCTATTTCATCCTTGATAGCAACTGGGACTCCATCTAGAACTGATATGGGCTCTCCTGGACAAGTTCAAATAAATGGATATTAAATGAAGGTTCAGATGCACGAGTTTGTTACAGATATACAAACAAAGATGTTATACAGAATTAACATAAGAAGGACTAGCAGCACGTGGAATTCTGAAATAGCAAGGTTAAATTAAAAGGCTCAGGTTCATAAGAAAACTAGTAGGTTCTGTTTGTTTAGAACTATTCAATTTCTAAATATTAGTTACTTGATATGTTGAACATAATAATGCATTTGGTAAATAATAATCAACTTAACTTATATCTTTAATTTCACAATACGTTGTGTTCATATTATCTCGAGCATAACGTGGAGCCGAAAGATGGTCTATGTATAGGCAAAACATCAAACATTTGGTGTACAAAATGTGAAGTGGTCGATGTTAGTGAAACCTGAGCGGATGTATAGATATATACAAACAAACATATACACGTATACACACATATTTAGTTCGTACCTCTTTCATAGCGAAGAGTAGATTCTGTGGCCTGCTTCAGAATATCGTCGACATCATAGTTAATGAAGAATGACATTTTGAGCGGAGGCCTGGAAGTTTCCGCAACAGCAGCTACAAACCTCTCTGCAACCTGTGCAAGTTAACAAAACTAAGCTCCATTACTTCACCGAAGAAATTAATCGTGCATATTAATTATACAAAGGAAGTCGCGATGAAACTGATGGTACCATTCGAGGAGTGATTTCTCCAGAAGCATAAGCGGTTGAGTAATCGAGTATTGTCCAGCGACGGAAGCCAGAGGTTATGGAGTCTGCTACTTTTAACGAGTATGCAGGAAGACATCTCACTGCTTCCTCAACTTGTTCCGGCGGCGATGAATCAGAATCTACAGATTTAGTTTCTTCTTCTCTAAGATCTGCATTAGAATTGACCAGAAGAACTCCAAATTGTCGGATAATTTACAGTAATACGAACTTACATTATTCCTTTTGATGTCGCTAATGCTTGCTCTGCAAAAATTAAGATTTTCGCGCCTTCACCTCTCGGGTGAAAAATTTTGTATTTCACTACATGTCTAATCATATTATTTCACTATTTATATATATGATTTATTTATGAATTAATTTTAAATAAAATACTTATTAGGTTATTAAATGTAATTTTAAAAGTTAGAAAATGAAAACTATATTCTTAATTTTTTAAGGGTTTTATTTTTTTAATTGAATATTTATTTAATTATTTTCTTAATATGTTAAATAATGTACGTATATAGCAATATAAATAATAAAATATTTATAATAAAAATATTTTTTTAAAAATTTTTTATTATTAATATTTTTATCTAAATGGGTCACTATTTTTTTTAAAGTTGTTATTGTAAAATATGTATATAATTTTTAATTATTATTTAATTAACTTAAATCATATTTGGCGGTAATTAGTGAATGAATTTTCGGGCCCCATGATTATCCGAATTTTAATTTTAAAATTTGACTTTAAAATAACATTAATATATAAATAGGAATTCATAATTTTTTTTAGAAAAAAAAAAAGTATTAATTATCCAATTAAATATTTTATTTTAATTTCAATATATTATGCAATAAGAGAATTATGAAAAAATGAGGCCAAAGAAATTAAAAAGAGGAAGAGAATAGAAGAGACCTTCAAAAGGATGTAGGGGAACAAAGAGAGGAGGTTCCTCCAACTCTGCTTTTGTAATTAGCTGATAAAAAAAACAATATATTTAATTAAAATAATTAAAATTTATCGTAATTAATAAAAAAAATAAGCTAATTCCAATTTATTTCTTAATTAATCTGGATTAATGGATCTAATTATTCAAACCCAGCAAAGGAGAAAATTTAATTGAACCAAAATATCAACTAACTTACCTAATCCTACAACCACATTACTATTTCTTTCATAAATATATAATTTATTTATTAATTTATAATTAATATTAGGTTGGAATTAATTAAGGGAGCCTTTTGACTCCTTCATATACAAGCTCCATATATAAATAAATATTATATATATATATATGCGTGTGTGTAAGAAAGTGATTAGTGAAAATATGGGTTTATACTTTAAATTATGTGATATAAATTAAATATTAAATCGTAATTTCCACTAATAAATTTCGTTAATTTCAATAATATTTTTATATAAATAACATGTATTTATTTTTATTTTGTCAATTTGTTCTTACCCTTTTCTTAGAAGTTTCTTTTTTGAAAAACCATTAAATGCATTAAAAGTATCGTTGTGGTGAGGTTGATGGGTTGTAGTTGGCAATTTCTTGGACTTACGTTATCATGTGTACATTATCTTAATTATAATTTGGCATAAATTAAAAAATATATAATAATAATAATGTTTTTTTATATTAATTATTACTAAATTTGTTAATATTTTTTTTTTTTGTATATGATGCTATAAATCTAGTGTATAATCGGTCGTTGTATACAAATAATTTTTTTTTAAAAAATAAAAGAATTCAAACACTGCCATAAAATTCAAAAGTAACGTGATAGACTAAAACTTAAGTTTTGAGAAGTAAGAATTGTTTAAGAAATTGGGGTAATTAATTCCTAATTATAAAATTTAATTAATAACTTATCACATTAATTAGTGCAGCAAATCAAAATTAAGGGGATTATTATTTCTTAATTAAACAGAAAGACAGAGGAAGAAGAAGAAGAAGAAGAAGAAGAAGAAAATGGTAAAGGTGTAATTAGGGTTACCTCGTGAATGAGATTATTTCTCTTGAGTACGAAGAAGACAAGTGTCCGAATGGGCGACTCCAAGATCCAGGCGAATATCTTCACCAGAATTCCGGCCATGCGAGGAGCTGTAAACAAAACAATCGTACAAAATAATAAAAAAAATAATTAATTAATTGTTATGGAAAGAGACAAGTTAAATGTAGCAGAGAAGTACGTACTGTAATCTAGCGCAGTCATATATATATATATATATGTGTGTGTGTGTGTATGTATGTATATGTATGTGTGTGTGTACAGATATGTATATGCTTCTGCGGCAACCAGAGATTGTCTGGTTTTTCTATATATACAAAAAGAAAGATTAATATTAATGTCAGAAGTCAGACCCAGTTTTTATTTTCAGATTTTAAGATTGACTTTATTTCTTTTAAAGAAAAAAGAATAAATACATACATGTATATATATATATATGTGTGTGTGTTTGTATAGGTAATGGATAAGAAAGAACCTTTAACGTTGGCTTGGAGGTAGGGTTGATGACTTTGAGGACCAAAGTCAAGCTGTTTAAGAGGCTTGTAAATGGCGCCTTTGAGGTTGAAGAAACCCATGATGATTATTGCAGAGAGTCTGTTCTGGTTTTTATTCCTTTGAAATTAGAAGAAGAAGAAGAAGAAGAAGAAGGAGACAACGGTGGTACCAATTGAGTCATATATGTATAGATATATATATATATATATACATACAAGTAGATACAAGAATTAATTATTATATGGGCATGAGAGAGAGAGTGGAGTAGGCGGAGAGATCAAGAAAGAAATTAATTTGGAAGAGTTAAGTGAAGAAGATGGAGAAGGAAGAGGAGATGGGGTATACATACATATGTATATATGTATATATGTATATATGAAAGAAGAGGGAGTTCGTCGTTGAGAATTGGACGCACACACGAAAGCATACATAAAGGGCAAAGAAAGGTCATATAATACACATGGAAATATATAATGATTTAGTTATTATATTATTAATTTTTTCTCTTTATATTAATTTTTATTCAAACTAATCTCTTTATTCTTTTAAAAAAATTTGATTTATTTTTTTCTATTTAAATATGATATTACAAAGTTAAATTTAACAACGCGTGTCATCTTTTAATTGGTCGTTGTGCAAAGTGAACGTTATGTCGTATATAGTTTAAATTAATCTGTATCAAAATTTTTAATATCGTATTAAATGTCACGTGGTGTATGACTTAACATAAATTTTTTTTTTTCTTATTGTCTAATATGATATCAAATGTCATATTTGATATAGTTTAAACTAGTTCTTATTAATTTTTTTAGTTTTTATTAAATTAAAAATTAATTTTTTACACATCAAATGTCACGTAACGTAAAAATTTATTTAAATATTAATAATTAAGTATTTAGATTATCATCAACAAGATTTCAAAAAATAATTAAATACATTTTTTATTTCAGTATTATTTATTTTATTTGATTCAGTATATGTCTCGTTATTATATAAAAATAAATATTCGAATGAGTTAATTTTCATTATTAACTTCTAACAATGTTAACGTATGATGCCACGTATAACTTGTTTGACACATTTTTTTGTATGTTGATCATTAATCTATGCAAAAGTGTCATGTAACGTTTGACATGAAAAAAAATTTGTTGATTGAATATTTTGAATCGGTTAATTTATATATATATATATATATAGATATAGTTTTTTCATTAATGGATCGGGAGTCAATCCATATACAAATTTTTTTAACATTACTTGTATAATATATGTATGTACATATATTATTTGATATCATAATGACTTAAAAATTAATATGTTGTCGATGGGAAAAGAATTTGTCCGGTTGTTGCATTACAATTTAGTTATAGCTGTACTGCAAAAGATTATGCAATGCAATCCAGCATAACTATTATTTCCACAAGTCAACAGATACGTATGGCTAATATATATATATATATGTATATAAAATGCACATTTTTATATAATAATTCAAAAAATATGTGTTACGTTCTCCTATAGGGAAGATTTGTAAAAAGACTATTATACATTAAATGCACATGCAATTCTACTAGCTTCTTTATTGAAAACCATACATGCACATATATATATATATATATATATATATAATTAAAACTTTTATTGTGGAGGGTGACTTTGAAATAGATTTTTAAATGTGTTCTTATAATGAACTTTTTAAGAAACACCATTCATCCATCACATTACTGTCATGAATTTATTTAATTGATATTTAATTTATTCAATATTATATCACGAAACTAAATTATAGATATATATATATATATATCAATATAAAATGCATCAAAATCATAATTTATTTCAAATATAATATAATATATATATATATATATAGTGATAGAAGTAACACATAAAAGAAAACATAAATCATAAAATTTATGATTGGAAAGTCTTCTTTTCTGGGACCAAGACTAAAGTAAATATTGTGGGCATACAGAAATAACGAGTTGTATTTTCATGGTTAATTAATTAGAAGGTGATGGATTTTGGTTGATGGTCCCAAATTTTGACTTATATTTTTATCTATCTATCTATATATATATATATATATATAACATAAAAGTTATATAAGCACTAACCAAATATAAAACGAATGAATTATTAAAAAAGAACATAAGGGTTATATATATTATCATTATTTTTCTCGTTTATTATAAGTTTTTTGGTTTATTATATAATTGGCCTCAATGTTCAAAAAATGCTTGGAAATTTTATATGATATCAAATTTAAATAAGGAAGAATTTAAAATTATTCAACCCACATATATATATATATAGATTTTGTGTATATGCATATATTGAGTGATTTTTTAATAAAAAAAATAAAGAGAGACAACTAAAAAATAGTAAGATTCGAAAAATAAAAAATAACATGTGTCATTACTAAATGGGTCACAGTTGTTGGGTGAGTTGGATCCACATGTCATTTATTCATTCATATAATATATATATATATAAAGTGAATTTCATATTAAACCCATGAATTTAAGAAGTAAAATAATATAAAAGGGAATATAATATAATATAATATAATTTTTAAAAAAGATGTAAAAAGTTAAATTTTAAAAAAGTGCCTTTCATTTTGGGACATTTATTGCTCAAAAAATAAGCACTTCCCTCCTCCACATGCAAAGTGGGGAAGCAGCATCCATCCTTTTTTTTATTAATACTTCACCTACTGCTTTTTTTTTTTTTAATATTTTTATTTCAATTATTTATATTATTCATAATTTTACTATTTAATTTCAAGGTTAGAGTTTTAATTTAATTTTCCGTTATTATTGCTTCACTATTGTCTTTTAATTTTTTTTATTTACAAAATCATATTACATACATAAATATATAATTATTGAAAAGAATTTAGAAATTAGCGAACATTTACATTGTTAGAATCAATCACTTTGCAGTGTGATGAAATTGAAGAGTTGATTTAGGGTTCCAAGGAAAGCAATTTATGAAATCGAAACATTGGGCATTTTATAATACAAAGTATTTTGATTTGATTTGGCATTTAATGTTTCACATACGCATCAATATTTTTATGGTAGTTGTCGTGCATACCCGATACTATATATGTAAATTTTTATTAAGTTATTGAAAAAAGTATGATACTAAATTAAAATGTGACTACTTTTAAAAGATTTTTTTTTTGAAGCCGACATAAGCATTAAATTAAAATGACGCGTATAAGTTCTTAATTTTATCACGAGAATAAAAGAAAAGACACAGTATGAATAATTAAAAATATAAATAAATTAATAGTTTTTGCAAATATAATTTGATGTATTTTAAATTTTTAGAAGAAAAAATATCAACGAAAAACAAATTTATGTAAAATTTATCAAAAATTTTACTATTAAAGAAAGATTTTCCAACAATATTTATATACAATTAAAATATATATTGTAAATATTAATACCACTTTGCACTACCACATCAAGTAAATCTAAATATCACAAATTAAATTCTTCAATAAGCAATGGAGAAATAATATTGAAATTCATGTCTGTCAAATCAGATTTAGAAAACCTACCCCAATTGATGATCTACATTCCAATCCATATATTACTTGCAAACAATGGAATCTACATTCCAATCCAGGTAACCTTATGTTAGATTGGGCTGAATTTATATAATATTTTTTACAGTCAAAATGTAGTAAAATTAGATGAAAAAGTTTTAAGTTTGATGAACAACTTAAACTAAATACAGTACCGAACAAACAGGGGAATAAGTTTCATTATTTCTTCAAAACTTAGGTGAGCCTAAATCCTAACTAAGTTAAAAGGGTAGAAAGAAAAAGTTACCTAATGGTCCAACAAGGCTTGTAAAAGTAAAACTACTACTTTTATCTCTTCATTGTTATTTATTAATAATTACTATTGTATACAAAATGCACATTCAGCCCCCAATCAAATGTTTTTATAGCTGATTAATCATATATAAAGACCTCAAATCTAGTTTTCAGAAAGACGAATTGATGATCGGATTTTATGCATACCGATCGGTAGAATTTCTTTACCAAACTGAAACAACTCGGTAAAACTATCATAACAATATAAGAAGGTAGATGAGATAATAAATGCTTACGACCCAGAAAAGACCTTGGTTAGGGTGCTCTGCAGAGATGCAACTGAATCTATCGTGGATTTCGTAAGCCAGCTAATTCCTACCTTAAGACGGTGTTCATCTGTTGGTAACCTGAATAAATATGCTATTTTTCTCGCTGCAGTAACAAGAAACTCTTGTGAAAATGTAGAAGAGAGCCTGAGGCCAAATGCAGAAGCAGAAAGGTTAAATATTTAAAAGGAAATTACCTGTATGACCAATAGGACCCTCTAATGTTAGCCCCTCAATGAAACTTGGTGAAAGAGCAGCATCGTTTCTTCCCAGAGTCATCATCTCACCTAGATTCTGAAACCTGGCCAAGTAATAAGAGTATATCTCATCTAGGACTATCCATATCCCTGTAATAGAGTAAAAAATGTTGTGCAAAAAAAGATACAGCAAGTTGAACAAAAGTTTTTGAGTAACTTTGTCATTTGAGCACTTCAAAGCCAAAACAAAAAGAATTTTACAAGCAGGGACTACACATCATGGGCACATCTAAAGTATTTATTTTTTATTTTTAAGAAAAAAGAGCACATCTAAGGTAATGCTAAAGAAGAAGAAAACGTGTGGAACTTAGTGTGGAAGTGGCCAGACACACAATGTATTCGGCATTTCTTTTGGCTGGCCTTGCAGAAAGGCTTGTTTACCAGCAAGGTGCGAGTCCGCAGGCACATGGCGGATGATTCAGGTTGCACTGTCTGCGGGCTAAGCATTGAGGACATGAACCACATTTTGAGGGTGTCACCAGGCGAAGAGTCTTTAGCAGAAGATTATTCCACAGATGGTTGTCCATAATTTCTTCAGCACTCTGTTCGATGACTGGGTTTGCACTAACTTGCAGAACAAGCATAGTTAGTGTTCGTCCTTCTAGAACTGGAAGATTGTGTTTGACATCACTTGCTAGTTATTTTGGAAACAATAGAATGCTTTCATATTCGGTGGAAATCCTCTTAGTTTGGAGAAATTGAAACATGGAGTCTTCAGAATGATTGATTACACTTTTCAGGCCTCTATTATTGAGTCTATCATCTCTGGCCAACATGCACGGAAAAAGGAGAAGCTCATCAATTGGACACCGTCACCTCAGAACTGAATCAAGATCAACATGGACGGAGCTCTCCGTGGAAGCAGCGAGACTGCCTGTGCTAGTGCGCTTGGTAGGGATAGCAATGGTCAGTGGCTTGGAGGGTACCTCAGGAATATTTGTGTTTGCTCTGTTCTCCAAGTTGAGCTGTATGGGGCGTTGGATGGTCTTGCGTTAGCTTGGAACTTGGTCTTACGTCATGTTATCTCAGAGATGGATAATGCTCTCGCCGTCCAAGTCTTGAATAAAATTTTTAACAATGAAGTGATCCCTATCAATGTTAATTCCAATCTTATTATTACTATTAAGGTTTGACTCATGAAAGATTGGATTATCAAAATATAACATATCTATTGCGAAGAAAATCGGTGTGCGAACCATTTGGCAAATCAAGCCTTTAACCGGCCCCCTGGACTATAACACATACAGCATCGTCCTATGAAAATACTGAGCATCATTAGAAAGGATCTTATCGGAGTTTCTTGTCCGAGTATGTGTAATACCTAGACGTGTTTTTTTTTCTGATAGGATATAACTCTCATATTGGCTAGTTGTGGGAGATCTTGATAGGATATAGTTCGGAAGCAACAACTCATGCAGTTGACTTCCATTTATTAGATGTTCTAATTATTATCAAATGCCTCCTGCTACATCAATCTATAGTGGTTGGGTATAAAAAATTTTGAATCTTCAAAATTCTCTAGGAATCAACTGATCAGATATTATCTTAATGTTAGACATGCAATGAGGGATTCAAAGAACGTGCCGAGAGAACAAAGAACAGGTAGGCCCCCTGAAAAAATGTCATTTCCGGAGATTGTTTCCCCCCCAAAAAAAATGCAGAAAATTAAACAGAAGAGAAAAATATAAAAATACCAAGGGAAAGACAGTAGTTTTAAACCTAAATTGCCAAGTAAGAAATTCATTTCTAAGAGGAAGGGAACTCAAGATGAATTTTATCACAGATGCATTTCAATCTGAACATGTTCTGAAAGGCTAAAAAAAACTGCGTATCCAACCTAAATGGCAGCAAAGGCCGGTCATTGATTGCTGCCCACAGATTCCACCCAGTAAAGTCTGCTTGTTGAAAGGCAACCTGAAAGAGAACGGAAGGAAGTCAGCAGATAAGAATCAATTGAATTCACAGGTCTTGATCATGGAGTAGTTGTACTTAGTAACTCAACTAAAATGAGGACAAATAAAAAGAAAGGAATGAGCATTTGTGACCATGCAGGCACACTGATTAGATATCATAGACACATTTTTTGACTCTGGGATAGGTTTAGTATTCTGTTTTAAATTTTAATAAGGAAGAAACTTGGCTGAAATACCTGAGCTGTTGCTGGAAGAAGCCTTCCACTTGAGTCCCTTAGGGCAGAAGAGTCACCCAGTGCAAAAATACGTGGATGGCCCTTAACACGCAGAGTTTCATCTGTTTCTGCTTGTCCCCTTGCATTCAAGGGAACATCATAGGGCATTTCGCAGAATTCTAGTTGAGGAAGAAGAGGCTTTGACCCTACGGTCCATAATACAATGTCTGCTTCAAGAATCTGAATCTCCAATCCTCTTTCAGCAGGCTGAAGTTCCAATACATATTTCTCATGACAATCCTCTGCTGCAGCATTTTGAACTGCATCTCCATCTATTTCTTTTGCTGAATCTTCAGAGTCACTTACTCTCCTTATGCATCGTACAAGATATCCCAAGAATAGTTGAACTTTCCTCGACGAAAGAACCTAGTACCAGCACACAGACAATGTAACTTCAAGACTTATAAGATCTGTCTGTAGAAGAAGGTAGAAATTACAGGAGAGAAAGGATAAAAAAAAGGCTTTTCTTTTTGCATTATTAATAGAGAAACACAAATCACAACATTAGATTATAAGGACTCCAGACTTCCGAAGAGTAAACTCGGGATGATGCTTAAAAGTTTTTATTTCTAACTCTTTATTTCAGTAGAAATTCATACATTTCATTTACTAAGTGACACTTATATATCAATTATCACACAAAATTATAACAAGGAGACATCTGGACAGCCCACAACTCGAACCCCTATCCTCATAGAAAAGGCTAGAATTACCCACCATCTAGCCAAAAAATGGTTGGTTTTATCAACTATTTAAAACGACATTATTACCAACTTATTTCAAAAAATGCCAAAACACCTATGAACACCTTAAAATAATGTGTTGAAGAGAAGATGAGTAACATTAATTTTGAACAAGTAAATGTTCGGATCTAATTATTGGAGCTCAAAACATTAATCACATTCTGATTTTACCAACCATTCCATGACAAGCATATGTGAATTTTAACAAAAAAAAAAAAAAGCAGCCAAGAAGATATCAATTCATTTCTGAACTGCAGGAAAAGTAAAAGTTTGAAGGTTTCATTGTCATAGGCCATAAAAATGTTAACATCATACTTTCATGGCAGCTTCCCTATTTCCAGGTGGGGCAGTTGATAATATCGTGGTTTCCACATTGATAGCCTGAACTATCCCCCTATCCTGCAATCTCTCTGATATCGTGGCAGCCAACTCAACACCAGAGTAACCACAGCCAACAACAGCAACCCGAATTAGGGAGTCCTTACTGAAGTTCCTCCGTTCCAATTCTCTCAATTTTTTGTCAACCTTCTGTGGTATAACAAAAGCATCCAACATTCGATTCATTTAACTTCAGGAATACATGTGTCTGCCTAAAATATAATAGGAAGAATATATTGTTTCAACTCTTACACATGCATCCTCTAAAGTGGAGAACGGTAAAGCAAACTCTACAGCGCCAGGAACAACATCAAGTTTAGCTTCAGCTCCTAAAGCAAGAACCAACCTGGCTGCCCAGTACAAAAGGAAAATAAAATCATTGTATACATTGTAACATGAGAATGATTATACTTGGATGCTAATTAAGTGAATGCCATATTTTAAGAAACTCTTGACGTGTTGCAGGAGTTTCCTCCGACATAATTTTTGTAGCGTATAAGAAAACTAGTAGAAAACCCCAGGCTGAGAGTTATCTGTGCTTCAAATATTTTTGTAGGTAGAAGAAGAATATTGTTATATAAATAACAGAATAACATAGGAATAGCCATCATTCAATCAAAGACAATTTTTATACAGTAACAATTAGAAAAGGGTGAAGAGAGTTAACATTATACCAGTCATACTCAATGAGGAAGCCACTTTCAAGCAGCACTGTTCCTCCACAACCATATCCTCTGGACTCAACTGTTCCAAAGTGATCAGCGGGATGCAAAACTTTTACCCTATCTTGGAGAAACTGCACACCAGTGTTTGCAAGTAAGTCCAAGAAACGAGGAGCTACTTCCCATGCATCTACTTCTGCATAAAAAAATTCAGGCTCTGCCTGTTCAGCACTTTCATAAGACCATTTTGGTAGTCTTAAACAACAATAGGGACTGCCAGCATAATTTAGTCCAGAGACTAACATACCTCCAGACAGAAGCTCATACAACAATGGCTTAAAAACAAAACGCTCAGATTGGTCAACCAGAAGCACCTGGTCCAACAAAGTATTAAAGTTGTTACCAAATCAATCAAATGAAACTGCAGAATGAAGGGATAACTAAAAAATCCTTCCTGGTAGAGGGAAGGACAAAATGAAAATGGATAAATGGTAATTCCATCTCATTCTCAGAGGACAATTTCTCTGAAGAACAAGTTAAATACCTTAAATTTTTAGAGTTCATGCTTTTATTTATTAATTTAGTTTCTTGTTCATTTCTTCCCTAATCTATTTTAGAACAGAATTAAGATACACCCCATAAATCTAGGCATTTCAATGAGCTTCCTAAGGAAAAAGGTGAGAAGATAGTGACCCTATATTAACATCGGTAAATATTGAGCTTCCTACAGTTATATGATTTAAGTGTAAGTCAGAAAATAATATTTAGAAAATGATGGTGAAACATTTTGTGAGTGAGTTTGAAAAGAGTACAAAACTGCTTAGGATGTTTTTTAGAAATTTATTTCTATTTATTCTTGAGCACGACAGTAGAACACATAGATATACAAGCCTACTTGCACTTATATAAACATGTTATATATATGAATTTAGTAAATAAACTTGACATATTTTCATATTCTCAAAGAAGTCCTAATTCTTTCAGTTCTCCCATATTTAACCAGGATCAAGTGAAGAAGCAGAGAAAGGACATTATGTGTCTTATTATTATTTTAGAAAACTTGGATAGATGCTGAGACTTAGGCTTCGTGTTTGTTCTTTTCGTGTAGTTGTTTTTTCAAAATAAAATGTTGCTTTTAGAAACTAGTGTTAGGTAATGCATTTCTTTATATTGTTAAGAATCGATGAAGTGTGTATTTTATTGAGTATTATTACAGCACTATGTATACAAATTTTCTAAAATAGAAAGGGAAATGGACTATTAATTATATAAAGTTATATAAGATGTATTTTACTCTAATATTAGCCTTTTAACCTACTGATATACTCTCTTCAACACTCCTATCAAGCTGAAGAATATATATTTTTTATCCCTAACTTACCAATAATAGCATGGAATGTTGGTTCATTAAGATCTTTAGTCAAAACATCTGCAAGTTGTGAGTTGGTCGACATGTATGAGATACATACTAAGCTACTGTCTAACTTTTCTTTGATTAAACGTTTTTAATTTTAATATGTTTGGTTCTATCATATTAAACCAGATTATAGGTAATGGTTATGGCCGATTTATTAGCACAATATAAATGCATAGTGCAAAGGCGACTGAGTGGCTCCTTCTGCATGCATTTGACCTTGAGGTTCTGGTGGCTAGGGCTGGCTATAAAGGTTTGCTCGTGGTTGAGATGGCTGGTCTATGGTGGACGGCGGCTAGAGTTGGGGTGGCTGGCAATGAAGGTTGACTCCTTTTACCGTTTTGTTATTTAAAAAATAAAGACTAAATAGGGTTTTTAAAATAGTTTTGAATTTTTTTAATCTAGAGTTCAGGTAACATGTGAAGAATTGTTAAAATGTGTATGTTATTAAATATTACAATCTTATATAATACAAATTTTCTAAAATAGAAAACGAAATAAACCATTAATTATATAGAATTACATATGATATATTTTAACTTCATGTACTTTAACCTAATTACATACCCTGTTTAACAGTTTTTAAATGAAAAAGATGTACATTAGCTGCTTTAGGAAATAAGCGGTGTGGTTGTTTTCTCAAAGCAACAAAATTTACTTTTAAAGGAAGCAAACAATGAATTCTCATTACTTGTCAAATAAATCATAACTGTTCAAGAAGATAAAAATTGATAAAATATGTGTATATAGATATATATGTGAACTTCTTAAAAAAAATTCCTTAAACGCAATACCATCATAATAATTATATTATCACAAGATCTCTAACGAATTTGTTTGCAAGGTGCTGGATAAGTGACTTGATGTCACTACCTTTTATTAGAGATATGATTGCTTAACCAAAAAACTAAGTTTTTCACCTGTCTAACTGTATTTTACCAAACACAAATATTATGTATGCACTTCTCAAGAATATTTTGCAGAAACCAATTTATAGAGCACCATACTTGCTTTTGATAACAGAATGTTTTTAATCACGACAACTAAAAGCAACCTAAAAGAAGTTTCCCCTCAGCATTGCTGAATGGAGCTTTGGACTTGAAATCCATGTAAGAAGCATAAGCTAAATAATTTATTCCTTCCAGCAACTAGCAAAATGCTTAAGTAATCAAGGTTTTTTAAGTTTTCATGGAGGAACTGAGCTGACAATGTCAAGAGACCTACCAAATAGTATTCATGGAAGCTCCGAATTCCATGCTCCAATTTATGACAGCATAATGGAAAGATAATCTTTGAAGAAGAAGAAAATTAACTAATTTGCTTAAATAAAAAATTACCTGAGGCTTTTTGTCATCAGGCCACAAAAGTGATTCTAGTCTTAAAGCAGTATATAAGCCTCCAAATCCACCACCTAGTATACACACCCTTGGCCTCTGTAAACAAAAGCTCTCGTTATTGAGGTAACTTGTATCATCTCAATTATAAAGGAAGATTCACATAATTTGACTTCTAACTACTAAAGAACTATAAAGATTTGGTATCATTTTTTTTTTCTGAAATAACATAAAGATTTGGTATCATATATGATCAATATCACAAGTATACACTGAAATATATCATTTACTAAAATTATATGATAATAATTGACTGCATCCCATGAAACCTTTCTTTTTTGGGTGAAGCTTTCTATTATAACTGTTATAACATGGAATTTCAAGAACCAACACGATAAAATGGTTTGGGTTGGATTAACAGTAGACATAAATTGATAAATCACAAAACAGAACAACCTTCTTATCTGGCCAGAGATAAGTCCGAGGAGGTTTTTCAACCTCAGGTATCTCCGCTACACCTCTATTCCTCCCTGTTGCACCGGAAACACCAATTCGAACTCTGCCCCTCCTTGAATTTATGAATGAGGATGAACTGTTCCCATATCTTCTTGAACAAAAAGGAATTGAATTACTCCACCTTTTTGCCCCAACATGAATCCCTAAGTAAAGTACACAATCTTTCCCATTCAGTTTTTAAAAGAATTCGAGTCCCTAAGTGGCTGCTGATAATACAGAGTACGATAAGTAAAGCAAGCAAATTAAATTTCGAATCATGAGCTCATTCCTTTTCACCTGAATTTGAAAAATAATAATAACAACAATAATAATCCGATTAACTCTAGCTCGATTACTTAAACTAACTGAAATCGGTATTTCATATTGTCGAAGCCGGATACTCATTATCCGTATCCAATTACACTCTTGTTCTCTTACACCCCGTTTTCTCAGCAACCAAACAGAAACTAAATTATAAAACCAAGAAGTTAACCATCCACAGATTAAAAGCATAAAAACGATTAAACATACATAAATACTTCCCTGCAAAAATCAAGAGAGAGAGAGAGAGAGAGAGAGAGATAAGAGCATACTGTTGAAAGATAGAAGTGTGGGCGTAAAGGAAAACGCCATTGCCGCCATTTGGAAATCAGGCAGAGTGAGATGGTGCTCGCGAGTCTTCCGGCGTGGCTGGTTTTGGTTCGACGCGAATCGAGCCCCTCCCCCGGTAGCTTAGCAGCTTACAGGACAGAAGCCCACAGGAGGTCCACTTGCTTAATTGTGAACCGTCCGCGGACACGAGACCATGCACCGTTCTCTCTCTATTTTTTTTTTTAATTTTCTTTTATTTTTTTTAAGAACTTGCTGGCCTTCACACGTGCCAACCGTGTCAAAGTTTTCCAAATTACTTCGTGCAATTTGGTTTTAGTAGGGAAGACAATGAAGCCGAACCAAGGTGAGTCTTACTAAATTTGAACTCAATTTCTTCTTTGGCCTTGAAAAATGGAGTTACATAAGAAAATTGTGGGATGTGACTTACAAAAATTGTACGAGGTAATCTTATTCTTAAATTTGTGCGTTATTTATAATGTATTTACGATGAAATATGATGGAACTAAATTAATTAATACATTTTAACGAGTGAATTAAACCGTTCTTTTTAATTACGATATTAAAAAAATATTAAACAAAGTAAAAATTTTTAAGATACAAATCATATTAATGTAAATATAAAAAAAATAAAAATATGAATTATACACAGTCGTGAATCCTACTACAAAAAAATAGTATGAAATCAATTTTTCATCATCATTTGATTAAAAAAGAATGTATAGACTTGGAGATGATTTGTCACGATTGACATAGTAGAACAGTATTTATAGATACGTTACGTACACTTGCTTTTTATTCTATTAATATAGTTTGAAGTTTTGATATTAAAATTTGAAGTTTAAATTATGATTACAAGAACAATACAAAAAAAATAATAGAATGTAATTTTTAAAATTGATTTTCCTCGTTAAATCAGAAAATTTGTAAACTATTAGAACGTAATTTTTTAATTAAAATTTTATTAGAGTTATTTTTATTTTTTTTTTTTTTTTTATTTTTTAAATTTTTAAATATTATAATAAGATTACGCAAAGTATAGTCAGAAAAATTTTATTAATTTCTTATATAAAATTGGTTATTATATATAATGATTTACATGTTTTAAAAACTCTAAAAAAAAAAAAAAAGAAAACAGCATAAATAATCATTGACTTAAATGAGAGCATAAACTTTCGGCACCTCATATTTGTGCGCGTGCTATACACTCTCTGGTAATAAATTTATGCTCCAAAATTGCTGCTGGGACAACCTCCATTTCTCCGCACTATTCAGTCATTCATTCATCGTCCTCTTCTTTGTTTGATTACAGTGGAGAGACTAGACCGAAAGATATAGGAAACGATGGGGCTAGAAATTATGGAGCCAAACACTTGCATAAGAGGTTGCTGCAGCAGCAAAACCATTCCTCTTCACCTCCGTCCGTCGTCGTACACTCTACTTTCCCCAATTGCAAGAGGTATAACTCTTTCAAATTCTATTTCTAAGGTTTCTGCCTTCTGTGTTTGATCGTGAAAGCAGCCGCGATATAATGTTATGAGGTTGTCTTTGTAGTGTTGATCTTGTTATATACTTGTGGAGTTCGTCGATTTTGTTCGACGAATAATATTGTCGCGATTGGGTGAATGTAGGGGCGGAGAGTGTGGTGTATGAAGCGATTCTGGATGGGAGAAAAGTCGCTGCGAAGAAGCCTATCTTGTCTACTTCAGATGATCTTGACAAGTTCCATAAGGAGTTGCAGCTTTTATGGTCAGACACTCTCTTTCTCATACATATGCACACGTATGGACTCACAAATACACACACATACAACATGCATATATACAAATATAGATTTTGTGCGATACTGCTCCATGGAGATGGCTTGGCTTGGTTACTAGTCATTTTCATTGCTAGGACTGTGGTGAAGAATTTACTTCTGTTAAAAGGAAAAAACTTAGGAAAAAGATATTTAGTATTTTCATTGGGTTACATGCATAATAAGTCATGGATAGAAGCATGGTATGCGCAGCATATATAATGTACTCACATATCTGACATGTATGCATGTATGGTATTATGAATTTTGAGAAAATAATGATGGTAAAATATGTGTTTGCTTTTTTCTCTTCTCTCTTACGGTTGAAGCAAGCTAGATCACCCTGGAATAGCTACACTGGTTGCTGCACATGCGAAGCCACCCAATTACTTGTTTTTCTTTGAATTCTATGAGTCTGGCAATCTTGCAGAGAAATTACACATTGAAGAATGGACCCCCAGCATTGGTCAAGTGCTCATGATCACAATCCAGCTAGGTATCGCTTTTTGTTATATTGGAGATATCTGTAAATACCTTTTTTTGTTTGAAATTGCAATTGATGTTAACTTCAGAAATGAATGTTATGAACATAATCTCTTTTCTATGATGGGACAACTATTTTCTCGTTTGTTTAGTTTCTGCTAGTTTGTTGTATTGTAGCTTGTATATTAAGATCTCTTGGCTCTAGTAATTAGCTGGAATGGATAGGGTAACATTGGATGATGTCGACATCCAAAAAAGCTAAAAATAGATTGCACTACCTTTATGTAGGCTTGTTTGTTCCACTTTATGTTGAATACCGATGAGATATCAGGACTCAGATAGGCAGTTCTATCTTAGAGCTTAATGATGTTAGCTCTTTTTGGTCAGAATTCATATTGTACATGTTTCGTGGTCAGGATTTAGCCAGTCTCTTGGAAAAGGCAATAAGTAAAGAATTGCAGAGATTTCTTTATTTTTTTGGCTGGGTAACAAATGCGTTCTATTGGCCAAGTTCTGTATTCTGAAAAAGTAATTAGATTTCTTGGATTTCTACATATGCGATTTCGGGACTTCTATTCTAAACATACATTTGTAACCATAAGTAAGAGGAAAGGAAAAGGCAGAGGATGGAACCAAAGCTCTTTTATTGTCAGTTGTGTGGTTGAAAAGGAAGGGAAGGAAAAGATTCATTCACAGGTTGAGGCTTAGGAGGTAATGAAAGGAGGGAAAATGTGCCTATTTCTGTTAAAAAACTTTGAATAACTAAATGGTTCTTTTGCCTTTGAAGATGTAAGATATTGTTGCTGTGAACAGTGGAGTAAAACTTTTTCTAGTGTTCTACCTTGTGGTATAGGTTCTCATAAAATTATTATTACTGGATGAATATTGTGATAATGGAAGTCAGGCTCACTTGATGACTTCATAGCAGAAGAGGTAGTTTGCTCACTGTCACAATTCGAGTTCACAAGAGACCATTTCTTTTTCCTTTCTGGAACTTCCTCCTTGTTCATTTTGCCATGCCTTGATGGAACTTGTGCTCTTACCACTAACTCAGTTTGTTGTTGACTATTTTAGTAGATATTTTTGTGGATACGCGTAGAAAAAAATTCCTTGTTTTTTTGGTGGTTGTGTGTGTGTCAATCATACATTTTAGAGTTTCTTTGGATGATATTAAGGTCTTTACCCTTTTATCCTTCTTCCTTCTCCAGCAAAGGCATTGCAATACCTTCATAAACATGGGATTGTACATAGGGATGTGAAACCAGCAAATGTTCTTGTAATTTCCTTCTATAAGCTCCAATTTTTCTTTGTTGGTTTTTTATTTGTAAGATTGGATTGAAACAGCTGAATCAGTTAATTTATCCAGCAGGCAAATTGACTTCTAGTAACATAATTAATGTTTGTGATACAGCTTGACAAGAGCCTTCATCCACATTTAGCAGACTTTGGTTTGGCGGAATACAAGAGTGATCTTAAACGAGTTTCTGTTGATAGTTGGAGATCAGCTGGCAAGCCAACTGGTGGTTTCCACAAGAAGCACATGGTTGGCACTCTTATTTACATGGCGCCTGAAATATTGAGGAAAGAAATACATACTGAAAAATCAGATGTCTACAGTTTTGGGATATCAATCAAGTAAGAATTTAAGATAAATCAAGAAATTTTGCTGCACTAGGTTATGAAATTGTATATTTCTGTCATTTTACACGGGGAAACAATGGAATGCAATTATAAATTTAGTAGAATAAAAATTTCCTTATTAGTAGGATATGAATTTTTATAAGACCCTATGTGTAACAATTTAAAGGGTGAGAAATAAAATTATTATTTTTCTCCAAAATCAATATGGTATCGTAGCCAAAATAAGATTATTTTAAGATTTTAATTTCATGATTTTTTCAAAACTGTAAAATAATAAAATAGGCTGAGTTGCTACTCACTTATAAAAAAAATTCAACCTCACCAACCACCCAGTCAAAGTCGCTGCTCATTGACACTAGATCAGAGCCGTTTTTGCCACACGTGAGCCACACGCGCTGCTGTCAGTGGAAGCACGTGATCCCCACGCGTTGTTAGGAATCAGCTCATTCCGGTCAAAATTGTGTTGCACAGCCATTGCACACCAATATCCGGTCCTTTTTTGGCATTTTGCACATGATGCAGTACAGATGGCATGTCAAGATTCCGGCTTTCACGTGGCTGCGTGCATTTGGCCAATCCGTTGTTCTGTGCCCTTTGCTACATCGTTTCGGTCGTTCCACGCTTGGAGGCGACTTGTCTAGATCTCCCCCACGCCACCTCGCTCTCGATGCGCATTGAACCGCGCTGCATTGTTGGACAGATGTCCTTTGCGCACCATTAGAGCTTTCTGCACACGGGGACATTCAATCTTGCCATTCCGTGTGTTGGGCCACCCCGATCTGGTCTGTCTGCGCTTGAGCCAAGCTGTCCGCGTCCGAGTCACTACCAAGCCGAGTCGATTTCGAGTCATTTTTTGAGCCGAGTTTGAGTTCTTTTGAATCGAGTTTGAGCTGTTTTGAGTCGAGTTTGAGCTGTTTTGAGCCGTACCCGACTCCTTTTTGAGCCTAATCCGAACCTGAGTCATTTTGTAGTCGAATCGAGCTGAGCTGCTGCCTCACAGATCTGGGTTCAGTTTGTAACTTAGTTTGCAAAACTTAGTCTGCAAGTTGGACATGTATATTATTCTTGCACTAATTTGGGAGGGTGTTGAGTAGCATATTTTATTATTTATTTATTTAGTATTATGTAATTAGGATTATATGAGAATAATAATCTCATATAATTAAAAATTTAATATAATAAAAATTTTCTTATCAGTAGAATAGGAATTCTATAAATATTTTAAGTGCAACAATTTAAAAGGTAAAAAATAAAATTATTATTTTTTCTCAAAAATCAGCAGGAATATTATTTCTCCCTCTAACGTCACATAGGATGAAGTACTTAATAGGTTCTCATATTCACCGATCTCCTAGTCATTTAGGTTTCTTAGCACTAAGACCTGTCATTCTTTCTCTCTTCCTCCAATCTCCACAACTGAATCAAATATCTTGATCTCTCTCTGCTGGGAGAGTGTAAATCTAGGGAAATTTCTCTTTGAGAGTACCATCCTCCGATCATTGGTCTTTCCATAGTTTGATCCTATCCCTCTTACAAACGTTCTGCCAAGAACTGGGTGCATACACCCGAAAATGAGCAAGATCAGAGAAAAATATTGCATTATCAGCAAAAAACAGATGAGTGATCTCCTCAGTCTGTTCCCCCACTCCAATCTTCAGACCTCTGAATAAATCACATTTCTTATC
This sequence comes from Carica papaya, assembly GCF_054855325.1. Taxonomy (NCBI): domain Eukaryota; kingdom Viridiplantae; phylum Streptophyta; class Magnoliopsida; order Brassicales; family Caricaceae; genus Carica; species Carica papaya. The sequence continues at coordinate 4,493,179 of NC_142314.1, forward strand.
TCTTATTATCATACTATTAAGGGCTTCCATGACCACAATGAAAAACAAAGGGATAAAGGGTTATCCTGTCTTAACCCTCGAGGTGCCTGGAAGAAAGTTGATGAACCACCATTGACAATCACCGCAAATGAGGTAGTACTAATGCATGCCTTGACCCAGCACCTCCATTTCTCCTCAAAATCCAACATTGCGAGCATGTAATCCATGAAACCCCAATTCACTTGATCATAAGTCTTCTTCATTTCTAACTTGTACAACACCCCTTCCCTCTTTCTATATGCTAGTTCATCTACCACTTTGTTAGCGATCAAAGCAGCATCAAGGATTTGCCTGTCACCACAAAAGCATGCTGACTTTCCCTAATTATCTTATCAAAGCGGCATCAAGTTGATTGGCAAGCTGATAATGGAAGACATCTTTAAGCTAACTTGAGGGAGAGTGTTGAGAGATTTGGGGAATTAATTTCCAGCAGATGTTTTTGCAGATTTGTTGAGATATTTAGGGAATTAATTTCCAGCAGTTATGGGAATTCTTACGTATCAGTTGTTTGATTTGTTGAGAGATTTTAGGAATTAATTTTCCGCAGATTTGGGGAGTTAAACCAGATCTTGTGCCATTAATCCTTAGACAGCTCTTGATTGTTTTTATTTTTTACATTTTCTTTATTTAGTTCAAAAGCATTTTTGTTTAAAGCTGTTTATCTATTTTCTTTTCTATGTAATGATATTGTATTTCTATTCTCTGCAGTGAGCTTCTCACTGGGATCGTCCCATATACAGATCTTCGTGCAGAAGCTCAGGTTAGTATCTTTATCAAATTGTCATTTGTTTGGATTATGGGTGCAGTAATATAATATATTGTAATTGGAGAATATGCATAGTCTCTGCTGTTACTATGGAAGAATGAATGTTGTGTTTGATATTGAGTATCAAGGCCTGTATATACATATTCTTTGTAAATAATAAAAAGAAACATATGATTAATTGCATATGTAGGTATTTTGCTACTATATCTTTTACTCTTACACTTATATACACTTTTCGGCGCTCCTCCTTAAGCTGGTGAATAAATATTGTTCATTCTTAACTTGACAATAATTATTTATAATATGGAATAACTTAAATCCTTAGTTAACACATCGACAAGTTATGAGGAGATGAGAATGTATGGTATATGTATCAAACTACTATCTAGCTTTTCCTTGATGAAATGCTTGTTAACTTCAATGTATTTGGTTATGTCGTATTGCATTGGATTGTGGACAATACCGATTGCCAGTTTATTGCCATAATAGAGTCTCACAGGCCATCCATTTTAATTTTCGAGTCTTCTAAGATCATCATTTACTATAGTAGTTCACATATCCTTTGAGTTATAATTCGAAATTCTGGTTCTGCGGTATATCATGCTACCACATTTTACTTTTTACTTCTCTATAAGTGACCAGATTCTGTACAAAGAAGGTGCAATAGCCAGTGGTGGACCTTCTGTCCGCTAAGATCTTGCATAATCTGCATCAGTGTATGCTTCAAGAAATAACTTGTTTTTTCTTTTGAACACGATACCTTTCCCTGAGGTCCCCTTCAAGTATTGTAGTACCTGATATACGGTTTGTAAGTGTAATTTGGATTTGTACATAAATTGACTCATTACACTTATGTAGAACTAACAAAGGAGAATAATCGTTTTGAGAAATTTTACACTAAACAGAATAGGAAAATTTAATTTCCTTTTCTTTCACTAAAAGGTATAGGGAATTTTAATTTCCTTTTATAGTATAAGTAAAGTTTTGGAAAATATTATAATAAAAGGAAGTAGGAAGATTTCCTAATTTCCTTATTCCTTCCATTTAACTTATTTTTCTACTCTAGGTTTTCTTTGTTTACAATAAAAAGAAATATAAAGGTTTACTAATTTTCTTCTATTTAACTTATTTTCCTATTTTGCTAGATTTTCTATTTTTGATGTATTTTAGTTCCTATAAATAAAGTATCTTTACTTAGTTATTAGGTACACTAGTTATGAGTATTATTCAAATATTGAGGTATTGTTTTGATTATTGAAATCTAAGATCTCTAAGTTTGTTCTTAATAGAATTTCCTTAAGTTTTGTCTTATAGTTCTTTTTGTCCTATATCAATCAATTAATCATGTTTCCCAAATTTTCTCAACACAAGCCTGCTGTCCGCTGCATCTCCAGCAAGCTGTGTGAGGATCTAAGCCACTTTTGGAGCTGTTTTTTAAATTTTCAAAGGTTATCTTCTTCCTACAACTTTTTGCAATACCTTTTGCAATATTGTTGGAGAACTTGGAATGGAATGGGCTTGAAATGGCTTGAAATGGCTTCATACAAGTAGGATTTTCTACTTTGAAACTAGATTAATATATCAAATTGACTAGGCAAATCTATTCCTTCAAACATACAAATAAAACCCTTGCATTATACCTCCTTTTCTCCTAGTTGTACCTTCATCTGAAAATGAAAAAAAAGGTCACTACACAACTCAGCCCCACACCCTACCTACCTTCTCTTAGCCTCCCCTTACATTTATTTGAAAAAAGAAATTCTTGAGCCTTATTTTGCATTCTTAAGTAGTTAATATCATTATTACTTTCGAGCTATTTCTGGCCTCAAAATCAATTTGAATAAACCTGGGTTAGTTGGGATCAGCGCGAACAGTTTGGGGACTTCTCTTGCTCAGGTTCTGGGTTGCAGATACACACAGTTACCTATAAAATACTTGGGTATTCATCTGGGTGCGACATACAAAGATGTTAGATGCTGCGATCCGATTATAGATATGTTTGAAAAAAGATTGGCTGGTTGAAAGGGGAAATTCCTCTCAAAAAGAGGTAGATCGACACTCATTAAAAGCACCTTATCTAACCTACCGATCGATTATTCGTCTGTACTTACTATCCCAGATAAGGTGACGAAGAAATTGGAATCGATTCAATTCAGATTTCTATGGAGAGATGAGGAAGGAAATAGGAGACTTCATTTAGTAAAATGGGAGAAGGTGAAGTGCCATATTGAGGCAGGTGGCCGGGGCTTGAGATCTTTAAGTGTTCTGAACAGGGCTCTCATGATAATGGATCTGGAGATTCTGGAATGACAATGATAGCTTTTGGAAAAAGGTTATTGATTACAAATGAGCTGGAAATGATGGACACGACCAATTCGCTTTGGAAAAAAGCATTTTCGGTATGAGTTTCTGAAAGGCTATTATGCAAGTCAATTAAACCATCTTTGATTGCTCTAAGAATGTGGGTAAAGGTAATAGGGTGCGATTCTGGCTTGATGTTTGGTGCGGGTCTAAAAAGTTTTAGACTCGCTTCCCTATGATTTTTGCTTTCACCCGAGACAAAGACATGCTCATTGAGAAGGCTTTAGGAGACGATAATTGCAGTGATTGGACTATGGTGGTCAACAAGAATTTGCAGGATTGGGAGGTGGATGAATACAGAAATCTGCTACAGCTTTGGCTACTATCCAACTCAGCAATCAAGATGATAAGTTAATATGGAAATTGAAAAAAAAAAGGTATTTTCTCTGTAAAATCTTTCTACAGCTACCTGGATGGGCACAGAAGATTTGATTGTGTGGATTTCTCTACAAAACTGATTTGCAAGGCCCATGCTCCTCCTAGAATTTCACTTTTTGCTTGGGAAACTGTGAAAGAACACATATCAATTATCGATAATCTCATGAAAAGAGGTATAACAATGGCCAACAAATGTTTCCTTTGCAAAAATAGCGCAGAATCCAGCAACCTCATATTGATGTGGTGTCCTCTCACTTACAATCTCTGGTCACTGGTCTATGGGCTCATGGATGTCTGCTGGTCTATGGCTGGGTCTGTTATGAGTGAGTTATTGGCTTGGGAGGAGCTGTGTAAAAGGAACAAATGCTACAGATTAATCCCACTAACCATTTTCTGGGTTATTTGAGAAGAAAGAAACAATAAAGCTTTTAAAAGGAAAAAAAAATAATTTTGTTAATATAAGAATAGATGGTTTCATTATTTTGGTTTCGTAATTTTGGGTCATAACCTTGATAGTTTGGATGATTTTGGCTCCATTATAGACATATTTATTGACTCGTGAATTTTTTATATGTTGGTAGTGCCCCCCTGGCACCAACATATCAATATACATCTTATACTTTTATTTTTTAAAAAATTACTTTTAGCAATTATAGGTTTTTTAGCATCTTTCTTTTCTTACTATTACTTCTTTTTTTTTTTAATTTACCATCACTTTTTCTGGTCATCCTTCTTTATTCACCCTATTAAAGTCATGACAGAAAAATGTATCGATATTGAGACCTCGAAATTAGTTGTCTTGGAACTAAGTAATAAAATTCAAGAAAAAGGCAAATTCACAATTGATGAGAATCTTGAGTTCCCTCTTAAACAGATGGAGCACATGAACATTCGTCTGTTCAAACTAATTCTCTGTATAAAACTAAACGAATGGGTCAGCCCTCAAAGCCTAGAGAAGACCCTTATCATGATCTTCATCTGTGTGTGTCAACCTCCAATGAGGATGAAATCAATCAACTTAGAGATAGACCTAGGCATTGTGAACAACCTAGACAATCCCATCATGGCTTTAGGGGAGGAAGCAATCATCAGAATCTAGAGACTAGAGTGAAAAGATCTCTGACATTTCCAAGTGAGTGAAGATAGATGTTGCTAGCTATAATGATAAACTAGATCTTGATGTCTTACTAGATTGGCTAATCAGCATGGATGATTACTTTGAATAGTATGAGATGACAGACATAGAAAGAGTCCGATTTGCTGAGATGAAACTAAGTAGGTTAGCTAGAAAGTTTTGGCAAGTTGTCCAACTCAATCGTGAGCACTTAGAGGAGTCTCCGTAGCACAATGGAGTGTGATGAAACAGAAGCTCAAAGAAAAGTATTTACCAACCTACTACAAGAGACAATTGGTTGACCAATTACTTAATCTTATACAGTTGGCCTCTAATGTAAGTGTTTACTTATGTAGGTTTGAAAAATTACTACTTACGGTGTGGCCTTGAAGAAGAACCCTACATCTGATACTAGATTTAAAATCAATGGCTTGGGGCATACCTTAAGAGAGAACTCTTGTACTATTCCCCTGATTCATCGGAAGATGCATGTATTAGAGCTTTAGAAGTTGATAAGTACAACAGGAATCCCATAGTCAGCTGTACAAATTACCAAGAGCCTCAACCGACACGGTCATTGGTACAAGAGGACATTCATAGGAATGATGAATCTAGTATCTCCAACCTTTACCTTATGTGCAACTGGAGTGTGAAAAGCTTGGATGCAAATATGATTGGATTTCAGGCGGAAATAATGTAGGACTCATTTTCACAAAAGTTGTGCAGTACTTATTACTTCTATCCTCAATGTAGAATCAAAACATATAGAATTTCTGTTTCTGTTCTTATCTTTTTTCTTTTTTGGTTAGAAAAGTGGTTTTCATAGACCTAGTCATCAGTTTGAGGGAGAAAGATATAGGAGCTATTGGATAGAATATCAAACAGTTTCTATCAGTCTTTGTCAAGCCAGCATATTTTGACTTCTTGTTTATTTTTTTTTATTTTTTTTTATTTTTTTTATTTTTTATAAATGGCAAAAGAAATTATCATTAACAATGTACCAAAAGAATATCAAACAGTTTACTTATCTTTCGATTTACTCATTGTTTCTTATTTACTTAGTTTCATATCGGATCACCAGTTTAATATTATTTATATTATAGTCATCCCACTCCAATCCTTTGTTAATATGAGGTACATTTTTGTTACATAATCAAATCTCAAGTTCAAATAATTTTTTTTTAATGAATTAAAAGTTTTATTAGAATCGGGTCCTTGAGACATCTTGCTTTGATGTCTTATATCTGATAGATTTCACTTTTGAGTGGCATCTATAATTACAATAAATTACATTAACACAACTAATTTCTGTATTACATGGCCACTCCTCCCACAGTTGAAAGCCTTTTAAGGGCATATTTTAAGGGTGATGGAGTGAAAGAGGAAGTGGAACTTTTACTGTAAGGGGCTATCTTTGCTGGCTTATGGACAATATTGCTTTCACAAAACCGAAAAATGTTTTATGACCATAGTACATATTAGATATGAGAGAGGGTGATCTTTTTCACATCATTATGGATCAAAGCGCATGAAAAATTATTTGACCTGCCTATTTCCGAATTCTATCGGAATTAGATCATTATTTTTGTACATCAATTTATTATATTCTTTATGATTTTTATTTATTTATTTTTTTGGTTTGTTATCGTCTGTAACTTTCGGAGGATATCTCTTTCTCCTTTCTTTGTATACTTTTCCTCTTACCTTAATAGATCTTCTTTTTCTATAAAAAAGTTACAACTAATTGCTGTAGATAATATCATGGGGATAATTAAACACATAGGCGTGCATGCAATGTCTACATATATCTATGATATACATATTTCTGTTGGCAGGCTCACACAGTTCTAGAGATGAACTATACAGAGCAGCAACTTACTGCTGCTGTGGTTTCTGCTCGATTACGACCTGCTCTAGCTGGTCTTGAGTCATCTGCACCGGAAAGTTTACTTTCCTTGATACAGAAATGCTGGGAGGGAGATCCTCGAAAGAGACCGTCTTTTGATGACATAGTTTCAGAACTGGATACAGTATTGGAACACCAAAAGATAGGGGAAGAAGATAATATGGCCCTCCACCAACTTTCTATTTCTCTTGGTGACCAGCTGAGGGATTCCATAGAAAATCGTCATATCTGTCACAATGCCATTACTTGGTTCAAGCAAGGAGAAGAGTTCTCCAAGCAAGCTTCCCTGACTGCTGATTCTCGTCTGAAATTTTGGTTTGATCCTTCCAGTGATCCTTTGACTTACCATCCTGTACTTTCTTGTGGATCTTTTGCAACATGTGGGAGAAGGGAAAATATGGAGGATACTCACTTCCTCATGCCCTACATGGGCAATGAACAGGATATTCATCTATTTGGAATCTTTGATGGCCATAGAGGTGTGCAAAGAGTAATTGTCAATACTAAGGGTGCTCTATCGGGACCAAATTTGAGGAAGAACAGATTCCACTCCAGTTACAATTAAAATTGATTGATGCTGTGTCATAAACCTTTTCTGGTAGTACTAGTTTCCAGCCAAAAGAACGGCACAAGATGCCTTCTTCGCAAGTTATAGGAAAAATTAATGTTTGTCGGAGTAACCATTTAGAGACACTTGGGAAATATTGGAGGCATGACCGATTAGATAAAAGATAATTGTCCAAGTAATTTTTATGCATGTTTCACTGTTTTTATTTTGGTTCAATTATGGTACAAAAGCATCACAGTAGAATTGACGGGTTGAAGATCATCCCTACTATTATATTGTGAAGTCTCCTACGGGGTTTAAAGGTCACTCTTCCTCATTTTGTTCCCAGAGGCACCCAGTCCTGTTTATTTGGTTTTGTTACGTTTTAATGCATTGAATTTTTGCTGGATTAAAGCAGGTGCAGCAGCTGCAGAGTTTTCTGTTCGTCTCTTACCTGGGCTCCTGCAAAGTTTGGTTTCCACTATCAGGTGTCTTTCATTTGCCATTTTTTTTATCCTTAAGTCCTCTCTCTAACAAGCAAATGCACACAAATAAATTGTATGTATACTAATGTATATGGTATGTGCACTTGCACATTTTAACAGACTACTTTTTATGTGCAAATCAACAGTCCTGCTGATGCGCTATCAGAAGCATTTGTTAGAACAGATGTTGCATTCAGAAATGAACTGGATTCCCATCGCCAATCCAAGAGAATTACTCAGAAAGATTGGCATCCTGGCTGCACTGCAATTGCTGCTCTAATAGTTAGAAACAAGCTTTTTGTTGCTAATGCTGGTGATTGTAGGGCAATTTTGTGTCGTGCTGGCTGCTCATTTGCTTTAAGTAAGGTATTTTTAGGTTCCTAGATACTTATGATGTTTTGTTGCTTAAATATGAAAATATTTTCATCCAAAATGAGTTGATCTTTTAACTTGTTTTAGGATCATGTTGCAAGCTGTCCGGAGGAGAGGGAGCGTGTAGTCAGTGCAGGTGGACAAGTCAAATGGCAAGTTGATACATGGAGGGTTGGTCCGGCTGCTCTCCAGGTTTTAGTCTTTCCCTTTTCCTTGATGCTGTCAGATCATGATGTTGTTTTTCTATGAAAGTTACTTTGGTTATATGGTTCAGTGTGATTAATAAGGTAGCTTTTCTAGCTTGTATATAAAAGGTAGAGAAAATCGGAGTTATTGAGTTGCTCTACGGAAAGAGAAGATTGTTTTATATTGCGAATGAATATGCTATGAGTTAAAGTGTAGACTTAGTTTCCTCTTGTCTGATAGCAATCCAGTGAACACTGTACTTAGAGGAAAAGAAGAGTGTGAGCTTTTCGTACATGGTAAGGACACTTTTCTTTGAAATAATTTCGGTTGTTTTGGTTGACATTTAGACAGTTGCTTTGTTTAGATAGTGTTGGAAAATCTCTCAATATTCTGTTAGAAAATTAATTTTCTTAAAAAATTATGGGGTACCAGTTAGGTAGTCCACTAATATGGACATTTGATTCACTGTAATTAGTTTCTTATTTTTTCTTTTTGTAAAAGTTATATATATATATATATATATATATATATATCCATGTAAATGTTCATTCTCAATCTAAAAAAAACCAATTTCTCTTTAAATTCCGCATAATGAGTATTACTCTCTTCTTTGAGCTTCTCTCGACCTTCGTTGTTGTTTTTATACTCGGTTTTCTTCAGGAATGCAAGAATGTGCCAAAGATCTGGCTATGAAACCTAACTTCAATGCTCTTTTGTTAATTCTTCTTCTATTTCAAATATCACACCAAGTTGATTTATTGATTTTCTCTGACAGGTTACCCGCTCCATTGGCGATGATGATCTGAAGCCAGCTGTAACTGCAGAACCTGAGACAACTGAAACTATACTATCAGCCGATGATGAATTCCTGGTGAGGACTATTATTTTGATGAAAAATGGTACTTTAAATAAGTAATAACACATGGACTTATCTTTTTTCTGTTTGAACTTCCTGGGTGAGAGGAGGGGCGTGGCATGTTGAGAGAAAGGAAAAGAGACGGAAGAATTTTGGACAAAATTTGATCTCAAATCTTAACCAAGCAAATAGCTAAAAAAATAATGTTATAGCTGGGACATATGGTGTGTGCAGCTTCCAGTAAAAGTTTGGGAAGAATGTATATTAATGCAGCTTGAGTAGGAATTTAGTTCTGGCTAGAACGTTTTTATATGTATGCATGGATGCATGGATTTGGCATTTTTACAGCTAACTGGTTCTCTGCATTCTATTTTCTCAACTTCTCATGACATATTTTGACTTCTTGCTGTGTGTTTTTCTTATATAATGATCAAACATGTTAAAGAAGTTAAAATGCAAAACTTGCAATACTGGATGTCATTCTTGATGTCTTTTATTCTACCTTCATCTAGTGAGTGGTCATAGCATGGTTGAATTGAATCAGGTTTTTATGACTGAAAGAAAGATTTGGTTAATTTTAAGGTGATGGCAAGTGATGGTCTCTGGGATGTTCTGAGCAATACAGAGGTTATAGGCATAATTAGAGATACTGTCAAGGAGCCTGCAATGTGCTCAAAGAGGTTGGCAACAGAAGCAGCAGAACGTGGGAGCAAAGATAACATTACCGTCATTGTGGTCTTTTTACGCCCTGTTTCTACAGCAGAGAGAATTTACTAGGTCATTCTCTAACCTACCTGTGCACAACCCTAGTTGTTCCTATTGTAAATTGGTGGGAGTGGAGGTATGTGGAAAAACTTTCATACCTATCATTCTTTACTGCTTCATGCAGGACTTAAATATATTTTCTTTTAATATATCTTCTAATACTCCTTTTATAGTTTTAGATGAAATATTGATAGATCTGATTCTCCCATTCGGTTCCTGCTGAAGCTGGAATTTAATTAACTGATATATCTTTCTTTTCATATCTTCTATGACTCCTTTTATAATTTTGAGATAATGTATTGATAGATCCGATTCCCGATTCCCGTTCGGTTGACTCGGAAGAAATTCTAAGGTGCTAAAGTTCCTGTATGCTGGATTCTTCTGTATTGATCAAAGATATTTATTTTGTTGATACAAGTGAGGAAGATCTTTCGGAGTGTAGGTATCTTTATTTTTCATATTTCAAAGCAATATACTTTCTTATGGGTTGGGATTTTGGGATTTAAGACGAATAGTTTCTCTCTCTCTCTCTTTTTCTTTTCTTTTTTCACAAAATATAAACTTCTGTCTTAAAATGAAAGGGAAAAGATAAAGGGAAAAACTTTTATTGAGAAACATATGTCACCTGTTAACACCCAATGCTTGGTCTACTTTTTCAGTTAATTTTTATTCTATCCATTAATTTAGTTACTAAATTTTTTAATTTCATATAACATGCGTCCTTAAAGAACTTCTGTTAGTGCTTAAAAAAAGTAACAGGGGCTCGGAAGTCCAAAAAGGAAAGAAAAAGTGAGAAGGGAAATAAATACATGAAGAAATCAGAACCAGCCTTTTCTGACTTCTGCAGGTTACTTTCAAAGGAAAATTTTTGAATGACAAACACCATTGTTTTGATCCTACCAGCTTGCTTTCACACACACACACACACACATAAAAAGAAGTACGTACAGAAGAGATTTATATTATTCTAAAAATTATAAAAATTTGGACTTTTTTTTTTAATCGGCAAAAAGTAATAATGTATTGCCAATTGCAGTTGCAAACAAGAAGCATGTTGCAATGTTTTGTTCGTATATTATTATTATTTCTAAATGCTACTGGGGACAAACAAACAATCTAAGTTCTGGGTTTGTCCCTTCCATAATATAATATATTTGTTCAGAAATATATAATGACATAGGTAGAATACAATATAGGTATAATATAATATGTTAAATCCAAGTTGCATCCCATTTTTAAAGCAAAAGGATATTAAAAAAAAATATAAACTTTGAAGATAAAGGCGGCTGTTACTGAGCCATTAACCATGCACGGCCTTCAAATTTAAAACTTCCGCCCAATAATGGCTACTTATAAGTGGTTGAAGACTCTTTGATCCGCTAAATTTCTTTGGTTTTAAATATAAATTATTAAATTAATTATCTCATATTTGTTCTAATCTTTATAACTTAATTTTCAATATTTTTCATTTTTTGCGGGGTTTTTTTTTTTTTTTTTTTTTCTTAATGAAAAAAGATATGATATGAAGTCAAAAACATTACCTAGTGTCTTTAACTTGATTGTGGGTATCTTCTTTTCACTTGTAATAATTTTTTTTTTTTTAAAAAAAATCAAAGTTAAGAGGATAAATTTGAGTTTTATTATCAGTTTCATTTATTAAATAATAATAATAACAACAATGGTGTTTGGATAAATGTTCTTACGCATACTCTTTGTACTTTTGTTCTTAAAATCCACATGCAGTGATGAGAAATTTGAGAAGCATTTGTCTTTTTCATACATAAAAAAATTAAAAGCTAAAGAGAATTTGACCATTCATCTCCTGCTGCTGACATCTTTGTCCTACAAGTTGTGGTGATTAAACAAATGGTGCTGCCCACATGAGCAACCAATCTGTTTAGGTTGAATATCCAAAGAACCGGAAAGAGACACACTTCCCACATAACCAAATACCCTACTTTCCACATATTTCCCATGGAAAACTTTTTCTCCTCCTTTTCTTTTCTTCTTTCTTGTCACTAGACTGACAAATTTTAGATAAGATTTTAGCTTGTTTACAAGATAAAAGAAAAAAAAAAAAAAGGAACAATCTTGATGGGGAATTAAGGAAGAAGGTTAGGATCATGTAAGAATAGAAAGGAGTAAGACAGAATGAATGAAGTTACGAGCTTTTTGAAAACTCATTTATTAATTCACTTCAAATTTTGTGGGGAACTAAAACTTCCCCCAAATTTTGAAGAGGGTATAAACTTTTTCCCAAAAAAACGGAAAGGAACAATCTTCATAAGAATTAAGGAAGAAGGTGAGGATCATATAAGAATATGGAGTAAGACAGTGAATAAAGTTACAAACTTTCTGAAAACCCATTTATTAATTCACTTCAAATTTTGTGGGGAGCTAAAACTTCTCCCAAAATTGAAGAGGGTATGAACTTTTCAAAAAATCAGTGGCTGCTAGTGATCTTCCTGCTTTGAGAATGACAAAGCAATCAACTTGTCTTGTTATTTATCCTCTTTGGCTGATTGAAACACCCCCCTTGCATATCCTGACTCCCTTTGTAAGATTGCACAAGTTGGGTCCATAATTTTAGGTACACCGGACCAAATGCCTAACGCTAATATTTGACGCCAATCCTCTCTCTCTCTCTCTCTCTCTCTCTATATATATATATATATACACACACTTGATAGATTCAGAGTAGAATTCAAGTTGGAATAGATGTACTCCCTTATTTCTTTCTAAAAGATTAAGAATTCAAGTTTCTTAAGTATGATACAACTGAGACCCAAAAGGATAAAAAGAAACTGTTGATCTTTTCTCTTCCCCCCCAATATCCTATAAAAACTACCCTAGAAGGGGTTCTCTGATTTTTCGGCAAGACTATTAATAGCAAGTAGCTAATACCCATGTCCACACTTCCCAGCAGTGCTGACTACTTCGCCTTAGCCAGCAGAAATGGCAAATCAAACCGTGATTCCTTCTCCAACTTCTTTGAATGCTGGCTTGTTGAACAGAACCAGTATCTACAAGAACTCATTTCTGCATCCAAAGACCATGAAAGCGCCGAACCTAATGCTTCACTCTCTTTTGCTTCTGGGGATGTGGATGAGAGGATTCTGCAACCACTCATCAACCGAATCAAACAGCATTACGAGCGTTACTATGAAGCGAAATCATGGTGGGCAAAACACGATGTGTTAGCCATGTTTTCACCCTCATGGAGAAGCTCCCTTGAGGATGCTTTCATTTGGATTGGTGGCTGGCGACCTTCCACGGCTTTTCACTTGCTCTACTCAAACTCTGGGTTACGAATGGAGTCCTGGTTGGATGAGTTCTTTCGTGGATTGAGGATGGACGATTTGGGGAGTCTTTCCGCAACTCAGCTTGAACAGGTTGATGAGTTGCAAAGAAGAATTATCAGACAGGAAAGAGAGTTAACTGAGAAGATGGCGAAGCATCAACAGACAGTAGCAGATGCATCAATGGTTGAATTATCCCACCTTGTAACTGAGTCGATGAGAAATGATGAGTCAACTCAGGAAAGCAGTAGACTGGAGGAGCGAGTTGAGTCCACTTTGGAGTCTAAAGAGGAAGGCTTGCAACAGATACTCCATAAAGCTGATGATCTACGCCTTAGAACACTTAAATCCGTACTTGGTATTTTGAGTCCAATTCAGGCAGTTCAGTTCTTGATTGCTGCTGCTGAGTTACACCTGAGGCTTCATGATTGGGGAAAGGCAAGAGATGCTAGGCATCATCATGAACCTGAGAGGACCAACTCGCCACATTAATGAATCTGAAAATTCTTGCTTACAAAAAGTTGTTTGTTTGTTCTTCTTCAGATATGGTAGGATCTGTTTAGGTAGGCAAGTCTTGAATGCTTAATCAAAAACCTTTTAATATTATATTTAGATAATTCCCAGATAGATTCTCTTTGTCAGCTATGATGAATTGTAGCATGTAATTCTATCTGGGTCTTTTGCAGAGTTAATTTTTCCTAGGAATTTCTTTGAATACCATGATCATAGACAAGATACAGAAATTACTTGTTTCCAACTTCTCAAATTCACAGCTTGTAAGAAGACTTAAAAGTAAATAACATACAGAAATATTTAGAATATATGTTAGTCAACATATGGGTAAGGGCTGGTTATCTTAGCTTATTAAGAGTTTTTTGTTGAGTTTCTTTTCAAAAACATTTTACCCACTTGACATGTATGCAGGTTTTGGTTCATATTGCAATGAATTCAATTGTTTATGAACTTAACATGACTGATTTTGGGAGAAGATGAAAAAGCCATTATGCATGGAAACTGATGGTTATCCCAAACCTGGGTATGCATAGTCTTTACATCCATATAAATCTGTTTTAGTTTAAGTCTATATTTGGCAAACTTGTGATCTATATTTGTTCTACGATTGTGATGCAAAATGAATACTATGAATTATTTTCTCCAGATAATATATATAATATAATATATATATATATATGTGTGTGTTTTTGATCTTTTTTTTGGAATAGATATAGCTAAAGCTGGAGAATTCCCATGTATGAATTTATGTTACTCAGGAAGCTTGTTGTTTACCTGTTCCTTATCTTTCACACTCAACGATATCCTTCTCTTATAATATTTACTAAGTAATCTTTCTTAAAAAGGTTTAGTGTAAAACATACTAAATCGCATGAAAATATGAAAATTAATTACTTAAAGAGAATAAAATTTTAAATTGATAAAATTATAATATCAAAAACTCATAATATAATATTCAAATTAATTTTAATATAATTTAAATTAATTTATAAGTATAATTTTTTAATTTTAATTTAGTGTAAAAATAAAAAAAATTGATGAACTATGAAATTAAAAATAATTTTGAAAAAAAAAGGTTAAATTTTAAGTTTTGAGGGTATTTTTAAAAGAAAATTCGAAAACTGGAGGTTAAAACACAATTTAAGAAAATTATATCACGTAGGATGTCCAGTCAGTAGCCCCGACGAACCAAAATGTGCCGCGTGGCAATGGACACTGATGCAATGCTAGGCGGAAGGCCACGCGGGCGATCCGTGTGCCTGCAATCGGACGACCTAGCTTCACTCTCGCGTGTACGGACGGTCCGGATACGTTCCTTCCTAAAAAATAATCGAGCAGTCAGATTTAAACGCGATCAACGGTTCAGATCCATTTCCTATTTAAACGCAATTGGACGGTCTAGATCAGATCTCGATGAACGGTTCAGATTTACTCCCTATTTAATCGCGATCGGATAGTTCAGATCAAACGCGATGGACGGTCCAGATTAAAAGGAGACGTATATAAATAACCATCTTTATACCAAACCTTAACCCTAGTCGCTAGACACCCTCGCCGGAGAAGAAAACCCAACCGCTAGGAAGGAGAGCTGCCGCCACCTATCGCCGCGCCAGAGCCACTTTCGACCGCCAAAAGAGGTAAAAAAATTTTCCTTTGCTTAGAATTCAATTTTAAACACCCCCATGGCCAAATCGGAGCAAAAGGACTGGCAGATTAGCTGAAAACTGCGAGTAAAGTCCGGCAGCGTTGCCGCAGAAAATTGCAAGAACTGCCTCCGATGAGACCCTTCCCGATTCCTGTTATGTGAAATTTTTTCACCGTTGTAATCACCGTTTCCTTCTCTACAGGTTGATCGAAGCAAAACACTCAATCGCAAAAGTGAGCCGGCGAAGCCGCCGCACCGGAGAGCCTTGCTGCCGATGAGTTTCAATTTTTTCTTTTTTTTTTGGGCCAACCGAGACCCCTTAACGTGTTTTCTCGCAAAGATTGATGCAAAATCGGCCGAAAATAGCCAACCCGAGGCAGATCGCCGTTGTGAGCTGCAACGCCGTTGCCGAAATTCCGAAATTAGCCGAAAAGGGGTCCTGACACAATTTTTGAATTTTTTGGGATATTTATAAATATTTATAGTGCATTTTAATCCTCAAAAAAATATTTAGAAAATTCAGGGACCGCCGGTAAGCTCAATCAATAAGTTTCGTTTTTCGGATATCGAATTGTATAAGAATCTCTCACCCTATTATTTGTTATAAAATTGAAGTCAAATTTACAATAATACGGTATTTTGTACAATTTAGAAAATATCCATAATTAATTACGGGTTACTAATGAAGTCTGAACCGAAAATTATCTACTGTTATTTCTGTTGATTGTTTTTACGACTTGAATGCATGCATGATAGTATCTAATTGATCGATTGTATAACTTTGAATGCATGTGTTGTTTGTTTTATGAGTTTACGGTTGAATTAAGAAAAATGAAGATTAAAGAAAAATGAAAAATTGTGTAATTAAATAAATAGATAAAACGACCGTCTTACTGGATATGCTGAGAGATGGTGGACGAACCGAGTGCATAGAGAACCTTACCGTGAACGTTGCCTTATATTGGACGGGGTATCGAGATTTGGTAATTTGACACTCATATCGGACGGGGTATAGGGACGACCCGTTTCACCCTCATAGCAGACGGGGTATTGAGGTTTAGTGATTTGGTGCTCATACCGGACGGGGTATGGGGACAGTTCGCTAGTTTGAAATGTTAAAGAAAAAGGTTCATGTGTTGTGGGGACATTCCTATAAACCCTCATGAATACTAGTAGGCTGATAAATGATAGAATTGTTGTTCAAATCGATTACATATGAAATCATGATCTGAGTTATGCTATTATCTTTATAAGTTATTTTATAAATCTCACTACGGTAAGTAGATGGTAAAAGATTTTGTTTATGATAAATGGATTTGTTTAATTAAGAGCTTCATTAGTTATTTTGATTTTTCTACCAACTTTCATTTCTATATCAGTGAGTAACGTGATATTCTTAATAGACTAATGTAGTTCATTCCTTATTTAACCATTTCAGATCAAGAGAACTAGGATTCAGAACCCGATCCACAACAAGGTTGCGAGTAGGATAATAGTTTTATTTATTTTCTATTTATTTCCTTAATTTTTTGTATTTCCTTCAAAATGGTAAATCTCTTAGTACTATTTGCTACTTTAAATTATTGTATAAGAAATGTAAACTCTAATCAATTATTTCACTTCCGCATTTAATTTATAATTTATTTTATTTGAAATTCTGAGACTGTTACACATAAGAAATATAATAGTTTTAATATTTAAGATTAATATAATTTTTAATCTCTTTAAATAATCTAAAACTATCCATTTTGTATCATAGTCCCTTGTTAGTCAATGAAGCTTTACATGAAGCCTTTTTCTCAGTTAAAATTTGTTATATAAATGAAGGACGTTTTAAAATTTGGTCTCAATTTTAGTAATTTTTAATTTCCTTAGATTCTTAAATTTTATAAATTAGATAACTTATACTTTAGATGTTAGATTAAATTAGATGGTTGCCTAGTATGGCATAGAGGTGTTTGTAAGGAAAGTTGTTTTATTTTCAATACTTGAATCTTGTCACATGATGATTTTCTGAAATTTCTACTTCTAAAATCTGCGTTTTTTCTTTATTACTATTCCTTGAATGACTTATTCTGTAAAAATATATACAGTTCATTAAAAAGAGTTGTTATCTTGAATCTCGTTAGAGAAAGCTTCAATCTCGTAGTTTAAAATAATATTATATTTGTCTTTATTAATAACAAACATAACTGAAATTATAATTTTTATTTAATTTTTTAATTTAATTAAAAATATAAATTTAATTATAAATATTATACTAATATGAATATAAAAATTTAATATTAATTAAAAATTATATATTATTTAAAAATTTAATACTAATTAAGATTACATATTTATTATTTAAAAATTTAATATTAATTATAATTTTATATTTAATTAAATTTTAAATTTTTATTTAAATTTTATAAATAAGTTGAACTTATTTTTTATTAAAAAAAGATAAAACAAACATTAAAAGTATAGATACCTGAAATGTAACGGCCTCGGAATTTAAATGAAGATATATGTATTAAAAATCTTAAATGCGGAAGCGTAATAAAAATTTTGATTAACATCCCTTACACAATAACAAAAAACGTACTCAAAACATGAAAGAATAAACTAATTAAAAGAGATACTCGAAATGAAAACTATAAATAAAACTATAAAGTCTTTAGGCATCTAACTCGCCGTCTTCCTGCGGAACGGGCTCGGGAACCACGTCTTCCTGATCTGAAATGGTTAAGTAAGGAATGAGCTACACTAACCCAGTAAAGACATCACACTATCTCATTGCTACAGAAGTAAAGGTCGGTAGAAAATAAAAACGACTAATAGAGCATAATTTATAACAAACTCATTTATTAATATAAAAATCTTTACTGTCCACTTACCTCGGTGAGATTCATGAAAATAATTTATGAAAACAATAACATGATAATAATCATAAAATCATATACATTTTATAACAAAACACATGTCCTACTTTTGCACTTCAATAATCAGACAATAAATTTCATCTTTTACCAGTCTACTAGTATCCATGCGGATCCATAGGGGGTCCCCGCTACACGTGAACCATTAACATTAATAACCTGATTCCAAGGCCGTTCTCATACCCCATCCGGTATGGGCGCCAAAACTATAAGTCTCAATACCCCGTCCGGTATGAGGGTAAAACGGGTCGTCCCCGTACCCCGTCCAGTATGGGCGCCGAAACACATAAGGTCTCCATACCCCGTCCGGTATAAGAGACCACGTTCCCGGTAAGATTCCCTACGGACCCGGTCCGTCCACCATCTCCCAAGATATCTAGTCAGGCTGTCCACATTATCCATTTATCAATTCACATAACCTTTTTGCCCTTTTCCTTGGTCTCAATCATCCAATCATACACAAATATGTAAACTAGTAATTGACACCAAATAAGACAACACAGTATCGGGTTCACCATAATACAAACCATAATAAAAGAAATAATGATTCATGCACATGAGATCATAAAATAATTACATCAAACATCATACTGCATTTAATACTGAAAAATAGATTAAACAACAACTGACCAACAATGTATCAGACTCGGGTTCCATTGGCAACTTTAATCAATTATACATTTATAAAGTCACAAAATATCGTTTAATTATTTATTAAGCTTTAATACCGTGATAAGAAATAGGGTGAGGGGTCCTTACTCGTTTCGGGGTCTGAAATCGGCTCTACAGTGCTCCTACAGGCTGTCCCTAAATTCCCTGAATTTTTTTTTTTTTTTCCGAAAAACTAAAATATACTACCGGTACCTGCACGTGCCCCAAAAAATCCCAAATCAGACCTAGGGCCCCTTTCGGCCAATATCAGAATTCCGGCACGGCGGCTCCGCCGTGCTCCGGCGATGGCGCCGCCGCCTGCGGCGGCAATCCACATCGGGTTAGCCATTTTCGGCCGAATTCGGCCAAACTTGCATTGTCCCCGCGATAAAACAACCCTAGGGCTCTCGGCGGGCTAAAAAATCACGAAAAATCGAGACTTACCGGCGGCGGTACTCTTGGGTGCGACGGCTTCTCCGGCGTGAGTCGCGTTTTGATGTTTTGCTCCGGTCAACCTGTAGAAAAAAGAACGGTGATCACAGTGGTATAAAAATTGTATCGAACGGAGACCGAGAAGGGCCTCATCGGAGGCAAAAATAGAGGGAAGCCGCAGCGGCAGCGCTGAACTTCGGTGGGGTTTTCCGGCCCATTGGCCGGTGGTTTGGCTCCAGTTTTGCCATAGACAGATTTAGCATCGAAAAACGAGCCAGGGAGAGAAAATTTACCTCGATTGGCGGTCATAAAATTCTCTGTTGCGGCGGCGGGTGGCGGCGGCCGGCTCCTCCAGCGTCTGATTCTTCTTCTCCGACGAGGCACTGGCAGCTAGGATTTTGTGATCGGGTATGGGTGGGGTTATTTATACCCTTTGCCTTTTAATCTCAACCGTCCATCAAGATTAAATCTGTATCGTCCGATCGCGATTTATTTGGGATTAAATCTGGGTCGTCCATCGCGATGCGATTTGGGCAGTCCGTGCCTGATTGAATCTGGGCCGTCCGTACGCATGAAATCTGGGCCATCCGTGCGCACATTTGATCTGGGCCGTTCGTGCGCGCGAGAACGGATCTTGGCCGTCCGATTGCGCGCACGCGGATCGCCCTTGTGGTCCGTCTCGTGTCAGCATTTCCTTACCACGCGGCATGTCCTGGTTGGCCGGGACTGCTGACGTGGCTGCTGACGTGGTACAACTTTTTTAAATTGCGTTTTGACCCCCGATTTTCGATTTTCCTTTCAAAAACACCCACAGAATTCAAATTTTCACATTTTTTTTCCCAAAATCAATTTCAATTAAATTCAAAAAATAATTTTACCATATTTTATCATTATTATTATTTTTATTTTTATTAAATAAAATAAAATAAAATTAAATTAAATTAAAATCTTATAAATTAAATATATAAAAAATTAAACTAAAATTCAAATACAAAAATAAAAATAATACAAAAAAAAAAAATTTGGGTGTTACATGAAAGCAAAGTATCAAAGAATTGGGAAGCAATGACTAAATAAAATTAAGAATATACCCAAATAAATCCATGATTTTCTCACATTATCTCAAGAGCTATGGCATGTTTCAAAGGATTTTTTTAATCATCCTCCTATATTTTCTTAATCTTCTATCTGAAAATGCTTCAGCAAAACACTTAACTTATACATTCAAAACTGCAGGAAAAATAAAATAAAATCTTTTCAGTTTCCTATATGCTTTGATCCTTGTTTTGAATTCTAATCTGCTCATATGCATTCAAGTTCTGAAGACAAAAGCTTTCTAAGGCCTCAAAAATGGGGGCTACGCACCATTGTAGGCAACCTGAAGCAGCATCATTGACTTGTTTAACAGCTTCTTCATGCCTTGCTTTCTGTTCATCCAATCTCTTTATCATAGAAATCGTCTCTTCGCTGACTTCATCTGCAAGGAGAGCTCCAGATTCAATAGCAAATCCTGAGACATCGACATTGTTGTTTAACAACATATCCTGTTGTTGATGCGTCAAACCATTCTCAAGAAGGTTTTTCATATACTTTGCAAAATCCTTGGAAAGTGACTCTGATTTGTGTCTTTGGTGCATTTCTTGAGCTTGCATTTCCTGCAAGTGGTGCAGCCTCAAAGCGAAATTCTGCATTGCTTCAGATACTCCCCTTTCTGAAACTCTTCCAATAGCATGATACCAATCATTGCAAACGGTGAAAATGTGTGGAGCACCCATTCTGCTTGGAGAGAAAGGAGCAGTTCCGTCGCTGGTTTCTTCTGGTTCTTGGAGGATGCATCTGAAAAGCCACTCATTCAAATTTTTCACAAAGGTTTTCTGGAAGTTCATATAATTATTAAAGCATGTAACCCAGTTTAAAATCTCTTTTTCCAGACTCTGAATAGCCTTTATTCCTGAACTATGTGGAATGTCAGCTCCTGCTATGCGCACACAGACTTTGATCCCTGCAATTGCTTGGAGTTGCTTCTGATGAATCTTGGCTAGAAACGCCCACATCCTCCTAAATCTGCCAAAAAAAAATAATTCAAGCACTTATAATTCAATGAAATACTGTAACCCTATGAATGTGATACAATACCCCATGCTCTTGAATAAAAAAGTTTTCACAGCAGAATCACTGAGTTCTTCTTGGGATTTTATGATAGCCAAGCATTATGGCTTACATGTGGAAACTAAGGATGTAAAATGAAAGCCCTGAATCATTTTGCAACTCAGTGTCATAGAGTGTGAAAAGTAGTTAACAGTAACTAAATGATTCATCCACTACATCAATGACTAGGCATATCTGCTAAGTGTAGGCAATGAATAGCAAGCACCGCAAATCCAACTGGTAAGTACTTGGACCTCTATTTACGCACTGTATTTCAGTAATATAACTTTCCTAACTAACACTGCAAGTCCAGAAATTTATGGTATAAATTAAAGTCAACAAAGTCAGGCAAAAATAGCAATTTAATAGTAAAGAAGAGTACAGCCAGATAAGTATGGAGGAAGATTGAAAAGCTACAATATCTTGTCCAAAGTAAGTACGATTAATCAATACACCAATACAAGAGCAACATAATAATGGTCAATTCAGTAGAGCACAATGTAATTATCAGGTTTGCAGCATTTAACCAAATAAATGGACCTTCAGCTCTCCAGGACCAGATGAGAACAGGAAAGAAATACAGGATGTATCCTTCATAGTCATCAGCTGATAAGTTACTATCATATGGCATTAGAAGAAACTGCTTATGATTCAATACTCATCCCACATCCAGCACATGGAAGCAATGAGCAAAGGCAAGAAGGTTAAGAGTTGTTATCGATGCTGTCAGAGTGAACAAAACCCAGTATGCTCTCTGCTAACTAAACGTGACGACTAATGTTTGGAAGTAGCACTGAACAACTAGTTCAGAACAGCCTGAGTTAGTATAAGAATATGGGATCAAACAAAGATTTTGTTTGATGTTTAATGTTCAGTCTCTCGCACAAACTAATAATTAATTTTTATGAAAAAAAAAAGTTTTAATTTTCCTATTGTGGAGCAGACCTTCACTGTCCCACTCTATCCTAATGGAGGACCATAAGAGGGCCTAGAGTTGCAAAGAGAGCCACTTCTTTCTTGCTCGATAGGGTTAGCTTCCAATAATTACCAAAGTAAAAATTCTCTCCCAACCATTTCGGTTAGTCATCCATCGCATCACTCTGAACCCAACCTATGGTGGATCTCTTAGAAAAAGTCAAAGGCCTAATCTGAGTTTTGGCAAGCACAAGTTTGAGATAGTGCCCCAATTGTCTCGAGTTCAAGACCATATCTTAAACAAAGTTGTGTCTGTACTGAGTTTGGAATATCTCCCACCACTGGTAGTGCCTATGGCCAAGTTAAAATGTGTTCTGTGAAGGCTCATGTTCTTGTCTAGTGTACCCTAAACAAGTTTGCAATTGTACTGTGCCAAGCTATGCCTAATCTAGGTCCAAGAGTGTGCTTGTGCCCCCTAGTCAAGTTGTGTCTAGGTAGTGTCCAAGACTATGCCCTAGAGTAGCTCTAAAACCAGGCCAGGTCCTGCTCAAGCTTGAGTTCAAAATATGTGTCTAGGTCAAAACCATGTCAAAAGTTGGGCCATCCCTAGGTTTGGAATCCCATACTGAGTCTTAGAACTATGCCTTAGGCTAGGTCATGCCTAGTTCAAGATGCCCCCCCCCCCGGTTTGAGGTTTTGCCTCGGCTATGTTTAAGAATGTTTCAAATTGGATGGTCTCTAGGCCTGAGACTAAGCCATAAGCTAGAGTTGATTGCACTCAAGAGTTTAAATGAATAGGAAATCATCCGATCTATATTTACACTCACATGTCCTTTTATTTGCAAGTTCACTAAGCTGAAAATGTGGACCAAAGACAAGGCCACCAGTGTACCTTATGCTAAAATTTAACAAAAATAATTTGAGCAACAACCAAATTTGAAACGTTGTATCCTTAGCTCTAAGACAACAAATAACAGGCTGTTGTCAGTTATCTCAAAAGTTTATTTTCATAAAAAATGATATGTTCTAACAAGCACTTTTTGTGACTCAAGAAAACTAGGGGTGCCTCTTAGTTGCAAGTAAGATTACAACCATATTAAGCATGGTCAAAGTACTTCAGAAAATGACCCTGTCAATGAGTTAAGACTAATCCATGAAAAGATTTGAGGCTCCAAGCTTGGTGAAACAACAATCTTTTCTTGCTGGCATTAGCATTTGCATCAGTAACTTGACAATGATACAACCGACAAAACTGAGAGAGGGAGGGGAAGGAAAGAAAAGTTATAATCTCTTACCCTTCAATCAATTCAATCAATTGGAAATGCAATTCGTCATCTCTTAATTTTTGAACTCTGCTTGATATTGCATCAACCACTGAGAGGGTAACATCAATTTTGGAAAGCAATCTTTTGATTGAAGTGTGAACATTTTCAATCTTACTTGACTCTGCACCTCTATCATCTAGATTCTTCAGCATCTTGCACTCCTTGCGATAGCTACATTGAAGTTTTTCTTCAACCTGATAAGGCACAACCAACAAAAGTAAATCAGACAGAAAATCCTGAATGAAAAAGGAATTGTGTGATTTTTTATTTTTTGCAGAATGATAATCCAATGAAACTATGAAAAATGTGTGATTACCCCAGGAACTGGAGAAGCCCATTTGGTCACATTCAAAAAAGGGACATGATGTAACTTGGTTTACTGCTAGATATACTAACTTAAGTCCCATTAGTACTGGTATAAGATAATTGATAACCTCCAAGGCAGAGTCAAAACACCTAAAAATCAAAGTCTATCTCATTCCTTCCCAGTAAAGAAATCAAGAAACATAGACTAGGTTATACATTCTGCTGTTACAACCAACAGACTGATGTGACTTCTTCACCCTAACATCAATGTTCCGCATGCTATTTTACTTGAACCCTCATGCCAAGGAATACTTCAAAATCACTCTTGGAAGTCTTCTAAAAACCAACGCATTATACGCTAAAGTTCATGTGTTGATACACCTCAACAAAATGGAGTAGCTGAGAAAAAGAATCATCGCATCCTCGAGGTTGCCAGATCCCTTATGTTTTCAGCAAATATACCAAATCATTTCTAGGGAGAAACCATACTAACTGCCATTTCGCTTATCAGTAGAACGTCATCTCAAGTGTTAGCATTCCTAACTTCAATCCAAAAACTACTCACAAACTACCTATATAATAAAACCATGTTAATTCCATCAAAACTCTTTGGATGCTCTGCATTTGTTCTTATTTATCCACAACACTGCAGCATGCTGGATCCAGAATCAGTCAAGTGCATCTTTTTAGGGTACACCCACACTAAAAGGGATGCAAATGCTATTCACCTATAAATCAATGGTTTATACTTTAATGAATATGACATTCTTCAAACAACAAGGGAACATGACCAATCTACTGAGCCACAGAACATCTTTCAGGGAAGTCCTATTCCATCTCTTAAACAAGTTTTTGAACCTGGTCATGGATTCCAGAAACTGCATCTACCTTGGAAACATCCTAAGAGAATCCATCAAATCAGAATGGAGAAAACATTGTTTACTCCAGAAGAAAGAAAAAGGGAGAAGATTCAGTGCAGCAACTTCCTAAGCATAGCCAAGAACTCTTCTCTGAACGAGAGTTCCAACTCACAATCAAAGCATACTAAAAGTGAAAATGAGAGATGATCGTCCAATTGCACTAAGGAAAAGAGTAAGATCTTGTACAAGTCATCCATTGCACAATTTTGTATCTTATGCAAAATTATCACCTCAATTTAAGGCGTTTGTTATAATCCTGGCCAACACTCATGTTCCTAAGACAATCTAGGAAGCTATGAATTTTTCAGATGGCTGTATTGTTAGGATCCCTATTAATGGATCTTGTTATGAAATGATGAACATAAAAATCAGTAGGAGATTGTGAATGTTTATTAGTTTTTCTTTCCTTATTTATTTCAAGTCTAATTTATGGGCTCATAAGAAAGAACCAATAATCTCTTGAGTAGGAAATTACTCAATACTTTAAATTAATTATTCATTCATTAATCAGTTCAGCGGATAGCAGTAGGTTTTTATTACAAGAGCAGCGAGTTAGTTATTCTGGAAGTGATCTAACTTATTGAAAATCTAGTAACTAACTTCTTGGCTTATCCTTTGTTATGGATGCAAATATGAAAGGCACAGCAAGAATAGGAGTTAAATATAAAATTCTCATTAGTATTAAATTTGTAAATAGTTGGAATCCTAATTAATATTAAATTCCTAAATAATATATATTTTCTATTAATATTTAATTTCTAAATTGTTTAGTATTTTCAATATTTTAGTAGAGTATTCCTAATTAGATTTAGATTCCAAATTCTATTAATATTTTTAAATAAAAATTATAACCTCTATCTAAAAGGAAATACTTGCTATTAATAAAATAAGTCAAAATATTATTTTAAAGTACGAAATTAGAGCTCTCTCTAATAAGGTTCAAGTTAGCAGCTCCCTTCGATGAACTGTAAATATTTTCACAAAAATAAACCGCTCAAAATATTGCAACAAGGAAAAGAAGCAGATTATAGAACTGAAAATTTCAAATAACCACCCAGTGACAAGATTCTGGTCTCGGGAACATAAGATCCTTACTTATTCGTGACTTACTAATTACCAACATTTAATACATAATTTACATAGTATTTTTATATATTAAGTACACTTGAATACGTATACAAACTAATTACTAATGGTTCTAAACAAACCTCCTTCCAAAATCCTTCCAACTGCCTCCCATGGTCAGCTACCATCCCTTGCTCCTTCAACTTCACCAATTTCCCCAAGTTTATGACTGAAGATTAGCAGCCCAAATTAGAGATGACATTGGTGCTTGAATTCTTCCCATGCGATGGCTGGCCGATCCCTCTCCACCTTCAGAAACCAAAGTTGTACATCACCCTCTAAATGGACTGAGGCCAATTCCAACTTCTTATCTTTGAGAATACAATGATGGAAAGATGATCGCATCAAATTAGCCATCCTAAGGGACCATCATAGTAAGGGAAATCCAACTTAGAAATACATTGACACAAAAGTCAAGGTCCTATGCTCCGCCAAATCAGTATGCCCATGTGCCCTAGATCTAGTTGGAATCCTTGAAAGAGTAAAATCAAACAAAGATCAACCAGATCTTCTCTGGTTTTCTTCCTTTCAGGTCTTTGGTGATAAAGAATGGGGCCATTAAGAGAGGACCCAAAGATCTCCCTTAAGTTGAGTGCTTAAGAAACTTTAATATCAATTTCTGCATATCCTTAACATAGAACATAACCCATATATATAGGTCTGCCAATTACACCTAACTGCCATATTAGGGATAGAAACTACATCCAAAGACCAGCAATTATCTAGAATTATTTAGACATGACTGTTATCATCTGTTACAAACAATTGACTATTTCAAACGTAAACGTCTCAGGTTCAGGACAGGTTATTTCCTATACAAATAACTACCAAATACTTAATAAAATTAAACATTTTTGCCGTCTTCAAGTTCATAGGTTTACTGTGAAAGAATCTCTTATAAACTTGGTCAACCAGTCCTACTTTAATTCCAGGTTCACACTTTTGGAGGACTCATATATATGCATGGTATGTAAATAAAAATGAAAAACAATTTGCTAAAAACTGAAAAAACTAAGGCTATTATTAGTACATAAAATTCTCTAATCTTCATTTCTATATGGTTATACATAAAAGCATGTGTAGTAGTTAAAATAAAGCAAAGTTTGGAACAATTAAATTTTTTTGATGTTTTCAAGAGAATTAGTTTTGCTTATGCTTTAATGCCACAAACACATATCTTGTTTCAGGTTTTTGATATAAACATATATGAAGTTTGAGAAAAAAAGTAGAAAATCTTTCATGAAGCAAACAGAGCCTAACTTTTTATTTGTTTTCATGCTCATGACATACTTTTACTCTTTTTTTTAACTACCAAATATCTTTTTATAAATCTGAACATGTGTGTAGAAGTGAATTAAAAGATATTTTCATGCATCAAGTAGTTTTTCTCTAGTATTTACTCTTTACCATCACAATGCAATATTTCCATATACAAGTTACTTTTAGAGATGTAATGAAGAAATGTATCCACTCAGCCTGACCTTGCATCCAGAACAAGAACTTCAGCAGTATAAAGAAAAATCAATAACATAGCCTGCACAATGCACTGGCTAAACAGCACGACTCGACTTTCATATAAAAAATTTTGCAATTATATGGCCCTCCAGATCACAGACTTATATATGATGAATACAGTATTAGGAAAAGTAATTTTAATGGCTTACAGACTGAATTAAATAAGTGCTTAACCACATAAATGAAACCATCATGATTTCCTATTATGGCCATATTGCGTTATCAACTATCATTTCTAGAAAGCCAATTAACCATGGGCACTAGCCCATTGGCAAATTCCTTTTCTCTTCAGTAACAGGTTTAGGGTTCAAATGTTGCCTAGTGCAACCACTGTTTACTTAAGCAACAAAAAAATGTCTAGTCGGCTGAAGGCCAGTAGCTAGGTGTATAAGATGAACTTCAATGTTAAGCATGTAAACAAAGAATGTAGTACTCACTGTTTGGATTCCTATTTGGAGATGAAAAGAAAGAAAAGAAAGGAAATAAGGTGTTCTAAAGGAAAGGGAAAAAAGTGTTGGAAAAAATAACTACAAATAAGAAAGGAAAACAAAGGAAAGGAGGATCCTAACTTTTGCTAGGTTAGGTGAGTGTAAGGGAAAGGAATGTGAATATTATGATCAAGGTTTTAGTTACACTCTATTAAAAAATAAAGAGTTAAAGAGTTGAGGATGCAATAGATGATTTATCACTAAAAACTTATACATCATAGTTAGCATCCCTTTTCTGCCCTTTCCCTTTTCTGTTTTACTATCAAAACATGTGATGATGACCCCTGAATTATAGGTCATTTTTGTTTATCCTAACTCCCCTCAATTAAAACATAACAGTTTAATTTGGAGGCATTCTGAAACACTGACTTTAGATGCTGCTTACCATAACCTCCTTGTAAAGTTTCTTCTCCCATGCATATAACTTCTCCAAAGTGGAAGAGGTGTCACCAAACTTTCTGGACATATTTTCCTCAGTGATCCAGTCACGAGCTCCGTCCATCAGCAATCTAGAAGTTGAATAATTTAGCAGCATGTGCGTAGAGTTGCGAGAAGCTGCCACCATGGAAGGAATCCAACCAAGAATCCGCAAAGCATACTCTGAAACGTAACAGACAAAAGCGACATGTTAATTAAGGTGGTTTAGTCCCTTAATTATCAGGAGGAAAAGACAATTTAATTAGAAAAAAACAAGGTACAAAATCAGGAAATATTTCCCTTGAAGGAAACCAACAAATAAAATAGTAACAAATCCAAACCCTCAATGCATGTCCTCCCAAAGAGCAGCAAGGTCATGTTTCACCAAGACGATGTCGTTTTTTGACAAAATGGCCAAGACGTGTCGTTTCGACTACAACAATTATGATCTCAACCAATATCATATAGTCGCGTCTGACTAGGTATCATTCACTTGTATTTCCCGCACTTTATGGCAGGCCTAATAAGTTAAGTGCCAAATTTTCTGTGTCATTTGTAGATTTTTATTTTTTCTGATCTTTTTCTTGGACATTCCTATCTAATATACGTCTGATCATTAATGTACTTGAGATGGCTTTCCATACAAAGAAAGGGTCTCATTATCTGTCATGAAACATTAACTTTCAGTACCATAAACTTATGGCTTCTAGTATTACAGGTGCATATATGAATGTATAAATACCTAAACAAATTGTAAATATATGCTAAGGTTTGCCTATATATGTATTTTTTGTCTGGTTATATTCGTATGCTAGAATAATAAAAAAAATATCATCATCCTCCTGCTTTTGTTATTATGTTGAAGCAATAGTACATGATATACACTGTTTCAAAAAAAAAATAGTACATGATATACACGACTACTTATAATATAAATACGAAAACTATTGATAGAATCTAATAACATAGAACAATGACTATATAGGAAAAACCTATAAGGAAAACACCTTGTTATTCTCTAACAGAGTACATAAAGAGTATTCTTTAATACTCACAATCAAGCAGAATCTTACATAACCTATCAACTTGTTACAAACCAACTGAAATTTAAAAGGAAGAAAAAAAGACTAAAGCCCATAAAGAAAAAACTTGTAGGTTAAGGAAATCTATGAACTCCTTATAATAAGATTGACGAGTTCGGAAAGCCATTTGGAAATAGATTGATAGTTTCATGAACCACTACTTCAAACGAAATCAACCAACAACTTGCAACTTGTCACCGACAAGCTCCAACCATTCCCCCTCTTCTCCTAAGCAAAAAGCCCTAAGATCTACAATAATAATTTTTATGATTAGCCCTCACTCCACCAACCAAAAAGCTATATAAGCTTCACAATAGTTTTTATGTGGGAACGCTATTTCTTGTTCCTGCTGGGCCTATAACCCACAAGGCCCTATATCAGAATCAAGCTTTGGTACTATACTAGAAGAATAAACTGAAATGTGATAATGGTACAGATCTTGTTGAAGGATGAGCATAAACACGTAAAGAGATACCCATGATAAGAGAAGAAAAATTAATAAAATCTAACCATATAGGATCGTGCCTATATACGAAAAGATAATATGAAAATATCATATTATTATCTATTATACTATATATGAAACATTCATATATTCTAACAATATATATATATAAGTTTTCTATCTTTCCTCTGGATCCAAATACGAAATTTTATTTTTCCTGATAAATTCAAACTTTCACGTCCAGCACAATTTAGAGAATATGCATCTGGTATTTTCAACTCCTGCGGACTGGGATAGGCTTGACATTCAACTTATAACTTTTAGGTTCAAAAGTTTTATGAACAAAATTGAGCATGAAATAATATGAATATACCAATAGAAATCAACTTGGCAATGTAAATGCATCAGATTTGCAATGGTACAGGAAATTAGAGGATAGGAATCAGATTCAAGATTCAAGGCTTTTGTTTTCATGCTTATAAATTTAAATAATGTTAGACAGGAATCAAATTTTAACAAGAATTAAAGAAAATTGGTGTAAAAACTTCTCCTTTGTTTCTCTAATGGAAAAGATAAAACATCATGTAAAGATATAAAATATGAAGCACTGAAAAACCTATCTACATAAACTTATAAACAAGATATTAATACAAATTGCTAAAGAATCTGGTTCTTAGATTGTAAATACAATGTTCCAAGTTCAAAAGATCTATATCCATAAGGAATTTACAGATCACTAAATAAATCTGATACTTGGATTGCAAACACAGTGTTCCAGTCCAAAAAATCTGTCAATAAGGAATTTCAGAATCTCATTAGCAACAAGATTCTTAAGCTAAACCAATTCAGCAAAAGACAAAAGTTTTCACCAAAGAGAAATAAATGAGAAGAAAGTTTAAAGCATCCATCAGTGGCTCCTCCAGAATTAATATTGTCCTCTTTGGAAACCACCAATTCTCGGCAGTACACGAATCTATCCCGAAATCTCTGTGATCAGCACAATTTTTATGGAAAACCTTATGAACATTGACCTGTTTCTGTTTATTCAGATACTATAGTGTTTTGCTTCAACATGTAGCTGTGACCTCTTTATTTGCTTTGAGGTGCATCACAAATGTGCCAGACAAAATACTTGATTAGGGACAGCAATAATAACAGCAGCAATCAACATCTATTTTTAATAAAAGTAAAAAACAGCTTAATAATAACACAGAACAACAAAAGCTAATAACATAAGATAAAATTTCAGAAAGTTAAACAAAGATCAGAAAAAATAAAAGATAGTCTAGAAAAATGCCTTCATCTACAGTCCATTCAAGCCTCAAGCTACATATAGCAAAGTCTTTCTTACTCCAGCAAAACCACCCATAAAATTCTATCTTACAAACCTAGCCAACTTTTTATAATATCATTACAAATAAGTAATATCTTATGACAGTGGGCAGCAGTGGCAGAACCTGGAACTTATTAAGGGAGGATGGATGATATAGATATTATCATCAAAATTTATTGGGTATGAGGGGGTGAAGCCTGAAATACTGTAAATTTTAACTGTATTTTTTTCTTTTTTAATTTTTATGTATGATATATAATAAGTTATGATTGCACCTTATATTGTATTTATCTTAATTTTATATTGTCAAAATTTAATTTTTGATAATATTAATTTATATATTCTTAAGAAAGTATAAAACAAATATGTGGAGTACCTACATATATATATTATTCTATACATATTTTTGGGGTTTCTATATTTATTTTTTGTTGGGGACTTGTACTAAAATCAAAATATATATGTATTTATGGAAGTATACATGAAGGTATATTAAAAAATGTGGGTTGAGGGGCACCACGTTCTGCCAATGGTGGGGAAGCAGAGACATGGAAGGAACAAGAAACTTAAAAGTAACTCCCACACCCTCTCCTCAAAGCTACCATGGAGAAGTTAAAAGGATTACCAAGACAACAAAACTTGACTAGACTATCATATAAAAAAAAAATCAAATATGCTAGTATAATAGATAAACCAACAAGATATTCTCATGTAGGAAAAATAAATAAATTAAGAGAAAAACAATATAACAGAAAGCCTACCCTTCAGTTTGGCACCCATAGACTGATAAGGCAGCCTGCCTACCTCAAGAAATGTTGAGACTTCCTTCCCATAACCAAAGGCAGTCTCAAAGGAATCTCTAATTTCCTTTATTACTTCGCCAAGATTCTTTGAACCACAAGTATCCAATGTGGTCAACGAAACTGATCCTAAAGAATCATTCTCTTGGGAAATGGTATGGCCTGCTTCAGAAATTATCCCATCTTTTTTCTCAGGTTCATCCTCTAAACCTGATAATATGCAGATTTCAGAATTTCCCTTGATATCTTCTTCAACTGTGGCAGACTCACTCTTCATCTCTTTTTCCTGAGATTTATGCACATCCTCATCCACTTCTGATGATGCTCCCTTGGAAATAACATCACTTGAGCCTTCCAGTTTCTCTTCCTCCCAGTTAGTCTCCTGGGTTACCTCTTCCACCACCCTTTCCTCAATTTCATCTTCCAAATCTGGAATCCCTTCTCTTTCCCTCACTTCTCTAGCATCACTAGACTCACTTTCATATCCGTCCTGGTTATAATAATTGGCAAAAAGGCTATCTGTCATATTAAATGGGTCAAGGTAATCCCAAGGAGAAACCCCAGGTAAGGGAGGCGTTTGAGAAGCAGGAGCCAGGATACTCTCTGCGTCAGTGAAGTAAGCATAATTATGTTGAATATTAAATATAGAAGCAAATGACTGTGGGTTACCATGGTGATATAAACTAGGATCCCCATATGAAAATTCCATTGAAGCTCCAAATGATTGACCACCTTGCAAGGATCCTAATGTAGCATCAACAGGCACAGAAAAATTATACCTATTGTTAAGCTCAGCATACATTAAGTCATTAGAGTAACCACCAGTTAAAGGGTTCGAAGATGCTTCATACCCATATTTGAAATAATTAGGCAAGCCCTGATCCTGCCTTATCATTGGCATAAACGCAGGCTGCTCCTGCACTATGGTGGGCATCTCTCGAACTGACCTCCTCATATGCTGCAAATTCAAATTCACTTTTGCTTGATTTGAATTCAGTTTGGCTTGATCCTCATTCTTTACCTTCGAATGTCTGTTCTCATTCATTTTTTCGTCATCTTCATTCCTTATCTTGGATTGTTTATTCGCATTTACCTTAACAGGACCCTCATTAATAACCCCAGAATGTTCATCACCACTAGAAAGCTCTGAGTCTTCATGATGAACAAAATCAGTGAGTGAACCTGATTCGAATTCTGATTCAATATAGGGAAATTTCTGGGGAGAATTCTCCTCAGACAAGGATTTCTCATCAGGGGAGTCTACTACAACCACCAACTCTTCCTCCACAAATTTTTTCAATGCATTTCCTACATCTAAAAGAGACTGGAAGTACAAAACATGAGCTGCAGCTAAATCATACCGAGAATCCACTGCTCCTTTTATCAGCTCCTTCCTCTCCCTACAAAAACTCACCAGTGGCGTATTCTCCATTCTTGATACACCAACACCCATACAACCAGAATCAAAGCAAACCCAGAACACCCAAAAACCCAATGAGAAAAACCCTAAATTCGCTTCCTTGCTTGAACTAAAAAAACCTCCTTATATTATTCAATTTAACAGCAGAGTTCCCACATTAGTATTGGCTAGATTATTTGTTCAATTTAGACAAATGATTACCCAAACAAGACTCTTAGAGAATTGCAAGAAAAACCCATGTAGGAGAGTAAAAGAAGATACTGTAAAGAGACACAGAAAGGAGAGGATACGAACAATAAATACACCGGAAAATCCGGGAATTTTCATAGATAAACGCAAATAACGTGAAAAGATTTTCAAAGTTAAACTCATGAGCAAATAAAGAGATAAGTATGAAACCCCCATAAAGATACAACCAGATATGCAAGCATTGTAATTCAAATCTGACCGTTGAAATCGCTGATACTTGTCTATGCATGGAGGAGAGAGAGTGCGGGTAATCAGTTGGCATAATGAAGGAATCTAAAACTGAAGCTGAGACAATTGGATTTGAATTCCTTCGGTTCTTGTTTTTTTCCATGGTAGAGGGTTTTGGATTTTTGTTTAGGCGCTAAAGAGTGTAGTAGTGAAAAAGGAGCCTTGGTTTTAGAGACTAAAACAATGGTGGTTTTGATCCTTCTTTTCCGTTTCGTTGCAGAGGATACCGCCATTTACGAACTGGTGAGATGCTTTTATAGGTTTCCCACTAGAGACACGAGGGAAAATCTTACGCGCCTCTAGAGCGCGTGAGTTTACGCGCACGTTGGTATTTGAAGATGACACGTGCATTATTTGTTAAATGGCATAAATCCCTTGTCATATGCCAAAAAGTCGTAAATAATTTTACGCTTTTGGCTTGTGCTACGGAACTAATATAATTTCATAAAAAAATTATAATTATATAGTATATAAATATTATTTTATGTGAGTAAAAAATATATAAATATAAACATAAAAATTTACGCATTTGGTTTGTCTTTGACTGGGTAATACAAAATATTACAATTGTAATCTTTGAATAATTCTATCCAACGCTTCTGATGCATATTAAGATTATTTTGAATGAATATGTGTTTCAAGCTCTTATGGTCCCTTTAAATCTCAAAAGTCTCTCCATACAAGTAGTAGCGTTAAATTTTCAAGATGTGGATAATGACGACGAGTTTTAAATCGTAGGTGGGGTAATTTTTTTCATGACCTTCAACTACGTAGACTCATAGGCTATAATCTTCTCATGTTACATCAGAACATAACTCAACTCCAGGTAAGAAGCATTACTATACACTTTATATCCACTTGTCCCACTTGGTAAGGCCAACACGAGTGTAGTAGTCAACCACTTCTTGAGTTTCATGAAGCTCCTTTCATAATTCTCGTTCTATTCAAACTTAACGTTATTCTTTGTGAGCGGGGTCAAAGGAGCGGCTAGACTAAAAAATCATTCCACAAACATGCGATAATAACTTGTCATTCTCACAAAGCTACGAATCTCCTTAACCGATGTCAATTTCTCCTAACTAAGTACTGCCTTAACTTTTTTCGGATTCACTGATACTTCATCATTTGATATGATGTACCCTATGAAGGTAGTCTACTCGAGGCAGAAACCATACTTACTCAATTTTGCATACAATTTCTTCTCTCTAAGAACCTGCAAGATCTGAGTCAGATGGTGAACGAGTTCTTATATGCTCTTTGAATAAATCAGGATATCATCGATGAACACAATGATGAACTGATTCAGAAATTATCTGTAAACTCTGTTCATCAAGTCTGTGGCTGGCTCGTTGGTTAGTCCAAATGGCATGACTAGAAATTCATAGTGTCCGTACCTGATTCTGAAGGTTGTCTTGGAAATATCATCTGCCATGATCTTTATATGATGGTAACCTGAACGCAAGTCTATTTTGGAGAAGATCTGGACACTCTGCAACTGGTCAAAAAGGTCATCAATCTTAGGGAGGGGGTACTTGTTCTTGATCGTGACTCTGTTCAATATCCTGTAGTCAATATATAATCTTAACATCTCATCCTCTTTCTTTGCAAATGTGACTCCAGCACCCTAAGGAGACACATTATGTCGGATAAACCCACTGTCCTGTAATTCACTGATTTGTTTCCTTAACTCTTCTATTTCAACATGAAACATACGATAAAGGGCAACCAAGATAGGCTGGGTGCTAGGATGAAGATCTATGATAAATTCAACTTCCTTAACCACTGGTAGTCCTGATATTTCATAAGGGAACACATCCAGAGAATCTCAAACCATGGAAATCTCTTGAATGTAAATTTCTTTCTTACGCTTGCCCTGTATCACATCAAGGTTAGCTTTAGTATCCTACTAGGTGAGGGTATAAACTGTGCCCTGGACTAAAGGTCTATCCTGATTTTTTATTCTGCAAACACTCTCTCACATAGTGCTGGGCACTTCTGTAGATACGGCAGGTGTTGTTGAGACGATAACATAGTCGGTCCACATGGTCCTTATTGCGGTGCTGGCAAGTTCTGTTGAAGAGGAATTGGATTATGTTGGGGAGGGATCGGGTGACCCTATGGTGGCACCTGATTGTATGGTTGGGCACCGGATTATAATGTGGTGGTGTTGGATGAGACGGTGGAGGGGCAGGATTGTATCGAGATGGCACTGGATCCTATCGTTGTAAGTGTGGCTCATATTGTGGCAATGGTGGAGGGTTAGACAACTCCCTCATCTCTTCCCTATCCTACTTGGTAGAGATGAGTCTCTCTAACATCTCGAATAGCTGATCGATATCCTTCCGAAGCGACCCATCTTGGGCTACCCTGTTCAATGGTGGTCTTTCTCTTCTCATGTCCCTGTACTTATTTTTTCACAATGAAAGGTTAAGAGTCGGGTTATATTTAAATGTTTCAAATCTTTGTGCAAAGAATGATTTTGAGGAACGCGACTCTGATACCAACTGTAAAGGTCCAGAATCTTAAATGAAATGACTTTATAATTTAAATGCAAAAGTGAATAATAACGTTAGGTTTTATATTCCTTACACAATAAATTGAATTATCCAATAGAGCTACGGGAATGTCTCATCTAGGAGGTTTATAAAAGATAAACAGTAATTAAAAAAAAAACGAATAAATAAATACCCTAGAGCAACCTTCACTAGCACTTGAAGGACCTCACAACTCTCTTGCTGATCGGAATCTAGATCTTAGTCTTCTTGATCTGAAATGGTTAATGAAAGGATAAGTTATATTAATCTAATAAGAATATCACACTAATAATTAATACAAAAAACTGAAGGTTGTTAAAAATTAGAAAACAACTAATGAAACTCTTGCTTTAAATAAATATACTTAACTTTAAAACTTTTTATTCGATACTTACCATTATAGTTTTTCCTAAAATCAACATATGAAGATAATTAACCAAATGACATTTTAATTTCATGCATAGAATAAATAATCCTTCCTTTTTAACCTACTTACTGGGATCCCTAGGGGTCCATAGGGATATTCCTCTACTCGTGGACCCAGTATCAAGATTGACAAATAACTCAGCCGTCCTCATACTCTATCCGATAATGGGTGCCAGAAACACCATTACCTCGATACTCAATCCAGTATGAGGGTAAACTATATCTCCCAAAATTCTTCCGGTATGAGGCTTCTCAGCCCCGTCTGACTGAGGTAATGTCCACAGTAGGGTTCCTTATATACTGGATTCGTCAATCCTTTATCAGGATACTCAGTAAGCTTTCATTTATTTACACTCTTATCATTCAAACAACTACTAAAGCATACCAATATCTCATTTCATATTCACATATCAATTTGAATGGCACTTAAACAAACTATATAGTTTAGCATAATCAAAAAATCAATAACCAGAATACCAGATAAATAATGTAGAAATAACCAAATAACCAAATAATCGAGAAGACCATAAAAACCATCAATTCAATTACGCATTGTATAATAGTAAGCAAATATAGGTAGTATAGGAAAATAAACAGGGAATCAAGAAAAATGTAAACTAACCGGTTTCGCCTCCACTAGTGAGCTATAATATTTTTTAAATTTTTTATTATTTTTTACAAAACACAATATTATCGATTATTAATCCTCAATTTACCATAACCGAGAATAGGGTGAGGGATCTTTACTCATATTGGTATTTTGATACGTCGCGCTGTCTTTTAATGGGGTCCCAAATTTCCTGAATTTTTCTGCAAGAATCTAGAATACTCGTCACGCAACTAAAAATACCTCAAAAACTCCAAATCGATATTAAAAATCCTTCCCAGCTAATTTTAGATTTGTGTCACTGCACCGTCGCCGCGGGTGGCGGCAATTCACCTCGGCCTATCCGATTTTGGTCAGTTTTGGTGAGTTTTACACTTATCATTGCAAAAAAAAAATGTTAGGGGGCCCTAGTTGGCCATAAAATCACAAAAAAAAAATTGAACCTACCGGTCTGGGGGGTCTACGGGTACGGCGGCTCGCTAGTTCTCCTTCGTGGCTGGGGTTTCTTCTTCGGCTAACCAATACAGGAAAGGACGGTGAACACAATGGTTGAAAAATTTTGTGAAATGGGAAGAGGCTCATCGGAGGAGTTTTAGGTTTTCAGCCGCGACGGCTCCACTAGGTTTTGTCGTAGTTTCTGACTCTTCCACTGTCCTTTTTGCTCTGATATAGTTACGGGGAGACTTAAAATCGAATTACGAACAAGTAGGGGAGAATTTTACCTTTTTTGACGGTCAGCAGTGGCTTTGATGCGGCCATTAGGGGTCGGTCTCCTTCTCCGGCAGCTTGTCCTTCTTCGCTGATAAGGACGAGGCAGTAGGGTTAGGGTTCCCCCTACGACGCGATGTTTATATACTCATCTCACGTTGATCTGGACCACCCATTCGCGTCAACGTGGAGCGAGGAGAACCATCTGATCGTTGCTTGTTTAGGTCAATTGTGTGTGCGAATCTGAATTGTTCATCGGGATTGATCTTGTCTGTCTGATCGTATATAAAAAGAGAATGCATCTGGGTCATTGATGCGTGCAGGATTGAATCTAGGTTGTCGGATCACTAGGCACGTGGATAGCTCGCATGGCCTTTCGCGTGGCGCCGACGTCAGTGTGTTTTGTCACACATCATGCTCTGTTTCGTCGGATTTGCTGACTGTGCTGTCCCACGTAGCTGAAATTTTTCTGTTTGTATTTTGATCCCATGTTTCTAATTTTTCTTTCAAAAACATCCCCCCAACTCAAATTTTCACATATCTTTCCCAAAATTGCTTTCAATTACATTCCTAACCTATTTTTTTTCAAATAATTTAATAAGATTATATTAAAATAATATTTTTATTATTTTTATAAACACAAAAATTTATTCCGAACTAAATTTTGGGCTCAAATATTACACATTCGGCTAGGTCAAAGCCCAAACAGGTTTGGACTAGGCTAACCTGGCCCGAACCAACCATGTCCAAGATCTGACTGGGGTGTTGACCAGTTAACAATCAATGGATTTTGGTCATTTTGTGGGTGATTTTTTTTCATAATTCAATTGTATGGCTCAAAAGAAGGTTAATATTTAACATTATTGCATTCCATTTTTTTGGTAATGAATACATGACAGTTATTCAGTATAACATGTGAACTTTAAATCGGTCTAAAAGTAAGGTTTATTATTTGATGTATTTCTATTGTCTGTATTTAATTGTTGTTACAAGGAACCATTTACAAGTCAATATTCTGTATAAAGATAGCATATTAATGGAGTGTTCGGTATCTCGATATGGAAATATACATTTATTTAAAATTTATTATTAAATTTGACTTACAGTTTTATGTGAGTATTAATTAATTTATTTTTTGTATGCTCTCTATTCAACGTTCTGTTCTACTAAAAGTATCAATATGAATGTTAATTCCATCTAAATGTTGAACGGCGTAAATTTCAAGCAATAGAAGAATAGTGTTCAACTTGTATTTGGAGTTATGGATTTGGATTGGGCTTTACAGGTTGATCAACCAAATCCAATTACTTCTGACATTACCCTTGAGAAAAAAAAAAGAGTTGAAAGATAGAATCGATCAAACCATATGAGTATGTTGGTTATGGAACAGACAATTTTAGAAGTTTTTCAAGGCATTATATCCGATAAGATCACAACAGTAAGAGATTTCTTTCATTTTCTAAAGCAACGTTTTGCCAAAAGTGATAAGATCGAAACATGTATACTTTTGTCGACTCTTGTTTCTATGAAGTATAAAGAAAATGAAAACACAAGATAGCACATAATGGAGATGTCACATGTGTATGTAAAACTCAAATTATTTAGAGTCGAATTGTCAAAAGAAGTACTTGTGTACTTTGTTTTTATTTCTCTTCCATCACAGTTCAATCATTTTAAGGTGACATACAACTGTCAGAAAGAATTCTAAAAATCTAAATGAGCTCATTTCGCATTGTGTTCAATAGGAGAAAATACTCAAGTCTAAGAGAACAGAGAATGCTCATTTCATAGTGATCTCAAAAGATAAGAAGAACAAGAAAAAAAATAAATACATTTGTTGCAGTTCCAGTACAACAGAAGAATCAACAAAAGGTTCAAACTGAAAAATGTTTGTTCCTTCTGTAAAGCTCTGGGACATTAGAAGAAGTAATGCGCTAACTATCATGTATGGCACGCAAAGAAATGTATGCTTCTTAATTTTGTTTGTTCTAAGATTAATTTAACTTCTACACCTACATACAACTGGTGGATAGATTTTGGTGGCACAACTAATATCAATGTGTTTATGCAAGATTGTCTCCATTGTCACAAACCAAGTGATGGTGCCAGGTTCGTTTATGTGAATAATGAAAAACCAGTCGAGGTAGAAGCAATTGACAAATTTAAATTGTTATTAAGGACTCGATTTTATTTGAATTTAAAAGAGACTTTTATTGTACTGTATCTTAGACCGAATGTGATTTATGTTTCTATATTGAATAAATTTAGTTATTCATGTTTATTTGAAAATAAAAATTTTAGTTTTTTTCTTAATTCAAATCTGGTTGGTTTTGGTTCTTTATCAGCACATGATAATTTTATTTGTTTGATACAATTGCTTCTTATAATAAATCCTTGCATATTGGTACAAGAGGTGTAAAGAAAAAATTAACCAATGAGAATTTCGTTTCATTATGGCACAAGAGATTAGGTCACATCTCCCAAAGAAGAATTGAGAGTCTTGTATCAGATGAAATTCTAGATCCTTTTAATTTTATAATTTTTGATATATGTGTCCATTGTATCAAGAGAAAACCTACAAACATTAAGAGATTAAATACCAACAGGGCTATGGACGTATTAGAACTCATTTATACAGATATTTATGGATCGTTCCCTACGGCTTCTTAGAATAGTCAATAATATTTTATAATGTTTATAGATAATTATTTCAAATATGACTACCTATATTTCACTCATGAGAAGTCTCAGTTCCTAGATGTGTTTAAGAGTTTTAAAATAGAAGTTGAGAATCAACTCAACAAAAGAATTAAAGCTGTTACGTCTGATCGTATTGGTGAATACTATGGTAGATCTGATGGATAAGGTGAACAACGTTCAAAGCCATTTGCTCGATTCTTAAAAGAATGCAGTATCGTCCCATAGTACACCATGTCAGGTTCTCCTATCATGAACATTGTTGCTGAAAGGTGAAACATAACACTTAAGGATATGGTGAGAAGTATGATTAGTTATTCTACCTTACTTAAATCACTATAGGGAGAAGCATTAAAGATCACAATATATTTACTTAACAGAGTTCCAACTAAAGTAACTACAAAGACCCCTTATGAGTTTTGGAGGGGTAAAAAGGTTAATTTGAGACATTTGCACATATGGGGATGTCCAGTTGAGGCTAGGCCTTCTAGACCACAGGAAAAGAAACTAGACTCAAGAACTGTTAGTTGTTAATTTGTTAGTTATTCTGAACCATCTAAGGGTTACAAATTTTATGATCCAACTGCTAAGATAATTTTTGTCGTTAAGGGCTTTACACAGAAAGAAGACATCGATTATGAAGTGATTTTCTCTCTGATTTCGTTGAAAGACTCTTTCAGGACTATAATGGTTTTAATGACATATTTTGATCTTGAGTTACATCATATGGATGTTAAGACAACATTTATCAATATTGACATTGATGAGACAATTTATATGCTGCAAGTATAAAACTTTGTATCTAGAGATGCACTGCAAATAGTTTACAAACTAAAGAAATCTATTTATAGACTTAAGTAGGCTTCCCATAAATGATATCACAAATTTCATCAAGTTGTCATCTTGTTTAATTTTGAGATGAATTTAGTAGAAGACTGTGTATACCACAAGTTCAGTATGAGTAAGTATATTTTTTTAGTTTTATATGTCAATGACATACTGCTTGTCAATAGTGAAATAGACTTATTGCACGAAACTAAGAGTTTTCTAACAAAAAAATTTGATATAAAATATCTTAGGGACGTCTCTTTTATATTAGCGATCCAGATATACCGGGATTGCTATCAGGGTATTATTGGATTATCACAAAAGAATTATATCGAAAAGGTTCTTAAAATATTTGACGTGTATGAATATAAGCCATGTGACTTCCCTGTTTCTACAGGAGATAAGTTTACTCTAAGTCAATGCCCCAATAATGACCTAGAGACTATAAAGATGCAAAAGATTCTTTATGCTTCAGTTGTAGGAAGTTTTATATATACACAAGTTTGTATATGTCCGAATATTGCGTACATTGTTGGAATATTATACAGATATTTAGGTAATCCAGGTATGGATCATTGAAAAGGAGCTAAATGTGTCATGTGGTATCTACAGATAACAAAATGTTATATTATCACATACAAGAGGTCATATCAGTTAGAGATCATTGGTTATTCTTATTCTGATTTCGCTGGATGTCAAGACAGTAGAAAATCTATATCATGCTATATTTACTTGCTTGTTAGGTGAACTATTTCTTAGAAGAGTGCTAAGCAAACCCTTATAGCCTCTTCTACTATGACAACAGAGTTTGTAGTTTGTTATGAGGCATTTAATCATGGAATAAGGCTGCGAAATTTTGTCACTGGGTTGTATATTGTTGATGGCATAGAAAGACCATTAGAAATATTTTATGACAATAAGTCTGTAGTTATGTATTTTAACAACAATAGGAGCTCAATGAAATCAAAGTATATAGATATCAAGTTCCTCGTTGTTAAAGAAAAAGTTCACAGTAAGCAAATATCAATAGAGTATATTAGAACAAACTCTATGATTGTAGATTCACCCACTAAAGGATTACCACTTAAGGTCTTTCATGAGCACACTACTCATATGGGTATTGTACCTTAAATGATGTATAGGTTCCGTGGGAGTCTTATACCATAATTATATTTATTTTGTAAGACATGTTATAAATTTTATACTTTTAGTTTTGGCTTTGATTTATGTATATATGGTTTCATTTCAGTTTTTATATTTTTATTTATATATGTTATCTTTGAGTTTCCTTACTGTTGATTTCATTAAGGTTAAGACAGGATCAGTTGGAAATAAACATACTTGGATCACATAGCATGTAATTTCCATGTTGCACATCCATGTTTGATCTATATCGTTCGGTTATACTGATATACGTGACCATTGATGAGTTTAATTACATTAGCTGTAGCGAAGGTCATTTTGATTATATGTCATTATGATCGATGGACATGATTATTTGGTGATACATTCAAGTATTGATAACACAGTTATGAGTACTCCTACAATTATTTAATGCATAACTAAGGTGTCACATAAAGCCTAAGTGGTAAATTGTTGGATTTTTTCTGACATGTAGGCTTAATGTGAGCCTTGGTATGTGTATCAGACTATCAATTTAGTGAACTCGTTTAAAAGTGATCAAATATGGTTAAACAGTATTGGACCTTAATGCATCATATTTAAGTACAAACTTGTAATGTGCAGATACCATCGTATGTAATATTTTTATTTTATTATGAATGAAATGAAAATTGTAAAAATTTATCAATATAAAAGACAGTTATGATTCTCGCATCACTAGATCACTATTTTATTTTTTTGAAATTTCATCACAAAAAAAAACTAATTTTTGAGGCATCGTGTTGATTAAGAAGATTTAACTGCCGGACGCGAACAATTCTTCGACGATGGATCTAGTTTCACTTATGTTTGTATTTCTCATTAATTCAGTATGAGATTACGTATTTAGATTTATAGATCTACTGATTTAAAAAGTATTTTTATCCTAACACTTCTTTCTTTCTTTCTTTTTTTTTTTCCTTCAAAAGCTCAATTAAGAAAAATATTGTAGCTTTTGGAGGGCGGAGGTAAAAGTATAATGTTAATAAAGAATTAGAGATTAAAAAATAACCAAGTTTTTGTCACAAATAAATATTATATTAGATATTTTTCGTAATGTTTAATTTCTTTGTATATAGTTATTATAGATGTAATTTGATTGAATAACAAGGATGTAAGAATTAATAAGAATACAAATGAGTAAAATATCAAGGAGACATAAGAGAAGAGCTCAAAGAATAAAATAATGTATGAAGTATTCTTTGCGTTTTTATTTATTACAAAAGTGGTGTCGATATTACTGTCTTATTGGTAATATTATCTTAAAATTACTGTCATACGATAGATAAGCAAACATTATTTAGGAATATCTAAAAAATAGGGTCATGCGATAGATAAGCAAATATTTTTTGTGTTTTTATTTATTATAAAAGTAGTATTCATGTTGCCACCTTATTGGCAATACCATATAAAA
Organism: Carica papaya; assembly: GCF_054855325.1. NCBI lineage: Eukaryota > Viridiplantae > Streptophyta > Magnoliopsida > Brassicales > Caricaceae > Carica > Carica papaya. The sequence continues at coordinate 4,537,506 of NC_142314.1, forward strand.
AATATTGTCATATGATAGATAAGCAAACGTTGTTTAGGAACATCTAATTTTCGGAATTCATATAAAAAAACATAACATCTATTTGAAAGATAAAAGTAATATATAAATTAAATTGCTATTGAATATTTAATTTTTGTTGTACCTATAAACATATTTTTTTATTAAAATAAAATTTTAAGAATCATATAATAATTTTATTTTTTAAGTAAAAATTTATAAATTTTAATAAATGATATTTGTAAAACAATAAAAATAAAATAAATTTTTTAATAAGTAAACAACGCAATTTTTTTTTTTAGTAAATATAGATATAAAAAATCTAACTCGACTTAAATCTACAATTTTATGAAGAGAATTAAAAATAATAACTATCCAATTAAGAAATAATTAGTTATTTTATTATTATTATTTAAAAATAATATATCTATTAAGTAACATAAAATTCGAATATATTTTAATTTTTATAAATTTTATATGAAAATAAATTCTTCTTAGAATGTAACTTCTGTACTAGCTAAACTTATTTACAATACTTCAACGAATTTATTTATTTTTTATTATTAATTGATGTATTTTATTATTATTAACTTTTGATATTATATTAATAATAACAACAAAATATAATTAAAAAATTTTATAAAAGTGAATTATTAATTTTATATTTTTATTAATAGATTTGTATTCTATTTAAAAATACGAATTTAAATTTATTAAAAAAATAAAATTTATTATTTTATAAATAAATTATAATAAATTAATAATTATTAATTTATAATATTTGCTTTGATGACATTTTTAATTTAATTTATCAGTGCGTTATTAAGATTCTGATGATGAAGTTGAGTTAAAATTTAATAAATTTTTTAGGTAAAAAAATGTTTTTTAGTTAATGTAATTACGAGAATTAAAAATATAATCTAGTAATTTATATGAGGAAAGAAAAAGACAAAATAAGTGACCTCATTATAAATATTTAATTAAAATTATAAATGTAGAGTATCCGAGAGGCGTAAAGAGAAATCTAGCTGTAATGTTTTATTTTCTTTCTTAAAAAAAAAAAAAGAAGAAAATTGCGTGTAAAATCAGAAACAGAGGAGAGATGTGAGGAGGAAGAGGCGACGGTGAAAGAAAAAGCAGAAGGGAGTCCACCAGCGAAGAACACATTCTCTCGTGACTGCTACACTCTGTTGCTGGAGCAACGACGAACACGCAAAAAGCTTCGACACAAATCTCTGCCGACTGATCAACAAATGTAGAAACTCTCTCTCGTTGATCTCCTCCATCATTCGAGCTTCTCTCTCTCTCTCCGTTTCATTCTGCTTTTCGGTTTCGATATAAACTCCTGATTCTCGAGGGCTTGTTTGATTTCTAGTTTTTTTCTTAGAGAGTAATCATTTCCGGTTTTTTTTTTTTTGTTTGGTTATTTTATCAAGCTCGTGGTTCTCCATACTCTAGTGGAATTCGATATCGATTCTTGTTTACTTGGAAGTTTACTGGATTTTAGCTGAATTGCCTCTTTTTTGCTTCATTTTTTCGGTGTTTGGTTCTGTTGGGTTGAATTTGGAGTTTGTAGTCTACCGTTTTTCATAAATAAGCTTTCAGGAGACCAGACAATTTTTTTTTTTCTTAATTTTCATTTTGGTTTTTGGTATCTCGTTTGATTGGGTGATAATTCGATACTCGGGCGTTTTAGATCTCTATATTAATAATTCTTTAAGAGATGCTTGGGATGCTTTTAAACTAAGAAGTTGCTTGCGTTCGTGTTCTTCTTTGCAGTTCCTACAACTAAATCTTCATCTCTTCTACCAAAAATTCAGTTTTGTTTTTATTTTATTTTTTTAAATCTTCATCTCTTCACCCACTAAGTTACAGCATCCTTGGGACCTCTAACTTTGATGTATTACTTACAGTTTTATATGCTTAAGACATGGCACGATGTGATTTGGTGCTTATGTGTCAAATATCAGAATTGGGTAGCAGCGAGCACTAACCTTTGAAATTGTTTTAGTGACTTGGTGGTGGAGTTTTTAACTGAATGCGGGTGCTTTCAGTGTCTCATAAGTTGTTATGATGAGGGTTAACTTGGTGTTACATCAATGTATTGATCTTCTAGACAGTCTCTTCATAAGGTCTATTTGTGGGTTAACGTCATTTTTCATGTCAAGATAATAATGCTAACGCTTGGCTTTACACAGATAAGTTTTTTCAGTCAGTAATGGCTGGTGCTATTTCAATATAGTTGGATCTATAGAGACATTCATCATGATATTATTCTATAGCTTCTATTCTGTTTAGTTTCTTCTCATGCCTCAATGAAGCATTAACGTTCTTCTCCCTTCCACACCAGGTCCTCTGGAACGGAGAGAGTTAGGCATCTTATTCTCTCTTGCACGTGGTATTAGTCCGTTATTAGTGCTGAGGCTTGGATTATGATAACAACACTGAGCACTTTTCTCCTAAGGAAACAGTGGTTTTTAAGCTGTCAATTTTGTACCATAATACTGGCTCTTTGCTGTATATTTTATTAAAGTCTCAAGGGGGAAATTGGATTCATGCAATTGATTAAGGTTACATGTCAAAGTGAGATGGTGCATAGTTTCCAGTAAAGAGCAAGTTCATTTGATGTGATGGGTAAAGAGAATTTATCACAAACAATTAATAGTGGAATAAGTAATGATGGTGGTTCACCTGTTGAGAGTGAAAATTTTGGGATGTATTCACAACACAGTCTAGACAAAGAGTCTGGGCTGGAGACTTGTCGAGTATGCCAATGTGCTGAATCTGACAAAAAGGGAGATACTGCATTGGGATTTTTGGGCATCACTCCACCAGTTCAAGAAGCACGTAAAAGCAATGGAGGAGTAAAGCCTGATGGCAAGGAAGGCCTGAAAGATATTGACAGTGATTCCCTTGCCAAAAATAATGGAAGAGAATCTGGGTTTGTTGAATTCATAAGCCCAGAAGGGGAGGTTTTCATTTGTGATACTGATTTAGAAATGGGCTCATGTCACCATTATGATGCATTGATTGAGCTTGGCTGTTCTTGCAAAAATGACCTTGCACTAGTGCACTATGCTTGTGCACTCAAATGGTTTATTAATCATGGTTCCACTGTTTGTGAAATCTGTGGACAGGTTGCTAAAAATATCAGGACTTCTGACTTAAAAAAAATTGTGGTTTCATTGAAGGATTATGAAGCATTAAGGGAAAGGACTGCCAGTGGGGATCCCAATCCTTCACAGGTGCATGCAAATTCAGGTGTGGATCCTGATGCAATTGCGGCTATTCGAAGACAAAGACTGAGTGAAATTTCATTGTGGTTTTGTCCGCACAACAATAACAGTAATTATCACAATACTTCTGCTACACTATCACAGGTTGCTTCTGAACAAACTTTGAGTACTGCTAGGGAAGATGCTATCCCTGTTGAAAACCCTGCGACCAAATGGGCTGTTGAAGGTACTGGAATTTTGCTTGCTACAGGTCTGCTTACTGTTACTCTGGCATGGCTCATTGCTCCTCGTGTTGGAAAGGTATGCTGGTATTGGTCTTATCATGAAGATATCGGTAGATATAAACTGTTGCTTTATTTCTCTTTGCTTATGTGAAATGTTATTTTTGCTATCAGTATCTTATTCGCATGCAGAATATCTAACTGTTTGGTCAGAAAATGAGAAGTTAAAGTAATGAAATTGGAATGAAAATGACAAGTGATGATTATCAACAGAAAAGAGTCCCTCAAAAAGTCTGGATAACTCAAATGAACATTTCCTATCTATTATTTCTACCTTTCTGCATTACCATAATGACTAATGGACTGTGACTGGTTTTGGCTTCTATATGTGGTAAGACCTGTAATTTCTTTCACGCGAGTTGCATTGCCTATCATGTAAAGGGATTAGGTGCAATTTGTATTGAAGTGTTTCTTTTGGGGTTCTCTCTATTCTCTCTTTTTTGTCATTCTTATATATATATATATATATATATATATATATATATGTTGCGGCTGAGGAGCTAGATAAACCAAGATAACTTTTTGGGATTGTTGGGGGGAGGGGGGGTGGTGGCTTTGGGAATGGGAGGACAAGACATAAGGAGAACCAATTGTAAGAATATCATGTATTATCGATTGCCAAAAGGTGTCGCATTCTCTTTAGCCTTTTGTTTGCCTGTTTACTCTTAGTTGTAACATGTTGTGTGTCTTTTTCACATAACATTTTCAGTGAATTCATACATTTGATAGTTGTAAATGTAGCTTGTCCCTTATTGTAACAATTTAGAGGATGTTACACCCTTTAGCAAAGATTTTGAGATTTGAGGGATTAATGGGACTTAGCTGTTTCTAGGGTAAGGTGAGAAGCTTGTAAGAGAGTGCTTTCTTTTTGTAATTTCTTTAATCCATTGGAAGCCCATTGGGCCTAAGGTTTTCACAACAAGAGGTAGTCTCCTCCCTTCTTTTCAACCTTTCCAATCCAGTGACTAAGCAGGATTGGATCTAGGTCTTTGTGTTTCATAACTAATTTAGTTGACACCTAGAGAATGAGAGGAATTGCAAATCTTGATTATAGTTTTTTTAGGTTTTTTTTGTAAAATAAAATTTAAATTTTGGAAAAAATAGAAGGCCAGCCCAAGAATAATTAAGGAGAAATGAAGAGAAGGCGTTATGTGATGTGTGATATTTCTGGAAATTCCACATATGAACTAGGGAAAAAAAGGATGAAACTACTATGAGAACAAAGAATGTGACATCCTCCCCTTAAGATTGACCTAATGTTCCTTAGTTGGATATGCTTTTCGTTTTTTTTTTTTTAATCTTTCCTCAAAACTCATAAAAAACAGCTTCGAAACCAAACTCTGGATATTTGTTATTCTGCAACAACCCTCTTCTCCTCAAATTATTACCCTACGAGGACGCTCTTCGACATTCTATCCTATGTGCTCTTTGCATAATCATTTTTTTATTCATGTAATTACTTCTAAAAAGATGTTAGGAATTCAAATTTATTATGTGTGCATTATGTTTAGTACTTTTTCAATATAGGAATATTATTACAAAAAGATATGAATCACAGATAAAGGGAGAATAAGAGATCCCTGGCAACAGAACTGAAAACAAAAAAAAAGAATCAAACATGATACAAACAAGGCAGCTGTTCGATGTTTCAAAAACAGCTAAAGAGAATCCCTAAAAAAGAGACCATGCATCATAGGCCACATTGAGGCCAGAAAACTAATCTATTCCAAAGCAAGAAAGGATGAGATTGGAAACAATCTGTGAAGACCCTACAACACCTCTCCAACCATAACACCCACAACCCTGCAACAATAGCCAATCTCTATAGCATTTCATGTTGCTTGTTCTTAACAAAGCCATGTAGAGAAAAGAAAATAAGAACTTTGAGGGTGTAAATTTAGGGAAAAATGCTGAAATATTTTATTGAAATGAAAGTAAGGATATATATACATGTAAATGGAATCATGTATGATAACCAATATAAATTACCCCATTAATTTCTTTTCTAATTAGTTTAATACATTTGGAAATATAATCAATCTATTATATATATAGATTTTCTATAATTTTTTTTTGAAATATTATAGAATACTATAGATCTTCTATAATATTCTAACACTCTCCCTCAAGCTGGAGGATAAATATTAATCATGCCTAACTTGTTCCAAAGATACTCAATCCGTGTTATATTAAGAGGTTTTGTGAATATATCACCAAGTTGTTCTCATGTCTTCATGTAACCAGTAGATATATAGTTTTCCTTAATTTTCTCTCGGATGAAGTGACAATCAATTTCGATATGCTTGGTTTATCATAATACATAGGATTTGAGGCAATATAAAGGGCAGCCTGATTATCGCACCAGAATCAATCACCCATTTGTTTGATGAGGAGATAAAATATCTTTTACCTAATTCAGCAGAAGTAGTAGTTGGTGGGTATTCATTCAAAGATTCTTGAAACTGAGATATTCTTGCATACTCATCGGCTGAAACCATAATAGTTTTCTCAAAAGATGAGCTAAGAGTAGCAACAATTGTAATATTAGCAGTATGTGTTCTCTGATTCCGATTCTGTAATTACTTACATTGCCACTTTGTATGTCTTTGCTCATGACAGCAATAACAAACAATATTACTTGAATCATTGTTTCGACTATCAATTGCTCTGTTTTTTCTCCTGTTATTATTTCTTCCTCCTCCTCTGACAACAAGAACATTAGGGTGCTGATTGGGTGTAGTATTCTCTGTGAGTAACACCTTACTGAAAACTTCTTGTAGAGATGTAATCTCGAAACCGGATAAAATTTGAGATTTAGCAATCTCAAATTCAGGTAAAAGACTAGCTAAGAAGCTGATTATGGCCATCTGCTCTTTTTGTGTTTGTTGTACCTTGATGTTATCACTAAACGATAAAAGTACATTAACCTCCTCATAAGTCCTTTTGAATTTTATAAAGTAAACTGTGAGAGATTTGACCTCCTTCTCAGCACGATAGAAGGCTTTACAAACATCGTACATGCGGGACACATTGTCTTTTCCTGAGTACAGAAATTCTAAATAATCCATCAGTTTTTTAACAAACTCACAGTGATTAATTAAACCAATTACCTCACTATCAATTGAGTTTCTAATTTGTAGAAACAACCGTGCATCATCTGTTAGCCAGACTTGTTTAGTTCCATCGATGGGAGGATCTGAATCAAATTATCATCTTTATTAGTATTGTGTAGATAAACCCTGATTGTTTTGCTTCTTTTCAGATAATTTGTGGCATTTAATTTATGTTCAATGATTTTTGACATGACTGAGATTACCTCACTTACAAAGAATTTGTTATCACCCATTTTAATTCAGAATATCGAAAAAATATCACTTAAAATACTTGAAACACAGCAGTTAGGGATATACGAAAAACACTGCAATTATACCAGAAATCCTGAGAGAAACAGAGTACCTCTTCACACACGGAACTAACAAAAGCAAACTGCCACCATCAGAGACTGACCGCCACCGGAGTTCACGCGCCGCAGCTAGAAATCACCGAAATGCCTATGTTCGGCCGGAAATCACCACAAACTTCATTGGACAACTGAAATGCATAAGGGGCTCGCAAAAAATACCTCAAATCACACCGGAAAACCAAAGAAAACTTACTGTCACGCGATCTGCTTTGTCGCAACTTCCTCCGCTCTGGCCTTCTGGTTTCTTGCTCAAAACAAGCTGGCCAAACGTTTCTTCATCTGACCTTGTGCCAAACTCGTCCCGCACACGAACCGGCCTCCTCCGGTTCACCCGACGCCTGATGACTTGGAACCGCTGGGAAACAGCTTCATCCGCCTCTTCTGCGTGCACCACCGTACCAGCCACGATCTGAACTGGTCGGAGGATGGTGGTTGACTTCCTTCGGTGTCAGGAATGAGTTGTTCAATCCTTTATGTGGTCTGATCTAATCTGACCTCTAAAAATCCTAACCCTGGCTCTAATATCATGTAAATTTTAGGAAAAAATATTGAATATTTCTTGTGCTTTATTGAAATGAAAGTAGGGATGTACATATATGTAAATGGAATCATATATGGTAACCAGTATAAATTACTCTATTAATTTCTTTTCTAACTAGTTTAATACATTTGGAAATATAATCAACCTATTATGTATATAGATCTTCTATAATATTCTAACACAGAGAAAGGGGGCAAACTTGTATCAAAGCTGTAAAAATACGTAGTCCAAAATTTTCGAGGGAAATTAGTATGAAGAAATAACACATGACACACATCCAAAGATAGCTAACAATTGGGTCTACGTGCCTAGAGCAAAATAAGATTCTAGTTTCCGATTTTGAATGTTTAGCAAATTTTGGAGTCCAAACACCTCATGATCATATGGTTGGTAATAGTAACATATTTAATATCCACTATCAAGAACAATAAAGAGAATATGTAACATTCTTTGACAACGACTTTGGACTGAAGGAAATGAAAGGAAATAAAGGGAAAGGAACTTGAGGGTAACTTATTTCCCTTATCTAAATGATTTTTATGAAATGGAAGAGGAAATGGTTGGCTATTTGCTATGTTCTCCGTTTTTCCTTCAAATTTTGGATTTTTCCTGTCCGCAAATGTGGAGACTCGATATTTTGTTGGCTAACAAAACCCTAGTGATTCAATTAACATATTGTGGTCTCCCTGATACTTTTATTCTGGTTGATAAATGACACATTAGGGGTCAGTGACCAAGGATTAAATTTTTTGGTGGTTTTGTAGATCTGCATCATTATCATCATCATTATCATTATCATTATCAATAAATGTTATAGCTTCACCTTGTAATCAGATGAGTCGTGGTAGTAACATAATTAACATCCGATAAGAAGAACAATAAAGGAAATACGTAGTACACTTTACCAACTTCTTTGGATTGAAGGAAATGAAAGGAAATAAGGGAAAGGAACTTGAGGGTACCTTTTTTCCATTGTCCGAAAGCTTTTTTGAGAAATGGAAGTCCAATTTTTAGTTAAAGTTTTTGTATTTTGTAGTTCCCAAATATGGGGATGGCATATTATATTGGCTAAAAAAATCCCAAAGTGATTCAAGTAACATCACGTGGTCTCCCTGCTATTTTTATTCTGGTTGAAAGAGTTTACTATTGTTTGGACTTCAAAAATCCCAAGTGATTCAAGTAACATCACGTGGTCTCCCTGCTATTTTTATTCTGGTTGAAAGAGTTTCGTATTGTTTGGACTTCAATTATATGTTAGGGGTGAGTGATTAAGGTTAGATTTATTCGGTGGTTTTTTATATCTGTTTTATTATCATTAACAATAAATGTTATGGCTTCTTGTAATTACATTCTTGTGCGCAATTTGGAACTTTTTCCAGGGTAAACAGGTTTTTGTATTTTTTTTCATTTAAGAATTCTTATTTGTAGTTGATCTGGGATGCAATACCAGCAATATAGTAATTACCTTTTTAAAATATGCTAAATATGCACTCCGTCTAACTGATTACAATTTGATGTGCAGAAAACTGCAAAAAGTGGTCTTCACATCCTCCTTGGGGGCATTTGTGCTTTGACGGTTGTGGTTTTCTTCCGCTTCGTAAGTAGCTGAACAAAGAATACCCTATTAGCATGATGCCTATTAGCATTTCATTTAGTAGCCTGAGAAATTCTTTGGTCTGTCATACGCAACTAAGAAATGATTATATGGAGATTGAATTGGTTTGGCACTCATGAGATCATTATTGTATTTATGGGTGGCTCGTGTGGCTTCTTTAGTTTGATGTGTTAAGATACTAGTTTGATTTTTGCATTTCTTTTCTCTTATGAACGGGTGATCTGAAAAGAATTAAAAAAAGAGAGGGTGATATTGGTTGTTGTAAACCTTGCAGATTGTGCTCACTAGAATCAAGTATGGACCTGCACGGTACTGGGCAATCTTGTTCGTCTTCTGGTTTCTTGTGTTTGGGATATGGGCTTCACGAACGCATGCAGCTCACACAACATGATGCAACTCTTGGTGCCTTGTTGATGCACGTAAATTCAGTATATTCTTTTTGTCCATTAAATAGTTCGAATGGCTGTCAAAAATAGTAAAATTCTCTAGAACTTGAACATGGTGCAAGTTTCAGTTTTGTTGATGGTTTCTTCTGTAAACCACGCTGAGGTGCTGAACGTTGATATGCCATCATTTTTAGAAGTCCGGTTGTGGATAATTTGATTTTTTTAAAAATGATTATTTCTTTTCCAAGAAAAACTTTCCAATCTTCCCTGTTGAAATCATCTGTTTAGTTCTTTGGTGGCATGCAAGAACTTTGAAATCCGAAGTTAGAGAATGAGAGAAAGAATTGACCCAAGAGCTTATTGGCTGCTTGCTTGGGAAGGAGCTTAGAGGCAAGGTTACCGGAGCATTTATTAGTTAACTTGGAGTTGGAACTAGGTTCTTAGCTATGACCAAACGTTAAGTATACTTTCTTTAAACTGCTTTCATAAAAATATTATTGAAATTGTGTTAGACTTCTATACATAATGTCTCTGTTTGATGACAAGGTCTTTAAACATATTATTTATATATTATGTTACTTCTGTAAGTACTTTTTAATTGAAGGGAAAGCAAACGATTTGCTAAAGATTCGGGATAGGTGGTTGCATTTATTTGGATCGTTAATTCTAGGACATGGCTTGTATACGGTGGATGATTTTGGATACTACTTAACAAATATGTAAATATTTTTGAATTACGGGTTGCATCCCCTTGTGCTATGTTAATAGATTTACACTTTTTATTTCAAAACAAAAAAAAAATATTACTTCTCTAAGTACTTTTTAATTGTATCAATCTTCTTTATCCTTGTGTCATTACTCTTAGAATAAAATAGGGTTAGGAAGATGAACAGACTGAGGTTTCAAGTGTAAATGTTGGCCGTACATGATGGTGTATTTAGAGTATAGATACTCAACTATTAGGTCTATGATTTAGAAGTGTACCACAATTTTTACTTTCCTTAACAATACAACATTAGCACCAATAATAGAGTTGAAAAATTCACAAAATTATTCCCTTATTTGTGTAATTACCATTTACATTACTAATCGTAGGAAGCAATATTCCCGTGTTTCATCTCAATAATCCGTTTTTTATGCTCTTGTTATTTTTCTCTCTCGAAGTATATTTGTCGAAAAAGTTGGTGTTTTGTGATGCATTCATTGATCAAATATTTTACTAGAAAATTATTTAAGAACGTATTAATTGTTGACTTGATTTGAGAAAATTAAAATTTATTTTTTATTTATAATTTTTTTTAAAAAATACTCCAAATATGAAATAATAAATAAAATTCAAAATTTTTGTACGTTCTCATGTAACAACTAATAAGTTGTGTCAAAAGCGACTAGATCAAAATACCCTTTGTACTATAATGTATATTTCAAAGTAACTAAAAGTTATTTTTTATTTGTGATTTTAGAGAAATGCACTAAATATGAAGAATTTTTTTTCAAAAATTTTATATGTATTCATGTAACAAGTAACTTCGAAAGTGATTATTAGGTCAAAATACTTTTTATACTATAATAGAAAATGATAAGACCTTTTTACTAGTATCAAAAAAGACTAATTTGCTATAAGATTTGAAGAGATTATGAAAAATTATAATAGGGTGAAATTACAAGGATGTTTTAGATTTTCAATTTTAAATGCTAATTTATGTAAGGTGAATCCTTATAAAATTCTGATCTACCACCAAACGTCTGTAAAATTGTCGTATTGACTGAATCAATTTAGAGATTTTATTTTTCAAAATTCCACTTTTTTTTTTATATATATAAAAAGAAATACCAAACTATGTTCATCTTAATTCTCACATTTTGGAAGATGCAACCATAAACTAAAGAATGCCAACATACTGAAACTTCTGCAACTACTAATCATTTTCCTTAAAAAAAAAAAAAAACCATCCCGATTTCATACAATGATATTATCCGGTCAAGGCAGCAAGCTATAAATTTGATTAATCTCAAAACTTCGTTGCTATATCGGTATCACTGGTTTTCACTTTCCGCGTATTTTGGCATAAGCATTTGGAAGACATTTACAAACGACATTTTTGTTAGTCTTTGCTTCAAAACTTGGAGGAAGAGCTATACATACAGAGGTAATGTACAAATTGCAGACCACATTTCTGCTGTCTGTCTTCATGACTTTTGGTCACCATATCAATTTTCTTCAACAGCAAACCCTGCACGACAACCGTTAATGACACCAATCATCCTTCACCACTTTGAAACAGTAAGTATAACAATAATGAAGGATATATAAATACAGAATTATGCATCCATGTTGTTATGATAACAAGGACGAAGAGAGTCCAATAGAAAAATATGGGCTCCAGATGAAGTGCAGATAGCAGGCGGTAGGCCCAATTGACATTCTTTATTCCTTTTTCGAGAGGATGTATAGGTTGCTCGTAAACAAACTAGCAAAGAGTTCAGAATTGCTCAAAGAAATATATAAACCACAATGATCCAACTGACGGCAGCTTCTTAGTCGATCTCATCTTTGTATGAAAACATCATCAATCAAATCCACTATACATGTTTAATGGATCACTCCTCTCATCAAGATCATTTCAGCAGTTAGAGAACCGATAGGTACTGAAAATTATGCTGCTACTTTTGGCAGGTAGTAGACATTTTTCTCGGAGAATGCATTTACTAGATGTTTGCCTTTTAAAGAGCATGCCATAATATTTTCATAGCACCAGCTTAGCCAAAAGCCGATGATTCTTTACCCTTATGCTGTCTCAGAGCCCAAGTTCCAATAATGTCATTCAACATTGAGGAGTCATTTTCAAATAAGGATCTGTAACTTCACCGTTGCATTTAGTTCAGTTCTCATTCAATTCCTAATCAATTTCTAGTTTTAATTTTCATATATGTCGTGTTTATGTTACCAATACCATTGTTAATTCTTTGACTGTAGGAATACAACTGCTACCTTCAAATGTAGGAATTCAATGCCTACGATCAAGGAATTCAAGATTTGCTTCTGCTAACTCAGAAACAACAGATTATGCATGTTAAGATTAATATAAAAATCAGAAGTAGGAATTAAATATGAATTGAATAGAAACTGCCTAAAGGATTTAAACTAGGGATCTGAATCAACTATATCAAACCTTCTACAAGCCCTCTATTCTGAAGCCTTTTTCTCCATTCTCAAATTAACCATGGTAGGAAGCTCTTTTTCTCTTAAGAGATTGGGTAGCCATTACCATCTTTCTAAAATTTACAAAAACAAATAGCAACGATCTGCACCACCTTTTTCTGGGAAAATGCAAATTTTATAAGTTCCAGAACTATAAGCCTATAAGCTATTGCCAATCTCTGGCTGGAATCTCCATTATGACCAAAGAACAATTCCTTGCATCCACGGTAGCTCTTATTAGCAATGAACTCGGGCCAAAATCAGGTGTTCTGGCCTTTCCCAATGACAAGCTTCAGGAATATTTGATATTTTATATAATTGGCCAACACCAAAGACACATAGAGAAGCATTAAAACAGAAGAGGCAAAAAGATGATTCAACACAATGTTTTATTCCAATCAGACCTGTCATAGCAGCTTTCACTTGGACATAATACAAATTTCTGAAACTAAGAAACTAATATATCTGCAAAAAGCTGTAATGACTTAGCCCAGAGCTATAAGAACTCTTATCAGAATCATTAGTTTAAAGCTCCCTAAGAGTCATTCCAAAATCCAAAGTGAAAGGCAGCAACCTTGGGTGAACCATTGCAACTCTTTTACAAGCCTTACTAGAATAATCATCTCAAGCATTTCTCACAAAGCGCAACTAGTCATAGTGCAAGAAAAGCAATAATTTCATCTAGGTACTGTGTAGTTAAGAACATGACTTCCCTAACCTGATTACAACCAACACTAAAATAACGAAAAGCTTTGTAATCAAGTACAACTGTCCAAACACTTACTGCTAGCAAAAATCAAGCTTCTATACTTGTTAAATTATGATCAAACGAAGAAAAACTAGCTGTCACTAGTTTTGTAAGTATTCTTCGGATTTACAGATCCCAGAGTAAAGTACAAGTTTTAGTGTTTCGCTACTGTGAATAGAGAAATGCAGAATGCCCCACAAATAGATTAGTCCTGAAAATATTTGTATTCCCTAACAATTCCATGAAAGAAAACCAAAGAAATAAGCAGTTCACCAAATTAAGAAACTCAATCATGCAAAAATAAAAAATAAAAAATAATTAACAATAAACAAAGAGAATGCAGAATTGTCAAAGCAAGAAACAGATCAAATCCATACCAATTTAGGCGAGAAAGAAGACATCATCAGTCATCAGGACCACATACTGCAAAATCCTCAGCGGGGCGTTCCTAAAATCAAGTGCAGGCAACCTCAGCTCCCTAACCCTACACTCCCCATTTCCTCTCCTGGCTCGAACTCGACCCGGTTCCACTTTCCTGAACAGATAGAAAGAATTGGCACCGGAAAGCCTGCTGCTACCAGAATCTACAGATGGATTCTTCTTGGTCTTAAAAAGGGTCCATCCCATCCCAGCCAAAGCCCGAGAAAACGCCTCCATGGAATTAATTCGATCACCCGTTAACCGTGAGAACAGAGATATAGAGCAGCAATTCCAATTGCTACTAGGAATCTCAAATTCTGCCCCATTCGTCGGTTTATTTGGGGTAAAGAAAACCAGCTTGAAAAGCCCTTTTGAGAGTGAAACGAAGGAGCGAAGATGGGAGAGAGAGGAAGCAGAGATGGAAGGGAAGGAGAGTAAAACGGCATCGTTTGGCAGAGACCACGACAGTGACGACGAAAGCGACAGAGTCGACCACGATGATGGATACGACGACGACAACGGTGAAGCTGACGCGGAAGAAGAAGAGGACGTGGACGGTGGGTAGGAGAAAACGATGTGGGAAAGAGAGGGAGTAGGGTATAAATCCATACCCATATCTCTTGCAATGGTGGCTAATCTATAGGTGTCTGCAACAAGCTCTCTGGTTGGGAGGAAGAAGAGCAATGGCGTCCTGGTTTTATTGATGGATTTCTTAGTTTTAGTTGGTTCCTGAGGGGAATGATTGGAAGAACCGCCATCATCATCATCGTCATCACTATCCTGCTTGTAGTGATGGGAGTGAGTGAAATGATGGGAATTTAGGGTTTCTCCCAAGAGAAGAGAACGAACCAGCTTTAGGGGGAACATCTTGTTCTTCTTCTTTTTCTTCTTCTTCTTCTTCTTCTTCTTCTTCTTCTTCTTGTGCTTTACCTTTTGGTCGGTGTGAAAGAGTGATTAGGGCATCTTATGAAATCTTTTGACTAATCAAATTACTTCATCTCCCTGTAGATAAACCCTAAATACAACCTTCTACTCTTTTTGACATTCACATGGTCCCCATCTTCTACGGCTTCTCTTTCTTTCCCAAGAAAAATTGCATCCCAAGCAAAATCCCAAAATCCCTAATTGAGACGATTTCCAAATGGATTTACCTTTTGGTTCATTACATATTCTATCCACCTTTACTTTCTTTTAGGCTTAATTACTACACATATATATATATATACATATATTTAATGCGGAATGATACATTTACCTTCTTGTATATTGAGAAAGTAGTTATATAGAATATAGAATATATATATATATATATAAATGAATGAACTTAGCTCAATATATTAGGATTTATATAAAGATACATGTCCTGTTGAGTCAATTACTGAAATTGTGTTCAAAGTAATTTGCAGAGGATCTCCACCAGATTCTTCAAATAGAACCAACAGATTGTTGGAGACATTAAGAAATGATCGAGGTATATGATATCTGTCACATTTATGTCTTTAATTAGAAGAACAAAAATGTTAATAATTAAGTATACGTACATATATGTATATATATATATATATTTATACATGTGTGTAGCTTACAGTGTCTGGGAAGGGAGTCCTTTAGGGGTATGAAATGAAACCCAATAGCGACCGATGCTCTGTCCATTCACCCATGCTTCTCCTTTCCCCATGCTGCTAAGATTTAAGGCAACTGGATTTTCCCCCATTGGTGCATCAAACGCCGTCTGTAATTTACATGTTCTTACATTTCTTTTACTGTATAAAAAATTACTGTGAAGTAATTTGTTCTAATACATAAATTACTGAGGTTAAAACCATTAATCTAAAATGTATTTACCTTGTACCAAGTAAGAGATTGATCGTTGAAAAGAGTAATGTTACTGCTCCAATTTACATTACCCAAATTTTCCTCTTCGTATATTCCTAATTTCTCCCCTCGCAAACCCACCTGTTATTATATTTATTATCATTATTACAATAATTATTATTAATTAACATATTTAGTTAATTAATTTTGTTAATTATGATATACCTCATATCCCCATTCATAGTTTTCAAAATCATACGCTGTGGTTTCGTCCGAACACTGAATTCGTACTTCGGTTAATCCGGCATATCTTCTTTCGAGAAAAGACCCGGAATCCTGTTAATAAAAATTTTTAAATTAAATTTTAATTTTACAAAATTTAAAATCTTTATTTAAAAAATTAATTACCGGTAATCCAACCATAACACTAAGTATCGAAATATTATTAATTCCATTGTTCAGCGTAATTGAATTATCGATTGTAAATCCCTTCGAATTATGACTTCCATGTCCACCCCCTACAATAATAATCAATCACAGATTTTGAATAATTAACTTGTTAATTAAATTTCTATATTTAATTAATTATTACATAATAGTAGAAAATAATAAATTTAATTAAAATTACCTGCATAATTATCGTTAACGAAGGCATGTCCAACATGTCCGAGAGATTGAACGTGAAGTTGGGCATTAGAACACGAAGTATTGGATTGAAAGCTGTAATCATAAATAAACTCGTTAATTAACTATCATTAGTAAAAAAATTAATTAATTAATACAATCAATACCTAAAAGTATACCAAAGATAATCAGATTTATCTTTAGTTGTATTCATGTGTTCTAATAACTTATTTGCTCGTAGCGAAGAATTTAAATAATTTAGAACTAAGTCTCTGTACGCTTCCCATTTATCTTCTGCTTCAAAATTTATCTCGGGCGTTGTAATTCTCGTATTCTTCTTTTCCGTACTTACCTATAGTTACATTTCAAAATTTATACATTTAAATAATTAGATATAACTTAATAACCCATTGTATATGTGCATGTAAATAAATAATTGAAGTTAAATAACTTACTTTAGCAGTGTTGAAAATTAAATTTCTGCAATCTGATAAAATACTTATTGATCTTGGAAGCAACTTAAACCATGTGTCTCGAAATTTAGTGGTAAATGTGCGTGTAGGATCGTAGTTTACTAGAAATGCAACACATGCTCCACTTGGTTCTTCAAAAACATAGGCCTAATAAACATATCATACTTGAATTTATACAAGAATATATATATATATATATATATATAAGAAAATATATACAACATATTTATATATATTTACCTCTTGAAGTTTGCCGAGTGAGAAATTGGTCGGGACACCTTGTAGCAAAGGTGTGGAACAAAGTTTAATTGCAGCATGTAATTCCTTCATATGACCCCATTTAGGTTGTCTAATTAAACCTATATATATACATATATATATATATCCATATTAAACATGGCTAGTGTAACAAGTATATGAGTAGGGTTTATATATTGTTTTTAAATATTTGAATTGATATCTAAACATTAATTTTTTTTTTTTTTTCATTCGATACTTCTTTTTTCAAAATATATTTGCACGAATTCATATCCGTTAAATATCAATAATATTATTGGCAGAGTTGGGTATACGACAGTACCTAAAATACGTGATTGTTTTATTTGTTGTTAGATAAATTTTATATCATATATCATGTGTCGTGTTTTCTAAATTTAGAAGATCAGTTGATCGGTTTAAGATGAATTCATATTAGTTCTTTTATTATATTTTTATATACTGATTCATACAGTTTAGATTTATTCAATTAAAACAATCACGTGGTCAACTTCACTAACCGTATTATATCATTTAACGAATAAAAATTAATACAAATATTTTTTTTAAAAAAAATAAAATGAATGAATGAGAAGATAAAAAGATTAATTACCGTATTCGTCTAAAGGGGCTTGATCGTAATAACTTGTTATAACGTAAGCGGCTCCACTTCTTCCAAAATTGGTACCACCGTGGTACTAAAATTCAATAAACGAGAAATTAAATTGTAATTAATAGTCAAATAATTAATTTTCAAAGAGTTAATTTGAATTAGAAGGAACAATACCATGTAATAATTTACAAAGCTTCCATTCTTTGCTATGAAGAGTGCTACATGAAATGCAATATCTTCGGCAGATCTCATGTACGGTTCTCCACCATATACTTGATAACTTTACCAAATCAAATATATATATATATATGTATATATAATCATTAAAACATAGATTTTGAATTAATAATAATGTAAATATAAATTCAGAAAAACATACAAAGAGGTCCAATTCTCTGTCCAAATTTTAGGTTTATTGGGTGAATTTGGGCCAGGAAATGTTTCCCCACATCTCATCCCGTTACATGTATTAATCTGCACATAATTAATTTAAATTTTTATGATTAAAAAGTTAATTGTAATTAATTAACTTTAATTAATCAAAAATAATTACCACCGGGTCAGGAGCATCCGGTTGTTTGCACATCACCCAGGGGACACCGGTCTGGAGATCAACCGCCATTTTAGCGGCCCAACGAACGTAAACCGGTCCTTTCTCGTGAAACGCCGGCTCCACGTTTCCATATTCGTTCTCAATCTATTTTATTTTTAAAAATTAAAAAATATTATTATTTTGTAAAATTAAAATAATTTAATTAATAAATAGAGATTAATTAGTACCTGGGAGAGTATGATTGGACCACCTCGAGAAGCATACAACTTCTCTGACTTCATCAGATTTACTATTTTCGTCGTAAAATTTTGCATGTAAAACTGTTGAAATTAAAAATTATTAATTACATACGTGTGTGTGTGTGTACGTATATGTGTACGTACATGAATAAGAGATCACCTTGAAAGGTTCGTTGTCTGTTCGATAAACGACGCCGGGAACATCATGCAACCAAAAGGGTAACCCCCTGCGTGCACCTCAAAGTTAATTATATATGTATATGTGTGTATACACATATGTATATATATATATATATATATGTATGTATATGTATTTAGAGATTACGAACCCATAAGTCCATTCACTTTCGATGAAGGGTCCAATTCTGAGGAAAGCATAAAGGCCTTGTGCTTGGATTTCCTTGATGAATCTCACCAAGTCATTTCGTCCGCTAAAATCATACTGTAAAAAATTCACATTCAGTATATATATAGATGTATATGTGTGTGTGTGTGTGTGTATATTATTGAAACCCATATATGTATATGTATATGTATATGTATATATATTACTTGAAGAGGTTGAGGCTCGTGAAGATTCCAAAAGACGTAAGTTTCAATCACATCTACTCCTCCTTCCTTTGCTTTGCTTATCAAGGACGGCCACATCTGCAACAATTTTTTTTTTTTCTTCTATTAATTTTAGTTTAAAATTAATATTAATATTAAAGTTTAAAATAAACAACGAATTATAAATTAAAATCATTTAAAAAATATGTAATTAACGAAATTAATAATAATTTATTAAGGATTAATTTATGATTATAATTAACAAAATGCAGGCCCAGAAAACATGATTTTCTGTTGAAGACAGAAATTAAGGAAGAAAGTCTTAAAATCAGACGGAAAAAATAAGGAAACTTTTTGTCTCACGCGCAACGCGATGCCGATTCGAGTTTTTGAAATATACATACATACATACATACATATATATATTTATTACAAATATGTTATAATTTATATGTATATATGTAATTGTCGAATAAATTTTTAAAATTTCTTTGTAAGTAAAAAAATAAAAAATAAAGAAGAATCTCAAATGGCAAACTTATATTTATGGTAATTAATCTCCTAATCAAGTAATTAATATGATAAATATAACCATTTCAAAATATAAAATTTGCATAGATAATGACCAATAATATCATAATCTACTACTAGTAAAAATATAGAGAAAATGCAATTCGATTTAATTAAGAAAAATATAAATGGGTGTAAGTAATAAATGGGTGTGGAAATTAATATATGTATACATGATCATTGTTGGAAGCAACATAGTATATAGCACATATATATATATATATGTAATGAATTAAGAAACGATGATACTTGAAATATATGAATTGAATTACTTTTTATGTCGATGAAAATTAAGGGTTCGAGATGAAGAATATGTAAGGTAATTAATATATATATATATATATGTGTATATGTGATCGTTGTTGGGGGGCAGCATAGTATATAATGTATACATAACATATAGAGGAACAATATATATACATATACATATATATAAAGAAAATTTGATAATTAAAGAATAAGATCAAGAACTCGATTGTTCTTGTGTTGATGAAAAACCTAAGGAACCGAGATGAAGATTAATCTGTAATTAAATTAATTAAGCGTGATTAATTAACGAAGACTTACATCAGGAGTGCTGCGAGGATAATGAATAGAAGCTGAGAAGAAAATTTGGCGGTGACCATCCACCATGAGAGACCTTCCATCATACGTTACATCTCCTCCTCTCCCAATTCCCACCGCCGCTCCAAACACCCACAATATCATCACCCACATAATTCCCATCTTATTACAAACACCACTTCTATCTCCTATATATATATATATGTATATACACGCACCTATCTATACGTATACACAGATATGTATGAGTGTGGTTATGAATGAGCTGGCCAAGGGCTGGTAAGTGTGGGCTACCCTACACTATGTATGTCTATATATGTATATATAATAGAGAGAGAGAGAGAGAGATAAGAGTATAAAATCACTTTCTCATTCTCTTTAAAGACATGTAATCCTCTTTAAATGAATTTTCTTGATCTTTAATTTTTGTTTTCTTGGAGATGATTAGTTGTCGATGATCAATCGAGATAAGTTCAAATTATATACGTTAAAAGATATGGGTTTTACTCATATACAATGTGTTTCTCGTTATAGAACATTAATAATTTATGTATACGTATATATCTATATATAATATGTGTATAAGTAGAGTGTAAAGTGAGAAAAAACAAGTGTACAAGAAATCGAAAATCCCAAATCCGAAATTGTAAAGCAAGTCAAGTCGCTGTTGACGTGGCTGTCTTCGTAAGGCTTCTTTTATTTTATTTTCTTACTCTAAATAAAACGTTTTAAAATCATAATATTTCTATAAACTATATAAAAGTGTTTAATATATTCCCTCTAAATGTGACAAAATTTTTTCGCTTCCGTTTGAGTTTCTCTAATGTTATTCTAATGTGTTGATGTAACATATGACGTGTCAAATCATGTGTATATTAATTTTAAATTTATTAACACGGTGTCTATGTTAATATACATGTAGAACTCACGTTAGTATTTTAAGATAATAATAATATTGAAATAATTTTAATTCTAATTCTTCTTTTTTTATTATTGTAAATGATGCATCAAAGTACAACAACTCCATTTCGAGTACTCAGAATGGATTACTTCAAATTTATTAGTGAACCTATTCTCTAATCCACCACCCTCAAGCTTCTCAATCCCCTTTCTAGTAGTTAAACCATTTTTAACGAATTCTAAAAATACAAATCTAAGATGTAATTATTTATATCCATGACATATGGCTTCCCACCAATATCCATTCTCAACTTTGTCTTATACATATTTTCTTTGAACAGTTCCTACAGTCTCACCATACGGTACTTCTAATAAAATTGAACCACCTCCACTAGCAAGTCAAGTTTGTTTCTGCCTAATTTAGAAACTAGTTTGGTCTCCTCCGTGACTATAATAAATTTATTAGCAACAACCTCTACAATCTTTTTTACGGGGAAGAGCACTACCACTACTCTTGACAAGTTCAATATTAGTATCCACCTTGTCGACGTTGTAGATTGTGTATGGTCGATATGAGAATGTCGGTCAAGGACACAAAGGGAGTTATAAGAGAATGAACACGCTTTTTAATCCCTTTCAAGATTCGGATAAATACTATGTCAGAGAGCTCATCAGCAGAGAGAAGACTACTAATCTTGTCGATGATGAATGTGGCACTAGAGTTGGCAGTTAGACCGAGCACCATTCCAAATTTGACAGACTCCATGGCTTTATCGACGATGAGCATCTTAAGGTCATTTGAGAGTTGGCTTTGATTAAAATAGGCTTATAAAGGTGGGTGGTGGGAAAAGGACAAAGGTTACAATGGAGGAGGAAGCATTATAATGGAGGATAAAACAAAAAGGGAGAGAGGAGGGATAAGGAAGCCATTGTTAGGTTAGGACACAAACAATATTGAAAAGGAAGAGATAAAAATGCATGATATGAGTTGGGTCTGGTAAAAAAAGTTAAAAGGTTTATTGATATGGCATCCACGTGAACGTCTATGTAGATGCCACATCAACAAATTTGAAATAGATATGACGTGATTTATCTAAATTATTTACTAAGTTAGCAAGATTAGAAGTTGTCAGAGATAATTAACTGATAGAGAAAATTTTATAATTTTTTTTAAAAGTTTAGAGAGAATTTTAAACAAAAAAATACTTTAGAGAGAATGTAAAAATTCAACTAATTGGAATTTCGAGCGAATAACTCAATAATAGTAAAGTGAAAAATACTAAAATTTATTATTTAACGGAAGCAATTGAAGTTAGAAAGTTACATTCTTTGCATGTTTATGTAAAATACATAAATAGAGGCTATGAGAATACTTTTGAAACTTAAACAGAAAAAAAAAAATTAAAAATAAATATGGTTAATCTCTACTTGAAATTGACGAAGCATAAAAGATAATTCTTTAATTGGTCTCTTGCTATTAAAGATCCAGATTTTGGTCGTCCTGATCTGAAATGGTTAATAAATAATGAGTGAACTACATTAACTCAATAAAAATATCAACGTCTTACCACTTATATGAAAAGTAGAAGGTTTGTAAAAAATATAAAATAACCAATTGAGTCCACTATCACTAAAACTCAAATGCTATTGTATTTATTATTCGTTTCATTGAAAATGTTAGTATTTTCTTGACTAACCTGTAACTTCTCAATTATCATTCATTAAGATAAAAATCAGAATAATAATATAATTTCAATAGACTTATAACGTTTGACTCTTCACCTCCTTCCCAAGTCGAATTTCTTACCATGTTCATCTTTACTCTATCATTTTACCTTTTCCTACCGATGTTGCTGGGAGTCCATAGAAATTCTAATTACACGTAGATACGAACATTTTCTTTATAAACAAACAGTCGTCCTTATATCCCATCCTGTAATGGGTGCTATAATAAACAACCGTCTCAATATCTCGCTCGGTATGAGCGACACTATAAACTCTTAATCTTTTCTGGTATGAGACTTCTTAGCCCTGTATGACTGAGGAAAATGTTCACAGTAGGATTCACCATATGCATTAAGTCTATACACTCTTTCTCATGACACCCGATAAGCTATTTTCATTCAATATCATTAGTTCATGCATATTATTTCTTTTATTTACTATTCAGTCTCAAATGATATGTATGCTCGTATCTCCAAGCAAGACAAAGATATGAAATTTATATTTCAAAATACGATAATGAAATAAATATACATTATGCTAACCGAAACATATTATGCGCAAAATAGAACAACGAAAAACATAGATTAAGGCAAATAAATTGTAGTAATTTAAAACAGAATAAAGTAAAAAAAATAAGCACAATAAAACGACTGAAGAAATAATTAACACAATTAAATAAATATAGACTGATTAGTTATTAACTTAATCGACAACTTGTACTTAATTAATCAAGGAATTGTCAATTATCTAAAATTTTCGTTTATTATTAATTTAACTTTAATTTCACCATAACAGAAAAAATGGGTGAGGAATTTTTACTCTGCATCGGTGTTTAGAACACTGTTTTCTTCATTACGGTTCTCGACGATTTTCAGATCTTAAATTTCTTAAATTTTTATGATAATATTGAAACGTACGTTAAAATAGCGTAAAAATATGCAAGGAACGATGAAAAAAGGGCAAAAATCTCACTGGGAGTTGGGTTGGGGTTCTGGCGCGGCTGCGCTACCATCCTCCGTCACCTGATCCTCCTTCTCTGGTGGCTCTTTCTCTCGGTTAGATTATTTTTAATTGGTTCTTGGTGAAAATCTGCTTAAATCGTAGTTAGGGGGTGTTTCTCGTCAAAAGGAGGAAAAAATATATGCTTACCAGCAATTTCGGTCCTCTGGTGCAGTGACTTAGCCGAGCTCTATCGTTCCTTCCTCGCGATTTGTGGCTTCTCTAGGACACTCTACATCAAAAACACGTTAGGCGGCTAAGGGTGGAGAAACGGAAAGAACGGGAAGAAATTTCGACTTACTGGAGTGTTTTTTGTGTTCCGACACAGTGGCATTAACGTTCCTCCAGTGCTGAGTCTCCTTTCGGATGCTTTTCTTCTTCTTCTCCAGCGAGGCGTGTCGGCTAGAGTTTAAAGAGTCGGGTAAAAAGGTTTAAATATCTCACATCTCCTAATCCTGACTGTCCGTGTGGGTCGACGTGGAGCATTAGGAGCCGTTTAATCCCACTTATTTAGGAAACGAATCTGAACCGTTTGATTGAAGACATGCGGACCATTCGATCAAGCTTGTTCGAAGAATTGATCTGGGTTATTCGTGCACACAGGAGTGCCCCCGAGCCGTTCGATCGACCTGGCATGCAGATTGCTTGCGTAGAACCCGTGACAGGGTGATCCGCGCGGCGATTCGTTGTGCCGATGACTGGGCATACACGTGGTCTGTATTTTCTTTTTTTTTTTTTTTTTGCGATTCGGTCCTTGTTTTCAAATTTTTCTTTCAAACATACTCTTTTTATTTATAGTTAGGTTATTTATGTTTCAAAAATAATAATAATTAAAATTAAAACTTGTGTATTTATTATTATTTAAAAAAGAATTAAAATTCATCATTCTGAGCTTAATTCTCGGACTCGAAGTGTTACAGAGAACTTTGAAAATTTTATATTTTTTTAAAGAATAGTAGAATATTTAACCATTTTAAAAATATAAATAACCTAACAACATATGTCAAAAAAATAATAAATACATTTCAAATCTTATTTTTAATTTTTTAAATATTACAAACCAAAACCAATTCCCAACCCAATCAATATAAATTAATTAAAATACATTCGGAAACAAAAAGTAAAGTAAAGTAAACCAGACTAGCAGTCAAATACATACCCACAAAACCATTTTTCTCATAAAAAATCCAAAAATCTTTTCAAATCAATATTCAAATAACTTCTTTGAACAATAAAATATTAAAAAATTAAAAAGATTACATTAATATGTAAATTATTATTTTTAAAATTATTTTAAATTATCATAATCTTCTGATTATTTTTTTTTTATTAAAAAAAATAATATTTTTATTATCATAAATTAGAATTATATCAGTCGCTATATAATATTATATTTTAAATTAATTTTATTTTAAAAACAAAGAAAAATTTAATACGGATAAG
Source organism: Carica papaya (assembly GCF_054855325.1). Lineage (NCBI taxonomy): Eukaryota > Viridiplantae > Streptophyta > Magnoliopsida > Brassicales > Caricaceae > Carica > Carica papaya. The sequence goes on from NC_142314.1 coordinate 4,562,717, forward strand.
GGTTTGCCAAATTTAAAATTATTATAATATTATTTTAATTCTTAATTCCAAATGATATGATGCATAATCAATTACATTAGCGTCCACGTGAAGCTTTTTTGTAGTGGCCCATTTGGACCCAAGAATTAGAATATGCTACTCGATTCGGTATTGGACCACCTTGACCGATTGATAATTTGTGAAATTAATTACGTCATAATAACTACTAATTCTTCTATTAAATAAATATTTTGTTTCAAGTTTTTGTGCGACAAAACTAAATTAATTCCCACCTAACCAACCCATTCCTTGATGTACAAGAAAAGCTTCAAACTCTGACCTTATCCTTATTTTGCAATAATATTTTTATTCTTTTATTAAATATGGGTTTTAGTTCTAAGTATAAATTTTACGTATTAATTACCAATTAGTATTTTTTAAAACGTTTCAGTAAGAAAAGAGTGAAATTTTATATATTTTTTTTAAAATAAAATTGTAGTTAAAGTCCAATTATATATTTCATATATATTATTATGTTATTATTAGTATATAAAAGATACTTAATTATCAAAATATATTAATTTTTATTTAAAATAATACGTAATTAATTAATTAATTTTTTTTTTGAAGTGAGGAAATGATAAAAAGAAAATACAAAAGCCGACATGTTAAAAAAAGAAAAAAAAAAAAAAGTCAAAGTCGGCAACTCAACTGTACTAAATGATGAAGAAGCTTCCCGGAACCAAAACGACACCGATTCATTTCACCAGGACATACAACAAAAATATATATCCCTATAGTTGACAGCGACCTGTTTTTGTACCAGTTGTCTTCTGGTTTTTAAAAAGTGAAATTTAAAGAAACGGCGGCTTTTGATTTTTCCAGTTTATCGCTCGCTCTCATTATGTTTGTTTCTTATACGTATAGATTGTATGTATAGGTGTACGTATACAGCCTTAATTACAAGAGTCAAATCCAATTAGCCACCAAACCCATTTTCATTTTTACGAGTCCATGGTAATATTAACACACCCATTTGCCCACTTTGGAATTATTTTTAATCATTAACCCAACTACTAAACATTAATTAATTAAGTAATTAATCAACTAATTAATTAATTATGATAAGTGAGAAGTGTCCAAGCAACTTACATATCGAACTGTAGTGAGTCAATAATTCACTGCTTTTTCAACGCTGATTCTAACCATTTTCACTCTCTTTACTTTCACTGCAAAGTAAAATTTTAAATATATATATATGTATATTTGAGTTTGTAACAACTGAATGCAAACGTTGCATTAAATTGACACATTCAGCTGCATATGTATATATAGATATAAGTATATATATTTCACATGCACGTGTGGATTATATATGTGACTTCCAAGGTTGTAAACTTGTTCTAACTTGATATACAAATTTTGTCCCATACATACATACATATATATATATGTATATTAAGAGAAGTAATAATATTTTAATTATACATTCTGCAGCTCGAAAAAGTGGAAGCATTATCAGAATGTTGAATTGTCTCGCACGTGCACACACACACACATATATATATATATATGCACATATATTCTGAAGATTACATCAGTCTTTTTATTCTTAATTTATTTTTTTTTTCCACTTAAATTCTTTTTAAAATATTCATCCCAATGTATAATAATAATAATAATTTATTTTGCAAATAACTGTAATAAAAAAATGTACTGTTCTTAGTAAATCATTGTATATTATATATATATATATATATATTTTTTTTTTACTGAAAGGAATGTGGGACCCGCATATAGAAGACAAGTGGGGGGACAACTGTGGCCGACACAAAGATTCATTGGGGACTTTTCTGTTTCTTAATTTTGTTTTTTTTTTTTGTTTGTCGTTTTGAATTTTAAGGTAAATTAAGGAAATCCAACGGAGAGATGACGTTAGTTTCCGTTGAACATGACGTGTACATCAAATCCACCGTTGAAACGAGTTATGATCTTCTGCTCTCAATCTTATCCCTCGTTCGTACGCCCTCGAGTTACATTCCAAATCTTTTTCCTAAAAAAATTTATTAATGATTAATTATTAGCAAGTCTAATGATTAAGATCTAATTACTTGAATTAGAATTTTATTAAAAATATAAAATTTATTATTTTATAATTTAATATGCACATAATATTAATTTAATAAAATATAAAACAAAATATATATAGAGAGACACGTGGCAGAAAGTGGATGGATTCGAAACATAGGTGCAGAAGCAGAGAATTAAGTGGATGATGACTAAGAAGTCAATGGACGTGGCATTGACTGTCAACGAAGATTTTTAAAAGCGTCCAACTCGAGTGACGAAAGCAGTGACAGAATCACATTACCGCAATAAAAACAGTCGTCTACCGGCCATTAGAACGCCACGTGTCCCTCTCCACGGCGGCGTTCAACCTAGCAAGAAAAACGGCAGGCTTGAGCTTCTGTATCTTTTCACCCCACGTTTTTGGGACCACACACGCGCTGACAATACGTGCGGCCCACGTGTGTAAAATTCCTCTTGACAAACTTGCTATAAAACCCAGAAGACTCATTCAGCTTCATTGATAATTCGTCAACAAGAACCAGAAGCAAACCCTACCTACTCTCACCACCACCACCACCACCACACAGAGAAAGAAGAGATTTTGCAGAAGAGAAATGAAGGGAGGAGAGATTGAGTTACCTCCAGGTTTCAGATTTCACCCCACTGATGATGAATTGGTCAATCACTACCTTTGCAGGAAATGTGCAAACCAGCCTCTCGCAGTACCTATCATTGCCGAAATCGATCTCTACAAGTTCGATCCCTGGCAACTTCCAGGTATATATATATATATATATGTATGTATGTATGTATGGAGCTCTCAATATTTCTTTATTACCTTGGATTTAGAACACTTGGCAACTGGTTTTTGGTGTTTTAAATCCTTTCCTCTGTTTGTTGATCGAGCTCGATTTCACGGATTAGAGTTTTCAATTTTAATCAACGAAGCTTCCAATTGACAAAATCATCATAATTCTCTCTCTGTTTCTTATAATTACTGTACAGTGAATTGAGAATTTACATTAATGATGAATGATTTTGATTCAGGGGTTGCGCTGTACGGAGAAAAGGAGTGGTACTTCTTCTCGCCAAGAGACCGGAAATATCCGAACGGGAGTAGGCCGAACCGGGCGGCTGGAACCGGTTACTGGAAAGCAACAGGGGCGGATAAACCGATTGGGAAACCCAACACATTGGGCATCAAGAAGGCACTCGTCTTCTACGCGGGAAAGGCACCAAGAGGCATCAAAACCAATTGGATCATGCACGAGTATCGCCTCGCTAATGTTGATAGATCTGCTGGCAAAAGAAACAACTTGAGGGTACCTTCTTCTTCTTCTTCTTCTTCTTCTTCCCTCTGTGGTTTAATTTCCCAAAATTTGATGAGTTATAACATTGTTTTCCTGTTCTGTAATGCAGCTTGATGATTGGGTATTGTGTAGAATATACAACAAGAAAGGAAGAATAGAGAAGCACGATTCTTTAAGCTACCCAGAAGCGGTTGAGCAGAAGCCAAACATTCTGGGTTCAGTCCACAACATGGTCCGTCCAGTAGACCACATGGAAGCCTCTGATTCCATACCCAGGTTGCACACTGAGTCCAGCAGCTCGGACCAGGTGGTGTCTCCAGAGATGAGATGTGAGACAGAGGTTCAGAGCCATCCCAAATGGGAAGACTTGGGTTCATTGGATTTTCAATTCAATTACTTGGATGGGTTTCAAGATGACCCTTTTGGGAGTCAGGTCAACTTCCCTGTTGATCAAATATCCCCATTTCAGGACATGTTCATGCTCCTACACAAGCCATTTTAAAGCTCATTGCCCTTACTCACACGCCCCTAAAACATTAATATATATATATATATATAAAAAAAAAACATTTGGGTAGCTAGCCCATCACATTCTTATATATCTGAAGTATATAGACATATTGTAGAATCCATAGGAGATTCAATGGTCGGTGGGGAAGAACAAAGATTGTGTATCAGATGCGGACTGGTGTATGATAACATGGCTGCAGTTTGACTATAATTGGTTGACCTGAGCCGCTGGCGAAATCCGACGGTAGATGATGATGTTAATATGTGATGTAATGTTAGACTAGGGAATTCTTTAGTGGAAGAAAATTTTTTCATTTATACCACAAAAAGCATAATGCAAAAAGCAAAAGCTGAAGCTGGAATTCTCAGTCAAACTTTTTGTTTTTCCTTTCTGTAAATTGTGATGTGGATGGGGGGATTAACATGGACAGAGGTCAACGTCTGATTTAGATAGGATCACAGCATTAGATGAGGACTTTTTGTTAGTTCTCAAAGCGAATTAATTATGTATGTCAAATGTAAATTCTCTTAATTGTATGTAGCATTTGAGCAACACATTACAGTGGAAGAGGCAATTTTATGAACTAAACTAACAATTATACATCATGGACTAACATGTCCTGGATTATATACCTTATCAGTGTACATACAAATGATTATATTCTACAATTTTTACTCCTCCTGTGATAGTTTCTATGTGGATAGAGGTGATAACCCAAGTGCACAGTATAGAACAGTATAAATAACATCCTTTCATATTCATCAAATGTTGGTAGTTCTGGACTTAGGAATCTGATCACAGTTTGCTCCCACCCATCCGATTGCTTGCTTTTCATTGTCGTAAATCACCATCCTATCTTGCATCGATATATCTGTTGGAATAACAAAAACAAAATTTGTTTTTAACCCACAAAAGCTGCCAGTTTTCGTATTTAATCTCAGGGATACGGAGAACCTATTTACCTCCAATGAGGTTTATGTCTTGCAACCCAGCTTCAGTGCCATTCAGAATTCCCAAGCAAACATTTCCCTTCATCTGCAGCCATACATTATTACCACTCTTGATTCAACTAAGAAAATCTGATAACAAAAATGAGAAGCAACAAGTGTATATGTATTTAAGATGGTAGTTACTGATATTATGAGATAAGACTCGGGGTGTAATTCGAAATGAGTTTTGGATCTCCATCCCCTGCTGAAGCTTAGGGACAAAGACTTGAAGTATTTCTTGACTTCGCGTATATTTTTGAAAGGTTTACGCCCTTTCCAACAGAGTGGGAGGGTATCATCGTCCGGAGCTTCTTTTAAGGGCTTTCCAGTTAGTTCTCGCTTTATCTATACAAACAGAAAGAACAAATATAATTAACTGAGGTACAATGAATGAAATATTTAACTCCATGGTAATAATTCAATTATGTCTTCTTAGTTCAACACCAGAGATTGGAGGATTAAGTTAAATTGTTTCTTACTCACCAAATATGTTAAAGCTTCATATGCCTGCAAATTGAAATAAGAATAGGAGCTTCCACTGTCAAAAACTACGAGTAGATTTTTAATCCCAGTGGTTTTCCCACCAAAAGTGAGTTCAGCATCCCCAAGTGAATAATGTTGACTAGACATTAAGAGAAAAAGAAAAAAAGAAAAAAAGAAAATAGCAAGAGGCACATATTAGCCATAATGAAGAGAAGATCGTCATATAATTATAATGAAAAACAGTGGGAACTGAAGACAGAAAATGAGAAAGAATTTATTACGGATGGTTGCGAGACATGGATGTCCAAGTTACATGTCTAGAATCATAAAGATCATCTCCAAAGAAGAGATATCCTCCTTCTCGTCCGCTCAGACAGTGCCCGACAACATTCTTCACCAAACCCTGCCCATGAAGCTGTGAGAGGATGCTGGCTTTTCCTTTTCCCAGGCCAAGCACACCATCTAAGGGATGATGAGATGCACCAGGAAGTTGATCATACCCACATCTGTAAAACAAGGTTCAGGAACTTTTGTCTGAAAAACCTTCCACTTCTCACCTCAAAAATTTCATGTACCACAAATATGAAGTGCCAAAAAAAGCATAGCCATGGAAGTACAACAAGCTATAATATGTTTTCAGTTCAAAACACAATAGAAACTAAACCAAATTTACTTGAAGAAAACAGGCAGTAAACAAACCCAAGTGCTAAACGAGGTTTAATTCGTATTCCGTTTGAGTAGTTGAGTGCAAAGACATCTCTGAGGAGAACACCAAGGGATGATCCTCCATCTGCATACTCAACTTCATAATCACATTGCTCCGGGTCTTGACATTGATGATTACCCGGTGAGTGCAAGGCAATACAGAGAGGGTCATTAGAAGGTACAAGATCATTGCTTGGTCGGTACAGGGGATGAGGTGTCTGCAATAAGTAAGATCTATAAATTCCAGAGGATTCTTCAGAAATTAGTTTTAAGTAGAATGACTGCACACATGATTTCATAAAATGAAAATGTGGGATAGGGGAGAGGGGAAGTCAACTAAAATCCTAATTTGTCAAGACCATGTAAAGAGTTCCATTAGGAAAGATGATTTTAATTTTATTCCTTACCTTTTCCATTCACTGTTAAAAGACAAAATGGGAGCGCAAATCATTAAATTAAAGCAAAAAAAGAGAAGGGTATAATAATGGAGAAGAAAAAGATTATGTATGATTGTTGAAAAAGATATAAAGAGGGAATTTATACCTCGGTACAGGAGACACAGGGAGCATCACACTGCAACCATGTGAGATCACTACCAGTGTCAAGATCCAGAAAGTAGGGTTTTGGTGGGTGACCTATATACAGGGTGACATTATAGTACCTGTCCTCAACACCCAGGTAGAGAAGAGAAACAAAAAAAATTAGAATTGAATGACAACCCAGAATAAAACTGATCAGAATATGAGTTAATGTCATAAAAAATTGAAGTAATGGGTGATGGTTCATCTATACTTCTAAGAAATATGCAGGTGTATATGTTCGTCCTCTTGCGCATACACACATATACATACATACATATATATATATATATACACACACACATAAATACATACCCAGTTGGATAAACATTTCCGTGAACTGGGAATACAAGGGAGGAACCGGCTCTATTGAGCATCATAGACGACATCGTTTCGGTTGGTTGTGCTGATTTCCTCCACCATTTCCGATCAGAAGCTAAAGAGAAGCCCAGAAACAGTGATAGCATCAGGAAACCCAGCCAGCTCCTCCCATTTCTCATCTTTTTCTTTTAACTATTTTCTTTAATATTCTCAAAAAATAATTTAATTAATTTTACTGCACCGAGTGTTCGATAAAAAGACCAGAAAAATCCTTTTAAAAGAAAAGGGCAGAGCCAATTTACTGTTATTGGCTTTTTTGTGTATGAGCTAGACAAGTCAAAGTTCTTTAAGGGGTATTTAATTGAAGAAGATGAATGTATTTTTCTTGGAAATCAAGAAAATTTCTTCATGGGTATTGCTTGTGAGTCTGAATTTTGTTAATTACCTTGCTTTTTTATTAGGTTTTGAACTTCATAAGATTTCTTCTAATCATTGTACTGATTAGGTTCTGGATTCTTTTCCTTCCATTGAAAAACAGGAGGATTGTAATGGTGGGTTTGGGAAAAGATTCAAGATTATTAATTTCCTCTCTATTTTTTTTTTGTGGGTCATAAAATTGAATCAAAAGCTAACTATTTCATAATTCCTATAATTAATAAAACAATGACAAAAGTCAACAATTTCTTTTAGCAGTAGTTTCTAAGAACCTTCCTTGAACACAAAAAACAACAATCTCCTTACTAAACAAACAAATTGATGCAGACAAAAAAAAAACAAAAATCCAAATATTGCTATTTGTTGATCATCTAAAATCCTAAATGTGTTAGTATTTTCAGTAGTATTTATATATTAGATTTAGTAATTCTTTATTTTTATTAGCTATATAATATTTTTTATTTAATTAGATTTAGTAATATTTTTATTAGCACTTCCCTCAGAGCTTTTTGAAAGTTTTATTGGACTATCTTGAGTTAGATTTTGACATTTCTAAAACAAAAAATTTTTCAAAGATAAAAAATTTAATTAGTATTATTTTAAATTATGTGTTTATATATTTTCAAAATATATTCATGTTTGTTTTTTAAATTCTAGTCATATTTTCCTGGTAATCTACAAAAATTAAATATGATTTAACATTTATTTCAAAAATTAAACTGAAAGTAACAAATATAATTTTATAACAAGATAGATATGATGTAATTAATATTATTTTGTTTAAGAAAATTTAATATCTTGTTGAAGAAAACTCATTGAGGAGAGTATTTTAATTCATTTACAATATTAAGAAGGCTGTTTTCATCTTTTTATGTATTTTCTTAGCAATGATATAATACAATATAAAACCCATTTATAATTCTTAGACAAATATTCAGTATCTACATATAATGCATCCTTAAAATAACCATATTATAATGTTTTTAAAGTAACTCAATCATATTAAACTACAACATAAACCCTTAAAGTTAAAATTTTCAATACATTTGTTGATTAGAGAACACTATCCATGAAATAGATTTTTTGCAAAGAATTCATGAACACTGAATAGTTTTCATGGTAGATTCCATATAATTTACAATTTGAAAATCTCTTTATCCTAAAACTCCATATAAAAGATCTATGTAACAGTCTCATTATAACACTTCCTTAATCTAATTCCTTACAGAATTGTAACAAACTCCATATGATGCTGAATTACAAGGCAAACAACAATTTTATATTAACTGACACATCAAAACTGCATTTAAGAGGTCTATCTTGTCACTGAATTCAAGGCTGCGTTGCTATTGCTTCTGAGCATTCAGCCAATAACGCCCAGGAGTTCCAGTTGCAGCTGATCTTGCCCTAGTAATCCTTCCCTGGACTAAGTCAGGAGGTTGAGTCAGCGGGATATTCTGTAAAACCAATGATTCCTCCAAAGATGCAGCTGCTTTCGGTTTTGTAATCCTCCCCAGGTTTGAAATTTTTTCTTCCGGTAATTGCTGGAGCATCTTCCTTGATAGGAAGAGTGACGCGTTCGACGTTGTACCTTGTTCTGGTGTCAAAGGATTGTCTTCACTTTCATCTTGCAGCTGCTTCTCTTCTAGATAAAAATGACGCTGAGAAATCGACAAGACACCTACATTTGTACCTACCACTGGTTTCAGTTTAGAAGGCCTTCCTCGACGTCTTTTCTTATGCTGCTGCTCATTTTTCAGATGATCTGAGAGCATGTTTACCTCCATAGTAACATCTGTCTTTTTCTTTGGTTTAGGAGGCCTCCCTCGGCCTCGATGCTGCAACTGCTGCTGCTTATGTTGAGACAACTGATCTGAGGGCGATGGTTCCCCCATAACACAATCCATATCACCCCTTAATTTAAGAACATTTGCTTGATCTTGAGATCCCAATTGCCCCTGCTGCTCATTTTTCAGATGATCTGAGAGCATGGTTACCTCCATAGTCACATCTGTCTTTTTCTTTGGTTTAGGAGGCCTCCCTCGGCCTCGACGCTGCAATTGCTGCTGCTCATGTTGAGAACAATGATCTGAGGGAGATGGTTCCCCCATAAAGCAATCCATATCACCCCTTAATTTAAGAACATTTGCTTGATCTTGAGATCCCAATTGCCCCTGCTGCTCATTTTGATGGAGGGATTGAAATGATTCTGCCATGGTTTTGTGGGAGGCCAATTCAGGCCTGGAAGGGTCTTGGTCCTCAGGCTGCAGTTGTCCCTTCACATGCTGGTTCTGAGTAAATTCCTCAACTGCTGCAAGATCAAGGCATTCAGAACTCTCCTGAACTTGAATACCCATAAGAAGTTGCTCAGAAACAGGGCTTGAATCAAGCGAAGTTGTTTCTGGCTGGCATGTGAGCTGCTCTCCTTGATAATTGCATCTTAGTTGTTCCACTGGACAAGATGAATCATCCACATTCCGGTTACCAACGAACAAAAGCATTTCAGAAGTTAGAGGCTCCGGCTGATGATTAAGATCCGGTTTTAACGAAGCATGAACCAAATCAGGATCAGCAGTAGCAATAGTGGAAACAGACTCGAGTTCAGATAGCTTAAGGCCCCAGCTATGATCTTTCGCTGGTTTTCCTTTTGGATGTCCTTCAAGATTTTCTAGTCGATTCTCAGTCTCAAGTTGCTCCAAGTTCCTGCGTGACACATTTTGATAAGTTTTCCGCATTGCTGGCCCAGAGAGGGCCATTTCTCTTCCGACGCCAATGTTTTGCTCCAATGTTTTAATTGCCTGAATCCTTTGCTGCCTTTCCATTTTCATCCCCTTGTCAAGCAATGATTTATCAGGCACATCAGAGGGAAAACATAAAGATTTTGATTGGCATATGGATGTATCCCGCGGATCGCAACAGAGATCTGACTGCTTCTGTCTTCCAAGTGACTGCTCCAATATAGCTATTTCAACTTCTGGAGGCCTTTTCAGATTTGGAATCTTAATATTCTGTTTCTGCTGGTGCAGAGATTGGTCTGTATGTGCATCTAGAAAACTTACCATTGGTTTTAGCTGGTAGCTGACGGCCTTCTGCTGGCCATTAATCTCTCCTTGCTTCTCTTCTTGAATTTCAGAGGTAGACCCCATCACGGGATTCCATTCCCTGCAAGGCCTTGTTGTTTGCATTAATTCCCCTTGGAAAAGTTCTGTCTGCTTACCTCTCACCTCAACTTCGCTAAAAGTGCCAATAATTTTAATTAGCCGTCCCCCAATCTTATTTGCCTTCTTCAACATTTCTACGCACCCTTCCTATACCAATCAAATAGAAATTTTTTTTCGAAAAAGAAAAGTACATTAGAAATTAATCAAGTGAAACAGGATTTTTGTATGATGTAATCCACTTTCTATCTCACCTTTGATATGAGTAATGAACCAGAAAAATCAAGACTCTGACTTGTGAGAGACAAACTAGGGCCAGCCATAACAGCTCCATCTCCCTCTTGCTTGTTGGTAAACTGTTCTAGCATTTTTCTATTATTCAACAAGAAAAGGAAATTCACGAATTATCATAACTTCGTCAGGACAGAAATAAATGAGAGCTCATAATAACAATGGCTCACCTAAGGTCAAGAATGTCAGAGTATAATTTCTGTTGCTGTTCCTGAAGTCTTTTTTGCTGTTTGCTTATTTCAATTTGAGCTTCCATTTCGTTCTGTTCAATCACTTGATTTTGCATTTCCCAGGATTGCACTTGTTCTTCAAAATCTTTAATTTGTAGATCTTCTGGTTGACTTTTATCTTCAATTTCAATTTCTTCCCTCAAATTTTTTTCTTCATAACGCAGCTCTTGAATCAGATTGCCTTCCTCTTCTTCCAAAAATACTACCGTAGTTACTTCATGGTTCTCTTCTGCTTGATCCTGCTCTTTACTGTGCATCTTTGGTACACCAACTTGCTGTTTATCCAATCCATTTTGCAGGTGATTTTGTTTTTCTTGGGTCTGATATCTTTTTCTACTCATTTTATTTCCCCATTCTGTTTCATTTCTTTCACTGCTTTCTTCAACATGCTCACCCATCAATTTAACTTGGCCTTGTTCCTTGATTGCTTTACTTTGTTGTTCTTCCATTTTCCTTAGTTCCTCGGTGCTCCTGAATCCTTTCTCATGTGTAGAGTTATCTTCATTCATTTCCATAATCCCATGTTTATTCTGTTCACCTGACCGTTTAAGTTGGTCTTGTTCTTTGATTTGTTTCATCTGTTCTTCTGCTTTTCTTTGTTCATCAGAGCTCTTGAATCCTTTCACATGTGTAGGGTTCTCTTCTTCAGTCCGTTCTGCTTCTTGCTCATTTTCTATACTTTCTCCTTGTGTTAGGCCAGCAAACTCTTCAACTTGTCTTCTGCATGCTTGATTTTGCTCTGTCACAACTCCAGCCTCCCTTTCTTCAACCAGGCTTTGTCCACAATTAACTTCTTTCTTATGTGGTTCAATTAATTCCATTGCCGATTTTTGTAATGGATTGCCATCCTCAAGATCTTCAGATTGAGGTAAAGCTTCTACATTCTGTTCTTTGCTTTCAGATTTATTCTCCACTCCAATTAGTAAATTCTTCTCTGCTTCAATCTTGCGTCTACCAATTTTCCTACTCCTGGAATGCCTTCTCACTTGCTTGTGCCCCTTCTTTACCTTACAATGAGAATTAGTATTTGCAGAAGGAAGCCTATAACAGCTCGTAGAAGCACGGATTATTTCTTCTTTGTCAACAAGATTTTGTAAATGATGATGCAATAGACCTGCATGAGCACAAGGTAAATCCTTATACTCTGCCTCAATGAACCTTGATATTGCTTCCTCACTGGATCCTCCATCCTCATTCAACTCGGAAATCGCCCTCCATATCATCTATGCAGAACAATCAGAAATACAATCAAGATAATAACAAATGAATAAGTATTAACTTCATATGCAAATACTGCCGGAGAGAGTAATACAGCAGCATATGTTGGGTGGTCGGGAATGTGAGACAAAGGAAGCCTCGAGAGGTTTTCTTGAATGAGCTTCATATTGCACGGTATAGAAGGATTTGAACGTGCAAGCTGGATCATCGTAGCTCTCAAATTCTCCAATTTTCGTCTCTGCACATGTTAAAGGTGTTGTCAACCAAATTTGTCTAAATTCATACCACATGCCAGCCCAACAAAGACCAGTTCATTCTAAATCACTTGAACTGTTTGCCGTCTAAGGTAATAAGTTAGAAAGCTAGAATTTTGTGTACAAGTATGATTGACTATTTGGCATTAACAGACAATACGGCATTACCAGATACAAAGGGGACCAAATTAGGCCAATGGCTATTTTCAGGCCTGCTTCAACCTTTTTCAACCAATCTATCTAACACTAAGCAAAGCTTTAAGATCAATTAAGGATTGAAACTAATAAATTAAATTAATCCAAGCTATTAGCATCAACATTCCGAAAAGTAAAAAATTCATCAATGACAGACTCTAAATATTGATGGTTGAATGTTTTCCTGGAGGTAAGCACTATAATGACAAAAAGAAGCAAAAGAACATTTGAATTAGGACCAGAAGGCATTAGAAGAATTTAAGTGAGTATTTCGGACGACTCTAACTTCTACTGTGTTTTAAAAGTACTACTAAAATAGTTGTTGACTAAAAACACTTTTAATCAAAAGTTGTTTGGTCTTGTATCAATGATTATAAAAATTGTTATCACTTTAAAAAAGCATGATGAATTAGAGCATTAAACTGCAAATACGCACTAAAATGAAGGATTTTTTCTCTAAATCTTGGTTGAGTTTCAGTAGAAATATTTTGTGTACAGAATGGTAAGAAACAGACTTAGGGATACCAGAATAGCCATGTGCAAGAACAGGTTGTAGTTATCTATTTCGACCACTGCTTCACATGTGTGGCGTGTAAATAGCCAGGAAAAAGAGCTTATTCCAAGTCTCAAGTTCAAAAACTTTCAATGAAGAACAAAACCGAAACCTTTTTTACTTTATCTAGCATCTGGCTCAAAATAGAAAAAAATAATGGATAAGGTTAGAAATATATATTTTCTATCAACAAAAAGAAAAGATTAGAACGTTAATAAATATTATTTTTTTAAGAGAAGTATTATTAGAAAAATAGAGAGAAAAAGTACAACAGGATGGACAATTTATCCGACAAAAAATAAAAATAGAGGAAAACCGAAAACATAAACAACTGGCCAAGTCCTACGTAAAATAGAGAATGAAAGCACAGCCGCCAAATAATCAATAATGAATATCCTCCAAACCATAAATGCTTATGCCACTTCAACAATCCAATTTAAAATTTTAAATTCTCATTGTTTTTTTCCCAAATGAAACATTACTTATTTTTAAGAAAGTTGCCAATTTAAAGTCCAAATGACTATTAACAGTTGCAACTTCCTTAAAGTTTTGCAATAGAACTGTTAAGAAAACACTACTTCTTTTGGCCACTTCAACATTCCAATTTAAACTTTTAAATTCTCATTTTTTTTTCCAAATAAAACACTACTTACTTTTAAGAAAGCTGCCAATTTAAAGTCCAAATGACTATTAACAGCTGCAACTCCCATAAAATTTTGCAAAAGAACTGTTAAGAAAACAGTGGAGCTCAACAGGTACAAGCTACCAGATTTTCTGCTTAATTTATGAATTAACATCGGCCGTATACCTTTAGACTGATCTCAACACACACAAAAATACAATTTTTGAGAAAAAGTAGAAATCTATAAGCTGCTAGATTTTCAGCTTAACTTGTGAAATCAACCTCAGAAAATATCCCTTAGACTAATCTCAACATCAACAATAGTTCTATATTTGGCCATGGTTACAGCCAATTATATTAATCCAAGTCAAGTACTCAATCAAAACTAAATTGAAACTAACAAGAAAATGGAAAATTTAAAGTACTTGAATTAAAATCATTAATCCCAGAATCAGAAAAAATAGAGTACAGAAAATAGCAACAATAGACTACAGAAAATTCCTCGAATTTTTCACCACTAATGAGTGTTTAACAGAATCAGAAGACAATGACAGTATATAACAAGTAGTAAACCTAAATGCACAGTGATCGTGTAAGACAACATAACATTCTTCGAAGGAGAACTCAAGAAGAAGGAAATTCAATCAATATTACGAACCGATAACTTGTGATTAAAAACAATAACTAGAGGAACGGAGAGCAGGGCTGCAAAGAAACTAACACGAGAGTCTCCATGTTCAGTTTCCATTACTTTTGGATCATCAAGGGCCTCCATCGGTTGCCCTTCACTGGTTCTTCTTAGTTCCTGCAATAACAGTTACACAAAATTCTCATGAAACTCAAAAAATTAGGATCGCATAGAGAGAAGTAAACGATAAAACTCAGATGGGTATATAAAAAGAATAAACGAAAAAGACAATGAGAGGAAAAAGCAAGGGTTCAACCATGAAAGGAGACTTCAGTAGAGACTGAGACGGCAGACGGCAACCATAAACGGCGGTGAGACGAGGAGACGAAAAGGGTGAATACGATTGGAGAACGAGAGGGTTTTTTTTTTTATTTTTATTATTATTGTTAAATGGGGTTTAGTTTCGTAATCCTAAAATTAAATAGATAATGCATGAGATAAATACATTAAATAATTACATTTTTTGGGTATTATAAAAAAATATATATATTACTAATTATATTAAATTGGTTTATGATAATTTAACTAAATTAAATAATTTTTTGCATATTTTATTGTGTGTTAAATTAACCCTTCAAAAATTATATATTAATTTTAATATTATTTCTTTTTGTTTATTAAATGAAAAGTTAATATTTTTATGCCACATCTTTCCTCTTCTTCAAATTATAATAATAATTTTTCTCTTTTAATTAATATATTAAATAATAAAAACTCATTTTTTTATCTTATTCAAATTTTTTTTAAAAAAATATCTTCCGTCGTATATGATATAATTAGTAAAATATAAGAATTTTATTTACATCATTCCAATAACTTTTAGCTCGATTTTTATATTTTTTTTTAATGTTGAATTGCGACGAAAGTAACTTAAAATTATACTATTAATTTCATGCAAGTTTATATTTAATTGCATTATTGTGCTTATTTTATATTTTACAAGTTATCATTATTGAAGATAATAATTACATCACCTCTGAAATGATGGTATTACAGCAATGTCTCTCTAGTACATTATATCAAACCGACTTATCGGATATACTATTACTAATAAGTCTCTAATATATAATTACATTATATTTTGACTAGTTAAAAAGCACTTAAACCAAAAGGCCTTCTTGGCAACTACTCTGAACATCTCTCAGAGTTGCTCTTTTGCTGGAAGAATTTGTACATTGCAGGCTTGTAAATTCCAGGCATTGCAAGAATAATGTTGTTTTTATGTATGATAAAAATAGAAGAGATTTGGATTGGTTATAGTTAAAGGAGAAATATGGTTAAGTCTGCAATCAATGGGTAGATAAAAGAGCAACAGATTGATGCTGATGATTTAGTACGTACACGAGAATCTCGGAGATTTACGTGCATGAAGATGTCAGAGTTGTGAGAAGACAGGCAAGGCATTTGGTTGATTCTACACAACAAGGATTCACGATGAGTTCGAGATAAAGAGCAACTGGATTCAGGTGAGCGACTGCCATTCACGAGGGGATTTGAGTATACAAGGGAAGTTTAGGTTTATTCTTCTCTGGGAGTGAGGGCTGGAAGAGAAACATTCAAGAGATGCGAGTGATTAGACAATGTACTCCGGATTTGCAGTGATCTTTGAGGAAACTCACCGAGCTTCTGAAATCTTCTTGTGGGGATGAATTTTTTTTAATGTTGAATTCGAGATTAAAAAAGGGTCATATAGGTAAAAGAATTTGTCTTTCAATTTCACACCTTATAATTCAAAGACATTCATATAATTGATCACAGTACAAACATGTTTTTTGGAACACATACCAACTTTGGGTAGTCTTCCTCACCAAAAAACACTTTTTCAGCAACATGTTACTGTTTATCACGCCTGCAGCAATCTGCATATATAGAAAATTGATCAAATTTCCAGACAGGTAATAACATCACTGTTTTCAGGTGCTATATGATAGAAAATACAGGGATGGGTAAGGATACAAGTAACATCACAACCCCAGGAGAAAACTCGGCCATGGATATAAAAACAATTCCAGGTACACCCGCTTGCATCGATCTATTTGAACATATTCATTCACTGTCAAAGACCCACCAGAAGAACCAAGAGCCTAAAGCTCATATGGCAATATCCCCGTTGATCAGATTTTGAATCTTACAGCAAGCTATCTGAAAAATGCCTGCTGAAGAACTATTACACTTATTTGTTAAAAGAAATTTCAGTCTTTTTGCAAAAGCAAAGAGATCTGCACGTCCCATAGAGTTGTCTAAAAAGAAGAATGATGGCTTGACTGCAAAATTCAATATTATTTTCACCCAAAACCCAAATCGTCCAGGATATACAGCAAATCCATTGAAGTAGAGAGTAAGTTCATAGTGGTGCATATACCCTTTGACTCCTTTTACTCTTCGTACAAAATCCACCCAATTCCTTTCTCACATCCAGCATATACCAACTACATAATTTATGAGATAATGATGGCTTGATAGTTCTACCCAATTTCCAGAATCACAGGAGAGAATTACTTTGCAATTGACCCTACTCATCCACCTGCACAAAAATTGATCAATCATTACCTTAAACATTTTGATTGCTATGGGTAAACAGATTAAGTCGTGCAAAAACTCAAGTGGAATAATGTCAAAGGATATTAAACTGCATCTAGTTATGAGTTTAGAATCATGAATAAGAAAAGGAATCTTGAAGAGCCTTCAAATCCATACATTCTATTAGAAACTAAAAGATCCAGATAACACTATGCTTTCAGTTTCAGAGAAAAAGATAGGAAAGGAAAGAAAACAAGAGAAATGAATTATTCTTATTCTCTTCTTTACATGAAAAATAATAATAACAACAAATTGCATTTAGCCTCAAGGTTACTACACTGTGCAGAAAGTTGTTCACTTTATAAAACTGACAAGAAAGTACCAAACTTAACAAAGTATTATGCAGAACATCCATATAGTTTATTTCATCGTATTTCTTAATGCTTTTAAAGAATATGCGAGAACGTTTTGAATATTAATACTATATATTATCATGTTTCTATACTGTGAGAATGTATCATTTCCACGCCTTTACACACTCAAAACCAAAAGGGAATCACAACAATGCTTTCACTTTCTTTCTCAATTTTTAGTTACCCATATAAAGGAAAAGTTTATATCCTTTTCTTTTTCTAAAACAGTAATTTTCTTTCTTTGCATTGGGTTGTTTCTTCATAATTTCTTCTGAAAGATGCCAGGATATCAAACTAATTATTGTTATGTATCCTGGTATTGTGCCTTTCGACAAGATCTACCAGAGAAGGAAGAAGTAAATTCAAGTGCTATTTTCTAGAGAAATAAGTAGATTTAAGTGTTATTTATATGCTGTGTCGGACTAAGTGTGTTTGCAATTATTCGTGTAGTGTGTTTGAAGTATTTGTGTACAGTGTGCTGCTCTAATTATCCTAATATTCTGGCAATTGGCAATTGACAATTTCTCTCAGAAAAACTGTCAATTGACTGTTAGGAAGTTAGAGTGAAGTTGCAAGTTTGAATTTGTCTAAGTAGTTACATTAGGATAAACAGTTCCTGGTCTTAAGGAGATTGTTTTTCTGCCTAATAAATATAAATGGCAAACAGATAATGGATAAGCAGAAAATCATTCATTCTGTTGAGTATTTTCTTACTCAAAAAATTGCTGGGGGTTCTCTCCTAAAAATTGAGCCAATAACCAAGAAGTGTATAAAAATATCTAGAGACAAGATATTTAGAAAACAATCATCTACTGTGCAGATTTTAGTGTCCCTGGGCCCCATAACAAGATCCTGGAGTGGGAACGTACCTTATTTGCACATAATTACTGAGGGATGAACCTACCAACATCCCACAGAGCAAAATGACAAAGACAAACCGGCAGCTTATTTGGTGAGTAATAAATCCATGAAAACATCAAGATATTCATTTTTCCACAACAAATATCATAGAGCAGTTGGCAAAGTAAGCATGTTAGAAGCATGGACCCTTTATGTGCATCTACCTGAATTGCAATCAAACGGCCTTATTTTTCTTGACTAAACAGTACAACAAATAATCTTAAGTTCTACCACCGATCTTAATGTAAAATCAAGTAAATTCATAAGTCCCACTGCGTTGCTCATGAGTGAAAATAACACATGAGAAACCCACGCACCTTACATCACTTTTCCACTCTGAAATAGCATTGAAATCTATGATCTTTTACCGGCTTCTTCACAGCTTCTTGAAGAAGAATTAGGAACAAAATCAGGCACAAGTCTCTAGTTCCAAATCTTCTCAATGAAAGTTCAGACAGAACCTGTGCAAAAGGTGAAAAAGCTATACATTCCTGGCTCTCCCTTGGATCCTGCCGAAGTACAAGAAATCCTTAGTTGGAAGAAGATTCCAACTCGACACCCTTATGAGATTTCGAAAAGAGTTGCTCTTTGAATAATGTCCTCAAATTTATGCCTGAATCAACTTGTACTTTCTCTGAAGTCATCCCGCTAGAAAACCATCAATATAAGGTATCCAAACATAGAAATCTTTCCGTTCTCTACTGAAGTTCTTCCTCATCCTCTTCATCTCTCCTATTGCTAACTAATTCCTTATCTGCCTTGGCTTTCCTGGGGCTAATCAATACCAGTTCCCCCAATTTCCTCCTCGCCAAATACAAATCATTTGGCTCTATCAATTCCCCTTTCCTATAGGCCTCCCTGAGAAACACAGTATGAAGCTTCCCATAATTCCCCCGTGTTGAAATGTAGAATATCCCCTGGTGCTGGAGAAGAAAATCTTTCAATTTCTTGGGTAAATTCATTGCCATCCTAAAGTGTGCAATCCTCTCCAACGTTATCTTCTTCTCCACAGTCAATGACAACAATTCATGAATGGTCGCCACAGCTCTCTTCTCCATTCTCTTCTGTGCCTCAAGTGACCTCAAATCATAACCAGAAACATCCTCGTAAGGTGACCAATAAGGAACCCGCTGCCATTTCCACACTGCAATCCTGTAGTACTTGCCGATCTTGAATCCAGGCGGGAAAGTCACAAGAAATGAAAACCTAACATCCTCAGCATCGATACCCTTTTCTCTATACTCCCTCTCCCTAACTTTCTCTATGGCGCAAACAGTCAAACTAGGATCTCTATCAACAATCTCAATGTACTTATTCCTAGTCTCTTCGGCATCGAACAATCTGAAAAACTGAGGGTACTTGAGGACTACGGAGTACTCGAAATCGTCTGGTAAACCAAACTCAGTCCTCGCAATCCGGACATGTTCGAGACGGATACGGCCCGTATTGGACATCATGAGGAGCTTCCGGAGACGAGTAACGGCGTCGGGGATCTGAGCGTTGAGCGCATCATTTTCTTGCTGGATTTGAGCCAATGCTCTTCGGGTCAATCGGCAATAGAGGATTCTTTGAACCGGATGCTCATATATGTCGAAAACATGAGGTAATTTGAGGAGAAATGCTCCGGCCTCGTGCTGCTTAAACCCTAGGCCGAGGGGGCGAACGAGTGTATCGAGGCGAGTGATTGGGACGGTTTGGTTGGGCTGGGAGAGAATCAAGGACTGGAACTTGAGGACTTTTCTGACCTTCTTCTCAACCTCCATGTAGTTGTCGTAGCCATGATCCCTTACTCTATCGAGCTTCTTGGGAATGGAGGTGGATTGAGACATGGATTTTGTGAATGTCAAATTGCAGTGGACTGTGAGTGGTATAGTTCTGCTAATGGTTGTTGATGAGCAGGATCTCCTCAGGAGATTAGTTACAGGAACCATGAAGACGAAGGTCTTCATTTTTCCCTTTTGGATTGTTAGGGTTTTCCAACTTCACTTCATCTGTTTCGGTTCACTTTGCCGTTCTGAAAATGGTTGTTTAATTAAATTTATTATTTAATTCAAAACTCTACTAATTTAAATTAGTAGTACTTAGCAATTTTATCAACTGTCTAATTAAACGTTATATTATATTAATTATTCAATTTTAATTAAAATCATCTAATTAAAAAAATAAAATATTCACAGTTGTATTAATTACATTAAAATAACATTTACTAATTAAATTCTAGTGACTAATTAATTAAAAATTTCACTGAAATTAAGACGCACTAATTTAAAATTTTGCTTTCTTCTTGTATTAAAGGTTTAACGCGTAATTAAAAATTATTTTAATTAAAAATATATTAAAAAAAACACAACCGAAAGTTGTATGAAAAATTAAATTGTTTAATTAAAAATTTTATCAACTATTTAGTAAAAAAAAATTATAAAAATTACATATAATTACAGTTATAAAAATAAATATCTAACTAAAAATTATAGTGAATTTAAAAGTTTATAATTGAAATAGATATTTTAAATATATTAAAATAGTTGGAATTAAAAATTTTATAAAAATAAAGTATATAATTTGAAAAAGTCATCATTGCGTGACAATAATGTCATAAAAATAATGGCTTACTGCTCATATAATTTAGATTTTCCAGAAAATTAAATGAAATATATATAAATATATATGTATATAAGTAATAATGAGAAATGTTAGGTTTGTGACTTCTTGTTTTTGGAAATAAAAAATAAAAATTATATAGTAATGTTAGTTATAAATATAAAGATAAAATTTTAGATATTAAATACTTAAATTTTAAAAATTAATGTGATAATTATGATTATATGTATTATGTAGAAATAATATTTAATTTTTAAAATATAAAAATAAAAATAATATAATAATAATATATGCAGTGATTATTTATGTAAAATTTTAAAATATGAAGATAAATTTTAATTTTTAGTTAATTATCAAAACATACACAATATATAATAATTATTTATATAAAATTTATAAATATAAAATAATTTGTTATTTAAATTAACCAATTTTAAGAAATAAAAAATAAACGAATTTAATTATTGTAATTAAAGGATAATAAACCAAATTTATAAATAAAAAAAGGAATTAAGAAGTCAAGGTCTTTTGTCATCTTTCCAGCTGGCTCTTTATTGGACTCCTTGATTGGGTGGCTAAACTCTAGATGGGTCCCGCTAACACATGGCCACGTCAGTAATTATATTTTTTAATTTCACAAAAATGTATTTTTTAATTAAAATAAAAAAATTAAATTAAAAAAGAGAGACAAGACTTCCACAACGTTTGTCTCCATCCAAAAATCGAAGGAAGAAGACTTCGTTGGGATTCACAGAAAGTCTGATTCTTTCTTGTATGACCAATTTGCCCCTCTTATAATTTTTTATCACACATTTTGCCACTTCCTTTTTTTTTATATTCTGATTAATTGAAAGAAAATATTTTATAAAAAAATATTAAAAATAATTATGCACTTGCTAAAATAAAATAAGAAAAACAATTTTTATCTTTATAATGATACCATTTGGTAAAAATTTGTTCATTAATATAATATATATTTAATTTATTAAAATTATTAAATATTTTTTAAAATAAATTATAATTTTTTATGTTGAAATAATTGTATAATATAAAATACAATTATTAAATATTATAAGCCTTTTTATTTATTAAAAAAAAAACAATACAATCTCGGAGGACTTTATGGTAATTTTGTTAGGTCTCTCTGCTTTTAGCTTTTCCTCTTCCTCTGCTACCACAAAGGCTGGGACATAAATGTCATTACAAACCTTTCGTGAAAAAATCAATGCTTTTCTCCTCCTAAAACCCGCCTCTCTCCGTCTAGATTCCTCATCCAGTAATATCACAATTGTCTGTGGGCTCTTCATTTTTCCTCTCTTAGGCTTTTGAATAATAATTAAATCGACCTCAAATTTCTAGCACAGGAAAAATGGTAGTTGCAGAGGTCAAGACGAAAGAATCGATGTGCGGTCTTCATCGCTCGATCTGTTGACAGTCTCTATATGCTTCAAACTGTGAGCTTTGGGTACTCGGAATTTTTTTTTTTTTTTTTTTTTTTTGTTGTTTCAATCTTTTTTGAGCTGATTTTGAGATGCTATTTTTAGTCAATTTCAGTCTAGTGGTGTGTTTTTACTTCTTCTCGGGTTAAAAATAGCAGTTTCTTTTAATGTGGAAACTGAGGAAGATCACCTGGTGGGAATTTGCTTATAGATTTATACAGTTTGAGGTAGACGGAGGACCTTTCTAGATTTATGTTTGATATCTCTGATAACTTGATTTATTAGATTCTGTTTGCTGCTTGTGTTGATTTTTTCTAATAATGGATTTATATAGTGGGAATTTGGATAATCTAGAGAAGATTTTTAGGTGAATGTTTTGGCTTGAATTGGCTTAATTTGTTGAGGAAAATTATTTTAGATGGCACGGTTATGTTGGATTTGGGTTTTTATTCTTTTGTGAAACTGGTTGTTAGCTTGAGCACTGGTTTGCAAACTTTCATACTTTTTTTCTTCTTTTCTTTTTTCTTTTTTCCTGCAGATGTTCATGGATTTTACTTTTGTGTCTCTAACTGTATAATAAAAAGTCTTACACCGAATTTTATATATGAGTTGAAAGTGTATGATGAGAATTATAGAGTTACAAATATGTCTATGAATCAACACGCCTATATTGAATTAAGCTAATAAACTCACAGCGGTTTCTCGTTTTCAAATGCCTTGGAGGTGTTGGGATATTGCATTAGTACTTTGAATGGTTAGTTTTGAAATATTTGTTGGTTGCTTCGACATTTTAAGTTTCTTTGTGGATTGTAATTTATTTAATGAATGTGTTAGCGTACATATATTCTTTTGTAAACAGTTATTTAAGATATTGATTGGGATTATCAGGGTTGCCCGTGGCCTCTTGCAAATGTTGAATCATAGACTAACATGAGCCAGCCTGAAGTATCAAGGGTTAAGTCTCCTCTTGTTCCCCTTGCGACCTTGATTGGTCGTGAGGTGAGGAATGAGAAGGTTGAGAAACCTTTTGTAAAGTATGGGCAGGCTGCGTTGGCAAAGAAAGGAGAGGATTACTTTCTGATCAAACCTGATTGCCAGAGGATTCCTGGGAATCCATCAACAACTTTTTCAGTATTTGCGGTACTTTCTTTTTCAATGAAATTTCTTTCTTCACCAGATCAATAAGTTAAAGGCTTGTTTGTTAGCCAAGACAGGAAATAAAAAAAAAAGAAGCACAGTTAGTTTTTCAATTGTCACAAGAGTTCTGCTTGGCGAATTCACTTATGGGGACTAAAGGTTTTGATTTTTTGTGGGCCCCTTGTGTAAAGAAAGAACTAATATCTGATAGCTCTTTTTTTTTTTTTATTTATTAACAATCAAGTGGAATATATATGTAAACTCGATATTGATAACAATGGTCAAGAGATTCTTACTATGAGCTTTATCAGCAGATTTTTGATGGGCACAATGGTATATCAGCTGCCGTCTTTGCAAAAGAGCACTTATTGGCTAATGTCTTGAGTGCAATTCCTCAAGGTATCAGCAGGGAACGCTGGCTTCAGGCCCTTCCTAGAGCATTGGTTGCAGGTTTTGTGAAGACCGATATAGAATTTCAGCAGAAAGGCATGCACATTTTCTGTTTTATCTCATCTACTTATATCTTTGTCAAATATATGCTTTGTGATTTTCGGTAATGCTTTATCATACTGACTTAATTATGTATAACAGGGGAAACTTCTGGCACAACTGTGACATTTGTTGTCATTGATGGATGGACTGTGACTGTTGCATCAGTTGGAGATTCTCGATGCATCTTAGACACCCAGGGTGGTTTGGTTTCTCTCCTAACAGTTGACCATAGACTAGAAGAGAATGTTGAAGAGAGAGAACGTGTTACTGCAAGTGGAGGTGAAGTTGGGAGGCTCAACATTTTTGGGGGCAATGAGGTATGAAACTCAGAAAAGTTAAGCATGGTGAAGTGAGATGATTCGAAATGTTGGATTTCTCAAATTCCCATTATTTGTTCAATTCTATTTATGATTTGTAGGTTGGTCCACTTCGATGCTGGCCAGGTGGGTTATGTCTTTCAAGGTCAATTGGTGACACAGATGTGGGAGAATTCATTGTCCCTATACCACATGTTAAGCAAGTGAAGGTGGGTTCTACTCCATCAGTAAATTATTTTAATTTTTTTCTTCTATTGATTCGTTTCGATGTTCAAAACTCTTTTTCTGTTTTATTTAGCTTTCAGATGCTGGAGGAAGACTCATTATTGCCTCTGATGGTGTCTGGGATGCGTTATCTTCTGATATGGCAGCCAAATCATGTCGAGGTTTACCGGCTGAGCTTGCTGCAAGGCTTGTTGTTAAGGTGGTGTCCAGCATGACCTCTCCCTTTACAACTCTACTGCAATATATTTGTCTCGGGTACTTTGTTTCTCTTAACTAATATTTGTATACTCCACTCTCCAGGAAGCTTTAAGGTCAAGAGGACTGAAGGATGATACAACCTGCTTGGTTGTTGATATTATCCCCTCTGAAAATCCCGTCTTACCTCTTACGCCAATGAAGAAAAAGAATGTTCTCAGTTCACTTCTTTTTGGGAAGAAATATCAGAATTCTACAAGGAAAGCGGCTAATAAGCTTTCTGCAATTGGAGTTGTGGAAGAGCTGTTTGAAGAGGGTTCTGCTGTACTTGCTGAAAGGTTCAGTTTTTCCATTTTCTTTTGAAAGTTTGCCTGCAGATTTTATTTAGCTTATCCTCCATTTTGCTCAGTGCTGAGAACATAGGATAGTATTGATAACTGGATTATAATATTACATGATATTCGTTGCATGATTATGATTACCCTAACTCTGGCTTGAGCATCTTAGTTATGTCGACTATATCTTTAGGAAATAAAGGTCTAGATAATTGGCACGGAGTTGCTTTGATGATTTTCAGATGTGTCTTGGCCGTAAGAGCTAAGAAGCTTGAGATTTTAATTTTTTTAGGTGTTGATGGTACATGCAGCTCAATTTTGAATGATGCAGCTCAATTTTGAATGATGTAGCTTCCGTAAACTTTAAATGTTGTTCTATTATGCAGACTAGTTTTGCTTCTTGTATACGGGATCACCACCAGTTTGAAATTTTTTTTCATCGTTTGATATTTATGCAACCATGACTGAGTTATTATTTGCAATACTTAGAATGAGATCTTACTGTACTCAAAATAGTGATTAGAGAGAGTATCATTGTCCCTAAGCTTTTGCCTTTGTTGTTAATATTTGTACATTGGAAATGCAGGTTGGGTAAAGATTTCCATTTGAATGCAAGCTCTGGGCTTTTCAGATGTGCAGTCTGCCAAGTAGATCAACCCCCAACTGATGGGTTATCAGTGAA
This sequence comes from Carica papaya, assembly GCF_054855325.1. Lineage (NCBI taxonomy): Eukaryota > Viridiplantae > Streptophyta > Magnoliopsida > Brassicales > Caricaceae > Carica > Carica papaya. Next base: position 4,588,563 of record NC_142314.1, read on the forward strand.
ATCCGGCCCCTTTTTTTCGCCTGCATCAAAGCCATGGGAAGGGCCTTTTCTATGCACGAACTGTCGGAAGAAGAAAGATGCCATGGAAGGGAAGAGGCCAAGCAGAACTGCGGTGGTTATATAACAATTTACCTGGTAACAAAGTAAATATCGGTATACTTTTTTCCTCTGCCTCTGCGAGCAAGCTTAGGTTTCATTGCTGGTGATAATTGCGAATTTGTGTTAGCTGTGTGTAAAAATGAGGTAGAGTTGTAGAGAGTAGTCATCCATTTTTCATGTTCATGAGAACCTGGATTGCGCTCAGCAGTATTACGGACTGACTGAGTTCAAAACATACTTCCTGATAGATATATTTGTTACAGTTGGATTTCTAACAGTTTGAATTTGTAAGTAAAATTTGCAACAGCATCTTAATTCTTATGCAGTTTATGTAAGCTCCTACCTATTTTATAGGTCCTTCTTGACGGCAAATGCAATAAACAGGCGTATGAGTGCAAGAATTTCATGAGTGGAAAGTGCTTCAGCATACAATATTCATCAAAAACTTTTGCCATCTTTTCGAAGAAACTTATTGTCGAAACTAACTAGGAATGACAATGAATCCATAACTTGAGTTACTCGTACAATCTCACTTGTTTCGGATGTGATTTTGAAGTTGCAAATTGGATTTAGATTGGATCGGATTTATATTCTCTAAAATTGAACCTGTCCCGTCTGATTTATGAGTAATATATTTAATATTGTTGTTAACAAGACTTAGACAATTTAAATATATTATATATTTTTTGATATTGAATGTATGGTATAAACGTATAAAATTTACAACAAAATATGTTTAAAATTCTAAGAGATTCAAATGATTTAAAACGGGTTCTAAATAAGTAAATCTATTTTCAAATTTTAAGGGAAAGCTCAATTTGAGTAGGCTGATTACATGTTCTCTGTATTTTTAAGATTTATAATTTAATTAAGCTAGGATGCTATTGATGATATATTACCAAATTCATAGAATATCATATTTATAATTAATATAAGACGACAAAGCAACCAGCGTCGCTTTGGCCGAGTGGTTAAGGCGTGTGCCTGCTAAGTACATGGGGTTTCCCCGCGAGAGTTCGAATCTCTCAGGCGACGAATTTTTTGATCAATTTTTGCAACTGATCATCGTTAGGACTCAATGGGCCACTGCGTGCACTCGCCCTTACCCGATAATCGTCACACCTTTCCTTTCCAGTTTCTTATTTTTCCCATTCAAAACGAGAAACTCCAAAGAGCCCTTCTCTTTCCTCAGCATCGGCCACAGTCATCTCCATCCAAAGAAACCCTAAAATTTGCTTCTTCCCTTGGTTTCCTTGTTCAGCCGTGAAATCTGGTTCGTCTGTTAGGTAAGGCCTTCAAGTCTTTGGCTCCGATTTGTTTGTTTTTAGTTTGATTCAATAGAAAACGACATGAATGGCAGATAGATAGAACCTTCTATCGTTAATTTCACGAACAATTAATTTATGATCTTTTGCACGTTTGTTTTATTGGAGTATTTCTTAACAGGAGGCAATTTCATTGTGCGGGGCTTGTAAAGTCCAGATTCTAGGAGTGAGGTGTGCACACTGATTTTTGCCTTGACACACTTCATATAGTTTGTGCGTGTTCATTATACTTGTATGTATATATGTATATATATGTACAAACACAGTTGGCAGTTCGTCGTTCATTTCTACTAAACATTGTTGTATCTAAAACCAGAGTTTGATTTTACCGTACGGTTTCTCGATTAGATGCTTTCGCGCTTTGATTCTTATGTAATTCGACGGATTTCGGGGCCCTAGATAAATGTACTTTACATTTCTTGTTCTGGTCAATGAATTTGAATGATAAGTGGACAAGTCAAGAATGCATAATGTTATTTTCTCTTCTTATAAGTCGTAGAGTGCGAACTTAGTGTCTATATCTACCAGTCTCCGTTCTTTAAGCTAAGTTTGGCCGTCATGCTGAAAATTTTAGGTGGAGATTAAGGAAAATGGAGCGAATTTTCTACTAGTCGTTATGTAAGAGCTAGATTTGCATTTTTGAAGCTGTTGGGTAATGATTGCTAGATTATCTGTGTGGAATTATGTATTTTTTATTGATTTTTGGCTGTTTAATTTTAAAGAAATTTTATTTCTCTGATGAGGATGATATTTTGTATTTCACTGTGATTGTTATTCTTATGTGTAAATGAAGATTCCTCTTTTTGTTATGGAATTGTGATGCATTTTTTTTCTTGTTGATTGATTTCAAGTATATGATCATTTGTGATTTCTGACAAGTGTTGGCATGGTTCAAATGGCCATCTATATATGTATAGGCGTAAAAAAATATTTGCACGGTTCAGAACGGATCTTTTATTTCTTTTCTTTTTATCTGATCCTGTTTTTCTGTGTATGTTTTGTTTTGTTTTTGGTTTAACTCGATATCAGTGTGTACTAATATGTAAGTAGACATACACACAATCCTATGTTTATATAGACAGGTTTAAAAATTTGCTTATATTTTGCCTGATGGAATGCCCCATCTTAAAATCGCGCATGATGGTGGCTCTCTTAATTTTATTGCAATATTGAGAATTGGAATTAAAAATGTGGATTATACACCACTATTTTCTCTGTTTGCTTACTAAGGGAACTGTTCTCTCACAGTTTGTTATTTGTATAGCTATGAGTAAGCGAAAGCGGCCTGACGAAAAATCACCCGCCGATTCGTTAACCGAACATGAACGGATTCTATACAATGCAATTCGTAGCAAACAAGATATTGGTATCTGGGCAAGAGACCTGAAAAGAGAGATAAACCTTCCGGACACCATGGTGAACAAATCATTGAAGTTACTTCAAGCTAAGAATTTGATTAAAGAGGTTGTAAACATCCAAAACAAGGGGAGGAAACACTTGATGGCAGTGGAATTTGAGCCATCAAAAGAAATTACAGGTGGGGCATGGTATGTGGATGGGAGCCTCGACACGAATTTCATAAAGGAATTGAAAGGTGTCTGTGTGCGGCTGATAAATGGGCAGAAAGTTGCTACATTGGATGGAGTTGCAGATGTCATCCGAACTAGGATTTCGCAAGTTCCCTTGACGAAACCCCAAATCGAGGAGATCCTGAAGGCACTGGTGTTGGATAATGAGATTGTGGAAGTAAAGAGCACTGGTACTGGAGAGTTTGCTTCGATTCCAGTTGGAAAAGTTTGCTATAAGTGCACAAGTAAAGCAGGAAGTGCCGGACAACCAAAGTTGGGAGCCTTTGCTACCATTCCTTGCGGTGTCTGTCCTCAGATTAGTCGCTGTACGCCTGACGGTATCATCTCCCCCCAAACCTGTAAATACTACACCAAGTGGCTTGAATTTTAAGTTCCATCTTATTTTTCTCCTCCTTATGGTTATGGTTTTACTGAGAATTGACATGTCGAACTTCTAACTCGTTCCTAATTTGGTAAGAAGATCTGAAAAGTTAACTAACCTTATCCATCTAGGTTATCAAAAAAGCTTTTCATGTCTTTGTTAACAGGATCCAGGGTAAAAATTGAGAAAAGAACCTAGAAGTCAAAAATAGATAACTATTAGATCTAATTATAGTGTTTACAGAATGATGGTGATTTCAATGAAAATGATATTTAGAGAATCATAGTGAATGTAGATCTTTGAGTTTCTATATATACACATATATACAGATTTGTGCACTATTATAGCATTTAGTTATGGTTACAATCTTCAGCTTCATTTTAAAATTTTTTTTTTTTTTTTTCTGGTGAAGAATTCTCCATGGGATTTCATTGATGGGGAAGTCGTGTTGGGTTTTTAAGTCATGGGCCAGAGACTCCCGCATTATTAATTAATATATATTAAAAATAATTGTCGAAAATATTATTATTTTTTAAAAAAAAAAAATAGAAGTGCTTTGTATTCGTTGAAATTATTTTTAAAATTTTTAAATATAATGTTTAATAGAAATTAAAATTTTAGTTTTAGTTAATGGGAAAATAAAACTTTTTTTATTTTATAAATTTAATTGTAAAAACACACACGCTCTCTTCATATTAGCAAGTGATTAGAGCAGCATGTAATATATATATATATATATAATATATACATACACACAGAGATACCGAGACGAGGAAAAGAGCGCCGCTGCGTTCCTTGTTTGATTTCCGAAAATCTCTTGTCTGCCCACCGACACGTGGGAGAGCATCAGAACGTGACGTTTCTTTAAGAAATCAGGCTCACGCGCTGCTCCGAAGCGTAGAGGGAATCTCGGATCTTCTCCATGAGTGATGAAACTTCACGACCCTTAACCGCGCGTGATTTACTAAATTTGGCAAAGACAAGATATTTAGTGAATGCGGGACCCAGCAACTAATACATGGTGATTGTATTATCCGGCTGTTGATACGGCGGGACCATGTTTCCGCGTTACACGATTTCTTTTTCAATTCCCTCTAGATTTGTTCACAACATTTTTTAATTAATTTTATACTGAAAACTTTTTTTATTTTTTTAACTCTAAAAATTAGATTTCTATTAAACAAAAATAAAAAAGAAGATCTAGATTCGGTTTGGAGTTTTATTTGTTTAAGTATTTAATTACATATAAAATAATCTTTATAAACTACATATATATATATATTTTTTAAAATTATTATTGCTTCCTACATCCTTCATCAAACGTTTTTAATTACGGAATTAAAAAAATTCGGTACTATCATATAATTTTAGAGATAATCAAACTCGAATCGTTAAAATTTATCACAGAGAACCACTATCTATCATGACTTTAATTGATTTTATTATAAATAGTGACGGTAGATAATAATTCTTCTAATATTGTATTTATATAATATAAATTTTTACCAACAATTGACAATAACTTCTTCAATATTATATTTAAGTAATTTATAGAGTATTTAACTTTTTATTTATATAATAAAATATAAATAAAAAAAACATTGTTCTTATAATATTATAAAATTTTTGAAATACTGACTTATAGGGTATTTGAGAAAATTTTACTATTGATTTTTTATTAGTATATATTATGTTTTATATAAAAAAAAATTATATTTATATATATTGAGCAAAAAGAAAAAAAAAATTATAGGCATAAATATATCTAAAAATTAATACACACAAAAAATATATGGTTGTAGTTATGTCTAAAATTATCTGAGTCATTACATTAACAGACACACACATACATGAACATATATATGTATATATGTATATGCAGTCCCACCATGTTGTAGGTTGCAGAGACTTGGTAGACCCACCAAAGCAGGAAGCCAGATCCTCCCACCATTGACATGTATTAGCCATCGGCACGCTTCACTAGTTTGTTTTTGTTTCTTTTCCATGTCTTCCGGTCTGGTGCATGCATGGACACACCTCCGGTTTCTTGTAATTTATTTTATATATTTACATACTTCTATATCTACATAATATATATATATATCTAGGATGCATGGTTACTAATTCAGTACAGATCTGAGAGATTTGATATATTTACATTTATCTGTATCTATATATATATATATGTCTAGCATGGTGACTAGTTCAGTACAGATTTCAGACATTTGCAGGCGGCATATATATATATATATATATATGCACACACACATATATATAGTATCTGATATCTTGACGATTAAGGCAAGGAAAGGTTGCAATTAATGGGTTTATACAGAAATATTTTTATAATTAATTGTTATGTAATACATACGTATCTGTAATGCAATATGTAGTAGATGAGAATTTGGTATACTTTTTAGTATAAAAAAAAAGGTGATATAATTAAACAGTGTTATATCTAATTACTTAGATAATCTTTTAATTAATATAAATGTTTTATTTTTTTAATTAGTTTTATCTCTTCACTAATCACTTTTGCAATTCTAATTAATCCCATGTTTTTTTGTAAAATCAGTTTTTATTATATAATTAAACTAATTAGACTTCCAAACTGATTAATATCGTTAAATTTAGAGTCAACTGATTTTTTTCTAAATGAGTTGAAATACGTTAATTATTTATTATATAATAATAATTAACGTATAAATAAATCAATTTCACGTATACATGAATATTATATTCTATGATCATTTACTTTTTTAAGACACTGCTAATAAACCTCTGCAACTAATAAGCAAATTAAAAAGGTTGGATCTTTTAAGATTTCAGAGGAAAAAGTTTTGTGGGTCATGAAAATGGCACGAATCTGAATATGATAAAGCAAAGAAAGAAGCTGACATCAACAGACCTCCCTTTACCTTCTCTTCTCCATAAATACCACATGCTTCTTCCCTGATTTTCTTCCTCACTCTCAAAATCCCATGAAAATGACGACATGAATCCAACTCTTCGTCTCCTTATTTGTTAAGAAACCTCGCTCAGTTTCAACGTAAAACATTCTCATTTTCCAGGGGAAGAAAAATGAAGTTCTCTTCAACAACACCCATTACCATTCCCTTCGTATTCTTTTTTTTCTTCTTCTTCTTCTTTAAAGGTTCTTTAGCAGCAAACGTGACTTATGACCGTCGCTCTCTTATTATTGATGGGCAACGGAAGCTTCTCATTTCAGCTTCCATTCATTACCCTCGTAGTGTTCCTGGAGTGAGTCACTTCCTTGTTCTTTTCTCTTGTTTGTTTCCTGAGAAAATGTAGAACAAAATGGATAATGATAATGCTCAAAAGGGTGTAGTTGGATGCTTATTTGAGTAGATTTGTTTTGGGTTCAGTATGAGACACCTTGGGGATTCTGTAGTTTCTTGGTATTTGTTTATTATCGTTTGGATTTATCTGTTTTCTGGAAATCAGAGGAGGAAAAAATAAATAAAAAATAAGGATGAAAACAGCCGTTCTCAATCGGGCACGGAAGTCAGCTTGCTCAAGCAATATCTTTATATTTGTGTTGGAACTCCATATGATTGTTTCTTTAGCTTTTCCATTGATTCGTTGTACTATTATAGCCAACTTGAAGTTCGTTTGGAATGCAATCTACTTACATGACCATTTAGTTGATCTCTAAACCATAAGATAAAATGTGTATTAGTTACTGTTAATTTCTTTATGTGGGTTTCTTATCAGTAATTTGGCGAAAAAGTCTATATCATTTTACTCAATTTGAATTGATCTGTGACAGATGTGGCCGGGACTGGTAAAAACAGCAAAAGAAGGAGGTATTGATGTCATTGAATCTTATGTTTTTTGGAATGGCCATGAGCTTTCCCCAGGCAAAGTGAGTAGGAAAATTTCATTTATTTGTTATAATATCTATAAATGTGAAATGCTTAGTTTGTTGTGTAAGCATTTTTCGATAATAAATGGAGTTTTTGTCCTTTTTCCTCTTCTTTTAAATTGGGAGATTTTAGTATTATTTTGGTGGGCGATACGATCTAGTCAAATTTGTGAAGATCGTTCAGCAGGCTGGAATGTATATGATTCTTCGAATTGGTCCATTTGTTGCAGCTGAATGGAATTATGGGTATGCTTATAATTGTAGTGGATTTTCGCATAAAATTTTATTTCCTGAGACATTGAAAATTCACTTTAGTTTGCTATATCTTCTTATTTTTTATTATTAAATGTAATGTGTAGAGGGGTACCGGTTTGGCTACATTATGTGCCAGGCACTACCTTCAGGACCAATAGTGAGCCATTCAAGGTATGGGTCTCAGTCGTAACAAAATTTTTATAAGCATGTTTAGAACATTTAGTTTCCATTAATAACTGCAATATTTTCTTCAAGGAAATGAGAAGTTTACCTAATAACTAATTTGGTTGTTCACTTGATATTCAGTACCATATGCAGAAGTTCATGACAGTCATAGTGAATTTAATGAAGCAAGAAAAGCTTTTTGCATCACAGGGAGGTCCCATAATCTTGGCCCAGGTAGGTTTGCCAATGTGGGTGTGTATTTTAGTTTTTGTCTGTCACCTGCTTTCTGCAGCAAATTGAACATTGTTGTGAAGGAATTCAAGCAAATGCTGTGGGTATATCATTTTAACATTTACTTTAAAATATTTTAATGCTTCAAAACTGCTTTAGCATTGTGAGGGCTGTGACCAAGCTGTCATGGGCGTTAGAGTCGAGAATGCAGGAAAGTTTAATAGAAAGTTACCTAGTATAAAATTTCTAACATCACAGGCATTAGGAGTTTGAAAAGCCTGCTATTAACATTCTGAGTTGGTTATCAGTTTGCAGCTTCTTTTTTGTAGATTTATCTCTGTGCTCGTTAGTGAGTGAATTAGACCGTGGTAAAATTTTGTTCTGTTTGGAATATTGGTTGTATCAAGAGCTTCCAGAGTCAATTTTGATGGAAAGAGTATAAAGTGCTCTGGAATTAGTTTCTAAGGTCATCTGTTTTCGGGATTATCAACTTTTTCTTTATGTTCTGTTGCTCATTTATTGTTGGATTAGGCATGGTTCTCTTTTTGTATTGTTGGATTAGGCACTATTCTTAACCAAACAAGGTTTGCTGCTTTTACTCGTAGCTGCTCTTCATTTTTCCTATTTATAGCAAATGCATCAGATTGAATTTAATGTTTTCTCTGATTTGTAGGTTGAAAATGAATATGGAGACATAGAAAGAGTCTATGGAGAGGGAGGAAAGCCATATGCCATGTGGGCTGCTAGCATGGCTGTTTCACAAAATATAGGTGTACCTTGGATAATGTGTCAACAGTATGATGCTCCTGATCCTGTGGTGAGAGTTTTATTACTTCTAAATCTTATTACCACAAGCCTTTTTGAGCTACTTTTTTCAAAAACAGATAAACTGCCATATGGATCTAACTATCACCTCAGGTAAATAAATGAAAATGTGTGGTACATATGCCCCATTTATCATGCATTGCATTGAACCGTCTGTTTGCACACTTCCTTTAACACTTTCTTCCTCTGTCTTGAGCTAACTTTGAAGTATCAATTTTTTTTTTCTTTTCTTTTTTCTGGTGGATGATGTATCACCCAAGTTAAGTAAAAGAAGATGATTCCCTTTTAGGATATGTATATATTCTATTTTATCAAAATGCTGTTTACTCCAAATAAATGCAGTTTATATATGTCGTGTGGATCTGTTTTTGCTGAGCAGTTATTCCTTTGAGGAGTTAACTTCTCCTTAGAGGGTTTTATTTGTTTTTCCTTTGTAAGTTTACATTCTTAACCCATTATCCAATGGTTCCCATTTCAATTTCTTCTCTGTTTACTGTCATAGTCATCAATAACTTCCCGTCCCCCTTAATTGCTATAAATATATGCGTATGTATATATGGACATTGACACTCTAATGTGCATGTGTGGATGCATGCACCATTTTTGTGTGTATGCAACACTGTATGTACACATATATAAACGTGTCTGATTGTGATTATATGATTTTAAAGTTAAAACAATGTGATTTTATATATTTAAAAATTAAACAATGTGTTTTTAAATACTTAAAAATTAAAGTAACGTTTTTCATTAAGTGAGGATTCCATGTGTATCTGTCTGTGCATGTGCAACTTTGGTGTATGTGGAGTGAGAGTTCTGTTCAGTGTCTCCTTTAAATATTTTTTAGAAGTCTCCTTTAACATGGCCAAATGGGAAAGAGGACTCATTTGGTAAATTCTATCAAGCAGGCGCATATCCTGCATTTCTATTTATGTCCTGTGCTTATACATGATGTATAGGATGTTTCTACATTATAATCCAGTTTCAAAATCATTTTTTCTGCAATTCTTTGTATTAAAATTTCTAATAAGGAGTTCCATCTTTTACTTATTGTAGTCCATTTCTGATCCCTGCATAATTGAGAACATTCTTTCCCCTATCAATGAAATACAAGCTGCCTTTGCTATTGTATTGTTAGCATTTTGAGAATGGAAATGTTAATTCTTGGCTGAAATGGTCTTCTTTTTTCTTTTTTTAATCTTTTTGGGCAGATCAATACTTGTAACTCTTTTTACTGTGATCAATTCCAACCTAATTCCCCGAACAAGCCTAAAATTTGGACTGAGAACTGGCCTGGATGGTAATTTTCTGTTCCAACACCAATCTCAGTAATTTTTTCTCTTTGAAATTATTTCTGAAAGTAAAATGTTGAAGTTTTACTATTCCATATGATTTAACTCCAATAGAAATATGGTAAAATGGTATTAACTTCAGTTTAATACTATAATCTTGTTTTCTTTCCATGGGAGAGGGAAGACATTACAGACCTTGAATTATCTTTTCACTCCAGAGATTCTATAGAAATATTCTTCCTTCTCAAGATACATAAAGAGAACTTCTTTCCCGAAAGATAATTGTAATTCTGCTGTTGCCATAAAAAAAGCTGCTATTTGCATTTTTGTTTGGGCTTTTGGCTGGTGGTTCTGCTTAAGCTCCAGCGCTACCAAACATAACACTTTTCTACTCAATTACTGAGAAGCTTGGTTACTTGCATGAGTCATGCTATTGTAAAGAACACCAGTCACAACTGCAAATTGTGGAAAGCTACATGAGTTAAGCTCAAAGTATTACCTTTGTTCTTCAATCACTGTTGAAGATTGAGTACCGGAACTAGGATTTGATACTTCAATTTCTGCCAAACACTCTCTTCTTAATAAAGCAGGCTACAGCAATTGGGTAGAAAAAAAGATGCAATTTGAAAATGTTCTTGTGTAGATGGGTTTTAGAAACACTGTAAAGAGTAGAAAACCGGCCATTTCTTCCTCTTAATTAGTTGAGGGTCAATTAAGCCCAGGAATGACAAGATAGAGAGAGATTTTGTTTGAAGTAAACTAATGGACAGTTTTCATTTCTTATGGACTAAGATACAACTGTTTTTAGGGGAATTTTAGGAGAAAGAATTCTTTTGAGGTATGAGAATTTTTAATTTTCTTCGCCTTTCTTTGTTTTTCCGCTTTCTCAGAAAAATACTTCTTTTCTTTTTCCTGATATTCGAGATTTTTTTGAGGACAGAGAACTAAAATCTACACATCTCAGATAAATAAACTGATTGATGGGTATGAAATGGTGCTTCGCTATTTCTTGGCTTTAAAAGTGGGGTATAGTTGAGAAAAATGATAGGCTTGGAGATGTAAACTGGGATTTTTTTGGTTGATTTTTGGGGCATGAGTGACTCTTTTTCCTTTTGAGGGTATGCAAAATGCTTTTAAATCTTTTTTTCCTTTTGAGAGTATGCAAAATGCTTTTAAATGCTTTTGAATCTTTTGAATGGAATTACATAAATCATGATATTTCTCTTGTTTTATTGTGCAATCCTTTCTTAGGTTTAAAACTTTTGGGGCCAGAGATCCTCATAGACCGCCAGAAGATATTGCTTTCGCTGTTGCTCGATTTTTTCAGAAGGGTGGCAGTGTGCAAAATTATTACATGGTATGTTAAATTTCTTCATCAGATTAGTGTTTTTTGTGCTCTGTTCTGATTATGGCATTTATATGTGGTTACTATCATTCTTAGTAGTTAATTCAGCATCTTTCATAACTTATATCTAAAGTGTAATCTGTATTTCTTTTCTTTTTCTTATCTCCATGTGGTTTAGTATCATGGTGGAACAAATTTCGGCCGCACATCAGGTGGACCGTTCATTACAACGAGTTATGACTATGAGGCACCTATTGATGAATATGGTGAGTTGTCTTTTTTTTTTTCTTTTTCTCTCTTTTGGTATTTGCATACCTGTGATGCTAAGCTGTCAAAATAAAAATGATTATGTATTTAAATTCTGGAATCAGGAAATGGAATTTATAACAATTTGATCATTCGTCAAATGGCTTGTAGGCTTACCTCGGCTTCCAAAATGGGGACACCTTAAAGAACTCCATAGAGCTATAAAGTTATGTGAGCATGCGTTGTTGAATGGGGAGCCGACTAATTTGTCACTAGGTCCTTCCTTAGAGGTGATTTTCTCTTTTAAAACATTAACCTTCATAGCTGCTTTGGTAGTAAACTTTATTCTCTTTCTGCTACCTGAGCCATTGAATTCAAAGAGCTTGAATATACACCAGTTTATTAATTCGTTCCAAAAAAAATTAAAGCATGCAAGTAAACAGAACCTGTTACAAATCAGTTGACATGTATTATAGCATCCTTTTGGCAGAGTAGTAACTGTACAATGGATCTCTAAGTTGATGTTATTAACTAATTTATTGAGTTTATCGTGTTTGGATTCTTGATAAGTAATTTGAAAAGTCTACAATCTCCAGGAAATGTGTAGTTCATCTTCTTTAAGTAATTTTATCCTATGAATGAACAAGAACAATAAGGAAAAAAAGCAAAAAATCATTTCAAGAAAACATATTAAAACAGTTTTAAAGATCATCATTATAACAATCAGGCTGCAGTAATCTGTTGTTTATGAAAGTCAACACTGAGAAAACTCTGTCTGGAATAGTTTCGGTAGGATACCAGCATGAGCTTTTTATGTGGAGACTCTCTTGTTTTATCATTACTTGAACAAAAGTATCTGTTGGCATATTTTGAAAGATATGTCAGATGGGCTGAACTTTGTATTTCTTTGCTTCTTTAAATTTTATGTCGTTCTCCAGGATCTTCTTTAGTTAGTATACTTTTGGTATCTTTCTTTTATCTGGACTCTGACCCCTGGATTAATACATACTGTAGGCCGATGTCTATACTGATTCTTCCGGAGCATGTGCTGCCTTTCTTGCTAACACAGATGATAAAAATGACAAGACTGTTGAATTCCGGAATGTGTCATATCAACTGCCTGCATGGTCAGTCAGCATTCTCCCTGACTGCAAGAACGTCGTATTCAACACTGCTAAGGTAATGTTGCATATATATATTTTCTTTCGTATCTGATAAAGTAGATATTCTTCTAGTATCTCTTATTTTGTCAATGAATACCAGAAATAAAGGTTGCTTCAAATAAAGCAAGGTATTTCAGTAGTGATATTTTATGCAAAATAGAACTTTTCATGAAGGCATAATTGTTTAAGAGCATGATAAAGAGTTGAGTGTCTGTTAAGTTAATACTGGTACTAGTAGATATGACAAGCTTGGTAAATTACTTACCTGTAAGTTATCATACTAAAAATGTATTTTTGCTCCCATAGGTATGATATTCACCAATCTGTTTGACGATATATGGGTAAGGACCCCAAGTTAATGCTAGGTTTCTCAAAATAAATTTCACTTAGATGGTTCCCAATTAATATTTTAGTGGAAAGATCTCCACCAGGGCCGATCTATTGTATATATTATATTCCTAACAGCAACCTGTATTAGCACCAGATCTTGAGTCGAATTGATTGTGTTAGTTGAGTGTCCATCAATAATGATTTATGAGAGATTCCTTCCTCCTTCCCCACAACAAAGAGATCAATAGCACCCTCAAAAGTCGCAAACCAAGAATGCAAAGGGAAGCCTCTCCAGTCACTCTCTGCTCTCTGTTCACCCTTGAACCCTCGGTAGACCAACAAGTGGCATGCCCCATGTGTAGAGACTCTATTGAAAAATTCGAGACACATCACCATTTTCAATTAGGTAGAGACATTGGAAACTTGAAATTAGGGAGAGACAAAGGAAACTTGCTAGATATGCTTTTGTCCTACACGTTGAAAAAAACTTGGTGGCATTTGCTAATGGTACTTGCAAGCGGTAAAAGAACAATATGAGACAACACAAAGATAACTTGGAAGAAAACAATGGTTTGTTTTTGATTGTGAGGCAGCACCAAGAATAACTTGCAGGCCTTTGTATTTTTCTTTACTGTATTAAGATTTCTACAACAAGTGGATCTTTATATGTACTAGTTTACTTAATGAAGTAAATGCACCTGAGTGGTTCATTCCTAAACTTTATAAGAGAGACTGGAAAAGATAATAAATTATTTTGAGAAAAATTTATTAATAATTATACCACAAGCCATGCCATGTTTGGGACAATGTACTGGGTGGGCCAAGTGAGGTGTGCTCAAGATGGGTGCCCCCTGATGGGCTGAACTGTGTCCAAGACCATGCCCTAAATTGAATCGAGCTTGGTCAGATTGTACATTGGTTCCGGATCTTGCCCTAGTCCAGGGTTGTGCTTTGTTATCAGGTGATGCTGGGGCCGAGATTGACAACTGGACTGTGTCATTCCCATGTTTTGGGTTGTGCTTTGTACCCGGTCATGTCAAGTCGTGGTTGGGCAAGGGACTGCCCTAGACTGAGGCATTATTGATTCTTAGTTTCAGGATCATGTTCCAGTTGGGGTAGGTCAAGTCCAAGGATATATCCAGGTCTAGGTGGGGCTAGATTGTGTTCGGGTTTGGTACTTATTGTGCTTGAGCTCCAGGACTACTTGGGAAATTTTGAGTAAACACAAATTGTTATGTTGTGACAGGGGACAACTTTAGCTTCATGGTTTTATTTGGGACAAATTTTGTTGCAATATACAATATAATGGAGTTGTGCAAAGTCATACCTTAGATCATCAAACTGGAGTTGTCGCAATATACAATATACAATATAATGTGTTGTCCGATACTACTGTGGTACAGATCACCAAATGAATGCTATCTTATTTTAATATCTACGACTAAAACCAGAAATAATTCAGGCCTCCTATCAGTAATAACAGCCCCAAGAATGAATCGAATCCAAAAGGAGGGGGAAGGAGAGTTGGAGCAAAAAACAAACAACAAGCTTGGACCAAACTTTTTGGAGATTGGTGATAGCCTATACATTTTTTGTTCAATGCTCTTGATGTTATCTGCAGTGCTAGACATGTTAATCCTAAATTGACGTAAGTTAGGATAGCAATAGGGTTTACTAGTTAGAATCAACAGATCGCAATTCTGTGTAGTTGACAGGTTGGTGGGAGAGAATGGATATGAAACTATATTTTTTTTAACCTAGGAATTGAGAGATGTACTAGGTTTCACGGAGTGTGAGAGAGTTTTTAAAGCTTTTTCTCATTATGGTCATTGTTGTTTGTAAGATAGTGAATGTTCTTGTGGAAAGAGGTTTAGACCAAGTCATTTAATCACTAGGGTTCATGGAGTGTGAGAGAGTTTTTGTAACTTTTTCTCATTCTATTCATTCTTGTTTGTAAGATAGTGAATGTTCTTTAGTGAATGTTCTTGTGGAAAGAGGTTTAGACCGAGTTGCTTAGTTCTTTTATGTTCTATTTTTCTCTAACTTTTGCACAAATCCCTACAACTTGAGATGGGTCCTCTTCATGCCTCTTAAATTCTGTTTTTTAATTCTTCTACAAATTTTGTTCTGCCCTTACACATTAAACTGCAACAGGTCGGTTCCCACACCTCTAAAGTTGAAATGGTACCCGAGAATTTGCAGCCATCAATGGCCTCACTGGATCAAGGATTGGAACGTCTTCAATGGCAAGTGTTTAAGGAAAATGCTGGGATTTGGGAAGTAGCAGACTTTGTCAAAAAAGGTCTTGTGGATCATATAAATACAACCAAGGATACTACTGACTACCTCTGGTATACAACAAGGTTGGTTTCTCTTTGTAGAAACTTAATATAAACAATTGTGGTTTCTTTTATTTAGTCCGTAAAAATTTTGTGGTTTACGATATTCATTAGCGTGATTAGAAAGTTCATAACATGATAAACGAAGAAAAGGCACCCCAGAGACGTGCATGTAGACTCGCAAATGCACCTCATATTAGGAAAGTAGAACCATCTGTTATTTCTTTGTATTTGGGTCAATAATTTTTGTTCTAACATGCATCTGGACGAGTGCTCTTACTCCTAGTGACTTGTCAACATAGTAAAATTTAAGAAATGAGAACTCCAGTTTAAAGATTTTATTTTGCTATTGAATAGGTTTATCTCTCTACTGGACTTGATCCGTCTTAGCATCGACGTTACTGCGTATGAATTGTTCTTCAATTTTGAATCCTATGCTAGCTGTTGGTGAAGGTCAAATATTTTTATGATGGCATGCAGAAAGTTACAAATTTACAATATTGAAAAATATTTTTGATGATAATTAAGGTTCATCTCATTGCAGGAAAACAATAATATTGCAAAAAAGTAAGGGCATGTTGTTAGTGTCTTCAGGGACATTTATAGACAGTAATGACTCTTTAGCTTCTATGTAAACCAGGTTGAATTCTTTGTTGATTGTCTGTTTTAGTGCCATACACAAGTTCCATATCCTAAATCACTGGCAAAGCACGTTAGTCATAACACTTATTTGTTGTGTTTTTTATGTTCAGTTTGTTGTATCTTGCTATTCCTTAAAAATAATCTGATGGGTTCTATAATCTCGCAACAAAGATGGAGCCAACTGTTGTTCGCATTTGCTTTTTTTTCAGTTTTCATTATTAAAAAGGATATACATGGTGTAGCGTGAGACAGCTTTTGTAAGTAATTCAATCCTTCAATTGCAGTTTACATGTCAGTGAAGATGAAGAGTTCTTGAAGAAAGGAAGCAGCCCAGTTCTTCTGATTGAGTCAAAGGGTCACGCTCTCCATGTCTTTGTGAATCAGGAACTTCAAGGTATCTTTTTTCTCAAAATTCCTCATCCATTTATAACTCTGGAACCTTCAGTTATGGCTCTTTTTGCTGTTATGTTTCCCTTCGACTAGGGCCCGATAAATTATGGAAGATGGTATTGAACATAATTTAATTTACATATATCTTACTGATTTGAAAAAATTAATTATGGATTTGTCTTTCAAGAGGTCCTTGAGTTTCATTTAATGGAAAAAGGAGAGGTTCCAGACTTCCGTAATATTTTAAGGAGCTTGCATTTTTTTTTTTGAAAAGAAAAGTTGATGAGTGACTAAAGCTTAGCCTTTCACTTTATTGATCTGGAGGTATTTTGTTGTTTGTATTAGAGAGTAAATAATAGAATAAGACTTGCCCTGCCAGTTTAAGTCTTTAAGATAATTGATTATCGAACTTAATTATTATATAGTACTACTATTAGAATTAAGGAGTTCAAATAATAACTGTGTTCTTTCTATTAAAATTAAATTTTAGCACAATAAACATGCAGCCGAGCTTTGTCCACTTCGTCAACCTCTCAGCTTGTGCATGACGAGACACATCAGAGATATAATAAAGAACTCTTTTTTATCAGCTTAAACTTAAAACTAGCTGGTCACATAATTATTTTACAATTGGAAGTGGGGACATTGCTATGATGACATCCATAGGATGCTATTGTCATATTTCGTGATCTCTTGAGTTTTTGTAGGTTTCCATAAATTTTTTTTTCTTCCATGAAGGTATCTCCCTCGCCATGGCTTGCTTCTTTCTGTTTCTAGAAAAGATTATTTTACTCCTGTTATGAATAGGGTCACTTGAATGCCTAATTTTCTGCCAATGATTGTAAAATATCTACTAACTACCCATGTACTCGTAGCAAGAACAGCTGCTGTCATGTTTGGGTTTTATAAAACTGGTAACATCTAGAATAACTGGAGTGTTGAGACTCTGCACATCCAGGACAATTGACAGTCATGTTCATAGTGTAATTTTAACCCATTTAAACTCTGAATTTAATTGGACTGCTGATTATGAAAGCAGCATCTCATGGGCCATCTTAAATTAATGGCTTTAATTTTTTATTTTATTTTATTCAGATGTAGAATTTTCTTAAGTATCAGGGTAATGCACCTGCACCTTTTAAAACTTTTATATTGTGTCAGTCAGTCAGATAAGTTGCAAATGGTAGCTCATTGTAAATTCTTCTGTCCGGTTACCATCATGGAGTGTCTATAGTCACTGGATATTGCTTTATTTGTTTCGCAGTGCCTAGCATAATTTATTGACATGCATCTCCTAATGTTTGCATTGCATCTTTTTCAGTACTGTGGAACATTTTTATAGTTATATCTCATGAGGTCCTATTCTGAAGGATCATTGAGTTTCATTTTGCGATATGCAGGTAGTGCATCTGGAAATGGATCCCATTTTGCCTACAATTTTAAAGGTCCTATTTCTCTCAAGGCTGGAAAGAATGATATTGCATTGTTAAGCATGACTGTTGGTCTACAGGTGAGTCACTTTTGTTTGTGATTTATGATAAATTGATTCATTCCTTCTCACGATTTATCCAAGATAATAAAAATACTTGCTGAGGCTCTACATTTCTAGTTTCATGCCTTGACTCTTTCATTCTTGATGGAAGATATACTGAGTTGATCTTGGGTTCTTTTATTGTAATTGCATTTGATTTCTGATAGTAAATGAGCTAAAGATACGCTGAGCGGATCTTGTTTCTTTTATTGTAATTGTGTTTCAGTGTCCTTGTATTTGAATTTCTAACATATTTAATTCAATTTATTGCTCATTGGAGATACAGACTTAATTTGTATTTCTTACTCTCCTTGCTATTCCTTTTTGAAGAAATCTATCTTGTGTAGTTAAACTTTACCTGTCTGAAAATTCATTTGGTGGGTGATTTGAAGTTCAACTGGAGAAGGCACTGGAAGAGGCTAATCCTTGAAGTTGTTCCTATGTATAATAAAAGACATTTCAGGCTTTTCCAGTGACTAAGTAAATATATACTCCAGGGTTTCAAATTTCAGATACAATTTCATCAGCATGAACCACAAAA
Source organism: Carica papaya (assembly GCF_054855325.1). NCBI lineage: Eukaryota > Viridiplantae > Streptophyta > Magnoliopsida > Brassicales > Caricaceae > Carica > Carica papaya. Next base: position 4,607,118 of record NC_142314.1, read on the forward strand.
AGGTTAATATAATAATAACAATAATAATGACAACAACGACATAAATAAGGATGACAATTTAATAAATCTCCTTGATCATCTAACCATATGGTATTGTGTTACAGCTTTGTTACATTCTTTGCTTTAATTTAATTCTCCATCTTACGTTTATGCCCTGTAATATTTAGAATTATGCTGATAGAAATGGGAACTAATGAGCAGGAGAGCTGAACTTATGAGCAAGTGTTTAAAAATGCCTGTAGATCATGTGTCTATAATACTATATTATTACAATTAGTTAATATATATAAATATAAATATCTGTTTCAATAAGTTTTTATCTAATATGGTCTTGCTTAGCTCATAAAACTGATGAATGATGCACAACTTTTCTTTTTGTATTTCCTTCCCTTTATGTTACATTTTCAAACACCATAATACTTTTTTTCTTCTTACTTCAGAATGCAGGACCATTTTATGAATGGTGGGGAGCAGGACTAACTAATGTCAAGATAATGGGGTTCAATAATGGGACATTGGATTTGTCTTCGAGTAGTTGGTCCTACAAGGTCCTTTTCTTCCTTTTTCTGCACTCCTTTTCATGCCATACTCTGCAAAAAATTCAACTAAGTTATGCAGTGCAACTGGAAACAAATATAATATAACACTTAATATTTATATTGTGATTGATCGACACTTACCATGAAGCCAAATTTTCCTATTTGAGTGGGTCATGAAATTGCTCATCTAGTTAAATTATTTACTTATGAAGTTTTTAGAGAATTAATAATAAGTTGGACTTAAATGAGGAGAAATTTATGTGCAATGCAAAATTTTTACAAGCTCCTCGGACATTTTATTTATCCTCCCATGAGTAACCCAGAAGTTGGGCATGGGATAGATTTGAAGTTTCTGAATGTTATAGTGAAAACTTGTAAGCTGGGACTGACAAGGGAAAATATAAGAGCCAGGGAATTCCAGTCCTCACAGCACCACCAAATCCTGAGTGGCCTGAAGTTGAATATAGCATGAGCAGTGATCTTTGTTCACATGGTCTTTGTAGTTTTATGATAAACAGTTCACACCTTGTGTGCTTAATTTCGACGAATATTATTTTCATGCACTGTGAAGGATCTTGTCTTTCATGTAAGCCTCTACTGGTATAGTTCTGAACACGCAAGACTCTAATGGCTGTTCACTACTAATCCTCAGAGAAAATAAGTTTAGCTGATTAATAGGTGGGAAAAGATAATGTCCAAGATGATGAAGACAAAAAGTTAGAATTAGGATAGTTAATAGTGATCCGTATCATTATTTTTTGGGTAACTCAAAAAATTAGCAGACATACAAGACTCTGATGTTTGTTTTCCTTTTTCCTTTCCATTTTGGATGGGACGGGATTTCAACTACTTGGTTATTCTGAAATAAGCTTCTGTGTATATAGACTCTGAAGTTTTGGATTCTTACGAGTTTCAAATTACAACCTTATTGAGTGTGGGATTACATTGTGCACGTACTTCATAACTGGTGAACAGCATGACAGTCCTGAATCTTCATAAATACTTAATGAAACCCTTAGGGCATTTCACGTAATTTCAATTCCATGCCTGGTTTATTTGACTATGGGACAACCAACTATTTATTACCATTGTGTTGTCAACTTTTTAGTGGCTGTTTTATTTTGAATTTATCAAAAGGATTGCATATCACTTAGTGGCCAATGAGATCGTCTGTTTCTATTACTTTTTTTCTCCATCCACAAATCTGTTTTTGATTATTGGTACAAAAAAGTGGTGCACAAATTGTGCAGCTCAAGAATTCCATCTGAAAGGAATATTTATCTTGGGATCTTGAGGTGCAGATGATGATGATATAAGTGGCAAGGCCATAATGTCTCTTAAATCTTGTCATCCTCTAATCGCAAGTGATATTTTTGTTAAACCTTCAAAGCACTCTAAATCCTGGTAACATAGCTGAAGGATGAAACTCTTTATCTCTTAATTCTTAAAGTCTTACCTTAAGTTTTTGGTCTTGCTATTCTTAGATTGGATTGCAAGGAGAGAAGCTTGGTATATACAAGCCAGATGGTTCGGCTGCTGTAAATTGGACATCTACCTCAGAACCCCCAAAAAACCAGCCTTTGACGTGGTACAAGGTAAACACTATGAAAAGATCAAACTTTCTAGAAGAAGTTTAGGTACATTTACTAGTTCATGACTTCAGAAGACATTTGCTACTGGGAATGGCTGTAGGCTGTTGTGGACTCACCAGCTGGAGATGAACCAGTCGGGTTGGATATGCTTCACATGGGAAAAGGCCTAGCTTGGTTGAACGGAGAAGAAATTGGAAGATACTGGCCTAGGAAAAGTTCTGTACATGATAAGTGCGTTCAAGAATGTGATTATAGAGGCAAATTCTTCCCAGACAAATGCTTAACTGGATGTGGAAAGCCAACACAAAGATGGTAAACTGATATAGTATCATATCTAGATGCAGAAGTTACTTTCTTTCCCCATTTTTTTTGAAGACCGCAGCTAAACTGCAATAAAAAAATGCATGCCTTTTCCTCTTCTTAACTTTCACTAAAATGATTCCAGTGATTACATAAATGACAAGAGAGAATTAACGAGATTTGTCTGTCTTATAAATTCTTAACTGCTAATTGAGTTTTTCAGGTTTCCAGAAACCCCTGGGACTTGGCATAAGTTGGAAGTTTTTACTTTTATTTCATTGTTGCACCTTAGGTTTGCAAATTAGTTTAACTATTAATGATGATCTGTCAGTACATGAGTTTGCCATAGTGCCTAAAGAGACATACAACTTCAGTATATCTATGTTAAAGGAAATCTCCTTGAGTTTGTACATGCACCCTGTAATAGTACAAGGGACTAGAAATATAAAACGAATATATGCTGCCTGTTTTTAAGCTTTTATCTTTGCTTTCTCTACACTTTCGTTTTTTTGGCAACCAGTGAATTCTTCGCATCAGGCTTTTTTCACCTGATTTTGTTTTTCTCTTTCTGACAAATAAGTGAATTTCGTAAAAAGTAAGTGTTTTCTGTTTCTGACAAGTTATATCTAACCAGGTATCATGTCCCACGATCTTGGTTCAAGCCGTCAGGAAATGTTCTTGTGATCTTTGAGGAGAAGGGTGGGGATCCAACAAAAATTCAATTTTCTAAACGGATATTCTCTGGTGTATGTTCTTCCATTGCAGAGGATTATCCATTGGTTGAACATGAGTTCCCTAGTGAAAATGGAAAAGGAGATAACAATGTGGCAACTGTCCTCTTGAAGTGTCCCAAGAATACCCATATATCCAATGTGAAATTTGCTAGCTTTGGAACTCCTACTGGAACATGTGGATCCTACAGCAAAGGAGATTGTCACGATCCTAATTCCAGTTCTGTGGTTGAGAAGGTAGTAACCGTCTTATTACTTGTTTTTCCCTATTCCAATATTATCGACATCTACAAAAATAGTTATTCTTTTTCTTCAAAAAAAGAGAGTCGAGGCTTTTGTTTCTTTTCTTCCTATTCAGGACTTCCTAGTTAAAAGTGTATGACAAGCTTGAGTAAGCAAAACATCTATTTTCGTATGCTTAGTTGCAGAATATACTGTGAGCGGACTTGTAGTTGGCTGGCATTTAAGATGATACAAAGAAATTAGCTAACAGGTAGTTTAGAACAGTAGCACACCAGCATCTCTTCTTTTAGTTTATGTTGTGATATTGCAATCTAAAACATTGAAAAAATATGTAATTATTAAATTTTATAAGCGTTCGAACAACACATTCGCAGTTACAAGATTTTAAGTTCAAAAAATTGTTCTTTAGTCCGGGGTATTATACATATGAAGTTTCTTTCCTCTTGAATTGTTATTTTCTCTCCCCTAATATCCTTCTAATGTTATTGCAGGTCTGTTTGGGTAAAACCGAATGTGCCATAGAACTATCAGAAGAAAATTTTGGTAAGGATTTGTGTCCTGGCATAACTAAAAAACTTGCAGTTGAAGCATCTTGCAGTTGAAGTTGCGAATTTCCGGGTTCCAGCAGAAAAGCAGGTTCGTGTGAACACGGAACATAGATTTTGCTGCTTCGCAACCGAGTGGAAGAGGAGAGAAAAGCTTCCTTTTTTTTTTAATTTCGATTTAGTCCCCAGTAAACCTATTTTATTTACATAGCAGGAAATACTGCTCTTATTCATCTTCAGCTATTTTAAGGTGCTACAAAGAATGGACTGGCATTGAGTCAAATAATTCAATTCCAAATGAAAAAGTTGATTAATATAAAGTGAGTGATATTACCTCCAAATGAGAAATTATGTGTTAATGTGTGTGTGTGTGTATATATATATATATATACACACAAATTCAGATACCAATTGTTAGCAAATTTTTTTAAATTAAACTTGATTTCATAAATTTAAAACATATAATTTTATACCGATCAATAAAAAAAAATAAACGGAAGCGTACTTGAATTAATCAATTTTATTCATTTTTTGTTCAATGTATAATTAATATTAATTTTAATTAAAATATAATCTGTTCCATTTTAATTTTTTACCATCTTAAATTGCATTACCATTGACAGTAAAATTCCAAGAAATGGTAATATAGCTTTTATTATTTAATTAACATTATTTTTATAAATGTTTGAAAATAATATTTTAAAGAAATTTAAAACCTAATTAAATTGTGATTACCGGGAAATTATGGTTAATTATGTGTAAAACATTAATTAAAAGATAATCCATTGTTAAAATATCTAAAGCCGCGGTTCTGATTAAAATAGCTACACTGCACATTTATCCGTTCGCAGCTTCTTCAAATAAACTCGCATGGAGTAAACCCCAGAACCACCCGAACCTCTACCTTCTCCAAGAATCAATGGCCTGCTCCATCTCCTTCAGAACAACGGCGTCTAATGTCTCTCTTTTGAGAACTCAAAAACTCTACTCTTTTTCTTCATTTCCGGTCTCGCTTTCACTCACTGTTCCAAGCGATAATCCTTGCTATCAAGTTCAGCATCTTCGCCTCGTTGCTGCATCTGCTGGTCCTAAGTCGCAGACGGGCCCAACCTCACGGCAACGCTCGTCCTCGGCGGCAGCAAATACGAAGAAGAAAAAGAAGAGGAAGGGAAAAACTGATGGAGACTCTGTGGAGAATTTTGAATTTAATGATGTTGAGGTTGTTGATGACTATGGAGAAGATGACGAGTTGTCTTCTTCTTCGTTGTCGAATTCCAACTCCCGGTCTCTGTCATCTTACCATCATCCTCCTCTCCCCAAACCCCCTGCTGGATTCGTGGTAGATGATGCTGGCAGGGTGCTCATGGCGTCTAACAAGCGAATTGCCACCATTGTAAGACTGTGTTTCTTGCTCTCCCTCTCCCTCTCCCTCTCCCTCTCTCTCATTAGTTTCACCCAAATCATTCAGGTTGTGTCAGAATCAGTGGTTACTATTCAGCTTATGGTTTGAAACTTTGACGTACGCTTGTGAAACTGATTTATTATGTCAGCCATTGATTGTCAATTTGAGGAATTTCTCTGCCGAGCTCGAGTCTAAACGACTGGTTCTGGACCTGTCTAGAATGTTCAGCTTCTTGCTCCGGCCAATCTCCTTTGTGTTCGCTGTTTTTTCGTTCAATTTTTAGTTTCTTTTCATATTCCAACTAATTTACTTAAGTTGTGAGGATGCAAAAGCAGAGAGAAGAATTCTTGATCTTCAAAGATCAAAACAGATGATACTTCCGTTGAATCATTTCCTGGTGTCCTTAAACAAGACCAACAATAACCTTATTCTTGTACTTTCTGCTCATAAATTTAGTGAAAAATATGTTGAAAATACTTGTGACAGGTTGATTCTACCAATAACAGCCCGCTGGAGTGCATTATAAGAAGAGTTTTTACAAGTTCAAGAGGGGATGACTGCATGCTACTTTGTCCTGTTGATACGTGAGTAATGTTGCTTCGCTGTCGCTATGTAACATGTGGAAGCATGTTAATTTGTTGTGGACCTGCAGCTAATTAGTTTAATCAAATGTGCAGTCCTGTTCAGATATTAAAGAGCACGAATATTGAAGGCTGGTCAGCTGTATGTTTCCTTTGACACCATTTATTTTCTAGTCAGTTTTGGCTTTTGTTAGACATGGATTGAAAATTAAAATTTAAGAGTTTGACACTGGAAAATTTATTAAAATGTCTGTGTGTGTTGATGCTTAAATTTGTGAGAACTTTATCTGGTGGCCTCATTGTTATTGATGAGACCATGGTGGTCGAGTCTCAGATTTGGCTGCCCCTTTAATCTTCCTTCTCCATATCATCTGTCCTTTTCATCAACAGAATCAGAATCTTGGGCTTTTAACTTTCTGGGAGTTTATTCTGTCATGTTTTGTTTTGGTGGAACATTATCGTTGGTTATAACTTCCATGGTATGTTTGTCCTAGCTAACCGATTGGGTATCTAGTATGATTTATCCCTTAAATTCACACCATTGGAATTTTCAGTTATAATCCCTCATTAACAGCAGAAAATACAATTATCTTTCCTTATACGTTCATTTCTGAAGTTTTGAAGCATTTTCACTTCGTTAAATGTGAAGTAATGCAATTAATTGAGAAAAGCTTTCTAGATCCTTCTGATTCTTTGATTTCTGAAATGATTGTCCTAAACTGGAAACTTAGCTTAAAAATGGCAAAGATTGTGATTCATGAGTCTGGCACTTCCCAATCACATTTGCAAAATTCGTAGAGAATTATAAATAGGTAATATGCAGTTTCCTTTAAATTCCCATTATTTAAATTTTCAGTTATAATCCTCATCAGCAGTACAAAATATAAAAATCTTTCTCTGTGCGCTCTGTTCTAAAGGGCTGAATCATTTTCACTTCACTAGATGTGGAGTAATGCAATTAATTTGACAAAATCATTCTAGATTCTTCTAAATCTTTGATTTTTCAAATGATTGTAATTAGAAACTTGGTTTACTATGGCAAATATTGCAATTCCTGAGTCTGGCACTTCTCAACGTGGTTGAGAAATTTGTAGAAAATCATAATAGGTATATACAGTTTATACAGTTACAAAACTGCACGTGCAAATGCATTCTGGTCTTGAATGGGTAAAAATGATTCCATTCAAAGTGTTACTGTGTTTTATTGTGATACTTTGTGCTGCAACCGCATATCTTGTTTTTCAAACTGAACAAAAAACAATACTTGAAAAAATAAGTGTATTGCATTTTCCTGATTTTAGGGTGGACACGCATTCTAATGGATAACTTTATGAAGATTTGAGTTTTTATTGAAAATTAAATTATCAAGAATCAAGGGGCTTTTGAAGATTCAAGATAAACTCATAATATGATAAGATCAAGATATAGGAAGGCAGGGTAATGTGTTTGACCTTTTGCCGTATCAAGAAGTTTCTGCTGGTGAAGACAATAGTAGGTCTACAATCTTCTCTTACTTTTTATCATATCTACTTCTGCAAAGAACCTCTTTTCTCAGTTAGGTTGCATAAATATATTCTTCAATTATTCTGTGTTTATAATTGCCACCTGTATGTTGTTTGAGAAGAAAATGGACCCATCCCCAGTTCTCTCCCTTTCTGGAGCAAATTTATCTTACCTTTTGCATCATTCTTCTGCTTTCTAGGTCAGTGACAAAGAAGTTGAAGCTATTCTTCCAGCAGCTGCTTATGCACTGGCAAAAATACACATGCATCTAGTCCATAGTGGGTATGATGTTTACATATAATTTTATCTTGGTTCTTGTTGATAATTCAATGTGTTTATTTTCCAATCTGCTTCATCCTATCAGATTCTGTTACACTGCAAGGGGTGGATTTTGCTACACAGAAGATGACATTTTTGATTTCCGCTCAGGCAATGGCCTCCTCTAACTATATTATGCTTTCTTATTATCTGAGCATTTGTGGTTCTCTATTTTCATATATATATTTTTTTAAAGTAAATAAGAATTATATTATTTTTTTGAAATATAAATAAGAATTATATTATTAGAAGTCAAATGGCATGAAGCTCCTATACCCGAAGAACCATAATTTATCTATGCTAATAATTGAAGAACCTTAATGACCACACTAAAAATCCAAGCTAGCAGGTAAATCAATCCAACAACTCACCCAGTTAGGCATCCTTAAGAAAGCAGGGTACCCTAGAGAAAAAATAAAGCCGGAAGTCAAACTTAAACTCCTTTTACTTGGTATGTCCAAAATCTCTTTGGTTACTTGAGGGTATTTATTTCCTTGTTTTTGAATCATTTTTTTGTAGGAGAATTTATAGACATGTATTTATTTCCTTTGCGCTTGAACCATCCTTACCTGATACAGCCTACCAAAAAAAAAGTAACAGAGATTATTGTCTTATAATACATTTTACTCTCTCTGAGGCAGCATTCCTGGTTACTGTAACCAACAGCAGATATAAGCTTACTTTAGGAATTATAACAGGACAAATGACAAAACATGTAGAGACTTCACAGAACTGTCCCGAAGAGTATACACATAAAGTTTATGTGATCATGGTTGAAATCATATGTAGATGTTCTTTATTTGAGCGAGTAAATGTGTTTCCTGGTCTTGTAACCAGAGGAATACATTTGAAGTATCTTGTCTTGTGTTTCTAGTTACCATCAATTTTTCTCCCTATGATGCTTCAACTTCTATGTAAACCTCTTGGAGTTCACTTATTAATTGTCTTCTTTTTTATCTTTTTCCTTTTCTATTTTCCTCTCCCTGGCCACCCTTTCCAATCCCATTTAGATCCCATACAAGTTCATGGGGAATTTTTTTTATCAGCCTTCACTTTACAGCCTTCCAGTGTATGAGAGACGTGTCAATACTTGGTGTTCAAATCTTGCAGATGATGGAGAAGATGTAGATGGCTTGCCAACTGAAGGCGTTGAAATTACATGCTTCCATCTGGTAATTTGATTCTTATACTTCTCAGATGATTTTTTCTTAATTATTACCAGGTTCACATGAACTTATGCTGAGATAGGTGATATAAATTTATACAGCGAATTCCTTTGCATACAGTCATGGTGCTTTTGCTCCTTATTCTTAAGATAATTACTAAGGTGCCCCTAAAGTAGATGATATTTTTGGCTTTGCCTTCTGTTTACCTCTAGGGGGGCCATAGAGCTTGTTGTCAATTTTTTTAATACATCTTCGCAAAGGTGATTGGTTTTCAAGTTTCTCAGCTGCAAGTAGAATTCTTCCTTCCTTGCTGTTCCTTCATTCCAGGACCAAACAGTTTCAACTGTTTGAAATCATTAGTTTCTAGCTGGCTAACTTATGTCCCATAACATTAGGTCTTGTTTCTTGAAATTCAACTCCCATTATATTCCTAGTTAGTTCTTAATTCTATTACTCATAGTAGTCTTAATATGCATAATATAGAAAATAATATAGGATTTGAGTTACTACACCCCTACCTTGATTCTTTAGCTCTGGAAATTCTTTTCTTACTACCTCTCAAGATGGTGTTGAGGTTTCCACTATCAATAAATTCAAATGGAGATGGTGGTAACTTAAGTACAACGAATAATATTCTAATTATACATATTAAAAACTAAATGAGAATTAGAACTTGAATCGGTAGCAATTGAATGAAAATGGAACCACATGTGCTCTAGAGAATATCATTCATTTCTGTGTTATTGCTTTTTGTATGGAAATTTCTGGTGTAATTATTTCATTCTTCTAGTACATTTGCAAAACCATATGATGAGAGCCCAGTCCAAATCCACATATTCCCATTTCAGTGATCCTTCTTCCAGGATAAATGTCAAAGGTCTCCTACCTTCACCATCTCTATGAGTTAAATATTTTTTGAAGTTGTTTAAAATTCTGGATAAGATTCTCTTGGTAAATCTTTTTTTCAGAAAATAAACACTCTTGGTTGCCTCAAGAAGAAAAAGCTGATTATCTCTTATACTTCTAAAGTATTTTGAACAAGTTCTTAGATAACAAGCCTAAGGGTTTTCTAAATGATGATTTGGATATTGATGATAGTGAGATATCGATTGTATAAGTAAACAGGTGTAAAAAGGATTATCAGGTGATTCTTATAGATTGTAAAAGATCAGATTTTGGAAACCTAATGATACGAAGTACAAGAGTAGTAGGATATATGGTCTATTTAACAATTTAATAACATATTAAATAAAAGAGTTTATTCATCCTTTTAAAATCATATATTATTACATAATAAATCATTATATTCATATAATAATTACAAAAATTAAAATAAAATAATAATAATAATAAAAAAAGAAAAGGGTTGGGGTGTTACAATATCGATGCTAATGAAGACATTGATTATGAATTTGATGCAGTGCTGGAGGGTTTAACTATGATTGATGCGCTAACCAGGGATAAAAAATAAAGAACAAGATGTTTCTTTTATTCCTTATGCAAAATAAGGAAATATTTGATATATTCAAGATAATTACACATTTAAAAAGTATCTTATCAATTCATCGTATACCATCTTATCTTAGATGTGGTATGGTTCATGTTTCTGGTTGCTGTGAGTGTGGCTTGGTGTAAAAGATTTTGCTGTTAGATATTTACCTCCTTTTTTAATCTGAGTTTTTGTACAGGATGGTGCGCATTACATGATTTATACACCTTCTGATCCGCTTCTCTTCGTTGCTGTCAAGGTAATTTATTAGGCCTAGTGTGTTTTTCAGGGAATTAACTGTTGCAATTTTAAGCACAGGCTACCCTTTATGTTGTGGATGGTATTTAACAAAATTTCTTAAATATGTAATCAAAGTAATTTCAATTATTATTCAATAAGTGGACAAGCAATTATTGTTTGCTTTCATTTATGCAGGATCAAAATGGGCTACTGCAAATTGCTGATGATGTAAGCAATCACAACTCTTTCCTTACTAGAATGATTACCATATCTATATTTGTATTTATACATGCTGCATCGAATTTCTTATAATTTTGATAACATGCACCTCGAATTTTTCTGGAGCTTAGCTCCTATAGTCATATGCTTCCCACCAATCAGGTGGCTGAGTCTGATGATGTGCATTTGCATCTTGCTCATTACGAAGTGGGCACACTGACACACAAAAAAGCACCTTGATTTACATCTTAGTTTGTAATTGTTCCCTGAGCCTTGAAGGAAGTAGCACGTTCCTAGAAAGTTACTAAGTTAAATTTCCCTTCCCATGGAAATTTTATGTTTGAGATTATTTAAGGCATGTTAAGATATAATAATCTGTCATGACAAGGAGACTAAGTTCAGAAAAATAATTCCTACATGAACACTTTCATCTCTCCATTGGAGCTCATCCGCATGTATTCAGTAGGCACTATAAGAGCATTAGCTTGGATAAGCAGGCAATGTAAGTAACTGTGATTTGGCACTTAACCTTCATGAAGTTCCTTTTAGACATCACATGAGACTATGATTATATTTAAGAGAAAAATGTGATTGACTGATGCTATTATGGTAAGTTGGTTTTATGTTTGGTAACAGGATCTCCTAGACGACCCTGCTATCATAAGTGCCATAGATGAGGAGACTGAATTCAATGCCTTGGTGGTACGTAAACACCCTTTGCATTTTTTAGTGTGTTTTGAATTACTCTGAACAAGTTTGCTTGCTTGCTTATTTAATTTTGCAGGAAGAAGAGGCTGCTCTTCTTGAGTCATTGTTAGGAGAAAGATGACAAGTCCTCCTACATTCGGATTGATGGAGAAAAACAAAAAAATCAGTAATTGATTTTAGCCTCGTGTACATAATAAATTTTGATTTTCGCTGTGAACTAGTTAATATAGAATGTGCCTCATCTTTGTTAACTAAATTTTGCTTTTGCATGACAAATTAACTTGGGTAACCCTTTCTCTTCTTCACATGGGTTGGCTGTGATCAACCCTCAAATTAAGCAGACGAGGTTACAAGTCTAGAAAGTAAGTCACTCTCATGAATCAAACAAGCTCACTCTGAAATTTATCAGATTTTTACAGCTTTGGGTGCCAAGACAGTGTTCTGAGATAAAATTTAGGTTGAGTTACGCAAAATCGACCTGCTACGATAAAATTTAGGATCTGTCTCTAAATTATATTTATATTTTTAATTTATTTACAGTTAAAAGAAATTATTTAAGAAATAATTCTATGTGCTGTGGTGGCTCAATTAGATAGACTTGGAAGTATTTTTTATACAACTGATACTAATATGTAGTGTTAGTAACTTTTGCCCTTATAATTTGTGTGTGTATATATATATACATATATCTATATATAATTTGGAATAGTTTATCTTAAATGCTCAAATATGGGGGAGCGTGTATATCTGTACATGGGTTGAGCAGTATGTAAGGTAAAAATTTAGATCAAGAGGGTTGGTCGGGACTCCCACCAATTTTCCACTGCTGTCTATATTTTTGACCTCGAATTCAATTAACAAATTTGTGATAATTACATATTGAATTACTGGAAAATTTTAAAATCTTTTAAGTATATTAAGGCAATGTTTGGAATAAATATATATTTTTTGGAATTTATTTATATTTTAATAAAGAAATTGTAAAATTTTTTATTAAAAAATGATAAAAATAAATTCACATAAAATCTCCTATGAATTAATATGATGCTTTAGATTTTCTTAAAAATTGATATGATTTATAAATAATTTGACATGACAAACATTTTGTTGATCTCGTTAGAAATTTGTTTTATAATTACTGATTACCCAAAGTTAATATAATTGATGAATATAATTTATAATAAAGAGACTATTCTTACATGTTGCAATTAACCAATTGAATAATTCTCTTTATTATAAATTTAATAAATATAATTATAAATTTATTGTTTGTTTTTATTAGTATTTTTTTAATTAAATATGACGACAAATTTTTTTTAAAAAATAGTCTAATTCAGTTAGTATCGACTTAAAATTTGATCCATTCAGCCTTTAGCTTGCATATGAAAAAATTGCAAGGGTTGGCCCCATTTAATGATTTAAAACAGTATATATATATATATATAGCAACGGGTCACGGGTTGACCATTTATGAATCGGGCATGAATTGGAATTGTGGGCTTGGGCCTTATATCCAGGCCCACTTACAGTTGGGCAAAATCCGACCCGTTTTCTTGTCTGAATTCCATCGACTCGAACATGTACAGTGATTGAAGTGAGCACCAGACTACTACATTCCACTTCTATTTTGCTCAAAGGGTTTCATGCACTCAATTCCTGCTTAATATGATCTCTTTCCCATGAAATCCACGCAAATGGGCGCCCTCCGCTTTTCTCATCTGCTTATCTTGCTACTCTTTCTCGGTTCCCAGTTAGCATTTTCCTGGAAAAAAGATGAATTTCGTAACTGCAACCAGACACCCTTCTGCAAACGCGCACGATCCCGTAAGCCTGGATCCTGCAATCTAACTGCTCAGGATGTCACCATTTCGGATGGTGCCCTCACTGCTAAGCTCCTTCCAGCAACACCTTCGCACGATGAAGATGATCAAATCAAGCCTTTGCTTTTCACTCTGACGGTTTACCAAGGTGGAGTCCTGCGACTCCAAATCGACGAGGACCATTCCCTTAACCCGCCCAAGAAGCGATTTCAAGTCCCTGATGTTGTCGTTCCTGAATTTGAAGAGAAGAAGCTTTGGTTGAACAGGGTTTCGACGGAGACGATCGAGGGCGATACGATGCCGTCTTCAATCGTCTACTTATCAGACGGATTCGAGGCAGTGATCCGGCATGATCCCTTTGAGGTCTTCGTGCGTGAGAAATCAGGTAATCGTCGCCGTTTAGTATCTTTAAATTCGCATGGGTTGTTTGATTTTGAGCAACTGAGACAGAAAAAGGACGGAGAAGATTGGGAAGAGAGATTTAGGAGCCATACTGATATGAGGCCGTATGGTTCTCAATCGATTAGCTTCGATGTGTCATTTTATGAGTCTGATTTTGTTTATGGCATACCTGAACGTGCCACTAGTTTTGCTCTGCAACCCACTCGTGGTCCTGGGATTGAGGAATCTGAACCTTATAGGCTGTTTAATTTGGATGTTTTCGAGTACCTTCATGAGTCGCCCTTTGGGCTTTATGGTTCAATTCCATTCATGGTATCACACGGGAAATCTGGAAGAACTTCTGGTTTCTTTTGGTTGAATTCTGCGGAAATGCAGATTGACGTCATGGGTAATGGCTGGGATGCAGAGGGTAGTATTTCGTTGCCTTCAAGCCAAAGTAGGATTGACACCCTTTGGATGAGTGAGGCAGGAATTGTGGATACCTTCTTTTTCGTGGGTCCTGGTCCAAAGGACGTTGTGAAGCAGTACACTAGCGTCACAGGTACTCAAGCTATGCCGCAGTTGTTTGCAACGGCATATCACCAATGTAGGTGGAATTATAGGGATGAGGAGGATGTTGAGAATGTGGACTCTAAGTTTGACGAGCATGATATTCCATATGATGTTTTGTGGCTTGACATCGAGCATACTGATGGGAAGAAGTACTTTACCTGGGATAAGCTGTTATTCCCTCATCCTGAAGAGATGCAGAAGAAGCTTTCTTCTAAGGGCAGACACATGGTGACCATAGTGGATCCTCATATTAAGCGGGATGATTCATTCCCATTGCACAAAGAGGCTACCCAGAAAGGTTATTATGTTAAGGATGCATCTGGAAAAGATTTTGATGGTTGGTGCTGGCCTGGGTCGTCATCCTATCCTGATACATTGAATCCAGAGATTAGATCTTGGTGGAGTGAGAAATTTTCATATGAGAATTATGTTGGTTCTACTCCATCTTTGTACATTTGGAATGACATGAATGAACCTTCTGTCTTCAATGGACCAGAGGTATGATATTCCATTATTTTTGCATTGTGTCCTGCTTTCTTTTGGTACTCCTATTTAAATCCTATTGTTGATAATTGCAAACTATTACTCAAATGCAAGCAGAAAATCCCTTCATGATGTTGTAATATCGTCTATGATAAAAAAACTGGTCTGCTTGCTTCAAATGGTTTTCTATTGAAAAAGTAAAGCCCTCATGGAGAGGAATATCCAGTTCCTTTTTTCTGGTTTCTTTTTTCTCATCCAAGCTGGTAACACTAAGCTGGAGAAATAAGGTATCCATAACTGAATTTTTCATGTGTAGGTGACAATGCCAAGAGATGCTTTACATATTGGAGGTGTAGAACACAGAGAGTTGCATAATGCCTATGGATATTACTTCCACATGGCAACATCTGATGGGCTTCTAAAACGTGGAGATGGAAAAGATAGGCCTTTTGTTTTGTCAAGAGCAGCTTTTGCTGGAACTCAAAGGTTTGGAGCAATATGGACAGGAGATAATACAGCAGAGTGGGATCACCTTAGGGTTTCTGTTCCAATGGTTTTGTCACTTAGTCTTTCTGGAATTGCATTCTCTGGTATGTACATTTTTTTTTTCTATTTTTGTTTTTGATGTACATTTTTTTTTTTGTTTTTGATTAAGTTTTCCCTTTTCTTAAATGTGATTGTACTAGGTTATCTTTTGCAGGTGCTGATGTTGGTGGGTTTTTCGGCAATCCTGATACTGAGTTACTAGTTCGATGGTATCAGCTAGGTGCTTATTATCCTTTCTTTAGGGCTCATGCCCATCATGACTCTAAACGACGAGAACCTTGGTTATTTGGGTAAGTTTTAGTGAACAAGTATTGTCACTGTGTTAAATATAAATAGTTTGTATGCTTTTTAAGGGACCTAATAATCTTCGGTACTACAGTGCTGTAACGGCACCGGCTAGTAGTATGTACGTTGTAGTATTCTTTCCTTTGATGACTCTAAGGTTGGGTTTGGTTCAGATTGAATTTAAACGAAATACAAATTTGAAAGAAATAGCTCTATAGCTAATTCAAGTTAGGTGTTTCTGTAATTCTTTCATTAATAGATAAGAATACAATTCCATAAATGTAGACTTGAAGATATTTTTTAAAAAATAATAAAAAGTATATTCTATCATATTAACAAGGTACCAAACAGTGGCACTGCTTATGTACAAAAGATTTACGTAGTAGTTAGTTTATCAATGATATTATCAAAATTTTCATCACTAATAATGTCATGACCTAACAAAATGGTTCCAAAATAATGCATCCATATATCTCTACTAGTAAAAAGTCCAGTAACTTTGTCCTCAGAAGCTTTAAAATTCTCTTCTTCCCAAATAACCTAAAATACAGTCAATGGAATAATTTTTATAGTGTTTCTTTTTATACATAACTCAATTGATCCCTAGTAAACTATAGATCATGCACCATAGGTCGTGTGCAACAGGACACCGAAGCAGTAGACAATTGCAGGACTTCTCAACCTTAAGACACATGTAACACCCATTCACAAGGATTTGTCCTCTAACTCTAAGTTTATCAATAGTGAGAATCTTCTCCCGACAGACTTCCCATTGCGAAAAAAGCAATCCTCGGAGGAACCTGGGTTTTTCAGATTTGCTTATAGGGAAAATTCCGACCATCCTCAGTAGAATCCTCCATTAAGAATTTGTAGTAAGATCTGACAGAGAATTCTTTGGACTTCTCCAATTTCCAAACGAATTTGTTAGATGAAAGAGTAATCTACTGTGATGATAAAATCTTAAGCAAGTCCGCATAATCATTTGAAGATATTAATAGAGTTTTATCAGTTATATATATAAATTATAACTAATTTTACTTATTAAATTGAAGTCTAGAAATTTGTGTTGGAGTAGGGTTTAACAAAATGCAATGTAAGAGACAAGAATCTTATTTCCTTAGCTAGGTTAATGTCTAGCAGGCAGGTATTATGAACCATATGGTACATTTGCTAGCATCTGTACTACTGTGCTATGCTGGCAGCAGGTAGTACTATAGGCTGTATGATATTCTTACTACAACTGACAGTGCTGCTGACTCATTTTTGTATTTATGGAAATATACTCTCTCTACCTCTCCGTCTCCCTCATCCCCCACAATATCATTTACCCACTTTCTTTTTTAGGATTTATGTAATCTCCATTTTGTAAAATCAAAACCTGCTCTATTCGTTTCTTAAATTTGTCCACTTATTTTTTAATGCAAGTTCATGGAAAGAGTAACTTGGAAAAACATCAAGTGATAGAAAATGAATATCCAGATGCATGAAATGATACTCTTCAAATATGGACAAAAAAAATAGTGACTAAAAGGATTATTTATAAATTTTTCTCTAAGCTATGCCCTTTTGTGTGGCTCAAACTTTTCTGTACTGATATATGTTAGGAAGGCCAGAACATGTACCCTCCCCATCCTTACATTTTATCTACATCTTAAATTTGTGATATTTCTGTTGAAAATTTTAGAAATTGAAAAGTTTAGAAATGCAGACAATTCGTTGCAGTTTGTGCATGCAAGGTTTTGTTTAGCAGATGGGTCTGGAAGCAACCTCAGAATATTTGACCAAATTATATTTGCAAGTCTTACTTATTAGGTCCTTGGTAGAGATAGAGTCTGAACTGCAGGAAACTGAGTCAAAAGCTTTTGTTCGCTTCAAATTAATTTTTTCTGGTGTTCTAAGATTTTATGTTGTTTCTTAACTTCTGTGTAGAATGGTGTTCTATACATTTTCTTAATGCAAGTACTCGAGGTGTGTGCATGATCAATTGTTTTAGTAGATGTAGGACTATACAAGCATAAACAGGATGTTGGGTTATATTGAGTTGTAAATGTATGATTCCTATTATCTAAAAAAAAAAGTAAATGTATGATTCCTACAAGAGAGACAGAGAGTTGGAAAGACAAATTTTGAAGCCCAGGCAATTTTAAGTGGCATACTTCCCTGCCTTTGCTAAACAGTAGATTTTTTTAGGTTTTAAATTTTATTACAGTTTTGGCAGCATGGTCTGAGAAAAAGCTGCACTATTTGTTATTTCCATTTTCTAAGTGATGTTACTGTTCAAGTAATGGATTTCATAAATTGATGAGCATAATTCAGCTCCTAGTGTTTAGACCCTTAAGTTACTTGCTTGGCTTTTTCTACTGAATGTGCTATAAAATCTTCCTATGTAATTCTTTTAATCCAAAATTTTGGGAGAAGAACAGGCATTTTCTAATTATTGCTGATATGTATTTCAAGAGCATTGGTTTTGTACTCAGTTGATCTATCCTTCAACATTATTTCATTAATGAAATTTTCTGTTGCAGAGAACAGAATACAAAACTTATACGGGAGGCCATACATATCCGTTACATGTTACTGCCGTATTTCTATACTTTGTTCAGAGAGGCAAACACAACTGGTGTTCCTGTTGCTCGTCCACTATGGATGGAGTTCCCATCCGATGAAGCTACTTTTAAAAATGATGAAGCATTTATGGTTGGAAACAGTATTTTGGTGCAAGGAATTTACAATGAGGTAATACAGTGATTGGATCTTTCTACTCTCTAGATTTTTAATGTACCCAAAGGCTCCATTTATTTTGCTGCAAAATAATCTACAGAAAATAATTCAGTACAAAAGCAGAATGGTTTTTGTCATGAATTCTTTACATTGAAAAGCTATCATTTTGAGAGTTTGATAAACAGTTTTTTATGCTGTAAATCATTTTCTAGATGCATGGAAAAGGTTATATTTTAGAAGATTTCCATTATCAATGTTCTAAAATCTACCTTGCACGTCATACCTTCACTTCTCTCCTTATTTTGTATAATGTTTGTTAAGTTCATAATTCACTTAAGCAAGAGTAATTTAACCAGATAATCAGGAATCAGATGAAAGATTCACATTTAAACCAACAGAACCTGATTTTCCAATGAGATAAACTAAAGTGCCTTATTGATTTCTCTTAACCAGAGAGCTAAACATGTATCAGTCTACTTGCCTGGAAAAGAGTTATGGTATGACATGAGAACTGGAACTGCATATAGGGGAGGGGTGACACATAAGCTGGATGTTTCAGAAGAAAGTATACCTGCGTTTCAGAGAGCGGGAACAATCATACCCAGGAAAGATCGGCTTCGCCGAAGCTCCACACAGATGGTGAATGATCCTTATACTCTGGTATGTAGTTGATGCTGGTTTTGTCTTTCTGGGTACATGACAACTCTCAAACTTTCTTGGACATGTCTCAAGTTCCTGCATTCATGTATCTGAACCTTGTGGAAAACCCTAGTACCTTTACACAGTTATTGTTTCCTCTGGGCGGCCTTATGGTTCTTGAGCAGTTAGGAAACTGCACTAGAGGATACATGCAGCCTGTCCTTGTTTGCTGGATTTTTGCTCACAATGGAAGTAGTGAGTAGAGGTTTAGTTTGGATTGGAAGGGAGGAGCCCAGAGTGGTCGGGTCTGGGCCATTTAAGAGTCTAATTTTTGTGCTTTTCATTCAAAAAAAAAAAAAAGTCTAATTTTTGTGACATATTATTGCCCTTAATAGATACTCTAATTTTCTTGATTTTATGGACTTAAAATTCTTTTTCTTTTAAAATATTATGACATATTATTATGGACTTAAAATTCTTATCAAAGACAATTTAGGCAATGAATCTATGTGACACATTATAGATACTTACATTAACAAAGTTTATTATGTGGTATCATTTGTTACTGAATATTAGACATTATAGATACTTACATTAACAAAGTTTATTATGTGGTATCATTTGTTACTGAATATTAGACATTATAGATACTTACATTAACAAAGTTTATTATGTGGTATCATTTGTTACTGAATATTAGACATTATAGATACTTACATTAACAAAGTTTATTATGTGGTATCATTTGTTACTGAATATTATCTCTAGTTCGATCTACGAGTATGTTACTAACATATATCTAAATTGTAGAATATATTTTTTCTTTAGCATAGAATCATAAAAGTTGAAGTAATTTAGTTTAGTCCTAACTGTTTCTTTTTGGTATGCAGTTCTTTTCGTATTTAAACCCATAGAACTAAGACTCTTTTAGGATACTGAAGTTAAAAGGAAAATTCCTTCTCTTATCACTGATTGAGTTGCATCCGAGCACTTGGAAAAATTGAAAACTGTTAAACACAGTTTCCCATATCACAATTTGTGTTTATGCATGTATTATACACATACATGCACATCGTTCCTGGTGTAAAATTTTCTAAAAGTAACTTGTGGATTGCTCTTGTAGCTTTGTAGTAACTGCAAATTGAACTGGAACCTCATTTACAAATAGAGGGTAGTCACCAACCAGGCTGAGCATTTGGTTAGAACCATAGATTACTGGTTTAAAGGAAAAGGTTTATTGCCGTACATTGTAGTCTTTGTATCAAATAGTTCATCTTCTTAATTGACTCAGTTAACCTCTTTGATACTTGAAATGTTTCAAAAAACTTGAGTTTTTTTATTTGTGCATGTAGCTGGGTAAATAACACGGAGAGAAGAGGATAGAATTGGGTAAATGACAAAAATGTGCTTGACGAAAAACAAAAATCAGTAAAAAAAATTGTAATTTATAGTTTTACTTAATACTTTTGAAATTTCATGCAGCTAATTGAAAATGCATGTGATAATTTCTCTCAACTTATCACATGACTTACGATCTCAGGAGTTGATGCTTATTCTGTTTCTACACAGAAACTTATTGATAATATTTGTCATTTTTTGGAGGCATGAACAGCTATTAATTCTAACATATGTCTGGTCAGGTGATAGCTCTGAACAGTTCCCAGGCAGCTGAAGGTGAACTTTACATTGATGATGGAAAAAGCTTTGACTTCAAAGAAGGAGCTTACATCCATCGGCAATTTGTTTTCTCAAATGGCGTCCTTAAATCTTCAAACTTGGCGACAACTGGAAAATCCCAGTTTTCTTCCGAGTGCATTGTCGAGAGGATCATTTTGCTCGGAGGTGGTTCTAGAGCCAAAAGTGCTCATGTTGAGCCTGGAAATCGAAAGATTGAAATTGAACTAGGGCCTCTCTGGCTTGGCAGCCGTAGCCCAGCTGTAGTAACCATCCGTAAGCCTGGCGTCCGAATAGGAGATGATTGGACAATAAAAATTTTGTGAGTACCACTTAGATTTTTCAATTATCTGCTGTCACTTGCAGGATCTTGTTTCTAATTTCCTGAATGGTAGTATTCTTAATTTTACACTGGAGAAATCGATGATCAAATTGTACTTGTACAAACTATATTAGAACACCACATTTAGATTGCCTGCACTGACTTTTTAGCTGTCTTAAAACTTTTTATTCTGTTGCAATTCTCCCTATAGAAAATTGAAACCTTGACCTTTGACCTCTCTCTTGGCTGTATATAATTGTTCCTTCATCATGGTTGGTCCTTGTGTGAAATCTAAAAGCATTTTGAAATCTGATCTACATTATAATTTACAGTGACAGGTATCTGAGTTTTTACAAAAAAAAAATGCTTCATATAGTTGGCTAGTGCTCAAGATAGATGTGATCTTAGGGCTTTTCAACTTGTATATAATTTTTAGATGGGGTGTTCAACGCTTTAGAATCGAACTGGATTAAAACCAAATATGGGAAAAGATTTAGACCCAGAACCAGACTATTCTAGACCAGTTTGGAAATGGATCATTTTGTTTTGCTTTCTTTTATATAATTTTTTAAATATTCAAAATATTTAGTAACAAAGAAATTAATTGATTTGTAATAACTACAAATCAGATTTAGAAAAAATGAACTAAAGTTTCTTTAGTTTAAATTACCTAGAAATTAAATAAAAAATTAAAAATTCATTCGACTTGTCTTTATTGGATTGAGATCGACAAGGATTCTGTCTTTTTGGTCTTTAATTGTTAGGACTGAGGATTAAACGATATCTTTACTGTTTTAATTTAGTTTTAATTGATTTCGTGAGTCTGACACGATCATTTTAGTTCAGTTCAAATCGTATAATGATATCTTAGGTTCAGCTTGAAGCTCTTAAGGCCCTCAATCATGTAGCCTTGCTAAGTATGGTATAGAATCTTGAAGTTGTTATTCATGCCAGTAATGTCTAGTGTTGTTCAAGCCATGTATTTAGGATAATTGAAAAAGGTACGAAGCAAATTACTATTTTTAGTCACTTGTGCTGCAAGAATACTTTTCTTTATAGTTTTAATCTACCACCAAAATAAAAATAAACCCTAATTCAAATTCTACACATTTGTGAACAATCTCACCCTTTTCAAGAAAGTGTTGCTTCCTTCTCCTTCTCCTTCTCCTTCCTCACTTAAAATCACCATTTCCACCTGTAAAAGCATAAATACCTAAAAAACTTGAAACACACAATCAGTCTTCCAACAAGAGAAAGAACCGATTTGGAATGGAGAGACTTTTAGATAATCATTAGATGAAAGACTGCATGAGTTTACAAAAGCCTAACTTGGTCCTTTTTTTGAAGTGAATGGCAAAAGAATACGCGTACATGAAAAAAGATAAGAAAATGAAAGTTACCAAAACTGGTATCATTTTTTGTACGTACATAC
This sequence comes from Carica papaya, assembly GCF_054855325.1. Lineage (NCBI taxonomy): Eukaryota > Viridiplantae > Streptophyta > Magnoliopsida > Brassicales > Caricaceae > Carica > Carica papaya. The sequence continues at coordinate 4,629,570 of NC_142314.1, forward strand.
ATATATATATATATATATATATCTTTTTTCCAAATCTAGACAAACTTTAAATTCCCTGTTTGTACTCTGTAATAATTTTCTTGTTGAGGATTGCTTCTGTTAGTTTTCTTGTTTTGATCTACATGCATCACCTGCAACTTAGATTTTCATGTTAAGGAAGAGAAGTCACCCTAATAATTTTTTTATCCATACCAGTTTTTAACGGATTTTTTTTACGTGTCTTTAAAATTCATTTACAAATAAAGTATTGTATTATTTGAAACTAATAAATTCCATTATTCATATATATATATATATATGTATATGTGTATATGTTGTGTTTCTTTTTGTATTATTTTTTTCAGAATTTTCTTCTTCTCGTTGGTCATTTGGTTCATCTCAAAAAACAGTACTAAAATGGGAATTGTTGTCACTTCAACAAAAATAATACAACTTATAATGCTACACAACAATGATGAAAAGAGTTCATTACATATATGTGTATATATATGTATACGTATACGTATACGTATCTATATGTATATAGTGTACAATATGTCTAGAAAATTTCAGATGGGTTCTAGCTAGATAGCTCGTTACCCATCCAAAAAGCTATATATATATATATACACACACACACACACTATTAGATTTTACGTTTATAAAAGATTCATTGGAAGTTGAAGACAAAGTGGATTTGAATAACCGTGCTAATCTATCACTTAAAATTTTTCTACTTTCAAATTTAAAAGTTATTAATTTTAATTTTTATTAAAAATGTATAACTCGTAATTTTATAAATGTATTATATATAATAATTACTAATTTATAATATTTTATTTAATATAATAAAAAATTTAACTTTAAATTATACTGATCAAATTAAATTTAATCTTAAATAAATTATGATACAATCGGATAAAAAATTATTAGATGATAACTTGATTTTCTTATGAATTGAGCAAAAATTTAACACAATTTTTTTTATTTTAAAAAAGAAAGTGACATGAAAAGAGTTGAAAAAAAAAAAACACATCAAACATCATAACCCACTTTTTTTTTTTTTTTATAATCATATTATTACTTTCGGTCATATAATTCAGAATTGACAATCGCAAACAATTATAACCCACTATATATATATACACACATATATATGTTTAGGTCAAAATAATTGATGGAACAAACAAAGACTTATAATTTCCACTTCACTCTAAAAAAAAAAAAAATCGTAATTGCTACATAAAATAATGTGCATGACAATCTAACTCAACGATATGTGACCAAAAAAATTGTAATAATTTGATTCAAATATAACCATTGATTAAATATTAATATAATTAATAAACTAGTATTTTTTTTTTTTATGTATGTACTTGTTATAAAACGAGTATTTGTGAGTTATAGGCATGGAAAATATTGTATATATATATATATATATATATATATATATATTACAAAGAATTTTATTTATGTTTCTATAACACTTAATAATTATTCAAACATAATTAAAAACTCAAGCATATATGTTATTAGAAAAGTGTCGATCACGCGTATATCTTATCATATCATGATCTAAATGGACGGTAGAGATCATTTTTGGTGGATTTTATTCGTCGAATATTTATGTTGAAAAGCTGGGTGTGTGATATATATCCACCCTCGTCGAAGCTACCTACATCTAATATATATATATATATATATATATGAATATATGTGTGTATAGAGTTATAAGCTTCAATGATTCACGTGGAGGTTGTTAGCCTTATATATTGTGATTGAAAGGTGGCAATTACTTGCCACTTTCGCGCCCTTTAACTGACTATTTTTTATATGTGTATATATGTATGTATGTATGGACCCAAATATCAGCCTAGAATCTCAAAAATCAAAATGTGCATAAGAAAATATACTTAACATGTATAGTTCAAAAATATTTCATATCAGTTGATCGATATATATATATATATATGTATATGTATATATATCGATATAGAGATGGTAGATAAACAAGCTGGCTGCATAATTAGATAGGTGGTATGTGGGTTGCAACCCTAGTTTTAACATGTTAAATTGATAGCATGAGTAAATTGACATATTTAATAAAAGAAAAACAAATTTTAAAATATTATATATATATATATGTTATTAAAATTAATTAAAGTAATGTAATCGCCATTTAGATCTTCCTCTTAATTTTATTAATTAAACTAGATTACATTAATTAAATCTTGAAATCAAGAATTCAAACCTGTTCAAAGATACCTAACCAATTACATGAGTCATAATATTCTATTCTTCCAAATTATTAAATTAAAGTGCTTGTTCAAAACACTAACGAAAGTTTAAGATTATAATTTAAGATTAACGAATCATTAAAATTAATTAACAATACATTCTTCAACTCCCTAATGCTTAATCAAGTTTTTAGCTTAATTACAAAAATATTTGAAAGACTAAAATAATTTTGTAATTAACTCATCTTAATTGTATCATCACTTACCCTCTGCCTAATTTTCTTTTACCACTACTAGTGTACGTTATTGGCTCTGTAATATTATATATATATATATATATATGTATGTATGTGTATGTATGTATATGTTGCTTTCTCATTTTTTGCAAAAAATTCATGTTGGGATTTTATAATATATATAATTTTTAATGAAAAGAAAAAGCACGATACGTTGTGTTAGATTCCTGCAACTTTACCTTATAAAGTTAAGTAAAAGATTTAAGTATATATATATATATATATATATATATATATATATATATTAAAACCCAAAAGGTAGGGAGGAGAAAGAAATTGAGGAGAATAAATTCTTCATTTGCATGAACAATGGAGGGGAGGCTGTCCACGCGATGAACAAATATAAAATTTTCATTCCCAATAATTATTTTTAAATAAATAAATAATTAATTAATCATATTGCATGTAGTAATTGGTTTTTATATAAATAAATTAATATATTATATGGTGTCTTTCTTTCTTTTTCCTGCTTATATAAGCTTGATTCAGAAAACACAAACAAGCTGCAGCAGAATTGGCTCCTTAGGGTAATTCTCTTTGCTCAATTAACTTTTACCATTCTCCATTTCAGGCCACAAAACTAGACTGAACCCCGAAAAAAAAAACAAACATCTTGGTTCGATCCGATTTTTCGGTTTTTTCATTAGGTTTTAGTCCGGTTCAATCCGATTTCAAATAAAGACTTACCGTTACGAATCTGTGTTCACTTTTTTTTTTAAACCGAGAATTCTTTATTTTATTTAATTTTTAAAAATTAATTAGTCTGTTTTAAATTTATTGTTCTTTAATCTCCGTTAAATGATATAGAGCCTAAAATTATATTATATATTTGTTTTCTAACATGATGTTAAAATATAATTTTTATATTATTTTTTAGTTATTAATAATTTTTTGAATATATGGTTAATATTTTTATCATATTTTATTAGAGTTGTAAATTCAGTATTCAGTATATATATATTTTTTATGTAATTACTGAAATATACAAGTTTTTGTTAAATTTTTTTTAATTAATTATATTGTATTTGTAAGATCTTTTTCATTATCTATATGGTGAAAGAGACCTGTACAAATCCTTATATATACACACACACTTCCCTCCACAACATGCATCTTTCTCTTCTCCTTCTTCCTTCCCATCACCTTTCTGTCTGTGGTTCATCACTTAAGCTTCTCTCTGCTTTAATCTTTGGTTGATTCTACATACATACATATACGTATACACACATAAACTGAAACTTACCCAATTCTCTCCAACTCTATTTTAACGCTCACATTGCACCTTCTTTCACTTTTTAAGTAGAAGATGGGTATGGAAGCTGCCACAAACAATCACCCCCACCACCACCAAGTCTTTGATGTCTCCATGGACGTCGTCCCTCAAAATGTTTCCAAATGCTTCGATGACGACGGCCGCATTAAACGAACCGGTATATTTCTACTCTCTTTACCTCTTTAAAAAATTATTAGACGAGCACAGATGAATTGACAGACTTCGTTTGACACGTAAAAATTATGTACGAACAGGTACTTTATGGACTGCAAGTGCTCATATAACAACAGCAGTGATTGGATCCGGAGTGCTTTCTCTAGCATGGGCAATTGCTCAGCTCGGCTGGATTGCCGGTCCGGCAGTCATGTTATTGTTTTCTTTTGTTAGTTACTATACATCTTCACTTCTCACCGAGTGTTATCGAACCGGTGATCCTGTTTCTGGCAAGAGAAATTATACTTACATGGAGGCTGTTCGCTCCATTCTTGGTACACAACTTTCTAAAATTCTTTCCTTTTGATTTCTATACATATATATTTATATACAAAGATTCGATTTTTTCATGTTATTTCAGGTGGGTTTAAGGAAAAAGCATGTGGATTAATTCAATACATGAATCTTTTTGGGATTGCCATTGGTTACACCATTGCGGCATCTATAAGCATGATGTGAGTGTTGAACACCATGTGTCTTATATGTTTCTCTTCGTCCTTTTTTAATCTTGACTTGCTAGTTTTGATCAACTGGGTTTTGTTTATATTAATCATTTTTTACAGGGCAATAAAAAGATCTAATTGTTTCCACCAGAGTGGTGGAAAAAATCCATGTCACATATCCAGCAATCCATATATGATCATGTTTGGCATCACGGAAATTCTATTTTCTCAGATTCCTGACTTTGATCAGATATGGTGGCTCTCCATTGTAGCTGCAATCATGTCGTTCACTTACTCTGCGATTGGTCTTTCTCTGGGAATTGCTAAAGTTTTAGGTATGTACGTAGATTCAAATTGTTTGTTTATTTAAAAAAAAAAAAAATGAATTGATGATTAATTACTGGTTTCTCTTCCAATTGTTTAAGCAGCCACCAGAACTTTCAGAGGAAGTCTCACCGGAATTAGTATCGGAACTGTGACTCAAACCCAAAAGATGTGGAGGAGTTTCCAAGCTCTTGGTGATATAGCCTTCGCCTACTCATTTTCCGTTGTTCTCATCGAGATTCAGGTATGTATGTACTATATATATATGTGTTAATTTGTTTATGCTAAATGATTCATGAAGAAAATGAGTTAAACTGGAGAACTGATCAAAATGATTTGTTGCAGGACACAATCAGAAGCCCACCAGCAGAATCAAAGACGATGAAGAAAGCAACAAAAATAAGCATTGCGGTAACAACAGCTTTCTACATGCTTTGTGGGTGTATGGGATATGCAGCTTTTGGCGACTTCGCACCAGGAAATCTCCTCACTGGTTTTGGTTTCTACAACCCATTTTGGATCCTCGACATAGCCAATGCCGCCATTATCGTCCACCTCGTCGGAGCATATCAAGTTTTCTGCCAGCCGATTTTCGCCTTCGTGGAGAAATGGGCAGGAGAAAAATGGGCAGAAAACTATTTTATCACGAAAGAATTGAAATTCCCATTAATCCCAGGCTGTGGAACATATAAACTGAATCTGTTCAGACTGGTTTGGAGAACAGGGTTTGTGGTTTTGACGACGGTGATATCAATGTTGCTGCCGTTCTTCAACGACGTCGTAGGGATTCTGGGAGCACTCGGGTTTTGGCCATTGACAGTTTACTTTCCAGTGGAGATGTATATTGAGCAGAAGAAGATAGAGAAATGGAGTACGAGGTGGGTGTGTCTGCAAATGTTGAGTGCGGCTTGTCTTGTAATCTCGGTTGTGGCGGGTGCTGGTTCTATTGCAGGAGTTATGCTTGACCTAAAGGTTTACAGGCCCTTCAAGACAAGCTACTGATTTTATAAATAAAAAAAACTAAAGAGTCAAGTGTTAGTTTGAAGCTTTATCTGGATCAGGAGAAGGAACCTGAAAAATATTGGTTTCAGTTTATGCTAAGTTTCTCTTGAAAAAAAAAAAAAAATTAAACTTGGGTTTAATGGTGTTTTAGTAGTGCTGTTTGGGACTGTGTGTGAGAGAGAGAGAGAGAGAGAGAGGAATGATTCTGATGTAAATTATTTATCTTTGTGTATTCCATAATATGAATCTCCATTTCTTCTCAACTTCATTATTTCTTTGTTAATGCTAAGTCTTTCTATAATTTGGAAAATACAACTATATATATATATATATTTTTGTGCAAGGATATTATAATTTGGTAGCATATGGATTTTTTCTGTAATTCCATGTGAATTGAATATACACTATTTAAGACATCTAGCCTCCATTGCAACTTACATTAGTCTTGAACACCATTTGACATTAACATATATATATGTTAATGAAAACCAACCTCTAATGAGAAAAGATGGGTACAAATATGAGGCGTAATCTATTATTTGAGTTTAAATCTTCATATAAAAATATATCACTATTATATAGATTACGAATTTGTATATAAAACTAAATCACCAAACTGCTAATCCAATTCGATAATTTTTGTATTAAAAAAAAAAGAAAAAATTAATTTTTTAATATTTTGATTTCTAACAATTTGAAGAGAGAAACTTTGATGAATGGTGAAATATTAAATATATATATATATATGTATACACAGAGATAGAGAGTTTGTTTCAGTAGTTCTTGAATACTAAATTTGTAGATTAAAAAAAAAAAAAACAATTTTAAAAAAGCTAAATATTTTTTACCCATTTTATTTTAGCTTGAATTGCTTCGACACTGCAAAGCTTAAGTTCAACTCAGAGTTCAGTTGAGCCTTCTTATTTTCTTTTTCAGCTCTAGCTAGCTTCGCATGGTATGTACTAATCTTAAGTTTGGGTAGATTAAAATCAAGCCCCTAAGTTAAACAAATTTATTATCCTGCTAAACTTTCAACTTAACTCATATCTAGTAACTAAATATTATTTGTAAACACATATCCAATCCTTGAATCAACAATCATGCAACTGTACAAAATTCATTATGTAGATTCCAGTCCAAAAAATTCTGACTCGCGACAAGAGCTTAGGATTAGTTTCACATTTACATAATTGACATCAAGAGCATTCTCAAAAAAAATAAATAAATAAATACACTTAAAAGGGGCATTGAGAAGTGTCAAGGATCAAAAAAGAAGAAGCCTTCAATTGCAAATTGACTCGAAGCATATCTTCTTGTCAGGATAGTAGAATGGTGTCTCAAACTACTAGGTTTAGGTAGCCGATGAAAGGTATCAAGCATCATATCAGGAAAAAAAAAGTGATCCCAATCGTTCAAATCATGAGCTGAAGAGCATGTTCGATGGTTCACATTTCACACAAAAAAGAAAAAAGAAGAAAAAAGCACTTATCAACTGAAACTAACACACACACACACACACACAAAACAGAAAACCACTATTGGAATATCAAATAGGCAGTGGTTATGATCATCAAAATAGAAAGATGAAAAGGTTGTGGTGGAATAATCACGAAGCATTTGGGTTTAACTTGATAATTACGTCGCTACTGCAGTGCCTCTAAAAATATGGAGGAAAGAAATACTAGATCATGTGGAGATTTTAAGTTTTTGGAAAAGAAAAACTCAAAACTTAAAATTATGAAATTTCCTAATTTATTTATTCTTAAAGTAATTAATAATTACTTCATTAACCGACGGTACTAATGATGAATGTAAATCTTTTTATAAAATATTTAAATATCAGAAAAAATCATGTATTGACACAGGACAAAGAGAAATTAAATAAAACACTAGAAAAATTTATTAAGAAGCAAGACCAACATTCTACTAAATAAACAATTAACTAATTAATAAATGTCATAATAGAACTAGAACTCTAACTAGAAAGAAACATTAGATCTTATTATTTCTTTATTTTTCCCTACTACTTCTGCATCGCCTAATAATGCTGAATGCAAAGTGATGGCTGGCTGCAAATACGTACGGCTATAGCTGGTGGCTAGAAACCTACATGATGGCATATCCATACGCATTAATTCACTTCTGATAAACATCGATCCCTTTTAAATTATTTTTGTTTTCTGCTGTGAATAGGTGTAATCTAGTGACTAGCTTTTTTACGATCTCCTGCCAATTTCCATTCATCTCTCATCCTAATGTCATAAAATCATAATGGAGAACAATTATCAGTTCATGTACAAGCATTTCATAATGGATTCACATACTATCGCCAAGTCAATCAGCGAGCAAACACCATAATGGAGCACTCTCAGGACAGAATCCACTTGTGTGTGTGTATATATATATATATATATTATGCAAACACGTACATGTAAACTGCTCATTATTGCCATGGATGCTGAACAAAGTATTATTGAATGAAAAGTTTCAGAAAGCAAATTTGAAAATCGTTCTTAGTGTCATATTTTTCTTGTCTAGCACATAGAACGCAATTGCAGTACCAGTGATCAAGATTTTTTAGCAGGCAATGTTTTGATGTTAAGGCACGTTTTCTAGAGCTAAATGATATGTGGGAAACAGTAGTATTACCGCTAATCAATGTAATTTGAAAGAATTAACTGAGGTTGTTAATAACAACCGAATTAGTTGAAGATTATGAAACTACAATACCTGGAATTGTGACCAATCAGACATGCATGAACAGAAACACTCTTTCGATGGTCTTCCTCTGTGTTTCTTTCTCCCTGCACTCTGTATTCTATCTATAAATCTGCCCACGTATTACTGTTTCCCACATACCATAAAGCCAAGAAATCATAGAGCACGGTGCATTTGATTGAGAACACAATAACATGTTAGGCACCGGAAAAGAAAAAGGGTAATTATCTCCCTTCTCAATGGATTATCATTCCATGAACATAACCCCCTTATTCCCTTCTACAACTAATAATACAAGATCACAAGACATAGCACAGCATAAAAGTTGTTATCAGGAATAGTTAGTAGTGCCTGATGGATTCCATCTTCACATAGAATAAGATTATAAGCGTTCTCCTTCTCAACACCCAATCCCTAGCCCATGCCTACTTTTCCAACAAGTTTCACGAATTTACAATAGAAGGATTCGGACCTATTGAAAATAAGAACAAGACCTGCCTAACTCAATACAAGCTTGATGGTCAGAGGCCAGAATATGTTACTCCTCTCACATCTGAGTCGTGTATATCAAACCTTTATTCGTTTCACATCATTTTCAGGTACATTCGCATCATTCCCATTGCCACCAACTGAAATATCAGATTGCCCCTGCACCAGAATAAAGCACTTGTTCATCAGCAGTTTTATAGAATTCCATCATTACTGATGGAACTATTTAGAATTTATTTGTAAATAACCTTGGATACATAGTTGCCAATAAAATATGTGTTTCCTTCGAAGCAATAGATGAAAGCAGGAAAAATCAAGGAAACCTAAGACACTACTTAATTATAGAAGACTGGATTGAGTTCTTATCCTCTAAGTTCATTTGCTTTTGAACACAAATATATATAAATAGCCATTGAAAATAAAAATAAGATTAAAACATATAGTAAAATATGATATGAGTTCGAAAAGAATAAAAAACTGTTTTTAGATTGTCTTCTAGTTTCCCTATCATTTTTCTAACCTTGCTTTTATTTTCAACAGCTACATATGTTCTTTTATGTATAAACATAAATGACTTTTGAAAATGGAATTCAAAACAACTTTTTACAACCAAGGAAGACTAATTGACATTTCAACCAAAACCATGCAGAGTTAATGTTCAAGTTAAACATTTTGTTCCCTAAAAAATCCTTTAAAACTCTATCCCTTTTATTTTACCCTCTCAAATCTTCACTGACTTAAGAATCAATCTCTCATAAACAATCATGTGGGCCATGTCTGTTCATTGTTTGCATTTTATTTTGACTGTTCCAAGAAAACTAGTATCTTAGGCTCCTACAATTTTTGAATATATCATCCGATGTCTATGGGAATGATAAGAAGATTATAATGGCAGGAAAGGGAAGCATGTGAGAATGGCAAGGAAAGAGCTCTAGAGCCAGCACTCACATACGGATAAGCCAGCTAGTCAAGTACCTCAAAAAGGTACTCAGGTAAAAGATGATGGATCCACAAGCCTCAACTAACAGAGAAACCAAAACATGACCAGCTTAAGGAGTTGAGGAAATTGGTCCAGCCACTAGTAAACCAACATGATGTTACTTAAATGAACCTATGAGCAACCGTGCTGCCAAGTAAGAAAAATTGATTCCCCTGTGCCCTGGAGAGATAGGACCTTGAGCAAGATTTGCTGAAGAGCAAGCAATAATGTTTAGAAATGGATGCCAAACAATGGAAGAGGCCAAAACATTCTAAGGAGGTTCAAAGTTGATACAAGTGGTTTAACAAGGAAAAAAGCAAACCTGTGATGAGGATGACTGATAAGAACCTCACAGACTCGGATACTGGAGAAGCTCAAAACCAATGTCCTCAAGGAAAACTCTCCTGCCTACATTATTGAATCCCCTTCTCCCATGAAATTCAAGAGGAACCTATACCAGCAAAGTTCAAGTTGCTGCAAAGCTTGACAATAAGACAATACCCAGGACCCAGCAAACCATCTCATTAATCTAGGAACAAACTGGAGTTCTACAGGCAACAAAGGCAATGCTGCACAGGGCTTCATTTTGCTACTCAACGGGGCAAAGGAGTTGTTCTAAACCCTCAATTCCAAGGGTAAAAATAGCTTCAAGCAGCTAGTTGACCTATTTTTACCTCGCTTCATCAATGACAAGAAGTTCAATAAGCCATAGAAGAGAGAGGAGAGCCTATGGGATTCACCAACTTTCGAACTAAGTTGGCAACGGTACGCAAGCTGGATGAAGGCATGATAATCTCAGACATCTCTAATCGGGTCAATAACAATGATTTCTATCTTTAAGTTTCTAAGATCTCTCTCAAGACTTTACTGGAGCCGTTCACCAAGGCAAAAAAATGTTTGAATATTGAGTAGGCCATGGCTGCAAGAGATAAGGAGAGACACCTAAGAAAAGAGATCTAGAGATCAGGAAGGCAAGACACCAAGCAAAATAATGAAGACAAGCAAGTAAGGCAAGACAGGCTAGGCCATGACAAGCTGGGGCCTAGGGGCTTGACCAAGCATTGGTGATACTCCACTAAATACACAACTCTCACATATTCTAATGGAATTATATAATAATAAAAGGCCTCCATCCCTCAAAACTAAGACTAAGAAACTGGACAACTCTAGATACTATGCTTTTCATAATAGCCCCAGACAGGACAAAGATGAGTGCAAAGAGCTAGCTTGTGTATAAGGTATATATCAGAGAGGTGTAACTCGGGAGGAAGAAGTAGGAAAAGTGGTGGCAGACACAAATTTGATGAGGCACACTAGGAGAGACCTTGCACTCCCAGTAATAACTGTGACCCACTAAAGATTGAGACAACTCTTAAAAAATCAGACAAGAAGAAATTCTAATATTTCTTATTGTATTTTCTTAATTCTCCTCATGCACTACTATGTTTATCCAATAAAAGTTGTCTTTTTTCCATTATCCTCTCATATGGATTTCTTTCCAGTAAAAGACATTGTTGGATTCAGGGTAGAGGCTTGACTTCATCATGGCTAATACATTAGAATTGACCAACACTTGAGCGATAAGAACCTGGTACTTTAGAGACGAGAATACCTGAGAATTGACAGGGTAAAAAAATCTCGAGGATGACAAGCTATACTATTAATTTGGAGATGATTGAAACCCATGATACAACAGGGTAACTAACCCTTAAGAGGTGAAAGAGTACCTAACACCTCATAGGTGGCCAACATCTCAAAGAACATAAGATAACTAAAGCCAATGAGCTTGCAAACACCTTCGAAGTGACATTGGGCATGGCTTCGGAAGTTACCTCCAGGAATAAATGATGCGGAATCCTTAGACCCTTATTTGAACCTTAGAACTCTTCAATCGATTTAGATCACAAGTAAAAAAGAATCAAATTTGTTCAATCACCCAAATGGTAGAAGTTAAATAGAACCCAAAAAACATAAATAATACCCCTTGAATCCAATCGAAACAAACATTAAGAACAATTGAAATAGAAAATCAAAATTAAAATAGTTATAACAATTGTGTTCCAAATCAACACCTTGTGTATAAAATGAAAAAAAGCCAAAACACTCTTAACTCAATTCTGAAATATATGATTACAACTCTTGATGTCTACAAAGAAGAGTTTATTTGGTATTTATAGACAAAGAAATCAATGATAAATTACAACACAATAACTACAATTGTAACTCCCACAATAACTAGACTAAATATGTGATAATTACAATTGTAACTCCAACAATAATTAGGCTAATTATAGGCATGTAATTATTATGTAACTCCAACCTTCTTAACCAACACCACTAATTATTTGTGGCACCATATAGTTATGGGCTCATTTTTGTAATAATACTAAGACAAGCTCTCTTTTCATTTCTCTCTCAGAAACTTTCTAACTTATGCATCAGATGATCTGTCAGAAACTAAGGTCACCAGTTCTTCATTCTTTACAGGTTATTTTCAACCATTCCAAGACATTTGACAACTGTCACGTCAACCTCATTTAAATTCAGATTCATGAATATAGAATCATTTAAAAATTTCCAAATTTTGATTGGTAAAGTTTTAAAAAACAATTACTTACTCTTTCATCAGGAACAACTGCATATCTCTCAGATGGTGAGATCCAGGTTCTCCCTACCAACAAAACATAGATATAATCAGAAAAATGAGAAATATCAATCAATGCTTCTTCAGTTATTCTCAAGGAAATATGTCAGAATAAAAGTGAGCTATATCAACAATAGAATTCTTCTATTAGTCTTGGGAACAAATCTGGGAGGAGAATAGAGCACCTGATGTTGGATCGATCTTTGAGGATTCTATTTGCTGCCCACTAGATCCATCTACACTCAAAGCTTCTATTATCTTTGGAGTATTTCTTCAACATCCAAAACAAGTGTGTTAGAGCATGATCAACTAAAGAAACAAAAACCTTAAAATAACTTTAGAAGTTCATATCAATAATGCATTAAAATAACTGTCTATGACATCTGGATTAAAAGGTTGGTTTTAGATTTTGGAATGATGACAAAATTATTAAACGGCTCTATTTCAGTTTAGCTGTGATCACAACTAATACTTTGGGTTGACTTTGCAAACTTAGAAACGAATTATACGAACTCCAATGCCTACATAAGCACTCTACATCCACAATAGCCAGCCAAACAGTTCTCCTAAACATTACTGGTATTCTCATCTCTATAAATGTTGCATCCAACCTTGGCTGAAATATACAGCCATCGACTACCCATCTTGGTAAGCTCGGTTCAACCCTCTACTGTTTGGATACGATCTTGGTCATTATATTTCTGGTGACCTTCCTTGCCCTTCATCTACTTAAATTGATCATACAAATAAAATCCTTGGCTGTATCAAGACTCAAGATCAGCTCATTTTACACATTATTAGTTTCAGCCTTTAGTGAAAATATTAGCAATTGAATGGTAAAAAGAAGATGGCAAAATATACTTCAGATCCCTGAATGTGACATGAGTACCTGTCAATAACTCCCCATGCCCAGAAAGGCTGAACGTATTAGCAATTGAAAACTAAAAAGAAGATGGCAGAATATGTTTCATATCCCTGAATGTGATATAAGTACCTGTCAATAGATTCCCCATGCCCAAGCTGTCCATTTGTACCTCTTCCCCAAGAAAATACATTTTGTTGTTCAGTAACAGCCACAGTATGCCTCCATCCACATGAGATCTGTGCTACTTTCTTCCGAGTGGCAAATACAATATAAAAATAAAAGAAATAGTCAGGCTCAGAAACCCGGTAATTATTAGACATAAAAACTGCCCTCTGTTAGTCAAAAGAAGAAAATCCCTACAGAACTGAATATCAATTTCATGGGCTTATCCAACTTTTTTGGGAGCTACAGTAACAAGAATGTGCCTGGTCATGGGGAAATTTAACTTGCACAGGAGAGCAATGATCGACATCATCTCCAACTCCAACCTGTCCAAACTGTAATTCAAAGATACAAAAATAAGAAGCACACATTATTAAAAGAAATTACTTATCTACACGTAAGGGACTTTATAAATCATGCAAAATCATGATTTATCAGGAGATATAGATAACCTGGAAAATTAACATCTTAAAATAATCAAATGAAAAATTATCCTACAATATGATATGCACGTGTACATCTGTAATGCAAATGCATGTTTTAGCCATGTGCTTTCACTAGTATGTGAGTAAAAGAACATGACAAAAGGAATGTTCAAATCATTCAATACACCAGGTATATACATTTTTTACATATGTATATGGGTCCATTATCAATTATTAGGTTGACTATGTGAATATGAGTGAATCTTTGTCTCAAGGGTGTTTATATTAATGGGGAGAACCTAAAGAATCACATCATGTGGCATAAATTTCTGTTCTTAACCTGCAAGTAACTTTTGGCACCCATAATTCGCTGGAAACCAAATTTTCAGCACAACATTTTACATGGTCAGTTGAAATGAAAAAGGCACTGAAGATCACAACCTTGTTCCATCCCCAGCCATAAAGTTTTCCATCAGACGTGAGCGCCATAGTGTGTCTCCAACCCCCAGCAATCTGAAAAACTCAGCAGAAAGAAAAGTTGATGAAACCAGGAAGAATGAAAATCAATTCAATCATATCCAATAAAAATGGACATCAATTATTCTTCTAATATTTATAGAACATGCAAGGAATCAGGCAATTATCAACCTAGGGCTGAGATAGGAATTCCCTGCACTAAGCTAAGTAAATGTTGTTCATGCTTAGATGTATGTGATGCATAAAGGTATGGGCACGCTCAGTCCCCTCCCCACTCTTTTCTCAGGTTACATTATGAATAGCACTGAGTTATTGAAGTGATACATGGGAAAGCTAAAATCGTTGACCTTTAACTTCTTTAACTACTTGGAAGTAGTTGAGTACTGAACTAGTAAATCAATTGTAACTGATAACAGAATCAATTACCAAATTTAAGGAATGAGGTATATAAGTAAGAGTAAAAGGATGTAAAGATGCTTGGCTATGACCGAATATCAGTACATCTGTTCTCTCTTCCATTTCTAGTTTTCCCTAATCCCCCTTTCCTTTCCCATCTTTCTCTTCTCTTAATAGCTGACCTAATTACAGATAAAACTTAGTTGTATCAAGTGGTATTATAGCCTCTCTCCCCTTCTTATTTCCTTCTCTGTCCCCTTCTCTACTGTTTCTCCTTTATATCTGTCTCTGTATCTCTCCCTTTCTCCTTCCTTCTACCAATATTATCTCTAAGTCAAAAAGAAAAACCTTGCAACAGGAAAATAAATGGTTGTATCAGAAGACAGATGTTGCCAAGATATCAACTGACTGGAGGAATCCATCAAGAGCATTTGAAATCCATGGTAGAAAACAACAATGACCACGAGATGGTTTAACTCGCCAAGAAGAAATGGTAAAACAAAAAACACGAGGCTATATTTCAAGAATATTGAAAGAGCTAATAGAAAATTCTTGGAATTCAACATCTTCTGAAAAAAGCTACCGACTTTAATTAGGGATGGCAATGAGGTCGGTTCAAGGTTTTACAAAATCCGAATCTGACCCTCCCCTGTAAAAAATAAATCCAAGCACGTCCTAAATCCAGGCGAGTTTATTTTTTAAAATTTTTTTAGACTATGTAGAGTTTGCTATTTATCCCGTTCCAAATCTAATCTGGTCATTTTATTATATTAATATAGATATAATTATATTAATATTACGAAAAACTAAAAATACATTTGTTAATATAAATAAAAAATATATTTATTAATATATCTAATTATAATTATAATTATATTTACTAATATAATATTTTATATTTATTAATATAATACAAATATATTTATAATAATAAAAAATAAAAATATATACATAGTGTATCAGGCTTGGATAGGTTTAGAATGTCAAAACTAAATCCACCTAGATCTGCCCCTCTTTTCATGCCAATTTGAACCTGATCCAACCCAAATGCATACTTTAATAAAAAAAACTGCACCGGATTAGATTCGAACAGCATGCTTTAACTTGGATTCAGAATTTGTTTCACGAACTACATGTTCTCTTAGAGGCTAAACCTACTCTTTAGTGTGGTAATATAAGTGTTAATTACATGGCTCTGAATCTAGTCCAACATGCTTGTCCTAAACAGTTTAGCTGGATATACACTATATCCATGAAAAGGCTCAATTGATACAACTGATTCACTATGGCAGACATCTTCATCCGAGGTCTTACCTGAGATGTTTTCACTTACAGGGAGTCAACTTGCTTGCTCCCACACATAGATTGGGGAAGACGATATAATACATTAACATGTTGATATCTTGTAAAAATTTTGCAGATTTTATCTTTAACTTCCCTGTATCTCTTGCATAAATTCACAATCATCAATGAAGTCAATACTCACTGAGAAAAGTTATTCTGGAAATTAACAGTTTAACTACTGGGAAGTAGTTAAGAATGGAATTAGTTGATTGATTGTCACTGATAACAAAATATGTTACCACATCCACATCTAAGGAATGAAGTGTCTAAATAAGAAAAGAGGATGTAAAAATGCTTAGCTCTGAATAAATAACAGTTCCTTTGGTTTCTCTTCTATCTCTAGTCTTCTCTATTCCTCCCTTCTTTACTCATCAAGTCTCTTCTCCCAATAGCTCTCCCAATTGCAGATACAACTTAGTTGTATCATTAAGTCACAACAACTGTTCTATATTTTAAAGAAGAAAAAATAAAAAAAGAAGATACAATGTCTACCACATTGGAACTTAAACAGCAACAAAATAACCTCTGGAGGTTTGTGACTTTGATTATGTTGTCACTTATCCAGATTATGCAAACAGTGATATTTCTAATAACATAAAAAACATATGCAACGTGCCTTAAGACTTGGCTGAAACACCTTCCTTTAGACTTTCTTTCTTTGGAAGAAAAATTGCCAGCTATAATCCCAATTGCATTCATCTCAAGTTAATGTGTATTGAAGCCATCTCTAACCAACTGGCTAACTAATTTGTCTATCCCGTTCAGAGGATAAAGTATGGGGACTGCCTAAACCTATGTCAACCTAAGGAGTTGTTTACAATTTAAAGATGTACCAAATCTTTATCTGGCTCAGTTTTAATTCAGTCTTTCTAAGAATGTACATTTAGAAATTTGATTTGAAAAAATCAATTCAAAGTCAGTGCAGTATATATTAAACTTTTTTCATAGTTTCTTCTGTAATTTTCAATGTCTTGCCTCCATGACTATGAAAAGGAAGGACAGAGAATACCTGAGAAATAAAACTCTTACTCAAAGCTTCAAGCTTATGAGGAACAAGATGGTCCTCGAAGTCACCATGCCCTAGTTGACCATATTTGCTCCACCCATAAGTGTACAATCCACCCGAAGATGAAACAGATATTGTATGTCGCCACCCACAGGCCACCATAACCATTTTCTCTCCCTGAAACTGAGTTAAATGACTAACTTTGCAGAAACATGAAGAACAAGAAGAAAAAAAATGTTAAACTGTGTACAAAATGATGTAGAGCTGAAACCTAGATTTTATTAGTTTATGGACTGATAAGAAAAAAAAAATGAAGGCTTCCTTTCAGAAATTTCATCCCAAACATTCCATTCAAGTAAGAGATAGCATTTATTTGAAAGTTAGACATCCGCTCTTCCTCCTTAGCTGATTAAGCAAACTTTTAAATTAACAGTCTACCATATTATTCACATCATATTCTGTCCATGTATCAAACAGTTGAAAATTAAAAGGTTCCTCTCTGAGTTATTACCAATGGTATATGCGTTCATATGTTTTATGTATATGCTAGATTAAGTTACTAATAACTAGCAACAAGTAAATAATATAAGCCTGTTGACATACATCAGTTGCAGAAACTTTCTCAGGAATTAAGCGATCGTTTCTGTCACCTAAACCCAAGTTTCCATATCTCCCCCAGCCCCATCCATAAAGCTCTCCATCTTCCGTAACAGCTGCAGTATGTTCAGCACCAGCAGCAACCATCTTGATTCGTATTCCCTACAAAAGACAAGAATCTAAGTGCAAAAACTATTTCAAACAATATCCTATAGGAAAAGCTTTTTTGAGATAATTTTTTTTGAGATAAATCCTATAGGAACAACTTCATATGAAACTCTTCATGAAAGGACTTTATTTTCATCAAGGAATTGGTTTCCTTGGGTTATGGAACTTTAGTTACAGTCTCCAATTTATGGACATGAAAAATGAAGTCATGTGCACTGTTGGGGATTTCCTCTCTTAATGATTTTCAATTGCTTTTAACAAAACTTTTTTTCTTTCTTAGAGTGTAGAAAATGAAAGAATAAGAAACCTCTCAGATTTTCAAGTATGTACTTTCAGGGTATCAATCTCCCCTCTTCTTCTTTCCTTGTTGGCATGCTATTGTGCATAGCAGAAAAATCAATTAAACAGAAACTAGATAGTGAAGTTATCTGACATAGATGAGCACATTCTGCAGGGCAATTCAAGGGTTACATTCTCATTCCAACAGGTTCACAACCTAATGATGGAAATATCATCCATCAAGGTTAAAAGATTAGAATCTATTGGAACTCATTGAAATCATCTTTTGAACACCAAAGAGAAAAACCATAATTTTTTTTATAAAAAAAAAAAAAAAGCAAAGTGGGGCCTTTAGCTTGAATTAACTGAAGTGCTTTGATGGTACCTGAAAGGCTTGAATTTTTTGAGGCACCAGAGAGTCCTCTGTTGTGCCAAGACCAAGTTGACCATTTTGATTCCGCCCCCAGCTTAAGTGCAAATAAGGAAAAAAAAAAGGATCAGTAAACCGTGTTCACTAAAATCAAACATTTTCACTATGCTTGGTTAGAATTGGAAAACAGATGCAGTAACACATGTCAATAGAAAACCATCCACCAGTTGCAACAACAGTTTGGCTCCAAACCTGGAAGCAATTTCACGTGAATCATAATGCAGTATTATGCATGATGCGATGAGGTTAAATTGGAATTTTCTTGTATTACTGCATTATAAGATCTTTGGCAGTAAGGATTCAGAACACAATACCACAACACTGTCAAGAATGATCCTTATAAGTTTTGGTTTAGTTGACTCCAAGTCTAAAGTTTAGAACATACAATTGATTTCAAAAGGATTGAAATTCAACAAGAATAAAAGGATTGGTTGACTGTAAGAACCTATATCCAAGAGCATATATGCTTCTAAGATTTATATTGGCACAGCACATTCATTCTTGATAAAGCATATTGTATTTGCAGTAAACTTTTTTTAAAAATAAATATTTATAGTAAACAAATGTAGAGCAATATATTTCAGACATCATAACAACACTCTTTTTCACATGCCATATGGAAATTAATGTCTTTTCCTCCACTTTTATTCCTTGGGGACATCATTGAAATTTATATTTACATAAGGCA
Organism: Carica papaya; assembly: GCF_054855325.1. Taxonomy (NCBI): domain Eukaryota; kingdom Viridiplantae; phylum Streptophyta; class Magnoliopsida; order Brassicales; family Caricaceae; genus Carica; species Carica papaya. The sequence continues at coordinate 4,649,004 of NC_142314.1, forward strand.
CCTCATTATTCAACTTGCTGCTTTACACTTGATTTCAGCTTTGCACTGTCTTCCCCAGGATTAAGGGCAGAGTCAAACCTGGGAGTTCCAACAAGAGATGAAAAGAGAGACTTTTCATAGAATATTATCACAGTTTTCATGTCCTGTCTATGTGCTTAAATCCCGAAGTTAATTCCAAAGATTTTATCATATTGCATGAAACTTTTTCACAGGAATCTTTCACAAAATTATTAAGTAATAGTATCAACTAATCAGAATGATTCCTTATTAGAATTAGACCATGATATTTGATTCGCCAGACCCGAACCTGGGTGATCTATCCATGACCAGGATGAAGTTTGGGTGAAACTAAGTGGAGGTCCGAACCGACTGATGTTGAAGAATCAGCGGATGAGTTGTGGTTAGGGGTCAAATGCCACTCGAACACAGAGCTAGCTGGTTCTCCCCGAAATGCGTTGAGGTGCAGCAGTTGACTGGACATCTAGGGGTGAAGCACTGTTTCGGTGCGGGCCAGGTCATTTCGGGGCAAGTGGATCATTTATGATGAAAAGGATGAGCTTCAAGCGAATGATTCGGAGTTCTTGCAGAGTGGAATCGTGCAGTACCAGACACGAGATAGATCTTCCAAAGAACAAGGCTTTTTTCGAATAAGCCAATTCATTTGGGACCCTGCAGATCCACTCTTTTTCCTAAAGGAAGAATCCAAACTAGAATTCTCTATTATCCAAATCTTTTGCACATCTTTTGACTTTTTATTAAAAAAAGAAAAGAAAAAAAACCTATGCATATATATATACACACACATACACACACACACACATCTTGGATTTTGAGCTGTGTAAGATAAAACTTTTTTTAAAATAAAAAGTGGTGTAAGATAATACAATATGGCTTCCTCTGCACCAAAAAAAATATTGAGTAGGATAATGAGTGCTGAATAATACAATCACTATTTTGTAAAAGATGAAATACAGAATGATAAAATCTGGCATGGGCAGTAACAAGAGAAATATGTAATCTCAAGAAGTAGGGGACAAGGAGTTGAAGGTCCCTTACTAAAGGTATGTTGCAAGAGAGTAGAATTATGATAAGGAAAAATCACAAGCTAGAAATATAATTCAGTATGAGATATCCCCTAGTTATTATCAATTAGACCAAGAAGACTTGCTTTAGCGTAAAGCAGGAAGGAAAGTGAGAGTTTCTCCACAAAAGTCCCTTAATAGAAGATGCTTACTGATACCAGTGTCTAGGAGGTGAACTCCCTATAGCAAGTGACCTTCATGATATGCAGAGATATTCACATGATTATGTAATGAGAACTTGAGAAAAAAGAATTGATATATTGTACTTCTATTGTATCAATTATCATTTAATGATTAACTTATCCCATAATGATATCTATACTACCAAGTATGGTCATAATATCAGCCAATTTCATCCTTTTAACTGGCTGAGGAAGAATTTGCAAATTAATAAAAGCCGGTGGGCAAATTTTTAATAAGACATTTCTAAACAGCATATTGAAGCATTGATAAAATTTATGTGGAACATGATGTAAAAGTTTCCCAAAGACACCTTTGCACCTCGCCTTCCATGCTCACTGCCAAACAGTGGCTATCCCCACAAGCAATTTGCTTTATCGGTAGACCATTTAGTGCTTTGATTGGTTGAGGAGTGAACAAGTCACTAGAGTTGCCATGACCCAACCTCCCAAAATCACCCCTGAAGAATTAGCAGAAGGAAACAAACAGCTTAAAGATATGGTTTCTTCGAAAATCAAAATGAAGAAGTAACAAAATAACCAAATTGAACAATCAGCCATATTACAAACAGGTAGCAGAAGCCTGTAAATTTCCCAAAATTTTCAAATATGAAACAAACAATGTTAATATTTATTGGCCTACATTTTGTCTTATAAAATGGTGCACTTGACAAAATTACAAGAAAACTATTGATGTGACTTAAATTCTGATAATTTTAATCACGAGGGTGCTTTTGTAATTATTTTAATAATTAATTTTATGTATATTTTAAGAACGTAAAGAACCCTAATAGCCTCTATATATAAGTTTGCTAACCTATGGGTGAAGTAATATCTTTTGATCATAATGGAATATTTTCTTACTAGTTTTACCCATTGATAGGCACATTGCCGAATTACGTAAAATTCTGTGTTATTTTCTTTTCTGCCTTTATTTTTGTTTATGATTGTGCATGAGTTAGGGATCGATTTCCCAACAAAAACAACTAAAAGTAATCCTTTATAGTTGCCAGTGATATGGAAAACCACTTCAAGCTATGTAAGCTTGTCTGATCTAATATTTTTCTGACACTATAGGTGCCAAGAAGGGCATAAAATTGTTCTGTTCCAAACCATTCACTTTGACAGCATCTTAACTAAATCCTTCTGACACAATACTCTCGAATCATAAGCTGCATTTCCTAAGTTGCATATGTTGTTGCTTCGGATGAGTATGTTTATGGGGAGAGTGATGCCGGCATAATTAGCATTTCCTAAGTTGAGTATGTTGATTAAGAATCTCTTCATAAATGAACAATTGAATGCATGCTAATTATGCTGGCATCGTTCTCCCCACAAACATACTCATCTAAAGGGTTCTTTACCTTTCTGTTTGGCTATTTTACAAGTAAAAGTCAGCTGCAGTAACATGCTGTTACTTTTAAACTTCAACTGATGCTTTCATTCAGTTCAGTTGTAGGAGACAAATCTGGTAATTTTATTTCAAATGCTTACCAATTTCTTTTGATCAAAACTAACCTGCCTATGCAAACAGCTAACAGTAGTTGAAGTTGATGAAACAAGAAGCAGTCATTTCAAATTCATCTCCAGCAGGCTACCAATTCTACATAGTTTTGAGGACATCAATGGCGTGCATGCAAAGATCTAAAACGAGGGCAAAAAAAGAAAGGTATGGGAGAAAATAGCAAATATAAAGCTGCTATGTTTTCAGTGAACTCTCAAGTTGATTATGAGGGTGAAAAATGTATGCTCTGAATCAGCTGAAACTAACAATGAAAAAGGTGTCCTAGGATTGAACTAATTCATCCAATTCAGAGAGTTTAAAAAAAAAGGATATTCTTACCTATTTTTTATTCATTATCCTTGATCAAGATGTGGCCAAAAAACACAAAAGAATTTCTTCTTAACAGAGGAAATATATGACAAATTCAGCAAATTTCTTTGCAAACGATGCTTTCTCTTTTTTTTTTAATGGCCACAACAATGTTTTCAAAGGGCAAAACAAGAATAAGCATTTCAATAGTTTAACAAATAAAATTTCGGAAGAAGAGTGAAATAAGAACAGACCATCCCCAGCTATAAACCTCCATATGTTTATCGGAGAATGCTATTGTATGATCAGCTCCACAGGTAACAGAAACTATTTCATGACCATCTAGTGCACTCAATTTTGTAGGAGAAAGCCGATCTTCAGCATCTCCATGGCCTAACTGGCCATCCTCTCCTCTCCCCCATGAGCAAACAATATTTCCAGCTGTAAATTTAGAAATGTTAGATATAAATACAGAAATATGGATAAAGTTTTGAAGATGTTGGACATATAATCCAAATAAACAGTAAAAAAGTAGATAATTAATGAAAAGAGAACAATTATAACGGACAAAATAAGATGCAGAGAAGCTATCTAAAGACATAAGACTATGCTAAAGTTTCAAGGATCTACCAATCCCACAAGATCTGAGTATTTCATAGTGATATGTAGATAATCTAAACAGAACAAGAAGGATTATCTTTCAACACAGGACTGGACAGGTGGTGTAGGGATATTAATGCATCAACTGCTGATATCGGAAAATAGGTGCTAACAACTATCCTTTTTTACTGATTTGTTTTCTTTATTCGGCAAAAAAATCCTGCTGACTAGCTCAAGAGATTTAGCTTAACTTAATAACGCACTCAGTTCGCAAAGAAAAGGGTGCAACCATACTGGATCATCATTTACAGGATCCTTCTTCAGCAAGACAACCAATGACAATGGAATTCTAAAATGGTCCTTAACAATATTGAAGCATAATCAACAAATAGACTCATTAGAAATCGTTATAGACATGTTCTTCAAGTTCTAGAAGACTGATAATGATTAACGTTAGGATCTGAGATCTCGGTGGTAGGAAATGAATCTACAAATGTGTAATTAACACAACTTGAATAACATAATTATATTAGTCAGAAAGTAAAAGGTGGTCACTGCATATAAACCTGTAAAACAAATTTAGCATCCAATAAACTAGCATAGCATTCTACACAATCCTAAGAGGAAGACTGAATCAATAATCGGAGCTCCTGAAGGTGACGTCAGCACAAACAACAACAAAAAAAACAGTGACAAGAGCATCATAATGTAACATCATGAGTAACCTTAGATCCAGTTGTTTCCATACTCTAGCTGATAGCTTTTCATCTTTCAATAATATGCAAAAGACAACAAATTTATTTAATCAGCATAATATTATATATATACATATATCTTGGCTTTTGAGCTCTGTAAAATGTCTGTTGTCTGCACAGAATTATTAAAACTCAAGAACAGAAACTGATAGAAGTGAGGTGAACACTCTCGTGAAGGAAAGGAATATTCGCAGAAAAAGAAAAAAGACCTAAAATCAAGAAGAGAATCAACTATCCAACGCATAAGGTGGCAAACAATCACTCAAAACCCAAAATTCACCAACTGTGTAATTACAGAGAAGGTATACAGAAAGAAAGGGATGATGTAAACAGAAACAGAGCATGATTGATGCGGAGAAAATTACAGCTAATAAGTAAACGATCAAAATTGTAACAATGCAGCGAGAAGTGGACATGCAAACAATTATGAAGTCAATTAGCAAAATAATACGAAATGAAGAAATCTACAGTATCAGCTCAGTTGAAGAAAGGTTTTATCTGAAAGAAAAGAAACAGAAATAAAGAGGCAGAAGAAAACAAGAAGGAAAAGAGAAAAAAAAAAAAGTAGAGATGAAACCAGAGCGTACAAAGAAGAGCAACAGAGTGACTGGCACCAGCAGAGATGAGAAGAACTCGACGAATAGGAGCCGTGACTTCACTCGCCGAACTCATGTTTTTCCAGGAAGTACTCGGAAAAGCTCTGGCGACTCAAGTATGAAGAATCAAAACCTTTTTTCTTTTGCTTTTGGCAAAAGAAGGCAGAGGCAGAGACACAGAGATGAGATATTCAGAATACTCAACGGGATATTTCCAGCTCTTCCTTTTTTTTTTCTCTCTCTGTATTTGCTGCTAGGGGGCGTGTAAATGTGAAAGAAAGAACGAAGATAATAATAGCAATGAAAATAGACAGAGCGGGCAGAGATATTTATAGTGATGGAGACGGCCATATGCATAATCTCTCTGTTACACCCACTCACGGTCCCTGAACCGTAGGAATTGTATGCCAATAATTACGGAGTGGATTTGGGAAGGGACTGGTACAATGCTGGTAGGGGGTTTTTCAAGGTTTTAACTGCTGTAATAAAATATTATTATTATTCCATATATTAAAAGTAATTTTTTTTATAATTACTAATGTCTGCTTGTATAATAAATTTTTTTAATAAAAAATATATATTTATCAATTAAATAATATATAAAAATAACGAAAATATATACAAAAATATAAAGCAACTTGAACTATACAAAAATAATTTATTAACCATTTAATTAAATAATAATTAACATAAGAGTTTCTTGTTATATTTTTTTAATTAAAATAATGTACTTAGAATATATAATATACTTATAAATTTAATAAACTTCGTATTATCAATCATTAATGATTTATATATCTTTAAAAGATTTATTATTTATTATAAATAATTTTAAATTTTATAGATCGTTGAAGATAATTTAAAATTAAATTTAATAATTAATTCATAACTATAAATTTTTATGATTTGATTGTTTATTTATCCTTTTAAATATTATAATTTTAAATATATATATATATATGATAATGCAAATTTGTAGTTTATCATTGAGTTTATATATGTCACTTTTATTATTCTTTATTTATTATGTAGAAATTATATTGATTATCATATGAATGTTAGCACGTGTCTACTTTTTAACGGAGATACCACTTTTTGTAAATATTCATGTATATAAACTATACAAGTTCAAATCATTTATCTTTATGATTGAAATTTTTACAACAACAATTATTGTAGGTTTGCTTTTAAGAAATTCAAATAAATTGATTTTTTTAAAATTTTTACGAGTACTAATTTACTAAATAAATTTAATTTAAAAAAATTCATAAATCATGATTTCTCTTATTTTACGATTAGGTAAAAAATATAATTCGAATTTAAATTCTTAAATTTATAATAAAAATATCAAATCATATGATTATACATTTTAAGTTATGATTTAAAATTAACATTATCTTTTATATATTATAATTATTTTAATAAATATAAAAATAATTTAATTTAATCACTGCAGTATCATTAATACATTAATAATTAAATTATGAGTCTCGGGGTTGAAATTTAAGTTTACTTTTTTTTTCAATTATATTATAATTAATGTTACATTAATTGGCATGCATACACTATTTTGGTAACTCATAAATCATGGTAGAGTGAGAAAAGTAAAAAAGTTTACGTAGCAAAAAAAAAAGAAAAAAAACATAATAGCACGAGCTTATTGTATAGAAGATTCAAGACAAACTCCAAGAACAAAGTCACATGTAAGACATTATTATATTGGATAAAATTTGTGTGATTAGGTTTGACTGGACCCACAAAAAATGGAAAAGAGAAGTAACGTACATATTTTCGTCAGTATATCACTTTGTCGTTTTCTGGAATAATGAAATACAGAGACTTGTCAGACAACCAGGCTTCATAAAGTTGGTTAGATGGGGTGATCAAGTCAATTAATGAATAATCAACGGTTATTATTTTAACACGTCATTTCATGTTTTAAATGCAGAACTTTAACTGAAAGTTCCGTTAATTGTTACCTGACGGCGTTAATTTACGCGATTTAGAGAGAATGTATTCTCTCCCAGCTCAGCAAGCTCTGTAGTCGCTTTTCCCTCTCTCTTTCGTTTCATTCTACTTCCAAGCATTCCGCAACACTTGGGAATCTATGGAGCGAGCTGCAATTTCAGGCTTCGGAAGTTATTTCACCCTTCGGAGCTAGATCAATGTCTTCGACTTACCCGAGAGAGGTGTGGCTCGGAGTGCTGTCTAGGTGAGTTAACAGATCTAAGGAATCTGGATATATTTGCATAGCTAAGGCTGTCATCTCTTAGTTTCAGAATTTTGGAATTTTTCATTATTGGTCATGCTTTTGATTTATGTAATCTGATATTGCTGGATGAGACGTAATGAAAAAACAACTCCTCCTCATTTTTTATCTTATATTTTCTAAATTTTTTTTTTTTCCGTAATCTGTCTACCTTTCGCGTATCTCAAATTGCAAATTTTGAAGGGGTTTACCTTTTAAATTTTCCTTTAAATCTTATTTCCGTAGAGTTTCTTTTCATTTCTAAAAATAAGATTTGTGGTAGGTAGATCAATTTAAGCCAGAGGGTGTCATTAATGTTGTACTCTTTCTTTATTTTCTGAGAACTACTTGCATATTTTTGCTTATTTTCCTGCTTATTATTTCAGTGTCTCCTGTTGCCGAGTTATTCATTGTTAAATTTTTAGATTGGAACCTTATATTAATTTGACAGAAAACGTTTGTAACGGGTTAGTATGCTTATGAATGGTATGGTATTACTGAGGTTGGGAAAGAGGAGGAAATGAAGATGAGATTGAATTAGAAGAATTTTAGGCAACTTCGTGGTATTTGTGGTAGCAGAAGTATTAAGGTGATGTGCTGCCCTCAATGAAGGGGGGGTTCGCACACTGGAGCTACGTCCGTTTGAGAGTGTTTATTTTGGTTTTTTGAGGGTTCACAGAAGCCCATGAAACCGACAGTGGGAAAATGTAGAAGTTGTTTTAATGCTAGCATTAGCTTTACAAAAAAACTCTACTAATTATTCAAACTTATTTTATTCTAATATGTGTGTATAAATATATGCTTACGAGTAGTAACGGGTTAATGAACTTTTTCAGCAGTGTTTTCTTTTAAATCCATAGCTAGAAAAACTACACACACTCACACGTAATCTTATTTGTAGAAGTTCTATAATTGATTATATATACATGTATATATTGTGTGCGCACACACATAATTAGGTGTTACGAAATTAGTAAACTAAGTCATGTGGCAACAGCAAATCAATACGGCTTTCATTTTGAGACATTTTGCAGATACAAGTCTTTGCTTAAGCAACTTTTCCATGCTAGAATTTTCCCATAATGACTCACATGCATTTCTACTTTTTTTTAAAGAGCATAAAGAGCACTAGGAGAAGAAAAAACGATGTTCCAGTTTCACTAAATATGTTTGTGGAGTTCTACTCTAAATGCTGCACTTTGATATCATGTCCATGAAATTTCTGATATTATCATGATTGATCTTACCATTTCATTTGTCTCAGATGTAGGCATGGGTTTTTGGGTTTGCTGCAAAGCTGATTAAGTCTTAAGCAGAAGAAATTGCAGGTGAAACAATCTTCTCAAAGCTTTTATGTAACCTCTACAGTAACATTATGTGGAATTTTATAATGTCCTGTTACAAGATTTGATGTGAATGACATATCCTTTTTCTTAAGGTGTACACTCTGTAGGATTTTATAAATTTAATTAACAAGCACTTGACTTCTCACAAATTTATAGGGAGGAGATCCAGAGAATTAAAAGAAATTTGCAAACTTGAAGTAGGGTCTTTTTAAGTTCCTAGAATAAATGAAATTGATGTATATGAAACATGTTAATAATGGTGGTTTTTTCCTTTCTAGTTTCTAGATTTACAGCAGATAAAAAACCATGAATTGGTACTAGTTGGCATGATATTTTGGAAACTTCATGCGTTTACCATGGTTTAGCACATGAAGGTATATGTCATTGCATTGGCAATGTAGAGTTATTTGTTTGCCTTTGTGATGGTTTTCTTCATGCTCATCGTATTTTATTATGAACTATTCTTTTTATTATCTGAAAGCCTTTCCTCAAATCCATCACACCTTGATTTAGCAAGTCATATCCCTCTTTGAATTCACATGCTTCATTTATCATTTGATATAAGTGGACCACAAATGCCATAACAATCTGCAAATTCTATTGTTTCCATCTCTTGTCTAAGAATAAAAACCAGGATTTTTTTTCATCAACTATTTCATCAAATTCCAAAGATTTTGTCTCTCGTTCCAAAGACAATTTCTCAAATCCTGTTCAATTTAACCAAGGTTATCTTTTTCCACCATATCTTTTGTCCACATACTACTCAGAAGAGGTTCCAATTTTGATTTATTCCTGAATCATTTGCAAAATCAATTTCAATGGCTTGAGCTTCAGAAACTTCTGTTTGACAGCATCATGTGAGCTGTATTAGGAAGATGAAGTATATGATTATGCTCTGGAATAAACTTAGTTATCTCATACTAGCCATTATTTCTATCAAGAACAATTACCATAAATGCATCACAGTCGGATCTTCCTTCTGCAAAGGTCTTTTGACTTTCAATCTTGTTTTCTTTAATTTGAAACCCTACTATACAACAAACAAACGTTCGTGAAATTAGCTTTCCGATCTTTGGACAATGTTTTATACCCACTTCGACTGCTAAAAAGCCGGCCAGTCTCCAAAAGTCGAATGCTATCTCTTCTTGTTCAAATTGTGCCCTTTTTCTGTGTACAGTACTCTTCTAACAGATGGAGAAATGAGACAAGACTTTTCGACTTTTGATGTTGATTCATCTAAATTCATGCTAAGAATAAAGCAAACCAAACAAATAATCTAGCTAGTTTGATTCCCCAATGCATATTCCCCGAAGATTAAAAAAATGTACATGTGTATAGAAGGGGAAAAAGTTAATGTCTGCAATATCATTGTTCTTGATGATCTCGAGGCGGTGTAAGAGTTGTTGGACTGAAAGTGGAGTCAATATCATTTTCACTGAAAGTGGTTTTTTTTTCATCTTCCTTTTAGCTGCGGTGAAAGCAAGGGAGGGATAGTGGAATTTTTCACTTTCTCAGCACTCCGGACAATCGCATGAGTCTACTTGTGACACTTGATCTGATCTGGATTTCTGTATCTTTTCTGTTTCAATGTCTTTCTATTTTGATGATCATTTACTAAAAACAGTGTGACCTACCTACATAAGTTATCACAAATCTTCAATGAAGATTAGGGAAAAAGTATTCCGAAAACCATTAATCGTGACAAGGTATAAGATCTGAACCAAATACCATAACAAAAGGGCCTTGTGCTCGTTCTAGTCAACTATTTGTCCCCCGAAATTCCCTCTTCGCGAACGCAACACCTTTTTAGTTAAATTAACACACCAAAATTTTACATCATCACCAGGAAGATTCAGTTCATTCCTCTACTCAACTATCTAAATCGTGCAAAGTTTACTGATGAAAACAAAGGTTAGGTCTGGAAGATAAACTTCAACTCTCTGATCGGATTCGAGCAAGGAAACACCTAATTGAGTATTCACTGAATATTCAATAAAAGATGAGATGATGCAGACTTTCTATATTGTTTATTCTTTTCTACATCTGCAGATTGACTACTTCATCTAGAAACATGAAGTGCCACTGAGAAAGCCTTTGGCTGGGTCCCTTAGAATAGACAGCTACAGCTCAAATTGTTAGAATAGTCAACCGCTACTCAATCTTGAATCATAAGAATTCTTGCATGATATATTAATTTAGACCTTTATACAAGGTCATTAAATATTAATATTACAATATACTAAAGGTTTGTTGATTACCAAAATCAAACTTCTTAGTTAAACAGTTTGGTTGTGAGGATGGATTACTCTTAATGTTTCTGAATAATTTGATGCCCTTAAATTGTTTTTTTAAGAAGATCATTAGATTTTGTAATGGTGCGAAATTTTCTTAAATTCTAAGGAATAAAGAAGTTATCATGTTCTATAATAATTTGATGAAGAATCAAATAATTATGTGTGTGTGTGTATAGATATATATATATATGTTTTGTTTAGCTTTCAAGGATTCCGTAAACATTGGGATTGAACCCATAAATAAGTTAGAGCGAAAGCAACTGGGGTGAGATGCAAAATAATTGTATTTGCACCAGTTAGACTTTCAACTTTTAGCTTTTTTTTAAAAAAAAAAAATGTATTTTAGAGGATTATATAATTCTCATTTTACCATATTTATTTTTATTCATATTATATATATATATATATGTGTGTGTGTGTGTGTGGGTGTATTACAATATATTAGAACTTATCAAGCAACTTGCCATCCTTTGAAACATCCAAATTCAAAATTAATTTTCTCAGCAAAGACTCAAACCAGAACACAACTTCTTTTTCTTTCTCCATGGATACCGAAGCTTCATGGTAATTAAATCTGTCTTCTACTCTTCTAATTTCAACTTGTCTTAATTATTATTAATTGAAAACTTCCTTTCCTTTTCTTTCCTCCGGGAAAAAAAGAAAAAACAAAAAGAAAAAGAAAATATATTCTCTGGTGTCTGACTCGGTTGTTGTTTGAAATTTAATTATGTCGAAATTAACGTCGGCAGGTTTGAGAGCAGCGAGATGCTGGCCACCTTTATCGCATCGACGCCATTGTTGTCGGAATCATGGAGGATGTGCAGTGTTGCCACCAGAAACTCGCCGCAGAGTTTCGTGATGGAGCAAGTCGGGGAGATTGTCTACGTGGCTTTCCCTGCTGCGCAGATGGTCCATGTGGGATCGGAGCCGAGTTGCAGAGAGATGGTGCGGCTAGATTTCGCTAGCTGTAGTAGCGCTTTATTTCCTCTGTGTCGGCCGATCGACGGCGAGGAGCCGGTGATGGTGCACGCAGCCTTGCTTTCTCTCTTCTTGTCGGTGTTTCAATCTCCCAGTTTTCAAAGCCAGGTGAGTTTAGAATTCTCTCCTTCATCATTATCTTAATTGATCTCGGTTGAAGCCTAACAGTGGGGAGGGAAAACAATTCTTGTTTTTTCTCACCAAATTAATTTTCTATATATATATTAACACAATAATTGAATTTTACATATTTGATTCTCAAAAGAAGAAAACAATTGTTTTTCAAAAAAATAATAATAACAACAGGTAAAGGTTGTATGTGGTTGCTTTCATATCCGAAGCATATTTGATTAGACTAGGAGTTATTATCCTTGTTTTCATCCAAATCAAAGCAGAAGAAACCATCATATTCAGTTACCATTCACGATCAATAAAATGTCAACTAAAATTACATCCAGAACAAATTCATAAATCATATGTGTATGTATATATATATATATATATATATATATAGAATACGAACAAATACATTTTAAATTCCTTCGATAAAATTCTGTAAACAAATTAAATTTTGAATTTGTACAAAATATAGTCAGAATCTGTTTATAAACAGCATAAGTTCATCTCAATCAAGTTTTAATTTAATTTGTGGACCCTCAGGTTCAAAAACTTTTAAGAAAATAAATATATTTTACACACACTTCTAACGCTAACTCAACACTAATATACTTAATAATTATAAGTAATATTATAAAATTGATTTGATATGTAAATATAGGTGAGTTCAAAGTTGAGATTGAATTTCAAGCCTAAAGTTCTAAACAAAGTAGTCAAGACTATTTCTAAAACTTTGAATATAGCTGAAAAGTATTTGATCATAAAGGAGAATCAAATTAAGGAAAACTAATAATTTGATTCTAAATTTTTAGAATATCATGATTTGTCTGAAAAAGTTCTGATAGAACAAAAATCAATGGAAAGGCTTTGCTTTATAAAAAGTCCTTTGTCCTTTTCATTTCTAATATCATACCATTTTGGAAGTCACTGAAACTCACTCTACTCATTGGTTACTTCATTGAAATATAAATCAATGGATGCAATAAGAAACAACATAAAATACACCAACTTGCACAATCAATCCAAAGATTGCAATTGCCCAAATCCTGTTTTTTTTTTTTTTTTTTTTCTTTTTTACAAAACCATTTGGGTGCGTTAAATATTTAATTCTTATGAAATGCATTTAAAAATATGTATGATAAAAAAGCGAATTTTGAGGAGAGTCTTAAATGCACAAGAAATAATATATCTTAAGATTTGGTAGAAAATTTCCTAATTGTTAAACGAGACAAAAAAAAAAAAATGAATTTATTCAGCTTAACATAATTTAATAAGTATTCTTTTATGTTTGTGTTAATTAATTCACAATATTTTAAAATAAATCCTTAGTTTTTTTATTTTTATTTTTTATAGGATTATTAGATTATTTACAAGTAAAATAAAAATGAATAATAATTGTACCGTACCACACGCAACAGAAAATAAAAGTTGGATAAAAATGGTGCGTCAAGGTCAACTTTTAATGGGAATGACTTGGAAATTCATATGAATAATCTCATGTCCATGTTCAATGCATGGTGTTTTGTCGGATCAAGAAGAAAAAAACAATCCGCTCGCGAACCCCGCACTTCAACCCCACATAAGTCCTCTCAACACACACACACACACACACACGTGTGTGTGTGTATATATATATATACACTTCGTAAATGTCAAAATATATGTAGAATATAAAGGCTATGTTTACATTAAAAATACTTTTTACTTTTTATTTTTTTAATTTATATATATTTTATTATAAAATCAAATAAAATGATATTATTATCAGTATTTTTTAAACAATTATTATGTGTAATTAATTCTTAACTTTATGAATTAAATATTTATTTAAATAAATACATTTCTGTTTTATCAAGATAGAGTTTCTATATTAGTTTGTAGTTAGGGGGGGGGGGGGCATGTTTATTTGTAGCACAGAGTTGAGCAAGAGAAGCATTAAGAATCAATATCCATAATTAACCTCGTTGATGAAAATATGATCAAACATTGAAACTAGAAATTTGGAGTTGACCGTCTAATTGCAAATGTAGTAGTTGTTGACCAAGAAATTTGGAGTTGACCGTCTAATTGCAAGTGTTGTAGTTGTTGACGATTCGAAAACGCACTACATCAATCTTTTCTATAGTGAAATTAAGCAAATTTGGGACACCCTGAAAATCTCCTTCCAGTAATACCCATTTGGGATGCCACCTGCAAACCAAATTACAGAGCTAAAACTTGTACCGTATCAACCCCAAAAACAACAGTTCCACAATTATCCATGCACACAACTCCCAATTTGGACCATCCATCTTGACCCATTGAAGCATCGCAATTTAACTTGTATTTGTACCTTCATTAGGGTGGATGCTAAAAGTTGTTGCCTTAAAAATTTGGCTGCTCTTCATTTCTCTAACAAGAATCTCTCTTTTCCTGATTCTAGCTCGTTGATGTTTTAGTGGAGCTTTTGTAGTAAGAGAAGAAATGGGAGCATTCATTTTTCCTGGCGAGCCCTTTATTTACAACTCCATCAAATCCCCCCATAGAATATACGAGAACCACGAACCAGGAAACAGACGATGATGTGGAAGAAAAACTTTGAAACCAAGCATGAAACCTTAACATTATCCTGAAAAGGGACGGAAGTTGACTAATCTTCCAAACATCTCTTGCATAGGAGCAATCTCTGTAAAGATGGTCAATGTTTTCTTCTGCATCTCCACACGTAGGACAAGTGCTACGTACCATATTAGTGTTCCGCATGGCCAATCTCGGTAGTAACAAATCCAGTTAATGAACTAAAATGAACATCAGGGTTATGGCTGGATTTAAGTGACGTAAGGAATAATGGAGTCTTAACAAAACGTTTAGAATAAATAAAATAGGTATTTTGGAATTTAGTTAATGAAGTTGATTATTGAATTGCTATGAGTAACTAATTCAAGTGTCCTTGCAGATGCCGGCATTAACTCAGAAATGCAAATCGGTGGTGATCACAGGCCACTCTGTCGGTGGAGCACTGGCTTCCTTCTCCGCACTCTATCTCCTCTCTCGCCTCCAATCCCTCCCTTCTTCACCATTCCACCTTATCTGTATCACTTTTGGCGCACCACTCCTCGGCAACCGCTCCCTTTCTCGAGCCATTATCCGTGAAAGATGGGCTGCCAACTTTTGCCATGTCCTCTCCAAACACGACGTGGTTCCCAGGCTCCTGATTTCTCCACCTTCCCTCCTTGCTCCTCACCTCCAACACCTCCTCCACTTGTGCAATCTGCCTAACCAACACATTGCTGAAATTTTCTGCTTCGTGTTGGCTTACTTGGTTCAAGCTGGAGATGGGACGAGCACGAGTGGGTTTTGGCCATTTGGGAGCTATCTTTTCTGTTCTCAGATGGGAGCTCTGTGTCTTGACACTGCTGAGTCGGTTATCAAGATGATGCAGTTGACTCTCATGACGGCTTCTCCAACTTCTTGCATTGAAGACCATCTCAACTACGAACAATATGTGGGTAGAGTTTGTTCCCAGTTTTTGACTGCTAGAAGCTTCGTGAATGGAGTTAACGAACCAAACTATGATGCAGGCGTTTCGTTGGCCTTGGACTCAGCCGGAATTCCAAATCAGGTAATTTCCATTTTAGTTGCTGAAATTACTGGGTGTCTTGATTCAAGCTCAAGTACAAAGAATTACCAAGTGAATTAGCAACCAATTTGATGATGTTGAAACAGGAAATGATAGCGGGAGCAGCCAGAGATTGTCTGAAGATGGCAAGGAGGATGACACGAACATCACCAAATCTGAATGCTGGAGCGCTCGCCATTAGATTATCTCACCATGTACCTTACCGAGCAGAGATTGAATGGTACAAAGCATGCTGTGATATGTCTGATGATCAAATGGGTTACTATGATTCTTTCAAGTTAAGACAATCTTCAAGAAGGGAAGCCAGAGTGAACATGAACCGCATCAAACTTGCCAACTTCTGGGACAGGATAATTGAAATGTTGCAGAACAATGAGCTGCCTCATGATTTTACCACGCGCGAAAAATGGGTAAACACTTCTCAGTTCTACAAGCTCCTATTCGAGCCACTAGATATAGCAGAATATTACAGGACCCAACAGCATCGCGTGAAGGGTCATTACATTAAGCATGGGAGAGAGAGGAGATACGAGATTTTTGACAGATGGTGGAGGAACACACATGTGGATGATGAAGGAAACAAGCAGATCAGGAGCAGATTCGCAAGTGCAACACAGGATTCTTGTTTCTGGGCAAGAGTGGAGGAAGCAAGAGATTGGATTGACAGTGTTAGAAGTGAGAATGATGCAAGGAAGAGAGGTTTACTGTGGGAGAACATTAATGAATTTGAAAAGTACGCCGAAGGGCTGGTGGAGAGGAAAGAAGTTTCCATTGATGTTCTGGCTAGGAATTCAAGCTATAGTTTGTGGGTGGAAGATTTCAAAGTACTGAAATCACAGATTCAGAAATTCCCTCCCCATCACGATCATGATTTTCCCAGCTATTTGGATGGAGGAATTGTTCCTTAATCTATACCCCTACTATGTGTATCATATATACACATATATATATATATATATATCATGCTTTAGGCGTAATTTCCAAGCGACTCTTATTACCATCTATGTAATATATATGATCAATAAACGCTTGCAATTCTAGCTTAGTTTTCTTTATGACTTGCTTGGATTATTTAAGGATGCAGACTGATCTCCATAATTATAAATCACAAAAGAAAAAACAGAATATTATTAATTTACTTGCTTAATAAATAAGAAGAGTTCTTTTTTGGGGTTAAAAAACATGTTCTTAAAGAAAGAATATTAATCTCTCAATTGAAAATGATAAGACTTAGACTATAAAGCAAGTGTTATTTGTATATCTGATTGATACACAAAGGCAAATGAATTAAAGATATTGGGAATCTACAATTTATGTTTTATTTATTCAACTGCATATTGAACCCATCAAAGGAGTGAATAATTTCCTCTAACATCATTCTGGTGTGAGTATCAAGAGGATTCTCTGGCTTATCTGAATGAGCAATATTCAAAAGGTAAAGCTTCTTCGATGCCACAAAAGCAGCTGAGAATATCCTCTTCATTCCTCCCCTGCTGCTATCAACCTTGTACTCAAATTCGTATACTTGCACACCACTTTGGCCTGACCTCTCTGCAACCCTAATTACCTCCGCGTCCTTCGTACTCTCCTGCATACCAAACAGAAAAAATAAACATTATCTCAACTCCCCCCTATGTCATCTAGTTGCCTTATTCTAGAAATTCAGACACATTTTTAGAAACTCAGGATCATATTTTGCAGTTTTTTACATAACTTTTTCTTCTGAAGCTGAACAATCCTCACGCCAAACTAGAACAATATCCTTCCCACAATGAAAAAAGTAACATGCTCAACCATGGACTATTCCCTTTTTCAGAAAATTCAGACCTAGTGCTTATTTTTCATTTACTTGATTATATGAATATTAGTCGAGTTCTCAACAAAGAAGATCTGTTTCCTGATCGAGGCTATTTTCAACTCCTACTTTGCCTGTTAGAATTTCAACAGATACACAGGTACCTAAAGCACCAGAATTTCCACCACCTCCTATTAGTTTAATCGAAGATATTTTGGAAGACACCAATTTTATTTCTACTAATGGAGTTCATTCCAAGTTCCTTGGGAAAAGGTTGCTCTGAGTCAAATAAATATCACCAAACAGATTAACATAATTTCATTTTTTCTGAAATATAAAGTGTGAATTTATTAATATAGATACTAAGTGGATGCCACTCATGTATAAAATTTACAAGTCAATTAACATATCAACAATTTCAGTTAAATCCTCCATAGAAACAAGAGAATGATCTCAGTAACAAAAAACCAATAATCTGGAACCATCTATTATTAAGGATATCAAAACCATTTATGTCCTCAACCTCATCAAAAGCCCCCCATTCATCTCCTTCCATACTACCTAAAAGATAGAGAGCGGAATTATGTCCACTTATTTCCGCCGGCCTCTGATACCCATCCACGCCCAAATTTCTTCCCTCACCAAACCTGTCATCACCCAACTAATACCCATTAGCCCATACACCAAAGTCCACAGCTTGTAAACCTCCGGACACCAAAGCAAAACATGCTTACAAGTCTTCTCATCCCTCTTACCAAGAAAACAAGCATTGACCAATATCTTTCCCCTCTTCTTCAAGTTGTCAATTGTAAAAAAATTCCCTACTAGCCTCCCATGCAAAAAAAGATGAACATAGTACTAACAGAAATAAAATGTTGAGTTTGGGTAAGCACATGAAATAAACAGTTACCTTGCGCTTCTCTGCTTGAATAAGCTTATCAGCCACAAACTGAGGGCTACCAAATTCTTCAAGACTACTGAGACGAACCGGATTCACCACTACCCCAACATTGTTACTCCCTTTATTTGCCTCCTCAAACAAAACAGTTGCTCCTGCCTTATCTACCTTATCACCAAAACCCATGAAGGAAAAGAAGAAATTAACCAATGAACATACAAACTGACCATCAAAAAAGACAAAGAGGGGTTTAAACCTTAATCCAAGAAGAGGGTCTGAGTAGAGTGAAACCCTCCTTGACATCTGTGTATCTCTCCAGCTGCAATTCTTGGTTTTCCATAGCTATAGAATCTTTCAGCAGAAATCCATTTACGAGTAATGCGAGAATTGGGAAGCTGAGGTTTCTCCTGCTGAAGCAAAGCGAAGGTAGCAGGGCCTTTCTGTCGTTGTCAATGCCTGTTTTTAAAGCGTGAATTTGAGATAAAAAAGGGAATCTCGGAGCTGATACAGAGAGTAGGGTTTTGGTACGAGAGAAATTAGGAAAATAGGGAGGGTTGTGGCACTGGTTTGAGGACAGAAATGAGCAAGCTTGTAGAGCCATGGGTTGAAGGAAATGTCTGTTTACAATAGAGTGGATAGACAAATTTTTAAGGTCCAGAACTGAACTGGACCGGACCGGACCGAATCTAAACCGAATTAAAAGTCCCGGCATGGAGACCGGACCGGTTCATTTCCTTCTTCAAAAAATGTCAGGGTGGACGAGTAGGCAACGTGGAACAAGAGACAGAACACAGTTTTTATGACGATTTATAGAAAAAAGAGAAGGAAAATCCAAAACAAGCTTCATAGCCTCGGAAACTTAGTTCTTTCGAATTTCTTACATAAATCCAATGTTTTAGAACCTTGTTTGGTTTGCATCAAACACAAAATTATTCAATTCGTTTTCCCCAGAAGCTGGAGTCGCCATGTTCTTGCGCCTCTCTTCCTTTCATCCCCAGTCCTTTTTCTCTGTAAGTTTCGGTTCTCTCTCTCTCTCCCTCTACATTCTTTTCGGCCGAGTATTCATTCTGTCCATTTTTCAATCCAATGCTTCTTTATTTGGAAGCTGTAATTCGTCAACTCGTATGTAGTTTCATGGATTTTACACAATTTCTAACTAGTAATGAAATTTCTCTGTATTTCTCTTTCACATTATCGTTAAGATGGAAATCCTGAAAGTGGTGATAAAAAAAAGCTGGAATTGTCCTCTGCGTGCGACATATTAATCAATTTACAGTTCCACTGATCAGATATTGGATAATTTTCTACCTGTAATTTGAATTTCAACAACGGAAAAAAAGAGGACAGTATAAAGTCTTTAGTATTTCTGAAGACTGTTTATTAATATGTTGGCAGTAGTTGTATGCAGCTGTTTTCAGTTTCTGTCTGGAGTTCTTCATACCAAAACTTCTACTTTTAACTTGCAGGCGTCAATAAATGCTAGAGAAGTCCTAGGAAGTTTTGTAACCGGCAAGTTTTTAGCATCTCATCCTCTGATTTCTTTCGTTTCATAAATTCATGTTACCCAGGCTATTGTGGTCTATGCAACTTATTATCTATTTGCAAGGTTTTACTTTTCCAGATATGTTTCGACCATATGGCAAAGGTTGGATATTAGAGAGCAGAGGAAGAAGAGTTCTATGGTTTAAGAGCTGCATAAGATCTGTCCAAACATCATGTCGCATTTCTATGCCTGGTACTTCATTAGGGAATGAGGTGAAAGTGCCTTCAAAATTTTTGAGGGGCAAGAATGTGATTCCCGATTCAGATCCTCCAAGCATTGACAATGTCAACAGCTTGTATCAATTCTTTGACCGAAGGTCATACTTTAACATCCTTATGTGTTTGGATTGTTGTTGTTAGAGTTCCTTAGTACTTTGCAGGTTCTTGTTCTTTTGGGTCTAAGAGAGAATGTATTGAACACAAACAGTTCAATTCAAAAATCTAATAGTTCATTTTGAGTACTAAACTAAGTTCACTCTCTCCATTCTTATACAGATCCTTTTAAATTATGTTACAAGTGCGCCAAACCTTTCAAAAGGTCTGATTTGTTTTTTTCTTTTCTTTTTTTCCACTGTGCAGCACCAATCTTGTTGTATTGACTGGAGCTGGAATTAGTACAGAATGTGGAATTCCAGATTATCGAAGGTTCATATTCTTCACTGTTTTTGCTAAATAAACTTAGAGATCTATAAAATACATAGCAACAACTGTTTAATGCTTCAAACACGGAAACAAGTCCTAACGTGCACCTACATTTATTGTGTCAGTAAAGCAGTGTCTTTTATTTGCAATGAAAACAAAGTTTATCTTCTCTCTCTAGGTGTATCATCCAATATCTGAATACTTCTTTAGCCCTTTAATTGATTTAATTGTCCTTGTTTCTTGTTGAACATGAAGTGAGATGCATATATTAAATGTCTTATTTGATTGCCGGTTAACTTTTAGGAGGTTTTTCATCTTTTCTTTTACATATCATAATTATATCTGTATCTTACGGCACTTTTATACTATATCATCAGCGAGAATGAAATATTTTTAATGGTTTAACTCAAAAGTAGGTATTTTACAGAGAGTTGGTAGCTCTTCTGATTCATGGAATGCAGGGTGTATCCTCATCAGTACATTTATTTGTCTGTTTATGCACTCTCTTGAATCCAGGACGAATATTGTTACTTTGACTGACTATGCCTTACCTAAATCAGATTGATGCAGGTTTCCTAGACTTTTCCTTGTAGCATTTTCCTCACTTACCAAAATTGTTTGTTATTTCTTTTGCAATATCATTTTCTATTTCTCTTGGGGAAGAATGCTGACTTCTGTTTTTTTGTTGCAGCCCTAATGGAGCTTATAGTTCCGGTTTCAAACCAATTACCCATCAGGTGATCTGCAGGCATGGGCTGTGAAAATCTGTCTAACATTTGTTTTTAAAAAACCTTTAGCATTATTTAATTTGAGGCTTCTGTTAACTATGTACTAGAAATAAGATCGAAGTTAGAAAGCCTTGCATATAGGGGTAAAGAAAAACAAAATGGTTAATATGGTCGCTTATGTCATATCTCAATAGGAGCGTTATTTGTCATTTTAAGGAACAGGCTAATAAGCATTGTGACAGTACCAGCTTCCCATGCATGGTTTACTTTTGTAGGTTTTCCTAAAAAATTATTGTTTGATTGTTTTGCTTGCAACTGATTTTTTTTTTTTTTTGTGTATTTTGGCAAAATCTGCAAACACTAGGCAGCTGAATAGTTGAGTAAATTTATATCTTTTTCTTTCTTTTCTCCGCAGTTCTTGGGTGAGGGAGAACTTGGCTCGTCAATTTGAACTAACCGACCTTTGCTATAATAATTGAAAACAAAAAAAGAAGGGAGAATGGCAGAGGAAATGAGAACTTGTGGAAAACACAGTTTAATGTAGCTTCTTTATTTGCTTCTTTTTATAATAAATGAATGATGTGTGCCAATTTTTCAAACCTATAAAAAAGTATGGTACTTCTTCTGAAGTTCATATTGCTTTATATTTTTGTTACGAAGGAAGCTAAGAAGATTTTATTGTATATAGAAGCCCATTATACCACACTCCCTTTTATCCATCTAAGATATCATTAAGATATTTCTTTAAGCATATTTAGCCAAGATTCTTTTGAAACTTTGCTACTAGCCTTGAAATATGCCTTCTCTGCTGCTGTTAGTTTTGTTTTCCCATATGCCCATATTTTTTTAAAATCTACATTTAAAAAAAAAAAAATCCTATCTGCTTCTGTAGGAGTTTCTCCGTTCAAGCCGCGCACGTAGGCGTTATTGGGCAAGGAGCTATGCTGGATGGAGACGGTTTACTTCTGCACAGCCTGGTGCAGCTCATATTGCTTTGGCATCTTTAGAAAAGGCTGGCCGAATAAATTTCATGATTACTCAGAATGTTGACAGGTAATCAGTTTTTCATACTGTTCTGAGAAATTCTGCTGTATGTAGTCTTCTGATAATTAAGCGCCTGATTCAGGCTTCATCATCGTGCTGGAAGCAACCCACTTGAGCTACATGGGACTGTATATACTGTAGCTTGTTTAGATTGTGGTTTTTCCTTTTCCCGGAACTCATTTCAGGATGAACTAAAAGCCCTTAATCCTAAGGTTAGTATTTCTAATTTAGTGTCATTGCATTATTACCATTATGTATCTCATGTGAAATCTTCTAATATTAATTCTCTATGAACAGATACAAACATCAGAACTCAAGCTAGGACTGACCTTTAATTCAGTGTTAATGAAATTATTAGTTCTCTAAGATTTTGCATCTGTCATCTCATGTGATTAACTATATATATGATAGTTAAGGTTGCCTTAAAATTTCAATGCCCCAACCATCAAGTCTCCTTATATGTCTAATAATTGACTTAATGTTAGATAGGTGTGCAAATGTTCGTTGCTGACATTAGGTTGTATCTTCTTCTTCCTTTTTTTTTTGAGAACCTATTCTTCTCCTAGTTGATCTGTGGTGAACTTTTGAGATTTAGTGTTTTACTGCAGTGGGCTGAAGCAATAGAAAGTTTAGATCATGGTGCCCCTGGATCTGACAAGAGCTTTGGCATGAAGCAAAGGCCTGATGGTGATATAGAGATTGATGAGAAATTCTGGGAGGAAGATTACCACATTCCCACTTGCCAAAAATGCAGTGGAATCTTAAAACCTGATGTAAGTTATTTTGCTTTAATGCATTGAAGTTTAATGTGTTCCAGGTGTATGATACTGATGATGAAGAATGGTGACTTTTCTTGCTCAGTATTTCTAACCTATCTTGTTCCTTCCACCATTTGCTCATGATAGCAACCGTCCTACTTGTTGTAATTGAGATCGTGGATCTCCAAACACCTTAACTTTGATTTTGGTTCAAATTTTAATTTTATGGAATGTTAATGAGAATACAGTACAAATAAGATAAATATTTGAATAGAACAACCTAATTCTAACTCATTTCCGTGTTCAATTCAAGGTGGGTGTTTTTGTGATTTCTTCTTTGACATGTTGGAATATAAATTTATCATTGTGAAAGTGAAAATATAAGTAGATTTGTTCAATTATTAGGTGATCTAGAAGGAGAAGTGACTTTGAAGATTGTGATATCCTAACCCCATATCATTAAAAAAATGTGATTGTTGAGTTTGATATAAGAACTCAAGTGACACACAACCAATAACTTAGTTCAAATTTGTTGAAATTTTTTATGGTCAGCAGTTTGGATTCAAAAAGTTATTGGGCAAGTGATGCTTAAATCCAAGGTGTTACAAATAATATTAGATCACATGTCAGCTTGTTGACTTTGGACTGTTGCTGTTGGATCTTATGGGTATATGGATTGTGATTTGTGATGAAGTAGAAACTACGATACCTCAATCTCAAGTTGAAAAGAAATATGATTATTGAATTCTGCATAAGAGCTCAAGACACACATTATCAATAACTTAAGTTTTCACTTTTAAGAATCAATGACTTAGTTCTAGGGTGTAATGGAGATCCTATTAATGTCATTGATTTATGTTCAATCTTTGTTCTATAGATAGACTTGAATAAAAGATAGTATAGGTGCTTCTGAAGAATGTTAACAGAATAGACTTAAACCAAACAAAATATAAATGCTTATGATTTTGGGTGTGACCATTATCACTGTTGCGTGGAAAGAGACACATTGAACAGCCAACATTTGTGTTCTTGCATATCTTAAACAGTAACACAAAGGAATAGATCAGCATGCATTACAATGCATATGACATAGTCTTGTCCCTTCATAAGCCGAAAAAGGGAGAAAGAAGAAGATACTTTAAAGCCTTTTGATGCAATGCTCTCAAATCTCGAGAAACTGTAGAAAAATTGCAATTGACATTTACTGTATGTGATTAAAATCCGCAAGATTACAGGCTAGATAGTTGACAATGGCTTCCACATTTGTGAATTTTGAAATTTGTTTCAAGATTAGGCGGCTACATGTGCTTATTTTGAGGGAAATATTTTATGATTTTTTTAGTCTAGGTTATTGTCCTGCTGCTTGTTTGCTGGGGCTGAGAAGGGACTCCAACTACAAGTTTTTATCAGTCTTGAGGGAGAAACAGAAAAAATATATGCATTTCTAAGTATGTTGTTCAAATTTATTTGATTTTTTGATCCTTTATACTAATTATTTTCTCCAGATGCTGACATGAACTCAACTCAGCAATACAGAACACAACCATTTACTATTTTGTTACATTTGAATTGAAAATCTGAAGGCAACTCTAATGATTTCATTTTGCTTACTGTGAAGGTTGTCTTCTTCGGTGATAATGTCCCAAAGGATAGAGCTGGCAGGGCAATGGAAGTTGCAAAAGAATGTGATGCTTTCCTCGTACTTGGATCATCTTTGATGACCATGTCTGCATATCGCCTTGTAAGGTGCATATTTTATTTTATCTATTTCTGTATTATGATGGAGATAGAACTTAGTTATCAGTATTCAACATTATTTGCCAGATGCTTTTTTGTATAGGAAGTTTTATTTCCCTATCATACATCAAGAACAATGGACGTTACATTTTCCTTAATTGCTTGCTGATCAGTGAGGAACTGGAGATAGCAATCTAGGATCAATTAAGACAAAATATCCTATTCCTGTTTGGTTAAACTTAAGTTGAATGTGAAATCTTAACTATGTTCGACTAATTCATGACAAATCAGTAGGAACTGTAATTGCTGATTTATGTTTGATATATACGGAGTTAGGTTAGCGCGTTGAAGCCTGGTTACAGGTGAAATAGTAAATAGATGATTTCTGCATTCCATGCAGATTTCTAGTTGTGATTCTGTATTTCTGTCTGATGGTTGAATTGTAGGTTGGCCATATCTTATACATTCTTACATTTTAGCAAAGCAAGATGAGGTGAATTGCAGTCAATTAAGCCATTCCATTTTAGATTATTTCCCCAAGTTTGTTGTATCAGCTGATTGGCTTTTCAAATTTGTTACTTCACAGAGCTGCTCATGAGACAGGTGCTGCTACTGCACTTGTAAATATAGGTCTAACAAGGGCAGATGACTTTGTGCCCTTGAAAATTAATGCCAGACTGGGGGAGGTACAACCGCGATCTTTCTTTTTTTCTCTAAAAAAAAATCAGAAAAAGAAAACTAGTCTTGATCTTTACGGTCTTAGCTGTTTTGATTTTGACATAACGGATTATTGCAGATATTACCTAGAGTGCTTAACTGCGGATCCCTCAGCATTCCTGCCCTTCTATGATGCTATAATCAGTATCCGATGAGTATGAAGTTTCATTTTTGGGTTATGGAGACCAAGTGAAGACAGATGGCGATTTCACCTGCAATTGTATCTTTGAGGCTTGAATTAGAAGAATATTTACTTATGTCTTCATGTGCAATTTTACTACAAGGCCATAAAAGAAATTTTTATTTTTTAGAACTCTCTTTTATTTGTACACTTAATAAACGTAAAAATTACTTGCAGCTTATCTGTATTACTGAACTGTCTGATCATAAATGAGTGCAAGAATCTAAAATATGTTAAGAAACTCATCTGATGAAAAAGCTCCTAAAGTAGGAGTACAGGAATCTCCAACTGTTTAGAGATTGGGTTAAGGAAAAAATCTTGTTAGTTTTTACTCTGTATCATTATGTTTTGGCTTTCAAAATTTGACTCTCAGAGAACAGCTTTTTTATTCTTTTCATTTTATAATTTTCTAGACATTCACATTTTATAATACCATATATTAGTGATAGAAATAAAAGCTTCTAAAAGAATCACATACTACCCAAATACTTGAACATAATTGGGAAGTTTTTCCTTTATAAAAATTTATAGATGACTTCGAAGTCACCAAATCCGTTGTTCCTTATTATGCATGGCAATAGTAGCTAAAAGCACCAGATCCGAGCTGGGTAAGACAATACTAATATCTATAAAAAATGAAAGGTATGTTCAAAAAATTTCACATAGTAAACTAAAACATACCAACAAATTATTCAACCAATGCACAGGCAAGGCTCCTTTGAAAAGAGTCTTTAATCCATACATAAAGGCAGTCCTGCTATTTTCACTACATCATCTGTGTCGGTTGCATCTGAGTTTCTCAAAACTAACTGTCCAAAAAGAAAAAACCTCGATCTCTGACAACTTACCATTTATATATAGTAATATCAACAATATTCCATCTCCATTAATGCCATGTCCTAATCCTCACCAAGTTCTTCGTCAATCTCCTCAACATGATTCACAAGCACCCTCCACTGCACAAGACAATGAGATGAGGAAACTGCACCCACAACGATTTTATTGAAAAATTAAAGAACAAAAACAAATTTGACATGCATACCTGGTCGATATTCAGAGAAATACCTGTAACAAACAGGAAATGAAAAGATAAATGGTTAACTCACTGAATTTCGAAAAACTATGAGACCAACATAGTGTCCAACAATTATGCTGATACTCAGCCAATCAAATTCAAGAGTTGCGAAATGAAATTAATGGCAGTTAAGTAGTAACACAGAGCTTGTTAACATAATGATGCATTCCTATTAAGGTGATTGGTTGGGCACTCCCCCAGGCAGTGCCTAATGTGTGGACTAGCCTCACCAAATAATTTTACATAAATATCATAAAACACCAATAGCATATTCCAAAAATCATTTTTCCATAGGCACAGAGAGAGAGAGAGAGAGAGAGAGAAGTTAGCAATGTTCAAGGAATTCCTTGCTGTTGAAAAGCCCAAAAACATAGAAAAGAAGATCCCTTTATGAGAAGGAAAGGAAAGTTTATCGAGTAACCAACTAGTGAATGAATGATCAAATGCTACGCCCATGATCTTATCCTTTCATCCCCTAGGAATCCATTTACCACTGGAAGGTAGTGAACAATGATCGAACCTGCAGCCTGGTGGCCTGAGATATTAACAACAAAAAAAGAACTAATAACGGAAACTACCTTCTAAAATAAAAGAAATTTTATGTCATCCCAACTTGAAGAATAACAGCCAAAAAATGTATTTGTCAGGGCAAGAGATGAAAGAATACCAGAAGAGTCAGATGACAAATGAAAAGACAGGAAAAAAGTCTTGTATGAAAACTGAAACATTTTTTTGCCCCAGCATCTCTCACTAATTCGTTCCACACAAATGCTTCAGCAAAAAATAGAGTGCACCATACTCAATACTATTTTAGGGGACTCAATGCTCTAAATGTCATGACATAAATTGGACAACAATAATGGAGGGAACAGATTCAGGATAGATTATGGCAAGAATGGCTGACAAAGCATCTAGAGCCAAGTAGGAAAAGTGACTTATGCACAACATTCCAAAGCTCTTCCAATACACTTCCAGATCTTATATAGACAACTCTTTGTAGATTTCATAAATCTTATTTAAGTTGTCAATCAGTCAATGCAACATAAAATAAGAGCAACAACAAAATCTAACTCATAAGTTAGAAAGATAATATGTATATACATATATATAGATATATATGAAAAATGTCCTGTAGTCATATCACCAATGAAGCAATACCACACACAGGTCCTTTTTTTGGGCTTAGGAAAACGCAAAAAGCATAGAGCGAAAGCCCCCAAGCTGTGTGTAACCAGTGACTACAAGCTCATGACAAATACAACCACCAGAAGTTCACAGCTTGAAAACCGGAAACAAGCTCTGTTAGTATTAATATCAAACCTCATTGTTTCAAGCTCAAACTTCCCACGAATTTATTGTGCACATGAACACAATTAATAGTTAAATACGAAAATCGAATCCATATAGCTACAGTGCATTTGAGAAACATATAAAAATTTATTAGCAAATTGTTATCCCAATCTTCAGCCCTAGATAGAATGAGGAAGTCGATACTGTAAATTGTATTTATTGTAATTTTAATGGTGGCAGCATTTTTTACCAAGTTTGATGCAGATTAAAATACCTCTTCTTAATCTAGATTTATTGTATCATTTAGGAATTTTAAGGAATGCAACAATTTTTACTGATGACGTGGATTAGATTAACCTAGATTTACATGTCTTCTCAATATAGAATTTTTTTATTATTTAAGAATCTATTATTATAATTTCATTCGTACTAGCATCAGTTTTATTTTACTTTTGGAAAATCTTAGTCCAATCCTATTTGGGAAAAGTCACTTAAAAAAGCACCATAAATAACTGTATAATCTTGAGAACAGTCTCCTATTCAATAAGCTCTTGAGAATGCTCTCAATTTTACTGATTGTGTGCTCTGATCAAAACTTTAGGTGTGATGCTTAAAAAATATAACGTGTTATATCTAAGAAATTCTAGTTGTGATAACTAAGTTATCTCAAATTTAAGCAACCAAATTAAACCTAATTTACCTTACATTAATGAAGCTTAGCTAACAATCAAAAACCATATGCATTATTCAGAGGTATACTTGAGAAGACACAAAAGTGCACAAGAAACAATTTCATGAAAAAACAGTCCAAAAGCTTATTACCAAACTGGGTTTATATATTATGATCCATGATATAAATTCTTCAATACATTGTTATTTAAGTTTTTTGAGAGGAAAATTCATTTTCAATAGAAAAATAATTCTATCGTGAACCAACTCCATAGTTGTCCCATCCAGCAAAAAGGTTCAGATTAAGAATATCAACACATTGGGATACAAGACAGGGAACTCTATTGAATCTAGGAAGATTGTAACGAAAGAAAGCACTAAAATTTGACTTCAAAACCTTAAAATATTAACTGAACAAACTTTTGTTTTGGTATGCAAATAATCACCCTCAAGTTGTGTAAACCTTCAGTCACCAAAAAAGTCATCATCTCATCTGGACTGTTTAACAAAGGATATGTATTATTTACTTCCAATTAGTTCATGCAAATGATGCTACCTCCCATCAAATTCGACATTGCACTCTTCATAGCTGCCTTTTGTATTCCTCAAACTAAATTACCCTATAAGATTCTATATTTATTCCATTTCAATTACATTTGACTTTTATTTTATCCTTACTGATGTAAGAGTTTACTATGCACCAAATTAGCTCTATTCCTTATTTGAGGAGTTGGGTGCTTTTAGGATTGAAATCAAATCCTCGTCTACAGATATATATATATATGGAATTATATTCATAATTTGAGAAACATGAATGAAATTTTTGGCTCAATTGGAGGATAATTCTCTAAGAGATTTTTTTAATCTTTTGTTTTCTTTTATATTCCTTTTTTTCCTAAAAACTTCACTAACTGAACACTTCAATCCGATCAAAAAAAATTTCTTCATCTTCTCCACATAAAGAAAAAGAAAAATACGCATAAATTGTCCTTACGTGTATTCGGACTCGAGACTAAAAATTACTGTGAACCCCAGAAGACATGAATACCAATCATATCAATAATTCAGGAAAAAAGAAACGTAAAAACTATACTCTTTTACTTCGTAAGTGAATGAAAAGAAAAAAAGCAACTAAGTCAAACCCTAATGACAAATGACAGGGAAACCACTAACTGGGAAGAGAACTCATAAACCATAATCAACACTCTCAAAAGCCCATTGAATGAAAAATCAAATACGATTCCTATAAAAAAAAATGCAACTAGAAAAAGAGAAACAGGACACCTTTCTTTCCCGGTAATTGCTTGCCATCCTTGACATAGAACTCGCGAATATCGACCCAAGTCTTGCCCTGCCAGTTCCTCACAGAAACTCTCCTATTTTTCGATAACTAAACCAAAACACACACACACATCTTTCAGTGCATAAACTAAAGTCAAAAGCCCTAAAAAATCATACAAATAACAGATATATTGAGCACAGAGAGAGAGAGGGAGAGAGCGAAAGCGAGCGAGCGAGCGAGATAGATAGATAGATATATATACATATATATATATATATAGAGAGAGAGAGAGAGAAAGAGAGAGACCTCGCAGACGACGATGCCGTCAGAGTCGTCGGAGGAAGAAACCTTGGAGTATTTCTTGGGAGGCTGGTGAACGTCAGATTTGGCACCGGACGAACGGTCTTCCTCATCCTTTCTCTTCCCTCTCCACGACATTTTCTCAACTGATCTCTCACTCAACTTCCCCGGTATAAGAAACCTAGCGGAAAGAGAATTGAACTATATATAAACCAGAAACAAAATTCTCAAAGCAAAAACATGGAGGTAAGAGACACACCTTTGCCGATTCTCTCTCCCCTCTAATGCCACCAACACTTCGGTTGCTTCACTGAACAGGCCACAACAAAGCGCCATTGCTCTCGTAACTCTCATTTTTAAACCAGGCCTCAGAGCTGGACTTCGTATCCGTCTGTTGGTACGCGCTCCGGTGGCGCGTAGGCAAATCTGATTTATCCTATTTTCCCTTTGTTTGGGCTTGTGGCCCACAAACAAATACTAAATTTCAAAAATTAATTTTATAATTTTTTAAAATGAAATGCATATATATATATATATATATATATTCTCATTATAATACAACTTATTAACGGATTCAAAAAGAACTTATATTACTACCAAAGACTTATTAGTAAATTAAAAGTATGGTTTGAATTTTCTTAATAATTTTAATATTTGTAGCTTTAACTATTAATCAATATAATATTATTTAAAATAATTTTAAATATAATAAATTTATATTGTAACAGAGAGATTGGACATATTTATTAGTATATGTTCTCTACAACGTCTGTACAAAAGATTATGTATAAAAAATATTGAAACTATTATTTTCAACTACAATTTTTATTATTGTTAGAACTATGTGATATGGTTCAACAAGTATTTCTATCGAATTATTTAGTTCTACTCATTATCAATTAGATTAATGATACTTTCAGTAATAAATACATCGAAAAGTTAATAATGGACTAGTCGAAAATTAGAGTTTATCTTAAGCTTGGTCTAAAATTTTTAAAAAATTAATTTTTGTAAACTGTTAAAACAATTTGAAATATGTATATATATATATATATATATTAGTTTTAACACACATAAAAATCCCAAAATTTGTCCTCTTAAAAAATTTATATTTTAAGTTTTATTTTAACTTCAATTTTTAATCTTGTAATACCAATTCTTAATTTAAATTGGTTTTTTAATGATAGAAACAAATTATGTTAAATTTTTTTTAAAAACTCAAACAGTAGAATTTTATATTAAGTAATAACAGTCAAACCTCAAATAACAAAATTACTAAAAATAAAAGCACATTTGTTAACTCCAAAAAATCTCACATTAACAAAATATCAAAGTAAAAATTATATATATGAAGTTAAAATGAACAGTAAGAGTTCCAAAAATTCCTCAATCACTCCCCCTATTTTTTTTTTTCTTTTTCTCTTTAATAAACTATTGAAAAAAAAAAATTGTAAATACTTTTATACCCTAGAAAACTCATCTTTAAACCTCAAAATAAAATCCTTAAACTGCAAAATTAAGTTATCTTTATTCGTTTCTCGAACATTTTCCCGCCAGCCAAACATACCACAAAAACGTCGAACTGGATAACCAGTACAAGACCCAAGACCCAAACATAATAACCAAATGGGTCCATTAAGAAAGGCATCTTTGAAATAAAAGCACCAAACATTCTCAGTAAAGATGATGAACATTTCATCCCTGGAGATCCAAAATGTTCAAAACAAATGCTTTCAACTAAACAATCTTGAATATATAACAATTATCTGCTACCCTATCCACTAACTCTTAAACAACTGCACAACTAAACATCCAACTATTTTCTGATGCAGGCTATTGACAGTAAATGGAAGAAGAAGGGTTCGAAAGAGGGGCAAGCAAGGCAGAGCTGACAGCACACCGAACCTACTACTGCCCTTCTCTAGTTATACAATTAATTTGGGCTTTACATTGACTCACATCTCAAAGATGAGAACTTTCGTGTAACAGCAAGAAAAAGTCAGTCAGATCGTCCACAGCTTGGGGAGGCAGCGGACTGGTGATTTAGACCATCCAATTGCCCAACTGACCGCTTATGTGGTTTGTGAGATTCTCTCACCGGTTTCAAAGATAATTTTCTTACTCTACTCTCCAATTCTGGCTGTTGCTGCTTCATTTGTTCTTTTGACATTGGGAATGGGATTTTCTCAGGCTTTACTTGTTTGTGAAGATTCATGGTAGAACCTTTCAAAGATGGGCTGCCCATTTTCGCAGCTCCACCAACATTCTGCTCTCCAATTGCAGTAGTGTAAATGATTTCAGTAGATAGTGGAAAAATGTGATTACTGGACTCAGAGATCGGCCTCTCTCTCACAGCTTTTTGATGTGAAGTTAAATCAACTTCTCCTTGAACAACACCTTCCATTTTCAATGTGGATGGCTTCTTGCTCCGGTCATGTCCTTGGACCTGAATTTAAGTTACGCCCAACCACCAAAACATGTAAATTGAATTGATTTACTCCCATGCTGTGAAATAACTTGTAGATCAAGATACAAAAGAACTCCATTTTATTCCAGGTTTCTGATTGCCTGGAGAAACAGAAGGAATACCACCAAGAAAACAAACCAGACAACAAATAAACAAAGTTAATAAAGAAAGGTTTTTGATGACTACATCAAATCAACCTAACCTATCAAGTAGATCTGGCAGTGCTAAGGGCCTGAGACACAAGCTGATTGATCTTAGTCATGGATAATTGCATTTCTTTAGGCCTACCTAGACACTGAATAAACAAATGTCATTGCTCTTGAATGATGAGATAATGTGGTCATATACATGATTGCAATTTAACTAGCAGCTGTAGGGCAGATCCATTCACCCATTCAAAACTGCGAGCCTGCAGACAGCCTATAGACTATAGCTAAACATGAGTCCCACAAACTGTCTGAAAAAGTTACTCAAACATCAAAGTTTTAGCCCTCCATTCTTTTATCACATTTTGAATTCCGCAGCTAAGTCAAAACCACAGGTATAAGAAATTTGTACATTCAACTAAACTTTTTTTTTTGGAAAAGGAAGAGAGCTTTTATTCATAAGGCACCAAGTTAGTGCAGCTTGCATCCAGAAACCTTTACAAAAAATAGTTTGTTAGAGTATCTTAATATCCCCACTCCTCTTCACAATTTAGGGGATGAACCTTAAACTCTTAAATACAAAGGGTCTATGGAAAGGAGACCGGATGCCATCAGATGCCATTCTATTCCCCTCTTTCCAAATAACCCTAGAAATAGCGAGGACGAGAGAGGTACTCCTCATTTCAACCAAAAAATTATAAAGAGCTTGAGGGCAAATTATTAGGGGATGACCCTTAAACTCTTAAATACAAAGGGTCTATGGAAAGGAGACCAGATGCCATCAGATGCCATTCTATTCCCCTCTTTCCAAACAACCCTAGAAATAGCGAGGACAAGAGAGGTACTCCTCATTTCAACCAAAAAATTATAAAGAGCTTGAGGGCAAATTAAGAACATAAATAAAATAAATTTAAAATTTTTCAATCATGAGCATCCCTTTTTGTAGTGCACAGTTTTATAGAACACTATCACAATCGAAGAAACATGCATACCTTCTCATGACCATATAATACCCTTCTGCGCTCCTTTGCCCTACAAATTGCACTTTTGATCCCATGGTTGTCCATAGCTCCATTTGGCCACAATTCAGCAAGCTGAATAGCAAAAGGAAATAAAATAAATAAAATTATTGAAAAAGAGAAAATAGAGAAAAGTTATTGGATAAGCTTAGACCTTGTTTTAGACATGAGAATATTTCCTTTTTTTTAAATGAAAAGTAAAAGAGTAGTATTAGTATGAGCACCAGGGGTGCAAAGGACATGAGAATATTTCTAGTTCATATAAAAACATGTGTTGCTATCGAAATAAAAACAAGGTTTAGAAAATAATCAGAAAAACATAACATGAATTTAGAAACATTTTTATTCTTAACTTATGCAACTTTTA
Source organism: Carica papaya (assembly GCF_054855325.1). Classification (NCBI taxonomy): domain Eukaryota; kingdom Viridiplantae; phylum Streptophyta; class Magnoliopsida; order Brassicales; family Caricaceae; genus Carica; species Carica papaya. Next base: position 4,683,288 of record NC_142314.1, read on the forward strand.
GCATTATTTTCCAACCTTTTTATTTCCAACAAAGTACATATATTTTTATGTAGGAATGTAAATGAATTTCGAAATGAAAAGTAAAAATCTTTATGTACTAAGCAGCACCACATCTTTTACCCAAGTGATGAAAAAATGACAGAAATATATAAAAGAATGGGTGATACTCTTCCAACTCAAGTAAAGCGTAAACAAACTTGAGAATTTTCCGTCACTATTTTCTGTTTTTTCTTTTTGTCCTTTTTTTTTGTGGGGCTCTGGATTCCCTTGAGGAGAAAAACAGAAACATGTTTATATTTTTACATTCATTCTAAGATAAAAAGCAGGAACATGTTTGATAAATATTTTTGTAAAAAGAAAATGTTTTTGCTTCCGAAAACTAACTTTGTGTATGTACACAAACATGTTATATGTATATGGATATGCATATGTAAACAAGGCTTTTGACTGAAAATGACAAAAAAGTTGAAATTCTCCAGGAAGGAAGATCACAGGCCTAACCAATTTTCACAGCTCACAAATTATTTCAGCAGGGAGCCAGAAGATAAACATGCGCTCGCCATTCATTTATTCTCAATGTTTGTTCCAAATAAGCGTGAGTATTTAGAACAGTGCTGTGTTTTTGGGTAGGAGGCTAGTTACATATTAAAGCTTGAAATGAAACAGGAAAGCACCAGACAAATTACTATAATTTGGTACTCTAGACAACGGAACCAAAGAAGTCCAACAGTAACTCCAACCAACAGATTAGATGTCTTTGATACACAAAATGGATTATAAACCATCCAAAAACTTATTAAATGCTGCAATTTCCTTCATCAAATAGCTTTCTGCATCAGTCATCTCTTCAAAATATTTTAGGAATTCAAAAAATAAATTTCAGTTATTCTATTTTAAGAAGTATGAACTAATTACTGTTAAAATATTCATCATTTATCATCTCTATCAAATAATACCATATTAAAGCTATATACATATTTTCCAAACAAGTTGAAATATATTAATATGATTAAATTAAAAAATTATATGCATATACATAATTTTGAAAAAAATAATTTTTTCGTTAACATTACTGGGATTTTTTGAAATTAAAACAACGAATATTGCTAATTATTTAATATCTAATATTTTGAAAAATATGAAAGAAAATCCTGGAAGATTAACAATTGTTTTAAAGTAAGTTTAGTAATTCTTAAATCGTATGCTAATGGATATTTTATGGAGAAGGGTGTAAAGGTAGTAGTTCGATAAAGAATGGATAAGGAGTTCTTTTTTCATATTTACCCTTCCGAAAATTTAAATAATAAAATCATTACGAAGAGTAGTAGATACCTCAACATATAGTTTTCTGATTTGTGGACCTTTGTCTTCATCCATACCCTGGAACAAATAATATATGGATTAAGAATTGTTCAAAATAACTTAAATGAAGAGTATTAATATTAAATTTACAAAACACCTGAACATATAGGTCATAAAGATCACAAATTTTATCTTCCACTGCACTATCCATGGTATATTTTCCTTTAGTTGCTTCTTTGCCTTCAGAACCAAGTGCTACCTGAAAATCATTAGTTTGTGCATCTATTTGCCTTGCTGCCTGGAAAATAATACACCCGCAATAAGACTCAATGATAAAGTCATAAGATGATCAGTAGATTATGAAGTTAGAACATAAACTAGAAACACCCTATCTTGTTTAGATATTTTCTGTTAGAAGGATGGAACTATTTGCATCCTACTTTAGAATACTGCAGCAGAAATTGAAAAGAAAAAAGTAGAGGCTGCCTGCATCGACTAGATTTAACACTTGATAGTGCATTATATCACTGCTGATACACATTAATTTTTGGTTTTGACCAGAGGGGAATTTGAGCAAACCTGCGGTTTGATCATCTCAGTAACTTCCTTTTTAATCTGTTCAAATCTATCAGCTTTCTCCCGCTTTGCTGATAGTCCCAGTAAAACCATCTCTCTTAAGTTTCTCTGTGGTCAAAGCATTATCATTATTTAGATGTAAAAAACACTAAAATCTTGAACATGTGATCAGAATGGAAATAACCAATAACAGCAAGCTATAGTGCTACTTCCTATAAGAACAGTCTCACAAGTCTGCCAAATCAATGAACAGAAATGTAACTTCAACTAAATTTCAGAAAATATTCTGGGTACATCATGCATGCTGCAAAAGGTAAGGTGTATCGACAAACTATTCGAGGCTATAAGAGATAGCACTGATCAGAAAAACAAGTTTTGACCACATCAGTGTTTTGTTTAAATGATAAGTACCTTCAGTGTTCTGAGCTGCACTAAATGCCCAAGAATACTCATAAGGCGGTTAATTAACTCGTCTGATATTTTTCCTTGGCTTGATTGCTGCAATTTGCACATGAATGGATTGCTCATGACTTGGTGAAGACTGAAAGCTCTATAAGCTTAAAAATTGGCAGTGTACCAAAAGAGAACATTCTCAAGCAACAAACAAAAGATGTGCTTGTTTACCGCTAGTCTAGCAACTTTGGCAAGTTTTTGCTTCACTTCAGAGGGCAATCTTCGTTTAACAGCAATTGATGAAGTATCACCATCTTGGACCTCCAATTTCACTGGCCTTGCTGTCAAGGAAACATATATATCATGAGAAAGAACCAAAGCTGGAGTATACAGAAACAAAACTGCATAGCTTTTCCAAATTTCTTCAATAATAAAGATTTCAAACATTCCGCCTGAAAAAAGCTCACATTCTGCAACAATTTTCTCTAATTCCCTGATTGCCCTTTCAAGCATTGTACCCTTCGGTCTCAAAGTAGAAGAATCCTGTGAATGCATGGAGGAATTCTTCTGCCAACGTCGAAAGAAAAGTCAACAAATGAGCACCATGAAATCCAATAGCATGCAAGTTCATTAGAGAGCCAGAAGAGTTGTGTGTCTGCTTATATCTGAGTTTTCACATGCATATATGTGTGTGTATTTGTGTGTACTTGCATTTTGTGTGTGTGTGTGAGAGAGAGAGAGAGGAGGGGTTTTACTATACCATTAATAAAAAAAGTCAAAGCTATGACATAATAAAATATGCAAAAAATGCATACCACAAATTTGCTCTGTTATAACTTTCAATTTCCATAAATTGGAGGGCTGGCAACAATAATAAGAGAATGAAAAACAAATGAGCCACAAGCAGCTTTGTTGGTCATCTCAAACCTAATGAAAGAAGATAATGAACATATTGGGCGTTTTTTCCTTGTCTTTTCTTTGGAGAATGATAAGAGTTTAGCCTAAAGCCCTGTATATCACATCCCATCGGGTGACAGATTCAGCTACTGTTAGGAGAATCAAGAACATGATATTATTGATTAGCATGGCAAGAAGATGAGAAGATAAGAAAAAGAAAAAAGAACATGAGAGAGAAATAGGGAAGGATGAGAATGGGAACAAAGAGAGAGAAATTTAAATGTTAATTTCTTTTTTTCTTTGATTGAAATCTTACATTTTTATTCATACAATGCAACTGCGGTCCAAAACCTGATTATGGATGCAACATGAAGAAATATACAGAAAAGACAATACAACTCCAAATCCCAGAAAGAAAAATAAATTAAGCGCCCAGAATTCCTATACTTTTTACCCTTTTTATTTCTTAAAAAAAAAAGTGCCTAGAATTCCTAGAATCAAATCCCTAAGTAAACCGCATACACAAATGCCTTTTCTTGGCATTTAAATATCTATTCAACCCATACCACTTGGACATGTTACAAGCATTATGCTTGTGAATCGAAGCCCGGTATTCTTTTCTACAGGAGTTATGTTAGCTCACAAAGGAATTTGTTGTTCTAGTTCCACTTTCCACCTTTTGCATCTCTTGGAAGGAGAGTGACAAGAGAGATCTCAAAAATAGAAACTTTGTTTGGAAAAATTTAAGAAATTTGGTCCAGACCCTTTTTATCACTCACAGCCCCTAAATGTAGAGTAATTTATAGAACATTTTTGTATCTTCTTCTAAATTAGTTGCATATCTACACTTTTCTACATGGATAGTACCACTTGGTGCCTTCTGAACAACCACACATGTTTAATCAAAAATAAAATAGCTACCTGTAAACAACAGCCCTCCCACAAATTCAACAAATAAATTAAATGAACCAAATGATATGAAATAAATTTGTTCTAAAATTTCTGATGACCCTGCAATATTCAATATCATAGAAGCTAATGGCCCCGGAATATATTTTATAAGCAAACCATAGATGAAGTAGAGTTTCCAAGGTGTACTATTCTCAAGATTTTCAAGGGATCACAAAACTTACCAGAGATTGCATTGGAAAAGCAGGAATATTGAGGTCAGGCAGTCCATTACTTGCCTTCTCCCTCTGCAAATCTTTGGATGGTTCCAGCTCCTTGGCTTCAGTGGCTATCCCTTTTGCTGTCGGTGCAAGCTGCTTCGCAGATATCCAACCCCTGTCATGTGTAGCAGAAGGAAATTCACTTTCATCTCTTTGGTTGTTTACCAGATTTTGATATTGGGGAGCCCCACTCTTATATCTATCAGTTTCCTTTGAGTATGTAGGCACTGCAGATACATCAATATTTGAGAATCCAGAAGGTAATTGTTCACATTCAGTGATGGCGTCAGCAGCTTTCTTTGTAGAAGATACTATTGCAGACTTCAATGAATCCTGCAGCTTCCCATCAAGATGGCGTTCACTAGTAGATATTCCATTATGAGAACGACCAAAAGAATGTTCCGTAAATAGTGTATTATCACTACTAATATTCACCCTCGCATGCAATTTTGCATGTTTACTGGGCACATGATCATCAATCGTCTCTTCCGGAGCTTTTGACAAATTTTTCCTTCGCTTTTTGGATTGACAATTAGCAGAAGAGATGCCCTCATTTCTGGAAGTTCAGGACCAAAATATTTGACGTGAGATCAACAATCAAATCTACAACTTACTGTGATCAAAGCAATAGCTGAGTTCGGTTATATTTGTACATATTTATTAATTAGTATTAGTGTATTTAAGGCATTATGATGCAATGGTGCAATTATTCTTACCCAATATTGAATCTTCGACCCATGAGCCATTTTTTAGTATAGATTAATCACTTGTTTGGCTCTCGTGGCTATAAACATAACACAGGTGACGTCCCTCAATTTATTGTGATCGATGATCTCTAGGGTTGTTAAAAAGCGTATGTGACAACTCATAACAAAAAAAGTGCTGGTCAGATCATGTTATTGAATGAGTTCCCCACTCCCCAACACCACAAAATACAACATCAGACTAATATTAGCAATTTTCTTCTCTCATCATGTATAAAGTCAACAGATGGTGGCTCGATAATGATTTAAAGATCTTTGATTGCCACCAAATACATTGTTGTGAAATAATTAGATTCCAGGACCAAGTAGTACAAACTTAAGCTGATAAGAAATAGTTCGAGTTTATTATTTATATTATTTTAATACTCCTCTGAACACAGAAGCCTACTATACTGAAAGCATAGACAAAACACAAGCTGACCATTTCTTTTGTTAAATCTAAATGTTAACATATGGCACCTAATGTTTCAAGTTCTGATCCTCCTTTTCTTTTTTAAAAGAAAGAATTTTATGGAAGAGAAAGAAAATATAACTAAAGAACAGTGATAAAACATCCTCCAACCAAGATCTGATTATCAAAAGATATAACAGAAAGCACAAGCTTGGGAAGCTGCAAAAGGGAAAATCCTTACAATAGACAATTTGATGAAAAGATGACATACTACTGTCAACAGGTGTTTCTTATGTAAGAGATCTCTTGAATCATATAATTATCTACTCTTGAAATGTCAAACATCTCACAAACTCTGGAGCATAATACTCGAACTTCTGGGGATCTCTTAGATAATGGCAGATTCTGTTTATTCCGAACTTCTGGCATGGGAAGGCTTGAATTGTAACAAAGCGCTTAAATTAATCCCTCTTATCATTTTCTGGGTTATTTGGAAGGAGAGAAATAACATAACTTTTGAGAGGCTTGAACAAGATTTTAATAGCATTAAAGATAAATTGTTTCATTATTTTGACTCTACTATTTTAGGGCATAATTTAGAATGTTTTGAAGATATAGGTTCTATTGTAAATATACTAATTGACATGTAAATTTTTTGTAAATGAGTGGTGCTCCCTTAGCACCTCACATTAATACATCTTCTCTTCTTTTGTTTCAAAAAACAAATAACAGAAAGCAAAAGCCTTAAAGACAAAATAGAGATAGAATAACCATGTGATGCAGTTGAAAACAATGCTTGAAAATGAGATTCCTCTAAGAACATTATGTGCTTTAGCCTAGAGCCAAGCTAAGAAAACTATCCTATCCCAGACCATGTGAGGCTTTTGAAAATGATACTTGAAACTACATTTTCAACCAATTGACCCACAAAGCAAAGAAAATAGCTCCTCAGGCCAATGGAGAAAGGGGGGACAATTGCTCTCTAGACTATGAAAATACATCTTTTTTTCAAACAATAAACTATGAAAACACATCAAACAAATGTCATGTAAGTCTTTGACTTTGGCGAATATCATTGGTGTTAATCCTATAGAGAACAAAATTCCATATATCACCTTTCAAATATTATGGCATAGAAGATTGATAAGGATATTAGAGTTGCCGATGAGAAATTAAAAAAATATTTACAGGTATAAACACCTTGTGACTCAAGGCTTTAAGTGCAAGAGCCAAAGTACGGATAGGATTACAGCTATCAAGAATTTTCATCAAAGACCTCAAATCTATTGTTTCTCCATCATTTAGCTTATGAAAATAAAAGTGAAAACTAAGAAGAAAAGCCTCACTATACAGGAAACTGATTATATGGAAAGAGACTATAGGAACTGTTCTCTTATTCTCTAATAGATCGCACAGGGGGAATAATATCATTTAACAGAAACAATCATTCAAAAGCTTCAATATTTGACTTATGAGTTATGAGGTAACAGCCATAAACTAAATTAAAAATCCCATAAAAGATATCTTCTTGGCCTCTACTTAGAAAATAAGGTGAAAGAACTCACGTATGTTCCAATTTGCCTGTATTTACAAAAAAAGCATCTTGCTTAGATGTTGAGCGCTCATCTTGGAAACATTCGTCCTGCTTAAAAGAAATAAAAGACTGTGAAAATGAGGCTACAACAGTTGTTGTACATGAGATAAGCGAATACTGTACATTTCTTAACCAAAATCAAGGCTGCAAATGATACAATTTAGTTATCCTAGCATAATTGACAAAAAAGAAGAATTGAAAGCATTCTTCATCATATTTATTTTCCACAAGTCCGTGTCTAGTAAGATAGATATTTTTCAAAAAACGATAATTAAGATGGTAATGATAGAAATATATGATCTTTTACTGCAAAAAAGCAACATGATCATGCTGACCAAAGAAAGTAATTTCCTTATAGTTCTCCAACAGGTCAAACATATAACAGCTACAATAAAATATAAAAAAGAAAATTCCTGATTAATTTGTATAAAATTACAACAAATTTCACCAACATTGTTTAAGTAGATGCAAAGAGCCAACAAAACAGATTCTCCCTAGACAAACAGTCATTTAACTAGTCATTGCACCTGATCAAAATTACAATATTAAGGACCAATAAATTGACAAGAAACCCGGATAAATTCCATTATTTTGTTCCAAATGACTAGGATATCCCTAGAATTTTTTTCTTTTTTAAAAAAAGAAACATTCAAAGCTGAATATCACTTTTGGATAGGATGACTAAGAAAGAATAGACAAAGAACGTCTGCTATAAACAAGTCTGCAGTTTCCTAAAGATTTACCTCAAATGTTTCAAATTGTTATAAAAAGATAAAAACTAGGATGGGCTTTATATGCGTGCTTGATGTATGCATATGTGCACACATGCCTAAAGCTTATGAGATGATTTTTTTTTTTTTTCAAGATAAACTAAAGCTTATGAGATGATGGCAAGCAATTAGAACCATAATTATAAATCAGATTACATTAGCAATCTTTAGGAGGAGAAAAGCATTAATTTTGGACAATTAGCATATAAAAAGCCATTCTTTTGGCTAATATCAGTTCTTCAATAAATATGGGCAACTTTCGTTTTCCTTCTAGCCAAGAACCAGTTTCATTTTTAATTTTAAACACTAACAGTCTCGATGATTAGTACAAGTGCCCATAAAAGAACTTCAAAATGCCACATTTGAGGTTTAGGTGCAAAAGAGCATGAAAAATTTGACAATATAACCCCTACTCAGCCCCCAAGGACTTCATATCTCATTCATTCAAGAAATAATTATGAAAGCATTCCACTTGAATTTTGTTGATCATGATTAGAAAATGAACTTGAGAAGCTTTTGAGGAAAGAATTACTTAGAGCAATGTGAAAATGACATTAAAGAATCATTGAGAGAGCTTGAAATGCCATATAAGACAACCAAAGCCTTTGATGTCCTTGCACTTTCTTAAAGAAACCTAATACACATAAGCTATTAACTAATTTCAGTCTCTAAGTTTATGAGCATTCGAGGATGCACAAATTAAAACATAAATTTAGTCTAATAATACTATAGCAAAATAAACCATATAAATTTTTAAAGAAAATGATAATTCTGAAGCTCTTACTAAGATTGAATGACTGCAGACATCAAGAAAAAGATGGGAGAAAAAGCATGACTTGGTTTTCAAGGTGCGAAGTAGTAATAGACCTTCAGTGCAAATTTCCAACTAATGAATCACTAATAGGATACTTGTTAGAGATGTTAGAGAAACCTCATTGAAAATAGCTGACAGAAAATTGACATGTAGTCCATCATTCAAAATGAATCATCATGGTTAGCAAGTTTCTAAGAAAGAAATCCAAGAAGGAACCAATTTCTAGTCAAAAAGTACCAGTACATCCGAATGTCACTCAAACAAATGCCATTATTAGGATCCATTAAATGGAATATCATGCAAGCAAGGTGATCAAGCTAACAAATAAAGCAAAGAGAAGCTTAAGATCAACTAACCCAGATTTAGTTACTAGTAAGAAAAAAAAGCACAAACTAATGATTATAGAAAGAAGTCAAAGCATTTAACAGCTATAGCTACAAAAGGCAATCACATGATAGCAATAAAAGGGACCAATTAGCAGAAAGAAAAGGATTTTGAATTTCAAAATATAATCACCTTCTATGCAGTTAACATAGAAATGACAGCCAACAAAACAATAACATATAAATCCAGAACCACAGACAAAATAACCAGTCTATTTTTGGCTGCTTCTAATTCTCCATTTAGCATTAATCAAACCAAGGGTCCATGACTAATCCCCATTAATGAAACTTCATGCTGAACTAGAAACTTATTTTAGTTTGGTACTATACTACACCTTGACTGAGGTCACAACCACAATCAGAACCCGACCAATACAATTGCAATTGAGATAAGCATGCGGAATGTATCAGTAAGACACATAGTACCAATTCAATCTCATAATCAAGTTCGAAATATTACAAGCAAGAAACACCTAATTTTAGGGAATGGTTATAACCTATCTCAATACACGATGTCCATTCTTTTCCGGCATATTTATAGCTCAATTCAGTAAAACTGAGAGAAGCTGCGAATTCTATGGAAAAATAAACAGTTGAGAACTAGCACCAAACAAAAATTTTCCCAAAAGAGTCTCAACAATCTCACCAGAGGAAACTGAGCCTCGCGGCTCTGTTGAGCACCGGGTACAGGAGGCTCAGCCGCAGGGGGAGACGGATTTACATCTTTGACCAACCTCTTCCATGATACAATCGTGGTCTCCCCAGGCCTTAGCTCAATGTAGAACCTCTGCCTAGCACCTGAAGAAGAAAATGAAGTAGTAGGAACCCTTGAAGACCCTTCTCCACCACCGCCACCACCACCAACACTGCCTCCATCGACCTCCATGAACAAATAGTAAATATATTCGATACGTTTAGAGCATTCAAACCGAGTTACCGAACAAAATTAACAGCGGTCCAAACAAGAAACAGTGTATAGAATAGTTGTGATCTTTTGAAGTCCAAGTTAGAGTACAATGAGAAATAGAGGAAGAAGGAGAAAGGGTTTCAAGGGCATGGCAAGAAGAGCAAAAATCGCAGAAGAAGACGAAGCAGAAAGTATTGGTAATCGAATTGTTTCACAAATCCATTGAATGCAACTTCTGGTTTTGGGGCTTTTTCCCTGGGTAATTATGGTATCTTCTACACTTGTTCTCAGATTCAGTTACCTTCCTTCTTCGTCAAAGAGACGACGTCTGTTGAATATGCCTTAACGTTTTCTGTTTCTGTCTTTCTTTTTTTAAAAAAATAAAATATCAAAATAAAATTATAATTAATATTTTTCCCTCAATGCAGAACAAGAAAAGTGGTCAAACATAATTTACTATTTTTTTAATTATGATAATCAGTAGTTGGATTAAATAAATCCGTCAAAATTAACGGAATTATAATTGGAAATAGCAAATCCAGCATTTGGATATTATCCTCCATTTAGCTCACTTCTTCTTACCTACTTAATTCATATAACATTTCTAAAATTTTTACCTTAAATTCACATGAGAATATTTTTTTTTACATTTTAAAAATATAAATAATTTAAAATATTATATCATATGATATCGTATTCTTCATAACTTATATCTATTGCTTTTAAGGTTTTATCGAACCAAGATGTTGAAAAACTAAACTTGATTTAATCTTGTTAGAAAATTAAGTTGTAATTAATCAATAATTAAGCGAGGAAAGGCAATTCGGTAATTTTGGTGCCTATATATAAAGTGTAGACAAAAGAGAAGAAACGTATTGGAGTGTAATTTAAGTAAAATTTATTACCTTCAATAAAGTAACGCATACCGTGTTTGAATGTATAATTATCTCATAACCATTGTAAAATTTATATTCTTTCATTAGTAAAATTTCGGTTGTTTATTTGATTTTCAAATTCATTCTTTTGGCAATTACAATCAAATTAAATTATCAATAAAAATAATATAAAAATATCTATAAATAATATAAATTAAAATATTTATATTTTTTATTATATAAAAATCTTATCACTCCTTGAAATTAAAAAAATAACCGTGTTATAAAATATTATTTATTTTTACAATGTCTTGTATTAATTTTAAACCCTAAGGTACTCTTGTCTTCTTCCTTTTGTGCTTCGTCTTTACTCTCACACACATTTACAATACTCGTAATATATTCTCGATAGTCAAACTTTACTTTTTTTTTTCTTTGTTGTGCTCTTGGTTCTTTCTCTAGCAACCTATATATTTTGGTTGCAACAAGAGGTGCATTTCTTATTCAAACCACTTGAACTTATCTATAGCGATCTTTTTATTTTTTTACTATTTGAGTTCTAACACAATTCATAATTTATGTGCTTTCATTTATAATATCTACATAATAGAGTTATCTATTTCTTAGTGTTGAATCAAACTTTATAGTTTAAAATTAAAATTTTATGATTTTGTTATGGAATATACTATTTTCATATATGAGATTTTGATAAAAATATATAGATGATAATTGTCACTAAGTTGTGCAGATCCGACAACCATATACTAGTAAGTGTACGAGTGGGACATTATCACTAAAAATATATATATATAGGATCAAATGGCAAAAGATGATATATAAATAATTACCAAAGTCATAACAAGAAGAAATCATTTCACTTCTAACAACTACAATAGTCACTCTTGCTACCATTAATTACAAAAAGAAATTTCACTATTAACTATGTAGTTGTGTCAAAACTCTTATGGTAATTGCAAGTTAATTTAGGAGATCTTACATAAAACCAATAATCACTACCTGTTATAAATTTATAAATAAAAAACTCTTAAAATCTATGTTAGATATTGGTATTTACTCAATCTTTTTCGAGTACTTTTTTCATATATTTATTGATCTCAACATCAAAATAACACTTAGGTTAGACTCTTATTCATTTATTTTTACATCTTAACATGGTAATAATATTATAAATATCATATGTCACATGATCAGCATCTTGTTCAAATTCAATATTAACAGTCGACATTGTTTATATAAATCAATAAGCAAATATGATAGTTATAACAATTTCAAACATCTGTTAACGAGAGCATTCTCAATACATACAAGCAAAGAATTCACCTTTGTTGTCTAAACAATTTCTCAAATAGATGAGTGACATGTTCAACTTGCCATAAAATAATGCACCATAAGAATACGATAACCTTGTTAAAATTATTAAAAAAAAAAATAAACTCATCAAGACCTAAACATCATGATAATGCTAGGAAAAAGGCGGGCCTATGTCACCTAACCCATAGCAAGTCTAAATGACAATCGTTAAGTCTCATTCACATATAATTGGCTACGCTCAAAGGTTAATAAAAAAGTATAAGATTCAAACTAGATTTTCACTTTCTTATAAGTATTAAATACTAATTAATTTTCATATGATTATGAGAATTTAATACTTAATACGTTTATAATTATTGAATCATAAAGCAAAGAATTAAAAATTTATTATAGAGTTCATGACTCATTAACCAATTGATGACTTTATAAATAGATCATCATGACTTTTTAGTAGATATGCACCGAAAAAAATAACCATGTGAAAAATATTTATACATAGTGAGTTTGACAAAAGAAGTAAATAATTTATTCATGATTAATGATGAATTAATAATTGTATATAAGTATCTATAAATATATTTTTTTTTTGTATAAAGTCTCAATATCTATTCTTAAAATCTTTTAAATGTAAGGAGAAATTTCTTTAAAAGGTAGATTGTAATTTGCATTATTAGAAAATTTTTAAAAAATATATAATAAAATTAAAAGTTTTTATAATCAACATATAGTCGAACTCTAAGTACCATGTAGTTCAATATATTACCAAATATTATTAATACATGTGTAAAAAAATATTAAATAATAACACTAAATATACACACAAAGTAGTTTCAAAATATTGCAATTGGAGACTAATAAATAAAGGGTTAGTAGGGGTGTTTTTATTATAATCTAGATTTGAATACTCGACCATGGTAGTCCAAGTTTAATTGGGCTCGATTATAAAAAAAAATATTTTTTATTAAATATAATTAATTTAAAAATTAATATATTTTTCAATACGAATTTTTCTACTATTATATTATTAGTTTAGTTGATATGGTTCGGTTTAGACCCATAAACATCACGCATTGGTTAGTTATGTCCTTTAAAGTATATAAGGTTTTGACAAATTATTACATTAGTTCTTAAAATTTGACAATTAATACAATTTATTTCAATTTTTTTTTATAATTTATTATCTAAAATTTTCTATTGCAATAAAAAAAAAATATTTGTTTGCTTTCGTTTCTTAATAAAAATAAAATAAAATAATAAGATAATTTTGAGTGTTTAAAAAAATAATTTGAGAAAATAAATTGATTAATCAATTAAATTAATAATAATAAGAATATGTCTAATTTTATTATTGACTTATTCATATGTTAATTCAATTAATTATATATCTTTTGAGTTATTTTTTTAATATATTAAATTTGATAAAAAATTTAATTATTTTAGAAAATAAAAAATTTAAATAAATAAAATATATTATAAATTAAATTGTAATTTAAAAAATTAAATATTACAATGTAGAATTTCCTTCTTTTTTTTTTTTTTTTTTTTTTTGAAGACGTTAAACATTGATCTGAGAAGGGGTAGAAGACCGAAAACGAAGAGAAAGAGGAGAAGAGGAAGAAGGAAAGGATCAATTAAGGTGCAGATGCTCGGGCGAGAGGAAACGATCGGGTGAGGAGCAAGAACAGTTCAATCACTCGAGCCACCAGACACCGGCAATACGTTGGCTTCTCCAAGCCGCGTTCATCTCTAATCATCCTCGGAACAACACAGCAGCTGGAACGCAGGGCTGAGCTGCTTCCACCGAGACGCGCGATTGCTGCAAATCGGGCGGCACAGTTACCGATTCGACTCTTGGGAGTCCAAAGGACCTTTTCCGAAGAACCTTTACGAGGCGGCCTGGGAGTGGAAGCGATTGATTCCAGCCGAATTTTGGCCTCCATCAACCTGTTCATCGGCGCGGAAAGGTAAACATTAGCCTCCTATTTTATTCGCCCTTAGGTCCAGGATCTTTTTTTGAGAAGAAAAAGTATAGTATGTATTAAGAAAGCGCCAAGCGGGTGTAATTCATGTATAGAGGAATTTACGAGTTAATCAACACATCAATTAGGTTCCAAAATTCTCGCTACTGTAGAGCAGTTGAACCCTGATAAAACAACTCAAGGCGTGGAAACAAGTGTCTTTCAATCTATCAAAATTAGATATAGTGCCCCCTAAAGCTCTCATGCTCTCCTGTCCGTCTCCTTCCGAATAGTCCAAAAGATAACTAATAGAATTAGCCTAACAGATTGCTTGTAAATCTGGACAGCTTGCCACGCAAACCCAATAAACTGTAGGCCAAAGACCAAAGTCGATGCACATGTGGGCACCAGAGAAGGGTATGGCTAAATGACTCTGCATCTTTTTTGCACATATACCATCCATTCACCAGGATTATGCCTCTTTCGACCAGTTTATCCAGAGTCAAAATGCGCTCCTGTGGTACTTTCCATACCCAAAAAAAAGCCATCATAGGCACTGCCTTCACTTCCCAAATCATCTGAGCTGGGAATTTCTTGCAATGGCACCTCTCTTTGTCAAATACTTATAATATAATCTGACTGAGAATAGATCTTTGGGTCTTAGGCACCAAATAGGTTCATCCTCCAACTCCTCAGAGATAACCACATTTGACCAAGCTTTGAGGACTCATTTAGCCCTCCAATTTCCAATTGTTCGAACTTCTTATTAGGTCCAGGATTTAGCGGCGCATAAGTGCTAGAAAGGATCTCTCTTCATTGCTGGGAAAGCTCTACGTGGGTATTTCTTGGCATTTTGGCAACTAAAGGATGAGGAGTGCATTTTGGGTGAGAAAGTGGAGTGGTTGGTCAACTAGTAAGTTGGTTGGACTCTGAGATATTTTGGAGGCATTTTCAAAATGGAACAATTTCCATTGGTTTCTAATTTAGTTTAACACCATTAAGAGTCGTGTTTATGCGTGTGGGTGCATAAGCATACTTGTTTATGAGTGTACTAGCATAGCAATAAGTTTGTGATTGTTGTAAATCTATAAACAAACAAGTGTGAGATAGGAGTAAGGTCGCATGTATGGTTACTTATGCCTGTATTGGTAGAGTAGGGCGGAAATAAAAAATAAAAGGTACATAGATGTCTCACCTTTAATTCGCGGATGACAATATTATTCTTGTGACATGATAATAGATTGATTAATGCGCTCATTGATGAAGGTGTTTGGGCATCTTTCTAGTCTTCGCATTAACGTAACCAAGAGCGGTTTGGCGGGACTAAATGTGGTAGAGAGTATAATTTGAAACCTAGCTAAGGTTATAGTATGCACGACTTTATCACAGGTAATCACCTATCTAGGCGTCCCCTTGGGTGGCAACTTTATATGTAAATCGTTTTGGCATAGGGTGGTAAGTAATGTGTCTAGGCGGTTAGAGAGTTGGAAAGGAGGTCTACTTTTGATGTGGGTAGAGTAACACTTATTCAGACTTGTTTATCAATATTCCTATATGCAAATGTCTTTCTTTAAGGTACATTGGAAGTGATTGAGTGGAAAAGAGCGGAAAGATTACTTTGTAAAATGGAAGGCATGTTGTAAGTCTAGAACTTTTAGGGGTTTGGACACTGGGGACCTAAAATCTAAAAATTTGTCATTATTGGTTAAATAGTTATGACTTATCTGTAAAAACTAAATATCTTGTGGTGTAAAGTGATCTAAATAGTTATGGCTTCTTGGCCATGTAAAGTATTCATGGGGTTCTACGGATGGATGCAATCTATGGATGGATGCGATACAATAGCCAAGAAATCAACCCAACACAAAAGCCCATGGAGGGTCATATCCAGCTTATTACACCTCCACATTCCGCTTACCAGATACCATGTGGGGAATGGCTTCAAGATTCTATTTTGGAGGACCAGTAGAGGAGTGATTACCTTAGTACTCAATTTCCACATATTTTGTTTATACTCACGTTATAAACCGCTAGTTAACAAATTTTCTAGCCTTACAAACACGATAGTGTAAATTGTTTTTTTTTGCAGTTTGAATTATAGAGAAACCAAAAACCTTTTTGCCATGTGGAGCTTATTAGGGCCTTTTCAGCCATCCCAACAGCCTGGTTGCAAGGAATGGACCATATAATCTTCAAGTACATAAATTTCTGAGTTCATTTTTTACCATATTACCAAGGACTTGGTTTCTAGCTTAATCTATTTACCAAGACATTCTAGCAAGTCAACGTTCCTTCTAAGATGAAGATGTTTGCACCAAGACTTGCTTTCGCTACGGCTCCAACGGATTCCCTTAACCATGCCATTGCCTATGAGTCACCGGCTCATTCTTAAACAGGCACATGGTCAGAGTTTTGGACTCCTCCCACTGCTTGGGAGCTTATGGTGTCATGTTCTATTTCACTGCCTGATGGGGTTTTTTTACCCTTCTCTCACTGTACTACTTCGCTATCGATCACTAAGGAGTATTTAGTTTTACAAGGTGGTTATTGCTGGTTTAGATGGGATTCCACATGTCTCATGCTATTCGGGTCAATGCATAAGCTAGTGATGTTTTGGGTTATTGGAGACTCGCCATCTAGGGTGCAGCATTCCTCCGCTTCACCTGACCGCATTTTGTTTTTATCGCTCTTTCACAACCCCGGTTTCACAGTTTAAGTCGTTCTCATTTCACTTGCTGTTAATACGAGAATCACTTTTGCTTTTTTTTTTTTCGATGATTATGAAGATGTTTTAGTTTCCCTGGTTGTTTTTTGTCTGCCCATGGATTTAACAACAGTTCAAAAGGTTGACCAGTTTGGGAATCTCCGGATCTATATGTATTTTCAGTTCTTCGATATTTATGTGATGTGCTGTGGAGGAGGGAAAATACAGCCATTTTTTGGCTCCAATATGAGATGGTGTGGAAGCTATGGATAAGTTTGTTTGGCACATTTAAACTACCTTGGATAACACTTTCATCATTGGAATACTTCATCAAACCCAATATTGATGGTATAGGGGTGAGGAAGAAAGTAAAACCCTTACAGGAAGGAGCTTTTGGTCTATGGACAATTTGGTTAGAAAGAAACCATTAGATATTTGACAAACAGTTTGTTCTAGACACGATATTATGGAGAAAATTATTTTTCTGGCTTTGTTATGGGTCAGCACACATGGGGAGTTCTCTTACATCTTCCTTACTACCCTTCACAGGAATTGGGATGCAATAACCACGTGATCATCTGTTAGTTTATTATGTCTTTTTGTTGTATTTCTACTTTTCTGTTTTGGTTTGTTGCTAGTTATCCCTTCAGCTGGATAACTCATTCGCTGTTTTTGTATTGTTCCAGTGTCTTTCTTAATAATACTTCTTTTTCTATATCCCATTAATAATATGGCAGCTTATTTATCTGAAAAAAATATATTATGGTGGCTTATATGAATATGTGGAAGGGTCGATGGTTTTAGATGTTTGTCCTCCTCTAAGCACAAAGAAGAGTTGGCGGGCTTGAGATATTTCCCTCCCCCACATATTGAGAAGGTTTGTTGTGTTAAAACATCCACTGTCCACTAGATATGGTGAAGAATTTATGGGTTGAGACATTGCCCTCTCTTATGCATTGAGGAGAGGAGATGACTTGAGGCCCTCCCTTAGACAGCCCCTCAATATGGTTAATGGCTTCGAGAAATTGCCTTCCCCTCAATATTGGAAGGGTTGAGGGTTTGAGATCTTTCCCTCCCTTGAAGTAAAGTGTTAACTGATCATTTCCACTTGTTGTCCATTCTAACCCAATACAAAGGATTGGGTTCCATTCTTATCCATAAGTTTGTTTGTGCAAGTCTGCATGTGACTATGCTAATTCAACTAATTGTTACAAGTTTTATTTCTTCCTTCAATTTGTCCCTCATTTTCTTATCTTATCTCACCTTTAATATTTGCGTTCAGGTAAATAGCAAGTTAGGACACTTAAAGCACCAACATATGCGTTATTTGCATAGTCCACAAGATTTCTTTAATAGAGATATAAAAAGTAGTATGGAACTTTAGAGGATGTTTGAAACCTGTTGTCATACTAACTAATTTGCTGTTCTTTGCAAGGCCTACTTTTATGTCTGGTCTTTTTTAATATATTAGGTAGTTTCATGTTGACTTGAATCGTGCATGAATATTTTTTTTTTGGACCGTGCTTGAATAGTTGCTGATAGAGCTTTCAGGTTTACCCTCATCATGAGCAGCCTTGGAGGTAATCATGCTCTGGTGGCAGTCACGATCCAGTTTGGGTCATGGGATTTTATCAATTTGCTTAACTGAAAATTAACAATAATACTTGAATTAAAAGGACTCCTCTCCTCTTTTTTGTTGATTAGAAAGCCATTCATGGGGAATCTATTTGTGAAGAAAACGAAGATCACAGAGGTTGATCGGGCAATTCTTTCTCTTAAGACCCAAAGGCGTAAGCTTGCTCAATATCAACAACAGGTATGCCTCATTCTCCTTTCTTTTCCTGGACTTTTTTTGCATTAATTTTGTTGTTTTCTTTTCCAAATTGTCTCAGAATTTGTGGAATTAAATCTTGGTGTCTTATTCACCCTTGTGTACGAGGAGAATAGGGAGTTCTGACTTTCCTTTTAATTTGTCTAACTGTTTGTTTTGGTGCCTGGAAACTGGAGCAAAAGGGAAAGATAAAAGGGTGAGGAAGAAGTTGGATTTGCAGTATGGTTGGGATGGTAGTGCAATGACCAATTATAATCTCTTTATGGTTCTGCAGATCCAATTTATAAATAATTTTGCCATTCCAATTTTGGGCATTGGAGGTTGTTGCCCATTGCCCAACTGGAAGAATAAACTTGATCCCTTAAAATATGAAGCATATGCTCAGTTTAGAGTCTTTTGACAATTGTCTCAAACCATGCTCATCTGCTGTTTTCTGTTTCAGTTCTGGCTAACTTTATTAACCTTATAATTTTTCCACAGCTCTTGTTAATAAATGTATCTGGTACTTATAATGAGATTTTTCAACAAGAGTTGCCACTCAAATGAATGCTCTGCCCTATGACTTGTATAATTTTTTATATTATTCTGTTTTGCAATGTCCACTTTTCAGCTTGAGTCCGTCATTGAAGCAGAAAAGCAAGCTGCAAGAGACTTGATTCGTGAAAAGAGGAAGGATAGGGCCTTGTTAGCGTTGAAGAAGAAGAAAACACAGGAAGAATTATTGAAACAAGTTGATGCTTGGGTCATTAATGTTGAACAACAGGTCAGTGACCATTCAATGAAGATGATATTATTTCAGCCATTTCAATTATGGGTTTCTGTTTTGCTTGTTTCTTTTGTTTTTGTTTACTTCTGGTCACTTGTGTTTTACTGTGGTAGAATTGCTTTTGCTTTCTTTGCTTTTTGTTGGGCTTATTCTTAAGTAAAAACTTTGAGAAAATTGAATGTTGATAATCCAATCTGGATTGTGGTTCAGCTTGCAGATATTGAACTGGCAAGCAAACAAAAAGCCGTCTTTGAGAGCTTGAAAGCAGGTAATAATGCAATTAAGGCTATTCAAAGTGAGGTTAACCTGGAGGATGTTCAAAAGCTAATGGATGATACTGAGGAGGCTAAGGCTTACCAAGATGTAAGTTTCACTTTTTTTTATGCTTTCTGTTGTGTCTAACCAGACATTCGCCTTATATGGCCTTAGTAGTCTGTACCATGTCACATGCATGGTCTCAATTGTTAGTAGTTTGTACCATGTCTCATTGTTTTATCTATATACTCATACTTTTCCCTTTTATTTTTATTCATTTCTATTTATTCTAAATGAGAATTTTATATTGGGATTTTGAAGGAAATAAATGCAATCTTGGGGGAGAAATTATCAGCAGAAGATGAAGAGGAAATTTTAGCGGAATTTGAGAACTTGGAAACTCAGGTATGTACCATGACATTTGAAAGCTGACATTACTAGCTCTACTGTTTTCATGATGTAATATTTGGTTTAATCATTCTAAGTCAAAAGCATACAATGTAATACTTGTCCACTAGTCTATTATTTGTTAATAGGCAATATCTTCATACCTTATTATCCAATTTTTTTTTTCCTTGAGATACTATTTATTCAAGATTTTAGTGATTCTGGGGGAATCATATAGCATTTTTGGCTCCCTGATGGTTGACAGCCAGTAGTTTGTATTATTTGACAGAATTTTGTTTTCACCATAGTCTGTTCTTCTCTTTTTTCTGACATTCTCTTTTCCTACTCAGATTGCTGTGGAAGATATGCCAAAAGTGCCTACAACCTTGCCACCTTCTGAAGAAGAAGAAAAGTTGGATCTTCCAGATGTCCCAGCAAAAGTACCAGTTGCTTATGGTGCTGAAAATACTTCAACTGAAATCCCCACGAAGAGAAAAGGTCTTTCTCTCTCTCTCTCTCTCTCTCTCTCGTACACACACACCGTCTGTACATATGCTTTAGACATTAACACAACATTTACTGACTTAAAAATATATTGCTGCTTTCAATAATGCAGTTATGGAGGAGCCATTGCCCGCATGATTGAAGAATTGAAGTATGATTCTATCTGCAAACGGATGGCTGTCCTTAGTGGATAATCTGCTTGTGACTTGTCATCCACGCGCATTTGCAGAAATTCTTTTTTCTCTAGACTCATGCAATCATGTACTCAATGAACTGAGTTCATAACTTCTAATTATTTTGGTTTGAGATATGTACAGATCTGTATCATTCCACTCCTGATTTATACAGTAAGTTTTTGTAAAATATGACAGACCCTTTGTTATTTTTCCATTATTATTCTTAGATACAGATGACGAGGACCTTTGTCCGGAATCCGAACTCCAGGGTAGGGGCACTGAGTGTGGGCACGCCTCTGTGTTTATGGAGAGTAATATATTCCCATGAGAATTAAATTACTCTACAAATATCTTTCTCCTTCTTTATCACACAACAAAGAAAAATTTGCAGATTCAATGAAAAAGAATAAGAGTAAATAACAAGAAGTTGGTCTTTCTGAGTATTTTTTCGTGGAGGTTAGTTGGCGAATTATATATGAGATCGCATCATTGATTTTATTCGGTACCAGCAGGATACTCCTTTGTTTGGAGTCAATGGATAAACTTACAATTAATGGATTGGAGGAATTATCGTTAGGTAAACAAAGGCACTAGTAAGTTTGCAATTACAATTTCTTTTTCTCTTATAGAGAGCAATTATAATTTGTTTCCATTTGTCTACAAAGACTTGAGAAATGAAAATCAAGATAAAAAAGTGAAAGCTACCTGTTCAACAGGGATCAAATAATATCATATTTGCGGAAAATCGTCGGCATTTACTTCTTTAATTTATGAATTTTAATACCTATAAACTATACAAAATTTTAAATTTAAAACTAATCAAGATCCTAAAAGAATATTAGAAACATTTAAACTTAAGCTATCACAATGAGATGATATGAAACTACAATTTGTGTTAAAGAAAGTTTTAGGAACTACGGAAAACCAGAAATAAAAGCCGATAACCATTTCTATTCGGTAATAGAATTTCAATAAAATAAATGCAAAAAAAACATCTAATGCATAAAAAGAATTTTGAAAATAACTATTATTATTATAATAATAATTGATAGAAAATATTATAAGTTTAATTTAATAAATCATGGTGTGTATGCACGTAAATATGTGTGTATACATATATCTTGTGCTTAATAACAAATTTTGTATAGATATGTAAGTATTCAGTTATTTTATTAAGTTATATGCCTACAAACGCTTCATATCTCTAATAAATGAAAAATTGCATACTCACCCCACTTGATGGATGAAAAGATTGCGTCCTCACCCTGCTCAAGGTGTGTTGTGCCATACCACCTGTTGTTTTTTCCCCCCATCATCACTCAGGTTATATGACATAACAAAAATATAAAACTCCCTACAAGTTAGATGAAAAGAAAAACTAAAAAAAATATAGATGAATATGAAAAAGGAAATCAAAACAAAATCTCAACATCCCAAAATAATTCACAAAAGAGATACGATATAATATAACTCTTGAAAGCACCATACCAACAACGAAAACAGGAGTCTAAATTAACTAAAATATACTTTCTAACAAAAAAATCAACTGATGAACTCTTGAAAGCACAAAATCAACCGGTAGGATATGAAACTTTTTATATTCCTTTTATTGGCAGTTTGTGCAACTCAAATGCAATGATGAAAGCATTGGGACATGCATTTCTTGATTATTATTCTCAATTATAAATCCGAATGCAGTTCATGTCCACCTTTATAACTATTCAATTCCAATGAACTTGAGGAACTCTTGCCGAAAAATCTTGACAGAAGCAGTCGTGCTACATTCTCAGCCGCTACAGCACTTGTCTCCATGGTGCTAGCCGCATTTTCAAAAGCATCGATGTAGTACAAGTTCCGGCCGTCCAAAATAAATGGTGAAAAAATTTCTGGAGCATGGTAATGAGGATAAGCACCCCAGTCTATTCGTATTGTTTCAACCCTCACACTATAAGTGACAAAAAATTAACAATAATCAGCATAGAGACCAAGGTTTATATATGCAGAAAGGTTCAAGGTTGAGTGAGTCCTTCCGTGGGGCATGGCTCCAATAGAGGAAAGAAAAAAAAATATGAAAAGAACAGGACCAAAAACTAAAAAGAAATATGTAAAGGAGTGGTTCTCCAAATCTTGGCTTCTCTTGCAACAAACCACCCACCAGAAAGGGGTCCGAACAAGCAGAGATAAAAAAATTAAGGGGGCAGATGGATTTTCCTTGCCCATAAAGACCTTGGTAAATCTAAGAGTAAGAACTACAACCACAACCATATCCATATAAAAGGTGCCCAAACTCTCCATAAGTATATCAACCCTTCAAAACTTACCGATTAGCTATTTCAATAACTGATCTTGATCACTGGTGCTAGGCATTTGTGCATGGTAGAAGGCTCGATAAAAATAAATTTGAAGGGATTCAACATACAGGAAATCATACCGATGGCTGCTTTGAAATTATTACCTGAAGATGCTATCAAGTAATATGTCTGACAATGGTTTGCGAGAAAAAACTTTGTAAGTCATATCTTTCTCATCATATTGCTTGAGAACTGAAATGCTCGAGAATGGAAGCTCAGGATCCTCGATTGTTCCGACCAGTTCGGGAATGTCAGAAACAGAAGTTACACCAAAATATTCCTTTCACAGAAAAAGAAAACTATAAATCACCAGGCAGGAGGGCAGATATAATAGGAACACAATGAAAGGATCCTACCAAGGATGTACTTATGGATGATAATCTAACTGAACTATCAAATCAGAAGGTGCTAGAATATTTACTGGATTTAAGAGGCCCCTCACAAATGTTGCATGTGTATGCTGTAATTTCCTCTCAGGAACTGAAATAGGAGGAAAAAATTGAATATTTACTTCATCCAGTGGTGTAGCTACCACTGTGACATTACAAGTGTAACTGCTTCCTCTTGTGGAGTTTATTTCATAATAGTCTCCCAGGTAAGAGACAGATTTAATTTCCTCATTGAGGTGCAATGTAACATCTGATTGATTAATCAATCCTGCAGCCATCTGCCAGTTTCCTCCTTCAACAGACCATAATCCTCCACCAGATCCTGCCAGGGAAACTGCACCAGCAAGTCCACTGATGCATGTACTTTGGCCGTAATTGATTCTTGTAATGACCTGATCAATGAATGGCAGTCATGTTTGTAACTGATTTTTCAAAGAATTTATATAAGATTTCCTAGTTATAAAACTTTCTTCGAGATATATGCAGGAGTTTTGGTTCTTCATGGCCAATGAGTAAGAATGCACATAATGGCTGGTTGCAACAGAAAATGGACTTTGTTGTCTCCATGCTAATGTAGAACAGGACAATACTAAAACGTAAGAATAAAAACATAAAGAAATACTTCCTTGGTCTTCCTTGGTCATCTAAAATCTCTCTGTTTCAGGCGGCTCTTAAATATTCAGAAAAAAATATTCACTTCTCATTCTGCTCCAATTTTCTTTTTCTTGCAAAAAATAAAAGAGACCAGTTTAAACAAATTACTTGCTCGACAAGTTGCCTTGGCCATAACCATAAGAAGTTAGGAGTCCCAACCTGATGGCAAGCTAATGCACAAAAGGGCCGAAGAAAGACCCAATATTTAGGAATTCCTTCCATAAGGGTCTTCAAGTTCACAAATGCTCTCTAAAAGCAGTTGAACCATTACCTAACCCCAATTAAACTGAAAACTTGGTTGATGCAGAATAAGAAAAAGCCCATTTGGCCTATTCTTTTGATTCTTTTCCTTTATGAAAAATCCCATTTGGTTGATGCTGTAGAACCATTACATTTGCAAGTTGACCAATAGCCGAGACATATGAAATACAAATCAAATAACAATCTAGCTTTTCCTTTATGAAATGACTATCCATTCTAATATGTTTTGTTCTATCATGTTACACAAGTTAGCCAATGGCAGACTTGTTTTTGCAAATAATTTCATTGGCTTTTCTCTTAGGATCCTTAATTCTTCAAAAATAATCTTGGACAATAATAACTCACAAACTCCCTCTGGCAAAGCCTTGAACTTTACCTTTTCATTTGATGGACTGACTAAATTAGGTTTCTTACTCCACTAGATCACAGAATTGCCTTCAAGAAAAATATAATAACCCATAATAGCATCTATCAACTAGTAAGCCTGCATAAGTTGCATCAATGTATGCCTCAAGGACTAATCTGGTGTTCCTTTTAACTGGAATTCCTTTTCCATGATTAGCATTTAGGTAATATAGTATCCTGTAAACTGCATGAAGACGAGCCTCTCTTTGATTATGCACAAATTGGCTAACCATGCTCATGGCACATGCAATGTCTAGTTTTATACGAACAAGATATATAAATTTCCTACAAGTCTCTGATAGATCTCTCTATCTACATCTAGATCTTCATTTGTCTTTCATAGTTTGTGATTTTGCTCAATTTGGGTGGAGACAGGTTTACATGTTAATTTTTCTCTCAGTTCCTTCTATCTCAAATTCCTTGACTAGGCATCTTCTCAATACTTCCTTCTCTTTCTCTTTTCCATCATACTAGTTTTAACTTTGACCTCACACAGTTGGGCTGCATCACAACCTTCAGTCGAACAACATCTCAAATCTCTTTAGTTACCTTCTTAGGAGATGATTGACTTTCCCATTTCCCTTCAAATAGGTTCCACGACCCACATAGTGACCAACGGATGAGATTCTTCCTCTCCTTGCCAACAAAAATAACATCCCGAACGCAGATTTCATCTACTACAAAGCCGCTGAATACCAAGAAAGGTTTACGAAAGAGAGAACGGAATTCAAAACAACCACAAGTTTTTGGGGCCACCATTAACTATGATTTAACCTTGTTGTCTAACTTGTCCAAGGTAAGAATTTTCCTCCATATCACTTTCCAAGCAAATAATATAAATGTGGCAAAGCTTTCTTCTTTCAAATGTGTTTCCAAGGAAATCTGATGGCCATAGAGGACTGAACCACAAGATTGAGATAGAAGGACTCTCCAAGAAATCACCATTTCTTGAAATCACCAATACTGGCTTTTCTCAAAACCAGCCTCTTTTCTTTTTTTTTTTTCTTTTTTTCTTGAAATATGCACCAACCTCTTTTCTTATATGAAAGTCGCTCCATGTTGATTATGTTGAGAGAATTTTTTCTCAATGTGATGTTTTACCTCGTCTTCAAGAATCTAAAATTTTGGTGATCAACTACTAGTTTCTTATGGAGATTACAAGTATCTGAAATCGCAAATTTTTGGAGTGTTTGAAATGCATTTTCTGCCCTTGTCGTTGCTGGTTCTTGATCACTTCAAAATTTGAAGTGGGATTTTAACTAAGTGGGGGAAAATTATTTAGAATAAGAAATTAAACCATTTAAATAGTTATAGTGCTACAAGAGATATGTCTAATTACTATGATTATTAGTATCTTTAATTTATTTAGCTTGTCTAGGCAATTTTAAGTATTATTAGGAATTAGGAGTTTTTAATTTTCCCTTGGTTGTTGCAATATTTTCCCTATAATATTACCAGCATGAAGGCCTTTAACTATAAACCGTAGCGGACAATAGGCAATAATGAATTAAGGCCTTCTTGTGTTAGGTTTGGTTCTCTGCTATCTCTATTATATTTTCTTATATAGTTCTTGTTTTATCTCGCCTACACTATTGTTCTATTTTTCATGAATTTTTCATATTGGTCACAATTTCCTCGAGTCTACACCTATTACTTCTGTTTCCTGACTTTTATCCCTCTTATTCCTACACTATCCTTAAACAATGTAGCACTTACACTATTTGTTCTGCATCATTATCCATTAGTAATTCTCATATGTCTTGGCAGATATGAACTGGAAGATCTAATCCCCTTGAATTGAAAATTATCTAACCTGTTTGCCCTCAAAACCTTTAACACTTAACCAACCACCTTTGGTAGCGTTTCACAGCCTGATTCTAGTTTTCAATAGCTTAATCCCCTCCTAGGTAATCTAAAAAGAGGTGATTTCGTTGAGCTGCTTGGAACAAACCACGTGCTCTTCACAGTATTAATAGTGTGGAGACCCAGGTAAATTTACTATGTTATGCATGAAGTTTCATCCCAAGAGGAGTCATCACATAAATACTGAGGTCACAAGTTTTTTTTTTTTTTTTTGGGTTCTTGAAGATATACCCATCAACCCTTTTAATTCGGCACTGTCCACAACTATTACAATTACAGCTCCACAATTTTAACAGCATTTTTAGTTTACTTGTGAGTTTCAACATTAACTGTATCCAGAGTATTTGATAAAAAAAAAAAGTACATTATTGGATCTTTATCTTCAATAGAAAGAAAAAGTCGCAATGAGAAAAACTGGCACGGGATTGCCGTAGCACAAGGAAACTTATTAAAGACTAAGGATTCTTACAGTGACAAGTTCTTCTATCAACAAGGGCGACAACTTGGCATCAACCAATTCCTCTTGCAGAGTCCTTCTTGTGAGATTGTACAAACCAGCCCATTTAAGCATCTCATCAACAGTCTCAAAAGCAGGTCTTGTTTCAAAGTTCTCGTAATACCTTAAGAACTTGTCAACAGTATTCTGCACCACAGTAATACGTCAGAACTGCGGCATCCAAGGAGATCAAAAGACACAAGGAAGAGAGAGAGAGAGAGAGAGAGAGAGAGAGAGAGAGAGAGAGAGAGAACGGTCAACGTAGAATTAGTTTCAGAGTTACTTCCCTTTCCCTCAAGATTAGCGACAAAAAATAAGTAGTTCAAAAATGTCAATCAATGGCACCAAACAAAGAGTGACGCCGATTCATCAACTAAAAACAAGCAGAAAAGGAAAAAAAAAAAAAGGGAGTAGGAGAAGAAGAGAAGTGAAAAGCATACCTCAACAAAGCTACCCATTTTAAGAAGCGAGAATCCATATCGAAGAAACAAGTAGAGAGAATTCGCAAATGAAACGATCTTTTGTACCAGCGGAGCCTTGGAATTAACACTAATGGTCTTGAAGATAAACTTTTTCCCGTTCCAAATTCCAAGAGACAGCGAATCCTCCGAAGAAGGCGGGCGTTTGACTTTGAGATTAAGGAGCTTGGTGAAGTCGAGAGCGTGGTAGTTCTTGGGATGGAGAATGGACGCGCCAGCCTCGAACGTGTCGCCGGAGACCGAGACCGTAGCCATACGTCCCCCTACGACGTCGTTGCGCTCGAACATCTGAATCCGGGGGACGGTTGAATTAGAGTATTTCCTGATAAAGTGAGCGAGAGAAGAGCCCCCGATTCCGCTGCCGATGATGCAGACGGTGGGTGGAGTAGCGGCATCGCTGAGAGAGGAGAGTGGATATGCGAGGAAGACGATAGCTAGTAGAGTTAGCGTAGTCTTAGTAAATGAAAACATGTTAGCTTTCAGGTGTTTCTCTCTGCTCCTCCTCCTGTCTGCTTCAATCTAAATTGCCATTGAAGGAGAGGTAGTTGAGTTGACTGACATGGAGCTTAGCTCATATTATCTGGTTTTAGAAAACGGTTTACGTTTCAAATATTCAATTTTTTTTATTTTCAGAACTATCCTTTAACATCTCCCGATGAATATATATATATATATAGTTATTTTTTTAATTGGTTAAATTCTCAACTTTAAAATTCTCAAATTAACCAATCTTTTCATGTTATTTTCAATTTAATCCCTATCTTTTCACGATATCAAACCTGGTTTAGTGTTTCTAATTAAAATTACTTAGATGTTTCTGTGGATTAACATCTTTAATCTCTCAGTGTCTCTTAGTATGATTTATACTTTTTTTATTTTTATTTTTTAAATTATATTTTATATGCATTATGTGTATGTACTTTACGCATTGACACTGAATACATGCATTATGCGTATATACATTGTATGCGTACACTAATAATACTAGAGGATAAAAAGAAATAAAAACAATATCTTCAAATCAAAATTACTAAATCAGAAAGTAACGGCTAAAAATCATATTTTATAGTTTTGTAAACAATATTTTTCACATATATTTTAGTTGTATGATAAAGTGAAAATAATTGGGTAAGAAAACAAGACTCACCCAATTTAAATGGGAACTTGAGTTCAAAAACTCATTATATGCTGGACAAGTTTGATATCAGTTATTATACTCCAATACAAACTCTGTAATCTCAATTTAATAGAACAACTCTGAACCCATTCTGTCTTGCCATAACCACAGGCACCACTCACCATTACCTGTCTTTCTCATCTCCGATCGAGTTTCCGTGCCGTAGGGAACACTGTACTCCATATGCGGCCATCAACTGATCCAATTTTAACAGGGCATCCTAAGTTTAATCTCAGCGAAACACAGAAGGGAATATGATAACACCTAATCCCTAGCTACACCATGCTTTTGTTTTATATCTTTAGTTTTGATACACAGGTACCATAGAATCTAACAACAAACAAAAATAAAGATTGCACCCTTCAAATCAATATATTAACTAATACATGTTTATCCAATATCCAAAGGACTCCAAATGAAAATAATAATAATAAAATACTATGTGATACGCCAGAAAAATAATCTGAAATACCAAATTCCTTAACTCAAATGCACAGGTAATTGTTTATTACAAATTTTGTACGACCGTATGTGTGCTTTTTCTCATGTAAAAAAACCTCACTGAGCTATTAAAGGTACCTTTGATGGGGATGCTTCTTTGATGAGGCTTGTTATCATATGAATATCTAGGTTCTAGGTTCCATCAACACATAGTTACAAGTACAAAAGAAGTTACCTCAACCTTCATGTGCTTTAAGTGGGACACAATCCATCACTAAGAACATGGTTAATTGATCCATTACTCTCAAACCATCTGAAGCAGGTAACAAGTTCCAAAAGTAATACAAGAGTTTGGAGTAATAGCTTTGCAACAGGAACTTTTAGAGCTGTCATTTTAACCATCAAGAAATCAGCCTAAGCAAGCTTTTGCCTGTAGATGAAAAAAAAAATGGAATAAGTCTTAGACGGTTAAAGAAATGGAAATTTAACAATGTAAATCCATCAAGGCAGAATTCAATAAATAGAAAGTAGCTATCCAACAGAAGAAACTTGGAAGAATAAAGGTCGAAAATCCTACTTGTAACATGTGGATATCCATTTCTTTCCATATTATTGGAAATGCCACCAGTGAGGCACCTAATAGACATGAAACAGGGACACGTCTCCATCTCATATAACATTTAAATATTTGCACAAATGAGGCAAACAAAGGCCCACGTTTGGTGGACAAACTGGATTTATGGTTATAAATTAATTCATCTGATTTGCAATGTAATATGCTCCCATGAAGTATGGAAAAAAAGAGAGGAACTATATCAAACAAGAAATTATCCATAAATTCCGGTCAAACATTAAATAGATTTATACCTCTCAAAACTATAACAAAAAGACAAACAACAGCTACTATGCAAAAGCAAATGCAAGGTGGCGAGGATGTTATACCAAGAACATAAACAAGAAGAACACTATTTATGGATCAATTATTACTAATCTCACAATTTCCTGAGTTCAAACTTTGTTAGTATTAGACATCATAAGCATAGCCACCAGGCCTATTTGGATCTATAATCTACTCGACATATCTTAGTCCCATCTAATTTCATGAGTTATGATGAAACAAACTAGCCTACAGTAAATAAGATTAAAGTGACTTTTTTTTTTAGATAACAGGGAAGGCAGAGGCATACATTATGGATTTTATATATTTTCTACACAGTAAATTTTTATTTCTGTGGTTATATCTTTAGGAAGTTTGTAATTTTTTAGAAGCAACTGGAGATAACAAATGAGATTTCATGTACAAAATACTTGTGATCAGCCCCTGCCAGATGCCTCTGTGTTCTCATATCTCTTAAAATAGCCGTAAAACACCTAAGCCTATCCCACATGATATCCACATTGCCTTAACAGAGTAAGCTAAACCAATAACTACCAAAAAGATAGTTCATGTTAATGAACCAATTCTAGAGAAACTATGACATATTAAGCAATCAATATATGAACCAAATTGGAGTGAGAAGAGGAAAGATAACAATATGAGCATCCATTTAGGTGGTAATACAAACCTTGCTGAAGACAAACAAGTTGACGCATTGGAGAAACCAGCAAACACATTTGAGTATGACTTTGTTAAATATGAAAAGTTGGCAACTGGAGGTAAAGGAGGCACTTGTTCGCCTTTCTTCAAAAGCTCTTCCAAATTAAGTCTCTGCAGGGTCAAGACTGACCTTGATTCCTTCCAAATGAAGACAAGTAGACCATTTTGAATAACAAAGAGAGAACCAGGTTTTGAGCCAGGATATCTGAAACCATAGCCATTTGCAATGCCCTCCCCATTGAAAGCATGTTCAACAATCACAGGAATTGAGTCTGCATCAGTGTCCCAGGGAAATGGCTCTTGGGAAGGTTCATCAATATTCACTATGAACATTGCTGACCCATTTGGGTGCAGAACATAATGAGTACCTTCCAATATTTTGGTTGCAATCAGAAACCTTTGCCCCTGGGATTCATCATAAGAGAGCAAAAGAAAGAATAGAGCCTTCCCGGGCTTGTCTTCTGTAGGCCTCCCAGGTGGCCAACCAAAAGTCCCTCCCCATAACCCAGCATACACCTGGTCTTCTTTTGGGACATGCATTGGCAACTTGTAAAGGGCAAAACGAGTGTCATGCATGTTAGGCCATGCTCGATATGAAGATAACTTTGTAGTAGAGGCGTGCAATGTAAGCCCTGCCGTATCACCTGACATCAAAAATTCATGGAGTAGTGCCTGCCTACTCTCACTGCTAGAAGAACTATTCTTTAAAATTCCCCGGCTAGATACAGACTTTCCTAGGAATTGTTTGATGCTACTTCTTAAGTAATCACCAAGAGTTTTCATCTTGGTGCTCTGTGTCTGACAATCATCTCCATTGGGGGAATTACCAGAATTACTCAAATAATCAAAACTCTTTCTTATCATACTGAGTTCCAATTGTGTAGGATCAGAAGGCAGCCCAGGTTCGTCCTGACCTGGATTCCCATTAATGCAATCATTACCATGCTTGTACATTTGTAGTAGCGCCAATCTTCTTTGCAACAAGAGCACCATATCTTTCCAAAAGTTGTCTGCATTATCCCTCAAATGAGGAAAGAGTGGCCCCATTGCTGTGTCAGGAACCTTTAACCGAACTTGCTTAGTGACAAGCTCAAGTAACTTTCTTCTGTCACTAAAACCTAACCTGCTGAAAGGTACTGTAGCCTCATTTTGTCCTAATACCCTTTGTGACCTTGACAATCCGCTATCTGACCTACAAATCTTTTTTGATGTCTCACTATCCAACAGATTAACATAGCTTTTACCATGCATCAACTTCCCCCCATTCCTCTGTTGCTTTGGTTCAACTTCAAGCAGTAAGACATTGCAATTCTTCTCAATAGCCTTCACAGAACCAGGATAAAAGTAGTCATATCCTTTATCTCTTCCATGAAGAAAAAATGTGGTTGCACCATCAAAATCACCAATAATTTCAAACACAGGTGCCCACAGGATGGGGCCATCATCAATTCCCAATGGACCAAGCTCTTGTGGGATTATCCGGCACCCAACAACCGAAACAAAACCAGGCATTACATATACTACATTCCCAAGTTCGGGATTTTGGTGAACCCAAATCCCTATTAATGGTTTAACACTAAGAAGAAATCGACAAAGAGCCCTGTAGGACGAGACACCCTTTCGCCATTCAATAAGGTCCTTATTTGGAACAATTCCTACGGTTTCACATTGAGAGAGCCAAACCTTTTCAGAGTTCACAAGGGCACATAGACTCCGGCAGCATAGGCTGAGATTACATAAATCCCTTAACGAAAGAGATCGGGATATAATAGCAACTATGTCGTCGGGCAAAGCAAGAAGAAAACTTGAACAAAAAGATTCTGATAACATGCTTCTTCTAAAAATTTCTAGAAATTGAACTAGAAATCTATATTTTCCCTATGTAGAAACAAAGACAGCTCACTTCACCATATACAAAAACTATGAATCCATAACCGCAGAGAAAACATCGATAATAACCAGAATTGAAAAAGATTGCATAAAACCGGAAACTAACGAGAACCCTTCCTCTTCAAATCAACGAGAGCAACCTGAGCGTAATCAGACCTGGAAGACGACTCATCTGCTGAAATTCTCCAATACTCCATGCAAACGATAAGAGCCCAAAGCCAAATTGTTCAAAGAAAAAAAAGTAGAGCCGATTCAGGTGCTTAAAAATGGAATCGTCTTTGTTTCAGATTCTCAAGTTCCCGCATCTATCAAGCACGCATAAACGAGAGAGAGAGAGAGAGAGAGAATACATATAATAAACATCCACATATATACACAAAGAGGGGAAGAAGGAGAGAAAGAGAGCTGGCGGTATGAAAGAGAGATAGGATCTGGAGCGTAGTCTAAGTCATCGCCATTAATCAAAATCCAAAAGTATTTGCTCTCTCACTTCTCGAGTCGAGTCTCGAGGGAATGATGACAAAGGGAAAATGGCAAGAGGAGACTGAGCAGGACGAGAGACCGGCGGGTAAGGTAAAAAATCACCTTGTCCTGTTTTATGTTTACCCCAAAAAAAAAAAAAAAAAAAAAAAATCAGTAATCGAGTACGGGCGTACCCACTACTTAATCCTACGTCGTATTAATTTTTTATTTTATTTTATTTTAATACATCATATTAAATTTTAACACGAAAATTTTTAAATATATCATTAATCAAACTTAATTTATTACGTAATATTTGCTAACTAGTAATACATTTTTTGAGATTATTTATTTAAATGAAAAATTAGACGCATATTTTTCCTTTTTCGGGAATTTATTTACAATTAAAATTTGTAATTTCTTAACTAAATAAATATACATAGATCAACCATTAATGTGATTAAAAGGCCACGTGTTAGAATCTAACAGGTAGGAACAGCGAAGGGTAGGTGGAGGCGCACGTAGTGGATGATTTGTAATGGGGGAAGCCAACCAATATTGAAAGTGAACTAGAAAGAAGGCTAGCCACTAAAGTCTAAAGAGAAGGAAGTTCACATTATTGTCACTGTAGTTAGTCAAATTATTCTTGAGATCTTGTGGTTTGATAATTAAAGTGGGGCCCCATTTTAGAACAAAAGAGTGTTGATTTTTCTCACAAATTCTGATCCTAGTCTTTTCATTTTATTCACTTTTAAAAATTACAAAGTTTACATATTTTTAATTGTTCATTATATATTTCTACATTTATAATAATATAATAAAGTCATAAATTAATGTCACATCTTACTTTAGTTATCAACACTTTTTTTTTTAATATTTATATGCTTAATGGAGTATTTATATGTAATTTAATTTATATATTTTATTGCATAAATTATACGTATACACATAAATAAAAGAAAGTAGTTCTTATTAATATTATTTTATCACAATTGGAGTTCCGTTTGGCATTTATATTGTAGGGCGGCGAAAATATTGAAAAAAATATTACACGAATGTAATAAAATATATTAAAAAATATTATAAATTTTTTAAAAATAAAGATATTTAATAAAATATTATAATTTTTAAAAAAATAAAATTTATTGCATTTTATAAAAATAACTAGAATAGTAATATATATATATATATATATTTAAAAACATATTTTCTTAAACTCCATATTTCTATTATGTTTTTTTTTTTTTGTTGTGAAAATTAGATTGTTAAAAATATTTATTCAAAACTCGTATAATTATAAATTATTTTTTACGCACCAACAAAATCGATACATCAAATTTTGTATTGATAAATTTATTTATTTTATATTAATATATATAGAATAAAAGAAAATTCAAAAAATATTAATATATTAAAAAATTATATATCTTATTTATTAACACACATCAATAATTAACATATAATTTTTTTCTTATTTTCAATAGCCGAACAAAATAAAAAGTAAAAAAAAAAAAATCAAACTGCAAATAATAAAAAAAAGTTTGAGGAATTTGAGGTATAATGAGAATTAACGTTGACAAATAAATTGGGGCATCATAGCAAAAATATTATTCAATATGTCATATGATATGATTAAATAAATTAAAAATATAACTAAAACTAATATATACGAATAAGTTTAGAGATAAATTAATAAAAAAATAACATTTATAATATTATTTAGTTACATCAACTAGTATGACTATATAAATTAAAAGTATAACTAAAACTAATATATACGAATAAATTTAGAGATAAACTGATAAAAAATAACATTTATAATATTATTTAGTTGCATCAGTTAGCATAACTGAATAAAAAATGTGATTGTATTTTTTTTCTTTTAGTATACAAGACAAATTTTACAATATCTATTAATTGTATTGATTGGTATCGCTTAACAAGGGAGGAGATCATATATATATATTCTTATTTTGAATTGAAAGTAATATATATTAATTTTGTAATTGGTAAGATTTAAAACCTAAATATCTTAATTTAAACCCAAAAATAAATACGGGTCGGGCCATATTTTATATGACAAACTAATTCTGCCATTAATCTCAACAATTGTACAAAAAAAAAAAAAAAGCGATTAATTGTTGCAAATAATCTCATTGGATCCTAACGTGGTAGAGCAAAGAAAATTGTCCGTGAGGGTAAAATGGTAATTTCAAGTTTGAATATCTCCTCTCGATGCGCGGGAAATACCCTTCCCTCGCCAATGAATTCCTCTCTCAAAACCCGCATCCATGGGGCCGAAGACGAAGAATTCCGAGTGGCAGACACGGAGCTGATTGCGAGCGACAATGTCTCGGGGCGGGCGCGCAATAAACGTACTGAGTGTTGCGGAGAAGCCGTCGGTAGCGAAGTCGGTTGCCGGCATCCTTTCCGGCAATCGGGGCCTCCGGACGCGAGAGGGGCGGTCGCGGTACAACAAGATCTTCGAGTTCAGTTACTCCATCCAGGGCCAGCTCTGTAACATGTTCATGACCTCCGTCACCGGCCATCTCATGGAGCTCGAATTCCATGAGCGTTTCCGCAAATGGCATTCATGCGACCCCGCCGACCTCTACCATGCTCCCGTTCTCAAATCCGTCCCTGAGGTATCCCGGAAATCACTTCGTATCTCTTATTTTTCCCTATGCGTATCTACATGTCTATATACATTACCAAGCAGAAACTTGCGCCTATTTTTGCTTTTTGAAGTTAGTTTTGGGTTTTGATGACTTAGGACAAGAAGGACATTAAGAGGACTTTAGAGGAGGAAGCTAGGAGATGTGATTGGCTTGTTCTGTGGCTTGATTGCGATAGGGAAGGAGAGAACATAGCTTTCGAGGTTATAGAAGTTTGCAGAGGGGTGAACCGTAATCTTACTGTGCGAAGGGCTCATTTCTCTGCACTAATTGCCAGGTGAACGAGGAACAAGGCTTTCTTTCTAGGGTTGCTCATTCTGGTTGTTTTTTTGGGATTAATCATTACAAAATCGGGTTCTGGAATTCCAGGGAAATCCATGAAGCAGCCCAGAATCTTAAAGATCCTAATCAATGGTTTGCTGATGCAGTAGATGCTAGGCAAGTGAGTATCTTCTGCTAACTCAGGCAGGAGTCTACTATTTCCCTTACCGTCTCCGTGGAGTTTGTTTATAAGATTTTCACCTCATCCTACACTTGTTTGGATTTGAAATTATTGTTTCCACTTGCTCATGCATTTGGTCATTATCTCTAAAGACATGTTTCCTTTAACACTGAGTGATTGCTGCTTGCTGTATTAACATTTCGTTGTCGACCCAGTAATAAAATTGATTGTTTATTTGTTATTTTCGTAGGAGATAGATCTCCGGATTGGTGCTTCTTTCACTAGGTTTCAAACTATGCTGTTAAGAGACAAGTTTGTTATTGATTCTGCTCCAGATGAAAGAAATCTTGTTCTAAGTTATGGTCCTTGCCAGGTATGATAAAAAGCTGTCAGAATCAAATGTAATTGATATAATCTATTTGTATATTGCAGATGGATATACATCATTTATGTGTTTTTCATTGTAGTTTATTTTCCTCTGCAGTTCCCAACACTTGGCTTTGTTGTGGAGCGATACTGGGAGATACAATCACATGAGCCAGAAGAGTTTTGGACAATTAACTGTTCTCACCAATCAGATGAAGGCCTTGCTACTTTTAATTGGATGTAAACTGCAAAGATTCAATACTAATGTTTTCTCATTCAAATTAAAAGTAAAAATAGATTATATTCAAATAATTTTTTATTTTCAGGCGAGGACATCTATTTGATCATACTTGTGCTGTTATAATATATGAGATGTGTGTTCAGGAGCCAACTGCAACAGTAAGTAAAAGTGAAAATTGTGTGCTTGAGAAAAATTCTAATCGTAATGGTAAAACTTCAATTAAGTGTTCAGCCCTTATGATTCTGGATACTATTCAGGTTACAAATGTTCCACAGCCCAAGGAAAGGTTCAAGTATCCTCCCTATCCTTTAAGTACCATTGAACTTGAGAAACGTGCTTCAAGATACTTTCGGATGAGTTCTGAACAGACCATGAAGGTGTGTACTTCTGTTCCGTGTTACAATGCATATTTAATTTTTTTTAATCTGATCTTTCCTTTTTTAGTGTATTTCATATTTGCTCACAGAACAAGTTTGTGAAGTGTGACTCATGATTCATTTGCTTCATATCAGAGTTAATGTACACAATGTTTTTTCACCTTTGAATGACAACTCTGGAAGGGTGCATATGCACCCTCATTTCTTACTGCTTATATGAAGTCATTTCTGACATCTTTGAAGCTCTGTGCTTCATTGAATGCAGTTTCCAATACATTTTGTTTGGTCCCTGCCTTACTACTTTGACATCCCTTTCTGTTCTGAGTAGTCTTGATGGCTGCCTGATTACTTTTTTTTGAGGCAATTTTGTTAAGAGTATAAATAATGGAATTTGGCAATTTTCTATCAGCTTAAAATGTTGATGATTTTAGTATAAGGGATCTCCAGCTTGTCCTTGATTTAAACTTCCAGCCTAACGAGCTGCATTTGAGAATGCATGCTAAGAGTATAATAGATTGAGCTCTTTCTTGTTAGGTTAAACTTTTAGGATAATTAGTAATCCAATTACTTATTTTACAAGATTATTTGAAATTTTGCTAAGTATGGGGATATTTCTTAAAATTGTTTGGTCATGCCATTTATTCTTTCTACTTGCTTAGAGTTTGTTTGGCTTTCCTAAAGAAATATGCTTACAAATCTAGTTGTTTACAAGTAACTGAAAGCACTCGTGTAGCTATTAAAAATTGGATAGTCTCATGTTTGGTTAAAATTGCTTTTTTTTTTTTTTTTTTTTTTCATAGTAAGCAATTTTAGTATTTTGGTAAAAGAAATGAATATGACAAATAAGTATTGGACGTGCTAAAAGAATAAGAACTTCAAGCTAGTATGTGAAAGGTAGGATGAAGGTGCTGATATTTGTTGGCTTGAAATATGCTTATAAGCACGTAAATAACCAAGTGTTTATAAGAAATTAATAAACAAGTGTTTGTAAGCATCTGTTTTAGTTTATGACATAAGTTTATTTGGTTCAGGTAGTTGTAAGTAATGAGTAACCTGGAACACCTTCTTAATCTCATTGTTCTGCAAAGAGTGCACAAGAATTCTATTTTATAGCTTGCCCTGCTCAATGTTTCCATGATCTACTTCATTATTTTATTATTGCTGTAACTTCTATTTTACGGTCAATGAATGGCCATGTGAGTTTTTATAATTACATACATCTATCTTGAAACTAACTCTTTTTCCTTTTCTCTGCACATTTTATTGTGTAGGTCGCAGAAGATCTGTATCAAGCTGGTTTCATCAGTTATCCACGTACAGAGACTGACTGCTTTTCTAGTAGGACTGATTTGCGTGTTAGTAGTAACTTCGTCTCCAACCACTGATATCATTCTCGACAATTTATACATTCTATTTCTCTTCAAGAAAGTTCTTTTCTTTTAATAAAAAGGGATTTAGTTCTATCACAATTCTTTGTTGGTTGTTTGAAGTTACGATAATTTAAATGGATCCTTTCAGCTACAGGGGCATTCTTACAGATAAGGAAAAGATATCTGAAACTCGTCTAATGGGAGGAAAGTAAGGAAAAAGAAAGAAGAGTTTAAAAGAAACAAAAGAAACCATATTTTCTTTGTTTGGGTTACTAAAAATGGAGAAAGTAAGGGGAAAGAAAAGATTGTTATGATATTTGGTTTGTTTTTGACGTGTAAATGAAAAGAAATGATTAGTAGTTATATTTTGAATGTACTCTATTAATAGAATAGCAAATTAGATATTGAAGGGTAAAATAAAGAATTTATCATTATAAATTTTAACTCCTTTCCCACTAGCGCCATCTTCTCAAGTAGGGGAATGCGAAAAAATAAATTTTAAGGGATACTAACTATACTTTCCTTGTGCTTAGTCATTTTTTTTTTCATTTTTTTAATCCAAAGAAGTGGAAGTATGATTTCATGCTTTCTTCTCCATTTCTCTCAATCCAATATAGGGTTAAGGCATCACATATGCTGATAAGTTATTTTAAGTTGCTCGTAATGCCTGAAGAGGGATAAGAGTGTTGGGACAAGATGGATGACAAATAACATTTTTTAGTGAGAGAATATTAAAAGAAAATATTTTTTAGTGAGATAATATTAAAAGAAAACATTTTTTAGTGAGATGTTGTATGTTGGCCAACAGAGGTAATTCATCTATGAAATGAAGTTTGTTTGCTGTTGAAGATTTTACTTGTATTGCTGAAGTAAGCTGAACTGTTGCCATGCTAAGTTGGTAGAATTCCTTATGAAATACACTTTTATTCTTAAGCACTATCCAGGTGTTTAGAATAAGGTTGTTGATGCACTTGATCGGGCATCTATTTTTGTTGGTATGGCAGGCACAATCATGCTCTCTGTCTCTCTGGATATGTAGTATGTGCTTTAGGATGATTCAGTTACTTTTTCAGACATTGTCATGTGGCTTATAATTGTTGGACTAGGCTTTTTTTTTTTTTTTCGTCTTTTTTTTTTACTTTTAATGGTATGTGGGTATCTGCCCCTACTCTCAACTAATTTCTGAATTCGTCTGGAATTGGGTGAAGAAGGAATCTAAATTCTTTTGGAGAGGTTCTCTTTTTGCTGGCTTATTGGTTTTGTAATTGGAGCATAATGCTAGAATCTTCAAGGATTGCTACGTCCCTTCTTTTACTTTTTGGGGGTGGATTGACTTTCTTGGCTTCTTTGTGGGCCAAGATTCATGGGTGTTCTGGATATGTCTCTTTGATCTTGTTACAAAAGAACCGAGTTGCAGTTTTGCATTGACTTTTATTTGCTTCGCACATTTTCTCCTCTTATTCTTCTTGGAGGCTTTTGAGGATGTCTGCTCTCTTCATTTGTACTTCTTTTCTCTCTCCATTAATAATACTTTTCTCTCCAAGAAAAGTTTGCTGATATGCATTATAGGGCTAAAGAGTTTTGTTTGGTGCTTTTTTAAGCAGTCAACCTGAGCATTATCTTCCCAATCTAAAAGGTTATATCCCCATTCTGGGAAGTTACATGCTTGAGCCCCTAGGCCCTAATTCTGCCATGAGAAAACTTGGACCTAGTGCTTTGATTTGCTTAGTGGTAGGAATGCAAATTGAGTGTTCACTATAGGAAATTTGTTTCCTAATCAAGGCAATTTTGAGCCTTCTGCTTTGCCTACTAATATTTCTGCTAGCTCTCAAATTCCTAAAGCTTTGTCATTTGTACCACAACCAGTAGATGATTGGAAATGTTTTAGATAATGAGTATGTTACCCTTATTAATGGATGTCTTCAGGGAGTCCTTATGAAATGGAAGGATTTTCTAGATTCAAACATTTAATTGACATCAAAGAGGAGTTTTCTGTCATGGAACAATAATTGCTTGATGACTATGTTTAGGCATTCACTTTCAAATTGAGTCCGTTTGAGGCGAGAAGGAACGATGCAATACCATTCTATGAACATGTTTATATTTAATATAGGGTTAGTATATCTCTAAGGGTTTATTATTGTTGTTTGATCCATATTGAATTGTTATTTTCCTATTTAGTATTTTAAAATAATATGATATCTAGGAGCTACATAAATGGCCAGGTGGCAGTCTATTGTTAAGGAGGCTGTTGAGGAATAAAATTATACTGATGTTTATGA
The DNA here is from genome assembly GCF_054855325.1 of Carica papaya. NCBI lineage: Eukaryota > Viridiplantae > Streptophyta > Magnoliopsida > Brassicales > Caricaceae > Carica > Carica papaya. Next base: position 4,724,254 of record NC_142314.1, read on the forward strand.
CTGAGTGCTTAACAATATGAGATTGTGTTCTGGATTTCGTATCTTGCGGTTCTGCTTACATTCTAATTGTAATTGTTGGTTGGCATTTTTTTTCTTTCAGTTTTTTTTTCATCTTCCATGTTTTCCATTTTATATTCTTTGTGGTAGATGAATTGACTTTTGCTTTGAGATGGAAATTGATTTTAAATTTCTTTAATGAATATTCTTCCACCGCCTCTTGATTGCCTTTTGTAATAGGAATGTTAAGAATATCCTTTTTTTAAGGAAATGGATGTTAAGAGTATCCTGCTAACATATTGTTGTTATTAACATGATCATTTTTATCCTTTGATTTCTGTCTTTGCTGTCATATGCCTTATTCAGATACATAATCTCAGACTTGTTTGTGCATGGTTGCACCTCGTACACAATTTTTTGAAGGCAACAAATGTCTTTCATCATTTTTTGGAAAGTTCCAAGAATGTATTGGGGTGCTATTGTTGCTAATTTTTTTGATTTATGTTCCAGATTTTCCTTTATCCTTTGTGTTTGAAGGTTCTTTCTTTGGACCCTGACCTGAAATTTTATATTGTTCACCAATTATCACATCTACACAGTCACTACTGAAAAGGTGTTAATAACTTACTCTGTAATAATTAAGAAAAAAATTTATTATGTTTATCTGTTATGGGTAATTTTATTTAAATTGTTGGTCATTAATGTTTTGTTTAATTTAGGCCATGGTGGAGGAACAAACAGCTCATCCTGTGTGGGGACCATATGCACAACGTTTGTTGGACCCGGGGGAAGAACTTTGGAGAAATCCTGGAAGTGGTGGTCATGATGACAAGGCCCATCCACCCATTCACCCAACAAAATTCTCTAGCGGCGAATCTCGATGGAGTAGGGAACACCATGTAAGTATTACCTTCAAAACTCTAATGAAATTTTGCTTGTGACCAGAGGCTCTTCAAATTGTTATCTGGTCCTGGTGAAGGATTATGTTTACCATTTTTCCTGGTGATTTAATTACTTCCTTTTCTTCCCAGAATGTGTATGAGCTGGTTGTTCGCCATTTCCTAGCATGTGTTTCTCAGCCAGCAGTTGGGGCTGAAACGACTGTTGAAATTAATATTGCTGGTGAATGGTTTTCTGCGTCTGGGAGAGTGATATTAGCTGTAAGTTCACAAAATTTTCTTTTCCAATTTGGTTGGTTATTTGTTGCACTAATGTCATGGAATCTGAATAGGAAATAGATTTTATTCTCATCGTTCGATGCTGGGATTTTTGATATATGTTTTGAGCAACTGGAGCTGACACAAGCTTAAGAACTCTGGGTGGTTATGTTTTTCAAATGTATTTCTAACAGATTAAACACAGGCAATTTTCAGTCTGGAGCTAGCAGTAATGATAACCCAGAAGTTTTTCCTTCAGACAATTAACTTGATCATTTTTATTAATCTCTTTTATTCTTGATACGAAGTTGTGATACACGATTAACTTTGATGAAGAAAAATTAAGAGTTGCAGTTGGTTAATTGGTTGTGCATTCTTTTATCTATATTTTCATGAATTATTGGGGAAAGGGTAGAGAGTGTTATAAAGATGGCCAACAAAGAATAACAAAGTTACTGAAATTTCGTTGTTTTTTCAAGAATGGAACTCTACTTGCTCTTTACCTGCACAGACCTAAAAGGGAACCATAATAATAAAATACTGGTAAAGATCTCTTATTGATTATATATGTTGGTAACCAACGCATTTTTTATCTGGCGTGAGTTTTCTTGATACAGAGATTAATTGGCTATGGAAGTTGGTACATGTCTGTGTTGGAAGCTGATTAAGCAACATCCCTTTGAGCCTGTTATTTGCCTTCTTTGAATTCACGTTCATTTACTCAGAAATCCATAGTTGTACAACGTCCTATCTATTTCCTTCTCATATTTCTGGGAGATCAGTGCCAGTATACATTTTGGTGATAAACATAAATGTCTTGTTTTGTCTAAAAGAATTTTTATCTCATTCTTTTTTAAACTGTGATTATGTTGATATTTGACTTGTTTTGTTTTGAATGACTAGAAAAATTACCTAGATGTCTATCGCTTTGAATCATGGGGAGGTTCAATGATCCCAAAGTATGAAAGAGGACAACAGGTTTGCTACTGATCAATTTATTTTCCATTTATGTGCAAACACACACATAGTTTGATGTCTAAGAGAGTTTGTGCTCGTTTATACTAGATTAGAGATTTTTAGTTCTAGAAGGAGTATTATGTCTGTTGGTTTTAAAAAGCAAGAAAGGTTGACAGTAATCCAAGAAGAAAATTTTGGGAAGAAAAATTGTTTTATTATATTCATTTCAGAATACTCATTTATATAAAAAAAGGATAAACTAATCTCCTATTTTTTAGTACCAAATTCCTAAGTTGTTATAATTAAAAAATTTAAAGATAATAATTAAGATTTTGAAAAATTATTATCTGATAATTTTTATTTGAATAAATATAAAACTAATTTGAAATAATTTATCTCTTGTAACTAATATTCAAAATGATTTTATCTGCTGAATTTTGAAAAAGTCTTCATTACTGGAACTAAAATGCCAGATGTTCAACACTTCTCCTTGGCATTTTTGTGACAAACGCCAATCCTTTCTCTAAGAATTTCAAACTTCTCCTTAGGTAAAGCTTTTGTTACATATCAGCAAGTTGATCTTCAGAAGAACAATGAACCAAAACCACTTCATTAGATTGTTGAACTTCTCGAATAAAGTAGAATTTGATCTTGATATGTTTTGTACTCCCATGAAATACCGGGTTCTTTCAAATTGATACTGCAAAAAGATTATCACATTTGATTTCTGTTGGACCTTTTTGTTGACAACAAAGATCCATTAAGAGTTTCCTTAACCAGATGGCTTGATTCACAGCCGAGGCAGCAACAATATATTTAGTTTCAGTAGCTTCAGCTATTGATTGAGCTGTTGTTTCTTGCTTCTTTGAGCTCCATGTAAAGATACCAAAACCCAAAGAGAAAAGATTCCCTGAAGTGCTTTTGAAATCATTCAAGCAACTTTCCCAATCGCTGTCAGAATATCCCAGCAGCTTCACTTCATTTTCAGCACTTCTATACATAATACCAAAGTTTATGGTACTTTTTAAATACTTGAGTATACGTTTTGTTGCTAAATAATGTTTTTCAGATGGAGAATGCATATATCTTGATAAAATACTCATAGTAAACATGATATTGGGCCTGATTGCTGTGAGATATAAAAGACTTCCAATAAGACTTCTATACAAGCCTTCATCAACTTTCTTTCCATCGACATTTTTACTCAATTTCTCACATGTAAATATTGAAACACCCACAGGTTTACAATTTGCCATGTGAAATTTTTTTAAGATCTTTGCTGCATAATTTTTTTGACATTTGAAAATTTCATTTTTGGATTACTCCACCTTCATGCCCAAAAAATACTTAATCAGTTCAAGATCCGTCATTTCGAAAGCTTCATTCATTTGAGTTTTGAAAAATTGGATGAGTTGAGGATCTTCCCTTGTCACAAGCATGTCATCTACATATAGAGAGAACCAAAATTTTTTCATTTGCTCATTTGATGTATAATGTTGCTTCACTATTACTTCTTTTGAACCCAAGCTGCATTAAATGACTATCTCTGCTGTACCAAGCTTTTGGAACTTGTTTAAGGCTATAAAGAGCTTTTTTCAATAAATATACATGATCTTCTTTTTCATAAATTACAAAATTATTAAACTGCTCAACATAGATATTTTCATCAATAAAGCCATTTAGAAATGCAGAGTTAACATCGAGTTGATGAATCTGTCAATTTTTTGAATGCAGCAAAGGTAATAATTAATCTGATAGTGTTGTACCTTGCAACTGGAACCAATTTTTCTTGGTAATCGACACCATATTGTTGCGAATATCCCTTGACCACAAGCCTTGCCTTGTGTTTGCATATTGAGCCATCAGGATTGAGTTTGGTTTTAAAAACCCATTTGACCCCAATCACTTTCTGCTCTTCTGGTCTTTAAACAAGCTGTCATGTCTCATTTTTATTGATTATATCAATCTCCTCCTGCATTGTTTTTCTCTATGTTGGTGAAGTTTTTTCCTCGTGAAAATTGCTAGGCTTTGAGACAACAAAATTGCACATCTGGTATATTTGTGACAAGGATCTTGTACCTCTGATAGGTACATCATCAAAAGTTTCATCATTTTCAACAGCTTGTGAATGGTTTGGTATATCATTTGGAATTTCATTTGAATATTTTCAAGTTTCTCCTAATTCCAAGCTGCCATTTCATTAAATTTAACATCTCTGCTCACAAGTTAGTTTTCAAACAATAAATTCTGTATCTTTTTGTGACAAGACTATAACCAACAAAAATGTCATTTTCAGCTTTTTTATCGAGCTTGTCCCTTTTCTATTGTGGAATTTAATAAAAATAAATGCTGCCAAATATTTTGAGATGATGCACCGACGGCTTCATACCATGCCAAGCTTCCTATGGAGTCTTGTTCTTGAGAGTTTTGGTCGGTAGCCTATTTAAGAGATACACCGAAGTGTTTACAGCTTCAGCCCAAAAAATATTTGGGTAAATTTTTCTAAAAAATTAGGCACCTAGCCATCTCCATCATTGTCCGGTTCTTCCTCTCGCTTACACCATTTTGTTGAGGTGTGTAAGTTACTGTGAATTAGTGTTCAATCCCTTCATCTCTGAAACTTATCAAATTGGCTTGAGTTGTGCTCAATGCCATTGTCAGACTGTATCATTTTAATCTTCAAATTGTTTTGATTTTCAATATAATTTTTGAATTGTTGAAATATAGCAAAAACTTCACTTATAATTTTAAGAAAATAGACCCAACACATTCTACAATAATCATCAATGACTAAAAAAAAGTATCGATTACCATTCATTGATGAAACTGACATGGGTCCGCATACATATGTGTGTATGAGCTGCAACTTCTGGAATGCCTTTCAAGTTTCACCATTTGGAAGTGGTAGCTTTGCTTTTTTTCCCAATTGACAAGTCATGAGATTCAACTATAATTTTTGGTATATTATGAACAAGATTATGCTTTATGAGTTTGGTTAAACTCCAATGGTTGAAGTGCCCAAATCTTTTATGCCATAAACTTGAATCATTCATATCTACACCTGCATAAGCTTTATCCATATTCCAATTCACAACAAAGTTTTTTTCTTTCATTTTTATCGAAAATAATTCAGCCCATCGTTATAAAAGACAATGTAGTTTTTGTTTTTAAATTCAAGAAAATATCCCCTCTCCAACATTTTCTCAACACTCAACAAATTTGGATTGAGTTCAGGAACATATAAAACATCATTAATAAGTTTGATACCTGCAGATGTTCTTACTTTTGCTGTACCTTTCCCTTTGACTTTAAGAAGATCTCCATTGCAAATTCTCATAGTGGTTCTGAAGCTTTTATCAAGATTTTTGAAGATTGCTACATCAAATATCATATGGTTCGTCAATCCACTGTCAATGAGCCAACTGTTGTTAGTATTTATGCTTCGAAAGTATGAGGCAGCAAAAAGTTTCTCTTTCTGAGTTTCTGTTTCTATTGCTTGAGCTCGTTGACCACTGAAAGTTTTTATTCTTGCTTTTGCACACCTTAGTGACATGTCCGAGTTGTCTGTAAATAGCACATATTGTATCTGGCCTCCACCAACAATATTTCTTAATATGAGTGGTCTTTTTGCAATGCTTGCAGGGTACAAATTTTTTCTTGCCATCACAACCTTCATTCTTCTCTTATGACTTCTTGGGAAGTTGTCGCTTGCTTTTGTTTATCTACTGTTGGTTTTGAACATAAAAGGCTTATTCGGTAATCTTATCTTGCTGCAGAATCCTTCTTTGTTCTTGTGCTTGAAGAATACTCATCAATTCAGTCATTGAAATATTATTAAGATCCTTGGACTTTTTTAGAGAGAAAATTTTGGATTCAAACCTCTCAGGAAGTATTACAAGAACTTTTTCTACAATTCTTCTATCTGAAAAATCCTCGCCAAGCAAGCGAATTTGGTTGACAATTAAGGAAATTCTATCTGAGTATTTGCTGATGGACTCATCTTCTTTCATGCTTAAAGTTTCAAAATCCCTTTTCAAATTCAAAATCTGCATTTGTCTGGTTCTATCACTTCCTTGATACTTGACTTTTAATTTATCCCAAGCCTCTTTAGCAGTCTTGTATGCCATGATTCTCGGAAAAACTGAGTCTCCCACTGAATTTTGAAGAACAGTTTTGGCTTTGGCTATTTTGGCCTTTTCTTCGGAATGAGTTTTGATTTGTGCCAAAGTAGGATCACTCGGGAGTGCAAGTATAGGTCTGTCTTCTACTACTAACTCCCAAAGATCAAAGGCTTCTAAATAGGTTTGCATTTTTACTCACCAAATTTGGTAGTTTTCACCATTAAAGGTGTTTAGGACTGCCAAGGGAAGGCTGTTGCTCACTGACATATTAGGTTTAAGACCAATTATGTCTTTAATACCACTTATTGGTTTTAAAAAACAATAAAGGTTAATAGTAACTTGAGAAAAAATTTTTGGAAAGAAAGATTGTTCTATTATTTCAGTTTAGAATACTTATTTATATAAAAAAAAGGATAAACTAATCTCCTACTTTTTAATACCAAATTCCTAAGTTGTTACAATTCAAAAATTTAAAGATAATAACAAATATTTTGGAAGATCATTATCTGATGATATTTATTTGACTAAATTTAAAACTAGTTTGAAGTAATTTATCTTTTATAATTAATATTCAAAATGATTTTATATGCTGAATTTTGAAAAAGTCTTCACTGTTAGAGCTAAAATGTCAGATGTTCAACAATGTCCAAGAGTCACCATTTGCATTTAGGGAGCACTTAGAGGATGATCTAGATCTTCTAGTTGGTATTCTTCAAGGTAATATTTGTATGTAGTCATCATCCCCCTCGTACTTGTATATGAGATTCCTTTTTCAACTTTTTAAAGTTAATTAGTCTGAATTCTATAATAAGAGTGAAGTCATTGCGGTTTGTGGCCTTTTTTTTCTTAATTTTTTGGAAGATTTTCCTCCTTCGCATTTGGATTAGGGAAGAGTCACTTGTTGTTCCATAATTCCTTTCTATGATTCACAAAGTCATTTATCATATGAGTTTAAGTGATCAGAAGACTATTAACACAATGATCTAGTCTTTTTTATCCACATAAAGTTATAACGGTGTTCGAAATTGATCAGATCATAATACTATCTGTACCTTATGAAAGCTTGAGTGAATTGTAATATTGAATTTTTTGCAGGTATACTGTACAAGTCTTACTATTTTCATGCCTTATAAATAGAAAAGAAAACAAAAGGAAAACATAATAGACCCTCTAATTTATAGTTAATATTTTTTCGTGAACAATAGGGTTAAGTATAAGGTTTTCTATTTGACAATCAATTTTAAAGATAAGAGAAAATTACTGTGTTTTTTTTAAAAGTATAAAGCTCTTGTTTATATTACAGTTCATTCCGACAACATTGACACTTGATTCAGGAGTCACAAAGCCTCCACCACTTTTGAGTGAAGCTGATTTGCTTAGCTGTATGGACAAGGTGAGAAAATTAGAATATTGAGTTTATGCAGCATAATCATACCTTGGTTTTCAATTTCTTCAACCCCTTTCTTCTATCAACTCAGTTGCTGCTACTGATTATTTCATTATATTCTGTTTGTAGGCGGGCATTGGTACAGATGCAACAATGCATGACCATATAAAAAAGCTGCTGGATCGGTTTTATGCAACAAAAGACTTAAACACTCGTTTCTCCCCAACTAGCCTTGTATTATCCCTTTACTCTTTATGAAATATAATGTTTCGGTTCTCTATTAGATTTTCCTAATTGTTTAGTCATTATGGAAAACGTAACGGTTAATTATAAGTACCATAGGATTGTACCTTTTTGTCTCTTACTCTTTATGAAATAAATGTTCGATTTCTCATTTAGACTTTCCTAATCTTTTTAGTGAAATGGAAAAATAGGTTCTATATGTTTACTACAGTTGATTTGATATATTTTTGTTGGAAAAGCCCCTAAATCTTCTATCTTAAAATTTTAAAAATTAATCTTTTTAATATATGGGATACCGCTTAGAGAATCTCACCGATATAGATATTTGATTTGATTACATTAATTAGTATTCTAAGTTTTCTTTTTCTATCTAAAAATGTTTCTTATTTTTTCTATTTGCAAAACTTATGTAAATCCATGCATATGCTTTTTAATGTACAAAAAAATTAATTTTTCTCTAAATTCCTCATATATTTAGAATCTTAGATTCTCTTCTGGTTGTTCTTTGTTGTTGTTTATGCTTTTCTTTATTATTAAGGAAAAAAAACCAATAGAGTTTCCAGCCTCGTTTTCCTTACCTTAGGTTTGTTTGTGTTTTTAACGTGTTCTTTTGATCATGTGTCTCTCATCGAAAGCTACTTTAGCAATTGTTTGCCTTAGTGCACGCTTGCTCTTTTTCATACTCATGCACACCAAAGCCAACCTTGGTGCATTATCTTCTATGCTCTGATTGTTTTTTCGTGGTGTTCACTTCGACACAATTGATGTTGACCTTAATTGCTAGCTCTTTCATTGTACTCTGAATTCCCTGTCCATAACCTTAATTGCCAAGATCCTTTCTGGATTTATTTGTTGCCGAATCCTTAGTAAAGGATGTAACGATTCCGGAAATCTAAAAGGAAATATATAATAATTTAAATGCGAAAGCGAAATAAAAAGTTAATATTTACATCCCTTACACAATAACTTAAAAGTACTAAACAATATTACGGAATGAATTCTCTGAAAGAAACACGAGAAATAAGAAAAATAATAGAAAATAGAAAGTATCTAGCATTTACTCGCAATCTCGGATCGGGTTCTGGAACCAGTTTCTCTTGATCTGAAATGGTTAAATAAAGGATGAGGTACACTAGTCCAGTAAGGATATCACACTATATTACCGGCACAGAAGTAAATGTTGGTATAAAATCAAAACAACTAATAGAGCACTAAATTTAGTAAATTCGTTTATCAATCATAAAATTATTTACCGTTCACTTACCGTAGTGGAATTTATGAAAACAACCTATAGAGACAATAATACCATATAGATTATAACTTTATGAATAATCAGCAACAAAGAACATATTATAAATTTATATCCATTAACAATAAGGCAAATCATAACTGTTTCTTATTTCACCAGCCTACTAGTATTCATGGGGGTTCATAGGGGTGTTCTTGCTACATGTGAACTCTTTCCCTTAACAATCTCAATTATATGACCGTTTCCATACTTCGTCCGGTATGAGCCCCAAATTACCAAGTCTCCATACTCTGATATGAGACAACGTTCACGGTGGAGTTCCCTATGTATCCGATCCATCCACTATCTCCTTGGATATTTAGTAAGGCTGTCATTCTATCTGTTTATTTGATCACACTCTTTTCCTGTTTTCCTTTAGTCTCCATTACCAAATCAAACATAACTACATAAATAAATAAACATGCATCCAGTAATACAATCATGTTTCAAATCCCAAATCAAACAGAAGTCAAGTAAGTAAGTAATACATGCATTTAAACCATAAAATAGATAAATCAGATAGTATCATACTTTTAAATTGTAAAATAAATCAATAGAGAATAATGTCCGGTTCGGGTTCCATTAGCAATTCGTAATTAATTATACACATCTCTTTAATTTGTACGCAATACCGTATTATTATTTATTTAAACTTCAATTCTATTATAGGGAATAAGGTGAGCGATCCTTACTTGATCTGACGTCAAAAAGTTAAACGGTTTACTGCGCATACGGGCGGTACTTGAGTTCCCTGAATTTTTCTTCAGAAACTAAAACGCGCCTATAGTACTTATAAATGTTCCAAATAAACCCAAAATTAATCTCAGGGTCCATTTGGCCAATTTCGGAAATCCAGCACTGCAGCTCCGCCGTGCTTCGGCGACGGTGTTGTCGCCCGCGGCGGCGGTCCCCCTCGGGTAGGCCGTTTTCAGCCGATTTTGCATTGATTCCTGCGAGCACACACACTAAAGGGCCTCAGTGGGCCAAAAAATACGAAAAACCGAAACCTATCGATGGCGGGGCTCTCCGGTGCGGCGGCTCCTCCAACTCACGTTGCGGTTGAATGTTTCGTTTCGGTCAACCTGTAGAGAAGAAAACGGTGATCACAATGATGAAAAAATTACGTGATAAGGAATCGGGAAGGGTCTCATCGGAGGCGGTTTGTGAAATTTCCTGTGGTGGCGCCACCGGACTTCATCGGTGTTTTTCGGCCAATTGGCCAGTCTTTTTACCTCGATTTAGCCATGGGTGAGCTTAAAATTGAATTTCGTGCAAAAAGAGAAGTTTTTACCCTTTTTGGCGGTCGGAAAGGGTTCCAGTGCGGCGGCGGTCGGCTCCCTGGTGGTTGGGTGCTCTTCTCCGGCGAGGAGTTCTGGTGGCTAGGGTTAGGGTTTGGTGCGGATGGGGGTTATTTATACCAATCCGCTTTTGATATGGGTCGTACATCGCGTTTGATCTGAACTGTTCGATCGCGATTAAATAAGGAGTGAATCTGGACCGTCCGATCGCTTTTAATCTGGCCGTCCGATTGCGTTTGGGAGGGAGCGCATGCAAGCCGTTCGTGCGCGCGGGAACAGATCTCAGCCGTTTGATCGCGCGCGCGCGGATCGCCCACATGCCCCCCCCCCCCCCCCCCCGGCGTGGCATCCCGCGTCAGCACCTCTGCCACTTGGCGCGTCCTGGTTGGTCGGGACTGCTGATCAGGCGTCTAACGTTGTAAATTTTTTCTAAATTGCGTTTTGATCTTCGGTTTCCGATTTTTCTTTCAAAAATACTGTTAGAACCTAATTTTTCACCCATTTTTTTTAAAATTATTTTCAATTTAATTCTCCATCAATTTTACTCAATTTTTTTCATTAAATTAAAATAAAATAAAATATAATTAAAAAATTGAAAAAATTATATTTATTAATAATAAAAAAAAAAGATTTTGGTGGATGTTACAAAGGAGACTTGATATATATTTTGTAGAAGATATTAGAAACAAAAAATGATATAATTTTTAAGCAGCACTTGCCAGATTAAGGAAGTTCCCATCAAACTAGTAGGAGAGCTCTGAAATATTTAAACAACATATAGACTAGATAAGAAGAATTATATTAGCTAGTACCCAATTCATTTAAGCCTAATTTGAATTGAAAACAGAAACTCAATCATGTCCTAGGGACAAGAAGATCCAAGATTTGGTGCGTAGGATGAACCATATTCTTCTTTTTGAGATAAAAATATGGAATGATGTATTAATGAGATGGCGTCAAGGGGCCGCTGCCCATGTATAAGGTATAGAAGAATTTACAGATCAATAAGGATATTTACAATTGGTCCAAAATCATTGAAGCTACTAAGGTTGTGACATAATACAATAGATCCAAAATAATGAAACCATCTTTCTTGATAGTGACAAAATCAGTTTCTTTACCCTAAAAAATTCTATTGTTTCCTTTTTCTAGATTATCCAAAAAATGGTAAAAGGAAACAGTTTGTGACACTTGTTTCTCATCCGAGCCCCTCCCATGCAAGAAGTTCACCTTTAACAGATATAGCAATGATCCAGTGAATGCTCAAGAGACTAAAAATCATTGACCAAAGCTTATAAGTAATCAGACACCATAGTAATAGATGATTGCAGGTTTCTAGGTTACACATGCATGGGGAACATCTGTTGGCCGTAAACACGCCTCTTTTCATGAGGTTATCTGATGTCTGGATGCACTCCTTTGCAGCTTCCCAAACAAAAAATGAAATTCTGAAGGGAGTGTGTGATTTCCAAATCAGTTTGGAGGGGAAATCTGCATATACATCTACTGTGTGTCCCTCCAAATATTAATTTTAAGGATGAACAATATTCTATGATCATGTCATGGTTATTGAACTCAGTGGATCTTGAGATTTGTAGAACTCACATATTTTTGTCCACGGCTGAAGAGATAGGGGATGCTATTTGATTGATGTATCCAGAGACTAGTGATTTAGCACAAGTTTTACGAGATTAAAGTGTAACTAATTACAACAAAGTAAGTTAATAAGATTATTATCAAGTATGCAAATCTATTATAGAGCCCATTATAAGAACTTGACCATTGTCAATGCATTGAAACTAGGTGTATAGATGATTCTGTAATTTTTAAGAATCTAATTTTTAAAAAAATTTGAGTTTATGAATTTCTTAAAGGTCTCAATGCTGAATTTGATAAGTTAGAGTTCAGATTCTTTGGTAGGAAGAGATATTGGCTCTAAATAATAATATTTCTTATATTCAAGCTAAGGAGAATCAGAGAGAGGTTATACTTGAACCTCCTAAAAGGTTCAACAATGATGACAAACCCAGAAAGACTATCTATTGGGAAGTATTTTTATAGTAAGTACGATAAAGAGTATATTAGTAGTCTACCTCTCTCATATAATTAATAATATTTCTTTTTTATTGTTTATAAAATCTGTATATATAAGCATTATTATTTAATAAAATTTATATTTCATTCTCCACATGATATCAAAGGTTTAGGTTGAAAAAATCCTACTTTTTTTTAGAGAACCTATTCAGTATTCATTGCTGAAATAGGAAAACCCTAAAGGGGGCCAACAGCATAGTCGGCCACCACAGTCCAACCACCTACCACTACAAGACCGAGCACCTCTACCATAAGTTGTCCTTCACAGCTAGCCTTAGTTCCAAACCACATGGCTAGAAGCAGTTAGAGCAGTTGCTCAGCGGCCAACCACTAGAATCGTACACTTGCACTTGCATGACTTCTATCTGGCAAGCCACGCCTCAACCGTGCACTCAGCTTCCTTAGTTGTGTGCACAAGTTTCTCCACAGAATGCTCAACTCCCTCTACCACATGCCCAACAAGTCGCACAACACAACAACAACCCCATCCCTTGCACATCTATCCTTGGCAGCCCTTTTGTCTGCTACTGTTGCTTCCTGTATAGCTGCACCACTTGCATAGTTATCACATAAGTCTTTTTGCTCAGCCTTTGGAAATTTTAACTGGTAATCTTCCTCCAGTTACTTTTTATTTGATCTTAATTGCCTAAGTTTTTTTGTGAAAGATGTCGGAAGTTACATTCCAGATTATTGGAACAAATACCTACATGGGATATTCAGCAGAAAATTATGATGGATCTTGACCAATTCAAGTTGCTTACCGCTTCAACGACAAATATTATTTGAGTTGTTAAAAAATGATTTGGACCAGTCTTAAGGGTAGAGGAAAACTAAGTCATCTCCTTGGTATTGGACTGAAGAAAGATCCCACTTTTAATGCTTTGGGATGATGAGGATTCCATGATTATGATTTAGCTTTGGAACTCTAACACTTTTGATTAGTAAACCAATTATGTGCCTGCCTACAACAGTGGAAATTTGGAATTCGATCCAAGAAATGTATCAAATGAAAAGATGTAGCCCAGATATATTGTTTGACCGTCAAAGCCTGGACAACTAAACAGGGTAATAAGGTCGTTACAAAATATTCCAACCTTCTAAAAGGCTTATGGTAAGAAATTAATCTACATCATAGTATCACTATGGAGAAGGAATAAAGATGCAACAATTTTGGAAAGATTTGTTGAGAAAGATAGAGGACAATTTATGGCTGGACTCGGTGAGGAATAGGATTCGGTAAGAGTCTGAACCCTTGAGAAGGAGAGTTACCATCCCTAAATGAGCTGATATCCTTAATTAGTGGAGAAGAAAAGAAAAGAGGAGTTATGCTTGAATCCCGCATAATTGATTGCTTTGCAATGATAACTAATGATTCCAAACCATGTCAACTAGGAAAGGAACTAAATCATAGTGAAATCTCAACTACCGGCAGGAAAATAGTGAAAATATCTGGTGTACCTTCTGCGAAAAATCAAGGCACACTAGAGAAAAGTGTTGCAAGCTTCATGGAAAGGCGACCACCTGTGGTAAGGATTGGGGACACAAGAAGAATAAGGGACAAACACATGTAGTTCAGGCAGAGAAGAATATAGACCTGTGATTTCAAGGTAGAAATTGAGTGATTGTAGACCCAATTGGAGGAACTTGAAAAACCTAAAGGTATAGGTCTCATAAAACATTAAGGTATTTTTCTTATTTTGCATAGTCTAAACACCTCAGGTAAATCCTTTGCATTGTCATGGATTACAGATTCCGGAGCTATAGACCATATGGCCAACTCCTTTAAATTGTTTAATACTTATGCTCCATATTCCAGCAAGGAAAATTGGTAATGCTGATGGTTCATTAACCGCAATATTAGGAATTGGGACCATAAAATTTAATTCTCACCTAACTTGCATGGATGTTCTCCATGTACCTAAAAGAAATTTTATTCTCCAGTTAGCTTTTTTGGTGTTTATTTTGCTCTTTTTGAGCACACTCAGTTTTACCTCTATTCTCCCACTAAAGGAAACTGAAATCGTAGAGAATTCTCATTTTTTAGACTCTCTGTTGTAAGATGTGAGTAAAAGAGTGTACTTGTGAATTGGGATTAATCTTCTGAGAAATCCCTAATCCACTAATGCATTTCCTTCTGCCTAGTGATCCTTTTCTGAATGTGCTCAACTCTCTCTCTCTCCCCTCTCCCTCTTAACCAAAATAGGAAAGACAAGCTACGGTTGATAGGGACATGCATGTTGAGCATAGATTTGAGAATTTCTTTTTCTTTCCCTTCTTTAAAAGTAGGATTTTTAAAGGGGAGTTATTGGGTTTATGGTTTTATGACAAAAGGGAAAAGTTAAATCATCTAGGTCCACGTGATGAAGATTTACTAGTTAAATACCTTCTAAGTTTTTAGTTATTGGAATGGATAATATCTTTGCCTATAAGGAGCTTGGACTATTGAATTTATACTAATGTCAGGATTGGTGCAAAAAGACTCTTATTATTATTTTTGTATTGCTTAATATATAGATGTCCTTTTTTCTCCTTTTTTTCAGCAGGGATGGGATGGGGAAGGGTTGTCTTAACCTTGAGCTATAAGGTGAGCCTTTCAAAGGCTCGCCGTTCTCTTTCAGCGGAAAAGGGGAGTGGGGTGGGAGCTGGGGCTATGTAGCCATTGTCACATTCATTTTGGTCACTTGGATTTCTATCCATTTTTTCCATGTTATCCTGATTATTGCTTTTATTTGTTTATCTTTTATTCACTGACTAATTTTGTGTTTAATTTATTTACAGGGAGAGGCACTAGTTATGGGATATGATGACATGGGGTTAGTACATCTCTTTGCTTTTCTTGTATTAAATAAAATTTCTATTTCAACTAATAGATGCAAATTGTTGTGTGAAGAGGGCCCCGCCCAGGGGTGGGGAGGGGAAGAAAGAACTTATCCTTGTATGATCATGTTATCTTCTTATTCATTGATGAGGGAAGTACAAGTATTGTTATCTACATTCATGCTTATCATAAAAACCTTTGGCCTGTTGAAGAATATATGATATATAATTATGAGATAATTACGTTAAAGGACATTAAGGTAAATATGTTCCATGTAACTAATTAATTTTTTTTTTCTATTCTAGAGAACCTATATATAGGGTCTTGATATTGAAAAATACATTGAATTATTCTCAACATGGTATTAGAGTTTTAGGTTAAGAAATCTTAAACTTTTTTGTAAATCTTTTTCGGTATTTCATTATTGGAATGAGAAAAATCCTAGAAGGAAGGGAGGGGCTAATAGAGATGGCAACCGGGTAAGTTTGGCACGAGTTATACCAAAATTGAATCTGCCTCGGTAAAGAATGCGAGCTACAAAACCACCCAAACCCAAGGTGAGTTTAAAAAAAAAAAAATTTCTTCCACATTGTGCGGGTTTATGGTGAAACTTGCCATGCTTTGCACGATGCAGGTTTTTAATTCCTAATTTTTAACCTGTTTTGCGACTTTATTAAGGAGGCATATAATATATATATAACATTTACATATATAAGATATATATCATATTATCATACATATAACATATATGTAAGACATATTAGAGCCATATAACATATATATATATATACGTGATTGAAGGAAGAAGATGAAAATGAAAGAAAAAGATGATTAGATGAAGATGAAAAAAGAAGATAAGGATAGAATGACATGGCTGCAGGTTCTTTGTGGAGGTGAGGAATATGAAAGTGAGTCTGGAGTGCATATGTGTTCTAGGATTTTTATTTTTGTTTATCTATATTTAATATATTGTATATATTTTCTATTTTTTAATTAATAAACAGGATTGGATCAGGTTCAGATGAGTTTTTTAAAGTAAGCTTGAACCTGCTTCGCTCAATTGGATATATTCAAAAAATCCTTGTTGACCCGATCTTGTTCGGTTTCAGTTTCAATCTGTAACGGTCCATAATGGGGCGGACAGTTTTGACGGGTCACCGGTTTTTTTGCACTTCTTATGGGCTACCCTTCATAACTAGCAACCACACTTAGCCACTGGCCACCACCTCACAGCCAGATGGACCTTCATCACCAAGAGCTATGACATCCTCCCTATGATTAGTTGCGTCTAACCACTTCTAATCGCCCAGCTACAATCTGCTTGCTCCAGCTGGAAAACAACCTTCACAGTCACCACAATAACCAGAAAACAACTAGCCTTCATGGCATAATTTCTCTCTGTTGTGTCTGTTCCAACCGACGTCTTCAGGAATGCAAGCGGCTTCTTCAATCGTGCGTCAACCTTTGTCTTCATGCAGCTCATCTGCGTGCAACCAGTCCTCTGCCACTCATCCCCAACAATCATTGCTCTTTGTGGCAGCACTGCACCTCTTGCTGTGTTCAGCCGCCGTTCCAGCCACGCATCTCACACAGTTGAGCACCCAGCTGCAGGCAAGCCATCCAACTGTGCACTTACCACCATTGCTTGCTAGCCTCAGCCACCTTGTAGGCTTTGCACCAGCAGCCCGCTCCGTCCACTGGACAAGCTGTTGCTGTGATATATTGCATCATCAATCATCACCTGTGGTGGTTCCTTTGGCCGCTGTCCTTGCTGTCCAGTTGCAACAAAGGGTGTATTTCACCTAGTGAATTGGCCTTCGCTGCTTAATTTTTCCGCATCATGTCATAAACAACCTTAGGTTACTGATACTAATTCTGACATGACAGTTTCAGATCTCAATAAATTCAAAGTAGAGATTGAAATACTAAGAACTTGACTTGAGTCCCTAGAAAAACTCACTAGTACCAATTTGTTGGCCTATTCAAGTACATTTTGTTTGCAAAATGTCCTAGATAAACCCTTTGCACTATCTTGGATTACAAACTCGGGAGCTACATATCACACAACGAACTCTTCTAAATACTTTAACACCTATATCCTGTGTTCCAGTAGTAAGAAAATAATTATTGCTATGATTCATTCACCATTATACTAAGGGTTGGAAGTATAAAGATTAGTCCCCATTTTAACTTATTATGTACTTTATGTTCCCAAATTATGCACAAATCTTATTTTAGCGATCAAATTATCTCATCACCTCAATTGTAAAATGATTTTTTCTTCATTTCGTTGTGAATTTCAGAATTTGACGTCAGGGAGGATGATTAAATATACTGAGGTGCGAGGCGAGTTGTACTTCTTGGAGACACTTAAGATGGACCCTTAGGCCTTCTCCATTAGTACCTTAGACAAGATATGGTTAACCATGATTGAGACACCTTTCCTTTTTTGCTCTCGTGGTTATGTCTCCCTCTTTGTTTAAATATTTTAGTGATGAAAATTTACACTTTGATGTATGTTAATTGACAAAACACAAATAAGTAAGCTTTCCTCCACATGATAAATGAAGTATTTTTCCTTTTACCTTGATTCAAAGCAATACATAGGGTGCATCAAACATTGCCAACATTTTTGGAGTTATATGGTTTGTTCATTTATAAATGCTTGTACACGGTAACATGACTCTTCGTCTTCAATTTCAAATCTAAAGTGAGTTACGTCTTTCCCAAAATGATTAAAATTCGAGAGGGTATTGATCAAATACATTCAGCTCAACAACATTAAACATTACTTCAACCAAATGTTATCACCTTTTTTTAATAGTAGGGGATTATTCATGAGTCTTCCTATGTTCACACTTCACGACAAAAGAGAGTTACATAAAGGAAAAATAGTTACTTAATACTATTCGTGGCTTTTTTCCTTAACACCAGGTACTTAAAAAATATTGAGGGGAAATAGTTTGAACTGCCACATATCTAATTAATTGGTTACGCTATAGGATATTAGAGTTTTGGAGTCACACGAAAGTTCTGTCTATCTTTTTTCTTGATGTAAGGTTCACCAATTACCTTATCCATAGAGTTATTGGGTGTGTTGTCTATGTTCATGTACATGACCATTGAAGGGGAAAACTTAATTCAAGGTCCATTAAATGTGTGCTTGTGGGATACTCATCCACCCAAAAAGGATACAAAAAATTTTATGTATCCGCATATTTCACATTTTTGTTGAAACCGCATCATTCTTTAGCCAATCTTATTTTCAAGAGGAGACTGTATTAGAAGATAAGGATTATTTCGTATTTGGTGTCCAATTATTCACCTCTCCACAAAGACTAGCACCTTCTCAGAAACAGTTACACCAAGAGTCGAAAAACAAATCCCAGGTACACCAAAATCTAGATAATGAACCTAGCATAGTAACCATACAAGACACATGATTCATTCAGCTGTACTGAATGAAGAAAAATTCGGAGGCTGAACCAAAGCAACTTCAAGAGTCTGAGTCGAGTACTGAGAATGAGGTAAGTCCTGAGAAATCTTCACCTTTTGAGATTGATTTACTTATTACTCTCAAAAAAGGAACTAGAGAATATACTAAATATCCACTCTACCCAATTTGAAACTTTGTAATTTGATAGATTTTTTTGTCTCATAAATTTTTTTTCATGAATCTTAAATGGTGTTTCTATTCCTAATATGTCGTCTAAACCTTTATCTTAAATAGTGAAAAAATACCATGAATGTTTTTTTTTTTTAAATAAAGAAAAATTGGCATGAATATCGAAGGGCACTAGTGAAGAATCAGATGTAGGAAGTGGTAACCTGTCCAAAGAAAAGAAACTTGTGAGGTATAAGTGAGTAATCATAATAAAATATAAGGCAGATGGGACAATCAAGAGATATGAAGCAAGACAGACAGCAAAGAGCTATATCAAAACCTATCGGACATACTATTAAGACATTCACGCCAGTGAGTAAGATGAATACATTGCAAATTTTGTTGTCCTTAGTTGTTCATTTTGATTGGGAACTGTAATAATTTGATGTAAAAAATATTTTCCTCTACGGAGATCTACAAAAAAAAAAAAATTTATATTGAAATTTTACCTGGATTTACAAAGGAACAAAGACAAATAAAGTGTATAAATTGAAGAAGACACTCTACAAACAAAAACAATCATTTAAAATATGGTTTAATAGATTTGTGAAAGTAGTAGTAGGCTTGGGATATAAGCAGGCCTAATGATACCACATTTTGTTTATTAAATACTCAAATTCGAGAGGAGTTACTACTCATTTAGTATATATTGATAATATCGTTGTATTAGGGGAAGATGAAAGAAAAAACCTGATTCTTAAACAGTGTTTGACCAAAGAGTTTAAGATCAATGAGTTAGGAAAGTTGAAGTACTTCGTTGAAGTTGAAGTTACCCGCTCAAAATAATAAATTTTCATCTAACAGCAGGAATACATTCATGACCTGTTAAGGGATCTTAACAAGCTGACATGTAAACTAGTTAGTATTTTTATCGATCCCAGTCATAAATTAGGACTAGTTGAAGAGGATATGCCGGTAAAGAAGAAAATATATCAAAGATTGGTTGAAATATTAATATACCTGTAACACAAGATCGGACATTGTTTGTGTAGTGAGTGTAATAATTTAGTTCATGCACAACCTTAAAGATTGGCACTTACAAGCAGTCTACAAAGTGCTACCTAAAAAGAAATAAGGAAATGTATCATGTTTAGAAAGAATGACAGCTTGTTCGTAGAAATCTATACTGATGTAAATTATGCAAGGTCAGTGGTGGACAGAAGATCTACCATAGATTATTGTACCTTCCAGTGGGGTACCTTGCTTACTTGGAGGAGTAAGAAGTTAAATATAGTTGCAGAGTCGAGTGTAGAGTCAGAATTCCTAGCAATGGCTCAAGGGGTATTGTAGCTATTATGGCTTAAGAGAATTTTAGAATATCTGATGATCAAATGGAAGGACTCCATGCGCTTCTACTGTGACAACAAATTAGGCACAACCATCACTAAATAAGGTAGTATAACATGACAGTACCAAACATATTGAGGTTGACAAACATATTATCAAAGGAAAGTTAGATAGTGATTTCCATACATGATTGCTAGTTCACAACTTACAGATTGTTGACCAAAGGTTTGAGTGATCCAATATTCTGAATTATCATTAACAAGTTGGAGCTGAAATATATCTATTCCCTAGTTTGAAGATGAGTGTTGAAAAATATAACATGTGTAATTAAGAGAGAATTATATTAAAAGGCATTACGGTAAAATAGGTATTATGTAATTAATTATTTGTTTCATTTTCCTATTGTAAAATACCTGTATATATAGGGTCTTGATATTTAATAAAATATATACTTAACTATTCTCCAACATAACATATTTTTTTCTCCACAAAAGTGGGTGTCTCTTGGAGCAACTAATTTGGATGTGGTACAAATCTTTAGAATTTGCTTGACAGAATGGGTGCTCAAATATTTAGACTGCAATTGGCTGTGTTCTCTAGTCAAAGTCCTTTTTATCTTTTAAATCTCATATTAAATGCACTGCATTTTTTTTTTTCATTAAGTTGTGGACAAAAGTGTATGCATCAATACACCTACATATAATTTCGTCTTAGACATGTATGGACTCTGAATATAGGAATGTTAATGCATGAGAACATATTAGTGACATTTACAAAATGGTGTGGATAACACATTTTCATCCTCAAGGTTGCATGGAAGTACTGTTAACGGTCATATTTAAGTTTATTTGGGTATTTTGCATTTTAGGTTACATACAAGAATATTCAAAAGAAAACTCCTGAAATTTTCAATAGCTAGTAAAATCAGAATAGTGATTTGATGGTTATATGGAAGGTTTATTTGGATATTTTTCTATTTAGCTTACCTACAAGTAAATACAAAAATAACACTCCTAGAATTGTCAATAGCCAGTAATGTTGGAATAATGATCATGTGAAGTAATGAATTGTGCAATCTACTTTTGAACTTATAATTTTGATATTGCTCTTTAAACATGTGTCTGTTCGTTTGCTTCTGCATAGTTCCATGAACAAAAAACCAATTTAGGTTAGTGCACGGAGACACAATGCACAGGTCTTCTATACTTAGGTTGCATATTTATTTGTGTGTGTGTTTAAGCTGTATTTGGATCTTTTCCGGTTTATGTCATGTAAGTAACTACATAAAAAGACTCTTAAAAATTTTCACTAATGAGTATATTGGAATAGTGATGAAAGAAATGAATTATGCGATCCACTTTTGAACTTACACTGTATGTTGTTTTTTACATGTGTGTCTGTGTACAGTTTCATGACCAATCAATGAGTCAGAGTGAATGGAGACACAGTGCATGTTTTTCTAGTTTAACATTCTGAAATTCTTTTCTTTTGTGTGATTCTGCAATTCATTAGCCTCCAAAAGTTGTATTGAGGTAGTTAACAATGCAGTTTATCATCTTTTAGTATATTTGGTATACAGAACTAAGGAGTCTGTTTCCTCAGGTACGACCTGTGGAAACCAAATCTCAGATCAATGATGGAGTATGACATGAGAGAAGTTAGTGTAGGACATAAGACAAAAGTTGAAGTTCTGGAGACTTGCTTGCAACAGATGAAAGAATGCTTCTTAGATGTGAGTTCAGTTATTCATTGTAATGCAATTTGTTTCTCTGTGAGAATGCTCTGTCTTTTAGTTTATTTGTGAACTTGACACAAATATGACTTCTTTTCATTGAGATTATTAAAGCATAGTGATGTAGGACAAAGAGTTTGAATACAAACTGTTAATTAAGAACAAAACTTGGAGATCTCGGATTTCAATAATTAAAACAATATCTCAATTTTTGAATAATAGTCATGATAATTTACGTAATAATTAAGTTAGGTACCTTATTTATAAGCACTAAATACATCAAAAATACAAATCTTGAAAACCTAGTAAATAAGAAAATAAGTTAAATAGAAAGAACTTAGAAATAGGAAATCTAGAAAATAGGAAAATAAATATTCCTTTTCTTATATAACAAGGAAAGTAAATCTTTTGATTTTCTTTTATTGTAAAACTTTCCGCAACTTAGAAAAGGAAATTAAATTTCCGTATTCCTTTTAGTTCATCTCCCAAAATGTTTATATTCTTGGTTGTCTTATATCTCTTATTATTGAAATATGTCCACTTTATGTACTTCATATTTTGCACCCACTTGGTAAAAACTCAATCTCGAGTTTTGAAATGTCGAAATATAAAGAATATCAAAGTTGGAATTTGTCTTCTTAACAATGAAAGCTTGCAGAAATTCAAATTATAATGAGAAACATGAATGCTTCTGAAATCAAAGATTCTGAAGACATAGTTAACGGAGTAGGAATACCAAAAAAAACTATGGAATGAAGAATAATCGAGCTTTCTTCATTGTTGTTAGGAGCCAAAGAATGTGTAGTAGTATCTTCAACTTAGGTTTCTTTTGACAACATCATTTTCAACCTCAACAACATCATTGCCTACAATTAAATGAAGAGATCCATTGCTAGAAAACTCAAATTGATCAATAGGAATAATAACTTGTTTGCAATCTTGTACTATCTCACTAACCTCATTTGTCTGTATACCTTCAGTATCATTAGTTAATTGTTGCTTAAGTTGCAACGCTTCTAGAAGATTTTATTCAATCACCAAAACCTTTCATCCTTTTTTTTTTATTCTTCATGTTCTATTGGAGTTTGAGATATGTTAGGTTCTTGTGTAACCGAAGATTCAAGATTTTGTTTTTTATGTTTTTTTTAATCTTTTTTAGTACATAGGAGTCTTATCATTTAAATTCCGGATAATTATTTTTATATCCTCTAAAACTTAATAAGAATCAAGAGTATTATGTTACTCTTGTGACTTCTTGCCTCTTGTAGGGGAACACTTGCTTTCACAATTTTAGATATCGAAAAATAACATTGAATTTTCATTTTATAATATTTATAATATAAACATCATCCTTGAAGAGAACCTTGAAACCAAATAATATCTTATAAATTCATAATTCATAAAAGCTTGTACCTTACAGAACATCGATTTATTTTAAATTTCTCCATATATCCATATTGATCAAAAGTTTTGCGTAAAGCATATTGTAAATCATAATTTATAATTGAATCATATACTCGATAGAATATATCCAAAAGAACTCTACTCATTTTTTAAATCCATCCAGTGTTCCTCTAACACCAAAGGTACTTAGTTCAATATCAACTTGGAAAAGTAAGTAAAAAAATAAAACTTAAGCTAACTAACTTGAAAAAGTGAAAGCACGTCTAAAAATCTCAAGGATCATTTTGAAAGTACCAAAAGTAGGTATCGACGTAGGTGAATCAGAGAAGAAGAACCAATCAGGTAAAGCTAGCTTGAACCAATCAACAAAGTGTCAGAAAACCAAAGGCCAAACGCATTAGTTGGTGCATCCGCATCATGCACTAACTCCTGGCAAGTCTCCAACTATGATCTTCCAGTGGAGGATTCATCTAAAGGCGGTGGTAATGAATCTAGTGTCGGTGTTACTCTTGGTGGTCAGGGTAGAGGAGTTCTCAAGTTTGCAGTAGTAATTTTGGTGAGTTTTCACGGCGGGCCTTTGGGGTTTTGTTGATGGGGCTCTTTTGAGGGTGGTGCTGAAAGCAGCGTCGGCCACCTCTTGGTAGTGGCCAGCAAACAAGTTCACTTGCTTCTCTAGTTTAGGATTTTTTTTTATATATTTTATGAAGGAGAGACAATGTATATATAAAAGAAGTAGAGAGTGTATTTTGGAATGTGAACTGTCGAGCACTTAAGAAAACGTGATGAATTGAATTTAGGTTTTGATATTAATTGATATATAACAAACAGAGCTTGAATACAAACTTAGAGTGAGAACAAAATTTTGATATTTCTGATTTCAATAATCAAAACAATATCAAAATATGATAACAATAATGAATAGTTTACTTAATAATTAGGTTAGGTTCTTTTGTGTAGGTACCAAAAGAATAGGAAATCTAAAGAAAACCTAATAAATAAGAAAATAAGTTAGATAAAAAGAATTAAGGAGATAAACTCGAAAATAGAAAAAAAGATCTTTCTATTTTTCTTTATTATAAAACTTTCTAAAACTTAGAAAAAGAAATTAAATTTTTCTGTTTCTTTTAATTAACCTCCCAATAGGTTTATGTTTCTTTATTGGTTCAGTTTCATATCTTCTATTATTGAAATATGCTTTTATTAAGAGCTTTCTATTTTGCATCATTGACCAATATTTCAATATGAACTCACAAAAATTTTAGTAAGTTGGATTTCAGTAGTCAAATTGATATCTCAATATTTGAATAAGAATTGTGAATAGTCTACTTAATTACTAAGGTAGATACGTTATTTATGCGCACTAAATATATCAAAATTAGAAAATCTAGTAAATAGAAAAATAAGTTAAATAGAAAGAATTAGTGAAATAAAAAATCTAGAAAATAGAAAAATGAATCTTTCTATTTTCTTTTCTTGTAAAACTTTTCAAAACTTAGGATAGAGAATTGAATTTTCCTATTCTTTTTGGTTAACTCCCAAAATATTTATTTTACTTTATTTGTTTCGTCTTATATCTCCTATTATATAAATATGCCCACCAAATATCTGGTTAATGCTTGGTACTAATTTTAAAGAGGTAAGGATGTGAGATCCAATGGTGGATAGATTTGAGAAGAGTTTAGCAGGGTGGAAGAAAGATCTCTTGTTAGAATGGAGAAGACTAAGACTTATCAAGAGCGCTTTGGGCAATTTTTGTAACTATTACATGTCTATGATGACCATCCCGATACGCAGGGCTAAAAAGTTGGAAGCCACTAAGCACAGGTTCTTGTGGGGTGACACGGGAGATAGTCGGAAGTATCATTTGGTGGCATGGAGTGAGCTTAAAAAACCACAGTATCTTGGCGGCTTGGGATTGAGATCACTAGTGGAGAGTAATGAGGCTTTACAGGGTAAATGATTATGTAGATTTATAACAGAGGAAGATGTGTTGTGGAGAAAACTATAGTGGCAAAATATGGCATGGATGAGACGGGGTGACTTACTAGAGAGAGTTCAAGGCCACATGGGAAAAACTTGTGGAAAAAGATCAACCTAGGGCGAAAAAACTTCCAGAAGCATATAAGGTGGAAGGTTGGTTGGGGGGATAGAGTTAGACTATGGGAGGATAAGTGAATGGAAGAGGGTATTCTTAGAATGAGATTGCCTCAAGTTTATGCCATAGCCCAACAGAAGGCATCAAAGTATGTGACGCCTTAGTGGAGAACTGTAGTGGCATAAAGAAATGACCAAGTGTTAGTGTCGAGAAATCTTAACGATTGGTTCATGTTATTCTTATCACGTTGGATGGTAGTAATGGTACTCCATGGTGGTGTCTCACATCAAATGAGTCTTCCTCAGTTAAATCCTTATACGAAGAGTTTTTGAGTATGAAGATGATAACACTATTTTCTCTTTCAGACAGATGTGGAAGACCAAAGTCCCTCCCCGTGCTTTGTTTTTGCATAGGAGGTTAGCAGGAAATGTCTTTTGACTATTGACAATTTAAGAAAAAGGGAGAAGATATTGGTTAATGCTTGTTACTGTGTAAGAGGGTTGAGGAGACCTGTAATCACTTTTTGCTTTGGTGTCCTACAATTTATAGGTTGTGGATTATGGTTTATGGGTTGCTTGACATCAGTTGGGTGATGACAGGTTCGGTGAGAGATAAAATTTTGGTGCGGAAAGGCATCACCGGCTGAAGGAAACAAGTGGATTCAATTCTACTTTCTATCTTTTGGTGGTATTGAAAGAGATGAATAGAAGGGCTTTTGATGAGGTAGAGGATGTAAATAGTTTTAATATCCTTAAGAACATATAGTTTCAAACCCTTAGTTTTTTGTTACAAGTTCATCATCTTTATTTTTTGGAGGATTTGGCAAATTTTTTTAGTAAATTGATTGACTTGTAAATTTTGTACATCAACGGCACCATCTTGGTGTTTATATTAATACTAAATTCACGATGTATATTCCTAAAAAAGAATTATTGAAATATGTCCATTTTAGGAGTTTCCTATTTTACATTACATATGTTTCAAAAAGAATGTGATCCTCGGTTAGTTTCTTCTTAGGTTTATACAGTTTAACTATTTTGATTTGTCATTGATTGGTTCATGTATTTAAATAAATGCATCCAAATTAGTTTAGGTGTCTACAACACAGATATATCGGTCAAATTACTACTGAACTCCACATTTCATATGTTGAGTCATGTAAGAGAGTGATATTGAAGTACACCAACTACTGTCTGGTAATCAAAGGCATCAATGATCATGGTATCATAATTATATTGAAGAAAGATAGTGGTCGATAGTGAAGGAGATACTTCTTTGTCTCCATGCATGTAATGATGTTTGGAATAGGAAGATATCTTGGTTAGTGAGAGTTATTGCAAGACTGAAATAGTACTGAAGGTTGTCAAAATCCTTTAGAGAGAATTGACGGGCCCTCTTGCTTTCTGCCAGAAAATGTTCATAATTGCCGATCACAAGAAGGTTATCAACACAGACATGGAAGTACATGACAATCTTCTTGTGAGAGTAGGTAAAAAGGTTAGTCACAAAATGAGCTCTTAAAATAAGGAAGAATCACAAAATGAGTTCTTAAAGCAATACTCCAGAGAAAAGGGCTCAACTAATTGTACCAAGCTTGAGGCCATAAAAGGCCCTACACTGACAACAATTTGAGGTAGGGGTAGCCTGGTAAATGAACATGGAGGTTGAATGATATAAATTTAGTAAGATAGGTTGCCTTGTACAAAGGTATGTTGATGTCCAATTACAATAGTTGCCGACATTTGACAAGTCCAAGACAGAGAAGCAATCTGATTATTGTAGGTTTGACCTCTAGGCTGAAAGTTTCATGCCAGCTGAATTGTTGGTGGAAAATGCCAGATAGAAGTTAAGCTTTATAACATGTTGTAGAAATGTATATTTATATAGAAATATAAATACACTAGGGGGTAAATTAGTATTTTACTATATTGTTATGACAGGTGGGAAATGCCCACTACCATTGCACCCTGTTAGGCTGTTAGAATATTTTTCATAATCTCTTTTGTTTGTTTTGGCCGAATGCCTATAAATTGGCATCTTTGTGCCCAATAGTAATAATAGAGGATTCTACTCGTCTCCCAAACTCTCAATCTTCTTCATGATATCAGAGTCAGTCTAATCCACATTCATCATCTAAATCAAGCCAAATGGCCATAGATGAGCAAACTTTCTAAAATTCTTTCAGGATCCTATCTTCCAATGCTAGTCAAAAACTCTCATGTTGATCTCGTTCGTCACTGGACATAGGTTGAATAGAAGCAACTATCTCCAGTGGTCCTCCTCTATGCTGATGTTCATTCGCGGAAAGGGAAGAGAGGAGTACCTGACTAGAGGAATCGTTCCACCTCCAACAAATGACCCGAACAGTTGTACGTGGAAAGTCGAAAATACTCTTGTAATGTCATGGCTGGTGAATTCTATGACAACAGAAATTGGAGAAAATTTTCTACTTTATGATACTGCGCACGATATTTGGGTTGCTGCTCACGAGTTCTATTCCAGTCGTGATAAAACTTCAGCAATCTTCGAAATCGAAAGCAACTTTCATGGCCTGCAACAGGGGCAGCTCTCTGCCACTCAATACTACAACACCCTCGCCCGCAACTGGCAACAACTCAATATCTTCGAAGAACATCAATGGAGCTACTTTGACGATTCTAAAATCTTCAAAACTATCACTGAACGAAAAAGGATCTTCAAATTTCTGATGGGTCTCAACAAAAACCTTGATGAAATTCGTGAATGCATTCTGAGCACTAAACCGCTGCTGAGTCTCAGAGAAGCTTTTTTGGAAATCCGTCGAGAAGAGAGTAGGAAGAACATCATGATGGGAGAGTTTGGCCCAAATGTCGTGGAAATAGGTTCCGCACTTGCTGCTAGAAGAAATCCTCTCTGGGCGAATCCCAGAACAGTGCTCTTGCCTCCGAGCACACCTCTGCCTTTGTGGGTCGTGATTTGGAAGTTGAGGAAGAAAGGGGAGACTGTGGTGTGAGTTTTACAAAGAACCGGTCATACTTGTGAGAAGTGTTGGAAATTACACGGCAAACCAGCTGAGAAAAAGCATTCAAGGGATAAAGGCAATATGGTAATTTTTGAGGAATTATCCTCTACCCTCCCTTCAGTCTAACTCATATGGACGCTCTCTTGCAAATTTCTTTTCAGAGGGCCTGCTTGGTAATGCTTCAGTTGCTCAGAAAGGTGATTGCTTACTCAGTTTATCTGCATATTCTGTGAAAAGGCAAATATAGATTATTGATTCAGGGACATCCAACCATATGACTGGAGATATTATACTTCTTCATCAGTAGAGTGAGTGTAAGGAAATTTTCTCTATTAAGATTGCTGATGGAACAAGTTCTAAGGTGGCAGGAATTGGCTCAACTTATATATCACCGAATTTGGTTCTACATTTCGTCCTCTACGTATCAAATTTGGACTGCAATCTACTATATGTAAGCAAATTATATAAAAACTTGAACTGTGTGGTTAAATTTGACAAAAAAATGTGTTTTTCAGGACTTGGACTCGAGAAAGATAATTGCCAATGCTAAGAAGGAATCAAGACTTTATCTTCTATCAATCACAACATCACCTCCAAATAGATAAACTACAAGTCAAGTATGTGCTAATTTCGTATCTGTAGGATGTTCTAGTATTAAATAATCTATTATGTTATGACATTATAGATTAGGACATCCAAACTTTATGTATTTGAAACAATCATTTTCTACTTTATTCAAAAATAAAAATTCAAGTTTATTTCAATGTAAAGTGTGTCAGTTTTCTAAACATATTCGCAATTCATATCTCATTATTGCTTACAAACCCTCAAAATTATTTGCATTGATTCATATTGATGTATGGGGACCGACTCGGGTGAAAAACATTATTGGTGCAAAATGGGTTGTCTCCTTTATTGATGATCACACTAAAATAATTTGGGTCTATCTAATGAAAAAAAAAATATGAGATTGGTCAAATCTTTCAGAAATTCAATACTATGATTCAAACTTAATTTCAAACAAAAATACAATTGTTAAAAATTGACAATGCTTGTGAATACTTTGCATCCAATCTAGGAAAGTACCTTACTGAAGAAGGCATTATCCATCAGAGTTCTTGTGCTTACACCTCTCAACAAAATGGTGTAGCAGAAAGAAAAAATAGACATCTCCTTGAAGTGTCTTGCTCACTCATGTTTACCACAAATGTTCCTCAATTTCTTTGGGGATAGGCTATTCTCATTGCCTCATACCTGATCAATAGGATGCCCTCCCGTATTCTTAAATTTAGAACACCTTATGACTCCTTTATTCAAGCATTCCCAGAGTCTCATTTTCTTCACACAATTCCTTTTAAAGTCTTTGACTGCTTTGCATATATTCACATTCATATCCATCTCGAAGGGAAACTAGATCTTAGAGCCCTTAAGTGTATCTTTGTCGGGTATTTCTCATATCAGAAAGGTTACAAATGTTTTTGTCCAGTCACCTTGTAGCACCCGGAAAGGAGGAGAAAAAAAAAAAAAAAAAAAAAAAAAAAAAAAAAGGTCGGCCACGTCAGCAGCCACGTCAGCAGGCCCGGTCAGCAGTCCCGGCCAACCAGGGCCTGCCACGTGGCAAGACCGCGTCACTCCAAAAGGAGCCACGCTGGCGATCCGCGTGGGTGCGATCCGACGGCCCAGATCAATCACGCGATCGGACGGCCCAGATTCAATCGCACGGACGGCCCAGATTCAATCAAAAACGAACGGCCCAGATTAAAAGAAAATGAACGGCTGTGATCAAAAGGCAAGGGGTTATAAATAGAACCTCCACACCAGACCACAAACCCTAGCCGCCAGCCGCTCGCCGGAGAAGACGAACCAGAGGCCGACCGCCGCCACCCGCCGCCACTCGCCGCCGCACCGGGGAAATTTCCGACCGCCGATCGAGGTAAATTTCATACCCCCGACTTGTTTTTCCCCACTGATTCCTCCTATGGCCAAATCGAAGCCGAAATCCCGGCCAAACGGCCGGAATACGCGGCCGAAGCCCAGCGGCACCGCCGCGCCCCCTCTCGGTTTTTGCCTCCGACGAGGCCCTTCCCGGCCTCCGTTCGATGCAATTTTTATATCACCGTGATCACCATTCTTTTCTCTACAGGTTGACCGAAGCCAAATCACCAAAACACAAACTTCGCCGGAGAGTCGCCGTACCCGAGAGCGCCGCCGCCGGTAAGCTCCGTTTTTCCGTGATTTTTTGGCCCCCCGAGGGCCCTAGGGTTGTTTTCTGACAAGGACCAATGCGAGTGTGGCCGAATTCGGCCAAAAACGGCCGAAAACAGTCAACCCGAGGCGACTCGCCGCTGCCAGCGGCGGCGCCGTCGCCGGAGCACGGCGGAGCCGCCGTGCCGGAGTTGCGATTTGGGCCGAAAGAGGCCCTGGGCCTAATTTGGATTTTTTTTGGAACCCGTGCAGGTACTGTGAGCGTGTTTCAGTTCCCCGGGAAAAATTCAGGGGAAAATTAGGGACAGCCTGCAGGCGCACTGTGAATCGTATTCGGATCCCGAAAACAAGTAAGGACCCCTCACCCTATTTCCTATCACGGTATTAAAGTTCAAAATGATAAAACGGTATTTCTTGAATTAACGCATGTGTGAAATTGCTTAAGGTTGCTAATGGAGCCCGAGTCTAGTGTGATTGATGATTTACTGTTATTTGGCCTGTTTTACACTGTTTTACAGCTTTAAATGCATTATGGGGTTTGATGTGTTCATTTTATAGTTTCGAATGCATATATTACTGTTTTATTAATTATGGGTTGAATGACTGAAGAATTGATACTGTATGTTGTCTGTTCGGCATGAATTACGATTTGCTTGTTTAAATGTGAATTGATGATGCTTATTGAGGAAAAGGGAAATGAAACATTGTATAGACTGATAATTGTATGATGGGGTCAGCCTGACTAGATATCCTGGGAGATGGTGGACGGACCGGGTCCATAGGGAACCCTACCGGGATTGTGGTCTCACATGCCGGACGGGGTATGGAGATCTTATGGTTTTGGCGCCCATACCGGACGGGGTATGGGGACGGCCCGTTTCACCCTCATACCGGACGGGGTATTGAGGTTTATGGTTTTGGCGCCCATACCGGACGGGGTATGGGGACGGCCCTGGAAACTGATTATGAATGTTAAAGGTTAACGGGTAGCGGAACTCCTATGGACCCCCACGGATACTAGTAGGCTGGTAAATGAGAAAAAGATATGTTGTACAATGATTGAATTACAAGAGGCGTGATAAGTGTTATGTTTTA
This sequence comes from Carica papaya, assembly GCF_054855325.1. NCBI lineage: Eukaryota > Viridiplantae > Streptophyta > Magnoliopsida > Brassicales > Caricaceae > Carica > Carica papaya. The sequence goes on from NC_142314.1 coordinate 4,756,097, forward strand.
CAGCTTAGATTATTCAATGATTATGATGATGTTATTGTTTTTCTCATATTGTTTTCATAAATTCCACCAAGGTAAGTGGATGGTAAAAGTTTTATTATTGATAAAAGGTTTTATTGTAAATTATGCTCCATTGGTCTTTTGTGTTTTTCTACCCACCTTTACCTCCGTGACGGTGAGATATCGTGATGTTCTTACTGGGCTAGTGTAGCTCACTCCTTATTTAACCATTTCAGATCAGGAAGACATGGTTCCCGAGCCCGTTCCGCAGGAGGATGACGAAGGGGATACCTAGAGACTCTGTAGTCATACTCATAGTTTTATTTTCGAGTTTCTCTCTTAGTTAGTTTAATCTTTTATATTTTAAGTACGTTTCTGGTTTTTCGTGTAAGGGATGTTAACTGAAATTTTGATCTCGCTTCCGCATTTGATATATTTAAATACTCATTTCATTTTAATATTTACGGGGCCGTTACAGTTGGTATCAGAGCCGCATTTCCTCGGACCCATCCCTTACACTATAGTCCTTTAAAGAAATACTCACCGATTGGTCGTTACTCAACCATTCCTTGTAAATGCAGGTACACAGAAATGAGGAGAGGAAGGCCCCCACTAAACCGAGCGGCCCAAGATAATTCGCTTCGGGAGGATTTGGACAGATTATATGAGATGGTGGAAGCTCTCGTAGCTGCTCAGCGAAGGCAAGAGGAGAGAAGGGAGTTACCCGGACCTCCTCCGCTAGCGCAGGTTGAGCCCCCGTTACAGCAGGCTGATCCCGAGCCACCCCGGCAGGAGCCTGTTCCTCCACAGTACCACCCGGCACCACAGCCGCGGTACGACCCGGTACCACAGCCACGGTACCAACAGGTACCGCCACAGCACATTCCAGTGCCCCCACCCCATCAGCAGGCGCCACCACAGGGTCCCCCAGTTCACCCTCAGCCGGCCCCAGTTCCTTTACCTCGGGACCCCGCTCCCTCCTTGATCGACCCTGGCTTCATAGAGAGGTACAGGAGACTGAACCCTTCTACTTTTTCGGGGGAATCCTCTTTTGAAGAGGCCCAATACTGGTTGGCGGAGACTGAGCGAGCCTTTGAGACCTTGGGAGTAATTCCTGAGCAGAGGGCTGCCATTGCCTCCTACATGCTGGTAGGGGAAGCAGTACGCTGGTGGGAGCTCAAGCGGGCCACCCTGCCTGTACCAGTTACTTGGGAGCAGTTCCTAGCGGCTTTCCATGCGGAGTATCTCCCTAAGCACATCCAACATTTAAAGGAAATTGAATTTGCTCAGTTGGTCCAGGGTAATATGACAGTGTCGGAGTATGCCCGCAAGTTCCTGGAGCTGGGCCGACATGCCCCGGAGACATTGTTGGATGAGGGCCGAAAGGCCAGGAAATTCCAGTGGGGTCTCCGCCCGGCGATCAGACAGCACTTGTTGGTGATGGAGCTCGAGACATATTCGGCAGTCCTGGCAAAGGCGCAGATCATAGAAAGGAGCTTCGACACCCGCCCTCAGCTAGCGGGAAGTTCCCGACCTTCAGCCCCGCTCCGCAGGCCAGCGCCTACCATGCCGGTCCAACCCAGCAAGAGACCCAGGCCTGCCGCTCAGGGCCCTCCTCAGGCTATGGGGGCAGCTCGTGGGAAGATCTGCCAGTACTGCGGCAGGGATCATGGGGACCGACCCTGCTACCGCCTCAACAACACCTGTCGCATATGCGGCAGTACCCAGCACTATGCGAGGGAGTGTCCTAGGAACCAGAATCAAGGGAGGCCTCCAATCCAGGGCAGAGTTTACAACCTTACCCAGAAGGATGCCGATGCAGACCCGGACGTGGTACATGGTATGTATACTATCTCTGGCCACATTGCTCATATTTTGTTTGATACTGGTGCATCACATTCTTTTATTTCACATGTTCTTGCTTCCAAAATTTGTGTACCACCTGATAGACTTGATTCATTATTGTTTGTATCTACCGCTGGGGGGGAGACATTATTAGGAGAGGTTGTCTACAGGGCATGTGCCGTGGAGATAGCAGATAGGAAATTGAGGGTAGACCTGATAGGGTTAGACACAGGGGATTTTGATGTAATCCTAGGAATGGATTGGCTGGCGGCGTATCACGCCACCATAGACTGCTTTAATAAAAAGATTGTATTTAATCCTCCCAACGAGGAACCATTCACAAGTTAATAAAATTATTCGGTACTGATTCTCCCTAATGACAAATTCTTTTCTTCTTAATTCCCAGTGCGTTGATATTGTATTTTCCCTAACTAGGTAAACCCAAGAAGGAAGTTTGTATCCAAGAGATTCCAGTAGTCCGAGACTTTCCAGACGTATTTCCGGATGAACTGCCCGGTCTACCAGGGGACAGAGAGGTCGAGTTCACCATAGACTTACAGCCAGGAACCCAACCCATCTCGGTAGCTCCTTACCGAATGAGCCGCATCGAGATGGAAGAGCTAAGGAAACAAATCACTGAGCTACAAAACAGTGGCTTCATTAGACACAGCATTTCCCCATGGGGTGCCGGGGTTACTTTTGCAAAGAAAGGAGATGGAACGTTGAGACTGTGTATTGATTATAGAAGGATAAACAAGGTAACAATTAAAAACAAGTACCCTCTCCCCCGGATTGATGACCTTTTCGATCAGTTGCAGGGTGCACAGGTCTTTTCTAAAATAGATCTACGATCAGGTTACCATCAGGTAAAAGTGAGAGCAGAAGACATCCCCAAGACGGCATTCCGAACCAGGTACGGACACTATGAGTTCCTGGTTATGCCGTTTGGGCTAACCAACGCCCCGGCCATCTTTATGGATCTAATGAACAGAATCTTCAGAGAGTTCTTGGATAAATTTGTCATCGTGTTCATCGATGATATCTTAGTCTACTCAAAAAGTAGAGAAGAACATGCTCATCATCTTGCCCAAGTCCTCCAGGTACTCAGGGAAAAGAAGTTGTATGCAAAGTTGAGCAAGTGTGGATTTTGGCTCGAGCAAACCGCCTTCCTAGGACATGTTATATCGAAGGAAGGGGTGTCGGTGAACCCCGAAAAGGTTGAAGCGGTACTTGGTTGGGAAAGGCTGACAACAGTTAAGGAAATTCGCAGTTTCCTAGGGATGGCGGGTTATTACCGCCGGTTTGTCGAAGGGTTCTCCAGTCTAGCGGCCCCTCTAACCCGACTCACAAAGAAGAATGCAAAGTTTGATTGGAATGAGAACTGCGAAAGGAGTTTTTCAGAGTTGAAGAAGCGACTGACTACTGCACCCGTGCTGGCTCTACCGAGTGGATCAGGAGGGTATACAGTTTATAGTGATGCCTCCTATCTGGGCCTGGGTTGTGTCCTGATGCAGCATGGAAAGGTTATAGCATATGGGTCTAGACAGCTAAAGAATCATGAGAAGAACTATCCTACCCATGATTTGGAGCTTGCCGCAATCATACACGCCTTGAAAATCTGGCGCCATTATTTGTATGGAGAGACCTTTCAGATCTACACCGATCATAAGAGCTTGAAGCACATCTTCACTCAGAAGGATCTCAACATGCGTCAGAGAAGGTGGATGGAACTCCTCAAGGACTATGATTGTGACATCCTATACCATCCAGGTAAGGGCAACGTAGTAGCCGATGCCCTCAGTAGGAAGAGTGCAGACACCCTAGCCCATCTGATGGTTTCGGAATGCAGGTCCATTGGGGCTACGCAGCAGGTTCGACTGCAAGATCTGAAGAGGGCCACATGTTTGAGCCACCTAGCAGTCCAACCCGAGCTAATCCAAAGAATAAAGGAAGCCCAGTCAATCGACTCCGCCCTAGTAAACCGCAAGAAGGATGCAGAACAGGGAGTGAACTCAGAATTTCAGATCTCTGCCGACGGATTGATTCGTTTCAAGGACAGAATGTGTGTCCCAGACGACAATGAATTAAAAAGAGACATCATGACAGAGTCCCATAGTTCAAGGTTCGCCATGCATCCAGGAAGTACAAAAATGTACCAAACTATGCGACCCCGATTCTGGTGGAATGGGATGAAGAGAGATATAGCCGACTTTGTATCTAAGTGCTTGGTATGTCAGCAGGTCAAAGCAGAACATCAACGCCCAGGGGGGTTGCTTCAGCCTTTACCGATTCCAGAATGGAAGTGGGAACACATCACCATGGACTTCGTATCGGGACTACCCAAGGCACGATCGGGACACGATGCCATATGGGTAATTGTTGACCGACTCACTAAGTCTTCCCACTTCCTGGCCATCAGAATGACTGATTCGTTGGACAAGTTGGCAAGAATGTATGTCCGGGAAATAGTCAGACTGCATGGGGTCCCAGTAACAGTGGTATCCGACAGGGATCCCAGATTCACTTCTCGGTTTTGGAATAGTTTCCAGCAAGCTATGGGAACAAAGCTGTCCCTCAGTACTGCCTTCCACCCCCAAACCCCCAAACCGATGGACAATCAGAGAGGACAATCCGTACGCTGGAGGATATGCTCCGAGCTTGTGTCCTTGACTCCGGAGGCCATTGGGACGACCATCTACCCCTGATAGAGTTTGCCTACAACAACAGTTACCAAGCAAGCATCGGCATGGCCCCATACGAGGCGCTTTACGGGCGTCCGTGCAGGTCACCGATTTGTTGGGAGGAAGTGGGCGATAGAAGATTGTTTGGCCCGGATTTAGTGGAAGAAACCACGTCCAAGATAGTTAAGATCAAGAAGAACATCCAGACAGCTCAGAGTAGGCAAAAGAGCTATGCTGATACCCAAAGGAGGGACCTGGCCTTTGAGAAAGGTGACCGGGTGTTTCTTAAAGTCACCCCCTTCAAGGGAATTAGTAGGTTCGGCAGAAGGGGAAAATTAAACCCCAGATACATTGGACCCTTTGAAATCTTAGACAAGATTGGTACCACCGCCTACAGACTTGCACTGCCCCCTGAGCTCTCCCGGGTTCACAATGTGTTTCATGTATCTATGCTGCGCAAGTACAATCCGGACCCTTCTCATGTCGTGGCTCATGAACCGCTCTCACTCCGAGAGGACTTGTCTTATGAAGAAGTACCGGTCAGTATCACGGACCGAGAAAGCAGAATACTCCGTAACCGGGAAATATCATTTGTAAAAGTCTTGTGGCAGAACCACACGCCTAGGGAGGCGACTTGGGAGCTGGAATCAGAATTTAGGGCCCAATATCCTCATCTGTTTGATCAAGAGTAATGAGGCAAATTTGGGGACCAAATTTCTTTATGGGGGGGAGAGTTGTAGCACCCGGAAAGGAGGAGAAAAAAAAAAAAAAAAAAAAAAAAAAAAAAAAGGTCGGCCACGTCAGCAGCCACGTCAGCAGGCCCGGTCAGCAGTCCCGGCCAACCAGGGCCTGCCACGTGGCAAGACCGCGTCACTCCAAAAGGAGCCACGCTGGCGATCCGCGTGGGTGCGATCCGACGGCCCAGATCAATCACGCGATCGGACGGCCCAGATTCAATCGCACGGACGGCCCAGATTCAATCAAAAACGAACGGCCCAGATTAAAAGAAAATGAACGGCTGTGATCAAAAGGCAAGGGGTTATAAATAGAACCTCCACACCAGACCACAAACCCTAGCCGCCAGCCGCTCGCCGGAGAAGACGAACCAGAGGCCGACCGCCGCCACCCGCCGCCACTCGCCGCCGCACCGGGGAAATTTCCGACCGCCGATCGAGGTAAATTTCATACCCCCGACTTGTTTTTCCCCACTGATTCCTCCTATGGCCAAATCGAAGCCGAAATCCCGGCCAAACGGCCGGAATACGCGGCCGAAGCCCAGCGGCACCGCCGCGCCCCCTCTCGGTTTTTGCCTCCGACGAGGCCCTTCCCGGCCTCCGTTCGATGCAATTTTTATATCACCGTGATCACCATTCTTTTCTCTACAGGTTGACCGAAGCCAAATCACCAAAACACAAACTTCGCCGGAGAGTCGCCGTACCCGAGAGCGCCGCCGCCGGTAAGCTCCGTTTTTCCGTGATTTTTTGGCCCCCCGAGGGCCCTAGGGTTGTTTTCTGACAAGGACCAATGCGAGTGTGGCCGAATTCGGCCAAAAACGGCCGAAAACAGTCAACCCGAGGCGACTCGCCGCTGCCAGCGGCGGCGCCGTCGCCGGAGCACGGCGGAGCCGCCGTGCCGGAGTTGCGATTTGGGCCGAAAGAGGCCCTGGGCCTAATTTGGATTTTTTTTGGAACCCGTGCAGGTACTGTGAGCGTGTTTCAGTTCCCCGGGAAAAATTCAGGGGAAAATTAGGGACAGCCTGCAGGCGCACTGTGAATCGTATTCGGATCCCGAAAACAAGTAAGGACCCCTCACCCTATTTCCTATCACGGTATTAAAGTTCAAAATGATAAAACGGTATTTCTTGAATTAACGCATGTGTGAAATTGCTTAAGGTTGCTAATGGAGCCCGAGTCTAGTGTGATTGATGATTTACTGTTATTTGGCCTGTTTTACACTGTTTTACAGCTTTAAATGCATTATGGGGTTTGATGTGTTCATTTTATAGTTTCGAATGCATATATTACTGTTTTATTAATTATGGGTTGAATGACTGAAGAATTGATACTGTATGTTGTCTGTTCGGCATGAATTACGATTTGCTTGTTTAAATGTGAATTGATGATGCTTATTGAGGAAAAGGGAAATGAAACATTGTATAGACTGATAATTGTATGATGGGGTCAGCCTGACTAGATATCCTGGGAGATGGTGGACGGACCGGGTCCATAGGGAACCCTACCGGGATTGTGGTCTCACATGCCGGACGGGGTATGGAGATCTTATGGTTTTGGCGCCCATACCGGACGGGGTATGGGGACGGCCCGTTTCACCCTCATACCGGACGGGGTATTGAGGTTTATGGTTTTGGCGCCCATACCGGACGGGGTATGGGGACGGCCCTGGAAACTGATTATGAATGTTAAAGGTTAACGGGTAGCGGAACTCCTATGGACCCCCACGGATACTAGTAGGCTGGTAAATGAGAAAAAGATATGTTGTACAATGATTGAATTACAAGAGGCGTGATAAGTGTTATGTTTTACAGCTTAGATTATTCAATGATTATGATGATGTTATTGTTTTTCTCATATTGTTTTCATAAATTCCACCAAGGTAAGTGGATGGTAAAAGTTTTATTATTGATAAAAGGTTTTATTGTAAATTATGCTCCATTGGTCTTTTGTGTTTTTCTACCCACCTTTACCTCCGTGACGGTGAGATATCGTGATGTTCTTACTGGGCTAGTGTAGCTCACTCCTTATTTAACCATTTCAGATCAGGAAGACATGGTTCCCGAGCCCGTTCCGCAGGAGGATGACGAAGGGGATACCTAGAGACTCTGTAGTCATACTCATAGTTTTATTTTCGAGTTTCTCTCTTAGTTAGTTTAATCTTTTATATTTTAAGTACGTTTCTGGTTTTTCGTGTAAGGGATGTTAACTGAAATTTTGATCTCGCTTCCGCATTTGATATATTTAAATACTCATTTCATTTTAATATTTACGGGGCCGTTACACACCTGCCGGTTCTATAACACTATAGATGTTACTTTTTTTTATGCCACTCTCGATATTCAGGGAGAGACATCTGGTACTCAAGAATATCAATTGTTTGATATGAACATACCTCCATTACATATTCCATTAACAACATTAGAAAAAGAACCTGTCTCTCAAACTACCAAAGAATCTGAACCTGAACCTATCACAGAGATTAATAGCACGTTACCTGCAGTAAGTAAGTTGCGTGTCGATATCAGGAGGAACAAAACTCAAAGTAAAGATAAAGTACCTGAATCAACTATGCACTGTTATAATTCAACTCTTGGACCAAGCACCCAGAATAACACAGGTAATGAGATCTCTGACTCAATTGATGATATTAGTTTACCTATCGCTTTACGAAAAGGTGTTCGCTTTTATACAATGTATCCCATATAGGATTATGTCTCATATGACAAATTATCTTCAAAATATCAGCCTCTTATGAGTAAGTTTGACAGTATCCCTTTAGAACCGAGAACGGTTCATGAAGCTCTCAAAATTTCTAAGTGGAATGCTGCTATTCAAGAAGAAATTTCAGTTCTTGAGAAAAACAGAACATGGGAGTTATCTGATCTACCTTCAGGAAAAACTCTAACAGGATACAAGTGGATCTTCACCACTAAATACAATCCTAATGGTAGTGTGAATCGCTACAAAGCACGACTTGTTGTTAAAAGGTTCACCCAGTCATATGGAATCGATTATCAAGAGACGTTTGCTCCAGTTGCCAAGCATAACACAATACGGGTACTATTCTCTTTAGCCTCTAATCTTGATTGACCTTTTTTCCAGCTTGATGTGAAGAATGCTTTTTTTAATAGTGATTTAGAACAAGAAGTATATATGGAAGTCCCGCCTGAACTCGAAATAAATACACAAAAAGTATGCAAATTTAAAAAGGCACTGTATGGTCTCAAACAGTCACCAAAGACATGGTTTAACAGATTCACTAGGGTAGTGAATCATATGGGATATGAACAATGTCAATATGATCACACTCTATTCATCAAGTACTATATCACAGGAAAAGAGAGCTGTACTAATCGTTTATGTCGATGACATTATACTAAGAGGTGAGTATAATGAGGTTATCATAATGAAGAAATCTAGAAATTGAAAGACTTTCTAGCCAAAGAATTTGAAATCAAAGACCTTGAAATACTTAAGTATTTTTTTGGAATGGAAATCACTCGATCCAAAAAGAGAATTTCTATATCTTAGCAGAAATACATCTTAGATCTTTTGAATGAGATGGATATGCTTGTTTGTAAACCTGCAGAGACTCCTATAGAATCAAATGCTAAACTTGGCTCCAAAACTGATAACAAATCTGTTGAGAAAGAGATTTATTAGTGACTTTTTGGAAAATTCATATACTTGGCTCACACGAGACCTGACATCTACTTTGCAGTAAGCACTGTGAATCAATTCATGTCTTAACCTACTGAGGAGCATATGAGTGCTGTCTATCGCATCTTGAGGTACCTAAAGATGAAACCTAGATAAGGATTATTTTTTTAGAAGATTATGGTCAGGGATATTGAAATCTACACTGATGCTGATTGGGCTTGTTCTATAACTGATGAGAGATTTACATCTGGTTACTGTTCTTATGTATGGGGCAATCTAGTCATTTGGCGAAATAAGAAACAAACTGTTATATCAAAAAGCAATGCTGAAGCTGAATTATGATATCGCCCATGGAATATGTGAAGGAGTATGGTTGAAAAAGATTTTACTTGAACTAAGGTTCTCAACTCCCACTACTATGAAGATTTGGTGTGACAATCTATTAACTATAAGTATGACCAAAAATCCTGTGCACCACGACATAATTAAACATGTGAAAATTGATCGACACTTCATCAGGGAAAAAATTGAAAGTAAGGATATATCACTACAATACATCCCAATAAGTCAACAAACTGTAGACGTTCTCACAAAAGCACTACCAAAAAGAGAATTTAATAATCTTGTATCCAATGTAGGATTACTTAACATTTATGTATCCTAAATTAAGGGGAAGTGTAGAAATGTAAATACAATAGGGGGTAAATTAGTATTTTACTAGATTGTTATGACAGTTGAGAAATGTCCACTATCATTGCATCCCATTAGGTTGTTAGAATGTTTTCCATAACCTCTTTTGTTTGTTCTGGCCGAATGCTTATAAATTGACATTTTTGTGCCCAATAATAATAATAGAAGATTCTTCTCTTCTCCCAAACTTTCAATCTTCCTCACATGTAATGCTGCCATCAGAATTCTCTTGGTGCAGAAAATCCACTTACATCAAGTGACACTTTAGGAGCATGATATATTAACTCCATGTCCTATAGTCAACTAGGGTGTTAAACTCTTTAAGTAATGTGAGAGATTGATTAGGAGAGAAAAGGTCGGTGTTTCCGACATGATTAATTTTGTTAAAGTTGCATCTTCACCAACCTGGATTTCCTATGGTCCTTCATGGTTTGAGTAGAGAGACAAATTTTTGCGGTTTTTGGCTAGATGATGAGTGGCAAGTCTTAAATAATAAATTAAATTGATATTCCAAGACCGTAGGTTGATTGGAAAGGTCAAACATGTCGCAAACTCACCAAGTTAAAAGCATGGATCAAGTACAAGCCTATCAAATCCTATGCATATTAATTTTTTAATAAAAATAGAGCAGTCAGAATTCGGTTAATAACCATTTTGAATAGTAAACTAAACTTAGTATTTTAAAAACTTAAACTGATAGGAAAAAGATTCAATTTAACTATTTATACTCTAATATTAATTTCTTAAAAGTTAAGACTCATTTAATTGTAGAATATTAGATTATTGTTTGCCATAACAACATTTGCAGGGCCACCTATCAACTTTGTGGGCTGAAGATAAGTACTGACAAGTTTGGAATCTTAAGTGATAAATGACAATCTCCTTGAGAGAGGTAATACAAGACTTCATGGCCATAGATTTTTTTCAAGTTTGCTCCTATCATTTTGAGAGGTTGCTGTGGGAATGAGAGGCATGAGAATCTCCAAGACTAATGCAGTGATTGCATGTAAGAGGTTGATCTTGTCTGTACCAAATAATAATATTTGGATCAACATTTGTTTCATCTTTGAAAATAGTTTTGGGAGGAGAGGAAGTGGTGCCATCCAACAAACCCATAGGACCATAGTCAATCAAAAGAGAACTAAGTTTTGCTTGCTAAGGAGCGAAATCGGTGATGGTCGAAGGGAAGTTGTTGTAACAATGTTTATTGTAATGAGATTTTGGTTTAGTTTTACAGAGTACGGGAAGGAGATATTGGGTTGAGGAATAACTTCAGAGATGAAATTTTCCATTTAAACAGAAAAGGATCTGAAGCTTGTTAGGCTTGTTGTTGCTCTCATACCATAAGGGGGTAGTTTGAATGGAAGAACATTGTAGGCAGGAAGTTATATTCATATTGATATTGATTAGGTATATATATACAATTATTCAACAGTATAGGTGCTTTGAATTCATGATATTCTATATTCTTAGATCAGAACATTTTAAACATATTGACGTGAGATAACTTGTATTATGTTTAGGCATCATATGAGTTTTTTCTTGATGTCTTATCACTTCTATTATGAAAAAAAAAAAACTTTATCTTTTTCTCATGGGACTATGCTTCAAATATTACTTTTTCTTGTGTCAATGTCAATCTTACAAGAAAGAAATATTTTCAGGCAAGGTTGAACAAAGCAAAGCTACTAGAAGCGATGGCTGTTTTCTTTGACAGGTGATTCCTTAGCTTTTCCATATTACCAATATAATTTTACTGTTATAATGCATCTTTGACCACCTATGCAGATCAAGTAGATCTAATGGCGATGAAAACCATGGACCTGGAGAAGTAGTTCGACGATGTGATATTTGCCATGAATCAGATATGGTGCTTAGGAAAAACCGGGTAAATTACTTATAGATTAACTTTGCTGCTAGCCATTCATTTTACCTACAGAGACTTAGCCTTCTTCTTGTTGAAGCAATTTGTTGTTAGTCTGATTTCATTAAGACCAAGTCTTATGGTGTCTTGCAAGCAGCAAACTTTTATTGTTTTCTCAAGAACTACTGTACCTTGGCAGGATGGTCATTTTATGGTTGGATGCTTGGGTTTTCCACAGGTCTGTCTACTTTTCTTATTCACTATCGCACACCCAAAGTTAATTTTCTTGTAATTCATAAGATTGTTTTTTCCCCAGAAAGATATTATTCATGTCATTCTATTATTCTTACTCCTGTGGTGATTATTGATGATGATAAGTCTGCATGCCAGAAAACTGTTAATTGGTTCTGTACCAAGGAAAACAAATAGATCGTAGGATAATTTCTCTCTTTGAATTCCTTATCTCCTTGAATATGGGGCTTTTTTCCTAGTTGATTTTGGACTTTATTGCATCAGTGTTATCAATATTTTTCTTCTCCTTAATTTATTATATTTTCATGGGTATGTTTGTGACTGTGATAGTTTCCACTCACTTGAGGTCACTTTGGCTTCGATTATATTACATATTTTATTAAGCTTTCAGTGTAGGAATGCAGTCTGGCTGCCTGGACCTGTATCAGAAGCTGCTGTCACAGCAAATCCTTGTAGTTCCTGCACTCCAGGTTCCTGCTTACAATCTCTATTACTTCTATAATAAGCGAAAACTCTGCCTCAAATTTTCCTGTTGTTGGCATGGTAATAAGCCCAAGAGAGATTTTCATCACTTTCTACTTTTTCCAAGGAGGTTAAACTAGTTGATCAAAGATGGAATTATTTCATTTATAATCTAAATATATTTGGTCTTTGTAATATAGCAGAGTAGCACGCCCTTGGCACTTCGCCCATTTTCCATCTTTTTATAAGAAAGATATATATATATATATTGGGAAGCTGATCAGTAAAGCCATCTGTTGTCTTTTGTGACAGTAATCTGATACACTTGAGGCATATCCATTGTCAATATGCATGTCTTACTGTACACAAAATGGTTACTTTAGCTTTATTGAAATTGTCTCATTGGCCATGCTATTATTTTCTCATGCTTATCTTGGAGTATGGTTTTTTTTCTGGGTTTGAAAATAATTTTTTAATTACTTATGTAATTTTTAATAGGTCCCATTTACATGATTCAATTTAAGTTCCGCCAGGTTGAAATCCCACCAGGTTTCGACATACACCATTTAGGTATGTGGAGCTTGTTCATTTTGCCTCAGAGTGTATTTAACTAATCAGTTTGCATTTAAGAGAATGTTTATTTAGATTTCATGTCAGTCATCTCCCACTCTCCCTTCTCTCTTCCTGCACCTTCTCTGCTCAGCTCAACTGCTGAGATTATACATCTTTGGACTATATTATATTAGGCCAATAAGGGCATTGAACTCATTGTAACTTTTGTTTTTTGTTTTCTTTTTAATACTTCATGCCTGTTTGCCCTTTGCTTTCTAAAGCTCCTTTAACTTTGCTTGGATCACTATCCATACATTTATTTCTCGGTGCACAAAACCTAACTGTTTGTTGTTTTAGACAATTCTGCTCATCATGTCCCCAAGTGACTGGATTCTCACCATGCATGTGTTGCTTGAATATTCATGTAACCTACTACCTTGTTTTCATCTGATCGTCTACACACATGTTCACCAGTACAGAGTCTTTCCCACCGGACATGCTTATTTAAGAGGATTTTCCTTTAAAAATTTATTTTGAGTATTCAACTTGCTATTATTGAAATTTCTTGCATATTTTTCATCAGGTTGCATTGGTGGCTGTGATGATACTCTCAGACAGTTGATAGAAATATGTGGAACTGGTTCCCGAATGACAGGTCTGTAGGTAGTTTTTGCGGCAATATATATATATATATGTATATATATATTATATATGGAATTGGATTGCATTGAAGCTATGCTCTAGTATTCTTCCTCTCTGTTATAACATTAAGCTACAATTGTCTCATATTTTCATGGGGGGACTTTTTTCATTCTTTAAAATTTTTTGCCTGCTATTGGACAAGCTCTCTCTGTTGGCTCCAAGTTCGTGTGCACCAATCTCTGACTAGATGCCTTTTTGCTGTTCAGCTAGAAGCCAAGGTTCTACTCCATCCAACAATCTACAACAAAGCAACATGAGGCAAGTGGCTTGCATGTACTGTCAGCAAAGAGGGCATCCTTCAAGTGATTGCCCTTCACACCAATCAGGCTCAGGAAGTGCTTTCTCCTATCAAATGAACCAAGAAAGCAGTATGATTCAAACTTTTCTTCTCATCATTTTGTGCATGTATGTGTGCACATATATGTGAATCCATTTGGTTGGTCAAGTTGGCAGATGTAGGAAGTTATAAATGCGGGCAAAATGGGCAGACTGAAATACGTCTGTGACAATTATTAACTGGATGTTCCCATGAGATTAAAATTTTCGAAGGTGTTTGATTGACTTTTTTTTTGGGTCAAACCAGCTTATGAGTTGGTTAAAAAAAAAAGCTATAGTGGTCTTGTTTTGTCATTATAGTTTATAAGCCAGCGGTTTATAAGGAGAAAAAAAGGCTAAAAAAACTACTTTTTTTGGCATGCAACCATGCAGGGTTATTCCCTGTTATCAATTAGGGTTTGTACCAATTAATGCCGGAGATATAATCCTGAGGATAGTTTAGAAATAAGGAAAATTTAAGCAAGAAACAGAAAAGTATTGGATTGGATGATATTAGAAATCAAGATGAAGAACCATAGGGAAGATATAATGAACTAGATAGATTTGACAAAATAATAAGAACAAGAACGGACATAAAGAAGTACCAGAGAGTAAAATTCTGGCAAAGAAGTACTTATTTCGTCATCATCTCTGCTACTTATTGGTAGTTATTAGACTTTGCATGTGCATTAGCTACAACTAATAAAGAAAACATTAAAAAAGATTAAAGGGGAAATTAGAGGCTTTTATTACTTAAGGTCTACCTAAATATTCTAAGCCTCCAATAAACCTTTTGAAAAATTTATCAAATTAAGATCTTCTTATTCTGCATCATTCCCCTGGATAGAAGCGTACAAATGGGAATCTCCAGTGCTCGAATGGAATCTGTAAGGGCTCAGGCTGTTGAGGTCAAAAGGTGATGACAAGGAAGAAGTAAGACTTCCAACATTGTTTTCTTTAAAGCAAACATTCCCTAATTTCTTGAGCCTATAAAGAGATGACTAGAAACAGGCATTTGAGATTTAAGGCACCTTAAAGCCAACACCTTTTTGAATCATGGAGTCCCTGTGCTTCGGCAAATTGGCCTGGCAAAAATGGCTGTTAACCCAAAAGCTCTATTGTTAAGGTTTTCATTCTTACTCTTCTTTTGAAAATAGAGAAGGCTAGCCTTCTTCCATTCAGTTTTTGATGAGTGGAGCAACAATGGCAAAAGACCTATCTCGCTAGGGACTTGAGCGCTGGCCCTCTCTTCTTGCACCGGAACTCGGAAAACAACCAGCATTTGCAGCAAGGGCATTGGACAACAACCTCAACCACCTCCGAGCCATTAGGGAAACACAAGGTTCCTTCCAAGACAGTATCTTGCTTCACTTGTTGAGTCTCTTCATCTTTAAACAAGAATAATCTGTAAGCACCTTAACTTTTCCTTCCTCTAGACTTAAGTGAAAAAATATGAGTTCACTCGCTATAGAATCCTCCATCCCCATCTGCTTTGAGGTCTTTAGCGATTAGCAGTCTCCAAGAGCTCCCTTCACTCTTCTCCTTAAGAAACAACCTCTATTGTTCTGCCTAGTCTAATGGAGATAGCGCAGTGTTCTCTTTTTATAGAAAAAAAAATAAGGGTAAGAAAAACTAAAATGCAATGTCGGAGGACAAGATATCTTCCTAGAGCCTTCTAGGATACGAACTCTGAGGCAGAATCACATCTGAACCCAACAAACATCAGTGTTCTATTGCTTGAAAGTTTCTGTGTAACACATAAATAGATATTTCAGTAAATAGCTTGTGGGCCGTAGCCACAAGGAAGCTAGAGATGTTATGTCCTCCCATAGAACTTTAGTCAAACATCAGTTTACTATTGCTTGAGAGTTTCTGTATAACACATAAATAGATATTTCAGTAAATAGCTTGTGGGCCTTAGCCACAAGGAGGCTAGAGATGTTTGTCCTCCCACAGAACTTGAGTCAAAAGGGTAAGATTTTCAAAAATCCTATTATTCCTTTCCAAACATAACACCAACAAACCTATAAACAAAGTAGCCATGCATAGAATTTTGGCTTCTTTTGTCATCCCCTCTCACATATTGGAACTCATGACACAGTCTAAAGAGGGAGGGACAACCTACCTCAAATGTATCAAACAACCTTGTCCATCACTCCCATACATCTTCAAGCTGGAGAAATAAAGGGTTGAGTCTCCAGCTTTGGATGATACATATGACATAACACAGAAATCTGGTAAAAGAGTATGACTAGATCCGCAAATTTGTAGCAATTCACTTATGTTGAACTTGTTGAGGACAACGGTCCAGGCAAACACCTTAGCTTTCGGAGGAACTTACTTTTCAAAATGCATTGATGAAAGGAAAACGGTAGCAGTTAGGGATGTGTGAGTATATGGTCAGAGAAGGATTTACATGCGTACAATCCTGAGGAATCTAAGATCCAACTCCTGCTATCAGGTTCTTGTGAATAATGAACAGTCTCTACAAGCTTAATAAGGTCAACATATCACTGGTCCCTTGACCGTTAAGGTTTCTAAAAAAGTAAAAATTCCAGGGTGCAGTCCATTCTTTGTGACAAAGAAAGTGAGAGTTAAGGGCATTATGGCTTGAGGGAATATTATAAAGATGAGAAAAAAAAGCAATCTACATTGCTAGGAACTCGTTTCCATGATATGTGACCTCTAATTTAGAAGAACTCACATAATGATTTAAAAAATATCTAATTTTTTGGTTGAAGAGGTAAAAAGGTCTTGCTTAACTCCATTTTCAATGTGCTTGAGAATATTCTGAATCTGACATCCTAATCCTGCATCAGAAGATTTTTCTTAATCATTGGGAATTTCTGGGGCAAGGAGAAAACATTTGAAAAAAGAAGGATCGATAAGCCAGACTGGTGGCTTGAAAATTGAGGTTGAGATGTTTTTCTTACTCTAGACTCTAATACTGCAATTTAATCCTCAAAACCCTTATTTTATTATAAGTTTTGTATTCAAGGATTCCATTAAATTAATTTAGTTGGACATCCTAAAATACATGGGTGATTCATCATTATTTTAGGAAGACTATCTATGAACAAAAATTACAAAAATTCTCTCATCGGTTGAGTGCCAACCAATTCTTTAGTTGCTATTGATTCCTGTTTTGTGGATTGGGATTTTGTTTGCCTTTCAATTAAATATCCTGAACTATATTTTGCTGTACCATATCAGATCCAACTGGAACTTATAAGATTAAAGTGAACAGAACAACTAAGTCTGACATATAACAAGTTCTTACAATGAAATTATCCAAAATCAATTATAGGTGCCACCACACCCAGTAAGATTGAGATAAGAACTTTCTACAGGTTGGATCTTCTATATGTTCAGCTTTAAAAGGGCTTCATAGACCTGCACTTATTTATAGGGAAAAACTAGGGCAAAGTTTTACCTAAAAATGTCACCTGAGAAACAGGTCTTGTTCATGAAGAGTGATAGGTTGCTTCTAGAAGTTTATGTGAATGCAGATTATGTAAACTCAGTGGTAGACAAAAGATCTATCATAGGCTACTATACCTTCCTTGCGGATAACCTAGTTACCTAAAGAATTAAGAAGCAAACTATTAATTATTAGATTAAGTGCAGAATCAAAATTTTGAGTAATGGCCCAA
Source organism: Carica papaya (assembly GCF_054855325.1). NCBI lineage: Eukaryota > Viridiplantae > Streptophyta > Magnoliopsida > Brassicales > Caricaceae > Carica > Carica papaya. The sequence continues at coordinate 4,773,504 of NC_142314.1, forward strand.
CAAATATGTGAACAACTATAGATATTTCTAGAAGATGTAAGAATCAAGCGGGAAGCCTTATGCGTTTATATTGTAATAGCAAGTCAATCATAGTTCTTGCACAAAATTCAAGACAATATGACCGGATCAAGTATATCGAGGTTGACAAATTCTTTATCAAAGAGAAACTTAATAGTGGGCTAATATGTACTCCATACATGCCCACCAGTTCATAAATAATATATTTGTTCATTAAAGACTTGAATAGTCCAATTTCCTAAAAGTTGGGGATGAATAATATCTATTTTTCAACTTGAGAGTAAGTGTTAAAAAGAATATATTTATATAAATTAGGTTAAAGAATGTTGGAGTAAAATATACTCTATGTAATTAATTGTTTATTTTCTTTTCTATTCTAAACAATTTGTCTATGTAAGATCATAATATTTAATGAAATACACAATCAACAGTTCTTAATAATTTAATGAGGTGAGTTAAGTGGTACTGAACTTTCATTCTTTTAACCACAAATACAGGTCCTTTTGCTTTTTTCTTTTTTACTTTTAACACTGGAAGGTTCTTTATATTCTAGGCAGAGAATGGTCTTGATACCTGTAACCTTTTCTTCCGACAAAAAATTATAAAGATGTAACATGTTATATGCTACTGACTTTTGTTGGCCACTGAATAATGAATTTACGAGTTGTTTGCAACCACTAAAGGTTTAACTGATGCATTCTCTTTTTGATGGTTTTAATTAAGCAGGAGAATCTTCAATACCATGTAGCACATGCGGAACACCATGTGTTTTACGGACTGCTAACACGGCAAATAACAGGGGAAGAAAGTTTTACTCATGTCCATCTCAAGAATGCAACTTCTTTGTGTAAGATCATTGACCTAACTTTATTATTTGAGTTGTCCTACGGGCGGAATAGGTAGCAATGGATGCAGAAGTGAAATATATCATCTTGATATTGTAATAATGAAAAGAAGGATTCTTTTTGTCCAAACATCTACCTGAATTTATTTGTACATACTATTGGCTATATTACAGATGGGAGGATAGCCTTGGTGATGATGCGGGAGGAAGAAGTGTTCCACGTGCAAATGGAAGTAGGTCGGCATCTAATCCTGGCAGGAGAGGTGGCCGTGGCAGAGGTGGCCAGGGTCGGGGACATGGCCCTGACATGATGTTTGTGTCAGCCACTGGAGATCCTATATCCGGTAGAAGGTGTTTTGCCTGCGGTGATCCTTCACATTTTGCCAATGCCTGCCCAACTCGTGGTGCCTGAGTTGCATCAGTTGATTAAGAAGCTCTAATGTTGAACAGACAAGCTTAGCATCCAATACTTCGGTATTGATTTCAGTAAATATTTTTGTAAATTACTACTAAATACTGAGAGACTGTCTTTTTCTTTTCTGGCTATATATATATATATTCATTTGACTGTAGATTAGACGTATGACATACCTCTGAGTTTTGCATATCCATCAGCTTAATTAGTAAAACTATTTGTTATGTACCAAAATTAAATCCTGCTAACACTTATGAAAGTAAAGGGCGATTGATATTGTCTCCTAGTGTATAGCGCATAAGCATGAAAGTCTTTGTATGGACTTGAAAAGAAAAACTCTTAGGGAAATACTTTGTGATTAGGGATTCAGGCCCAAGCCCCACATGGAAAAAAGGGTGGGATCCACGACCACCTAATCAGGTAGCAGGAACACATGATTGAAACAAACAGCAAGTGGGTGAAAGCCCGTATAGTCCACAGATCTGCACCAGCGTCAGGCAGAATGTGGGCACATGGCACATGATTTTAATATAAATGCCAGGAACATGAGTTCTTGGTTCTTCCAATATATGCGGTCGCTTACATTTATTCCTTACCTTCATGTTCTGTTTAGAACATGCTTTGCCTTCTTGTTTCCTTGCGGGTGTACATACACAATTAGAATATCTTGACCACAAGTCCATAACTCCGCCTGCTCAGCCCTTTCTACATGTATCACTTTCTTTTTGGTTGTAATAACAGTTCCAAATTTAAACAGTTAAACTTGTTTGGTCAAACTCAAACTACTTCTTTTCTTTATATGATTCAAATGCTAATTTCCTTTTGTGGTTTCAGTTCAATGGATGATTATATGGGGTTTAATCGTTCTCCCAATATATTCTTTTTATGCTTGAGTTTATGTGCATCTTTTTTTGGGGGGGGGGAGAAAGCAAGCATCAAAGTAATTCTATCTTTTAGTAACTACCTTTTTAGCCAGACTAAATACATTTAATTAATTAACACACACGTTGTAATATAATATTTTAATTAAAATTACGTAAGAATATATAAAAATACACCCAATATATATAACCTAACTCGAACCAGTGTCATTTTGTTGGAGAGTAATCATTTATCTAAATATTTTAGTAGTTGAATTATTTAATAGCCAATGGATCGATTCTTTTCTTTGTATGGTGGAAGGACAGATCACGGGGACAAGGTGCATGATACATTAATATTCTATTCAAATTTGGAACTGTCAAAACGTGCTCGCAATGCAAACCTCCAAAATTTTATAAATGACCAGTCTTACTCAATATCATTACCCAATTGACTTCTCCTAATTACATGCCATAACATGAAAATTTAATTTCAATCTATATGTTAGAAATTATTTATAAGTTTAAGCAAGAAAGAGGAAAAAATAAGTTCACACTCTTAATTTTTTATTTATTTTTTGAATTATAATGTTTTTTTATTTATTTAGAAATTATAAAGAAACATAGTTTATTTCTTGACATATTTTTAACACAAGAACAATCAACCCATATTGTTGAATCGTGCATGAACTAAAATTAAAATTAAAAAAAAAAAAAAAATCTGTGGGAGGACCCAACGAGGACCATAATCTTAGTCTAAGCGCGATTCAGAGAAGCGTAGCCCATAAAATCCATTGAAGAATTAGATTATGTGACCGATCCAAAAACGCAAAACTCCCAAAAATTTAGATGACAAAAAAGAACATGAAACGACAGTCTCACCTTATCATACGATTAATTATTTTAATTTTGATTTTTAAAAAATTATCATTGCCACGGTGGCAGGCGAGGTCGTGGTGGGTCCTACTTCCACGTTGAGAATGTGGGACCCATCAGCCATCCCCACCGTTGATCGTCTAATCGCGGGACTTTTTTTTTTGTGTATTAATATTTTTCTTCCGTTCATCATTTCTGACAATGAAATATGAAAATACGTTTTATTAAAGGTATAATTTTGACCTCCCGATTGCCTCAATAGTCATATCCATCATGTGCAATATTTTTAAATGTATAAAACTCATTTAAAAAGTATGAATTTAATTTTACATATCTAAATCACTAATTATTATTCTTTTACCCCCTCAAAAAAAAAAAATTTGTTATTATCAATTTTATTAAGTTTTTGGTAAACACATCTTAATTTCTATACAATATGATGATTAAACTATATGATATAATTAGGGCATACGTGGTCAATTCCCTAACATACATAAATTTGGAAGAATCATATTATTTGTGACATAATATCTGAAGCTCCATTCATTATTTTCTGTCAACCATCATCTACCTCTTTCACTTTAATATAAGAAGTTTATATCACTTGAAAGCTTATTGTATTTTTGTTGGTTCTTTTTCTTTATCAAACACTTAAAAAAAAAACATGATTTATTAATTTCAAAATAAATGCTACATAAATAATAGAAAAATGACATATGATCAGTCATCCCTAGTTAATAAGAAATATACCATTTATTAAATACAGCTAATTATGAAAATAATAATAATAACTAATTAATGTTGCTTTATTAAGTAGTAATAATATAGCATTATTGTTTTCATTATTAGTTAAAAAATGTGAATCGCATGGATTAAATTGCTTAATGTATGGATTTAAATAGCACTTTTTTTTTATATTTTATTTTTTTTAAAAAAATAGAATGAAGTTTTAATTTCGGACTAAAATAAATAAATAAATTATAAATTTTTAAAACTACGATATAAAAATTCTTAAAATTATTCTAGATCTTTCTTATATTATCGATAACCAAATCAAATCATACGAATTATGATTGTATGAAAATATTATAATTATATATTAGTTATACGATTTTTGCTAGACAACATATACTCAAAGTAAATTACTCCGTGCCTTACTACCATTTCCACATTTTTTTTATGTTTATATAGAATAACAAATCGTGTATAATATTTATCCAACTCATTATATTATTATATAATGACGATGACGACAATAACAAAGTTGAATAATTAAAATTAAAAAAAATATATTATAATATAGATTAATTATTCCCTTACATAACAATTTACTACATATTGTCTTATATAACATTATAAATGATTTTTTTTAAGAAAGTGTTAAATCACAATATATTCTTAGTATTAATAGCTAAGTGTGTGTGTGTATATATATATATATATATTTTTTTTAAATTTTCAGTGAAGTTCAAATTTGCATCATTTATACAAAATTAAGGACTCTAAATATCATACCAAATACATATAATTTAATGAGTGTACTACTAGATAATTTGTGATTACATTATCAATCAGATACTCAAAATTGTCCTTTGTTTCTTTACTTGGCTGATTACACACTAACAGTCTCTCCAAAAAAAAAGAAAAACATTATTGGAAAATGAAAAGTAGGGGCGCCCATGGTAATGCTGTAAGCGCAACCGCACACAATCATTTCTCCTTTCCCTGGTTTTATTATCCGCTAGATCTGCTTCTGTCCGTTTCAGACCCCGTCAATCATTTGGTCCACATTTCATCCAGTTCTCTAGACCTGGGCCCCGCTCGATCAACGGTTCAGATTTCTCAATATGAAAGCACCGTAACATATCTTTTTTGAGACAGTTTAAGTGTGAAATTACCTTATTGACCCCAACCATTCTCCTCTATTTCCCGTTTCCCAATGCACTCGCCCACGCACAGAGAAAGAGTAGGAGACATCGAATCAGTGAGCAGCACAAAAGCGAAGCAAATATTTCAGAGAGAGAGAGAGAGGATAAAGAAAGGTAACGAGACGACGGCGTTTTGGGGAGATGCCGTTGATCGGAGATTGTACTGACGCCGGAGAAGGTGGCGGCGGGAATGTGGTGGTAGTAGGGGTGAAGTTCGATACACAGAGCAGGGAGTTCCTGACGTGGGCTCTAGTGAAGGTGGCTCGTCCTGGTGATCGTGTCATTGCGCTTCACGTTCTTGACTCCGCTTCTGGTACTCTTTCTCTCTCTCTCTCTCTCTCTCTATATATATATATATATATCTATCTGTCTGTACAGTGTGAAATTTGTTTTCCATTTTCGTTTTTGGTCTTTGTTTTGATTTTCGTTTGGGTTGAATTTTGTAGAGAGTACAGCTTCGCTTCTTTCTCTTGTGAAGAGCTTTGATGCTATGCTCGGTGTTTATGAAGGTTTCTGCAACTTAAAACAGGTTATGAATTTGTTTATATTTGTGGAAAATTATAATAATTAAGTACCTTAGTACTTCTCCTATGAAGCTTATCTCCTTCTGCTGTTTTTTTGGAGTTGCGAAGAAATCACTCAAAAATATGAAAGTTCAAGACTACTGCATCTCAATTCCAGTCTTTCTTTCCAAGACTCATTTGGAAACTTAATTTTGCATATACAGAGTTCTATTTTGGTGCAGAAAAAATAATTTTTTTACTTTTCGTCATTTCCAGCTATCAACATGGTCATGATTCTATCTGTTGTCCTTTATTTACTTTTTTTCCGGAATTTTGGGATGTTCATCAGTTGTGATTAGGAGTTCTGAGCCTAATAGGTGAATTGTTCAGGTCGATTTGAAGTTAAAAGTATGTAGAGGTACCTCAGTAAAGAAGATTCTGGTGAGGGAAGCGAAAGCGAGCGATGCAGCAACGATAGTTGTGGGGACTTCGAGAACACGTCATAGAATCCGTTCATCTACCTCAGTAGCAAAGTTCTGCGCAAGGAAGTTGCCCAAGCAATTTTCAATTTTTGCTGTTGATAACGGTAAAATCGTGTTCCAGAGGGAAGCGACTCTCAGGAAAATTGATTGTCCGCAAGGTTGTTGATTTTTTCTCGCCATCTGGGTTCCATTTTATTTATTTCAGTCAAAAGAAGAGTGATAATGTGTGAGCATCTTTTTCGGGATTAGTGTCTATGATTTGGTATTGGGAGATTTTGGATTTTGATTTGAGAACTATGTTCATGTCTCAAGTTCTGTCTTGTGATCCCTGAGCAGATACTTCGAACAAAACTCTCATCAGCTTAGCTCGTGCGAAGAGCGTGAAAGCATCAAAATCTGCAGGGGAGGTGAACTTGGGAAGTACGGATTGCTCTAAGATAACCAGCTTGGAGTGTGGGGCGAAGAAGAACTGTGGTGCCCGTACTCAATCCTCAGTATTGCAAGATACTTTCAACAATGAGTTATGGAAAGAATTAAATGAAGAGTATGTGGACAATTCATTAGCTTTGGTGCCAGTTGAAACGAGGGAGGTTGATTTGGATTCAAGTTCCATTGTGGTAATGCAGTTGCCCACGTCAAAATCTCGTTGGCCTTTTATTCGCAGGGTATTTCTCCCTAAGCCACGAAAGTGGGAGAAATCATCTGCAAAGAAAATGTCTGTGGTTCAGTGGGTTTTGCAATTGCCTGGAAGGAATTCTACAGCATCAATCTATCCTGACCAGAAGCAAGGTCATTCTGATCAGAATGATGTCCATTCTTCCAGTTTGGATGGAGAGAATGGTGCCATAGTGCCATATGGTTGCGAGGCTCTCTACCCTCGACCTTCCCCTTGCAATGATTTTACTAAACTTCCAAAAGAGTTGGAGAGTCTATATGAGAGATATTCATCTACATGTAGACTTTTTTGTTATCAGGAACTTTTGTCTGCAACCTCTAACTTTGCTGGTGGTATATTTCTTTATTTCTTTATCGATTTGATCTGGAAATGTTTCTTAGTCTATCTTGATTCTGGTGTTTCTTTTAACAATTCTGTTCCTTTTTTTTTTCCAGAGAATATGATAGGTAGAGGTGGTAGTAGTTATGTTTACAGAGGCTGTCTCCCAGATGGCAAGGAACTGGCAGTGAAAATCTTGAAACCATCTGCGGATGTTCTGAAGGAGTTTGTGCTCGAAATTGATATCATAACAACTTTAAATCACAAGAATATAATTTCTCTTTTTGGCTTCTGTTTTGAGAATAACAATTTACTGTTGGTATATGACTTCTTCTCAAGGGGAAGCCTTGAAGAGAACCTTTATGGTATACAATTACTTGATGCTTACTTTTTTGGGTTTACATTGATTAAAATTATCTCTTCATTATGTTGTTCTCAAGTTTTAATGATTTTTTTTTTCTTAATAAGGTATTAAAAAGGAGACAAATGCATTTGGCTGGCCAGAGAGATATAAGGTGGCGATTGGTGTAGCTGAGGCGCTGGACTACCTACACAATGGTTGTGGTCAGTCTGTGATCCACAGGGATGTGAAGTCTTCAAACATTCTTCTGTCAGATGATTTTGAGCCACAGGTGTTGTATATTTAACAACTCTGTTTAATTATTTTTAGCTTTTAATAATCTTACTCCACTTTATTTTTACGTGTGATTACTTTTTTAAAGCATATTGTTTTTTTTCTAAAATCTCCTGCAACTGACTGATCCTTTCTGTTCCTTTTGCTCATTGTCCTTTGTTTTCTCTCAGCTCTCAGATTTTGGACTTGCTAGTTGGGCCTCACATTCTTCCTCTTCTATTACTTGCAATGACGTTGCAGGAACATTTGGGTGTGTAACTTTCTTTTTAGTTTCCTTAGTATTTAGTCACTCCAAGTATTGGTGCTAAGACTCTCTTCTGTTCCAGGTATTTGGCTCCCGAGTATTTTATGCATGGCAAAGTCAGTGACAAAATTGATGTTTATGCTTTTGGTGTTGTGCTTCTTGAGCTTCTCTCTGGTAGAAAGCCAATCAACAATGATAATCCAAAAGGTCAGGAGAGCCTCGTCATGTGGGTAAGTTTATATTTCATGTATTAGAGGCTTCCTTCTCTATATATTTCGAGGACAGTGGTTTTGTAACTTGCGGAAAAAATAATTTTGTTTTTCTTGTGATTTACAAGTATATCTTACATATCGTCAATAATACTATGCGGAGTAGAGGATACATAGTTTCTGATATGAGATAACTAAATTAACCTTTGTGATAGGCATATGATAGATTGTGTAAACCAGAAGTCGTTTTGTTTTCTTAGCCTTCCTTTTTTAGTTTTAAAAGATGTTGTTATGGTCCTTAATTTCCTAGCTTGATATGTAATTTTTATGTGGTTTGATGATGACATCCAGGCAAAGCCTCTCTTAAAGAATGGAAAAGTTTCTCAGTTGCTAGATCTGAGTTTAGGCAGTGGCTATAACAATGAACAGATTGAGAGAATGGTGTTGGCGGCAACACTTTGCATCAGTCGCTCACCCAGACTTCGGCCTCAAATTAACATTGTATTTGACCATGCTTTGTCAAGATTTATCTGTTTTTTTTTTTTTCCTTTTCTTTATGTTTGATCATGCTCCTGTGCTTTCGAATTTCTTGTAAACAGGTTCTAAAGCTTTTACAGGGTGATTTAGAAGTGACAAAGTGGGCAAGGCAGCAAGTTAGTGCATCTGATGAACTTGATAACACGGATGAGGAAGCCGTTCCAAGTAACATTCAGTCCCATCTCAATCTTGCACTGCTAGATTTAGAAGATGATTCACTTTCCATCAGTAGTAGCCCCGAGCAAAGTATCTCTATAGAGGATTACTTGCAAGGAAGATGGAGCCGCACATCAAGCTTTGACTAAAGATCATCTTTGGCTGACCTCAGCTTTGACTAAATATCAACGTTTGCCGACCTCAGAAGCTATCGGTGTTCACCTGTTTGGTAAATAGTATTAATGCCTTTCATTATTTGAGTTGAGTGAGTCAAATAGGTAAATGGGTCTTGGAAGAGAGGTGGATTTGCCCCCTCCTTGACTGGGTAAGTTAGTTGTGTTATAGTCCATTTTTCTCTAGGCTGTTTTTGTTATATCTAGTCCTTTTTCACTTTTTGGTTTTGAAAAATCTCAAACGCAACAGATATCTAATTGAGAAAAGTTGTTTAGGCCAGCTTAAATCATGTTGGCTTTTCAAATACAAAAGAAAGTGAGTATTAGTGATGACTTATTGTGCATTATGACATACATACCAGTCATTCTACTCTCGTGAATTTTCCCTACAGTTTTGGTGGGTACTAAATTCATGGTGAGAGTTGATAGATTGATCAGTTGAAGTCAGTTTCAATGGATGATGATCAAATTGATTTTAAATAGTTAGGATTTAATTCTGATTAAAAATAATAATAAAAGTAAATGAAAACATGATGATTTGTGGGCATAAAGTTAGGGATTTTTTTTTAGTGGTGTTAGGAAATCAAGCTTGGTGACCACTCCCACTTTTTTTTTTTCCTTCAATGTTTAGATTATAAAATTTATTGCTCTAGATATCCAAAAGGATTGCTTATAGTAACAAAAGTAAAAGAGGAGGAACTTCTTGGTTTTCATTGTAGTTTGAAAAGGAAATATAAAAACTTTATCTTTAGAACATTGCGAGACCTAAAAATTCGATCTCGAGTTGTCAATTACACAATAAATGAGTTACGTTATTTTTAGGTTAGATGTTCTTGACAAGAAGAAAGACATGGAAGCTAACTAATGTTTGACTGTAAAGAGTGGGTGTGACTGGGTCAGTTCTTGCTTCATTAATGATGTATTATGTATTGAATAACACAAAAATCAACTACTACGGCATTATTAATCACATCTAGATATTACCATATTAACGAATATAATTCCTTATGATTACTGTATACAAAAATTCCATGGAAGAAATCCCACATCGGAGAAATCAGCACAGTTTTTCATTCTTATCAAATCTATGTACTTACTTACATTAGCTATAAACTCACGAAATCTTTTGGTGTAATTTGTTCCTCAAGTTCGCGGTGAGGATTCCTTTCTTGGCAATTCATTTCGTACTCATCTCATCTTCTGATGGATTCTCTTTGCATCATGGCCTGAAAACTTGTGGACTTCGGCCATTTTAGGTACTGGATTTTTCGTCTACTCAACTTTACAGTGACAAGATGTTATGATACAACCCACAACTCACATGTATAGTTTGTATGTATATATATAATTTGTCCATCAATTAATCAGAATGATTCTTTATTAGAATTACACCACCATATTTATTTAATTCGTTAAATACATCATTATTGTATAGTATTTCATATATACAGTACAACCCAATATTTGTTTTTTCAAGTTACTAATTTTTTATTATTTTCTTAATCGAAACATTGAAATAATAATAAATTCACTCATGACAATGATATATGTTGTCTATGTAAATTTTAGATTAAAAAAAAAATATGCAGAATTCTTCGTGAAAATGAAAATAGATATAAAGAAAAAAAAAAAAATTGAGGGCATAAATAAATATAATAAAATACAAAATAAAATAAGAACTAATAAAAATATTTTTTATTAATTAGTGTACAAATTATATTTGTTTTTCATACCTCGTTATGAATTAAATTTGTCTTTTTGTAGGTATTCTTCTTTTAAATCTATTTATTTCGTATCTAAAATTAAAATTATTCCTCAATCTAATAAATACATTTCAATATAAAATTTAGTAATTAAAAAATTTTATTTTGATCCAACTTTAGATGGAGGATTATTACCACTTAAACGTGTAGAAATATTATATCTTAGTATAAATTATGTAACATTAGTGCAATAAGAGTAATTATGCAATTAACTTAAATTAAAATAATATTTATCAAACTTATATTAATTTTCATTTATATAACTAAAATGATATAAACTTAAAAGAATTTATTAATAAAAAATATTATTTAAAAATAAAAGAAAATAATTAAATAATATGACACGCTTATATGGTAATTTAGAAAATATAATTAAAATTTTTATCTAAAAGATTTTTGAAATTTATTTGTCATCTTCCCTACTTCACTACCCGCGACACAGCCTCCTGCTACCGCCGCCAGTGACCGCCCCCCAAATTTTCTTCGTTTCTTGTCCTCCTCGATATTTCTTCAGCCTTCTTTTCCACAAGGGTCTCCGAACACCTCTTCTTTTCTTCTTCAGTTTCGAGAGTCACGTGCGGCGACCGGCCGCCGTCTCTTTTGATCGGTTCTCCTTCTTCTTCTTCTTCAGGTAAAAGTACCTTTTCTATATGTTGAGTCCAAGGTTTGCTACTTCATATTGATCGAATTTTGATGAAGATTTTGTATTGAATAAGATGTTTCTACTTTCTTTCCCTGCTGAGGAGTTTTTTTAAGTATATTCTTCTGGTTCTGATGGTAATTTGGAGTTAAAGATTAGGCTTTTTAGCTGATAAGCTCCTAAAAATTTAGTACCGCAGTTTTCATTTCCTTTTTTAATTTTGAGAAACAGGGTTATGGTTAAAAGGTTGATTCACTTTTTCTTGGTAGACCCCTTTTTGAACAGATGGTTGCTTCATTTGTTTATGATTCATCTGAAAATAATGTTTTGAGTGTTTAGTATGTGAATGTGGTTGTATCATGAATATGGCTGCTGCATGTTACTGCAAAGAAGAAAAACAATCTGCCAATCAGAATTTCTTTTTCCTTGTTCTTTTTTGAAATATTTTTGTCTTTTTGTTGGGGAAATCCGGATAATTTAATCTATCATGTTGTCATGAAGCATGGCAGAGAATCCTTTTGATTACAAACTGCACATACAAACTGTAGTATTGTAGCTGATCTGGAGAGAACTTTCCAACCCAATGGCGAAACTGACTCTTTCTTGAAGAGAATCCCTTTAATTACTATATTTGGATACTCAATCCCTACATAACAGTCTTTCTAGACTCCTCCATTGATCATCTCTGCAAAACCTTCATTATGATACTTCATCATTGTGTTATGTCTTTTACTAATATGCTAGTCCTATTCCAACTGTGATGGGTTTAAGGTTTCAATTATCTGCATTTTGTTGCTCATTGAGGTGGAGTTTCTGATTTAGTTAATGTGGTGACAGACTAGAATGATACGAGGGAGACGGCTGGAATGCTGCTTTATTGAATTGTTAACTTACTGATATCTATCTTATTTTCTTATTGAGATTTTGATATGGATTTGACCTTTTCTGACTTTTTAGTTCCAATTAGTTGAGTATGTACTCATACTTCCTTGTAGTTTAGTTGACTATAGGGGCTTCCTTGAAGTTTAGTTGACTATGGGTCTCTGGTTTGGATGTTTGATGTGTGCCATTCTGTAAAGATGCACTTTCAATTATGTTACTTCAGGCTTGTTAACACTGCTCTTAAATTTTTCAGTTAAACGGACTGAAAATTTCACTTCTCTGATCTCTTGATCTTTTGTTGACCTATATATTTTTCATCAACTGCAGATAATCGAAAAAGTTTATCGTGTGGACAAAATATAACAGTCTTTTTGGTGATACAAAACAATTAAGAGGAAATGGCATCGCAACAAAAAGAAGAGGGAGATCAGCAAATGGGTGGTCTCCAAGCTGCTGGCTTTAAAGAAATGGTAGAAGAACGATATAAGAAAATCAAAGAACATGCAGAAACTTACCCTTATGTATGGGCTTCTTATATTGTTGTATATGGTGGTTTTGGCCTCTGGATGACCTATAGATGGAGAAAACTCCGCAAAACTGAAGATCGGGTGAGAATACTCCAAGAGAGACTGCGCAGACTGGTTGAAAAGGAAGAGTCGGCAAACTCTTTTAACTCAGTTGAAAAGACAACACCATTTGCTGATAAATCCTTGAAGAAGTAGTTAGGTAATTTACTAGTTGTGGTTCATCTTCTCATACCTGCTAATTTAAGTTGGAATTTGGAAATGGTTTACCTCTTTGTCTTCCCAAAATTCCCGGTGGAATGAATGATAATTTTCTTTTTGGTAAACTATTCTACTGGTCTCATTAAGTGTTGATTACTTTTGCACTCTATTTGTAAAAAAATATGAGCAGTGAAAATTAGGCTTAAAATCAAGTGTTGATTATTATTGGCATTTCTGTTGTTATCTGCCGTCACGTTGTTCAACTGGATTATTAAACAAGAAAATCAAGTTGAGGAAAAGTAAATATATATAGAATTTATATAGTTTTTTCAATATGACCTACTTTACACAAGGAACAATTCCAAATTTACTAGGAAGAATTTTGAAAATTATTATAGGTTCTCCCTTTCTCAAACTCAGGTCCTTGATTAACTCAAATATAAATACAAGGTTCTAGTTTGGAGAGTACATGGATAGAAGTTGATATGGTAGATGTCGGTTGCAGCTTTTATTTTGGCCAATTTCAACTATAAAAAAGATGTAAATACAGTCATTGTCCTAAGGCCATAGAATTCTATCACCATCTCCATTTGCAATGGAAATCAAATTTCTAACAAGAATCTATGTAGACCATAACCATGGTGGTTCGGGCTAGTATACCTTCCTCCGCTTTGAGAATATCCTTCCAATTGGAAAAACAATTCAAATAGAGAAAATGATTCTTCAAGAAACTCAAAGCCTTCACGATTTTGTATTCAAATTGATTTTTGAAACTATTTGATCTCCAAAATTCATTCAGCAAGCTGATCCTTAAAGTTGAATATGAAGAGCTGATAGCTTTTTTTTTATGGTTATGGTTTTTTTTCCCTCTAATTCTATTTTGATATTGATTTTAATCATTTATCAATTTAATATTTTGATAAAGTTTGATATTCAGTAATATTTTTTCAGTTTTACCATACTTTTATCCTTAAACAATATTTTTGAATTAGTCTTAACAGGATAGAAAAATGTAATTATCTCGAACTACACTCGAGTTGGGAGAATGGTAATAATCAACCATCAACCCAAACCTTATAATATTAGAATAAGTACTTTTGTTCTTTGTGCAAATAGTTCTTGTCGAGAGACACTAAGGACGTCTACCTTATAATAGTTTTTAGTGTGTAAACTAAATCTACATTAGAACGCTTAGAAATCTCTCATGTGTTATTTAAATTGCATATGTTGTTAAGTTTCAAATTACTCTTGTTTGGATGCAAAATGTTGAAACTTATTTAAAAGAGTCAAAACCTACTGTTAAATAGCAAACACAGTGCTTGTGAGAAACTTTACCTTTTCTATTGCACGTTAAAAGAACTGTGACATTTTTCATTAGATTATTTCTTTCGATATATGATACTAACTTTTCTTTAAAGTATTTTATCTCGTTTATAGCATATTTCTAACCATATTTTTAAGAATAGTGGTACACAATATATTCGAAAAACACACAGGTTATATCTTCTAAAATAATGTCTCAGGATCTGATTGGATGATTTATATAATAGTTCATTAATATTGGGTACGGTTCGGTATGTGCAAAATTAATTAATGTTTAAATTTAACAATGTTTGGATGATGATTATCTATTAATATCTGATAGTGACAACTGTTTTTGTTTGGATTGATAGTATGATATGGTTGTATGACATTTTCTTTAAAGTATTTTATCTCATTTATAGTATATTTCTAAACATATTTATAAGAATAGTGACACACAACATATTCGAAAAACGCACAGGATATATCTCTTAAAATAATGTCTTAAGATCTAATTGGATGATTTGTGTAATAGTTTATTAATATTGGGTGCGGTTTGGTATGTACAAAATTCATTAATGTTCAAATTTAACCATATTTAGATGATGATCTATTAATGTTCAGTAGTGATAGCTGTTTTTATTTGGATTGATAGTATGATATACTTGTATATTTGAACAAATTATCTATTTTGCCCATATTTTATTATATATAATAATAAATAAAAAATAAAAATTGAAAAATTAAAAAATAGATAGTATTAAATATAAAGATATATAAATATATATAGTTAAATATACACATATAATTAAAAAATATATATATACAAGTAAATATGTTATATGTATACAAAATTAAAATATTACATACATGTATATTTATAATTAAAATATTATAAGCATGTATTTATATATAATTAAATATATAAACACATATACAAATTTATAAATTTATGTATATATATAATAAAATTTATAAATATATATAAATACAATAAAATTGATATAATTAAATAAATTATATACATGTATATATAATTAAAAATATAAGTACATGAATTTAACTGAATAGATAAATACATATTTATATATAGAAAAAATACATATAATTAAATATATAAACACATATATAAATATATAAATTTATGTATATATATAATTAAATATATAAACATATATAGATACAATAAACTCAATATAATTAAATAAATTATATATATGTATATATAATTAAAAATTTACGTACATAAATTTAATTAAATATATAAATATATATTTATATATAAAAAAATATATAATTAAATATATAGACACAAAAAAACATAAGATAAAAATATTTGCATGCAGGAAAATGCCGAGAGAGAGAGATAGAGAGAGAGAGAGAGAGAGAATCTATAATGCCTCGATTTTAGTTTCAGTGACGTTACAACGACCCTATTAGCATAAGTTGCATAACATGTATCATTACATAATCTATTTCGGCCATAACATATATAAAATGTTCAAATCAAATCATTCAAATTACTAAGGTTACTCCATTGTATATTCATCAACACTGTAGATTATAATTTTATAATTCATCTTTTCAAAGTGAGTTACTTTCCACTAACTATATAAGTATTCTGTTTCATTATCCATACTTTTTGTTCCGTCTCCTCTACACGCTAAGTTCGGAAGAGTGCAGAGTTGGTTCAGTTTTCAGTGCTACATCATTTGTAAATGATATGTAATGAGCGTACACAAACTCAGTAAAGTAAATTCAAATCATAAATATAGCATAGAAATCTAGTTAAATGCCTACTCTCCTAGGTCCCGACTTCCATTAGTCACCCCATCCTCCCTACCCACGCTCTTCTCCTCTTACTCACCTACCCCTATTGTAATTATAACTCTCCTCAAAGAAAATCGTCAATCCTTACCACTTCTTACCACGTGAAGTCACCACACTAGGCCACCCCAACATTACCCAACGTACTTGTCCACTCGACCCTAACCCGACCACACACCCGCACTATTACTTCCCAGATAAAACCCCCCAGCCATCATCAATATCGGCAACCCCTTTTTGTCACTACTCGACCCCCGATTGGTCACCCACTCGCACCATTACCCATTCATTCCATCACCAATATTGGCGACCCAACTCATCCTCAATTTTATCAATTCTCGACCATAAACTGGCCATACACTTATACCGTTATCCATTCATTCCATCACCAATATCGGCAACCCAACTCATCCCCAATTCCATCAATTCTCGATCATAAACTGGCCACACACTCATATCGTTACCCTTCCGGCAACCCCTTAACCATCACCAACATTGGCGTATCCAGTCATGAAAATACCGCAAGTAGAGTTATATAATTTTCACAATCACAATCAATCATCATACATGCATGCATATTTAACAAACACACGAAATAGTTCATATAGGCATACATATATAACAAGCACATAAACTAGCTCATTTTATTGTCCACACACATGTACAATCAACAAAATTCATATACATACTCATTACTCTTATCCTATAACGTACACACACACACACACACACACACACACTGTTAATGTATGTTTTCACCACGCCCTCACTCGTTGTTTCCATTTTTTTCTCATTTGTATCTCTCCCTCTCTCATCTCACCCAATTGTCCCTCTCAGACCACTCCTTCTCACTGATATCTCTCTCTCATCTCTCCTAATTGTCCCTCTCAGACCATCCCCCCTCACTGGTATCTCTCTCTCTCATCTCCTACAATGGTCCCTCTCAGATTGCTCCCACGGTCACAATCCCTTTCACTAATCGACTCCCAGCCTAACTTCAAAGGCCTCTAAATTTCCTCTCTTTTTGGTGATTGTCCTGTATTCACCTACATGTTTTTACATTTCCTTGCCCAATTCCTACATTATTCGAATTTTCTCTTCCTCTAGTGACATTCTAATATATATATATCTATATATATATATACACATATATACTGATATAGATTTATACAGCTTTTTCCTTCGCACTCCCATTCGTCCCTCCCGCACGATTCCCTCACGCTTTCGCCTATCAGACTTCCCCCTCTCTATTCACTTCCCGACCGATTCTCTTAGACGAGCCATTCCTCCTTCTACAGCTCCCTATCCTCTTTGTTGATCTACTCTCTCTAGTCTAGGGTTCAATACATAAATATGCATTTCCAGGTAAGAATTTAACTACAAAATGCCATTTCAGTGTTTGAAATTCAAATTTATAATACTTCCTGCCTCCATCGTCCTCAACACAGCCACAACTCACTCAATCACCTTAATTGTCTCCTCTTTCTCCGACTCTCTCTGAATTCCTCGACCGACTGCCTCATCTCCCCCTCATTTTCTTTTCCTTTTCTCTTTTTTTTTCTTCATCCTATTTATACCCAACTTGCTAAATCATCCCAACTGTCCATTCCCATCCCTTAATTTGAACTGTCCCTTCTTACTCCCCCCCCTCTTCTATGTATATATATTATTATTTTTTATTATAACCCAGTTATTACAGAATATGTGAGAAAAAAAAATAAAAAATAAAAAATAAAAATTAAAAATAGGAAGTTGCAGGTTGGAGTGGAAGCAAAGAGTTGCTATTATAAAATCTTCTTGATACAAAGGTATCAAGTTGGGAAAATAGATAAGTGTTGGGCTGAGTATTAGATAGACCTGAGAATGATTTTGGTGAGGGAAGTCTTTGAGGAAAAATGAGAAATTTATCTATATCTATTTCAATTATATTTGGTTTAAGTTTAAATTGACAAATAATTATGTAGATGTACCTGATTGAACAAGATAGGTTGGAGAAATGAAGAGAGAAATCAGTGTTTGCTACCGATTGAACAAGAGAAGTCGAAGATGAAGATGGTTTGCAGTATGCGGCTCTTCAGTGTCGGGTTTAGAAGAAAAATAATAATAATATACCCTAGAGAAGTAAAGAAGAAGAATGATAAAATGAAGGATAATTTAGTAAATAAGAAAAAATTTTAAGGATATAATGATGAAAAATAATCGAAAAACTATCGAATTGGTAGTTTGAAAAAATAGAAAAAATCATGGTATTGATGACCATGACTCAACCAATAAAAAATCATACCATATGTTTGAAAATGCAAACAAAAAAAAAATTGTAAAAAAATCATACCATTTTCACTAAGCCATCATCCAAACATGCCATTAATATTTTCTCCAATTACTGAGGTTTTATGTGTCTTTTTTTCTTTTAAGAGTACAATATGGATATTAGATGCTCCTAACTGCCACTCAAACCAAACTAAAAATTCTAGAAGCATAAACAGATTGTACCAATGTATGAGGTATTTTTTTTTTTGAAATATCAGACAAGAAATGCTATTCACAAAGGTATCAAGGGGGTACCGCCCATGTACAGAGTATATATTATAATTCTATTAAGTGTTCCATGACCCGCCTAAAATCATCCCAATCATTGATATCATAACGTAACAAAATAGAACCAAAAGTATACATCCACCTATCTTTCATTTTTGTAATGTTAGTCTCTATGCCATTAACAGCTTTTACGTTTCTTTCCTTATATAGAACCCAAAAAATAGTTAGTGGAATAAGGAACAAATATTTTCTTCTTACAATACCCAGTTCACGCTCGCAACTCCTTACTCACATTTTCAGCCATAATCCAACATAATTCCAGCATCCCCAAAATAGTGTACTAAATGCTGTAGGTCGTCAGGCACCACAGAAGTAGATGGTTACAGGTCTCCTCGTTGGATTTGCACATGTAGCATCTATTAACCATGATGTTACCTCTCATTTTCAACATATCAATGGTTAAAATGCATTCACTAACGGCTTCCCACATAAAAAAAGTCATCCTAGGAGGAATCCCACTTTTCTAGATCTATTTAAAGGGAGCTAATATGATAGTATTTCCAGCATTTATGTCAAGAAGATTGTAGATCAATTTCACAGAAAAACCATTTTTCTTATCTAGCTTCCATACTCTCATATCCCTTGCATCTTTCACCTTCATGCTTTCCAAAGCCATCAGCAAGTTGCAATAATCATTAATTTCCCAATCCTACAGATTCCTTGTAACTTTCACATTCCAAGTCTTCCCATCATCCATATTTTTGTACATGTCCTTCAACTCGCCTCCTTATCACTAGCAATCTCAAAATTTTTTTTGAAACGATCTTTAAGTTTAAAATCCATCCATTCATCCTCCTAAAAAATAATATCCTCACCATGGCCAAGCTGCCACCCCACACATCCCATGAAAACATTGCTATCATCCCTGATTTTCTTCCAAACACTCCCATGCAGTTTGAATCTACCCCTTCTTCCCCTCTCATTCTCCCAATCCCCCCACCTCACATGCACAAACCTCCTCCACAACCTCCCCTCCTCTATAAGATATCTCCATAACAATTTTTGGTGAAGAGCGTTATTGAGTTCTCTAATGGATCTTAAACCAAGCCCCCCCTCCCACAGTGGTTTTTTTCCCTCCTCCCACCTTATTAAATGATATTTTCTATTCCCCTCCACATCACCCCAAAGAAATCTGCATTGAATGTTTTAACCTTCTTTGCTATGCTAGCCGAAATGGTTAAAATGGAGAGGTAATACATCGATATATTAGGTAACGTACTTTTAATTAAAGTAAGTCTATCCCCTTTAAAAATAAAATTTCTCTTCCACCCCGAAGCTTTTTTTCAAAACACTCCAAAATAGGCTCCCAAGTTTTCCTATCTTTAAATTTTGTCCAAGAGACAAACCAAGATATTTAATAAGAAAAGTCGATGTCTTATAACCCAACACCAACACTAAGCTCTCCTCATCCCTCCTATCACCGATCCTAATCAATTTCATTTTCCTCATATTAATTTTGAGATCGGATACCATTTGAAAACAAAAAAGTATGCATCTCAAGTGAAGTATAACATTGATTGTAGCAGCCTCGGAAATCGAAAATGGAATTTATATTATAAATATCAAATGCGGAAGCAAAGTCAAAATTTGAATAACATCCCTTATACTAAAACCAAAACGTACTCACAAAATATAAAAGATTAAACTACCTAAAGGAGAAACTTGAAAGTAAAAACTACGAATGTGACTATGGAGTCCTTAGGCGTCCCCTTCGTCGTCCTCCTGCGGAAGCGGCTCAGGAACGATGTCCTCTTGATCTGAAATGATTAAATAAGGAATGAGCTACACTAGCCCAGTAAAGACATCACGATATCTCACCGTCACAGAGGTAAAGGTGGGTAGAAAACACAAAAAGACCAATGGAGCATAATTTACAACAAATCCTTTTATCGAAAATAAAACCTTTATCATTTACTTACCTCGGTGAAATTCATAAAACAATATACGAAAGCAATAACATCATCATCATCATGAAAACATATATATGAACTGTATAACATAATACCTATCACACTCTTCGTAATTCAATAGTTTCACAACATATTTTTCTAATTCACCAGCCCACTAGTATCCATGGGGATCCATAGGGGTCCCGCTACCCGTTAATCCTTAACACTTGAGATCATATTCCAGGACCGTCCCTATACCCCGTCCGGTATGGGCGCCAAACCATAGACCTCATTACCCCGTCCAGTATGAGGGTGAAACGGGCCGTCCCCATACCCCATCCGGTATGGGCGCCAAAATACATAAGATCTCCATACCCCGTCCGGTATGGGAGACCACAATCCCGGTAGGGTTCCCTACGGACCCGGTCCGTCCACCATCTCCCAGGATATCTAGTCAGGCTGACCACAGTATACAATTTCCATTTACATAATCTTTCATTCTCCTTTTCCCTCAGTCAGCATTATCAATCACATACAAACAAGCAAACGATAATTTATGCCAAACAGACAACATACAGCATCAATATCCCGGTCATTCAATCCATAATCAATAAAACAGTAAAATATGCACACGAAACTATAAAATAAAAACATCGAACCTCATGCTGCATTTAAAACTGTAAAACAGGCCAAATAACAGTTAACCGACAAACACACTAGACTCGGACTCCATTAGCGACCTTAAGCAATTTCACACATTCGTTGATTCATGAAATACCGTTTTATCATTTATTGAACTTTAAAACCGTGATAGGAAATAGGGTGAGGGGTCCTTACTCGTTTCGGGGTCCGAACACGGCTTTATAGTGCGCTTGCAGGCTGTCCCTAATTTTCCCTGAATTTTTTCCAGGGAACTGAAACGCACTACTGGTACCTGCATGTGTTCCAAAAAAAATTCCAAATTAGGCCCAGGGCCCCTTTCGGCCAATATTGCAACTCCGGCACGGCGGCTCTGCCGTGCTCCGGCGAAGGCGCCGCCGCAAGCGGCGGCGGTTTACCTCGAGTTGGCCGTTTTCGGCCGTTTCTGGTCGAATTCGGCCACACTCGCATTGGTTCCTGCGATAAAACAACCCTACGGCCCTCGGGGGGCCGAAAATTTACGGAAAACCGAAGCTTACCGGCGGCGGTGCTCTCGGGTGCGGCGGCTCTCCGGTGAAGTTCGTGTTTTGGTGATTCGGCTCCGATCAACCTGTAGAGAAAAGAATGGTGATCACGGTGATATAAAAATTGCTTAAACGGAGGCCGGGAAGGGCCTCATCGGAGGCAAAAACTGAGAAGGGGCGCAGCAGCGCCGCTTGCTTTCGGCCGTGTTTTTCGGCCGTTTGGCTGGGATTTTGGCTCCGATTTGGCCACTGGGGAAATCAGCGTGGAAAAACAAGTTGGGGGTATGAAATTTACCTCGATCGGCGGTCGAAAATCCCTCCGGTGCCGCGGCGGGTGGCGGCGGCCGGCTTCTGGTTCGTCTTCTCCGGCGAGGGCAGGCGGCTAGGGTTTGGGGTCTGGTGTGGGGGTCATATTTATACCCTTTTGCCTTTTGATCTCAGTCGTCCATTTTGATTTAATCTGGGCCGTCCGTATGCGCGATTGATCTGGACCGTCTGATCGCGCGCACGCGGATCGCCAACGTGGCCCGTCCCCGGTCGACGTGGTTTTGCCACGTGGCAGGTCCTGGTTGGCCAGGCCTGCTGACGTGGCTGCTGACGTGGCACGCGCGTTTTTTTTTTCCCTTCAATTTCTTCAATTTCCCCGGGCGCTACATTGATAGATGGTTCACACAAAATAAAGGCATCATCCGCGAAAAAAAGATGGGAAATCTTGACACTATTTACCCCCCTTCGCACAACCACCCCATTTAATAACTTTAACTCCCCCACCTTCTCCATGAGTCTACTAAAAGCCTCCATAATAGTGAAGAATAGTAATGGCGATAACGGATCCCCCTAACGAAGACCTCTAGAAGCTTTAAAAAACTTTGAAGGGCCCTTATTAACCAAGACCACAAAAAAAGTAGTAGAAATACATTTCATGACCAAGTTTGCCATTTGCACCCAAAATCCATTTTTCTAAGCATATAGTCCACAAAATTCCAACAAACATGATCATACGCCTTTTCCATATCAATCTTCACACAACACCCTCTTTTTTCTGTCCAACCAATTCATCCACCAATTCGCTAGCAATCATTACAACATCAAGAATTTGTCTACCTTCCACAAACACATTTTTATTTTCACCAATAATCTCACCTAGCACCTTAGAGAGTCTCTTTGCTAGAACTTTAGAAATCAGTTTGTAGATACTTCCCACTAAGCTAATTGGTTTAAAAACTTTAATATCATTCGCGCCCGTCACTTTTGGGATAAGAACCAAGAAAGTTGAGTTGATAAAGTTCACAAAAGACCCAACACTATGAAACTCGTTGAACACAGCAATCACGTCATTTTTTATTACATCCCGATAGACTTGGTAGAATTTCATGTTAAAACCATCCGGGCCTGGTGTCTTATCCCCATTACACTCATCAAGACACCTTTTAATTTCCTCTTCAGTAAACGACGCTTCTAATCCATCCTTACTTTTTTCACACAAAATCTTAAACTGCAAATTATCCAGATTGGGTCGTCTTTGCTCATCTTCCTTGTATAGTTGTTTAAAAAATTGACTTGTCATCCTTCTCATGTTATCACTACCACTAACCACCTCGCCATTACACCATAATTCTTCTGCATAATTATTATTTCTATGAGAATTTGCCATGTAATGGAAATACCTAGTGTTTCTATCCCCCTCTTTCAGCCTTTTCTCCCTAGCTTTTTGTCTCTATAAAATCGCCTCCAAATGCATTACCTCGGTTATTTCATTCATCAACTGTTCCCTTCTTACTCAACATACCCCCCATCTCCCTTCTGTCATAATCCTCTAACTCAATAAGATTATCTTTCAAGACCCTTTCAAGCCTACCCTCCTCCACCCTCCTCCATCTCTTAATTTTATTTTTTAGGGACTTCAATTTAGAAGCAAACACATAGCTACTCGTGCCCACCACCTATGTATCCAACCTACATTTTTTCACCACCTCCCTAAAATTCTCAGCTCTTAACCATTTGTTATCTAATTTTAAAGGAGAAGGCCCCCAACTAATGTCATCAGGAACACTCGACCCCCTCTCCCCCACCAACACCTCTAGCCCCCTCGGTCCCCAGAGAAAACAGACCGGAACCCTCAAACCCGCACCGACCATCTTTTACCTCATCTTCATTTTTCCTCTCTTCTGATTCACAATTCATCTCCAACCTTTCGGTAACTCTATGCTCCTTCCCCTTCTCCTCTCCCCCCCCCCACCAACCTCTGTTGGGCACATGGGAAGAATAATTTATGCTCAATACCTAAATTACCCTTAGATGAACTGGGTTTAAATTTCTTGGACTGCCAGATTTTCTTCACTCTTCTCTTATCCATCCTCTTGCTAGGCCCAGGGATGTCAACTCATTTTCCTTTCTCAGCCCACGAAAATTTCCTTTTTGAATCCAGACACCATCATTTTTACCTTCCCTCTCCCCAACTCGTACGTGATATGTACCCTCTCTACTTTTGAAATTTGAAAAACCCCGACCAGTATCTCTCTAGCCCGTACGAGCCGTCTCACTCGACATAATAACTAGGACACTTGAAAAAACTGGCTACTTGAAAAAACTTGTGTGACCATATGTTCATTCCCCAATAGCCATCTTTTTCCTTTCAACCACTCCTACAAAACCAACTTCACGTCTGCCACCTCGTGAATAGCTTCCATAAATTACCACTAACCCCCTACTTTTTCCCCTTCTGGAATAAATAATCTATTGGCTTTCCCATTTAATCCTTCTTTACCTTCCGAGAGAACTAGGAATTTTCGTATCCTTTTTCATTTTTGAAAACACGGACCCCTTGTCTCTCCTCCACCACATCAAAGGATTTATGTTTAATAACAAGAAATTTACGTCGGCCCACTGGCATGGTCAGTCAGGGGTCTGTTGTCCTAGGACGACCTACTTGGTGAATCAATGCAAAACGAAAACATTAGGAAGGAGAGAGAGAGAGAGAGAGAGAGAGAGAGAGAGAGAGAGAGAGAGAGAGAGAGAGAGAGAGAGAGAGAGAGAGAGAGAGAGAGAGAGAGAGAGATAGATGTTTAATAACAAGAGATTTACATCGACCCACTGGCATGGTCAGTCAAGGGTTTGTTGTCCTAGGATGACCTACTTGGTGAATCAATGCAAAATGAAAACACTAAGAAAGAAAGAGAGAGAGAGAGATGTTTAATAACAAGAAATTTATGTCGGGCCACTAGCATGGTCAATTAGGGGTTTGTTGTCCTAGGACGACCTACTTGATGAATCAATGCAAAACGAAAACACTAGGAAAGAAAGATAAAGAGAGAGAGAGAGAGAGAATTTTTTTTAGAAAGAAACAAAAATAAAGATACACCAATGTGTGAGGTATTATAATGTCAAAAGCACTTGTAGTAGAAAATATTAAATAAAAATATATTAACTCTCAATGAAAGGAATTAACAACTGAAAATGAACTTGGGGAAAGAGAAGACACTTGAAGAGAAAGTAGAAGACACCTATCCAAAGAGAATGTACGAGAGAAGGAAGAAAGATAATTTCTTTCCTTAGATAGGAGAAAGGAAAATGAAGGATAGCATTTTAAAACATTAATAATAAGATCTTAACTACATTATTTTATCAATCAATTTATTTCTTTTAAACACCGGGAAACCAAATTGTTGCTTAGAAAAATTGTTGGCTTAAGATTACAAGCCAGAGCAAATTGTTGGCTTTCATCATAAAATTACAGGTTGGTTAGAAGTTGCTCTATTATAAAAGTAAGACTTACGTATTTTCCAATTAGGGCAACCATCATTGCCTTCAAGTAAACATTCAATATAAAGCAGGCTACTATCATCATGTGTAACCGCTATACAAGAATTTTTAACGAAAAAAATTTAAAAATGTTCATCGAGCTATATGATTATATATTCAACACTGTTTGAAGATCTTTGCTTAAGTCCTCCAGATTGATTACTGGTGTCCTGATCCTTTTAAGCTCTAAATTTAATTCTGCCATCTGCTTCTGTAATTTTGCTCCCTTATCCGGCAATCTCGAAACAGTGATCTGTACATGAAGAATTTAAAATTCAAAACAGATATTACATTAATATCAGATAATCATAAAACCAAATTCACAACATGTGGTTAAAAAAAGCAATACCTCATTAACCAATGTTATAAACAAGCAATGTATTCCCCTCTTTAATTTCACTCTTTGTCAATTTATCACCCTTAAATCCAATGTTTTCCATCTTTTATCTAAAAGTACTTCTATTTTTTGTGTTTGGTTAGACTTTTGCTTGTTGACAGCAGAAGTAGAAGTAAGACCAAATAGACACTTAACTATACCCAATAATCATGAAAGCAGACTAACGATCACGTGGTTACACAAAGGAATACCTTGTTTTCTAACGTTTGTGACAAGCGACATATTTTCTCTTTAATTTCACTCTCTGTCAATTTATCACCATTATCTGGTGAAGAACTTTTCATGATCAATTTTACGTCCTTTGGGTGGAAAGCATATTGAGCACTGCAAAGAATGTCAGCAAGTTAGTGATACATATCCAGCGTGGTAACAAGATGTAAATAACTTCATAAGACTAACAATCATCCAAGCCTTACCCATCAATTTTATGTTCAACTGGATGACTTGTTGAGGAATGCCCCACGAATGTAGTCCTTTTCATCCTGGGTTGCAATCAAAGAGTAAATCAGGCCAGGTCTTATAGAATAAGAGATAATGCTTGCGCAGAGTAGTTCCCGAGTTTTCAATTGCATGCAGACATACTGTTAGGATTTCTGGTTAGGGATTTAGTTATGGGTCTGAACAAGGTAAATCAGTTGAAGGCAAGAGAATTTAGTTGTTTTTTCTTCCTTTATGACCATCATTAAAGTGAAATGGGCTCGCTGGGAGAACTCAAAGATGTCTTGATTTATAAAAGAAAACTCAAACTTATAATCTGGAAAAAGAATTCTTTTGTTCATTCCGCTGTAGCCTTTTTTAAAGATCTATTGAATTACATAATAACAGCTACCTTATGGATAGAAACTGTTGCTTAAAAATAGCTAGCTGTCTTAAAAAAAATTCAAACATACTGATCCTTGGAAACTGACAAATCCAGACAACAACCAACATTTAAAAGTTGGACTAGAACTGATGAATCATAAATAAATAAATAAAAGTTACTAGGTTGCTAATTTCTTATGCTTCTCATGTTAATTGGACTAGAACTGATGTAGGACAAGTTTGGATTAATTTGCCTACTTAAGAATTTTAGAATAAAAACTTAACCATTACACCTAAACTTTCTTAAATGTTGTGTATATGAAGTTTTAAGCATCACTTAGGCTTTAATTGCATCGAACAACAAGAAAACTAAGAGAAGTATCATAATATTTTATTGAATAGCTGAAATCTATTTCAAAAAGTAAAATTAGGAAGATATTTCTAATCCTTTAAGTAACATTTTCTATAGATGGCTAGATTTAAAAATAGTAACACTAGTAAAATTTTGAAAATGCGACTACTAACAAAGAATACGAAAGCTAAATACTAAAAAAAATAAAACTATTATAATTTCTAATCTATTTCTAAATAATATACCAAATTATAATTTCTAATCTATTTATGCAATTTAGGATTTACCCATTCTGCATCAAGAGCTGTGTAAATTCGTAAAACATACAAACCCTACTCATCCACCCACCTCCCTCCAGCTAATTTAACTGCCGTCCAGAATAATAGCTAAAGCTTGATGCATTAAAATTTATAAAAACAGAAATTGGGATATGGCACAAACTTTGTATGAGAAACTATCTAAGCTAACAAATGTGGGATAGTTAGGTGAGTTAAAAAGTAAAAGTAAAGCCTAGCATTTAGATAGAAGTACAGATTCTAAACATGCTAAAAGTGCACAATGAAATGTCAAATATTTATGAACATTCATTTACCAGTAGAATTAAGAGAGAGGCCATGTCAAATAGCCAAAGGTAACTTACAAAACAAAGTAAAATAAATGTTTCACCTTGTATCTACCTCCTGTACAGCTTCTACAGGGGAAGTCTTTGAGAAGAGTAAACTGTGGTGACTAACTCCTGCTATCCCTTGAGTTTCCAGAAACCTTATGTGGGCTTCCAGAGCCTCATCCCTACATGAAAAATTGATTATTAATTACAATTTGAAAATTAAGTTGAATATGCTGACAAGCTTGGTCACGCATGTACATCAGAAAGTGCACAACAAGATGTTATACGCTACATGATATCACAATGCTGCACAGTAACTAATGTATTCAAGCCTAGAAACTACTTTTGCATATCTTATACAAAAAATGGGTGAATTAAATAGAATATTTGAGTTGAATTACAGCTGGGACTATTATTTCAAAGACAAAATCACAATTTAATCTTTCATAACAAAAGATATCAGTCAGTTTCAATCTAGTCTTTTTAAAAGACATTAGCTGATAGTTTAATATGTTTGATATGATAATAACAATAATGATGCTTAATAAATGCAAAACAGTAAGGATTTTACTTTATATGATAAAGAAGAAGCAAATGCAAGTGTGCTAGAATTACTAAAAGTATGCTTGGGAAAATATTGTCATTAAACAGTTCAAAAATGTTTGTCTTTTGGAAGGATAGAGCATAAATATAACAAACTATTGATGATTCTTATGTGATTTACCCATAAAACAAAAGGATCATGAAAAAAAATTTATTAATGTCAATTTCTAACAATTGCAGGCAGGAAAAATAAATATGCAAAATTTATAACCATTTGTTATTACTAAGCAAAACATGAAGCACTGCCTAGTTGTTCTTGCAAAATAGTTTATTAAATACATGAAGAAAGAAGTTGATGGTATCAGATGCAGCCATAATATCCATACATTTTATGCTGGGAATCATGCTCCTCATGTAATTGCTGCTGTGTGGGTGAAACATCGAAGCCATGTTTTGGCAGACTGAAAAGCTCCCGTAGGTCCTAATAATATAACATAATTAAGTCGAGCACATATCTAAATGGGTAGATAAAAAGACAATCTGTCAAGAAAGAAGTATTTCTTATTTATTTTGAAGTATACCTGTTGACTGAAGTAACGGATCTGTTCTTTGTGCTCAGTTGCAGTTCTAAAAAGTCCGCCCTTGAATATCTAGACCAACAAAAGATCACTCCATCAAGTAAGTAACTTCTAATATAAAGATAGTTAACATCATATTATCAGACATACAAGAAAAGAAGCATATTGAGACTTCTAATAGAGAAACTACTCATGTGAATACACCTTAGAGGCCAAAATAAGGGCCTTCGCACATAAAAAATCCAATAATTAGTTAATCTGAGCCATAAAACATTTTGAAATCATTTACAGTTTCTTGATATTAAATATTCTAATGAAGCAGCTTGACATTAGATGAGCTGCTGTGACTCACCACTCAGTTAGCACTTTTTAGACCGCACTCAGTAGGGCATAACTCGGAACTGGCCATTTGTTCCTTAAATTTTAGTTTTCTCCTTGCACTATAACTACATGCAAGGACACATCAGAAGCTCAGCCAACTGGCAGTTTAAGAGGTTCCATTAGTATTCTGAGCATAATTACCAAAAACACCATTTATCCGGATTATGGTACAAGGTACAGGTGCAAAATATCGTAGATGCTAAATTTAGTTACAAAGGTGGATAGGCTTATTTGGTTCACTGTTCTGATTCAAATTTCCAATAAAACCACTTATTAGGTTTATTATTTGGCTTATAAGTAGTAGGTCAATATTACATTCTACTCTATGAGAACGGAGGCTCAGCATCCTGATTTCTGGTTCCTACATGGCACAATATGAATTATCATATGACTTTTTATATTACTCAGTTAACAGGAACATAACTTGGAACAGGCCATTTGTTCCTTATGGCAGAAACATAACTGCAAACTGGGAAGTACAAGCAACGCTCACATCAGAACCTCAGCCAACTAGCAGTTTCAGAGGTTCATTTAGGCATCATCAGTACTATATAATATCATTTGAATTACACCAGAGCACCACAAAGCAGTAAAGGATCCTAGACCTGTTTTCTGTAGATCTTCTCTTCAACAGTCCCACATGTCATTAATCTGTAGACAATTACATCCTTCTTCTGGCCAATTCTATAGGCCCTATCAACACTCTGGTTATCCGTACTGCAAAAATCATTGACCCATTAGATTCAGTTGCATTCTCAAGAAGCAGAACAAGCTAACTGAAAGCAGAATAGCCTAACCAGAAGCAAGTAACCATCAATCTCATAAGCTGCATAGTTTTTTGTAAGCTTTTTTATCCAAAACTACAACAGAAAAGATACATAAATTTTCAAAAAAAAGTTCATTTGCCTGGCTGAGCATAAGAAAAATAGATCATATTCATCCACGAATATGGCAGTGATGTTTACCAAGTGATGAAAATGCAACATTCTAAGCTTTAGTAAAAAGAGCTCACATGAGACAATGTGGCATGACGACATAAAAAATGATATGGTGCAGAGATAGGATGCATTAAAAAAAGTTTAATAAATCCATAATCTAACATAAAATTAAACCATGTTGGATAAGAATATCTCTTAAATTACATTAGGAAGTTAAAAGTTCAGATTAATCAATCAGAAAGAAATGCAGCTAAATTTGTTGTGCTGGAGAAGAGTTATACACTGTAATAGATAGGTAAGTATTTTGCAATCTTATTGATATGAGATCATACTTTCATAAATCCATTCAACACATATCCTTCTAATGTTAATATTGAATAAAAATGAGGAAATATTATATTTTTGTTCATATTATGAAAATTATATTATGAAAGATATTTGCGATGGCAGAAACAATTAAAGAAAAATGGTATTCATCCATATCATCTGTATGGCCACCTTCCAAAACTTTTAAAAATTTATCAACCGGATGTGAAAGGACACTAATTTTTTTTTTCTGGTAAAAGAATATTACTGCAAAGAGAAGTTAAACAGAAAACTGTTTCAAGAGAAGTTAAACAGAAAGCCAAAATAAACCCAAAATTATAATTGAAAAGATGGAAACTACATGTGAAACAATAATTCAATGTCATTTAAAAAAGAAATCTTTTTATTCCAAGGAAATGAAAGATAAAGGCAGGCACCTTGGATTCCAAGCAGGATCT
This sequence comes from Carica papaya, assembly GCF_054855325.1. NCBI lineage: Eukaryota > Viridiplantae > Streptophyta > Magnoliopsida > Brassicales > Caricaceae > Carica > Carica papaya. The sequence continues at coordinate 4,804,328 of NC_142314.1, forward strand.
ACCACAATCACTCGATCAGCTTTTGTGAGTGTGAGGCCAAGGCCACCAACTTGAGATGTCAAGAGAAATATAGGAGCCCCATTACCATCTTGGAATTCCTGAGGAGAAAGGGAACAAGAAAACCATGTGATAATTAATTAAAACTGTCAGTTAACAGCTGTCACAGATCTTTTCCCAGTTCAATTCCATACAATACTTACATTTACAATCTTCACTCTGTCTCTGGCATTTGTGGTACCATCAATGCGCAAGAACTTGTAGCCATTTGATGCTAGAGAATCCTATACTCAAAGTTCATCCATAATTTAATCCAGGGTGAAGGAATAAATAATTCAGAGTAAAAAAACAAGTAACTAAGGAAAACACTCATACAACAAAAACAAGTCCTTGTTCAGAAATCTACTGTTTAATTTAACAGGACAGTTTGAATTTTAGAAGCACAAACAAAAGAAAAGATTCTTAGTTAAGAATTTGAACATAGGGATCTATGCATAAGAACTTAGAGCCATTTGATGCTAGAGTATCCTATATTCAAAGTTCATCCATAATTTAATCTATGCTGAAGGAATAAATAATTCAGAGTAAAAAAAAATGCAACTAAAGAAAACATTCATACAATACAAGCCAGTCCTCCTTGTTCAGAAATCTACTAATTGATTTAACAGGATGATTGGAATTCTCAAAGCACTAATAAAAGAAAAGGTTCTTAGTAGAATTTCAACATCCAATACATGTTTCCTAAAGGCTAAAATAAAACATTGACCTTTTTCTACTATGACAACTTGAATAAGTAGATTTGGGCACGTAAAATAGTGCACACAAAGGAAACTACCCAAAAACTGGCAAATAAAATATTATGCGAAGAGAACAGGTAATTACTACAGAATTTAGATAAATATGGTCCTGACCCAATAGTTAGGGATCTAGCTTAGATCAATTTACAGAGAAGCTGTGATGAATATTGGTAGTGTTTCCAAGACTTGTATCCTATCCTGTTTACTCATTAAAGAGAACTATTCAATCTATAGAGTTTTTATGAACTCAAGAACCTTGAAACAAACTGTCTAGTTATTCCATGTAAAAGAGATCACAGCTGATATTAGACAAATCCAAGAAACAATCCATTTTTTGGTTCTAAATTTGCATGGCAAGAAGTATCAAATAATAAGTTGTTTCAAAATCACATTTGCATACCAATCTTCACTCAATGCAATAGAACTTCTGTATTATGAAGCTTCATTGGATACAAATGTAACTCTTACACTCTGAAGCTTTTGTTATTAAATATTAAATTCGGCCATGAAAATTTTGAAGATGGGAATGGGCCAAACATTAGACTGCTAAAAAATGTTAGAAAAGTCAAATATCATGGTCTAGAACAAACCTGAATGAGATTAAGCATTTTACGAGTTTGTGAAAATATAAGAACGTGATGTCCTTGTGGAATTAAATTATCCTGTGAAGCAGCAGGTAGCATCACATCTAGTCAATTAAATATCTTATAATGAATATGATCTCTCTTAATGTATACCAGCACAAAAATGAGTAGGGATTCCTTACCAATAGTGATGATATGAAAGATATTTTGCATGAGATGCTATCGTGCTTCTCCTGAAAATCTTCTGATCCAGTTACATCAGCTATGTGCATTGCCAGTTTTTCCGCCAAACCAACTTCTTCTGGATTTAGCATTGAGTCAACAGAATCCATCCCATCTAGTAAATCTTCAGCTGCTCTTTTTGTTAAGAGTAGTGGGTGATCACATATTTTCTTCAGAATCTGCTTTAAACAACTTGTAACTGCTTATTACCACATCAAAACTGAACTATTCTAGAGAAAAACAAGCAAAACTTGAAAATACAGTAGTCCTACATCGTTTTGGTGTGATATTGCAGCTGAAAACAGCTAGCAAGTATTATTTTCCCCAAAAGTATGGCGAATATTTCCATTTTTTCTTCTTTCATTTAAAGTTAATAAAAAAAAACTCAATTACACCTGATCGGTAGTTCAATGGTTTACTACTCTCCTTGGGGAGTTTATGGTTGCAAATTCAACTCATAAAAGCGCCATGGGCCACCAAAAAAGTTTATAAAAGAACAAGAAAGGAAAACTCTCTAGCCAGTAACCTATTGGTTAAAGAGTTCTTATATAAGCAGATTTTAACCTTACCTACAAAATGATGTAAGAATGGGGGAAATAAAAATAAAGAATCTAATTACCAAAACAGTATAGATCAGACAGAGAAACAACAAAACTTCGGGTCATTCCTCTAGCCCATAGAGACCCAACATATCATTCATCATTATAGTAGCCTCCAGTTTTAGATTTTTCTACAAAAGACAACTTCTAGTTAAAAAGTAATTGCATACTATCAGGCCTACAGTTTTTACATCATATATTCTAGAGAAGAAGAAATTTTCAATTTCTTAAAGTGCTGTATGAGCAAAAATTTTAAAATTAAAAACCAAAAGAGTACCGTAAGTGCAGCAAGTGGTGAGCCATCAAATGCAGAAAGAACGAGCTCACTGTTAAGGAAAGCTTCATATAGGTGTCGCTGCACCAGAGGAATAACAACCCTGAGACAAGATTGTTCAGATGAAACTATAATTATAGATTAAAAAATAATTTTAGCAACTTGAACCTGACAACTTGTTAATCTTAGCCACACAATGATTTCATTCTTTTTGGAAAGTTTAGCTTCCCCTGCAGCATCTTCACAAAACACCTCAGCTTTTAGACGACGCAAAAAGTAGGGTTGAATCCGTTCTCTTAGTTCCTTTTATATAATAAAAACAGACAAGATCATCACTTTCTTGCAATTTGATAAGCATAACAGCATTCGGATGCAAAAATAAAACCCTTTGTCAGTTTGCCAAGACTCCTCATGCATTGCTCTAATTGTAAGCAACTCAAGAACTATATATCATCATAAAAATACGAGAAAAATATATGAAGTATATAAAGTACAAAGAATCAATCGGACACTTGTCCACTTTGTTGTTATCCTTTTTTTGAAATAAAAAAATATATAAAGTATCATTAAGTACAAGCACTAAAAGGGTGCTAACCCATGTACAGAATTATTTGTGTTAACCAGGATATCTATTTGTTCTCCTAAATCTTCCATGGAGTACAAAGGATGACTCTTATGTAACAAACAGTGTCAAAATTATGTAAAAAAGTACTTTTTTAACCAACAGAGAGGTAAGTGCACAATTCTATTCTACAAGTTGAACACAAAATTAACATCTGCTAGGAAATCCGAGCATTCCTCTCCAACAATAGAACCCAAAGACCAACAAACATAGCCCACCTCCATAATCTGAACCTATTATGCGGAGTAATTGTTAACATGATGATTGTTACCCATCTTCAAATTATGTGGGCAGACCCAATGCATGACAGAGGGCAAAAAAGCTTTCTCCAGACCTTCCAGGCCACCTCACAATGCAGAAATATATTATTATTATTATTACTATTACTATTACTATTACTATTCTTCGGGTTGCGAAAATACATTATTAGCAGAAAGTAAGATGGAGTTTACAAACCTGAAGCAAATAATTAGTATAGTTTTATTAAGCATTATTCTCAAAATAAAAATTTTAACAGGAGGGGCTTTCACTTTCAAGAAAGAGGAGGAAGCTAGACTAATCCCAAGTAGATGAAAATAGTAATTAAACATAACTAAAATTGTTAAAGAAATGATAGATTAGGTTAAAGAAATGCTAAAGTCTTTTGCATCCCAAGTAGATAAAAGTGCTAATGTAATTAATTGTTTATTTCCTTTTCTATTTTAAAGAACATATATATAGGGTTGTGATATTTAATAAATTGCGCATCAAATCATTCTTAACATGGTATGGAGTCATATCTTAAAAACTATTAAACTCTTTACAAATATTATTCGACTTTTATTACCACAATAAGAAAACCTTCATAGCCGGCCACCATAAAGTGGCCACCTCTACCACAAGCCGACATCATAGCTGGCTATCTCCACCAAGACCGCCCTTCATTGCCGGGTCCAGTTCTCCCAGACACGCAGAGCCCAGCAGCGATCACTCCTAGTCACACAGTTCACCGAGGCGCGTAACCTAGCCACCACCATTGTGCATCCCTCAGCTGCGGTCGCTCTCAGTCGTGCGGTTCACACAGACGTGCACAGCCCAGCCGTGGTTGCTCTTAGCCGCAGCTCATTCAAACATGCAACCTAACCACCACCGTCTGCAGATGCCCCAGCTGCGGTCTCCCTTAGTTGTGCAAACGAGTAGACTTAAGCCGCACAGACCTAGCGGCAGTCACACACAAGACCAGCCTGCTCTCTTCACCATAGTCGTTTTGTCGGTCCACCACAGTCGCCAACTCTTTTCTGCCCAGCTGCACATATTTGTCAGGGAGCTGCCGTATCTCCTGCCAGTTCCAGCCCAACCGCATCTGTCTAACCACACAGCACAACTCTTCCGCTGGCCAATCCAATCTGACCGCATAGCAGCTCCGGCTCCTTCGGCCAGACAGATATAGCCACGTGTCCGAGTAAAACTTCTCCTCAAATTTTTTGTTTAACATAACCACCAAAAAACTTGCAAAGGATGTCAAAGATAACATCTCAATATAGTGGAACCCACTTTGAGATGGGGAATACCATAAGTGAATTTCAGCCAATCTAGACAGTCTATTACTTCAACGGAAAGGATAATTTAAGTTGGTCTAAATTAATCTGGACCACCCTCAAGGAAAATGGCAAACTCATCCATCTTCTTGGTACTGTACCTGTTGGGATTTTTGTAGGTGAGGAAAACTTAAACTTCCAGTGATTTCACTTACTCTAAAATTAACAATTTTAAATAGGCTTTAAATAGACTTATATCGAATTTAAATTTTTTAAAAATAATTTAACATAATTTAAAAGATAAAAATTAATCAAATCTTCTAAAAGATAAATTCCCACTAATAACATGATATTTAAAAAATAAATATCTTCTAAATCTATTTAAACATAAATCTTATTTGAATTCAAACTAATAAATAAAATAAATTATAATTTCTACATTAAACTTCAACACTCTCACTTAATGTAGAAATTATAATTACTAAATTTATTTTATTTGAGCACTTCTTTCCAATATTTTTTATTTAATCTTCATAGTTTAAAACACTTCTTTTCAATTATTGATGCACTTCTCATCAAAATCCCTTAGAACACTTCTCTCTAATTTTTTTTTTAAAAAATTCTTCTTCTTCAACAACATTTACTTATTCTTCAACCTGCAATTTGTTTTTGTATATGTTCAAATTTTTTTACAACAAAAACATTCCGATTTATCTCTATGCCAACAATTTTTTTTATCATGATTGTTTTTCTTGAATACTCCACATGATAAAAATTTTCTTATTTTTGATGTTAATGAAGACTTGTTTGGCATCTTAACAATTAACACTCCATCAATTGTTTTTTCATCTCTTATTGCTCTTCTTTACTCTACGACTTACAAAACATTAATTAATTCTGCAAATGTAATTTTTTAAAGATCCTTAAAATTTTCAACTGATGAAATCTTTAACTCAAAGTTTTCCGACAAGGCCACAAGAAATTTTTCAATAATTCTACTGTCGAAAAATCCATCACCAAATAATCTAATTTTTTAAAAAATTGTCATGACCTTGTTAACATACTCATTGATTTCTTCTAATTCCTTCATCATTTGAATCTCAAATTCTCTTTTAAAATTTAAAACTTGCATTAACTTAGCTAGATCATTGTCTAAATATTCATTTTTAAACAAATCTCATAACTCTTTTAGAGTTTCACAAGTCATGATGTTAGTAAAAATCACTTTAAAAATTGAAGAGTACAAGCAAATTTTTATTTTGTACTTCTTGAATTTTTTTCATTATAACTCTTTAATTGAGCTGCTGTTGGATGAGATGATAATTGTAGGAGTTCAACTTCATTTTCAACCGCATTCCACAAATTAAATGATTGTAGATATGTTTGCATTTTCACAACCCACAATTGATAATTGCTCCCAGTGAAAATAGGAAGTAAAGCCAAAGGAAAGATGTTTGAGGTCATATATTTGATATTGAAACTCACTTGTTTTCTCTCTATATTTTTTTTATCACAGACCTGTGATCAATAAAAGATCTGATACCACTTATTGGAATTTTTGTAAGTGAGAAAAACTTAAATTTCCATTAACTTCACTCACTCCAAAATAACAACTTAAAAATGTTTTTATGTAAACTTATATCGAATTTAAATTTTATAAAAATAATTTACCATAATTTAAAAAATAAATATTAATCAAATCTCTTAAAAGATAAATTCTCACTAATAATGTAATATTTAAAAAATAAACATGTTCTAAATCTACTTAAAAATAAATCATATTTTAGTTCAAACTAATAAATAAAATAAATTATAATTTCTACATCGATCTTCAACAGTACCAAAACCCGGAGATCCCACATTCAATGCTTGGGACAAAGAGGATTTTATGATCATAACATAACTTTGAAACTCTATAACTCCAAAAATTAGCAAAACCATGATATTCCTTCCTACAGTAAAAGATGTGTAAAATGCAATCGACGAAGTTTATTCTAAAATTAAAAATGCTATGCAAAATCATGAACTGACTGTCAAGACATGATCCACCAAAAAATGGAACAACTCAGTTATTGAATAATCTAATATATTAAAAAACTAGATGAGTATCACAGCCTTACCATGAACTATAAAGATGCAGCCGATCTTAAGAAATTTGTAGAAAAAGACTGTGCTTATCAATTGCTAGCAGGATTAAATCTTGAATATGATCAAGTACGAGTCCAAATTTTGAGAAAAGAGAAAATGTCAGTACTTAATGAGCTAATTTCCATTGTAATACTGGAAGAGAGCAGAAGAATGATCATGTTAGAACCTTGATGTACTAATAGTTCAACACTCATCTCGTGCGCATATATTGTTCAACAAGGGGTATTGAAACTACAATGAATAAGAAAGATTTTAAAAGTCAAGAATCAAGTGGGAAGACCTCATGCACTTATATTGTGATAACAAGTCAGCCATAGGCATTACAGGACCAAACATAACGAGATTGATAAACATTTATCAAAGAAAAACTTGATAGTGGCATAATTTGTACCTCATACATGCCTACTAATTCTCAACTGTCAGATGTGTTGATTAAAGTCTTGAGTTATTTAACATTTCAAACTCATATTTGGCAAGCTAGAGATGGACAATATCTATTGAGGAGGAGTGTTACAGAAATAGTAAATTAGGTTAAAGGATATAAAGATAAAATACACCATATATAATTAATTGTAACTAATTGTTCATTTCCTTTTTTATATTAGAAAACTTATATATATATATATAAGTTTGTGATATTCAATATATAAAAAGATGTAGGAAATTAACTGTCATTTATTCTTTTCTGCACTGTCATGGAAAGGTGAATAACAGAATTAGTAAGGTGTCCTGTACCAATTCTGATTATTCCCTTACCCCACAAGTTTGTTATAAAGTTGTTGAATTTTTTTTTTCTGTATAAATTAATCTCTTTGGTGCTGAGAATAATAAGCAAAAATTAGAGGAAGAATTCTTTTTCACCTCATCACAAAAAGCTTTATGGTATCAAAGCCATAACTAATCAAAGAAAGCCTTCCCGATTACGCCACATACACAAATGGTGATGGATGAGCTTCCATCCTCTCCACCCGAAGTCACCTCGGGTTCTTACCTTCCAACACAAGTCACTCATGGCTTAGGAGAATCATCTACGTTGTTTATCACCGAACATAAGCTAAATGGAGACAACTGCTTACAGTGGTCATCATCCTATCTGTTATTCATCCGGGCTAAAGGGCACGACGGACACCTCACTGGAGAACTCACCCCTCCTTCTCCGAATGACCCGAATGCTCGCTTATGGAAGATTGAGAACAGTATGGTCATGCCCTGACTCGTGAACTCAATGACACCTGAAATCGGAGAAAATTTCCTACTCTATAAGACTGCACAAGAGATATGAGAAACAGCTCAAGAATTTTACTCTAGCGAGGAAAAAACGTCCGCTATTTTTGAAGTTGAATCAATACTCCACGAACTGCAACAGGGCGAACTGAGCGTAACTCAGTACTACAATCTCCTAACTCGTAGTTGGCAACAATTGGACGTCTTCGAAGAACATCAATGGAATTGCTCAGCCGATGCCAAACTCTTCAAGACAATCACGGAGCATAAGTGGGTATTTAAATTCCTGATGGGATTAAACAAGGATCTTGATGAAGTTCGGAGACGTGTCCTTGGTGTCAAACCACTACTCAGCTTGTGCGAAACGTTTTTAGAGGTAAGGAGAGAAGAAAGTTGAAGAAAGGTTATGCTCGGAGGAGCGCATCTCACTCGACTGTATGAAGACGACTCTGCACTCACGACTAAAAATCATGATTCTCGGACGAAGAAGAGTCGCCCTTGGTGTGACCACTGTAGAAAGCTTGGTCACACTCGCGAGAAATGCTGGAAGCTCTTCGGCAAACCAGAGGACAAAAAATCACCAAAATCAAAATCTTCGAACAGCTATCAAAGGCACCATGCTGCTACAGAGGAGATGTCGCCTAATGTTGTGGAAAATAACCCCTTCAGCCCTAAACAGATGGAAGTTCTTCAGCACCTACTGTCCTAGAAAAATTCGTCTTTACCCACTTCAATGGCTGTGGTGGCTCACAAAGGTAACAATTTTCGCTTATCAGTTTATTCCGCTAGAAAACAAATTGAGGTTATGGATTCAAGGGCATCTGATCACATGACTGGGGATGGCTCATTGTTCCATCAATATAGTCCGTGTAAAGAAGACTACTCAATCAGAATCGCTGATGGATCTCTTTCTAAAGTTGCCAGAATGGGTTTTATGATGTTATCATCTCACTTAACTCTTTATTTTATTCTCTATGTTCCTAATCTTGATTGTTACTTACTATCTGTAAGTTGTGCAAAGATACGAACTATGTGGCTAAGTTTGTTTCTAATCTATGTGAATTTCAAGATTTGGACTTAGAGAGGATGATTGGCAATGCTAGGGAAAAATCAGGACTGTACCTGCTACAACCAAATACTTCTAATGGAAGCTCACAATGTAATCTCTGTAAGTCATCCAAGTAATAACCATGATATTATGTTGTGGCATTATAGATTAGGGCATCCAAACTTTGTGTACCTGAAAAAGCTGTTTTCTTTACTGTTCAAGAATAAAAATCCTACTCTATTTCAATGTGAAATCTGTCAATTTTCTAAATACTTTCAAAGTTCATTTCCTAATCTACAATATAAACAATCAAAACCATTTGCACTCATTTATAACGATGTATAGGGTCCTTCCAAGGTTTCTAACATCACCAAAATTAGGTGGTTTATATCCTTTATTGATGATCATACAAAAATCACTTGGGTCTTTCTTATGAGGGAAAAATCTGAAGTTGGTCCTATTTTTTAAAAATTTCACGCCATGATCCAAACGCAATTTCATATTTCCATTCAGGTGTTAAAATCTGACAATGCACGTAAATATTTTGAAACCACCCTTGGGACTTACCTTACTAAACATGGCATTGTTCTCCAAAGCTCTTGTGTGCATACACACTTCAACAAAATGGAATAGCCAAAAGAAAAAATAGGCACATTCTTGAGGTACTTCGATCCCTTATGTTTACTACCCATGTTCCCAAATTTCTCTGGGGAGAAGCCGTACTCATAGCCACATACTTGATAAACAGAATGCCCTCCTGAGTTTTAAATTTTCAATCACCTCATATCACCCTATCATAATTGTTCCCTGAATCACACCTCATAAACACATTACCACTCAAAGTCTTCGCTTGTTCTACTTACGTACATGTTCATAGTCATCTCTGGGGGAAATTTGACCCAAGGGCCCTCAAATGCATTTTTGTCGAATACTCATCTAACCAAAAAGGGTACAAATATCTAGTTCCGGACACCCACAAATTCTACAATTCCATGGATGTCACATTTTTTGAGAACCAACCATATTACCCCAATACTAATATTCAGGGAGAGAAATTTACTCAAGAATATCAATTGTGGGATGTAGACATACCTCCTCTCTAGCCACAGATTCAGACACCTCTAGAATACCCTGACCCAATAACAGTACCTACAAATAAAGAGTTACGTGTCTATATTAGAAGAACAAAGTTCGAGAAGGGAAAGTTCCTGACTCCACCAAGCTTTGTCATGAGTCTGTCCTGGCTCTAAATGTCCAGAAATCAACAAGTAATGAGATTTCTATCCCTACTACTAATACTGACTCTGAACTACCTATAACCTTGAGAAAAGGGAGTCGAGCGTGCACTAAACATCCTATACAGGATTACATTTCATTAAAAAGGTTATCTTCATATCATCATGCCTTTACAAGTAGATTGGACAGCAGTTCTCCAGAGCCAAAAACAGTTCATGAAGCTCTCCAAATTCTTGAATGGAAAGCTATCATTCAAGAAAAATTAGTGCCCTTGAGAAGAACAAAACATGTGAACTAACAGAGTTACCTCCAGGAAAACGTCAAGTGGGGTATAAGTGGGTCTTCACAACTAAATACAATTCAGATGGAAGTCTGAATCGATATAATACAATCCGGTTACTTCTGTCTCTTGCCTCGAATCTGGATTGGCCACTTTATCAATTAAATGTGAAAAATGTTTTCCTCAATGGTGATCTTGAAGAAAAAGTGTATATGGACATTCCACCACCAGGTCTTGAACTAGAAGATAAATCACAGAAAGTGTACAGACTAAAAATGACACTCTATGGTCTAAAACAATCTTCGAAGACATGATTTGACAAATTCACAAAAGTAGTGAAACCAAAAGGATATGGGCAGTGTCAATCAGATCATACAATGTTTATTAAAAATTGTGTTTCTGAGAGAAAATCAATCCTAATTGTTTATATAGATGATATCATTATAACAGAGGATCACATTGAAGGAATTCAGGAACTCAAGAGATTTTTGGCCACAGAATTTGAAATAAAAAACCTTTGGACACTCAAGTACTTTCTTGGAATGAAAGTACCTTGATCAAAGAAAGGGATTTCCATATCACAACGAAAATATATCTTACATCTTCTCAAGGAGATAGGGATGCTTGGTAACAAACCAACCGACACGCCTATGGACTCCACAATCAAACTCGGGTCCAAGATCGATGACAAGACTGTTGACAAAGGAAGGTATCAACGACTAGTTGGCAAACTCATCTACCTAGCACATACGAAACCAGATATTAGCTTTGCAGTCAGTGTGGTAAGTCAATCCATGAATCAGCCAACTGATGCTTGGTAACAAACCAATCGACACGCCTATGTCTTACATCTTTTCAAGTAGACAAGGATGCTTTGTAACAAACTAGCCGACACGCCTATGGACTCCACTATCAAACTCGGGTCCAAGATCAGTGACAAGACTGTTGACAAAGAAGGTATCAACGAATAGTTGGCAAACTCATCTACCTGGCACATACGAAACCAGATATTAGCTTTGCAGTCAGTGTGGTAAGTCAATCCATAAATCAGCCAACTGATGAACACATGAAAGTTGTCTATAGAATTCTGAGATACCTACAAATGACTTCAGGTCAAGAACTGTTTTTCCAAAAGATAATGAAAAGAGAGATTGAGATCTTCACTGATGCTGATTGGGCAGGCTCAATAAACGACAGAAAATCAACATCTAGTTACTGCACATATGTTTGGGGAAACTTGGTCACATGGAGCAGTAAGAAACAATCTGTGGTATCACAAAATAGTGTGGAATGCAAGTTTCGGGCTCTTACCCATGGGATATGTGAAGGAATATGGTTGAAAATGATACTTGTTGAGTTAAATGTTTCAGATAATGCACTTATGAAAGTTTGGTGTGACAATCAGTTAGCAATTAGTATGACCAAAGATCCAGTACATCATGACAAAACCAAACACGTTGAGATCAATCGACACTTCATTAAAGAGAAATTGGAAGATGACACTATAACACTCATGTACATTCCAACCAGCCACCAGATTGCCGACATCTTAACAAATGCCCTACCAAAAGGAAATTTTGATAACATAATATCCAATTTAAGTTTACTTAACATATATGTAAAACTAGATTGAGAGGGAGTGTATAAAGATGTAGGAAATTAGCTGTCATTTGTTCTTTTCTGTACTGTCATGGAAAGGTGAATAACAGAATTAGTGAGGTGTCCTGTACCAATTCTGATTATTCCCTTACCCCACAAGTTTGTTATAAAGTTGTTGGATTTTTTTTTTTTTCTGTATAAATCAGTCCCTTCGATGTTGAGAATAGTAAGCAAAAATTAGATGAAGAATTCTTTTTCACCTCATCACAAAAAGCTTCACAATAAAATACACATCAAATTATTCTTAACAAAAATTCTTAATAATGACTCATTAAATTTACTAATTGACCAACTTATAAAAAAACTAAAGAAATTTCAAATGTGATAACACCAACAAAGTGTAAATTATCAAAAACAAAGAGAACCCAATCAGCACCATAAAATAAATTCCAAGAAAAGAACAAGCTGATAATAAAATAAAACCAAAGCTCTTAACAAAGACATAACAAAAAGATTAAACGATGGGTTAAAAAAGATATGACAAAAGAAGAACAATATAGAATGAGAGGAAAAGAAGATAAAAATTGTAAATTCTAAAATAAAGAGAACTAGAAGAAGATTGTGAAATGTGTTAGATATATTATCTTTAATGCTTCTAGATCTAGTTCAATATATCATTAACTCGACTCCTTGCAATCTCAATATTACAAAGAAAAAGTAACTTGGCACTGGTGTGGAAATGATGAAGAAAACTAAATGAAATTAAGGTATGATAAAAAGATAAAAATGAAAGGAGGAAAGCTGCTGGAACTTGGGCATCTCAAAGTTCTTAGCAGCAAGGAGAAAGACTAGATGGTTATGAGATTTTTTGATTGTGTGAGCTTGTAGAGGAGAGGCAAAGAATAAGAAGAAAAGAATTGAGAGATAAAAAGAGATGGTGACTAAGAGTCCGAAAGATTTACAATATTTAGGACAAATCAAATAGACATATTTAGTTCTTTAATAGTTTATTATTTATTTATATATTATTTTGTAAGTATAAATATTTGAATTTAAGTTTGGTTTGGTTTAAAAGTTTTTCAGGCTAAACTAGAACCACGTTAAAATTTTGGTTTGGTTTCCAATGCAAACCGAAAAAGCTAAGGCTCAAAAACCACAGCAAATCAAACCAAATCATTTTGACGATTCAGATTGATTTTTCAGTTTGTCCCAAACAACTTATACACCTAATTGCAATGAGTGAAGTGTTAAAATAGAGATTACATGTATGGAACTTGAAGAATCAAGTGACCAACTTCTAAAGAATGAAAATCCAGCATAGAGAGGCATCGTGTCACTAGTTTCCTGGTAATTGAGGCATTTAGGAAAATGAAATTTCCATGTTATATAATTATTGTGAAGAGATAAAAGAGGCAATTAAAGAACAATATCTAGTAGACAATCTCTTAAGACGAGAGAGAACTAATGAAGGAGGTGAATCTCCCATCCATAAGTCTTCCCAAAAACGAAAAACAAGTCTCTTCCTTCACCCTAGCTGGCACAACAAGATGAACTAGAGCATACGCCTAGCTAATAGCTTTCCAAGGGCTTTTGTCAGAGATGAAAGAACCTGCTTTAGCATCCCAACCATTCTAGTGCAGCCCAGTCTAGACTTGCTTCTATCAATCCTGTGCCATAAAGCAACTAGATTCACTTAGAAACCATCTTAAACATTTGGCTAAAAGAGCATGTTTTTGGACACTAGATTCCTAAGACCTAACCCATCGTTGTTGGTAAGGCAAGAGACCTCCTAATTAACTAGATGATCCCTTTTATCCATGCCGATGCCCAAGCGAATCTCTCATTATTTTCTCAATCGGTAACATAAAACAAAGAAAGGAAATATAAACTGATACTTAGATAGGCAAGAGTTTAACTAATTCTATTACCAAAATAGAAAAGAGCTGCTGGGCTCTCAAGCATCTTAGAAATCAAATTTGTCAAAAGCCCTAATAACATTCTCCTCCACATGAGTACTAGCCAAAACATCCTTCGATGAGTAAATCGTCAAAACAAGATAATTTTAAAAAAATTTGCAAGCGGAAAAATGCATTTAAGAAAATATCTTTATCTTAAGGCACAAGAAAAAGGACAGTTTCATCTGCAAAATGCATATGAGAAATCTCTACCCCATCGGACCCCGCAACTAAACCCTTCACTATACAAAGTTCAATACCCAGTTTATTTTTTTCTAAAATAAAAAGTGTATAATTCTATTAGTATAAGCACCAAAGGAGTGCAAACCTATTTACAAAATATATTTACAAGTTAATCATCGTCTCTATTAAATCACAAAATCCTCCATTGAGTGCAGAAATTTGACCTCAAAAAAAACCTAAGATTCGAAACCATCTAACTCTAATCTTATCAAATATCCTCTTCCTTCCTATCGAACATTGTCCTATTTCTTTCTTTCCAAATAATCCAAAATATTGCCAAAGATATGAGTCCCAATTGTTTTTTCTAAATTCGTAAATATACATCACTATGTGTTATTGAGTTCTATTCAATTATATCCCAGTATGTTCTGTTTAATCTTAAATGCAGCCAAATGTTACCAAAGAACATGAACAGTACAAAAAAAAACAAGTCCATGAAAAAGCTAAATGTACCATGTCGCTGGAATACGGTGAAGAATAGGTGAAAAGGAATCTGAATGTGCACGCAGGGAATAATGCATTTTAACTGCAAACAACAGAACAAAAAGAAATGTGTGTAGAACAACCATCACCTTTGCAACTGTTGAACCAATACGCTTTTCTCTATCAGAAGCATTTTTGTCATTTCCGCGAAGAATGTAGTATTCATATTGTTCCTTAAACCTGAGAAAAACTTAATGCTTCATGCATGATACACCAACCTTAACAAATGAAAATTACAGCACAAAGAAGATAGTTACCAGTTTTTGTCACCAAGTAAACCAGGGCAACAAAAGTGGAACAAGGCCCACAGTTCCTATGTCAAATAACAAAACACGAGACAAGTAAGTATTGCTTCAAATGTCTCAAGTATCATAAGTGAAGTATAGTTATTGTTTTGAAGGATCTAAATTATAACTTCCAAATACTTTACCTTAAGATTATTCTGAATAGGTGTGCCACTTATTATTATACGATGAGCACACGGAATGTCAAGCAAACTTTTGGCCCTTTGTGTACTAGGATTTTTAATGAGATGACCCTGGAAGTATGGATGTACCAGCGGAGAAAATCATCAGTATTTATAACAAGAACATCACAACAATATCATGTTTTATTAAAAGAAATTTTCATGAATTACATGGAAGAAGAGTGTACCAAAGGCCCATCCTAATTCATTGTCCTCTTCAACAGGAAACTTAGGACTAAGCAAGAAATTGTATGTTAAAAAAGTGAAAAAAATGCATTTTGGACAAACAAAGTGCAGAATTTTTGCTAGCATAAAAAAGTTGATAAAATATAAAAGAAAATATACAAAGAATACTGAAAACAAGATATACAAAATGTCGACAGCAATAATGCAATCAAAAATATGGAAAACCACTAAAAAAACCCAGCAATACCAATGGCCTCATAACAGCCAGCAACCAATTATTTCTATATTAAAATAGAGCCATACAAGCTACTGAACTATGAGTAGCATTAGAGCACTACCTCGTCGAGAATCATATAATCCCATGCTATGCTATCCTCACCATCATCGTTGAAGTAATTCATCCCCCGCAAAGATTGACAATTATTCCGCACGATATCATAAGTTGTCACAAGAACACCTTTATTCTACAAGACAATAAATAGTAATATACATGAACCTCAGTTTGATCACATGGATAAACTGCACAAAATATCGTTTATTCTAAACCAATATAATTAAGAGATAGAACAAAATAGATGCACACCAAAATACCATAAAGAAAAGGAAATCCGTTTTTAACCACCCTTTTTTTCTTTTAAACCCCACAACAAAAAAGCCAGTTCAAAAAGGAATCTTCATGTGACAAACAATAAAAGCCCATAAAAGATACAGACTTTCTGAATCCAGTATCATTTTTTGGAAAATTCCTCAACCATTAACGACCAGTACCTTTTCAGAAATATGATGTACCCGTTAGAAAATGCCAATGACCTAGGGATTTGATTTAGTTTGATTTGCTATAATTGGTTTCTTATTTTTCCTTTTTGTAATCATCTATAACAACAACATATAACATGCATATGTTCCTTCTTAATATATAATCAATTCAATTTCTTTCTAAACTTCCACATGAAATCAGAGTTTTGGACTTTTTTTTCCTCTTCTGGCATTCATTATCGTTAATACTCTTGTTTTTTATTAAAGAAAGGAAAAACCAATACACAAACATCTATTTTTCCCTACCTCTTACTTGGAAGGAGACGACAACAAGAAGTTCACTGATTGGACCAGTTTTATCAGAGAATGGACACTTAAGCATGGCAACAAACCAACAACAAGAAAAGGTTGAGGTAGGGAAAAGTAGAGGTTTGAAAACTGTGTCAGTTTTTTCTTTCTTTAATAAATAATAAGAGCAGACCTGCTTCTGCTACGTATAACCGCATGCTAGAGTCAACCTATACTTCTCATCACCTTTTTATGTGGCCTCCATCACCAGAATCCTTGTTGGACCACTTTGTTACTGAATATTCTTGTTGTTGGATTTCTCTCTACTTCTGCCTAAGGAGACACAACATGCTATTCTAAAGAAGGCTGATGCAAATAAGGCAGGATAGAAGAACATTGATCCAATTCAACTACCTAATGGTACAATTACAAGAGCGAGGTTAAAAAAATTCAATGATGCACTAAACGGGATGATTCAAGACTTGTGGAATGATATTGACAAGATTCAAGAATGCAACAAGGAAGCATGTACCGGGATTGAGCTGAATAACATAAATCAAAAGTTGGTCACATTAACACAAGTAGAAGTTACACCAGCCCAATATGAAGTTGAACCAGTTTGCTTGGATGGATCATAACTAAGTGATTCAAGAGTCTAAACATTTGGGCCTACAACTTTCAAGAAAAAACCCAATCGAAATTCAGATTTTATCAGATAGAAAATTAACTCACGAGTTTCAGAATGAATTCTTACTTAGATACATTGGACCTAATGGTTTTTATTTATTGTATCTAGATTTTTGGTTTTTCTTCGTAAATAGAAATATTTACTTAATAATATAAATAGTTGTGACTTTTAGAAGTCTTGAAACTTATTTTGTAGAGTTGTTCCATCTATAAATAAGTAGTATTCTCTTTTGTAAAAACAGACAAGTTTATATATAAATTTGCTTAATGCAAGGTTTTTTAAAAGAGATTTTTCTCTTGCTCTGATTCTTATTTGAATCAGGGTTCTTACGAGCAAAACTAATTAATTTGTGAGTAATTTATTACAAGATTATCTTCAAGAGTAGAATTTGGATTGCAAATTTTTTTCAAAGTTCTCTTTCACGAATTGAATTGGGTCAAGAACTTGAAAAATCTGATTTATTTTTCCAAAGAGTTGCTTCCAAGCGTAAAGATATTGGGTCTCGGACTTAATATACCCTTGTTTCGTATCAAATGTGTCATAAATGACAAAAATAACATTGTCTTTTAACACCACTGGTTATACCAGAGAAGTTCTCATCAATAACAAATAAGAGAGCTACAGAATATTCATACAACATATAGACTAAATGAAAAGGGTTATCTAAAACAGTCTCAATTAATTCGAACATGTTTAAAAGAAAAATAGAAGTTCAACCATCTTCTAGACACGGACCAAAGAATATTTAAAATTTGATGTGTGGGATGAAGCGAACTGTATGATCATGTCATAGCTAAACTTAAGAAATCTTAAAGTCAGCAGCAACTACAAGTTTTTATCCACTATAAATAGATTTGAGATATCGTTCAAGAAACATATATGAAGGCTTGTGATATAGCATAAACATACGAGGTTGAAGTCAAAACTAGTAAGATAAAACAAAATAGTAAAATTGTTATCAAATATGCGAATTAACTCCATAGTCTATGACAAATTTGAAGATAGAAAATTTACTACGTAATCTGTTGTGATTCCCGAAAAAGGATCTTGTCACTGGGCAGTTTTTTAGCATTTCCGGTTCTAGAATTTGCTTTTTCTCTTTATCGCGATTTCTTATGTGATCTATTTTTGTAAAAATAGATTACAACTTATCAAAGAGAGCTGCTATTTTGGATCTCGTTAGAGAGAATTCTAATCTCATAGTTTAAAATAATATTCTAACTTATTTTTATTAATAGCAAACATACTATTTCATATAGAGATTACAATTCTTATTTAGAAATTTTAATCTAATTAGTAATTTAAATCTAATTAGTAATACTCTATTAAAATATTAAAAATCCTACATTATATAAGAATCCAGTACTAATGGAAAATTATATATTATTTAGAAATCTAATACTAATTAAAATTCTGACTATTTAGAAATCTAATACTAATTAGGATCCCAACTATTTAAGAATCTAATACTAATTAACATTTTATATTTGATTGAACATCAATCTCCTATTCTTATTGCACTTTTTATATTTACGCCATACAAATGCATCCATAACATTACTTCCCCTGGGTTTTCAAGTTTGTCCTCAAGTTTGAAATGTGGATATATCTGTTTCGTTGGTCTTTTCTTATTATCTAGTGTCACATTCAATCTCGAGGCAGAATAGTCGTTTACATTGTTGAATCGAAACAAACGATTCATCGCAGTTATTATATAACCCCTTCAGTCTCCTTTCTGTCATTTCTGCTCTCATTACTTTCTTTATAACTGGAGATAAAGCATTATCAGATTATGTCGTAATGTTGTTACTCTATAAAACCGGTACTTCTTGAATTGAATTGTTATGTTTGTTCTCAAGTTTAAAATGTGGATATATCTGTTTCGTTGGTCTTTTCTTATTATCTAGTGTCACATTCAATCTCGAGGCAGAATAGTCGTTTACATTGTTGAATCGAAACAAACGGTTCATCGCAGTTATTATACAACCCCTTCAGTCTCCTTTCTGTCATTTCTGCTCTCGTTACTTTCTTTATAACTGGAGATAAAGCATTATCAGATTATGTCGTAATGTTGTTACTCTATAAAACCGGTGTTTCTTGAATTGAATTGTTATGTTTGGTCATAAATTGAAAAAGGTTAATATAATTGGGTTTAGTCATAACCCACATAAGTTGTTTCCTTTCAAAATCTCTAGTCATGCTCATTGCGTGCACAAAAGTGGCAGGTGATTGCATCTTGACCTCTAAGTGAAGACAATTGATCAATCCTGCTATGAACAAACTTATATATTGATCAACCCGAACAAACTTGTTTACTCTAACTAGTTTTTCTTGAAACTGTCTCTGTTAGTTCTCAACCGATCTTGTCTGTTTCAAGTTTATCAGTTTGCCCAATGGGTTACTTCTGACTAGTAATCTAGATCTTATAGAACAATAGGTTTTAAATTCAGTCTAATTTAATGCAGATTGTTCAGATTCTAACTGTTGGTATCACATTTGCACATCTCCAAGCATATAAAAGGCGGCCAATCCCATCTTATCTCATTCCAGCGTGTGTTGGATGGTAAAAAAGTTCACACTGATGCAAGCATATTAGGGGATCTTCAAAGCCGTTAAATGTTGGAAAGTCTAATTTAGTGCAGTGCAGAACAACTCCTTACGTGGAGAGTTGTTTGTATTCCGCGATGACTTTCAATGTGACGCGCTTGAGGTGGCTATTCCCAGGGATGGTTACTGCTTGCTATCCTTTCTCATTCTATTTGTCTATCACAATTAAAGCCAACTAGTATCTCTTTGAATTACGAGGATAATTCTTATAACTGACTGCCCAATCGCCTTTCAATCTCTATTGTCCATGCTTTGTTTGCGGTCAGGACTTCTTGGAGCTTCAATTGTAGATCTTCTTTTGTTGCAGAGTCGTTCATTGTGTTAAATTCTGATATCAATTTGTTATGATTCCGAGATCAAGATCTTGTCACTAGGTGATTTTCTAAAATTTTTTGTTCTAGAATCTGCTTCTTTTCCTTGTTGCGATTCCTTTAGCGACCTATTTTTGTGAAAAGGAAACTGCTACTTTAGATCTCGTTTGAGAGAGCTCCAATCTCGTAATTTAAAATAATATTCTGATTTGTTTTTATTAATAACAAACATACCCTTTTATATTAAGATTACAATTCTTATTTATGAATTTTAATGTAACTAAAAATTTAATTCTAATAAAAAATATTCTACTAAAATATTGAAAATCATACACTGTTTAGAAATCTAATACTAATGAAAAATTATATATTATTTAGGAATCTAATATTAATAAGAATTCAAACTATTTAGTAATCAAATATTAATTAGCATTCCAACTATTTAAAAATCTAATATTAATTCAAATTTCATATTTAATTGAACGTCAATCTTCTATTCTTACCATATTTTTCATATTTAAGTCATACAAATGCATCTATAATATAATCTGTCCCACTTTTTGCTTAGTGGGTAAGGATGAGAAAAACAAGATAAATGAACTAATGATTGAGTTAAAAATCCTATACATGAATAAGGGTGTCTCGATTCAATCCTATTTTGATAAGAAGAGGAAGAATAGTCTGAAACTAGATTTGGCTAACAAACTCCATTTGGAAGCTATCTCCTGGGAAACAAAAAAGTAAGAGAAAAATGACCCATGGATGGAGATAAAAACACAAAGTATTTTCATTGTCTTGCCAACCACCATAGAAGAAATAATTTTGTGGATGAGGTCTTTATCAATGATAATAGGATTGAGGGGAACAATGCTATAAGAGAAAGTGTCAACTCCTGTCCCACTTTTTACAAGTGCATGTACACAATGAAGTACAAGTTAGATAACTTCCTAAAGAGATACAAGTCTTAACTCGTGGTAAAAGGATATATACAAACCTACTCTTTTCGACTATCATAAGACATTTGCTCCACTAGCCTAAATGAATACAGTAAGAATTTTGTTGCCTTTAGCAGCTATTTCTTATTGGTATTTAGAGTAGTTTAATATGAAAAATATTTTCCTAGATAGCAATTTGGAGGAAGAGATATTTATGGATATTCTTCTGAGCTTCAAGGAAGAACTAAGAGAATAAAGTTTGCAAACTAAAGAACAATGAGTCTAAGGCAATCACCACATACTTGGTTTAGAAGATTTGTCGAAGTAATTTTTGTCATTATATACAAAAAAGATCATACACTCTTTATAAAGCAGTCAAATTCAAGGGGAGCAACGACACTTTTCATTTATGTTGATAATATAATGATAAAAAACAATAAGAAATAGAAAGAACTCTTAAAAAGATGTCTATCTCTCAAGTATTTTCTAAGAACTGAAGTAACTCATTTTAGGGAAGGCATCTTTACTTTACAACAAAAATATGTGATTAATCTCAATAGCGAAGTAGAAAAGTTTAGGTAGACATATGTGTCTTCATACTACCGAGCAAAATAAAAAACCGAGAGAAGCAAGTGAAGATTTAGGTGGACAGACACATGTACCAAGACTAGTAGGAAAGTTTCTATATTCTGCTCATATAAAGCCAATTACATATACCATAAACATATTCGCCAATTTATGCACAGCTCGAGAAAGGTTCACCTTCATACCATCTAAAAAATATGTTATTAACTAAAGGATCCTTTTAAATAAATTATTTTCAAAAAGAACACTGCATTAATGCCTCAAGCTTACACCAATGCAGATTGTGTAGGTTCACCAGTTGATAGATGGTCTACTTCAAGTAATAAAATTTTCTTTGGAGACAATCTTTAAACATATAAGAGGAAGAAGTAAAATGGGCTTGCTAGATCGAGCATTAAGGCGTAACGATATAGGGGATATATGAATTATCGTAACTTTAAATAATTTTGAAAGATTTAAGAATCAAATACAAAGAACCTATAAGAGTATTATAACATTTCTTATTTCAAAAAAAGATTATATTAATATTTCTCACAATATTATATAATATGACAAAACAAATCACATTGAAATAGATAGACAAATCAAGGATAAATGAGATAGTGAACTAATTTGCTCTCCGTACATATCAATTAATGATTAACTTGCAGATATACTAACAAAAGGTTAGCTCGATGTTCCAAAAAACTTATCTCCAAGTTGAGAATGAAATATGCATATTACCAATTTAAGCAAGAGTGTTGGAAAGTCCCTCAATCTTAAGTGGCTAATGTTACTTCTCCTACCTTCCAAGAAACATGGGATATCGGTTCCACTCATATGGGATTTTATCTGCTTTATTGCAATTAGTTTCCTATTTCCTAGGGCCTTTTAGTAAGATCAATCTGTAACATATACATATAACCATGCATGTGCTCCTTCTTAGCACATAATTAATTTAGATAAACATGGATAACTTAGATAAACATGTTTTGCATTAATTACACAAGTTCCTCCCAGTTATAAAATCATTTTCAACTAAAAACATTTATGCTTTCCACCTCATCTATTTATATATATACATTCACTTTTATAATACAATGAGCAATGACAATGCAATGATCGAAATAAGAGGATTTCAAACCTGCATTACATATTGGAGCTCATATTCCCGTGTCTTGGCACAAGTACCAAAATATCTGCACAGAAAGCACAAAATATAACCATTAAGTATCAAGAGATATATTACTTAGTGATACAAAGTATATCAGCATGTCATTACGAATATATATTCATTAATAAAATAGTCTCACTCTTTGGTCTTCTCAGATAGGCCCACAACTGATAATTCTTTTATCCAATGAGGAAGCAGTGTTTTGGGGGCAACAACCAATGCCCTTCTAATCAACCTGGAATGAAACAAACCAGCAAGAAAGCCACAAATCTGCAAGAAGATTTTTTATCTTATAACTGATATTACAAGCTAAAACATATCAACTTGTTAACAGAATTGTTGCAAGTTTACTTACCTGCATTGTTTTTCCCAACCCCATGTCATCACCTAAAATCCCTCCCTTTCCTAGACAATGCAAAGACCAAAGCCACCTTAACCCCTCACATTGATGTGGGTACAACATCTTTGCAATTTTCCCAGGTAAGACGTAAGTTGATCTTTGGCCATCCAAAATAATGGATTCTTCATCCCGGAGTGCACTCTCTTCTACGCAATCATCGAGTGTATCTCTTCCAAAAGGGTGATTGCGTCCCATGAACTTATCTTTATACCCCCTTGCTTCATCAGTAATAACATCAGACACTGTGGATCGTCCAACATATTGTAATCTTTCATGCGACTCTTTTGGTTCTCTTTTCTTTGGTTTTTGACCAATTTTTTTAGTTTTTTCTTCTCTATGCATAGAAGCAACGGCCTTGGGTTTTAACTGTACATCAACATTCTCTTGTTCCTCATCATCAACAATATTGTATTCAAAAGACTGCCTCACATATGCCAATTCGTCATTGAACATTCCAACTTCACTTTTCCTTTCACTTACACCATTGTTCTTTTTCTCTTCCGCTCTCTCACTCTTGGACTCCCTCCATAAGTTTTGGTCATCCTCGTGCTCATCCACCACATTCTCAACTACATCTTCAACATTCCTAGTCATGGCCAGAGAGATATCAGATGGATTAGATGTGACAGAAAATAGAGATCCAGCAATTACATCTTTGTGCAAATCAACCTCCTCCTTCAGAGTGACATCTTTCACCAAGCCCGAAAAACCACCAACTAAATCACGTTTTTCAGGGCCTTTCTTTTTCTCAATTGATAAAAGGTGAAGCTTTGAGCTTAAATCATCTAAAATATCTCTAATTTCATTCCCACCCCTTGCATTGTCACTCTCCTTCACATTTTTAGGTTGTGATAACGGTGAATCAAGATCAGTAATTCCAGAAACTTCTGGTTCACCAGCAACCACATTGCTGTGAGTATCATTGCTGTCTCGATATGAGACTTTGCAGAGTCGCCGCTTGCCTTCTATCTTGACCTTGTCCGGCTTTGCTTCTTCTTTAACTGGTTCAAACATCAAGTCATGCAAAGCAACAGAAAAATTTTACATATGCATGTTCGAAGTGTAGTTTTGTCCAATAATTACGTAAATATTAAAGCTTTAAATGAATTCATATATACATAAGACAGAAAGCAGAACCAATAAGAAAATCAAGATAAGCCACTCTTTCTGCACGTAAAAAGCAAACTCAATAGCGCAAATAGAACTATAAACGGTGATAGACATCATTTGACAAAATATAGAAATACAAGGACGTATTTGTCTGCAAAAGCGTACGTGTAAACACAGACAATCCATTTGATCAAGAACACAAATGGGCAGAGACCAAAAAAGATGTAGGCATAAACACAGAGAACCAAAAAAAAAAAACAAAAAAGAAAAACAGACAAGCCGATAGAAACAATTAAAATTTTGAATCCAAAAACAAAGAAATCGATTAGTGAAAAAATTCAGGCTCCTAATGGGTAGAACACGGGTAGTCGGGTCCAACCCGTACATTCAGGAGAAAAATTTTGAATCAAACCCTAAAAGGTTGAGCAAAAGTGGGTACCAGTAGGAGGAGAATCGAAAGCAGTGATTCCAGAGAACAGGGGAATACTATCATCCTCTTCGACGTTTTCTTTGGAAAAATCTTTGCAGAGAGGACGACGTCCCTCCATTTTGGCCATCGAGGGCTTCACCTCCTCCTCTTTCTCTGTACAAGAGTACAAAAATTTTGAAAAGAAACAGTGAATTGTCAGTACAATTAACATGCCCCATTATTTTGAATTAGAAAATGAAAAGAGAAGAGGGAAGAAAGTACGAGCTGCGGAGGCCTTAGGAGGAGCAGAGAGGTCTTGAAGAAAGCGATAGTGGCTGTCGTTTAGGCTTATGGGTCGCCTGCTACTGCTCTTGTCTGCCATTATTGGGGTTTCAAGAAATGGGTAGACCTCGATTGGGTATTTATGGTGCTTCGTCCCGCTCGTTGAGAAATTTAAATTCAAAGTGGTACTTACTCAACGGTTATTTTTAAAAAGTGAGTTTCTTGCCTGATTATCTAAACTCCATAGATTTCATTTAGTTGCAGATTTAAAATCATTCTGTGCATAATTTAATTGCACTGGATTATTATTGGCATCTGATGCTCCATTAAACTGATTAAAATAGAACATAAAAAAGATTAAGCAACTTAATACTATCAAATTTGTTTAATTGATTAAAAGGATCTAAAAAATTTAAGTATTTGATACATTTAACCTTGTTTAATTTATCAAGCATATAAAATCAATCATGATTCATTGAGCAATATTTTCCGCGTTATAAAATATATAATATTATAATTTTTTGAAAAATATATATAAATAAAAAATAATAAATATGTAACAACCAACATTTAATTATTTTTATTTTTATTTAATTATTATTATTTTTAATTGAAAACAATTTTAGAAAAAATGAGTAAAAATTTAAGTTTTTAGAGTATTTTTGAAAAAAAAAATCAGAAACCGGAGGTCAAAACGCAATTTAAAAAAGTTACGCCACGTCAGCTGCCCGGTTAACAACCTCGACCAATCAGGAAGCGCTAGGTGGCAGAGACGCTAACGCAGGAAGTCACATGGGCGATCCGTGTGCGCGCGATCGAATGGGTGAGATCTGTTCCCACACGTACAGACAGTCCAGATCGAAAACGCGCACGGACAGCCCAGATTGCATCGTGTACGGACGGCCCAAATTGAATTGCGCACGGATGGTCCAGATTCACTCCCTATTTAATCGCAATCGGACGGTTCAGATTAAAAGTGATGGACAGCCCATATCAAAAGCGCATGTATATAAATAACCTCATCCGTACCAAAACTCTAACCCTAGCCGCCAGAGTCCCTCGCCGGAAAAGACAGCCCAGCCGCCGGGGAGCCGGCCACTGTCACCCGCCGCTGTACCGCAGCAATTTTCGACTGCCAAACGAGGTAAAAAAATTTCCTCTTGCACGAAATTCAATTTTAAACCCACCAATTGCCAAATCGGAGTGAAAGAACTGGCTGAATGGCTGGAAAACGCCGCTGGGTGTTTCGAAAAATGCCTCCGATGAGGCTCTTTCCGATTCTCGTTCGATGTAATTTTTTCACCGTTGTGACCACCGTTTCCTTCTCTACAGGTTGACCGAAATAAAACACCCAACCACAACGTGAGCCGGAGGAGCCGCCGCACCAGAGAGCCCCATCGCCGGTGAATTTGGATTTTCTACGTTTTTTCGGCCCACCGAGGGCTCTAAGTGTGTTTTCTCACAGGAATCGCTGTAAGTTCGGCTGAATTTGGCCGAAAATAATCAACTCAAGGCAGATCGCTGCTGCTTGCGGCGGCGCCGTCGCCGGAGCACGGCGGAGCCGCCATGCCAGAATTTCGAAATTGGTCGAGTAAGCCCTGGGTCTGATTTTTGGGTTTATTGGGAACACTTGTAGGTACTGTAAGCGCGTTTCAGTTCCCGAAGAAAAATTCAATGAATCTAGGGACCGCCCGTAGGCGTAGTAACCATCTAGTTTTCGGGGTCGAATCAAGTAAGAACCCCTCACCCTATTTTTCATCATAGATGTAAAGTTTGAATAAATAATAATACGGTTCTTTGTACAAGTTAGATAAATATACATAATTAATTACATATTGCTAATGGAGCTCGAAATCGGACATTGTTTTCTATTTATTCCTGTTGATTTATTTTACAGTTTAAATGCATGATGATATCTGGTTTATTTATTCTATGGTTTTAAATGTATGTATTACTGTATTACTTGACCACTGTGTGATTTTGGAAGTTAAGATATGATTGCATTACCGGGTGCATGTTCATTGTTTATGTGATTGTATTTGATTTGGTAACGGAGACTAAGGGAAAACAGGAAATGGATGTGATCTAATAAATATATAAGGTGACAGCCTCACTAGATATCCTGGGAGATGGTAGACGGAGCAGGTTCATAAAGAACCCTACCGTGAACGTTGTCTTATACCGGACAGGGTACGGAGACTTGGTCATTTGGCGCTCATACCGGACGGAGTATGAGGACGCCCCACTTCGCCCTCATACTGGACGGGGTATTGAGGTTTAATATATTGATGCTCATACCGGACGGTGTATGGGGTCGGCATGTAATTAAGACTATTTAAGGGAAATGGTTCATGTGTAGCGGGGACACCTCTATGGATCCCCATGGATACTAGTAAGCTGGTGAAATGAGAAACGGTGATGATTACTTATTGTTAATGAATACGAATTTATAATATGTTCTATGCTACTGATTATGCATGAAATTGTGATCCGTATGATGTTATTGCTTCTATAAATTATTTTCATAAATTTTCCAGTTGTAAGAAAAATGGTAAATAGTTTTATTTTAAATAAATGTATTAGTTTAAATCTACTGCTCTATTGGTTGTTTTGATTTTCTACCAACTTTTGCTTCTGTGACAGTAATATAGTGTGATGTTTTTACTGGATTAGTGTAGCTCACCCCTTATTTAACCATTTCAGATCAGGAGGACCCGGTTCTCGAGCTCGATCCTCAAGAAGACTACGAGTAGATGCTAGATACTTTATAGTTTCCTTTATTTTTTTTTATTTTTCGTATTTCTTTCAGAGAATTTGTTCCGTGATATTTGTTAGTACTTTTGAGTTACTGTGTAAGGGATGTTAATCTTAACTTTTATTTCACTTCCGCACTTAAATTATTATATGCATTTCTTTTTAAATTTATGAGGTCGTTACAAAATATACATGACATGATAAACGAAAATATAAAATGAGATAATATTGTTAAATACCAAAAAAATATTTGATAACTAAATTATTTTTTAATTTTATTTCAACGACAATCAATTATAAAACTTAGTTATAAAAATTTAATCAATAAACATTTATTAACAAATATCATTATTAATATTGCAAAAAAAAAAGATTAATATTTTGTCAAATTCTCAACTTTTTTAAGTATTATATTACATAAAGATAATCAAGTCAAGTTAAGATTATTTACATAGTTTGAAGCATGTGGAAACATTTTATTCTATGGTTATTTTATTAATTGCTAGATATTTTTTATATTGCAAATAAATACATAATTCCTATTAAAATTAAATGATTAATAATATTATAATTAAATAAAAATTCAAAAAATATTATGATTTTTTAAAACGAAGTAACTATTTAAATTTTTCAACTGATTTATTGTCTAACCCCATAATATTTTAAAATTTGTATTTAAAAGATATTTTCATTATATTTTATTATAATTATAAGGTGGCTAACTAGTAATTCATATTAAATAATACAAATTTATTTATATTTTTCTCTAAAAATATGAAGGTGTTTCTTTTTACAAACACATACAATAAAAGATGATGTGTAAATATATAGTCCATGCAATCTGTTTAGATTTCAAAACAAAATCAACCATATTAATTTGATCAAGAATTACACAGCACAAAGCTAGCATCAAATATTGGTGTATATCCCATCACTACCCCATATTACCCTTCATCAATATAAACCAAACACTAATTTTTATCCTTTCCTCTCTCTCTCTCTCTCTCACAAAAAAAAAGTTTGAATTTTTCCAACCTCTGAGAAATCCCACCATTTTGTTCTCTTCTCTTCTCTTGCAGCGCTCTTCAACTAAATTTCTCATATGAAAAAATATCTCTCTACTTTCAATATCATGGCTATGAATGTTAATAGCAAATTAGATCGAGTTATTTAATCGGTCATGTACAAAATGGATGATGTTCATGAAAAGGTGGAGATCTAATTGTTTGATTTTTTTTTTTTTGAAATTTATTTAGCACCAAATGCCTGTACCAGATCCAAGAACCGGGCAGGCATTCGTATGGCTAATCAGTTGTTTTTTATTTATCTCTATAATTTTTGG
Source organism: Carica papaya (assembly GCF_054855325.1). Lineage (NCBI taxonomy): Eukaryota > Viridiplantae > Streptophyta > Magnoliopsida > Brassicales > Caricaceae > Carica > Carica papaya. The sequence continues at coordinate 4,833,428 of NC_142314.1, forward strand.
GGGAGGTTGCCTCATATCTTACATGTTCCTCCCTAGACCACCCTTATGGCTCCCTTATATTGGCGTTTTCCTTGTTTGTCTTCCTTGGTTGTTTTGGGTTCTTACTTTCGTATACCGAATTCTTTCGCGTACTTTTGGCTTCCGAATGATTCTTGGTTGTGGCGGCGGTGGTGGAAGCAATCGAGATATAGGAGGAGGTGGTGGTGGTGGTAGCATGTCGAATATGACATCCACCGATCATATTTTAACAAGTGGCATGGCGACTGCTGCAACATCTGATCATGAGCCTGATCATGAAGATAACTCTTCAGCAATGACACCAAGACGAGTTCAATTTGGAGAAGCTGTGGTGGTAGGGGAACAAAGTGGTGGAGATGGAAGCTTTGATGGAAAAATTAATAGAAAGAAGAGTAACAGTTCATCTTCTTCAAGTAATTCTAGCGTAACTTCACATGAGAGCGAGGTGCCTTTAACAATTTCTATGGTTGCTTGATTGGTTTGGCATAAGGATTATCATATCTCATGCAAATCTCAACATTTCATTACATTACTTGATGAGGACGATTGGTATGATATTCACCATTTTTATTGGACCACCTTAATTTTTTTTTTCCTAACAAAATTCAAGGGGTGCATTGTCATTATTTCCGATAATTATTAGATATTCTATAAATATAAATGAGTTGAAGATTTTATAAATATAATTAATTCATTTCAAATATTTTTCAATGAAAGTTGAAAGTTTACAAATCATATTTATAAAAACTATCAACTCATTTATATTTATAAAATACTTAATAATTTTTCGATGTCTCAGCCATCTTCTAAAGCACGTGATAATGGTAAACACTGGATTCCTCCTCATGATCAACCATATGCATGCATGCATGGTTTTGATCAGATCCAATTCACCATATCAAATCTTTTAGCCTATAGGAGATCTCATTTTTTAAGCAGTTTACGATCAGGAACCTAGCTAGCTAGTAAGTACACTATAGGTATATATCCATTTGGCAGCCATGCATGTACATTTATTTGCTGCTGCATCTAGATCTATAGATAACATATACATATATATATATATATATATAGAATTATAGGCTTAATCAATCTCCCCCAGCATGAACCATCTTTGAGAAGGTCAAGAAAATAGCCTCCTAGATTGTAATCTTTCTTCTGCAGCCACAGAGCAGCCACTTTAATTTTGTTTTATATATATATATATATATATATATATATATATATATAGAATTTCTGTGTCTTAAGTTTTTGGTGTAGTATTTTTAATTTATACAATGTTAGAAACGAAAATTTTCAATTAATTAGTGCAGTAAACATATTATATACGATCGATATATATCAAATTCTTGTTCTAGTTTTGTTTTTTTAAGGTTAATTTTGGCTGGATTATTTAGCAGAGTTTGTTCATCATTTTTGTTGTAATCAAATGGCTAATTAGTTTGCTTATTTAAAAAAAAAAGCAAAATAGAATTATTAATAAAATCTTAAAACTATATGAAGAACCAAACAATTTGAGAATCCAAGAAAACACCATAAATTAAGCTGAAGACTAAATTAACAGTACTAGAATGAAATACCCTTAAGAAAACTTACAGAAAATATTTGAAAAAGAAATAACCTAAAAACCAGATATTCAATATGTCAAGCTAACATTAATTGTTCCCTAACCCAAGACCAATGTCTACAAAAAAAAAAAAAACACAAAATTAAAGTACTAATAATAGCAATTAAAATATAACCTTCTTAAAAAATGAGGTTGAAAAGATATATTTTTTTTTCTTTGATACTTTATTTAACCCCGAGTGTTTTTTTAAAAAAATTTACTATAAACAAATTTCATTCTCTCATATATAATCTATAGAATAATCTCTTCATCAATCTCTATACGTAAAATATATTTAATATTTAACATCTAAAATGATGAGTTTATTGACAAGTTGTATCTTATATTTAAATAAATTATTTAATCTCCCGAGATTTTTTTGATATTTTTGTGTATTATCTATTTTACTCCATAACCAAACATTTCATTATTTTCACAAAGCATTTATTTACTCCTTTGGAACTTCCACTAATATAGGAAATAGATTTCAATCACTTCTATTAACTATTCCTTTAAAACTTCCATTCATATACCGAATAGATTTCAATTACTTTTTACCAAATTGGGTAACTATTCATTCTTAGGATCACAATTAGACATGAATTATTTACGACTTGGAAAAAACTTAACATTGAGAGAGAACGATCACATTCTTAGTAAGTTAGCAAAATTTAGATCAACATTCTATAGGCGTCTTAATCGCTTGTTATTATTATCATCGTATCAAAAAGAAAAGAAAAACTCACCCTCTTGATTATTTCTGATGTTCAAAATTCAAAGCCAAACCCAATTTTCACTCCATACAAACTAAAGACTCAGTCCTCTTTAACCCTGTTTAGCCCAAAACCATTAAAGAAACATGCTCCTAATGAAACCCAACCCAAATCATTTAAACCCAGTTCAGCCTTTTATGAACTCAATCAAAATAAATCTTAAACACAGCCCAATTTAAGCCCGATCTACAATCCAACCCGTCTAGCCAATACAGTCCATGCCCAAACGACATCGTTTTCTCCGTTTCTTTATTCTTATTGTAGCCGAAAGTGGCCAAACCACGAGAGAGACAGAGAGCTGCAGAAACGTACTCAGCTCATGCCAAACGACACCGTTGTTAGATTGTTCTATTGGCAAGGGCAGACTCCACTCTGTAATGAAGTGCTTGGAGCTTCTCTGGCTATGCTTTCCAGCAAAATTTGACAGAAGGGAAACCCTCGAGCATTTTCTGACATTCACCTTGCGTAAAATACAATATTCTCGATTATAGAAATAGAATGCCATCGGGATTATCATGAGGGCACTGAGGGGACTTTCTTTCGCGTTACTCTGAAGAACAGTTGAACAGAAGGAGCTTCGGGTTTTTCTGGTTAGATTCAAATTCTAATTGATCTGGTAAAAGGAATCATCCATGGCAAATGGGTTTCTCTTTTGGGTTTTGCTTACACCTTTGATACCGTTAGTTTTGAGCTTCTTTTCACGTATAATCGTTGCGAGAAAGAACAGGAAAAGAGCAGTTGGCTTTTTCCATCCTTACACTAATGATGGTGGTGGTGGAGAGAGAGTTTTATGGTGTGCCGTCAAAGCCATCCAAGAAGAGAATCCCGACCTTGACTGCGTTGTCTACACAGGCGATCATGATGCTACTCCTAGTAGTTTGACGAGTCGTGCCGTAGATCGTTTTGGGGTCAAGCTCCTTTTCCCTCCTAAGGTACCACTTTATGCAATACACAAAAGATTGCTTTATAACCAGATGAAATCGAACATGATTGCGATTAAAGTAATAATAAGCTGATTCCTGCGAGTTATTTTAATTTTTTTATGTGTTATGCTACGACTATTTATGTTCTCGTTAATAACTCTGTTGTAATCGATGAGTTTGATTTAGATGTGCTATGACCATTTGTTTTTCTTCTAAATGTTTGTTAATTATTTTTGAATTCCTGTAATTCCCAGGTGGTTCATCTGTACAGAAGGAAATGGATTGAAGAGACTACTTATCCTCACTTCACTATGATTGGGCAAAGTTTTGGTTCAATCTATCTTTCGTGGGAAGCATTATGCAAGTTTAATCCTTTATATTATTTTGACACTTCTGGATATGCGTTTACATATCCTCTTGCTCGATTATTTGGATGCAAGGTCATTTGCTATGCCCATTATCCTACAATCAGTTTAGATATGATATCTCGTGTACGTGAAAGGAGCTCTATGTATAATAATAATGCCTTCATCACTCAGAGGTCTGACATCTCTGTTTCAAATCACATTCTCTCTTTTTGGTGTATACTTCCATATTCAATGCTGCATTAAAATGTGAAGATAGGGATGTTTTACTGATGTAAGAGTTAACAATTAAACAAGTTGGGTGGAGAATCGGAAATGGTTAACCATGTTTTTACATGGATTTTGTGCATAATTTACTAGTTTTGAAGTTTAAATTATCTTCTTTTGGATAAAATACTTAAAGCAACTTGCCATCAGGTTCAATTCTGTTCAAGTTATCCATATCTACAGACCATGTGTCGAGGGTCTTTTTTTTCTAATTGAAATATGTGTTGGATGCTTACTTGTGATACCAACTATTTTTATGCTACTTCTACCTTGTGTCTGCTCACCCTTCTGAGGGCACTCATGGGCATAGATGATATTTGTTATTTAGAGCAACCTTAAGATTCTAACTAGGCCCTGTTGATTGGTCTGTTTATTCTGAACTATCACTAGTTCCTCTGGATTTCTTCCATGATGTACACATGCTTGTTCTGTTGACTATGCAACTTTTTTGTGCTTGTGCTCATTGTCTGACATTCTTGTTTCATGTGGCAGCAAATGGTTATCCCACAGCAAAATAATCTATTACAGAATTTTTAGCTGGATGTATGGGGCTGTTGGCTCCTGTGCACATCTTGCGATGGTTAACTCTTCATGGACTAAGTCCCATATTGAGAAGCTTTGGAGAATCCTTGACCAAATTAAGCGAGTCTATCCTCCCTGTGATACTTCAGGACTTCAGGTTAATAATTCAGCTAACTTAATAGTTTCTGCTTTTTTTTTTTCAAATTAATGGAGCTATGTTCGGTGGTATATGTTTGAGAAGAATGTTGTTGTAATACTGTGCACATATGCATATGCGTACATATTTATTTTATTTTTATTAGAAAGAGTTCTGATCTTTTTTGTTTTATATTTTCCTTTTTAATAACTCGTACACCTTTTCTGTCTACTAAGATTTTAGGACTAGACATCTATGCATTTGCTAACAATTTGAAATATAAATAGGTACTTCCTCTTGAAAGGCCAGTGGATACTCCAAAAATAATATCTGTTGCTCAATTTCGTCCAGAGAAGGTGTGCATCCGTCTATAAAAGTAAAATGAGAAATAGTTGTAATTTTCTTTAGAAGTTGATTCTTGTATGTCAGGCCCATATGCTTCAGCTTGAGGCTTTTTCAGTTGTCATCAGTAAGTTAGGTGAAGACTTTCCCAGACCCAAGCTCCAGTTTGTTGGTAGTTGTCGAAATAAATCAGATGAAGAAAGATTGCAGAAGTTGAAAGACAAGGCAGTTGAACTGAAGGTGGCTGGGGATGTGGAATTCTTTAAGAACGTGATGTACAGGTTTGTGCTTGCCATCTAAATTTTTTTTTATTATGAGCCATTTAATTACTTTGAGCTCCATGGATTTGTATCTGAAAATATACTGACTAATATTGGTATTTAAATGGTAAATGGTCATGCTGGTTATCGTGTTGGTAAATTTTTGCCAGTAACTGCTGGTAGGGTGAAACTGTTACATTTCCCAAAAATTTAATAATCCAAATTCTAAAAATACACTAGACTATATAAGTCCCATTTGTTCCTTGCTAAAAGTGCCCTTTCATTTTCATACCACACTTTTTTCAGTTACAACTGATCTTTCTAAGTTTGTGTGGTACAGTAGATTACTAATTGGCTGCTTTAGGTTTCTCTTCAATTTTTGAGGTTACAACCATGTTAATTAGCTGTATATCCTTTTAATTTAGAGAGCAGGGACTTGATTTCTTTCCTAATTTAACTGTGAAAAGTTCTCATTATTTGCAGTGACCTGGTGAGGTTATTGGGAGGTGCTGTTGCTGGAATCCACTCAATGATAGATGAGCACTTCGGCATTTGTGTTGTTGAGTATATGGCTGCTGGTGCCATCCCAATTGGTGTGCATATTGAATTAATTTGTTTAATATCTTTGCATTATTATGCCTTTTATTTAGCACTTGTTTTGCTTATATATTGCTCAACTTTGTTGTCAGCTCATAACTCTGCCGGCCCAAAAATGGATATCGTTTTAGAAGAAGATGGAGAACAAACTGGGTTTCTTGCTCAGACTGTGGAAGAATATGCAGATGCCATCCTACAAATCATAAGGTTGCCTGAAACAAAGCGACTTAAAATGGCTGATGCTGCAAGGAGACGAGCTGCCAAATTTTCGGAGCAAAGATTTTTCAAAGATTTCAAAGATGCTGTCAGACCAGTCTTCTCCCATGGTTCCAGACGCTGAGAAGGCCATAGTTGTACCAACATATTCTAACTTAGAGCAGAGGATATATATTTTTTTGAAATACAGAGCAGAGGACAATTAAATTTGATTTTCTTTTCTTCTTTCTTATCTCTACTGTAACTGAAAATGTTGACAAAGAATTTCAATAACAAGTTCAGCTCCTTGAGGTAACCCTTTTTTCTTAGGTTTATTATCTGAGTAAACCTTAGTTAAAAATCTATGCATTATGTACCAGGGATATTACATACTCTCTTCTTGACGTCCAACATAAAAACACCACTTCAGCCGCTACCTTTGCATAAGAATTAATGGTGTGGTGTTAATGAGGTTCTATAAGACATCAAAATTTCCATCATGTGAGGGGACAACTGGAATATTTTAAAGAACAAAATAGATGACAAAGTTTGTGAAGAAAAATGTATGGCAACATTTTCAATTACCGAGTATTTTGGTCTTTACGGTTAACATACAGCTTTTTGAAAATTTCTTCACCAGTGATTTGTTATTGTATCATCAATGTTTTATTCTTTTTCCTGAAAAGATATCTAGTAGCAATCTAATGCTAACATGCAGAGACACAAAGCTGTTTGAACACTAGAGTGAAATTTGATCTTCTAAAGCTATAATCTGACGAATTTCAAGTAACAAATTTGTTTCTTATATACATTTAATAATCAGAAAGAATAATATTGAAGTGATAGATAAACAGGTAAAATTACATTAGGACCACACAAGGAGCCATATATTCGGACGGTTCGTAACTACATTGTTGAAACTCTTGACATCTTGGCAATTTGCCTGAAAAGTGATTCTCAAATCCTCATAATTCAAATTCATGAGGAGGATCTGTACGAACCTTCAATCTCATTGCCTTCATTGTAAGATGAAACAAACACTGAGTTTCCAGATTACCGGATGAAATAAGTTTCCAGTCATAGCATCAAACAGATTGTGTCTTTGAGATGGCTGAATGTTCTGAATGACCTCAGTATGATTGAAACCAAAATTTAATCCCTGCTAACATATCTGCAAGTTACTTCTTCAAGCAGCTGATATCTGATGATAAATCATTAAAACTTACTGTGCTTCCAAATCTGACAAACTGGCTACACAACCAGTTCAATTATTAATGTCTCAGGTGCTAGCAGTTCTTGTGAGAGGAACTTCAGGTACGTGTTGATCCACATCTGTCATAACAGAAGCTTCCATTTGCTGTCTCCTCTGTTCCTGAGCTTTTCTTCGGTTGGTTTCGAGGATAATGAGAAGAGCAGTAATGTCAGCGGGGCTTACTCCACCAACTCTGCTAGCTTGACCAATGGTTTGGGGTCTGACCTGTAAGCATTTAAATCCGACTAGAATTAATAAGAATAGCAGTTGCAGGATCCACGAGGCTTTAGTGCAATATAACAATTCCTACTTGAATTAAATGAGTATACTTTCCTAACTGCAACACCTTAACCTCTTCCTCTCTTCTTTTCTCTAATGTGAGGTTTGGTTCGTCATTGCCAATTCAATAGAAAAGAAATGAAAATCAATTACAAATAAATATTTTTAAAAGAAACGATATAAATAAATATGTTCAGGTAAAAATAAGTATTGCAATCTATTTTGAAGTAAAGCTAGGTGGATTTCTTATGAATTTTATTTGCAGTATATTTGGAACAAATGAACTTCATCTAGGTTAAACCAAATCCCTTAGTAGACAAACTAATCCTAACTTATCCTACATCATCTTTATCAAAGTAACATACCAACTCAATGGTTAGAGAGGCACCAATTGCCAACGTCTAATCTTCTTGTGCATACAACACCCACATGCATATATGCACGGTTCAATAACCACTTGATATAGATCCCAATTTTAGATAGATGTGAAGACAATCCAGCACCAATTGCTAGTAAGATTTGAAAAATATTAGAAGTTTGTATGTATTCTAAACTTTTTATGCTACAAACCTTGGAGAGTTTTTCACGTGCTTCAAGAGATAATGTTGTCATTGCATAGTAATCCAAGTCCTCTGGAAGTGGTCTATTCTGTTGATGGACCATCTACAAGTGAAAAGGTATAGTGATTGGACAAAATACAAATTGACAAAAAAATGTGATATGTTCAAAAAATGAAGTTGTGGACAGCTAAAAGGATGGAATACAATGAGCTCCAGTAAACATCATTTTGGATGACACTTAAATATTGACAGCTTACCTGCTGGAGTTGGATTTGCTGGCGCAAAATGAAGCCCTCATACTTTATATCAATTTCAACACATTCTTTCTCTACTCTGGATAACATTTTGTTTCCAAAACCATGCTTATCAAGAACTTCATATTGTATGTGAGGTTTCTTGAGAAGACTCTCTAGTGTTGAAGAGTCTTTAACAGGTTGACCAGACAGTTGAGTAACATCAGCAGCCAAATCTCCACCTAAAGGTGAAATTAAGACCATTAACCAATTTGGAATCATATAAAAAGTTGATAAAAAAATTCCGACAGTTTTGCAGCACATTCTTTCATAAAAGGGAGTTTACTTTGCCAGGGATAATGAGTGACATTATTCAGAAATTAGAATGAGGACCGGTTATATATGTTAAACAGCAACAATAAAGTTTATATGAACATTTTTATTATCTGTTCCTAACAATAAATTTTTACCATATGCTTAAAAGATCAGCTATGTCTTCCTCTGTTGTTTCTGACAATAGTTCATTCAATGACAACACATAAGATTGGTGCCAAGACAAGTGAGCATCATAATCTCACTCCCATTGCTGAAAATGGAAGACAGTTTGACGGAAAATAAAAAACAAAGATAAAGAAAAACAGAGTTTCAAGAACAAATAAAATCAAAGCAGGTCACAACTGATAACTCAAAACACTAAACTTCGTTTGTGAGATTAATACATCAAAGAACTGAGGAGCCAACATTAGCAACTTGCAAAATGAAGAAAAGAAAATTCAAAGAAAAATGAAGAAACACTGTCTTGTTTGCATGACTATGATAATGCACCTCCACAATTTTCTTTCAGACTTCAAATATAAGTTTCTTCCTGTCTTTTCTGTCCGAAAGTACAGTTCCTACTGCTCAAAAGGATAAAAAGAAAACTACAAACCTGAAATCCTGACAGTTTTCAGTCTCTTTTTTTCTTCTGCAATCCGGGCTTGTTTAGCTTGGTATATTTCCCAGCGTCTATCATCTATCAACCCAATTTCACGCCCCAAAGGTGTGAGACGACTATCGGCATTATCAGATCGAAGAAGCAATCGATGTTCTGACCGGCTATGAGAAAAAGGTAATTGTATGACAGGAGATCTAGTTATACTATTTATCTATCAAGTTCATGATAATAAAAAGAACTCCTAACTTTGGACGGAATATGAATTGTCAAAAGTTACAGTACAAAATGCCAGTCTCTAAAATATACATTAAGGAACTGAGCAAAGAAGCTGTGTGAGAACAAAACACCATTCTTCAATCTTCCTATGCCAAGCCATGTCATGAATTAGTGGTGTATGTGACCAATAGCTATGGATATGATATATGCACAACATTAAAAAACAGTTGATCTCAACCTACAACCATTGACCATAACATGAAGTGGCCATTTGATATTCCACGAAGATCTGAAAACTGTTCATAGCATTTCACAGGAAGTCCAAAATAATTTGTTCATTGTTAGATTGAGCCTATATTGTAAATTCTGCATAAAAAATTGCTAGTGGAATGTAGTCTAATTTATTATCATGTAGAATATGTATTATGTGTAGGTAGTTGTAGGATGGGGTTGCAATATGGGAGGATGAGTCTTGATTAGGCCAGTTCATGAAATTTAATTCCAGAAATAACTGCTTCCATAATTGTTAAAAGAAGCCTGTCTTCTCGAAGACAGATTATGTATGAATGAAGAAGTATATTCAAGTGTTGAGTACTTTTTTACTCAAGAGATCATAGGGTTCTCTTTAACGAGTCCTTAAACTAGGATAAAGATAGGGAAAGAAAGGAAAACTCAAAAAACATTCTGAAGATCCTGTTGATTTCTATATCCATAAACCCGTAACTAGATCCATCAACAGGGACCATATGGTGCTGCACTCTCATTTCTTAGTCTCTAAAGCCTAAATTATTGATACAATCATTCTGGATCCCAAACTGATTACCTTGTTAACATGCGGTAAGGCTCTCGAAGGTCTTTGGTCACCAGATCATCGATCAGTGTCCCTGTATAGCTGCTTTCCCTCTCAAGAACAATGAGGGACTTACCATCTGAATGTCTGGCAGCATTAATGCCAGATACAATACCCTAAAAAAAAAATAGTGTAGTCATGAGATTAGGCCTGTAAAGAATCTAAATATTTCTAGTAGAAACACCATTTTACATTTCAGGTCTTATGAGTAACAAATGAGTCAATCACTAAAAGGTTGCAAACAAAATTTTGTGGAAAATCATTTGAAAACATAACAACCTGTGCTGCAGCCTCTTCATAGCCAGTTGTACCATTTATCTGGCCAGAGAAGAAAAGCCCCTCAATTCTTTTAGTCATTAGAGACCTAGAGCACTGATGAGCTGGCAAGAAATCATACTCTACAGCATATGCAGGCCTCAACATTGAGCAGTTTTCAAGTCCAGGCAAAGTTCTCAAAAGTGGTAACTGTAGCCTCTCTGGCAAACCAGTTGAAAACCCCTGTGATAATAGTAACATGACCAATCATATGAGATTTTCAAATGCATATGAGACAAAATGGAAGAGAAAGGCTGTAGCTGGAATATATTTCAAAAGGCTCTGAATGAAATAGTATATTTCAGTTTTCTGAAAGCAAAGACATTAAGATTCATCAAACAGAGGGACAACAGGAGGCTCCTGATATAAATCAGACCAAAATTTGACACTTTCATTAGAAAAACATTTATATGAATTCAGCAGTCACAATGATAGTCCATGTCTAGTTTCTGCTCAAGTACCATATTGAGCAAAAAAAAGTAGACCCGAAAGTGAATAATCATGCATTCATAAATCCACTTATTAACTTGAATTTCAGGATGCAACCAAGTTGTCATGAGAAAGAGTAGAATATGATGAGTTTGTTATTTGATTGATATTTTCCATCCGGTACTTAAAACGAATTAAAATTATCAATTTTTCAGAGGCATTATCTAAAAAGAGCTATTTCTGTTCACATTTGTAAACATCGGGTTAACTCAGAGACTAATAATCACATGTTCTTGACTCGGAAGGTGGTTTTACAGATTTGAAGCAAATTGTTTTCTCTTTGGGGGAGAGTTGGGCTTGCCCATCCACTTTGGAGGTGTTCTCCTCTAACTGTCCGAATAGGAATAAAGTGCATAAAGTGGTTTCACGATGTGTATACTTTGCTGTTTCCTGGGTGTTGTGGCTGGACCAAAATGCCAGAATTCTTAATCATGGTAATCCTACTATTCTATTTGGGACGTAATGATTTGTATGGCCTCTTTGTGGGCTAAATAGCTCTTTTCTTGGGGTTTGCCCTTGACCATTATGCAAAGTAATAGGGAGGCTGTCTCACATTAATTTTTTACCCCTTCTCCTCATTGTTTTTCTTTTCAATCTTCTAGTCTTTCTTAATGTGTGAGGAAATCTTATCATCTTCTTTTGTTTTTAATAGAAAAGAAGTATTAGGAGGAATAAAAAGAGAGTATATATCCTCCTAAAAGGAAAAAGAAACAAGAAAGAAACAACAAAACAAAAGAATAACCGATCAAACTCGGTAGAGGATGGCTGAGCAATCTCTATGCAATATAGACAAGAATAATCATTAAATGCCAATGCGCCTTAATCCAGAGATATGCTAAAAAATGCTACACAAATTCTCTCCTAAAATCATAACATTCCTCCTAATCGAACCACCTAAAACCAACAAAAAGAGCCCCACTAACAGAACCTTCACCTTCCTCTGATCAAGACTACACAAGGCAGAGGAAATAAACCCCTCAATATATGGAAAAGAGACCCAAGCTAATTCTAAGGTATCAAATAACTGACCACACAGTCTACATGGCTTATTACAATGCAGTAAAAGGTGTAGAAAATAGCTATTATTCTAGAAGGAAAATAGTTGTCATCTCCTTTTGTCCTTTCTTGTGTACCGTAGAAAGGAGAATAACAGAATTGGTGGTGTGTCACCTACACCAATTCTAAATATTCCCTGACCCCACAAAATCTGGTTCTGGTACAGAAAAGTTGTTATTCATTTGTGTATAAATATGCTCCTTTGGAGCTGGAAAAGGAAAGCAGAAAATAGAAGAAAAACTTCCCTCAAAATAACTTCATAATTTCTTTATGGTGTCAGAGCTTCTTCTGTTCTGATTGCACATTCGACTACCCCTGTTCCAGCATAATACAACAAGTGTTATGACTTCTGAAGGTATGTCGTCCTCATCTTCACCTGAGGTATCTTCAGGACCTTTCTTTTCTTCAGCAGTCACGCACGGCCTTGGAGAGCAAGCCTCTTCACAGATTACGGGCCACAAACTGACTGAAAACAACTATCTATAGTGGTCCTCTTCTGTGCTGCCTTTCATCCGGGGCAAGGGTAAAGAGAAATATATCACCGGAGAAGCAGCACCACCACTCGCCACTGATCCAATGCGAAGACATGGAAAATGGAGAATAGCTTCGTCATGTCTTGGCTCATCACCTCAATGACGTCGGAAATAGGAGAAAATTTCTTCCTATACGAAACTGCTCACGACATTTGGACTTCCGCTAAGGAATTTTATTCCTCCAAAGACAATATTGCAGCTGTGTTTGAAGTGGAAACAGCCCTCCACGACCTCCACCAGGACGACTCTATCACGACACAATATTATGATATTCTTACACGAAGTTGGCAGCGGCTTGACGCGTTTGAAGAGGTGAAATGGGTCTCCCCTGAAGATGCCAAAACCTACCAGAACATGGAAAATGGGTGAGGGCCGTGTTGTAGTAGGGCCATCTGGGAATGCGTCGGCTCTAATGACGCATTCCAAGAGTCGCGGGAAAAAAGGCAGACCATTTTGTAATTACTGCAAAAAGCCCGACCACGTACATGACCGCTGCTGGCGACTTCATGGCAAGCCAGCTGACCGTCATCCTCTAAAATCCGAAAGCTCCACAGAATTGCGAAGTAACGTGGCTGTAGTCGCAGCAACAAATGAAGAAGGATCTGATTCTGCCTCAGGTTCTAGAAATGACCATTTTCCCCTAAGGCAACTTGATATTCTCCAAAAGACCATTCAAAAATTGTTGTCCCAAAGTTCAGCTAATATAACAATCACTCAAAAAGGTAATAATCCCCAAGTACTTTGTTTTACAGCATGTTTTACAGGTGAACAAGCATGGATAGTTGATTTTAGTGTAACCGACCACATGACTGGTAATGTTTCTCTGTTTAAAGATTACCGTCCTTGCAGTAAGAATTTCACCATTAGGGTTGCAGATGAAACTGTATCTAGAGTGGTTGGCATTGGCTCAATAGTCGTGTCACCTTTAATTGTTCTGGAATCTGTTTTCTTTGTTCTAAATTTAGCATATAATTTACTATCAGTTCGGAAACTAACTACTGATCTCAACTGTGTTGCTAAATTTGGTTCAACTTTGTGTGAATTTCAAGATATCAGACTCGAGGAAGATGATTGACAGTGCTAGAGTGCATACCGGACTCTACCTCCTCCGTGTTGAACCTTCTAGTAGACAAGCTCCAAATGTAGGTACTGCTTCTATTTCTGTTAGTAGGACTTGTGACCATGAAATCATGTTATAGCATTCCCGCTTAGGACATCCAAACTTTCTGTAGTTAAAGAAAATGTTTCCGTCATTATTCACTAATAAAGACCCATTGTTATATCGATGTGAAACCTGTCAACTTTCTAAGCATATTCGGAATACTTTTCCTAGTCTCAAGTATACATCATCTAAACCATTTTCTTTAATTCACAGTAATGTTTGGGGACTTTCCCGACTCACTGATATATCCGGAAATAAGTGGTTTGTATCCTTCATTGATGATCACACAAGAATCACTCAGGTGTTCCTTATGAAAGGGAAGTTAGAAGAAAGAGCCATATTTCAAAATTTTCACAAAATGATCAAAACCTAATTTGGCACAACAATACAAGTGTTAAGATCTGATAATATTTGTGAGTACTTTATATCAACCCTTAATAGTTATTTTGCTGAAAATGGTATAATTCATCATAGTTCATGCGCTTATTCCCCTCAGCAGATTGGTGTTGTTTAGAGAAAAAATAAACATATTCTGAAAGTCACCAGATCCATTATGTTTGCTATGAATGTACACAACATTTTGGGGGGGGGAAACCATACTCACAGCCACTTACTTGATAAACAGAATGTCTTCCCGAGTCCTCAAGTACTAAACCCGTTTAATCTTCTCTCAGAATCTTTTCCACATTTCCGTATCCTAAATTCCCTACCATTAAAGATCTTTGGTTGCTTTGCATATGTTCATGTCCACTCCCACCTTCAGGGTAAATTTGATCCTAGAGCCCTAAAGTGCATTTTTGTGGGTTATTCTCTTTATCAAAAAAGATACAAATGCTTCTTTCCGAATACTCGTCGGTTCTATCACACCATGGATGTCACATTTTTTGAAGATAAACCATTTTATCCCAAAAACGACATTCAGAGGGAGAAACATACTCAGAAATGTCACATTTGGGAAGCTACCATTTCTAAACAGAATGTCTTCCCGAGTCCTCAAGTACTAAACCCATTTAATCTTCTCTCAGAATCCTTTCCACATTTCCGTATACTAAATTCCCTACCACTAAAGATCTTTGGCTGCTTCGCATATGTTCATGTCCACTCACACATTCGGGGTAAATTTGATCCTAGAGCCCTTAAGTGCATTTTTGTAGGTCATTCTCTTTATCAAAAAGGATACAAATGCTTCTTTCCGAATACTCGTCGGTTCTATCACACCATGCATGTCACATTTTTTGAAGATAAACCATTTTATCCCAAAAGCGACATTCAGAGGGGGAAACATACTCAGGAATGTCACATTTGGGAAGCTACCATTTCTAAACAGAATGTTTTCCCGAGTCCTCAAGTACTAAACCCACTTAATCTTCTCTCAGAATCCTTTCCACATTTCCGTATCCTAAATTCCCTACCACTAAAGATCTTTGGCTGCTTCGCATATGTTCATGTCCACTCATACCTTCAGGGTAAATTTGATCCTAGAGCCCTTAAGTGCATTTTTGTGGGTTATTCTCTTTATCAAAAAGGATACAAATGCTTCTTTCCGAATACTCGTCAGTTCTATCACACCATGGATATCACCTTTTTTGAAGATAAACCATTTTATTTCAAAAGCGACATTCAGAGGGAGAAACATACTCAGGAATGTCACATTTAGGAAGCTACCATTTCTTCACCACTTGTCCACACACACCATATATCACCCACACAAAATGAGCCCAAACCAAAAAGTACATTACCTACAACAAAAGAGTTATGTGTCTACACTAGGAGGAACAAGGCCCAAAAAGGTAGTGTTCCAGTAGGGACTGAGCTCTGCCATGACTCGACTCCGCCTCCAACCATCTAGGACCCGACTGGTAAGACTATTACTACTGATGATGATTTACCTATTGCCTTGAGAAAAGGAACCAGATTCTGTACTAACCACCCCATACAGGATTATTTGTCACTTAGTAATCTGTCTACAGAATATCATGTTTTTGTAAACAAAATAGATGAGAGCTCACCTGAGCCCAAGACAGTTCATGAGGCACTCAGAATTCCAGAATGGCGAGCAGCTATCTAGGAAGAAATGAGAGCTCTTGAAAAGGACAGGACATGGGAATTGACAGAGTTGCCTCCTAACAAGCGCCAGGTAGGATGTAAACGAGTTTTCACAACTAAATATCCTGATGGCAGTATAGACAGACACAAAGCCCGTCTGGTGGCAAAGGGGTTCACACAATCCTATGAAATAGGCTATCAAGAGACTTTCGCTCTTGTAGCCAAGCACAACACGATACGGATCCTGTTTTCTCTTGCAGTAAATCTAGACTGGTCCTTGTTTTAATTAGATGTGAAGAATGTTTTTCTTAACAGAGACTTGGAGGAGGAAGTGTACATGTACATCCCTCCGGGTTTTGAGACAGGCGACAACTCTCATAAGGTGTATAGACTCAGAAAGGCACTCTATGTACTCAAGCAGTCTCCAATGGCATGGTTTGGAAGATTCACAAGAGCTGTCAAGCAAGTGGGATATAAGCAGTGTCAGTCAAATCACACTTTATTTGTCAAACACTGTGACTCGGGTAAGAAGTCTATCCTAATAGTTTATGTTGATAATATTATAATTACAGTGGACAATGGTGAAGAAATTCATAAATTAAAAGAGTTCCTGACTAAAGAATTTGAGATAAAAGACCTAGGAATACTCAGATATCTTCTAGGCATGGAGATTGCACGATCAAAGAAGAGAATTTCCGTGGCTCAACGGAAATATGTACTTGATCTCCTAAAGAAGATCGGAATGCTCGGCTGCAAGCCTGCAGACACACCCATGGATTCTACTGTGAAACTTGGCAAGAGTGAGGGTGACAAGTTGACTGAGAAGGAGAGGTATAAGAGGTTAGTTGGGAAGCTCATATATTTGGTACATACGAGACCAGATATAAGTTTTGCAGTTAGCACAGTGAGCCAGTTTATGAGTCAACCAACTGATACACATGGGAGCTATGTACAGGATTCTCAAGTATTTAAAGAAAATACCAGGACATGGCCTATTTTTCTAAAAGAACACAGACATGGAGATAGGAGTTTATACAGATGCTGACTGGGCTAGTTCAGTCAATGATAGGAGGTCAACCTCAGGGTACTGCACCTACGTCTAAGGTAACCTTGTTACACGGCGAAGTAAGAAGCAATCAGTAGTATCATGGAGTAGTGCAGAATCTGAATTCAGAGCCCTTACCCATGGTATATATGAAGGTGTTTGGTTAAAGAGAGTATTGCAAGAAAATCTGACTTCAGGATTGCCCATAAAAGTTTGGTGTGATAATCAGTCAACTATTTGAATGGCAAAAAATCCAGTTCATTATGATAGGACAAAACATGTAGATATAGACCGACATTTCATCAGAGAGAAGATCAAAGACAATGTTATAGACATCATTCATATTCCCACATATCGACAAGTTGCTGATATACTAACCAAATCTCTTCCTAAACATGTATTTGAAAATATTGTATCCAATCTATCTTTACACAACATCTATGTAAACTTAGATTGAGGGGAAACGTAGAAAATGTAGAAAATAACTATTATTCTAGAAGAAAAGGAGCTGTCATCTCCTTTGTCTTTTCTTGTGTACCGTACAAAGGAGAATAATAGAATTGGTGGTGTGTCACCTACAGCAATTCTATTATTCTCCTTTGTACGGTACACAAGAAAAGACAAAGGAGATGACAGCTCTTTTTCTTCTAGAATAATAGTTATTTTCTACATTTTCTACGTTCCCTGTGTCACCTACACCAATTCTGAATATTCCCTAACCCCACAAAATCTTATTCTGGTATAAAAAAGTTGTTATTCATTTGTGTATAAATATGCTCCTTTGGAGCTGGAAAAGGAAAGCAGAAAATAGAGGAAAAACTTCCCTCAAAATAGTTCATAATGTCTTTAAAAAGTTACTATGATTCAGCAACTTTAAAGCAATATTACAAACCACGAAGGAAATCATCAACATTAAGTTTGTTCAAAGTTGTAGTCCAAACAAAAACCTTTGAGAGCATGGACTTTCTAAAAAGGTTTAGAAAAGACATCTATATGAATAGAATCATTATGGGATAGGAAAGTCAATTAAAAAAAAACCTCCAAGGACCTTATCATTTCCTATTGGTCTTCTCATTCTAATACTTTTTATTTTCCTGTAGAAAAGATTTTCCATAATAAAAAAGATTTCCCATTTGTGACAATTTTTATAGGCAAAAAGAAACTAGTTAAAAGAAAGGGACTTATGAGACATCGACCTTGTACAAAGATTTATGATGTGGAGCCAAAAGAATCAACGAGGTCATGTAAATCAGCCACATCACGAATAGGCTGACCCTTGAACTAAAAAAAACAAAAGGTCCTATTTTTACTTTCCATTTGGGAAACTTACTAGCTAAATTGACATTGACCTTCCAGATTCGATTTTAAATCAATATAAAACAATACTAAATGATGAGACCTTACTAGTAAAAGCTAAAAAATTGAAAATCAGAGACTACAAGCAAATAAAATGTAACTTACAATTTACATTCTTATATATATAGGAAAAGCAGCTTGATCTTCCAAAGCCGATCCAAAATCAACCTTAAGAAAACAAAATAATGAGAGCCTATGAGTTGAAAGTAGGCCAGGAAAATTTTAATTTAAAGACTTAAAATTTACTTTCTTATATATTGCTTGATAATTCTTCTTCCTCATTTTATTAGATTGCCACATTACAAATATACACTGAAGAATTACAAGAGTTGTACACCTACAATTTAGGAGAGCATTCTATTCTATTGAGTCTCCTAGGAAAGGAAAAGATTTACACACAACTTATGGGATCCTAGTATCAATCTAGTTCCTGAATTTTTGGCTCCTACCTTTTAGGAAATAAATCTCCCTAGAATTAATTCTGTTTAGGCTTCGAAACTCCTCCTCAAACTAGGCATGGATGTTAATCATGCCAAGCTTGGAACTCAGCTCTTCAAAGTTCTTTTTCAGTAGTGATTTTGTCAAAATGTATGTTGTCTGTTAACTTGTTTGGCATAAATTTCTTTTGCTGCATCCCAAATCTCCTTAGTCGATCCAAATATAAAGAAATTCTCCCAATCTCGGATGTCATTGAGTTGATGAGCTAGGACATCACTATATTGTTTTCAGTTTTCCAAATTCGATATTTTGAGTCTTCCTTCAGTGGAGGAACCGCAGCACCTGTGAGCATAATTGTCCTCCCCTCTTCCACATATGAACATCATCACGGATTGCGACCATGGGAGGTAATTCTAGCTGTTTAGTTTATGACTAGTGATACACAGCACTGGGATGTCCATTCCTCCATTAGTGCCAACTTGAAGAATTTTCAGAAATGGTCGTGACTCCAGACCTTGTAGAGTCTTGGCTCACTATTCTGTACTTTGTCATGTTAGTGACCTGGATGGAAGTGGTTTAGAGACAGCTCTAGTACCATGTTGTTGGATAATTCTTCTTCCAGATTTTATTAGACTACTAACATCACAAATATATAGTGAAGGATTAAAAGAGTTATATACCTATAATTTAAGAGAGAATCCTATTCTATTGAGTCTCCTAGGAAAGAAAAAGATTAACACATAACCTATGGGATCCTGGTATTAATCTAGTTCCTGGATTTTCGGCTCCTGCATTTTAGGAAGTAAATCTTTCTAGAATCAACACTGTTTAGGACTACAATAAATAATATATGCATAGTTCCCTTTATGTTTCTATTTCCGAAAAAAAAAATAATATATGTATAGCGGACACAGCCACTAAAAATCTATTTTCTAGAAGATATATAATATATGTTAAGAATAAAAATCTCTGAGATTCTCATAATATAATTTACATGAAATCAAAGCAATAAAGACAGTTAATCCTACTAAAGGATCTAAATCCAGTTTAATGCCAATGATTTACAATGTTATTTGAAATAATTCCTCACTAATTTTTAGTAAGATTCATATGCAAAATCTTTCTACCTTCTGAATCCACTTCCCTTATTTTAAATTGCTATCCATCAGAAAAAAAATTTAAAAGAAAATTTATAGACTTCACTTTTGTTGATACAGTCAACAATGCAGTGCACCTTGGTACACCCTGGAAATTAAAGTTCCATCAAAATAGTTAACTTGTAATGCTCACACGGGAACATAATAACCAAGGAATCTTCTCCTATTTTATTCTCTTTCTTTATATGACATATCTCTTTTCTAATAAGAGAAACAAAAAGAAACCCAAAGGTTGATTCTTGTAATAATCACGAGTTGAAAGTCAAAGCTTGTCTTGTACCTGCACATATAGCTCCGGCACAGTCCGACCTTCTGGTTCAAGAAAAATTTGATGA
Source organism: Carica papaya (assembly GCF_054855325.1). NCBI lineage: Eukaryota > Viridiplantae > Streptophyta > Magnoliopsida > Brassicales > Caricaceae > Carica > Carica papaya. Next base: position 4,853,688 of record NC_142314.1, read on the forward strand.
GACTCCTTGTCTCGAAATCTCACAATCTAGAATGAAACATAACCAAACATCAGGAGATGATATCATAAAATTTTCAATGGAGTGATTAAAAAATGAAGGTATCTACTACATTAGTATTTTGTTTTTTTGAAATAAAAGAGAGAAATTTTATTCACAAATGTACCAAGGAAGTACCACCAGTATACAGATAGTTACATATCTATCAAGTAGTGCATAACTAATCCAATGTCTTTCCAATCACGCATATCATTACTAACAAGATAAACCCAAAATTATGAAATCATCTATCTCTAATGTTTATAATATTAGTTTCAATGCCCTCAAACGCCCTCGCTTTTTTTTTTCTTCAACACAACCCAAAAAATAGTAAGTGGTATAAGAAATCTATGCCTATTCTTTTTACAATAACCCGCCCAAGCCCAAAGTTCCCCACTTACATTACCAACTCTAACCCAAAACAAACCCAGCAGCCCCAAAACCATTGCCCAAATGCTGTTAATTACTGGACAGCCCAACAATAAATGGTATCTACTACATTAGTATGCTTGCAAAACCAAGAGAAATTCAGTATAATGAGCCATCTCTCTTAGCCAATATCAAAACTATCACGTAATGGGAATTTTCTGTAAAGAATAGTCTTTTTTAAAATAAAAAGTATAATAATATATTAAGAAGTACCAAGGGGGTGTCAACCTATATATATAATATTTACAGATATAACAAAATATTAACAAGGTCTCCAAAATCCTCCATGGAAAATAGAAGATGACCGGAAATCAAAAAATTAATAGTCTGGAACCATCTATTCTTGATCTTATCAAAATTTCCCACATCATCAACTCCCTTGAGAGCTTTTTTGTACGTCTCCTTCCAAATTACCCAAAAAATGATAGGCGGGATAAGGTTCACATATTTCCTCCACCTGCTGATGCCTTTCCACGCCCATATTTGATCTCTAATAGAACCCGCCATCAGCAACTGATACTCAATAATCCGTAAACCATAAACCAAGTTTGTATGCAACTGGACACCACCAGAAGAACATGATTGCAAGATTCTGCAACCCTTTTACACAAGTAGCAATCGTCCACCATAGTCATTCCCCTCTTCATCAATTTATCAATAGTCATGCATGCAGACTCTTCCAACCTCCCACGTTTTTGCTACTCTGGGAGGGGCTTTTTGATTTTCTATTAAGAATGATTAAATGCATGTTTTATTGAATATCATAATGTTCTATCTACAGATTTTGTAGAATATAAAAAAAAATAAGCTAAATGTCCTGTAATTTAATTTACATCCAATAAACTCTCTTTAACATTCCCTTAAGTTAGGGAATAGATATTTGCTAATTCCAACTTGAATATGGAATTGCTCAAGTCTTTGGTTGACAGATCTGCTAGTTGTGAACTAATAAACATGTATTAAATACATATTAGGTTCTTGTCGAGTTTCTCTTTAATAAAGTATTTGTTGACCTCAATATGCTTGGTCCAATCATGTTGTACTGGATTATGTGCAATATTTATAATCAATTTATTGTCACAGTATCAGTGCATACAGCTCTCCCACTAGATTTTCAGATCTTCTAAAAAAAATTTTAACCATAATGATTCACATACCCCTTGGGCCATTACTCGAAACTCTGATCATGCACTTAATCTTACAACTACATTTTACTTCTTATTTCTTCAGGTAACCAGGTTACTTTTAAGGAATGTACAATAACCTATGCTAGATCTTTTGTCCACCATTGATCTTGCATAATCTGCATCCATATACACTTCTAGGAGTAACATATCACTTTTTATGAACAAGATCTCTTTTCCAGGTGATTTTTTTAGGTAATGCAACACTTTGTAGGTGCTTGCAAGTCTACTTCTTTTAGGACTGTGCATTAATTAATTTAAACACTCACTACATTAGCGATGTATGGTCTTATGTGAGACAAGTATACCAATCTTTCAACCAATCCCTGATACATCTCCTTATCTAATGGTGCATTGTCTTCTGTTACTTCCAATTTATGATGGGATCAATAGAAATACTACCTGCTGTAGTCATGAATATATTTCTACTAAGATATGAAGATCCCAAATTTTGAGTGAGCGACTTCAATTCTAAAAAAATACTTTAATATATCTAACTCCTTTATTTTGAACTCTCTTACTAGGCATTGCTTTAGCATCAATTTTTTTTTCTCATCATCTCCTGTTACAATAATGTCATCAATATATACTAATAGTGTTATAATTCCACTTATCTCTGAGTGTTTGATAAACAACGTAGTCTCTTTGAGACTGCGTATATCCCAAACCTATCATCATCCTTGCAAATCTATTAGACCATGCTCTAAACGATTGCTTGAGTCTATAAAGTAGCTTCTTTAGTTTGTAAAATTTATTTGGTCCTGTTTCTCGGGCAAAACTTGATGAGATTTTCATGTACATTTCTTCTTCTAGATCTTCATGCAGGAAAGCATTTTTCACATCAAATTGTTGCAATTGTCAATGAAAATGGATAATTAAAGATAACAAGATTTGCATTGTGCTTGTCTTAGCTATTAATGCAAATATTTCTTGGTAGCTTATCCCAGAAGTCTACAAATAGCCTTTTGCCACAGTCTTATTTTATACCTCCCGATTGTCTCATATATCTTGCATTTGATTGGTGAACACTACTTGCATCCGACAAGTTTTTTTTCTTTGGGTAAATTTATGACTTTCTATGTCTTATTTTTCTCTAATGTCTGTATTTCTACATTCATAATATTTTTTTATTTCTCACAGGATAATGTCTTATATACAATGTTAAAAATAGACTCAGTATTCAAACATACAGAAAATTCTTATGCAATTGTGAACATTTGTTAAATAGTATAAACTATGAGATTCGATAAAGAAGGACGTTTAATAAATTCTCTGATATCTTTACGAAGTGCAATAAGTGATCATTATCATACTATGTAGGATTTTTAGAACTTACCCAAAAGGTAGTAAGGGGAATGAGATTCACATGTTTCTTCCTTCCACTAATACCTACCAAGCCCAAATCTCTTCCCTTACCGAATCAGCCTCACCCAATTGATCCCTAATGCCCCATAAAACCAAGGTCCAGAATTTATACACAAACGGACACCAAAGATAAATATAATTATAGGACTCCACCTCCCTCTTACACAAGAAACATCAATTCACCAATATTTTCTCCTCCTCATCAGTTTGTCAATAATAAGGATACACCCACCCACAACTTCCTTCCAGCATGAAAAAAGCAACTCCAAGTGGAGCATTGAATATTAACCTTCCAAATTTGCCAAAAGAAAAAACAAACTATAGAAGATGTAAAATTTGCAAATTAACAACAATATTGGATTGACACAAATGAGAATTCATAGCAATACAGAAGAGAGGGCCACAAAAAACAACATTATACTTTTCCATTAGAAAAAACCATCACAAATATTTTATCAAATGCAAACATCCTATGGTACAAAAAACCAAAAAGGGGACCGTAGTTTTATTCTGATGATAACTAAAAGTAGAATATTTTTGGATAGAAATAACAAAAAGTAAAATGTAGGAAACATCCTATGGTACAAGAATCTGCTACCATGTGCCTGATTAATAGTAGTTCAATTGAAACTAGTCCAGATGAGTGAGATGACCTATGTGTGCAAAATAAGAAACAAGTATAATATCTCAAAATACAGGTGATAAATGTACCTTGTCTTCAATGGAGGGGCAGTACCTCGGTCCCTTAGCTTCAACCCATCCCCCATAAGTGGGTGTTTCATGTAAGTTCTCTTCAATTAGCTGGTGAGTGCGCCTAGTGGTCCGTGTCAGGTAGCAGCACATCTGTTCCCTCTCAGTATGGAAATGTGGGTCAAAGCTAAACCAGCCGACCTGTAAATAATCAACATATGTTCAGTTTAAATTTCTAAATGCCACAGATTAATTGATAATCACCAGTTACCAGGAAAATAAAATAAAGGTATATTGTTCATTAAACTGACCCATAGGTTCTAACTTTCTAGAACCAATGCTTTTCAGAGTATTCAATCATGGAACTCACCTCCGGAAGGAGAAGTTTAGAATTAAGCAGCTAACTTATACTATAATACAATCTGGAAGCTTTGAACTTAGCAACAGCCAAATGTAGTCCTTCCATTTCGGTGGAATCCAACAAAAATTTCACCGCTGTTCTCTCATTCCCACCCATTTAAATAATTTGAGTATACACAGAACTCTACTAGAAAAATTATGAAGATATATAACAAGTTAACCTAGTTACTGCATATCTGAACATTCTCTTATACGAAGAAAATATAAATAATCTTGTAATTCTTGAATTATGCAGGATGAGTCATTAAAGCTAAATCTAAGGTTATAAGGAAGAACCTCTTCATCTCCATGCTGGGGTTCCAATACAGAAAAATCTACGGTACGACAGTCCACACGTGCTGGGGTTCCAGTTTTTAGCCGATCAGTTTCAAATCCAAGTTGCTGCAAGTTCTCAGTCAGTCCATGTGAAGCTGACTCACCAGCTCTTCCAGCAGGCATAGAGGTTCTACCAACCCAAATTTTACCACTCATAAAAGTTCCAGTTGTGAGAATAACAGAGGGAGCATAAAAATTCATCCCAAAAAATGTGCTGACACCTTCCACATTATCATTCTTTCCAACTAAAATATCAGTCACCATTCCCTCTCTAACAGAAAGGTTTGGAGTGCTGTTAAAGAGAAAAATGGCACAAGTTAGCCAAAAGAATTGAACCAACATATCCACTCCCAATCCAGGCATAAATGCATTTTAAACAGACACACATATAAGGGAAATGAACCAGATAAAAAGAAACTAGGATATTCTCGAGGATTCAGTGATCATAACAAGCCCACATTATCTCTTTCTTTTAGATTTTTGGAACATTAATTTGACTTTTTGATGTAAACATTGTGCACAATCAGCATCATTGTTTTATAAGTATATTGGCCTTTTGTTTCTGTCATTTTATTTTAATAGTACTTTTCAATCTACACTAATCCACTATTGCCTAGAAAGCTATAGTATAAGTTCATCGGCTTCTTAAGGTTTGGAGCCTTAAAAGCTAAAATTTCGAAATCAAGCATCACTTGGGTAGGGGAAGCTAATTTAGACACTTTCATCAAGTATTAAATATGCAGTGTAATAGTACAATAAGCTAACAATGCATTATTTCAAGGAGTAACAATAAATATGGAAAATACAGCTTGCCTCTCCACTATCTTCTTCATTTCCATTGCATACTCCCTTTTATCAGTTTGTGCACGCAAAGCCCGAACTGCAGGACCTCTTGAGATGTTAAGTACTCGCTTTTGTAAATAGCATCTGTATTGATGAAAAACGAAAAAAAAAATTGTTAGTGCAATTATATGAAAAAAAATTTTGTTTGCAGCAAGAGAAAATAACCATGAGCAAGGTTGATGTTTACCATTGTACCAAAAAGAAAGGACGACCTTTACCAAAAATGCATTAATTTAGTTACTAAAATACAAATATTGTATTTTCCCATCTAGTCTTTTCTACTATAAGCATTTCTGGTTGTTAGTTTCCATTTAGAGACTAGTATTCCCTATATAGCTTAGTTTTCTGTGTGTTATTTCCTTCTCTTGCGTTGCTTCACCAATAAATATCCTTGACAAGCTCTTCATAACAACAATTACAGCTCAACAAACTGCATTTTTCTGCTTTTCAATATGCCTATCATCAATAGATGAGTCCTTCAATTACCTCATAACATATCTTTTCCTTTAAGTTTTTCTTGTGAGTTCAAACAGTGAACCTGCAGCTATCTCCAGGTACATGAACTCACGACCAGTGACTGGAATTCAATGCTACTGACTTCCATCTTCCACTACACATCATTGCAACATGCAGAATCCATGACATACTTCTCACAGTTCTTCTTATTTCACACTCACTGCAGATAGAAAGTTTAACAGTTCATCCCAAAATCCCCACAAACAACCATTGTATATCAAATTTATTTCAAAAACCCCGTCCTAACATCAAAATAATCTGACAACAGTCAAATTCCAAAATCATTAAGCTGCTTCTCAATGTCATCTATATTACCTATCAGCAATCTTGCCGATTTCACCTCCAAGTGCATCCACCTCATGTACTAGCTGTGATTTCGCAGGGCCACCAACTGCTGGATTGCAGGGCTGCAAGTAACGTTTTCTCAGTGAACATATTTGAAGACACTAAAGGAGGAAATATTACGTCACGTGTAAATATTGTTGCTTAATTTCGAAGGCTAGAACACACACACACACACACACAAAAGCTTAAAGAAACAACCTGCCATGCTATTCGATCAATGTTCAGAGTGAGAAGAAGAGTTTTGGCCCCCAGACGAGCAGACGCTAGGGCTGCTTCGCAACCTGCATGTCCTCCTCCAACCACAATCACATCAAACCTCTCATCCCCCGCTCCTATGCCATTGCTCCACTCTGAAAAAGCTCAAAACGAATGGATAGATACAATTATAGCATCATTAGCGACTCGAGAAAAAATGAAAAAAGAAAAGAAGCCGACAAAGCAACGAAAGCAGACAACGCGAAGCTCGATTCTCAATTAACATCAATCAGTTCCCGCCAACATAATAAAGCATACTCGTTGGTTATATGTTGTCGAACCTGGAGAGCTGGAAGCTGCGGAAATTGAGAATCGACGGCTAACGAAAGGGCGCCGGGGACATAGGCTGCGAGTGGAGCAGAACCAGAGGCGCCGCCGGAGAAGCACAGAGGAGCGAGAGAGGAGAGGAGAGAAGGTGGAAAAGAAAATGGAAGCAGAGGAAGGGTTGGGATGAGAAAGACGAAAGAGATGGCGGAGGGAGGGGACCGATACTGTAGCCATCAGAGAAGACGAAGCTCACTGTCAGTGGTTAAGGTTAGCGAGGAAGTAGAAGAAAGATATCCCTTTCCTCCACAGACAAAACAATAGAATAACGTTTCTCTCCTCTCCCCTTGGAGTACCGTCGTGGATGTCTGGCTTCTTTTTTCTTTTAAAAAAAATGCACTTAAAAAAGTATATTTTTATAAAATAATTCTTAAATTTTAGATAATTCCTATACTGGTTATTAATTTACTTAATATTTTTAAAGAATATCGATTTTTTTCATTTGCACACTAATTAAAATCTCTAACGAATATAAAGTGGATTATATGTTCAAAATGCAAAAGCACTCTATCAATTTCATGTTCAATTCAATTTAGTATTTTTATTATTCGTTTCTTATCAAATAAAAACACAAAATTTAGGGTTGTAAAATTAAAAATACAAAAAAAATAATAATAATTATCCATCAAATTTATTAATTTAGTAATTTCTCCCTACATCTTGACTTCTCCGGCGCGCATAAAAGCTTTATAAGTAACCGATCTGACCAAGTTGGGTCCGCCCCAAGCAGTGACCAGCTCATCAACCACACTCGGACCCAACAACTCAACCCCTCGCTCTCTCGCCGTGACCACCGCCGACCACGACCTAAACATATCCAACACCATCTCGCACGACAGCTTCTTGGGTATGTCCAGCGCCAGTGGCTGCCCTTCGCAACCTAAGCCAACGCTCTCAAACGGAAACGGCAGCGTTTTGTACCCATCAAACACGTGGCGGATGTTGGGGTGCCAGTACGGGAGTGTTGTGTCGTGGAAACGTTTCATTACGCTGTCAAATTCAGGGCTCACAGTAATGTCGTTGTAGCACCAGACGGCGATGACGCCTCCCGGTTTGCGGAGGAGGCGCGTGACGGTGGAGTAAAATTTGGGGAGGTCGAACCAGTGAACGGCTTGGGCTACTGTGATTAAATCCACTGAGTTTTCTTCTCCGATTAAGCTCACGATTTGGTTATCGTTGAAGGGTAATGGAGTGTGGTGGTAGGTGACTCTTGGGTGATCCATTGCTCGTTTCAACTGGGCTTCGCTGATGTCTGTTCCTATTACACGTTCATAGTGCTCTGCGACCTGTGAACATTTTAATTACATACAAAATCTAGACATCTTTGTTATATATATATATATAGTAACTATACTATATATACTCCTTGTATTCACTATTTGAAACGTGTTAAAAAAGAAAATGGTAAATATACTCCTTTTATTCTTCTGATACCGCAAATGTTCATAAATTTTAGTATCTTTTAATAAAAGCAAGAGCAGGTAATTTGATCTACTCACAGCGCGCGCGCACAGACGCAAAGTCAAAAGAAGCTAGGATCTAAAACCAGAAAAATCTCATGTATTTAGGTTCAAGATCATTCCAAAGAAATTCAGGATCATTTGTGTTCGTTAGCATCACAGAGAATCGGAGTATAATCTGTGTATTTACGGTTGTTCAATTTTTTAAAATCATGAAATTGAAAAGAGAGGAGGAAGATGATACTAACGCCGATTGCAGCTTGTCCGTTTCCGGTGCCGACATCCCAAGCCAACGAGTGGTGAAGAGTGCGATCGGCGAGCATCGAATACCACTGACTCGGATAGGTTGGTCTGGCGTCCGCGTACAGATCTACCTGCTTATCGAACAATCCTGCCATTTTCTTCTTCGCTGACTCACCACTCTCTTCTTCCCCTCTTTAGTTAAGCACAAGTAATTTCAAAATACAAAGCGTCCATGTATATATATTATATATATAATATAACGACATTCGAGATTGTGAAGGAAAGAAAAAGCAACAGAACATATTTTAATACGTTTATATATTTAATCACTATAATAATAATAATCATCGAGCACCTAGCCATCCTCCTTTCATCGTCTTCGGCAAGAGATGGGCGTTTTGGATCTCAAACTAACAAGCCCAATACAAATTATCTAGTCCACTATGTATTGAATTGGGCCATACTCTTAGTGTTTTAATTAATAATATGTACGAAATACATAGATAGAATACAAGTACTTGAATCTTTATTTTTCTATCTTGACTTTGTAATAAACTTAAAGGAAAACTATATTAGAGGTCCTTGCATCATTTATTTTTGACTAATTCCTACATCTTGATTCTTCAAAAAGTAAGGAATTATATCACGATTATCAATTACTACTAAAAACTCATTAAAATCAACGAACAAGTTATTATCACTACTTACTTTAGTATAAACTCGATACTCAATACTTGAATTACATTTCTTTTACTTGAATATCACTTTATATGAGAGGAAGTACGAGATAGTCGTCAAAGACTCTTCACATCAAATACCAATTAATTGATGCTCTTATAAAATCTCTCTTACAATAATGCATGAATCTTCTTTGGAATATGATTAGTGTGATAGAGGGTCTCTTACTTTTGCAAGTGCACGATAAAGATAGACATGTATCCTTTTTCCTCACTTGAAGTTTACCTATTTTTGTATTTATACAACCAACTAATCTTATTTTTTTATTGATTTAAATATTTATTAAATTACAGTTTTGTTTAATTAAATCAGAATCACATCTTTTATATTCAACTATACATATATATATACATACATATTATAAATACAACTCAAAGACTCAATCAACATCATCACTTCACAATGAATGTATTTTCAGTTGATGTCTTCGCTATATAATCAATATATATTTCAAACTCTACCTAAAGATACAAAATAATACTTAATTGATGATATAATTATGCATATAATTAATTTGTTTATTTTTAAGAAAATTAAGTATAATAATGTTAGGGATATAAGTGTTATATCAACGATCCAATTATTCGTATAATATATTGAATACATTATTATTTAAAAATTTATTTTAATATATGACAATCATATTTTTATTATCTTATTGTTTAATTTATGTGATAAAATATTTGATTAAATTTATAGATTTACATCAAGATGTGGATCTTGATAATGAGAATAAAATATTTTATGATTTAATTTAAAATATTTTTAGTCGTTGGATCATAAAAATAAGATATTAATTATCTGGTAAAACTAACATATATGTAATAGTATTTATAAAATAAAAATTAGTTGATCTCATTAACTAAATTACATATATAAATTATGCATATAGAGATATGATCATTGAACTCAATTGAGAATTTCTAATGATTAATATTACCTTAAATTGTTAATATAGTATTTTCTTAAAATGATGAGATGTAAGAATTTTCTTAAACATGAAATCATCATAGTAATTGACAAGTCATATATTATATTTTGATTATAAACATCTATAATCATAAAACTATAGTTAAAAATATATTGGGTGTGATTAAATACTTGTATAATTAATGATTGGTAATAAGATGTTATCATTTATTATAATGACTAAGTAAAAATCTTGACGAGCGCAGTTAAACAAAAGAGGAAAAGAGTTTCTTATATCATTTATTAGTCAATTATAATTGACATGAAATATAGTTAGTTACTTATTGAAATTTGACAGTTAAACCATATCTTAGAATTAACCCAGAGTAATAATGACAAAATAAAATATTACATCTTTTTTTAGCAGATTCTTTAGAGTAATTGTACATTTCATGTGTAATAACTGAGAAAGAGATAGATATATGTGTATATATATAAGGAAACAAATAGATGAATAAAATAAAGGAGAGAGATAATAGTGAAATGGAGAGTGTAAAATAGATTAGTGGAAAGGAAGTGGACGGCTAGGATTCGTGCAGATGGGGAAAGGGGATAGACGGTCAAGATGTGTGATAGGTGGATTATAAAAAGGGAAGGAAAAGAATAAAAAAAGGGGGAGAGGGAGAAGGAAAAGAAAAAAACAAGAAAAAAAGGAAAGAAAAAGGGAGGACGGGAAAAGGGAATAATGAAGTTAGCGATGGAAGATTCGAGAGAGAGGGAAGCCGGAGAGGGAGAAGGAAAAAAAAACAGAGGAAAGAAAAAGGGAGAACGAGAAAAGGGAAGAAAGAAGTTGGCGATGGAAGATTCGAGAGAGAGGGAACCTGGAGAGGGAAGGAACGAGAAGACAGAGTGGAAGAAGGAGGAAAGCGACGGTGCAAGTTACAGAAGTGCAGAAAAAATGGAGACCAGAGGTATGGTGAATTAAATATTGAATATAGGATGATAAAATATGAATTTTTTTTTATAAATACTGAAGGAAGAAATAAATAGTAAGAGAAATGGAAATGTGGAAGTAGTGACTTGATGAAATCAGAAAGTGGAGGGTGATCGCAGGTGGTAGAATAGCCGGTTGACGTTGGGAGTGAAGGGAGATGGAAGAAGCCACGGTGAAAGAGACCAATAGGTACGGAGAAGAGCCGTTGGGACGGAGTGAGGAGCTAGAACAGGAAGTAAAGAAAATGAGAAATGAGAGAGTGAAGGCCAAGTTTCAGTTACAGTGAGAGAAAAGGAAACAGAGGAAGTGAGAAATGAGAGAGGGATGATGAGGTGTCGGTTACGATTAGATAATTGGGGACGGTTGGTGAATAGGTGTAAGAGAATTCGTGGGAGGAGAGGCGGTGTGCTGTGAGAGGTTGATGATGATAGAGAGAAGGGGGCAGGGAGCCGAGGGACACACAAAGAGAAGAGTCGAGAGGGACAGAGAGTGGAATGGTTGGAAGGAGTGACGGTGATAAGTGAAATACAGAGTGAGGTGAGTGGAAGGGGAGCCGAGGGACACAACGAGAAGAGCCGAGAGGGACAGAAAGTGGAATGGTTGGAAGGAGTGACGGTGATAGTGAAATGCAGAATGAGATGAGTGGAAGGAAAAAGGGGATTGGGATGAAAGTTAGGGGGTAGTTAGCATATGCATGTAAGGGTTGCATGTGTGAGTATTTGGTTTGGATATGTGTTTATGTAGGTGCGTTTGGTGTGTATGTGTGTTTGTGTAGGTGTGTTTTGTGTGTATGTGTGTGTGTGGGTGTGTATTGGAGTTTATTATCTAAACATGCTTATAGATTGGAGAACTGCATGGTAAGGTTGATTGTTTCGTAATAACTGAAGTTGGAATGATAGGCATGTGGGTTAAGTATGCATGTATGTAACATCCCAATTATTATTATTATTATTAGTATTATTTTATTTTAATTTTTTATAATTTTTATATGAATATAATGATTTATTATGTAATAATATATAGTTTTAATTTAGTTTAATTTAATTAAATTTAAATAAAAAATAATAATAATAATAATAAGGGGTAAAATTATTTTAGGGATTCAACTGAAAATAATTTTGAAAAAAAAGGATGAAATTTTGGGTTCTGGAGGTATTTTTGAAAAGAAAATTAAAAATCGAGGGTTAAAACGTAATTTAAAAAAATTGTGCCACGTCAGCAGCCCGGTCATCAACCCTAGCAAACCAGGACACGCCGTGTGACAGAGACGCTGACGCGGGAGGCCACGTGGAAGGAAGCCATGTGGGCGATCCGCGTGCGCGCGATCGAACGGATGAGATCCGTTCCTGCGCGCACGGACAACCCATATCAAAAGCACGTACGGACGGTCCAGATTAAATCGCGCACGGACGACCCAGATTGAATTGCGTACAGACGGCCCAGATTGCATCACGATGAGCGGTCCAGATTTATTTTCTTTTTAATCGTGATTGGATGGTCCAGATTAAATCACAATGGATGGCTCAGATTAAAAGCGGAAGGTTATAAATAATCTCATCCGCAACCAAACCCTAACCCTAGCCGCCAGAGCCCTCGCCGGAGAAGATAGCCCAGCCTCCGGGGAGCCGACCGCTGCCACCCGCCGCCGCACTGGAGAACTTTTCGGCCACTAAACGAGGTAAAAATTCTCCCATTGGCTCAGAATTCGATTCTAAACCCACCTGTGGCCAAATTGGAGCCAAAACACTGGCCAATTGGTCGAAAAACACCGCCGAAGTCCAGCGGCGCCTTCGCAGATTTTTTCGATTTTTGCCTCCGATGAGGCCCTTTCTTATTCTTGTTTGATGTAATTTTTACACCGTTGTGACCACCGTTCCTTCCTCTACAGGTTGACCGGAGCAAAATACCAAATCGCGACTCGAGCTGGAGGAGCCGCCGCACCGGAGAGCCCCACCATGGGTAAGTTTCAATTTTCAATATTTTTTTGGCCCACCAAGGGCCCTAGGGGTGTTTTCTCACAGGAACCAATGCAAGTTTACCCGAATTTGGCCGAAAACGGCCGGAAATGGCCAACCCGAGGTGGATCACCGTTGTGTCACCAGAGCACGGCGGAGCCGCCGTGCCAGAATTTTGAAACTTGTTGAATAGGCCTCGGGTCTGATTTTTGAGTTATTTGGGATATGTATAGGTACCGTAAGCACGTTTCAGTTCCCGAGAGAAAATTCAGGGAACCTAGGGACTACCTGTAGGCGCAGTGAAAAAATCCAGTTTTCGACTTCGAATTAGGTAAGGATCCCTCACCCTATTTCCTATCATGGAATTAAAGTTCGAATAAATGGTAATGTTGTATTTTGTGTAAATTAATAGATATGCATAATTAATTAAGGTTGCTAATGGAGCCCGAACCGAACATTATTTCTCTGTCAGTTCCTGTTTGATTTATTTTACAGTCTAAATGCAGTATGGTATGTGATTTATTTATTCTATGGTTTTGAATGTATGAATCACTGTTTACTTCATTATGGCTTGATTTTGTAAATCCGATGATATGCTTGCTTTGTTGGATGTTCGTTACTTGTTTAAGTATTCATGTTTATATGAGAAACGAAAAACTAAGAAAAAAGTAGAAAAGGTATGTGAATTGATAAATGGATAAGTTGACAGTCTCACTAGATATCTTGGGAGATGGTTGACGGATCGGGTCCATAGGGAACCCTACCGGGAACGTTGTCTCATACCGGACGGGGTATGAAGACTTTAAATGTTTTGGCACTCATACCGGACGGGGTATGGGGACGGCCCGCTTCACCCTCATACCGGACGGGGTATTGAGGTTTATTGTTTGGCACCCATACCGGATGGGGTATGAGGACGGCCCTGAATATTAAGTTTGTCAAGGAAATGGTTCACGGGTAGTGGGGACCCCTATGGATCCCCACGGATACTAGTAGGCTGATAAAAAGGGGACAACTGTTGTTTGATGATTGAAATATAAAAGTATAACATGTACTATGCTACAGATTATGTATGAACTTATGATATCTATGATGTTATTGTTTCAATGGGTCATTTTTATAAATTCCACTAAGGTAAGTGTACGGTAAATAGTTTGATTATTGATAAATAAATTTACTTGAAACTTGTGCTCTATTGGTTATTTTTTTAGTTTTCTATCAACTTTTACTTCTGTGACAGTGATATAGTGTGATGTCTTTACTGGGCTAGTGTAGCTCATTCCTTACTTAACCATTTTAGATCAAGATGACTTGGTTTCCGAACCCGATCTACAAGAAAACGGCGAGTAGTTACCTAGATGTTTATTAGTTTCTTTTATAGTCTTTCATTTCCAGTATTTTCCTTTAAATAACTTATTTTCGGCATTATTAGTACGTTTAAGTTATTGTGTAAGGAATATTAACCAGAACTTTTTATTTCGCTTCCGCACTTATATTCTTTATATACATTTCTTTTTAAATTTTTGGGGTCGTTACAGTGTATGTGGGGCATATGAATTATAGACGATGTGTAGTGACAGTAGCGTTGGTTAGGAGGGGGGGAGTGACGCTGATACTGGTTGTCGTCATTTAGAAATGGTAAGTCGATTGCCGATAGTGTGATGACTGCGAGTTATCAGATTGGTGTCGGGTGGAGTCGCCGATATTGGTGACAAAAGAAAACAGTAATGTTGTGTGTGTGGGTGGCTAGTTAGGGGTAGAGCGATAGAAAATTAAAGAGTGGTCGTCGATACAGGTGACTGATTGGGGTTACAATGTGGGTGAGTGGTCAGGGCCGGGCCGATGGGATGGTATCAGGGAGTGACCACACCTAGACGTGGTAGTACAATAGAGGTAGATGAGTAGTATTGGGGTCGGGGGTAGGAAAGGAGCATGACCAAGGTAACGGGAAAGGAAATATAGGAGAATAGGTTTATGATTGGGTTTCCATACTATATTTAAAATTTAAATCCACTGTACTGAGTTAGATGTACTTATTCTCTATTACCTGCAGATGAAGTAAGACTAGAGACTGGATCAGAGTTGCAGGTTTCCGAACTTAGCATATAGAGAAGATGGAGCAGGGTTTACTACTGATAGGACAGAATAGTTATGTGGTTGGTAGAGGTGTAAACCATATGTAGAAATACGGGTTTATATAATTCGTAAGCTACTACGTTGATGTGTTCGCGGTTGAGAATTTCTATAAGAACTGAGTAATTGGTTGCAATACTTTCTTGTAAGTATGTAATTGATTTAAAATGGAATACGAGTGTTCTGTATGCTAATTTATTTGAGACAATGCCGCCGAAAAAAAGGAAAAAAAAAAAAAGAGCGTTACATCATGTTATCTGTATGTTGATGAGTGTTGCTAGACACCAACCTTAATTAGTAAATTGATTTGATCAATTTGCTATCAGTTTAGTATTGAATCTATGAGGTCAAACATTAACGAGTATTATAATTTTTACTAAATAGATTAATTATTTTAATTATTTAAGAATTAAATTAGATAATTTAATTTAATCAAATAAATAAATTTTTTTTTCTAAATAAAATATTATTATATTCTTTACTAACACCAATAATATAATTAATATTGAAAAAATTTTGAATTTTTTAAATTTTTGTTATTATATTATTAGTGTAATAATATAATATATGTAGCTATTATAATAACTAAGATTAATATAAAATTTAATTTGAAATTGAAATGATGTATAAAATTATTTTATTAAATAATAATAATTAAAAAATAGAAACATATATATATATATATGTATATGATTCAGCGTTAAAAAAAAGTAAATGAATCCATTTTGATTTGGACGTCTAGAAGAATCCAAAAAGAATATGACCATTCATGCCACCTATATATATATATATATATATATATATATGTATGTATATGATTCATTGTTAAAAAAATGTAAATGAATCCATTTTGATTTGGACGTCTAGAAGAATCCAAAAAGATTATGACCATTCATGCCACCTATATATATATATAGGTGAGTGGGGATTGAAAAAGGTTGAGAGAAAAACTGAAAAAAAATTAGCCAAAAAAAATTGGGGAATTTTTTCTATTAAAATTTTGTGAAATTTTTTTAACATTTATATTATTCAATTTATTGTTGCGTTCTATTTATCAAAAAATTATATAGCAAAAATTAATTTTAGTATGAATATGCATAAAATATTTTTGTTTTTAAATAATTTTAATTTAAGAACCTGCTGTTAAATATATTTTAATTTTTAATTTATAATATAATTTTTAAATATAAATAGATTAAATTTTATTATTTTATATATTTCACTACATGTTATGAGTATATTATAATTCTTCAAATAAAATATTATATATTTCCATAAATAAAATAAAATATTGTTGCTTTCTTATTTTTACAAAATAATACTTAATGAATCATATAATTATACATGTTTTAATTAATTTATTTTTAAGAAAATTAATTAAAAATATTAACGATCAATTATTTATATGTATTACTTTGATTAAAATTGTTGAAATTAATATTAACCAATGAATTCCTCAACAAAATTTATTTACCGTTACACTTGTTAATGATTTTATCGTGAAGCAATATCACTCACCATAATGAATTGTTATAAAATCTAGAGTAAAATGAACAAGGAATCCCTCACTTCTTTGATTATTAACACTCTCTCCCACGGTTGGTTGCTTTCGCAACAAAAATACTTCAATAAGGAAAAAAAAATGTTATATGATGTGTAAAAACAAAAAAAAGATGGACAAGCAAAGATTGTTTGCCATCATTGATATTAAAGACGTAATAACTTATATATATATATTTATATATGTATATATACATCATGAAATTTATAAACAAAATGGTATTAAGCATTATTGTTACAAAGATGTAGAAATTAACGAATATCTATATCCAACTAAAGTAAATACAAGTTGAATATTACGTATATTTAATCAACGGTTGAAATTATTTCTTTGTGAAACAATCCTCCCATAATTTATATTTATAAAATAAACTATCTAACATATAGAGGTTTTGGTACATCGTAAAGCGCCAGCTGATTCTGTAGAAACTCTAACAGATTTAACGTCAGATACCTGAAAGGTTTGTTGAGCATCGTAGTTGGGCCTTACACCACCTAATCCTGATTGAGTAAAAGAAGCTCCATTCTTGAAGTAATCTCGCACTGAATAAAGATTCCATCCACCTTTGTCCTTTTTGTTGTGCTTCCTCCATGTCACTTCTTTATTTCCTTGTGGTACTGCAATAAAGAAGTTTGCTTCACTTTTAACTGTGGGATTCATGCTTCCACCAATAGCATATTGTGTCCATCCTAGGTAGAGGTTATTCGCAACATGTGCATATCCATGACGGACCCTGTAAAAAAATATATATTATTTTTATTTTAATTCATATATCATTGATTCGGCTATTTATTTTCAGCTTAAATTTATTGGATGATCAATTCAACCTATTATTTAAGATGGTACTCGAGTCAAGGTTCTTGAATTTGTATTTAATCTATGCTTTTAATTTATAAATTTATGCATTAGGAGGTATATTAAAGTATAAATAATTAATTAAATTATTTCTTATCAGTTTAAGTTTTAAAGATAATTGATTTAATATATTATTTAATAATCATAATTATTTTTATTATCTTTTAAAAAATATATATATAAATTTATACTTGGGCATGCGTTGGTTGCAATTGGGTCCAAAATGATTAAAGGCAACAGTGACCTTCATATTTTTATCTCTCAAGTATCCATCATCATGACCAAGAAGCATAACTTTATCCTGGTTTCTAAACCAATTATTTGAGATAGTAACATCTTTCGTTCCACGAGTGACATCAAGGAGGCCATCGTGACATTCATACAAAGTGTTATGGTCTATCCAAACCTTTTTCGCCGTGACCAACCTGATTGCATCCCCATCCACTTGACCCATTTGGATTATTTGTGAATCTGGTCCCACCACCGAAGCTACTGGTCTAGGACGACAATGATGAATTCTTATCCCATGGATGATGACATCTGTCGCCTGAAAATTTTAATGTAAGATACATGTATGTATAAATACAAATTTATTATGATAGCGACTTATAATAATTATATACACATATACAAACAAATATGTACCTTGTAGATAATAAGGCAAGCAGGGCCTATAACGTGAACACTAGCACCACGACCATCAATGACAGTGAAACTGCTAATGAGAATGGGTTTTTGTAGATAAATCCTCATATCACTTTGAAATGTAATCCATACTTTGCCTTTGATGATGGTGGCTCCATATCTAAGAGTTCCTGGCTTAGGGTTTAATGGGTCATCAGAAGAATCTATTACCTCATAATACACCAAATCATGGCCCGTGTTGTTGATCATCTTCCCTGCAAATCCTACTGAACACAAGGCGAGTTGTTGCCTGTCATTTCGCCAATGAGGATTCCATCTCCAACATTTGTCAATGACATTCATTTCCGTGATAGTTTGGTGAGCAAGACTAGTATTCTTATTAAGTAGAATCGTGAAAGTTAAAATATAAATAACCAAAGATAGATGATATAATTCTGTCATTTTTAAGATTATGATTCTTTGATTTTTGAAATAAGAGGTCAGGATAGAGGTAATTGAAGTGAAGAAAGAAATATGAGAGGTAGTCTTATATATAGTATATACATAGTAACAGAATGAAAGCAATTAAATAGCAAGTTTTATATTTGCATTATGTTGGACAAGGTATAGAGCTAGGAATAGAAAAGAGGAAGTGATGTTGTTATGATGTTGTTACATATACTTGGCTGTATTTGCTCCACAAAATAACAATTACTTAATTTCCTTATATATATATAATTCAGTTTTTATACGAACTCTATTCTAAGAAAATTAATAATATATTTCATCATGAAAGAAAACCAAATCAACACATAAAGGATTTTTCGACTATATGTAAGATTTATCACGTTGAGTTGAAATCTTGAAACTCTGCTAGTATTTGTTGAAAGATAGTAGATAACTCAAAAAATTATTAGGAGAATGATATAACATATATGTTATTTTATAATTTTAATTTATTTTTATTTTTATAATTAGGTAATGTTGATTATATAAAAATATTTTTTTATTTTAATTTTAAAGATTATATAGTACAATTGAAAATTATATTTTTATGTTTTTCAAATTTTTAATTTAAAAATTAAACAATGTAATTGAAAGTTTTAGTTACATCAATTTTCATTAATATATGTGCTAAATTTTCATTACATATTATGTGGATATAATATATATATATATAACTTATGCTAGTGGAGAATTAATATATATTACAAAAATCAAAACTACTGGCCTTATAGCTTTAAATCACAATATATCTTAAATAAATTTTACTGTAATTACTTTATTAGATAGGTAAGTCGGTCTGATTATATAAGTTAAAGGAAAAAACAACAGTCCTAAACAAAATAATAAACACAAACCTTGGGTCCACCCGGGAGGCGTGATGAACAACTAAGCAAGCCTATCACTATTTGACACGTGTCGAAACCGTGTACGTTTTGAGAAAATCAAGGGTCCCGATCCGATATCCTGAATTTGAAACCGTAAACTCGTAAATAATATCATGCAGCTCGTTCACATTAGTACGTACCATTCATTGAAGATTTGTGAACACGTAATGCATCTAATCACAAATTGCCACGTGTACACGTAAAACATTTTTGTAAATGAATTTGGTCTAATACATATATAAGGAATATATTCCTACGAAAATTTATGACATTAAGAACGTTTTTTTTTTTTTAAAGAAAATATTTTAAAAACTAATTAAATATGTAATATCTGTGTGTATGTAACTGTAAAATAACTTTAAAAAGTAATATATTATAATTTTTAAAAAGTAATATATTAAATAATTGTATTTAAAAAGATTAAAAGAGTTTTAGATTATATTGTAAAAAAAGAGTAAAAATTTAAATTCATTAAATAATAAACACGTTGTAATTATACTAAAAATTTTAAAGGATAAATAAAGTAAATAATTTTAAATTTATATGTCAATTCAATAAGTAAATTAAAGGAATGCATGATATTTTCCGAGTATTTTCTCAAATTATAGTATAGTAATTTAGCAATTATTATTTTATTGCGTACTAAGAAATCTTAATAATTTTAAATTAATGAAAGAACATTCTTGATAACATTTTCATAATATTCACTGTCATTATTATGAAATTAATATTTTATACAAATATTATCACAAAAAAAGAGAAACAAAAATTGCTATTTTAAAATGCAAATATTTTTAAAATATTTTCAAGCTATTTTGTGAAATTATCTATAGCAATTTAGTAATATTATTTTATCTAAAAAACCTTAATATTTCAAATTTATGAAATAATATTCTAGAATAAATTCAATGAATATAACACCTCCATAATTTTCACTGCCATTATTGCTAAATTAATATTTTATATAAATATTATAACAAAAAATGAGAAATACATAATTATTATTTTAAATTCTATGGAAGATAGTTTACAACTTAAATTCAATTTTTAGTTATTTTCGTGATTCGGAAATTACTGTGATGTGCGTAATTAAAGTTCGATTAACTTAGGATTTCTAATTTCAAAAGAACATTGACCATCTTCCTTATTAATTTGGAAAAATACTAACACTACCACGTGGCAAAACCCTATTGGCTAGGTGACAGATATGAACTTTCCCATAAACATACTACGTCCGTTTCCAGTCGGTGGAGAATTTGAAAAACTTATTAGCGAAGCAAATTCAAAACACGCTTTATATAGATCTTCTTCGGCTGGAACCTGTTCTCCTTCCGTTTTATATATATATATATATATATATGACACAGTGCTCAAAACTCTTTCCCTGTATAACTCGCATATATAAATATCACTTTTCGTATTCTTCTCGGGTTCCAACAATGGCGATTGATGACATAAACTATGACACCACAGACCTGTCTGACCTTTTCCCCGACCACCTATACTCAAACCTGGATTACATAGACCCGAAACCCGATCCTTTACCTGCTGGTTTCACTTACAGCGCAGAGAGTCAACTTTGTGTGCCACAAGACACATTAGAAGATTTAGAATGGTTTCCAAGTTTCACCGACGACTTCATCAACTTGAGCGGTATATCCTTGGAGAACGAAACCCTTTCTATCAAGGGCTCCAGTTACCAAAACGACGTCGTTCAAGAACCCCTAAAACTGGAAAACTCCAAAGTATCCGGTGACCAAAACGAAGCCAGTCGAGGACCCGGAAATTTTGAGTATTCCAAGAGTTTCAGTGACCAAAACGATGCCAGTCAAGAACCCGCAAAACTGGAAAACTCCATAGACCGACCCGTTACACCCGAACTGAAAACGGAGGATACCTTCGGCCGAGCGAACAAGAGAAGACGTGAAGCAGAGATTGAAGAAAGTGAGAAATTGGCTTTTGGGTTTTGTAGTTCCGGTCAGAAGAAACAGAGGAGCAAGCGTGATTCGTGCGGTAAGCATGAGAGGTTGTTGGGTTGGGCGGTAGAGAAGGCAATGACAAGTGGGACCATGTCGTTTGGGGTGACGAGTGGGGCCACATCGTTTGGAGTGACGGAGAGGAGGAAAAGATGCAGCCATTGCCTGAGTGATAAAACGCCGCAATGGAGAATAGGTCCGATGGGACCAAAAACACTGTGTAACGCTTGCGGGGTGAGGTACAAGTCGGGGAGGTTGATACCAGAATATCGGCCTGCCGCGAGCCCAACTTTTAATATTCTTAAGCATTCAAATTTTCATAAGAAGATACTCAAGAGGAGAGAATTCAATGGATGTTAATTTTTTTTTTCTTAAAAAAAGGATAAAAAAAAAGATTGACTGTTTTACTTGAGTTAGTTTACTTGAAAATTAACAAGTAGAATAGTTGTAACTCATTTAATTTGTTATTGTAAATATTTCTTTTTGTTAGAATTGATTCATGTAAATATTTAGCATATTATAAATTCTTTAAGTTTTTATATATTTTTTTATATATAGTTCGATTTGATTTAGTATTAGATACATAATTAGTTTGACTTAGTAATAAAAATTTAGTTTGAATTAATTTAATTTAATTAAAGTTAAATAAAAAGAAATACTTAAATAATATGGTAAAGTATATAAATATAATACTCGAAATTAATTTTAAAATTTTAAAATTAATGTATCAAATATAATTTTTAATTTTATAAATTTTATTTAATATAAAATTACAAAAAAATAGGTGGAACACGAAATTAAAAATAATTTTGAAAAAAATGGGTGAAAATTTGGGTTCAGGTGATATTTTTAAAAGAAAAATCAGAAACTAAATATCAAAACACAATTTAAAAAAAATGTGTCACGTAGGACCGCACAGTCAACAGCCTCGACGAACCGGAGTGCGCAACGCGATAAGGCATGCTGACTCAGTGCCGCCGCGGGAGGCCACATTGGCAATTTGCGTGCCCGCAATCAGACAGTCCGGATTTATTCCTGCAAGCGTGGACGGTCTGGATCTGTTCCCTCTTTAAACACGATCGTACGGTTCAGATCAAATCGTAATGAACAGTTCAGATTCATTTTCTCTTTAAATGCGATCAGATAGTCAAGATCAAACACGATGAACGATCCAGATTAAAGAGAGACGAATATAAATATCTTACTTCACATCGAACCCTAACCCTAGCTGTTAGCCCCTTTTCGGAGAAGAAGAATCAGTCACTGGAGAAGGAAACCGATCGCTGCCCGCTGCCTTGTCGGAGCCACCTCCGACCGCCAAAAAAGGTAAAAAAAATTTCAATAGCTTGAAATTTAATTTTGAACACCCTCATGGCCAAATCAGAGCAAAGAACTGACGGATGAGTCAAAAATCGCTGGTAAAGCCCGGCGACGCCGCCGTGAGAAAAAAACTAAAAATCGTCTATGATGAGACCCTTCTCGATTCCTGTTTTGTGCGATTTTTACACCATTGTATTCACCATTCTGTTTCTCAAAGGTTGACTGAAGAGAAACGCCCAACCACGAAGATGAGCCGGTGGAGCTGCCGCATCGAAAACTTCCGACGTCGGTAAGCTTCTGTTTTTGACTTTTTTCGGCTAACCGATGCCCCTTAACATGTTTTCTCACATGATTGAGTATAAAATTGGCTGAAATCAGCCAAAACTGGCTGAAAATGGCCAGTTCGAGGCAAACCACTGCCGCGGGCAACGGTGCCGCCATGCTGAAATTCTGAAATTGGGCGAAAAAGTTTTTTAACGTTGATTTTAGATTTTTTGAGGTATTTCTATGTACTTGAAGTATGTTTTAATCTTCGAAGAAAAATTTAAGAAATCTGGGGATCGCCAGTAAGTACAGCTGAGAGTTTAGCATTTCGGATACCGATTCGGTTAAGAATCCCTCACCTTATTCCCTGTTATAGAATTGAAGTTTAATTATAAATAATATGATATTTTACGTAATTCAGAAAATCTCGATAATTAATTATAGGTTACTAATAGAGCCGAAACTGATTTTTTATCATTGTTTATCATGTTTTAACTAATTCATTGATTTTACAGTTTTAAATACATAATAATACGCTGGAGTTGGTAAGATGATTTAGTTGTGTTTCCTTAATGCATGTATTGCTTGTTTTGGCGTGATTTACAGTTAAATTGTGAAACTAAAAATTAAATGTAAACAAAAAATTATTTGATTAAGTGAATGAATGAATGGTAGCGTTACTGGATATCTTGGGAGATGGTGGACGGATGGGATATGAGGACGATCCGTTTCATCATCATATCGGACGGGGTATTGAGGGATGATATTTTTGGCGCTCATACCGGATGGGATATAAGGACGGCCGATTAGTTGACAATGTTGAATAAGGGTTTACGCGTAGTGGGGACATTTCTATAGACCCCCATGGATATTAGTAGGCAGATAAAAAGAAAAAATTATTATTATGGTTAATTGAATATGATATTATGATGTTATTTGTGTTATTACCTTTATAGGTCAGTTTTAAAAATCTCACTACGGTAAGTATACAATAAATAATTTTATTTATGATAAATGAATTTACTTATATTAATAGCTCCATTAGTTGTTTTCATAATTTTTATCAACCTTCATTTCTGTATCAGTGAGTAGTGTGACATTCTTACTGGACTAGTGTAGCTCACGTTTTCATTAATCATTTTAGAGCAAGAGGACCAAGATCCAAATCTCGATCCACAAGAGGATTGCGAATAGGATGTCCAGTTGTTTACTTTCTATTTATTTCTTTAATTTTTCGTTGTTCTTTTAGAATGATCATTTCCGTAACTCTATTGGATATTCTAAATTATTGTGTAAAGAATGTAAATCCTAATTTTATTATTTCGCTTCCGCATTCAATTTATAATTTATTTCCTTTTAAGTTCCGGACCCCTACAATAAATTTGAATGTAATATTAATATAAATTTTTTAAAATTCTTTAACTTTTATATTTTTTAGAAAAATTAAAATTCTAATTCACAAAATTTTATTTTAAATCTTATTATTTGATTGGTAATTTTTATAAACATTATTTAATTGTGATTAAATTTTAAATAATGATGTATGTTTTATTTTTTAATATGATTTTAGTTTTTCGTTTATTAAATAAGGTAAGTTATTATTACTTTGGCATTTTTTATAACTTGAAACTATAATTTGCATAATTGATTAATTTGGTCTCGTTATTTAAATGGTCTTCTTTATGCATTGTATATATGTAACAACTGAACCACTATTCCAGTTTCTCAGTGCTCAACACTATAATAACAAAATAACTACTAGAATTATACAGCGCAACAAAATTTAAGTGTTTAAACAGTACATCCCTTGCACATCGGCTCAAAATATCCCACGAGGCCATCTTATGACCTAAAACAACTATCACTATGAAATAAACAATTAACCTTAATATTATCCGACAGAATAAAGTGGAACAATATCCTAATTAATCTTTGATTGTTCAGAATCCGAGTCTTGATTGTCTTGATCTAAAGTTATTAGTAATAACAGGATGAGCGATTTAGCTCAATAACAATACCAACAAAATCTTTAACTGTAATAGCAACGAAAGAGTTGTAGAAAACTATAAAACAACCGACAAAGTACTCACTTTTAATTAAAAACAACACTGGTGCGATTGCACCCTTCCTTTTTATAGAAATCATTTTATTACTTATTTTCTTATTAAACAACATCCATACACAAACATTAAGATATGTTCAAGAACATAGTAAAAATACAATTAATTGTCTACCATTCCCTTTCTCTTCTCTTAGTATTATTTTTGTCTACCGGTATCTTTGGTCTCCATAGGAATTTCTTCTACACGTGGATACTTACATTTCTCTTACAAATATCAGCCGTCCTCACACCTTATCCGGTAATGGGCGTCACTTGTACCAGCCACTCCATACCTCGTCCGACATGAGTGTCATTTTTATTGGCTGTCCTCGTACTCTATCTAGTATAGGCGCCATTAACAACCTCCCAACCCCGTTCGATAGCGCACTTCCCAGCCCCATATGACTGAGGATCATATCCACGATAAGGATCACCTTATATACTCCCCCCCCCCCTCCCTGATATTTGATAACGGTTTTATTCATCTCATTATCATATTTTATTTTCATTAGCAAATCTCCTCTACAATATGCATATATCCAAACAAGCTCATACAACTTATAATAAAACAATTACAATAAAAATAAATTATTATAAAATACAACACGACGAGATAAAATAAATTAACTTAGATCCAATTAATACAAAATAAAATGAGATTGATTCAAATGAAATAGAATATATAGAACATCTTAGTAAAATAAAATTATGTGAAATAAAACAAAACAATTAAAAATAAGGCATCAACGTTTTGCTCCATCGATAATCTATAATCGGATTTATAAACAATAGTATACAGTTAGATTGATTTTATTGGATTAAGGCTTCGATTAAAATTATTTCTATTAGTATTCCATTTTCAATATGTTCGACTCCAGTAACTCAAGTGTTCTTGAGATTTTATTCTTTTTATGTTCAAAATATAAGATTTGTATTTAAACAAGAAGATTCACATCCAAATTACATCATTAATTTATGTTCCCATTCACCCAACCAATTGACAACACAAACGCACACCGTCAATCCTATACTGTAATCATCAACACATGTGTTTACAACTTATACATCGAAACAATTCCACTTAATATAATCAGTACAACAAAATTCATAAAATATAAGAACATACAAAAATAATAATAAATTGAATGAAAATAAAATAAGGATAAAAATAGGAATACAAATTAAAATAAAATTAAAATTAAAAATAGAAAAATACAAATTAAAATAAGATGAATGAATTGGCAAAACAAAATCGAACTAATTTTTTCTCCATTAGCAACCTTGAATCCAATAATTTAAATAACAAGTAAACAATTTAAATTCATTCTTATTTTTAGTTATGACTTCCATTAAACCATCACGGAAGGAGGGATCGAGGTATTCTTACCCGAGTCATAAGTCGATCATGCCGTCCCAAATAGCTGTTGGTCGCGATGTGCGCATCTCGTCCTCTCGAGTTGGCGTTTCTTAGCTTAGTTTGTAGTAAAATGATTAAAAATGATCAAGAAAGGAAATAAATAGAAAAGTTGGAGAAAATTTCCCTTACCGGAGTTAATTTGGACTTCCGGCACGACAGCGCCGCTATTGCTCAATCGTTTGCAACCATCTCCTGTGTCCCCTGCTTCCTTCTCTAGTCACCCTCTGTCGGCTAGGGTTTTTGGGACCAACAATGGTGAAGCTTAAATGCCTCTCCCCAATTAATCCCAACGGTATGATCGAGCTTGTGTGGTGCGATGGAGGCCACTCGATTAAGGGGTCATTAAGGGTGTTTACAACATTTCCATCCACGAGTGCTTCTGACCCTTAGATTTGTTCCCAATAGATCTAGGTCGTCTGTTGCACAAACCATTGGATCAACCCGCGATGGAATCAGGGTTGTCGTTTGGTAGCATACGGATCGTCAGCGTGGCAGTCACACATGGAGCATATGATGTCATAGTTGTCACGTGGTGCGATCTGATTGGTCGCATCGGTGAGTCAGCCATCCCATGTGGCTTATTTTTCAAAAATTGTAGAGTAACCCCTATTCACCTAAACTCTTTTCAGATTGGTCCTTTTTAATGACAAAATAGTCATGACTTCAAATTGTATTTTAAAAAGGTCCTAAATTAACTATTTTTCTTATTTTTCACATTTTTGTGGGTTTTAATATTTAATTTATTAATCTATTTATTTTTAAATTGTAAAACATAGTGTAAGTAAATCTTACACTTTATTAAACAGTAAAATTGAATCATGGATATTACAATATATATGTGTATTTGCATATATATATATATATATGTAGTTAAATACATGTACATACATCTAGTCCAAAGTATAAGGTTAATCAACTTAACTGAAATTGTCAAATGTATCATTCATGTTATTTAAGGAATAGTCGATTTTATTTATTTATTTCTAATATCACAAAATACTATTATAGTCACCCATGAAAAACATTGAATTTATTGGATATATATGACATATATACGTACTAGTGCCGGAATATTAGTCGGTGTCGAGTCTCACTTTGATAGCCTTAAGCATTCGAATTTTCATAAGAATGAGATAATTTAACAGATGCTATTTTTTTTTGAAAAAAAAAATAAATGTCCATGTAGAGTTAGTTTACTTGAAAATTAACAAGTAGAATATTTGTAACTCATTTAATTTATTATTGTAAATATTTTCTTTGTTGGAATTTATTCACCTAAATATTTAGCATACTGAAATTTTTTTAAGCTTTTACATATTCTTTTATATATAATTTGATTTGATTTAGTATTCAGATGTATAATTCAATTTGATTTGATTTAGTAACAAAAAATAGTTTAAATTATTTTAATTTAGTTAAAGTTAAATATAAAGAAATACTTAAATAATGGGATAAAGTGTAACGCCTCGTTTTTTTTTCTCTAGCAGCGTAGTTTCAAACAGTTCAATATACCGAATACTAGAATCTATTTCCAAATCAGTCACACACATAAAAAAGAAACTACCACAACCTATTACTCAATGTCAAATAAAAACCTTCAACCGTAAATGAATCACTACAGTAGAGTACAAATTCATACATCTTCGATTGACATACAATCTACATTACTACCAACTATGTAAGTTTCCAATTCTATCGGTAGTAATTCCTACTCCGTTTTCTCTATATACTAGGTTCGAAAACCAGCAACTCTGATCCCGACTCATCCCAACTTCATCTGTAAATAATAAAGAGTGAGTATATATAACTCAGTACAATAAAATTTAAGTCACAAATATAACATACAAACCAAATTAAAACTCCATTTTTATATGTTTTTCCTTTCCATTGCCTAAGTTATATTTTCTTACTACTCTATAACTCTACAGTATTACTACGTCCCCCCAGTAGTTAATTGTTATTCATACTAGGTGTAATCATCCCCCGATATCACCCCCTCGTCCTGACTAGGCCATTCATCCACACGGTTATTCTCATCCGTCACTAGTATCGGTGACCATTATTTACCCTTCTATCACTCGACCCCTAGTTAGCCACTCACATACACCAGTACTGTTTTCTTCCGTCACCAACATCAGCGACTCAACCCCTTACCCGTCGGAGATCCCCAAATATCACCACTATCGGTGATCAACTTACTCTTTCTAGGTAACAACAACCAATATCGGCGTCCCCCAGCTCAACCACCTCTAAGACAATTTCACCCCATTCCTACTCAAGATGCCCAGTAAACTCGCATACTTAACCCCCACAACTGGTATTCCAACATAAACTGTTCCTAAACCAACAACGTTGTCCTGAAACTCTCAAATTCTTCAACATATTTACAGAACCTACACACACATCCCCATACAACACACACTCACACTTAGCACATGTACACCACTACACCTCTACACCGAGTGCTCACCTATACAATTCCTAAATTTACAGCATCTACACCAACATATATTCACATGCAACGCACACCCACACACAACACATTTACACCAATACACCTCTATTCCAACCACACACACACACAACCACTACAGGCCTACATTTTCTGCTCCCTAATTTCCAAAATACTCACACTCCACCCTTATCTGCCTACACTCCCTGTTAACAATCCATCCCTTTCTTCCCTTCTCCTCGTTTGTCTCGGCTTCCCATCATCTTCTTCCTAGCAGTATCACTCTCTCACAACACACTATCTCTCCCTATCTTCATCTTTCAGCTTCTCTCCTACTACCTTCCGATACTCATTCTGCCTCTAACCATTCCCCTCTCCAAACATTCTCTTGCCTCCCCTTCATTTACCTCAGCTTCTATCCTTGTGCGTTCTGTCCGTCCAAAGTCACTCCAACTCACCTCACCTCCCTACGAACTCCCTTGCACCTTTTCAATCACCGCATTCCTCCCTCTAGCGGTAACTCACTCACTCACCAAACTCATCAATCTCTCCTCCTGCGGCTTCCTCCATTTCCCTCTACTCATAGTTCCAATCCACATTTTCACGAACTCACAATCTCTTTCCACTCTCCTATTCCATCTATCATAATTTCCTACTCCATTTCCTAAGCTGTTCATATATTTTCTCAAAACTTATGGTCACAACTCCACATTTCATCCTCATCCTACACTTGAAACTTAAATTTTACCATACCTCCGGTCTCCATCTTTTCTTTCTACACTTTCGTAGCTCGCACCATCATCGTTTGCCTTTTCCTGCTCTCTTTTCTCGTTGCTTCCCGCTCTGGCTTCTCTCTCTCTCGATTCTTCTCTTTCCCGTCTTCTCCTCTCTATTTTTCCCTCTTTTTCTTTTCTTCTTTTCTTTTTCTTTTCCTATTTATATTCCACCTACCTCTTATCCTGACTGTCCATCCCATCTCATCCCAGCCGTCCACTCCCTCTTCTCTAAACGACACCGTTTCCTCTTCTTCTCCCCAATCATGTAATTATGTTTATATATTATTATTATTATTATTATTATTATTACCATATACATATATATTTTTTAATCTAAATATTCAAATATCAACTACTACATAAAGTTCTTTAACTTGAATGTAATATTAATATAAAAATTTTAAAATATTTTAACTTTTATATTTTTTAAAAAATTAAAATTTTGATTCATTAAATTTTATTTTAAATCTTATTATTTGATTCGTAATTTTCATAAACTATATTTAATAGTGATTAAATTTTGAATAAAGATGTATATTTTATTTTTTAATATTATATTCGTTTTTCGTATATGAAATAAGGTAAGTTATTACTTTGACATTTTTTATGACTTGAAATTATAATTTGCGGAATCGGTTAATTTGGTCTCGTTATTTAGATAGTCTTCTTGTTGCATTATATATATGTGTGTATTTGCGTAGAGATATATATATATATATATATATATATATATATATGAAAAGTTAAATACATATACAAGCATTTTGTTCAAAGTATAAGGTAGATTAACTTTGTGATAGCTTGAAAATACCTCCGACTTAATTTTTTATATTTAATATATTTAATTTATCTATATGTATTTAAAAATATATAATAAAGTTAAAAATATAGTTTAGAGTGAAACAAAAAAATGATAGATAAGGATGAATGAGCTATAATAAGCATGAAGAGGCATGGAAAAAGGTTGGAACCTTTTAAATGAAGTGATATAATAAAAAGTTGTAACTATTAAACAAAATGACATAATGAAAAATTACAACTTTTAGATAAAGTGACATGTAAAAGTGGTAACTTTCAGATGAAGTGACATCACATAAAATAACAACTTTTAGATGAAGTAATATGTGAAAAATAATAACTTTCAGATGAAATGTCATGTGAAAAAGTTTTTTAGATAAAACAACATGTGAAGAGTGGTTACCTTTTAGGTGAAGTGATATAATAAAAAGTGACAACTTTTAGATAAAATAGTTTGATGGAATGGTGACAACCTTTCTCTAGTGGCTCCCCACTCCTAAAAATAGGGGATAAGAGAAGGGAGAAAGAGATATTTCGAATGAGAGAAAAATAATGAGAAACATAGAAGTGAAGGAAAAAGAGAGAATACGAAGAGTGTGAATTTTTAGAGTATTTTGAAGTTTTAGATAAAAATTTTAGGGAAACTCTACTAAATTTAAGAGTAGAGAAAGAGGAAGAGGAGAGGAATAAGTCTCACCATCAAAAGAAAATTATAAATCATTAAAAAGGTAAACTTTTTCTTAAGTTTTAAAATTCAATTTTCTCTTTGATTTTTGGGATCAGTTTTTAAGTATTGTGTTAGATATTTTTGAGTCAAAAAAGTAACTAAAAATCATCCTGAAACTCTGCCAGATTTTTTAGAAGAAAAAGTCATAAATAAAGCCAAAACTCTGTCAGAATTAAGACTATGGCTGTTAAGCACGTAAGGTAAGTGGATATTATGGATTCATAGCCTACGTAGTTTTGAAGTATTTTACAAATTTTCAGTATAAAAATGTGCACGTGTTTAATTTGCTTTCCGTATTTACTAAGTAAGTATTTGTTAAAATTTTATTTCGATATAAATGTTATTTCGCTTTGTATTTTCGAAATATGATTTTAATATATGTGCATAACTCATTATGAAAAAAAAGTTATTCCAAAAGCACCTGTATTATGCTAAGCTTCAATCTGGCAGTACATAATCGTTCCATGTTCGGATGTATGGAAAAACAGTCTATAACGGCCCCAATAATTTCTTGATTTTTTATTTTTATTTTTATTATTAATTTTATTTAGTTTATTTTAATTTAATTTAATAAAAAAAAACAATAATTGTAAAATTGGGTAAAAATATTATTTGGATTTAATTGAAATTGATTTTGGAAAAAATGGGTGAAAATTAGGATTCTGGCGGTATTTTTGAAAAGAAAATAAGAAACCGGGGGTCAAAACGCAATTTAGAAAAATTGCGCCCCGTCAGCGCCACGTCAGCAGCCACGTCAGCGGCCCAGTCAGCAGCCCTGACCAACCAGGACCTGCCGTGTGGCAATACCACGTCGACCCGAGAACGGGCCACGTGGGCGATCCGCGTGCGCGCGATCGGACGACCCAAATGTGTCCCAGCGCGCACGGACGGCCCAGATGCAAGCGCACGGACGACCCAGATTTAATCAAAATGGACGGTTGTGATCAAAAGGCAAAAGGGTATAAATAGAACCCCCACACCTGACCACAAAAACCCTAGCTGCTTGCCCTCGCCGGAGAAGACGAACCAAACGCTGGAGGAGCCGGTCGCCGCTGCACCGGGGAGTTTTCCGACCGCCGATCGAGGTAAATTTCATACCCCCGGCTCGTTTTTCAACGCTGAGTTCCCCTATGGCCAAATCGGAGCCAAAATCCCGGCCAAACGGCCGGAAAATACGGCCGAAACCCAGCGGCACCGCCGCGCCCCTCCTCGGTTTTTGCCTCTGATGAGGTCCTTCTAGGCCTCCGTTTGATACAATTTTAATATCACCGTGATCATCATTCTTTTCTCTACAGGTTGATAGGAGCCAAATCACCAAAACACGAACCTCGCTGGAGAGCCGTCGCACCTGAGAGCACCGCCGCCTGTAAGCTTCGGTTTTTCGTAATTTTTTAGCCCCCCGATGGTCCTAGGGTTGTTTTATCGCAGGGACCGATGCAAGTGTGGCCGAATTCGGCCGGAAACGGCCAACCCGAGGCGAATCACCACCGCAAGCGGCGGCGCCGTCGCCGGAGCACGGCGGAGCTGCCGTGCCGGAATTGCGATATTGGCCGAAAGGGGCCCTGGGTCTAATTTGGGATTTTTGGGACACGTGCAGGTACCAGTAGTGCGTTTCAGTTCCCCAAAAAAAATTTAGAAAAAATTAGGGACAGCCTGTAGGCGCACTTTAGAGCCGTATTCGGACCCCGAAACAAGTAAGGATTCCTCACCCTATTTCCTATCACGGTATTAAAGTGCAATAAATGATAAAATTGTATTTCATGAATCAATAGCTGTGTGAAATTATTTGAGTTTGCTAATGGAGCCCGAGTCTGGTGTATTTGTCGGTCAGTTGTTGTTTGTTCTATTTTACAGTTTTAAATGCGGTATGATGTCTGATGTTTTTATTTCATAGTTTCGTGTGCATGTATCACTGTTTCATCGATTATAGACTGAATGACTGAGAACCCGATATTGTGTGTTATCTTGTTGGCATGAACTACCGGTTTGCATGTTTGTGTGTGATTTGATGATGCTGACTGAGGAAAAAGGGGGATGAAATGTTATGTAAATTGATAATTGTATAATGTGGTTAGCCTGACTAGATATCCTGAGAGATGGTGGACGGACCGGGTCCGTAGGGAACCCTACCGGGACTGTGGTCTCTCATACCGGACGGGGGATGGAGACCTTATGTGTTTTGGCGCCCATACCGAACGGGGTATGGGGATGACACGTTTCACCCTCATACCGGACGGGGTATTGAGGTTTATAGTTTTGGTGCCCATACCGGACGGGGTATGGGGACGACCCTAGAATCTGATTACAAGTGTTAAGGGTTCACGAGTAGCGGGACCCCTATGGATCCCCATGGATACTAGTAGGCTGGTAATTGAAGAAAAATATGTTGTGTAATGATTGAATTGCAAAAGGCGTGATAAGTATTATGTTATACAGCTCATATGATTTCATGATGATGATAATGTTATTGGTTTCGTATATTGTTTTATGAATTTCACCGAGGTAAGTGGATAGTAAAGGATTTTATTATTGATAAAAGAATTTGTTGTAAATTATGCTCCATTGGTCTTTTTGTGTTTTCTACCCACCTTTACCTCCGTGACGGTGAGATAGTGTGATCTCTTTACTGGGCTGGTGTAGCTCATTCCTTATTTAATCATTTTAGATCATGAAGACATTGTTCCCGAGCCTGTTCCGCAGGAAGACAGCGAAGGAGACGCCTAAAGACTCCGTAGTTATATTTATAGCTTTTACTTTCGAGTTTCTCTTTTAATTAGTTTGTTCTTTTATACTTTGAGCACGTTTTTGGTTTTAGTGTAAGGGATGTTAATCGAAATTTTTATTTCGCTTCCGCATTTGACCTTTTTAATACACATATTTCATTTTAAATTTCCGGGGCCGTTACACAGTCTAATCTGTGTGCCCTAACCATTCCGTATTCGGGGAGTAGCAGTGTTTTAAGGTACTTAAGTATGTCGTTTCGTATTGGGGTACATGGAGAACTAGTGATAAATATCTATGCTTAAGCATAATATGTGGTAATTGATTGATTCTCCATAATAATGATGAAGTATATAACATGAATATGTTTTCTGATTTGTGTTTTCATCTTCTGGTTTATATATATTTTAGAAATACTATATAATAAATGTTTTGTTGTGTGTAAAGAAATTATATATTGCACATACTATACTATGATTTCTTAATATCACTTATTGTGATATTTTATCTCATTCCTATCATTCTTCAGATACTGAAGGTACCATTGCAGAGTGAGCAGTGATACAGAGAAAATTTATGAAACTAGACTCTGATATTAAGAATACTATTTTGTACTTTTACTTAGTAAAATAAGTAAAAAAATTTAGAAACTCGTATATATGTTTATATTTTACATTTAAGGGATGTAACACTTTTGCGATTCTTTTATTATTAATAAAGTAAAGTTATTTTACTTAACTCGAATATATATGAGTTAGTTAAGTATGTTTCGGTTATTATCTTATAAAACATGGTATGGTTTGTGACAAACTTAACCAAAACTATCAAATATATCATGCATGTTATTTGAACAAGAATTATTTCTATTTATTTATTTTTAATATTATGAAAATTATCGTAGTCACCCATTAATAGCATTAAATTTATTGGATATATATGACATATATGGTACCGGTATATTGGTTGGCGGTGAATTCAGTAGATTTTAGTTTTTTTTTTTTTTGAAAAAGAAAATTGAATGTGCACATAGAATTAGTTGACTTGAAAATTAACAAGTAGGATAGTTGTAACTCATTTAATTTATCATTGTCAATATTTTCTTTATTGAATTTATTCATGTAAATATTTAGCATACTAATTTTTTTAACTTTTATATATAATTCGATTTATTTTAGTATTCAGATATATAATTCGATTTGATGTAGTAACAAAAATTTAGTTTGAACTATTTTAATTTATTTAAAGTTAAATATAAAGAAATACTTAAATAATGGGATAACGTATTTAAACTTGAATGTCATATTAATATTTAACTTTTATATTTAAAAAAAATTAAAATTTTATTCATAAAATTTTATTTTAATTCTTATTATTTGATTTATAATATTCATAAACTATATTTAATTGTGATTAAATTTTGAATAATAATGTCTGTTTTATTTTTTTATCATTATTTTAATTTTTCATTTAAAAATAAGGTAAGTTATTATTACCTTGGCATTTTTTATGACTTGGAACTATAAAAGTTAACTTTTATTTATTTTTTATCTTCTTGATGCATTGTATAAATATATGTATGTATTTGCACACACACATATAAAAGTTAAATACAAATACGTGAATTTTGTTCAAAATATAAGATAAGTCAACCTAATCGAACTCAAGTACTCCAAGAGCTCCAGTGACCAAAATGACGCTAGTCAATAACCCACAAAATTGGAAAACTCCATAGACCAACCTGTTACACCCGAACAAAAAACAGAGAACACCTCCAGTGGAGTAAACAAGAGAAGACGTGAAGTAGAGATTGAAGAAAGTGAGAAATTGACTTTTGGCTTTTGCAGTTCACTCATAACAAACATAGGAACAAGCATGGTTCGTGCAATAAGCACGAGTGGTTATTGGGTTGGGCTGTGGAGAAGGCAATGATGAGTGGGACAATATCATTTGGGATGACGAATGGGACCACGTTGTTTGGGGTGACTAAAATGAGAAAAAGATGCAACCATTGCATGAGTAATAAAATGCCGCAATGGAGAATGGGTCCTATGGGACCGAAAACATTGTGTAACACATGCAGGGTAAGGTATAAGTCGAGGAGGTTGGTGCCAGAATATCAGCCAGCTGCGAGCCCGACTTTTAATAGTCTTAAGCATTCAAATTTTCATAAGAATGAGAGAATTCAATAGATACTAGTTTAATTTTTTTGGAAAAGAAAGTTGAATGTCCATGTAGAGTTAGTTTACTTGAAAATTAACAAGAAGTGTAGCTGTAACTGATTTAATTTATTATTGTAAATATTTCTTTTTGCTAGAATTTATTCATGTAAATATTTAGCATATTATAATTTTTTTTAAGTTTTTATATATTCTTTTATATATAATTCAATTTGATTTAGTAACAAAAATTTAGGTTGATTTATTTTAATTTAGTTAAAGTTAAATATAAAAAAATACTTAAATAATAGGATAAAGTATTTAAACTTGAATGTAATATCAATATAAAAAATTTAAAATATTTTAATTTTTATGTTTTTTAAAAAAATTAAAGTTTTGATTCATAAAATTTTAATTTAAATCTTATTATTTGATTTGTAATTTTCATAAATTATATTTAATTGTGATTAAATTTTGAATAATAATGTCTATTTTATTTTTTAATATTATTTTAGTTTTTCGTTGATGAAATAAGGTAAATTATTATTACTTTGACATTTTTTTTTATAACTTTGAACTAATTTTTGCGGAATCGATTAATATGGGTGAATATGTGTATATTTGCATATATATATATATATATATATATATGAAAAGTTTAATATAGATACATGCATTTAGTTCAAACTATAAGGTAAATCAAGATAACCGAAAATGTCAAATGTATCAAATATGTTTTTTAAGAAATAGTCAATTTTATTTATTTATTTCTAATATTACAAAATACTATTATAGTCACCCATTAATAACACTGAGTTTATTGAATATATATGACATATATACGTACTAGTGCTGGAATATCGGCTGATAGTGAGTTTGACTTTTGATAGTCTTAAGCATTCGAATTTTCATAAAAATGAGAGAATTTAATAGATGCTAGTTTTTCTTGTTTTTTTGAAAAGAAAATTGAATGTCAACATAGAGTTAGTCTACTTAAAAATCAACCAGTATGATAATTGTAACTCATTGTTGGAATTTATTCATGTAAATATTTAACATACTAAATTTTTTTGAGGTATTATATATTCTTTTACATATACTTCGATTTGATTTAGTATTTCAGATATATAATTCGATTTGATTTAGGAACAAAAATTTAAGTTGAATTATTTTAATTTGATTAAAGTCAAATATAAAAAATACTTAAATAATAAGATAAAGTATTTAAACTTGAATGTAATATCAATATAAAAATTTTAAAATATTTTAACTTTTATGTTTTAAAAAAAAATTAAAGTTTTGATTCATAAAATTTTAATTTAAATCTTATTATTTGATTTGTAATTTTCATAAACTATATTTAATTGTGATTAAATTTTGAATAATGATGTTTATTTTATTTTTTAATATTATTTTAGTTTTTTATTGATGAAATAAGGTAAAGTATTATTACTTTGACATTTTTTTTTATAAGTTCGAACTAATTTTTGCGGAATCGGTTAATTTGGGTGAATATGTGTATATTCGCACATATATATATATATATATATATATATGAAAAGTTTAATATAGATACATGCATCTAGTTCAAACTATAAGGTAAATCAAGATAATCGAAACTGTCAAATGTATCATATATGTTTTTTAAGAAATAGTCGATTTTATTTATTTATTTTTAATATCACAAAACATTATTATATTTACCCATTAATAACACTGAATTTATTGAATATATGTGACATATATATGTATTGGTGCCAGAATATCGGCTGATAGTGAGCCCGACTTTTGATAGTCTTAAGCATTCGAATTTTCATAAGAATGAGAGAATTCAATAGATGCTAGTTTTCTTTTTTTTTAAAAAAAAAAAAAAGAAAAAAGAAAATTGAATGTCTACATAGAGTTAATCTACTTAAAAATTAACAAGTATGATAATTATAACTCCTTTAATTTATTATTATGAATATTTTCATTGTTGGAATTTATTCATGTAAATATTTAACATACTAAAATTTTTTTAAGCTATTATATATTCTTTTATATATACTTCGATTTGATTTAGTATTCAGATATATAATTCGATTTGATTTAGTAACAAAAATTTAAGTTGAATTATTTTAATTTGGTTAAAGTCAAATATAAAAAAATACTTAAATAATAAGATAAAGTATTTAAACTTGAATGTAATATTAATATAAAAATTTTAAAATATTTTAACTTTTATGTTTTTAAAAAAAATTAAAGTTTTAATTCATAAAATTTTATTTTAATCTTATTATTTGATTTCTAATTTTCATAAACTATATTTAATTGTGATTAAATTTTGAATAATGATGTTTATTTTATTTTTTAATAGTATTTTAGTTTTTCGTTGATGAGATAAGGTAAATTATTATTACTTTGACATTTTTTTTATAACGTTGAACTAATTTTTACTGAATCGGTTAATTTAGGCGAATATGTGCATATTCGCGCATATATATATATATATATATTTATGAAAAGTTAAATATAGACACACGCATCTAGTTCAAAGTATAAGGTAAATCAAGATAACAGAAATTCTAAAATGTATCATATATGTTTTTTAAGAAATAGTCGATTTTATTTATTTAGTGCATATTCGTGTATATATATATATATACATATATATGAAAAGTTAAATATAGATACATGCATCTAGTTCAAAGTATAAGGTAAATCAAGATAACCGAAATTGTCAAATATATCATATATGTTTTTCAAGAAATAGTTGATTTTATTTATTTATTTCTAATATCACAAAACTTTATTATAGTCACCCATTAATAACACTGAATTTATTGGATATTTATGACATATATACATACTGGTGCTAGAATATCAGTGACAATGAGCCCGACTTTTAATAGCCTTAAGCATTCGAATTTTCATAAGAATGAGAGAATTTAATAGATGGTAGTTTTTTTTTTTTTTGAAAAAGAAAATTGAATATCTACATAGAGTTAGTATACTTAAAAATTAACAATTATGATAATTGTAACTAATTTAATTTATTATTATGAATATTTTCATTGTTTGAATTTATCAATGTAAATATTTAACATACAAAAAAAAAATTAAGCTATTATATATTCTTTTATATATAATTCGATTTGATTTAGTATTCATATATATAATCCGATTTGATTTAATTTAGTAACAAATTTTTTTAAATTATTCTAATTTATTTAAAGTTAAATATAAAGAAATACTTAAATAATCAGATAAAGTTTTTTAACTTGAATGTCATATTAGTATAAAATTTTTAAAATATTTTAACTTTTATATTTTTTTAAAAAATAAAATTTTGATTCATAAAATTTTATTTTAAGTATTATTATTTGATTTTTAATTTTCATTAAACTATATTTAACTGTGATTAAGTTTTGAATGAAGATGTCAGTTTTATTTTTTAATATTATTTTAGTTTTTCGTTTATGAAATAAGGTAAGCTATTATTACTTCGGCATTTTTATTACTTGGAACTTAATTTGCGGAATCGGTTAATTTGGTCTCGTTTTTTAGCCAGTTGTTTTGATGCATTGTATATATATGTGTGTAATTGCACACACACACACACACATATATATAACGTTAAATATAAATACATGTATTTTGTAACATCTGAACTCGAAAATTTGGTCCGAAATGATTTAATATTAATAGAATAATAAATCAAAACGATTTCATTCTTTTATTTTTTTTAATTTTTAGAGAAATATAGATTTGGGATGAAATTAAAATTAGTTTTGGAAAAACAGGGTGAAACTATGAATAAGAAGGGGGTGTATTTGAAAAAGAAATTTAAAACATGAGGTTAAATCGTAAAAAGGAGAAATACAGGCTACGTGGGACAGCCACGTCAGCAGCAACAACGAGTCAGAATGCGCCGTGTGGTGAACACTCTGGCACCAGTTCCACATGAGAGCCACACGAGTGATCTGCATTCCTGGGAGATCCAACGACCCAGATCGTAGCCTGTGCGCATGGACGGTACAGATCCGTTTCTTTTTCAGATGCAATCGAATAGCTAGATTTAATCACAATAGACAATCCAGATTTGCACACGGATTGGCCTAAACGAGCTTTGAATAGAACAGTACTCCTTGCTCCACGTCGACGTGAATGAACGGCCAGGATTAGGGAAAGAGAGGTATTTAAACCTCTCTTCAGTCGGCTCCCAAAACCCTAGCCGACAATCTTGACTGGAGAAGAAGAAGAAGGGCGGCTGGAGGGAAGCTCAACCACTAGAGGGACACCATCGCCGCCGCACCGGAGTCACCTGTAAAAGCCCAGAACTTAAATAAAAATAAAGTTATAAATTAAATGTCGAAGCGAAATAATAGAGTTAGAGTTTACATTGCTTACACAATAATTTAGAATGTCCAATAGGGTTACAAGAATGTCCATTCTAGAAGAACAAACGAAAATTAAAGAAATAAATGAAAAGCAAATAATTGAGCAATCATAAGACGACATTCACTAACTTTTGAAGGGGGTCTGGGTAGTGAATTATTCTTAATCATCTTGTTAATCGGGGTCTGGATATTGTTTCTCTTGATCTGAAATAGTTAATGAAATGGTAAGCTACACTAGTCCAGTAAAAATATCATACTAATCACAGATATGGAAAGCCGAATATTGGTAAAAATCAGAAAAACAACCAATGGAGCCCTTAATTTAGTGTAAATTCATTTACTATAAAGAAAGTCATTTATCCCATATTTGTGTAACAAGTATTTTCCAACAATAACTTATGAAAACTCATATTCATGCACTATGATTTATCACATATATGGTAACAAGAAATGATTATTTTACCTTTTTACCCGCTTACCGGTGCTCCTAAGGGTCCATAGGGATGTCCTCCTACTCATGAACCCAATATCCAATTAAACAATTAACCGGTCGTCCCCATACCGCGTCCAGTAATAGAAGTCAAACATTCCACCACCTCGATACCCCATCTGGTATGAGGGCGAATTATATCTCCTAAACCTTACTAGTAAAGGACTTTTCAGTCCTGTCTGACTGTGGTAACATTCACGGTAGGATTTCTTATGTACCGGACCCGTCCGCCCTTTCCTGGGTACCTAGTAAGTCTTTCCCATACAGACTTCCATCTGTATAACAATCAATCACGCAATAATCATATCTCATTTTATACTCCCAGTTCACTTAAATAACAATATAGTTTAACACAGCCAAATAAACGATGACCGAAATATCGGCATACAATATAGGAAAAATGAATAACTAAATAACCAAAAACACCCTAAAAAATAATCAATTGAGTTATACACAGTACAATAGTAAACAAATATAGGCAATATAGGAAAATAAACAGGAAATCAAAATGACTGATAATTAACTGATTTCGACTCTACTAATGACCTGTAATTATTTTTAAGATTTCTAATTTTCATAAAAATATATAATTATTAATTATTAATTTTTTGTAACGGAGAAAATAGTAAGGGATCCTTACCCAGATTGGTATTTCAGGACACCACACTGTCTACTATGCTTCCTAACGGGTACTGAATTTTTTGAATTATCCATGCAGAATCCAAAATACTTGTCATGTACCTAAAAAAAAACCTTAGAAATCCAAAATCAGTGTCCAAAACTTATTCCGACCAACTTTGGGGTTCTGGTATGGCGCCACTCTCGTGCTCCGACGTCGGCTCCGCAGCCAGCGGTGGTGGTTCGCCTTGTCCTAGCAAGTTTTAACAAGTTTGTGGGCATTTTAGGCCGTATCTCTACAAAAAAACACATCAGGGGCCTCGATTGGTCAAAAAACCACAAACAACTGAACTCAGCAGCCGAGAGACCTCCAGGTGCGGCGGCTCCGCTGGTTCTCCTTGCGCTTGAGGTTTTTTCTTTAGCCAACATGTACAGAAAAGGACGGTGAACACAATGATCAAAAAATTACGTGAAACGAGAATTGGAAAGGGGCTCATCAAAGGGGTTTTGGGGCTTTGGCCGCGGCGGCTCCGTCAACCTTCGCCTACAGTTTCTAACTCATTCGGTGTCTCTTTTGCTTTGATTTGACCATTGGGGTACTCAGAATTAAATTCTGAGTGGGTAAGAAATTTTTTTACCACTTTTGGTGGTTGACAGTGGCTCCGATGCGACGACAGTCAGCAGTAGGCCTCTTTCTCCGGTGGGAACTGGCGGCTAGGGTTTGGGTTCCCGTGTGATACTAGAAATTTATACCAATCTCCATTTGATCTGGACCGTTTATCGCGATCGATCTCGTTCGTCCGATCACACCTAAGAAGAAAATGAATCTAGATCGTTCATCGTGATTAAATCTTAACCGTTCGATCGCATTTAAGAAGAAAATGAATCTCGACCATCCATCACGATTTTATCTTGATTTTCCAATCGCGTTTACAAGGGGAATAAATCCAGGCCGTCCACGCACGCGGGATCGATCCTGGGCTGTTCGATCGTGGGCACGCGGATCGCTCGCGTGGCACCTACATCAGTGTGCCTTACCACGCAGCATACTCCGGTTCGTCGAGTATTTTTCTTTTAAAAACACTTCTGAACCCAAATTTTCACCTATTTTTCACAATATTATTTTCAATTTCACCATTAACCTATTTTTTTCATAAATTAAAAAAATTAAAATAAATTAATTTAAAAATAACTTTTTATATATTTTGAAAATGTTAAAATTGATTCTCGGCCAAATTCTGGGCCGGGGTATTATACTGTAACACCCATTAATTTTATCATTTTTATTATTATTATTATTAATTTTTAATTTATTTTATTTAGTTTATTTTATTTTATTTTAATTTAATAAAAATAAAAATAATAATGATGATAAAATTGGGTAAAAATATCATTTGGATTTAATTGAAATTGATTTTGGAAAAAAGTGGTGAAAATTTGGATTCTGGGGGTATTTTTGAAAAGAAATTCGGAAACTAGGGGTCAAAACGCAATTTAAAAAAATTGTGCCCGTCAGCGCAACGTCAGCAGCCACGTCAGCGGCCCAATCAGCAGCTCTGGCCAACCAGGACCTGCCGCGTGGCAAGGCCACGCCGACCCGGGAACGGGCCACGTGGGCGATCCGCGTGCGCGCGATCGGACGGCCCAGATGTGTCCCCGCACGCACGGACGGCCCAGATCAAGCGTGCGCACGGACGACCCAGATGCACGCGCACGGACGGCCTAGATGCACGCGCACGGACGGTACAGATTCAATCAAGTACGG
Source organism: Carica papaya (assembly GCF_054855325.1). Taxonomy (NCBI): domain Eukaryota; kingdom Viridiplantae; phylum Streptophyta; class Magnoliopsida; order Brassicales; family Caricaceae; genus Carica; species Carica papaya. The sequence goes on from NC_142314.1 coordinate 4,897,233, forward strand.
GCGGCTCAGATTTAATCGCGATGGACGGCCCAGATTTAATCCAAATTAAATCGCGATCGAACGGTCCATATTAAATCAAGATGGACGGCTGTGATTAAAAGGCAAAGGGTATAAATAAACCCCCCACACCTAAACACAAAAACCCTAGCCGCCAGCCCTCGCCGGAGAAGACGAACCAGACGCCGGAGGAGCCGGGTGCTGTCACCCGCCGCCGCACCGGGGAGTTTTCCGACAGCCGATCGAGGTAAATTTCATACTCCCGGCTCGTTTTTCAATGCTGAGTTCCCCTGTGGCCAAATCGAAGCCAAACTCCCGGCTAAACGGTCGAAACCCAGCGGTGCCGCCGTGCCCCTCCTCGGTTTTTGCCTCCGATGAGGCCCTTCCCGGCCTCCATTTGATACAATTTTTATATCACCGTGATCATCATTCTTTTCTCTACAGGTTGATCGGAGCCAAATCACCAAAACACGAACCACGCCGGAGAGCCACCGCACCCGAGAGCACCACCGCCGGTAAGCTTCGATTTTTCGTAATTTTTTGGCCCCCCGAGGTCCCTAGGGTTGTTTTATCGCAGAGACCGATGCAAGTGTGGCCGAATTCGGCCGGTCCTAGTTGGCCAGGGCTGCTGACTGAGCCGCTGACGTGGCGCTGACGGGGCACAATTTTTTTAAATTGTGTTTTGACCCTCGGTTTCCGATTTTCTTTTCAAAAATACCCCCAGAATCCTAATTTTCACTCATTTTTCCCAAAATCAATTTCAATTAAATCCAAATAATATTTTTACCCAATTTTACAATTATTATTATTTTTATTCTTATTAAATTAAATTAAATTAAATTAAATAAATCAATTAAAATTCAAAAATTATAAAATAAACTAAATAAAATAAATTCAAAAATTAATTAATAATAATAATAATAAATGACAAAATTAATGGGTGTTACAACTCTCCCCCCCTTAAAGAAATTTGGTCCCCCAAATTTGCCTCTTACTCTTGGTCGAACAAATGGGGATACTGGGCTCTAAATTCTGATTCCAGTTACCAAGTAGCCTCCCTGGGCGTGTGGTTCTGCCACACGACCTTTACAAATGATATTTTCCGGTTGTGGAGTATTCTGTTCTCTTGGTCCCTGATATCGACCGGTACTTCTTCATAAGACAAGTCCTCTTGGAGTAGAAGCGGTTCATGAGTCAAGACATGAGAAGGGTCCGGATTGTACTTACGTAGCATAGATACGTGTGTAAGGACTAGAAAGACTAGAAAGAAAAAAAAAAGAAAAAAAAAGAATAATAAAAATAAAAATAAAAATATAATAATTAAATAAATTTCTATCAGGTAGGAAACGATGTCGTTTTAGAGAGGGGAAAAACGACGTCGTTTTGAAAGAAAAAAAAAACGACGTCGTTTTGGGATGAAAGAAAACGACGTCGTTTTGGGGTAGGCTGGCAGAGTATAAAGGGAGGTCAGGAAAGGGAGAAGAGAAAAAAAAAAGAAAAGAAAAGGAAAAAGAGAAAAAGAGAAAAGGAGGGAAGGAGGGTAGCGGAGACGAAGAAGAAGAGGAAAGTTCCAGAAGGAGAGAGGAGAGAGTCGGGGCGGAGGGGAGCGAGAAGGGAGAGGGAAGGAGGCCGTGGACGGACGACGCGACCGGCAGGAAGAAAGAAGATGGAAACGGGAGGTACGGTGAAAATTTGAGCTGTTTGGTGTGGTGTGTGTGTGTAGTGAGTTTTTGTTGCAGGTTGCGGCGTCGGCAATGGCGCGACGGAGTCGAGCCGTGAAGGTAGGCCGTAAGCGTGGGGTTGTCCCGTGCGCTCACGGAGGTGACCGGGGGAGGAATTGAAGGTGTGGCGGTGTTGGAGGCGTGTGGGGAGCCGTGGGGAAGGATGGGGGTAGTGCGGGTAGAACAGAGTGAGGAGGATGTGAGAGGACGATCTAGGGGGCGTGGGTGGGATAAAAACTCGAGAGGACAGAAGAGGTGTGTGCGTGGTGTGTGCGTGGGTGGGGATGTGGAGGGGGCCGCTAATAGGCGGCGACGTGTTTCCCCGAAATGCACGGTGGTGAGGGCGTGTGTATGGCGTGAGACGGTGCAAGCTGAGAGGTTAATCGCCCTAGGTAGGCAAAAGTGTATAGGAAACGGGAGGAGGCAGGAGGATGGGGGAGGTGGCGGGTAGGGGGCAGTAGGAGAGGGAAGGGGGCTGGAAGGTACGGCAGAGGGGACTAGGAAACATGATCTGAGGGGGATTGGATGAGAGAAGAGGAGTAATGTGGTCAGTAGGAGTTAGTAAGTTAGAGCGCTTGGGACTAGCATGGTATAAGGGGAGATGGGAGCATGCAGTTTGGGATGGGAGATTTGGAGGCCGTTGGTGGGGGCGATTTGAGCCGCCGATGTTGGTGGCGCGGGGAGGGGATATGTGTGTGGGTGTGGCCTTACAAGGTCGAGAGGGGTAGGAGGGTGTATGAGTCACGGGTGGTGGTGACGGGAGGTGGAAATGTTTGTGTGTGTGCGTGGCCCAACGAGGTCGAGAGTTGGAGGAGTGAGTATAAGTCACCGATGTTGGTGACGCGAGATGATGGTATTCGTGTGTGTGTGTGGCCTCTTTAGGTCGAGAGGTGGAGGAGTGAGTATGAGTCGCCGATGTTGGTGACGCGGAATAATGGTGTTTGTGTGTGTGCGTGGCCTATTAGGTCGAGAGGTGGAGATATGGATATGAGTCGCCGATATTGGTGACGTGGAATGAAGGTGGTTGTGTGTGTGTGTGTGGCCTCATGAGGTCGGGAGATGGGGGAAGAGCGTATGAGTCGCCGATGTTGGTGACGGGAGTTAATGGATGATTGTTGGGTGGGTGTGGTTGCTTGGCCGTGCTATTTCCTTGGAATAGGACCTTGATGATTAGTGTAGGGAAGGGGTTATGAGTTGTTTTGGGTTGGGTAGGATAAATGCATATAGACATTTCTGGAAATTCTTGTCACTGCATATTGCATTTACAACTTGATTTTTATCGTATTGAGTTATGTGAACTCACTTCTCATCATTCACAGGTGGAGGAAGAACGGAATTGGGATCCGAGCGGCTGGTAACGGAGCCCCGTCGGTAGTGCCATAGGGCACAAGTTTTGTTTGTGATTTAAAGTAGTTTGAAAGGATGGTTTAGTCTGGATATTGAACATCTAGAAATGTTTGATATTGTGTTACTATGTGTTGTAGAGGTGGAGATGTATGTACAATTGATTTGGAACAATGAAGGTGGACAAGTTTCTCTTGTGCATGGTTGGAATAATATGGGATTTCGGTATTGTGTTGTATGAGTGCTTTATCGTATACCATTAGAAAAAAATAAAAAAAATGGGGTGTTACAACGTGAAACACGTTGTGAACTCGGGAGAGCTCGGGAGGCAGTGCTAGTCTGTAAGCAGCGGTACCAATCTTGTCTAAGATTTCGAAGGGTCCAATATATCGAGGGTTTAATTTTCCCCTCCTGCCGAACCTACTAATTCCCTTGAAAGGAGTGACCTTAAGAAACACTCGGTCGCCTTTTTCAAACGCTAGATCTCTCCTCCGGGTGTCTGCATAACTCTTCTGTCTACTCTGGGCTGTCTGAATGTTCTTTCTGATTTTAGCTATCTTCGAAGTGGTCTCCTCTACCAACTCCGGACCGAACAATCTTCTGTCGCCCACTTCCTCCCAACAAATCGGTAATCTGCATGGGCGTCCATATAACGCCTCATACGGAGCCATGCCAATGCTCGCTTGATAGCTGTTGTTGTAGGCAAACTCTATCAGGGGTAAATGGTCGTCCCAATGGCCCCCGGAGTCAAGGACACATGCTCGGAGCATATCCTCAAGCGTACGAATTGTCCTCTCTGATTGTCCATCAGTTTGGGGGTGGAAGGCAGTACTAAGAGACAGCTTTGTTCCCATAGCTTGCTGGAAGCTATTCCAAAACCGAGAAGTGAATCTGGGGTCCCTGTCGGATACCACTGTCACTGGGACTCCATGCAATCTAACTATCTCCCGGATATACATTCTTGCCAACTTGTCCAACGAATCAGTCATTCTGATGGCCAGGAAGTGGGAAGACTTAGTGAGTCAGTCAACAATTACCCATATAGCATCATGTCCTGATCGTGCCTTAGGTAGTCCCGATACGAAGTCCATGGTGATATGTTCCCACTTCCACTCTGGAATCGGTAAAGGCTGAAGTAACCCACCTGGGCGCTGATGTTCTGCCTTGACCTGCTGACATACCAAGCACTTAGATACAAAGTCAGCTATATCTCTCTTAATCCCATTCCACCAGAACCGAGGTCGCATAGTTTGGTACATTCTGGTACTTCCCGAATGCATGGCAAACTTTGAACTATGGGACTCCGTCATGATGTCTCTTTTTAACTCACTGTCTTCTGGGACACACACTCTGTCCTTGAAACGAATCAATCCGTCGGCAGAGAGCTGGGATTCTGAACTCACTCCCTGTTCTGCATCCTTCTTGCGGGTTACTAGGGCGGGGTCGACTGACTAGGCTTCATTTATTCTTTGGATTAACTCGGGTTGGACTGCTAGGTGGCCCAAACATGTGGCCTTCTTCAGATCTCGCAGTCGAACCTGTTGCGTGGCCCCAATTGACCTGCATTCTGAAACCATCAAATGGGCTAGGGTGCCTGCACTTTTCCTGCTGAGGGCATCAGCTACCACGTTGCCCTTACCTAGATGGTATAGGATATCACAATCATAGTCCTTAAGGAGTTCCATCCACCTTCTCTGACGCATGTTGAGATCCTTCTAAGTGAAGATGTGCTTCAAACTCTTATGATCGGTATAGATCTGAAAGGTCTCTCCATACAAATAATGGTGCCAGGTCTTCAAGGCGTGTATGATTGCGGCAAGATCCAAGTCATGGGTAGGATAATTCTTCTCATGATTCTTTAGCTGTCTGGACCCATATGCTATGACCTTTCCATGCTGCATCAGGACACAACCCAGGCCCAGATAGGAGGCATCACTATAAACTGTATACCCTCCTGATCCACTCGGTAGAGCCAGCACGGGTGCAGTAGTCAGTCGCTTCTTCAATTCTGAAAAACTCATTTCGCAGTCCTCATTCCATTCAAACTTTGCATTCTTCTTTGTGAGTCGGGTTAGAGGAGCTGCTAGGCTAGAGAACCCTTCGACGAACCGGCGGTAATAACCTGCCATCCCCAGAAAGCTGCGAATTTCTTTAACTGTTGTCAGCCTTTCCCAACCAAGTACCGCTTCAACCTTTTCGGGGTTCACTGATACCCCTTCCTTCGATATAACATGTCCCAAGAAGGCAGTTTGCTCAAGTCAGAATCCACACTTGCTCAACTTTGCATACAACTTCTTTTTCTTGAGGACCTGTAGGACTTGGGCAAGATGATGAACATGTTCTTCTCTACTTTTTGAGTAGACTAAGATATCATCGATGAACACGATGACAAACTGATCCAAGAACTCTCTGAAGATCCTGTTCATTAGATCCATAAAGATGGTCGGGGCGCTGGTTAGCCCAAACGGCATGACCAGGAACTCGTAGTGTCCGTACCTAGTTCGGAATGCCGTCTTGGGGATGTCTTCTGTTCTTATCTTTACTTGATGATAACCTGATCGTAGATCTATTTTAGAAAAGACCTGTGCACCCTGCAACTGATCGAAAAGGTCATCAATCCGGGGAAGAGGGTATTTGTTCTTAATTGTTACCTTGTTTATTCCTCTGTAATCAATGCACAGTCTCAACGTTCCATCTCCCTTCCTTGCAAAAGTAACTCTGGCACCCCAAGGGGAAACGCTGTGTCTAATGAAACCACTGTCTTGTAACTCAGTGATCTGTTTCCTTAGTTCTTCCATCTCAATGCGGCTCATTCGGTAAGTAGCAACCGAGATGGGCTGGGTACCTGACTGTAAGTCTATGGTGAACTCGACCTCTCTGTCCACTGGTAGACCGGGCAGTTCATCCGAAAATACGTTTGGAAAGTCTCGGACTACTGGAATCTCTTGGATACAAACTTCTTTCTTGGGTTTACCTAGTTAGAGAAAATACAAGATTAAAGCACTGGGAATTAAGAAAACTTGCCATCAGGGAAAATCAGTACTGAATGATTTTATTAACTTGTAAATGGCTCCTCATTGGGAGGATTAAATACAGCCTTTTTGTTAAAGCAGTCTATGGTGGCGTGGTACGCCGCTAGCCAATCCATTCCTAGGATTACATCAAAATCTCCCGTGTCTAACCCTATCAGGTCTACCCTCAGTTTCCTATCTGCTATCTCCACGGCACATGCCCTGTAGATAACCTCTCCTAGCAATGTCTCCCCCCCAGCGGTAGATACAAGCAACAATGAATCAAGTCTATCAGGTGATACACAAATTTTGGAAGCAAGAACATGTGAAACAAAAGAATGTGATGCACCAGTGTCAAACAAAACATGAGCAATGTGGCCAGAGATAGTATACATACCATGTACTACGTCCGGGTCTGCGTCGGCATCCTTCTGGGTAAGGTTGTAAACTCTGCCCTGGATTGGAGGCTTTCTTTGATTCTGGTTCCTCGGGCATTCCCTTGCATAGTGCTGGGCACTGCCGCATATGCGACAGGTGTTGCTGAGGCGGTAGCAGGGTCGGTCCCCGTGATCCCTGCCGCAGTGTTGGCAGATCTTACCACGTGCTGCCCCCGTAGCCTGAGGAGGGGCCTGGATGGCGGGTCTGGGCCTCTTTCTAGGTTGGACAGGCGCGGTAGGTGCTAGCCTGCGGAGCGGGGCTGAGGGTCGGGAACTCCCCGCTAGCTGAGGGTGGGTGTCGAAGCTCCTTTCTATGATCTGTGCCTTTGCCAGGACTGCTGAATATGTCTCGAGCTCCATTACCAGTAAGTGCTGTCTGATCTCCGGGCGGAGACCCCACTGGAATTTCCTGGCCTTTCAGCCCTCATCCATCAATGTCTCTGGGGCATATCGGCCCAGCTCCAGGAACTTACGGGCATACTCCGACACTGTCATGTTTCCCTGGACCAATTGAGCAAACTCCATTTTCTTCAGGTGTTGGATGTGTTTAGGGAGATACTCCGCTTGGAAGGCCGCTAAGAATTGCTCCCAAGTAGCTAGTGTAGGCAGGGTGGTCCGCTTGAGCTCCTACCAGCGTACTGCTTCCCCTACCAGCAGGTAAGAGGCAATGGCAGCCCTCTGCTCAGGAACTACTCCTAAGGTCTCGAAAGCTCTCTCAGTCTCTGCCAGCCAGTATTGGGCCTCTTCAAAAGAGGATCCCCCTGCAAAAGTAGAAGGGTTCAGTCTTCTGTACCTCTCTACGAACCTGGGGTCGATTAAGGAAGGAGCGGGATCCCGGGGTAGAGGGACTGGGGCCGGCTGAGGGTGAACTGGGGGACCCTATGGTGGCACCTGCTGATGTGGTGGGGGTATTGGGATGTGCTGTGGCAGTGCCTGTGGTACCGTGGCTGTGGTACCGGGTCGTCCGCGGCTGTGGTGCCGGGTGGTACTGTGGAGGAGCAGGCTCTTGCCGGGGTGGCTCGGGATCAGCCTGCTGTAGCGGGGGCTCAACCTGCGATAGCGGAGGAGGTCCGGGTAACTCCCTTCTCTCCTCTCGCCTTTGCTGGGCAGCTACGAGAGCTTCCACCATCTCAAATAGTCTGTCTAAATCCTCCCGAAGTGAATTATCTTGGGCCGCTCGGTTTAGTGGGGGCCTTCCTCTCCTCATTTTCGTGTACCTGCATTCACAAGGAATGGTTGAGTAACGATCCATCGGTGAGTATTTCTCTAAGGCACTATTGTGTAAGGGATGGGTCTGAGGAAATGCAGCTCTGATACCAACTGTAACGGCCCCAGAATTTTGAAATGAAATATGTGTATTAAAAAGGTCAAATGCAGAAGCGGAATAAAAATTTGATTAACATCCCTTACACTAAAACAAAAAACGTGCTCAAAGTATAAAAGAACAAACTAACTAAAAGAGAAACTCGAAAATAAAAGCTATAAATATAACTACGGAGTCTTCAGGCGTCCCCTTCGCCGTCTTCCTGCGGAACGGGCTCGGGAACAATGTCTTCCTGATCTGAAATGATTAAATAAGAAATGAGCTACACCAGCCCAGTAAAGACATCACACTATCTCACTGTCACGGAGGTAAAGGTGGGTAGAAAACACAAAAAGACCAATGGAGCATAATTTACAACAAATTCTTTTATCAATAATAAAACCCTTTACTATCCACTTACCTCGGTGAAATTCATAAAAACAATATACGAAGGCAATAACATTATCATTATCTTGAAATCATATGAGCTGTATAACATAATACTTGTCACACCTTTGCAATTCAATCATTACACAACACATTTTTCCTCATTTACTAGCCTACTAGTATCCATGGGGATCCATAGGGGTCCCGCTACCCGTGAACCCTTAACACTTGTAATCAGATTCCAGTGCCGTCCCCATACCCCGTCCGGTATGTGTGCCAAAACTATAAACCTCAATACCTCGTCCGGTATGAGGATGAAACGGGCCGTCCCCATACCCCATCTGGTATGGGCGCCAAAACACATAAGGTCTCCATACCCCGTCCGGTATGAGAGACCACAATCCCGGTAGGGTTCCCTATGGACCCGGTCCGTCCACCATCTCCCAGGATATCTAGTCAGGCTGACCACATTATACAATTATCAATTTACATAACCTTTCATTCCCCTTTTCTTCAGTCAGCATCATTAATTCCCACACAAACAAGCAAACCAGTAATTTATGCCAAACAAGATAACATACAACATCGGGTTCTCAGTCATTCAACCCATAATCAATAAAATAGTAATATACGCACACGAAACTATGAAATGAAAACATCAGACCTCATACTGCATTTAAAACCGTAAAATAGGCCAAACAACAGCAAACAGACAAACACACCAGACTCGGGCTCCATTAGTGACCTTAAACAATTTCACACATCTGTTGATTCATGAAATACCATTTTATCATTTATTGAACTTTAATACCGTGATAGGAAATAGGGTGAGGAGTCCTTACTTGTTTCGGGGTCTGAATACGGCTCTACAGTGCGCTTGCAGGCTGTCCCTAATTTCCGTAAATTTTTCTCGGAGAACTGAAACGCACTACTGGTACCTGTACGTGTCCCAAAAAAAATTTCAAATTAGACCCAGGGCCCCTTTCGGTCAATATCGCAATTCTGGCACGGCGCCGCCGCAAGCGGCGGCGATTCGCCTCGGGTTGGCCATTTTCGACTGAATTCGGCCACACTTGCATCGGTCCTAGGGCCCTCGGAGGGCAAAAAAATTACGAAAAACTGAAGCTTACCGACGGCGGTGCTCTCGGGTGTGGCGGCTCTCCGGCGAGGTTCGTGTTTTAGTGATTTGGTTCCGATCAACCTGTAGAGAAAAGAATGGTGATCACGGTGATATAAAAATTGTATCAAACGGAGGCCGGGAAGGGCCTTATCGGAGGCAAAAACCGAGGAGGGGAGCAGCGGCGCCGCTGGGTTTCGGCCGTTTGGCTGGGATTTTGGCTTCGATTTGGCCACAGGGAAACTCAGCATTGAAAAACAAGCCAGGGGTATGAAATTTACCTCGATCGGCGGTCAGAAAACTCCCCGGTGCGGCGGCGGGTGGCGGCGGCCGGCTCCTCCGACGTCTTGTTCATCTTCTCCGGCGAGGGCAGGCGGTTAGGGTTTTTGTGGTCAGGTGTGGGGGTTCTATTTATACCCTTTTGCCTTTTGATCACAGCCGTCCATTTTGATTAAATCTGGGCCGTCCGTGCGCGTCCATCTGGGCCGTCCGTGCACTTGCATCTGGGCCGTCCGTGCGCCCGCTTAATCTGGGCCGTCCGTGCGCGCGGGGACGCATCTGGGCCGTCTGATCGCGCGCACGCGGATCGCCCACGTGGCCCGTTCCCGGGTCGACGTTTTCTTGCCACGCGGCAAGTACTGGTTGGCCAGGGCTGCTGACTGGGCCGCTGACGTTGCTGCTGACGTGGCGCTGACGGGGCACAATTTTTCTAAATTGCATTTTGACCCCCAGTTTCTGATTTTCTTTTCAAAAATACCCCCAAAATCCTAATTTTCACCCCTTTTTTCCAAAATCAATTTCAATTAAATCCAAATAATATTTTTACCCAATTTTACAATTATTATTATTTTTATTCTTATTAAATTAAATTAAATTAAATTAAATAAATCAATTAAAATTCAAAAATTATAAAATAAACTAAATAAAATAAATTAAAAAATTAATTAAAAATAATAATAATAAATGACAAAATTAATGGGTGTTACACTACCCCTACAGTGAGAGGATCCCGAGCCATCTAGGTACGACCTGACTCCTCCACAATGCCCCTCAACACCACCACAGTATGATTTGGTGCCCCAGCCACAGTACTACCCACTACCACAGTATGGTTTGGTGCCCCAACCACATCACTCGGCATCGCCATAGTACAATCTGATGCCTCTACTGTATCATCCAACACCACCGCAGGGCCATCTAGTCCACCCGCAGCACAATCCAGCCCCTTTTCCACGGGACTCAGTTCCTCCCATGATTGACCCAGAGTATATTGAAAGGTATAAAAGACTAAACTCATCTACTTTTGCAGGAGGATCCTCTTTTAAAAAGGCCGAGTACTAGGTAGCTAAGACAGAGAAGGTCTTCATGACACTTGGGGTGATTCCCAAACAGAAAGTCATCCTTGCTCCCTACATGTTGGTAGAAGAAGCAGGCCATTGGTGGTAACTCAAGTAGGTCACCTTGCCCGTTCCAGTCATTTGGAAATACTTCCTGACAGTCTTTCCTGCAGAGTACCTTCTAGAGCATCTTCGACATCAGAAGAAGGTGGAATTTACAAACATGGTCTAGGGGGACATGACTGTATTAGAATATGCTCGCAAGTTCCTAGAGTTGGACTAGTATTCCCCTGAGAGCAAGATGGATGAAGGCAGGAAGGCTAGAAGGTTCGAGTGGGGTCTCCATCCTGAGATTAGACAACAGTTGTATGTGCTCGAGTTCAGTACTTATTCGGTTGTTCTGGCCAAGACACAGTTAGTGGAGAGGAACCTTCGCATATTCCCTCTAGCAGTATGGAACCTCAAGCCCGACTCCACTCCGTAGACCAGCACCTACTGCACCTGTTCAACAGAACAAGAATCCTAGGCCGATGACTGAGGCTCCCCCTCAGGTTCCAGCAGCAGGATGCGGTAAGAATGTCAACACTATGGCAAGGATCATGGAGACCGACCTTGCTATCGCCTCAACAACACTTGGCGCATATGTGGTAGCACTCAACTTTATGCAAGAGAGTGTCTGAGGAATAAGAACGAAGCCAGACCTCTTGTCTAGGATATGGCTTATAATCTCACTCAGCAGGATACAGAAGCTAACACGAACGTGGTACAGGGCAAACCTAAGAAAGAAACTTGTATTCAAGAGATTCCACTAGTTCGAGACTTTATAGATGTATTTCTGGATGAACTACTTGGACAGCTAGTGGACAGAGAAGTCGAATTCACCAAAGACCTTCAGCTTGACACCTAGCCTATTTCGGTTGTTCCTTACTGCATGAGTTGGGTTGAGATGGAGGAACTGAGGAAACAAATCAATGAATTGTAGGACAGTGGATTCATCTGACATAGTGTGTCCCTTTGGAGTGTGGGAGTCACTTTTACAAGAAAGGAATATGGGACGTTGAGGTTATATATTGACTACCGAAGTCTGAACAGGGCCACAATCAAGAACAAGTATCCCCTCTCCAAGATTGATGACCTTTTTAATCAGTTGCAGGGGATCTAGGTCTTCTCTAAGATAGACCTGCATTCAGATTACCATCAGGTAAAGATTAAGGCAAAAAACATTCCCAAAATAGCCTTTTAAACCAGGTACGGACACTATGAGTTCATGGTCAAGTCATTTAGACTAACTAACGCTACAGCTATCTTCATGAACTTGATGAACAGGATTTTCAGACAATTTTTGGATCAATTTGTCATTGTGTTCATCGATGATATCTTGATTTATTCAAAAAACAGAGAGGAACACGTTCACCATATGACTTAGGTTTTGCAGGTTCTCAGAGAGAAGAAGCTATATGCAAAGTTGAGTAAGTGTGAGTTCTGCCTTGAGTAGACTCCCTTCCTAGGACACATTATCAAATGATGAAGTGTCAGTGAACCCCAAAAAAGTTGAAGCAGTGCTCGGCTAGGAAATATTGATCTTGGTTAAGGCGATTCGTAGATTTCTGGGATGATAGGTTATTACCGCAAGTTTGTGGAAGGATTTTCTAGCCTAATTGCTCCTCTGACCCAGCTCACAAAGAAGAACGTCAAGTTTGAGTGGAACGAGGACTGTAAAAGAAGTTTTTCAGAACTAAAGAAACGGTTGACTACCGCACCTGTGTTGGCCTTGCTGAGCGGATTGGGTAGATATACAGTTTACAGTGATGCCTCCTACCTAGGGTTGGGTTGTGTTTTGATGCAGCATGGGAAGGTCATAGCCTATGGATCTAGGCAGTTGAAGAGTTATGAGAAAAACTACTCCACTTATGATTTAGAACTTGCCGCAATTATCCAAGCCTTAAAGACTTAGCACCACTATTTATATGGGGAGATCTTTCAGATCTATACCGATCATAAGAGCTTGAAACACATATTCACTCAAAAGGATCTCAACATGTGTCAAAGAAGGTGGATAGAACTCCTCGAGGACTATGATTGCGATATCTTGTATTAGCTGAAGTCATTACACCCTATGTACCCGGTCTGTTCACCATTTTCTAGGATATCCAGTAAGACAATCATTCATTAATTCACATAACTAAGCAATTTTCTGTTTGTATATTAATTTTCAATTTCGTAAATCAACCGTAAATCACGCAAAATAAGTAATATATGCATCAAAGAAGCATAACTAAATCATTTAAACATTCCAATATATTATCATGCATTTAAAGTTGTAAAATCAAACAATCAGTTAAATATGAATAATAAATAACTAATCGGTTCCTGCTCCATTAGTAACATGTAATTATTCTCAAGGTTTTCTAAATTACACAAAATACTATATTATTGATTATTAAGTTTTAATTCTATAACAGAGAATAAAGTGAATGATTCTTACCCAAATCAATGTCCGAAATACTGAACTTTTCAATACGCCTACTGGCGGTCCCCGGGTTTCCTGAATTTTTTTGCGGAGATTAAAATACACTTCACGTATCTAAAAATATCCCAAAAATCCAAAATTGGTGTTAATTCTTTTCTGCCCAATTTTGGGGTTCCGGCACAGTGGCACTACCATGCTCTAGCGACGGCACCACGGCCCGTGACGGTAGTTTGCCTCGACCTGACCATTTTTAGTTGGTTTTAGCCGATTTCGACTGCCTTTATACATATTCCTGTGAAAAAATATGTTAAGGGGTCTCGGTTGATTGAAAAAAATCAGAAAACAGAAACCTACCAGTGGTGGAGTTTTTCAGGTGCGGTGGCTCCGCTGGCTCACCTTCGCGGATGAGTTTTTTTCTTCGGTTAACCTGTAGAAAATAGAACGATGAAAACAATGATGAAAAAATCACACGAAAGGAAAAACGAGAAAGGGGCTCATCGGAGGAGGTTGCAGGTTTTGCCCGCGGCAGCTCCGCCGAGCTTTGCTCGTCGTTCGATTCCAAGCAGATAGGAGAATTTTAACATTTTTTAACGGTCGGAGGTAGTTTTGGTGCAGCGGGAGGCAGTAGTCGGCTTCCTTCTCCGACGACTAATTCTTCTTCTCCGGCAAGAGGCTGGTGACTAGGATTCGGGTTCAATGTAATGCGAAATATTTATACCCATTTCACATTAATCTGAGCTGTTCATCGCGTTTGATCTCGACCATTTGATCATGGCTAAGGAGGAAATGAATCTATCATCGCGTTTAATCTCGACCATCCGATCGCGCCTAATGAGGAAACGAATCTAGACCGTTGATCGCATTTGATCTCAACTGTCCTATCACGCCTAAGAAAGAGACGGATTCAGACCATCCACGCATGCAGGATCGCTTCTGGGTCATCTGATCGCGTGGCATGCATATCGCCAGCATGGCCTCCCCTGTGGTACTGAGTCAGCATGCCTTACCATGCGACGCACTTCGATTCGTCGAGGCTTCTGACTGTGTGGTCCTACGTAGCCAAATTTTTTTAGTGATTCCTCAACATAAAAAATATATTTTTTCCTTAGAAATATCTAGTTACATTATGATATTGTCTGTTGAGACTCCATTATTTTTTAATAATCATGAAATGGCAAGTATACATGCCATCAGTTTTATTTATCATCATTACTTAATTTAACCTGTAAATAATTAATGGTTAGCATCCATGGAATCCTCAATTGGAATTTTATTTTTTTCATGACGGCTTTGATTCACTAAAAAGTAAAAAATAAAATTATTTTTAAACAACAACAGAGGTTTAAAAGAATTGCTAATTTTTTAGAGTATTTAAATATTTCATTTTCGAACAATTCACAACAGATATCCTCCTCATAACAATAGTATAGATCCCTCTAAATTATTTTAAGTAGGGCACAAGACCCTTATATCAAATTGGTTCAAGTTTAATATTGATAAATTTATTTAAAATAAATTAAAGTTAGGTTATTATAAGTTGAATTTGTTACAAGTAACAATGTTAATTAGATCGTGAGGTTCATGTTTCACCTAGGCATATTCAACCCTATGACTTACAGAAGTTTAACTTCAAGTTTGTTTGGAATGAAGGAATTAGGAAGTTCATTGTAGAAATTACTCTTTATATGTTTCACAACTCCTACAATATCGTGATATTTACAATGACTTCTAGTATGACTTTCCTTTACTATTCATGTGTCATATTTACATAAAGGACAACACTTGTGCCGATATGCTTGCCCGACATGCTCACTATTTGTATTAGGAATACACCAACCTCCCCCATGCTCTAAAAGAGTTTGGTACTTTATCTCCGTATTGGTTATTGTGATACTACTTAGGCTTGTCTGATTGGCCATTAGCCTATTGTTTTTGCCATGGCTGTTTTTTGATTAACTTATTCATTTTTGTGACTAAATATAAATTATTAATTAATATTAAGTTATATTAGTTATAAAATAAAATAAAATAAAATCTATGATATAAATATTTACATAAATACATAAAATACAAATATATGTATATATATACAGTGGGACGGGACAAGTGGGCGCTATGTGAGGTGAGCCCAAACAAACTAACAAATAAAGGATATTTTCTTTTTTCAATAAAAAAATAAAAAAATTATTTTTGAAATAAATCTATAAATGAAAGTAAACTTATTTTTAAATTTATATTTAATTTAATTAAAATTATATAAAAATTGAAATTTAAATAAATATAAGTTTATAAATAAATTTCTCAACGATTTTAAATTTATTATAAACAAAACCATAATTACCCATTTATAATTTTCGAATCCTTAACCTTTTAATTTAAATGCGAGAAATAATATTTTTATCTATATAGGGAAGAGCATACTTTGTTTTATATACATATATGTATATATGCAATGTATATAATTATCAACTATATAATAATCAGTATCTGTTTATGACAATGACTTAACAGGTAAGATTCTAATCAAAGTAAGTGCATATTGATTAATCATCAATATAAACAAATATATTATAAATTATGATAATTATTAAATATAATAATTATCTCTAATTTAAAAAATAAATTATTTTATAAAATTAATGTAACACCCAATTATTTTTTTATTATTATTTTTATGTTATTTTATTTTATTTCTATATAAATATAAATATGTGTTAATTGAATTGAATTTAATTTAATTTATTTTAATTTGATTAAATGAAAATAATAATAATAATAAGGGTAAAAAAATAATTGAGGATTTAATTGAAAATAATTTTGAAAAAAATGGGTGAAAATTTGGGTTCTAGGGGTATTTTAGAAAGAAAAATTAGAAAACAGGAGTCAAAATGTAATTTAAAAAATTTATGCCATGTCAGCTGCCCAGTCAGTAGCCCCAACCAACCAGGACGCGCCAGGTGGTAGAGACGCTGATGCGAGAGGCCACGCGAGGGGAGCCACGTGGGCGATAGCCACGTGGGCGATCCGCGTGCGCGCGATCGAACGGCTGAGATCCGTTCCTGCGCGCACAGACGGTCTAGATCAACACGCGCACGAATGGCCCAAATTGCATCACGCAAGGACGACCCAGATTGAATCGCAATGAACGGTACATATTCACTCTCTATTTAATCGCGATCGGACGGTCATTAAAAGCGATGGACGGCCCAGATCAAAAGTGGATGGGTATAAATAACCCATCCGCACCCAAACCCTAACCCTAGCCGCTAGAGCCCCTCGCCAGAGAAGACAGCCTAGCCGCCGGGGAGCCAACCGCCGCCGCACTGGAGCAATGTTCGGCCGCCAAATGAGATAAAAATTCTACCATTTACTCATAATTTGATTCCAAACCCATCCATGGCTAAATCGAAGTGAAAGAGCCGACCAATTGGTCGAAAAACGCTACTAAAGCTCAGCGCCGCCGCCACGGGGTGCTTCAATTTTCGCCTCCGATGAGGCCTTTTCCGATTCCCGTTTGATGTGATTTTTCCACTATTGTAATCACCGTTTTCTCCTCTATAGGTTAACTGGAGCAAAATACCCAACCGCAACGTGAGCCGGAGGAGCCGCCTCACCGGAGAGCTCCACCGCCGGTGAGTTTCGATTTTCTACATTTTTCGGCTCTCTGAGGACCCTAAGTGTATTTTCTCACAAGAACCGATGTAAGTTTGGCTGAATTCGGCCGAAAACGGCCGAAAAAAGCCAACCCAAGGCTGATCGCTGCTGCGGACGGCGCTGCCGCCATGCCGAAATTCTGAAATTGGCCAAGTAGGCATTGGGTCTGATTTTTAGGTTATTTGAGACATGTGTAGGTACCGTAAGTGCGTTTCAGTTCCCAAGAAAAAATTTAGAGAACCCAAGGACCGCCCGTAGGCGCAGTAACAATCTAGTTTTCAGCGTCGAATCAAGTAAAGACCCCTTACCCTATTTTCTATCATGGAATTGAAATTTGAATAAGTGATAATACTGTATTTTGTACAAATTAAATAGATATGCATAATTAATTAAGGTTGCTAATGGAGCCCGAACCGGAGATTATTCTCTGTCGATTTCTGCTTGATTTATTTTACAGTTTAAATGCATTATGGTATCTGATCTATCTATTCTATTATTTTAAATGCATGTATTACTGTCTTACTTGACCACTGTGTGATTTTGGAATTTAAGATATGATTGTATTACCGGGTGCATGTTTATTGTTTATGTGATTATGTTCAACTTGGTAACGGAGACTAAGGAAAAACAGATACGGTGACAGCCTCACTAAATATCTTGGGAGATGGTGGACGAACCGGGTTCATAGGGAACCCTACCGTGAACGTTGTCTCATACCGGACGGGGTATATAGACTTGGTCATTTGGTGCTCATAGAGAACCCAAGGACCGCCCGTAGGCGCAGTAACAATCTAGTTTTCAGCGTCGAATCAAGTAAAGACCCCTTACCCTATTTTCTATCATGGAATTGAAATTTGAATAAGTGATAATACTGTATTTTGTACAAATTAAATAGATATGCATAATTAATTAAGGTTGCTAATGGAGCCCGAACCGGAGATTATTCTCTGTCGATTTCTGCTTGATTTATTTTACAGTTTAAATGCATTATGGTATCTGATCTATCTATTCTATTATTTTAAATGCATGTATTACTGTCTTACTTGACCACTGTGTGATTTTGGAATTTAAGATATGATTGTATTACCGGGTGCATGTTTATTGTTTATGTGATTATGTTCAACTTGGTAACGGAGACTAAGGGAAAACAGATACGGTGACAGCCTCACTAAATATCTTGGGAGATGGTGGACGAACCGGGTTCATAGGGAACCCTACCGTGAACGTTGTCTCATACCGGACGGGGTATATAGACTTGGTCATTTGGTGCTCATACCGGACGGGGTATGGGGACGGCCCACTTCACTCTCATACCGGGCGGGGTATTGAGGTTTAATGTTTTGGTGCTCATACCGGACGGGGTATGGAGATGACTCTGAAATTAAGATTGTTAAGGAGATTGGTTCACGTGTAGCGGGGACACCCCTATCGATCCCCATGGATATTAGTAGGCTGGTGAAAACGAGAAACGGTGATAAACAGTTATTATTAATGAATACGGAATTATGATATGTTTTATGTTACTCATTATACATGAAATTGTGATCTGTATGATGTTATTGTCTTTATAGGTTATTTTTACAGGTTCTCCAAGGGTAAGAAAAAGGGTAGGGATATGGTCCAAGATGGGTTTAAGAAATGCTTCCTGCAAGACGTTGACAAAATATTCCTCCTATTTCCTCATAAGCCGAGAATCTAAAACCATTAAAATCACCTCCTTCGAATTTAAGAACTTGAGAGGTAAACAAAGTAAAACAGCTTCCTTCGCACCTTCACCTCGTAAACTCAGTATTGATATTTGGCCAATAGATTCGACGAATCGGATTGAGATCAGTGTGAAGAAGAGTTATGCGGGGACTAATCAAGCACAGCTAAATAGTAGTCATGCCCACAAAGAAAGGAAGAAAGATCGTCAACGCTTCAAACAGCCGTAGGAACTAAGTAGGAAGTTGGGCCGGAACTAGAAGACTCTGTGAGACCCCATTTCCTGTCTATTTATTTTAAATAAATGTATTACTTTAAAATTTATGCTTTATTGGTTGTTTTTGATTTTCTACCAACCTTTACTTCTGTGACAGTGATATAGTGTGATGGTTTTACTGGGCTAGTGTAGCTCATTTGTTATTTAACTATTTCATATCAGGAGAACTTAGTTCTCGGGCCCGATCTACAAGAAGACGGCGAGTAGATGCTAGTTGTTTTATAGTTTCTTTTATTTTTCTCATTTCTTGTATTTATTCTAGAGAATTTATTTTGTGATATTGTTTAGTACTTTTAAGTTATTGTGTAAGAGATGTTAACTTTAATATTTTATTTCGCTTCCACATTCAGATTATTATATGTATTTACTTTTGAATTTTCGGAGCCATTACAAATAAAATAAAGTAATTAACATGCAACGTCATACGCATGAATATATGTATATATATATATATATAACAAAGCAAATAAAAACGATTTCACATAAAATTTATTTCTTACCTTCATTTATAACACAATAATTTTTCGAATCCTTAACTTTTTAATTTAAATGCGAGAAATAATATTTTTATCTATACGGGGAAGAGCATACTTTGTTATTTTTGTATATATATATATAATGTGTATAGTTATCAACTATCTACTTAACTAATTAATACCTAATTATTATTATGTTTATGATAATGACTTAACAAGTAAGATTTTAATTAACGTAAGTTTATACTGGTTAACATCGATCTGCACAAATATACCATAAATTATGATAATCATTAAATAGAACGATCGTCTTTTATTTAAAAAATTAATTATTTTATAAAATTGAAGTGAATTGATTAATACGTAACATTATACGAAGAATATATATATATAACAAAGCAAATAGAAGCAATTCCACATAAAATTTATTTCTTACCTTCATTTATAACACAAGAACAAAAACTGTCATTTATTCATTCATACAGCAAATTAAGCTCGTCGCTATAGAAAAGTTAAAAACATATATAATTTCTAGATAAAGAGATAAGAGTTACACTCGTTTTAAAACAGAGAAAGAGAAATTCGAAGAGAAAGGATTGTAGCGAATTCCAATTTCATCTCCAGCAGCAAGTAATCTCCTCTCCACAAAATTAACACGCCAAAGACCTTGAATACTGTAGGAATCACTCTCTTTGTAGTAACGAAAGTTGACCTGATGTTGTGTGTTAGTGTCAACATCCTCCATCATGATTTTGACATCTTCAATTCTCGATCTCTCCACCGTTGCCACCGACCAGTATGGTAGAATGTGTTCATCCACAATCGTCTTCTCCAAGATTATGTATTTTCGACCATTGCTGCAATCAGTTTCTGTAAGTAGTTTTCTAATTGTCCATTCACTTCCATTGACCTCCATGGCTCTCAAGATTTTCCACAAAATTGAAAGAATAAATGCTACAATCACAAAATTAAGGATACTAGTTATACATGGTACAATATATTCAAAAGGTGAAATATAATCAATAATACAATTAATATGATTAAGTATTGTTAATAGAAAGGGTACCAAATTCATATTAGTCAAAGTTAAGGAGGACTACAATTGGCTGAATTTTGGTTCCCCACAAACATTGGATAATGTGGTTATCCACAAATTGTGTTTTCCTACGTCATTACTCTTTACCCAAAAGAGCAATAAATGTTTTTTTTTTTTTAAATTATGGGTAGACATTATGATTTATGTAATATGTAAAATTCTTTTTTGCTTTTAATATAAATAGTAGTTATTAAAGTCGGGTCGGCTAATTACTATAATTTCCTGCAATAATTATGAGAATTCTAATTTTTACGAAATCATTTGGGGGATCAAATAAATAAATAAGGTCAAATCACCAATAAAATTGATTAGAAAAGTTTTAGTTTATACATATATATATATATTTGAAAATATCAAACTTCATTAAGACTTAAAGAAATAATACATTAATGTTCCGAGGATGAATTCTCCCAAACTCAAAAATTAGAATAATAGGATACTGTCTTCTCGATAATTTATGTGCCAAATCTAAATCGTTATATTATCGTTAAATCCAAGTGAGCGATATAATTGACCATTAATTTAATAAAGTTATGTAGATTTCGATATTGAAATTGAATTCAGAATTATTTTTTATTTTAAATAATAGAATATATTTTATTCGTTGGACATCAATTTCTATAATATTCAATTCTTAGATATTAATTACTATGTATTATAAGATAGTGCGATAGTTCAAGAATTCAGTTAAATAAAGATATCAGTAAAAAAAAACTAATATTATAGTCCAACAACTCAGTTTATATTTTTTTAAAAATATATTATTAATATTAAAATAAATATACATAATATCTTAAAACTTTATTATATAAATAGGAGGGTAGATTAGCTTTTAAAAATGGTTAGAAATAGAAATATGAATAAGAATTTAATAATTATCGATAAAAGAATTTTAGTATAAATGTAAAAACAAAAACAAAAAAAAAACCAAAGAAAAAGGTTAATTTTTTCTTTTACTATTTTTTTTTTACTTGGGTTGTAAAATATTATCTAATAAGTTAAATGAAGCAAAATAAACACTCAAATTTAGTAGATCCAAAATATAATTAGACTCTTTATATCTATCAAAATTTTGAATATACATTATAAATTAATATTAACTTTAACAATTATATAATTAATAATTAGAT
Organism: Carica papaya; assembly: GCF_054855325.1. Classification (NCBI taxonomy): domain Eukaryota; kingdom Viridiplantae; phylum Streptophyta; class Magnoliopsida; order Brassicales; family Caricaceae; genus Carica; species Carica papaya. The sequence goes on from NC_142314.1 coordinate 4,918,694, forward strand.
TTGTGCACTGATGATATGCATATAATATCATAATTTTAGATTTATTTTTACTTTTAGTATAATTTTTAATTAGATAATTAATAAATTTGTGGCTAAAATTTAATTTTACTATAATTCTTAGTTAGATAATATAATTTTAATTAGATACATATTTTCAAAATAATTTTATATAATTTTTTAAAAATAAAACATGTATGTTTGTATATCTGAAACTTTGCTAAATAATTTATATAAAAATATTTATTTTATATACTAAATTTGAAATAAATTTAAAATTTTATAAGAAAATGTTATAAATTTATAGTTGGCTCAATTAGAAAATAACAGAAATTACATTATTTTGTACTTTAGGTAAATGTAAATTTCACTTACAGATTTCATCTTAATGTATTCGGCAGAGCACAAAATAAAGTTTTTACCTTTCTCTTATTTTCTTATTTTAGCTGGATCCAACCATTAATTTACGAATTTTAAATTTTTAATTAATGAGATTATTATTACGTCATTAAAAATGACGACATCATTGCTTCATCAAATTGAAAAAAATGATTAATTCCTTTTCCCCATTGCGGCTATAAAAGGTAAGGGATTAATCTAAACCAACAAGAAACGGAACTGGAAAATGAGTGAGCCCAAGAGCCAAAACTCCACCTCCGGTAAAGGGAAAGACGATGATGCCAACAAAAGATCATCCAACGCTGAAACTAGAGGTTCCTTCGCTCATCTCCCAAAATCACGATCACAGGTGAAGAATGAAATCTTAGCCAAAGTTCTTAATCTTCCTTCTTCCAGAAGTTGATTTATGATCGGGAGGAAAGATTGTGGTCGCGTTGCCTCGCCTGCGCACAGAACAGGGATCAGAGAGCTTATATGGAGAAGGAGATATGTGATTTACTATGCTAATCAAGTAGGTTACGATTGGATGGGCATATTGTAAATATTTGTTTGATGTCTCTCCGTCAGTACTAATGTTCGATCTTCATTACTCGTGTTTGATGGTATTTTGGTGAATTAGATGCAGTGATCTAGCAATTTGTGGTTATAATTGTTTATGTTGCAGTTAAGTACAGTTGTTATCTAATTCTGATGGAGTAGATATATGAGGTTTCCTCGCCTGCGCTCAAAACAGGGATCAGAGAGCTGATATGGAGAAGGAGATATGTGATTTAAACTATGCTAATCGAGTAGATTATAACTGGATGTGAATGTTGTAAATATTTGTTTAATGTTTCTCCGTCAATACTCATGTTTGATCTTCACTACTCGTGTTTGATGGTATTTTGGTGAATTAGATGCAGTGATCTAGAATTTTGTGCTTATAATTGTTTGTGTTGCAGTTAAAGTACAGTTGTTATCTAATTCTAATGGAGTGGATATATGAGGTTTCCCCTTGAAGTGTGATATCTTCTTCATTTCCCAAATTAGAGGTATCTATCTCTGTCAAAATTGGGGTAAATTATTTCTCCTCTTCTTGAACATGTTACTAATCATGAAAAGGAAGAAGACCAGATTAACTTGTCACTATAATTTCACTATTAGTAGATTTCAACTCTTTTATGCTGGTCAAGATTACGCTCACTTTTCTCTGTCTGTTTCAGTGTAAGATAATTTATCTTCAAAACAAGCTGTGTAAAGTATTGTTACGTGAGTTTATGATCCATAGCATAAAAACTAAGTTACTGTGTAAAATTAGGGGGATAATTGCAGCAGGGCGTGTTCTATGAATCTGGATTGTAGCATTTATTGGGTGCCGGTGTGTGGCTGTCAAATTCAAACCAGAACCGTCGTAAAAATTAGGACTTCAAATTGCAATTGAAAACTCAATATAATAATTAGAGAGAAAACAGGCGTGCTCTGCTATTCTATCCTTGATTGTACTATTCTGAATTTTAATTGAGGCGGGGACATTCTGTGGCCCACTTGGAAGTTTCATTTTCTTGAACAAGAAATGGGTCCGCTCTCAAAATTTAACACCACGTCTTTCAATCCCTTTTTTTTTTGATATTATTATTATGTCAAAAATAATTATTTGGCCTCTATGCTATTAATTTTTATTTAAATTAATGTTTATCTCAATTTTTAATCAAATTAGTATTTGTACTCCTAAAAAAAAAATTTAATCCCTTATTTTAACCCACGGTGAGTATCGTTAAAACTAGTGTCAAGTATCAAATTTGATGTTATATAATACTATTTAACTGACTTTTTGTAAAGTGACTATTATATAATATTTGAAATAACATTTTAAATATAAATTTATATGTGAATAAGCCATACCAATCCACAAATTTTTTAAAAAATTGAAATCCTAATCCTAATTTCCTCAAATCTCCAAACCCTTCTTCTTCCTCCTCCCACCCTCCGTTGAATTGACATAAAGTAGAGAGAGCATTGGATCCATACCTATTACTAGACCTACATGGCATTTGGTGTTACAAATTTTTAAATTTAGATCGATTTAAATATGTTAATAAATTCTTTTTAAAAAAGATGCTCATATTAAAAAAATTCCACCCACCCTTCTTCTCTTTTTTTGTTTACTTCTCTCTCATAACTCATTCATTTCTTTAATACCTTGTAACACCCCGCTTATTACTGTATTAAAATGATTTAGAAACTTTATTTATTCGGATATTTGATCGCATTAAATTAAATTAATTTACGTAATTCTCGAAATTCGTAATTTTGATATATTTTTATTTATTTATTTTATTTTAAATTATTTTAAATTATTTAAAAAAAAATTAGAAAGAAATCAAAAAATGGTGAAACAAGAGAAAAATTGCTCACGGGAAAAATCCTATGAGAGGACAATTTGCTCACGCGGGTGCTAGGCACTATGCGCGCGTGCATGCATGCACAATGGTCGTGGGGGTGTGCGCACGATGTGCACGACCCATCCGCACACTAGCACGCACGCCCCCTTAGCACGAACGACGATAGGTCGGGACTTGTGCGCGCGTCCTGTTGTGCGCAGGTAGGCCGTTCGTGCATCACTTTACGCATGAACTAGCGTCGCGTGCTGTGCGCGGGCCGTCTGCGCAGGCCTGGGCAGATGGCGCTCAGTACACCTAAGCCTTGCACGCGCGGCAGTAGGCCTGTGCACTTGCAGGCTAGCCTGCAGCGCATCAGCCGGGCTCTGCCACCTCGGGCAAAGTTCCGTTGTTGCCTTAGGTGGCGCGCCACCGCCTTCGGTGAAGGAAATTTTTCTCCATTATTTTTCGTGCCAAGAATATTTTTCTCCTCTTTTTTCATCAAATTTCGCCACTTAGCGCGAATCCAACGATTCTGAAATTCTATAAATTGCCCATTCCTATTCCTTTCCTCTCCACACTTCCATTTCTTCCACTTCGAAGGTTTAGAGAGAGAAATGATAGTAAAATAATGAGAAAAGAAGAGAAAGAAAGGAAAATGGTAAAGGAGAAAACATCGAGATTTTGGTAAGGAATCTAGTATTAATTTCGACGTCTTAAAGAGTATTTTTATAAAAATAAATTTAATGTGATAGTTATTTTATCTGTTTTGCATGCCTCTGTATTCAAATGAGTCGAATTGTTCTGTTTTCAAGTATGTTGTGTGATTTATTGACACTTTATGAATTTACATATAATAAATGTAATATGTAGTCCATGATAATAAAAGTAAAATAAAAGGAAAAAAAAGAAAAAAAGTGGAATGAAGCTTGTATGGTCCGAAATGTATCTGTATTCACATGCATATTGCATAAAGTGTCTAGTTAAACTTTTTATTTCTAAGGGATATCTATTCTTCTTGCCTTTTGTGGTATCTAGTCTAGAAAAATATAAGAGAACCACTCCTAGTGAATGACGGTGTGTTCTCTGACGAGAGTGGTATCCACTATCTGTATGGGTCACCCATGGCTAAGTAATGTCGTGACTATAGATTATCTGTTAGGACCACTATGATTGGTACGGTCGTGGTCATAGATCATACCATGGTTTGGCCAGCTGGAAGTGGACTTGAGCAAATTTTCATATCTGTATCTAATTTGGTCATTCCACTTGGACAATTAAAAATCTATATCTGTATATCCTCTCAAATATGGAAGTTTGTAACGATTTCGCGAAGCATGACACGAAAAATCTATGCATTTCATGATTTATTTGATTTTTCTATCATTTGGCATGAAATATGTATATTTGATTTTCTGTGTTAACATACTATTTTGATATTCAAATAAATAATTTTTCCTAATAACGAGTTAGGTAAACGATGAAGCTAAAAAGTAAGATAAAATAATAAACTTTTGAAATCTTACGATTTAATTTAATACTATTTTCCTTACTAAGCATATGGAATTCACTCTTTCTATTCCCCCCCCCCCCCCTCCTCTCGATGAGGAAGAAAATAAGGATTCACAGGTAGACCTACCCTTAGAAGTTTATGATGATCTTGTGGATCAATAAGTCTGAGTGCATGTCTGTTCTCGTACTCTGATAAATTCCACTAGCATAGTGAAAGAAGTGACCCTTATGTTTTATATTTTGTAGCCACTTCTGGCCTCAGTGATGTATGTATTTGGAACATTATATATATATATATATCTGTAAGGAATTTGTTAAGATTTTGATTCCGTTGCATAAATATTATCATGCACTCGTTATTTTGAATCTGTATCTGACACCCATTTGTCCTAACTGACACCTGAGATGTCATAGGTGGTATCAGAGTAGAATATCATAGAAGAATATCACAGAATAAATCCCTTACACTGAGGCTTAGGATATATAAACTATTTAGAGTACATAGGAAAGATAAATGTCCTCTTTTCAAAGATTAAACCTCCAACTTGTGTCTTCATTTCTTTCATAGGAATGAAGTGGGGAAGACCATTTGTAGAGCATACTGAACGACCTGAAGTCCCAGATCATCTGACCAGGGCTGAATTTGCAGAACTTTTTCGAGCCATTTAATGATTAACTGCAGCCGTAGGACAAAACCAGGCCAACCTTTGTCCACCCCCTGTCCCTGAATTCTGAAACCCATATCGGTCTATCTTTCATAATATAGCAGAGTTTAAGAAATGTAATCCCCACACTTTGAAGGTGGCCATGATTCTTTAGTAGCCGAAGCCTGAATCCTACAAATAGAAAAGCTCTTTTCTGTACTAGACCTAACCGAAGAACAAAAAGTCCTTCTTACAGCCTTTATGTTAAACGGTGATGCTAAACACTGGTGACAACTTAAGAAAGAAGTCCTGCCTACCCCTACTACTTGGGAAGTTTTCATGGATGTTTTTTTTGATAACTTCTTTCCTGCTTATGTTCAAAAAAGAAAGAGGAAGAATTCCAAGTCCTCCACCGAGGAAGCTTATCTGTAGCCCAATATGCAACCCGATTTGTTCAGCTATCTAAGTTTGCCCCTTTGATGGTCACCTCCCCAAAAGTAAAAAAGTTAAGAAGTTCCTCAAGGGTCTTCGTGCCAACATTTATGACGGAGTCGCGATGCTGAGACCCAGCTTGTATGCAAAGGTGCTTGAACATGCCCAGTTAGCTAAAGACCTTATCTCGGCTAAGTACCAACACTTTTGCTCGAGTTTGAGCCCAACAACAGCCCCAACAACTTAGAAAGAGATTGCTTGATCCAGTAAGTAACCCCCCAAACAAACAAACCAGAATTGCCTTTCCTCCTACCTTGCCCCCACCTACAGCCCCATCTGTCCGAACTAAACAACCTTGTCAACATTGTGGTTGCTCGCATGGTGACATGCCATATCAGCATATCAATCACGGCTGCTATCGGTGCAGAAGCACCCAACATCTTATTAAAGACTACCCTCAGCGACTGAAGGATGTAGCTCGACCCATAACACAAGGTCGAGTGTATCATTTAGATGAAACTGAAGTCCTTCCTGCTCCTGTTCTCATTCAAGATATGCTTTTTATTTATAATACACATACCAAAACTTAGATCGATACTGGTGCAACTCACTCTTTTATTTTATGTGCATTTACTGGTAACCTAGAATTGAGACTAAAAGCTTTAGAAAAAATGCTAGTAGTGGAAACTTCCTCTAAAGGACTACTAGAGACTCATTGCGTATATAAGAACTGTAGGATAAAAACTTCAGGAATAGAAATATGTGTAAACTTGATACTATTAAATTTTGTAGGATTTAATGTAATATTAGAAATGGATTGGTTGGAAAAATATAGAGCTATAATAGACTGTGAAAGTAAAATTGTAACTTTATAATCCCCAAAAAGAAATAAAAGTTGTTATCATTTTCCTAACGATTGAACAGAAATATGAACACTGATCCTGCTGTGTGTTCCAAACCCATTATTTGCAATTTTCCTGATGTCTTTCCCATCGAACTCCCTGGTCTACCTCCCCCACATGAGGTAGAGTTCCTGATTGAATTATTTTTCAGAACCCAACTGATCTCGAAGTTCGCATATTACATGAATCGCACTGAGCTAACCGAGTTGGAACATCAGCTTTCTGATCTTATCACCTAAAAATTCATTCGCCCTAGTTATTCTCCTTGGGGCACTCTGGTGTTGTTCGTAAATAAAAAGGATGGTACCATCCGACTATGCATGGACTATAGGGAACTCAACCGAGTGACTGTTAAAAGTAAGTACCCCTTACCCCAGATCGACAATCTCTTCATTCAACTGCAGAGAGCCATGGTCTTCCCTAAGATCGATCTCAGAACCTGTTACCACCAGTTAAGAGTGAAAGAAGAGGATATTCTAAAAATATTCTTTCAGTGTAGATATTGATTGTACGAATTCAGGGTTATGTCGTTTGAATTTACCAATGCCCTAGCAGTTTTCATGGACCAAATGAATCGAGTTTTTTGGCACGCACTGGATCGATACGTCATCGTCTTTATTGATGACATTCTGGTGTATTCCAAAATCCATAGGGAACATATTGTGCATTTGGCTGAAGTGCTAAAGACATTCCACCAAAACCAACTGTATGCGAAACTAAGTAAGTGCTCCTTTTGGTTGGATCAAGTTTCTTTTCTTGGTCATATAATCTCAAGTGAAGGAGTTTCTGTAGACCCATCTAAGGTAGAATCAGTGACCAGCTGGAGCCCACCCACCAATGTGGCTGAGGTACGTAGTTTTCTTAGCTTGGCAGGGTACTATCGACGATTCATTGACGGATTCGCCAGTATTGCTGGCCCGATGACTCAACTCACCAGAAAGGGTTCTTTTGGAATTATGCACGCAGTGAAAGTTTTATGGAGCTGAAGTGCCGTCTCACCTCTACCAATTTGTTGATCCTCATTGAGAATGAGGGGAGATTCCAAATTTACTGTGATGCATCTCATATTAGTTTGGGGAGGATCTCGACAGCTCAAGATCCATGAGCAGAATTACCCTACCTACGACCTGGAGCTAACAGCCATTATCTTTGCCCTAAAGTTATGGCAGCATTACCTGTATGGCTCGACTTTCGAAATCTACACTAACCATAAGAGTCTCAAATGTTTCTTTTCGCAATAGGAGTTAAACATGAGGCAAAGACATTGGATGGATCTTTTGAAGGATTATGATTGTTAGATCATTTATCACCCCGGAAGAGAGAATATAGTTGCTGATGTCATAAGTCGATGAGAGTTTGCTGTGCTAGTCCAAACCTTGGCCTCCAGTTGGAAGATGATGGACACCGTGCAATCACTCTGCCTTAGCTATTATGATAAGGGCACCTACCTCGCTCAGATCCGAGCCCTACCAGATCTCTTTATGAAGATTTAAGAAGCATAGACCACGGACCCAGAACTCATCAAAAGCCTTGGTAAGTTCACTTTGGATGAATCTCCTGATTTCAAGATCTCTGATGATGGATTGTCCAGATTTCGGAACCGAATTTGGGTCCCCGATGAAGTACGCATAAATTTACTCATGACTGCCCATGCTTTTAAGTTATCCATCTATTTTAAAAATACCAAGATGTACCGGGAATTGAAGTGACAATATTGGTGGCCAGGATTGAAGAATGATATAATTGACTACGTCTCCTGATGCCTTACTTGTCAATGGATAAAGGCAGAACATCAGAGTCCTGGTGGCTTGCTACTGGGTCTTCTGATTTCCAATTGGAAATGACAGCACGTTACTAAAGATTTTGTCACTGGATTGTCCAGGACCTATTATGGTCGAAATACCATTTAGGTCATTGTGGATAAACTGACTAAAACTACCCATTTCCTGCCTATTTGAACTACAGACTCCACCAGTAAGTTAACCTGCCTATATATGGATGAGATTGTTCGATTTTATGGAGTTTCCTTATCCATTATATTCGACCACGACCCCCGGTTCACCTCTCATGTTTGGAACAGCTTTCAAGAAATCTTGGGGTCTGGGTTGTGCTTCAACACTGATTATCATCCCCAAACGGATGGTCAGTCTGAGCGTACAATTCAAACATTGAAAGACATGTTACGTGCATATGTTCTTGATTTTGGTGATAATTGGTATGAGTATCTTTCTCTTTGTAAATTTGTTTATAATAATAGTCACTATTCCAGCATCAGTATGGCCCCGTATGAAGCTTTGTATGGAAGACATTGTCGTTCCTCTACTTGCTAGAGTGAAGTCAGGAACCAGCACCACTTAGGACTAGACCTCATTCAGGAGACCATTTGAGAAAATCATAATCATCTGCAAGAATTTGGCAATTATCTTGAGCCGCAAAAAGAGCCACATCAATAATCGTAGACAACCCTTAGAGTTTACCGTAAGAGATCAAGTTTTCCTAAAAGTCTATCCCTACAAAGGCAAGATGTGGTTTAGAAAGAGAAGGTAGTTGAGCCCTCGATATATGGGAATTTTCCCAATCGTCGAGCGCATTGGACCCATGGCTTATCGCCTCATTCTATCTCGGGAGTTCGCGAATTTACATGATGTCTTTCATGTCTCGATGCTCAAGAAGTACCACCCTGATCCTTCTCATGTTATTCCTTGTGATGAGGTACAGATACAAGCTGATATGACCTATAAGGAGGTTCTTGTGAAAATTCTCGAGTGGATTGATAATGTCTTACGTAAAAAGACAATTCCCATAATGAAGGTACGTTGGCAGCATCACACCCCAGAAGAAGCGATGTGGGAGTTAGAGGACGAAATGCAAAAGAAATATCCAGACTTATTCGAGACAGATTTGGAGTCCAAATTTTATTAAGCGGAAGGGATGTAACACCCGCCTATTACTGTGCTAAAATGATTTAGAAACTTTATTTATTGGGGTCTTTTGCCGCCTTAAACTAAATTAATTTAGTTCTCGAGATTCATAATTTTGATATATTTTTATTTATTTATTTTATTAACTTTATTATTATTTTATTTTATTTTATTTCAAAATAAAAATTTAGAAAAAAAATTGAAAAATGACAAAACGGGAGAAAAACTGCTCGTGGGAACAATCTAATGATAAGACAGTTTGCCAGCGCGATTGTTGGGCACTGTGCGCACGCGCATGCACACATAATGGCTCTGGGACGTGTGCACAACATGCACGTCCCATCCACACGTCAGCATGCACAATGCGTACATCCTCCTCGTGCGCACGACGCGAGGTTAGGACCTGCGTGCACATCGGTTACATGCAGGTGGGCTATCCGTGCATCACCTTACGCATGGACTGACGTCACACACTGTGCACGCGCCGTCCGTGCAGCAAGCCTAACAGCTAACTTGCAGCGCGCCAGCCAGGCTCTGCCACCTCGGGCAAATCTCCACCTCTGCCTTGTGCGGTGCATCGATGAAAGAAAATTTTCTCCTTCGTTTTTCATGCCAAGAATCTTTTTCTCCTCTTTATTCACTGGATTTTGCCACTTAGCGCGAATTCAACAGTTCTAAAATTCTATAAACTACCATTTCCTCTCCACACTTCAATTTCTTTTATTTTTCAAAGGTTTAGAGAGAGAGAAAGAGATAGTAAAATAGTGAGAGAAGAAGAGAAAGAAAGGAAAATAGTGAAGGAGAAATCATCAAGATTTCAGTAAGAAATTTAGTATTATTTTCGACGTCTTAAAGAGTATTTTTAGATAAGTAAATCTAATATGATTGTTGTTTTGTCTATTTTGAATGCTGTATTCAAATGAGTCGAATTATTCTGATTTTAAACTGTGTGATATACTAACACTTGATGAATTTGCATATAATAAATGTAATATGTAACACCCAACAACTTTTTTTTTCTTTATTATTTTAATTTAATTTAATTTAGAATTTTGTTTATTTTATTTTATTTTAATAATTAATTTATGAGATTTTAATTTAATTTAATAGAAATAAAAATAATAAAAATAAAATGGGATAAAATTATTTTTGGGATTTAATTGAAATTGATTTTGAGAAAAAGGGGTAAAAATTTGAATTCTGGGGGTGTTTTCGAGAAGAAAATCGAAAATCAAGGATCAAAACGTAATTTAGAAAAATAGTGCCATGTCAGCAGTCGCGTCAGCAGCCCCGACCAATCAGGACACGCCGCGTGGCAGGTACGCTAATGCGGGACGGACATACGTGGGTGATCCGTGTGCGCGTGATCGGATGGCCCAAATCTGTTCCCGCACGCACGGACGGCCTAGATCAAAAGCGCGCATGGACGGCCCAGATCTCACGCGTGCGGATGGTCTATATTTGATCACGCACGAACGGTCCAGATCGCATCACGATGGACGATCCAGATTTATTGTCAATTTAATCACGATCGGACGACCTAGAGTAAATCATGATGGATGGCTTAGATTAAAATAGAAAGGTTATAAATAATCGCATCCACACCCAACCCCAAACCCTAGCCGCCAGAACCCTCGCCGGAGAAGACGACCCAGCCACCGAAGGAATCGGCCGCCGCCACCCGCCGCCGCACCAGAGGATTTTTCGGCCACCAAACAAGGTAAAATTTCTCTCATTGGCTCGTTTTTCGATGCTGAACCTCCCTGTGGCCAAATTAGAGCCAAACCATCGGCCGATTAGCCAAAAAACACCGCTGAAGCCCAGCGGCGCCGCCGCAGGTTTCCTCAATTTTTGCCTCCGATGAGGTCCTTCCCGATTCCCGGTTCCATTTCTCTACAGGTTGACCGGAGCAAAACACCAAACCGCAACTCGCGCCGGAGGGGCGGCCGCACCCAAGAGCCCCGCCGCCGGTAAGTCTCGGTTTTCTGTAATTTTTTGGCCCACTGAGAGCCTTAGGGGTGTTTTATCACAGGAACCAATGCAAGTTTGGCCAAATTCAGCTGAAAACGGCTGAAAACGGCCAACCCGAGGCGGATCGCCGCTGCGGGCAGCAGCGCCGTCGCCGTAGCACTGCGGAGCCGCTATGCCAGAATTTCAAAATTGGCCGAAATGGCCCTGGGTCTGATTTGGAGTTTTTTGGGGACATGTGCAGGTACCAGAAATGTATTTCAGTTTTTGGAGAAAAATTCAGGGAATCTAGGGACTGCTCGTAGGCGCAGTGAGAACGCGATTTCAGACTCTGAAACAAGTAAGGATCTCTCACCCTATTTCCTATTATGGCATTAAAGCTTAATAAATGTTAAAACGGTATTTATGAATTAATATATATGTATAATTAAGTAAGGTTGCTAATGGAGCCCGAATCTGATGTATTTTTCGGTCAGGTGTTGTTTGATTTATTTTACAGTTTTAAAAGCAGTATGGTGCCTGATGTGTTTATTCTATGGTTTCGTATGCTTGAATCATGGTTTCATTTATTATGGTTTGAATTATTGTGAACCCGATGCTGTGTTGCCTTGTTTGGTGTCCATTACTGGTTTATGTGTTTATGTTTGATTGGATATTTGAGATTAAGAAAAGAATGGAAAAAGGTATGTGAATTGATAAATGGATAATTTCGACAGTCTAACTAGATATCCTGGGAGATGGTGGACGGACCGGGTCCATAGAGAACCCTACCGGGAACATGGTCTCTCATATCGGACGGGGTATGGAGACTTTATGTGTTTTAGCGCCCATACCGGACGGGGTATGGGGACGGCCTGTTTCACCTTCATACCAGACGGGGTATCGAGGTTTATGGTTTTGGCGCACATACCGGATGGGGTATGGGGACGGCCATGGAATTAAGTTATTAATGTGATTGGCTCACGTGTAGCGGAGACTCCCTATGGATCCTCATGGATACTAGTAGGCTGATAAAAGAGGAAATTTGTTGTCTGATGATTGAAATACAAAAGCATGATATGTGTTATGTTACAGAGTGGCATGATCTTATGATATTTATGATGTTATTGTTTCTCATAAGTTGTTTTCATGAATCTCACCGAGGTAAGTGGACAGTAAAGGTTTTTATTATTGATAAATGAGTTTGTTATAAATTATACTCCATTAATCGTTTTTATTTTCTACCAACCTTTACTTCTGTGACAGTGAGATAGTGTGATGTCTTTACTGGGCTAGTGTAGCTCATTCCTTACTTAACCATTTCAGATCAGGAGGACTTGGTTCCCGAGTCCGTTCTGCAGGAAAACGGCGAGTAGAAACCAAAGAATTTATTAGTTTTCCTTATAGCATTCATTCATAGTATTTTTCTTAAGTTAGTTTATTCTTTCATACATTAATTCGTTTTGGTTATTGTGTAAGAGATGTTAATCATAATCTATTTTATTTCGCTTTCGCATTTAGAATAAATATATACATTTTCTTTTAATTTCCGGGGCCGTTACAGTTGATATTAGAGCCTCGTTCCTCAGACCCGTCCCTTACACAATGATACTTAGAGGAATACCAAATTGAGAATTATTACTCGACCCTTCCTTGTGAAATGCAGGTGCAGAGAGATGAGGAAAGGGAGACCCCCACTAAACCGAGCAGCCCAGGATAATTCGCTTCGGGAGGATGTTGACAGAATATTTGAGATGCTCGAGAGGATCATTGCTGCTCAACAAGGTCGAGATGTGAGAAGGGAATTACCCGACCCTCCCCCACTACCACAGTTTGAGCCACCGCTGCAGCGATCGGATCCCGAGCCACCCCGGCAAGACCCTGCTCCTCCACAGTACCACCCGGCACCACCGCCGTAGTATAATCCGGTGCCTCAGCCACAATATTGCCCGGCACCACCACAGTATGATCCGGTGCCCCCACTATATCATCAGGTGCCACCACAGGGGCCCCCAATCTATCCTCAGCCCGGCCCAGTCCCTCTTCCACGGGACCCAGCTCCTTCCTTGATTGACCCGGGCTACGTAGAGAGGTACATGAGATTAAACTCTTCCACTTTTGCAAGGGAGTCCTCTTTCGAAAATGCCCAGTACTGGTTGGCGGAGACAGAGAAGGCTTTCAAGACCTTAGGAGTAGTTCCTGAGCATAGGGTTACTCTTGCTTCCTACATGCTGGTGGGGGAAGCAGATCGTTGGTGGGAGCTCAAGCAGACCACCCTGCCCACGTCTGTCACTTGGTAGCAGTTCCTAGCAGCCTTTCATGCTGAGTACCTCCCCGAGCACATCCGACATTTAAAGGAGATGGAGTTTGTTCAGCTGGTCTAGGAAAACATGACAGTGTCGGTGTATGCTCGTAAGTTCCTAGAGCTGGGCCGATACTCCCCTGAGACATTGATGGATGAGGGCAGAAAGACCAAGAGGTTCTAGTGGGGCCTCCACCCAAAGATCAAGCGGCACTTATTGGTGCTAGAGCTCAAGACATATTCAACTGTTCTAGCAAAGGCGCAGATTGTGGAGAGGAGTTTCAACACCGTTTCCCAGTCATCAGGGAGTCACAGACCCTCAGCTCCACCCTGTAGACCAGCACCTACTGCGCCTGTCCAATAAAATAAGAGGCCCAAACCGGCAATCCAGGCTCCCCCTCAGGCTCTAGGGGCAGCACGTGGTAAGATCTGTCACCACTGCAGCAGGGATCACGGGGACCGACCATGCTATCACCTCAACAACACCTGTCGCATATGTGGTAATGCCCAGCACTATGCGAGAGAGTGTCCGAGGAACCAGAACCAATGAAGACCTCCTTTTCAGGGCAGAGTTTACAACCTCACACAGTAGGATGCCGATGCCGACCCGGACGTGGTACAGGATATGTACACTATCTGTGACCATATTGCTCATATTTTATTTGACACTGGTGCATCGCATTCATTTGTTTCACATGTTTTTGCATCCAAACTTAATATATCACCTGATAAACTTGATTCAATGTTGTTTGTGTCTACTACTGGGAGTGAAACACTATTAGGGAAAGTTGTCTACAGGGCTTGTGCTGTGGAGGTAGCAAATATAAAACTGAGTGTAGACCTAATAGGGTTAGAGACGGGGGATTTTGATGTAATTTTAGGGATGGATTGGCTAGCGGCATATCACGCCACTATTATAGCAGCCCCAGAAATTCATAATGGAATTTATATTATAAATATCAAATGCGGAAGCGAAGTCAAAATTTGAATAACATCCCTTACACTGAAACCAAAACGTGCTCACAAAATATAAAAGATTAAACTACCTAAAGGAGAAACTTGAAAGTAAAAACTACGAATGTGACTATGGAGTCTTTAGGAGTCCCCTTCGTCGTCCTCCTGCGGAACCGGCTCGGGAACGATGTCCTCTTGATCTGAAATGATTAAATAAGGAATGAGCTACACTAGCCCAGTAAAGACATCACGATATCTCACCGTCACGGAGGTAAAGGTGGGTAGAAAACACAAAAAGACCAATGGAGCATAATTTACAACAAATCCTTTTATCGATAATAAAACCTTTACCATTTACTTACCTCGGTGAAATTCATAAAACAATATACGAAAGCAATAACATCATCATCATCATGGAAACATATATATGAACTGTATAACATAATACCTATCACACTTTTCGTAATTCAATCGTTACACAACATATTTTCCTAATTCACCAGCCCACTAGTATCCATGGGGATCCATAGGGGTCCCACTACCCGTTAATCCTTAACACTTGAAATCAAATTCCAGGGCCGTCCCCATACCCCGTCCGGTATGGGCGCCAAACCATAGACCTCATTACCCTGTCCGGTATGAGGGTGAAACGGGCCGTCCCCATACTCCGTCCGGTATGGGCGCCAAAACACATAAGATCTCCATATCCCGTCCGGTATGGGAGACCACAATCCCGGTAGGGTTCCCTACAGACCCGGTCCGTCCACCATCTCCCAGGATATCTAGTCAGGCTGAACACATTATACAATTTCCATTCACATAATCTTTCATTCTCCTTTTCCCTCAGTCAGCATTATCAATCACATACAAATAAGCAAAACGATCATTTATGCCAAACAGACAACATATAGCATCAATATCCCGGTCATTCAATCCATAATCAATAAAATAGTAAAATATGCACACGAAACTATAAAATGAAAACATCGAACCTCATGCTGTATTTAAAACTGTAAAACAGGCCAAATAACAGTTAACCGACAAACACACTAGACTCGGGCTCCATTAGCGACCTTAAGCAATTTCACACATTTGTTGATTCATGAAATACCGTTTTATCATTTATTGGACTTTAAAACCGTGATAGGAAATAGGGTGAGGGGTCCTTACTCGTTTCGGGGTCCGAACACGGCTTCACAGTGCGCTTGCAGGCTGTCCCTAATTTTCCCTGAATTTTCCTCGGGGAACTGAAACGTACTACTGGTACCTGCACGTGTTCCAAAAAATCCCAAATTAGGCCCAGGGCCCCTTTCGGCCCAAATCGCAACTCCGGCACGGCGGCTCCGCCGTGCTCCGGCGACGGCACTTACCGGCCACACTCGCATCGGTCCCTGCGAGAAAACAACCCTAGGGCCCTCGGGGGGCCAAAAAATCACAGAAAAACGGAGCTTACCGGCGGCGGCGCTCTCGGGTGCGGCGGCTCTCTGGCGAGGTTCGTGTTTTGGTGATTCGGCCCAGGTCAACCTGTAGAGAAAAGAATGGTGATCACGGTGATATAAAAATTGCATCAAACGGAGACCGGGAAGGGCCTCATCGGAGGCAAAAACCGAGAAGGGGCGCGGTGGCGCCGCTGGGGTTCGGCCGTGTATTCCGGCCGTTTGGTCGGGATTTTGGCTCTGATTTGGCCACAGGAGGAATCAGCGTAGAAAAATGAGTCGGGGGTACGAAATTTACCTCGATCGGCGGTCGGAAATTCCTCCGGTGCGGCGGCGGGTGGCGGGGGCCGGCTTCTGGTTCGTCTTCTCCGGCGAGCGGCAGGCGGCTAGGGTTTGTGGTCTGGTGTGGGGGTTCTATTTATAACCCTTTGCCTTTTGATCTCAGCTGTCCATTTTGTTTTAATCTGTGCCGTCCGTTTTTGATTAAATCTGGGCCGTCCGTGCGTTTAAATCTGGGCCGTCCGATCACACGCTTGTTCTGGACCGTCCGATCGCACCTACTTGGATCGCCAACGTGGCCCTTTTTGGAACGACGTGGTCTTGCCACGTGGCAGGTCCCGGTTGGCCGGGACTGCTGATCGGGCCTGCTGACGTGGCTGTCGACGTGGCTTTTTTTTTTTTTTTTCGGCCCCTTTTCAGGCGTTACAACTATAGATTGCTTTAACAAGAGGGTTGTATTTAATCGTCCTAATGAGGAGCTATTTACAAATTAATAAAATCATTTGATACTTATTCCTTGATGGCAAGTTTCCTTAATTTTCAAGTAATTTAACCTTACTATTTTCTCTAACTAGGCAAGCCCAAGAAGGAAATTTTTATCCAAGAGATTCCAGTAGTCCGAGACTTTCGAGATGTGTTTCCGGACGAACTGCCCAGATTGCCAGTGGACAGAAAAGTTGAGTTCACTATAGACCTACAACCAGGCACCCAGCCCATTTTGGTTGCTCCTTACCGCATGAGCCGCATTGAGATGGAAGAGCTGAGGAAACAGATCACTGAATTGCAATACAGTGGTTTTATTAGACACAGTGTGTCTCTTTGGGGTGCCGGAGTCACGTTTGCCAGAAAGTGAGATGGAACGTTGAGACTATGTATTGATTACAGAGGATTGAACAAAGTCACAATCAAGAACAAATATCCCATTCCCAGAATTGACGACCTCTTCGATTAGTTACAGGGTGTGCAAGTCTTCTCCAAAATAGACATGCGATCAGGTTATCATCAGATGAAAATAAGAACAGAAGATATCCCCAAAATGGCATTTCGAACCAGATACGGACTCTATGAATTCCTGGTCATGCCATTTGTGCTAACCAACGCCCCAACTATCTTTATGGATCTAATAAACAGGGTCTTCAGAGAATTCTTGGATCAATTTGTTATTGTGTTCATCGATGACATCTTAGTATACTCAAAAAGCAGAGAAGAGCATGCTTACCATTTAGCCCAAGTTTTGCAGGTCTTCAAAAAGAAGAAGGTATATGCAAAGTTGAGTAAGTGTAGATTCTAACTTGAGTAGACCGCCTTCCTAGGACACATTATATCGAAGGAAGGAGTATCAGTGAATCCCGAAAAGGTTGGAGCGGTACTTGGCTGGGAAAAGTTAACATCAGTTAAGGAGATCCGTAGCTTCCTGGGAATGACAGGTTATTACCGCAGGTTCGTCGAAGGATTCTCTAGCCTAGCGGCTCCCCTAACCCAGCTCACAAAGAAGAATGCAAAGTTTGAGCGGAATGAGTACTGTGAGAGAAGTTTTTCAGAATTAAAGGAGCAGCTGACCACTGCACCTTACTGGCTTTACCGAGTGGATCGGGAGGATATACAGTTTATAGTGATGCCTCCTATCTAGGCCTAGGTTGTGTCCTGATGCAGCATGGGAAGGTCATAGCCTATGGATCTAGACAGTTAAAAAATCATGAGAAGAATTACCCCACCCATGACTTGGAACTTGCCGCAATCATACATGCCTTAAAAACCTGGCGCCATTATTTATACGGAGAGACCTTCCAGATCTATACCGATAACAAGATTCTGAAGCACATATTCACTCAAAAGGATCTCAACATGCGTCAGAGAAGGTGGATGGAACTCCTTAAAGACTATGATTGTGATATCTTGTATCATCCGGGTTAGGGCAATGTGGTGGCAGATGCCATCAGCAGGAAAAGTGCAGGTATATTAGCCCATTTAATAGCTTCAGAACGCAGACAAATTGGGGCCACATAACAGGTTCGGCTTTAGGACCTGAAGAGAGTGGCATGTTTGGGCCGTTTGACCGTCCAACCTGAGTTAATATAGAGAATAAGGGAAGCCCAGTCAGTCGACCCCGCCCTAGTAGCCCGTAAGAACGATGCAGAACAGGAAACGAGCTCAGAATTTCGAGTCTCTGCCGATGGGATACTTCGATTTCAGGACAGGGTGTGTGTCCCAGACAACAGTGAGTTAAAGAGAGATATCATGATAGAGTCCCATAGCTCCAAGTTTGCCATGCATCCCGGAAGCACCAAAATGTACCAAAGCATGCGACTCCGGCTTTGGTGGAATAGGATGAAGAGGGACATAGCTGACTTTGTATCTAAATGCTTGGTATGTCAGCAGGTCAAGGCAGAGTATCAATGTCCAGGCAGGTTACTTCACCCCTTACCTATCCCGGAGTGGAAGTGGAAACATATCGTCATGGACTTCGCAACTGGATTACCCAAGGCACGTTCAGGACATGACGCCATCTGGGTAATTATTGACCGGCTTACTAAGTCTTCCCACTTCCTAGCCATCAGGATGACCAATCCCTTGGACAAGTTAACAAGAATGTATATCCGGAAAATATTTTTTTTTGCATGGAGTTCCAGTGACAGTGGTATCCGATAGGGACCCCAGGTTTACTTCTCGATTTTGGAGTAGCTTCCAGCAGGCCATGGGAATAAAGCTGTCTCTCAGTACTGCCTTTCATCCTCAGACTGATGGACAATCAGAAAGGACAATCAATACAATTGAGGATATGCTCCGAGCTTGTGTCCTTGACTCTGGGGGCCATTGGGACTACCATCTACCCCTGATAGAATTTTCCTACAACAATAGCTACCAAGCGAGCATTGGCATGGCTCCATACAAGGCGTTATATGGGGGCCCATGCAGATCACCGATTTGTTGGGAAGAAGTGGGTGACAGAAAATTGTTCGGCCCGGAATTGGTGGAGGAGACCACGTCTAAAATAGTTAAAATCAAAAAGAACATATAGACGGTTCAGGGCAGGCAGAAGAGCTATGTAGACACCTGAAAAAGAGATTTAGCGTTTGAACAAGGCGACCGGGTGTTCCTTAAGGTCACTCCTTTCAAATGAATTAGTAGGTTCGGTAGGAGAAAAAAACTGAACCTCCCGATTTATTGGACCATATGAAGTCTTAAACAGGATTCTTACTGCCGCCTACAGACTATCACTGCCTCCAGAGCTCTCCAAGGTCCACAATGTGTTCCATGTATCCATGCTACGTAAGTACAACCCGGACCCCTCTCATGTCTTGGCTTATGAACTGCTTCCACTCCAAGAGGACTTATCTTATGAGGAAATACCAGTCGGTATCACGGACCGAAAGAGCAGAATACTCTGCAACCGGAAAATATCATTTGTAAAGGTAGTGTGGCAGAACCACTCGCCAAGGGAGGCTACCTGAAAGCTAGAATCAGACTTTAGAGCCCAGTATCCCCATTTATTCGACCAAGAGTAAGAGGCAAATTTGGAGGACCAAATTTCTTTAAGGGAGGAAGAGTTATAACACCCAACAACTTTTTTTTTCTTTATTATTTTATTTTAATTTAATTTGGAATTTTATTTATTTTATTCTATTTTATAAATTAATTTTTAAGGTTTTAATTTAATTTAATTTAATTTAATAGAAATAAAAAAATAATAATAATAAAATGGGATAAAATTATTTTTGGGATTTAGTTGAAATTGATTTTGGGAAAATGAGTGAAAATTTGGATTCTAGGGTGTTTTT
This sequence comes from Carica papaya, assembly GCF_054855325.1. Classification (NCBI taxonomy): domain Eukaryota; kingdom Viridiplantae; phylum Streptophyta; class Magnoliopsida; order Brassicales; family Caricaceae; genus Carica; species Carica papaya. Next base: position 4,938,555 of record NC_142314.1, read on the forward strand.
GAAAAGAAAATCAAAAATCAGATGTCAGAACGCAATTTAAAAAAATAGTGCCACGTCAACAGCCGCGTTAGTAGCCCCGGCCAACCAGGATACGCTGCGTGGCAGGGACGCTGACGCGAGAAGCCACGTGGGACGGAGACACGTGGGTGATCCGCGTGCGCGCGATCGGACAGCCCATGTCCGTTCCCGCACGCACGGACGACCCAGATCTTATGCGTGCAGACGGTCCAGATTTGATCACACATGGATGGCCCAGATCGCATCGTGATGGACAGTCCAGATTTATTTCTAATTTAAATGCGATTGAATTGCCCAGATTTAATCATGATGGACGGCTCAGATTAAAAGAGGAAGGTTATAAATAATCGCATCCACACCCAACCCCAAACTCTAGCCGCCAGAACCCTCGCCGGAGAAGATGACCCAGCCACCGGAGGAATCGGCCGCCGCACCAGAGGATTTTCCAGCCGCCAAACAAGGTAAAATTTCTCCCATTGGCTCATTTTTCGATGCTGAACCTCCTTGTGGCCAAATCGGAGCCAAACCACCGGCCAATTGGCCGAAAAATACCGCCGAAGCCCAGCGGTGCCGCTGCAGGTTTTCTCGATTTTTTCCTCTGATGAGGCCCTTCCCGGTTCTCGTTCAATGTAATTTTTATACCACCGTGACTACCGTCCTTTTCTCTACAGGTTGACCAGAGCAAAACACCAAACCAGAACTCGCGCCGGAGGGGCCGCCGCACCCGAGAGCCCTGCCGCCGGTAAGTCTCGGTTTTCTGTAATTGTTTGGCCCACCGAAGGCCCTAGGGGTGTTTTATCACTGGAACCAATGCAAGTTTGGCCGAATTCGGCCGAAAATGGCCAACCCGATGCGGATTGCCGCCGTGGGTGGCGGCGCCGTCGCTGGAGCAAGGCGGAGCCGCCGTGCCGGAATTCTGAAATTGACCAAAAGGGCCTTGGGTTTGATTTGGAATTTTTTGGGGACATGTACAGGTACCGGAAATATGTTTCAGTTTTTGAAAAAAAATTTAAAGAATATAGGGACTGCCCGTAGGCGCAGTGAGAACCCGATTTCAGACTCCGAAACAAGTAAGGATCTCTCACTCTATTTCTTATTACGACATTAAAGTTTAATAAATGGTAAAACGGTATTTATGAATTAATAGATATGTATAAGTAATTAAGTTTGCTTATGGAGCCCGAATCTGATATATTTTTCGGTCAGGTATTGTTCGATTTATTTTACAGTTTTAAATGCAGTATGGTGCCTGATGTGTTTATTCTATGGTTTCGTATGCTTGAATCACGGTTTCATTTATTATGGTTTGAATTATTGTGAACCCGATGCTGTGTTACCTTATTTGGTGTCCATTACTAATTTACGTGTTTATGTTTGATTGGATAATTGAGATTAAGAAAAGAATGAAAAAAGGTATGTGAATTGATAAATGGATAATTTCGACAGCTTGACTAGATATCCTGGGAGATGGTGGACAGAATGGGTCTATAGGGAACTTTACTGGGAACGTGGTCTCTCATATCGGACGGGGTATGGAGATTTTATGTGTTTTGGCGCCCATACCGGACGGGATATCGAGGTTTATGGTTTTGGCGCTCATACCGGACGGGGTATGGGGACGACCCTAGAATTAAGTTATTAATGTGAATGGTTCACGTGTAGCGGAGACCCCCTATGGATCCCAATGAATACTAGTAGGCTGATAAAAGAGGAAATTTGTTGCCTGATGATTGAAATACAAAAGCATAATATGTCTTATGTTACAGAGTGTGCATGATCTTATGATGTTTATGATGTTATTGTTTCTCATAAGTTGTTTTCATAAATCTCACTGAGGTAAGTGGACAGTAAAGGTTTTTATTTTTGATAAATGAGTTTGTTATAAATTACGCTCTATTGGTCGTTTTTGTTTTCGACCAATCTTTACTTCTTTGACAGTGAGATAGTGTGATGTCTTTACTGGGCTAGTGTAGCTCATTCCTTACTTAACCATTTCATATCAGGAAGACTTGGTTCTAGAGCTCGTTCTGCAGGAAGACGGCGAATAGAAGCTAAAGAATTTATTAGTTTTTCTTATAGCATTCATTCATAGTATTTCCCTTAAGTTAGTTTATTCTTTTATACGTTAATTCGTTTTGGTTATTGTGTAAGGGATATTAATCATAATCTATTTTATTTCGCTTCCGCACTTCGAATAAATATATACATTTTTTTTAATTTTCGAGGCCGTTACATAATATGTACTCCGTGATAATAAAAGTAAAATAAAAGAAAAAGAAAAAGAGAAAAGTAGAATGAAGCTTGTATGGTTCGAAGTGTATCTGTATTGACATGCATATTGTATCAAGTGTCTCGTTAGGCTTTTTATCTCTTAGAGGTATCTGTTCCCCTTACCCTTCGGGGTATATGTTTTTTCCTCTCCTATCTCATCTAAAAAGAAGTAAGAGGATCGCTCCCAGTGGATGACGGTGTGCCCTCCAACGAGAATGATATCACATTATCTATAAGGGTCACATGTGGTTAAGTAATGTCGTAACTATAGTTTATATGTTAGGACCATTATGGTTGGTACGACCATGGTCATAGATCGTACAATGATTTGACTAGCCGAAAGTGGGCCTAAGTAAATTATTCTATCTGTATTTGATCGAGTCATTCCACTTAGACAGTTGAAAATCTGTATCTTTATCTACCCTCAGAGATGGAAGTTTGTAACGACTTCGCGAAGTATGACATGAAAAATCTGTGCATTTCATGATTTATTTGATTTTCTCTATTATTTGACATAAAACATGTATATTTGATTTTCTCTATTATTTGGCATGAAATATGTTTATTTGATTTTATGTGCTAACGTAATATTTTGATATTCAAATAAATAGTTTTTCCTAATGGCGAGTTAGGTAAACGAGGAAGCTAAACGGTAAGATAAAATTATAAACTTTTGAAATCTTATGATGTTGATTTACTACTGTTTTTCTTACTTAGCATATAGAACTCACTCTTTCCATTCCTCCTCTTCAGATGAGGAAGAAAATGAGAAACTACAGCTAGACCTACCGTTAGAAGTCTATGAAGATCTCGTGGATCAACGAGTCTGAGTGCATGTCTATTCTCGCACTCTGATGAATTTCAGTAGCATAGTGAAAGAAATGGCCCTTACATTTTGTATTTTGCAGTCACTTCTGACCTCAGTGATGTATGTATTTGGAACATTATATATATATATATATCTGTAAGGGATTTGTTAAAGTTTTGATTCCGCTGCATAAATATTATCATGCACTCGTTACTTTGAATCTCTATCTGACACCCATTTGCCTTAACTGGCACCTAGGATGTCGCACACCTCCTTTTTCATTCTCACTTCTCTCTTTTAATTTCTAGATTGCAAAAGAAATGGCAATGAACAACCAACCTATTTGTGGTTTTTTTATTGTCATGGTTATAGTGTTCTATATAATAGTGCTCAGGATTATTACTTTGCTTGTTGGCTTATTTTGGCAATAAAATTTTAGATTCAAAAGTAGGGTGAAACCACTATTGGGACAAAGGGTGCTCCCTCTTCCCAACTCCTTCTACTTCTTTGAGAGGCATGGACTACGACTTGTACGATCAAGGAAGAACTTTGTGGGACTCCTCTTTGACAAATGCTTAAATAGTAAAAAGAAGTTATCCCTTTGTAATGCTGGAAACAAAACAAAGTATGTCTTAGTGAATATAATAAGAATAGACTACTTGATGCAGTTGTTTATGTTGTTATCTATCGTAAAAGCACTAAAAAAATTCGAAATGTACTGCCTCTAGTGGTGAACACCTATCACACCAGATATCTATCTCCTGTTCACCTACCTATCTCTTTGAAAAATGTTCAGATAAAGGGTTAGCATAGGGCCAATGGAGATGTATATTGTTTCTTTTTCCTAACAGTAGATCAACTTAAATTGCATGCAAGTTTTTTGACAATATCATATGTTACATGACATATAATGTGGTATCAAACGTGTATTATGATAAATTAAAAGTTGTTACGCGTGGATAAGTTATACACATTATATATAAAACCCCTGGGTGTTTCATATATGTAAATCCACTCATACTCCATTCATTTCTATTCATGAACTCATCCAAGTCCAAATATTCACTGTGCATTCAATTCATCAGGTTTATCTAAACTAATCTTCGCATTTCACTTTGCAATCAATCATTTTAAAGTAACAAATGAAACAAAAGGAAAGAATTTCTATCTACTACGGAAAAATAGAATGAATGAACATCCAATGTAAATCAAAATATGTTCATCGTTCTGTTAACCCACTTCCTCTAGGTATTGTCCCACTGTTTGCGGTTTTGGTTCCGTTTCTTGTCCTACTGCATCTGCAAATGGTATACAGTGAGCACATTCTAGTCCAGTAAAATAAATTTAAAGCTCAATTAAGGTATGAAAATACATTTGAATCCGTAATCCGATGTCACACCTATACATATATCATAATATTTCTCTCGCCCTTTACCCTTTCTTGTAACCCTACACCTAACTTAACAATTCCACCACCTATTGGTTTAACTCTCTAGTCAACCCAAGTCCTTACCAAATCTTACCACCACCTTCTAACCTACTTGTCCGTACAACTACACAACCAATTACTCTCACCGACGCCATACCCTGACTCATCCATTCATCAACATACCAAAAGAACCCATAACACTTCAATTCACCAAACTATTAAATATGTCAATTCTACACCAGTTCTTACTTAACCACTAGTCCACACTCACCCACCCACAATACTCACACCACAAGCAGCATCCAAATGACAACATAACCAAGATACATAGATCGTATTTCCCTAGCACACATACCAACCTTTGCTTAGCCCCACACACACACACACACACTAACATTACTCACTCTCAGCACCATGGCAACACACACACACACACACAATTCCAGCAACTATATTGTAATTAATTATGGAACACACCTCATATACCTACACTTTGGCCCTAGATCGGCCACACACACACACACTAGCCCTAGTTTGGCCATACACACACCAATACTAATTCAGCCACACACACGCTTAAACTAGCATCACACACACGCAACACCATTCAAACAGTAATATCACCACAAATTATAGAATACATTTCATATATGCACATACCAGTCTCATTTTGGCCACACACACAACCTGCCACTAGTACCAATAATGGCGCCTTAAATACACTCCCTGTCGTTGCTAATATCAATGCACCACACTCCCATCTACCAGCAACAATATCGACACCTCAATATTTCAAACTAGTAAAATCGCTAACACCTACAATGCTCCATTAATTTCACTCAGATTCACTTTCCAACCTACAACCTCTACTCACCACCCTTTCTCGCTGTTGACTCCCTCCCTTCCTTTCTATGACTAACTGACCTTCGTATACTATCCTATTTCATCATAATCCTGCCATACACCTCACACTGACTCTGATTTAGTATGTTCCTTTCCTTCATCCTCCCTTCAACTCGCTTCATTCACCATTCCTCATCTGTAACACCTCGAGTCCAGAATTTAGGCTCGGGATGATAAAATTTATTTTAATAATAATTTTAAAAATTGTTAATTTTAATTTTTTTAGAATTTTTGAAGAAATATACATTTTGGATATATTTAAAAATAATTTTAAAAGGGAGGGGCCAAACTGGAAATAAGAAATGACCCATTTGAAATGAAAATTTAAAAATTGGGGGTAAAGTGCAAAAATAAAAAAAGCGACCATGTAGGACAGCCACGTCACGAGCACAGCCAGTCACCATTCGCTACGTGGCAGACACACTAGTACACGTTCCATGCAGAAAGCCACACAGACAATCTGCGTGTTAATCGATCAAACGACCTTGATTCACTCTCATGCACACAAACGGTCCAAATTCGTTCTCTCATTAGGCGTGATCGAACGGTCCACGTGCCCTCAATCGGACGATTCTAATTTACTTCCGAAATAGGTGAGATCCAAAGGTGGAGATCAGCCCACGCGGACCCAAACGGACGGCCCGAATTGAGAGAAGAGGACTATTTAAACTCCTCTTCCAACGAAACCCTAACCTTAGTTGCATCTTGTTCGCTGGAGAAAAAGAAGAAGGGCAGTTAGAAGAGAAGTCTACCACCGTCGCCGCCGCAGTGAAGACCCAAATCAACGTTGGTAAGTGAATTTTTCTTCCGTTCATTCCTTTTTTTCCATTTTAAACTACTCAAAACCCTTATCGACACTGAACAACCTAAGGGAAAGCCAAAAATGGAGGGTGGAGCTCGACTGAGCTGTCGCACCTGAAACCAAAAAATCCCTCTAATGAGCTCGAATCCTTTTCTCGTTTCCTACAGTTTCTCTGCCCTAGGCTATCTAACATGTTTTTGATGCAGGACAATCGAAAAAAGGCCGGGACCGTGAGGAAGAAGCGACAGAGTCACCGCACTAGAAAACCAAATCTGCTGGTAAGTTTTAGGTTTTCTCCTTTTTCAACCAATAAAAGCCACCTAACCCCGAATTGTGTAGGTTTTCACCTAGAACTGATTGAAATTGGCCTAACAAAGAGGAAGAGCCGTGATAGAAGGCAAAATTTATGGCAAAACACGGCGACACTGACGTAAAAGGCAAAATCGATGGCGGAGCACGGCAGTGCCGTCGTAGAAGTTGAAATCGATGGCGGAGCACGGTGGCGCCACCATAAAAGGAAAAATCAATGGTGAAGCATGGCAGCGCTGCAGTAAAAGGCAAAATTGACAAAAGAGCACAGCAGCGTCGTCGTGTCGGAATCCTAAATCGGCCCCCGATTAGAATTTTGGACTTTTGACTATTTTTCGTGTATTTCCACGATATTTAGCGTAAATTTTTATTTTAGCCGAAAAATCCAAGAAAAAATCTAGAAACCAGGAATCGCCGAGAAGCGTAATAGAAAAGATAGTGTTCTGGACACCGACTCGGGATAAGAATCCCTCACCCTTTCTCCTATTACAGTTAAATTAAACTTAAATTAATAATAAACGAAAAATTATAAGTGTTGGCGACCCTTGATTAGTTAAGTACAGGTCACCGATGGAGCCAGTAACCGGTCAATGTATAATTATCTCTAGCTTATTAGTGTTGCATATTTGTTGTCTATTGCTTTAATTGTCTGCTGTTATTTTGTGTACTTTAATTTATTAATTTTAGTAGTTTTTTTTATCTATTTTGTTTACTCAAAATGTTTTCATCTTTATTCTGTTGATTCAATTTGAAATGAATGTCTTAATTACGTTTTCTTAAATCATTAGGTCTTAATTTGTATCACCTATTAAATAATCGTTATATTTTTTTGATAATTGTGAAATGTGAGTGTTACACGTATTTGGTGGTTAGATGGTAATGGGAACTTGTATGTATATGTAACGTTATTAAAATTAAAGGTATTTACCGGGTGTAATGGAAAAGGGTGTACGAACTTAATACATAGGGTAAACCTTAATGTGGACGTTACCCTCGGTCGAACGGGACTAAGAGATCCAATATTGGAAGGGGTTAGGAATTGTTTTGATTTTATTCATTACCAGACAGGGTATTGAGGGGGTGGTGTATTTGGCGTCCATTAGTGGATGGGGTATGGGGACGACTCGTTGATTTATTGAATGGATATTTAGTCCATATGTAGTGAAAACTCTTGTGGACCCCTAGCGGCACCAGTAAGTAAGTAAAAAGATAAATATTAATTATTGTTGCTGTTTTAAAATGTATAATGCGAATTACTAATTTGACTCATTCCTTCATAAATAACATTCGGGGAACTTAAAGGTGAGTGAGCAATTAATATTTTTAGTTAAATGAATTTACTTAATAAAGAAAAATAAGCTCTATTGGCTGTTTTAGAATTTCTACAAACTTTGATTTTCTGTATCGATAGTAAGGTGTTGATATTCTTATTAAGCTAGTGTAGCTAACCCCTTTATTATTAATCTTTCAGATCAGGACAATTAAGACTTAGATCCTGAACAACAAAAAAACTAGCAAAAAAATTACTTCCCATTTTTCCTGTTGTGCAGTAAAGGTTTATCACGTAGGTTTTTCGAATTATATTTTTCTTTTTTTATGTTCTTAAGGGCATTTCCGTATCCCTATATGACATTTTAGTTAAACTGTGCAAGGAATGTAACCATAAATTCTAAACTATTTTTGCAAACTAATAAATTTCAATATTATTTATGTAATTATATTTGAGCCTTTATAGTTGGTATCAGAGTCGCGTTCCTCGGAACCATTCCTTACATATAGGGTTAGAATAATTCAACACAACCCGAATCTCAAACATTTGTTGTGAAATGTAGGTACAAAGACACGAGGATAGGAAGACCCCTAAATAGAGTAGTTCGGGAGGAATTATTTGGGGAGGATGTCGATCGGCTCTTAGAGATGCTGGAGATATTCATCTTTACCCAGCAGGCCTGAGAGGAGAGAAGGGAGTTGCCTAATCCCCCTCCACTACTGCCACAATATCAGCCACTTCCATACCGAGAGGATCTAGTGCCACCACGGTATAACCCTACTCCTCCACTGTATTATCCGACATCGCCACAATACAATCTAGTGCCCCCACCATACAACCAGGTGCTGCCACAGGCCACCCGGTCCCTCTCCAGCATAATCTAGTTTCTCTTCAGCAGGACCAAGCTCCACTCGTGATGGACTCAAGCTATATCGAGAGGTACAAGAGACTTAATCCATCTACTTTTAATGGGGCATCCACTTTTAAAAAAGTTAAATACTAGCTAGCAAAGACAGAGAAGGCCTTCGCGACTCTTAGAGTAGTTCCCGAACTGAAGGCTGTTTTTGCCACTTACATGCTCATAGGTGATGCAAGACGTTGGTGGCAACTGAAGCAGGCTACCTTACCCACTTAAATTACCTGGTAACAGTCTCTAACGGCCTTTAACACTGCGTACCTTCCAGAACACCTCTGAAAATTGAAGGAGATAGAGTTTGCGCAACTGATCTAGGGAGATTTGTCAGTATCAGAATATGTTCGAAAATTCCAGAAGTTAGCTCAATACTCTCCTAAGAGCATGACAAACGATGGCAGAAAGGCAAAAAGGTTTGAGTGGGGTCTCCGTCCTAAAATCAAACAATAGTTGTATGTGTACGAGCTCAGCACTTACTCAATAGTTTTGGCCAAGACACTGTTAATAAAAAGGAACCTCCGCATTTTTCCTCTAGCAGTGGGCAACTCCAGGCCCCCTGGTTCCATATCACTAACCTACACCTACTGCACTAAACCAGTAGAACAAGAGACCAAGGCCCGAAACTCAAGCTCCTTCCCAGGCCCTGGTAATAGGACGCAACAAGATTTGCAAGCACTATGGCAAGGATCATAGAGATCGACCTTACTATCACCTCAATAACACCTACCGCATATGCGGGAGTGCTTAGCACTACACGAGAGAGGATCTGCAAAATCATAATCAGGCTAGATCTGTAGTCTAGGGCATAGTCTATAAACTCACCAAGTAGGATACTAAAGCTAACATGGACTTAATATAGAGTATGTACACTCTCTGAAAACACTTTGCACATGTTTGAATTAATTCTAGTGTTTCACATGATTTTACTTAAAATTTAAATGTGTTATTTGAAAGCCTTGATTATGTACTGTTTGTGTCTACACCTGGAAACGGGACACTACTGGAGAATGTTATATACAAAACTTTTATCATAGAAATAGAAGGTAGAAAATTGAGTGTAGATCTAATAGCACTTGACACGGAGGATTTTGATGTAATTCTAGAAATGAACTACTTAGCAGTGTTTCACGCATTTATGGACTATTTTTATAAGAAGCTTATATTCAACATTTGTAACGAAGAGTTTTTTACAAATTAATAAAATTTTTAGATATTATTCACACGTGGTAACTACATTATTTATCAAATGTCTTTAACTCAGCTATTTTTTTCCACGTTAGGCAAACCTAAGAAAGAGATTTGCATTCAATATATTCTTGTTGTTCGATAGTTTCTGAATGTATTCCCTGATGAACTGCTAGGACAACCAGTCGATCAAGAAGTCGAACTTATCATAGATCTTCAGCTTGACACCCAAACTATCTCAGTTGCCTCATACTGAATGAGTCATGTCAAGATGGAGGAACTGAGAAAAAAGATCAAGGAGTTGCAAGATAATGGGTTCATCCGGCATAGCATATCCTGTTGGGGTACTGGAGTCACGTTTGCAAGAAAAGGTGATGGGTCTCTGAGGTTGTGTATTGATTACAAAGAACTGAACAGAATCACAATCAAGAACAAATACCCCCTCCCTAGGATTGATAATCATTTCGACCAACTGCAGGGGGCTTAGATTTTTTTCAAGATTAACTTTCGTTCGGGATACTATCAGGCAAAGATCAAGGCATAAGACATCCCTAAAACGACCTTTAGGACTTGGTTTGGGCATTATGAGTTCTTAGTTATACCATTCGGATTAACCAATGCATTTGCGATCTTTATGGACTTAATGAACAAGATCTTCAGGCCATTCTTGGAACAGTTCGTGATAGTATTCATTAATGATATCCTAGTATATCCTAAAAGCAGAGAGGAACATGCTTAGTATCCGACTCATGTCTTATAAGTTCTCAAAAAAAGAAACTATAGACAAAATTGAGTAAGCGTGAGTTTTTACTTGAGCAAACTTCCTTTGTATGGTACATAATATCAAAAGATAGAGTGTCAGTAAATCTTGATAAGATTGATGTAGTGATTGGTTGGAAGCAATTGACTTCAATTAAGGAAGTTCAAAGCTTTTTGGTTATGATATGTTATTACCGCAGGTTTGTAAAATAATTTTTAATGATAGTCGCCCCCCTGACACGACTTACGAGGAAAAATATCAAATTTGAGTGGAATGAGAAATGTGAAAAGAGCTTTACAGAACTTAAAGAGTGATTGACTATTGCACCAATCCTGCCTCTACCAAATGGAACAGAAGGATATAAGTACATAATGATACGTCATACCAAAGACTAGGTTGTGTTTTGATGCAGCGTGGGTTTAAGCAATTAAAAACTCATAAAAAGAATCAACCCCACCCACGACTTGGAGCTTGCCGCCATTATTCACGCTTTGAAGACTTGATGTCATTACTTATATGAAAAAAATCTTTGAAATCTATACAGACCATAAGAGCTTAAAGTATATACTCACCCATAAGGATCTCAACATGCGTCAAAGGTGTTGAATAGAACTTCTCAAGAATTATGATTGTAAGATTTTGTACCACCCAAGTAAGGGTAATGTGATAGCCAACACCCTCAACAAGAAGAATGCAGGTATGTTAGCTCACATAATAATTTCTGAGTGCAGGATGATAAAGGCTGCGCTGTAGATACAACTTCAAGACTTGAAAAGGGCCACATGTCTAGCCAATTTAGCAGTCTAACCTGAATTAATCCAAAGAATAAAGGAGGCTCAAATGACCGATCCCACTCTGGCAACTCTTAGAAAAAACATAGAACAAGGTTTAAACTCAGAATTTCGAGATGGGTTACTCAGGTTCCAGAATGGATTATGTGTTCTCAGTGATAACAAGTTTAAAAAAAGATATAATGACATAGGCTCACAGTTCAAAATTCACCATGCATTCGAGGAGTACTAAGATGTATCAAAGCATACGACCCCGATTATGATGGAGCATGATGAAAAGAAAAATTGTCGATTTCATTTTCAAGTGCCTTGTATGCTAACAAGTCAAAATAGAGCATCAATGCCCATATAGGGTACTCCAACCATCACTAATCCTGGAGTAAAAATGAAAACATATCACCATGGACTGTATAATATGATTGCCTAGGGCACGCTCGGAACATGACGCGATCTGGAAGATTGTTGACCGACTCACTAAGTATTCTCATTTCCTAGCCACTAAAATGATTGATCCCTTAGACGAACTAGCTAGAATCTATATTTAGGAGATATAAGACTACAGAGAGTTCGGGTGACAGTGGTATCGTATAGGGACCCTAGGTTCATCTCTCAATTTTGGACAAGTCTTCAACAAGTAATGGAGACTAAATTGTCTCTTAGCATAACATTCCACTCTCAGACATTTGGATAATCAGAGCGAACCGTTCGCACACTGGAGGATATACTCAGGGCTTGTGTTCTAAATCAGTCCCTGGTGAGAATTTTGACCTTTTGGCCATTTTTTTGCATATTTTCATGATATTTGACATAAGTTTTGATCTTAACAGGTAAATTCAAGAAAAAATTCAGGAATCGAGAACCATCGGGAAGCATAGTGAAAAAGGTGGTGTTTCGAACACTGACTCAGGGTAAAAAGCCCTCACTTTTTCTCTCGTTACGGTTAAATTAAAGTTAAATTAATAATAAATATAAAATTATAATTTTTGGTGATCACTTAATTAATTAAATACAGATAACTAATAAGCCAATAACTGGTCAATGTATAATTATCCCTAACTTATCTGTACTGCATATTTGTTGTACATTGCTTTAATTGCCTGTCATTACTTCATGTACTTTAATTTATTGATTTCAATTGCTTTTTTTATCTATTTAGTTTACTCAAACTATTTTTAGTTTGAAACAAATGTCTTAATTACGTTTTCTTGAATCATTGGGTCTTAATTTATATCGCCTATTAAATAATCGTTCTATTTTTCGGTAATTGTGAAATGTGAGTGTTTCACATATTTGGTGACTAGATGGTAATAGGAACTTATATGTGTATGCAATGTTGTTAAAATTAAAGGGGCTTACCGGGTGTGATGAAAAATGATGTACGGACATAGTACATAAGGTAAACTCTACCGTAGACATTACCCTCAGTCAGACGGGGCCGAGAGAACCCATATAAGAAGGGGTTAAAAATTGTTTTGATTACACTCATTACTGGACGGGATATTGAGACGGTAGTGTGTTTGGTGCCCATTACCAGATGGGGTATAGGTATGAGCAGTTGATTCATTTAATGGATATTTAGTCCATGTATAGTGGGAACCCTTGTGGACCCCCAGCGACACCGATAAATAAGTAAAAAGTTAATTACTGTTGGTCTTTTAGAATGTATTATGCAAATTACTATTCTGACTTTTTCCTTCATAAATAACATTTGGGAACTTTAAGATGAGTGAGGAATTAATGTTTTCAGTTAAATAAATTTATTTAAGAAATAAAAATAAACTTCATTGGCTGTTTTACGATTTCTACAAATTTTTAATTTTTTGTATCGATAGTAAGGTGTTGATATTCTTACTGAGCTAGTGTAGCTCACCCATTTATTATTAACTATTCAGTTTAGAGCGACTAAGACTCGGATCCTGAACAACAAGAAAACTAGTAAAAATATTGCCTCCCCTTTTTCTAATTGCACAGCGGAGGTTGATCACATAAGTTTTTCGAATTACACTTTTATTTTTTTTATGTTCTTTAAGGGCATTCTCGTAACCTTATTGGGTATTTCAATTAAACTATGCAAAAAATGTAACCCTAAATATTTTTTTTCTTTTCTTCCCTCAGTCTACCCCCTTTTATATACTTTCCTTTCCATCAAATCCCAACCATTCATCCTAGTACTCTATTCCTCACCATTCATTTCTTTGACCCCTACCCTAACCCTAACAAGACATTACAACATCCCTTCCTTCCCCTTAAAAGAAATTTGGACCCTCAAATTTTGTCATATTTCCTCAAATAACTACAGATAGTTAGTCTTTATTTTATCCTCCCATTTCCACATTACTTCCTCTTATTGTAATGCTGCCACAATACCTTCACCATAAATACCACCCGACTCCTCAATTTCCTATGTTGCTCCAGGATGCTAATAAGTTTTTCTTCGTAAGTTAAATCTCTCTCCAATGGAAGTGACTCAACTCGTATAATATGCGTCGGGTCAGGTTGATACTTCCACAACATTGAAACATGAAATACATTATGAATCCTAGTATACCTCGGAGGAAGTGCTATCCAATATGACACCGTAGCCATCTTTTCAAGAATCTCAAAAGGACCTATAAATCGAGGACTCAATTTTCCCTTCTTTTCAAATCTCAACAAGCCCTTCATTGGAGATACCTTTAGGAATACATGATTTCCTACCTCAAAAGTCAAGTCCCTTCTTCGATTATCTACATACCTTTTATGTTTACTTTATGTGACCTGCAGATTCTTTCATATCACTGCCACCTTTATAGTAGTCTTTTTTACCAATTTCAGCCCAAGTAATTCTCTCTTTGATCTCATCCCAACAAACAGGTGACCTACAAGGCCTGCCATAAAAGGCCTCATAGGGAGTCATTCCAATGCTAGCATGGTAACTATTATTATAATAGGTAGTATCTCTTCCCAATTCCCTTCAATATTGATAGCACATGTTCGTAACATATCTTTTAATACTTGTATGGTTTTCTCCGTTTGTTGATGGAAAGTCGTGCTAAAATTTAAATTTGTGCTCACAGCCTGTTGTAAACTCTTCTAAAATCTAGAAGTGAATCTTAACACAATTGAAATCAGAATCTCGTGTAGCCTGATTATCTCCCTAATGTATAACTTGGTCAACTGATCAACTTAGTCGGACACCTTTATAGGTAGAAAGTGCGAGGACTTGGTTAGACAATCAATAACCACCCAAATATTATTATGATGCTTGCGACTTTTCAGCAATCCAGTCACAAAGTCCAGAGAAATGTGTTCCCATTTCCACTCTAGTATAGGCAAAAATTGCAGTAACCCCCCAGGCTTTTGATATTCCACCTTCACTTGTTGACATGTTAAACACATTGACAAAAACTTCACAGTGTCTCATTTTATTCCCCTCCACCAATAATGCTTCTGTAAATTCCTATATATTTTAGTACTCCCAAGATGCATGTCAAATATGCTATTGTGAGTTTCTTTAAGAATTTCCTTCTGAAATTCTGTACCATTCGGAGTACACATCCGAGTTCCAAATCTGAGTACACTATCACTATGCAGACTATATCCTTTTGGTACCCCTTGTTTGACCTTCTCCCTAATTGCCTGTAGATCGATATCCCCCAATTGCCCCTCTTTAATCCTCTGAATCAATATCAATTGAGCCCTCAAACTAACTACATACTTCCTTTGGCATTGTTCCCAAATCTCTAACTGTTGTATAGCTTCACGTATCTCCCACTTAGATACATTAAATATGTCAACATTCTTGTACTCTTCTGACTAAAGGAATCAACCATTACATTCCCTTTCCATAGATGATATCGGATTTTACAATCGAAGTCTTTTAACAAATCTATCCATCGTCTCTGTCGCATGTTCAGTTTTCTCCATGTGAATAAGTACTGCAAAGTCTTGTGATCTGTGTAAATTTTAAAAGTCTCTCCATAGAAGTAATGCCGCCATAGTTTCAATGCATAGATCACTGCAGCCAATTCCAAATCATGTGTTGGATAATTTCTTTGGTGCTTCTTCAACTGCTTAGACCCATAAGCAATTACCTTCTCCTATTGCATAAGCACACAACCCAACCCTAAGTGTAATGCATCACTGTACACAACATAACGCCCTTCGCTAGACGAAATAATCAATATCATTGTTGTAGTGAGTTTTCACTTAAGTTTATTGAAGCTAGCCTCGTAGTCATCATCCCACTAAAATTTTATATTCTTCTTAATCAATCGAGTAATTAGAGCTGCAATACTCGAGGAGCCCTTGACAAACCTGAGATAGTATCCTGCTAACCCCAGAAAGCTCCTAATCTTTGTCATACAGTGAGTACACTATAGCCTAGTAAAAAAAATTTAAAACTCAACTAAGGTATGAAAATATATTTGAACCCATAACTCGATGTCACACATACACCTACATCATAATATTTCTCTTGCTCTTTCCCCTTTCTTGTAATCCTATACCTAGCTTAACTATTCTACCACCTTTTGGTTTAACTCTCTAGTCAACCCAAGTCCTTACTAAATCTTACCACCATTTTTCAACCTATTCGTCCATACACCTACAGAACACCAATTACTCTCAGCAGCCCCATACCCTGACTCATCCATTCATCAACACACGAAAAGAATCCACAACACTTCAATTCACCAAACCATTAAATATGACAGTTCTACACTAGTTCTTACATAACTACTAGTCCACGCTCACTCACCCATAATACTCACACCACAAGCAGCATCCAAATAATAGCATAACTAAGATATATAGACCATATTTCCCTTGCACATATACCGACCTTTGTTTGGCCACACACACACACACATTAGCACCACTCACTCCCAGCACCATTGCAACACATACGCATAGAGTTCCATAAACTATATTGCAACCAATTATGGAACGCACTTCATACACCCACACTTCAGCCCTAGCTCGGCCACTCACACATACCGACCCTAGTTTGGCCATGCACACACACACTGACACTAATTCGACCACACACATGCTTACACCAGCAGCACACACCCGCAACACCATTCAAGCAGTAATATCACCATAAATTATAAAATACATTTCATACATGTATATACTGGCCTCAGTTCGATCACACACACAAGTTGCCACTAGCACTAGTATCGACGCCTCAAATACACTCCTTGTCGTCGCCAATATTGATGCACCACATTCCCATCCATTGGCACCAATATCGGTACCTCAATATTTCAAACTAGCAAAATCACTAATACCTACACTGCTTTGTCGATTCCACTCAGACTCACTTTCCTACCTACAACCTCTATTCACTACCCTTTCTCTCTATTGACTCCCTCCCTTCCCTTCTACAATGAACCGACCTCCGTATACTATCTTATTTTGTTATAATCCTGTCATATGGCTCACACTAACTTTGATTCGGTCTGTTCCTTTCCTTCCTCCTCCCTTCCACTCGCTTCATTCACCATTCCTTATCTCTCCACTTCCTCAAAGCTCGACAATCAACATTTAGCAAGCTAGATAGAAATTTATACCGTGTTACCATAACAAAGTTTGAGATTCTGAATTTATTTACCTCTTGCTTTCATCGTCTCCTAGATCAGTAGAATCTCCTTCACTCGTACTTCCCTTCGACTTCTGGTCTCGGTCTCCCTTCTAATTTCCTCACTCTCTCTTCTTCTCTGTCACCCGCTCTCTCTTTCTCTTCCCCCTCTTTTTTTGTTTTCTTCCCTCAATCTACCCCCTTTTATATATTTTCCTCCCTATGAAATACTAGCCGTTTATCCTAATACTCTAATCCTCACTGTTCATTTGTTTGAACCCCACCCTAAGCCTACCAAGACATTACATTGTACTCATAAATAAAAATATTAAAAGTTAATAATGGAGATTGACTTAATATAATATGAAAGTATATAAACTAATTTAATCCAAAACATGATATAAAGACCAAATTGAATGAAAAATACTAGTACAATAACCACATTTATATTTTAATTCCAAACAAATTATTTAGAGTTTTTCTCCTAATAGAGCACTTCAAGTCAGACCTACATGAAGAATTTTTATCTCTATATATTTTTTCAAAGTACAATTTATCTTGGATATTCTCGCATCTTCAATATAAAAGGTAAAAAAAAAAAAGCTAGTGATTTTATAACTAAAATTTAAAAATCAAATCAAATATTTGAAGCTATACAATGTAAAAAAACATAGGTAGAAATATAATAGTAGGTTCTAATTTATATATGGTGATTAGATGATACTATAAGCAAACTTGTTAGACTTTAATGAGATTAAAATCATTCCTTCCCAATGCATGATTTGCTGCATGATCTCACTTAGTGTTGAAAAATAGACAATTATATATGTAAATTTTGGAATAAAATATAACTTTGACATTACTATTTGATAGTTGATTACATTTGATTTTCAGACTAATGTTTTTTTTCTTCACTCTCATTTAATAAAATACAAAAAGTTTGATTGAGAAATATAGCAAAAGTTTTATCAAACCCTTTTCTTTAATGAGTTTCATTAAATTTGAACGAACTCAAAATATACATTATATAGGGTGAAGCTTAATAAGGAGCTTGTTTGTAACATAAATTTAAATCAAATATGAATTATAATTCTCTAATTTTATTAATAAGTAATTATTAAAATAATACTATATTTAACATAAATTATCTAGAGTTGAATATGTTTGCTAGTTTGTCATTTTTTTATAAATTTATTATTCGAATTTGAATTATTTAATTAAATAAGTCTTTTTTTAAATTTTCTAATTCAATTTTCATAATCGCAAATAGATATTATTAACCATTATTAACAAATAGTGTGTTAATTAAAATTTATAATAATGATATATTAGTATTATTTATAATTTTAAAAAACAATAAATATATTTTTTGTAATACTAAAATAAATTATGTTTTTAAATATTTCATAAAATTTCCGCACATATATATTTATAATTTTTGATAATCTTTTTTAATTTCAATTTCAGTTAATGTGATTTACTCGCAATAGAGAACTCGTGATGTATCATGTCCTTAAAATTGGCGGGAATTTCACCGCCTTCTTTCCTCCTTGACAGCTTTCTCTCGTTCTCTCTGACTCCTCGAAGCTCAAGGAACCATGAATAACGGCAACCAAAGAAAACGGCCGCCACCGGCGTCACAGCGTTCTTCATCGGAAGTAAAGCACCAAGCCACAGCGCCGGCGCCGCCACCTACAGCGGCAGTCTTAGAAGATGATTTCGTGGATGAAGACGTCTTTTTGGACGAAACCCTCATTTCCGGCGAAGAAGACGAGGAGTCACTCATCCTCCGCGACATCGAAGAACGGGAAGCTCTCGCCTCTCGCCTTTCCAAATGGGCCCGTCCTCCTCTTTCCCGTGCTTATCTCTCCGAATCCCAGAGCATCAGTAAGTACGCGATGCTTTCATTTCTGCTCTTCCGATAAATCTTCCTCTGCTGGATTTTGTTTTGTTTTGTTTTTTCTGTTTTCGATGGTTTTCGTAGAAATTGATGGGGAATTTGGTTTTTTCTTGTTTAGTTTTCCAGCAATTGGAGATTGATTATGTGATTGGGGAGAGTCACAAGCAACTATTGACTGATTCATCAGGACCTGCAGCTATTATCAGGATTTTTGGTGTTACTAGAGAGGGTTAGTTATTCCTTTTCCGATTCGTTAATATTTTTTTGAAATTCTAGCTGATTAGTTCCAGTCTTGTTGTACTACTGTTTTCCATTGTATTAATTACTTCATGTATCTAACCGTTCTTTTGAACTCAAGCTAGCTAACTGAGTTCCGTATATTGAAGGGTCATATGTCCTCGGTAGTTCTGAATGAACTGATAGATGTATTTTCTAAGGCATTGATTTTCTTTAGCTGGTTTTATTACTGAGACTGACTAAAAGGTCAGCACTTTCACAGTTTGATAGCTGTGAACTCTGAGAAAGTCGAACTCTTCATAAAATTGATTAGTATGTATTAGCTTGTCTAACCAAAGGAACCAATCGAACTAGTTCTGTTTTAACAAAAAAATCAAAATCTACACCATATTGGTTAATAATTTAAAACATACTATAATTATGTAACAATATTAATGTTAGTAATTTTGTAATATGCAAATAAATATAATTTAATATATTTGAATATTTAACTAAAAATGATAAATATATAATATATAACAAAAAATAATAATTTAATTCATTTTTAAGCTAGTTTCACTTCCTGAATTCGGAAACGAGAACTGACTGCAAAAGCCTGTATAAATCAAACAATTTTTTGAAAAATCAAACAAATCGCTTTAGTTACCGGATTTTCCGCTTAATTAGTTTGTTCGTTTTTCCTGAAAATGCTCTCCCCTAGATGCTCGAGGTTTTCATAACTTTATATCTTTTACTTTTAGCACCGACCCTGTGTTTGGATAAAACTTGGTAACCCTACTTTCTATTTTCTCATTACAGTATGATAATCTTCTTTTTGGAAAGGACTTTTCCTTAAATTTCTATTTTTTTTTCATTATCCGTATTGGAGAAAAAAGGGAAAAGGAATGTTTAAAATTTGAAAGCAAAAGTTTTAAAATTTAAATATTTTCTTTTTTCTCATTTCTGACTCCATTTTGGTGGAACAAGAAAATTTAGACTTACATGGTATCTGAATATATTTTTTGACTCTAATTTTTAACTTAATATATATTAATATAAAAAGCATAAATGGTTGTATGTGTCTGTTGTATCTGTATAAAAAGTAGTTTCATAGCAAACACTGAAAACTGAGATTTTTTTATTTGTTTTCTATTCATGTCAAATTTTTACTGTCATTTTTGGAGCACTGCTAGACATGTTTATATATGACCATTTATAGATTTAGAATGAAACTGCAAAATATTTTCAATTATTGAACAAAGTTTTACTTTTTAAGAAATGATAATCGTCGATTTCCTTTTTCTTCTTTGGAACACTGTTATTTAATTACTAGACGTGTTTTCTTTCTTTTCCTTTTGCTCCCCTTAATCCAAATGTAGGTAAGTTTCATTTTAGCACTTTATTATAGTAGCAGTATAGTTTTTCGGTTGGTGCCCAAAATTTATACTGTAATATTTGAAAGATTCCTGGTTATGCAGAGAGCTGGGACAGACTAGCAATTTTGTAAATTTCTCATCAAATATAGGATCTTTCCCTCAAAACTATGTCATGAAAAAGAAAATTAAAATTGGATTCTTCTTAAAATGTGTTGTGTAAGTCTACTAATGCTTTATGTTATGAATTTATTAGGACACAGTGTTTGTTGCCATGTTCATGGCTTTGAGCCATATTTCTATATAGCTTGCCCCCCTGGAATGGGCTCTGATGATATTTCGCGTTTTCATCACATTCTTGAGGTATTTATTTTACTAGTTTTTCAGGTTGTTCTTTTCAGTGTAATAGGGTTATGCTATTTCTTGATTAATTTTTTATATTGGTGCCGCTTTAGGGAAGGATGAAGGAGGCAAACAGAAACAGCAAGGTACCGAAATTTGTTCGGCGTATTGAATTGGTGCAGAAAAGAAGCATTATGTATTACCAGCAGCAAAAGTCTCAGCTTTTCCTCAAAATTGTAGTTGCACTTCCGACAATGGTGACTAGTTGTCGTGGTAAAACCGCTGGTTTCTGTTCTAGGAATGGAAATGATGTTTAATAATTTTCTACAATTTTGATCCTTACCACTCGTTCTAATACTTAGTCAAATCAGCTTTATGTAATGAAATCTAGTCCTCTATTGATATGAGTTTATATGCTGACATATGAGGACAGTCACTGGCTTATGAGTCAAACCAAGTACTTTTTCTTGTGATGATAATATTTTTCTCAAATTTTTAGGTAATTATTTTTTCCCGTTGTTGATACATGTATATGAAATATCCTTGGACATAATAATCATATTTTGACAGCTGAATTTTTCTTAGTGAAGAGGTTGTTATATATTTCCATAGTAACTTATTTACATCTTCCAACAATTTCTATACTTTTTGATTTTTGGTAACAATTCCCAAAAATTATTAGGTATTCTTGATAGGGGCATTCAGATTGATGGTTTTGGTACAAAGAGCTTTATGACATATGAAAGCAATGTTCTTTTTGCTCTTCGTTTCATGATTGACTGCAATATTGTTGGTGGCAATTGGATTGAAGTACCTTCCTGGAAATATAAGAAAACTGCAAAGAATTTGTCCTACTGCCAACTCGAGTTTGACTGCCTGTATCCTTTTCTTTATGCAGTTTCTTTGTCTCCCTTAGAATGGGTTTATTTTCTTGTTTGCTAATGGTTCTGTTATAGTCTGGAAAATGTGGACGACTGCTTTCCTTAGCATCAGTTCCAGGTATTCGGATTTGATCAGCCATGCACCAGAAGGGGGATATTCAAAAATGGCTCCATTTCGCATATTGAGTTTTGACATCGAGTGTGCTGGTCGTAAAGGTCATTTTCCTGAGCCTAAACATGATCCTGTTATCCAGGTCATTTCTATTTTCTTGCTGCTAGTCTGATTTATGTCAGTAAAAGAACTGAGTTTTCTGATTGCCGTCATTTTGTTTTTGCCACGTCTGAAGCAGATATTTCATATCTTTGTAGGTGGCCAATCTAATTACTTTGCAGGGAGAGGACCAACCATTTGTGCGTAACGTCATGACCCTTAAGTCATGCTCTCCAATTGTTGGTGTAGATGTGATGTCTTTTGATACAGAAAGAGAAGTCTTGCTAGCTTGGAGGGTATTTCTTTTTGTCTTCGAAAGATTTCTCTCTTAACTACATACGAATTTGTTCTCATTTCTGGGCCATGTTTTAAGACTGAAATATTAACAAAAATCATCATTGGTTCCCTTCAGAATGATTTATTTCGGTTTTCTGTTTAAACTATGTGAGAGAGTTGAAGGTAACTTGCAGGGTCATTGACTTCTTTCTCTACATCTTTTTAATTGTTTTTTTTTTTAAATATAACTATCCACTGTTGTTTCGGTGCAAGTCCGTCGGTACATCAAATATTGGAGAGAATAGGAAGATGTATGATTGTTGAGTAAACTTATTATTTATATATGTCTATGAATATAATCAATAATGCTAGTTTTATCCCAGGCTCATTCTTTTTGTCTAAACTACTGGTAGTTACG
Organism: Carica papaya; assembly: GCF_054855325.1. Classification (NCBI taxonomy): domain Eukaryota; kingdom Viridiplantae; phylum Streptophyta; class Magnoliopsida; order Brassicales; family Caricaceae; genus Carica; species Carica papaya. The sequence goes on from NC_142314.1 coordinate 4,961,194, forward strand.
TCTTTTTTTTGGCTTACAACTTTTTTGGTGTGATAAGATTTCATTGCATGAAAAAATTATATGCCTTCTATTTTGCTATCAGTTTGTGGTGCTTCTGTTTTTCGTTAATCATGAGTTCTTTATATCATCTCTTTTTTTTTTTTTTAAATACTTTATATAATCGCTTCTTGTGTTGCCATATACCAATGTGAGACTTCACTGAGCTCTTTTGCGGTATATTTCTTGACTGTTAATTGGGTTACCGTGCTTTGGTCAAATCCTGTTGACTAATTCATTTCCATATAATTTCTAAATCTTGATTGATTGAAGTGTTTCAATTATGAACTAATTTATTTTATAATATAACAGCTTTAACATTATGGCCTGCAGTTACCATTTAATTCTTTTCTTCTTTCCCACTTTACCTGTCCTTACTAATATGTTTTCCATCAATCAATTCATTCATTTCCTCAATGGATCTAAACTTGTGGGATATAATGCTCAATGCTAACAACAATGATGTTCATGGACTAACGGTACTTCAATATTGATTTTTACTTGGTATTCTGCTGTTTGAAGAGGTTGTTAGAGAGTGCTTGAGAGTGTCTAAAGATATGCTTAAATTAGTAAATGTTTCAAGTAACTTAAAGTTAGAATTAGAGGATAAATACTTAATCTTGTCCTTCCTGAAGTTTGTTCATGGACGCATATAAATATCATACTTTTTATGTTACCAAATGCATGATTGAGCAAGATTTTTAAAGGCTAAAGTTGCTTATAAGGAGAAACAAACAATCTCAAACACTCTTTTACTCTCTAATATATAGAGAATCTCTCTTTCTTTCATCAATATCATTGTTTAATAAGCAGGTTTACTTGCAGGATTTTATCCGCGAAGTGGACCCTGATATTATAATTGGGTATAACATCTGCAAATTTGATTTACCATATCTAATTGAGGTAATTGAAGTGTTGAAGTTCATCGTTTTTCTTGATTCAATGTCATGGTGTAAAGTTGTCTGCCCTGTTCAATTTATGTCCTTTCTTTTTAGTTCTCATTTTCTTAAAAGCTTTTTTTTTTTTCAATCTTCTGAGTTAAATGTGCAAACTCTTGTGTATAGCTGATGAACTAATTTAACATGCTGTAATTTATGGTTTACAGAGAGCTGAGACCTTGGGAATAGCTGAATTTCCGATACTAGGTCGCATCCGGAACAGCCGGGTTCGTGTCAAAGATACTACATTTTCTTCAAGGTGGTACAATAATAGGATTATTGCTGTAGCCTACTTTTTTTTTTTTCGAGAGTCACTTAAATAACTACAAAGTTATACTTTTATTACATTATGTATGTTATGGTTTGAGTTGAATTTATAATCATAATGTGTTTTCTAGAAATTGATTGATTCAATTGCTTTGCCTACCATAGGAGATCATATCCATCAGTTTTATGTGTTAACATAAAAATTCTCATTTAGAGTTGTTTTACATGTCTTCCTAATGTGTTTTCTAATTAATATATTTGACTTTTTTTTATGCTTGCCTGTGAGACAGACAATATGGGACAAGGGAAAGTAAAGAAGTTTCAGTGGAAGGGAGAGTTCAATTTGATTTGCTTCAGGTTTTTGTCCATTGGGTGTTTTGACTTGATTGAGCTGGTATTTGGACGATCAGATGCTAGTTTGCCCATATTTTATGAGAAATATCTGATTACATGTCTTTTGTATGTTGCAGATAATGCAAAGAGATCATAAATTAAGTTCTTATTCTTTGAATTCTGTTGCAGCACACTTTCTTTCTGAGCAGGTAATTGTCCATTTTATTGTGCATTCAATGTTCGAACAAGTTAATAATCTCTTAAAAATTCGGCTTCTGCTCTCTTGGTCCGTTTCACTTCTATTTATTCCCTTTTGCCCATTTCTTTTTCCAATTGAAGTAATGTCATGATAGATATTGCATTGCTGACACCATTTTGTCATTTGCAGAAAGAGGATGTTCACCATTCAATAATATCTGATCTTCAGAATGGGAATGCAGAAACCAGGAGACGGCTTGCTGTGTATTGTTTGAAGGTGCAAATTTTGGTTTCAAGTTACTCGGATTGCTCTTCATTCCCATTCATTGGATTGGTCTTTGTTAAATCTCATCATAATTGTTATTTTACCTTCTCTTCTTAATGCCATGTTGCATTGATAGCACTGATGTAGATGCAAGGTTAATCCAAGCAACATGTAAGATATTAGAAATCTTATAGTTTCTGCCTTTTCATATTTAGTACTTGAATGTTTCAGGTAAGTTTTTTCACCTGTAATAAAATAATATTTCTATTGATTATTTAAATAAAAAATTATTGCTATTGCATGTTACTCTGGTCATGCAATCCTCACTATCATTCTATCTTGTGTTTAACTGAGGCCATAGCGTTTCATCCACTATATAGTCAGTATGATCAATAATGTAATCTTTGTTTTTTGTATGTCTTTTCCTTTTTGCCTTTTTAGAGGAAGCTTATCGTCTTGTAGGTTGTATTCGTCTTTCTTTTCTAGAAGAACTCTTTTTCTACAAAATGTAATTATATTTTGAATAAAGTATCAGATACCTTCACTTGAAATAACCATCTGCTGATGATTCAATCATGGGACAGTGGTGTGCTTTGTCTTCATAGTCTTATGTAGTGAGTTCATCTTGTGACCTAATGGGCTTCCTTCAACTTGTAGGATAAAGTCTAAGCATCTGCTGCATATCTTACCCATCGGAACTATGTCCTACTTGAAAGTTAGAGGAGGCTACTATTTGTATATCTCACAAATTTTTGTATAATTTTAGAAAGAAAAGAGAACTCAGTAAAACATGATTTAATACATTCATGAGGCAACACATTCCAGCCTATTTTGGTTGACAGGCCAATTCCAGGCCCATTCCATTCAGAACATTGTCTCTGCCAGCTACTTTTTACTTCACTGTTATTTTATTCTTAAATTTGGTTAGGTTTGTTTCTTTGCATGAGGGAATTTACTCGACAAATACAGTAACATTCCTTCTCTGTTTCAAACCTGAATGTCACGCTAGTAAATCTGAGCTCTTGATTTTATTTTTGCTGGTAGTATTTGGTCATTTTTCTTGTTATGAATCATATGCACACATTGTGGTTTATGGAAAATAAGAGAAACGGATCTCTATTTTGGAAAAACAAAAATCATTTTTGAAGATTTCTTCTGTCAACTGAATTCTGTCTCCAAAAGCTTGTGCGGGCCTCTTATAGTAACATAAGTTTTTGCTATGTTTATTGAGGATGGATGCACTATGCATTACTTGAAATGAAGAGTGTTCTAGCCCCATTTTGTGCAAATGATAAAACTCAATCAACATTTTCTCTCTTCTGGATTGCAGGATGCTTATCTTCCGCAGAGGCTTTTGGACAAGCTTATGTTCATTTACAATTATGTGGAAATGGCCCGTGTCACAGGTGTCCCAATCTCTTTTCTTCTTTCGAGAGGGCAAAGCATCAAGGTTTGTTTGTGTTCATTGATTAGTTGTTGATGATTGCCAAGTTCTTAGATAATCGATATCTGGATTTTGAACCCCTTCTCTGTAGGTTCTCTCTCAACTTCTTAGGAAGGCTAAACAAAAGGACATGGTTATTCCAAATGTCAAACAAGCAGGATCTGAACAGGGAACATATGAAGGTGCAACTGTAAGTTTGCGGTTTACTCCAAACTGTCCTCCTTCACTGCCCCTCTGCCGCCATTTACTCTGTTGCTACTGTGACATGCTTTTAACATGAATATGAACTGTCGAAGATTTTTTTTTTACACATGGATAATTATAAGTTCAGGTTTTGGAAGCAAGGGCCGGTTTCTATGAAAAGCCAATTGCAACATTAGATTTTGCATCTTTGTATCCCTCAATTATGATGGCATATAATTTATGCTACTGCACTCTGGTAATTGTTTGAATAATTGTTTCCATTTTCTGCTTTGTACAACTGAAGTATAGTATTTAAGCATTATACTTGGTTCTGTTTCTGAGTTTTTGGTGTATTCTTACCTGCAATATAATAAAGGTGACATCCGAAGATGTTCGAAAACTCAATCTGCCTCCCGAGTCTGTCAACAAAACTCCATCTGGTGAAACATTTGTTAAATCAAACTTGCAGAAGGTTATGTTGCCTTTTATAGGGTGATAACCTTGTTTTTTCTTTTGTTATGGTTTGAAGCTCCTTTTTTTTGTTATCAAGATCATAATTTTCAAATTACTGAGAATTTGTTACAATGAATTTCAGGGAATTCTTCCAGAAATTCTTGAAGAACTATTATCTGCTCGTAAACGAGCAAAAGCAGATTTGAAGGTAATTTAGTGTGTGCTTGGGATTGCAAAAGAAAATTAGCTTAAAGCAGTAGAATCCTTTAAGTTAGTTAAAAGAGGTAAATTTTTATTTAAAAAAATAAGTAGTTATGTGTTTGAATAAAGAGCTGATTGCAAGAAATAAATAGTTTTTTTTTTCTTTTTTTTTTTATTTAAAAGAATAAGAAAATATATACAACTATTTTATTCCTTGCATTTTGTTTTTATGTATATATTGTTAAGTCATTTTTATGTAAATTAGTTAACAAAAATAAGAACAAAAATTGTTGGTTTTAAAAAGATATCAAGAGAGCAATGTAAGTAAATTAGTCAGGTGAAAAAAAATAAGAATTTAAAATTTAGGATTATGGTGCTTACTCTCTATTTTTCTAAAATAATTTCTAAGAACCTAATGAGCACTTTGTTTTTTATGTTACAAACTGTGAGCGGTGGAATAGAAGTGCTTAAACTTGCATATAAAAGCACTAGATAAGCAATTCCAAACACCCTCTTAATTTGTTTTCCCCAGGTGGTCTTCTGGATGCTGTTTTAATATTTGTATTTTGCTGATGACAATGTGATATTCTTTAGCTTCCTTTGTTGATTCTAGTTCTCTATAACTATAAAGTATATTTAATTTTAGGAAGCAAAGGATCCACTTGAGAAGGCTGTTCTAGATGGTAGACAGCTGGCCTTGAAGGTGATACTTTGACTATTCTTTCATAATCTTTCTAACATGTAGAAATAACCTCTCCTTGGTGATGGATTGATGTTTATTTGTGGTTTAGATAAGTGCAAATTCTGTCTATGGTTTTACCGGAGCTACTGTTGGCCAGTTGCCGTGCATAGAAATCTCTTCAAGCGTTACAAGCTATGGTATTCTTGAAAAAATATTTATTGCAGTTATTATTGGTATTTTATGAGCTTTGAGTTTTATGGGCATGGGCAAGTTATAGGTACATTAAGCTCTTTTTAGTTGACATGTTGATCTATTTGTAAAGGTCGACAGATGATTGAAAACACCCAAAAACTTGTGGAGAAGAAATTTACGACACTAGGGGGGTATGAACACAATGCCGAGGTATGTCATCTGGAGCTGTTTCACTATATGTTTTATAATTTATTGATAGTTGGTAGACTAAGTAGGCTGCTATTCTAGTTCACTTAAGTAGTGTTTGGTTTGATTTATTTATTTATTTATTTTTTGATGTGTTTTGGCTAAAATCCAATTACTTATATATTTTTTAGCTTGTAATCCATGTAACAAAGTGTTGTCTTTTGTAATTTTTTACTAACATGTCCATATTAGAAATAAGAAAATTCTTGTTTATGTGTTAGTTTTAATCATTTTATCAAACTTTCAATTTATAATTGCTCCTTTACCAAATGAATTGTTTATATGAAGCTTATAAGCCAAATAAAAATTGAGCCATTCCTTTCCTCTGCCGTCTGTGATATCACTAGGAGGAAGGAGGTCAAGTCTTTGTTGCACAGGACTCTTTTTGCTAGGTTGGTACGATTTGGTTGGAGAGAATGCTAGCAATTTTTAGAGATTAGTTTTTTCTTTGTTGGGATAGGTTGTCCTTTTTGGCATTTCTGTGGGCTAAGATGCATGGGCATTTCAAAGACCGTCTTCATCTATTTTGAAAAACGATTGACCAGCTATTCTTTATTGAGATTTGCTGGTTCTCCTTCCTTTTCTTTTGTGAGGATATCTAGTCCCCCTTTCTGTACTTATGTTCCTATAAAAAGAGTCGAATAAAAGTAGGGTTATATTCTTTGCTGACAGATGCTAGTTGCATATTTTATCTTTTTGTTTTTTATTTTCCTTTCCAGACAGGCAATTGAGGTTTCATTCATTGCTTCATCATCAATTCTTAATTTAAGAAATTCTTCAATCGATTTAAATATTTGAATCTTGCTTTTGGAGTATGATGTGGACCATTCTGTTCAATATGCATTTTGATGTTTCTACCTTTTTTTAAGCATGTCATACTATAATTGTGTTTATTCCTACTGTTGATTCATATGGATATACCTTTTTCTTATAATATATACATCTTTGATTTATTTGTTCGATAAGGTTTTGATAAGCTTGCTAAATATTATTGTAAAACATGGACTGGAAATGTCTTTATCAGGTCATATATGGGGACACTGATTCAGTTATGGTACAATTTGGTGTACCTAATGTAGAAGCAGCAATGAATTTGGGGAGAGAAGCTGCTGAATACATAAGTGGGACTTTCACTAAAGTACGTGTTTTCTTTTTAACGCACTTGAAAACAAAGAAGGTTTATAATGAAGCCTCAAAGCACACAAGCAAGCACACATGCACACATGCATGGAGAGAGAGAGAGAGAGAGAGAGAGAGAGAGAGAGGAACAAAGAATCAAAAGCATTTAGTTGTTTACAACTGGGGTGGGAGAGGGTGGGGAGCATTAAATGTCCTCAAACCTCTTTTTTGAGATGCAAAATGCTGTATTTTGTTTATGAATTACTAGCTTAAAACTATATTTGTGAGCCTAATGTAACGAAAAATATTTATAATTAATTAGTCAACTATTGTTGGTTGTTCTATCTACTTCTGTTAATTGGGGTATTTACATTATGAAGCCCATCAAACTAGAGTTTGAGAAGGTTTACTATCCATATCTGTTGATTAGCAAGAAAAGATATGCTGGTCTGTTTTGGACAAATCCACAAAAGTTTGACAAGATGGATACTAAAGGTAAATATTGGGTCTCCTCAGCTCTTCTCAATTTGTTTTGTTTTTTTCATTTTATCTCCCATCTTCATGATCTATCTTGTTCAGGCATTGAAACAGTTCGGAGAGATAACTGTTTACTGGTAAAGAATCTAGTAAATGAGTGCCTTCACAAAATACTAATTGACAGAGACATTCCTGGAGCAGTTCAGTATGTCAAGCATACCATTTCAGATCTTCTCATGAACCGCATGGATTTGTCCCTTCTGGTTATTACCAAGGTGAAATGAGTTTTCAATTGAATGGTTCTGTCAGTGATGTTTGCATCCTCTCCGTCCAGTAATTAAGAACATCTAAGAGATATAAAATGCTGGGTATTATTCGTAACATCATGCCATTAATACAAATGCTTTATATGTCCAAAAATTTGTCAGGGGCTGACAAAAACTGGAGATGATTATGAAGTTAAAACAGCTCACGTTGAACTTGCTGAACGTATGCGGAAGGTATGCAGTGTTCATTTTCAATGTGTACTCTAATTATTATTTATCACTTGCTTGTTACGTCTTTCACTTGATTCAGTACTCGTTTCTTGAATCTTTAGTTTACCTCAGTTTATGATATATAACACCAGTAACCAAGAAGTTTATCTTGTTTTCTATTATGATACTGAACAGTTATCTCTTGCTGTTCACGAAAGCATATCTGCATGTATGTCTATAGAATTTGTTTATTTGCATAGAACATTTTCTTTAAAGTACAAAGTGTTTTCTACACTTACAAATAGATTGCACCAAGGAGATCATTACCTTTTTTTTTCTAAAATTTACCTTTGAATTACAGAAATACTTATTCATCTTTCTCACTTGCTCTCTTGTTCTCTTTTCACCCTTGTCCATCCACCAAAACCTAGGTGTTACTATCCTGGGCTCTGGATTTGGTCACAGGGCCTTCTAATATGGAGTCCTGAAGCAAGTACGTTGCTTGCTTCCCAGTTTTCTGGCCTGACCATCCTAAGATGAGGCTCGTTTAAGAGAACTTCTGATCTTTAAGAGAAAAACTCTTTGGATTAATAGTTAATAATTTTATCCTGTGCCTATTTATAGGGAAGCTGATTGAATTAGATCCCTGTTTCAATTTCAGGAATCATAGTCTATCTTTTATTTAAATTCCTAGTATAAATCTCAATATAATTCTAGAATCATGGTCATAATATTATTTCAATTTCATAATCTAAATCTAAATACTTATAAAAATTCTTTAAAAATTCTAACTCTTATTAGTTCCTTAAAGAAATTAACTTCTTATACAAACTCAAACGCCTCTGTTTTGCTGTTTCCATGGGTCACACTCTTATATGACTTTCCAGTAAATTTATCTTAAAGGACTGGCTGTTAGCTCTCCTTTTTATGCTATTTGGCAAGCCTATGCACATAATGTTAGAAGTCATAACCATACTTTTAAATTTTCAATTAACTGTTAATTTAGGATTAGATGCTTATATTGTTATTCAGTGTCAGGGCCCCCATTAATTTTTTGTATTAATGTGAAATTTGTTTTTGTTTTGATGAAAAGAGAAATATTAGTAGAGGGAAAAGAGAAAGGTACAAAAGCAGAGGATAGAAATCCTCCAAAAGCCACGAAAAAGAAGAAAAAAGAAAAAGAGAACAACCACATTAGAAGATACAAATCCGAACCTTAGACCCTTTGCAACATAGCCAAAGAAACATCCCTAAGATACCCATGAGCAAGGTCCACAGGGAATCCAAGAAAGTTATTTTGCACCAGAAAATCCAAGAGTCCAGCATTAGCTCCAAACACAACACCCATAACCCAACAAAAAGAGCTCATTGCAAAAGCATCCTATCTTCCTTCTTTGCTTTGACTCCTACATAGGATGAAGTGAAGAAGCACTCAAGACGGGAAGAGACAAGATAATGCTGAAAGTATAAAATAGCATAGATCAAATTCTCCAAGCCATCACAATACAAGGGAAGATAACAATGCGACTTGGCCTTCCTGAAACCCATAACCCACATCCACAGAGAGAGAGAGAGAGTTGGGTTTGAGCTCGCAACATATCACTTTTGTTGAGTCTATTAAAATAGTAGCCCAAACCAAAAACTTTAAACTTACAGCACGTTTTGGCTGTGTTGTATGGAATGAACTCGAAATTTCACACTAAGTTCAACTGGAAGATGGTGAAAATTTTCAATAGTGATTTTATATGGAATTACATGTGGAATTGGAAAGATGCATCCAAAATTGCATCAAAATTCTTTGAATTTGGTATGTATTGTTCCAATTACATGCAGAATTCCATGAGGTCAACTTTTTTGTTGTCTTAGTCTAATCTATCCAAGTTAAAATAAGTGCAAATTTCTAAATAAATTCCATATTACAAACATTGCCTTAGCGTTCCAAAATACAAATAATGAAACTCTCATTCTAACTACTAGTTATTAATGTGATATTTTGTTAATTTGTTGTATATGTAGAGCTATACCTTTTGCAAGCACAAAGAAAATGAATTTTATACTATGTATAACTATTAATAAAATTCTGATAACTAACGATTCTTAAGGAGACTTTTGACTATTCGATTTGTAATTGACAGCGAGATCCTGCCACTGCTCCAAATGTTGGAGATCGGGTTCCTTATGTCATTATAAAAGCTGCAAAAGGTGCCAAGGTAATGTTTCTAGCGATTTTATTTTATTTTTTTCGTTGAAAAATGTTCATGAATTGAACTCAGTTTTTAAAGTGAGTATTTTGATGATAATCAGGCTTACGAGAGGTCAGAGGATCCAATCTACGTACTAGAAAATAACATACCAATAGATCCGCAGTACTACCTTGAAAATCAAATTAGCAAGGTTAGTTTGGGGTATGTGGTTTGTATTTGATTTGTTATCTTTTTTGGAACTTCATTGTTGGCAACATTAATGCTGCAGCCACTATTAAGAATTTTTGAGCCCATTTTGAAGAATGCGAGCAAGGAACTTCTTCATGGAAGTCACACGAGATCCATTTCCATATCAACTCCTTCTAACAGTGGTATCATGAAATTTGCTAAGAAGCAACTCAGTTGCATTGGTTGCAAAGCCCTAATAAGGTAGAGTCAGTTGCTTCTCTGTTTCCCATCATATCAATGGTACCCCATTTGGTACCTTGTTAATATATACCTTACCCTTTTTATCTCAAAAAAAAAAAAAGAAGCAGTGAAACTATTGTGGCATATGGATAAGTTCCCTTTGTAAGTTCTGAAATCATTTTCTTGTTTAGACTATCTTTTTCTTTTGAAGTTCACTTTCTTGATTATCATGATCCTTGATTTTAGTTCATCTAGTTTCCGTGCCCACTGCTTATGGCTTGCTCTTGATAATATCATATTATTTTAGAAATACAATCTTTCTGACACATGAATAACATATTGGGGGATAGTCGTTTTTAATGATATATCTAGATAAGAAGTAAAACAAAAACTTTTCTGCACTGTATTGTCCTTGACAAGAATGTCAAACTAATTTTCCATAAGAATGGGATTGATTTATTATTTTGACAATGTTGTTGAATCCATTGACAATTTTTTGTTAGCAAATGAAGTTGTGCATGAACTATTATACCATAATAGAGATGAGACCCTATGCTAGATTGATATGGAGAAGGCATACAATCATGTTAACTAGGGATTCCTTGATTATATGTTGATGAGTTTGGGGTTTGGAGGGAAGTGGCACAAGTGGATTAGTGAATGGTGGACTATCATCATTTTTTAAAGCCACAAGAGATCTTAGGTAAGGAGATCTGTTATCTCCATTGGTGTTTATCATTGTTATGGAAACGTTGAATACATCGACGTCAAGAGCTAAGGAAGAGGAATTATTTAGAGGGCTAAAAGTGGGAGCTAGAGAGCAAGTGAAGGAGATTACTCATCTTTTCTTCGTAGATGACACTGTAGTTTTCTGTTAACTAGAGGAGAATGCATTGCTTAATCTAAGATATGTTTTATAGTGCTTTCAAGCGGTTTCAGGCCTTAAGATTAGTCTTGCCAAATCTAAGTTGGTGAGATTGGGTGAAAGGGCAAGCATAGAGAGGTTAGCTTAAGTTTTGGGATGCAAGGTAGAGAAGCTTCCAATCAAGTATCTGAGTATGCCTTTGGGAGGTAAATACAAATAAATGAGGATGTGGGATCTTATTGTTGCTGAGCTCGAGCGGAGGTTGGCAGGATGGAAGAGAAATTTGTTATCTAAAGGTGAACACCTTACTATTATCAAAAGCATGTTGTTCAACTTAAGAGTGTATTATATGTCTCCTTTAACAATTTCAGTGAGTGTTGCAAGAAAATTGGAGGCAATTAAATACAGATTTTTATGAGGTAACTTGGAGGAGGAAAAGAGATATGATTTTGGTGGTGCGAGACATATTAAAAAGACCTTCGCATCAAGGGGGCTTGAGGTTGAGATTGATTGTTGAAATGAATCACACACTCCAAGATAAGTGGATTTGAGATTTTGTGGCATTGGGTTATTGTAGTAAAGTTTGGGACAATGGAGAGGAGTTAGCTTCCCAGAGGGGTGTCTAGACCGCACGGGACAGGAGTGTATATGTATAGGAATAGAAAGTTTTTAGCATTGTATCAGATGGAGGGTGTGTATTGGGAGAGAATTGGTTTTTGGATAGACCCATGACTCGAAAAGAAAATGCTGAAGGATAGATTCTCATAGATTTTTGCAATTGTAAGTTACAAAGGTATTACAGTAAATGAAGCATCTAGATAATTTGGGGGTGTGAGGAAGTGGCATGTTGAAATTCTAAGGAATCTTAATGATTGGGAAGTATATGATTATGAGTCTCTTTTGGGATCTCTATCTTATGTATCTTATAAGGACCTTTTTCTTTCTTTAAGACGTATGTGGCAATTCAAAAGATTTGGAGCAGAAAAATGTCTCCCCCATTAAGAGTTCTCATTATATATACAAATATATAAGGTAATTTTTAACCTATAAATTAGCTAAACAAAATTTTCTTATAGCTAGCATATCCTTATGTAAGAAAAAAATAAAAAATATAAATATAGAAGATAGTTATTAAAGTTGTACAAAACATAAAATTAGACATAAAATCTTCTAGTGCATAAAATTTGTTGGCTTAATTGTATAAAATCTGCAAATTAATTGTGTAGAATCTACTATCATAATTGTATAATATTTGCTGATTAATTGTCACTAAAATCTGTTGCAATAATTGTATAATATATGCTGACTAATTGAATAAAATTTGCTGGTTAATTAATTGTTAGTTAATTATTGACAATCTAGAAGACTGAGACAAAGGGCTCCACTCTTTCCCTTTTTGTTTATTATTGTTATGGAAACGTTGAATAGATTGTTGGAGAAAACAAAAGAGTTGGAGTTGTTGAGAATGGTGGTGGGAAGAGGTGACTAATAGGTGGAGGTTTCTCACATTTTCTTTGTTGATGACACCTTCACTTTGTTAATCAGAGGGGAGGATGTTGTTAAACCTAAGGTGCATTCTCTTGTACTTCCAAGCAGTATTCGGATTGAATATTAATATGAAAAAATCAGAAATGATGAGAATTGACGATAGGAGGGATGATAATAACTTAGCAAGGATTTTGGGGTGCAAAACTGTAAATCTTCTTGTCAAGTATCTTGAACTTTTATTGAGGTTCAAGTATAGAAACGTGAAGACTTGGGAACCACTGATTGAGATATTTGAGAGAAGACTAGCAGGGTTGAAGAGAGTTTCTGCCAAAGGGTGGAAGGTTAACACTCATAAAAAACACACTAAAATCTTCCTTTTTATTATTTGTCTACTTTGACAATACCAATGAAGGTAGGGAGAAAATTGGTTGTTTTCTTTGGAGTGATGAAGAGGAGAGAAGGAGATCTCATTTGGAAGTGGAAAGAGATGAAGTTGCTTTTAAAGTGAGGGGGGAGGGGATTGGAGTTTAGATCCTTTTTCGAGATGAATATTGCTCTTTGAGGAAATCGGATATGGAGGTATATGACGAGAAGAGGATAGGTTGTAGAAGAGAGTTGTTGAAATTTGTTGGGGGATTATTGATAGAGGAGGGACCACTAGAAACGTGCCAGTCCGCATGGAATGGGGTTATGGAGGAAGATAAGTATGGGAGTCAAAAATTTCAAGAATCTATCAATTGGAAGTTGGATAAAGGGAATAGAATTCTATTCTAGTTAGATGAGTGGGTTGGAAGGGGAAGTCTTAAGCTTCAATTCCCGGGGATATTTGCCATTGTACAATCAAAGAATATCTTTATTAAGGAAGCATGCAGAGTGTGGAATGGAGGCAGGGAGTGAATAGCAAACGTGAACAAGAATCTTAATGATCGAGAGATTAGAGAATATGAAACATTGTTACATTTTCTTTCCACCGTGTACTTAAATCACAATAGGGAACAATTGTATGGAAATTGAAAAAGAATGAGAAGTTTATTGTTTAGTCTTTTTATAACCATCTGGTTGGAAGAGACGTGGACGGGATGGTCCAGTTTCTTGCTAACCAAATTTGGAAAGTGAAGGCTCCAAGAATTGTTTTTTTTTTTTTTATTGGGAAGCGGGAAAAGAATCTTTTGACCACTGACAAATTGATGAGAAGGGGTAGAACAATGGTGAATAGTTGTTATCTATACAAGAAAGCTGCAAAGTCTTGAAATCATATTCTCCTTTGGTGCCCAATGGTGTACAATCCTTGGACAATGGTTTATGGTTTATTAGGGATAAACTAGGTTATAGCGAGATCGGTGAAGGACTAGATTTGGGCTTTGGAGGGGATATGTAAAAAGAAAAAAAATTTAAAGTTTATTTCTTTAACTATTTTTTGGGTGATTTGGAAGGAGAGGAATAATATGAAGGGATAAAAGGAGAGATGTCTAAAATTAGGGATAGATAGATACATTATTTTGACTTTTTGACTTTAAGTCGTGACATTTACAAGTCGGAGGATTTTGGAAATGTCATAAATATACTAATAGATTTGAAAATATGTTGTAAGTGGATGGTACCCCTTTGGTACCTTTATTTTAATATACGTCATATATTTTTATTTCAAAAAAATTTAAGAGTGAGAGTGATGATCAACTAATTTGGATTCTCAGCCTAAATGGGTCATTTTTCAGTTGGGACATTCTATAAGTATTTGGTTAAGAATGACGTTGGGGAGGATTCCAATTGTGGCAAATATGAAAAGTGAGCGGTCCCCTTAGAATCGCTTTCTTTGCTTGGGAAGTAAGGTAGGGAAGCATTTTGATAATTGATAAGTCGATAAGAAGGGGAAAAGTTTTGGTCAATGGATGTTACCTTTGTTAGAGGGCAGATGAGACTTGCGACTATATTTTACTACGATGTGCTCTTGTGTTTGAGTTATGGAGTATGACGTATGGGATTTTGGGTGGCAACTAGGCAATGACGGGTAGTGTAGGGAATGAGAAATGGGCATCAAAGGGGGTAAGTGATAAGGAAAATCATTTGGGTCCTATTTCTCTTATAATTTTTTGTGGATGATATGGAAAGAATGGAACAGAAGGGCTTTTGAAGAGGTGGAAGAGGAGTTTGATAGGGTTAGGGATAGCTGGTATCAAATTTTTGATTGTTTAGTTATCGGTAACTATTTATACTCTATCGAGGATTTTAATAACCTTATCAAGGTCCTAATTTATATGTAAGTTTCTTTTGTACATAGGTTGACACCCACTTAGAGTTTTTAATTAATGAATACAGATTATACTTTTTAATTAAAAAAATGTTGTTGAATCCAGTTCATTAATCTAGGGGATTGATTATGATGTTTGGCTTAAAATTTTGGTGATTGCATATATACGAGATATTTGAGCTTTTAATAATCTGTTATCTTGAATTGGCAAGGAAGTAGAAAGGTAATGAGTTTTCCTGCAGTTGATAGCAATGGCTCTGGGGTGGGGGAGAGAGCAATAGTAATCTGCATAAGGTTTTACTCTCAAGAGGAAGTGCTGTGTTTAAAATAGTATTAAACTGATAAATATAGGTTGAACTTTGTATGAGAGAGTTAGTTGTCCAATGGACTGAATGAATCTTGTTTTCTCTCTCCTGGATTCGCTTATCCTCTCTGTGATTTCCACCCAATTCTGATATCTGTAGTTATTTCTCTATCTCTGTTATATGTTTTATTGGCATCAGAAAATATAACAGGCAATAAAAACAATCAAGCAATGGGCTTTTTTTTTTTTTGGAAGGATAAGCAGGGAATTGAGAGAATAAATCTCTGGTGATTAATTTTTAATTAAATATTGATAGGAAACTGAATAATGCAACTCTAAGTCTCCCCATTTAGTGATTCCAGAGTCCTAAAAGGTAAACCTAAGGAAGAGGGAAATAAGATCCTAAGACACTAAAAGACCTAATGTTTAGTGGGTAGTTTCTCTAAGTTCTGCAACTGATATACTCATGTATATTTGCTAAAAATAGAATGGATTAACTTATACTTATTCCAAAAAGTAGATTTTTTTCTTAAAAGCCAAGGAGATCAAAGGCTTTTTAATGGCCGTTGCTAAATCTTCAAGATGTGTTACAAGGCAAGAAGAAAGTCCGGTTAACTCTCTAAACCAGATTTAGATATCTATGTTTCAGGAACTATAACTAGATCACAGACTAGGTAATATAGCAGTTGTTTGAGGGCAAAGTTTTGACCCCCAAGGAAGGGGATGTGGATTTTGCTTGTTTCCACTTCTGCTGATTCTTAGCAGGGTGGGGGTGAGAGTGGAGGTATGGCCCATACCCCCACTATTTCCATCCCTTTGTATGTGATGTCATGATGTGAAGGAGCTAACAAGAGTCTCCAAAAATCTAAAGATGGTTGGACCTCGAGTTTTTACTATAGTTTCAGTTCTGCCCTTTTTAGGACTTCAGTTCAGGTGTTAATTACATTTGCCAAACCAGCTGGAACTTGAGGGTCTTCTTTTCTGGTCTAGATTAAAAGGTCAGACACTTGAATTGGTCGTTTATTCCTTCTTTTTGGACATACACATTGCTGTAAAATACTCAAATCTTTAACTTCGTATAACCAGAGATTTCTGTTGGGAAGCCAAGTTTTTGCTTTTTTACAATTTTGGGTGAATATATTAGAAGGAAGCATTCTATTGATAAAATTTTACCTTGGTCTTCCATGCTTGTTGAAATTTCGTACCATTTAGCTGTTGTAAGAGGGAATGTTATATATGTTGGAGGTATAGCATGTATACTTTTGTAAGGAATCTAAATGTTTGCTGGATTTTACATCAGCAATGCAGATCAAACACTCTGCTCACATTGTAAAGGACGGGAAGCTGAACTATACTGCAAGACAGTTTCCCAGGGTATGCATCTTATCTACTTTTTCCTGGACCTAAACTTTTGATTATTTATTCAATGTGGAATTGGTTTCAGTTTCAGAGCTAGAAGAACTGTTTGGGAAGCTATGGACCCAGTGCCAAGAATGCCAAGGCTCTCTTCACCAGGATGTCCTCTGTACCAGGTTTTACTTTTTACCAGTTCAATAATTCTGTAACAAGAGTAACTTTTTCATCATGATGCACGAGAAATAAAGGGATGAGAATAGATTGGCAGTATAGCAACCAGTTGGTTGGCTAATTCAGGACATATCTCACAAGAAATAATTATGAGTAGTTACCAGCTGAAAGTTAGCTCGAATAGCAGGTAAATACTTTAGTTGAAACAACTGTCACCGGAAATGAAAATGTATATATAGGAAATACCTTAGCCTATATGAATTGTGAATGACATTGTCTCTCCGTTGTCTCAACCTTCTTCCTCCTTGGAATCCATCTGGTAGGGTCTTTTTGTATTAATTGGTATCAAAGCTGGTTGATCCAACCTTCAAATTCAAGCAAAAACTTGTGCCCAAATGGCTGTCTTCAATAAACATGAAGTCATAAGATACGGGAAAAAAATGGAAGAATCAGTTTAAGTAATTGCAGATGGAATGTAACTAAAAATAGCGAGAAGCATGAGCAAGCCATCAAGTGCCTATCTGAGAAACAAAATTTCATGTTTAAGGAACTCAAAGCCATTACTTGATCTGCTGTACTCCAATCCGACGTCAGAAATGTATGTGATTACTGTGCTTGATATAAGAGTTCAAATCACAATACCAATAGTATGAGTTTGAGTTTTTGAAGGCTAGTGGTTTGGGTCTCAAAAGTTTTTGGTTTAATTATACCTGATCCTGTAGCATTAGAAACAGTATCAGAGCGCGTGTCAGCTTGGTTATCTTGGGTTAGTGTAATTTTGGATCTTAATGGGATTAGTTGTTTGGGTACAAAAAGTTGTTCTAGTAGTTTTGCTTAGGCTCGGGGCATTACATGATCCATCCAAAACCAGATGACCTTGTGAGATTTCATTTACCAATCACCAAAAATAGCCAATAAAAAAGGCTCAATGATGTAGAGTATGAAGATTTTAAAGTGGACATATTTTTATACTAAGATATATTTGTATAATTGTAATGTTTATTTATTATAAGGTGTTTAAGGTTATTTAATTAATTAGTTTATTTTTCTATTTTTTAGAATTTCTAAATAGACTTAAGAACTCCTATTTTGATTGTATTTCGTTACCTATAAATAGTGCCCTAGCTTAGTTATTTTGGAGTATTCATATAAATATTATACAAATATTTAGTTTTTTATTTGATTATTAAGATCCCGTATCTTTAATTCTTGGTTTTTAATAAATTTTCTCTCAGTATTGTGCTTAACCTCTCTTTGTCTTATATTAATTGATATCCCTATTATTGATGATTCGACTCATGAGTGCAAGATAATAAATGAAGTAATAGAGGAGATCACCATTAACCATCCAACTAATGATAACAAGTTAATAGATAAGGTAATCAAAGTGATCACGAAAGGTTGTAATTTTTATTGCTAATTGAGTCATCTAGTGATGGATCTCTTGATTTACTTTTGAGTCATTATGTTGTTGAGGTTGAAGACAGTGATATTTTAGTTGATTTGAAGAAGAAAGAGGCCCCACTAGAAGATATTGCCTCCAAAAATTCTTCGGCTCCTAATAGTTACAGTGAAAGTTTGGAAATTCTTCTTTTATGGCTTTTATTATTTCTAATTGGTTCACTATTTCTTCGGGATTCTTGATTTCGGAAGCATTCTTGGTTTCTTAGATAATCCCTTAAGTTTTGTAAACTTCAGTTGTTAGGAAGTTGAGTTACAATTTTGAGATTCTTTCTACTTTGAGATTCCAAACTCAAGGGCGAGTTTTTACCGAATGGAGTAGAATGATACAAAACAAGAAGATCCTAAGGTTGTAATATTTCTTTTCTAGGAAATTGATGTAATTGTAATGCTTATGTATTGTTTAGGTATTTAGCTTGTTTATGAACTAATACTTATAGGCTTATTAATGGTATGAGTTTATTATTTCCTATTTACTTAAGATTCTAATTTATATTTTGATTGTATTTTGGTACCTATAAGTAGGGTATCCTAGTATAGTTATTTTGAGACTATTCATAAAATTATTATATAAATATCAACTTATTAATTTGATTATTAAAATTCTAGATCTCCAATTCTTAGTTCGTAATAAATTTTCTTTTAGTATTTGTGCCGAAGCTCTCACTATCCTACATCCCAACTTCCTTATTATAAGTCCGCCAAAAACCTTTAGGATTGGAAGGGATTGACAATATTGGCTAGTACTTTAGGATGCAGACTAGTGAATCTCCCGATCAAGTATCTCAACCTTCTGCTTAGAGCAAAATTCAAAGATGAGACACATTCTAGGACCCTATTGTCAATAGACTTGAGATGGAACTTGCTGGCTGGAAAAAGAACTTTTGTCAAAAGGAGATAGATTGGTGCTTATCCAAAGTACGTCAGTCAACCTTCCTATTTATTGTCTGTTTAGGTTAACGATCTCAATGAGTGTGGTGAAGAAATTGGAAGTTATCTAATGCAGATTTTTGGTGGGGAGACTTGAAAGATAAAAGGAACTATCACCTAGTTGGATCAAAGCCAGTTAACAGGGCACTTTTTGATGTCTAGTCCTTAATTGAATATAAAAGGGCCCTACAAAGGAAATGTTTATGGAGATTCATTAGTATGATAGTATGGTGGAGAGTGATCAAAGCTAAGTTTTGCATATTGATAGTATGGTGTCGGTCTTTGGAAGAGGATTGACAGTGGAAGAGGGGAGTTTCAGAATTATATCATTTGGAAGATTAGGTCAGATCAAAAAGTGAGATTCTGGTTAGATGAATGGCTTGGGGGGAGGGGATCCTTGTAACAAAATTTTCCCACAATTTTTCGCTTTGGTCCGTAGCAAAGAAGTCACAGTTACAGATTCTTTCTCCAATCCCTTGGGTTGCGGAGTTTGGGTGGTGGACTTGAAAAAGAACCTCAATGATTGGGAGATAAACAAGTATGTGACTTCCAATTATTATCAGGACATGTAGGTCCTTCAGAAGCCTTGAATGGGCCTAGTTGAAAGATTAGTGCTGGAAGAGGCTACTCAGTGAAGTCTTATTATTCCTTCTTGACAGGGAATGACAGGAATGCCAAAGATTTCTCATAGAATTTAATTTGGATGATTAAGGCATCCCCCAAAGTGGCATTTTTTGCTTGGAAGCCGGCTAGGGGCTGCATTTTAACGCTACACAACCTCATTAAAAAAGAAAAGAGTATTGTGAGTATGTGCTCTATGTGCAAAAGGGCATCACAGACAATTAATTATCTTCTACTATGGTGCCTTGTATCTTATAAATTATGTTGTTTGACGTACAACTTACACTTTATTGGGGGTAAGTTGGGTTCTAGCTAGATCAGTCAAAGTGGAGTTATGGGCTTGGAGAGGTATCGCGGAGATAAGCACTATAATAAGCAAATTGGTCTTATCCCCTTAGCTACTTTTTCTTTGAAATACTTATCCCCTTAGCTACTTATTGGGTTATATGGAAAGAGTAACAGGAGCTTTCCAGCGCACAAACCTTTTGATAGTATAAAGTTAGTTGGTTCTAGACCATGGGTTTTTTTTTTATTAAAGGTCATCCTCTATATTCTTGTAATGACTTCCGCAACTGGATTAATATTTTAACTAACATGTAAATAGTTTTGTATATGATTTGTTTTCCCTTAATGTTCTAAATATATTATACTTTCTATCTTTTTAAAAAATAATTCCACCCAATCCTAGTACCAAAACCTTGATAAGACAAATTATTTCTATAAAATTTATGGGAAGACTTGAAAGGTTTATCTATGTGCATGGTTCAAGCTCAATGAATTATCATAAGATCCTAAAGTAAGTCCAGCTTCTAGTCATTTAAAGGAACTGCATTATAGTGCATTAAATGTGTATGGTCTAGCCTGAAAAGATAAACCCAGATGGGAAAACTACACCAGTGATGGATGCCAAGTTCATTTTAGCATTTGGTGTGTCCTTTATTTTAAGAACCTTTTGTTAGTTTTCTCTATAGAACATCAAATTTAGGAAAGTTGGTTTGGGTGAAACGAGCGGGAAGTTTACTATTGGTCTCAAGTGGTGGTAGGATTATGGCAGTGTGTTTTGTGCCTTTTCTTTTGGATTATGGGGCGAATCTTGAATTGTCATTGGCTTGCGATCTTTGAATATAAGTCTTGCTTTTATGGAAGTTTTATGAAGGCTTGCCTGGTTTCTTGTGGTTCTGTGATCATTGCTTTCACCATCACTTTCCAGGATTCTTCCATATTTTTCATGTACATCAGCTGTGCCTTTAAAGCCTATGGTTTTCAGCCTTCCTTGCAATTTTTGGAAGGACTTGCTTAAGCTCCAAGCCACAGAAGAGCAATGTTTTACAACGAACTAAAACTAAGCAAACAAACAAATTGAGTGATTGGGTTGCATGGAGATGTACCTAAGGTGCGTGATTTATGAGGACCAATAGACATTTCTTTAGCAGCTCCATACAATATAGATTATAATTTGGCAACAATGCCTTTGAAACTTGTATGGCTACACAATTGTCTTACACCTTCAATACTTTGCTGGAGACGCTGTAATTGTTCAGGCCCAAACATCACTAGCTTTACAGTCTTTCGAGTCTAAATTATTAATATTCAAAAGTTTAAATTCAAGTTGTTGATAGTGAGTGGTTTGAACTCGTAAAGGTCAGTTGTATATCGAAAGTAATGTAGACAAGGGACATGACATTGTAAATTAATCACACTTATTGTTCAATAATACAGATTATGCCATTTCTCTTGCCTCGCACATTTTCTTATTCCTTAGACTACTAAGTCACCTATGAAATACCTTGTTATGTTGGTTCATAGATAAACTGGTGGGAACCTTCAGAATCACTACACATACTTGTTGTAAAGAATTTTAACAGTGTAGGTGATGATACCTGCAACACTTGAGACACCCTAACAATAATGTGATGATGGTGAGTGTAGCTAGGTGTTATGCTCTAGAGGGGTTTTAAAACCTAATAATCAACAACTATTGATGAATGTTTTGTTTAAAAGGATGCAAAACGAATAGCAATAGCAACCCAAATAACAGAAATCATAAAGGTTATGATCCTCGTGGGTAAAGAGAACCAGGTTCCCAGGCTGATTACTGTCTGCTGGTATGATCTTGAGCTTTTTATCCTCCTTGATTGATTGTCTTTCATGAGACATCAAAAATTTGAGTTGGGAATATTTAATATCTTAATGTGATTTTGGATAAAGGTGTGATTAACGATCACCTAGTAAGGAGTAATGTCACTCTCTTCAAAATACTTGAAGAAAGAAGTTTAGTGGTTGGTAACTATGGACAGAAATGAGCAGGGGACAATAAGCTAAGAGTGGTGCGTAAAAGTGTGGAATGGAGGAAATTAGAAATCTTAGTCAATCTTATAAAGTAATCAAAAGTGACAAGAGGGTTAAGGATGACATTGCTGTTATAGGACTAGAAAAATGATACCAACGGTAATATCTTGGAATGTTTTAAGTGTCAATCATATTGCTAAAGGGTTGCTATTAAGGGATTGCTAATTGATTAGGGGAAGATTTGTTTTGCTTGCAAGAGATAAAAGTGGAAGATATGTCAAATATGTCCGTAAAAGGTTTATGGGGCATGAGAGACATTAAGTAGTATCAGTTACCAGTTTTAATTGCAGTAGAGGTGTTCTGATTATGGGAGGGAGAACGTGTTGTAGTTCATCCAGGGTATAAGAGGAACAATGTCAAGTTAAGGGACTCAATCTGTCCTGGATTTTGTTTTCCTGTCGATGAGAAGGCTCACAGTGGGATCTATATGCGCGGACTTGATTGGTTTAAGAAAATGCTAAATTGTCAGGTTGTTGGGGAAATTTAAATTTGATCCTCTACTCCTTTGAATGATTAAGGTACTGTGTTATGACGACTTGAATGGTTTAAGGAAAATGTGAAATTGTACTTAGATTGTTGGGGAGCTTTCAATATGACCCTCTACTTCTTTGATTGATAAAATGACTGAGCTGCACATTCTTGAAGCCATGAGCTTTGGAAGACTATCAACAGTTTAAATTGTGTGGATCTTCTGTTGGTTGGTGGCTGGTGGAGATGGTCCAATTTTGGATAGCAACTTGCCTTCTCTTGGTTAGATAAATTCTTCATCTCACACTTGGATGGTAGAGCTTGCTTCTAGAGTAAACTAATACATACTTCCTTGAATTACTTTAGAGCAATCTCCAATTTGCTTGGATTGTAATAGAGTTAGGTGGTGTTTTAATCCTTCAGGTTTGTAAGCAGGTTGCTGAAGGTGGAAGGATTCGATAATTTTGGGTTTTAGGATTTTTTTACTATATGCAGAACTCTTATAATAGGAGGATGTTAAGTTGATTGTGGGCAAGAGTGAATTCGGGAACAACCGAGACTTAAGACATGGCCAAGAGAAGTTTTATCAAGAGATGTATAATGGGCTCCAAGAGTGGAGATTGACTATAGGGTTTAAACTTTAGGTTTTTGGGTTTTAAGATATGGTGTTTATGATGGAATTGATCTTTCTTGTTGAGATAAGGAAGCTTTATAGGTTCTGTTTATTGAGTTGGAAGTTTCCATGGCCCTCTCTCTTGCAATAGCATCAAAGCATTGGACTCTAGTGGGTTTTCTATGGTTTCTGTCCAACACAACTAGGGTGTTAAGAGTATTATTTTGTCTTTCATCAAGTATTCTATGAGAACATATGGCTTTTAGAATGTTTAAATGTATCTTTTTTGGCATAGATCTCAAAGGTTGAAGGGATAGTGAACCTCAAAGACTTCAGAATAATTTACCCGGTTGGAAGCATCTACAAATTGATTGCTAAAAGTGTTTGTTGAAAGAGTGAGTTAAGGTATGAGTTCAATGGTTGGTGAGGCGAAGACCCCTTTATGGGAGGCTGACATATTCTACATGCCTTATATGGAGATGGATTGCCAAAGAATGGGTTGCTATTATGAGTCTCACTAGATTTGAGGTCGGCAATGATGGCAGTGAGTTTCTGGTTCAATTGCTGATGTATGGATGGACCCCCCAAGGGATGCTTTCCCTGTCATTTATTTGTTATCAGGTTCAAAGGGGCAAAAGTCAGAGGTTGTTTAATGATGTAATTTGTAGAAGCTAGCAGAATGTCTATCTCTGACAGAAAAGAAATCGGTTATGCGACATCTTTCAACCTTTCATTCGGATCACATTCAACCCTCTCAAAGATGACAGATAAGTTTGGAAAATCTCTTAAGGATGTAAGATTACCAACAACTTGCTGGCCTCATACTAGGCTATTCCTCTCGAAATAATTTGTAAATCCAACACTTACTCTTCCATTGCTTTCTTTGCTTGAGAGCAGCTTGAGATAGGATCTTCACCATGGACAACCCGATGACTGATGGTTATTGTTTTTTTCCCCTTAGGAGAGTGGAAATCCCTATGCTATCGCCTTTGTTATATTAAAGTTCTATGGCTTTGACATGTGACGCTTGCTCTCCTAAATATCAGCTGGTCACGGGTGGATTGAGGACAAATTATGGGCTTGGAATGGGTGCTGCTAAGGAGCTAAGTGTGAGAGGAAGAATATTTTTCTTATTCTTCTTTATCTTTTATGGCAAGGGAATTTGGTATTGCATGTAATTTTTGTTTGGTTTGGGATGTTAGTTTTTTATGCTTGTTTGTGTATGCTCTTTGTTTTATGCCCCTTCTTTCTTCTGCTGTGCTAACAATGCTTGTTTTGTATGCAGTCGAGATTGCCCAATATTTTATCGAAGAAAGAAGGCACAAAAAGACATGGCGGAAACCAAGCGGCAATTAGACCGATGGAACTTGTAAGACTATCCCAAGGTTGGTTCTACGTTTTCCTTCATTGATCACCTCTGTTTAATTTGAAAAAAAGGAAAACCGTGCAATGCTTGTTGAATAATTTTTTAGAATTGTTGGATGATCATCGTATACGTTTTCTTTTGAGAGCTTGAAGGAAGAGTAAATTTAATTGTCTTCTTGTTGGTATTAGACTATGAATTTAAAATGTACGTCTGAGCTGCCTGCTAGGTTACCTGCTATCGTTACTGTTTTACGGCGTTTTACATGACATTTTTGAGTCTTTGTAATTTCACTCATGCAGGTTTTGGAGTTTTGAGCTGAGGATACGTGGCAATGAGTGCCCTTACCACATGCTTTTAGTTGGAGTCCAGCTTAACTTGATTTCTTATTCAGTGCCTTATGATTTTATTGGAGGGTTGGTGGCATTAGCTTTAGCTTGTTGAATATGATGTACAGTAGCTGCGAAAATTGTGCTTATGTTATGTAAATAATCGCATATCATGTCTTAGTCGCATGATTAATGCACAAATTGAGCAATTTGAGGTTTTCGATCCATAATTAGAACTTTCTTGGGTGCATTTTAATATGTATCATGAACAAATATCTAGTCTTGACGGTAAATTCAACTCAGTTGATGGACTCAGGTACACTTGAATTCCCCTCTTTATGATTGATTTTTTCTTCATACAATTATTAAGCATTGTAAAATAAATTTTTATTTCACTAGTTGTATCTGTTAATTTATTTTGATATTTAATTCTTTTTTACATTTGGTACAAAATTTTTTTCAATACATGTTATTTATTCTACAGTAGCTAACTTATTTTTTTATTTTTTAATTAATATTATTCTTAATTGAGAATAAAAAAAAAAATGTTTGCTCTTGTAAAAAGATTCAAGAAAAATTTGGGTTATAAAATAATTCTGTAAGTTCAAAGATTAAAAAGTTATGACTAAATTGACAATCTACAATTTACAGACTAAATAAATTATTAGATTTGCAACAAAAATCAGTTCTATGCTTTTATTAATTAAAAAAATAATAATAATAAAAGCACGTGATGAATATACAAGTTGAGCAATTTGAAGTGCAATCCACAAACTAGACCTCTACTAGGCACGTGCTAAAATGTATCATGATCAATACTAATCAAAAGACGAAATCAAGTCAGTTGTCGGACCAGTTACCAGCCAACTAGTCCTGGAAATTTGTAGGCATTATCAAAGTCCCGATTCGGGTCACCAATAACAAAGATACCAAATAGCTCCGAGGAATGGGTAAAAGAAATCATAAATTATCGATTTTTTGTTCCAACTTGGATTTTGATAGCAAATAAAAACCTAATAAAAAATATGAATAAAGAAATCATAAGTTAATCACAGAATTTTCAGCTTTCATTTTCAACAAGCAAACATAAAAGTATCTCCTTCCACTAGTTATTACACGGGAAAGGGCTGTAACTCAACTTTCAGCATTGCATATTACAATTGACGCCCACATATATTACTTCTTTCTGCTAAGGAGCTTGTATCTAAGCCTCTTATGACTTGCAAAAGCAGGTTCAACAGCATTGAATATTGGGACACAAATTGTTGAATCAGGTATATAATCTCAAGCGTGTTGTTATTGGCTGCCGGCACAATGGACAGGATGAAATGGTTGCACCACAATCCTTGCAGGTCTTCAGCATGAATGCAGAAGTGTTAACATGATGAGCAAATAAGGGGTGCAATGTGGATCAAAATAATTTACATGAATGCAGGAAACATTTAATTCTCTATTGAAGATTATTTTTTTTTCTTAAATATGGCATTCCCTCTCAATCCCTTGAAACCAAACAAAAGGGGCTTCTATTGGCTCCTCTCAGTTGTGCTAGAAGTAATCCACAACTTAATGGAATATTCTATCAATTAGTTGGTGGTTGAGTATGGTCAACCCTTAGAAGACCCTGAGTTCGACAACCAAAAGACTTAACACCAAGTCTTCCTTTAAAAAGGATTCTTTTTTGAGAGTTATTGGAACCCTAACACTACATTGGGATTGTATTGACAGATTTGATCTACTAATACTTAATGCTTCAAACTGAATCTTTTATAGCAGAGGTGTACTTCAATGATAATACCCATAGATGGTAGCCATGCAGGTAACCCTGCATCTCTTTTTCATTCAACAAATTATTTAATGAATTGATCCTAATAACAATTTTTTGTACCAAATATTCAACAAGGGTGAACTCTAATGTCTAATTAGTTGGTTTTAATGGATCAGGCAATCAACAAGGATCATTATATCTTGTAGCCTCCCCTCCCACGGGAAAATAAATAAAATAAAATAAAACGAAATCACAACAAACTTTTAGCAAGGAAGCATTTGTGCAATTGAGTAAAAGAAAGTGAAAACAATAATAGATTTAGAGTTACGGAACTGAAAAACGTGACAACAAAAAATGAAGAATAATTCTTCGACATGAATGGTCGCAAATGCAGCAAGAGTTTGAACTCAAAGGTTAATACTAAAATTCCTAATCACACTACAAGGGCAACATTATTGAAATTTACTCACTGTGTGACCGCATCCAAAAGCCATGTCCTTTGGATTTGTCAAGCAAATGGGACAGACCTTCATCAAGATCAAAACATTCCAGAAGAAATTTCCATTTAAGCAGAAGATTCAAAAAAATTTAAAAATAGTAAGAACTATATGAAATACAAGAAATCAAAATACCGGTTCAGCTGGCGCTGTTGGTTCAACAGTCTCGAAGTTCCTCACATTTGGGATTGATTTAACTGCTTCATCATACTCGATTACTTCACGTGGAGGTGGAAGCGGCCTAGCTCGAGGACCACTTACTAGTTGTCTACTGCATAAAGTGCAAGGCCAATTTATTGTAGACAATATTCAAGAACCATGAAAGACTTCTATGAAAAGTTGCTTATCCTGGGCCTTACTCAGTCGACTGAAGGCTGAGGGTAGCTTTGTACTGAAATGGAATTTCCATTAGAGCAGCAAGCGCAAATGCTGCTTCTTTCTTTGATGTTTCTCTGTTCTCAGACATGATCTTTGTGAAATTTACAAACTGGAGGAGGCAACAAATAGCACAAGGATCTTAGATTAATCACATAAAAAACACACTCAAAAGTTACTGGAGAGCAATCTACATCACCATTATATATAGTAGTATATGTATCTCACTTTTTTGCACCACTAGGCTTGTATACTTGGATAAAGTCTGTACTATAATTAAGAGGGTAGACCTCAAATTGATCATATATACCTGGAAGTTGTCAAATGCACGCTGAGGAATGTTGTCGTCAAATTGTTTCATTGAATCCCATGGTCCATCCCCCACCCCAACCAAGATTATTGAGAGAGGATACCGGCTGTTTTACAAATGCAGTCAATCAGAATAGCAAGAACGATATGATCATGATTCATTATTACATACAGCATTTCTTTACCTAGCAGCAACTATTGAGTTTACAGTAGATTGTTCTTGTGGACTCAGCCTTCCTGCAGGAGTATCAGGATTTCGGGTAACCTGCATTAACATGTTTCTCAACCATGAAAAAGTAAAGGGGGAAAGGAGAAAAAGTGAAAGCCATGACAAAGTGAGATTAGATAAAGAATGCTTTATGAACCTGTCCATCTGCAACAATGACAAGCACATGATATTGCATGTTACTTCTCTCCACTATGTCAAGTGCAGCATCAATAATTGGGGAAAACGAGGTTGGACCTATAAAAAAAGGTAAAAGATCATCATATTAATACCTCCAAGGAAAAATGCAGCACTAGAATAAATACCCCATTGACTTCTACTAAATTGTTAGGAAGCATTATATTCACTATAGAATGTACATGTGCATTTATTGAAAATACTCCAAAACCATAGCATCTGAATCTTGTGAAGATAAGTGAAATAAGGATATTTGGAAAAATCAAAGTTTTCTATGGTCCCATATCAGGTTTGCTAAACAAATTTAAGTAATAAAAAGGAAGAAAAAAATGAGTCAAATACCTGACAACTTTAAGCATCGGACAATCTGTCGATATCTTGTTAGTGCTTCTTCAAAACCATGACAAGGCCGGTGATCGGGATAAAAACTGAACACAGATTGGTCATGTGTTGATGCTACAGAAGAGGATGTAATTAGAAAACTGATCTAACAGAAGGATCATTCACAAATAAAGAAATACTAACCATCACCAAATCCAAAACAAGGTATCAAATTATCCTCATCGAAGG
Organism: Carica papaya; assembly: GCF_054855325.1. Classification (NCBI taxonomy): domain Eukaryota; kingdom Viridiplantae; phylum Streptophyta; class Magnoliopsida; order Brassicales; family Caricaceae; genus Carica; species Carica papaya. Next base: position 4,989,801 of record NC_142314.1, read on the forward strand.
GGGTTAAGGTACGGCCAATTATAGAGATTGCTTGTTCGTATGGATTTGGTGTATCACTAACAGCATGAAGGCTTCTCCTGTTGAATGAGTACCTGCCTGTTGTAATTAATGAAACTTTACCAATTTCTTCTCTCCCCTTATAATCTATAGGGTTAAAAACTTAACACATTGTATGCTTCAAGGATCACCTGTCCACTCGTTGCTTTTTGTGAAGTCAATTCCAAGTATTAAATTTGATGATTCAAGGCCTGCATCTCTTAGCGCAGAAATAACCTAAAGGAAAGTGCAGAATACTTTTCATGAGCAAGTGCTTTCTACTAACCAGAGATAATAATGAGGTAAGAAACAGAAGAAAGAAGACACCACTTGATATTGCATCTTTGATATCTTTTCACAATCTGTAAATTGCAAGAGCATTTTCTTTCTTTATTGAAGATAATGATACCAATAAGGTAATGGTTGAAGCTATTGATTTTGATGGAAGAAGAGATCTCAATTTCCTCAACGACTGGTTTAACTCAAAAGAAAAATACTTTAATTGGCATGACATCTCATATGCATAAAGGTTAGATTTGTCAAAATGAAGTTAGTTGAACTAGCAAAAATATTTACTACTAAAACAAGGGATGAGATAAAAGCCACTCGCAGAAAATATTTACTTTCCAATAACTTTGACAAATTAATTAAAAAATATTTAATTCAGGACACCATGTTTGTAACTCAATACATGCAAAAATCTAAAAGTCGGCTGAAAGAAGAAGATAGCCAAGCAACATCTCTATTCAAGGTAAGACTACAGTTAAAATTAAAAGAAAATTAATTTGACAACCTCCTGGAACCATAGCCTAAACGTAACAAGTTTGACAACCTCCAGGAACCATAGCCTAACAAGCTGCTTTTAACGTGGAAGAATATTTGAAGTACCCAATTCTTAGAAATATTGATTTTCCAATTCTCGAACCCACTTCCAAAGATACCTTTGAATTAAACAGTTATGGTTAAGACTTCTTATATGTGATGTTGAAGAAACCTCGTGTGATTTCTAAGCTTTCATCTCCAGGTCCCTAAGTAGACAAATCATCCTAAGTGGTTGTTTGGGCCTGGAATCCATTATCTCATTAGCTTGGTGAAGTTTTTCAGGCTGAATGGAACTTGGGCACCCCAATCTTCAATTTCTCAATCCACATAGGCCACGTTTTTTTACTTTGGGCTGGCTCTACCAATGTTAGACTTTATGCTCCCTGGAAATCTGTTATCTTCTTAGCCTGCTGAATTTTTTTAGGCTAAACTGAACTTGGGTACTCCAATCTTTAATTTCTCAATCCACATAGGCCCCATTCTTTGACTTTTGCTACCCAATCTTAGACTTTATGTGGAAGCCACATAACCTTCCTAATTCCTTAGAGGTAAACTGCAATCATGAAAAGAATAATTCTCAAATAATCGCCTCAGTAAGAAAGATTTTCTTTCTAAACTCATACTGCATTTTTAGGTACATTACCAACACTTCCAAAAATTCAAAAGACTGTCCAAAAGAGGAAAAGTCCTCTCTGAACTGTTGATTTTCAATGGCCCTGACCCACCTTCCGCCACCCCTTTTTTTGTCTTCCCAGCATTAGTAGCTTTTCTTTGCTATTAGCACCTTCTTACTCCAACTAGAAACCTTGTCTAATGCCCTTCTACAACTTCTCCATAGGATACCTAATCTACCTTCAAGAAATAAAGTATTCTCCTCTTACTTCTAGCATACTCCAACAAAGATAAATAGAACCATCGTGCTCTATTAACACAGGTTGAAAACCTCTAACTTGATATGCGTGTAAGAAAGAATCATTGCATAACCATAGCCAACCATTCTTGTGAAATGAAATTTGATAAGTGTTACGCTTCGAGAGAATTCCAATACAACACTGACCTGAGGTTGCTGTCCACTCTAAAATATTAAAAGACTTGGCCCCAATTGAAAAATCAATTACCTCTCTGGAATCAAAAGAGGTAGTGAAAATAAGCCAAGAGAAAAGACAAACAAAAAACTAGCTAAACAAGCAGCAGAAACTATCTAAATCCAATCATATTGCGAAGATTTTCAAAACAAATTTGGATTTCCATCCTCAACAAACAGTCTTGTGATAATCAGTTTCTCTACTAGAGATAGGATCAATTGAGCGAACTTGTAGGCCCTTGGACCAATTAGATATGAAAGAAGCATTTTTGAATCATGACTTGGAGGAAGCTACTTACATAGGGCAACCTCTTACTGCCAGAGTATTCTATTCAAGGTGTGTCCAAGTTGATTTGCTGTCAAAAAGTTCTATCAAAGTTGAACTAGTTTCCTAGTGGTTGATTTATGAAGTCTAGTAAAACTCATATGGAGTTTGGTTTGCATTGAAGTGGGGATGACAGAATACTTCAATCGCCACTCCAAAGTGGGGAACAGTTACTAAATGAGTATATTGGTGATACCATCATTAGGATAGGTAATGATAACTAGGGGATTCAAGAGTTAGAAGGTTTTCCTTCAAACAATATTTTAACTAAATATTTTTTTTTGAAAGAAAAAATTTTAACTAAATATGTTGGTCCTTATGGTACTTCTAGAGTATTGCAAAAGTGCTACGCTGGAAATTTTGTTTTCTCATAGATATAGTCCTAGATGTTCTGAATGACATTCTGATATTGAAACTGAACCAATTGATACCCCTGTTATCCTAATATCAAACTACCTATAGATGAGGGTGAGCAATTGAAAGATCCCAGTGAATATACGGGGCAGCTGAAAAATTGGATTACCTCACTGTGACTCATCTAAAATTTCATTTGCTACCAGTGTCATGAGTCAAGTTTTGGACTCCCTTTGAAATTTGAACTAATAATTAGAAGGCAGTTGTTTGCATCTTGTACTATCTCAAAGGTGCATCAAGTCATGTATTAATATATGCGTTAAGTCCATTTCTTAGTATATGTGTTAAGTCCATTTCTAGCAAGTTCAGTGCATATAATATCTATTATCTTGCACGAGGAAGGGTATTAGAGTATAATATAATGTTTTCTTAAAAAGTCTTTTTTTAATTAGAAATTTTTGTCAGAAGATAAATAATAAACTAAATAGTTTTTTATCAGCTTAGATTTTTAGATAATGATTTCATTTCATAAGCAAAGAACCACTATCTAGTAGAAAAGGACACAAGCTGGAGGATGAAGATAAGAGTTCAAAATCTAGTGTTTCTTGAAGTTGGAGCAGATAAGAGCTTAGGTGCCAACAAGAAGCTGCAAACAGAAAGTATGCAAGGGGTGTTCTAGAACCAGTAGTACAACCAGATTTTTATTGGTGATAAACATGTTATATAGAATGGCAAGTAGCAACTATTACTGGAAATTTTTTTCTCTATGTCAAGAAAGTTCTTCAAATAGACTAAGTTCTATTCTTAACAATTGGATGTAAGTCAAAACTACATCAGCAATAAAATCAGTATTCAAGAAATCAAAACCATTCATCCCTAGATTAGTACAGCAATCTTTTCACTTTTAATTGGGAAAACTTATGGTGGAAACATATTCCCTGTTGGAATATTACGTCTATTGAATGAACCGCAGCCAGCTAAGATGCTCGTCATATCAAGGTTCTCAACATAAACCTTTTAAATTAACAAACTTTTGCACATTAGGGAAGCAAGGGCCATCAAGTGTTAATGACGCACATGTAGTACAAGCTAAAACAGTATATCAAAACAAATATAATGGTAAAACCTGATCTAAGGAGTCGAAGTTATCTGCGATTGATGTGGATGGCTGCTTAGGTCGATAGACATCGTCTGCAGAATTCCCTACATAAGATTGGGATGGCTGGTTAGGTTGATAGCCATAGCCACGGTCCATAGAACTGCCTGAATAAGAATAAGGTTGATGCATAAAATCATCATGAAGATCATCATGTGTTGATTCACTATTCCCCATAACCAAGAGCTTTGTACCTATATTGGCAAAAATTTTGTACCATTATGAAGTTTAGTATCTGACTAATTTGGAATCATAAGGATAGTTCAAGAAAATACCTAACAACAACGGAATTTCTAGAGTAGATAAATCATCAATTTGATACAAACAATCTATTCCATTTAATTTAGCACATTTATCTGCAAAAGGGTATGTCCTGAACTTCGTGGCATGTTCTTTTCATTTTTCACCGGACTGCTTTGATAGTTTACGCAATTTTTTCCCAAGAATGTTCAGAGCCAGAACCTCAACCAGATTCCTAGATGATAAACAGAAATGCCTAAAATACTCAAGGCAGTAAGGTATTTCTTCACACCTGATCAGAGAAGCTAAAATAGCGTTACGAGGAAATAGTTCTCTGTCCTATGCAATTCTTCAAGTAAAATGATCAAAGGCTTAATTCTTTGTGTACGTTTTTCATACTTTATTGGCACTAAATACATCATGGAATTCAATTCTAAACAGGTCAAATAAACTCTAGTTCCTTTTCGCTGCAGCTGTCTCTTAATCCATCTAATCACCACCGCAACTAGAAAAACAAAGAAGCAACCAAATTATAGAAATAAGAGAAATAACAGAAAGAAAGAAATTTGGAATAATGGAGTTGCAGAGATAAAATACAGTTCCAGGGGAAGGAGATACCCTGATAAACAGAGCAAAATAGGCATAAGAGTTGTGAAAATTTCACAAGTAAATACTCATAATAACAAAAATTAAAGACAGAAATGGAGGAAGAAAGAGAGAGAGAGAGAGAGAAGAAAAACACTCGCCTGTAACTGAGCCGAGAACAGGGAAAAGATTCAAAGGGATTCTGCACTATCTACGGCTTTTGTTCTTCTCAAAAGAAAGTTTACATGCTTTCTCTCATGGTTTTGCAGAAAGAAAAAAGAAAAGAAAAAAAAAATGAAGAGGTTGCTTATGAGTGTAAGTATTATTTCATTATTATTATTGGAGAGAATCCAGAACCACATGGCTGTCGTCGTTTTTTGACACAGTCCAATTACATGCAGCAAGAGTTAAATTGTAATAATTATCCACAACATCAATCTCTAATAATTAATTACTCATTAATCATAATGATTTAATAAAATTATATAATGATTAGCTACTATTTCATAGTTGTTGATTTTTTTTTTAGTGTATTTGAATTTTCACGAATTTATTTACGTTTTTTTAACTCAAATCTCAAAGAGAATATAAATTTTATTATTTTATAAATATATTATAATTTGACAGTATTTAATTTATTAATATATTAATAGTACTATAATAATTAAATTAAATTTAAATATTAATTAATTTATAATATTTATAAATAAAAAAATATTTTATAATAATTAAATTTTTTAATAAAATAATTATGTGCTTATTTAGGTTAGTAGTAATATTATTAAATTATTACATCGGATCAAAATTAAAATATTGAGGCCAATGATAGAGCAATAGTACCAGCATATTCATGGGTTTATTTGGGTTAGAAGGTTAATGACGTGAAAGACAAGATACATTTCTTCAACGTAACAATTATTATTTTTAGACGGACGAAAAAAATAAGATTTAAAATTAAGTCATAATTTTTTAAAAACAATTTCCTTTTAAATTACGATAAATGGTGTGTTTATGTGTATTTTAATTGTTTATTTTTTTTTTGTTCTAAATTTTTTTATATTGAAAATAATTTTTTGTTATTAGATAGGTTATTTAAATTAAAATTCACAATTTCATTTTAAATAAATTAGATCAAACTTAATTTATGTATCCAAAAAAAAATTATAAAATTAATATTTACTTATGAGTAGACTGATTTTTTAAAATTAATTTTTAAATTTTAATTATTAATAAATTATTTATTTTTAAACAATCGTTCTTCACCTACTTAATAAAATTTTCAAATCCAAGTAACGAAACTGGATTTGTATAACTACAGGGCTACTTTTACAACAAATCTATGACGTGGTTTCTATTATTTTTTTTAGGCGTCAAATTTGGCCACGAGACAAATTTCAACAACGGATAAATGTGTCATGTAATTATTTATTCTACATTACTTAAAAAAAATTCATATATTTAAACTCTAGGCTTAATTTCTTAATATATGGTCTTAATAAATTATAAAATTGAAGAAATTTTAATATATGAGCATAGAAAAATAAATATCTCAACAAAACCAAATATTTTTTGTTTTTCTTTTTTGAAAATAATGCAATGTAACGTATTCCCAAAACGAGAAATTATTTGCTAAGTCAGGACACGCAATGTCATTGATAGGCTCAATAAATAAGAATATGACATGTCACATAACAGACATATCATCATCCATATGGCATTAAAACCACTGCTTTAAGAATACACTTGTATTCATGCCGTTGATTGCTGTAAATTTTTTCTCTTTTTTTGTGGGAGAAAATAAGAATGTAATACTCGATCTCGAAATTTGATCCGAAATTAATTTTAACATAAAAAAAATGTATGAAAATTTATTTTTAAAATTAATAAATTTTAATTTAATGTATAATTATAGAAAAAATAGGTTGAGGATGAAATTGAAAATAATTTTGATAAAAAAAAGATGAAAATTTGGGTTCGGATTGTGTTTTTAAAAGAAAAATCAGAAACTGGGGGTCAGAACACAATTAAAAAAAAATGTACTTGTATGACCACTCAGTCAGCAGTCTCGACGAACCGGAGCGCGCCACGTGATAAGGTACGCTGACTCAGTGCCACGCGAGAGGCCACATTGGTGATCCGTGTGCTCCGCGATTGGACTACCCGGAAGCATTTCCACCCGCGTGGACGGTCCAGATCCGTTCTCTCCTCAGCTGCGATTGGACGGTTGCGATTAAATGCAATGAACGATCCAGATTTGTTCCCTCCTTAAACGTGATCAGATGGTCGAGATCAAATAGCAATGAATAGTTCAGATTCATTTTTTCTTTAAACGTGATCGGATGGTCGAGATCAAACGCGATGAACAGTCCAGATTAATGCGAGACGGGTTTAAATATTTCGCATCACACTAAACCCAAACCCTAGCTGTAATGTCCTAATTAATTTTAATTGTAATTAAAATTAATAAATAAATATAATTTTCTAATTTTTTAATTTTTATTGAAGGTAAAAATAAAGAAAATTAAATGGAGGATGAAATTGAAAATAATTTTGAAAAAAAAAAAGGTAAAAATTTGGGTTCTAGGGGTATTTTTGAAAGAAAAATCGAAAACTGGGGGTCAAAATATAATTTAAGAAAACTACACCACGTACGACGCCCAGTCAGCAGCCCCGACAAATCGGAGCATGTTGCAATTTAATCTATGAAGAAAAATTCAAGGAATCTGGGGACCGTCAGTAAGTACAGTCAAAAGTTAGCATTTTGGACATCAGTTTGTGTAAGAATTACTCACCTTATTCTCTATTATGGAATTGAAGTTCAATTCTAAATAATATGGTATTTAATATTCATAATTAATTACAGTTACTAATAGAGTTGGAACTTGTTATTTATTATTGTTTGCTATGTTTAATCGATTGCTGAATTTTACGGCTTTCGAATGCATGATAATACACTGGAATTGGTATGATGATGTGATTGTATTCCTTTGATGCATGTATTTCTTGTTTTATGTGATTACAATTGAATTGAGAAACTGGAAACTAAAGATAAATGAAAAATTATTTGATTAAGTAGATCGATGAACGATAACCTTACTGGATATCTTGGGAGATGGTGGACGGACTGTAGTAACTGGATGTAAAAAAAAATAAATTTTTTTTACATGTATGTATATGTGTATATAGTGATAGCTATAGACTGAAACGGTGTCATTTGGAGAAGAGGAGGAGGAAACGGTGTCGTTTGGTGAAGAGATGGAGCAAACGGCGTCGTTTAGAGAAGAGGAGGAGGAAACAACGTCATTTGGAGAAGAGGGAGTGGACGGTTGGGATGAGGTGAGATGGACGGGCAGGATGAGAAGCAGGTGCAGTATAAATAGGAGAAGGGAAGGAAAAAAAAGAAAAGAAAAAGAAAAAAATAAGAGGAAAGGAAAGAAAGAAAACAAAGAAGAGAGATCGGGGGGAAGAGAAGGTTCGAGGGAGAGAGAGGAACGAGAAGAGAGAGAAAATGAGAAAGAGGACGGTGACGGAGCGAGCCACAGGAGGAAGGAAGATGGAGATGAGAGATACGGTAAACTTTAAGTTACATGCGTAAGTTGATGTAGATTTGAAATTTTGACCGTAGGTGGAGGATTTTGTGTGAGTATAAGTGGAGGTGTATGGAGGAGGTCACAGGAGGAGAGAAAAGAAGGAATGCGGTGTGTGAGCGAGGTTTGTGAGAGAGAGGAGATTTTGTGTGAGTATGAGTGGAGGTATAGGGAGAAGGCCGCAGGAGGAGAGAGAAGAAGGAGTGCGGTGTGTAAGTGAGGTTCGTGAAAGGGAGGAGATTTTATGTGAGTATGAGTTGAGGTGTATGGAGGAGGCCACGGGAGGAGAGAGAAGAAGGAATGCGGTGTGTGAGCGAGGTTTGTGAGAGAGAGGAGATTTTGTGTGAGTATGAGTGGAGGTATAGGGAGAAGGCTACGGGAAGAGAGAGAAGAATGAGTGCGATGTGTGAGTGAGGTTCGTGAGAGGGAGGAGATTTTGTGTGAGTATGAATGGGGGTATATGGAGGAGGCCGCGGGAGGAGAGAGATGAAGGAACGCAGTGTGTGAGTGAGGTCCGTGAGAGATAGAGGATTTTGTGTGAGTATGAGTGGAGGTATAGGGAGGAGGCCGCGGGAAGAGAGAAAAAAAAGAGTGCGGTGTGTGAGTGAGGTTCGTGAAAGGGAAAAGATTTTGTGTGAGTATGAATGAAGGTATATGGAGGAGGCCGCGGGAGGAGAGAGAGGAAGGAACGCGGTGTATGAGTGAGGTCCGTGAGAGAGAGAGGATTTTGTGTGAGTATGAGTTGAGGTATAGGGAGGAGGCCGCGGGAGGAAAGAGAAAAAGGAGTGTGGTGTGTGAGTGAGGCTCGTGAGAGGGAGGAGATTTTATGTGAGTATGAATGGGGGCATATGGAGGAGGCCGCGGGAGGAGAGAGAGGAAGGAACGCGGTGTATGAGTGAGGTCTATGAGAGAGAGAGGATTTTGTGTGAGTATGAGTGGAGGTATAGAGAGGAGGCCGTGGGAAGAGAGAAAACAAGGAGTACGGTGCGTGAGTGAGGTCTATGAGAGAGAGGTGATTTCGTGATTGTGAGTGGGGTACTTAGAGTAGGCCACGAAAAGAGAGAGAAAAATGAGTTCGGTGAGTGAGGGGGATTCGTGTAAGAGGGGAAGTGCTGTGTGGTTGTGAGTAGAGGTAGGCAGGGAAGGGTGGAGTGTGTGTATGCTGGAAATTAAGGAGGAGGAAAGGGAGGCCTGTAGAGCGTGGGTGTGAGGTATCGGGATAGAGGTGTGTTGGTGTAGCTGTGTGGTGTGAGGGTGTGAGTTGTATATAGGTTGGCATAACTACTGTAAATTTTGTAGTTGGCAAGGGAACATTACTGGTGTGTGTGTGTGTGTTAAATGTTAGTGTGTGTCTTATGGGGAGACGCGTGTAGTTTCGGTGTACAGGTTAAAGGAATAGGAGAGCTTCAGGACAAGGTGGTGGAGTGAGAACGGGATGATATTGTTCTTGAGTTGGTAGCATTAGGGGGACGCCGATGTTGGTTGTCGCTACCTAGAAGGAGTAAGTTGATCGCCGATAGTGGTGATGGTCGGGAGACTCCAACGGAGAAGGGGTTGGGTCACCGATATTGGTGACGGTAAAGAATGGTATCTCTGTGTGTGTGTGGCCCGTTAGGGGTCGAGAGGTAGAAGGTTTATCTATGGTCGCTGATACTGGTGACAGGTGAGAATATTTGTACAGTTGGGGGATGTCGGGAGGCAGTCACACTTGACATGCATAATATTTAAATTATCAGGGATGGGTATTAGTCCTGAGTAGTTCCAGGGTGGTCTTAAGGTATGACTTAGATTAAGTAGATAGAGTACATATAGAAATACTGAGTTTCCTAGTGTTGTATATGATACTTGTAACTTAATTTTTACTATACTGAGTTATATGTACTCATTATTTATTATTCACAGATAAAGTAGGGATGAAGTCGGGATCAAATTTGCTGGTTTCCGAGCCTAGCGGATAGAGCAACAGAGCAAGGATTTTTTTTATTGGGCAGAATTGAGTGTGTAAAAATTAGTAGTAGTGTAGATAGTGTGTCTGCTTGGAGTCTATGAGATTGTATTTCACTGTGATATTACATCTAGGATTATAGGTTTATCTTGACTTTAAATAATAGATTAAGGTAAGGTTTCTATGTGTGTGATTGATTTGGAATGAAACTTTCGTAATTGGTCGTGGAATTGTTTTAAACTATGCCATTAAGAAAAAAAAAACGGGGCATTACACGAACTGGGTACATAGGGAACCCTACCGTGAACGTTGTCATATACTAGATGGGGTATCGAAGTTTGGTAGTTTGGCACTCATACCGGACGGGATATGGGGACGACCCGTTTCACCCTCATACCGGACGGAGCATTAAGGGATGGTATCTTTTAACACTCATACCGGATGGGGATGACCCGTTAATTGAAAATATTAAGAAATGGTTCACACGTAGTGAAGACATCCCTATGGACTCCCATGGATACCAGTAGGCTGATAAAGGAGAAGGTTGTTGTTCTGACTGATTGTGTACAAAATTATGGTATGTGTTATGTTATTGACTCTATAGGTTATTTTTGAAAATCTCACTACCGTAATGATTTTATTTATGATAAACGAATCTACTTAAATTAAGAACTCCATTAGTTTATTTGATTATTTCTACCAACCTTCATTTCTGTGTCGGTGAGTAACGTGATATTCTTAATAGACTAGTGTAGCTTATTCTTTCATTAACCATTTTAGATTAAGAAGTCTAGGATCCAGAGCCCGATTTATAAGAGGGTTGCGACTATGATGCCTAGTTGCTTATTTTCCGTTTATTTCTTTAATTTTTCGTTATTTCTGTAGTAATCTGAATTATTGTATAAGAAATGTAAACTCTAATTTATTATTTCGCTTCTGTATTAAATTTATAATTTATCACCTTTGGAGTTTCCGGGTCGTTACAGTTGGTATCAGAGCCGCGTCCCTCGAAACTATTCCTTACACAAAATTCTTAGAAAATATTTAAATAATGAATTATCACTCATCTGTTCTTTATGAAATGCAGGTATAGATAGATGAGGAGAGGAAGACCCCAACTAAACCGAGCATCTCGGGAGGATTCGCTTCAAGAGGATGTTGATTGACTATTTGAAATGCTGAAGAGACTCATCGCTGCCCAGCAGGTCCGGGAGGAAAGGAGGGAGCTATCTAACCCTCCCCCGCTGCCACAGGTTGAGCCACCCTTGCAGCAAGAGGATCCAGAGCCACCCCGGTATGATCCTGCTCCTCTATAATACCATCCAGCTCCACCATAGTATGATCCGGTGCCCCAACCACAGTACCACCCGTCACCACCATAGTATAGCCCGATGCCCCAACTGTATCATCCAACACCACCATAGTACAATCCGGTGCCTCCACCGTATCATCCAGTACCACCAAATGGTCATCTAGTCCATCCACAGCACAATCCAGTCCCTCTCTTATGGGACGCAGTTCCTCCCATGATGGACCCAGGCTACATTGAGAGGTATAAAAGACTAAATTCATCTACTTTTATAGGGAAATCCTTCTTTGAAAAGACTGAGTATTGGTTAGCTGAGACAGAGAAAGCTTTCACGACTCTTGGGATGATTCCCGAACAAAGAGTCATATTTGCCACCTACATGCTGGTGAGAGAAGCAGGCCACCCTGCTCGTTCATGTCATTTGAGAACAATTCTTGGCGGCCTTTAATGTAGAGTACCTCCCAGAGTATCTCCGACATCTGAAGGAAATAGAGTTTGCACACATGATCCAGGGTGACATGACTGTATAAGAATATGCTCGAAAGTTTCGAGAGTTGGGTCGGTATTCCCCTAAGAGCATGATGGATGAAGGTAGGAAGGCACAAAAATTCGAGTGGGGTCTCTGTCCTGAAATTAGACAGCAGAAGTATGTGTTCGAGTTCAGTACGTACTCGGCTGTTCTGGCCAAAACACAACTAATAGAGAGGAACATTCGCATTTTCCCCTCAGCAGTGGGGAACTTTAGGCCCTCGGCTTCACACTGCAGACCATTACCTACTGCATCTATTCAACAGAACGAAAGACCTAGGCAGATGACTCAAGCTCCTCCTCATATTCTAACAACAGGTCGCAGTAGGACTTGCCAGCACTGTGGCAAGAATCATAGGGACCGACCCTGCTATTGCCTCAACAACATTTGCCGCATATGTGGGAGTACCCAACATTATGCAAAGGAGTGCTCGAAGAACTAGAACTAGGCCAGACCTCCTATTCAGGGTAGGGCTTACAACCTCAATCAACAAGATACAGAAGCCAAACCAAACGTAGTACAGGAAAAACCCAAAAAAGAAATTTGTATTCAAGAGATTCTAGTAGTCCGAGACTTTTCAGATGTGTTCCCAGATGAACTACTCGGATTGCTAGTTGACAGAGAAGTTGAATTCACCATAGACTTTCAGCCAGACACCCAACCCATTTCGGTTGCCCCTTATTGCATGGTAGTGTTGAGATGGAGGAGCTGAGAAAATAGATCAATGAATTGCAAAATAGTAGATTCATCCTACATAATGTATCCCCTTGAGGTGCTGGAGTCACATTTGCAAAAAAGAGATATGGGACTTTGAGGTTATGTATCGACTATAGAGCTCTGAATAAGGTCATGATCAAGAACAAGTACCCTCTCCACACGATTGATGACCTTTTTTATCAGTTGCAGAGTGCTCAGGTCTTCTCTAAGATAGACTTGCGTTCAAAGTACCATAGATAAAGATCAGGGCAGAAGACGTTCCCAAAACAGCATTTTGAACTAGGTACGGACACTATGAGTTCCTGATCATGTCATTTGAACTAACCAACGCATCAGCCATCTTCATGAATTTGATGAACAGGGTTTTCAGACAATTCCTATATCAGTTCGTCATTGTATTTCTCGATGATATCTTGGTCTATTCAAAAAGAAGAGAGGAACACTGTAATACCCCAAAAAAGACTTTTTTTTTATTTTTTTTTTATTTTTATTGGAATTTTATTTGATTTGATTTTATTTTATTTATTAATTAATTCATAAGGTTGTAATTTTATTTAATTTTATTTAATAGAGATAAAAATAATAATAATGATAAAAATGGGTAAAATTATTTTTAAAAATTAATTGAAAATGATTTTGAGAAAAATGGGTGAAAATTTGGATTCTGTGATGTTTTTGAAAAGAAAATCGAAAATCGGGGGTCAAAATGCAATTTAAAAAAGATGCACCACGTCAGCAGCCACGTCACGTGGCAGGAACACTAACGCGGGAAGCCACGCGGAACTGGGCCACGTGAGCAATCCGCGTGCGTGCGATCGGACAGCCCAGATCCGTTCCCGCGCGCACGGACAGCTCAAATCAAAATCGCGCACGGACGGCCCAGATTTCACGCGTGCGGACGACCCAGATTGAATCACGCACGGACGGCCCAGATCTCACGCGTGCGGACGCCCAGATTGAATCACGCACGCACGGCCCAAAATTATTCTCATTTTAATCGTGATCGGATGATCCATATTAAATGGTGATGGACGGCTGAGATTAAAGGGGAAGGTTATAAATAACCTCACCCACACCCAACCCCAAACCCTAGCCGCCAGTACCCTCGCCGAAGAAGACGACCCAGTCATCGGAGGAGCCGGTCGCCGCCACCCGCCGCAGCACCGGAGGATTTTTTGACAGCCAAACGAGGTAAAATTTCTCCTCTAGGCTTGTTTTTCGATGCTGAATCCACCTGTGGAAAAATCAAAGCCAAACCACCGGCCAATCGGCCAGAAAACACTGCCGAAGTCCAGCGGCGCCGCCGCGGCTTCCCTCAGTTTTGGCCTCCGATGAGGCCCTTCTCGATTCCCGTTTGATGTAATTTTTATACCATTGTGATCACCGTCCTTTTTTCTATAGGTTGACCGGAGCAAAATATCAAATCGCGACTCGCGCCAGAGAAGCCGTCGCACTTGAGAGCTCCGCCGCCGGTAAGTCTTAGTTTTTAGTGATTTTTTGGCCCACTAAGGGCCCTAGGTGTGTTTTATCGCAGGAATCGATGCAAGTTTGTCCGAATACGGCCAAAAACGGTCAACCTGAGGCGGATCACCGCTGTGGGCGGCGATGCCGACGCCGGAGCACGGCGGAGCTGCCGTGCCAGAATTCCAATATTGGTCGAAAGGACCCTAAGTCTTATTTGGAGTTTTTTGGGGACACGTGCAGGTACCAGAAGTGTGTTTTAGTTTTCAGAGAAAAATTCAGGGAATCTTGGGACTGCCTGTAGGCGTTGTGAGAACCCAATTTCAGACTCCAAAACAAGTAAGGATCTCTCACCTTATTTTCTATCACGGTATTAAAGCTCAATAAATGATAAAACGGTATTTCATGAATTAATAGATGTGTATAATTGCTTAAGGTTGCTAATGGAGCCCGAATCTGGTGTATTTGTCGATAAGTTTTTGTTTGATCTATTTTACAGTTTTAAATGCAGTATGGTACCTGATGTGTTTATGTTATGGTTTCGTATGCATGAATCCCGATTTTATTTATTACGGTTTGAATTATGGTGAACCCGATGTTGTGTTGTTTTGTTTGGTGTTTATTACTGGTTTACGTGTTTATGTTTGATTGGATAATTGAGACCAAGAAAAATGGAAAAAGTTATGTGAATTGATAAATGGATAATGTCAACAGCCTAACTAAATATCCTAGGAGATGGTGGACGGACTGGGTCTGTAGGGAACCCTACCGGGAACGTAGTCTCTCATATCGGACGGGGTATGGAGACCTTATGTGTTTTGGCGCCCATACCAGACGGGGTATTGAGGTTTATGGTTTTAGCACCCATACCGGACGGGGTATGGGGACGGCCCTAGAATCAAGTTATTAATGTGAATGGTTCACGTGTGGCGAGGACCCCCTATGGATCTCCATGGATACTAGTAGGCTGATAAAAGAGGAAAATTGTTGTCTGATGATTGAAAAATGAGAGTTTGATATGTGCTATGTTACAAAGTGTACATAATTTTATGATGTTTATGATGTCATTGTTTTAATAAATTGTTTTCATGAATCTCACCAAGGTAAGTGGACAGTAAAAGTTTTTATTATTGATAAATGAGTTTGCTATAAATTATGCTCCATTGGTCGTTTTTTTTTTTTTCTACCAACCTTTACTCCTGTGGCAGTGAGATAGTGTGATATCTTTACTGGGCTAGTGTAGCTCATTCCTTACTTAACCATATCAGATCAGGAGGACTTGGTTCCCGAGCCCGTCCCGCAAGAAGACGGCGAGTAGATGACTAAGAATTTCATAGATTTATTTATAGCATTCATTACTAGTGTTTACTTCAGTTAGTTTATTCTTTCATACGTTTAATACATTTTAGTTATTGTGTAAGGGATATTAATTATAATTTTTATTTCGCTTCCACACTTAGAAATTTTAATATATATAAATTTCCTTTTAAATTTCCGAGGCCATTACAGATCAAAAGCACGCACGGACGGCCCAGATCACTTCGCGATGGACAGCCCATATTTATTTCTATTTTAATCGCGATCGGATAATCCAGATTAAATCGTGATAGATGGCTGAGATTAAAAGGGGAAGGTTATAAATAACCTCACCCATACCCAACCCCAAACCCTAGCCGCCAGTACCCTCACCGGAGAAGACGACCTAGTCACCGGAAGAGCTGACCGCCCGCCGCCGCATCGGAGGATTTTTCGACCGCCAAACGAGGTAAAATTTCTCCCCTGGGCTCATTTTTCGATGCTGAATCCACCTGTGGCCAAATTGGAGCCAAACCATAAGCTAATTGGCTTAAAAACACCGCCGAAGTCCAGCGGTGCCGCCGCGATTTCCCTCGATTTTTGCCTCTGATGAGGCCCTTCCCGATTCCCGTTTGATGTAATTTTTACACCACTGTGATTATCGTCCTTTTCTCTACAGGTTGACCGAGGCAAAACATCAAATCGCGACTCGTGCCGGAGAAGCCGCTGCACCCGAGAGCTCTGCAGCCGGTAAGTCTCAATTTTTTATGATTTTTGCACCCACCGAGGGCCCTAAGGGTGTTTTATCACAGGAATCGATGCTAGTTTGGCCGAAAACGGCCAACCCGAGGCGAATCGTCGTCGTGGGCGGTGACGTCGTCGCTGGAGCACGGTAGAGCCGCCATGCTGATATTCATATATTGGCCAAAAGGGCCCTGGGTCTTATTTGGGGTTTTTTGGGGACACGTGCAGGTACTGGAAGTGTGTTTTAGTTTCTGGAGAAAAATTCAGAGAATCTAGGGACTGCTAGTAGGCGCAGTGAGAACCCAATTTCAGAATCCGAAACAAGTGAGGATCTCTCACTCTATTTTCTATCACGGTATTAAAGCTCAATAAATGATAAAATGGTAATTCATGAATTAATATATGTGTATAATTGCTTAAGGTTGCTAATAGAGCCCGAATATGGTGTATTTGTCGGTCAGTTGTTGTTTGATCTATTTTACAATTTTAAATGCAGTATGGTACCTGATGTGTTTATTTTATTGTTTCGTATACATGAATCCCGGTTTTATTTATTATGGTTTGAATTATGGTGAACCCAATGTTGTGTTGTTTTGTTTGGTGTTCATTACTGGTTTACGTATTTATGTTTGATTGGATAATTGAGACAAAAAAAAATAGAAAAAGTTATGTGAATTGATAAATGGATAATGTCGACAGCCTAACTAGATATCTTGGGAGATGGTGGACGGATTGGATCCTTAGGGAACCCTACCGGAAACGTGGTCTCTTATATCGGACGAGGTATAGAGACTTTATGTGTTTTGGCGCCCATACTGGACGGGGTATGGGGACGGCCCGTTTCACCCTCATACCGGACGGGGTATTGAGGTTTATGATTTTGGTGCCCATACCGGACGAGGTATGGGGACGGCTCTGGAATCAAGTTATTAATGTGAATGGTTCACATGTGGCGAGGACCCCCTATGAATCCCCATGGATACTAGTAGGCTGATAAAAGAGAAAAATTATTGTCTGATGATTGAAAAACGAGAGTTTCATATGTGTTATGTTACAAAGTATACATGATTTTATGATATTTATGATGTAATTGTTTTAATAAATTATTTTCATGAATCTCACCGAGGTAAGTGGACAGTAAAAGTTTTTATTATTGATAAATGAGTTTGCTATAAATTATGCTTCATTGGTCGTTTTTTTTGTTTTCTACCAACCTTTACTCCTGCGGCAGTGAGATAGTGTGATGTCTTTATTGGGCTAGTATAGCTCATTCGTTACTTAACCATTTCATATCAGGAGGACCTTGTTCCCGAGCTCGTCCCGCAGGAAGACGGCGAGTAGATGACTAAGGATTTCATAGATTTATTTATAGCATTCATTACTAGTGTTTACTTCAGTTAGTTTATTCTTTCATACGTTTAATATGTTTTGGTTATTGTGTAAGGGATATTAATCAGAATTTTTATTTCGCTTCCGCACTTATAAATTTTAATATATATAAATTTCCTTTTAAATTTCTGGGGCCGTTACAGTTGGTATCAGAGCCGCGTTCCTCGGACTCATCCCTTACACAATAATGCTTAGAGAAATACCCACCGATAAATCGTTACTCAACCCTTCCTTGTGAAATGCAGGTGCAGAGAAATGAGGAGAGGAAGACCCCCACTAAACCGAGTAGCCCGGGATGATTCTCTTCGAGAAGATGTGGACAGAATATTTGAGATGCTGGAAAGGATCATTGCAGCCCAGCAAGGTCGAGAGGAGAGAAGGGAGTTACCCGAACCTCCCCCACTACCACAGGTTGAGCCACTGCTACAGCAAGCGAATCCCGACCCACCCCAACACAAGCCTGCTCTACCACAGTACCACCCGGTACCACCACCGCAATGTGAGCTAGTGCCCCAGCCACCGTATTGCCCGGCACCACCACAGTACAATCTGGTGCCCCCACTATATCAGCAGGTGCCACCACAGGGCCCTCCAGTCTATCCCCAGCCAGGCCCAGTCCCTCTTCCACGGGACCCAGCTCCTTTCTTGATCAACCCAGGCTACATAAAGAGGTACAGGAGACTGAACCCTTCCACTTTTGCAGGGGGATCCTCTTTCGAAGATGCTTAATACTAGTTGGCGGAGACTGAGAGAGCTTTCAAGACCTTGGGAGTGGTTCCCGAGCAGAGAGGTGCTTTTGCTTCCTATATGCTGGTAGGGGAAGCAGGTCGTTGGTGGGAGCTCAAGCAGACCACCCTGCCTACACCAGCCACTTGGGAGCAGTTCTTAGCGGCCTTCCATGCGAAGTATCTCCCTGAGCACATTCGATACCTAAAGGAGATGGAGTTTGTTTAGCTGGTCCAGGGAAACATGACGGTATTGGAATATGCTCGTAAGTTCTTAGAGCTTGGCCGATACTCCCCGGAGACATTGATGGATGAGGGTAAGAAGGCCAAGAGATTCTAGTGGAGCCTCCGCCTAGAGATCAAACAGCACTTATCAGTACTGGAGCTCAAGACATACTCTGTCATTCTAGCAAAGGCGCAAATTATGGAGAGGAGTTTCAACATCCGTCCTCAATTAGCAGGGAGTCACTGACCCTCAGCTCCACCCCGCAGACCAGCACCTACTGCGCCGGTCCAACCAAATAAGAGGCCCAGACCAGTGATCCAGGCCCCTCCTCAGGCTCTAGGGGCAGCAAGTGGAAAGATCTACCAGCACTGTGGCAGGGATCAAGGGGACCGACCATGCTATCGCCTCAACAACACCTGTTGCATATGTGGTAGTGCCCAGCACTATGCGAGAGAATGCCCGAGGAACTAGAACCAAGGAAGACCTCCTTTTCAAGGCAAGGTTTACAACCTTACCCAGCAGGATGCCAACGCCGACCCGGACGTGGTACATAGTATGTACACTATCTGTGACCATATTACTCATGTTTTATTTGACACTGGTGCATCGCATTCATTTGTTTCATATGTTTTTGCATCCAAACTTAATGTATCACCTGATAAACTTGATTCAATGTTATTTGTGTCTACTGCTGGGGGTGAAACACTATTAGGAGAAGTTGTCTACAAGGCTTGTGCCTTGGAGATAGCAAATAGGAAACTAAGTGTAGACCTGATAGGGTTAGACACGGGGAATTTTGGTATAATCTTAGGGATGGATTAGCTAGCGACGTATCACGCCACCATAGATTTCTTTAACAAGAAGGTTGTATTTAATCTTCTTAATGAGGAACCATTTACAAATTAATAAAATCATCTAATACTTAATCCTTGATGGCAATTTTTCTTAATTTTTAAGTACCTTAATCTTGCTATTTTCTCTAGCTAGGCAAGCCCAAGAAGAAAATTTGTATCCAAGAGATTTCGGTAGTCCAAGACTTCCAAGATGTGTTTTCGGACAAACTACCCGGACTGCTAGTGGACAGGGAAGTCGAGTTCACTATAGACCTATAGCCAGGCACCCAGCCCATTTCAGTTGCTCCTTACCGTATGAGCCGCATTGAGATGGAAGAGCTGAGGAAACAGATCACTGAATTGAAGACAATGGTTTTATTAGACACAGTGTGTCCCCTTGGGGTGCCGGAGTCACTTTTACCAGGAAGGGAGATGGAATATTGAGACTGTGTATTGATTACAAAGGATTGAACAAGGTTACAATTAAGAACAAATATTCCCTTTCCAGGATTGATGACCTCTTTGATCAGCTGCAGGGTGCACAGGTCTTCTCTAAAATAGACTTGTGATCAGGTTACCATCAGGTGAAGATAAGAACAGAAGATATCCCCAAGACGGCCTTTCGAACCAGGTACGGACACTATGAGTTCCTGGCCATGCCATTTGGGTTAACCAACGCCCCGACCATCTTTATAGATCTGATGAACATGGTCTTCAGAGAATTCTTGGATCACCTCTTTGATCTGATGTTCACCATCTAGCCCAAGTTTTGCAGGTCCTTAGAAAAAAGAAGCTATATGTAAAGTTGAGTAAGTGTGGATTCTGGCTAGAGCAGACCGCCTTCCTAGGACACATTATATCGAAGGAAGGAGTATCAGTGAATCCCGAAAAGGTTGAAGGGGTACTTGGCTGGGAGAAGTTGACATCAGTTAAGGAGATCCGTAGCTTCCTGGGGATGGCAGGTTATTATCGCAGGTTCGTCGAAGGATTCTCTAGTCTAGCGACTCCCCTAACCCGGCTCACAAAGAAAAATGTCAAGTTTGAGTGGAATAAGAACTGTGAAAGAAGTTTTTCAGAATTAAAGGAGCGGCTGACCACTGCACCCGTGCTGGCTTTACCGAATGGATCGGGGGGATATACAGTTTATAGTGATGTCTCCTATCTAGGCCTGGGTTGTGTCCTGATGCAGCGTGAGAATGTCATAGCATGTGGGTTCAGACAGTTAAATAATCATGAGAAGAATTATCCCACCCATGACTTAAGCTTGCCGCAATCATACACGCCTTGAAAACCTGGCGCCACTACTTATACGGAGAGACCTTTCAGATCTATACTGATCATAAGAGTTTGAAACACATATTCACTCAGAAGGATCTCAACATGCGTCAGAAAAGGTGGATGGAACTCCTTAAAGACTATGATTATGATATCTTATACCATCAGGGTAAGGGCAACGTGGTAGCAAATGCTCTCAGCAGGAAAAGTGCAGGTATCTTAGCCCATTTGATGGTTTCAGAATGCAGGCAAATTGAGGTCACACAACAGGTTCGACTTCAGGACCTGAGGAGTGTCACATATGTGGGCCGCCTGACAGTCCAGCCTGAGTTAATTCAGAGAATAAGAGAAGCCCAGTCAGTCGACCCCGCCCTAGTAGCCCACAAGATCGATGCAGAATAGGGAGTGAACTTAGAATTCTGAGTATCTGCCGATGAGTTACTCCGGTTCCAAGACAAAGTGTGTGTTCCAGACGACAGTGAGTTAAAAAGAGACATCATGACAGAGTCCCACAGCTCGAAGTTTACCATGCATCCCGGAAGCACCAAAATGTACCAAAGCATGCGACCCGAGTTTTGGTGGAATAGGATGACGAGAGACATAGCCGACTTTGTATCTAAATGCTTGGTATGTCAGCAGGTCAAGGCAGAGCATCAGCACCTAGGTGGGCTACTTCAGTCTTTATCGATCTCGGAGTGGAAGTGGGAACACATCACCATGGACTTCATGAGGGATTACCCAAGGCACGTTCAGGACATGACGCCATCTGGGTAATTGTTGACCGGCTTACCAAATCTTCCCACTTCTTGGCCATCAGGATGACCGACCCCTTGGACAAGTTGACAAGAATGTATATCCGGGAACTAGTCAGATTGCATGGAGTTCCAGTGACAGTGGTATCCAACAGAGACCCCAGGTTCACTTCTCGGTTTTGGAGTAGCTTTCAGCAAGCCATGGGAACAAAGCTGTCTCTTAGTACTGTCTTCCATCCTCAGACTGATGGACAATCAGAAAGGACAATTCGTACACTTGAGGATATGCTCCGAGCTTGTGTCCTTGACTCCGGGGGGCCATTGGGACGATCATCTACCCCTGGTAGAGTTTTCCTACAACAACAGCTACCAAGCGAGCATCGACATGCCTCCATATGAGGCGTTATATGGGCGCCCATGCAGATCACCGATTTGTTGGGAAGAAGTGGGCGATAGAAGATTGTTTGGCCCGGAGTTGGTAGAGGAGACCACGTCTAAAATAGTTAAAATCAGAAAGAACATTCAGACGGCTCAGAGCAGATAAAAGAGTTATACGGACACCCGGAGGAGAGATCTAGCATTTGAGAAAGGCGACCAGGTGTTCTTTAAGGTCACTCATTTCAAGGGAATTAGTAGGTTTGGTAGGAGCGAAAAACTGAACTCCCGATTTATTGGACCTTTTGAAATCTTAGACAGGATTGGTACTGCTGCCTATAGACTACCACTACCTTCCAGAGCTCTCCAAGGTCCACAATGTGTTCCATGTATCCATACTACGTAAGTACAACCCAGGCCCCTCTCATGTCTTGGCTCATGAACCGCTTCCACTTCAAGAGGACTTATCTTATGAGGAAGTACCAGTCGGTATCACGGACCGAAAGAGCAGGATACTCCGCAACCGGGAAATATAATTTGTAAAGGTAGTGTGGCAGAACCACATGCCAAGGGAGGCTACCTGGGAGCTAGAATCCGATTTTAGAGCCCAGTATCCCCATTTGTTCGACTAAGAGTAAGAGGCAAATTTGGATGACCAAAGTTCTTTAAGGGGGGGAGAGTTGTAACACCCCAAAAAAGACTTTTATTTTTATTTTTATTTTATTTTTAATAGAATTTGATTTGATTTTATTTTATTTTATTTATTAATTAATTCATAAGGTTGTAATTTAATTTAATTTTATTTAATGGAGATAAAAATAATAATAATGATAAAAACGAGTAAAATTATTTTTAAGAATTAATTGAAAATGATTTTGGGGAAAAGGGGTGAAAATTTAGATTCTATGGGCATTTTTGATCTATTTTACAGTTTTAAATGCAGTATGGTACCTGATGTGTTTATTTTATGGTTTCGTATGTATGAATCCTGGTTTCATTTATTATGGTTTGAATTATGGTGAACCCGATGTTGTGTTGTTTTGTTTGGTGTTCATTACTGGTTTACGTGTTTATGTTTGATTGAATAATTGAGACAAAAAAAATGGAAAAAGTTATGTGAATTGATAAATAGATAATGTCGACAGCCTAACTAGATATCCTGGGAGATGGTGGACGGACCGAGTCTGTAGGGAACCCTACCGGGAACGTGGTCTCTCATATCGGACGGGGTATGGAGACCTTATGTGTTTTGGCGCCCATACCCGACAGGGTATTTGAGGTTTATGATTTTGGCGCCCATACCGGACGGGGTATGGGGACGGCCCTAGAATCAAGTTATTAATGTAAATGGTTCAAGTGTGGCGAGGACTCCATATGGATCCCCATGGATACTAATAGGCTGATAAAAGAGGAAAATTATTATCTGATGATTGAAAAATGAGAGTTTGATATGTGTTATGTTACAAAGTGTACATGATTTTATGATATTTATGATGTAATTGTTTTAAATTATTTTCATGAATCTCACTGAGGTAAGTGGACAGTAAAGGTTTTTATTATTGATAAATGAGTTTGCTATAAATTATGCTCCATTGGTCATTTTTTTTGTTTTCTACCAACATTTACTCTTGTGGCAGTAAGATAGTGTGATGTCTTTACTGGGCTAGTGTAGCTCATTCCTTACTTAACCATTTCAGATCAGGAGGACTTGGTTCCCGAGCCTGTCCCGCAGGAAGACGGCGAGTAGATGACTAAGGATTGCATAGATTTATTTATAGCATTCATTACTAGTGTTTACTTCAGTTAGTTTATTCTTTCATACATTTAATACGCTTTGGTTATTGTGTAAGTGATATTAATAAGAATTTTTATTTCGCTTCCGCACTTAGAAATGTTAATATATATACATTTTCTTTTAAATTTCTGGGGCCGTTACAAACATGCTCACCATCTGACTTAGGTTTTGCATGTTCTCAGAGAGAAAAAATTGTATGTAAAGTTGAGTAAGTATGGGTTCTACCTTAAGCAGACTACCTTCCTAGGGCACATCATATCAAAGAATGGAGTGTCAGTGAATCCCAAAAAGGTTGAGACAGTGTTCGACTGGGAAAAATTAATCTCGGTCAAGGAAATCTGTATTTTTCTGGGGATGGTAAGTTATTACTGCAGGTTTATTGAAAGGTTTTCTAGCCTAGCTGCTCCCCTGACTCGGTGCACAAAGAATAATGTCGACTTTGAATGGAACGAGGACTATGAAAAGAGTTTTTCAGAACTAAAGAAACGGTTGACTACTGCACTTGTGTTGGCCTTGCCGAACGGGTCAGGTGGATATACAGTTTATAGTGATGCCTCCTACCTAGGGTTGGGTTGTGTTCTAATGCAGTATGTGAAAGTCATAATCTATGGGTCCAAGCATTTAAAGAGTCATGAGAAAAACTATCCCACCCATGATTTAAAACTTGCTGCAATTATCCACACCTTAAATACGTGGCGCCATTATTTATATGAGGAGATCTTTCAGATCTATACCGACCATAAGAGCTTAAAATACATATTCACTGAAAAAGATCTCAACATGCGTCAGAGAAGATGGATAGAACTCCTTAAGGACTATGATTGCAACATTTTGTATCACCTAGGTAAAGGCAACGTGGTAGCCGATGCAATCAGCAGAAAAAGTGCAGACACATTAGCTCACTTGATGGTTTCAGATTGCAGGGTAATAGGGGCCACATAACAGGTACGACTTCAGGACCTGAAGAGAGTCACATGCTTATCCCACCTGACTTTTCAACCTGAGTTGATCCAGAGAATAAAGAAAACTCAGTCCGCCAATTCCACCCTGACATCCCTCAAGAAAGATACAGAACAGAGAGTTAATTTAGAATTTTGAGTCTCTACCAATGGGTTGCTTAGATTTCAGGATAGGATGTGTGTTCTAAGTGACAGTGAGTTAAAAAGGGACATCACGACAAAGACCCATAGCTTGAAGTTTGCCATGCATCTCGGAAGCACTAAGATGTATCAAAGTATGCGACCCTGATTTTGGTGGAACAAGGTGAAAAAAGATGTGACCGACTTTGGTTTCAAGTGTTTGGTATGTCAGCAAGTCAAGACAGAGCATCAACACCCAAGCGGACTACTTCAGTTCTTACCTATTCTGGAGTTGAAGTGAAAACATATCACAATGGATTTTGTGACAGGATTGCCTAGGGCACGCTCGGGACATGATGCCATTTGGGTGATTGTTGACCGGCTCACCAAGTCTTCCTACTTCTTAGCCATCAGGATGACCGACCCCTTAGACAAGCTAGCAAGAATTTATATCCGGGAGATAATAAGGTTCCATGGAGTGCTAGTGAAAGTAGTGCCTGACTGGGACTCCAAGTTTACTTCTCGGTTCTGATCTAGTTTTCAACAAGTCATGGGAACGAAACTGTCCCTTAGTACTGCATTCCACCCTCAAATTGATGGATAGTCAGAAAGGACGATCTGCACACTTGAGAATATGCTCCGAGCTTGTGTTCTTAACTTTGGGGGCCATTGGAATGATTATTTACTCCGTACAAGGCATTATATGGCCGCCCATGCAGATCACCAATATGTTAGGAAGAAGTGGGTGATAGGAAACTGTTTAGCCCAAATCTCGTAGAGGAGACTATAGTTAAAATAGTTAAGATCAAGAATAATATTCAGACGGCTTAGAGCAGGCAAAAGAGTTATGCGGATACACGGAGGAGAGATTTGAAGTTTGAAAAAGGTGATTAGGTATTCCTTAAGGTCACTCATTTCAAGAAAATCAGTAGATTTGGCAAGAGGGGGAAACTAAAACCCCGATTTATTAGGCAATTTAAAATCTTAAACCAAATTGATACCGCCGCCTACAGACTGATACTACCTCCAGAACTTTCCAAGGTCCATAATGTGTTTCATGTGTCCATGCTACGCAAGTACAACCCGGATCCTTTTCATGTCTTGACCCACGAGGCTCTTTCATCTAGGAGGATCTATCCTACGAAGAAGTATTGGTCAGTATTGTGGAACGAAAGAGCAGAGTACTTTGCAACCTGAAAATTCCTTTCGTTAAGGTCCTATGGCAGAATCACACACCGGGCGACGTCACATGGGAGCTAGAATCAAACTTTAGAGCTCAATATCCTTGACTGTTTGATTGAGTAAGAGAGATACAAATTTGAGAAACCAAATTTTTTTTAAGGGGGGAGAGTTGTAATGCCCTAATTAATTTTAATTGTAATTAAAATTAATGAATAAATATAATTTTCTAATTTTTTAATTTTTATTTAAGGTAAAAATGAAGAAAAATAAATGGAGGATGAAATTAAAAATAATTTTGGGAAAATGGGGTAAAAATTTGGGTTCTAGGAGTGTTTTTGAAAAAAAATTAGAAACTGTGGGTAAAAACATAACTTCAGAAAATTGTACTACGTAAGATGCCCAGTCAACAACCCGACAAACTGTAGCGCGCCACGTGGCAAGCCACGCTGATACAGTGCCATGCGGGAGGCCACACTGGTGATTCACGTTCCGCGATCAGACGGCCCGGATTTGTTCTCGTACGAACGGACGGTCCAGATCTGTTCCCTTTGCAAATGCGATCAGACAGTCACGATTAAATGCGATGAACGGTTCAGATCCACTTCCTATTTAAACGTGATAAGACAGCTTAGATCAATTCGTGATGAACGATTCCGATTCACTCTCTATTTAATCGCGATCAGATGGTTCAGATCAAACACAATGGACAGTACGGATTAAAAGGAGACAGATATAAATAACTCTCTTCACACCAAACTCTAACCTTAGCCGGCAGACACTCTTGCCGGATAAGAAGAGCCAGCCGCCGGGAAGGGAGCCGCCCGCCATCGCACTGGATCCACTTTCGACTGCCAAAAGAGGTAAATTTTTCCCCATTTGCTCGAAATTCAATTTTGAACACCCCCATGGCCAAATTGGAGCAAAAGAACTGGCGGATGATCCAGAAATCGCAAGCAAAGCTCGGCGGCACCGCCGCAGAAAAAGGCAAAAACTACCTCCGATAAGGCCCTTCCCGATTCCCTTTTCCTGTAATTTTTCTACCATTGTAATCAACATTCCTTTCTCTATATGTTGACCGAAGAAAAACACCCAACTGCGAAGGTGAGCCGGTAAAGCCGCCGCACCGGAGAACTCTGCCACCGGTAAGCTTCGATTTTTTGACTTTTTTCAGTCAACCGTGGCCCCTTACGTGTTTTCTCATAGGGATTGATATAAAACCGACTGAATTTGGCCAAAAATGACCGAAAACAACCGACCCAAGGCAAACTGCCGACGCAGGCGGCGGAGTCGCCGTGCCAGAATTCAGAAAACTTGGGGACTGTCAGTATGTGCAGTTAAAAGTTAGCAATTTGGACATCAGTCTGAGTAACAATCCCTCACCTTATTCCCTATTTATGGAATTAAAATTAATTTCTTAATAATATGGTATTTAATATTTATAATTAATTACAGGTTACTAATGGAGCCGGAATCAGTTATTTATTATTGTTTGTTAAATTTAACCGATTGTCTAATTTTATAACTTTTAAATGCATGATAATACACTAGAATTGGTATGATGATGCGATTGTATTCCTTTGATGCATGTATTGCTTGTTTTATGTGATTACGGTTGAATTGGAAAACTGAAAACTAAAGGTAAACGAAAAATTATTTGATTATGTGGATGGATGAATGGTAGCCTTACTGGATATCTTAGAAGATGGTGGACGGACCGAGTACATAGAGAACCCTACTGTGAATGTTATCTCATACCATATGGGGTATCGAGATTTGGTAATTTGGTGCTCATACCGGACGGGGTATTGATAGATGGTATCTTTTGATGCTCATACTAGACGGGGTATGGGGACGGCCCGTTAATTGAAAATGTTAAGAAATGGTTCACGCATAGTGGGGACATCCCAATGGACCCCCATAGATACCAGTAGACTGATAAAAGGAAAGGTTGTTGTTTCGACTGATTGTATATGAAATTATGGTATGTGTTATGTTATTGACTCCATAGGTTATTTTTTAAAATCTCACTACGGTAAGTATGCGATAAATGATTTTATTTATGACAAATGAATCTACTTAAATTAAAAGCTCCATTAGTTATTTTGATGATTTTTACTAACTTTCATTTCTGTGTCAATGAGTAACGTGATATTCTTACTGAGTTAGTGTAACTCATTCTTTCATTAACCATTTCAGATCAAGAGGACCAGGATCTAGAGTCCGATCTGCAAGAGGGTTGTGAGTAGGATGCCCAGTTGCTTATTTTTCGTTTATTTCTTTAATTTTTCGTTATTTTTTTAAAATGGTCGTTCCCATAACCCTATTGGGTAATCTGAATTATTGTGTAAGGAATGTAAACCCTAATTTATTGTTTCGCTTTCGCACTAAATTTATAATTTATCAAAATTGGAGTTTTCGAATCATTACACTAGCCGTCAACCTCCTGTTTGAGGAGAAGGACCAATCACTAGAGAAGGGAGTTGATCGCCGCCCGCCGCGGCGCCAGAGCCATCTCTGACTGCCAAAAAAGGTAAAAATTCTCCTATCCGTTCAGAATTTGATTCTAAGCACCCTCATGGCCAAATTAGAGCAAAATGAATAGCAGGTGAGCTGAAAACCACGAACAAAGCCAGCTGCCGCCGCCGCTGGCAAAACCCGCAACCTCATCCGATGAACCTCTTTCCTTGTGCGATTTTTTCACTATTGTGTTCACTATTCTGTTTTCTACAGGTTGAGCGAAGAAAAATGCTCAGCCGCGAAGGTGAGCAGGCAGAGCCGCCGCACCGAAAAATCTCACCACCGTTAGGTTTCTGTTTTTTGACTTTTTCGACCAATTGAGACCTCTTAACATGTTTTCTCATATGGATTGGTATAAAACTGGTTGAAACCGGTTAAAATTTGCTAAAAATGGTCAAGCCAAGACAAACCACCGCTGCAGGCGGCGATGCCGCCGTGCTGGAGTCCGAAATTGGCCGAAAAATAATTTTTAAAACTAATTTGGGGTTCTTGGGGTATTTTTAGGTACGCAACGTGTATATCTTTGCAGGAAAATTCAAGAAACCTAGGGACCGCCAGTAGGCGCAGTAGAATGTTTGGTATTTCGGACACCAATTCGAGTAAGAATCTCTTACCTTATTCTCTGTTATGGAATTGAAGTTTAAGAATCAATAATATGATATTTTATGTAATTTAGAAAACTTTGAGAATAATTACAAGTTACTAATAAAGCCGTAACCAATTAGTTTTTTATTTGTCATGTTTAACTAATTGTTGAATTTACAGCTTTAAATATATGATGATATACTAGAATGGTTAAATGATTTAATTGTGCTTTCTTGATATATATATTGCTTGTCTTGCATGATTTACGGTTAATTTATAAAATTAGAAATTAATATGCAAATAAAAAATTGTTTGGTCATGTGAATTAATGAATGGTATACTTATTGAATATCCTGGGTGATGGTGGACGGACCAGGTACATAAGGAACCCTATCGTGAACGTTACTTCATACCAGACGGGATATCGAGGAATTATATTTTTGGTGCTCATACCGGACGGGGTATGGGGACGACCTGATTCAACCTCATACTGAACGGGATATTGAGGGATAATAATTTTGACGCTCATACCGGATGGAGTATGAGAATGACCAGTTAGTTGACAATGTTGAATATTGATTCACGCATAGTAGGATATCCCTATGGGCCCCCATGAATACTAGTGGACAAATAAAAAGAAAAGTTATTGTTCTTACTCACTTAAATATGAGATTAGAATGTTATTTGAGTTATTGTTTCTATAGGTCGATTTTCAAAATCTCACAACGGTACATATATGCAATAAATGATTTTTCTTCATAGTAAATGAATTTACTTAAATCAAGAGCTCCATTGGTTGTTTTTATGATTTTTTACCAATCTTCAGTTTCTGTATCGGTGAGTAGTATGATATTCTTACTAGGGTAGTGTAGCTCACCCTTTCATTAATTATTTCAGATCACGATCCAGATCCTGATCAACAAGAGGGTTGTGAGTAGTTCACCACCTGAATTCCCTTCAAAAGCTAGTGGTCCTAAAATCCTCAATTATTTGCATTTTGTTTATTTATTTGATTTTAGTTTTTTTTAGAATAGACATTCTTGTAATCCTATTACGCATTCTAAATTATTGTGTAATGAATGTAAACCTTAAACTTTATTAGAAGTGGATTTGTTATATGTGTGAATTGTTATCGTTGATCAATTAATGGCTGATGGAATCAAAATCTTGTTGCTGACTCGCTCATTACCGGGACTGAAATCGTAGATCTCGTACCTATCTTCACCATAAAGTCACAACCGCGAGTTCATCTTCTTCATCATCACATAAGAAGATCAACAGGCGAGCAGAATCACGACGACATGCTATCCGTCCACCTCAGCCGAATCATTACACTGGCAGGTAATCGCCCGCAACACATCTATGTTTTTTGAATGTTAGCCTTTAATGTGAAGTAACCTCGAGAAATTTTAAGCTTGAAATTGTAAAAATTTAAATAATTTTTAAAAAAATTATAACAAAATCTTGCAAGTAGAACGTAAATTGAAAAAAAAATTGCCAGAAAGCAACAAGATTCATTTCTAAAGAGTTTTTATTGAAATTAGAAGGAAGTTCGTGGCGTCCAATGGTCAAAAGTCAAACGTAAGGTCAAATCTAAAATCTGGCTTGGGATGTAATCCGAATTTGACCAAACAGAAATCAATAAGTTATTTTAGTTTACATTAATTTCCGTTAGGTTATTTGCGTCGTGACGGCTCAATGTTTTAAAATAGGATAAGGAGTGAACTACTGATGTGGAAGATGATGTTTTGTATTAACTACTGACGTGTCATGTATTAATTTGGTTGGCTCATAATGACGTGGCAAATGGCCACAGCCGATAATTTCTCATTAAAGACGGATCTAAATTTGGTAAAAATCCATATTTGTCATGCATTGCAGTAAGAGTTTTCGTGTTTCTAAGAAATTTCTTTCTGTACAATTTATTTGGCTAAAATGAAAATTTTGTTTTTGTATTATTAATTTTTTATTTGAATTAATTTTTAGTTAAATTAATCTTTGTATTTTTTAAAAATTTTGAATTTAGTTTTTTCACTTAACCAATTGTTGCCCATCTTTGATTTGATAAGACATATCACTTTTTGATTGATTCGTGAAGTATATGACATCGCTACTTAAAAGATTAGACGTGGATACATTCACAAACTAAAAACCCATTAATCTGTTAAAATAACTAATCCTCCCTTTCTCTTCGCCACACCACACTTAATTGTCTTCTCTCATCTTCAAAATATAAAATCTAATATAACAAAGAGAATAATGAACAGAAGAAACCGCAGCCAAAACATTGAGTTTTTCAGTTTATATTTCCTTGAAGATGTGAGCTCGTAGAGCAAAACATAATTTTCTTTTGGATTTTTTAAAAATGAGTTTTTTAAAAATAAAAATGTTGTTGAAAATTTGAAAACTTGGGAACTGATGCGAAATTTTGAAAGAGGAATAATGGGCAGAAAAGTGGTAATTTGATGAGCGAGTCAAGGAATAGAGAACAAAATAAATTTGGTTATTTGCAAATTGGTGAGTGGGTGGGGGGAAGCGGAGAAGGAATGTGAGAGGAGGAAAATAAGAAGAAGAATAAGGGCAGTCTTGGGGAAGCATTTTTATAATACCCGGGCCCGAAATTTAGTCCGGGATTAATTTAAAAAATAAAATATATAAATATAATTTTTAAATTTATAAATTTTTATTTAATCTAAAAATTAGGAAAAAATAAGTGGATGATGAAATTGAAAATAATTTTAGGAAAAATAAGTTAAAATTTGGATTCGATTGGTATTTTTGAAAGAAAAATAAAAAGCTGGGGGTCAAAATATAATTTAAGAAAAATATACTACGTAGGACTATCTAGTTAGCAATCCCGATGAATCGGAGTACGCTACGTTGCAAGGTACGTTGACTCGGTGCCACGCGGAAGGCCACACTGGCAATCCGCATGCCCGCGATCAGACGGTCCGAATTTGTTCTCGCTCGCATGGATGGTTCGGATTTGTTCCCTCCTTAGGCACGATCGGACAGTCGCAATTAAACACAATGAACGGTTTATATTCATTTCTTCTTTAAACGCGATCGTACAGTCCAGATCAAATCGCAATGAACGATCTAAATTCATTTTCTCTTTAAATGCAATCAAACGATCAAGATCAAACGCGATGAACAACCTAGATTTAAGGAAGACGAGTATAAATATCTCACTTCACATTGAACCCTAACCTTAGCCACCAACCCGTCGCTAGAGAAGAAGAACCACTTGCTGGAGAAGGGAGCCAACCGCTGTTCGCCGTCGCGCTGGAGCCCCATCCGACTTCCGGAAAAGGTAAAAATTCTCTCAGTCGCTTGAAATTTGATTTTGAAAACCTCCATGGCTAAATTGGAGCAAAAGGACAGGCGGATGAGCTGAAAATCGTGGTAAAGCCCGGTGGCACCGTCGCGGGAAAAATCAAAAATCGCCTCTGATGAGCCTCTTTCCGATTCCTATTTCGTGTGATTTTTCCCCCATTGTATTCAACATTATGTTTTCTATAAGTTGATCAAAGAAAAATGCCAAACCGCAAAAGTGAGCCGGCAGAATCGCCACACCAAAAAATTCTCTCATCGATAATTTTTTATTTTTTTGACTTTTTTTGTCCAACCGAGGGCTGCTAACATGTTTTCTCACAGAGATGGGTATAAAACCAGCCAAAAGTAGCTAAAATTGGTCCAAAACGGCTAGTACAAGGTAAACTGCCATCGTGGGCGATGGTACCATTGCCAGAGCACGGCGGTGCTGCCGAGTCAGAATTCTGAAATTGGTCAGAAAAGAGTTTTAACATCAATTTTTTATTTTTCGGGGTATTTTTACGTACATGAATCGTGTTTCAATCTCTGCAGAAAAATTTAAGAAATTCGAGGACCGCCAGTAGGCACAACTTACTCTCTCCTCCTACAGCCTCCTCCATGAACATCCTTCACTCTTCCATACTTCCATCTACCATCCACACCCGCCTGTTCCCTTAATCATGGTCTTCAACTCTATATCCCAAATAAAACCAGATTTCTTAACTAAAATTGGAATCTCATATCCACACCACCATACATGAAACTTAAGATTACTGTACCTCCCATTTTCATCTTTCTTCCTCCTGCTGCTCGCACCGTCACCGTCCTCTTTATTCTTCTCCCTCTCTTCTCATTCTTCCCCACTTCGGCTCCTCTCTCTCTCTCTCTCGAACCTTCTCTTCCCCCCGCTCTCTCTCTTCTCTGTTTTTTTCTTTTTCTTCCCTCTTTTTTTTTCTCTTTTCTCTTTTCTCTTTTCTCTTTTCTTTTTTTTTCTTTTTTTTTCTTTCCCTTCTCCTATTTATACCTCACCTGCCTCTCATCCTGCCCATCCATCTCAACTCATCCCAACCATCCACTCCTTCCTCTCAAAACAACGTCGTTTCCTCCTCCTCTTCTCAAAACGACATCGTTTCCTCCTCTTCTTCTCCAAACAACGTCATTTCTTTGTTATGGCTATCACTATATACACATATATACATACACAAAAGTCTTTTTTTTCTAGTTACTACAATAGTTGACAGACTTAGTACATAGGGAACCCTACCGTGAACGTTACCTCATACCAGACGGAATATCGAGGATTGGTGTTTTAGTGCTCATACCGGACGAGGGATGGAGACAACATGTTGCACCCTCATACAAGATGGGGTATTGAGGGATGGTAGTTTTGACGCTCATATCGGACGAGGTATAGGGACGACCGATGAATTAAAAATGTTGAATAAGGGTTCACGCGTAGTGGGGATATCCCTATGGACCCCCAATGATACCAGTAGCCTGGATAAAAGGAAAAGTTGTTGTTTTGATTAATTGAGTATGAGATTATGATATTGTTGTGTTATCGCCTCCATGAGCCAGTTTTGAAAATTTAACTACAGCAAGTGTACAATAAATGATTTTATTTATGATAAATTAATTTACTTAAATTAAGAGCTCTATTAATTGTTTTCATGATTTTTATACAGTAAGTGTACAATAAATGATTTTATTTATGATAAATTAATTTACTTAAATTAAGAGCTCTATTAATTATTTTCATGATTTTTATCAACATTCATTTATGTATCGGTGAGTAATGTGACATTCTTGTTGAGCTAGTGTAGCTCACTCTTTTATTAACCATTTCAGATCAAGAGGACCAAGATCCAGATCCTGATCCACTAGAAGCTCGTAAATAGGATGTTCAGTTGTTTATTTTCTATTTATTTCTTTAATTATTCGCTGTTCTCTTAGAATGATCATTCTCATAACCCTATTGGGTATTTTGAATTATTGTATAAGGAATGTAAATCATAACGCTATTATTTCGCTTCCGCACTTAATTTATAATTTATTTTCTTTTAAATTTTGGGCTGTTACATATGGTGAATCTTATCCTTAGGTGGATGGAAACCCTTCCAGACGTGGTTGGGGTGTGTGTTATGTTCTAGGTCGTCTGATGACTGACTGTTGTGATCAATGTGTGTCTTGGCTGTGTGAGTCTATTCCCTTGTGATAGTAAAAATCTTGATCTCATTATAGTATTAATTGGATAATGAATTCACTCGTTCAATCTCAAAAAAAAAAATTTAAAACTTTAATAGCTTTAATTTGATGATTGTGTTGGGACAAATCGAGAATTGGGGATATTCACTAAGAGGTTACGAATGTCTCGATTTGGCTGAAAATTTGTAAAAAATTCTTATATGTAGATTTGTGGGATAAATATGGATTAGAGATAAACTTATGGATGAGTATGGTTTTGAAACTAGATGTGATGTGATAATAATGTGCAATATGAGTGGTTACAACTAGGGAATTAAGAAATGAAAGAAATTAGGGGGATAATGAGGAAATAATGAGAAAGAGGAATTTTGAGAGATAACAAGTAAAGGGGAATAGTTAGAGAAAAAAATTAGATAGAAAAAAGTTAGGGAGAACAATGAGAGATGAGGTAAGAAATGGAATATCTTTGCATTTCATGGTTTTCAAACATAAAAGGAAAGAAAAATTTTACATTTCTGACTGACTGTATGTTGGTATGTCGCATGCCCAGAGTGTAGTATATTCGATATACTTACTGAGTCCGTTGTTTTGTTCATTCCATTCAAATTCTAATCTTTTTCATACAAAGTCGATGAAGACAATTTATAAAGCCAAATCAGGAATTTCATGTTTAGTTTTCATCTGATGAGTTTTAGTCCAATTGTGAAATTTACAGTTTTCGGTAACCTCATGATGTAAATTATATTACATGTATTATAAGAGATGAATAACTTCTGTTGTGCTTTTATTATTAAATTTTATGTTGTATCTTCTGATTCGATTGTGTTTGGCGGCGTGGTTTCTCGTTGAGGAACTGTGGACCATCACAGATAACTTCACTCGAAAGGAGAGATTAAATCAGAAAATTTTCAAAAGTATAGAAACTAATTTGATTAAAAAATGAGTTAAAAACTAATTTAAACAAAAATAAATAGTATATGAACTAAATCATAATAATAATCTTTATGTCTTTAATCTAAGTGGATTAGGATGTTTTGCTGAACATTACCATTTGAGTTTGGTTTATGTTGAAGAAATAAATTATATAGCATTAAGAAGAATTGACTATTCTCATAATCGGTGAGATTGCATTTCATAATAATTCTTAAACTAAAATAAAAATTGGGTAACAATTATTTTCTTTGGAATTAAGAAAAATGCAATAAGAACAAGAAAAATCATTAAAATTATGGCAAAAAGATCTGATCAAAGAGAAATAGAAATGTACCAAAAATAATTTAAACGTACTTAGCAAAGCAAATGGCTAAAATATTAAATCAGTCTTTATACTATTTTAAAATATTTAAATTAGTACATATAATATTTTTTTAAAAAAATTTTATATCCTTGTATTTTCAAAAAAATTATTTTAATTTCTTACCATTAACATACACTAATGCTATTAATAAGAAAAAAATAATACTGTAGATTTAAGTTGGAATATATATCACATTCGGGTTAGATCAAAAACCATTATCTAGTTCAATTACCGTCACATTATAAACTGAGTCGAGATCATTATCGGCGGATTACTTATAATTTTTTTTTTAAATTTTACATTAAAACTAATCGATAATAATAATCAGTTTATAACGCAAACAAGAAGACGGTCCCTCGAAATCCAAATTAATCTAAATACAGCAAAACCCAAATAAATCACGAAATGGCCCCCAGAATGAGAGGGGGGACATGCCACGAGACAAACTTGCAAACCATACAAGAGGCAGTCCGTACCAATATGATACAATAGAATTTTGCATGAGTTAAATAAGCAGCCCATCGCAGGCATAATGAGTAGTATCCACGAGTATCAACCATATAAATATAATATAAAATAAAAAAAATAAAAATCTATTTGAAAATTAAAATCTTTGACATCAGTATCGACAAGTATCTTCGCGAACGCTTCGTGTTCCTAATTCATTGACTTCTCTCTTTCTCAACGACATCGTATCATTGAACATCTTTAACTTCTTCAGGTCCCATTCGATTCAGTTTGATACAATATAGAATAAAAAGACTAATTTTTATTAGAAAATTTTAAAAATATATAACTTTTGTCATTATTAAAACAACTGTAACTGTATTTGTATGACTCGTTATATTTTGGACTAATAAATTAGGATTGGATTAATAGTTAAAAAATGGACTGGATTAATTTTAACTATTAATTTTAAGTGTAACATAAGATGAGTAATTTTATTAATTTAAATTAATAAAAAATTTATTTATATATTTGAATTACAAAACAAAGATTACGAAGAGAAATAAGATTATAGAATTTAGTCCAGTAAATTATAAACGGAACTGAACCAATCTAAATCGGCCTGCTCTCTTAATCTTCACATATATTGCTATCTTAGGCTTATTAGAATTTTAGTTATTTGAAGAAATAACTATTCAAGGCGTCAAAATATTGGTAGCTTGGAGTATTATTGATCTGAGCAGAGTCGGCATATCCAAGTACTGCATGAACAAATCACATACGCTGTCGTTTTCGTTTGAAGCTTGGTTGTGTTGAAATTTTTGTGAAAGAAGTCAAAATCTGATGCCGGTTGGGAAATGGGAAAAAGTAGATCAAAATTTTCTGGATATGTAATCTTTAATTTTGTTTCTAAGTGTGAATGGGATAAAAATATGATTTTCTCCAAATTGATGCTGTTTGTCTGATACAGGTGCCTAGGGTCTGTCCTGGAGAAGAAGACGTCTATTCTCCTTTCTTTGTCAGAGCCGAATTCCAAGTACGTTTTAAATATCGAAACTAATTATATTATTACTAATTTTTAATTATATTCTAATTAATGTACCTATATCATTTATCAATTAATATATTAATTTACATTTAAAATTTGTATTCCAATTAAATAATAATTTTAGATATTATTAAAATTACCTCAAATGTAATTACGTCGACTTTTTAATTTATTATGGTGGCACTACTTGAGTTGGAGTTTGGGTTAATATATTCTATACTATCATAAAATTTAGCATTTTATGATTTTGAGATTTGCACTATAGTATTATATGAGTATTTTTGATGTTGTTTTTAGTATTATATATTGCATTATTATTATGAATACGTTAAATTATCTATTTCATTAAATATAAATTATATTGTAAATTACTAATAAAGATATGTGATAGATAATATAATTTGAATTTACACTTTCATTTGAAAAGAAAGTCGTATCAATTATCCGACAAAAAAAGATAATTGGTAGTTTTATATATAAGGTTATACGTATATGACAATTAATACATAATTACGCGCGTTACTGATTTACTTCCATTAACTAATGTACTTATATCAATATGACAAAAAAATAAAATGAAATGTGCAAATTTAATTTATTGAAAATGAAATTAGTAATAAATTTAAATGTAGCTAAAATTTTGGTCAAATTGAAATAAAATGTATCTAATTGAGATTTTATCTCTTAAAATTATTGTTTAATTAAAAGTTAGAATAGATAAGAAAATCAATATGTAGTATTTTTTTGCGTGATTATAAGAATTCTTTACTTCTTGTAAGAGAATTAAAAGGTAATCATAACCAATATTTTTAGCACAAATTTACTACAGTGTTTTCACCAAATACAAGTAGAACGATTCATTTTTCACATTTGAATTTATGACTGTTGGGTTTTAATCAACTGTGTGAGCTTATATAAAAGCCCAAACTCTTATTCGGAATTTCGAGCATATAGTTCAGTAATAATAAAATAAATAATACTGATAATTTATATTTAACAAAAACATTTAAAGTTTAAAAATCATATTCCTTATATATTTATTTAAAATGCCCAAATAGGGGGCTATGGAAATACTTTGAAACTTAAACGAGAAAAATATTAACAATAAATAGGATTAACCTCTATCCAAAATTGACGAAGTGGAAGAGGTAATTGTTTAGCTTGTCTTTTAATATTCAGAATCCGAATCTTGGTTGTTCTGATATGAAATAGTTAATAAGAAAGGGGGTGAGCTACACTAGTTCAGAAAAAATATCAACGTCTTACCACTGATACAGAAAATCAAAAGGTTATAAAAAACATAAAATAATCAATTAAGTATACTTTTAATAAAATCCGAATTGTAAAGACCCATAATCTTGGATAAAATAAAATTATAATTTAAATGCGGAAGTGTATAATAACGTTAAGATTTACATTCATTACACATAAATTAGCATGCCCAATAGAGCTACAGAAATATCTATTTCACAGCGGTTCATAAAAAAAAACGTAATAATATATAAAAATAGTAAATAAATATTGTAGGGAGGTTAACCTCCACTAACTCTTGATAAGATCTAGGGGGACACCTACTGTAACGGCCCCGGAAATTAAAAGGAAACGTATATATAAAAATTCTAAGTGTGGAAGCGAAATAAAATAGTATGATTAACATTGCTTACACAATAACCAAAACGTATTAAACGTATGAAAGAATAAGCTAACTAAAGTAAATACTAGAAATGAATACTATAAGGAAAACTATAAAATCTTTAGGCATTTACTCGCTGTCTTCCTGCGGAACGGGCTCGGGAACCAAGTCCTCCTGATCTGAAATGGTTAAGTAAGGAATGAGCTACACTAGCACAGTAAAGATGTCACACTATCTCACTGTCATAGAAGTTAATGTTGGTAGAAAACAAAAATGACCAATGGAGCATAATTTATAACAAATTTGTTTATCAATAATAAAACCCTTTACTGTCCACTTACCTCGGTGGGATTCATGAAAATAACTTATGAAAATAATAAAATTATAATATCATGAAATCATACGCACTTTGTAACATAACACATGTCATACATTTAATATTTCAATCATCAGGCAACAAATTTCCTCTTTTACCAGCCTACCAGTATCCATGGAGATCCATAGGGGTCCTCGCTACACGTGAACCATTCACCTTAATAACTTAACTCCAAGGTCGTCCCCATACTCCTTCCAGTATGGGCGCCATAACCATAAACCTCAATACCCCGTCCGGTATGAGGGTGAAGTGGGCCGTCCCCATACCCCGTCTGGTATGAGTGCCAAAATATTTAAAGTCTCCATATCCCATCCGGTATGAGAGACAACGTTCTCGGTAGGGTTCTTTATGGACCCGATCCGTCCACCATCTCCTAGGATATCTAGTGAGGCTGTCGACTTATCCATTAATCAATTCACATACTTTTTCTATTTTTTTCTTAGTTTTTTATTTCTCACATAATCATGAATATTTAAACCAATAACGAACATCCAACAATGCAGGCATATAATCGGATTCACAAAATCAAGCAATAGTGAAGTAAACAGTGATTCATGCAGTCAAAACCATAAAATAAATAGATCAGACACCATAATGCCTTTAAAACTGTAAAATAACTAAAACAGCAACTGACCGAAAATATATCAGATTCGTGCCCCATTAGCAACCTTAATTAATTATACATATATATTAATTCATAAAATACTGTTTTATCATTAATTAAGCTTTAATGTCGTTATAGGAAATATGGTGAGAGATTCTTACTTGATTCGAAGTCTAAAATCGATTTTTTACTGTGCCTACGGGCAATTCCTAGATTCCTTGAATTTTTTCTGGGAACTGAAACACACTTCCAGTACCTGCACATGTCCCCAAAAAACTCCAAATCAGACCCAGAGCCTCCTCGGCCAATTTCAAAATTCCAGCACGGCAGCACCGTCGTGCTTCAGCGACGGCGCCGCCGCCCACGACGGCGACCCACCTCGAGTTGGTTATTTTCGGCCGTTTCTGGCCGAATTCAGCCAAACTAGCACCATCTCCTGCGAGGAAACACACGTAGGGCCCTCGGTGGGCCAAAAAAATACAGAAAATCGAGACTTACCGGCGGCGGAGCTCTTAGGTGCGGCAGCTCCTCCGGCGCGAGTCGCGATTTGGCGTTTTGCTCCGGTCAACCTGTAGAGGAAAGGACGGTGGACACAGTGGCGTAAAAATTACATCGAACAGGAATCGAGAAGGGCCTCATCAAAGGCAAAAACTGAGAAAACCCACGGCGGCGCCGCTGGGCTTTGGCGGCGTTTTTCGGCCAATTGGCTGGTGGTTTAGCTCTGATTTGGAAACATGTGGGTTCAGCATCGAAATCCAAGCCAAAGGGAGAAATTTTACCTCGTTTGGCTGTCGAAAAGTGCTCTGGTGCAGCGGCGAGTGGCGGCGGTCGGTTCCCCCGGCGGCTGGGTTGTCTTCTCCGGCGAGGGCTTTAGCGGCTAGGGTTTGGGGTTGGGTGTGGATGAGATTATTTATAATCTTTCCCTTTTAATTTGAGTCATCCATCATGATTCAATCTGGATCGTCCGATCGCGATTAAATTAGAAATGAATATGGACCGTCCATCGCAATGCGATCTGGGCCGTCCGTGTGTGATTCAATTTGAGCCGTCTGTACGCGTGAAATATGGGTCGTCCGCATGCGCTTTTGATCTGGGCCGTCCATGCGCGTGGGAACGGATCTCAGCCGTCCGATCGCGCGCATGCGGATCACCCACGTGGCTCCGTTCCGCGTGTCTCCTGCGTCAGTGTCTCTGCCACCCGACGTGTCCTGGTTGGCCGGGGCTGCTGACCGGGCTGCTGACATGGTGCAATTTTTTAAAATTGTATTTTGACCCCCGGTTTTCGATTTTCTTTTCAAAAACACCCCCATAATCCGAATTTTCATCCATTTTTTTCTAAAATTGTTTTCAATTAAATCCCAAAAATAATTTTACCCATTTTTATCATTATTATTATTTTTATTTTTATTTAATTAAATTAAACTAAATTTAAAACCATATAATTATTACATAATAAATTAATTATAAAAAATTAAAATAAAATAAAAAAATAATTCCAATAATAATAATAATAAAAGAATTAGGGTGTTACACCTATTCACAGCCCTCCTGCTG
The DNA here is from genome assembly GCF_054855325.1 of Carica papaya. NCBI lineage: Eukaryota > Viridiplantae > Streptophyta > Magnoliopsida > Brassicales > Caricaceae > Carica > Carica papaya. The sequence goes on from NC_142314.1 coordinate 5,031,203, forward strand.
ATCAGGATCTAGATCTTGGTCTTTTTTATCTTAAATGGTTAATAGGGGAGGGGGTGAGCTATGCTAACCCAATAAGAATATCATACTACTCACCGATATAGGAACCGAAGGTTAGTAAAAATTATTAAAATAACTAATAGAGCTCTTAATTTAAGTAAATTCATTTATCATAAGAAAAATCATTTATTACATACTTACCATTATTAGATTTCCAAAATCAACTTATAGAGATAATAACTCAAATAATATTATGATTTCTTATTCAAGTGAGCAAGAACAATAACTTTTTCCTTTTTATTTTGCTTATTGTTATCCCTAAGGGTCCATAGGGGTATTTCACTACACGTAAACCTAATATCTAAACTTGTCAACTAACTCGTCGTCTCATATCCCATTCGCTATCGACGCAAAAACTATTATTCGTCGATATCCCGTCCGATATGACAGTGAATCGAGTCGTCCCAATACCTCGTCCGTTATGAGCGCAAAAAATATCATCCCTTGATACCCCGTCCGGTATGAGGTAATATTCATGGTAGGATTTCCTATGTACCCGATCTATCCACCATCTCTTAGGATATCTAGTAAGACAACCATTCATTAATTTACATAACCAAGTAATTTTCCATTTGCATATTAATTTTAAAATTTTCAAATAAACCATAAATTATACAAGATAAGTGATATATGCATTAAGGAAACACAACTGAATCATTTAACCATTTCAATATATTATCATGTATTAAAGCTGTAAAATTAAATAATCAGTTAAACAGAAAAAATAAATAACTAATTAGTTCTGACTCTATTAGTGACCTATAATTATTCTTAAAGTTTTTTAAATTTCACAAAATACCATATTAGTGATTATTAAGCTTCAATTCTATAACAGGAAAATAGGTGAGGGATTCTTATTTGAATTTGTGTCTGAAATACCGAACTTTTTACTGCGCCTACCGGTGGTCTCCGGATTTTCTGAATTTTTTGTGCAGATTAAAACACACTTCATGTATCTAAAAATACCTTAAAAATCCAAATGGTTTAAAAATCTTTTTTGGCCAATTTCGGGGTTCTGGCACGGCAGCACCGCCATGCTCGGCGATGGCACCACCGCCTGTGAAAGTAGTTTACCTCGGCTTGGCCATTTTTGCCCAATTTTGGTCAATTTTGACTGACTTTTACATATCACTATGAAAAAATACGTTATGGGGTCTCGGTTGGCCGAAAAAATCAGAAAACGAAAACCTACCAGTTGTGGAGTTTTTTGGGTGCGGCGGCTCCGCCGGCTCACCTTCACGGCTGAGATTTTTTTCTTTAGTTAACTTGTAGAAAACAGAATGGTGAACACAACAGTAGAAAAATTATAAGAAATGGGAACTAAAAAAGGGCTCATCGGAGGAGGTTGTGGGTTTTGCCAGCGGCGGCTCTGCCAGGCTTTGCCCACAATTTTTGGCTCACCCACTATTCATTTTGCTCCAATATGGCCACATGGATGCTTGGAATTGAATTCTGAGCGAGTAGGAGAATTTTTACATTTTTTGGCAATCGAAAGTGGCTCTAGTGCGGTGGTACCAATTTTATCTAAGATCTCAAACGGCCCAATAAACCAGGGATAAAGTTTTTCCCTCTTGTCAAACTTATTGATTCCCTTGAAAGGGGTGACCCTGAGGAATTCTCGATCACTGTTCGCAAATTCCAAATCCCTCATTCGGGTGTTCGCATAACTCTTCTATCTGCTCTAAGTTGTCTGGATATTCTTCCTGATCTTAACTATTTTAGCTGTAGTATTCTCTACAAGATCTAAACTGAATAATTTTCTATCACCCACCTATTCCCAACAGATCGGTGATATGCATGGGCGACCATATAATGCCTTATACAGAGCCATACCGATACTTGCTTGGTAGTTGTTATTGTAGGTGAAATCTATTAAAGGTAAATGATCATCCTAATGGCCTCCAAAGTCAAGAACACAAGCTCGGAGCACATACTCTAGTGTGTAGATCGTCCTTTCTGATTATCCATCGGTTTGAGGGTGGAATGCGGTACTAAGAGACAGTTTCGTTCCTATAACTTGCTGAAAACTAGACTAGAATCTAGGATCCCTGTCAGATACTACTCTCATTGGTACTCCATGTAACCTGACTATCTCTCGGACATATATTTTTGGCAGCTTGTTCAAGGGGTCGGTCATCTTTATGGCCAAAAAGTGAGAAGACTTGGTGAGCCAATCAATAATTACCCAAATGGCATCATATCCCGAGCGTGCTCTAGGAAATCTTATCACAAAATCTATTGTGATGTGTTTCCACTTTCACTCTAGAATCGGTAATGGGTGAAGTAGCCCGCCTGAACGTTAATGCTCTACCTTGACTTGTTGACACACTAAATACTTGGAAACAAAATCGACCACCTCTCTTTTCATTCTGTTCTACCAAAATCGGGGTCACATACTTTAATGCATTTTAGTGCTTCCAGGATGCATGACAAACTTTGAGTTATGAGCGTCTGTCATGATGTCCCCTTTCAGTTCACTATCACATGGAACACACACCCTGTTCTGAAATATGAGCAACCCATTGGTAGAGACTCGAAATTCTGAATTTACTCCATGTTCTGCATCTTTCCTAAGAGCTGCTAGGGTGGAATCGGCGGATTGGACTTCCTTTATTCTCTGTATCAACTCAAGTTGAACAGTCAGGTGGAACAAGTATATAACTCTCTTTAGGTCCTGAAGTCGTATATGTTGTGCAGCCCTTATTACTCTGCATTCTAAAACCATTAGGTAAGCTAAGATACTTGCCCTTGCCCAGGTGATACAAAATATTGTAATCGTAGTCCTTAAGGAGTTCTATTCATCGTCTCAGACGCATGTTGAGATCCTTCTTAATGAATATGTGTTTCAAGCTCTTATTATCGATATAGATCTTAAAAGTCTCCCCATATAAATAATGGCGATAAGTCTTCAAGGTGTGGATAATCACGTCAAGTTCTAAGCCGTGGGTGGGGTAGTTTTCTCATGACTCTTCAATTGCCTGGACTCATAGGCTATGACCTTCCCATGCCGCATCAGAATACAACCCAACCCTAGGTACGAGGCATCACTATAAACTATATATCTACCTGTCCCACTCGACAAGGCCAACATGAATGTAGTAGTCAACTGCTTCTTTAGTTCTGAAAAGCTCCTTTCACAGTTCTCGTTCTATTCAAACTTGACGTTCTTCTTTGTGAGCCGAATCAAAGGAGCAGCTAGGCTATAAAATCATTCTACAAACTTGCTGTAATAACCTGCCATTCCCAGAAAGTTACGAATCTCCTTGACCGATGACAATTTCTCCTAACCAAGCACTGCTTCAACTTTTTCGGGGTTCACTAACATTCTATTCCTTAATATGATGTACCATATGAAGGTAGTCTGTTCGAGCCAGAACCCACACTTACTCAACTTTACATACAACTTTTTTTCTCTGAGAACCTGCAAAACTTGAGTCAGATGGTGAGCATGTTCCTCTTTGCTTTTTGAATAGACCAAGATATCATCGATAAATGCAATGATGAATTGATCCAAGAATTGTCTAAAAATCCTATTCATCACATTCATAAAGATGGCTGGTGCGTTGGTTAGTCCAAATGGCATAACCAAGAACTCATAGTGTCCGTACCTGGTTCGAAAAGCTATTTTAGAAATGTCTTTTACCTTGATCTTTACCTAATGGTAACCTGAACGTAAGTTTATTTTAGAGAAGACCTGGGCACCCTATAACTAATTAAAAAGGTCTCCAATCTTGGAGATGGGGTACTTGTTCTTGATCATGACACTATTAAGTCCCCTATAGTCAATACATAATTTTAACGTCTCATCCCCCTTCCTTGCAAATGTGACTCCAGTATTCCAAGGGAACACACTATGTCGGATGAACCCACTATGTTGGATGAACCCACTATCATGCAATTCATTGATCTATTTTCTTAGCTATTCCATGTCAACACGACTCATGCGTTAAAGGGCAATCGAGATAGGCTGAATGCCTATGTAACACCCAATTTTTTTTTATTTTTATTATTATTGGAATTATTTTGATTTTATTTTATCTTAATAATTAATTTATTAATTATTAATTATATAGGTTTAATTTAATTAAATAGAGATAAAAATAATAATAATGATAAAAAGGGATAAAATTATTTTTTGGATTTAATTGAAAATGATTTTGGAAAAAAAGGGTGAAAATTTAGATTTTGGGAGTGTTTTTGAAAAGAAAATCGAAAATTGGGGGTCAAAATGCAATTTAAAAATGTTGCGCCATGTCAGCAGCCACGTCAGCAACCCGGTTAGCAACTCTAGCCAACCAGAACACGCCACGTGGCAAAAACACTTACACGGGAAGGCCACGCAGAACGGGCCACATGGGTGATTCGCGTGCGCACGATCGGACGGCTGAGATCCGTTCCCGCGCGCACGGATGGCCCAGATCAAATGCACGCACAGAAAGCCCAGATTGCACGCGTGCGGACGTCCCAGATTTGATCACAGACGGTCCATATCGTATCGAGATGGACGGCCCAGATTTGTTTCTAATTTAATCGCGATCGGACGGTCCAGATTAAATCGTGATAGACGGCTCAGATTAAAAGGGGAAGGTTATAAATAATCTCATCCACACCCAACCCCAAACCCTAGCCGCCAGAACACTCTCTGGAGAAGACAAATCGGCCACCGGAGGAACCGACCGCCGCCACCCGCCGCCGCACCGGAGCACCTTTTAGCCGCCAAACGAGGTACAATTTCTCCCCTTGGCTCGGTTTTTAATGCTGAACCTACCTGTTGCCAAATCGGAGCCAAACCACCGACCCATTAGCTGGAAAACACTGCCGAAGCCCAGCAGCGCCGCCGTCGCAGGTTTCCTTAGTTTTTGCCTCCGATGAGGCCCTTTTCGATTCCCGTTTGATGTAATTTTTACACCACTGTGACCACCGTCCTTTTCTCTACAGGTTGACCGAAGCAAAGCACCAAACCGCGATTCGCACCGGAGGAGCCGCCGCACCTGAGAGCTCGCCGCCAGTAAGCCTCAATTTTTTAGATTTTTTCGGCCCACCGAGGGCCCTATGGTTGTTTTATCACAGGAACCAATGCAAGTTTAACTGAATTCGATCAAAAACGGTCGAAAACGGCCAACCCGAGGTGGACCGCCGCCGCTTAGTCGGAGCACGGCGGAGCCGCTGTGCCGGAATTCTAAAATTGGCCAAATAGTCCTTGGGTCTGATTTGGGGTTTTTTGGGGACATGTACAGGTACCAGAAGTGTGTTTCAGTTTTTGGAGAAAAATTCAAAAAATCTAGGGACTGCCCGTAGGCGCAGTGAGAACCCAATTTCAAACTCCAAAACAAGTAAGGATCCCTCACCCTATTTCCTATCGTGGCATTAAAGTTTAATAAATGATAAAACGGTATTTTATGAATTAATATATATGTATAATTAATTAAGATTGCTAATAGGGCCCGAACCTGATGTATTTTTCGGTCTATTCCTGTTGATATATTTTACAGTCTAAATGCAGTATAGTATTTGATTGTTTATTCTGTGGTTTTGTATGCATGAATCACTATTCAATCTATTATGGTTTAAATTATTGTGAACCCGATATTATGGTTCCTTATTTGGTGTGCGTTACTGGTTTATGTATTCATATTGATTGGGTAATTGAGACTAAAAAAAATAAAAAGGGTATGTGAATTTAAAAATGGATAAGTCGACAGCCTCACTAGATATCCTGGGAGATGGTGGATGGACTGGGTCCATAGGGAACCTACCGGGAACGTGGTCTCTCATATCGGACGGGATATGAAGACTTTAAATGTTTTGGTGCTCATACCGGACAGGGTATGGGGACGGCCCGCTTCACCCTCATACTGGACGGGGTATTGAGGTTTATAGTTTTGGCGCTCATACCGGACGGGGTGTGGGGACGACCCTGGAATTAAGGTGAATGGTTCACGTATAGCAGGGACCCCTATGGATCCCCATGGATACTAGTAGGCTGATAAAAGAGAAAATTTGTTGCCTGATAATTGAAATACAAAAGTATGATATGTGTTATGTTACAGAGTGTGCATGATCTTATGATATTATAATGTTATTGTTTTCATAAGTTGTTTTCATGAATCTCACCGAGGTAAGTGGACAGTAAAAGATTTTATTATTGAAAAATGAATTTGTTATGAATTATGCTCCATTGGTCGTTTTTGTTTTCTACCAACTTTTACTATTGTGACAGTGAGATAGCGTGACATCTTTACTGGGCTAGTGTAGCTCATTCCTTACTTAACCATTTCAGATCATGAGGACTTAGTTTTCGAGCCCGTTTCGCAGGAAGACGACGAGTAGAAGCTTAAGAATTTATTAGTTTTCCTTATCGTATTCATTCATAGTATTTCTTTTAGTTAGTTTATTCTTTCATATCTTTAATATGTTTGATTATTGTGTAAGGGATGTTAATCATAATCTATTTTATTTCGCTTTCACACTTAGAATAAATATATACATTTCCTTTTAATTTCCGGGGCCGTTACAGCCTAACTGAAGATCTATGGTGAATTCAACTTCTATATCCACTGGTAGTCTGGGTAGTTCATTAGAAAACACATCCAGAAAGTATCGGACTACCAGAATCTGTCGAATGCAAATTTTTTTCTTAGGTTTGCCTAGTTAGAGAAAACAGTCGAGTTAAAGCACTTTGTAATAAAAAAAATTGTCATGAGGGAATAATGTTTAAAGATTTTATTAATTTGTAAATAACTTTTCATTAAGAGGGTTGAATATAAGCTTCTTGTGAAAATAATCTACGGTGGTGTAATACACCGTTAGCCAGTTCATTCCTAGGATTACATTAAAGTTTCGTGTTAATCTCTATTAGGTCTACACTCAATTTTCTATATGTTATATCTATGATACTGACTCTATATATAACATTCTCTAATAATGTCCTACTTCTAGGAGTGGACATAAACAACACAAAATTAAGTCTTTCAGATAATACATTTAATTTTGGTGTAAAAGCATATGAGACAAATGAATATAAGATACCAGTATCAATCAAAACATGTGCAAGATGATTACAGATAGTGTACGTACCTTGTATCACGTCTGGGTTATCTTCTGCATCTTGCTGAGTGAGGTTGTAAGCTCTACATTAGATATGAGGTCTAGTCTGGTTCTGATTCCTTCGGCATTCTCTCGCGTAGTGCTGGGCACTCCCACATATACGACAAGTATTGTGGAGGTGATAGTAGGGTCGGTCCCCATGATCCTTGCCATAGTGCTGACAAGTCTTATCGCGTCCTATTACCAAAATATAAGGAGAAGCTTGAATCACTGGCTTAGGTCTCTTGTTTTGCTGAACAGGTGCAGTGGGTGCTGGTCTGCAGTGTGAAACTGGGCCCTTAAGGTTCTCCACTGCTGGAGGAAAAATGCGAAGGTTCCTCTCCACTAGCTGTGCCTTGGCCAGAACGACTAAGTAAATACTGAACTCAAACACATATAGCTACTGTATAATCTCAGGACGAAGGCCCCACTCGAACTTTATTGCCTTTTTGCCTTCATCCATCATGCTCTCATAAGAATACTGGTCCAACTCTAGAAACTTTTGGACATACTCTGACACAGTTATATCACATTGGACTAGGTGTAAAAACTCTATTTTTTTCAGATGTCGGAGATACTCTGGGAGGTACTCTACATTGAAGGCCATAAGGAACTGTTCCCAAGTTACTAGAATGGGTAGGGTGGCCTGCTTGAGCTGCCACTAGCAACCTGCCTCTCCCACCAGCATGTAGGTGGCAAGTATAACTCTCTGTTCGGGAACCACCCCAAGAGTCGTGAAAGCCTTCTCTGTCTCAGCTAACCAATACTTAGCCTTTTTAAAGGAGGATACCCCTGCAAAAGTATATGATTTTAGTCTTTTGTACCTCTCAATGTAGTTTGGGTCCATAACGGGTGGAACTGAATGCCATGGAAGAGTGATTGGATTGTGTTGGGGAAGGACCGAATAGCCCTATGATAGTACTGGATGATATGGTGGAGACACTGAATTGTATTATGGTGATGTTGAGTGATGCGGTGGGGGCATCGAACTATATTGTGGTGGTGTCGGATGGTACTATGGAGGAGCAGGATTGTACCAGGGTGGCTATGGATCCTCCTGCTGCAGGGGTGGCTAAAACTGTGGTAGCGGAGGAGGGTCAGGTAGCTCCCTCCTTTCCTCCCAGGCCTGTTGGACAGCGATGAGTCTCTCAAGCATTTTAAATAGTCGATCAACATCCTCTCAAAGTGGACCCTCCCGGGCTGCTCAGTTTAGTGGGGGTATTCCTCTCATCATCTATCTGTATCTGCATTTCACAAAGGATGGTTGAGTGATAATTCATTTTTAGTGTTTCGTTAGGTCTTTGTGTAAGGAATGGTTCTAAGGAAGACGACTCTGATACCAACATTAAAGACCCAGAACCTTGGATAAAATAAAATTATAATTTAAATGCAGAAGTGTATAATAACGTTAAAGTTTACATTTCTTACACATAACATAGCATGCCCAATAAGGCTACAGAAGTGTCTTTTCACAGTGGTTCATAAAATAAAAAATGTAATAATATATAAAAATAGTAAATATATATTGTAGGAAGTTTAACCTTCACTAGCTCTTGATAGGATCCAGAGGGACACCTACTCACAGCCCTCTTGCTTATCAGGATCTGGATCTTGGTTTTCTTAATTTAAAATGGTTAATAGGGGAGGAGGTGAGCTACACTAGCCTAATAAGAATATCACAATACTCACCGATACAGGAACCGAAAGTTGGTAAAAATCATAAAAATAACCAATTGAGCTTTTAATTTAAGTAAATTTATTTATTATAAGGAAAACTATTTATTGCATACTTATTGTTGCGAGATTTTTAAAATCGATTTATAGAGACAATAACTCAAATAACATTTTGATTTCATATTCAAGTGAGGAAGAATAACAACTTTTCCTTTTTTTATTTTATTTACTAGTGTTCCTAGGGTTCCATAGGGGTATCCCACTACATGTGAACCTAATATCTAAACTTGTCAACTAACCGGCCATCCCCAAACCCCCTCAGGGATGTACACCAAAAAATATCATCCCTCGATACCCCATCCGATATGAGGGTGAATCAGGCCGTCCTCGTACTCCGTTCAATATGAGCGCCAAAAATACCATTCCTCGATACCCCATCCGATATGAGGTAACGTTCATCGTAGAGTTTCCTATGTACCCGGTCCATCCACCATCTCCCAAAATATCCAGTAAGACAATTATTTATTAATTTACTTAACCAAACAAATTTTCATTTGCATATTAATTTCAAATTTCATAAATCAACTATAAATCATGCAAGACAAGCGATATATGTATCAAGGAAGCACAACTGAATCATTTAACCATTCTAATATATTATCATGTATTAAAATTGTCAAATTAAATAATCAGTTAAATAGGACAAATTAAATAATCAGTTGAACGGAGCTAGGAAGTACCTGCCAGAAAGGTTTGGGAGATATAGTTCACCCTTATACCGGACAGGGTATCAAGGCGATAGAATGTTTGGTGCCCATTATCGGACGAGGTATGGGGACGATCAGTCAATTATAAAATTGGATATTGGGTTCACAAGTAGGGAAGACACCCCTATGGACCATCAGGGGTACCAGTAAGGAGGTAAGAAAGGAAAGTTATTATTTCTCGTTCTCTTATGCGTGAAAGTGAAAAGTGATATGGATATGGGTCTTTATATATTGTCTTTAGAAAACTCGTTATGGTAAGTTTAAATAAATGTCTTCAAGTTTCAAATATATTTAAATAAAGTAAGAGCTTCATTAGTTATTTTTCTAATTTTTTACTAATATTTAGTTTTCTGTATTTATTATTAGTATGATATTCTTATTGGATTAGTGTAGCTCACCTTTTCATTAACTATTTCAGATCAAGAGGACCAAGATCTAAATCTCGATCCTCAAGAAGGTTGTGAGTAGTTTACTATTCCCTTCAAGTGCTAGTGAAGGTTGTCTTATAATGCTTAGTTATTTGCTTTTTATTTTATTTTTTTAATTTTATTTGTCCTTTAAAAGGAACATTCTCGTAACTCTATTAGGTATTCAAAATTATTGTAAAAGGAATGTAAACCCTAACTCTATTAATTACTTCTGCATTTGATTTATGAATTTATTTTTCTTTAAGTTTCAGGCCTCTACAGCGTATGTAACAACCTGTACCATAACAAGGTCGATTGTAGCTCATACAACTACCATCGTTTATAATGTCATCTATAGGAGAGATTAATAATATCACTCTGATTCATAAATGTTATTCCAAGGATAATTATTTCATGTATCTTGAATCAAATAAATATATATATATATATTCATGCTTCACATCTCTACCAAGTTGTCTCCACAAGAAAGGATACACCTTTTAACTAAAACAAAGATCGAAAGTACAAGTATTTCCTCCTACACACAATAATATCGATCATATCCTACAACTAACTCTAAATTATTCGACTTAGGTAATGACGAGGAAGCTCCCTGCAAGTGCTTAAGTTTGGCGGCATGATTCTTGATTTTCCAGTTCTTGTTTCCCATTATACCTGCTATGAAATTTACAACATAATGAGCTACATTGCCCAGTAAGTAGAATATGCACATCATACTAAAAGATTATAGCAAAAAAAAAAACATATTACAACTAAATGTGGTGGTACAACCCAGTGCTCACTTAATTTCTTTGTTAACTTTGTCTCCATAAAACAAAAGTTTGTTATCCTTTCACTGGGATTCCTAACTCATCCAATAGGTTTCCTAAGTACTCTTTTATACCCTTGGAGCCTCTTTTATTTTTGTTTCAGAATTACGTTCAGCTTCTATAAATTTAATTTAACCCATCTATTTATAATCCCAAACACCCCTTTTGTTATCCCCAAGTCTCCTTCTTGCATAATCTTGTCCAGTTCCTACTTAGCACTCTAACTTAAATGCCTTCATCCCTTTTTTCTAACTAATTAACCATACTGACTAGTCTATCTCCTTATCACGCTAGATGTATCTTGTACCTACAGAGACCTAACCAATGCATATTTCACAATCTATGACATTTGCATAATATTCTACACCTGTATACATAATATTTTGACCTTACACACATGCAGAATCATACCAACCACATCGGCCCCAGAATATCCACACCAGTCCCTCACCATGACCCAACAAAAAACATAATAACAGCAACCCTAATTGATATCCTACTAGAGCGGTCCAACCATATAACACATGTACACACTAACCTTCACTCGGTCACATACACACACACACACACTAACACACTCCCACGGCCCTCACTCGGCCACACACACACACAATAACATCACAACGGCCTTCACTCGGCCACACACACCTCCTGGCCTTTCAGCCACACACACCGGCCTTTACTTGGCCACGCACGCACACACACCAGCATTAGGCAGCCACATACACACACCAGCCCTCTTTTGGGCCCATAAAAATATCGACAATACACAGCCACACACATACACCAACCATCCCTTGGCCACATATACACTAGCCTTCCCTTAGCCACACACACCGGCAATACCCTACCACACACACATACCGGCAGTACCCTGACACACACATACACCGCCCTTTCCTTGGCCACACCAACACTGGCAATACACTGCCACACACACACACACACCGGCCTTTCCCTAGCCACATACCCTAACAGCACACTACACCACACACATCGACCTTTCATTGGCCACACACCTCAACCTTCACTCGACCGCAAGCACATGCATCGGCCTACTCCTGGCCATACACCCATCCCAGCTTTTCAGCCACACATACCCCCTCATCAATTTTGTTTCCTAATGTACCATGCCAAGAATTTAGCATATAATTTCTAATCTAAGTTGTGAGGAGTAGATTGGACTTACTCAGCTGTTACAGAGATGAAATAGAATCCTGGTGACGATCTCTCTTCTCTCTAAGCTCTCTTTGCGTTAGAGTTCGTAGTCGAAGTGATTTTTTTCAATCTAGCCTTTTTCGCACCACCTCTTCCTTGATCGCTCGCATCATACTTCTATTCTCTCTTCCTTCGCCCCTTACACAAGACGTACCACATGATGCTTTTCGGTCGCACGCACCACACAATGTTTTTCGGTCGCGCGCACCACACGATGCTTTTCGATCGCGCGCACAAATCTTCTTCTTCTTCTTCTTCCATCACCATCTCTTCTTCCTATTCTTCTCCTTCCTTCACCACCGTCTCCCTTCTTCTTCCCTCTCCTGGCCTCTATTTCACCTCGCCTCCCCCTATTTTTCTTTAGGGTTTCTTCTCCTCGGATAGGTAGGAAAAAGGTAGCTTAAATATGACGTCCTAGAGCCATCCGATCTCCAAAAAAAATATGAGCAATTGATTCCCTTTTTCCTATTAAATTCTAAATTTTTTTATTCTTTATCGAGATGTTACAATGTAAGACTCATATTTCCAAAATATAAGAAGATGAAATTCATGCTTCAAAATTTGTAGAGAGATAAAACCGTAAGTAAAAATAGAATAAAATATCATAATAGAATAAAATATCATAATAGAATAGAGACATGATACGTTGCAATAACATGAATAGTAAAATGAAACGATAAATTAAGGAGGGATTAAGTAAAGCAGAATGTGATAATGAAGTGAAATGAAATAAAATCCAACGATTCAAGAAGTGTGATTAATTCGTTGGTTTTAAATTGATATAACGAAAGAAAAAAGGAAACAGGTTAGGTCAACTGAAAAGAAATAGATAAATAAAATAAAATAAAGTAAAATAAGTAAATAAAATAAAATAAAAATAAAAATAACGAATATACAACACGAATAAGCTAGTGACGAACATAGATTGACCGGTTATTGCCTCTATTGGCAACTTGTATTTCATTAATCAAGGGATCACCAATTATTTCTAATTTTTTATTTATTATTAATTTAGCTTTAATTTAACCATAACATGAGAAAATGGTGAGAGATTCTTATATCGGGTTGGTGTTTAGGACACTATTTTTGTCACCTCAATTTTTTACAGTTTTTGATTATTAGATTTCTTGAGTTTTCCTGGTAAGATTGAAAATATACGTTAAAATGGTGTGAAAATACGCAAGGAATGACGAAAAAGGCAAAAAAAATCTCACTGGGGGTCAGGTTGGGGTTCTGGCATGGCAGCACTGCCGTGCTCTGCCACCTGGTCCTCCTTCTTCGATGCTGCTACCTCTCGGCTAAACTGGTTGTTGCTGGTTTCTATGGAAATTGACTTAAATCATGGTTAGAAGGTGTTTTTTAGAGAGATAAGGGGAAAATAAGGTCTCACCGACAATTTTAGTTCTCTGGTGCGGTGGCTCAGCCAAGCTCTTTCGTCCCTCCCTCGCAGTTTGAGACTTTTCTTGGTCACCCTGCATTGGAAGCGTGTTATACGGTTAATAGTGGAGAAACGAGAAGAATAAAAAGAATTTCAGGCTTACTAGAGCGATTTCGTGCTCTAGCACGGTGGATCAGATTTCCTCCGACGGCTAGTTTCTTTTTCGACCGCCCTTCTTCTTCTTCTTCTTCGGTGTTCTTGTGTCGACTAAGGTTTTGGGACAACTAAAGAGAGGTGGTATCTCTTTCTCTAATGCAGGCCATTTGTTTGGGGCGACGTGGAGCGTAGATGACTGTTTGATCGGGCCTATTTAGGAAACCAATTTAGACCGTCCATCCAAGTTTGCATTGGACGACAGGAGCCGTTCTATTGGGGGCCTATTTGGGGAAGTTATTTGGGTTGTTCGTACATGTGGGAGTGGACACGAGCCGTCCAATCTTCCTGGCACGCGGATTGCCAGCGGAGGCTTCCCGTGTGAAGCCTGTGGGCGATGCGACCACCATGCAGCATGCAGCAATTTGTTGCATTGCTAACTGGGCATATATGTGGCCCATTTTTTCCTTTTTGCAATTCGACCCCTATTTTCAAATTTCTCTTTCAAACATACCTTCATTTATTTACAGTTTGACTATAACTTTTAAAATTCATTTTCAAAGATACCTAAAATATATATATTCTAAAAAAATAATAAAAATGATTAAAATAATTAAAATTAAGGAACTCATATATTATTATTATTTAGAAAAATAAAATTCCCCATCCCGAGCATAATTTTTGGACTCGGGATAGTACAACTTATATGTGATTTTATTGTGCATAAATAACTATCAATTTGATTGGACTTATTTAAAAATTATAAGTTAAGGTTAAACAGATGTTGAATTTTAATGTATTAACTAAAATATGAGTTTTTTTTTATGTAAAAAGACAAAATATTATTTCTAATTTTATGATAAGTCAAATTAGAAATATTAATGTAACGGCCCCGGAATTTAAATGATAATATATGTATTAAAAATCTTAAATGCAGAAGCGTAATAAAAATTTTGATTAACATCCCTTACACAATAACCAAAAACGTACTCAAAACATAAAAGAATAAGCTAATTAAAAGAGATACTTGAAATAAAAACTATAAATAGAGCTATAAGGTCCTTAGGCGTCTAACTCGCCGTCTTCCTACGGAACGGGCTCGGGAACCACATCTTCCTGATCTGAAATGGTTAAGTAAGGAATGAGCTACACTAGCCCAGTAAAGACATCACACTATCTCACTGCCACAGAAGTAAAGGTCGGTAGAAAACAAAAACGACCAATTGAGCATAATTTATAACAAACTCATTTATTAACATAAAAACCTTTACTGTCCACTTACCTCGGTGAGATTCATGAAAATAACCTATGAAAACAATAACATGATAATCATCATAAAATCATATACACTTTGTAACAGAACACATATCCTACTTTTGCATTTCAAAAATCAGACAATAAATTTCCTCTTTTACCAGCCTACTAGTATCCATAGAGATCCATAGGGGGTCCCCGCTACACGTGAACTATTAACATTAATAACCTGATTCTAGGGCCGTCCCCATACCCCGTCTGGTATGAGCGCCAAAACCATAAACCTCAATACCCCGTCCGGTATGAGGGTGAAACGGGCCGTCCCCATACCTTGTCCGGTATGGGCGCCAAAACACATAAGGTCTCCATACCCCGTCCGGTATGAGAGACCACGTTCCCGGTAGGGTTCCCTACGGACCCGGTCTATCCACCATCTCCCAGGATATCTAGTCAAGCTGTCCACATTATCCACTTATCAATTCACATAACCTTTTTGCCCTTTTCCTTGGTCTTAATCATTCAATCACATACAACATGTAAACCAGTAATTGACACCCAACAAGACAACACAGTGTCGGGTTAACCATAATACCAACCATAATAAAAGAAACCATGATTCATGCATACAAGACCATAAAATAAATACATCAAACATTATACTGCATTTAATATTGAAAAATAGATCAAACAACAACTGACCAACAATGTACCAGATTCGGGCTCCATTGGCAACCTCAATCAATTATACATCTATAAAGTCACAAAATACCGTTTAATTATTTATTAAGCTTTAATGTCGTGATAGGAGGTAGGGTGAGAGATCCTTACTTATTTCAAGGTCTGAAATCAGCTCTACAGTACGCCTACGAGCTGTCCCTAATTTTCTTAAATTTTTCTATGGAAAACTGAAACACACTACTGATACCTGCACGTGTCCCAAAAAATCCCAAATCAGACCTAGGGCCCCTTTCGGCAAATATCGGAATTCCGGCACGGCAGCTCCGCCGTGCTCCAGCGACGCCGCCGCCGCCTGCGGCAGCGATCCGCCTCGGGTTGGCCGTTTTTGGCCGAATTCAGCCAAACTTGCATTGGTCCCTGCGATAAAACAACCCTAGGGCCCTCGGTGGGCCAAAAAATCACGAAAAATCTAGACTTACCGGCGGCGGTGTTCTCGGGTGCGGCGGCTCCTCCGGCGTGAGTCGCGTTTTGATGTTTGGCTCCAGTCAACCTGTAGAGAAAAGAACGATGATCACAGTGGTATAAAAATTTCATCGAATAGAGACCGGGAAGGGCCTCATCGGAGGCAAAAACAGAGGGAAGCCGCGGAGGCGCCGTTGGACTTCGACAGGGTTTTCCAGCCGATTGGCTGGTGGTTTGGCTCCGATTTGGCCATAGGCGGATTCAGCATCGAAAAATGAGCCAGGGTGAGAAAATTTACCTCGATTGGCGGTCAGAAAATTCTCCAGTGCGGCTAGGGTTTTTTGGTCGGGTGTGGGTGGGGTTATTTATACCCTTCGCCTTTTAATCTCAACCGTTCATCAAGATTAAATCTGAATCGTCCGATCGCGATTTATTTGGGATTAAATCTAGGCCGTCCATCGCGATGTGATATGGATCGTCTGTGCCTGATTGAATCTGGGTCGTCCGTACGCGTGAGATCTGGGTCGTCTGTATGCGCGGGAACGGATTTGGGTCATTCGTACGCGCGGGAATGGATCTGGGTCGTCCGATCGCGCACATGTGGATCACCCACGTGGCCCGTCCCGTGTCAGCGTTTCCTTGCCAGGCGGCGTGTCCTGGTTGGCCGGGGCTGCTGACATGGCACAACTTCTTCAAATTGCGTTTTGACCCCCGGTTTTCGATTTTCTTTTCAAAAACAGCCCCATAATCCAAATTTTCACCCCTTTTTCCCAAAATCAATTTCAATTAAATCCAAAAAATAATTTTACCCTATTTTATCATTATTATTATTTTTATTTTTATTAAATTAAATTAAATTGAATTAAAATCTTATAAATTAAATATATAAAAAATTAAACTAAAATTCAAATACAAAAATAAAAATAATACAAAAAAATAATTTGGGTGTTATAACTAAAAATTTAAGAATATACATAGGTAGTTATGATACTCAAATCACATGTTGAGTTTTTCTTATTATGTCATCTCATCATAAAAAAAAAGTGTGAAAACTTCAAATATACACGTATTGATTTAAAAAATCTATCACATGACATGCAAATTTCTTCCGTTATAAATTCAAGTACGCTTCTGTTTTAGATATAATATTTTTAATTTGATATGTGCATGAAGATTTAGATTCAGATATAATTTTATAAAATTCATACAATGATGACTTTGTATAACATATAGAATGAACATATATTTTTTTTTTAACAAAAAGAAAATTAGAGCTCCATTAATTTTTTTTTTTCTGGTTCAGGTGCCAGTTTGTGGCAGTTATTAAAATTTGTTCTAAAAACTTCTGGATACAAAAATTCCTAAGAGAGAGATTTTATAATATTAACTCCAAATATTATATTTTAATATCATGAAACATAAAAAAAAAAAAAAAACAAAATAATACATTTAACAACAATTAAAAATACATAAATTTTGCAGCCTCTTAATTATTTTTTGGCTCCACTTGTGTATACGTACAGTTATACATATACATATACATTCATGTATATGTGTATGGTTTAATTTATAATTACTGCTGTGTAGAGTTCGTGAGTTTTGTCTGCATGCAGGGGCGAAACAAAAGAGACGGGAGAAACTTCACGTGGGCTGCAAATACTTTTTCTCCTACAAAAAGACAAAAACAAAACTTCATCTGCCATGTTCTCCAGTCACCTCGGCGTTTAGCATGAATTTCATGGCGACTACACGTGCGTCGCACGTGATTTTAACTCAATACATACATGCGGCCTGGACCCACCCGTCTACTTCCAACTAATAAATCAATATATTTATTTACACATATGTACAATATTGATGATGGCAAAAACGAAACGACATGCAAGTAGATTTTTTGTGGGACGAAACGACATGCAAGTAGATTGGTGTACGAGATTCCAGATCATACGCTCTTTTTACGTCTTAAAAGAACATGCAAAATAATAAAATAGGAAACAAACGTCCATGTTGATTGGTCGACAAAATTTTAGGCCGCGAACTCATTATTTATTTCGATCTACGAAGAGACCTGTTCAAGAAATAATAGAAGAGCTCCTATTGGAAAAATAAAAAAATAAAAAATTAATAATAATAATTTAGACTATTATATTAACAAAATAATTTCGAGTATTTAAACTCGTAACAATTACGCTACTTAACTAAAAATAAGGAAAACACAAATGATTTAAGATCGATTTTTTTCTATTACTCAAATGGTCTTCGATTTTGGATGAATTTGAATTTTTTTTTTATTCCGTATAATATATATCTACTCTTTTATTAAAAAAAAAGAATCGAATTCTCGATATATATTTTTATAAACATAGAAAAATATCACGTAACTTAAAAATCAAATCATAGTTGAATTTCGACTTAATTAGTCAGTAACAGATATAATTGTAATATCAAAAATTTTATTTTGTTGACAAACTGGGAGTGTTATTTTTTTGATCAAATTAATATTTAATAATTAATAAAAATATATAATATTATTATCGATCTACAGCTTTCGAGTAAGATTTTATTGAAAAAAAAGGGTCATTTTTTGTTATTAGTTAGGCTATAAAATCGAGTCAAGATCAACTCGATTTTGTGAAGAATAATGTGGTTTTTCTGCAAACTTTTTTGAGATTATGGGAGCATATATAATTTTGAGAAATTTTATGCCTTAAACAGTGTAATAACTGGAAAAAGAAAATTTGCATGTATGTATGGATGTATAGGTAGAGTGGGAATTTCAAAGGTGAAACGGCGTCGTTTGGAGAAGAGGGGGAGGAAAACAACGTCGTTTGGGGGAAACGATGGACAGGCAGGATGAGAGGCTGGTGGTGGGGTATAAATAGGAGAAGGGAAAGAAGAAAAAAAGAAAAGAAAGAAAAGAAAGAAAAGAGAGAAAAAGAAAGAAAACAGAGAAGAGAGAGAGCGGGGGGCGAGAAGAGAAGGTTCGAGAGAGAGAGAGAGAGAGAGAGAGAGATCGGGGGGCGGGAAGAGAAGCTTCGAGAGAGAGAGAGAGAGAGATTGGGGGCGGAAAGAGAAGATTCGAGAGAGAGAGAGAAATAGAAGAGCTAGATTGGAGAGAAATGAGAAAAGAGAGTGAACAGGAAGGAAGATCGGAACAGTGCGAGCTACGGGAGGAAGGAAGATGGAGATGGGAGGTACGGTAAAATTTTGAGTTTTTGTGTAAGTGTGGCGCGATTTTGAAATTGTGGTTTTAGGTTGAGAAATCTAGGTTTTGGTTGGTACGTAGAGTAACTAAACTAAGATGTAGAGACAGGCAGGTGTGGATGGCAGGTTGAATAGTGGAGGCGTTCACGGAAGAGGCCGCGGGAAAAGAGAGGATGAAGTCGTTGGAGAGTAGGAGAGGTCCGTGAGAGAGAGTGGATCTTTTTTGTAAAATGAGTGTAAGCACATGGTGAAGGTCGCGGGAAGAGAGAGTGAACGAGGAGGTTAGTGAGTGAGTGAGACCCGGGATGGTGAGGAGAGTTTATGTGTGTGCGAGCGGGGTGTGCGGAGGAGGCCGCAAGAGGAGAGAGAAGGAAGAATGTATTCGGTGAGTGTTCTGTGAGAGGGATGAGTGTTAGTGATGGTGAGTGTGTGAGTTATGATATTTTGAACAGGCCGTGGGAGGTAGAAGAAGAAGGAAAGCGGGGTGTGAGGTCCATGAGAGAAAGGAGAGTTCATGACTGTGCAAGGGGTTTTTAGAGTGGGCTGTGGAAGAGGAGTTCGGTGTGTGTGAAGAGATTCGGGTAAGAGGGGAGGCGCGGTATGACCGTAGGGAGAAGTAGGTATAAAAGGGGAGGAGAGTGTAGATGCTAGAAATTGGGAAAGGAAAAGAGACGTCTGTAAGGCGTGGTTTAAGGTATAAGAGTAGGGGTGTGTTGGTTGTTGTGTGGTGTAAGTGTGTGGGTTGGATATAGGTTGGTATAGCTGTTGTAAATTTAAGGGTTGGCTAGAGAACATTACCGGCATATGTGTGAAATGTTAGTGTGTGTCATATGGGGAGATGTGTGTAGGGTCAATATACTGGGTAAAGGAATAGGGGAATCTCAAGATAACATGGTGAAGCGAGTACGGGATGGTATGGTCCTTGAGTGTTAGCATTGGGGAAGCCGATATTGGTGTCGCTATCTAGAAATAGTAAGTTGATCGCCGATAGTGGTGATGGTTGGGAGATCCCAATGGGCAAGGGGTTGGGTCGCTGATGTTGGTGACATGAGAGGATGATATCTGTGTGTGTGTGGCCTATTGGGGGTCAAGAGGTAGAAGATTGAGAGTTAGTCACTGATGTTGGTGATGAGTGAGAACATTTATACTCATGGGGTGACTTCAGAAGGCGGTCACATTTGATATGCAATATAACTAACTTACCGGGACAAGTTGATTTTATATAGTCCCAGGGTGGTATTAAAGTAGGACTTAAGTCGTACAGATAGGGTACTTATAGGAATACTGGATTTTCTGTTGTTGCATGTGCTACTGGTAACCATAACTAGAGTTTCGGGATAAGTTAATGATGAATAGTCCTAGGGTGGTTCTAAGGTAGGGCTTAGGTTGTGTAGATGAGATGCAAATAAACATGCTGAATTTTTTGTTATTGTATATTATACCTGCAACTTGATTTTTACCGTATTGAGTTATGTGAATTCACTTTTTATCATTAATAGATTAAGTAGGGATGGAGCCGAGATCTGAGTTGCTAGTTTCTGAGCCTAGTATATAGTGCCACAGGGTAAGGATTCTCTTTGTGGGCGGATTGTAGTGTATAAAAGTTTATAGTAGTATAAATAATATTTACTGGAGGTGTATGAGATTGTCTTATCCTATGATATATATGTAAAATTGCAAGTTTATACTGAGTTTAAATAATGAAGTGTGAAAAAGTTTCTTTGTGTGTGATTGATTTGGCATGAGACTTACGTGTTGAGTCATAGAATTATCTTAAATTACACCGTTAAAGACAAAAAAAAAGGGGGCGTTACAAACAGAAACTTGAAATTTTTAATTCTATCCATGAAGTTATGCTATTTTCTAAATTTGTCAAACATTTTCCAATCTTATTAGCTTGACCACATATATTCAGTTTATCCCTATTCCTTTCTCACTCCTGGCCGTAGTACGTGGGGCATGTGCAATTGGATTTAGACAATTTTTTAAACCTTTTCTTTTTTAGAATTAACAATTTTTATTAAATAATAAATTTTGGTAATTTTTATTAATTTTTTTTTAATTATTGAAAATATTTTTTTGATATATTTTATATATTATATTTTTGAATAAAAATAAATTACAAAAAATTTATTCAATGATTATTGAGTGTTTTATATATATTAATTAATTGTCAACTTATGATTTATTTAAATAGATTAAACCACATTTTTATATGTATAATTATGTGAATGAATTAAGTCCACGTGATACTTGATTATATTAACAATCTAAACTGATGACTTAGTACATGTATATGTGTATCACCATGGAAATTTTGTCATTGAATGATCTACCTGAAGAAAACTAGAACCCAAGTTCCCATATCCATTTATATATATATATATATATATATATATAATTTGTCCATTCGAAAATTGTCATTATATAAAAGTGAGAAACAATATAAGTAGCCGTGACTTAAGTAGTTGATGATGAACACATCTTTCTAGCATCTGACATGCACTACGATGCCTTAATCACTATCTGCGTTACATTATTTAATTTATTATATATTATATTAATTTATAGAAGATAATTAACGGGTGATTAATTTTACTAAAGATACTTTTTAATCAATAATTATTTGATATTTAGTAAAAATAGTTATAAAAATGATATTATTTTAAAATGTAAAAATATTTTGTTTGGTAAAAATAAATTTTAAAATATTTTAAATTTAAATTTTTAATAAAGCGAAAATTATTTTTTTAAAATTATGCATTATAATTATAATTTTTTATATTTAAACATACTAAAATAAAAAATAACTTTAGTTTTTACTAAACATACTTTAAATTTTAATCATTAAATTACTCTTAAAAGCATAAAACAGTAATTTATAGAAGAAGGTGGTAAGGATAACGTAAAATTTAACTCAAAATGGTGTCTTATTCGGTACCAAAATGTCACCCGCTCACGACAATGCTTTATATTTCTATTGGGAATTTAATTTTTTTTTATATAATAATGTTTTATGACATAAATGAAACCTTTGGGTGGATATACAATACATATATATACAATTTAATTTTTAATTATTTACAATTTTCCTTGGTAATTTAAATTGATAAAACAAAAATTAAATAATTATAAAATTGAAAGAGTGAATAAAATGTTGAAGCCATTGGGAACTTGAGAAAATTAAAAAAGAAAAAAACAAAGACAAATAAAAAAATAAAGTTATTGGGAATGGGTATGTTTATTGGTTACGGATCAGCTCGAGAAAACTGTTTAAATTAAAAATTAGAAATATAACGAGCTGAATTTTTTTAAATATATTAACTAAAAATAATTAAAATTATAAATTAATATCTTATTTTTATTTTATTAAAGGGTGGGTGTAGCAGCCCCGGAAATTCATAATGGAATGTATATTAAAAATATCAAATGCGAAAGCGAAGTCAAAATTTAAATAACATCCCTTACACTAAAACCAAAACGTGCTCACAAAATATAAAAGATTAAACTACCTAAAGGAGAAACTTGAAAGTAAAAACTACGAATGTGACTATGGAGTCCTTAGGCGTCCCCTTCGTCGTCCTCCTGCGGAAGCGGCTCGGGAACGATCTCCTCTTGATCTGAAATGATTAAATAAGGAATGAGCTACACTAGCCCAGTAAAGACATCATGATATCTCACCGTCACGGAGGTAAAGGTGGGTAGAAAACACAAAAAGACCAATGGAGCATAATTTACAACAAATCCTTTTATCGAAAATAAAACCTTTACCATTTACTTACCTCGGTGAAATTCATAAAACAATATACGAAAGCAATAACATCATCATCATCATGAAAACATATATATGAACTGTATAACATAATACCTATCACACTTTTCGAAATTCAATCGTTACACAACATATTTTCCTAATCCAACAGCCTACTAGTATCTATGGGGATCCATAGGGGTCCCGCTACCCGTTAATCCTTAACACTCGAAATCATATTCTAGGGCCGTCCCCATACCCTGTCCGGTATGGGCGCCAAAACATAGACCTCATTACCCCGTCCGGTATGAGGGTGAAACGGGCCGTCCCCATACCCCGTCCGGTATGGGCGCCAAAACACATAAGATCTCCATACCCCGTCCGGTATGGGAGACCACAATCCCGGTAGGGTTCCCTACGGACCCGGTCCGTCCACTATCTCCCAGGATATCTAGTCAGGCTGAACACATTATACAATTTCCATTCACATAATTTTTCATTCTCCTTTTCCCTCAGTCAGCATTATCAATCACATACAAACAAGCGAAACGATAATTTATGCCAAACAGGCAACATACAGCATCAATATACCGGTCATTCAATCCATAATCAATAAAACAGTAAAATATGCACACGAAACTATAAAATGAAAACATCGAACCTCATGCTGCATTTAAAACTGTAAAACATGTCAAATAACAGTTAACCGACAAACACACTAGACTCGGGCTCCATTAGCGACCTTAAGCAATTTCACACATTCGTTGATTCACGAAATACCGTTTTATCATTTATTGGACTTTAAAACCGTGATAGGAAATAGGGTGAGGGGTCCTTACTCGTTTCGGGGTCCGAACACGGCTTCACAGTGCGCTTGCAGGCTGTCCCTAATTTTCCCTGAATTTTCCTCGGGGAACTGAAACGCACTACTGGTACCTGTACGTGTTCCAAAAAAATCCCAAATTAGGCCCAGGGCCCCTTTCGGCCCAAATCGCAACTCCGGCACGGCGGCGAGTCGCCTCGGGTTGGCTGTTTTCGGCCGTTTCCGGCCGAATTCGGCCACACTCGCATCGGTCCTTGTGAGAAAACAACCCTAGGGCCCTCGGGGGGCCAAAAAATCACGGAAAAACGGAGCTTACCGGCGGCAGCGCTCTCGGGTGCGGCGGCTCTCCGGCGATGTTCGTGTTTTGGTGATTCGGCTCCGGTCAACCTGTAGAGAAAAGAATGGTGATCACGGTGATATAAAAATTGCATCAAACGGAGGCCGGGAAGGGCCTCATCGGAGGTAAAAACTGAGAAGGGGCGCGGCGGCGCCGCTGGGCTTCAGCCGTGTATTCCGGCCGTTTGGCCGGGATTTTGGCTCCGATTTGGCCACAGGAGGAATCAGCGTGGAAAAACGAGTCGGGAGTATGAAATTTACCTCGATCGGCGGTCGGAAGTTCCTCCGGTGCGGCGGCGGGTGGCGGCGGCCGGCTTCTGGTTCGTCTTCTCCGGCGAGCGGCAGGCGGCTAGGGTTTGTGGTCTAGTGTGGGGGTTCTATTTATAACCCCTTGCCTTTTGATCTCAGCCGTCCATTTTGTTTTAATCTGGGCCGTCCGTTTTTTATTAAATCTGGGCCGTCCGATCGCGCCCACGCGGATCGCCAACGTGGCCCTTTTTGGAACGACGTGGTTTTGCCACGTGGCAGGTCCCGGTTGGCCGGGACTACTGACCGGGCCTGCTGACGTGGTTTTTTTTTTTTTTTTCCTCTTTCCTCCACCTTTCCGGGCGCTACAGTGGGAGTAAATAATACTTAATTTAGTTTGAATTAATTTAATTAAATTTATTTATTTTTTTTTTATATTAAAAAATATGCACTCCTATTAAAAAATAAATGTGTGAATTATAATAGAAAAAATAATAAAGGAGAAAATTTGAGTACAAAATTCGATATGATCGTATCGATTTATGTATAAAAATATAATTTTAATAGATAAGTATATACCATATCGGCAATATTATAGTAATATAAAAAAATGAGTAGAGAATTCAGTTAGATATGATCTATGTATATATATATATATGTATATGACAATATATACAATTTAATAAACTTATAAATGTCCAAAATCATAATAACATATATCATAGATAGCAATACATCTCCTAATTAGAACTCAAATACTAAATTTACCCACTAAAACAAACAATAATCAATTTTTTTTTTTTTTTGTATATTTTGAAAACATGACTCCTAATTAGATTATACTTAATTTTTGAATTAAGTTATATATATATATATATATTTTAATTTTTTTAAAAATAAAAGTTAAAAGTTCTACCCTTACCTAATACAAAAATAAATATACATTAAGTTATTTCCCTTTATGTATTAAATTGAACCAATATTGAACACTAACTTATTTTTAATTATATATTAAGCATCATTAATTAAACTATTTTATAATTAAATAATCCAAATGTACTTTAATTAATGAATATACAGAAAGTAGCTGGAATACACTACATGGGAATTTGGATTGATGCTCTTTCATTCTTATATTTTTAAATAAAATTTTAAGTTAATAAGCTATATAATAAACTGTCACTTCATTAATTTATGTCCACCAAATGTTTTTATTTAAATAAAAGTGTTAACATTGAGTGAGACAAAGTATTGTTTGTTTGCTTCTTAGTGTAAGTATTAAGAGGTCAATTAAGTTAGATTCCAAAATACATTGATTTACTTCATACATATTAAGAAAATCTTTATTTATGATTTTAATTTTACTACTTTTTAATTAAAAAAATTAATATATTTTAATATATAGAGTGTGACATCAAAAATAATAGTTTAATAAATTTTAAACGTAATTTTAAACGACAAAAAGTTTTTAATCACACGTTTAATTTTATTCAACATTTGGTATATAAATTATTAAAATTATGATTTAAATAGAGTTAGACGAGAAACATTATTAGTTTGCTTCTTTTGGTTAAAACAATAAGAGGTTAATTGGATTAAGACCAAATTATATCGGTTTAAATCATATATATAGAAGATTAGATTTATTTTTATTTTTTAAAAAATAAAAAAAAAATTGACATATTTTAATATGCAAAGAATGAGACCAAAAATAATGGATTAGAATAATTCAAACCAAAATTTAGACTACATATATTATATATATATATATGTCTCTTTCCCTATTCTGTGTTTATAAATAGAGACAAGAAAGTGTAGATTATCTTAAAAATGTCACTGGCAATGGAGTCCAACGGCTCGAGCAATCTTCTGGGTCATTGTGATGAAGCAAAATACAAAAATGGTGTTCTGGTTTTCGACTCCTCGTCTCTTCAAAAACAGTCAGAGTTACCGAACGAGTTCGTCTGGTCAGACTTAGTCGACGCTCAGCAGGACCTGAATGAGCCGCTCATAGACTTGGGAGGATTCATGCGGGGCGATGCAGAGGCGACGGAGCGTGCGGTGGAGCAGATTAGAAAAGCTTGTAGAAGCCATGGATTCTTCCAGGTGATGAACCATGGAGTTGACGGCAAGCTCATCGAAGCTGCGTATGAGGAGATTGACAGTGTTTTCAAGCTTTCGTTAGAGAAGAAACACAGTTTTCGCCGGAAAGCTGCCGAAGTTGCAGGCTACTCAGGAGCCCACTCCGATCGGATTAAATCCCAGTTGCCGTGGAAGGAGACTTTCACTTTTATGTACGAGTTTGAGGGGGATGACTCGGAGACCAGTGTCTCTGATTACTTCAACTCCGTTCTCGGGGAGGACTTTAACCAAACAGGGTAAAATTATCACTCGCCAATAACTAATTATAATTAATTATATTAATTTACTTTTTCTACTGAAAATAGATATACTTGTAGTAATAGAGTTTATATATATAAAGAGAAAGAAAAAAGAACCCTTTTCAAATTTCCGTTGTCTTTGTCATATATTTTCTGTTGTATGTATGGATAAAGACAAAAAAATGAAGAGGGTAAGTTAAAAAATCTAAACTTTCATGATAAAAAAAAAAAAAAAAAAAAAAAAAAAGTGTTTTTAATGGGTTTATCTATTTGAATAGGTTTGTTTATCAGAAGTACTGCGAAGCAATGAAGGATTTATCAATGGTGATATTTGAACTTTTGGGAATCAGTTTGGGGATAGACAGGTTGTATTTCAGAAATTATTTCCAAGATGGGAATGCAATCATGAGATGCAATAACTATCCACTTTGCAACAATGCCTGTTTAACACTTGGCACCGGGCCGCACACCGACCCAATTTCTCTCGCTATTCTTCACCAAGACCAAGTCGGAGGTCTCCAAGTTTTCACGGAGAACAAGTGGCAAGCTATACGTCCTCGACCTGACGTGTTCGTCATTAACATCGGAGATACCTTCATGGTAACTTCTTATAATCTCTAAAAGAAATTAATTTTGAAGTGATAGTAAGTAGTGAAGTAGCTGGTTTATTGTTTTAGAAATTAATTGAATTATTGATATGCATGTTATGTTATAGCTAGTTGGTGAATAGTAGTAGTTGGGTTTGTTTGTGTGTATACATATGTTGATGTCAGCATAGGTAAGATGATTGTTATAACTCTATCATGTCAAAAGAAAGAGATGGGTGTGAGACAAAAGTAGGCCATGACATTAAATACAAACATACATATATATATATATATATATATATGTAGATGGGTGAATAATTGATGATGCAGGCACTAACAAATGGGATATACAAGAGCGGGAAGCACAGGGCAGTAGTGAACAGGGAGAAGGAGAGAAGATCGTTGGTTTTCTTTGTGTGTCCAAAAAAGGACAAAGTGGTGAGACCCCCACAAGATCTTGTTGACAGAGAAGGGCCCAGGAGGTTCCCAGATTTCTTGTGGTCTGATCTTTTGGCTTTTACCCAGTGCGAATATCGTCCTGATTTTCATACTCTTCACTCATTTGTCAATTATTTTCTCTCCTCTAAATTTCCCTGATTTATCCATTTTACTCTCTCTTGTTCATATTCTCTTTTTTATTCTAATAAATAAATTGTATTATTATGCTTTAAGTTTATTCCACCCTTTTTTTTTTTTTTTTGTCTAGAATCTTGTACAAACAATAAAAGAAATAAGGAATTACAAAAATATTTTATATATTATTGGTTTATTTGATTTATGAACTTCACAAAAATAAGAAATATTACTATTTCCAAATTAAAAAAATATATATAAAAAAAATGGATCACGAGACGTAAGCCCCGTTCAGTTTAACCCAATATATGGGTTGTGTGGATAACTGTGGGGTCGGCCAAGAGGCTCCGAGCTGAAAATCCGAAGGGCTCCACACTCGTCTCAGCCCCTTCGCACGAGGCGAAAAGAACCTCAGCTCGAAGCGTACTCAGTTACGAGTCCGCATCTCTGCGGAAAGTGGCCCGGGGACTTTCCAGGACCAAACCCAAGTTCATTGGATCAAGGCCCAACCACACCGTCTCGCGCATCCGCCTGTTGCTCCCGAACTTGGTTTATAAAGTGCTTTATAATCTCTCAAGCATCCAATGTGGGATGCCGAAAGGTTCTCATGCCAAAATCAGCATACTGCATTAAGTCCTTCCCACTGGATATATTTTTTGTTTTGATAAAAAAAGAAGAAAAAAATTGATTGTCTTTCAACCCAAACACAGTCAAGATATATTTATAACCTAGAAATTTGAGAATTCGTATAGGTTTTCTTACAATTAAAACCTCTTCTTTTGTTTACCCTTGCTGTAATATTTTGCATAGTGCATCGATTTTTTAACTTCGCTCTTTTCATATGCTTCACCTGCCCCCTTCTTTCTGTCTCTGTATCTCTCTCCCTGATCTTCTTCTTTTCCCCTTGCTTTCTCTTCTTTTCTTTTTCTATCTATACTATTTGTTCTCTCTTTTCTTTTACTCTCAGTTTCTTTACTCATTCATTGATTACCTTCTTTTGTTCAAGTCTCAATCTCATTGATTATATCAAAATTCAAAAATACCATTGAACTGTGTAAATAAATATAATGTGCTGAATTTGCTTAGTTGTATCCATTGAGATATACAGCAGAGACATTTAACATGCAAAAAACAAAAAAAAAAACAAAAAATTTTTAGCTAGAGAGGCTTTCCGGTCACTTGATAATAATATCGCGATGTTAGAATGGTCTTCTTTTTTATATTTTTTATTGGTGCATGTAAAATCGAGATTTGAGAAAATTAAAAGATATAAATTTCTTTCGTGATAATAAAGTAAAATTTAAAATTTTATTTTATTACAAATTGAAAATAAATTGCTCAATTCATGGGTTTTGTGGATTTAATTTCCCAATTTCTGTTCAAGTTTTTTTTTTCCAATTTTTTTTTTTTTACAGAATTTTAAAATTCCAAAATGTTAATTAATGACATCATTATTTGGTTAAAAAAGATAATTTTTCTAAGAAAAGAAAAGGGCAAAAATAATCACATCAATATTTTGTTTGACAAAGGACTGATAACCAGGCGCTGAGATGACTACTGGGATCTACTTTTTTGATCCACGAGTGTCTGAGGTGACAAACTAGCTTGGTTTCTAATTAAGGCTGTTTTATGTATATGTGCGTATATATATGTCTATATATATTCACATATATACATATATATATATATATAATTAAAGTTTAAAATCCATTAATCTCCGGCATCAATGCCCGAATCAATGTGATGTGGAAGCAATCAATTTTGAAACTTACGTAAAAGGCCAAAACTGCATCGTGGGATTAGTTGGCATGGAGGGACTTTTGTGGTTTTTTAATGAATATTAGATCATGGCCTTTTATGTTTTGTATATAAATATTATTTTTTTAATTAATAATTTATTTATTTTCGTAAATTTTTTTAAAATATTTTTTTAAAAAAAATATTTCATTGTATACTTTTAGTTCTTATATTTTTGTGGGTTTTTTTTTTTTTTTTTTAGAATTGTATAAACTAAAATTTCATTTTTTTATAGAATTTCCTTTTTAATTATATTTTCTTTTAACAAATTGATCTCAAATAAAAAAATATAATGTAGAATTAATTATAATTTTAAAATGTAATAAATGAATTAATTATAAAAACCTCAAAGCTCCACTGTAATTTAACTTTAGACACACGCACCCACCCACCCACCCACCACACACACATACACACACGCACGCGCACACGCACGCGCACACGCACACACAAAGCAATCTATGCATAATAATAATACTAAAATGGGCCAAAATTTTAATTTCTATTCTGTTTTTATTTGATCAATTTCTTAATTTTTTCTCATTATTATTATTGTTGTTGTTAATATTTGTAATACACGTGTCCAAAATTTCGTTCGGAACTAATTTTAGCGTTAAAAAAATGTGTGAAAATTTATTTTTGAAATTACTAAATTTTAATTTAATGTAGAATTATGGAAAAAAAAAAGTTGATGATGAAATTGAAAATAATTTTTAAAAAAAGAGTAAAAATTTGGAGTCGGACGGTATTTTTAAAAGAAAAATTAAAAATTGGGACTTAGAATGCAATTAAAAAAAATTGTGCTACGTAGGATCGCCCAGTCAACAGCCTTGACGAACCGAAGTACGCTGCGTGGCAATCACGCTGACTCGGTGTCGCGCGGGAGGCCATGCTGGCGACCCGTGTGCCCCGCGATCAGACAACCCGGAAGCGTTCCCGCGCATGTGGACGGTTTGGATCCATTCCCTCCTCAGGCGCTATCGGATGGTCAAGATTAAATACGATGAACGATCCAGATTCGTTCCCTCTTTAAATGCGATCAGACGGTCGAGATCAAATCGCGATGAACAGTTTAGATTCATTTTTTTTAAACGCGATTGGACAATCGAGATCAAACACGATGAATAGTCCATATTAACGTGAGATGAGTATAAATATTTCGTATCACACTGAACCCAAACCCTAGCCGCCAGCCTCCTGTTGGAGAAGAAGATCCAGTCGCCGGAGAAGGGAGCCGATCGCCGCTCGCTGCCGCGCCGGAGCCACCTCCGACCGCCAAAAATGATAAAAAAAAATTTTATCCGCTCAGAATTTGATTCCAAGTACCCCCATGGCCAAATAAGAGCGAAAGGAATGGCGAGTAAGCCAAAAATCAAGGGCAAAGCTCGACGGCAGCGCCGCGGGCAAAACCCAAAACCTCATCCAATAAGCCAATTTTCATTTTTTGTTTCATGCGATTTTTCTACCATTGTGTTTACCGTTCTGTTTTCTATAGGTTGACCGAAGAAAAACATTCAGCCACGAAGGTGAGCCGGCGGAGCCACCGCATCAAAAAATTCCACCACTGGTAGGTTTCTATTTTTTGACTTTTTTTGGCGAACCAAGGTCTCCTAATGTGTTTTCTCGCAAGGATGGGTATAAAACCGACTGAAACTGACCGAAAATGGCCAAGCTGAGGCAAATCACTACCGCGGGAGACGAAGCCATCGCTAGAGCACGGCGGTGCCACCGTGCCAGAATTCTAAAATTGACCGAAAAATGTTTTTAACACCGATTTTAGATTTTTTGTGGTATTTTTAGGTACGTGAAGCGTGTTTTAATCTCCGCAGGAAAATTCAAGAAACCCAGGGACCGCCAGTAGGCGTAGTAGAAAGTTCGGTATTTCGGACACCGATTCGGGTACGAATTCATCACCTTATTCTCTGTTATGGAATTGAAGCCTAATAATCAATAATATGATATTTTGTGTACTTTAGAAAATTTTGAGAATACTTATAGATTACTAATGGAGGCAGAACCAATTAGTCATTTATTTATCCTGTTTAACTGATTGTTGAACTTAGAGCTTTAAATATATGATAATATACTGGAATGGTTAATTGATTCAATTGTGCTTTTTCAATATATATATTGTCTATCTTACGTGATTTACGGTTGATTTGTGAAATTAAAAATTAATATACAAATGAGAAATTATTTGGCCATGTGAATTAATGAATGATAGTCTTACTGGATATCCTGAGAGATTGTGGGCAGACTAGGGACATAAGGAACCTTACCGTGAACGTTGCCTCATACCGGATGAAGTATCGAGGAATGATATTTTGGGTGTTCATACCGAAGGGGGTATGGGATGATCCAATTCATCCTCATATCGGACGAAGTAGTGAGGGATGGTATTTTTGGTACTAATACCAAACGGGGTATGGGGACAACCGGTTAGTTGACAATATTGGATATTGGTTCACGCATAGTGGAACATCCTTATGGACCCCCAGGGATACCAGTAGGCAAATAAAAAGGACAAAATGTTGTTTTCGTTCAATTGAATATGATATTATAATGTTATTTGAGTTATTGCCTCTATAAGTCGATTTTGAAAATCTCGCAACGAAAAATATATGCAATAAATGGTTTTCCTTATGATAAATGAATTTACTTAAATCAAGAGCTCTATTGATTATTTTTATAATTTTTACCAACTTTTAATTTCTGTATCAATGAGCAGTGTAATATTCTTAATGGGTTAGTGTAGCTCACCCTTTTATTAATTATTTCAAATCAAGAGGATCAAGACTTAGATCCTGATCAACAAGAGGGTTGTAAATAAATTCACCACCTGGACTCCCTTCAAAAGCTAGTGAAGGTCGTCCTAGAATGCTCAGTTATTTGCCTTTTGTTTATTTTTTTAATTTCGTTTGTTTTTTCATAAAGGACATTACCGTAGCCCTATTGGGCATTCTAAATTTTTGTGTAAGGAATGTAAACCCTAAATGTTATTATTTTGCTTTTGTATTTAATTTATGACCTTATTAACTTTTAAATTTCAAGCTTTTACAGTTGGTATCAGAGTTGCGTTCTTCGAAACTATTCATTACACAAAGACCTAAGGCAACACCAAAAAAATGAATTATCACTCAATCACTTCTTGTGAAATGCAGGTACAGATAGATGAAGAGAGGAAACTCTCACTAAACCGAGCAGCACGGGAGGGTTCGCTTCAAGATGATGTTAACTGACTATTTGAAATGCTAGAGAGACTCATCGCTGCCTAGCAATCCCGGAAGGAAAGGAGGGAGTTACCTGACCTTCCCCCGTTGCCACAGTTTGAGCCACCGCTATAACAGGAGGATCCTAAGCCACCCCGGTATGATCCTGCTCCTCTACAGTACCATCCGGCATTACCACAATATAGTCCGGTGCCCCAACTACATCACCCAGCACCATCATAGTATAGTTTGGTGCCCCAACTACATCACCCGGCACCACCACAAGATAATCAGGTGCCTCCACCGTATCATCCAATACCACTACAGGGCCATCCGGTCCCTCCCCAGCACAATTCAGTTCCTCTTCCACGAGATCCAGTTTCATTCATAATGGACCCAAGCTACATTGAGAGGTACAAAAGACTAAATTCATCTACTTTTGCAGGAGCATCCTCCTTTGAAGAGCCCGAGTATTGGTTAGCTGAGACAGAAAAGGCTTTTACGACTCTTGAGTGGTTCCCGAATAGAGAGTTATACTCTCCACCTACATGTTGGTGGGAGAGGCAGGTCACTGGTGGCAACTCAAGCAGACCATCCTGCTCGTTCCAGTCACTTGGGAATAGTTCTTGATGGCCTTCAATGTAGAGTACCTCCCAAAGCATCTCCGATATATGAAGAAAATGAAGTTTGCACACATGGTCCAAGGTGATATGACTGTGTCAGAGTATGCCCAAAAGTTCCTAGAGTTGGGCCGGTATTTCCCTGAGAGCATGATGGATGAAGGTAAAAAAGCAATAAAGTTCGAGTGGGGCTTCCGTCCTGAGATTAGACAACAACTGTATGTATTCGAGCTCAATACTTACTCAACCATTCTGCCAAGACATAACTAGTGGAGATGAACCTTCGCATTTTTTCTCTAGCAATAGGGAACCTCAGGCCCCTAGTTCACACCGCAGACCAGCGCCCACTGCACCTAGTTAGTAGAATAAGAGACCTAGGCTAATGACTCAGACTCCTCCTCAAATTCCAGCAACATGATGCGGTAGGACTTGTCAGCACTGTAGCAAATATCATGGGGACCGACCCTGCTATCACCTCAATAATACTTGTCGTATATATAGGAGTGTCCAATATTACACGAGAGAGTGCTCGAGGAATCAAAACCAGACCAGACCTCCTATCCAGGGCAGAGCTTGCAACCTCACTCAGTAGGATGCAGAAGCCAACTCAGACGTGATATAGGATACATACACTATCTGTAATCATCTTGCACATGTTTTGATTGATATTGGTGTCTCATACTCATTTGTCTCACATGCTTTTACACCAAACTTGAATGTATTATCTGAAAGACTTGATTCTGTGTTATTTGTGTCTACTCCTAGGAGTAGGACATTACTAGGAGAGGTTATATACAGAGCCTGTATCATAGATATAACAAATAAAAAATTGAATATGAACCTAATAGAGATTAACACAAGGGACTTTGATGTAATCCTTATCATGCCACCGTAGATTGTTTTTATAAGAAACTTGTATTCCACCCTCCTAATGAAGATTCATTTACAAATTAATAAAATTCTTTAAACATTGTTCCCTTATGGCAATTTTCCTATTACCAAGTGGTTTAACTCAGTTGTTTTCTCTAATTAGGCAAACATAAGAAAAAAATTTGCATTCGAGAGATTTCAGTAGTTTGGGACTTTCCAGATGTGTTTCTGGATGAACTACCCGGACTGCTAATGGACAGATCATATATCTTCAACTAGGCATCCAGTCTATCTTGGTTGCTCCTTACTGCATGAGTCGTGCTGAGATGGAGGAGCTGAGAAAACAGATCAATGAAGCATGACACGAAAATCTGAGCATTTCATTATTTATTTGATTTTTTTCTATTATCTGGCATGATATATGTTTGGTTCTCTGTATTAACGTACTATTTTCTTAATAAATAAATTGTTTTCATAATGTGAGATAAGTAAACGAGGAGGTTAAATGGTAAGCTCTTAAGTCAAAATAATTAACTTTTAAAACCTTACGATGTTAATTTAATATTGTTTTCCTTACTGAGCATATGGAAGTCACTCTTTCCATGCTCCTCCCCACCCCCATATGAGAAAGAAAGTGAGGAACCGTAGGCTAACCTATCATTGGAAGGTTATGATGATCTTGTTGATCCACAAGTCTAAGTGCATGACTATTCCTGCACTCTGATGAGTCCAATAGCATGGTAAAAAGAGTAGCCCTTATATTTTGAATTTGTGTTTTGCATCCACCTTTGGCCTCAGTATATGTATGGATTGGAACTCATATGTATTTGTAAGAAATTTGTAATAATTTTGTTCCACTGCATAAATTTTATCATGCACTCATTATTCTGTATCTGTATCTGACACCCATTTACCTTAAATAGCACTTGGGATGTCACAATACCTGGTGGGGTAAAAGCCTCAACTTTTTCAGAGTTTACTGACACTCCATCCCTTGATATGATGTGCCATAGAAAGGTAGTCTGCTCGAGCCAGAATCCACACTTACTCAACTTTTCATACAACTTATTTTCTCTAAAAACCTACAAAACCAGAGTCAGATGGTGAGTGTGCGCCTCTCTACTTTTTGAATAGAGTAGGATATCATCGATAAATATAATGATAAACTGATCCAGCAATTATCTGAAAACCCTGTTCATCAAATCCATAGAGATGATTGGTGCGTTGGTTAGTCTAAATGGCATAACCATGAACTCATAGTGTCCGTACCTGGTTCGAAAAGCTATTTTAGGAATGTCTTTTGCTTTGATCCTACCTAATAGTAGTCTGAACGCAGGTCTATTTTGGAGAAGATTTGAGCACCTTGCAACTGATCAAAAAGTTCATCAATCTTGGAGAGGAGGTACTTGTTCTTGATTGTGACCTAGTTCAGTCCTCTGTAGTCAATACATAACCTTAACGTATCATCCCTCTTCCTTACAAATGTGACTCCAGCACCCCAAGGGGACACACTATGTCGGATGAATCTATTATCCTGCGGGAGAGTTGTAATACTCGGGCCCCAAATCTGGTCCGGAATTAATTTTAGCGTTAAAAAAATGTGTAAAAATCTATTTATGAAATTAATAAATTTTAATTTAATGTAGAATTATGGAAAAAAAATAAGTTGAGGATGAAATTAAAAATAATTTTGGAAAAATTGGTGAAAATTTAGGTTCAGATGGTGTTTTTAAAAGAAAAATCAGAAACTGGACTCTTTAAACGAGATCGGATAGTTGAGATCAAATCGTGATAAATGATCCAAATTTATTTAATTTTTAAACGTGATCTAAATGGTCGAGATCATATGCAATGAACGGTCCAGATTAACTTGAGACGGATATAAATATTTCATATCATACAGAACTCAAACCCTAGCCGCTAACCTTCCGCTAGAGAAGAAGAACCAGTTGCTGGAGAAGGGAGCCGACCGCCGCCTGCCGCCATGCCGGAGCCACCTCCAACCGCCAAAAATAAGAAAACTTTCCCTATTCGCTAAGAATTTAATTTTGAGCACCCTCATGCCCAAATCGAAGCAAAAAGAACGGTGGGTGAGCCGAAAATCGTGGACAAAGCCCGATAGCGCCGCCCTGGACAAAACTCGAAACCTCCTCCGAGGTGCCCCTTCCCGTTTCCCGTTTCATACAATTTTTTACCATTGTGTTCACTGTTCTATTTTCTACAGGTTGACTAAAAAAAACGCACAGCCGCGAAGTTGAGTCGGTGGAATTACCGCACTAAAAAATTTCACCATCGATAGGTTTCCTTTTTTGACTTTTTTCGACCAACCGAGGACCCCTAACGTGTTTTCTCGCAGGGATGGGTATAAAACCAAACAAAACTGGTCAAAACTGATAGAAATGGGTAGGTCGAGGCAAACTGCCACCGCAAGCGGTGGCGCCGTCACTGGAGCATAACGGTGCCGCTGTGCCGGAGTTCTGAAATTGGCTGAAAAAGATTTTTAACATTGATTTTAGATTTCTTGGGAGTATTTTTAGGTACATGAAGCATGTTTTAATATCTATAGAAAAATTCAGGAAACCTAGAGACTGTCAGTAGACGCAGTAGAAAGTTCGGTGTTTCGGACACCGATTTAGATATGAATCCCTCACCTTATTCTCTGTTATAAAATTGAAGCATAATAATCGATAATATGATATTTTGTATAATTTAGAAAACTTTGAGAATAATTACAGATTACTAATTGAGCGGGAATTGGTTAGTTATTTATTTGTCCTATCTAACTAGTTGTTGAATTTACAGTTTTAAATACATGATAATATACTGAAATGGTTAATTGATTCAATTGTACTTCCTTGATATATATATTGCCCATCTTTCGTGATTTATGGTTGATTTGTGAAATTGAAAATTAATATGCAAACAGAAAATTGTTTGGTCATGTAAATTAATGAATGGTAGTCTTACTGGATATCTTGAGAGATAGTAGACGGACCGGGTACATAAGGAACCCTACAGTGAACGTTACCTTATACCGGACAGGGTATCGAGGAATGATATTTTTGGTGTTCATACTGGACGTGGTAGTAAGGGATGATATTTTTTGCGCTTATACCGGGCGAGGTATGGTGACGGTCGGTTAATTGACAATGTTGGATATTGGTTCACGTGTAGCGGGACATCCCTATGGATTCTCAAGGATACCAGTAGGCAAATAAAAAGGAAAAGTTATGATTTTTTCTCACTTGAATATGAGATTAGAATATTATTTGAGTTATTGCCTCTATAGGTCAATTTTAGAAATTTCGCAACGGTAAATATATGCAATGAATGATTTTCCTTATGATAAATGAATATAGTTAAATCAAGAGGTTCATTAATTGTTTTTATTATTTTTACCAACATTTAGTTTCTATATCGGTAAGTAGTGTATTCTTATTGGGTTAGTTTAGCTCACATTTTCATTAACTATTTCAGATCAAGAGGACTAAGACCTAAATCCCGATCAACAAGAAGGATGTGAATAAGTTCACCACCCGGACTCCCTTCAAAAACTAGTGAAGGTCGTCCTAAAATGGTCAGTTATTTGTCTTTTGTTTAGTTCTTTAATTTTCATTTGTTCTTTCAGAATGGACTTTCCCATATCTCTTGTAACAACCTTGGAATGTCCAAAGAAATAAATTATAACTTAAGTGCGAAAGCGAAATAAATAATTAAAGTTTACATTCCTTACACAATAACTTAAAGTACCAAATAGTGTTACGAGAATTGCCCTTTTAAAGGAAATATAACGAAATAAGAAAATGAGCAAAAAATAAATAAAACTAGTATTCTACTCATAACCCTCTTGTGGATCGAGCTCTGGATCCTGGTCCTCTTGATCTAAAATGGTTAAATAAGGAATGAGCTACACTAGCCCAGTAAGAATATCACGCTAACTCACCAACACAAAAATAAAGATTGGTAGAAAATCAAAACAATAAATGGAATACTTAATTAATAATAAAACCATTTACCTTCTACTTACCGTAGCAAGAATTACAAAAATAACATATACAAACAATAACATTATACATATCATGATTTCATATGTAATCGGTAACATAGCATATATTATACTTTCATATTCAAATAATCAAAACAATAACTGTCACTTTCCATCAGCTTGCTGGCATCCATGGGGGTTCATAAACTATGCATGAACCCTTTCCTTTAACATTCTCAATTAACGAGCCGTCCCCATACCTCATCCGGTATGAGCACCAAATTATTAAACATCAATACTCTATCCGACATGAGAGTGAAACGGGTCGTTCCCATACCCCGTCCGGTATGAGCGCCAAATTACCAAATCTTGATACCCTGTCCGGTATGAGACAACATTCACGGTAGGATTTCCTATTGTACTCGGTCCGTCCACCATCTCCCAGGATATCCAATAAAGCTATCGTTTCATTCATTTATTTAATCACACAATTTTCCATTTTTCTTTAGTTTCTATTTTTTTAATTCGATCGTAATCACAAAAATCAAATAATGCATGTATTCAAAACTATAAAATTGATCAATAAGGTACTAGATTATCGTTTCATCCATTTATTTAATCACACAATTTCATGTTTTCCTTTAGTTTCTATTTTTCCAATTCGATTGTAATTACATAAATCAAATAATGTATGTATTCAAAACTATAAAATTGATCAACAAGGTACTATCATGGATTTAAATTGTAAAAACAACAGTAGATAATTTTCGTTCTGCCTCTATTAGTAATCCGTAATTAATTATGAATATTTTTTAAATTACACAAAATACCGTATTATTATTTATTTAGACTTCAATTCTATAACCGAGGATAGGGTGATGGATTTTTACTCGATTCAATGTCCGAAAGACTAAACTGTTAACTGTGCCTATTGGCAGTCCCCGTGTTCCTTGAATTTTTATTCAGGGATTAAAACGTGCTACAAGTGCCTACAAATATAAAAAAAAAGTGTAAGGGCCCACTTTGGGCAATTTCAGAATTTCGGCATGGCGGCTTCGCCGTGCTCAAGCGACGATGTCGTCGCCCGCGGTAGCAGTCCATCTCGGGTTAGAAATTTTCAGCTGAATTTGGCCGATTTTTCATCAATCCCTACAAGAAAATACGTTAAGGGGGCTCATTGACCGAAAAAATATAAAAAATCGAAACTCACCGGCGATGGGGCTCTCTGGTGCGGCGGCTCATCCGACTCACATTGCGGTTGGGTGTTTTGCTCTGGTCAACCTGTAAAGAAAGAAACGGTGATCACAAAGGTGAAAAAATCATGCCGAACGAGAATCGAGAAGGGCCTCATCGGAGGCGTTTTGTGAAATTTCTCACGGCGGCACTGCTAGGCTTTACTCGTATTTTTTGGCCAATTGGCCTGTCTTTTTGCTCTGATTTGGTCATGGGGATGTTTAAAATTAAATTCTGAGCAAATGAAGAAATTTTTGTCTTTTTTGGTGGTCGAAAGCAGCTTCGACGCAGTGACGGGTGGCAATGCTTCTCCTTCCCGGTGGCTGGGTCTTCTTCTACGACGAGGGTGGCTGGCGACTAGGGTCAGGGTTTGGTGTGAAGAGGGTTATTTATATCTGTCCCCATTTAATCTGGATCGTCCATCGTGTTTGATCTAAATCGTCCGATTGCAATTAAATAGAGAGTGAATCTGGACTGTTCATCATGATCTAATCTGGACTGTTTATCGCGATCTAATCTTGACCGTCTGATCACGTTTAAATCTGTTTGTCCGATCGTGTTTGGGGAGGGAACACATCCAGGCCGTCTGTGCGTGCGGGAACATATCTGGGCCGTTCGATCACAAGCAAGCAGATTGCCCGCATGGCCTCCTGCGTGGCACCACGTCAGCATCCGTTGCCATGCAGCGTGTTCTAATTCATTAGGGCTGCTGACTGAGCATCCTACGTGGCAAAACTTTTCTAAATTGTATTTTGACATCCAGTTTCTGATTTTTCTTTCAAAAATACCATCAGAACCCAAATTTTCACCCCTTTTCTCCAAATTTATTTTCAATTTCATCCTCTATCACATTTCCTTCATTTTTACACTAAATTAAAATTTAAAAAATTATATTTATAATTAATTTAATTTATAATTAAATTAATTCGGTCATTACAACTCTCTCTCCCTTAAAAGAAATTTAGTCCTTCAAATTTGTCTCTCTCACTCTTAATCAAATAGTTGGGGATATTAGGCTCTGAAGTCTGCTTCTACCTCTCATGTGGCCTCTCTCGGTGTGTGATTCTACCACATGACCTTAAAGAAGGGAATTTTCCAGTTGCGGAGTAATCTACTCTTTCGGTCCACAATACCGACTGGTACTTTCTCGTAGGACAGATCCTCCTAGAGTGAAAGAGGCTCGTGGGCCAAGATGTAAGAGGGGTCCAGATTGTACTTGTGTAGCATGGACACATGAAACACATTATGGACCCTGGAAAGTTCTGGAGGCAATGTCAGTCTGTAGGCGGCGGTACTAATTCTATCTAAGATCTCGAATTGCCCGATAAACTGGGGGGCTTAGTTTCTCTCTCTTGCCAAACCTACTGATTCTCTTGAAAAAAGTGACCTTAAGGAACACCCAATTGCCTTTTTTAAATTTTAAATCCTTCCTCCGGGTGTCTGCATAACTCTTCTGTTTGCTTTAAGACGTTTGAATGTTCTTCCTAATCTTAACTATTTTGGCTGCAGTCTCATCTACGAGATCTAGGCTGAACAGTTTCCTATCACCCACTTCTTCCCAACAGATCAGCGATCTGCATGGGCGACCATACAATGCCTCATACGGAGCCATGCCAATACTTGTTTGGTAGTTGTTGTTGTACGTGAACTCTATCAGGGATAGATAGTCATCCTAATGGCCCCCAAAGTCAAGAACACAAGCTCGGAGCATATTCTCAAGTGTGCGGATCATCCTTTCTTATTGTCCATCGGTCTGAGGGTGGAATGCAGTACTAAGAAACAGTTTCGTTCCCATAGCTTGCTAAAAGCTAGACCAAAACCGAGAAGTGAACCTAGAGTCCCTGTCAGACACTACTGTCACTGACACTCTATATAATCTGACTGCTTCCCGGATGTACATTCTTGTCAACTTGTCCAAGGAATCGATCATCCTGATGGCCAAGAAGTGGGAAGACTTTGAATTATGAGCCTCTGTCATGATGTCTCTTTTCAACTCATTGTCACTTAGAACATACACTCTGTCCTAGAATCTGAGCAACACATCGGCAAAGACTCAACATTCTGAATTAACTCCTTGTTCTGCATATTTCTTGAGGGCTACTAAGGTGGAATCAGCGGACTGAGCTTCTTTTATTCTCCGAATTAACTTCGGCTGAATAATCAGGTGACCCAAATATGTGACTCTCTTCAGGTCCTGAAGCTGTACCTGTTGTGCGGTCCCTATCTGCCTGTATTCTGAAACCATCAAATGAACTAATGTACCTGTGTTTTTCATGCTGAGTGCGTCGGCTACCACGTTTTCTTTACCCGGGTGATACATAATATCACAATCATAGTCTTTGAAGAATTCTATCCATCTTCTCTGACGCATGTTGAGATCTTTTTGAGTGAATATATGTTTTAATCTCTTATGATCGATATAGATCTGAAAGGTCTCCCCATACAAGTAATGGCTCCAAGTCTTCAAAACGTGAATAATTGTGGTAAATTCTAAGTCATGGGTGGGGTAGTTTTTCTCATGACTCTTCAACTGACTGGACCCATAGGTTATGACTTTCTCATACTGCATCAAAACACAACCCAACCCTAGGTATTAGACATCACTATAAACTGTATATCCACCCGATCTACTCGGCAATGCCAACACAGGTGCAGTAGTTAGCCGCTTCTTTAGTTCTGAAAAACTTCTTTCACAGTTCTCGTTCCACTCAAACTTGACATTTTTCTTTGTAAGCCGAGTCAGAGGAGCAGCTAGACTATAAAGCCCTTCCACAAACCTGCGGTAATAACCTGTCATCCTCATAAATCTACGAATCTCCTTAACCGAGGTCAATTTTTCCCATTCGAGCACTGTTTTAACTTTTTCAGAGTTCACTGACACTTCATCCTTTGATATGATGTGTCATAGGAAGGTAGTCTACTCAAGTCATACCCACACTTACTCAACTTTGCATACAACTTCTTCTCTTTGAGAACCTGCAAAACCTGAGTCAGATAATGAGCGTGTTCCTCTTTGTTTTTTTAATGGACCAATATATCATCGATGAACACAATGACAAACTGATCTGAGAATTATCTGAAAACTCTATTCATTAAGTCCATGAAGATAGCTGTAGCGTTGGTTAGTCCAAATGGCATGACCAGAAACTCATAGTGTCCGTACCTAGTTCGAAAGGCTATTTTGGGAATCTCTTCTACCCTAATTTTTACCTAATGGTAACTTGAATGTAGGTCTATCTTGGAGAAGACTTGGGCACCCTGCAACTGATCAAAAATGTCATCGATCCTGGGGAGGGGATACTTATTCTTGATCGTGACCCTGTTCAGACCTCTGTAATCAATACATAACCTCAACGTCCTATCTCTATTTCTTTCAAATGTGACTCCGACACCCCAAGGGGACACACTATGTTAGATGAATCCATTGTCCTGTAATTCCGTGATTTGTTTCCTCAGTTCCTCCATTTTAACGCGGCTCATGCAGTAAGGAACAATCGAAATAGGCTGGGTGTCTGGCTAAAGGTCTATGGTGAATTCGACTTCTCTGTCCACTAGTAGTCTACGTAGTTCAACCAAAAACACATTTGGAAAGTCTCAAACTATCGAAATCTCTTGAATACAAATTTCTTTCTTGGGTTTGCTGAATTAGAGAAAATAGTTGAGTTAAAGTACGTGATAATAAGAAAATTTGCCATGAGGGAACAAATGTTAAATGATTTTATTAATTTGTAAATGACTCCTCGTTAGGAGGGTTGAATACAACTTCTTACTAAAATAATCTACAGTGGCGTAATACGCCGCTAGCTAGTTCATTTCTAAAATTACATCAAAGTCTCCCGTATCAATTTCTATTAGGTCCACAGTCAATTTTT
The DNA here is from genome assembly GCF_054855325.1 of Carica papaya. Lineage (NCBI taxonomy): Eukaryota > Viridiplantae > Streptophyta > Magnoliopsida > Brassicales > Caricaceae > Carica > Carica papaya. Next base: position 5,074,654 of record NC_142314.1, read on the forward strand.
TATCTGCTATATTTATGACACAGGCCTTGTATATAATCTCTCCCAGTAGTATCCTACTCCCAGGAGTAGACACAAACAATACATAATCAAAATTTTCAAGCAACACATCTAATTTTGATGCAAAAACATGTGAAACAAATAAATGCGATGCACCAATATCAATCAATACATGAGCAAGATGGTTATATATAGTGTACATACCCTATACCACGTTTGGGTTGGCTTTTGCATCCTGCTGAGTAAGATTGTAAGCCCTGCCCTGGATAGGAGGTCTGACTTGGTTCTGGTTCCTCGGGCACTCCCTTGCATAATGTTGGCGCTACCACATATGTGGCAGGTGTTGTTGAGGCGATAGCAGGGTCGGTCCCTATGATCCTTACCACAATGTTGACAGATCTTATCGTATCCTGCTACTGGAACCTGAGGGGGAGCCTGATTCATCGGGCTGGGTCTCTTATTCTGTTGAACAGGTGCAATAGGTGCTGGTATGTTGTGTGGGGCTGAGGACCTGAGGTTCCCTACTGCTTGAGGGAAGGTGCGAAGGCTCCTCTTCGTTAACTGTGCCTTGGCCAGAACAGCCGAATAAATACTGAGCTCAAGCACAAACAACTGTTGTCTGATCTTAGGATGGAGACGCCACTCGAACCTTCTAGCCTTCCTGCCTTCGTCCATCATGCTCTCAGGAGAATATCGACCCAACTCTAGGAACTTATAAGCATATTCTAATACAGTTATGTCCCTTTAGACCAAGTGTGCAAACTCTATCTTCTTCAGATATCGGAGATACTCTGGGAGGTACTTTGTATGAAAGGCAGTCAGGAACTGTTCCCAAGTGACTGAAAAGGGTAGGGTGGTCTGCTTGAGTTGCCATTAGTGGTCTGCCTCTCCCACCAGCATGTAGGTAGCAAGGATAACCTTTTGTTCAGGGATTACCCAAAGGGTCTTGAAAGCCTTCTTTGTCTTAGATAACCAGAATTCGGCCTCTTCAAAGGAGGATTCCCTTACAAAAGTAGAAGGATTTAGTCTTTTATACCTTTCTATGCAGCTTGAGTCCATCATGAAAGGAGCTGGGTCCCGTGGATGAGGGACTGGGCTGGGTGGAGGATGGACTGGATGGCCTTACAGTGGTACTTGATGATACGGTGGAGGCACCACATTTTATTGTGGTGGTGCCAGGTGATGCGGTGGCTGGGGCACCAGATCATACTGCGGTGGTGCCAGGTGGTACTGTAGAGGAGCATGGTCATATCAGGGTGACTCGGAATCCTCTCGCTGTAGGAGTGGCTCAACCTGTGGCAGCGAGGGAGGGTCAGGTACCCTCCTTTCCTCCCAGGCCTGCTGGGTAGCAATGAGTCTTTCCACCATCTCAAATAACCGGTCAATATCCTCTCTAAGCGAACCCTCCTGGGTTGCTCAGTTTAGTGAGAGTCTTCCTCTTCTCATCTATCTGTACTTGCATTTCACAAGGAATGGTTGAGTGATAATTCATTATTTTTTGTGTTTCCTAAGGGTTTTGTGTAAGGAATGGGTCCGAGCAATGTGGATTTGATACCAATTATAACGACTCCGGAATGTCCAAAGAAATAAATAATAACTTAAGTGCGGAAGTGAAATAAATAGTTAAGGTTTATATTCCTTACACATAAACTTAAAATCCCAAATAGTGCTATGGGAATTAACCGTTTGAAAGAAATATAAAAAAATAAGAAAATAAACAGAAAATAAATAAAACTAGTATCCTACTCGCAACCCTCTTGTGGATCGGGTTCTGGATCCTGGTCCTCTTAATCTGAAATAGTTAAATAAGGAATGAGCTACACTAACCCAATAAGAATATACGCTACTCACCGACACAGAAATTAAGGTTGGTAGAAAATCAAAACAATTAATGGATAACTTAATTAAACAAATATATTTCTTAATAATAAAACTCTTTACCATTCACTTACCGCAGCGAGATTTATAAAAGCAACCTATAGAGATAACAACATAGCACTTATCATGATTCCATATGTAATTAGTAACAGGCACACATTATAAATCTATATTCAATAAATCAAACAACAACCTTTCCTTTTATCGGCCTACTAGTATCCATGGGAGTTCATAGGGATGTCCCCGCTACGCATGAACCATTTCCTTCAACATTCTCAATTAAAGGGCCGTCTCTATACTCTGTCTGGTATGAACGTCAAACCACTAAATCTCAATACCCCATCTAGTATGAGGGTGAAACGGGCCATCCCCATACCCCGTCTAGTATGAGCGTTAAATTATCAAGTCTCGATAGCCTATCTGGTATGAGACAACGTTCACAGTAGGATATTCTATTATACCCGGTCCATCCATTATCTCCTAGGATATCCAGTAAGGCTGTCATTTTATCCATTCACTTAATCACACAATTTTTCCGTTTTTCTTTAGTCTCCATTTTCCAAATCAACCATAATCACATAAATAAACAAACATGCATCAGGGAATGCAATCATATCTCAATTTTTCAATTTAACGGTAGTCACGTAAGATAGCAATACATGCATTCAAATCATAAAATCGATAAATCAGATACTATCATACATTTAAACTGTAAAATAAATCAATAAAAATCAACAGAGAATAATTTTCAGTTCTGCCTCCATTAGTAACCCATAATTAATTATAGATATTTTTTAATTTTCACAAAATACTATATTATTTAAAATTAAACTTCAATTCTATAATATAGGATAAGGTGAGAGATTCTTACTCGATTTGATGCCCGAAAGGCTAAGTTGTTGACTGCGTTTACTAGCAGTCCCCAAGTTCCCTGAATTTTTCTTCAGGGATTAAAACGCGCTACAAGTGCCTACAAATATCCCAAAAAACTCAAAAACAGTGTCAGGACCCACTTTGGCCAATTCCAGAATTCCGGCACAGGGCTTTCCTCGCGATATTTGGCCAATCAGCTGGTCCTTTTGCTCCGATTTAGCCATGAGGGTGTTTAAAATTGAATTCCTAGTAAATGGAGAAATTTTTACCTTTTTTGATGGTTGGAAGTAGCTCCGGCGCGGCAGCGGGTGGCAACAGTTTTTCTTCCTGACAACTGGGTCTTCTTCTCCAGCGAGGGTGGCTGACGGCTATGGTTAGGGTTTAGTGTGAAGGAAGTTATTTATATCTGTCCCTATTTAATCTAGACAGTCCATCGCGTTTGATCTGAACCGTCCCATCGTGATTAAGTAGGGAGTGAATCTGGACCGTTAATTGTGATCTAATCTGGACAGTTCATCGCGATCTAATCTAACCCGTCTGATCGCGTTTAAATCTGGTTGTCCGATCGTGTTTGGAGAGGGAACGCATTCAGGCCGTCCGTGCGCACGCGAACGAACCTGGGCCATTTAATCGCGGGCACGCGGATCGCCCGCATGGCCTCCCGCGTGGCACCGCATCAGCGTCCGTTGCCACGCAATGCGTCCTAGTTCGTTGGGGCTGCTAACTGGGCATCTACGTGGCAAAACTTTTTTAAATTATATTTGACCATTAGTTTTTTATTTTTCTTTCCAAAATATCCCAAAAATCCAAATTTCCACCCCTTTATCTCAAAATTATTTTCAATTTCATCATCCATCAAATTTTTTTTTTACACTAAATTAAAATTTTAAAAATTAAAAAATTATATTTATAATTAATTTAATTTACAATTAAATTAATTTGCGCATTACATCTTTATTGGACATTATAAATTATTGTGTAAGTAATGTAAACTCTAAACACTATTATTTCGCTTTCGCATTTAATTTATGACCTTACTACTTTTTAAGTTCCAAGTCTTTACAATATTTATTTATAGTACATAAAAATTTAAGTGTACCAAAGTCTAAATACATATTAATTTGACCTGAAATTTAAATGTCAATATAAAAGTTTGAGTACACTAAGTGTAGCGCCCGGACCGAGAGAAAAAAAAAAAAAAAAGCCACGTCGGCAGCCACGTCAGCAGGCCCGGTCAGCAGTCCCGGCCAACCGGGGCCTGCCACGTGGCAAGACCACGTCGCTCCTGAACGGGCCACGTTGGCGATCCGCGTGGACGCGATCGGACGGCCCAGATTTAATCAAAAACGGACGGCCCATATTAAAACAAAATGGACGGCTGAGATCAAAGGGCAAAGGGTTATAAATAGAACCCCCACACCAGACCACAAACCCTAGCCGCCTGCCGCTCGCCGGAGAAGACGAACCAGAGGTCGACCGCCGCCACCCGCCGCCGAAATTTCCGACCGCCGCCACCCGCCGCCGAAATTTCCGACCGCCGATCGAGGTAAATTTCATACCCCGACTTGTTTTTCCACGCTGATTCCTCCTATGGCCAAATCGAAGCCAAAATCCCGGCCAAACGGCCGGAATACGCGGCCGAAGACCAGCGGCGCCGCAGCGCCCCCTCTCAGTTTTTGCCTCCGACGAGGCCCTTCCCGGCCTCCGTTTGATGCAATTTTTATATCACCGTGATCACCATTCTTTTCTCTACAGGTTGACCGGAGCCGAATCACCAAAACACGAACCTCGCCGGAGAGCCGTCGCACCCGAGAGCGCCGCCGCCGGTAAGCTCCGTTTTTCCGTGATTTTTTGGCCCCCCGAGGGCCCTAGGGCGTTTTCTCACAGGGGCCGATGCGAGTATGGCCGAATTCGGCCAAAAACGGCCGAAAACAGCCAACCCGAGGCGGCTCGCCGCCGCTAGCGGCGGCGCTGTCGCCGGAGCACGGCGGAGCCGCCGTGCCGGAGTTGCGATTTGGGCCGAAAGAGGCCCTGGGCCTAATTTGGGTTTTTTTTGGAACACGTGCAGGTACCGTTAGTGTGTTTCAGTTTCCCCGGAAAAAATTCAGGGAAAATTAGGGACGGCCTGTAGGCGCACTGTGAATCGTATTTGGATCCTGAAAACAAGTAAGGACCCCTCACCCTATTTCCTATCACGGTATTAAAGTTCAAAATGATAAAACGATATTTCTTGAATTAACGCATGTGTGAAATTGCTTAAGGTTGCTAATGGAGCCCGAGTCTAGTGTGATTGATGATTTACTGTTATTTGGCCTGTTTTACAGCTTTAAATGCATTATGAGGTTTGATGTGTTCATTTTATAGTTTCGAGTGCATATATTACTGTTTTATTAATTATGGGTTGAATGACTGAAGAACTGATACTGTATGTTGTCTGTTTGGCATGAATTACGATTTTCTTGTTTAAATGTGAATTGATGATGCTTATTGAGGAAAAGAAAAATGAAAGATTGTGTAGACTGATAATTGTATGATGGAGTCAGCCTGACTAGATACCCTGGGAGATGGTGGACGGACCGGGTCCGTAGGGAACCCTACCGGGATTGTGGTCTCACATGCCGGACGGGGTATGGAGATCTTATGGTTTTGGCGCCCATACCGGACGGCGTATGGGGACGGCCCGTTTCACCCTCATACCGGACGGGGTATTGAGGTTTATGGTTTTGGCGCCCATACCGGACGGGGTATGGGGACGGCCCTAGAAACCGATTATGAATGTTAAAGGTTAACGGGTAGCGGGACCCCTATGGACCCCCATGGATACTAGTAGGCTGGTAAATGAGAAAAGAATATGTTGTATAATGATTGAATTACAAAATGCGTGATAAGTGCTATGTTTTACAGCTTATGTTATTCTATGATTGTGATAATGCTATTGTTTTCTTATATTGCTTCATGAATTCCACCGAGGTAAGTGGATGGTAAAGGTTTTATCAGAAATAAAAAGGATTTGTTGTAAATCATGCTCCATTGGTCTTTTGTGTTTTTCTACCCACCTTTACCTCCGTGACGGTGAGATATCGTGATGTTCTTACTGGGCTAGTGTAGCTCACTCCTTATTTAACCATTTCAGATCAGAAAGACATGGTTCCCGAGCCCGTTCCGCAGGAGGACGACGAAGGGGATGCCTAGAGACTCTGTAGTCATACTCATAGTTTTATTTTCGAGTTTCTCTCTTAGTTAGTTTAATCTTTTATATTTTAAGTACGTTTTTTGGTTTTCGTGTAAGGGATGTTAACCGAAATTTTGATCTCGCTTCCGCATTAAATATTTATAATATAATTTCCATTTTGAATTACCGGGGCCGCTACAGTTGGTATCAGAGCCAGGTTTCCTCGGACCCATCCCTTACACAATAGTGCCTTAGATAGGTACTCACCGATATATCGTTACTCAATCATTCCTTGTGAATGCAGGTACACGGGAATGAGGAGAGGAAGGCCCCCACTAAACCGAGCGGCTCAGGATAATTCGCTTCAGGAGGATCTTGACAGACTGTATGAGATGGTGGAGGCTCTCGTAGTTGCCCAGCGAAGGCAAGAGGAGAGAAGGGAGTTACCGGGACCTCCTCCGCTAGCGCAGGTTGAGCCCCCGCTACAGCAGGCTGATCCCGAGCCACCCCGGCAGGAGCCTGTTCCTCCACGATACCACCCGGCACCACAGCCGCGGTACGATCCGGTACCACAGCCACAGTACCAACAGGTGCCGCCACAGCACATTCCAGTGCCCCCACCACATCAGCAGGCGCCACCACAGGGTCCCCCAGTTCACCCTCAGCCGGCCCCAGTCCCTCTACCTCGGGACCCCGCTCCCTCCTTGATCGACCCCGGCTTCATAGAGAGGTACAGGAGACTGAACCCTTCTACCTTTTCAGGGGGATCCTCGTTCGAAGAGGCCCAATACTGGCTGGCAGAGACTGAGAGAGCTTTTGAGACCTTGGGAGTAATTCCTGAGCAGAGGACTGCCATTGCCTCCTACATGCTGGTAGGGGAAGTGGTACGCTGGTGGGAGCTCAAGCGGGCCACCCTGCCTGTACCAGTTACTTGGGAGCAGTTCCTAGCGGCCTTCCATGCGGAGTATCTCCCTAAACACATCCAACATTTAAAGGAATTGGAATTTGCTCAATTGGTCCAGGGTAATATGACAGTGTCGGAGTATGCCCATAAGTTCCTGGAGCTGGGCCGACATGCCCCGGAGACATTGTTGGATGAGGGCCGAAAGGCCAGGAAATTCCAGTGGGGTCTCCGCCCGGCGATCAGACAGCACTTATTGGTGATGGAGCTCGAGACATATTCGGCAGTCCTGGCAAAGGCGCAGATCATAGAAAGGAGCTTCGACACCCGCCCTCAGCTAGCGGGAAGTTCCCGACCCTCAGCCCCGCTCCGCAGGCCAGCGCCTACCATGCCTGTCCAACCCAGTAAGAGACCCAGGCCTGCTGTTCAGGCCCCTCCTCAGGCTATGGGGGCAGCACGTGGGAAGATCTGCCAGTACTGCGGCAGGGATCATGGGGACCGACCCTGCTACCGCCTCAACAACACCTGTCGCATATGCGGCAGTGCCCAGCACTATGCGAGGGAGTGCCCTAGAAACCAGAATCAAGGGAGGCCTCCAATCCAGGGCAGAGTTTACAATCTTACCCAGAAGGATGCCGACGCAGACCCGGACGTGGTACATGGTATGTATACTATCTCTGGCCACATTGCTCATATTTTGTTTGATACTGGTGCATCACATTCTTTTATTTCACATGTTCTTGCTTCCAAAATTTGTGTATCACCTGATATACTTGATTCATTATTGCTTGTATCTACCGCTGGGGGGGAGATATTGCTAGGAGAGGTTGTCTACAGGGCATGTGCCGTGGAGATAGCAGATAGGAAATTGAGGGTAGACCTTATAGGGTTAGACACAGGGGATTTTGATGTAATCCTAGGAATGGATTGGCTAGCGGCGTATCACGCCACCATAGACTGCTTTAATAAAAAGATTGTATTTAATCCTCCCAACGAGGAGCCTTTTACAAGTTAATAAATTATCCAGTACTGGTTTCCCGAATGACAAGTTTTTCTTGATTTCCAGTGCCTTAATCTTGTATTTCCTCTAACTAGGTAAACCCAAGAAAGAAGTTTGTATCCAAGAGATTCCAGTAGTCCGAGACTTTCCAGACGTATTTCCGGATGAACTGCCAAGTCTACCAAGGGACAGGGAGGTCGAGTTCACCATAGACTTACAGCCAGGTACCCAGCCCATCTCAGTAGCTCCTTACCGAATGAGTCGCATCGAGATGGAAGAACTAAGGAAACAGATCACTGAGCTACAAGACAGTGGCTTCATTAGGCACAGTGTTTCCCCATGGGGTGCCGGGGTTACTTTTGCAAAGAAGGGAGATGGAACGTTGAGATTGTGCATTGATTACAGAAGGATAAACAAGGTAACAATCAAGAACAAATATCCTCTTCCTCGGATTGATGATCTTTTCGATCAGTTGCAGGGTGCACAGATCTTTTCTAAAATAGATCTACGATCAGGTTACCATCAGGTAAAGGTAAGAGCAGAGGATATCCCCAAGACGACATTCCGAACCAGGTACGGACACTACGAGTTCCTGGTTATGCCGTTTGGGCTAACCAACGCCCCGGCCATCTTTATGGATCTAATGAACAGAATCTTCAGAGAGTTCTTGGATCAATTTGTCATCGTGTTCATCGATGATATCTTAGTCTACTCAAAAAGTAGAGAAGAACATGCTCGTCATCTTGCCCAAGTCCTACAGGTACTCAGGGAAAAGAAGTTGTATGCAAAGTTGAGCAAGTGTGGATTTTGGCTCGAGCAAACTGCCTTCCTAGGACATGTTATATCGAAGGAAGGGGTGTCAGTGAACCCCGAAAAGGTTGAAGCGGTACTTGGTTGGGAAAGGCTGACAACAGTTAAGGAAATTCGCAGTTTCCTAGGGATGGCAGGTTATTACCGCCGGTTTGTCGAAGGGTTCTCCAGTCTAGCGGCTCCTCTAACCCGACTCACAAAGAAGAATGCAAGGTTTGATTGGAATGAGAACTGCGAAAGGAGTTTTTCAGAATTGAAGAAGCGACTGACTACTGCACCCGTGCTGGCTCTACCGAGTGGATCAGGAGGGTATACAGTTTATAGCGATGCCTCCTATCTGGGTCTGGGTTGTGTCCTGATGCAGCATGGAAAGGTTATAGCATATGGGTCTAGACAGCTAAAGAATCATGAGAAGAACTATCCTACCCATGACTTGGAGCTTGCCGCAATCATACACGCCCTGAAAAATCTGGCGCCATTATTTGTATGGAGAGACCTTTCAGATCTACACCGATCATAAGAGTTTGAAGCACATCTTCACTCAAAAGGATCTCAACATGCGTCAGAGAAGGTGGATGGAACTCCTCAAGGACTATGATTGTGACATCCTATACCATCCAGGTAAGGGCAACGTAGTAGCCGATGCCCTCAGCAGGAAAAGTGCAGGCACCCTGGCCCATCTGATGGTTTCAGAATGCAGGTCCATTGGGGCCACGCAGCAGGTTCGACTGCGAGATCTGAAGAGGGCCACATGTTTGAGCCATCTAGCAGTCCAACCCGAGTTAATCCAAAGAATAAAGGAAGCCCAGTCAATCGACCCCGCCCTAGTAACCCGCAAGAAGGATGCAGAACAGGGAGTGAACTCAGAATTTCAGATCTCTGCCGACGGATTGATTCGTTTCAGGGACAGAGTGTGTGTCCCAGACGACAGTGAGTTAAGAAGAGACATCATGACAGAGTCCCATAGTTCAAGGTTCGCCATGCATCCAGGAAGTACGAAAATGTACCAAACTATGCGACCTCGGTTCTGGTGGAATGGGATGAAGAGAGATATAGCCGACTTTGTATCTAAATGTTTGGTATGTCAGCAGGTCAAAGCAGAACATCAACGCCCGGGCGGGTTACTTCAGCCCTTACCGATTCCGGAGTGGAAGTGGGAACATATCACCATGGACTTCGTATCGGGACTACCCAAGGCACGATCGGGACATGATGCTATATGGGTAATTGTTGACCGACTCACTAAGTCTTCCCACTTCCTGGCCATCAAAATGACTGATCCCTTGGACAAGTTGGCAAGGATGTATATCCGGGAGGTAGTCAGACTACATGGAGTTCCAGTAACAGTGGTATCCGACAGGGATCCCAGATTCACTTCTCGGTTTTGGAATAGTTTCCAGCAAGCTATGGGAACAAAGCTGTCTCTTAGTACTGCCTTCCACCCCCAAACCGATGGACAATCAGAGAGGACAATTCGTACGCTGGAGGATATGCTCCGAGCTTGTGTCCTTGACTCCGGGGGCCATTGGGACGACCACCTACCCCTGATAGAGTTTGCTTACAACAACAGCTACCAAGCAAGCATCGGCATGGCCCCATACGAGGCGCTATACGGGCGTCCGTGCAGGTCGCCGATCTGTTGGGAGGAAGTGGGCGATAGAAGATTGTTTGGCCCGGATTTGGTAGAAGAAACCACGTCCAAGATAGTTAAGATCAAGAAGAACATCCAGACAGCTCAGAGTAGGCAGAAGAGTTATGCCGATACCCGGAGAAGGGACCTGGCCTTTGAGAAAGGCGACCGGGTGTTCGTTAAAGTCACCCCCTTCAAGGGAATTAGCAGGTTCGGCAGGAGGGGAAAATTAAACCCCAGATATATTGGACCCTTTGAAATCTTAGACAAGATTGGTACCACTGCCTACAGACTTGCACTGCCTCCTGAGCTCTCCCGGGTTCATAATGTGTTTCATGTATCTATGCTACGTAAGTACAATCCGGACCCTTCTCATGTCTTGGCTCACGAACCGCTTCCACTCCGAGAGGACTTGTCTTATGAAGAAATACCGGTCAGTATCACGGACCGAGAAAGCAGAATACTCCGCAACCGGGAAATATCATTTGTAAAAGTCATGTGGCAGAACCACACGCCCAGGGAGGCGACTTGGGAACTAGAATCAGAATTTAGGGCCCAATATCCCCATCTGTTTGATCAAGAGTAATGAGGCAAATTTGGGGACCAAATTTCTTTATGGGGGGAGAGTTGTAGCGCCCAGACCGAGGGAAAAAAAAAAAAAAAAAAAAAGTCACGTCGGCAGCCACGTCAGCAGGCCCGGTCAGCAGTCCCGGCCAACCGGGGCCTGCCACGTGGCAAGACCACGTCGCTCCTGAACGGGCCACGTTGGCGATCCACGTGGGCGCGATCGGACGGCCCAGATTAAAACAAAATGGACGGCTGAGATCAAAGGGCAAGGGGTTATAAATAGAACCCCCACACCAGACCACAAACCCTAGCCGCCTGCCGCTCGCCGGAGAAGACGAACCAGAGGCCGACCGCCGCCACCCGCCGCCGCACCGGGGAAATTTCCGACCGCCGATCGAGGTAAATTTCATACCCCCAACTCGTTTTTCCACGCTGATTCCTCCTATGGCCAAATCGAAGCCAAAATCCTGGCCAAACGGCCGGAATACGCGGCCGAAGACCAGCGGCGCCGCCGCGCCCCCTCTCGGTTTTTGCCTCCGACGAGGCCCTTCCCGGCCTCCGTTTGATGCAATTTTTATATCACTGTGATCACCATTCTTTTCTCTACAGGTTGACCGGAGCCGAATCACCAAAACACGAACCTCGCCGGAGAGCCGTCGCACCCGAGAGCGCCGCCGCCGGTAAGCTCCGTTTTTCCGTGATTTTTTGGCCCCCCGAGGGCCCTAGGGCTGTTTTCTCACAGGGGCCGATGCGAGTATGGCCGAAAACGGCCGAAAACAGACAACCCGAGGCGACTCGCCGCCGCCAGCGGCGGCGCTGTCGCCGGAGCACGGCGGAGCCGCCGTGCCGGAGTTGCGATTTGGGCCGAAAGAGGCCCTGGGCCTAATTTGGGTTTTTTTTTGGAACACGTGCAGGTACCGTTAGTGTGTTTCAGTTTCCCCGGGAAAAATTCAGGGAAAATTAGGGACGGCTTGTAGGCGCACTGTGAATCGTATTTGGATCCTGAAAACAAGTAAGAACCCCTCACCCTATTTCCTATCACGGTATTAAAGTTCAAAATGATAAAACGATATTTCTTGAATTAACGCATGTGTGAAATTGCTTAAGGTTGCTAATAGAGCCCGAGTCTAGTGTGATTGATGATTTACTGTTATTTGGCCTGTTTTACAGCTTCAAATGTATTATGAGGTTTGATGTGTTCATTTTATAGTTTCGAGTGCATATATTACTGTTTTATTAATTATGGGTTGAATGACTGAAGAACTGATACTGTATGTTGTCTGTTTGGCATGAATTACGATTTGCTTGTTTAAATGTGAATTGATGATGCTTATTGAGGAAAAGGAAAATGAAAGATTGTGTAGACTGATAATTGTATGATGGGGTCAGCCTGACTAGATATCCTGGGAGATGGTGGACGGACCGGGTCCGTAGGGAACCCTACCGGGATTGTGGTCTCACATGCCGGACGGGGTATGGAGATCTTATGGTTTTGGCGCCCATACCGGACGGTGTATGGGGACGGCCCGTTTCACCCTCATACCGGACGGGGTATTGAGGTTTATGGTTTTGGCGCCCATACCGGACGGGGTATGGGGACGGCCCTGGAAACCGATTATGAATGTTAAAGGTTAACGGGTAGCGGGACCCCTATGGACCCCCATGGATACTAGTAGGCTGGTAAATGAGAAAAGAATATGTTGTATAATGATTGAATTACAAAATGCGTGATAAGTGCTATGTTTTACAGCTTATGTTATTCTATGATTGTGATAATGCTATTGTTTTCTTATATTGCTTCATGAATTCCACCGAGGTAAGTGGATGGTAAAGGTTTTATCAGAAATAAAAAGGATTTGTTGTAAATCATGCTCCATTGGTCTTTTGTGTTTTTCTACCCACCTTTACCTCCGTGACGGTGAGATATCGTGATGTTCTTACTGGGCTAGTGTAGCTCACTCCTTATTTAACCATTTCAGATCAGAAAGACATGGTTCCCGAGCCCGTTCCGCAGGAGGACGACGAAGGGGATGCCTAGAGACTCTGTAGTCATACTCATAGTTTTATTTTCGAGTTTCTCTCTTAGTTAGTTTAATCTTTTATATTTTAAGTACGTTTTTTGGTTTTCGTGTAAGGGATGTTAACCGAAATTTTGATCTCGCTTCCGCATTAAATATTTATAATATAATTTCCATTTTGAATTACCGGGGCCGCTACACTAAGTATATATTTATTTAATTTTTTGTAAATATGAAATTTTAATTTTCATGAATTTGTATCCAAATAAATATTTAAATACATATGAAATTTTAATACAGATAAAATTTATTTGCTATTAATTTGTAAATATATTTAATGTTAGTTTCAGAAAAAAAATATATTTTTACGTTTAACAGTGATCTTATTATAATTTTATTCCTGTAGTTTACTTATTGCGAGAATTAACTATCAAATAATTTAGTTTTAATTATTTTATATAAAATATTCAATCATATGACATTTGAATTTTTTAAGATGAATATGTAAAATTTCAAATTAAAACAATCAAAATTAAGAGGGAAAAAATAAAAATAAAATAAAAAATAAAAAATATATATATAACATAATAGGCTGAAAAATTTGTAATTTTATATAAAATAACAAAAATAAATAAATAAATAAACCAAGAAATATTAATATGTCGTAAAAAACCTAAAATAATAATACAATAATAATAAAGTCAAATTACAAAGAATGCAGCTACGACTTATAGTTTGTTTTAATTTTATAAATTTTCTAATTTAAACGTAAAATTAAAAAAATATTAACTTAAACTAAATGGGTTTGATACATATACATACATATATATATATATAAATTTATGTAAGTTAACCTTCTATGAATAATTGAATAATATATGTGGTAGTATTTTGTAAATGTGGTAGTATGCTAATAATTATTAGTAAAAAAAACTAATAATTCATTAAGTATTTAACCATGAAATTTTTTTTTTTTAAATGAAAAAACATTGTGAGAAATTGTGATTTTCCTTAATCAATTATTATAATAAATAAATTGTTGTCAAAATTTCCACTGATTTTGAAAAAATAATGTCGAAGAATATTTTTAGGGTAATTATATTACTATACTTTTTCAAACATTGAGTTGTTACTTACAAAATGGTTAACAAAAATGAACAAGGAAGAAAGAAAAAAGAAAAAAGAAAAAAAACCTTTGTTCCTTTATCTTACCAGTGCCCCACAGAATCAATTTGATCTTGTTGCTGCAACTGTTTTTGAATTGAAGTAGGAGAGAAAGGCAATGAAAATGGCTGATCTGCAGTCACAAAACTTGGTTGAGACATCAAAGTTGTTGAAGAATATAAGCTATTATAAGGCAAATTGTGTTCTTGCTCGTGTTGCGTTTGTTGCTGTTGTTGTTGTTGTCTTTGATCCGATCTTTGTTGTTTAGGAATATTAAGCTTCTCTCCTTCGATATCTCGGTACTTGCTTAAATACAATTTCAATGGAGCTACATAATCTTCGAAACCAAGAGTTGTGATTGCCCATATGACATCGTCACCATTGATAGTCTTTCGTTTTTCTCTTTGACATTTATCGGATGCTTCTCCGGTAACGAAGCTAATGAACTCGGAGACACATTCTTGAACTGTTTCTTTGGCGTCTTTGGATATTTTTCCATTGGCGGGAATCACTTTCTTCATGATCCTTCCAACATTTGCTATGGGGAGAAACCGATCTTGTTCCTTGTTGTTTGTAGAGTGATTGTTGGTGGTTTTTAAACAAGGGCTTTCTGGACTAGCTTCTCTAAGAAAATTTCCATGGCTAATTTCATCTTCCATCAGATTATTTTTTCTTGGTTTTTGTTTGTGCGTGTGATTGTCCGAGATTTAACATTTTATTTTTAAGGGCTGAAGTAAATGGAAAGAAAAGCATAAAAATAGGCAAGTGAAGTGGGAACCTAAATTGGCATTCCTACCAAATTAGTCCATGCGACTCGCTCTCTGTGTGGAGCAGTTTACTAAACTGTCAAGACCTAATCCTACTTCTCTTCAGGACAAACAAATATAACTACTTTTTATTTTCTGACTTAAAATTTGAATCAACTTGACTTGTCAATTAGCTCATGAAACGTTATTAAATAAATAAAACTAGAGTTGCACAAACTATATTATCTCATGCAATGTTTCACATCAATTAGATATATCAAAGTGATTTTTCGAATTACATGGGTAAACTATTTATACCCAACAATAAAATTAAGATATAGTAAATAAATAGTCTTATCATATTGAGCTATTAGTAATTTTAAAATATTACGTATGCTGCTTGTCGCGGACACTTCTCGTATTGGTTCGATCACTTGTTTTATAGCCTTATTCACTACAAAAATCTGTTTCTTCAAATAAAATATTTTGCTGCATCAGCAGAGTTTTCATGTTTGTGAGAAAGGTTCTGAATAATTTTTCTTTGACTTTCACTAGACAAGTGAAATTATAGATACATCCCTCAGTAGTTTACCCAATCAACTATGTATCAGTTACCTTGTTTTCCAGCACGTTATATTTTCCTGTAATAATAAATCAATTTTTTTTTTTGAACTCAGCATAATACCAGTTTCTGGATCTACCAGAAATATAAATAAATAAATAAAGCAAAAGAATGCAATTCCAGATATGAAATCTACTTTCAGGTTAAGATAAACAAAGATGAAGTTTAAAGAATATTTAGTTCTTACATTGTTTATAAGCAACGAGCTTTGCAGTTCAAGAATGCATTCACTTCTGATCAATGATACTACAGTGATAACTCCACACACCACCAACTTAGTACAAAAGAAATCAAAACTATTGAGAAAAAAAAAAAAAAAAAAAACAAAAAACAAAGAATGAACAATGTTGCTGGAACGCCTACTTGACAGGATACACTCGGCCAATCGCCCCTATTCTATTAACCATGATTTTGTAATTAGCGGCAGGTATCAAAAAGAATTCCTAATCCAAGCATCGTGACAGCCTCAAGTTTCAAACAGGTTTCTAAGGGAAAAACCGAAAGGAATAGAGGCTCATCCAAGGGCATATGCTAGTGTCTCATACTCTGTGGGTCGCCACATGGACTTCTGGACACATAGCAAACCCTCGTTGTCCTTAGAGTAAGTCATGCGAACCTCCCACTGCATAGACCTCACCATAGCCTCCAGCTCATTTATGGTCTCCACATTGTCTCGAACAATAAGCTTCCCTTCCGGCCTGAGTATCCGATCAACCTCAGCAACCAAAGCCATCAAATTGCATCTGTGTTGCCCACACATGAACAATTAGAAAACTATAACAGAAATAAACGAAATGAACTCCAATCAGATGAATGCTTGCCAATGAATGTAATCCAGCATATCATACAAACCTCTTTTTTATCTTGGAGAAAAGATGATCGGCATGCAGAACATCATAAGATCTTGGGTAGGTGCTAAATGATTCACACCAGTCATGATAAATACCAAACAGACCTCGCTCATAAATTATGGGAAGTGTATCCGGGGAGTCAATTGGGACCACATTCATGACCCACACATTCAAATCTTTCATAGCTGCAGCAAAACTGTAAGCAAAACCATCAGGTTAGAAGCTATAACTAACACAATAAAATTAAACAACACCAAGCATGAGCTTCCCAAGCCCAAAGTAACATCCAGACCAAATGTCTGGCTCATCATCAGTGTCCGCATGGCCATTTAGTGCTAATGGTAAAGTCATGATTTCCAGTGACAATTTTAATCTAAAACAATGACAAGCATTCAATTGATCAAAGTTTTTCCTTTTGGATTGGCAAACCTATGCTGCAGGGGCATTAAAACCCAGAGCTTAGTAAAAATTCCCCGCATCCTACTTCAAACAATTGTTTTGCTTACCCTCCATAAACAGATCTCATGTCCATGACATTCCGAGCAGTTGACCAGTTAATTCCCATGCCATTTAGGTAGGACTTGGTCACAACTCGTTTCCAGTGCTCATAATCTGCAGTGAAATCTTCTGGTGCTGGCTTACCATAAACTCCAACTTGAGAACTCAACAACCAGTAAGGCGGTTTCTCCAACCTAGATGGCCATTGCTCTGGCCACTGAGATCCACGTTCTACTGCATCCATGGGCACCTTGTGCAAGCATGCTTGCAGTGGCACATTCCTGCAAGAAGAGATGTTAGGTTGTTAATGAAACAAAAATCTTGAGTAACATGTTTGTAAAAGAGATGCTTTTATTCTTAATCAATGTTCGGAATAAATGAATTCTACAAAACTGTGTCCAATTCATTTGCAAATACAAATATTTATCTTCAGAATGTGAATAAAAATATGCATTTGCAAATGAAATCTACACGTTTTATGAAATTCATTTGTTTCATTGTAGCTTTAATCCATCACCATAATTATTTTGCACAACTCCCAAAAGAAATGGGAAATATTCACAAGGTGATGCAATCACAAACAGTAGGGTTAAGCATAACTGACGCACATCCTTATTCCCTACCGAAACTAACCTTTCATGTCTAAGTTTCTAATAAACAAATGCCAGTTCTTCATTTAGCAAAGATATAAGCCTAAACTGGAAACGAAGCTTACCAGGCCGCATTTGGATCATCAGATTGTTGACAGAGAGGAGGCTCAGGTTGTGGTCTGCTCTCATAGCACTCATTGGAAGTAGGCTTTCTATATATTGCTATACTCACTCTATTGACTGTATCCTTGTTAACGGACACAAGTTCCCAGCAAAGTTTCTTTGTTAGTTCAGACATGGCTGCAAACAAATTCCCACAATAGAACAGGGAGTTAATTTCAATGAACCGCTCACAGAATCCAGAAAAAGCTAGGGTAAGGAATCCTCACCATTCCAGATTTCAACATCTTCATGAAGCTTCTGATAAACAGGAGTAGCAGACCACAAAAAGAAACCACCAGGTCGAAGTACACGATTTAGCTCCAAAAGCAGTTTACCGCCTGCATATTGCTTTACTCCGTGAAGGGTGGAACTTATGCAAAATAATTAACATAAATATTAGATTCTTGATATTCATAGAGATAAAAGCAGTGTCACCCGCACAGAACATTAACATTTCCATTTTAGTAGAGCTGCAACCCAACAAAAGTTGCAAACTAAGATGCATATCTCAGTACTCTCAAAAGTAGAGTGATTAAACACCTTCTATGTGCCATGGGACTCTACAGCGTGCACAGTGGACGATGTCAAAAACTCTGCCAGGGAATGGAAGTCTCTTTGTGCCCATCACAGCAGATATTGCGGGGATTCCTCTTTCAAGTGCAAACTGCACTTGAGCTTCATGCTCATCTTTAGGTGCAAAAGACATGGTAAGCACATCTCTGTCAAACAGAAAACCTCCAAAGCTAGCAACCCCACATCCAACATCCAATATAACACGAGATCTTTTTCCCCAAGCAATGTCAGGGATAGACTGAAAAAAAATATAAATAGTAACTATAAACTTGCAGGAATAGTTTTGATAACAGATAGAAACTTAAACGTCACTATTTTTATGTGATTTAACATCCATAAAATGCATATTATTGACCCTATCGAAGATACAATAAACTTTCTATTAGAGAGACGGGCATTTCCAACCTTTTTTTTAGGGGAGGAAAAGACGAAAAAGGTAGAAAATGTTTTCAGCAATCCAAGAAAATGCCATACCATTCAACTACGGGAAACATCACAATAGGAACTACCTTCAGAAATCCAACAATTAGCAAGTTATCCTTGTCAGTGAATAGATCATTGATGGAATTCACTTCAGAAGAAACAAGCCTACTGCCTATTAAATCTAAAAGAAAGATGGAAAAACAAAAAGAATGAGGAAATGAAACAGCTTGGTGGCATAGCCCCAGATAATGATAGTCAGGAGTATCCAAGTAATTTTAAACTTCGGTTGTAGATCGAAATATCCTTTAGTTTTATTAGTTTTTAAAATTTTTTTAAGACAGTCAACAAAATACTGGTTCCGCGGTATAACTTCCAGATACAACAATCTTTAAATTTTGATAAAAAGAAAATTGCTGTGACAGTACATTCAGGATAAGAACATGATTTTTCGAACAGCTCCACTGCTGCTTTATTCTTTCTGCTCATAAATTTTCAAACAATTTCAAGAGCAATAACTACTTAGATTATAATGTAGAGAAATACTGAGCTGCACATGTTTTACCTTTTAATGGGCATGGCAAGCTCATAGAATGTCAATAAATCCAGAGCAGGACTATATTCATAAGGCAACATTCATCAAGCATACATTCGAAAAATAAGCGTCATCAATATGGAATCTATTTGTTCGTCTCAACAAGACATGAGCATGCATTCATCAAAAGATGCCGATTAAAAAATATATAACCTAGAATATGGTACAGGGATGTGATACAAACATGAATAAGTACAAAACAAGATTCAGAGAGACCGAAAGAAAGACAAAAAACAATAACAAAAAACAGCTAAGTACCAAAATCGAATGAGCAGTAAACCTACCTATCATATACTGCAAACTATACCGCATAAAAAGTTATCAGTCAATCAATCAAAATAGAGTTAGAAAAAAATATTATCATCTGAAAATGCTCACCTCTTGTATGAAGTCAATGTAATGAAGAGCACCGTGCTTAAACTGAGTCCCTCCACCAGGGAAAGTGAGATATTCGCCAGCAACCTTAACCCAATTCTGATGTCCCTTAATTTCAGCAAGTTTGGTATGGGGAACATTATAGTACCATATCTGCAGACATGCACCTTGTGAGTCATGTAATCAGGAAGAGACATAGAGCAAAAATGAAAATCACACATTAATTCACCCAACCTTTTCCCTGCTTTTAGGCCACTCAACCGGGAGTCTATACCCTTCAGGAAGCGAAACAAGACAGGTAGGCGGTTGATCAGGACAATGCCTTTCTCGATGCTCATAGTGTTTAGTAGTTGGAAGACCCTTAATGGCTTGCAAATTGTCAAGGCAAGGTATATAATCAGCTCCAGCAGTGACATTGCAAAGATTCCAACTATATTCTGTTGATTGCTTGGAAGACAGCTGGGCTTCCTTCTCATTCTTTGATTCTGTTGCCTGGGTTGAGAATGATCCATTCTGTGTCACAGTTTCATTCAGTAGCTCTGACTGAGCACCAGAAGGAAATACCTCATTCAAGGTCTGGTTTTTGGGCTGCTCATCCTCCTTTTTCTCATCAGATGTTTCTGACTCCTTGTTCTCATTTTGTTCTGTCTTCTCATCTACTTGACCCTCAACATTTTCTCCATTTGATTCGTCGGAATTCTCATCGGATTTTGTTTCAGCATCATTGTTTTTGGACTGTTTGTCACCATCACCCAAATCAGATCTGTTTTGATCTTGAGTTTCATCAGAATCTCCTTGCTCACCTGAATTACCTGCACTACCGTCAGTTTTTGCCTCCCCACCCTCAGAATTAGATGCTCCATCTTCTGTCTTAGAATCACCATCTTTGCTGTCTCCATCTTGTGTCTCGGTATTTGACAACTTAGTCTCCTCATTATTCTTTCCCTCAGGGTTCTCTTCAGTCCCCTCCTGCTTTTCTGTTGTCTCAGCGTTATTTTCACTTTGGTTTTCTTTTGTCTCAGAATCATTTTCACTTTGGTTTTCTTTTGTATCGGGGTTGGTTTCATTAGGATTTTCTTTTGCGTCAGTATTAGTTTCAGTTTGAGGTAAATCTGTATTGCCATCTCCTTTAGTTGCATCATCAGGTAAATCACCAGGGCTATCTTCAAATTGTTGATTATTTCCCTCGTTCTTGCCCTCATTATTAGGTTCGGCCACCTGTTCCTTCACTTTGGTTGTAGTCTCCTGAGGAGTCTCATCTATATTTTGAACAGGTGAAATAGAGGAGGACGATGTCATCATCCAAACTCCAACTAAGCATAGAGCAACAAAGACCACTATCGTCACGGTCGAGCAGTAACTCGAGGACGACCTCCTATTATCTACTCTAGTATACTTTCCTAATGCCATGATTTATTGCTACAGACAAAACTGTAGGCTCCCTCCTGCACCAGAATCCAGGAAGCCGATCAGACAAACTGCTGGGAGAAAAAAAAATGTAATTGGAAACCCAATCACATATGGATTAAAAAAACCAAACACAACTTAACAGGAGCAACCCAGCAACTGTGAGTAAAACCGATAAACAGAATTCCTAGGTGTCAAGTTTACCATAATCAACCGCATAGACATTTAAACAAGACACAATTCCGTACATGAGTAAATTAACATCAAGACGACAGAAGGAAAATGCCAATACAAGATTTAAAAAATAAAAAATAAAGAACTAGACTGCGACAAAGTTAAAATACATAATCTGTAAGCAACAATGATAAGAACCGCAGGAGCCTAGCTAGAGCGCTCGAAGCGGTTCAGATCTATACAAATTCACTGCGGTAACGCCTAGCGTATACAAAATTCCAGTGATTAACAGAAAAGAGATGTAGGAATAACACAAAACGGCATTGTATAAAGTCATAAAGAAACAAAGAAAATGAGAAGACATAAAGCAAAAGGAAGACATCCTACTAGACTAGGCAGAGACGTAAAATTTTCTCATAATCTCATCAATTTTGAAAGAGAAAGTCCTCTGACAAGAACAATAAAAACAAGCAAGCATCGACGTCGACAGCAATAGGTAAAAGGATAGTCACATCGAATCGCGATAGATCCGCGTTGAAACTCATCGTAACATTTATTTTGTAGCTAGGAAGAAAGAGCCAAAGCAGCATTATTGTCGCTGGCAAGACTGGACAAATATTTACCAAGCTAAAAAGTAGAAAGAGAGAGAGAGAGAGGAAGAAAGAGATATAGTTAACGCACCTTGTTGCAGATGACAATGGAACCAGATCTAAGAGGAGACGAAGAAGGAGAAGAAGAAAGGAGATTAACACTATTTGTTCATCATGTTTTTGCAGAGAGAGATGTTGAAGATGATGATGATGACTAACTTCAGGGAGAGAGAGAGAGAGAGATATATAGGAGAGGATTTTGGGGGTTAAGATAATTAAATAAAGATATTTACATGGAAAAGTTTGTTTTTATATGTAAAATAATTCAAAATAATTTGGTTAAAAATGCAATATCCTGTAAGGGGAGAGAGAAAAAGGGACGGCCTCTCCGTTGGAAGGACAACTGAGCGGAGAATGTTGAGGCGTGAATTCAGTTGGGAGAAGGACAAAGATGCCGTGAAATCTCATTCAAGGGTATTTTCGTCATTTCCTTCCGTCTCAAATCCCCTGTTTTTTTTTTTTTTTGACTCCAGGGTAATTTGCCTGAGCTTAGAGGGGGGTTGATGGAATGCTGTAATATCCTTTTCATTGTCTTTTCTGTTTTTGACAAACTTAAGGGAGAAGTTATTTTGCCAAGTAATAGGGTATAGTCGAAGCATTGACTAAACTTTGGAGCTCAGCAGGTGACAGTAATTTTTTCTCCGAAAATAAAAATTTATTATCAAATATTAATACATATTAATTATTTTAATTAAAAAATTTTATTCGCAATATAATAATATTTTTATTATAATCATAATAAATTATTAAAAAAATTAATTAATTTATTATAATTTTAATAACATACTAATAAATTAAATCATATAAATTATATTTATTTAATCAAATATTATATATTGATTACTGTCAAATTCTAATATATTTATAAGATAACAAATTTTATATAATTAATAAAATTTTAACCAAAAATTATTAAATGAAGTGATAAGATTTTAATCAAGTATTGTATTAATTTGATTTCTAATTTTTTTTTTTACTTTCTAATTTAAATTAAAATAAAAACAGTACATATTGTTAAAAAAATGAAATATTTAGAGGTAAATTTAAGATGTATTATATAGTGCAAAATGTCAACTCTTATTAGATTTTCTTTTTTCCTAAATAAGTAATTTAAATTAGATATAATTGCAAGCAATTTATAGAGAAGACTTGACGTGTTTGTAATAAGTTAAATTAAAGTATCTCATGCGTGACAAATTTATAATTTTTTTTTTTTTAAAAAAAAAGGTTGTGGGTAACCACGAAGAAGCATAAATACAAGTGGGAGATGATTTAAAAAGAAATAAAAAGCCCATCATCCACTATGAAAACTAAGTAATGTTTTTATAAGTAAGTTTTCATACATCATAATTTATTATAATTTAATTTAATTTAATTATTATAATACTATAAATTAATCAAGGTAAATATCTAATATGATAATAAAATAATAAATTTTATATTTTTAATATATTTATAATTCATGATTTTTAAAATAAAGTATAAAAATTTTAATTATTATATTAAAAAATTAAAAGTAAATTTTTATGTTCATAAATAATTTTTTAATTTATAATATACATAATATTTAAATAAAATAAAAATAATTAACTATTAAATAAAAAATTAGAAACTATGAGAGTTGAAATGGTGAATGTCGGTGCAAGATTTAGGAAATGTTCAATGAGAATTCCCATTGAAGTAAAACCCACATGACGCGCCATGTGACGGAATCAAATCGAAAGCCAAAACATACCGTGCTTGACAATTTATAATAATTAAATTGTTAAATCATAAAAACTTTAATTAATTATTTGATTAATTTGGAAACCCTTTTTTTGAAAAAAAAAAAAAAAAGGAAGAAAAGGGGTTATGGGTTTGGGAAAAATACAGAAACAAGTGGGTGACAAGACTGGTGTGGGCTCCACAACTTATGATGATGACATCGTGTTCGTATGATTTGCTTTCTACTAAATTCATAATCATTTGTCTCTAAGAGACGTGCCTGCCAAAGACTCAGAGGATCAGATCTAAATCCTCACCGTCCATTACGTTTTAATGTTGATCAGGTTTATTTTCATTTTCTTAAATCACAATTTTTAAGTAGTATGACTTTAAAGGGTGACGTATTTTTAAAAATTTAAAATTAATGTATAAAATTTAATTTTTAAATTTTTATTTAATGTAAAAATTAAGAAAAAATAGATGGATGATGAAATTAAAAATAATTTTTAAAAAATGTAAAATTTTGAGTTTTAAGAAATGTTTTTGAAAGAAAAATAAAAAATTTGGGATTAAAATGTAATTTAAAAAAAGTGCTACGTAGGACCGTCCAGTCAGCAGCTCGACGAATTGGAGCGTGCTGCGTGGCAAGGCATGCTGACGCAGTGCCACGTGGGAGGTCACGCTAGCAATCCACGTGTCAGCGATCGGACGATCCGAATTTGTTCCTGCATGCGTGAACGGTCCGAATCCATTATCTCCTCAGACACGATCGGACAATTGCGATTAAATACGATGAACAGTTCAGATTTGTTTCCTCTTTAAACACGATCGTACAGTTCAGATCAAATCACGATGAATAGTAAAAATTCATTTTTTCTTTAAACACAATTGGACGATCGAGATCAAACGCGATGGACGATCCAGATTAAAAAGAAACGGATATAAATACCTCATTTCACACCAAATCTTAACCCTAGCCGCCAGCCCTTTGCCGGAGAAGAAGAACTAGTCGCTGGAGAAGGGAGTCAACCGTCGTCCGCCACCGCACCGGAGCCACCTCTGACAGCTAAAAAATGTAAAAAGACGATAAGCTGGAAATCGTGGGTAAAGCCCGGTGGCGCTGCCGCGGAAAAAACTAAAAATCGCATCCGATGAGCCCCTTCCCGATTCTAGTTTCATGTGATTTTTCTATCATTGTAATCATCATTCTATTTCCTACAGATTGACTGAAGAAAAATGCCTAACCACGAAGGTGAACCGGCAGAGCCGCCACACCAGAAAATTCCGTCACCGATGAGTTTTTATTTTCTGACTTTTTTCCGATCAACCGAGATTCCTTAACATATTTTCTCGCATACATGAGTATAAAACCGGCCGAAAACAGTTAGTTTGAGCCAAATCGCCGCCGCAGGCGGTAGTGCCATCGTCGGAGAATGCGGTGCTGTCATGTTGAAATTTTGAAACTGGTCGAAAAAGGTTTTTAACACCGATTTTTGATTTTTTAGGGTATATTTAGGTACTTGAAGTGTGTTTTAACATCTGAATCAAAATTTAAAAAATCCGGATACCGCCAGTAGGCGCAGCTGAAAATTTAGTGTTTCGAACATCGATTCAAGTAAAAATTCATCACCTATTTTCCTGTTATGGAATTGAAGTTTAATTATAAATAATACGATATTTTGCGTAATTTAGAAAATATCAATAATTAAATACAGGTTACTAATCGAGACGGAATCGATTATTTATTACTGTTTGTCATGTTTTAACTGATTGTTTAATTTTATAGTTTCGAATGCATGATAATATATTGAAATTAATAAAATAATTCGATTGTGTTTTCTTGATGCATGTATTGCTTGTTTTGCATGATTTACAGTTAAGTTATAAAACTGAAAATTAAATGTAAACGAAAAATTACTTGATTAAATGAATAGATGAATAGTAGCCTTACTGGATATCCTGAGAGATGGTGGACGGATTAGGTATATGGGGAACCCTATCATGAACATTGCTTCATACCATACGGGGTATCGAGAATTGGTATTTTGATGCTCATACCGAATGAAGTATGAGGATGACCCGTTTCACCCTCATACTGGATGGAAATTAAGGGATGATATTTTTAGTGCTCATACCGAACCGGGTATGGAGACGGCCCGTTTCACTCTCATATCGGACGAGATATTTAGGGATGATAGTTTTAGTACTCATACCGGACGAGGTATGGGAACGGGTGATTAGTTGATAATGTTGAATAAGGGTTCACGTGGAGTGGAGACATCTCTATGGACTCCCATATATACTAGTAAGCAGATAAAAAGAAAAATTTATTATTCTGGCTAATTGAAAATGAGATTATGATATTGTTTGTGTTATTGCCTCTATAGGTCAGTTTTGAAAATCTCACTACGGTAAGTATGTAATAAATAATTTTATTTATGATAAATGAATTTACCTAAATTAAGAGCTCCATTAGTTATTTTTATAATTTTTACCAACATTCATTTCTATATCGGTGAGTAGTGTGACATTCTTACTGGGTTAGTGTAACTCACTCTTTTATTAACCATTTCAGATCAAGAGGATCAAGATCCAGATTTCGCTCCATAAGAGGGTTGCGAATAGGATGCCCAGTTGTTTACTTTTCATTTATTTCTTTAATTTTTGGTTTGTTCTTTTAAAATGGTCATTCCTGTAGCCCTATTGAGTATTCTGAATTATTGTGTAAGAAATGTAAACCCTAACTTTATTATTTCGCTTCCGTATTCAATTTATAATTTATTTCCTTTTAAGTTCCCAATAATTACAATTGGTATCAGAGCCGTGTTCCTCGCAACCATTCATTATACAAAATCCTTATGAAACACCAAAACAATGGATTATCACTCAACCATTCATTGTGAAATACAGATACAAATAGATGAGGAGAGGGAGACCCCCACTAAACTGAGCAGCTCGAGAGGGTTCACTTCAAGAGGATGTGGACCGACTATTTGAAATATTAGAGAGACTCATCTCTACCCAACAGGCCTGGGAGGAAAGGAAGGAGCTACCTGACCCTCTCCCGCTGCCACAGGTTGAGCCAACCCTGCAACGGGAGGATCCTGAGCCACCCCGGTACGACTTTGCTCCTCCACAGTACCATCTGACACCACCACAGTATGGTCTGATGCCCCAACTGCATCATCCGACACCACCACAGTATAGCCTGGTGCCCCAATCGCATCACCCGGCACTACCATAATACAATCTGATACCTCAACTGTATCATCCAGTACCACTACATGGTCATCCAGTCCATCTCCAACACAATCCATTCTCTCTTCTACGGGATCCAGTTCTTCCTATAATGGACCCAAGTTACATTGATAGATATAAAAGACTAAACTCATCTACTTTTGCAGGGGCATCCTCGTTTGAAGATGTCGAGTATTGATTGGCTGAGACAGCGAAAGCTTTCACGACTCTTGGGGTGATTTCCGAACAGAGTCATACTTGCCAACTACATACTGGTGGGAGAGGCAGGCCGCTGGTGGCAACTCAAGCAGGCCACCCTGCCCGTTCCAGTCACTTGTGAATAATTTTTGATGGCCTTCAATACAGAATACATCCCAAAGCATCTTCAATATCTGAAAGAAATAGAGTTTATACACCTGATCCAGGGTGATATGATTGTATTTGAATATGCTCAAAAGTTCCTAGAGTTGGGCCGGTATTCCCCTAAGAGCATGATGGATAAAGGCAGAAAGGCAAGAAAGTTCGAGTGGGGCCTCCGTCATGAGATTAGACAGCAGTTGTATGTGTTTGAGCTTAGTACTTACCCGACCGTTCTGGACAAGGCACAGGTAGTGGAGATGAATCTTCACATTTTTCCTTAAGCAGTAGGGAACCTCAGACCCTCGGTTTCACACCATATACCAGAACCCACTGCACCTGTTCAGCAGAAAAAGAGACCTAGGCCAATGAGTCAAGCTTCTCAACAGGGCGCGGTAGGACTTATCAGCACAGTGGCAAGGATCATGGGGACTGACCTTACTATCGTCTCAATAATACTTGTTGTATATGTGGCAGTGTGCAGCATTACGCGAGGGAGTGCCCGAAGAATCAGAGCCAAGCCAAACCTCCTAAGGCAGAGCTTACAACTTTACTCAACAAGATTCAGAAGCCAACCCATATGTGATATATGGTACGTACACTATTTGTAATCATCTTGCACATATTTTGATTGATACTAGTACCTCACATTCATTTGTTTCACATGCTTTTGCACCAAACTTGAGTGTATTACCTGAAAAACTTGATTCTGTGTTGTTTGTGTCTACTCTTGGGAGTATTACACTATTGGGAGAAGTTATATACAGAGTCTATGTCATAGATATAATAGATAATAAACTGAGTGTAGACCTAATAGAGATTGACATGGGGGATTTTAATGTAATTCTAGGAATGAACTAGCTACTGGCATATCACACCACCGTAGATTGTTTTTATAAAAAACTTGTATTTAACCCTCCTCATGAAGAGTCATTCATAAATTAATAATTTTTTTAAAAAAAATATTATTCCCTCATGATAATTTTTCTATCTCTAAGTGCTTTAACTCGGTTGTTTTCTCTAATTAGGCAAACTTAAGAAAGAAATTTACATTCGAGAGATTTCGATAGTCTGAAACTTTTCGGATGTGTTCCCAGATGAACTATTCGGATTGCCAGTGGAAAGAGAAGTTGAATTCACCATAGATCTTCAGCCAGATACCAAACCTATTTCAGTTGCCCCTTACCACATGAGTCGTGATGAGATGGAGAAGTTGAGGAAATAGATCAATGAATTGCAGGATAGTAGATTCATACGATATAGTGTGTCTTATTGGGGTGCTAGAGTCACATTTGTAAGGAAGGGGGATGAGACGTTAAGGTTATATATCGACTACAGAGGATTGAACAGGGTTACAATTAAGAATAAGTACCCCATCTCCAGGATCGATGACTTTTTTTATTAGTTACAGGGTTTCTAGGTCTTCTCCAAAATAAACATGCATTTAGGTTACCATCAGGTAAAGATCAAGGCAAAAGACATTCCCAAAACAGCTTTTCGAATTAGGTACTGACATTATAAGTTCCTGGTCATCCTATTGAACTAACTAACGCACCAGCCATCTTCATGGATTTGATAAACAAGGTTTTCAGACAATTTCTATATCAGTTCGTCATTGTATTTATCGATGATATCCTGCTCTATTCAAAAAGCAGAGAGGAACACATTCATCATCTGACTCAAGTTTTGCAAGTTCTTAGAGAAAAGAAGTTATATGCAAAGTTGAGTAAGTGTGGGTTCTGACTTGAGCAGACTACCTTCGTAGGACACATCATATCAAGGGATGGAGTGTTAATGAACTCCAAAAAAATTGAGGCAGTGCTCGGTTGAGAAAAATTAACATCAATCAAAGAGATTCGTAGCTTTCTAAGAATGACAGGTTATTACTGCATGTTCGTAGAAGAATTTTCTAGCCTAGCCGCTCATTTGACTCGGCTCACAAAGAAGAACATCAAGTTTGAGTAGAACGAGAATTGTGAAAGGAGTTTCTCAGAACTAAAGAAGAGGTTGATTACTGCACCTATGTTGGCCTTGCCGAACGGGATAGAGGGATGTACAGTTTATAGTGATGTCTTCTATTTAGGGTTGGGTTGTGTTCTGATGCAACATAGGAAAGTTATAGCCTATAGGTCCATGCAGTTAACTAGTCATGAGAAAAACTACCCCACTTAGGACTTAGAACTTGCTGCGATTATCCACACATTGAAGACTCGACGCCATTATTTGTATGGGAAAACCTTTTAGATTTATACTGACTGTAAAAGCTTGAAACACATATTTATTCAAAAGGATCTCAACATGCGTAAGAGAAGATGGATTGAACTCCTCAAGGACTATAATTGCAATATTTTATATCACCTGGACAAGGGTAACATGGTAGCCAACGCACTCAGCAGAAAAAGTGCAGGTATATTAATTCACTTAATGATTTTAAAATGCAGGGTAATAAGGGCCACACAGCAAATATGACTTCAAGACCTTAAGAGAGTCATATGTTTGGGCCACTTGATTGTTCAACCTGAGTTGATCTAGAGAATAAATGAAGCCTAATTCGCTGATTCCACCCTAGTAGGCCTCAAGAAAGATGTAGAACAAGAAGTAAATTCAGAATTTTGAGTCTCTGCCAATGAGTTGCTTAGATTTCAGAATAGGTTGTGTATTTCATATGATAATGAGCTAAAAAGGAACATCATGACTGAGGCCCATAGCTCAAAATTTATCATGCATCTCGAAAGCACTAAGATGTATCAAAGTATGCGACCCCGATTTTGGTGGAACGGGATGAAAATATGTGTGATCGACTTTGTTTCCAAGTGTTTGGTATGTCAGCAAGTCAAGGCAACACATCAACGCTTAGCTGAGCTATTTCAGCTATTACCAATTCCGGAGTGGAAGTGGGAACATATCACAATGGATTTTGTGATAGGATTACCTAGGGCACGTTCAGGACATGATACTATTAGGATAATTATTGACCAGCTCACTAAGTCTTCTCACTTCTTGACCATCAAGATTACCGACTATTTGGATAAACTAGCAAGAAAATATATTAAGAAGATATTCAAGTTACATGGAGTGCAAGTGACAGTAGTGTCCGATAGGGACCCCAGGTTCACTTTTGATTCTGTTCTAGTTTTTAGCAAGCCATGCGAATGAAACTGTTCATTAGTGCTGCATTCTACCATCAGACCGATGAACAATCAGAAAGGACGATCTGCACACTGAAGGATATGCTCCGAACTTGTGTTCTTGACTTCGAGGGCCATTGGGATGATCATTTATCCCTAATAGAGTTCGCTTACAATAATAGCTACCAAGTAAGTATTGACATAGCTCCGTACGAGGCGTTGTATGGCCGTCCATGTAGATCACCGATCTGTTAGGAAGAGATGGGTGATAGAAAATTGTTCAGTCCAGATTTTGTGGAGGAGACTACAGCCAAAATAGTTAAGATCAGGAAGAACATTCAAACAGTTCAGAGCGGGTAGAAAAGTTATGAGGATACCCGGAGGAGGGATTTAGAATTTGAGAAAGGTGATTGGGTATTCCTTAAGGTAATTCCTTTCAAGAAAATCAGTCGGTTTGGCAAGAGGGAGAAACTGAATCCCCCGGTTCATTAGGTCATTTGAAATCTTAAATAGAATTGATACCTCCGGCTATAGACTGGTACTACCTCCCAAACTATTTAGGGTTCATGATGTGTTTCCTATGTCCATGATATGCAAATACAACCTGAACGCCTCTTACGTCTTGGCCCACGAGCCCCTTTCACTTTAGGAGGATCTGTCCTACGAGAAGGTATCAATAAGTATTGTGGAGCGAAAAAGTAGAGTACTCCACAACCAGAAAATTTCCTTCGTTAAGGTCCTATGGCAGAATCACACACAGGGAAAGGCCACATGGGAGTTAGAATTAGATTTCAGAGCCCAGTATCGCCAACTATTTGATTGAATGAAAGAGAGACAAATTTGAGAGATCAAATTTCTTTTAAGGGAATGAGAGCTGTAATATTCAGAATTAACTTTAAAAATTTAAAACTAATGTATAAAATATAATTTTTAAATTTATGAATTTTTATTTAATGTAAAAATTAGGAAAAAAAATAGGTGGATGATGAAATTGAAAATAATTTTGAGAAAAATGGGTGAAAATTTGGGTTTTGGGGTGTTTTTGAAAAAAATAATCAAAAATTAGGAGTCAAAATATAATTTAAGAAAAATGTGCCATGTAGGGTCGCCTAGTCAGCAGTCTTGATGAACCGAAGTGCACTGCGTGGCAAGGCACACTGATGCGGTGCTAGCGGGAGGCCACGCTAGCAATCCGCATGTCCGCGATCAGACAGTTCGGATTTGTTCCCGTGCGCGTGGATGGTCTGGATCTGTTCCCTCCTCATGTGTGATCAGACAGTTGCGATTAAATGTGATGAACAGTTCAGATTCGTTTTCTCTTTAAATGCGATCGTACAGTCCAGATCAAACTACGATGAACAGTCTAGATTCATTTCTTCTTTAAACACGATTGGATGGTCGAGATCAAATGCGATGGACGGTCCAAATTAAAGAAAAACATATATAAATATCTCATTTCATACCAAACCCTAACCCCAGCCGCTAGCCCCCCACTGGAGAAGAAAAATCAGTCGCCGAAGAAGGGAGCCGACTGCCACCTGTCGTCGCGCCGGAGCCACCACCGACTGCCAAAAAAGGTCAAAAATTTCTCATTCGCTTGAAATTTAATTTTGAACACCCCCATGGCCAAATTGGAGCAAAAAGACTAGCAGATGAGCCAGAAACCAGGGGTAAAACCCGATGGTGCCTCCGCGAGAAAAATAAAAAACTGCCTCCGATGAGCCTCTTTCTGATTTCCGATTCGTGCGTTTTTTCCACCATTGTAATTACCATTATGTTTCTTACAGGTTGACCGAAGAAAAAAGCCCAACTGTGAAGGTGAGCCGGTAGAGCTGCCGTACTAGAAAATTATACCACCGGTGACTTTTTTTTTTGAATTTTTTCGACCAACCGAGACCCCTTAATGTGTTTTATCGTAGGGATGAGTATAAACCTGGCTGAAATCGGAAAAAACTGGCCAAAAATGGACAGTTCGAGGCAAATTTCCGTAGTGGGCAGCGATGCCGTTGCAGAGCACGGCGGCGGCGCCGTGCCGGAGTTTTGAAATTAGGCAGAAAAAGTTTTTAATACGGATTTTGAATTTTTTTGGGTATTTTCAAGTACTTGAAGCGTGTTTTAACTTCCAAAAAAAATTTAGAAAACTTGGGGACCGACAGTAGACGCAACTGAAAACTTAATGTTTCGGACATCGATTCCCTATTATGGAATTGAAGTTTAATTATAAATAATACAATATTTTGCATAATTTAAAAAATATTGATAATTAATTATATGTTATTAATCGAGACAGAACCGGCTATTTATTACTGTTTGTCATGTTTTAACTGATTATTTGATTTTACAGTTTTAAATGTATGATAATACACTAGAATTGGTAAGATGATTTAATTGTGTTTTATTGATGTATGTATTGCTTATTTTACATGATTTATAGTTAAATTTTGAAACTGAAAATTAAATGTAAATGAAAAATTACTTGATTAAGTGAATTGATAAATGGTAGCCTTACTGGATATCCTAAGAGATGGTGGATGGACCGGGTATATAGGGAACCCTACCGTGAACGTTGCCTCATATCAGATAGAGTATCGAGAATTGGTATTTTGGCTCTCATACCGGACGGGGTATGGGGACAGTCCGTTTCACTCTCATATCGGACGGAGTATTGATGGATGATAGTTTTTGCGCTCATATCATATGGGGTATGGGACGACCGGTTAATTGACAATGTTGAATAAAGGTTTACGCATAATGGGGACATCCCTATGGACCCCAATGGATACCAATATATAGATAAAAAGAAAAAATTGTTGTTCTGTCTAATTGGAAATGAGATTATTATATTGTTTGTGTTATTGCCTTTATAAGTCGGTTTTGAACATCTCGCTACGGTAAGTATGTAATAAATGATTTTATTTATGATAGATGAATTTACCTAAATTAAGAGCTCTATTAGTTATTTTTATGATTTTTACCAACATTTATTTCTGTATCAGTGAGTAGTGTGACATTCTTATTGAGTTAGTGTAGCTCACTTTTTCATTAACCATTTCAGATAAAGAAGATCAAGATTCAAATCCCGATCCACAAGAGGGTTGCGAATAGGATGCCCGGTTGTTTACTTTTTATTTATTTCTTTAATTTTTTATAATTTTATTGGATATTCTGAATTATTGTATAAGAAATGTAAATCTTAACTTTATTATTTTGCTTCCACACTCAATTTATAATTTATTTCCTTTTAAGTTTTCGATTGTTACAGTATTTGCCTGTGTTGGGTTTAGTGGAGAAATGAGTCGGACTTGTGATATGAAATAGAGTGGGCTAAGTTTGTTGTTTGAATATGGGCTTGCGAATTTCAAACAGAAATTGGAGCTAAACTATTTGGAATGTAATTAGTTTACATTAATCCAAATAATAATGGGCTAATGTTTGAAGTGAAGTGGATTCTATTATTTTTATTTATAATAATAAATATGAAAACAAATAATAATTAATAATAATAAATATTAATTACCAAATTAGTTCATAAAATTTGACAATTGTTATAATTTGATTTTTAATATTCTTGTTCGTTACAATTTGATTTATAACGTTTTCTATTTGTTTCAAATTTTTAGTTTACTTTTTTTTAACGAAAAAATTAAAATAATTAAATTATGTTTGGTATTTTAAAAAATAATTTTAATTAATTAACTTAATTAATAAAACTGTTAATACATTAATTTAATTAATTAGTTATAGTCATTTTTTAAGTTATTTTCTAAAATATTTAAACATAATATAACAATTTTAAAAAATGGAAAGAAACTGAACGTCCGAAACAAATATAAACAAAAATCAGGGATCAAATTGTAAAAAAAAAAAATTGGATAGCAAATTGTAACAAGTATCAAATACTGAAAAATTAATTTGATAATTTATTTTAAAAATAATAACTCACTGCTTAAATTAATTTAACCTTAAAAATCTGCTTAATGTGAATATTATGTTTGATTTTTTTAACAAAAAGAAACAAGCAAGAAGAAATTGAAGTTTGAATATAACTTGAGCCGTATAATTTAATTTTGCAGATTCAATGTAATTTTTTTTTAATAAATTTATGTATTTATTAATTAAATTGAGGGTATAAGATGCTGTTATTGGGGGATAAAGAAATAATAGCAATTGAAAATTTTGGTGAAATTAAAAGACAGTTTAGTTCATATATAAATTGAATAATGATACATCAATTTCTAGTGTAAATGATGGGAAAAAGATATTATTAATGAAGAAGTGAGAGCTGGACATGAACATGGGGAAAAAACACACAAAATAATCAAGTGATTGGAGTGAATTGTAGATTATTATAATATGCAATAATCTTGATGTGTATATATATATATATATATATCATGATATAATTATTCTTAAATAAATAGGTATAATCATATTTATTCTCTTGGAAATTCCTTTTCACTCATCACTATTGTTATTAATTAATTATTTACGGCTACTATATAAATATATATATATATAATTTATATTTATATATACACAAAGCCCTTGGTCATATCCCCAGAACCCTAATATTATTTATAATGCCTTTCTTTCTGATATTAGTACGAGAAGAATCTAAAGAACAAGAAGAATAATTAGCAGACGAGGGAGCTGTAAGGTTGGCTTTCTTTCTCTTTTCTTTTTCTTTTTTAATTACCTTAGTTAATTTGTTTTATGGTATATTGCATGTCATCTTTTCTAATTTTCATAACTACATACATATATATATATATATATATGTCATCGTTTCTCATTATGTAGTGAATGGCTATAACTTTATGATTACTCAAATAATTAACAAACAAACATGTTCTTGGTTTTTGTTTTCTTTCAATTATTATTTTGATTAAAAAAATTTTAATCTCAGATTTTTTGGGAATGCTAAAGTATTTTAAATTAAATTCAGTATTACTTTATGTCCTTTTTTTTTTTTTTTTTGGTTGCAGAGACGATTAGAAGATCATCAGCTGTATCTATATTCCTATAAGGAAACAAAGTGCAGACCGTTTGAAGGGAGATATATATGTGTGTGTGTGTGTGTATATATATATATATATAGATCAAAAGGGAGGATCTGCTAATTTATATATATGAATAAAAATGAAAAGATCAGGAAGACATTACAAGTCAATTAGATTCGTAGATATTTGTCTTACATTCATTGTTCTTACTGTTACCACCATAATCCTTTCTGATTGGGAGAACATTACTCCTTTTCTTACTTCTCTCTTCTGGGCTCAAAATCAATTCATCAAACCTTCTCCTCTATCATCAAAACCTCAAGGTCTGTACATATATAATCTCTATCCACTCATTACATATATACATATATATTCCGCATATACTTTGTAAGTGTATATATTGCTCATAAAGAACCAGGTTGATGTTTATGATGAGTTGAGTTATACATACAGATTGTAACTACGGGAAAGGTAGATGGGTTGCAGACAACAGAAGACCTTTATACTCAGGGTTTGGTTGTAAAAGATGGTTGTCAAGAAACTGGGCATGTAGACTAACTAATCGTATAGATTTCTCTTATGAAGGATACAAATGGGAGCCAAGTGAATGTGAAATGCCAGATTTTGATCCATTTGCATTCTTGTCAAGGTAGACTATATTAAACAATTTGACATATTTTCAAGATTTCATATAGGGCTAAGTCTTTCTCATCTCTTATGTAAGTATATGATTTGCCTCATTCACAGTATTCATTTTAGAAAATATGTTGATGTAGTTTGATTTTAGAAATATCTTAAGAGATAATTTTGTATATATCTCGAGAGATATTTTATATTTATTTTAAAAAATATTTTATGTTTATTTTTGAGATATTTTGTATATATTCTAAAAGATATTTTATGTATATATTTTAAAAAATATTTTGTGTATATTATGGTAAATTTTTTGTAAAAAATACTCTCGTAACTTCTCTATATAAGAGTTTACATTTTTATTGGTGATGTATCATTATTTTGTCATACTATAAAAGTTTTTTCTTGATTTTATCCGTAAATGTATGTGTATTTGTCGAATCATAGTAGATCTTTTAGTTTTTCTTATTCTATTCTTTATTTTTTATGATTGTGTGCATAATAGAAATTAATTTTTTTAATAAAATGAGAATGAAACATAGTATTTAAGATTTTTGTATATCATATAACTAATAAGATACTCGTGTTACATATTTATTATTTAATTTATTTGCGTTCGATATTTAATTGATCCTTCAAGTTTACACCTAAGACATGACTAATAACATAAAATTAGAATCATTTGTAGGATGAAGAATAAAGCAATTGCTTTTGTTGGAGATTCATTGGGTAGACAACAATTTCAGTCCATGATGTGTATGGTGACTGGTGGAGAAGATTTTAATAACTCAGAAGTTAAAAATGTTGGGGAAGAATATGATCTTGCTTTACCCCCCGGAGCCATTCGTCCAAATGGTTGGGCTTATAGATTTCCAATCACCAACACAACTATTCTCTATTACTGGTCTGCAACTCTCTCTAATCTTGAGCAAATCAACACTACTACATCACAAAATCCAGACGTTAAAATCGCCATGCATCTAGATAAACCTCCAGATTTCCTCACAAAATACATTCATCAATTCGACGTACTAGTTCTAAACACTGGTCATCACTGGAACAAAAGAAAACTACAAAAAAACCACCGGGTATTTTACGTAAATGGATACCCAAATCAAGATAAGTCACTAAATGATTTTGGGAGAGCTAAGAACTTTACAGTACATAGTATTGTTAACTGGGTTGATGGTGAAATGAGATACAATCCTAAGCTTAAAGCTTTTTTCAGGAGTACCTCTCCTAGACATTTCTTTAATGGGGAATGGAATACTGGAGGGAGCTGTAATAATACTGTTCCAATGAGTCGAGGAAACCAAGTTTTGCTGGATGGGTCGAGTGATGGAGTTGTGGAGAGTGCTGTGAAGGGGACGAAGGTGAAGATTTTGGATGTTACAGCTCTTTCTGAGTTGAGAGATGAAGGTCATAAAGCTCGGTATAGTGTGGTTGGAACTTCTGGTGGGTATGATTGTTTACATTGGTGTTTGCCTGGGATTCCTGATACCTGGAATGAAATATTAGCAGCTCAGATGTAAGGGGCTTGTTTGCCTTTTATTGTGCGCATATATATATATATATATATATATATGTATGTTTGTATGCCTAGTTGACAAAATTGTATCTGTAGTATATGAGTTTTGGACAGAAATTTATTCAAGAGTAAAAAGTTATGTAACTACACAAGCTAATTAATTATATGTAAAGTACATGTCTTTTATAGGGTATGTATTTCTAGAGCAAATTAATTATTTTTATAAAAATTATTCTAGAAATTTTATTCCTTATAGTATTGTATACTATTAAAATCTTATTATTAGAGTTGTTTAATTTTCCATAATTTATTAAATTCATTTGTATAAATTATGGGTAAACTGTGAAAATTAATAGTAATATACATTTGGGCAATTCATTTCATTTCATTTCAAACTCTTATTTTTCATCATGTGTATCTTATAAAAACTCACCAAAGAGAATTTGATATGGTTTTCTCCTTTCTTCTTTTCTTTCTTTAAAAAATTTTTTGATTAGTAGATTTTGTCACGCCCGGAAAATTGGAAAATTTTGGTTATTTTATTATTAATTATTTTTATTAAGTTAAAAAAAAAAGAGCGCCACGTCAGCAGTCCTGGCCAACCAAGACCTGCCACGTGGCAAGACCACGTCGACTGGAGACGGGCCACGTTGGCGATCCGCGTACGCGCGATCAGACGGCCCAGATCAAGCGTGCGCACGGACGGCCCAGATGCAATCGCACAGACGGCCCAAATTCAATCAAAAACGGACGGCCCATATTAAATAAAAATGGACGGCTGAGATCAAAAGGCAAAAGGGTTTAAATAGAACCCCCACACCTGACCACAAAAACCCTAGCCGCCTGCCCTCGCCGGAGAAGACGAACCAGACGCTGGAGAAGCCGGCCGCCGCCACCCGCCGCTGCATCGGGGAGATTTTTGACTGCCGATCGAGGTAAATTTCATACCCCCGACTCGTTTTTCCACGCTGATTTCCCCTGTGGCCAAATCGGAACCAAAATCCTGGCCAAACGGCCGGAAAACACGGTCGAAACCCAGCGGCATTGCCGTGCCCCTCCTCGGTTTTTGCCTCCGATGAGGCCCTTCCCGGCCTCCGTTTGATGCAATTTTTATATCATCGTGATCACCATTTTTTTCTCTACAGGTTGATCGGAGCCGAATCACCAAAACACGAACCTCACCGAAGAACCGCCGCACCCGAGAGCACCGCTGCCGGTAAGCTTCGGTTTTCCGTAATTTTTTGGCCCCCCGAGGGCCCTAGGATTGTTTTATCGCAGGGACCGATGCAAGTGTGGCCAAATTCGGCCAGAAATAGCCGAAAAACGGCCAACCCGAGGTGAATCGCCGCCGCAAGCGGCGGCACCGTCGCCGGAGCACTGCGGAACCGCTGTGCCGGAATTGCGATATTGGCCAAAAAGGGGCCCTGGGCCTAATTTGGGAATTTTTGGAACACGTGTAGGTACCGGTAGTGCGTTTCAGTTCCCTGAGAAAAACTCAGGAAAATTTAAGGACAGCCTGTAGGCGCACTGTGAAGCCGTGTTCGGACCCCGAAACGAGTAAGGACCCCTCACTCTATTTCCTATCACGGTATTAAAGTTCAATAATGATAAAACGGTATTTCTTGAATCAACGAATGTGTGAAATTGCTTAAGGTCGCTAATGGAGCCCGAGTCTAGTGTGTTTGTCGGTTAACTATTATTTGGCATATTTTACAGTTTTAAATGCAGTATGAGGTCTGATGTTTTCATTTTATTGTTTCGCGTGCATATTTTACTGTTTTATTGATTATGGGTTGAATGACTGAAAAACCGATGCTGTATGTTGTCTTGTTTGGCATAAATTACTGTTTGCTTTTTTGTATGTAAATTGATGATGCTGACTGAGGAAAAGGAGAATGAAAGATTATGTAAATTGATAATTATATAATGTGGTCAGCCTGACTAGATATCCTGGGAGATGGTGGACGGACCGGGTCCGTAGGGAACCCTACCGGGATTGTGGTCTCTCATACCGGACGGGGTATGGAGACTTTATGTGTTTTGGCGCCCATACCGGACGAGGTATGGGGACGACCCATTTCACCCTCATACCGGACGGGGTAATGAGGTTTATAGTTTTGGCGCCCATACCGGACGGGGTATGGGGACGGCCCTGGAATCTGATTTCAAGTGTTAAGGGTTAACGGGTAGCGGGACCCCTATGGATCCCCATGGATACTAGTGGACTAGTAAATGAGGAAAATATGTTGTGTAATGATTGAATTACAAAAGGTGTGATAAGTATTATGTTATACAGTTTATATGATTTCATGATGATGATAATGTTATTGCTTTCGTATATTATTTTATGAATTTCACCGAGGTAAGTGGATGGTAAAGGATTTATTATTGATAAAAGGATTTGTTGTAAATTATGCTCCATTGGTCTTTTTGTGTTTTCTACCCACCTTTACCTCCGTGACGGTGAGATATCGTGATGTCTTTACTGGGCTAGTGTAGCTCATTCCTTATTTAATCGTTTCAGATCAGGAATACATTGTTCCCGAGCCCGTTCCGCAGGAGGACGACGAAGGGGACGCCTAAAGACTCCATAATCATATTCATAGCTTTTACTTTCGAGTTTCTCCTTTAGTTAGTTTGATCTTTTATATTTTGTGAGCACGTTTTTTGTTTTAGTGTAAGGGATGTTAATCGAAATTTTGACTTCGCTTCCGCATTTGATATTTTTAATACACATTTCATTTTAAATTTCCGGGGCCGTTACAGATTTAATCTGATCTTTAATTTATATATTCTTCAAGAAATTTACAAACGATGTTGGTTGTCTCAATTCTAAGATCAATTGACCTCTGGTTCTCGAGTACAAAATTGAATTCTTTGATATGTTCTTGAAACTAGCCAAAAATAACTTGTTATGAATTTTTCATTTCTTCTTCTCTCTTTAGTTTTTTTTGCTATAAGAGAATTTGATTGCTATATTTAGTTCAAACTTTAGGTTATTTTATGAAATATGTGTAAAGAAATTGCTTTAGTTTCTTTCTTCAATGTCAAATTTATTTTTTTGATTTTCAAACAACAATTATACATTTGCTCAATACAAACAAAGATAGGGAAAGTGTATCGTTAGTTAATTTCTTCTAATACAAATTATATTATAGTTGTTTTTCCTTTGATAAAATACATATTAAGTATATTTGATTTATTTTATATTCATTATGAATTAGATTATCTCAAAAAAGAAAAAGATTAATAAAAAATCTACAAAAACTATATTTGTTCACTATGAATATTATAAACCAATCACCTACAATTATTTTGTAGTAATTTATTTCTTCTTTTTTTCAAATACAAAGGGAGTCCAAAGTCTAAACATAAACAAAAAAAAATAAAAAAATAAGAATAACACATCCTTAGCCAGACAACTCCCATTAAATCCTCTCTTAGGAAGCTTGAAAGGCTTGTAGGGACTTCAGAACAGCAATGGCAACCTTGAGGCAAGGAGAAGGCTTGGTTAGCTAACCATTATGCATAACGGTTTTCTTCCCTAAACGCATGCTGAATTTTTACATCTCAATCCTTATTCACAAGATCCTTAATAGTTAATATTAAACTGAAATTAGTAAAGGCGTTAATTGTAGACTTGTTTAGCGACTCAACCACCAGTTTACTATCCATGTCCAAGAAAATTTATATATGACCCATCTCTTAAGCAAGCTTCAAACCATCCAATGCTCCCCAAAGCTCAACTTGAATAACCGAGCAACATCCAATATTTCTATAGAGACCATCCAACCTGTAAAAGTCCAAACTCCTATAAAAAAAAATTTAGCATTTAACTTGGTTATAATAATAATATAAATAATATTGAAATTTTTATAGAGCATGATAGTTAAAGGTTCAAAGATTATATTTTTTACACGTTTACTTAAAATGCCCAAATAGGGCTAAATGAATATTCAGAATTTAAAACGAGAAATCACTACAAAGTAATTATCAACCTCGACTCGAATTTAGCAAAATAGAAAGTGATAATTGCTTAACTAGTTTCTTTCTGCTCAAGATCTGAGTCTTGGTCATCCTGATTTGAAATAGTTAATAGAAAATTGGTGAACTACGCTAATTCAGTAAATATATCAACTCTTTATCACTGACATGGAAAATCAAAGAATTATAAAAAATATAAAACGACCAATAGAGCATATTTTTAATGAAATCTGAATGCTAATGCATTCCTTATCTATTTTACTGAAAATATTATTTTATTTTTTTCTTTTTTTAACTAACAATATTCTAAACACATACACTAAGATACAATCAAAATATAACTAAATTCTAATAGCCATACAATTCAGTGAATATATGTCCTTAGGTTCCTATCATTTTATCCAACTAGGGTCACTTACCGTCTCCATTTCTATTTTACTATTTTTATTATTTTTTTACTACCGGTATTGCTGGGGGCTCATAAGGCTTCTTGCTACACGTGGGTATATAAACATTTTCGTTGTGAATCATCGGTCATTCCCATACCCCATCCAGTAATGGGTGTACAATCAAAGATTATCTCAATGCTCCGTCCGAAATGAGTGTAATTACTTAACTCTCAACCTCGTTCAGTATGAGACTTCCTAGTCTCGTACGACTGAGGACACGCCCACAGTAGGATTCACACGATACACCAAGTCCTTACACTCTTTCTCATGATTCCCGATAGGCCTTTGATTCATGTCACTATTTCATGCATATGTATATTTCACTGTTAACTAAACAATTAATAATCATGAAACCGTACATTAAATTGGAAAAGAGCATATAATTTATGTTTTAATACCCAATAAAGATAAAATTATAAATAAGAGTGAAATAGGGCGGGATAATAGGATAAAAACTTTTCTACATAAATAATAAAACCAAATGAATAGGATAATGTTAATGCAGAATAAAATAAAAAATAAGAATAAAGTGGGAAGGGATAAACTAGAACAAGATAACAAAACAACGAAATGAGATAAGATAAATCGCAACGATCCAAGATACATGACTAATATGTTGATCCTAAATTAATGTAACAAAATAAGGATGAGAATGAAATAGACTGACGGAATGGAAATAAATAATTAAAATAAAATAAGTAAATAAATAAAAATTGAAAGATAAACGAAAATAAAAATAAAAATATAAACAAAAATAGAGGATGACAAGTAAAGAAAATAAAACTAATAACGGACACAAAATCAAATTGATTCACTAGCTCTACCGGCAACTTGTAACTGATAATTGAATAATGGACAAACAGTTAGATTTGTATTAATTTCTCGATTAAGGCTTCGATTTAACTATAAAAGAAGGAAGGTTTGAGGTATTCTTACATTAGATCAGAGTCCATAACACTGAATTATACTGTAGTGGTACCGGATGATGCGGTGGGGGCACCAGACTATACTGTTGTGGTGTTGGATGGTACTGTAGGGGAACAAAGTTGTACTGGGGTGCTTTAGGATCCTCCCGTTACAGGAGTGGCTCAAACTGTGGCAGTGGAAGATGGTCAGGTAGCTCCCTCCTTTCCTCCTGGGCTTGCTGGGTAGTAATGAAGCGAACCCTCCCGAGCTGCTCGGTAGTAATGAAGCGAACCCTCCCGAGCTGCTCGGTTTAGTAGGGGTCATCCTCTCCTCATCTGTAACACCCCAACCCTTTTCTTTTCTTTTATTATTATTATTATTTTATTTTAATTTTTTGAAATTATTATATGAAAATAATGATTTATTATGTAATAATGTATGATTTTAATTTAATTTAATTTATTTAAATAGAAATAATAATAATAATAATAAAAAGGGGTAAAATTATTTAGGGATTTAATTGAAAATAATTTTAGAAAAAATGGGTGAAAATTTGGGTTCTGGGGTATTTTTGAAAAGAAAATTGAAAACCGGAGATCAAAACGCAATTCAGAAAAATTGCACCACATCAACAGCCCGGTCGGTAGTCCCGACCAACCAAGACATGCTGCATGGCAGAGACGCTGACGCGGGAGGCCACACGGAAGGGAGCCACGTGAGCGATCCGCGTGCGCGCGATCGAACAGCTGAGATCCGTTCCCGCGCGCACGAACGGCCCAGATTAAAAACACACACGGATGGCCCAGATTGCACATGCACAGACGGCCCAGATTGAATCGTGCACGGACGGCTCAGATTCATTTCCTATTTAATCGCGATCAGACGGTTCAGATTGAATCGCGATGGATGGTTCAGATTAAAAGCGGATGGTTATAAATAATCTCATCCGCA
The DNA here is from genome assembly GCF_054855325.1 of Carica papaya. Lineage (NCBI taxonomy): Eukaryota > Viridiplantae > Streptophyta > Magnoliopsida > Brassicales > Caricaceae > Carica > Carica papaya. The sequence continues at coordinate 5,118,204 of NC_142314.1, forward strand.
CCCAAACCCTAACCCTAGCCGCCAGAGCCCATCGCCGGAGAAGACAGCCCAGCTGCCGGGGAGCCGACTCCCGTCACCCGCCGCCGCACCGGAGCAATTTCTGACCGCCAAACGAGGTAAAAATTTTCTCATTAGCTCAAAATTCGATGCTGAACCCATCTATGGCCAAATCGGAGCAAAAATATTGGCCAATTGGTCAAAAAATGCCGCTGCGGGTTTTCTCAATTTTTGCCTCCGATGAAGCCCTTCGCGATTCCCAGTCGATGTAATTTTTCCACCTTTGTGACCGCCGTTCCCTCCTCTACAGGTTGATTGGAGCAAAACACCAAATCGCGATTCGAGCTAGAGGAGCCACTGGTAAGTTTCGGTTTTCGGTGTTTTTTCGGCCCAACGAGGGCCCTATAGGTGTTTTCTCACAAGAATCAATGCAAGTTTGACTGAATTTGACCGAAAACAGTCAGAAATAGCCATCCCGAGGCAGATCACCACTGCGAGCAGTGGCACCGTCGTCGGAGCACGACGGAGCCGCCGTGCCGGAATTCTAAAATTAGCCGAATAGGCATTGGGTCTGATTTTTGAGTTACTTGGGACATGTGTAGGTACCGTAAGCACGTTTCAGTTCTTGGAAGAAAAATTCAGGGAATCCAGGGACTGCCCGTAGGCATAGTGAAAATCCAATTTTCGATGTCGAATTAGGTAAGGACCCCTCACCCTACTTCCTATCATGGGATTAAAGTTTAATAAATGATACAACTGTATTTGTATAAATTAAATAGATATGCATAATTTATTACGATTGCTAATGGAGCCCGAACCAGATATATTTCTCTGTCAGTTCCTATTTGATTTATGTTACGGTTTAAATGCAGTATGGTATCTGATTTAATTATTCTATGATTTTAAATGCATGAATCATTGCTTACTTCATTCCGTTCTGATTTTGTGAATCTAATGATATACTTGCCTTGTTGGATGCTCGTTGATTGCTTTAGTATTCATGTTTATGTGGGAAACAGGAAATTAAAAAAAAAAATAGGAAAGAGGTGTGAATTGATAAATGAATAAGTTAACAGCCTCACTAGATATCCTAGGAGATGGTGGACAGACCAGGTCCATAGAAAACCCTACCGGGAACGTTGTCTCATACCGGACGGGGTATGGAGACTTTAAATATTTTGGCGCTCATACCGGACGGGGTATGGGGACGGCCCGTTTCACTCTCATACCGGACGGGGTATTGAGGTTAATTGTTTGGCGCCCATACCGGACGGGGTATGGGGACGGTCCTGGAAACTAAGTTCGTTAAGGGAATGGTTCACGTGTAGCAGAGACCCCTATAGATCCCTATGGATACTAGTAGGCTGATAAAAAGGGGGCAACTGTTGTTTGATGATTGAAATATAAAAGTATGACATGTACTATGTTACAGATTATGTATGAATTCATGATATTTATGATGTTGTTATTTCTATAGTTTTTTTTTATAAATCCCACTGAGGTAAGTGGACGATAAATGGTTTGATTATTGTCAAATGAATTTATTCAGAATTTGTGCTCCATTGGTTGTTTTTAGTTTTTACCAACCTTTACTTCTGTGACAGTAATATAGTGTGATGTCTTTATTGGGCTAGTGTAGCCCATTCCTTACTTAACCATTTTAGATCAGGAGGACTTGGTCCCCGAGCCCGATCCACAAGAAGACGGCGAGTAGATGCCTAGATGTTTATTAGTTTCCTTATAGTCTTTCATTTCTAGTATTTTCTTTATAGGGCTTATTTTTTGATATTGTTAGTACGTTTAAATTATTGTGTAAGGGATATAAATCAGAACCATTTATTTCGCTTCTATACTCATATTCTTTATATACATTTCTTTTTAAATTTTCGAGGTCATTACATCATCTATCTGTACCTGTATTTCACAAGGAATGGTTGAGCAATACTTTATTTTTTTGTGTTTCCTAAGATTTTTATGTAAAGAATGATTCCGAGAAACGCAGCTCTGATACCAACTGTAAAAGCCCGGAACTTAAAATAAAATAAAGTTATAAATTAAATGCAAAAGAGAAATAATAGAGTTTTGAATTTATATTCCTTACACAATAATTTAGAATAACTAATAGGACTATAGGAATGTTTCTTCTAAAAGAATAAACTAAAATCTAAAAAATAAATAAAGACAAATAAATGAGCAGTATAGGTGTAACAGCCCCGGGAATTTAAAATGAAATGTATATTAAAAATATCAAATGCGGAAGCGAAATCAAAATTTGAATAACATCCCTTACACTAAAACCAAAAACGTGCTCACAAAATATAAAAGGTCAAACTACCTAAAGGAGAAACTTGAAAGTAAAAGCTACGAATATGACTATGGAGTCTTTAGGCATCCCCTTCGTCGTCCTCCTGCGGAACCGGCTCGGGAACGATGTCCTCTTGATCTGAAATGGTTAAATAAGGAATGAGCTACACTAGCCTAGTAAAGACATCACGATATCTCACCGTCACGGAGGTAAAGGTGGGTAGAAAACACAAAAAGACCAATGGAGCATAATTTACAACAAATCCTTTTATATATAATAAAACCCTTACCATTCACTTACCTCGGTGAAATTCATAAAACAATATACGAAAGCAACAACATCATCATCATCATGAAATCATATATATAAACTGTATAACATAATACCTATCAAGCTTTTCGTAATTCAATCGTTACACAACATATTTTCCTCATTTACCAGCCCACTAGTATCCATGGGGATCCATAGGGGTCCCGCTACCCGTTAACACTTAACACTTGAAATCATTTTTCCAGGGCCGTCCCCATACCCCATCCGGTATGGGCGCCAAAACTATAGACCTCATTACCCCGTCTGGTATGAGGGTGAAACGGGCCGTCCCCATACCCCGTCCGGTATGGGCGCCAAAACACATAAGATCTCCATACCCCGTCCGGTATGGGAGACCACAATCCCGGTAGGGTTCCCTACGGACCCGGTCCGTCCATCATCTCTCAGGATATCTAGTCAGGCTGACCACATTATACAATTATCCATTTACATAATCTATCATTCTCTTTTCCCTCAGTCAGTATCATCGATCCACATACAAACAAGCAAAACAGTAATTTATGCCAAACAGACAATATACAGCATCAATATCCCAGTCATTCAATCCATAATCAATAAAACAGTACAATATGCACACGAAACTATAAAATGAAAACATCAAACCTCATACTGCTTTTAAAACGGTAAAACAGACCAAATAACAGTTAACCGACAAACACACTAAACTCGGGCTCCATTAGCGACCTTAAGCAATTTCACACATTCGTTGATTCATGAAATACCGTTTTATCATTTATTGAACTTTAATACCGTGATAGGAAATAGGGTGAGGGGTCCTTACACGTTTCGGGGTCCGAACACGGCTTCACAGTGTGTTTGCAGGCTGTCCCTAATTTTCCCTGAATTTTTTCCCGGGGAACTGAAACGCACTACAGGTACCTGCACGTGTTTCAAAAAATCCCAAATTAGGCCTAGGGCCCCTTTCGGCCAATATCGCAACTCCGGCACGGCGGCTCCGCCGTGCTTCGGCGACGGCGACGCCGCAAGCGGCGGCGGTTCACCTCGGGTTGGCCGTTTTCGGCCGTTTCCGGCCAAATTCGGCCACACTCGCATTGGTTCCTGCGATAAAACAACCCTACGGCCCTCGGGGGGCCGAAAATTTACGGAAAACCGAAGCTTACCGGCGGCGGTGCTCTCGGGTGCGGCGGCTCTCCGGTGAAGTTCGTGTTTTGGTGATTCGGCTCTGATCAACCTGTAGAGAAAAGAATGGTGATCACGGTGGTATAAAAATTGCATTAAACGGAGGTCAGGAAGGGCCTCATCGGAGGCAAAAACCGAGGAGGGGCGCGGCGGCGCCGCTGGCTTTCGGCCGTGTTTTTCAGCCGTTTGGCCGGGATTTTGGCTCCGATTTGGCCACTGGAGAAATCAGCATGGAAAAACGAGTCGGGGGTATGAAATTTACCTCGATCGGCGGTCAGAAATCCCTCCGGTGCGGCGGCGGGTGGCGGCGGCCGGCTTCTGGTTCGTCTTCTCCGACGAGGGCAGGCGGCTAGGGTTTGGGGTCTGGTGTGGGGGTCTTATTTATACCCTTTTGCCTTTTGATCTCAGCCGTCCATTTTGATTTAATCTGCGTCGTCCGTTTTTGATTAAATCTGGGCCGTCCGTGCGATTAAATCTGGGCCGTCCGTGCGCGCGATTGATCTGGGCCGTCCGATCGCGCGCACGCGGATCGCCAACGTGGCCCGTCCCCGGTTGACGTGGTTTTGCCACGTGGCAGGTCCTGGTTGGCCAGGACTGCTGACTGGGTCTGCTGACGTGGCGCGCACAGTTTTTTTTTTTTTTTCTTTTCTCTTCTTCTTCAATTTCCCCGGGCGCTACAATAGGATAACCTTCACTAGCATTTGAAGGAAGTTCAGATGGTGAACTATCCACAACTGTCTTGTTGATCGGGATCTGGATCTTGATCCTCTTGATATAAAATAGTTAATGAAATAGTGAACTACACTAATCCGGTAAGAATATTACACTACTCACCAATATAGAAATTGAAGGTTGGTAAAAATCATAAAAATAACCAATGAAACTCTTGATTTAAGTAAATTCATTTATTATAAGGGAAATCATTTATTACATATATTTACCATTGCGAGATTTTCAAAATGACCTATAGAGGCAATAACTCAAATAATATTCTAATATCATATTCAAGTAGTAAGAACAACTTTTCATTTTTATTTGCTTACTGGTATCCCTAGCTGCCCATAAGGATGTCTCACTACGCGTGAATCAATATTCAACATTGTCAACTAACCGACCATCCCCATACCCCATTCGGTATAAACGCCAAAAATACCATCGCTCAATACCCCACCCAGTATAAGGGTGAATCGGGCCGTCCCCATAACTCGTCTAGTATGAGTGCCAAAAATACCATTTCTCGTTACCCCATCTGGTACGAGGTAACGTTCACAGTAGGGTTTCCTAGGTACTCGTTCCGTCCACCATCTCGTAAGATATCTAGTAAGACAACCGTTTATTAATTCACATAATCAAATAATTTTTTATTTGCATATTAATTTCATATTTCACAAATCAACCATAAATCACGCAGGATAAATGATATATACATTAAGGAAGTACAACTGAATCATTTAACTATTTCAATATATTATCATGTATTTAAAGCTGTAAAATTAAATAATCAATTAAATATGACAAATAAATAACTAATTGGTTTTGCCTCCATTAGTGACCTGTAATTATTCTCGAAGTTTTTTAAATTTCACAAATACCATGTTGTTGATTATTAAACTTCAATTCTATAACAGGGAATAGGGTGAGAGGTTCTTATCCGAATCGGTGTTTAAAATATCAAACTTTCTATTGCACCGACTAGCGGTCCCCGAGTTTCTTGAATTTTTCTACAAAGATTAAAATACGTTTCATGTATCTAAAAATACCCCAAAATCTAAAATTGGTGTTAAAAACCTTTTTCGACCAATTTCAAAATTCCAGCACAGTGACACCGTTGTGCTCCTATGATGGCACTGCTTCCCACGGCGACGGTTTGCCTCGGTCTGGCCATTTTTGTCTAGTTTCGACCAGCTTTATACCCATCCCTGTGAAAAAATACGTTATGGTGCCTCGGTCGGTCGAAAAAAGTTAAAAAATAAAAATCTACCGGTGGTGAAATTTTTCAGTGCGGCGGCTCCACTGGCTCACTTTCGCGGTTGGATGTTTTTCTTTGGTTAACCTGTAGAAAATAGAACGGTGAACACAATAGTGAAAAAATCGCACTAAATAGGAAACAGGAAGGGGCTCATCGAAGACGGTTGCGGGTTTTGCTTGCAGCAGCGCCGTCAGGTTTTGTCCATAGTTTTTGGCTCAGTTACCGTTCTTTTTGCTCTGATTTAGTTATGGGTTGCTCAAAATCAAATTTCAAGCGGATATCAGAATTTTTACCTTTTTTGGCAGTCGGAGGTGGTTCCGGCATGACGGTGGGCTCCCTTCTCCAACAGCTGGTTCTTCTATCCGGCAGGAGGCTGGCAGCTAGAGTTTGGGTTTGATGTGACGCAAAATATTTATACTCGTATCACGTAAATTTGGATCGTTCATTGTGGTTGATCTCAACCGTCTGATCGCATTTAAAAAGAAAATGAATATAGACTGTTCATCGCGATTTGATCTCGACTGTCTAATTACATTTAAAGAGAGAACGAATCTAAACTGTTCATCGCGTTTAATCGCGACCATCTGATCGCGCATGAGGAGGGAACGGATCCGGACTGTCCATACCTGCGAGAACGCTTCCGGGCTATCCGATCCCAGAGCACGCAGATCGCCAGCGTGGCCTCCTACGTGCCACCGAGTCAGCGTGCCTTGCCACGTGGCACGCTCCAGTTCATCAAGACTTCTGACTGGGTAGTCCTATGTGGTGCAATGTTTATTAATTGCGTTCTAATCCCAGTTTCTGAATTTTGCTTCAAAAATATCATACGAACCCAAATTTTTATCCATTTTTTTTCAAAATTATTTTCGATTTTATTATCAACTTATTTTTTTCATAATTTTTCATTAAATTAAAATTTACTAATTTTAAAAATAAGTTATTTATACATTTTTTGATGTTACAATTAATCACATATCAAATTCCGAACCCGGTTATTATACTGTGAACCAAAAAATTAGTAGACATGATGAATTGAAGGTGATAGGAAAATGAAATTATTAATGAGGAAAAGAAAATCGACATGTACATGAAAGAAAAAATTGTCATGTAATAAAAAACAATGAAGTAACTGGAGTAAATTGACATGTACATATATATATATATATATATATATATAGTATCCGACAATTTTTGGTAATATTACATTTTAATTACCAATCACGATAGTAATTATTAATAATTAATAAATAGGTATTGTCGTATTTATTCTCTTGGAAATTCCCTTTCACTCATTATTATTATTATTATTAATTATTTATTTTTTGCTCTATATAGATATATATATATATATGTATGTATGTATACAAAGTCTTTGGCCATGTCCGTGCCAGATGCCAAGTATATTAATAGATCCCCCTTCCTGGCCTTGTTCGAAAGAGAAGAATCCAGGGGAGGAAGAAGATTATCAAGACAGACGACTGTAACTAAGGTAGATTTTTTTCAAAAAAAGCTATATTAATTTTTAATGTAATTTAATAATCGTAATTTAAAAATTTTATATATTTTAACTAAATTATTTTTTTATTGAAATATTAAATAAGACAAATTTATTGCTTTTATTAAGCGTACTAAGAGAAATATATTAAAATAAAAAAAATTAGAGAATTTAAATAAATTAATATTTAAAGACTAAAATTATTTTTTGAAGTTTAATTATAACATTATAAATAATGAGGTAGGGATGCATTTCATGTCAATATATATATCACTAAATAATATATATTAGATCTAATATATTATATTATATTATATTTTATTTAATATATAAAAATTAATCATAAAGTACAAATTTATTAGATAATTAAATAAATTTAACTCATTATTTAATTCTACAAATTTTCATACATGCAGGTGCCGGGATACCTGCAAATCGTATATGTATTAAGTAATGTCAATATATTTGTGTTATAATAAAAGACGGAAGAACCTCCTTTTCACCATAATTTTTCTTATTTTCACAAAAATATTATTTTTCAAGCGGGTGTTTTTATAAATTCTCCAAACAATTCCATGACATCTATAAACCAAAAGGAGAATAACAAAAACAACACAACTTACTCTATCACAAATGAAGGAACAAAATATTCATTAGAGCATTCAAACACTTCATTATTGAATTTTTCATACCGATATCTTCATGCCCAAAAAGGTAATGTATATTATTTCAACTAGCTTTTTGTGTTATTTTAGTTTCTTCTTCAACATTTTGATTATATATAGCTAAGAGTTTCAAGTTTCTAATTTTGCAGTGTGTAATTATGGTAAGGGTAAATGGGTTATTGATAATAAGAGACCTTTGTACTCTGGTTATAGATGCAAAAAATGGTTATCGAAAATGTGGTCATGTAGGCAGATCAAACGACTAGATTCTGCTTATGAGAGATATCGATGGCAACCAAAAGATTGCCAAATTCTTGAATTTGATCGTTTTACATTCTTAAGAAGATAAATGTTTGCTCCATTTTATCTTTACTAATAAGAGCTTGCTCAACCTAACACACTAAAGAAGTAGATGAAGTACTTATATTAACAATGTTTTGGATTTTGCTCAAGATCATCTCTTAAAGAGAGATCTATAAATGTTTAGTGCAAGACAAATAACATAGAGATGAATTCATGATTTAGGGCAAATTATGATTACTTGTGAGTACTTAGGGATTTGGAAATGAAAATTTTAAATATTACAGAAAAGATTTTTTAAGTAGAAATTATTTTTGAGAAGTCTTAAGTATTATATATTAACGTTTGATTTTATCACATAACTAGAATAATGTATAATACAATTAAATCCTAGACAAAAAACTAGAAAACGAAATAATTCTTAAAATATTTTGTGAAATTACCAAATTATCTAAAAATGAGATTATAAGAACATAATGATTTAACCTTAAATAACATGATAGTTTTATATTTTTAAAAAATATATAATCTTAAATCTATTTAAACGATTTAAACTTATTCTCTTTTATATAATTCTCTCATAGTTGAAAAATCTTCTTTCATGAATCTTGAATTAGTGAATTATGTCAAACATTGGTCTTGCAAGCTTTCTACTAAAAATTTACTCAATATCATATTTGCCTACCAAACAATGTATATAAATATATATGTAAATCTACGGTTGGTTAATAGGAGAAACCTTGTATGTAAAGCAAAATTAACAACTTCTAGCACTGTTATTCTTTACTTGAATTTATGCAAACCTAATTGCTGATTTAGATTATTTTTTACACTGAACAACTATAAAACTCTCTTAAGAAAAAATATCAAAGTTTCTTTAGAGAAACTCTTAAATAGTACAATAATTTTATATTTAAAATAATCACAACTTTTAATTTATTTAAGTATAAAATTAATCCAACATGCATCAACTTATCTCTTATGTTTATTACCATATTTCGTCTAAATATGTCACTTTAAGTATTGTTAAGAAAATGATTCTATGTATTGTTTAAAGCTATTTTAAGTTTTTTTTTTAATTATCATTAAATTAATATTAAACTTACATTGTTAGAATGCAGGACAAAACAATTGCATTCATAGGAGATTCATTAGGTAGACAGATGTTCCAATCTTTAATGTGTATGGCTAGTGGTGGGAAGGAGAGCACATTTATTCAAGATGTTGGAAAGGAATACGACCTTATCAAAGCTTTTGGAGCTATTAATCCTCCTAGTTGGGCTTATCGATTTGTGAATACAAATACTACTATTTTATGTTATTGGTCAGTAACTCTTTGTGAGCTAGAGCCCTTAAACATGACAGAGCCAACTACCGATATTGCTATGCATTTGGACCGTCCACCAACTTTCCTTAAACAATTCCTCGCATTTTTTTATGTTCTAATTCTTAATATAGGACATCACTAAAACATATAAAAGTTTAGATGAAATCATTATATGATGTATTTGAATAGAAAACTAAGTGAAGATATATTCGACTTTTATGCTGCTAAGAATTTTACTGTCTATAATCTCATAAGGTGGCTCGATTCTCAACTTCTCTTGCATCCCAAGCTTAAAGCTTTCTTCAGGACTATTTCACCAAAGCATTTCTTTAATGGGGATTGGAACACAGGGGATAGTTGTAAGAATACTATTCCGTTAATTCAAGGAAGTGAAGTGTTGCAAGATGAATCAACTGATGAAGTTATTGAGGCTGCCATAAAAGATACAAGAGTTAAGATTTTAGATATAACTGTTCTTTTTAATTTTAGAGATGATGGTCATATATCTAATTATATTATTAGACCATCTAAAAAAATAAGTGATTGCTTGCATTGGTGCTTGCCAGGGATCCCAGACACATGGAATGAAATTCTCATTGCCCAATTATAGATTATTCACATGAACTATAAAAAAAAAAGACAATTTTGAAAAGACATTGTAAGTTAATATTTATGGACTTGATAATAATGGAAGTTTTAGTATTCTATATTCACCTCTCTTTTGCTATCATCTTTTCATTTTTGGAGCCAAAACTCTTAATTTGCCATCAAAATTGGTGAGAATACAAGGATCCCACTTGCTGATTCGCCAATTATAATGTTTATGTGTGTATCTATGTATGTATATATATATATATATATATATATATAGTATCTATTTATACCATACCGTTCTAAAGTTTCAATATTTAACCAACGAGAATATCCCCGCCTAAAACATTGTCAAGCAAACTGCCGATGGCAATTTCAGGCTTCGAGAATTTTGAACCGATATTTGGCGAACCGAAAACCGAGTTTCTGAATCCGGTCTCGGATCTACCGCCTCGCTTCTTGTTCCACCTTTTCCCTTCTGATCATTTTCACCTCACGCTTCATGTCACCGATTTCCGCTTCCATACTTGGGAGGCCGTACGATCTGTTTCGCAGCTTGAAGACATGGTGATTTCAATACCTTCTTTTTCTGCATATGTGTTTTTTCTTTTGGTTTTTCTTGTTGGTTTTTGTTTGATTGCCTCTTATGTTGGACAATGAGAAAACTAATGACAAAGGAGTTCGAAAGATTTTATTTAGTTTAATACGTTAATCAGATCAACTTATTTAAGTTATCGTGTTAATTATTTGCTATTCAATGGTGCGCCAGAGGGACGCCATTGGAATAGGGGGCTCGTGGTCTGAGTTCGTTGACTATATGGTAGCTTCTATTGAATCCGAGGAGGTGAAGCTCGTTATAGAGGGAAATTTAGACTCTAATGGTGATTCATTTTTCTCACTTTTTATTCCAACATAATTTTCCTACTGTTTGATATTATGTTACTTCTCCTAGCTAGTCTCCGTTGAATTTGTTTCTTAGGTAATCATTCTATTCAATTTATCTATTAGGTTTTTCCTTCTAAATGAAACGAAGAGTTCATGCTGTCGAGGCTATTGAATTTGTTTACAGTACCCAAATGGAGGTGGGGGATTATGGTGATTCACATTTCCAGTGAGAGTGATGCCATAGGATATCATCTTCTGCCAAATTTTAATTTATCACATTAACGCCCTTGCATTTTTAGTTTCAGGTGCTACTTTTGCGAAATTAGTCGCTCAGAAGGCGAAAGGAATGCCTCGTATGTCATTCCCTCTCAGAAGAATAGATGACTCTGCTGCTGCTGCTGAGGCAATGGCAAAGCTATCTATGCAGCTTTTTGAAGCATTCAAAAGGACACAACATTTACTTTTACAAGGTTTATTTTTTCCTTGTCATCTGAGGACAATATCTATTTTAAAGCCGTTAACTATGTTGGAACTCTTTTCCTTTGGGTCCTTATGCTGTTATCTGCTGGTAGTACTACACTTCTCTTCATGAGTATCTGTTATTAGCTATAAACTTGCGGCAGTCATAGTTATAAAGCGAAGAAAATCCAGCAATATTTTTACCAAGTCTATTTTCTTTAACAAAGAAAGAACCATGTTCTTCTATATTGGATCCAACACAGGCATAATCACTTTGCATATGAATTGATAGACGTCAAAATACTAGGGCTGGAGAAACTTTGAGCGGGTCCTTCTATCTTTCTATTCACCTTAGCATGTTTCAGGCAAATTTCCCTTTAAGTTGGGAGTGTATTAGTCTAACGCCCCTTTTTTTTTTATATTTTTAACAGCACAGTTTAAGACAATTTTATGACTAATCACGAAAGTCTCATTCCAAATCAATCACACACCTAGAAACCTTTCCGCAATTTATTATTCAAAATTAAGATAAACATGCAATCCTATATATACATTATAGAGTAATAAATCTCATACACTTCCAGCAGACATTATCCATACTACTATTAATTTTTACACACTCCATTCCGCCCACAAAAAGAATCATTGCCTTGTTGCGCTGTATACTAGGCTCGGAAACCAGCAACTCCGATCCCGGCTCCATCCCTACCTCATCTGTTAATGATAAAGAGTGAGTACACATAACTCAATACGGTAAAAATTAAGTTACAAGTATCATATACAATAACAGAAAATTCAGTATTTCTATATGCACTCTATCTACACAACCTAAGTCATACTTTAGTACAACTCTGGGACTATACAGCATTAACTTATCCCGAAAATCTAGTTATGGTTACAAGTAGTACATGCAACAACAGAAAACTCAGTATTCCTATTTGTACCCTATCTATACAACCTAAATCCTACTTTAATGCCACCCTGGGACTACACAAAATTAACCTGCTCCGGTAATTTAGTTATATTGCATATCAAATGTGGCCTTCCGAAATCACTCAATGAGTACAAATGGTCTCACTCGTCACCAATATCGGCAACCAACACTCAATCTTCTATCTCTCGACCCCTAATAAGCCGCACACACACACAGATACCATTCTCTTCCGTCACCAATATCGGCGACCCAACCCTTGCCCGTCGGAGTCTCCTGACCATCACCACTATCGGCGATAAACTTACTCTTTCTAGGTAGCGACCACCAATATCGGCATTCCCTAATGTTACCAACTCAAGAATCATACCATCTTGTACTCGCTTCACCATGTTGTCCTGAAGCTCTCCTATACCTTTAACCGGTATACCGAACCTACACACATCTCCCCATAGGACACACACTAACATTTCACACACACGTCGGTAATATTCTCTCGCCAACCATTAAATTTACAGCAGTTATACCAACCTATATACAACCCAAACCCTCACACCATACAACTACACCAACACACCTCTATCTCGATACCTTAAATCGCGCTTTACCGGCCTCCTTTTTCTTCTCCCAAATTTCCAGCATATACACTCTCCTCCCCTTCTATATCTACCTCTCCCTACAGCCATACCGCACTTCTCCTCTTACACGAACCTCTTCGCACATCGAGCTTCTCATTCTCCCTCCTTATGCAGCCTACACTAAGGACCCCATGCACAATCATGAACTCTCCTCTCTCTCACATACCTCACACACCGCTTTCCTTCTTCTTCTACCTCCCACGGCCTATTCAAAGTATCACAACTCACACTCACACAATCACGAACTCTCATCTCTCTCACAGGACACTCACCAACCTCATTCTTCCTTCTGTCTCCTTCTGCGGCCTCCTCCATGCATCCCACTCGCACACATACAAAATCTCCTCGCCCTCACGGATCTCATTCACTCACCGACCTCCTCGTTCACTCTCTCCTCCTACGGCCTTCACCATGTACTTACACTCATTTTACACAAAATATCCTCACTCTCTCAGGACCTCTCCCACCCTCCAACGTCTTCATTTTCTCTCTTCCCGCGGTCTCCTCCGTGAACACCTCCACGATTCCACCTGCCATCTACACTCGCCTGTCCCTACATCGTAGTTTTATTGCTCTATATACTAAACAAAACCTAGATTTCTCAACTTAAAATCACTAATTCGAAATCACACCACACCTATACAAGAACTCAAAATTTACCGTACCTCTCATCTCCATCTTCCTTCCTCTCGTGGCTCGCACCGTCACTGTCCTCCTTTCTGCTCTCTCTCTCTTCTCGTTTCTCTCCAATCCGGCTCCTCTCTCTCTCTCTCTCTCTCACCTTCTCTTCCCGCCCTCGATCTCTCTCTTCTCTGTTTTCTTTCTTTTCTTACCTCCTTCTCTTTCTTTTTTTTTTTTTTTCTTTCCCTTCTCCTATTTATACCCCACAGCCTCTCATCCTGCCCGTCCATCTCACCTCATCCCAACTGTCCACTCCCCATTTCTCCAAATGACGTTGTTTCCTCCTCCACTTCTCCAAACGACGCCGTTTCCTTCAAACGACGTCGTTTTCCTCCTCTTCTCCAAACAGCACCGTTTCCTCCCCCTCTTCACCAAACGACGTCGTTTCACATTTGAAATCCTCACTCTACATATACATCTATACATACATACCAATTTTCTCTTTTTTTTTTTCCCAGTTATTACAATTAGTGCCTGTGGAAGCACTACTCTGGGGTTTAGCAATTATATGATCTTTGTTTAAATTCCACATTGATCATCTACCAAATGAAGGGGCAAGAATGTAAAGAAAATTGGGACATATTTTTTACGATATCACCATTTGTTCAAAGAGAACTCCAACCTCTTCATTTGCTAGAGTTTTGGGTTCTCAAGGAGATATTTTACTGCTTGTAAATATACTTTTGACTAATCCCAACTATGTCTTTTGCCAGTTTCATTTTTTATCTAAGATTTAGATTTGTCCCATTAATGATGGATTTTTTTTTTTCTTTTTCAAAATTATTGTAAGTGGCCATCTCGCTCGCTCCATATAAGAATAATGTGTTTCCCAATACATTATGCTGATATAAGATCTGGGCCATTTGCTGAGATAGTTTTTTAACTTACCACTGATTTCTTCTTGATTGTGCCTTCAGAGAAGGAACACTCCTTGCAGTTGACAAAAATGCTGTCAGCTGAAAAGGTATGCTTATTTATTACTAATAGGCTAGAGCCTAGAGGCATGTTTAAGATTTCAGTTTAATTGTTATTCTCCTTCATTTTTCTTTGTATCACTTTTGCGTGTGCGGTTACTTTTATTTATGTCTGATAATAATGTTTGAGTATTCCTTCCAAGAAATGCACCCAACTGTTGCTATATAGATGCAGATTCACTAAGTGCTGCCTTCTGCTAGGAAGGTTCAATGTTTTGATTTCTCTATTTTGACTTGTATCATTCACAAATGACACAGGCATTGTATCATATCAATCTGGAAAAGAACTATAACTCTTCTGTTATGACTTACAACTACTACTCCGTCCAAAAAGAAAAAAAAAGGAAAACTAGTACTTCATGTTCCAGTTCTTTGTAAAATTTTTCTTACCAGAAATTACTTTTAGTTTCTAAAACTGTTTTCTTGTGTTATTGTTCCATGTTAAATATAATTAATCAGATTAGTTCAAACAGATCTATCTTCTCTTTCGGGTCGAAACTGTATACTTATGAAGGATTTCATTGACAAAGGGAAATTTCTATTTTTCAAAATTTATCGATTGATTTCCAGAGAACAAAAATAGGTTCAACCTTTGATAATTACTTTTCTGCACATTAGAGTATTGTTTCTGGCTTTCGGACTTATCACTCGAATACAAGTAATTGGTCATGAATACAATTGTGTTGATTGATAACTATATCTTCGGATTTCTATGCAAATCTTGAGCTTACTTCAACCTTTTTGAGATTGTTTCAGCTGAAGAGCTCTATGGAATTGTATTACTTGAGTACCTTGTTCTCCTTAGTTATATTTTTTAGACTTTAGTAATATGGCTTATAATAGCATTCCAGATTAATTTTTTGCTCTGCTGGAGATGGGTACTTTTTCTTCCTTCTAAGCTACATGTTTATTGTATGACAGGAAAAGTATGAAGGTGTACAGAGTCAGTTGGAGCTGCAGTTGGAGCTTCATATGAGAAAGAAAAAATTGCAAAAGATCAATTCCTTGGACAAATTGGATGCATCTGCTTCTCCAGTGAGCAATGCCCAAAATTCTCCAGGTGCGCATTGCATTCGCTTGAACATCAAGTGCTTATTATTTTGGTCAGGATGAGTGATAAAATCTGCCATTTCATGAGACTAAACTATG
Source organism: Carica papaya (assembly GCF_054855325.1). Classification (NCBI taxonomy): domain Eukaryota; kingdom Viridiplantae; phylum Streptophyta; class Magnoliopsida; order Brassicales; family Caricaceae; genus Carica; species Carica papaya. Next base: position 5,134,040 of record NC_142314.1, read on the forward strand.
TAGACTTGGACAAACTTCTTGTTTTCTATGCGTCACTATTGCTTCTTTTCTATCTCCTTATTTTGAGTCTTTTTGCTGCTAATGGTTGAAATTTTTTTACTTTGATAATAATTATTTTGTCATTTGCAAGGAGATGCTGATCTATTTTTTCTTCATTGGCTGAACTGCAGACAAGCATGCTGCTAAAGAAATGGGTTCAACAAGAGTTGCTAATCGTATCGTACCTGCACATCGCCGGTATTTGGGTTTTGTTCTATAGTTCACAACATTCAACTACTTTCTCTTTAAAGACCTGAAACCAGTTTCTTTGTTTGTTCAGGACAAGAACAAGAGGTGTCGTTCTACAGGATTCTGGAGATGAAGAAGATAACTAGAAACCTTAGTTAACTTGACAGTTTGGTGAAAGAAGTTTTGACATCAGCTCTCAGTTTTTACAATATGAATTTTCATTTTTATCTACAGAAGGGCATGTAAAGAAAGCAAGATGGTGTAAAGTATTTGAACATTTTCCTGACAACTGATGCAAGTCCCTGTTCTTTTAGTCAGATAATAAAAAGCTTTAGGATCTTGGATATATTACCTTGCACATTTGACCTCTCGATAAACCATTAATTTATCTTAATTTAAATATTGACACAAATGTATTTTTCTTTTTAATGTAGACAACTTTTTTAGTTTCCAGCCCTTCCAAAGGTCTCACAATTTTTTTTCTTGTAGTGCTAAAGAGTAAAGGTAAGATTAGGGAGGTGGAGAGGTCGTTGCAGCATTTGAACATGAGTAGCACTTACTTTGGCCTCTTTGATGGTACAGTATTGCGTAAATGTTGCATTTAGTGGTGGTGATTCGTCTAGATAAACCCCTAAGCGTGGTGTCTGCAGAACCTAGTGGTGGAAATGATACGGATCAGATTAAAGTTTCTCCTTATTTATCTCGTGTGAAATACTTGAATCCATTTCGCATCCCCATCTCAAGTAAGCCAAGACATCCAAGACATCTATTATTGGCGGCTTAAAGCTGTGGTTGACACACAAATTGCCTTGTTTTCATTTTTCTTGCGTTCTGCAATCAAGAATTTGGAAGTTATGGAGACAATTTGGTTAGTTGTGTTCTAGTTGTAGTTTGCACACAAGAGTTTATGTGTGTATGGACACGCACATATTTATAAGATTTTCTTTCCCTTTAACTGATGCTTTCCTTTTTATACTGCCTAACCAGGTACCTGCTGAGAAACTACGGAAGGATTAACTAAACACAAAATGCAATTGTATCCACCGACTGACTTGATTGGGCAAAGTCAATTCTGTCCTTAACCATCTGCTATACTGGGTAGTTTTCAATCAACAATAAAGGGTTTCTCAACTAAGAAATATATAAACAACCTTTGTTAAGATATGAAGGTACAAGAATAGGAAACAATATCAATCTTTTTGGCTCTCAACTCTCAAGTGCCACCAAGTAGCACTTCACTGATTTCTCAAGAGCATCTTTTTGGCTCTCAACAATTAAGTTCCACCAAGTAGCACTTCACTGATTTCTCAAGAGCATAGCCACAGGACTGAGAAATCTGTTCAGGTTATTTAATTCTTCTTCTATTTAGCCAAATGCTTCCTCGTTGCATCTTTTGTTGTCTTTGGTTGACAACATTGATTCAAGTCTATATTGCATCCTCATTCAAAAGATGCGCTCTCTGGTTCTTGTTTTTGCCTATCTTGGAGAAGAAGAACGGCAAGCAACCAGTTAAGGAATCACCATCTCCATGTCTGCATAATATAAAGATGCAAAAGTTTTATTAGTGCCACAAGCCAGTTATAACTTCTCTGATTATTAAGCAGTTTTTTATGATCATTTTTTGGCCTCTCTCAATTTTCAGTTTTAATTGTTTCCATCAGTCTACTTAGATGTTATAATGTAGTTCCAGAAATTCTATAGACTTCTTGGTATTCTTTTTTTGGGTGGTAAAAGACTTCCTGGTCCTATTTAGTTGTAGAAAACTGTCTAGTTGTAGAAAATTGCTTAAATGTTGAAGCTTGAGAGGATGTCATGGAAATACCTGACTATATCTGTGCTGCTTTGGCTGCTACTAGAGCTTCCGCTGCTGCTATTTTCTTCACTATTTTTTCCCTCTCTTGTAACCAGAATTCTTTTTATTGACCATCCCTTGTATATGCGGTTCTCTGATCCAACACCAGATGGCTTTGGAGAAATCTTTGAACACTTTCTGGTATGTACTTGCCTTTTTGAACCACGAGTGCTTGGAAAAAAAATCTTGAGTAAGAAAGCTTCATTATCCATGCTTGAACTCCTTGAAATTTTTCCTGATTTGATGCTCTTCTTCTTATTCTTCTTCTGCTTACTGATCTGAACTTCTGTTTCTGAAAGGGAATTTCTATCCTCAAGGATAAGTTCGTCTTCAACTTCCTCTGCTATATGCTCCTCGTCAACAATATCTTTCAAGGAGAGTTCATAAGTAGACTCGGGCATGTTGTGAATCATCTCCATGAGTTCCTTCCTACCTTCTTCAATTGCCTTCATTCGCATAGAAGTTGAAAGATTACTGTATTGATGGTTGCTAGGAAGCAAGGGAGAGGATTCCTGCATTGTATTTCTTGACTTACTTGTTTTCCACAAGGACGGGGAGTAACTGCCAAAGCCTTCTCCACCATGTGTATGGACTTGAAACCCTGTATCACCGCCGTTGGAGTCCCTGATTGAACTTCCATAACACCGGGTTTCACGTGCAGCCCAGAAGTCAAATTCTGGATCTCCTGCACTGGCCTGACTTTTGTTGACTGCAGGGAATGAAGAGACATGGTTCCTGGCTGGTTCTCGCCGGTGATCAAGCATGGCTGTGTCAAGGAATGAAAGAAGAAGAAGAAGCAACAAGTTATCGTGGGTGCGCGAGAGACGAGTTATGAGTTACTTTTTCAATGAGGAAGACGGAGTCCATATGTATCATTTTCTCCAAGGACTCAAAAAGTCATTGCCGTCTCAGATGGGGAGAAGAGGTATGTGGTTCAATCTTCCTATTTTTCAGCATTAGTCTCTTCGAAATTTTTCGTTATAAATGCACTACAATGACTTTTTATATATATATATATATATATATATATATATTATTTTTTATTTGGTGATTCGTGTTTTTGTCATGATGATAGCTTTATTTCATTATTTGGGTCTTTGTCATATTTCATTTGCCCGTCTATAGTACGAATACAATCCACTTTTTCAATTTGACACGTCTTTTTTTTCTTTTTTACTTTTTACCAAGGCATTTTCTCTGATTATAATTTATAAAAAAATATTACATTTTTTAATAATATTTAAATACTAATACGTAAATCCCAAAAGACTGGTCCTAACAATTAATATTGTTAACTCAATCTTTATTGTGATATATTTTCTCTTTTATTTTAAGGTGTGCTAGCCTCTTCATTAGCATCATTACTAAAATTGTAGTCGGCAATCATTATTTATCCAACTTATTACTTCTAATTAGCCATAAAATACCCAATCAAATTATTCATGAATCATTAAATGTAACTTTTAAATAATGTGTTTTCCTATATATATTTTAATGACGGATTTATAATTTTACTATTATTGAGTATCTATACGGCATCTTCATTAGATCGAAGCGTGGTATAAATCTTGTTTAAAATAACATTAACAGATCATATAGGTTTATCTTGTAAAATTACAATCTCCCTTTGAAGAAAATGACATATTAACGATTAGTACATTAAGTCTAGGATTTATTTATTTATTAGAGAGGCTGCAAGAATTTGCTTAGTAAATTTTTTTAGTTCTGAAGTGAATGATCTTGTCTTTTAACTAAACTAGAGAAAAAAAAATTAACATGTTAGGAAGAAATTTTGGGTATGGTGATATTTTAATGTTTATATATTAATTATGTGTTGGACGCGAACTTGCTAACTAAACAATTTGAATGTAAATAGAATTAAATAAAGCAGGCACATGAATCTCGTGCACCCGCATTTTCAATTTGAAATTTCTTAAATTCTGGTTTCTGTTTTTATTTACGGTCTCGTCGTAATTTATCAAATGGAGTATTAAAGAATTTATGAATGATAAACAAATGGGGAGTCCTTAATTTGAATGGACACTTTTTAATTTTTTTTTTTTAAAATAAAGAGTGAATTAATTGATGAAATTTTTAGATGAATATTGAAGATAGCATTAAAGGTAGATGGTGAAGGCCTGAGATTTTGAATTTTGAATTTTGAATCCCAGTTGGTGTCTTGGAACATTAAATGGGATAATATTCGAGGGTGCTTTTTCACTGGTATATTTTTATGGCTTATGTGATCTGAGCAGTTGAGTCTTTATGGAAATAATCACCTGTTCTTTCACGGTGGTTCTTTCTTTACCAGCCCTTGTTTATTGACCCCTCCTATACATACATATGTTAGAGATTTATTTAATAAGATTGTTACTTCTGACCAACTTAGATTATAATTGAGATTTTCTGAATAATGAATGAGAGGGGTTACCATTTTTTTAATTAACCTAGATACATTCTTTAAGGGCTTATTCAATGATATATTTATTTTATATACTTCAAATAATTTAAGTAATAGCTATCACAATAGATTAACAAATTTAAACAAATATTTCACCCCCAAAAATCTCTAGTATCAAAATTTTCTGTATATCCCCAAGTTTTATAATTGCTTAAACAGATAAAAAATATAATATATAGGGTGTAGTGTTTTGTTTGGATGTGTTGAAAATGAATGCCGCGGTAGCAGTGGCTGACGGAAATCGAAGTCACTTGAATTTTTCAACAACCCACGTACGTTTCCGTCGCGCACTACAAGTTAAGAGAAAGAAAAGTGGCTCCTCCTCCTCTCTCCAACTGTCGCGTCCCGCAGCTCCACTCTGAATTTTTACTTTCAGATTTGTGCCAAAGTAATATGTACTTGTCGTGTTTGCGTTCCCAGTATAACGTAGGCTTATAACTAATTATTTGACCGAGTGAGGAGGTAGGTTTAAAACACTACAAAAGGGCGCCGGTTCTTTGTTTTAAATCAGACGAAGAGGTGAAGTTAATCGATGTGGTTTGGACATGGTTATAATATAAGATTTTTAAGTCATTCGGTCGTAACATTAAGAAGGGGAAAACTGAGTGGTTTATCTGTCTCCCTTTTTATTTCTTTGCAAGTTGTTTGTTCTTTCTAATTAATACTACGGCATTTCATTTTAGTTAAAAATAACCTGCCCTCCTTATCGTTGACTTAAAAATCAATCGTACATTTTTCATTGGTTTAAAACTTCATCACCTCAAACTTTATATATCTCAAACAAAAGTACGTACACATAGTACATACATATATATATTTACTGAAATAGATGTGAGAACGAAGCAAATATAACAGCAACGTTTAACGCCAAGCTATTAAACCTTATGGGGACGAGCTGTCAGACTTTGTTTTCTTCTTCTCTTTTATATATTTATTTTTTTTTTTAAAAAAAATAAAATTATAGTAATATTAATAATAAAGAAAATGCATATTATTATTGTTATTGTGAGTCAATAAACACTTTCTGTTTAGATTTTTATTTTAGTTCTATTTTTTTTTTTGTAATTAGGGTATTAGCATTATAATTCTATAATGATATTTTTTTATGGAATTTTTTTTTTGATAATTCTAATTCAAATCCTTTACCCACTTTATTCAAAATAATAAATAATATAAAAATATAAGAATTTTTTAGAACTATAAGAGTAGAATCGATTACAAATCAATAAATGAATATTATGGTTATGTTTTTATTTACTTGAACTAAATATAAAAAATTATATTTATAAATCTAATTAAATTTAATACTTAATATGATTATCTTGTTTCTAATGAACTTTCAAATACTAACTTGTACATATCAAATTACATCACTTCACTTTAAATGAGATAAATTTTTTGATATGATAATATACAATTCATTATTAGAAAAAAATCAAATTCACAATTTATACAGTAGATATTTTCAGAAACATAATTGACCAAAAAAATTTCACAAGTGTGAAAAGAAGTATCAGTAATTAACATTAATTAATTAGATCAAGATGATATGTCATCTTCATGAGAAAAATCAGAATTCCCCGCTTCTTTCATGCGATCGAGTAACTTACTAATTACTTCATATATATCTTCTACTTGATGATGGCTCTTGTCTTTAGCTACAAATTCATGCCTTGAATTCCTTACCTCAATCCAACTATAAGCTATTTCCTTCCTCAAATCCCTTTCCTCCATGAGCCTCCTCACTTTTCGGTAGTCATCCCACCTTCTTGTTGATGCATAGATATTTGATAACATAACATATCGAGCAGCCTTGTCAGGCTCTAGCTGAAACAGAGCTTCTGCTGCTCTTCTAGCAACATTAAAGTTACCGTGAATCCTACAAGCAGCAAGAAGTGCACCCCACATCCCAACATGATCCGATCCCTTTGGTTCCCTCTCTATCAACTCCATTGCTTCTTCAAGCCTATTCTTCCTCCCTAACAAATCTACCACAATTGCATAGTGATCTGAACTCGGATTTACTCCATAACTCTTTTTCATCATGTCTAAGATTTGGAATCCCTCAGAAAGCAGACCCGTATGGCTACAAGCAGATAACACTGCAAGAAATGTAACATGATTTGGCTTCATATTTGCTTCCAATATCTTTCTAAATACAATGAGGGACTCCTCTGCATGCCCATTTTGTGCTAATCCTGTTATGAACGTGTTCCATGAAACAATATCCTTTTCATTCATCCCCTCAAATAACATTCTTGCCACCTTCATGTCTCCGCACTTGCTGTACATGTCAATCAAAGCATTTACCGTAAACGTGTTAAAACAATTAGTTATCACACTACTTCTAATCATGTGCCCATGTATCTGTTTACCTCTTTCTATTAGTGCTAAATCGGCACAAGCACTTAGAACATTAACGAAAGTAAAAGCATTAGGCCGAATCCCCTTTTCCAGCATCTGCTTAAAAAGATCCATGCTTTCCTCACCACAATTGTTTTGCACAAAACCAGCAATTAGAGCAGTCCAAGATACAGTATTCTTAACAGGCATCTGATTAAACACCTCACAGGCAGCATCCAACCTGGATGCTCGAGCAAAAGCGACAACCATTGAAGTCCACGAAACAACATCCTTCTCACTCATTTGATTGAAAGCAGCATATGCCGAATCGGATTCACCACATTTCCCATAAGCATCAATTAAAGCGTTGTAAGCTATTAAATTCAATTCCAAGCCAATAACAATCACTCCGCCATGAACTTGACGCAGCAACTCTAATGCACCCAAGGAAGCACAAGCACCCACAATACTTACAAGCGTGAAATTATCTACAAACAAGTGGTTGTACTCTTTTTGCATTCTTCTGAAAACCCCTATTGATTTCTCGTTAAACCCACAACGAGAAAGAGCAGAAATCATGGAATTATAACTAACAATGCTTCGCTTAGGAATTTTATCAAACATGTTGTGTGCTTTTTGAAATAAGCCTTCTTCAAAGAAACCCGAAATGAGAATGTTCCAGGAATGAGTGTTCTTGACGAGAAGATCATCAAATGCTTTTTGAGCAGCGTCAATGGCATTGCATTTGGAGTACATGGCGATGACGGCATTGGCGATGAAGGGATTGGAGATGAGTGCAGTTTTGATGAGGTGAGAGTGAAGAACAATACCTAGCTTTAGGTTTTTTGTAGAGATGCATTTTGATATCAGAGATGAGTAATGATCAATGGCTATGATGATGTCGCTGATAACCATGACCTGTGACCGGATCAGTTCGCCATTCTAATGGCAAAGGAGGAGAGTGAAAAACCTTTTTGTTCTTGTAGGCAATTTAAATAAACCTCTTGGTTCTTATTTTTTATTATATTATTTTTTATTATTTAAATTTATAACATATTATCGTATTTTGTTATAGAATTTATTTTTAACAAATTTTTATTAAGAAAATTTCTACACATGATCTATATATATATATATATATATATATTTCAATTAATTTATTATATTATTTTAAGTTCATAATATGATTATTACTATTTTCTTTCTATAATAAATATTTTTTAATTTAAATTTTATTTATTTATGTTAATTAAATATACTTAGTTTAACTATTGTATTTATTTTCATAACATTTTTATTTATTTATTTTAATTTTAATATTAATACATTTTATTTTATTTAAAAATTGAATATCTTATAAAATTATTTTTTTTTCAGAACTAAATTTTAAAGACGCGGGACTTCAGAATTTAAAAGGACGGGAAGTTCAAAATACTCTATATTCACGTCCATGGAGGCTCCAGGCCAACGTTTGCTCTTCCATTTTCCTTCTTCCTCACTCCCTTTTCAGATGACATTTTCTTTTAAACCAATCAAAAGCTATTTCAAAGCCTGCCCATGAAGCCTGATTCTTCAAAGATAATGGAATGGCAAGGCCTGTGCTGCTCAAACAAATCGTGGGTGCTCTCTCCTATCCTGATTCCTCGCCGTTTGCGAAGCTTTTGGATTCTTGTCTGCGATCAAAGTCTGTGGGGGATACTCGTCGCGTCCACGCTCGTATTATCAAATCCAAATTTTCCTCAGAGATCTTTATACAGAACAGGCTTATTGATGTGTATGCAAAATGTGGTTTTCTGGAGGATGCGCAGAGAGTATTCGATAAAATGTCTGACAAGAATGTTTTCTCTTGGAACACGATTACAACCGCGTTATTGCAGTCTGGTTTTCTTGATGAGGCTGCAAGGATATTTAGGTCAATGCCTGAGCGTGATCAGTGCACATGGAATTCGATGGTGTCAGGTTTTGCTCAGCACGATAGATTTGATGATGCTTTGTATTATTTTTATAGGATGCATAGAGAGGATTTTGTCTGCAATGAGTATTCATTTGGTAGCAGCCTAAGCGCTTGTGCTGGTTTGAAGGATTTGCAAATGGGTTGCCAAATCCATGCTTTGATATTGAAATCTCGGTACTCGTCAGATGTTTATATGGGCTCGGCTCTTATTGACATGTATTCGAAATGTGGGTGCGTGAGTTGTGCTCAAAAAGCTTTTGATGGAATGATTGAAAGGAACTTAGTGTCTTGGAATAGTTTGGTTACATGTTATGAGCAAAATGGCCCAGCAAGTGAAGCTCTCCGGATTTTTTCGAGCATGATGGATTGTGGGTTTGAACCAGATGAGGTTACACTAGCCAGCGTGGTAAGTGCTTGTGCAAGCTTGTTAGCAATAAAAGAAGGTAGGGAAATTCATGCTCGTGTTGTTAAACACGACAAGTTTAGGGATGATCTTGTCTTAAGCAATGCATTGGTCGATATGTATGCCAAATGCAGTAAAATTGATGAAGCTAGAAGTGTTTTTGACAGAATGCCAATTTGGAGTGTGGTGTCTGAAACCTCAATCGTAAGTGGGTATGCAAAGGTAGCTTGTGTGAGGACTGCGAGATTAATGTTCACAAAAATGATAGAGAAAAACATAGTATCTTGGAATGCGCTTATCGCTGGATATATACAGAATGGGGACAATGAAGAGGCACTTGGACTCTTCTGCCTCCTAAAGAGGGAATCTGTCTGCCCGACACATTACACTTTTGGAAATCTTCTGAATGCTTGTGCAAACCTTGCTGATCTGTATCTTGGCAGACAAGCTCATGCTCATGTCCTGAAGCACGGATTTCGGTTTAAGTCTGGTGAAGAATCTGATATTTTTGTAGGGAATTCTCTAATAGACATGTATATGAAATGTGGATCTGTTGAAGATGGATACCATGTCTTTACAAACATGTTGGAAAGGGATTGGGTTTCGTGGAATGCTATGATAGTTGGATGTGCTCAAAATGGTTATGGGACAGAGGCTCTTGCGTTATTTAGAAAAATGTTGGTATCTGGGGAGAGACCAGACCATGTGACTTTGATTGGTGTTCTTTCTGCTTGTAGCCATGCTGGGCTCGTCGAAGAAGGGAGAAATTACTTCACGTCCATGAGCAAGGATTATGGTTTATCACCATTGAAAGACCATTATACTTGTATGGTTGATTTACTTGGTCGGGCTGGATGCCTTATTGAAGCAAAGAATTTGATAGAGACCATGCCAATGCAGCCTGATGCTGTTGTATGGGGCTCTTTGCTTGCTGCTTGTAAAATTCATCGGAATCTAACATTAGGGAAGTTTGTGGCAGAGAAGCTCTTAGAAATAGATCCTACCAACTCTGGACCTTATGTTCTTCTTTCTAACATGTATGCAGAGCTTGGTAAGTGGGCAGATGTTGTGAAAGTAAGGAAATTAATGAGGAAACGAGGAGTTGTCAAACAGCCAGGCTGTAGTTGGATTGAAAAACAGGGTAAATTAAATACTTTCATGGTGAAAGATAAGAGGCATCCTCTTACGAAAGCCATATATTCACTGTTGAAAACACTTACAAAACAGATGAAACTAGCAGGGTATGTCCCTGATGCTGATGATCATGAGGCTTGGGAAGAGCACTCTGAAATTGTGTCAATTTTACATCACAAGATGAATTTTCCGGATGATGCTGATGTCGGGTAATTTTCTGGGAATTGTTTCAGTGCTCTATTTATTATTTTCTCATTTAACAACCTTTGATAAATCCTTTCCTTTCATGAAATGAATAGAGGAAGAAATTTAAGGAAGCTAGTGATTTATAGCCAAAACTTTATCCTTGATGCACTTAAACAAGACATGGCCAAACACTAGCAAGTTGATTGCGGCGGTTATCATCAAGCTGAGAAGGCATGTGACCTAGCTCTGTAAAATACATCTTGCCACGTTCAGTTATCACATGCCCTCTTGGCTTGATGATAGCTGGCCAGTTACTGATTTTGCACACAATTCAACTTCAAGAGTAAAATATCTAACTGGATATTGGCAGCTTAATTTCTGCCTCCACCGTAATCTACCCTGGCAAAATTTGTATGCTATCATGCTCTTACGCATACAGTCAAACAAATAAGACGCTGTAACTTGATGGGGGCCCTTTCAGGGGGCGCCAAAGAGATAGAGAGAGGAAGAAAGGGATCATATTGTTGGTAGATAAGACATCTCGTTTCCTTCTTTATTAATCTGTTATTTCCTCTTTTGCCTACTGTCTCAAGTAAATTCCAAAAAACATGTGAACCATCTTGTTAACATACACGTGAGAGAGAGAGAGAGAGAGACTGAGAGAGAGCTTTTATTATATCCTTTAAGCAAGGGCTGCTCTAAAACTTCTTTTAGAGCACCTAAATCTGAGAATGACATAAGAAATGAACCTGTAAACAAAAATGAAACAAATCATGATTACCACATTTCTCCACCTACTTTCTTCTCCATATCCCTCTTCTCTTAGCACATCCTCCCCAGTAACTATGCATGATCCAAACATGTACTCCAAGCATTTACCTGACTTGGAAAACTCATTGATCAGAAACCCCTCAAATGGATACTTGAACAAAGATACATAATGCATGAATATCCAGTAACTTGGTATCCCATGCTTTGATATGAAGTAGCCTGAGAACAAAAAGAAGGACCCCATCACACCCGAGATCACTGAGTTTCCGACAATGAAATTAGGCACCAAAGCACTAAAACAAACCACAACCGAATTTGCTGTGTAGAGAATCAACCAAATTAGTAATAAAAAATGCAGAAATGCCATGAAATTTGGGTTTAGCCCCACCATCCAGTATAAAGGAATTGTGAACAAGATTGCCAGGATGAGCAGAAATGGCAAGTAGACAAGTCCATTGGCTATGGCATACGAAGAGACTCTGTAACTTCCACAAGAAGTCTCCTTCATCAAAATCTCCCTTTCTTGCAAAAAAATTGGCAGAGCTTCTGTTGTGCAAGACAACAAGAAAGTCAATATGAAAGCAAATAGACCTACCCTTTCCTCAGCTCCAATAAGATCATGTTTAAGATTGTAGAAAATGGAGCCCAACACCAAACCAGAAATCAACATTTGAATTGTCCTGCAGGCGAATAGCTCCCTGGTTCTAAATATATTTTTTGAGAACCTATAAGTGAGGATTATGGTTTCTTGCAATCTTGAATTGGCAAAATCACTTGGGATATCAATCCCCTTGATGAGTTCTTCATCAACGACTTTAGATTGTTGGAAGAGCTGTTGCAGAGTAAACTTACCGCTTCTAGTCTCACCTTCTCCTTTCTTGTGTTGCACTGGTGCTGCTGGCACGTGAGATTGCATTTCTTGCTGCATCTGTTTTTGTTGTTGAAAGGTTTCGATGGACTCTATGGCAAACTCAACAACATTTACATGTAGCGGAAGCTGCAAACCCATGGACCTCAAGCTAACGCAAAGCTGGTCCATCGTGCCATGATGTAAAACTGAGCCATCAGCCAGCAAAAGAATGGAATTGAAAAGCTTCACTATACGGAAACCGGGCTGGTGGATGCTTAGGATTATGGTTCTTCCCCTGGTTTCAGCCATGACCTTAAGCATGTCAATGATTTGCAAAGCAGATGTGCTATCAAGACCTGAAGTTGGTTCGTCAAGAATCAACACTTTAGGGTCGTGAATGACGTCAACTCCTATGGAAACACGACGCCTCTCTCCACCGGATATCCCTCGAACCCTGTCATCACCAACCCGAGTCATGGCTACATGCTCTAGTCCTAGTTCCTGGACCAGGGACTTAACCCTGGACCTCAGTTCAGCTAGAGGCTGCCTTAAACGCAGCCTGGCACTAAACATGAGTGTTTCTTCAACTGTAAGGAGGGGAAAGAGGGTGTCCTTTTGGGTGACATAGCCAGAGATTTTCTTGAACCGGGCTTTGTCAATAGGTTCTTGGTTCACAAAAATGGAGCCAGCTTGTGGAGCGAGTTTTCCTGCAAGAACCTCAAGAAGGGAAGATTTTCCTGCTCCGCTTGGACCAACAATGGCGAGAATCTCCCATGGCTTTGCTGTGCAACTCACGTTCTTAAGTACATGGCGGATTCCAGTACTTGTTTCTTCAAGCTTTGATGGTTGTTTGTCAGATTTTTGATCGATGACTTCTACTTGTTGCTGCTTTTGGGTGGTAAAGAATTTAAAAGGGTTATCTCTTTTTTGTGTTTTGACCTTGTAGCTGATACCTATTGCTTCTATCTCACAACCTTGTTTCTTCATTGAAGAAGCTCTCTGTTTCTTCTTCTTCTTCTTTTTTTTTTTTTCTCTCTTCTTCTCTCAATTTCTTAACCTGAAACTTGTATACTGCCAATTAAGTACTGATACTGCTACTTTTATTTTATTCCTTTCTCTCTGTTGTTTCTTGAATTTTTAAATTTTGGTTGATAGTTTGCAGTGAGGTTAAAATGACAGAGAAAATAGATGTGTGGTTTTGATTGGATTTGACTGCATGTAGTTCTGTTCTGGAATCTGTTGATGTTATTCACGTGCAGTGTTGTTATTCATCTCTCTCTATTTTTTTAGTGGGAAATTCCCTACTTCACAGCTTGGTACGGTACAATACATTACTTTAACTATGGTGGTTATTTTCCTTTATATATATATATATAATATTATAAATTTAAGTCGAACTTGTTATAAATTATTATTATGTTGTGTGTGTTATTGAATAAATTTCAGACATTATTTTTTAATTAAAAAATTATTATTTAGAAAGAAAAATAGTATATTAATAATTAAAAGTAGGAAAATAAAGAATGCATGGTGGAGAACAAGAGTTTCTTATATTGTAATAAGAAACAGGAACAGGACAAACCCGTAGCAATTTGGAATTATGTAAATTGTGGCTGACATCTATCTAACTAAGCCATGGTGGCCCAAAGCCACTCAAATCATTGCAATTGTTTTATGTTTTAAATTTTATCAAATCACAATTATTCATTTTAATACTTTTATGAGGATATAAACTTAATTCTGATTATAATTTTGTGTGTGCTTTTATTAAAAGTTTTATTGTAATATTTTTAGTACACAAGTAAAATATATAAATTATTATTAAAAAATTAAATCAATATTAAATGTATTGGTTATAGCTAATTTACTCAACATTACAAATTTATTTATTTTTTTTATTAATAGTAATTATGTAGAGGTCCAAACTTCTATTCGGAATTTTGAGTTTATAACCTAATAAAAATAAAATAAACAATATTAAAAAAAAATTTTATTCAACAGAAACATTTAAAATTTTAAAATTATGTTCTTTATACGTTTATTTAAAACGTTCAAATAGAGGTTATGAGAATGTTTTGGAACTTAAACGGAAAAAATATTAACAATAAATATGATTAACCTCTATTCAAAATTAATAAAGCAGAAGAGATAATTCTTTAGCTGGTTTCTTGCTATTCAGGATCCGAGTCTTGATCGTCCTGATATGAAATGATTAATAAGAAACGGGTGAGCTATATTAACTCAGTAAGAATATCAACATCTTACCACTGATACAGAAAATCAAATGGTTGTACAAAACATAAAAAGACCAATGGAGCACAATTTCAATAAAACCCGAATGTTAGTGTAACACTTCTAGGTGTTTCGTAACACACAAATTCCACTCATACTCCATTTATTTCTATTCATGAATTCATCCAAATCTAAATGTTCCCTGTGCATTAAATTCATCAAGTTTGACTAAACCAATCTTCACACTTTGCTTTACAATCAAACATTTCAAAGTAACAAATGAGCAAAAAAAATGAAATTGCTATTTACTATAGAGAAATAGAATGAATGGACATCTAGTGTAAATTAAAATATGCCCATTATTCTGTTAACTCGCCTCCCCTAGGTATTGTCCCATGGTCTGAGGTTTTGGTTCCATTTCTTGTTTTACTGCATCTGTAAATGACATACAGTGAGCACACTCTAACCTAATAAAATAAATTCAAAACTCAAATAAAATATGAAAATACTTTTGAACCTTACCAATTTTACCACCACCTTCCAACCTACTCAACTCCTCCATTCGTCAACACACTAAGAGAACCCTTACCATCTCAATTTACCCAACCACAGAAGATCAGCTCTATACTAGCCCTTACCTAACCACTGGTGCACACTCACTCACCCATAACACTCACAACATAAGTAACATTCAAATGACAGCATAACCAAGATATGTATAAAGTATTTCCCTTACACACATACTGGCCTTTACTTGGCCACACATACACTCACAATAGCTCTATCCATTTTCAGCCCCCTTGCTACACACACGCATACACAGGTCCAATAACTATACTACTACTAATTATAACATGCCCCTCATCCACCCATACTTCAGCCCTAGATCGGCCACCCATACACACACTGGCCCCACATACACAAAAAATTTAGTAGAACACACATACAACACCATCAAGCAGAAATATCACCGTAACTACAAAATGCACACACATACCGGCCTTAGTTCGGCCAGGCACACAACTTGCCATTAGCATCTGTAAAGGCCTATAACTTAAAAGAAATAAATTTATATTTTAAATGCAGAAGCAAACAATAATGTTAGAATTTTTATTCCTTATACAGTAAATTAAAATACCCAATAGGGTTACGAGAATATCCATTCTATAGTGGTTCGTAAAAAAAAAAAGAATAAATAATTAAAATAAATATCCTAGGGGTTAACCTCCACTAGCACTTGATGGAGTCCGAAAGATAATCTACTCACAACCCTCTTGCTGATCAGGATATGGATCTTATTTTTTTGATATGAAATAATTAATAAAAAGATGAGCTACACTAGTTCAGTAAGAATATCACGCTAACCACCGATATGAAAAATCGAAGGTTGGTAAAAATAATAAAATAACTAATGGAGCCATTTATTTAAGTAAATTTATTTAACATAAAGAAAACCGTTTATTTCATACTTAACATTACGAGTTTTCCAAAATCAACCTATATAGACAAATACTCAGATAACATTATGATTTCATGTATACTGAACAAGATTAGCAATTCTCTTTTCAACCTGCTTACTGGAACCTTTAGGAGTCCATAAGGATATTCTCCTACTCGTGAACCCAATATCTAGATTTTTCAGTTAACCCGGCCGTCCCCATACCTCGTTCGATAATGGGCACAAAACACACCATCGCCTTGATATCCTGTTTGGTATGAGGGTGAACTATGTCTCCCAAACCCTTCCGATATGGGATTTATCAGCCCTGTCCGCCTGAAGTAATGTCTACAGTAGAGTTTCCTATATACCAAGGTCGTCCACAATTTTTCAGGGTACCTAGTAAGACTTTCATACATATATCTATATTATCAATCAATCATTAATTTTATACTAACATTTTGTATTCACAAATCAACAGTAGATTATGTAAACAGGCGATATGTACATTAAAAACATAATTGAGATATTTTATTTCAAAAGAGACCAACACGGGAATATGTGGTGAGGTAAACCAAACAACCGAGAAAATAATCAAAACCATCAATTAAATATGCACAATATAATAGTAAGTAATTTAAGTAGTATAGGAAAATAAATAATGAATCAAGGCAAATATGAACTGATCGGTTCCAGCTCCACTAGTAACCTGTAATTATTTCTAAAGTTTTTTTAATTTTTTACAAAACATAAAATATTCGATTATTAAACCTCAATTTACCGTAACAAGGAATAGAGTGAGGGATTTTTATCCAGATTGGTGTTTTGAAAGGCTATGTTATCTACTACACCTTCTGACGATTCCTGGGTTTCTTAAATTTTTTCTGCGAAAATTAAAATATTTGTCATGTACCCAAAAATTTCAAAAAGCCAAAATCGGTGTTAAGAAAACCTTTCCAATAAATTTTAGGGTTCGGCACGGTGCCGCCACCGTACTCCAGCACCAGCTCCGTCGCCGGCTCCGCCGCCCATGGCGGTGATTCGCCTCGGCTTGACTTGTTTGACTAGTTTTTGCCTTTTTTGGCCGGGTTTACACGTATCTCTGCGAAAAAAATATGTTAGAAAGCCTCAGTTCGCCGAAAAAATAAAAAAACTGAAAGCTATCAGGTGTGATGGCTCCGTAGGTCCTCCTTCGTGGTTGGGGTTCTTCTTCTGCTGACTTGCACAAGAAAGAGATAGCGAGGGCTTTTTACTTGACCAAGTTTTACTTGCAGTATTCGACTCACCCACTGTCCTTTTTACTCTTATATGGCCACAGGGAGGCTCGGAATTAAATTCTGAGCGGGAAGAGAAAATTTTTTATCATTTTTTATGGTTGGCGGTGGCTCCGGTGCAGCAGCAGCAGTAATCGGCCTATTTTTCTAGCGTCTAGTTCTTCTTCTCTAGCGAGGGCTGGTGCGGCTAGGGTTAGGGTTTCCTGAAACGCGATGCTTAAATACCCTTTCCGTATCGATCTAGGCCTTCTGATCGAGAATACGTGACATTCTCTCCTCCATTGAATTTATCGTATTAAGAGAATGAATCTGGGCTGCACGATCAGATTGAATCTGACCGTTCAATTACGTCTAAAGAGGGATGCATTTAGACCATTCACGCGCACGCGGGATAAGATCTAGATTGTCATATCACCATGCATGCGGATTGCTCGCGTGGCCTCCTGTGTGGTGCTGATGTCAGCAAGGTTGCCACGTGGTGTGCTCTCCAAACTTCTCCTTTTTGCAATTTAACTTCTTGTTTTCAATTTTCTTTTAAGAACACATCCCATATTCAAAATTTCACCACTTTTTCTCAAAATTATTTTCAATTTCATCCCTAATTCATTTTTTCTCAAAAATTTAATAAAATTTAAATTAAAATAAAATAAATTAAATATTTATAAATTTTTTCATAAATGAAAAATTTATCTTGGACTGATTTTTAGGCTTGAGTACTACAATTCTCCCCTTCCTTAAGAAAAAAATTGGACCCTCAAAATTTATATCCTCTCACTTAGTCGAAAAGTTAGGGGTACTAGGTTCTGAAGTCTGATTCTAGTTCCCAAGTGGCCTATTCCTGTATATGATTCTGTCACAGGACCTTGACAAGGGGAATTTCTCTATTGTGAAGTACTATGCTCTTTCAATCTACAATGCCTACCAGTACCTCCTAATAGAATAGATAATCCTGGAGTGAAAGAGACTCATGAGACAAGATATGTAAGGGGTCCGGGTTGTACTTGCGTAGCATGGACATATGAAAGACATTATGAACTCTAGATAGCTCTAAACCTAATGCTAGTTTGTAGGTGGACGTACCAATCATGTCTAAAATTTTAAACGGTCCAATGAACCAGGGATTTAATTTCTCCCTCATGTCAAACCTGTTGATTCCCTTGAAAGGGGTAACCTTAAGAAACACTCGATCATTTTTCTCAAATTTCAAATCCCTCATCTGGGTGTTGATATAACTCTTTGGCCTGCTCTGAGTTGTCTAGATGTTATTTTCGATCTGAACTATTTTTGCTATAGTCCACTCTATAAAATCCATGCCAAATAATTTTCTATCACCCACCTTTTCCCAAGAGATTAGCGATCTACAGGGTTGACCATAAAATAGTTCATACGAGGTCATACCGATACTTGCTTGATAACTGTTATTGTAGGTAAACTCTATCAAGGGTATGTGATCATCCTAATGGCCCCCAAAGTTTAGAACACAAGCTCGAAGCATATCCTCCAGTATGCAAATCGTTCTTTCTGATTGTCCATCGGTTTGATAGTAGAATGCAGTGTTGAGGTACAGTTTCATTCCCATGGCTTGCTGAACCAAAATCGAAAAGTTAACTTGGGATCTCTGTCGGATGCCACTGTCACCAGGACTCCATGTAGTCTAACTATCTCTCGGATATAGATTCTTGCTAACTTTTCCAAGGGATCAATCATTTTGATAGCCAATAAATGAGAAAACTTGGTGAGTCGATCGACAATTATTCAGATAGCATCATGTCCTGAGTATGCCTTAAGCAATCCTATAACAAAGTCCATGGTGATATGTTCTTATTTCTACTCCAGGATCGGTAATGGATGAAGTAGCCTATTTGAATGTTGATGCTTTGTCTTAACCTATTGACATTCCAGGCATTTGGAGACAAAATCAGCTACCTTTCTTTTCATCATTCTCCACTAAAACTGAGGTCGTATACTTTGATACATCTTACTACTTTCGGGATGTATGATGAACTTTGAGCTATGAGCATCTGTCATGATGTCTCTTTTCAGTTCACTGTCATCTGGAACACACACTCTGTCCAGAAATCTGAGTAACCCATCGATAGAGACCCGAAATTCTGGATTTACCCATATTCTACAGTCTTCCTGAGAGCTATTAGGGTGGGTGGAATCGGTTAATTGGGCTTCTTTTATTCTCTGAATCAGTTTGGGTTGGACTGTCAGATGGCCAAATATATAACCATCTTCAAGTCCTGAAGTCGTATTTGTTATGTAGCTCCTATTACCCTACATTTAGAAACTATTAGGTGAGCTAGCATACTTGCACTTTTCCTGCTGAGCGCATCAGCTCCCACATTGCCCTTTCTCATGTGATATAAAATCTTACAATCGTAATCCTTGAGTAGCTCTATCCAACGTCTCTGATGCATGTTGAGATCCTTTTGAGTGAATATGTGCTTTAAGCTCTTATGGTCTGTGTAAATCTCAAAAGCCTCTTCATACAAGTAGTGACATAAGATCTTCAAGACATGGATAATAGTGGCAAGTTCCAAGTCATTGGTGGGGTAATTCTTTTCATGACTCTTCAGCTGCCTGGACCCATAGGGTATGACCTTCTCATGCTGTATAAGAACACAACTCAATCCAGATATGAGGCATCATTATACATTATATAGCCACCCGTCTCACTTGGTAGAGACAAAATAGGTGCGGTAGTCAACCGCTTCTTATGTTCTATAAAACTCCTTTCGCAATCATTGTTCCACTCAAACTTAATGTTCTTCTTTGTGAGTCGGATCAAGGAGGCGGCTAGGCTAAAAACCCTTCTAAAAACCTACAGTAATAACATGTCATTCTTAGAAAACTACGAATCTTTTAACCAAAGTCAATTTCTTCCAATCGAGTACTGCCTCAACTTTCTCAAGATTCACTGACCCTCAATCCTTTGATATAATGTGCCTTAGAAAAGTAGTCTGCTCGAGCCAAAACCCACATGTGCTCAATTTTGCATACAGTTTCTTTTCCCTGAGAACCTGTAAAACCTAAATCAGGTTATGAGCGTGTTTATCTCTACTTTTTGAATAGGTCAAGATATCATCAATAAATACAATGACAAACTGATTCAGGCATTGCCTAAAAACCATGTTCATCAAGTTCATAAATATGGTCGGCGCATTGGTTAGTCCAAAAGGAATAACCAGGAACTCATAGTGTCCGTACTAGGTTCTGAAGGTTGTCTTGGAAATGTCATCTACCTTGATCTTTACTTGATGGTAACCTGAACGCAAGTCTATATTAGAGAAAACTTGTGCATCCTATAACTGGTCAAAAATGTCATCAATTTTGGGGAGGGGGCATTTATTCTTGATTGTGACTCTATTCAATCCCCTGTAGTCAATATATAATCTCAGGATCCCATTCTCTTTCTTTGCAAACGTGACTCCAGCACCCCAAGGAGATACACTGTGTTAGATGAACCCACTATCCTATAATTTCTTGATCTGTTTTCTCAACTCTTTCATCTCTACACAACTCATGTAGTAAGGGGCAACTGAGATAGGCTGGGTGCTGGGTTGAAAGTCTATGGTGAACTCAACTTCTCTGTCCACTAGCAGTTTGGATAGTTCATCAAGGAACACATTCGAGAATTCTTGGACCATGGGGATCTCTTGAATGTAAACTTTTTTCTTAGGTTTGCCTTTTGTATAAAGACAACCGAGTTAAAGTGTCACACAAGTAAGGTAATTGCCATAAGAAAATAATATTTAAAACTTTTGTTAATTTTTAAATGACTCTTCATTAGGATGGTTGAATACAAGTTTCTTATAAAAATAATCTACGGTGGTGTGATACACCATTGACTAGTTCATTCCAAGAATTACATCAAAATCCCTTATGTCTATCTCTATCAGGTCTATACTCAGTTTTTTATCTGTTATATCTACGATACAAGTTTTATATATGATATTTTCTAGTAGTGTCCTATTACAGGAGTAGACACAAACAGCATAAAATCAAATTTTTTAAATAATACATTCAAGTTTTTTGCAAAACTATGTGAGACAAATGAATATAAAGAACCAGTATCAATCAAAATATGTGTGAGGTGTTTACAGATAGAGAATCTATCCTAGTTTACATCTGGATTGACTTCAACATCCTGGTAGGTAAGATTATAAGCTCTGTCCTAGATAAGAGGTTTGTCTGATTCTGATTTCACGGGCACTCTCTCGCGTAGTATTGAACACTCATATATATGCGGCATGTATTGTTGAGACGATAGTAGGATCATTCCCCATGATCCTTGGCACAGTGCTGGCAAGTCCTACTGTGTCCTATTGCTGGAACCTGAGGAGAAGCCTGAGTCACTGATCTAGGCTTCTTGTTCTACTGAACCGCTACAGTGGGTGCTGGCCTGCAGTGTGAAATTGGGAGTCTAGGATTTTTCACTATTGGATGGAAGATACAAAGATTCATCTCTACTAGTTGTGCGTTGGCTAGAACAACTGAGTAGGTGCTGAGCTTAAATAAGTGCAGCTCTTGTCTGATCTCAAGACAGAGGCCCCATTAGAACTTCTTTGCCTTTTTGCCTTCATTCATCATACTTTTAGTGGAATATTGGTCCAACTCTAGGAATATCCAGGCATACTCTGACACTGTCATATCACCCTATACCAGGTGTGCAAACTCTATCTCCTTCAGATGCCAAAGGTACTCTGGGAGACACTCTGTATTGAAGGCCATCAGAAATTATTTTCAAGTAACTAGAATGGGCAGGGTGGCCTACTTGAGCTGGCACCAATGACCTGCCTCTCCCATGAGCATGTAGGTGACAAGTACCACCTTTTGTTCAGGAACCACTCTAAGAGTCGCAAAAGCCTTTTTTGTCTTAGTTAACTAATACTCAACCTCTTCGAAAGAGGATGTCGTTACAAAGGTAGATGAGTTTAGTCTTTTATACCTCTCAATGTAATTTGGGTCTATCATGGGTAGAACTGGATCCTGTTAAAAAGGGACTGGATTGTGCTAAGGAGGGGCTGGGTGGCCCTATGGCGGTACCTAGTTATATGGTGGGGCCATCGAATTATACTGTGATGATGCCAGATGATATGATAGAGAAGCAGGGTTGTATCGGGGTGGCACCATATCTTCTTGTTGTAAGGGTGGCTCAAACTGTGGCAGGGGTGGGGGGTCAGGTAACTCCCTCATTTCCTCTCGGGCTTGCTGGGCGGAGATAAATCTCTCTAGCATCTTAGAGAGCCGATTGACATCCTTTCAAAGTGACCCATCTCTGGCTGTCCGATTTAATGGGGGCTTTTCTCTCCTCATATCCTTGCACCTACATTTCATTAGAAATGGTTGAGCAAGAGTTTATATTTTTGTGTTTTCAAATCTTTGTTTAATGAATGGTTCCGAGGAATGCGAGTCTGATACCAACTGTAAAGGCCTGGAACTTAAAGAAAATGAATTTATATTTTAAATGCAGAAGCAAATAATAATGTTAGGATTTTCATTCCTTACGCAGTAAATTAGAACGCCCAATAGGAATAGGAGAATGTCATTTCTACAGTTGTTCGTAAAAAGAAATGAATAAATGATTAAAATAAGTAAATAAATATCCTAGGGGTTAACCTCCACTAGCACTTGATGGGGTCCGGGAGGTAATCTACTCACAACCCTCCGGTTGATCAAGATCTAAATCTTAGTCTTCTTGAACTGAAATGGTCAATAGAAGGGTGAACACCACCAGCCTAGTAAGAATATCATGCTAATCATCGATACGGAAAACCAAAGGTTAGTAAAAATCATAAAACAACTAATGAAGCCCTTTATTTAAGTAAATTCATTTAACACAAAAAAACTGTTTATTCTATACTCACCATTATAAGTTTTCCAAAATAAACCTATAAAAATAAATACTCAAATAACATTATGATTTCATGTACAGTGAACAAGATTAACAATTCTTCTTTTAACCTGCTTACTGGAACCCTTGGAGTCTACATGGATATTCCCCTACTCATGAACCCAATATCTAAATTTGTCAGTTAACCCTGTCGTCCCCATATCCCGTCTAATAATGAGCGTCAAATACATCATCGCTTCGATAACCCGTCCGGTATGAGGGTGAACCATGTCTCCTAAACCCTTATGGCATGGGACTTCTCAGCCCCCTCCAGCTGAGGTAATGTTTACAGTAGGGTTCCCTATGTACCAGGTCTGTCCCCCTTTTCTTAGAGTAACCAGTAAGCCATTCATACATATATCTATATCCTTAATCAATCGTCAATTTCATACTAACATTTTGTATTCACGAATCAACAGTAGGTTATGCAAATAAGTGATATGTACATTAAGAACATAATTAAGATATTTTATTCCAAAAGAGATCAACATAGGAACGTGCAGTGAGGTAAATCAAACAATCGAGAAAACAATCAAAACTATTAATTAAATAACACAATATAATAGTAAACAATTCAAGCAGTACAGGAAAATAAACGGTGAATCAGCGCAAATATGAACTGACCGGTTCCGCCTCTATTAGTGACTTGTAACTATTTTTAGGATTTTCCTAAATTTTCACAAAATATAAGATATTCGATTATTAAGCCTCAATTTACCATAACAAAGAATAAGGTGAGGGGTTCTTACCCGATCCTCCTTCGCGGCTAGGGTTCTTCTTCAATTGACCTGCACCAGAAAGAGATGGTGAACATGATGGTCAAGAAATCGCGTGAAATGGGAAATAGAAAGGGGGTAATCGGAAAGGGTTTCAGGTTGTTGTGGCAGCTCAGTTAGGTTTTGCCCTGGGTTTTTGACTCACTTGTTGTTCCTTTTGCTCTGATATGACCATAGGGAGGCTCAGAATTAAATTCCAAGCAGGAATGAGAAAATTTTACTTATTTCAGCTGTCGGTAATCGCTCAGGTGCGATGGTGGCAGTGGTCGGTCTCCTTCTCTGGCGTCTGATTCTTCTTCTCCGGCGAGGACTGGTGTAATTAGGTTAGGGTTCCCCAGAATGCAATACTTAAATACCCTCTCCATGTTGATCTGGGTCGTCTATTTGGGAATATATGGCCATCTCTCATCCGTTGGATCTATCTTATTTGGGGAATAAGTTTGGGTCGCATGGTTGGATTGAATTTGACCATGCAATTGCGTTTAAAGAGAGAATGCATCCGAGCCATTCACGCGCACGGGATGAGATCTGAACCGTCAGATTGCTAGGCACGTGGATCGCTGATGTGGCCTCCTGCATGGTGAGGATGTCATCAAGGTTACCACGCGGCGTGCTTTAGCTTGTCGGGGCTGCTGACCGGGCTGTCCCACGTGGCAAAACTTCTCGTCTTTGCGATTTACCCTCTGTTTTCAAATTTTCTTTCAAAAACATCCACAGGATTCAAAATTTCACCCATTTGCTCCAAAATTATTTTCAATTTTATCCCTAATTCATTTTTTCTCAAACATTTAAAAAAAATCCAAATTAAAAGAAAGTAAATTATTTATTTATAAATTTTTTTATAAATGAAAAATTTATTCCGGGCTGATTTTCGGACCTAGGTATTACAGAACCAGTATCGGTGCCTCAACTACTCTCTTTATCGGTTTTAATATTGGCACACCAATATTCCCATCCACCGACACCAACATCGGCACCTGAATGTTTTCAACCAGTAAAATCACTAACGCTTAGATCGCTCTAGTGATTATCACACCAAAATCACTTTCTTTCCTATAATCTTTATTTATTACTCTCTCTATATTAACTCTCTCTTTTCTTTTCCACATCAACCCGACCCCCGTACACTATCTTATCCCATCAAAATCCTGTCATACTACTCACACTAACTGTGTTTCGGTCTATCCCTTTCTTTCCTCCTCACTTCCACTCGATTCGTTCACCATTCCTCATCTCTCTTCTTCCTCACAGCTCAGAAATCATCCATTAAGCAACTTGGACATAAATTCAAACCATGTCACCATAACAAAGTTTGAGAGCCTGAATTTATTTATTTCTAGCTTCCATCTTTTCTTAAATCAGTGGAATCTCTTTCACTCTTACTCCTCTTCGACCTCTATTCTCAATCTACCGTTCAAATTTCCTCACTTTTCTTTCTTCTCTGTTGCCCGATCTCTCTCTCTTTCCCTCATTTTCCCTTTTTTTTTTCTTTTCCTCAGTCTACCCCCTTTTCATATGCTCCCCTCTCCATCAAATCCCAACCGTTCATCCTAGCCCTCTAATCCTTACTGTCCATTTGTTTGACCCCCCACCTTGACTCCACTAAGACATTATAGCTAGTGCATTCATTACTCGTTTCACTAAAACAGTTAGTATTTTCTCCTTTAACCTATAACTTTTTAAATGTCATACATTAAGATAAAAATCAGAATAAGAATATAATAATATGCATTTCAATAGACATATAACGTTTGACTCTTCACATCTTTTCTAAGTCAGATTTCTTACCATGTCCATTGCTACTTTATCATTCTATCTTTCCTTACCAATGTCTCTAGGGGTCCATAGGGATACCCGCTACACGTGGATATATATACTTTCTTTGTAATCAGATCGACCATCCCTATACCATGTCCGGTAATGGACACCACAACTAAAAACTGTCACAATACTCCGTCAGATATGAACGACACTTATAAACTCCAAATGTAATAGCTTAGTAGAGTCAAAGGGGAGAGAGTCAAATAAATAAGTGGTAGGGATTAGAAGATAGGAATGGATGGGTAGGATTTGATGGGAGGAAGATATATAAAAGAGAGTGGGAAGAGAAAAAAAGGAAAAACAGAAAGAGGGGAGAAGAGAGGGAGTCGGTCGAGAGGAATGAAGAAGAGGGAAGAGGGAAAAGGGAAAAGTGAAATCAGTGACAGTGGGTCAAAGAAACATACCAGTGGAGAGGAACTTTTTGAGCTAGGAGGAGATGAAATGTAAAGGCCTGGAACCTTAAAGGGAAATAAATTCGTAAAATTAAATGCTTAAGCGATTAATATAGTTAGGGTTTACATTCCTTATACAATAATTTAGAATGCCCAATGGGGTTACGAAAATGTCTCTTCTAAAAGACAAACAGTAATTAAAAAAATGAAAAGAATAGCAAATATAAAAGTACTCTAGAACAACCTTCACTAGTACTTGAAGAGAGTTCGGGTAGTGAAATACTCAAAACCCTCTTACTAATTGGGATTTGGATTCTGATCCTCTTGATCTAGAATGGTTAATGAAATGGTGAGCTACACTAGTCCAGTAAGCATATCACACTAATTACAGATACAGAAAACTGAAGATTGGTAAAAATAAAAAAAACCACTAATGGAGCCCTTTCTTTATTTAAGTACCTTTAAACATAAAGATATTTGTTTAATACTTACTGTAATGAATTTTCTAAAAACAACCTATGAAAATTCATATCTATCCCACTTTTCACTTTCACGCATAAGAGAACAAGAGACAATAACTTTCCTTTCTTACCTGCTTACTGGTACCATTGAGGGTCTATAGGGATGTCCCCTTTACTCGTGAACCACATATCCAATTTTACAATTAACCGATCATCCCTAACCCCATCCGGTAATGGGCGTCAAACATTTCATCGCTTCGATATCCCATCTGGTATGTGAGTGAACCATATCTCCCAAACTTTTTTGCTAAAGAACTTCCTAGTCCCGTCCGACTGAGGTAATGTTCACGGTAGAACTCCTTATATACCGGGCCTGTCCATCATTTTCCTAGGTACCCAGTAAGTCTTTCACATACAGATTTTCATCAATAAATAACTAACAAACGCATACCAATATCTCATATTATATTTACAGATCAATTAAACTACATTCATGCTCACGGTATATAACTAAAATAACCAGATAAATCGATAAGACCATTGAAACTATAAATTAAGAACATGTACAATACAAAAATTAAGTAGGACCGTACAGGAAAATAAACAAGAAATAATTACAATTGTGAACTAACCGGTTCTGACTCCATTAGTAACTTATAATTATTTTTAGAATTTTTTTATTTTTTATAAAAATATTAAATTATACATCGTTAAACCTCAATTTACTATAACGGAGAATAAAGTGATGAATTCTTACCCAGATCGGTATTTCGAGACGTCGAGCTGTCTACTACGCCTCTTAATAAGTACCGAATTTTTTGAATATTTCATGTGAAATTCAAAACACTCATCACATACTTAAAAATATAGTAAAAATTTAAAATTAGTGTTCAAAACTCTTTTCGACAAATTTTTAGGGTTCCGGCACAGCGACAGAACCGTGCCCTGGTGCTAGCTCCGTCGCCCATGTCGGCAGTTCACCTCGGTTTGGCCAATTTTAACCGACTTTGTACGTATCCCCACGAAAAAATATGTTAGAGGCCTGGTTGGCTGGGAAATCACAAAAATCGAACCCCACTGGCAGGGGGGACCTCTGGGTGCGGCAGCTCCGCCGGTCCTCTTTTGTGGTTAGCATTTTTTTTTCAGCTAACCTGTATAGAAAATGACGGTGAATACAATGATATAAAAAAAATGTGTGAAACGAGAAGTGGGAATGGGCTCATCGGAGGGAATTTTTAATTTTGACCACGACGGCTCCGTTAAGTTTTGTCTGCAGTTTTTGGCTCACTCGCTGTCCTTCTTGCTCCGCTTTGGCTACAAAGATGCTCAAGCAGGTATGAGAAATTTTTACCTTTTTTGGTGGCCTACAGTGGCTCCGATGTGACAGCAGTAGGTAGTCGGCCTCTTTCTCCGGTGCCTAGTTCTTCTTCTCCGACGGGGGCTAACAACTAAGGTTTGGGTTCCCATGTGACGCGAAGTATTTATACCCATCCCGCATCGATCTAGGCCTTCATTGCGATTAATTTCGTCCGTCTTGTCGCACTTAAGGAGGAAATAAATTTGGGCTGTTATCGCGATTGATCTCGTCCGTCTGATCGCACCTAAGGAGGGAACGAATCTGAGCCAGCCACACGCGCAAGATTGATCTTCGGTCGTCCGATCGCTAAGTACGCGGATCACCTGCATGGCACCAATGTCAGCATGTCTTACCACATTGCATGCTTCAATTCGTCGGGATTACTGACTGAGTTATCCTACGTGACCAGATTTTTTCTTTTTGTATTTTGACCCCCTATTTCTAATTTTTTTTCAAAAACACCATCCCAAATCCAAATTTTTAATATTTTTTCCTAAAATTATTTTTGATTACATCACTAACCTATTTTTTTTTTTATAATTTAACAAATTAAATTAAATTAATTTATAAATACTTTTTTATTTATTTTTAAATTGTCAAAATTGATTCCGGACTAAATTTCAGGTCCAGGTATTACAGCTCTCCCCCCAAGAAGAAATTTGGTCCCTCAAATTTGTTACCCTCTCATTTTGTCAAACAGTTGGGGATACTGAGCTCTGAAGTCCGATTTTAGCTACTTTGTGGTCTCTTTCTGTGTGTGATTCTACTATAGGATCTTGACGAAGAAAATTTCTCTGTTGCGAAGTACTCTGCTTTTTCGGTCTATAATGCCCACTAGTACCTCCTCATAGGATAGATCTTCCTAAAGTGAAGGGAGCTCATGGGACAAGATGTGTGAGGGGTCCAGGTTGTACTTGCGTAGCATCAATACGTGAAACACATTATGAACCCTATATAACTCTAGAGATAGTGCCAGTCTATAGGCGATCATACCATTTCAGTTTAACATCTCAAATGGCTCGATGAATTAGAGATTTAATTTTTTTCCCTTGTCAAACCTACTGATCCTCTTGAATGGAGTGACATTAAGAAACACTCGATCACATTTCTCAAATTTCAAATCCCTCCTCCGGGTGTTTGTATAACCTTTATGTCTGCTTTGAACTGTTTGGATGTTCTTCCTAATCTTAACTATTTTATCTGTAGTCTCCTCCATAAGATATAAACTGAATAATTTTTTATCATCCACCTCTTCCCAACATATCAACGATCAGCATGGGCAGCCATACAATGTCTCATACAGAGCCATATCGATACTTGCCTGATAGGTGTTATTGTAAGCAAATGCTACCAAAGGTAAGTAATCATCCCAATGACATCCGAAATCTAGAACACAAGCTTAGAACATATCCTCTAGTGTGCGAATCGTCTTCTCTAATTGTCTATAAGTTTGAGGGTGGAATGTGGTACTAAGGGACAATTTTGTTCCCATGGCTTGCTGAAAACTAGACCAAAACCAAAAAGTGAACCTAGGGCCTATGTCGGATACCAGTGACACTGGAACTCCATGTAATCTAACTATCTTTTAAATATACATTCTTGCTAGCTTGTTCAAGGGGTCGGTCATCTTGATAGCTAAGAAGTGAGAAGACTTGGTGAGCTGGTCAACAAGTACTCAAATGACATCACGTCCTAAGTGTGCCTTAGACAACTTTATCATGAAATCCATTGTGATATGTTCCCACTTTCCCTCCGGGATTAGTAATGGCTGAAGTAGTCCACCTGAGCGTTAATGCTCTATCTTAACCTGTTAACATACTAGACACTTGGAAAGAAAGTCGGCCACCTTTCTTTTCATCCTGCTTCACCAAAACTGGGGTCATATACTTTAATATATTTTAGTACTTCCGGGATGTATGGTGAAACTTGAGCTATAAACCTCTGTCATGATATCCCTTTTCAGTTTACTGTTACCCAGAACACACACCTTGTCCTAAAATTTGAGTAACCCATCAACAGAGACTCAAAATACTGAAATTTATTCTTTGTTTTGCATCCTTCCTGAGAGCTGCTAGGGCAGAATTGATGGATTGGGTTTCTTTTATTCTCTAGATCAATTTGGGTTGGACAGTTAGGTGGGTCAAGCATGCAACTCTCTTTAAGTCTTGATGTCATATATGTTGTACGACCCCTATTATCTTGCATTCAGAAACCATTAGGTGAGCTAACATACTTACACTTTTTGTACTGAGCGCGTCGGCTACTACATTGCCCTTGCTTGGGTGATACAAAATATTACAATCATAATCCTTTAGGAGCTCTATCCGACGCCTCTGATGCATGTTGAGATCCTTCTGAGTGAATTTGTGCTTCAAACTCTTATGGTCAGTAAAAAACTCAAAAGTCTTCTCATACAGGTAGTGGCACCATGTCTTCAAGGCATAGATAACGGCGACAAGTTCTAAGTTGTGGGTAGGGTAAATTTTCTCATGACTCTTCAACTGCCTGGACCCATAGGCTATGATCTTGCCATGCTGCATCAGAATGCAATCTAACCCTAGGTTGGAGGCATCATTGTAGACTATATATCCACCTATCCCACTCGGTAAGGTCAACACGGGTGCAGTAGTCAACCGCTTCTTGAGTTCTATAAAGCTCCTCTCATAATTTTTGTTCCATTCAAACTTAACATTCTTATTTGTGAGTCAGGTCAAAGGAGCGGTTAGACTGAAAAATCCTTTTGCAAACCGGCGATAATAATTTATCATTCCTATAAAGTTAGAAATCTCCTTGATCGATGTCAATTCCTTCTATCCAAGCACTGTCTCAACTTTTTTAGAGTTTACTGATACTCTATGCCTTGATATGATGTGTCCTAGAAAGGTAGTCTGCTCGAGTCGAAACCCGCACTTGCTCAATTTTGTATGTAATTTCTTCTCTCTGAGAACCTGTAAAGCCTAAGTCAGGTGGTGAGCATGTTCCTCCATGCTCTTTGAATTGATCAGGATATTATCGATAAACACAATGATGAACTGATCCATGAATTATCTGAAAATCTTATTCATCAAGTCTACAAAAATGGCTGGTGTGTGATTAGTTCAAAAGGCATGACCAGAAACTCATAATGTTCGTAACTGGTTCGGAAATCTATCTTGGGAATGTCTTTTACCCTGATATTTATCTGATGGTAACCCGAACGCAAATCTATTTTGGAGAAGACTTAAGCACCCTGCAATTGGTCAAAAAGATCATCAATTCTAGGGAGGAGATACTTATTTTTGATCATGACTTTGTTCAATCTCCTGTAGTCAATACACAATCATAACGTCTCATCCCATTTCCTTGCAAATGTGACTCCAGCTTCCCAAGGAGATACATTATGTCGAATAAACCCATTGTCCTATAATTCATTGATCTGTTTTTTTTATTCTTTAATCTCGATATGGCTCATGTAGTAAGAGGCAGCCGAGATAGGTTAGGTGTCAGGCTGAAGATCTATAATGAACTCAATTTTTCTGTCCACTAGTAGTCTAGGTAGTTCGTCATGAAACACATACGAGAAGTCTCGGATTACCATGATCTCATAAATACAAACTTTCTTATTAGGTTTGCTTAATGTAGAGAAAATAACCGAGTTAAAGCGCTATATAATGAAAAAAATATGATGAGGAAATAACATTGAAAATTTTCATTAACTTATAAATGGTTCTTCATTAGGAGGGTTAAATACAAGTTTTTTGTAGAAACAATATACGGTAGCGTGGTACGTCGGTAACCAGTTCATTCCTGAAATTACATCAAAGTTCCCTGTATCAATCTCTATCAGGTCCACACTCAATTTTCTATCTGCTATGTCTATGATATAAGTTTTGTATATAACATTCCCTAATAGTGTCCTACTTCCAAGAATAGATACAAACAACACAAAATTAAGTCTTTCCAGTAATATATTTAAATTTTGTATAAAAATGTGTGAGAAAAATGAATGTGAAGCACCAGTATCAATCAAAACATGTGCAATATAATTACAGATAGTGTACATACCTTATATCATGTCCGAGTTGGCTTTAGTATCCTGTTGAGTGAGGTTGTAAGCTCTGCCCTAGATAGGAGGTCTGGTTTAGTTTTAATTTTGTGGGCACTCTCTCGCGTAGTGTTGGATACTCCCACATATGTTGCAGGTATTATTGAGATGATAGCATGGTCAGTCCCTATGATCCTTGTCATGGTGCTGGCAAGTCCTACCGCGTCTTGTTACTAGAGCCTGAGGAGAAGCTTGAGTCACTGGCCTAGGCCTCTTGTTCTGCTGAACTGGTACAGTGGGTGCTGGTCTGTGATATGAAACTAGGCGTCTAGGATTCCCAACTACTGGAGGAAAAATATGAATGTTCCTCTCCACTAGCTGTGCCTTGGCCAAAATGGTTGAGTAGATACTGAGCTCAAATACGTACAGTTGCTGTCTAATCTCAAAGCGGAGGCCCTACTCAAACTTTTTTACCTTTCTACCTTCATCCATCATGCTCTCAGGGGAATACTGGCCCAACTCCAGGAACCTTCTAGTATACTCTGACACAGTCATTTCACCCTGAACTAGGTATGCAAACTCTATTTTCTTCAAATATCGAAGGAGCTCTAGGAAGTACTCTACATTAAAGGCCATTAGGAATTGTTCCTAAGTGACTGGAACGGGTGGCCTGCTTGAGCTGCCATTAGCGGCCTGCCTCTCCTACAAGCATGTAGGTGGCAAGTACAATCTTCTGTTTGGAAACCACTCTAAGAGTTACGAAGGCCTTCTCTGTCTCAGCTAATCAATACTCGACCTCTTCAAAAGAGAATGCACTGTAAAGATAGATGAGTTTAATTTTTTCTACCTTTCAATGTAACTTGAGTCTATCATGGATGGAACTGGGTCCCATGAAAGAGGGACTGGATTATGCCATGGTGGAACCTGGTGGCCCTGTGGCAGTACCAAATGATCTAGTAGAGGCACCAGATTGTACTGTGACGGTGTCGGATGGTACAGTGGAGGAGTAGGGTTGTATCGGGGTGGCTTCGAATCTTTTAGCTGCAATGGTGGCTCAAATTGTGGTAGCTGGGGAGGGTCAGACAGCTCCCTCCTTTCCTCCCGAGCTTACTAGGTAGAGATGAGTCTCTTTAACATCTCAAAGAGTCGATCAACATCCTCTCGAAGTGAACCATCTTGGGTTGCTCGATTTAGTGGGGGCCTTCCTCTTCTCATTTTTTTGTACCTGCATTTCACAAAGAAGGGTTGAGCGATAGTTTATATTTGGTGCTTTTAAGTCTTTATGTAATGAATAGTTTCGAGGAACGCGGCTCTGATACCGATTATAAAGGCCCGAAACCTTAAAGGGAAATGAATTCATAAAATTAAATGCATAAGCAATTAATAGAGTTAGGGTTTACATTCCTTACACAATAATTTAGAAAGCCTAATAAAGTTACGGGAATGTCCCTTCTCAAAAACAAACGGTAATTAAAGATATGAAAAAAAGAGCGAATACAAATGTACCATCGAACAACCTTCACTAGCACTTGAAGGAAGTCTGGGTGGTAAACTACTCACAACTCTATTGTTGATCGAGATCTGGATCCTGGTCTTCTTGATCTAAAATAGTTCATGAAAGGGTGAGCTATACTAATCCAATAAAGATATTACACTAATCACATATACAAAAAATTGAAGATTGGTAAAAAAAAAAAAAACCACTAATGGAGCCCTTACTTTATTTAAATACCTTTAAACTTCAAGACATTTGTTTGATACTTATTATGATGAGTTTTTCAAAAATAACCTATGAAGACCCATATCTATACCACTTTTCACTTTCACGTATAAGAGAACTAGATACAATAACTTTCCTTTCTTACCTATTTACTGGTATCCTTGGGTGTCCATAGGGATGTCCCCCTTACTAGTGAACCTAATATGTAATTTACAATTAACGGTCGTTCCCATACCCCGTTCGATGGGCGCTAAATAGTCCATCATCTCAATACTCCATCCGATATAAGGTTGAACCATATCTCCTAAACCTTTCTGATAAATGACTTCTCAACTCCTTCCAACTGAGGTAACGTTCATGGTAGAGCTCCCTATGTATCAGTACCCTCTGCCATTTCCCTAGGTATCCAATAAGTTTTTTATATATAGATCTTCATCAATAAAAAACTAACAAACGCATACTAATATCTCATATTGTATTTATATATCAATTAAACTACATTCATACTGACGATATATAACCAAAATAACCAGATAAATCAATAAAACCATTGAAACTATAAATTAAAAACATGTATTATATGAAAGTCAAGTAAGTCAGACAGTACAGGAAAATAAACAGAAAATCAAGACAATTGTAAATTAACCGGTTCCAACTCTACTAGCAATCTATAATTATTTTTAAAGCTTTCTAATTTTTCATAAAAATACAAAATTATACATCGTTAAGCCTCAATTTACTATAACGGAGAATAGGGTGAGGGATCCTTACTCATATCAGTGTTTCAAGACGTCAAACTATTTATTATACCTCCTAACAGGTATTGAGTTTCTTGAATATTTTTTATAAAATCTAAAATACTCGTCACATACCTAAAAATATTCAAACAAAAATCCAAAATTGATGTCTAAAACTCTTTCTGACCAATTTTTGGGGGTCTGGCATGGCCGCACCGCCATGCTTTGACACCGGTTCTGCCACCCATGGTGGTGATTCACCTCGGCCTGTCCAGTTTTGGCTTAGTTTTAGCTGGTTTTGTATTTATCCCTGCAAAAAAGCATGTTATGGGCCCGATTAGGCAAAAAATCACAAAAACCGAACCTACCAGCGGGGGAGACCTCTAGGTACAGCGGCTCTGTCGGTCTTCCTTCGCGACTGGGATTCTTTTTTTGACTAATCTGTACAAAAAATAACGGTGAATACAATGACCAAAAAATCCCGTGAAACGGGAAGTAGGAAGGGGCTTATTAGACGAATTTTTGGGTTTTGGCCGCGGCAGCTCCGTCGAATTTTGCCCACAGTTTTCGGCTCACTTACTGTCCTTTTTGCTCCTATTTGGCCAAAGGGATGCTCAAAATCGAATTCTGAACGGGTAAGGGAAATTTTTATCTTTTTTGGCGGCCGACAATGGATCTGGTATGGCAACTATCGACGGACGACCTCCTTCTCTGGTGCCTAATTCTTCTTCTCCAACAGGGGTTAGTAACTAGGGTTTAGGTTTCTATGCGACGCGAAGTATTTATACTCATCTTACATCGATCTGGATCGTTCATCACGATTGATCTCCTCCGTCCGATTACGCATAAGGAGAAAACGAATCAAAACTATTCATCGCTATTGATTTCGTTCGTCCAATCGCACCTAAGGAAGAAATGAATCTAAGCCGTCCACGAGCATAAAATCGATCTTGGGTCATCCAATCGTTGGGCATATGGATTGCCCGCGTGCCCTCCTACGTGATGCTGATGTCAACGTGTCTTGCCACGCGACGTGCTTTAGTTCCTCGGGGCTGCTGATTAGGTCGTTCTATGTAGTCAAATTTTTTTTTTGTATTTTAACCCTCTGTTTCTAATTTTTCTTTTAAAAACACCCATCAAACCTAAATTTTTACCCTTTTCTCTCAAAATTATTTTCGATTACATCCCTAACCTATTTTTTTCAATAATTTAACAAAATTAAATTAAATTAATTTATAAATAAAATTTTTATTCATTTTTAAATTGTCAAAATTGATCCCAAGCCAAATTCTAGGCCTGGGGATTACATGGAAGCTAGTGGTAAAATAAATTCCTATACTCATATTTTATTATACGGTAGAGATTATTGATATAGAGGAATTCCGAACGGGGGGAGGAAGGGAGATGACAAATGGATAAGGAGCTGAATGTAAGAGATATAGAGGGAAAAGGATCAGTCGAAATATAGTTAGGACAAGGTATGGTGAGGTTTTGGAGCGATTTTATTAGTGATGTGTCGAGAATCAGGACTGGAGATGAGGAGGGTTACCGCGACGGTAGAGTAAGAGGTGGTGTCAGCTTAAGCGTTTATTCATTGCCGAGTACATGGTGTGTATATTGTGAGTAGTGTGGCATGTGTGTGTTGTTGCTGTGCGTGTGTGTGTAGCCTAGAGTAGGCCGGTGCAAGTGTATGTGGTTAGGAAAAATCAGTATGTGTGTGGCCAAAAGAAGGCCCGTGTGTTTGTGAGGGGTAAAATGTTGCCAGTGTGTGTGGCCAGGATGTGTGTGTGTGCGTGGCTGTAGACTACTGTTGGGGATATGCGTGGCCTGGAACGATCAGTATGTGCATGAGTGGTAGGATACTATTGATGTGCGTGACCGAAAACGGTCATTGGGTGTGTGCATGGCAGTGTACAGTCGGCGTGATGATGGAGGGCCTAATTTGTGTGTGAGTGGTTGTATATTGCTGTTGTGGGTGCTTGTGTGGCTAAAGAAAGGCTGGTGCGGGTGTGTGGCTGAATGAAGCCGATGGTAGAGTGATGGGAATAAAGTGTGTGTGTGGACAATAGGCCGAGGCGAGTTTGTCGCCAGATTGAGGCCAATGAGTGGCTGGCGTGGCTGAACTATGACGTAGTGTTTGGTGTTTAAGGGTAAACTAGGAATATAGTAGGTACAAGAATGATAGGGTACGATGAGAGAAATAGGGGGATGAAGAGTGGAGTAGTACTAGAGTGGATGTCTAAATATATTTCCATATTATATTTGAGTTTTGATTTTATTTTACTAGGCTAGATTATGCTCATTATATGTCCTTTACAGATGCAGTAAGACTGGAGAGCAACATGGGAGATCCCTCCAAAGGGAAACAAGAAATTATAGAGATAAATGTGTAATAGATTGTATAGGACACTTGTCTATTTGATACTCGAGTAGTTGCTGAGAACGTTCCATGAGTTCTTTATGTTGATTTTTCCTTATTATAGTGGAATTGAAATCTAAAGGATGAATACATTGTTCACTAATCTCGATGATTTTAATTACATAGAATGTAGTTGATTTGAAGGATTTTATTGGTGATGTGTTTGGATATGAGGTGTGGGTCAAGGGACATCTTGGATGTGACACCCAACCTTCTCGGTATAGGACTTTCTAGTCCCGTAAAATGAGAGTAATGTCCACGGTAGAGTTCACCCTATCTGTCAAGTCTGTACATTCTTTTTCATGACACTCGGTAAGCCATTTCATTAACAACATTAATTTACGCCTACCTTTTCTTCTATGCAACCCATACTCCACAAATTAAAAGGATGAAATTCATGGTTAGAAATTGGTAAAGAAATAAACTGTTAATTGAGAGTGAATTAAAACATCACAGGAGGATAAAACACGTACGACACAATAACCATAACAAATAAAATAAGAGACTAAACTCAAGGTGAGATTTTTAACAAGTAGAAAGTGAAACTGAAGCACAATTAAAACCAATTCAAGTGAAATGTAAATAAGCACATAAAATCATATAAAAATAGGGCAAAAATGGCATATAGGCAACGCAATAATGAAAGACAAACATACACTGACCGATTGTGGCTCCATCGATAACTTTTATTTAATTAATCTAGGGGTCGCCAAACTATTTATAATTTTCTATTTATTATTGATTTAGCTTTAATTTAATCATAACAAGAGAAAAGATGTGGGATTCTTATACTAGGTCGGTGTTTGATGCGGTCGTACCGTCTGTAATATCCGGCTTGAAATTTGACCCGAGATTAATTTTAAAAAAATAATAAAAAAATAAGATAAATAAATTTAAATATAATTTTTAAATTTTTATTTAATGTAAAAATTAGGAAAAAATAAGTGGATGATGAAATTGAAAATAATTTTGGAAAAAACGGGTAAAAATTTGGGTTTGAGGGGTATTTTTGAAAGGCAAATCAGAAATTGGGGGTCAAAACGTAATTTAAGAAAAATATACCTTGTAGGACCGCCCAGTCAGTAGCCCCGACGAACCGGAGTGCACCGTGTTCCAAGGCACGCTGACTCAGTGCCACGCAGGAGGCCACACTGGCAATCCACATGCCCATGATCGAATAGTCCAGATTTGTTCCCACGTGCGTGGACGATCCAGATCCGCTCCCTCCTCAGGCACAATCGGACGGTCCCGATTAAACGCAATGAGCGGTCCATATTTGTTCTCTCTTTAAACATGATTGTACGGTTCAGATCAAATCGTGATGAACGGTTCAGATTTATTTCTTCTTTAAATACAATCGAACGGTCGAGATCAAACGCGATGAATGGTCAATATTAAAGAGAGACGAATATAAATACTTCACTTCACACCGAACCCTAACTCTAGCCGCCAACCCCCGTTGGAGAAGAAGAACCAGTTGCCAGAGAAGAGAGCCGACCGTCGCACCAGAGCCACCTCCGATCGTCAAAAAAGGTAAAAACTTTCTCATCTGCTCAAAATTTGATTTTGAACACTCCATGTCTAAATTGGAGTAAAAGAACTAGTAGATGAGCTTAAAATAGCGGCTAAAGCCCGGTGCCGCCGCCGCGAGAAAAACCAAAAACCGTCTCCGATGAGCCCCTTCCCGATTTCCATTTCGTGCGATTTTTCCACCATTATAATTTTCATTTCGTTTTTTACAGGTTGATCGAAGAAAAACACCTAATTGCGAAGGTGAACCGGCAGAGCCGCCGCACCGAAAAATCCTGCAGCCGGTGAGTTTTTTGTTTTTCAATTTTTTCAGCCAATCGAGGCCGCTTAACGTGTTTTCTTGTAAAGATGAGTATAAAACTGGCCAAAACTAGCCAAAAACAGCCAGTCCGAGGTAAACTACCGCCACGAGAGGCGGTGCTATTGCTGGAGCACTACGGTGTTTCCATGCCAGAATTCCAAAATTGGTCGAAAAAGGTTTTTAACACTGATTTTGGATTTTTTGGGGTATTTTTAAGCACTTAAAACGTGTTTTAATCTTCGAAAGAAAATTCAGGGAACCCAAAGACCGTTAGTAGGCGCAGTTGAAAGTTTAGTATTTTGGACATCGATTCGAGTATGAATCTATCACCTTATTCCCTGTTATGGAATTGAAGTTTAATTATAAATAATACGGTATCTCGCATAATTTAGAAAACTTTAATAATTAATTACAGATTACTAATGGAGACGGAACCGGTTATTTATTTCTGTTTGTCCTGTTTTAACTTATTGATTGATTTTATAGTTTTAAATGCATAATAATACACTAGAGTTGGTAAGATGATTCAGTTGTGTTTTCTTGATGCATATATTACTTATCTTACGTGATTTACAATTAAATTGTGAAGCTGAAAATTAAATGTAAGTGAAAAATTGCTTGATTAAGTGAATGAATTAATGGTAGCTTTACTGGATATCCAAGGAGATGGTGGACAGACCGAGTACATAGGGAACCCTACCGTGACCATTGTCTTATACCGGACGAGGTATCGATGATTAGTATTTTGGCACTCATACCGAACGAGGTATGAGGACGGCCCGTT
Source organism: Carica papaya (assembly GCF_054855325.1). Lineage (NCBI taxonomy): Eukaryota > Viridiplantae > Streptophyta > Magnoliopsida > Brassicales > Caricaceae > Carica > Carica papaya. The sequence continues at coordinate 5,173,387 of NC_142314.1, forward strand.
TCACTCTCATACCAGACGGGGTATTGAGGGATGATATTTTTGGCGCTTATACCGGACGGGGTATGGGGACGGCCGGTTAGTTGATAATATTGAATTAGGATTCACGCGTAGTAGGGACATCCCTATAGAACCCCATAGATACCAGTAGACAGATAAAAAGAGAAAATTATTGTTCTGGCTAATTGAAAATGAGATTATGATGTTATTTGTGTTATTACCTCTATAGGTCAGTTTTAAAAATCTCACTACGGTAAGTACGTAATAAATGATTTTATTTATGATAAATGAATTTACTGAAATTAAGAGCTCTGTTAATTGTTTTTATGATTTTTACCAACCTTCATTGCTGTATCAGTGAGTAGTGTGACATTCTTACTAGACTAGTGTAACTCACTCTTTCATTAACTATTTCAGATCAAGAGGACCAAGATCCAGATTTCGTTCCACAAGGGGGTTGCGAATAGGATGCTCAGTTGTTTACATTCCATTTATTTCTTTGATTTTTCATTGTTCTTTTAGAATGATCATTCTTATATTCCTATCGGGTATTCTAAATTACTGTGTAAGGAATGTAAACCCTAACTTTATTATTTCGTTTCCGCATTCAATTTATAATTTATTTCCTTTTATGTTTTAGACCATTATACCATCTGCTCCTCCTTCTCTAACTCTTTTTTTCTCTCAGCCAAATCGATTTTGGCCAGTCCTTTATAAAATTCGTTCAAATCGTGGTTAGGAGGTGTTCTACGAAGAAAAAAGGAAATTTTTGGCCTTACTGGGTGGTTTCTAGTCTCTAATAGGGCAACACAACCGTGCTCTACCGCCTCTTTCTCGCGGGTTACAGTCTTCCTTGATTTTTCTTACATTAGAGTTAGTTTAAACAACCTACGATAAGAAAATAGGGAGAATGGGAAGGAAAAATTATGCTCATCGTGCATTTTGGGTCTCCTACACGGTGGCACCAATGTCCTCCAGTGGCTAAGCTTCTCCTCTGGTCACCCCTCTTCTTCTTTTCTAGTTAGGGTGTTGGTTAGGGTTTGGGAGTCGACTAAAGAGAGGTTTAAATACTTATCTTCTTCTAATCTCAGTCATCCACTTGTACCCGTGTGGATCAACAAGAACCGTTTGATCCCTCCTATTTGGGCCAACCTGTATTTTTCTCCTTCTTCCTTTTGGGACTGTTCGATCGATCAACTCTACGAATCAGGCCACTGATCATGCAACCGTTGGATCCATCACGTGGACGATTGGAGCTGTTCATTTGAAATCCATGTAGGACATGATCTGGGCCGTTCGTGCACGCGAGCACGGACACGGACCATTCGATAGCCCTGGCATGAGATCCCCAACGTAGGTTCCCACTAGCGCATGTGGCATGCTCTGGTTCGCCGAGTTGTTGACTTGGCCTCCACGTGGTCTACTTTCTCTTAAATTGCCTTTTAACCCCTACTTATCCATTTTCTCTTCAAATAGATTCTTATTTAATTATAAAGGGCCCCAAATGGATTTCCTTTAATAAATTCTCCCATTTTCTTTCCAAATTCTTTCTTTTTTTTTAATTTTATTTAAAATATTATTGATATTAGTATTAGAGTAGCCATTATTTTTATCATTACTTATTATTGTTATTATTTTTAATTAAATTGAAATAACACCGAAATCGTTCATTACAACAAAATTTAATTTTTCCAATCCGGGATGTTACAAATTATTTGTTTTTTCAAGAAAAAAATAAATATAGATGAGAGTGTGATATATCTTTTTAAAAAAATTAACTTTTTTTTATAAAAATAGCATTTGGTTTCCAATTCTAGTAATATGAAATATATATATAAATAAAATATATCAACTTGTCATCTTTAAATTACTATAATCTCATTTTAAATTATATAAATACAAATTATTCAATTAGTTTTTAAAATTTAGTAATTGTTATAATTTTATCTTTTATTTGTTTTCGTTATAATTTGGTCACTGAAGTTTTTTATTTGTTTAAACACTTAGTTTTCTTTTATTTTTTCTTAAAAAACTAAAAATAATTAAATTATGTTTAAAAATTTTAAATATATATATATACAAAATATAATATTAATTAATTAATTAAATTAACATATTAATAAATTAATAATAATATGTTTGTAAAAGCCCAAACCCCAACTAGGGATTGTGAGAAGATAACCCGAAAATAGTGGAATAAAATATTATTGAAATCTGTAAATTAGCGGAAGCATTTTAAAATCTAGGGTTATATTCATTTCACAATTTGCTTAAAACATCCAATAGAGTTATAAAAATGTCATTAAAGAACAAAAATGAAAAAGAGTAATAAAGAAAACAAATGTGACTCGAACTGGAGAAGTGGAGAGACAACCTTCTAGCTAATTTTTTTGCTATTCAGACTTTGGATTTTTGTCATCCTAATCTAGAATGGTTAATAATAAATGGGAAACTATACTAGTTCAGTAAGAGTATCAATATCTTACCACTGATATAGAAAATCAAAAGTTTATATGTAACGGCCCCGAAAATACCCAAAGGAATTATATAATAACTTAAGTGCAGAAACGAAATAAAAGGGTTAAGGTTTACATTCCTTACACAATAACTTAAAAGTACTAAATAGTATTACAGAATTCACCATTTTGAAAGAAACACAACAAATAAGAAAATAAACGGAAAAAAGAAAATATTTATCATTTACTCGAAATCTTCTTGCAGATCGGGCTCTGGAACCTGGTACTCTTGATTTAAAATGGTTAAATAAGGAATGAGCTACATTAACCCAATAAGGATATCACACTATATTACTGACACAGAAATAAAGATGGGTATAAAAATAAAAATAACTAATAGAGCACTAAATTTAGCAAATTCATTTATCAATCATAAAATCATTTACCGTTCACTTACCGCAGTGAAATTTATGAAAACAACCTATGCAGACAACAATATCATACGGATCATAATTTCATGTAGGATCAGCCACATAGCACACATCATAAATCTATACACATCGTCAAATAACTAAACAATAACTGTCGCATTTTCAATAGCCTACTAGTATCCATGGGGGTTCATAGGGATGTCCCTGTTACACGTGATCATTTTTCTTTAACAATCTCAATTACGGGCCGTTCTCATACCCCAGTTCAGTATGAGTGCCAAATTATTAAATCTCAATACCTCATCCGGTATGAGAGTAAAGTGGGTCGTCCCAATACCCCGTTCGGTATGAGCACCAAATTATTAAGTCTCAATACCCCGTCTGGTATGAGACAACATTCACGGTAGAGTTCTATATGTACCCGGTCCGTCCACCATCTCCCAAGATATCTAGTAAGGCTGTCGTTCCATCTGTTTATTTAATCACAAAACTTTCCTATTTTTCTTTAGTCTCCATTTTTCAAATCAACCATAATCACATAAGCAAACAAACATGCATCAGAGAATACAATCATATCTCAAATTTTCAATCAAACAATAGTCATATAAGGCACCAATTCATGCATTCAAATCATAAAATTGATAAACCAGATACCATCATGCTTTTATACTATAAAATAAATCAACAGAAATTAACAGAGAATAATTTTCGGTTCAGACTCCATTAGCAATCCGTAATTAATTATGCACATTTATTTAATTTATACGAGTACCACATTATTATTTATTTAGACTTCAATTTTATAATAAGGAATATGGTGAGAGATCCTTACTCGATTTGATACCTGAAAAGCTAAACTGTTCGACTGCCTACGAGTAATTTCAGGGATTCAAGGAATTAAAATACGTTAATAGTATCTACAAATGTCCCAAACAAACCCAAAATTAGTCTCGGGGCACACTTGACTAATTTTAAAATTCTAACACGGCAGCTTCGCTGTGCTCCAGCAACAGTGTCGCCGCCTGCGACGGTGATCTGCCTCGAGTCAGCTGTTTTCGGCCATTTTTGGTTGATTTTGCATCAATCCATGTGAGAAAATACGTTAAAGGGCCTTGGTTGGCCCAAAAAATACACAAAACCAAAACTCACTGGTGGCGGGGCTCTCCGGTGTGGCGGCTCCTCTGGCTCACGTTGATGTTGGATGTTTTACTCCGGTCAACTTGTAAAGAATGACACAATGATTACAACGGTGGAAAAATTACACATAACAGAAATCGGGAAAGGGCTCATCGAAGGCATTTTGTGAAATTCCCCATGGTAGCACTATCGAGCTTCATCAGTGTTTTCTAACTAATTGGCCAGTCTTTTTACTCCGATTTGGCCATGGGCGAGCTTAAAATTGAATTTCAAGCAAAAGAGAAAGTTTTTACCTTTTTTGGCAGTCGGAAAGGGTTTTGGTGCGGCGGCGGGTGGTGGCGGCTCCTTCCCGGTAGCCAGGTCTTCTTCTCCGGCGAGGGGTTCTGGCGGCTAAGGTTAGAGTTTGATGCGAATGTGAGTTATTTATATCTGTCCACTTTTGATATGGCTGTCTATCGCGTTTGATCTTGACCGTTCATCGCGATTAAATATGAAGTAAATCTGGACTGTTCATCGCGATTCAATTTGGACCGTCCATCACGATCTAATTTGGACCATTCGATCGTGTTTGAATCTGGCCGTTCGATCACGTTTGGGAGGGAGCGCATCCAGGCTGTCCGTGCGTGTAGGAACGAATCTGGTCGTTCGATCGCGAGCACGCAGATCACCCGCGTGGCATTGGGCCAGTGCTCGTTGCCACATGGCGCGTCCTGGTTCTTCGGGGCTATTGACCGAGCATCCTACATGATAATTTTTTTAAAATTACGTTTTGACCCTTGGTTTCTGATTTTTCTTTTAAAAATACCTCCATAACCCAAAATTTCATTCCTTTTTCCCAAAATTGCTTTCAAATGCATCCTTCATCAATTTTACTTCTTTTTTTACTTTAAATAAAATTAAAAATTGAAAAATTAACAAATTATATTTATAAAAAAAATTTAAATTAAATTAAAATTAAATTTAGGAAATTACATTATAGAAATCGTAAAATAACTAATAGAGCTCATTTTTAATAAAACTCGTTTAATTGAAAGCGTTAATTTTCTTAACTCACCTGTAAGTTCTTAAATATCATTTGTAAATATAAGAATCAAAATAGTAATCTACAATACACATTCTAATGACATACAACAATTAACCTTTTATTATTTCCCAAAACTAGATTCTTATCTCATTCACCCTTAACTTGCCTACCGGTGTCGCTTGGGATCCATAGAGGTCCCCATTACACATAGACATAAACATTCATTTTACAATTAAATGACCGTTCTCAAACTCCATTCGGTAATGGGCGCCAAAATACACAATCACCTCAATACTTCGTCTGGTATAAGTGTAATCAAAACAATTCCTAATCTCTTCCAGTATTAGACTTCTCAGTCCCGTTCGACTAAGAGTAACATCCACGGTAGAGTTTATCCTATATATCGAGTCCGTACACTCTTTTCCAAAACACCTGGTAAGTACTTTTTATTTAACACTATTAATTCATGCATATGCTCTCTTTTACTTGCTACTTAACCCTACGAGGCTCGTATATCTATATTTCAACAACATGAGTTCATATTGTAGGGAAATACATGAAATAAGCATGCATTTTACTGATAACAGCCAATTAAACGCACAATGGAATAACAGGGCAATATGTATAGAGAGACCTGACTGCATTCACCATAGAATTCAAAATAAACATATTAAAATGAAGAGTACAGTGAACAAAATAGCATAATAATAATTGTAGGGATTTTTACTGCAATTAAAACTCCAACAGATGCAAACTTATTAGTTACTTACTCCATTGACAACTTGTACTTTAATCAATTAGATGACCGTATATTAACAGAATTTTTTGTTTTATCAATTTAGTTTCAATTTTACCAAACAGGAAAAATGAGTGAGAGATTCTTACCCTGGGTCGGTATCTAGAACACTGTCTTTTTCACTACATTTCTTGATAGTTCCCGGTTCTTAAATTTCTTAAATTTTTTTGTTAAAATCAAAAATCACGTTAAAATAACGTGAAAATACATGAAAAACGACCAAAAGAGCAAAAATCTCACTAGGGGGTCATGTTAGGGTTCCAGTGCAACTGTGCCGCCATGCTAGTCCTCCTTTTTTCGGTGACTCCTCCTATTGGTCAGGCTGGTTTCAGTCGGTTCTCGATAAAAACCTATTCAATTCGTGGTTAGGAGGTGTCTATTGGTGGAAAAAGTAAAAAAAAAAAATCAAGGCTTACTAGTGTTTTTCAATCTCCGGTGCGACGGCTCTGTCTGGCTCTATCGTTCCTCCTTCGCAGCTCGTGGCTTTTTTGGTCACCTTGCATTGAAAACAGGTAATGTGGTTAAAGGGTGGGGAAGACAGAGTGAACATGAAGAGGATGCGACTTACTGGAGCATTTTTCAATTTTTGGTGCGGCGGCTCAGGCGAGCTTTGCCCTTTGTTTCCTCAAATTACGACTTTTTCTTAGGTTTTTATGCATTTAAGAGTATTTTGGGTAGCTTAGATTGGAAAAACAAGACGAGGGGGAGAAAATTGCACTTACTAATGTTGATTTGGGTCTTTTGTGCGGCGGCGCTGGTGGCTGGGCTTCTCCTCCGGCCACCCTTCTTCTTTTTCTCTGGCGAATAGGCATGCGGCTAAGGTTAAAGTTTTAGTGGAATAGTCATTTAAATACTTCCCTTCCCTCGATCTAGGCCGTCTATTCGAGTCCGCGTGGTGCCTCTTCAATCGTCCGATCGTGCCTAATAGGAGAATGGATCTGGGTTGTCCGATCGAAGATGTGTGGTGTTCGATCGTGCCTAATAGAGGAATGGATATGGGTCGTTCGTATGCGCGGTAGTGAGCATGGGCCGTTGGATCGTCCGGGCATGCGGATCGCCTGCGTGGCTCCCACATTGAACTTGTGCTAGCGTGTCCGTCACGCGGCATGTTCTGATTCACCGTGCTGCTGACGTAGTCATCTCACGTGGCCGTATTTCTTTTTTTTTTTTTTTGCGATTTGACCATTGTTTTTAAATTTTTCTTTTAAACATATTCTCATTTTATTTACAGTTTCATCATATTTTCTAAAATTATTTTTAAATTCATTCAAAATTCATATTTCTAAAAAAAAAAATCAAAAAAATTAAAATGAACTATTATTATTATTATTAAAAATTAAATCATGTTATTATTATTAATTAGCCAAAATTAATTTTTAAAGATATTCAAATGTGATATAATTATTTTAACTTTTTTTAATTAAAAAATAAAATAAATAAATAATATTATGTACGAAATTACAACAAAAAAAAAGAATTAAATACTAAATTATAACAACTGTTAAATTTTAAAGATTAATTTAATAATTCTGTCTATTATCTAACGATAAGATGAACCTCATATTTTTAGTGACGGAGGTAAATTCTTACTAACTAACGAGATAATAATTAGTTTAAACAATAATTGAACAAGGGAATAGTGATTGGATTCCTTTCCCCACCCCGCCTCACTCACTAAGAGCCACCAAAATCAATATATTATATTTTGTTATTTATATAAAATTTATAAACTATGTAAAAATATATTTGATGAATTTGACATAATTAATATATTATTAATGAATAAAAATTAAGTGCTACAAAATCTTTTATGTGGATGGGGAAAAAAGTGAGAATTTTCTTTTTAATATATGGTGGCTCGAATTTGAAGTGACTTCCAATTTCAGAAAATTTATTAAATTTTAAATTATTATACAAATTACTATAAACATAAAATTAAAAGTACTTTAAAATGAATAGTTTTTTAAAAAATAATTGTTTAATAATTATTCTAAAAACTCAAAAATATTTTCTACTTAATTTTAAAATTAGAAATTTTGTTATATTGTAAAACCCTCAGAAAATTATTTTACTTCATCCTTTTAAACAACAAAAAAAATAATAATAAATAACGTATTTGTTTTCTCGATTAATTGTTCAAAAATTTTGGGAGATTAATTATATTTCAATTCATTTTAAACGGTGAATAAATTTGAAATACATAAAATTTATATGTTATGATAATCTAAATCCGACTTAATTATTTAATTATATTAATAAAAAATAAAAATATATTTATTAATACATATTGACCAATATAAATATAATAATAATAAGTTAAAATATATATAACGCCCGTGAACACCTCTTTCTCTCATTGAGTGTATGGTCACGGAGGGCCCACGATGGGGCCCACAAGTACAACTCATTGCCAACTTCTTCATCTTCTTTTTTCCTTCTCTCTCCAAACACCCCGTGAACCTACACCACCATTTTTTCTTTTTATTATTTTTAACAATAAAACAGTGCATTCATTCATATATATATATATATATATATATATATTCTATTAACCCACAATATCTTTATTATATTATTATCCAATTCCTTTATATTGTTAATGATAATTACATACATACACATACATACATATATATATGTGTATATATATATATATATAAAGGAATCGAGTACTACAAATGCGTTGATTATCCCACTGAAACCATTCTGCATATGTCAACGATGAGAGGAAGCCAGACCAATACACCATAACACTAAATAACCTGCCTTCTGCCCTATCCATTTTTTGGATTTACTTCTTTTCATATATATATATATATATATATATAGATATGAAACACATTGAGTTAATAATTTATTCTTTTTTATTTTTATATAAAAATATAGTTACTATAATTTATACGAATACAACATTATTTCGCTTTGTAAATTATTAGTTATTGATTGATACATCTCTTTCTATACATAAAATTATATATTTAAATTAGATTTTAATATTATTTATATTATGTTATAATTAATTTATATATATCATTTAGTTGATAAATATGTACATTTTTTATTGAAAAAATTCACTTCATAAATTTGAAATATTCCTATTTGATATAACAAATTTTCATAATATTAAAATAAAATTGTATTACAATTTAGCATATATGATTTAATAGAATTTTTATATTAATTATTATTGCTATCAAAATTGGATAAAATTCGTTAAGATTCGTCATTTTCACCCTTTTTCTTGTTCATACACGTAAAACGACGACGTATACATAACTGGGCTGGATCATAGCCTTAAGACCCAATAAACATATTGAGCCAGATATTTCGTTTCTGAATCGCCCACGAAAGCAAAGCAGCATTCAAAAGATCAATTTTTTTTTTTGTAAGCAAATCTATCCGACTCTCTGCCACTCAACTCGTTTCCATGGAACTCCAAACATTCCCTCATCTCTCTGCTACCGGTACTCTCTTTTTATACATATTCATCTATTTGTAACTGTATTCATATATTGTTGGAAAATTGAGTTTTTCTACACGCTAAGTTGATAATTTGCTTCTTTTTTCATATGGTTACTTATCTGGGTGTGCTGATTATTCGATTTTTCAGGGTTTTTTGTTCTAAAATTGTTAGCAATTGTGTTAAATTTCTATGGATGTTGATGAATCAACTGTTATTCGTGTTAACGAAATGCTTGGAGTCATTCTTGTTGTGGTTTGAATTCGATTCTTTATCCAATGATATTCTACCAGTCAGCAAACATGCGTGTGGAAAAGGAAAACAGATTTCCTTGGAGGACCCCAAAAATAATTTTATGCTTGTGTTCTTGGAAATAATATGAAAATCCCTGGATATATTGATTTTATAGGCTAAATTATTGAAGTCGGAATTTGTTTGTAGTTGTCCTTATGTTCATATTATTGTAGATAAATTGATTTTTCTTTAGTTATATTCTGTTTGATGGATTGATGAATTTCTCATGTCAAAAATTTTGGGCAATGCACAATGCACATTAACAGGTCTGGTGCTAAGCTGAGCCTGTTGATGAGCAATTTGAGGTCTATTTGTTCAGAGCCTGGGTCAATATAATATAATATAATATAATATTGAGCATAGCTCATGCCGAAATCAAACTTCAATTGAGCTCAAGCTCAATAGTGTCGAATAAACCAAGCTCGAGGATCCACCTATATGGCAAACATTTCTTTGAATGAACCAACTCAGTGGTACGAGCCTGTTTTTTCTGCATGAAGGCCAGAAAGTTTTTGTCTGCTTTGACAATACAGATTTTTAATCTAATTGATGCGGTTTTCATGATGTATAATTCTCAACAGAAAATGATTTACTTATGCTTATTTTAGGAAATATGATGCTTGTGGTGCAAGGTCATTCTTGCAAGAGAGGCATCCAAAATGGTTTGGGTGTGAGTATCTTTGTAGGACATAAATGTTTACAGAACCATCTAACCTTAAGGAGGAAATACTCTTCAAAGTGCATTGGAGCTTCCATTTCTTGCTCATTTAGTTCAGATAAGGATCAAATTCTACCTTCATTTCAACAGCTAAGTGATGCGCGAGTGATTTATTGTGTAGCTGCAGCGTTGGGTCATAACCAGGTATGTTTAGTACTATATCATTCTGGTGATAGCTTCAGCACCTATCCCAACACCCAGTTCCTCTGATAGATCTCTTATCTTTTCTAAAAACTTGGATGTTTCTCTCAATGTAGTTTGGAATTGTTATTGCTAGCAGGAGTCACATCCAGAATGCAGTTCTAGAGTTCCTTCAATTGTCAGTGCTCTTGAAAAGATGGAGCTTACTTCAAAGGTATTTAAAATTTATGCAAGTTATGTCATTGTTCACTATGATGACACTCTGTATCACATTTTTCACTTCCCCTCAATGCACAATTTCTTTGGTGATTAGTTTATCAGTTATCTTAAATTATTAGAATTCTGCCTTGGACTTGGCATGAGTATATCACTTTTTGATAGCAATAAACAATCGAGAGAGCTCTTTATTGTTATACAGAACAAAAGGGATAAAAATTATGAGAGAAAGAAGGGTTGTAATGTTCTCCTCTCTTTCTAATAACATTTCTTCTTCAATAAACGAAAGAACTATGATATGTTATGAAATTTTAAGTAGTTAATTGAAGTAAAACTTTGCAAAAAGATGTTAAGTTTTATTATCTTTTTTATTTTTCTCAAACTAGGTTTGTTTCACTTTCAGTAGTTGTTATTTTTCTTTTTCAAATTCAGTACATATGATTTATATGTATAATGACAAAAATATAAACCATATGTACTGAGTTTGAGAAAAAAAAATCTAGAAATGGTTGTCTTGGAAGTATTATAAATATATATGTAATCTCACTTTTGAGACATAGTTCAATTATTTAATAAAATACTTTGAAAGTTTCTCAGTTTTCTAGTTGTATGATGCAATCAAATCATTAAGTATGATGTTTAAAATTTCAAATTTCTAAAGTATAATATCTAGGTTAGTATCTCCAAATTCCTTAGTAAACGAATTAACCCTAATTTGTCATTCATCAACTATTTTTTTAAAACTAATAGTTTATGTAAAATGACAAACTATGAACTACAAGTACTGAATTCGCATAAAAAAATCACAAGGACTAAAATTGAAAACAACTAAAATACACAAGGCATTAAACTATGCTCTGCAAACCAACAGAAATATTTACACTACTAACTCTAATTTCTGAACATCCTTGTTAACAATTGTTTTGCCTCTGCTCATGCAGACATTATATAGGTTGGACCTTTTTTCGATATCTTTAGATGTGACTATGTTTTCGTTTCTTTTCGATCCACACTCTAAACCGTTGTGCAATCATAAGAAAATTCTCTTCTTTCACTTTTAGCTTTCCTTCATCATTATATAAGGGATATATGCCCATAAAAAAAATTTGAACTTGATGATGAGTTTATTTTTATGGTGATATCTTTATAAGCTTGGCATTCATAGGTATATTTTTATGATGTTGTGACTTGCAGCAAAATTTCCATAGAAGAATCTAGGATTGAGTAAATTAAGTTAACTTATTTACGTGACATGTACTTACATGAAATGGCTTCATGTCCATTATGCTTGTATTTAATTATATCAAACACTTTCCATGATTAGAATAATCTGTACTAGCCTATCCAAATAAAATGGTGTTATTCATATTGTTTTCTATTACTGGAGAGATTTACGAGCCATGTTTAAAGTCAGTGTCTTATTATTATGATTTCATCACAATCATTATTGATATTGCGTAGTCCATACAAATCATTTATCATTTTAAGTGACTTATTATAGTAATTTTTATCTGATATTGTCATAAAATGCTTAGTAAGAGTGTTTTTAAAATAGATTAAAGCAATAATGGTTTATTCACGTTAATGTGATTGGTTTGCCAGACATTATTACTTACAATCTTTTAAAATATTTCTTGAATATGTTTTTTTTTTCTTTTTGCAATTATATAAATGAGAGTTAATTGTATTCGTCTTTTCTTTTTTCCTTGTGCATCTCAGTTCCGCGGCTCCGAGGTCCTTGAACTTCAAAATTTCAAGCCTGCTTCAATAGATGATATTGCAAGTGTTCATTCAAAGGCCTATGTTCTAGGCCTTGAGAAGGTTGCTTCACATCCAACTATAATTTCTTCTTTCAATTCTTTCAACTTAAGTGAAGCAAGGAAAGATTATTTGATAGAGAAAAATATCATTTAGTAGTAGCTTTCGATCACTAACGACATTTTTGCTTAGTATCATTCTTCAATTCGTTTTCTGACAAACATCTGCTCACAGATTGAGTGCACTTGGACATGCATAAGGGCTGCACCCATGGGTGGGTATATGCTGATGTACCCCACATGGGAAGATGGTTACGCATGCATTTTTCTTCATTTCACCATTGATGAAAAGCTGTCTTTCAGAAACATAGTGCATTTGGTTAAGAAGAAAATTCTAGGCTCTACGCATATTGAAATTATGTCCTTATATTTGATTTTGAACTATAAAATCTTGAGGTTTTCAAATAAAAACAAAACAAGCTCTCTGCCTATTCAACTTGCATTTCTTCCTCCTGTGATGATTTAACCAGTGTTATCACTATTAGACTATTTCAATTCCAATTATATTTTTCGGTCAACCTCGTCGTCAACCTTTCATTTGGGAGGGAAAATTGAGGAGTGAGAAATTGAAACTTTCTGGTGTAACTCCCATGACCAACGAATTCAGAACCACTAAGGCCATGCACGTTATCTTTTACCTCCTGCATGATTCCTGCCGGTGGCTGCTTAGAATATGATTGAGCAGAGGGTTTAGTTTGTTTTACATTTTAATTCACATGGTTTAATTAGTAAAGAGGTTTAATATTTAAAAAAAATGTTAGGGCGGTTTAAGTTATCAATTTTGGTAAATCTCAAGCTCTTTGTTTTTCCTGTATTTTGGTTATAGGCTATGGATCAGGCATCGGATCAGGGAATTATTTTTATTGATGGCTCTGGACCTACATATGCTACTATGACAGTAAGTCTATATCATGTACTGTCTCATTTCATTGTTTAACGTGCAGATACTTTTGCCGAAGCAATTCTTTTTTAGATTTAATAAGTTGGACTCAACTTAATTTCTCAAAAAGGACTTAACTGCTATATTGACTTTCTCTGCACCACAAGAAAGTCACATCCTCTTATTACTTGCTTCAGTTCATAACGAGATTTAGCCTATCAGAGCAAAGAAACAAATATCATTGTATTTCATATTATTTACTTTTAGTTATTAGTAGGAAAGGTGAATAAGAGAGAGGATTATCTCCTGGTCCTGGTTGGCCTTCAGTTTTGCTTGATGCAAAACCGAAAGAAACAATTACTGAAAAGAAACTTACAAAGAAACAAATAAAATACTTTGGTTGAGCTGTGGCTCAGTGGTTATCTCCTCTGCTCTTTATTAAGAGGGTGAAGATTCAAGCTTCATGAATCCCTTTGGGCTCAGCCCCCAAAAAAAAACAGCAAATGTGATTCAGTTCCCTGGAATTACTGTTGTTTACGCACACTCTATCTCATGCTCTCTCTTATGTGCCTCTCTAAACCCCCCCCACCCCCCACCCCAACAATTATTCTTTAACTATCATTTTGCAACATCAGTTTTTTTTTCTTCTTATTGGAACTTTATAATTTTCTTTTGAGAAAAATTAGCACCTGATAGATTAACTGCGTATAGAAAATATTGACTTTTGTTGCTTCAATGTGGTGAAAATATGTTGTTTATTTTACTTTTTGTGTTGGTTTGATGGCAGACATTCCAAGATTCACTTACTGCAGCTGGAGCTGGAATCACCTTAGTTGATTCAGTGGTGATGTTTCAACCTAGCACGTTAGTCTCTTTATTGTGTTCCTTTTCCCTTTCTTGTCTAATCGAAATATCTTTTTTGACCTTATAAATTTTGGTTATTGTCTAATGGTTAAAATCCATCTTCAAAGTGGATTGTTGATTTGTTTGATCTCAATTTCAGATTGTGCTTCTTTCTATTTCTTGTTTATGGTAGCATGACACAATCATCTGTCAATATTTCAGGTCTCTGCATCTATGGAAGTCCCAGATCCACCCACTGGTTTTGCTTTGATCAGACCTCCAGGACATCATGCTGTTCCAAAGGGGCCTATGGGGTTCTGTGTTTTTGGGAATGTGGCTATTGCAGCCCGCCATGCTCAACGAGTACATGGATTAAAACGAGTATTTATTATTGATTTTGATGTTCACCATGGGAATGGCACGAATGATGCCTTCTATGATGACCCAGATATATTCTTCTTGTCAACTCACCAAGTAAGCATTGATCATTGAGCTCAGAATGTTTTTTACTCAGACTTTTAATACCTCATGTGATGGGGGCTCTACCAAAAATCAGCTTTAAGGTTTCAGGAGATACTTAACGCTTCATTAATCATAAATATCTGCAGTATTCCTTTCTAATTCTGAATAGAAGCATGGGGATTCAATATGTTTCCTATTATTTTAATCAATGGTTTTTCTTCTGTAGGTTAAAATAAAAGGAATTATACTTTTTTTTTCTAGCCTTGATTTGGACTCATTACAAAGGGCAGATAGCTCAGACACAACAAGAGATATACTCAACATATTAGAGCTCACTAAGACTGGAACCTGTGCCACCAAGTTGATGGAGATGTAGACATACTGGCTGAGCTAATATTTTCATCATGTTTGTTTGTTCATATCTTTCCAAATATTCCAAATTTTGTGGTTCTTTTAACATGTCGGAAATTATGGAATCGATAATTTCTTGATGGATTGTACAGGATCAAGAGATAATATTCTCAAAATATCCCAGATATCCACGCACCTGGATTCGTGACTAGGACCCAGTTATACTCCATCTCTTAAACTGAACCATGACCTGTGTTGGGATGGAAAGCCATTCCCCGAGAAACTCTAGGGCTTTGAATAAGCCCTCTCCCCTTCCTTCCATCGGACTTCTCTTAGCCCCCAACATATTTTGTTCAAGGGTTAACCCATTCTAGATGAGGGGGATATATCAATCTGTTTGATCTCTTCTCACTGTAAGGGAGATCTCTTTTCTATATGGGTGGCATTCTCTTGGTGTCCTTTTCTATGCTAATCTCTTTCCCTCAGAAATGTTCCTCAAGTTGAACTGGGTAAGGTGATTGATACTCTTGAGTCACTTTTTTCTTTTTCTTTTTTTTAAAAAAAAACCCTGATCAGACAGTCAGATCTGAAACTGAAGGCTGCTCAATATGTTTGATTTTAGTATCCTGTGTTCTATATCGATAATTTTCAAGGGGTTCTCTCAGCAAAGAAAAAAGAAAAATTTGAGAACAGATCTTCAAGGAGTTCTATATCCCAATATCCTACCCGCAATGCTTGTATTGCATTTGTTAGTGAGAGTTATTGCGGTTTTAAGCTCTTAGTGTAATATTGATTTGTGGATTATAACATACCTTGCACTAACAGCATAATCGCTTGTTCACTGTTGCAATACCACTTGATAAGCAAATTAATGTAGACCTATTTAGTATCTTTTCCTTTTCGTCTTTTAAATTGTTTAAGGAATTTATAGCTAAAATGTAATTGGTTGTTATATTGTATCTTCACCAAAATCGGTACAGGACGGAAGCTACCCTGGAACCGGAAAGATTGATGAGGTAGGTCATGGAAATGGTGAAGGAGCAACCCTAAATTTGCCACTACCTGGAGGCTCAGGTGATACTACCATGAGAACAGTTTTTGATGAAGTAATTGTACCATCCGCTCAAAGGTTCAAGCCAGATATAATTCTTGTCTCTGCCGGGTGAGTTCTGTTTTCTAATGGAGCTTAGTCCAACATATTAATGAATTTTAACTCTTCTCCCATAATGGTTGAGTTCAAAAAGATGCTCAAGTAAAGATGACTCTGGATCATCAATCCTCAGTGAAGTCACCAAATCTAGCAAATCATTACGAGAAGCATCTAAGCACATGGACACTTAGACCGACTAAATTTTTTTCTCTATCTACCATCAGAACTTCATCCTTCATTTGGGTTATAGAGAACACAAGTGAAATTACATGAAAGTTGAGTGATGCTGGGATCTTGGCATATAGTCCAAGTGAAAAATCTGATTGCTTCAACACTTAAACTATAAAACTTTTGTATCCCATAATGCAATTAAGAATTGCCTTCAGTTTGTAACTATCAGTAGCTTAGGATGAATGTTATTGCATTCTAGCCATCGTCAATCTTAATGTATTACGGTTGGACTTTCTCTCAGGTATGATGCTCATGTTCTGGATCCACTGGCCAATCTACAGTTCACAACAGGAACGTACTACATGCTTGCGTCCAACATTAAGCAGCTTGCCAAGGATCTCTGTGGTGGTCGCTGTGTGTTTTTCTTGGAAGGAGGATACAATCTCAAATCTCTTTCATATTCAGTGGCAGACTCATTCAGAGCTTTCCTTGGTGAGCCAAGTTTGGCATCTGAATTTGACAACCCTGCCATCTTGTATGAAGAACCATTTACAAAGGTGAAACAAGCAATCCAGAGAGTGAAACACATACATTCCCTGTAAAGACACTTATACTGTAAGATTTAGCTTGAAAACCTTATTGCTATACTTGCAAATAAAATTGCTTATGTTGGTCAAACTGCCACAGTAGAAAATGTTGTTTGTAAATCTTTCTAAATGGCAAAATGTTAAATATTTATTTGTTTAAGCAAAACTTATGCATCTCTGTTAATTGTTTTCATCTGTTAGAAGAGCTGCACATAACGAGGTTATTGATATGAATTGTAACCATGTCGATACAGGTAAGTGTTTGTTTTTGATCGAGAATCTATTTGACTCATATGCTGAAGTAGAGTGGAAAAACCAAAACAAACAGTAGGAGTAATGGTAGGTTTTTAAGTATATACATGGTTGGTCTGTGTTATATCTTCTCTAATTCTTGCTAAATAGACCATGTTTATTGTGAGTTAATTACAAAGCTGATCAGCCTGTGACATCAGCAGACATCACAAACACGTATCGAAAAATCTTCGTGCTACTATAGTTCATTGATTGGTGGCGGCAAGTTTTTCTTTAGATTGTTAGATAGGCAAACCCAAACAATTAGTATAATCAGAAACAGTGGTTTTTATATGACAATTTGTTTGTTTTTAAATTCTGATATGTTGTCAAGATTGCTGTCAATTGTTGGCTTGGTGAGTCATCTTGAGAGTAAAAACACCAGAGAAAATACAAAAAAAGGTAGGAGGTCCAACTTGGTTAGATTTTCCTGGAAATGGAAAATCTATAATTCCTCAAAAGCAAGAACCAAGAGGGCAATTCTTTTGGTTTTTCTAGTGAGAATGATTTGTGAGCCCCAGCATAAAATGCTTTGTGGGTTATCACCCTTTGATTTGTAGAACATTTTTGGGACCGCCTTTAAGTTTTTTTAACCGACCATACTACCCATCTGTTTGGTTGTTGAGAAAAAAGAAGAGAAAAAAAAAAAAGGGACAACAAATGATTGATAGGTTGTTAACAAATGTTTAGATAATTAGATTTGTTATTATCAGCAGCTCAGCTCGGTAATTTAGGGGTTAAAAGTTTTTAATACTCTATTTAAAAGTAAAAAATTCGAATCTCGTTAGAAAATTTAGAATTTAGTATTTAATTTAATAAAATTAATATTTAATTTAATAAAATTAATAAAAAAATATTTTATAACTATTAAAAATTTCGAAATAACCTTTTTAATTTTTAAAAAGAAAAAAGATAATTACATTTGTTATTTTAGCTGTTTCCAGGGCAAAGCAGTGACTAGAGGATTTTACTTCCATCATAAATTTGTGTAGTATATTTTTTTTATACACAGCACACAAAACACTATATTTAATGGGCTAAATTTACTGATTAAAATATTCAAAACCACGCCTTTCTTTAAAATTTTAGGTTGTAAATTTTAAATATTATATACGTTTAAAATGAGATGTAATTGAAGATTCCCACATAGGTTTAATCTCAAACTAATTATAATTAAGAAGAATAATTAAATATCTAAAATCGAAGTTAATAATCATTTAATCTTATCAAAGCTGTCGTGGTTTCAACTAAAGAATACAAACAAATTGCAAGCTCTGAAAATGATTAAAGATCATAAAACATACATGTATGTATATGTGTGTATATATATAAAAGCAAAGAAATTGACTTATCAGTTTTATCTTCAACAGTATAAAGAGAAGAAGATTAGAACAAAAATGAATATGCAGATGCGTGTAAGAATAAAAGCAATTAAGGTAGTAATTATCTTTAGCATATTGATTGGTGAGTAAGAAAAGAAGTTTCAAATCACATAATACTCTCCAGATAAATCTCTTATTACAAACTGACACGCAGCAGACTCCATAAATCAAAGCTTTCACATCTATCCACTACACCAACACTGACCCAGATCAATATAGACCTTTCCCAGGTCAGTATAGTGTATATATTATATATATATGTGTGTATAATATATATATATATATATATATAATGGCGTAGATGATGATGAGTTTTTTTTAATTGAGGAAAGGGCTTTGTCATGCATTTTACTCGTTGTGATTGCAAACATGATGGCTTGCTTTCGTCAAAAGATATTATTACTTACACTAGTAACTATCGTTAATTTAAAATGACAACCTTTACATATTTGACAAATTCTGATTCGTAATTTTCAATTACAATAGGATTAGACTGTTAGCTCATTAAAGAAGTATTGAAGTAATATGTGAATTGGGTTTAAATTTTTTAGTACAAAGATTATAACAGCTACTGCTTATTATTAAGTTCTTACATATAATACCTACTTATAAAATCATATATGTATCCACAAAAATTTAACCAGTTGGTAGGTCAAGAAAATGAAGAAAAAGACGATGGTACTGTATGGAACTCCACCTTTAGTAAATACAAAGCAATCGTGATGGATTAGCGAATGCATTGATGGACGGATGGTCGGCCGGGGGAAGGGAGAGAAGGGGGGAGGTGAGGGGCGGTGGGCTGAAGGAGGCGTGATGAAGTGATGCAGACACAATATATAATGTCTTATATATATATGTATATATAATTGGATTTTGATGGGTTGGTTTTGTTTTTTAGTGTGGAATTTTGTAAGGTTTGTTTTGTTTTTCATGGCAATAAAACAACCATATTTTGCGGCATTTGATAGAAAAGAGATAATATTCATTTCTCTGTTGCTTCCATATTTATGTAACTCAAAGTATATGTACACAAACACACACACACACACATATATATATATATATAAAGGACAAAGATAATTAATAATAACTACCCTCTACACAATTCAGATTGTATTGGAAAAAATATGATTACAGACTTGTGTTTATCTTTGTTCAAAGAGATATTAAAATTAAATAGATTAACAATTGAAAGTGTTTATTTAGTGGTTCTTATTTTAAAAACTAATTTAATTTTTAATCAACTTTTTAAATGCGACAACCAAAGAAGATCATTAAGAGGTGTTTAACATTAATCAATTTGTTAATTTTTTTTTTTTTCACTTTTCATTAAAAAAAATTTTGTCTCCAAAAGAAAAACAGAAGGAGAAAATCATACTAATTATAAAGAAAAAAGAAAAAAAAAATCATTATTGAAATCTTGAAAAGAAAAAGATGACATTTTTAGGAGGCACGTATAGACAAACACAATAATTAGGTAGGTATGTTTTATTTAAACCATCACTAATTTATAATTTGTTTAATCATAAATCAAGATTAATGTTAAACATACCTCTTAATCATTAAATAAAATCAGAAAATTAGGTGGCTCATGTACAACTATATTTTTATCAGAAAATTGCTATGTAGTTTGATAATTTTTTTTAAAAAAATTAGATATTAAGTAATATTTTACGTGTTAAAAATAAAATAAATTAATTAATTAATTAAATTGAATAAATAATTATATGATAATTTTTTTTAATAAAATTAGGTATGTGTTTAATACATTAAATTCATGAAAGGACTAATAGTGATTACCCAACTTCATTCTTTCTAAATCTTTTCAAAATTCTTTACTTAACCATCACAAAACCTCTTTTTTCTTTTTTCTCTTGTTAAAGTTGAAATTTGAGTTCAGACTTAATTGCCATCCTAAACCATGCATTGATTTCACACATTCACCTCCAGCTCAAAAGTACAAAGGTACCTATATTTTCACTTTATATATATATATATATATATGTATATATATACGTATACGTATACGTATACGTACACACACCTGAGTATGTAAGATAGTGTTGTAACATTGGATATATACAGGCAGCCGCCTCTCTTTCCACCATCCCATTTCCATTAACTCCTTTACTATAATCGTCTATTTTTCTGAAGAAAAACTTGTTGTAAACGTAACCTAATACTTTAATCTCATATAAAAAGATATATATAATTTTTGAAAAGTCATAAAATTATAATACTCAAGAAATTAATTTTAAAATATATAAATTTAAAATTAATGTATAAAATATAATTTTTGAATTTATGAATTTTTATTTATTGTAAAAAAAAAATTAAGAAAAATAGATGGAAGAGAAAATTAAAAATAATTTTAAAAATGAGGGATGAAAATTTGAGTTCCGAATGTGTTTTTGAAAGAAAAATAAAAAACTGATAGTTAAAACGTAATTTAAAAAAAAAATGTGCTACGTAGGACTGCCCAGTCAGCAATCTCGACGAACCGGAACGCGTCGCGTGGCAAGGCACGCTGACAGGATGCCACACGGGAGGCCACGCTGACAATCCGTTGCTCGCGATCGGACAGTTCGGATGTGTTCCCGGACATGTGAATGGTCCAGATCCGTTTCCTCCTCATGTATGATCGTACGGTACATATCAAATCGTGATGAACGGTTCAGATTCATTTTCTATTTAAACGCGATCAGACGGTTCATATCAAACGCGATGGACGACCCAAATTAAAAAGAGATGGATAAAAATACTTCACTTCACACCAAACCCTAACCCTAGCTGCCAGCTCCCCTCCCTCTCCCGCTTGAGAAGGAAAACTAGATACCGAGAAGGGAGCCCACCGCCGCCCACTGCAGTGCCGGAGCCACCTCTGACTGCATAAAAAGTAAAAAAATTCTCTCAATCGCTCGAAATTTGATCTTGAACACCCTTATGCCTAAATCGAAGTAAAAGAATCGGTAATTGAATCGAAAACTACGGGTAAAGCTCAAGGACGCTGCCGCAAGAAAAATCAAAAATTGCATTTGATCAGTCCATTCCTGATTCCCGTTTTGTACAATTTTTTCACAATTTTGTTTCCCACAGGTTGACCGAAGAAAAACGTCCAACCGCGAAGGTGAGCCGGCAGAGCTGCCGCACTAGAAAATTCTACCACTGGTAAGCTTCTATTTTTCGACTTTTTTCGACAACTGATGCCCCGTAACGTGTTTTCTCGCAGAGATGAGTTCAAAACTGGCCAAAATCAGCCGAAACTGACCGAAAACAGCAAGCCCGAGGCAAACCACCGCTACGGGCGGCGGTGCCATCGCTGGAGCACGGCGGTGCCACCATACCGGAATCATGAAATTAGCTGGAAAAAAGTTTCTAACACTGATTTTAGATTTTTGGGGAGTATTTTTAGGTATTTAGAGCGTGTTTTAATCTTAAAGAAAAAATTTAGGAAACCCAGGGGACCGCTAGTAGGCGCAGCTGAAAACTTAGCGTTTCAGACATCAATTCGAATAAGAATCTATCACTCTATTTCTTGTTATGGAATTAAAGTTTAATTATAAATAAAGTAATATTTTGTATAATTTTGAAAATTTCGATAATTAATCATAAGTTACTAATAGAATTGGAACCGGTTATTATTCACTGTTGATCCTGTTTGATTGATTTTACGGTTTTAAATGCATAATATTACACTGAAGTTGGTATGATGATTCAGTGGTGTTTCTTTGATGCATCTGTTGCTTATTCTGCGTGATTTAGAGTTAAATTGTGAAAGTGAAAATTAAATGTAAATAGAAAATTGTTTGATTTAATGAATAATTGAATAATAGTCTTACTGGATATCTTAAGAGATGGTGGACGGACCGGGTGAATAAGGAACCATATCGTGAATATTACCTCATACTGGACGAAGTATCGAGAATTGATATTTTGGCGCTCATACCGGATGGGGTATGAGGACGGCCCGTTTCATCCTCATACCGGACGTGGTATTGAAAGATAGTATTTTTTACGCTCATATCAGACAAGATATAGGGATAACCGGTTACTTAAAAATATTAAATAAGGGTTCACGCGTAGTGTGGATATCCCTATAGACCCCCATTGATACTAGCAGGCAGATAAAAAATAAAAGTTATTGTTCTGGTTAATTGAATATGAGATTATGATATTGTTCGTGCTATTGCTTCTAAAAATCGATTTTGAAAATTTCGCTGCGGAAAGTGTATAATAAATTATTTACTTATGATAAATGAATTTAATTAAATTAAGAGCTCCATTAGTTGTTTTCATAATTTTTATTAACCTTCATTTCTGTATCGGTAAATAATATGACATTCTTGCTGAACTAGTGTAACTTACTCTTTCATTAACCATTTCAGATAAAGAGAACCAAGATTCAGATTCTGATTCATAAAAGAGTTGCGAATAAGATATTCAGTTGTTTACTTTTCATTTATTTCTTTAATTATTCGTTATTCTTTTAGAATGGTCATTTCCATAATTCTATTGGTTATTCTAAATTATTGTATAAGCAATGTAAATCCTAACGCTATTATTTCGTTTCTATAATTAATTTATAATTTATATGCTTTCAAGTTTCAAATCGTTACAAAAATATTAATAATTTTAATTTAAATTTTCAAGCATTAAATTAGAGTAAATATTAAATTAGTGTGATTTTAGAATTTATTTCTCTGCAAAAATTTGAATAACAAAAATTATGATATTCCAATCTCATATTAAAAAAAAATATACTTAGATATTATGTTTTTAATTTTATGATTTTTTTCAACAACATTTAAAATACAGCATTCAGAATCATGAAATTTTCAACTGTAGAAATGAAGTATATGTCAATTACATTTTTACTAGGTATATCTATATATATATATATGTATGTATGTATAGAAAGAGCATGCTAGGGTGTGCTATATATACAGAGAGAGAGATGA
Source organism: Carica papaya (assembly GCF_054855325.1). Taxonomy (NCBI): domain Eukaryota; kingdom Viridiplantae; phylum Streptophyta; class Magnoliopsida; order Brassicales; family Caricaceae; genus Carica; species Carica papaya. Next base: position 5,196,949 of record NC_142314.1, read on the forward strand.
GAACAAGAGCAATTTTTCGTTTTTTTGGATAAAACTACACAAGAAAGAACAGGTAGTTTTATATAAACAGATAAAATAGAAGATGATGGGAGATGGGAGTATGAATCTTCCTCCTGGTTTCCAGTTTTGCCCTACAGATGAAGAACTCATCACTCACTTTCTCTACAGGAAAGCTTCTCGTTTACCTTGTCATCCCAACATTCCCCATCTCCATTTCTACCGTTCTGATCCTTCCCACCTCCAAGGTCATCATCTCATCTTATATATATCTCTTCAATTTCCATAAATACATGTATATATATATGTATACCCGTGAATGAATTATTGATATATACGTATAGGGAAAGCAGTGGTGAGCGGGAACAGATATTACTTCTTTACCCAAGTGGGATCTAAGGAAATTAACGGAGGGAAGACAGAGAATGGATATTGGAAGGCAGTTGATGAAGAAGAAGAAGAAGAAGAAGAAGGAGAAGCCATTTTCAGTCGTGGTAATAAGCTCCTAATTGGGACCAAAAAGCATCTTGTCTTCTTTCTTGGTCAACCTCCTTCTGCTATTCAAACCAACTGGTTCATGGAACAATATCACCTCCCTACCTCTAATATTACTTCTTCAGTAAGTATTATCTAATTATGTAATATCATTTCTTTTATCCATAAGTTCCTTAAGATCACCCATGTAATCTTTTAACTGCGTAGTAATATACACATATATATATATACATACAGGAGAGGAAAAAATGGGTTTTATGTAGAGTTCATGATGGTGGTGAAGGGAATTCTCAGGGTTTTTCTCACAGTAGCAGTGGTGATAATGATGAGGATGGAATCGAGCTTTCATGTTTGGATGAAATGTTCTTCTCCTTACATGATGATCTTGAAGATGTAACTTCTCCAAATTAATATATATATATATATATATTTCTTAAAAAACTAACCCATCATCCCCAATTACACATATCCCACCTCTTAATATATAAATATACATATAGATTATCATTAACTATTACTTGCCAGTCTACAAGATCACCAATAGCTCTATATATGCATGATTGTCACTTTCTTAAAAGGGGTAGGTGAAAAAACATTATAACCCAAAAACAAAATTGAGGGTTCACACACAGAGACATGGGTAGGGAAGCATGAATGAAGGTGAGTGGGGGCATATAATAATTATAAGGTTGGAATGGTAGCTGCATGTGTACTCTAAATTCCCTTTTCTACAAAATGGTTTATAATTAACCCAAATTAAGACACATGTACATTAAGTATCTTTTCTGCTTCCTAAAGTGCTTATAAATCCTTTGCCTTTTAACACAACACCTTTTTTACTCCTACCAACCTAATTATGTTTTCTATCCTCACTTTTTCACCTCATCTCTTTTCCATCAAAACAAAAGTTCAAATAATATAGACAAAAACAAATTGGTGATTTCAAACATATATATATATATATATATATATGCATTACACATACATACATATACATGTGGGTGTATGTGTAAATATGTATGTAATATTTTTTAGCAGATAACACATATCTTCATTAATTATGTTAATACATACATAAATTATAATACAATATCAATAATTTTTTTTTAAAAATATACACATAAAAAAGCATACTTCGATTTAAATTTATATTTTTAAAAAATAAATAAATATAAGAACCACTAAATTAAGTAAATATTTTGCATGCATAGGGTAAGAGCCAATTGAGCGAAAGGGAGAGTATTATAATATAAATCCAAATTTTAAAACATCGAAAGAACACGATAATAAATACTATCGCATAATCAATTACATATAGTATTTAAAATATTAAATTAAATTTAAATACTTCAAAAAATAATAATATTTTAATAATATATATAAAAAAATATGATTATTGAGTTTTATATATAAATTTAAATTATATACTTTTAATAATTTTAATTTTAATTTTTTTTAAAATTAATAATTTAATTCTAAAAAAGTATTAACTAATAATGTTTGGATTAAAGCGCTAAAAACGGTCGCATAATATGCATCATTTGGTGATTTTATATTGGTACAATCTTAAATTTAATAAAATTTTAAATTACGACACATATATGTGGTTTTATAAGAATATTAAAAATTTGAATTGTAAAAAGTTTAATATCTAAATTTACATTATAATAATATATAATTGTTAAAGTATGTATTAGAATTCAAGTCATTCACACTTTAAAGAAATTAATATTTTTTTTTTAAAATTGAAACAATATAGTTGTAAATGTGTAAAGAGATAAAACAATAATATACTGAGCCAGCAGATGACTAAGCTGTTTTTGGGCTTTGAATGAATAATATTTGAGTTCAGGAAATAAGAAGCTAGAGAAATAGTCTTTTTTTTTTTTTTTGTATGTATGCTTTTACATTTGGTTTATTATATAAAACAATTATATATATAAATATATTAAAAATATAATAGTTATTAGGATGTAAAGAAGATTATTAGACTATTAATTGCCTATAATTACTGTATAATTATAATTACAGCAGATGTTATAAATTTAATATATTAATAGGTGCCATGAATTAGGATATAAGATTATATATGTAATCAAACTTTTTGTTTATTTTTTAAATTTTAAATATTATTTACAAATTTATACTTATGAAATGGTTTCATATATTGCAATTTTTAATTAATTATTTTTTTAAAATTTTTTAAATTAAGTAAACAAAAAAATTTATTATATTATAGATATGATATATTATTTTCATATTTTGTACTCAAATTTAATTAATATAATGTTAATAATTAACATTTTTAACTCTCAATCTCTTGTCATAATTTGTTTCACGATTAATTATTTTAAAAAAAATTAAATTAGTAGTAAATAATTTAATTAATTATTTATATTCAAACAAATAATATTAATTTATTATTTATATTTAATATAACATACTAATAATTGATAAAATCACAAAAATAAAAAAAAATGTTTTATAAAATTATTTCTAAATTATTCTAACTCCGCCACGTGGAAATATCATCCACGAGCACTAAATGCTCAGCATCCGGTCATATGGATGTATCGGCAAGCATGGCGAAAGGCGACTACCAAACAAACAGAAACACCATTCTCTCTCCCTCTCAATACTTTCTCCTCGTCGTCTCATGAACGTTTGACTGAATTCTCGATACTCTCTCCAGTTTCTTCATTCATCTCCAATGGCTTTCTGCGTTAAATCATCAAGGAACATTCTCAAGAATCTGAAACCTAAGCTGCGTTTGTTCAGCACCATTAACCAGACTTCTCGGCTGGAGCACCGCCGTCCATTAACACCTCCATTTTCTCCGCAGTTCAAAAATCTATTTTCAAATTTGCATGATAGAACTGCGCAACTTTCATTTTGCCGCTTTCGATCCTCCGAGGTGGAGAAGCAGTTGGATTCTTCCTATCATGTTAACAGCAAGCAGGTACGTATATTTCCTGACTGGCTTGATCTGCATTGTCCAACTTATGTTTTAAAATGAAGTAAAATTTGATTATTTCTACTCATTATTTAATTTGATTAGATTCTTACAAGCATCCTCGTTTTAACCTGTTGGATGGCTCCAATCCTGTTTTGAATTTATTGGAGAGCCAAATAGGAATTTGGATCCGACGCTAAGGAGGTCAGCATAAAATTTGACTTTGTTCAAATATAAAAAATATGATCCTGAGTCCGGTAGAAACTAGAAATCCATCCCCAAAGTATTTAAGATAGTATTAGAATTGATAAACATGCACATTCCAAGTACAGGAATAAGATAGGAATAAGCAAACATAATAGTCTCTAATCATATTTGATTCTTTTTAAGAGAGTTAAATAGTTGTCCTTTTTCTAGCTTCCAAGGTTTGAGGAATAATAGATGTATTATGTAAAGTTATCTATCCCTTATGATTTCTTAGTGGAGCTATTAGTTTCGAAAAGGATTCTAGCTGCTTGACTCAACGAGGTCATACTAGTTAAGATTCTTTTTGTGAGTTGAACTTAAAATTAACAAAATATTATTCTTTTGTTGGTTCGTCTCACTTCACTATTATGGAATATACACCAGTTAGTATGATGATTGGCTGAACTTTTATGATCCACAGAGGCATATTATTTATTCAATTACCTTATCTTGTGCCTGTATTATTTGTAAATTTTGCAACCCATCTTGCGTATGCCTTTTGTTTTTTATTACTTGTCAGCATTTTGTTATGGCATCATAAATCCTTATTATGCTCAAGTAGACTTTTTTGGAAAGTGAAAATGATATTCTCTAGAATGACCTAACGGTAACTTGTAACAATTGCTAGCATCTATCAACATGAGATCGCTTAAACATTTTTTATATTCTAGTTGCCTGTTAATCTGGTTAGAATACCTCATGAATTTGGTTATCATATTTCTGTTGTCTTCTTTTAGTGGTTTAGGATGTCTTTTGGCCCTTTTGCGATTTTATTGCTCAACACTTAAACTCTCATTTACTTTAAATTCTTTCTCTGTGAATGCATATGCTTGCTGTGGTAGGCCTTGGATTTTCCAGGTGGAAAGGTGGTTTTCACGCCTGATATGAGTTTCATACCAGAATCCCCTGAAGAGCGTGCTCACTGCTACCGAGTTCTTGATGAGAACGGTCAGCCAGTTAAGCACAGCAATTTTGTACCGGTAATTTCGCTTGTCCTCCAAGCCACAGTTTCTGTTTCTGCAAAGGAAGAGGAAACTCTTCTCTATCTTTTCCATTTCACAATTTTAGCTTCCATGTTGAGGACTTACTAGCCATGCTTTTATTTAGGTAAGCAAGGAAATTGCAGTAAAAATGTACAGTGACATGGTTACTCTTCAAACAATGGACACAATCTTCTACGAAGCACAAAGGCAAGGAAGAATTTCCTTCTATGCAACCACCATTGGTGAAGAGGCCATAAACATTGCATCTGCTGCGGCACTTACTGCTGATGACGTTATCTTCCCTCAGGTAACAAGCACATCTATGGCCTCGTGCATTTAATATATCCATTTGCTCAATGTGTACTGTATCCAAATATACCCCAAAACTTCTGCAATTACTAAGACTTGTGAATCTGGATAGACATTTCAAGTGTTAGTTTTAGGTGAAGTACAAATTCTTTTATCTGAATTTATTGATTGAAATTTTACGCACTTCATATTACTCCATCCATTATTTTCATGTCAAGACGAAAATGACGGGAAATAGTTCTGCTCTCCATGCAGTACAGGGAGCCAGGAGTTCTGCTATGGCGTGGTTTTACCCTTCAAGAGTTTGCAAACCAGTGTTTTTCCAATAAGACTGATTATGGGAAAGGCAGGCAGATGCCTATCCATTATGGATCCAACAAGCATAATTATTTTACAGTGGCATCAACAATTGCGTAAGATACAAACCATGTTTATGTGGGATCCTTGCTTCAAGACCATTTGCAAGTCCATTATGAATCTTGAAAAATTATGACCATGAGTTTTTACTGTTCGCCAGTACACAACTTCCCCATGCAGTTGGTGCTGCATATTCTTTGAAGATGGACAGAAAAAATGCATGTACAGTCACTTACTTTGGTGATGGTGGCACAAGTGAGGTAAACATAGCAACATAAACTCATTTTTGTCTGTTTTTCTTGAGGGGAATGATATGATCCATGCTACTAGGAACCCAAATCTCTCCATTCAATTTTCAGTGACTCTGTGTTTCTTGGTGTTTGAAACAATTCTATCAGTGACTGATATAATCATCTATAACACAGTACATATCAACTTTCTTTCTGTATTTTCTACCCTTTCTGGTCAAAAGCTTTATTACTTTTTTGCAATAACTGTCTAGTGAGTGAAAGAACAGATAACTGAATGTTAAAAAAATTGGAATGGGGCGTTTCTATTTTTTTTTTGCTGCTATATATTACAAACTAATTTTGGCCTTTAGCTTTCTGTTTTCTAACATGATACAATTGCTAGGGAGATTTTCATGCTGCTTTAAATTTCGCAGCAGTTATGGAAGCACCAGTCATATTTGTCTGTCGGAATAATGGATGGGCCATCAGTACTCCTACTTCAGATCAGTTTCGAAGTAATTGCTTCTACTCGATCCATTATCATATACATGATAGTTCATTACATATTCATTGAGGTGTTTCTATTGAAACTAGGTGACGGTGCAGTTGTTCGAGGCCGAGCCTATGGGGTCCGAAGTATCCGTGTGGATGGAAATGATGCTCTTGCCATGTACAGTGTAGTTCATACTGCACGTGAAATGGCTGTTTGTGAAAATAGGCCAATCTTAATTGAGGTAAAATAATTATTGTATTCTTAATTAGATGTAAGATGCTGAACCCTAGATGACATGCATTTATCTCTGGTTTGAATTTTCTCATTGCAGGCTTTAACATATCGTGTGGGGCACCACTCTACATCAGACGATTCTACCAAGTATCGACCAGTAAATGAGATAGAATGGTGGAAAACAGAACAAGACCCTGTAAGTAGATTTAGAAAATGGATTGAAAGCAAGGATTGGTGGAACAGTGAGGCAGAGTCAGAGCTCAGGAGCAGCGTGAAGAAGCAGGTAAATAAATTAAGACTTTTGATAAAAAGATCCATATGAAATGCAGGATTTATTTCATACATTTAATTACCTGGTCAATTTGCAAACCTAATTAATGGGGAAAACTGGAGAAAATCAACCATTTGCGCATAGTCTCCTATGTGTAAAGACCAAAGCTTGACACCAATGTATCCTCCTTCGCGGTGATGTACTATTCCTTCCATTAATTTACTTGTTAAAGGTTTCTTCAAGCATCTTATAGCTTTTGGCCTCCTAAATATAAAATATGTTTATTCTCATTAAATATTTTAGAAAAATAGTGTGGGACTTATACATGTTTGTTAGTGCCTGAATAATAACAACATGCCATGCCACATCCTTGGAGAGAAGAAATTTGTCTGGGAGCCAAATATTAGATATGAGACTGTAAGGCACTAAATTCATGCAAGTACTTGATGTTAATTTGTAGAGCATGCTGTTGTCCGTCCTTTCAAAAATCGAATGTATATGATGATTGATTTGCTCCCTGTTGCAACCGATTATTGGTTAATTGTTTTTACAATTTCTTTTCCCTTTTTCCTCTTATTCACTGGTAGCATTTCTTGTAACAGCTACTTCACGCAATTCAAACAGCAGAGAACATTGAGAAACCTCCGGTTCAAGACTTGTTTACCGATGTATATGATGTCCTCCCATCTAACCTTCAAGAGCAAGAGAGATTGTTGAGAGAAACCATTAAGAGGCACCCACAAGACTATCCACAAGATGTTCCTCTCTGAATATGCAGGATAATAGGTATATTTATGTTCAACTGCTTTTTCATCAAAGTATAATGCTGGTAAAGCAGCTGTAGTAGTTGTAAACTTGATGGTTGCTCACTGCAGTCTACTTCGGCAAAAACACCAACTCAAATGCATATAAGCTGAAAGCTGACGGACCTTTTCACTGGTAATTTGTGTTTTTTTCACTTGCAACTAACTTGATAATGCACTTACTGGAAACTACGGGAAGGTAGTAAGCTCTTTGATTTGGATTGAAATGGTGAAGAGGAAATCGTGGGAATCTTTAAACTCAAACAGAGATGAGTTGCCAATTTTGGCCTCTTTGGAGTTGCAGGTTTTTCTTCTATTACTATAATATTGTATTATTAATGAGATGAAGCCCCAGTTTTTGAAGCTTCTTCTTGTATTCAGAGAAGCATAATGAAGCTTTTGAAGCCAACTGGAATTGGAACTGAAATTGAATTTCTCTTAATATCTTTTGCCACTCCAGATACTACCAGGCATAGAATATGACAGAGAGAGATTTATTTGAAAATACTGGGCTATTTTTGAAACATATAAATCTCCTTTACGGATTTTCTATGAAAAATCATAGTTTTACAAAGACAAAATTTTTTATCAAGTTACCCCATGTTTATGAAGCGAAATTTATTATGAAATGTATATAATTTAATTTACCATTTCATGATGAAATTTGAAATGTCCTGTCTCAATTACACTCTCTAAGTCAATTTTTTTATTTTATAAAAAAAGTTTATTTTCAGAACTAAAATAATTAGGCTTTCAAATGAACTCTAAAAATAAAACTCAAACGTAGCCTATATTAAACTGGCTAGACTTGAATTATAAAACTGGTGGATTTCCTTATTTGGAAAATTTTGTCCTTACCAGAGAAGATCCAACAAAGAAATGCTACATGATAAAAGGTGCTCGCACATTACATCTGAAGGTGAAAATTATTCTTTCAAGCAATAATCAACTCAAAAAAGAAAATTGTGATATCATGAATCCACGAAAAGAATCACAAAGATGAAGCTTTCCCCTCGATAGATCCCTGAGTGCCGGCATTAGCTTCTGATTGGTAAAAAATGATGCCAACCTCAATATCAAGAAACTTTCCTCTCAAAAATTCACAAAGATGAAGCTTTCTCCTCTATAGATTCCCTGACTGCCTTCAAGAGTGATGGCATTAACTTCTGATTCGTAACAATTATACCAACCTCAAGATCGAGAAACTTTCCTTTCGAAAAATCCAAAGGATTCCCAGCTGCATCTGTGACAACACCCCCAGCTTCTGCAGAAATTGAATTGACAAACTTTATTATGAAAATACAAGCAGGGTGCATTGCAAAGACTTCTATAAATAATACTTTGGTATCTGCAAATGCACTGCAGTTCATAATAATCTGCATCATCATGGAAAATGGAAGTTTCTTATTATACTTTTCTATAGCTATGTACAGAACAAATTCGAAACTTATGCAGAATTTATTTGTAGAGCTCAATTATTTTAATAAGGATAATTATATATTCTAATTTCTACACAAGTTTTGAAGTTGTTCCTAACAGAGCCTAAAAGAAGCTTTTGCCAGGTAAAGAAATACTTTCATCTAAATGACATTAACGACCTCCTGCTCTTTCTGGCTTAACAATTTTTATATGCAAAAGCATGACAAGTTCGTTCCAACCATGCACAAGGATACTTTTCATACCAGTCACTACGATTGACCCGGCAGCATGATCCCATATTTTCTCACGATAACCTTTATGAGGGAAGCGCAAGTATATGGTTCCATCTCCTCTAGACAAAGCCCCATACTTTGCCTGGCTATCAATCCTAACAGGCGCTGCTTTAACCCCAAGCTTCTGCTAAGGGAATGGATTAATGAGAATAAGAAAAACTAGTGTGTCGTGTGTGTGTGTGTGTGTACATACATAGAGTGACATAGCTAGACAGAAAATAAATAGAAGCAAGACAGAAAGAGAGTACTTTTGCAATGGAGCTAGATAAGTCATGCATGGAATGTGCTTTTTCATATGACTCAAAGAAAGATGCTTCTTCAGAATTTTCAATAGCACTGACTTGCACCTGAAGGGCATAGGAAATGGAGATATATGAGAGCCGATCAAGTATATATATAAAGTATCATTTGGAAGGACAGTAATTAAATACCTTCACTGGTGAGGAGCCACTAAGCAACTGCATATAAGTTCCTGAACCAACTTCCGCAAAGAAAAGGCAACCAACCTCATCACATGCAGAATGCTGATAATTAACACCAATTGGTGCTAAAGGAAGATTAGGACAAGCCAGGACACCCAACACGACTTTTCCTTCATCAAGCAAGGCCAACGCTACCGCATATTGATCTCCTCTTAGAAACCTGTAGATCAATTTAAAATTTGTAAGCTATTTGAATAAAATTCATAGTTTCAAAAGGGAAGAATAAAACTAATGAGGAAGTCAATCATTCTACTCTCAGAAATTTCATGGAAGAGAAGGCATAATGATGAAGATTAACCCACGGACCCACCGTAAAAAATCAAATTTCAAACAGAGAGGTACATCTTAGAAATCCAGGCCATAATGACTGGTTAGACCAACAAAGCCATGAACTTGAATCACAGGTGATTGAGGAGAAGAATCACAAAATATGTAATCATTTAGTCAAAGGATAAAAGGACCATAACTTAAGCAAGTAATGAAGAACTTGCTGTGTGACAGAAGGAAAAGGCTAAATTGTGGCAAGTTTATATGAATAGACCACCAGGTTAGTCTACTGTAATATTTTGACTAAAAAAATATCTTTCTGCCAATATAACTTTATATGACCTAATGCATAGCAGATCAAGTAAATCCTACTTACCAATTTAGAGGGTGTTTGGAATTGCAGAAAGAACTTAAGTTACTTAAAGTAGATAAATTAAAAATAAGTAATTACGCATTTGGATAAAATACTTATTGTACAAAAAATAAACAGTTATTTTCTTTTGTATAAAATAAATAGAAATAAATTTATTTATAAATATTTTTGTAGATTTTCATTATTCTATATAAATTGTTCGTATTAAGTGAATATGAGGAGAGTATTTAAGTAAACTTGCTACAGAAAAAAAAAGAACACAAAGAGTAAATAGGTGCATTATTTCTATCTTCTTAAAGTCACATTAAAAAACCTAACAAGCGATAAAGATATTATATTTTTATGTTACCAAACAGGAAGATTAAAAAATGTGCTTAATTTTGCTTAAAAGAACCAAATATTTTAAACACATTCTCAACAGTTCTTGTCTATACAAACATGTTCAATACTTTATTTTAAAAGAAAAAAAAAACAAACATGTTCGACACTAGAAAAGAAAATGCAAGTGGTGCAAGTTTTTTTGGATGTCCGCCCGGTCATGTAAAATCTAGAAAACATCTCTACCTGCACAATTAGTTGATAATAAATAATCATGGCATCTATCTCTCATTTGCAAGGAAAGGATGAGTCCAATTAACTCATGCCATGAAGGAATTTCAAAATTTACCCTTTTGTACCATCTATAGGGTCCAAAACCCAATGTCGGCCATGGGAACCACCTTCAGATTTGCCATTGTCGATGGCCCTCAGCACGTCTTCCTTGGATAAAGTAGTGCTGTATGATCCATCACTAGCCAAAGCATCATTCACAGCCTTTGTAATGCGTTCTAGAACTTCTTGAGTACCATCCTTACGAAGATCACCAGAATCCTACAGATTTAAACATATTTATGCATAAAATGGAATTTCATCCACTAGAGAGGAGGTTACTTCATGTTTATTGCAAATTTTTACAGGAGGTTCACATATTCACCTCCTCAGCCACTAGTGAGAATGGTTCAGATTGGAGTTCTCTCTCCAAAACAAAGCTAACCAGCGCTTGTGAGCCTGAGAATCACAAAATAATGCACATGAATTAAAAGAGAATAGCATTAGCTGTTCATTTTCCATAAATACAAATAATATTCCTTCTTTTATTTGAAAAAAAGCAGAAATATTTCTTCTATAATATGTAGATCCTAAAGAAGCCAATAATTTTGAAAACCAAAATAAAACAGTTATCGAAACAAAAAAGGGGTTTCAGTCAGTGCTGAAAGAGTAGCAGGCCAAAACTTGTACGAATAACCAAAGCTTTTATTTTACACACCGAATACAGAGCCATATAGAGTAACAATGTCAATAGTTCTTTAAGTACTAATTCATGCAAAAGGAAAAACGATGTTGATGTTGCAAGTTATAATCATATGCAAATGACTTTGGGGTTTAAGTACTTAACTACCTTATGATAATTCATGTCCTAATTTTTCTTTTCTTTGTTGTTATTCATGGTCTACTCTAGTGGATAAAGATACAAGCCCCTTAATAAAACATGATGATGCTTGAGTTTTTCCTTATGCAATAAACTTGCAAAAGATCTAATGAGAACCCACATTAACCAGAGGTTAAAGAGAATAACACTAGCATTCTCAGTTGTTATAGATGAGACAGCCACATTTGACTACTTCCAACTTATTCTTGTTCACTTGTTGATTACTAAGAAACGTTTACAACATTCACATGGTTTACAAAAAGCTCAAGCTTATTTGATAAAAGAAGTAAAGAAAAAAAATTCCACATGCTGTCAATTCTGAAATTATTTAAAAGTTTGAGCACAAATATTAAAAGGATTTTGATGTTAATGGGACACTAATATTGTAATTCTTAGTTGCTAAAAAGATCAAGGTTTCAACGTATACGAATCATATGATGTTCCTTTTGCAACTGTGTAAAAATAAAATACACCTGGTAAGTTGAAGGTTGCGCTTCGGATTCATATAGGATATATAAGCATTTTGCATAAAAGATTTTAAAAAAAAGATGCTAGAACCATAAATCCCTAACTCTCCCAGAAGAATCAGGAACATCCTCAAAAGTTAACAGCCCTCATCCACAAGATACCCGAGGGTGTAAGAGGGAAAATTCTGCCACATGTTCTAGTACCCACATTAGATGGATCCTACTCTCTTTGCAAATGGATTCTAAAAAAGTACATGCAACCTAGTGTATCATGTAAAATAAAAGAAAACTAATGACCTGATTAAGATACTATGAACCAGAAAAGTAATGTATAAGTAAAGAATACAAAAACTAGCCAGATGTCTATCTATTAGATAACAGCATTGAGAAAAAAAGAAGAATAAAAGAAATACGAGTATACACATAAAAGAATTGCATTCGCAGGAAAATTTGATGACAAACCATAATCAGCCACTGTTACAGGACTTCTATCTGATTTTGTCTGCACATCAGATTGCAGCAACGCGCTCTGCACCTTCTGAAGTACATAGAAAAAGAATAAAATGAAACACCCTGAAAGTAAATAGGAATATATAACACAAAAAATAAAACTAACAGTATTTACAGTGCTTTATTTTTAAAAGGAAGAAAAATTACACAGTTAATTCCAACTGCATGACAATGGCAAGAAAAAACTTACAGGACGACATTAAATAAATAATATATAAATTAATAACTCGCTATCGTGAAAACGAAGCTGAAATGAAAGTGCAATAAAGAAGCCAATAATTGAGAGAGAATACAACAAGAAGAAAAAATCAAACATCAACAACAACAAGAACGAGGTAGCGAAGAACATTGAGGATGAAAAAAAAAAAAAGAAAAAAGCTTGCGAGAAAAGGAGGATCAGAGGAATCGTTACTATCATGAGAATGCAACACGTCGAAACAACGACGAAATCTGTTGAAAATAGAAAATTGATTGATTGAGTTTCGTCAAATTCAAACAAAATCAACGAAATGGGTTTTGGTGAATCAATTAATTTGATAAAGGGTCGCGTAGAAAGAAAGAATTCGAGTCGTAAATTCAGCAGAGAATAACAAAGGGTGATACGAATATAGAAATATATAGAGAAGGAAAGAACCTGGCAGAGACGAGCAGCAAGCGAGGCAGCCTTCTTGGCAGCAGCTAGCTCCTTGTCGTAAGACATTGAAGACACTAATCTTGCCAGAACAAAGGAAGAAGAAGAAGAAGAAGAAGAAGAAGAAGAGGTTTTATTGAGAAAAGAAAGAAAGGGTTTATGAGTGAAATTGGGAATTGAAGAGAGAAGATGAATCGGGGTTGGTAATGTTATGCTTCTGAAACAATTTATAGACATTTGTTTAAACCCAGTGGAGTGGAAGTAACAATAATGGATGACTGTCAAGTCCACTCTTCACTGTTCTTCTTCCCCCTCTTTTGGCTTTTGGTCTCTGGATTTATTCGATTTTTCTTTTCTTAATTTCTATGCTTCTTCTTTTCCATTTCCCCTCCTCCATATTCTAATTTGATTTTTCAACAATATGAAAAAACTTATTAGTATGTTGGTAATTTTGTAAATCTTTTTCTACAAAAATTAATATTTTATTTTTTAAAATTAAAAAAATTAAATTAAATTTTTATTCAAAAAAATTCAAATATTTTTTTCATTTGAATATATCATATTTTTTTTAAATTAAATTCAACTTAATTATTATAATTTTATCAGTATATTAATAAATTAAAATTTTAATTTTATTAAATTAAATATTATAAAATAATAAATTTATAATTTTTAATAAAATTTAAATTTATAATTTTTAAATAAATTATAAAAATCTTGACTATTAAAACATTATATTCATAATAAATTTAATTTATGATATAAAAATATATATATAATACTTCCAAGGTCATATATGTATACATATAGTGAACTTAAAAACCAAATGACCTCCACAAATATAATACATAACAAATTATGAAGTAGTTGGCACTGGTAAATTATCCACGTGTTTTGAAGAGCTTCTGTTAGGATTTAGGTGCAACTTTCTTCTTACGCACATGTATATCGTTACCCTATTTCTTTTTAAAATATATATATATATAATATATATATTTGATAAATAAATTTATAAAATTAAAATGCTTAAAAAACATCCAAGATATTTTTAAAATACCGATAATATTATTGAACACTAATTTGCTTATAGGGAGTTTAAAATAATATTTTCATAAGCTTTTTTAAATTATTAAGTTATGAATTTATAGATTATTAATGTTAATTATATATATATATATAAATTGTTGTAGCTGCTTACAAGATCTCTCATCCCCATGCACCAAAATCAATAGACTGAAGCGATATATAACCAAGATATAAATCACTCAAGTGTTGCTTACACAACCCAATTCTTCTTCTATTCAAGCTGGGATGAATACAAGTTGAAAACCCTGTCTTCCACCCCGGAAACTTCTGTCTTTCCATTACATGCAAACTATAGATACAGTCTGCAGACCTCAAACAACCCATAACAAAGCAATTGCATGGTCTGGACTGATTCACCATTCTTGCTACAGACAATAAACACGACCCACTGTAACAAATTCCGTACATTAATGATTCACCATTGTTGGAAGTTTCTGAGTCTAATGTTTCATACACCATCTCCTGCTCCATCTCCTCGGTTGGAGGAATTCTGTTCAATTCTGAATCAAATTTTTTCTCTATTACACTTTCGTGGATTCGGTACTTCGCTGCTAGAGTTCGAATGCAGGATGTCCTAACTTGGTTGGAGATTATGAGCTTTACCTCACCAAAGTTGCTGCATTCTTTATACCACAACAGCCATCGGCGGACAAGCCCTGAAAACCAATCAATTATTTGGATGTTATCTTGTAAAATAAGAAGAGAAATTGTACGAGCATATCCATCACGTGAGGTTAATCCATATCGTGAGAGACGCTTTTTGATAGCATCGACAGGAGCAATAATCTCAGTGAAGGAAATAGATTCGTTGGAAGAGCAGGAACTTGGCAAAAGAGCAGAAGTAGCAGCTGTCTCTGAAGCAACATATTTTTCTACACAAGTTTGAAATTTGTAAAAGGAGTCACTTAGTTCTTGAGGAAGGGCTGGTTCTGCAACATATTTAGATAAGATAAATTCCTCACTCTCTGCTGCCTTGGCCTTCACATCTTGCAACCATACCTTTAGCAAAACCTTATACCAATGGTCAGTTTCCATCCCTGCTTTCCGGAAGCTAGAGATTTTGCTTAAGATGGAATTACTATCAGCTAAATGTCTAATCTCTGACTCTTTAACCTTCTTCAAACCATGACCTAACCATTTCTTCCCGATTCTCACAGTCCCAGCATCCCAAGCCTCGCGTTTTTGTAAAGCAAATAGCCTGACTTTTTCCTTTAACCTGTGAACAGCCCTTACAGCTAGACTTTCTCTCACACTTCTTCTGATTAAAGTGCCTAAAAAGCAAATCCCATGAGGACCTTCACATGGAAAGATTTCTGCTTGATTGTTAACATCCAAGTATAATGAATTTTGCAAGTAATTCACAAGCTCAGACTTGAAGCATAGGGCAAAATCCTGGGAACCAGAAACAGCAACGAAAATCTCATCCATGAAACGACAACAATGAACAGTTGGAGCAGGATTTTCCTTGCAAGTATTCCCAAAATTATCTTCTTTTACCTGTCTCCTAAACCAATTCCGCAGCTTCGAATGGGACCCATCTCCACCACCATGAAAACAAGGAATAAGAGCTTCATATCTCATGGACAATCGATAGAATTCACGATCAAAGAGGTCGAGATATATATTCATCAATATAGGGGACAATAGTCCCTCTTGTGGAAGACCATGGCCCTTTGGAAAACCTCCAAACTCCCAATTCATTACCTGGGCATCAAACATACTACGGAGGATGGCATATAAACTAGGATCTTCTATCTTCTCCTCCAGTAATGAGATGAGTTTTTCAAAGACATGAGCATCCAGCTTTTTGTTTAAAACCAATGAGAACCACCAATCAGGATCAGATATATATTTGCTGATGAACTTTAATGCTGTGGTATGTCCCCTCCCACTTCGGCAACCATGTGAAATCTTAGAAAAGTGAGGTTTGTGCACAACTTCCAAAACAATTCTGATGGCTTCTTGGACAACCTTTAGGTTTAGATTAGGAAGGACAAGAACTTCTTTCCTTGCACCTCTTGTTGAGATAGAACGTGTATTAGCACTCACATTAAACTTCCCACTAGAGAGCTCCTCTGCCACGTGGTTAAATGAGATATTGCCATTATCGACCAGTATATCAAGGTTTGAGTTAAGCCTAATACAATTATAAGCATCCTGAAGTGTTGCTTGACTGGCAACCACTTTCTCCATTAGGTCATGGAACTTCCCATTCACATATTGTGCCTTCACTCGCTTCTTTATCCGAAGTTCAAGATATCTCTTTAGCTCCATGCGACTCTTGGGTTTTCTTTCATCAGGATGAGAAGACTCCTCAACAAGGCAGGCCAAGCTCTTTGCCAGTGTCTCTTTTCCAGTGGCCTTATCCATGTCCTCATCAGTGGCCGGGAGAGAGGAATAACACATGCAGGATTGATGTCTTGGTATATATCTTCCTCCCACAATGGGTACATATCCTATTTTAGTAATATCACCTACACTTCAAGACACAATGGTAAATATCCTATTCAGTCATATAACCTACACTTCAAGATTTTCTAATCATTGCAAATATTGAACCTAAAGTATATTTCAACTAATTCTTCTGCATAGATCCCATCAGATTGTTGGGTCACATTTTACGACCACTCAATGGTACATCCAGAAGGCTAGTTTAAGAAAAAGTGTGAAATTAATGAATCTGTCCCATTTACATTTCAGAAAATGTCAAGTCTGTTATTACAAAAGGTGTAGTCCTTCAAAGAGTAAGCAGAGTGATTGGAGTACGCATAAATGTTGAGGTTATTCAGATTTGGCTTTTTTTTGGAGGGGGTACGCTGATTCTGAGAGAAAGATAATGTACAGTAAGTTCTTTTGTCTCCTAAGTTCTTGGCTTGTAAGTAAAAATTAGCTTACAAAATTTCCTTATATCACCTTTTTTTTTTGGATAATAAGCTCTAAATATTCTGCTAATTAACCACGGGTCTGCAACTTCTTAATTTATAGAATTCGTTTTGAGAGCTTATATGCTTACCAAGTAGATAAATAACATAATGTAGAAAATGCTGCAATGTTCCATTCTGATATATAGAGTGGAATAATCCTAGTGAGTGAAGTACCATTCTTCTAGAAGGTCAGGTGGCATGGTAACAATAGAAATCTGTTATCACCTCTTCCTCACATTCTTGAAAAGATGCCTAGTTTTCTTCTATAAATGGCACTCTTTGGTACTTGAAATTAATAAGAGAAAAAATGGAGAATTTTCTTCACAAAATCTCCATTCACAAAACTTTTCATGGTATCAGAGCTCTGATCCAAGAGCTTCCTTTAGCTGGGCCAGAATTCAAATGGCCACAAACGAGCTCAATTCCTCTCCTCCCGAAGTGTCTTCGAGTTCCTACCTCCCAGCAACTCTGAATCACAGCCTAATTGAGCAGGCATCATCGTTCATCACGGGGCACAAACTGAACGGACAGAACTACCTTCAATGGTCAACCTCCGTCTTACTATTTATTCTCGGCAAGGGCCGCAATGATTACCTCACAGGTGAAACTATCCCTCCCGCAACTAGCAACCCAAGTTTCCGCGTCTGAAAAATAGAGAATAGCATGGTAATGTCGTGCCTTATTAACTAAATGGTGCCCGACATTGGTGTGAACTTCATGCTATATGAAACAACGAAGGAAATCTGGGAAGTGGCTCGCTAATCGTACTCCAGCAAAGATAACATCTCCACCATCTTCGAGGTGGAGTTGACTCTCCATGAACTGCATCAAGGTGAGCTTTCTGTTATCCAATACTTTAATTCACTAACCCGAAGCTGGCAACAACTGGATACCTTCGAGGAGCATCAATGGAGTTGTCCAAATGATAATCGGACGTTCAGACTCTTTACCGAGCAGAAAAGAATCTTCAAATTCTTGATGGAGCACAACAAAAGTCTGGATGAGGTTTGTGGACGGGTGCTGGGAATGAAACCACTACCCAACATTCGAGAAGTGTTCGCGGAAATTCAGAAAAAAGAGAGCAGGAGGCGGGTGAGGATGGGAGAAGCGCAGCCTACCTACTCTGCCGAAAGTGCATCTGCACTCACCATGCGGTCTGAATCCCGCAAAAAGAAGGGAAAACCGTATTGTGATCACTGCAGGAGACTCAGCTACGTTCGTGAGAAATGCTGGAAGTTACACGGGAAACCCAGCGAGAACAAGGTAGAAAGAACAGAGAGCAATGGAAATCGTCAAGAAAATATTGTTGTTTCCACTGTTGAAGAAAATGTTGTAGAAAGCAATCCCTTCAATGCTGCACAAATAGAGGTCCTTCAACAATTATTCAAGCAGAATTGTTTACCTACTCAGCTCATGCGTGCTTCGGTGGCACAAAAAGGTAAAGCAACAATTGGTTTGATAGCATATTCTTCAAAACAGAACACATGGGTGGTTGATTCTAGAGCATCAAACAATATGACAGGTAATGTATCCCTATTTCAGAATTACAAAACATCATATAAGAATTTCATAATTAAAATTGCAGACGGGTCAATCTCCAGAGTGGCTGGAACTGGTTCTATTGTTTTAACACCACAGTTGACCCTTCATTCAGTACTTTATGTACCAAAACTGGACTGCAATTTACTATCGGCTAGCAAACTTATGTTGATCAAAACTCTATTGCTAAATTTAGTTCAAAAATATGTGAATTTCAGGACTTGGATCGGGGAGGATGATTGACAATGCTAGGATGCAATCAGGCTTGTATCTCCTTCTAACAGACCCTTCTGGAAGATAAACTCAAACGGCAGTATGTACAAACTCTGTTCCTGAGAGTCAATTAAATAATGATCATGATATCATATTATAGTATTATCGCTTAAGTCATCCAAACTTTTTATATCTACAAAAGATGTTTCCCTTATTGTTCAGAAATAAAGTTTTACTTTTGTTTCAATGTGAAGTATGTCAAATATCTAAATATAGTCGAAATTCTTTTGCAAGTTTGCCATACAAGCCTTCCAAACCGTTTGCATTAATTCACAGTGATGTTTGGAGACCTTCCAGGGTTATCAACATATCTACAAATAAGTGCTTTGTATCATTTATTGATTATTACACTAGAATTACTTGGATCTTCCTAATGAAAGAAAAACCGGAAGTAGGAGCCATTTTCAAAAGATTCAATACTATGATTCAAATCCAGTTTCATACCACTACACAGGTACTTAAAACTGATAATGCCTGTGAATATTTTGAAATCACTCTTGAGAAATACTTTGAGGAACATGGCATTATTCACCAAAGTTCTTGTGTATATACCCCCCAGCAAAATGGCATAACCGAACGAAAAAACAGATATATTCTTGAAGTCGCCAGATCTATTATGTTCACTACCCATATTCCTAAGTTTCTTTGGGGAGAGGCAATACTCACTGCGACTTATCTGATAAACCGAATGTCTTTCCGTATTTTGAATTTTCAAACACCTATGATCTTCTCTCTCAGAACTTTCCTGATTCACATATCTTACACTCACTGCCACTTAAAGTTTTCGAGTATTCTGCTTTCGTTCATATCCACTCACATCTTCGGGGAAACTTGACCCAAAAGTCTTTAAGTATATCTTTGTTGGATACTCGTCGAATAAAAAATGATACAAATGTTTTTTTCCGGATACACGACGATTCTATAATATAATGGATGTTACTTTTTTTTTAGAATCAGTCTTTTTATCCCACTATTGATATTCAGGGAGAGCATTCTACTCAAGAATATCAAGTGTGGGATGTTAGCATTCATTCCATCTACCCACAAATTAACCTCCCCTAGAGTCTGATCCTAAACCTGAACCTGTAGCAAAAACTGAGTGTACACTACCTACAGTAAATGAGCTACGTGTCTATACCAGAAGGAACAAAGTTCATGGAGAACAAGTACCGAAACTAACCAGGACTTGCCATGAATCCGTACCCACTCCAACGGTTAAGGAATCAACAGGTAATAAAGTACTTGTTACTGACTCTACTACTGATATTGACTTACCTATTGTTGTAAGAAAAGGTATCAGATTATACACAAAATATCCCATACAAGATTATGTATCATTCGGCAATCTATCTTTGAAACATCATGCATTTGTTAGCAAACTTGACAGCAGTCTTCCAGAACCAAAAATAGTGTATGAAGCTCTTAAAATACCAGAGTGGAGTACAGCTATTCAAGAAGAGATTAGTGCTCTTGAAAAAAATGAGACATGGGAATTGTCTGAGCTACCTCCAAGAAAACGACCAGTTAGATGTAAATGGATATTCACGACCAAGTATAACCCAGATGGGAGTGTAAATCGACTCAAAGCACGCCTTCTGGCTAAGGGTTTTACTCAATCCTATGGTACAAACTATCAGAAGGCCTTTACTCCAGTCGCTAAGCACAACACAATATGGGTACTATTCTCTCTTGTAGCAAATCTTGATTGGCCCCTTTATCAACTGGATATAAAAAATGTATTTCTGAATGGTGATCTATAAGAAAAAGTGTACATGAATATCCCACCAGGTTTGAAAATAAACGATCAGTCTCACAAGATTTGCAGACTCAAAAAATCACTATATGGACTCAAACAATATCCAAGAGCTTGGTTTGACAGATTCACTAGAGCTGTAAAACATATTGGGTATGAGCAATGTCAATCAAATCACACTTTATTTGTCAAACATTGTATCTCAAGTAAAAGATCAATTTTGATTGTGTATGTAGATGATATTATCCTCACAGGAGATCATATTGAGAAAATTCGAAAACTTAAAGAGTTTCTAATCAAAGAATTCGAAATTAAAGATCTTGGAATGCTCAAGTACTTCCTAGGTATGGAAATTGCTCGGTCTAAGAAAAGAATTTTCGTATCACAACGGAAGTATGTCCTGAATCTCCTGAAGGAAACAGGTATGCTTGATTGTAAACCTGCAAATACATCTATGGATCCAACAACGAAACTGGGATCTACAAAATGTGAGAAAAGTGTTGACAAAGAGATGTATCATAAACTGGTCGGGAAACTAATATACCTAGCACACACAAGACCAGACATCAGCTTTGCAGTCAGTACAGTAAATCAATTCATGAATCAACCGTCAGAAATACATATGAAGGCCGTGTACAGAATTTTGAGGCACCTAAAAAGAACACTGGATCAAGAACTAATTTTCCGACAGGGATATTGAAGTCTTTACTGATGCTGATTGGGCAGGATCGATAACTGACAGGAGATCCACTTCTAGCTACTGCAAATATGTGTGGGAAAATCTGGTCACACAGCGCAGCAAAAAGCAATCTGTAATATCCCGTAACAGTGCAAAATCTGAATTTCGAGCAATTACACATGGAATTTGTAAAGAGATATGGTTGAGAAGAATACTACTAGAATTAAAGACATCTATTGATACTTATATGAAAGTGTGGTGTGACAATCAATCAACAATCAGCATGGTCAAAAACCTAGTACACCATGACAGAACCAAACATGTAGAGATAGATCGACATTTCATCAAAGAAAAGATTGAAGATAGAACTATAACTCTTATACACATCCCTTCAAATCAACAAATCCTAACAAAGACACTAACAAAACAGATATTTGATAATATTGTATCAAATCTAAGTCTACTCGATATATATGTAAACTAGATTGAGGGGAAGTGTAGAAAATGCTGTAATTCTCCATTCTGTTATACAGAGTTGAATAATTCTAGTAGGTGAAGTATCATTCTTCTAGAAGGTGAGGTGGCATGGTAACAACAGAAATCTGTTATCACCTCTTCCTTACATTCCTGAAAAGATACCTACCTTTCTTCTATAAATGGCACCCTTTGGTGCCTGAAATTAATAAGAGAAAAAAGGGAGAATTTTCTTCACAAAATCTCCATTCACAAAACTCTTCACATAAGTAAATCCAAACTCTCTCAATAGCATAGAGTGCCTTAAATTAGCACATGCAGCACCATTTCAGAAAACTTCACTTCATTTTTCCCTTTTTTTTAACTCACTAGCCTGTTTACCACATAATAATCAGGGTAGAGCACCTTTTGCTTTTAGTGGATAATGAGATTTTGTTTCCCAGGGAGTGCTGTGGACCAGTAGCTACTCCCTTTCAGAAAATAAAACAGTTTGCAATATTTACAAATTTCAGAGTTGATAATTGTCAAGGGAATAATTGGTTTTAGTTTAGTTAGATTAATTGCACTTAATTCTCCTGATTCATTTTTTGTAAACTCATGCCTATAGACAGAGGCACACTAGTAATATAAAATATGTAATTGAACCTCATAATTGACATGACATCACAATCAAATGAAAAACTTTGAAACCAACTCTCCTCCTCTCAAGATACCCACGCAACCCCTCCTTCCATCTCTACACCATCTCCCTCTATTTCTCACCATTCATTTGCTATCAAATTGACAACAATAAATTATCTACTTTGAAAAACTCAATTCCTTCCAATTCTAAATTACCAAAATTTGTCTGGTTTTGCTGATAAATCTCTGCCACCTCTGTCATGATGGATCATTGACTATTAATTCAGAATATACAACTTCGTTTGGAAAAGACCAAACGCTAATAGCATGGCTTTTATCATTTCTTACAGAAGAGATCTTTCCTGATGTCATTGACCTAGAAACATCAATGCAAGTTTGGGATGCCTTACACAAGGCCTTCGGCTCCATCTCTCAAACTCACCTGCACTTCATATAATCCTTCAGGAGTTATAACAGAAAGACAAAACTCTCCCAATACCTCAAATAAGCGAAACTCATTGTTGATGAACTAGTGGCTATAGGTAAACTCTTAGCTACTGCTGAATTTAATGTGGTTATATTTTGCAATTTGGGTCCTGATTATCATGCTCCTATTACTGCCCTCAGCATGTGGTCAGAATCCGTTCCCTTTCATTAATTACATGGGCATTGTCTTACTCATGAAGTTCTCCTTAAAATCCATAACCGAACCTATTACTGCAAATGTTGCTGTAAAATCATGTAATGTCAATAATCCCTCTTCCAAATTGCAATCTAATAATTTTTCTACTTCTACTAATTATAATAACCACAAGAAGAGAGATCTATGTCAAATATGTAATCTCAATAACCACAATGCTGATAGATGTCGTAAACAGTACCAGGAATCGCAAAATTATATTCAACAACATCAAAATCCTCAAGCACATCTTATGTACATTGGTGGTCCAAGTACACAGCAGACTACATCTTCTGGTGACTCCAATGCTACTTGGTATCCAGACATTGGAGCATCATATCATGTGACTCCTAATCTCTCAAGTCTAAGTCTCGCATCATCTATATTGGTGGTCAAATAGATTTTCTCAACTTTGAGATTATGTTTGTCTATAAAAGATTTTTCATGTTACCTCAATTAAAGTTGATGGATTCTTTTTACTTACAAGAAGATGTCACTTTCTCTTGCAAATCGGGAACCTGTTACAGCATAAAATGGACAATGCATCACTTGGGATTTTGTCTTGTAAAACTCACCTTACTGGAGAGAGAGAGAGAGAGACCTCTTCATAAAAGTAAAGAACTCTTTAACTCCAACTGATGTGAGATGAAAAACTTTTTGCACACCAATATAACCCCTAAATTGTATGCTTATGGACAGACCGTCGACAGCCACGCTTCAACAGACCACGCTAATGATGTGGCTCATATTTTACCAAGGTGAGTGAGTAATATCCTTTGGTATTTATTCCTATAAACTGTGGCCCACTTGAATGAACTCAACTAACAAGTATTGCGATTCCTTCAAGTCTAACAGATATAGAATGTGAAATCTTTTGTATATTAAAGCTAATTAAAAAAATTTCCTAAACCTTTTACCTACTTTGTAAAAGTTGAGGCTGAGACATCAAATAAACAGAGCTTATACAGCTAAAGACCATGCCCTGTTCTAAAATTATAGAAAGATTCATGTGATATAGGTGAAAACATTTTGAACCCATAATAAACTGAGCACTGATATCAAATCAACAGAAGCAAAAAGGATTTCATCTTCTATATTTATATAACTAGAATACAACAAAAACTTTCTTTAAAAAAAAAAAAAAACTGAAGCACAATAGAAGATGATATCGTTTACCCGGATGACTGAGGAAAGATGAATTGAGTCGAGTAAGGTCCATGCTTCGCAGTACAGAAAATTTCAGCAGGGTTCCTTTGCAAATACGAGATAAACCCATTACTGGAGAGAAAGCTATTCAACCTTCATATGATGTGAAACAGCTCACATATCTCAGCCCCTTCGCGCTCTTCCTTATAGCCGCTTCAAGTACCCTAGTCCTCCTCGCTTCGTCTCTTCTGCAATGGCTTCTTGCCATTCGCGTCCTTCATCGTTCTGCGTCTCGTACGATTCAATCTCTGAGATGGTCGCCCATGGCTGTCCCTCTGGCAGCGATGGCGGCTCAGACGCTTGCGTTTGATCTGCAAATGAACATAAAAACGGTGTCGCTTTCGGCATGTTGAGAGCTGGGCCTGGGGCTTACATTTGGGCCGGGTTGATTCCATCTGGGCTAACTTAAATAAGGATAGATTAATTTTGTGTTCATTGGAGTTGGGCTTTGGGCTAGTTGAATTTCGAATGACTACGTCATATTTAATAATTAATAAAATGTGTTTTCTTTATTAAATCTAAAAAGCATACAAAATTGTACACGATACAACTACTCTGTTTATATGCCCAAATTAGTAAATTGGTATTCTATTATTTTAAAATATTTAAATTGATGCTTGTATCTTTTAAAAAATAATTTCGGTTTCAGTCTTTTTAATTTTTTTTATTTTAATTCTTAACCATTAATGCATAAATTCAGATTAATAATTATATAAATTAATAATTATATAAATCTGTTTTAAGATTCATAAATTTTCAAATAATTTATAGCTTTTTAAATGTAAAATTTTTTTAAAAAAATAATTAAATTATTTTTAGTTGGTAGAACTAAAAGCTACCCATGAAAATAAAGCTTAAAAATATCCCAACCGTGTATGTATATATATATATATATATGTATGTATGAATATGTGTGTATAAATATTGAATGATTAAAGTAAAGGTGAAATTGAGATAGGCCTAACAACACTCGGCCCTTTAAATTATTAAGTTAAAAGTTCAAATCCATATTAATTATGATTAGTTAATGAGTCAATGAATCATT
The DNA here is from genome assembly GCF_054855325.1 of Carica papaya. NCBI lineage: Eukaryota > Viridiplantae > Streptophyta > Magnoliopsida > Brassicales > Caricaceae > Carica > Carica papaya. The sequence continues at coordinate 5,222,509 of NC_142314.1, forward strand.
ACTGACTTTCACTTTCACAACCAAAACTAAAAGTTGTGCTCTACATATATATATATATATATATATATACATATATATATTCCAACCACGTGGTTAATTTATGATTTTTGTTCAAAACCCACCAACAAAATTTAATCATTTTCATTAGTCTCAAATACATGAATTGGTATAAATAATTATTTAAAAAGTTAAATAATCAATTAATTAATTGTAAGCATTTATTGTACTTTTAAATTAAGTTAAAAAAATTAGGATAACTCACGTGTCAATACATTATGATGTCATTTTGTCGTAAACGTTCTTTTCTTCGTACGTACATATATATATATATATATACACACGCACGCACACACAAACATAAATTGTATTAAATTAGTATAGTGGTTACGTGTAGGCAATTAGTAGTTAGCAAAATTTAGATTTGTAATGATGTTTGAAGGAAGTTAATGATTTGACCAAAATTATATTTTAAATTCGTAAAAAAAAAAGTTCAAGTAGTGGAATAGTTGAAATGGCAGACAAGATAGTGTTCAAACTCCCCTTAATTTCTTCGCAAACAAATCCTTCCTTGGTTTTGAACCAACCTTCCATCCCCATTTCCTCTTGTCCTTTTTGTTGCTTCTCCTATGTGACTTTCTCCATATACGACGCACACATACATACACGTATACATACATACACGTATACATACATATAAATGATGCATACATATAAATGATATAAACAATGGGTCTTCATATAATTTTTCATAATGCCCAACTCTTACCTATTATAGAGGTAACATTTATGTTGCCTTCTTGCTTTGCCTACTCATTTGATAATGATATGTAATGAATTCCAACACTCGTAGAACATTGAGATAATATGTAGGGTGCACCGTGTAAATAATTTTTAACTTTTTAAATATAAAAATAATTTTTAATTTTTAATTTTTAATTTTAATTTTTAATTACTTACAAGGTTACGTGCTACATAAACTTTAAAAATAAAAATAAAAATAATATGATAAGATTGTTACGTGATAAATTTTTTATTTTTTCCCTCAATACCTTTTTCGTTATCTGTATCTTTAAGAAAAAGTTAAGGTATAATTTTTATTCGTATAAGTAATATTCATATAATTTTTTGATATAATTATAAAAATATCTTCTAAAATTATTTTTCTTATTTTCTCTTTTATGTTCTCTCTCTGGGGCATCGGTGAAATTATAGAAAAATATAAATTTGAGATTGTAAAATTTAAATAATCATCTACTATCCGAAAAAAAAAAAAAAAAAAAAAAAAAAAAAAAAGAGTATTTTAGAATGTACCAAAAATACAATTGAACACAAAATGAGGATAACATTTTATTAGAATTTAGGACCACTTTTGAATGGAAAATCTGAAAATTTGTGCCCAACAAACAAGGTTATGCTTGGAAGTGTGAAGTAAGAGTAGTTTATGGTAGTTTCTAAGAATGACTAATTGTTGGACCACGATGACAGTTATGATCGCTAACCACACAAGAAGATGAGTTATGGATCCAACAGAAGGTGGTTGGTTGACTTTGTAGGGAAATAAAAATTGCATAGTCAAAAGAAGTGGCGACAAATACCCACTAAAATTGAAACTATATAATTTTGCTATGAAAGATGATAAGAAATATAAAACCAAACATCACAAAAATAAAGAAAAACACATTAAACTCCAAAGAGTCGAACTTAGGAAGTATCACAATTATTAATATATATATATAAATCTCTTAAGTTAATTAGGGTCCTGGGAGAGTTTGAAAAGACCAGAAAGTGTATGAAACACCAACTTGGCTAATTGATCTTTATAAGTATTTGTGTACCAATAAATATAAGTAATATGGATATTCTAATTGCTATTAAGGAAAGCATATATATGATCGATAAAGTTAGGTTAATAAATGTTGCGAGTGGGATATATCTGTAATAGTTGGCTAAGGTTAAAAGAATTAATCTTAATGATAAATTGTTTAATAAAAATATCATGCGCCAACTTGACACCTTCAAGAACACCAAGGATCTTGACATACATAACATCCTTTTGATAGATGTTATACATGAAATCAGTCACCAATCTTCCATCACCCCCCCCCCCCCCCCCCCAGATGCAGTATCCCTATAATTATCCCTAGTAGATCCATTATTGTTGAGCTTGGACTAGCATGTAGGCAGAATACATCAACCAGCCTAAGGGTATTGAGTGGTGCCCTCCACTTTACCAAAAGTGCTATGTCTCAAATAAGTCTCTTGAAAATTTGGAATAGTCTGAATAATCTCCTGGGAGGACTATCTCGAGCCAATACGGTTGTTATGGTTACCTGGTCATCTTTTGCCTCCGAAGGATTCATGTGGTGGTTGAAAAATTTGCCTTCCAAATAATACCATGGTAGTAGTTTTGTCGTACAGACTCCAATTAAGCCATTTATCAAAAGGAATATAAAAGAAACTGTTAGTAAAGTTACTATCAATTAAATTAGTATAAACTTATTTGTCTATCAGGTACTTTTAAATAACATATAAGACATTTTTCTCAGTAAATTAACATCTTACACATTGATAATTAGTAGTCATATGATTATGCTTCCTCCCAGTGTTAGTAAAAAGGTGGTTAGAAGTAAAATGCCTCATAAAGTACTTGACTCTTCTGACATAGGGAATGTCTAAATTTTTTTCCATTTCTTATTATGAGTGGGCCTATGAGATTTATTAAGAAAGGTTTAAGCCAATTTAATACTAACTATTAAATCAATAATGAATTATCGTACCAGATATCTTGATTAACCATCTCTATAGATTATGGTGAATCTCTCTTTAGATATTAGAGAAGTGGTTGTATTAACATATAATATTCAAGTAAACCTAATTTAACTTCCATAAAATATTTGTCGAAGTATCTAATACTGAGCTGAGAGCCTATCCATACAACAAGTTTATCTATTATAGGTCTTACCTCTAGGTAATGTTATAAAATGATTCATGGTCCACCGAGGAGTGCAATTTCATAGTTCACTTCTTTTATTAGTTTAACTAAATAAAAATCATTATCTAGATCAATTAATTTCAAAATATCAGATACTTGCCATAACTTTCTCAGTTTTTGTTCAAAGTACTGGCAATGGACTTCCTTTGTGAGTACTTCGATTGCAAGGGTTAGTTGTTAAAGTGTCAAAAATTGCAATTTTTTTTTTTCATTTACCGTAAGCTATATGCTCGGGCATATTTATGATCCGTAGTCATCTTCCTCATTATCAATTGTGTCTGGTAAATGAGGGATACTATCATGGGGGCTATTTGAATTTGTTTCCACATTGTTATTACCTTTTATAGACCGACAGAGAAATGTGGATTTCCAATCCATGCTTTAATTGGTTTAGATATCTTTAGCCTCAAGTTGGGAGGTTGAACATCAACGTCTACAATTCAACCATCAATGTTAGTCTAATAAGGAGATTCTTAGTTGCTAGGATCACATGCTAACATATATAGACTTACATGCATTTAATTTATAATTGCCATCATAATTAGAATTCAGATCTTCGAATTTTCTTTATTTATTTATTTTATCTTTGACTAAGATATTAATAATTTTTAATTAAATTTTTAATATATGACAACCAAACATCACTGATCTAATAATTTTTTAAATCTAAATGATCAATTTTTAAGAATTTAAATATAAATAGTTAATAGTATTTATCTTGAACTCTTATATAAAATTTAACAATTATATAAATTTTTAATGTGGAATCAAAGTATTATAAAATTAGTATTAATTGATAAAAACATTGTCATTTCTAATTAAATTATTTCTTGGTCTTGCTAAAAAACTAAGTGAGTAATATATATATATATATATATATATATATAAATGTTCTTGCTTCTAGGTCGACACTTATAAATCAACTCACTTATCCTATAATTATAGATTTCATTTTGAAAAATACAATTAATCCATAAAAGGGACTTGAATTTTCTCTGTAAAAGAGAGTAAGTTCTGTAAATTCATGGCTGGCTTTTCCTGAAAATCTGGTCCATCCATTAGAAAATTCTGCAAAATCTTTTTATACCATCATTAAAATATAAAGCGTTTCAAGTACATAATTAGCAAATTGGAATTAAAATTCAAAGAACCAGCCAAATCTGACATATTTAAAAAGATTTTGAAGACTGTGCGGTATTTTAAAAAACAGAGTAAGGTTAAAAATAGCCTGAAAACAGGGGATCTCCAAATTCAGTATCACATTCTTGTTTTTCTTTTATTTATAAATCTTATAAATACAATCGATGCACTGTAATTTTTGTTTTTATGTAGTTTTTAAATAAATTTAAAGCTCAGTACTCACAGTTATAAATTCTGTCAAATCATTTATATTTCTAAAGTACTTTGTAATTGATAGATGTTGGTTGATCTTGCTGTATATAATGGTTGGCTCTGTTTACTGACCCACCATTTTTGATGGATGAGCTTCTCTGGGTTTACTAAATTTTACCTTTTACACAAAAAGTGAAAAAATTTGGGAATTATCCAAATTACCCATTGATTTTTTAACCTTTTTTTTTTTTTTATTTTTCTTATTAAACAGTGAAGTTTTGGCCTGGTAATTTTTCTGTCTGAGATTCTATATTTTTCTTTAATATCTTGAAGAATTCAACAAATGGGTGGTGGATTCAAAGTTGAAAGACAAAAACAATAATATTTGTTTTTTTAAGTGGGTCAGTTTTGACTGAAATTCAATTGATAAATATAGAAAGAAATAAAGAAGGAAAAGAAAGGTGGTAGGGGACCATTCCTCCACACAATTATTCTATTATATTATATATAAATTATGATTACTCCCAGTCTAATCTTCCTCTAGGATAACCCTCTTACATTTTCTCTGAGTTTCTTCTGTCCCACTTTCCTCTTCTCTTCTCCTTTCCTACCTTCCTAATCCTCTCTGCACACTCTTCCCCTGTTTCCAGTCCATCACTTCTCTTTACTACTTACTTTCCTTTTCTGTTTCTTCTCTCTATGTTTTGCAACTTTACTCATCAATCACTTGTCATTTCTCTCTGCACTTTCTTTTTCTTTGACTCCAGAATCTGATATGAAAATATCCCACTTGAACCAATATGTTTGCCATTGTTTAATCCTCATTGCTTTTTCTGGGGTTTGTCTTTTAATGCCCAAAAAGTATTATTGCATTGTCAACTAAAATCAATTCCTATAAAACCAATACCCTTTTCCATTATCTTTATTACCCACTTCTCAGATTCTCAATTTGAACCTTTTTTTCTTCTTCTTCTTCTTCTTCTTCTTCTTATTCAAGAAAAGCTTTCTCTTTTTCTTCTGTTTTCTTTTTTTGTTTTCCATGAAAGAATCCCAAATGAGTATACCTCACTTGTTTAGGTGTCCCATAAGTCTAGACCTGTTGACAGATCCAGTAACCCTCTGTACAGGCCAAACCTATGAAAGACAAAGCATAGAGAAATGGCTAGCAGCAGGTAATCTAACCTGCCCTGTAACAATGCAGAAACTCCAGGATCCCACCATTGTTCCTAATCACACTCTTCGCCATCTCATTCATCAATGGCTTCAAATGGGTTCTCATTTCCAGCCTGATTACTTTTCAAAAATCGATTCTTTAGCTTCAATCAAACACACCCTTCAATCCCCTCAATCCACAATCAACAACAAGCTATCAGCCGTTGAACAACTCCAACTTCTGCTTCAAGAATCGTCATCATCGTCATCATCACCTACACCCATAACTTCATGTTTGATCCAATTAGAATTCTTGCCTTTAATCCTGGAATTGCTTTTCGGAAAAGTAGAAATCAGACCCAGTTGGGAATATATAACGTTTGTAGAACACATTGGTTGTTGTGTCCTAACTTTGCTGCCTCTTGGTGATCTGCAAGTTCTAAATATGCTTCAAGAAGAATCCAAAATGGAAGCTTTCCTAGTTTTATTGGAGCAAGGAAGTAGCATCATCAAGAAGAATCTCTGCAACATTGTGGAGATCACATCATCATCTACATTAACCAAAGAGCTCTGTGAAAAACTGGGAAAAAACCAGAGATTACTTCAAGATATTGTTTTTCTTGTTTACCACAATTCTGAAGAAGCCAATTATGGGATCAAAGCCATTTCAGCATTGTGTTGTTTGGATTCAAATCATGAAAATTTAGTCAAATTTGGAGCAATCAACGGGCTGATCACATACATTTTGAATGCTGACAAGCAAGAAACAAACTTGGCAGCAATTGCAGTGGGAAGAATAGAGCAACTTTTGAGACTTGAAAGCTCAAAAAGCGCATTAATGGAGAACCCAGAAGGGATAAATGGTGTTGTGAAGATGGTTTTTAGGGTTTCTGATCACGAAGGAAGTGGGAGTGCAATAAACTCATTGATGATGATATGTGAAGAGTCGTTGCAGGCAAGAGAGAAGGCAATTAAAGGTGGAGTTTTGACTCAATTGCTGTTGCTGATTCAGAGCCAATGTAGCAGTAGGACCAAAACCAAGGCAAGGATGTTGTTGAAACTGCTAAGATCAAATTCATAGCTTAATAACATGTATGTCAAGTGTGTGAGTGGGGTCTGATTATATATATACTATACATATATATATATATATTATATGAGGTGGGTTGGATTCTATTCAATCTTATGTGACGTGGGTAGCTGTATAGTAAGTGTTCATTTAATTTATATGTATTTCCAGAAGAAGAAAGTGTCAATCTTTATGTTTCTGTTCAATTGAAAATTCATCTTGAAAAATGCCCTCTACTGAGTGGGTTTAAGAAGCTTTTGTGAGTTAGAATTTTCGAAGGTTATATATTCTCAAATTATTTGGCGAGGGTTATCTTCTTAGAATTGAATCGATCTCGAAACTTCTATGAGTTGAGTAGTTGTAATTATTGTTTTAAGACATGATTGAAAATCTCTGAATATATATTAAGTTTTTCTTATATCGACACATATAAATGATCGTGAAATGAAATTTAGTTTAATTGAGAGAATAATTTTAAAATAAATTCAAATTTAACAGTTAAATCGAATGATTTTAATTTATTTATTATTAAAAAATTGTGTTAGTCAAATGTGATTATAACATGTTTGTAATGAAATTATTGTAGCAATAATAATCTTCGTATGTCTAATTTGACTGTTAAAATTTCAGAGAATTGTGATTGTAGCTTATAATTATAATTCGTGATATTTATGTAATCATGGATTACAATAAAACATCTCTTAGAATCTAATGTTTTAATTATATCTTATAGCTTTTGTTTATAAACAAAATAATTTACTTATTCTATTATTATATATAAAAATAATATACTTTGTTTATTTTGTGTCTTGTATTTAAAATTTTATTATTTTTAAAAGAAAAAAATTAATTTTTAAACTTTTTTTAAATATTTTTTACCTTAGAAATTGTTAATAAATATAATCTAAGAGGTAAAAATTTTATATAATATTGATAACTTTAGTTATTTTATTAGCTAGAGAAATAAAATAAAATTCAAATTAAGTATAATGCTTAATGAAAATTCTATTTTAACAAATATATATTTTATTACAATCTTGTAACAATATAAATTGATTAAATTAATTCCCAATTTCCCATAATTATTCTATTAATCTAATAAAGTAAGCAAAGACAAAAAATTAATCAGTTTCTGCACTTACCCTATACAATTTCTACACATTATAGGCTTTATATATATATATATATATATAAACACACACAATATTTGAGAATAAAATAAAATCCCAAATATGATTAAATGGCAAAATACAGCATGCCCCACACTGAAAGAGGCAGAGCTATACCTAACTTCACTGATTTAATCCCACACAGCAGGCCTGCACATGCTTTGCCTTCACTCTTTTCAATATATTTCTCTGAATAAAACCATTACTACACCCACCATCTTCCTCCAATCCCCTCACTTACCTTCAATTTCATGAGATTTATTGTATACTAAAGTAAAGGGTATATGGGTTTAGTTTTTGAAAACTAAAATGGGTTAATCATACTTTTTTTTTTTTTTTATATCCGTTATAATTACTCAAATTAAATGAATATAATCATCGTAAGATGTTGTTTTTATTTAAATATGATATAATTTTTGTAAAATTCAATTTGACTATCATAAATTAAAATTTTAATCACTTAGTATATATAAAAAGTAATAATAATTTTGATATTTAACATATAATTCAATCCATAGCGATAAATTAATATTTTTATTATTATTTTATAAATTTAAAAATTTAAATCAAACTCAATGTTAATAATTCAAGAAAATATAAAGTTTTTTTTTTTTTTTTTTTTTTTTAACTTTTGGTAGGGTTTTACAATTTGGGTTTCTGTTCAATCTCCATTATCCAAAATCCATGGATGGGACTTGGGATTTGAATGGATATTTAGATTCCAATCTTTTCATTTGCATTTTATGGGTTGTTTGGATCTTGTTTGGTTAGTGCTCTTGGAGATTACATATATATATATATATGTACCTCTACCTTCCCAACAAACTCCCCCTCCCCCTCCAACAAAAAAGTACCATCCCAATTCTAGAACCCTAATAAACATAAGTGGGTTTTAAAAATATTATTAAGATAATTGTTCATCATAAAAATATTTTAATTTTATGAAAAATACTATCACTCTAAAAAAATCATCCTTCAGAAAAAAAAAACCCATAAAAAAGGAGGATACCAATATCAAAACCCTAATAATGGCTTCTTGCCTTTTTACAATAAAGGTTGCAGACCAACAGGAAAATCGTCTGTAATGGTCTACATTTCCGGCTATTCCATAAACCAAGCACCATATTCATTATCAGAAATTTTCTTTCTATTTTCTTTGAAGAATGATAATTTTACCATCACCATTTTTTTTATTCTGATTTTTTTTTTTTTTTGGGGAGAAATCATCTGCGTTATAAGAAAAAATTGTTACGAGAGAACTTTAAGATGAATGAACTCAAAACCATCGTTACTTTATCAAGAGTCAAACATGAGGGGCTTACAATTTCAAGTATCAACGTAAGTCAACAAAATAAAGTTAGCCACTGATAACATGATAGCCCACAGAAAAACTTCTCTTCCAGAAATTGTCATTAGGACGGATAGAAATTAGCTTCATATATGAGCTTCCAGGAACGATTATGAAAGCATTTCGAAGTCTGCATCTTATAAAAAATTTCTAATTCTTACGTCAATAAAATTTGAAAAAATCTTTTTGTTTATCTACGTACAGAATTAGATAAATAGATAGATAGATAGATAGATAGAAAGAGAGAGCTTATTTAGAACAGAATACAAATGAGATAACATCTTCAAAGTTCAGCCCAAACTCTAGTTACATGACTAAATATGCATTCAAAAAGTTTCTTTTATGCATTCTTGAAATTAGCAATCAATAGTTATCTTCAAAATTAGCATATATCATTCTTGGAATCTGATCATCACAATGGAAGTTCTCGAGTCAAGCAAAACATTGTTCCTATGCAATTCAAAGAGACAATAATATTATGCATGCGATAAGAATGCTGAGTAAATGGTCAAAACTCAGATGAGACGTAAATAGATACTCATGACAACCAAATTTACATCAGAAACGTATATATTATAACAACTATTGTTTTATATGTATGTACGTATATGTATCTACAAATCCCTATCCCACATATCGCTCATACAATAAGAAGATAATACAAACAAAAGAGGGAAAACAATGAAGAAAGTGTCAGCCATGTGCATATGTCATTTTCAATGCCATATTTGTTGTAGTAAATCTTGACTTATCAAAGCGGCAAACAGTCTTAGAAATTTGGCACTAGAAAATGCTAAGAGGCTGGCACTAGTATTTCAAGGTAAGAATCTATATACAACAGAAATTACTAAGAAAGAGTGATGAAGTGCTGCAAAGAACTAACCAAACTCGGCGGCCAGTGCTTCATTTCTTTCACATACGAGACGTCTACATATCGAGGATCAAGTAAGGTAGCAATTGTGAACTGATTTTCTGCTAGCAGTGGAGCATGCTTGTCCACATATAAGGCTGCCGCAAGAGCTGCGTGTATCTCTGCAGAAAAGCATATGACAATTGTTGACAAAGGAATATTGAAGCGTTTATATTCCTTCATAGATAGAATCCAAAGGCTTTGAATTTACCTGGATATCCCTTTAAAGCTATAGAAACATCTTCCATCTCAGCAATGGCTTCTTCTCTGTCTCCAACCTCATATAGAGCCAATGCTCGCCCCACTCTTGCATACTCCGAGAATGCAAATTCTTTGTAATTTTGAACCACCTATAAAGAATAAAAATGACATTGATAATTTTGGATATTTATTCATAAGGAATTTAATTTAAGAGATTGCACCAAGTATCCGAAGCATCATTCATTCCTATGTCTATTTTCTGGTTTATTTGGAAAAAGAAAAGAATACGAGAGTTTTCGAGGGCACTTGCTCTCCCTTTAACAATATTACAAATTACTGATTCTGCACCCTAAATATTTTGTTTATAAGGCATCCTATTCTTGATGTGGATTTGGGAAATCTGGTAGATATTCTGTTTCTAATCTTTTGTAAATCTTTTGTTTTTGGTTGGTACCACCTTGGAGCTTGAGAAACACAATAAAATAATTCAAAAAATTGATACACACTCAGACACTAAGCTTGTTCCATTTTTCCATCAGCAATCACCTGGCAGAAAAGCCACTCATTTTGGAAATACTGGGGTCTGATATGTGTTGGATATTAAAGTAACCTGGACACAGAAACTTACATGAGGTTATTGAAAATAGTTTCATTGCTTGAGGATGTTAATGGGGTTTAAGAATCATAAACACCATTTGTGCTTAGATAGAGAGGTACAAGGGAAGGGGCAAAAATTGGATTAGTCTCTCTAGTCTCTACTAAAATGGTAAAGCCTATATCATACTATCCCATTCAGATTGATCCTAATTCCTGACTTCCTAACTATACAAATCAGTTATGCTGTATCTTTACTCCCTGCATAGGAAGATTTATTAAATGGAAACTAAATAAACAAGCAAATCCACCATGGGTATAGGCATCTAAGTGATTTTGAGTATGCTTGAATGGCTTCTCCCATACAATTGTCAGGACCACAGCTGATGCATAAGGCAGGGATAGGCAAGTTTGTTAATTTCCAGTTATGCTCTTAATTGTGTTAATCTTTCTTTTAGTTAGTAAAGATGTTGGCCAGCTGGCTATTTACTTAATTTGCATGTAATTTTCCTTTCACTAATTATTTTATGCCAAGTAAGCAAACTGTTAGATGCCCTGATGATTGAATACATGGTGCCTAAAATCTAATTTAAGGTTATGAAAAATCATTAATGGAAAACACCTGTGAAACTTTGCTAAGACTATCAAACTTTCTTCTTAAAACTTTTTTCTCTTCCTCTATTAAACTTGGAAATCTCTTTATAAACTATAATGCATTCCCTATTCTTCTTCTTCTGCTTCTTCTTCTTCTTCTTCTTCTATTCTTTTGAAGCAGGTTTCAGCTCCAAGGAAGTCGACAAATTGGTTTAGAGCCCTCCAGTTCCAAAGAGACACCCTCTTCCATTGTGGCAATGGCGAAGAACAAAGGTAAAGCCACCATGCTCAACCATCAATATAGCAGCTTGGTGATTTGGGTAAAGAACTTTCATCAGAAACTCAAAAGATGTCATCACAGTATCCTGTAATCTACAACAGACCAGCTCCACTAGATGCAATGCAAGAGTCAGTCACATCTCGTGCAAAGTTTCCAACACATGGCAAACGTGATGAGAATATGATGCATGCACCAGAACATACAATTCAGTTACCATTCTCACCGCATTTTCTCTTCAACTAAGGCATTTTGCTCATACCTAAACCAAAGAGGTTGGTGGTAGCAGTAATAGTCAAGGCTCGGTTTGGAATTTTCTGGGTAAAAACCCTCATATAATGGAGATTATGTTGTTTGGTATGGTTAAACCCATAGCTTGGGTTAGATATTGCAATAAATACTTTCAGATCTACGCCGTACTTGATTCTCAAAAGATTGAGGCAGCAAACTTGTTTCTCATAAATACAACAGACACTTGATACTAAGGTTGGCAAGTCCAACAGAAAGTGTTGAACTGAAACATTTTTTTTGAAGAACTGTTTAGGAGATTTGGTGATTAATCAGTGATGGAAGTGGTGGAATAAATTCAAGAAACTTATCCAAATTGATTTTGTTTTTACCTACCAAGAGTGGTTTGAGTAACTTCTACCAATGAGTTAAGGACCAACCTTGGCCTATTTGAGCAGTACTGCCTTTTAAGCACATTTGCAACTTAACTGAGAGCTTCATCTCATTATTAAAGTGTTCAAGCAATCCCCGCATTAGTTTTTAAGCAGGTGTGGGACAAGCTATTAGTACTATGCTTAAAGGCCAAAAATCTCCCCAAAAGACAACCTATACTTTCCTGCTAAACCTCACCACATTCAGCCAAGAAAGCTGCTCACGTGAAACTTACCCCATCCTACCAAGATCATTACCTTGAATCCTCCTTCAGCTTAGAACATGTTTCACTGTTATTCTGTTTTTCAAATCCAGGGCTTGTAACCATGGCAACCATCATGCATAACAGACGAGAAGCAGTAATCAACTTTGAGCAGAAAAACTATAGAAGTAATAGAGGTAGTAAAACTGGTTTTCTGATATTTGCTAAATTTATTTATTTTCATTTTTAGCAGATTTATAAATTTTTGATGTTTTAAAGTCAACGGTAGGGACCAGAATCTTGAAGATTACCTGTTAACCTTCTTCCTCAGCCTATAACATATCCTATAAGAAGTTGCTTTCATCTTTCTTGCTCAAGTCAATGTCAATTGGCAGTTGCAGATCAGCTAATTGAGTTCTATATGTTAATCCCAATTTTGTTTTTTAAATCCTCCTTTGTCATACAAAGGTATCCTAAGATACAAAGGAAGGATCTATGTCGCGTATCAAATAAGCTTGAAATATAGGTATTACTAAAACACATCATGACTCATTGTTGAAAGAACATTCAGGAATAAGAGTGAATTACCACTAAATGAAGCAAACTTCTCTAGACATGGTCTCAAACAACATGTCATGGATTGGGTTTCTAAGTCTGATATCTGTTAGAGATGCAAGGGATAAGACGTCCCATCTCCAAGTATGTTAAAGCCTCTATAAATATCTAATCAGTCCTCTGTCTCACACTCTACAGACTTCATAGAACAGCTACCTCATTCCAATAAGAAGGATACTGTTTTGGGATGGTTGACCGACTTACTAAGTATGGACTACAAAGGCCTTTACCTGTCATTTGGAAACTGCCAAAGTTGCAAAGATTTTTCTAGATAACATACATAAATTGCATCGGATGCCTCACTACAATGTCTGCGAGAGAAAATTTTCACGTCTGTTTTTGCAAAACTTGATGAAGTTACTGGGTGCTAGCCTTCAGTATCATTCTCAAGCAGATGGCCAGATTATGAGGCTAAATTAGTGTAAGAAAGTTAAGTCAAATACATCATCTTCAAGAAGCCTCATCTACGTTCAGATTTTGGCAGAGTGGTGGTACAACTCAACCCATTATTCAAGCATTAGTATGAATCCTTTTCAAGCTCTATGTGGTTATCCACCACTCCATTTTTCCACAACCATATAAATTGCTACACATCTGCCAATCTAGAAGTATTCTTGGAAGAAAGGCAAGCGACTGAAACACTCTTGAGGAAAGATTATTTATAGGAAATGCTCTGTGGTACTGAGGAAGAATTTGAAGTAACTCCTAAGTTATCTGAATCCTTTAAAGTGATTCTTGAGTGCCTATAACTTACAGTTTCTCACCCAGCCTTTCATGTATCCTTGCTCAAGAACCATGTTAAAGGGTCAGTAGCCTTTTCTATTGCTACTGGAAACTAAAAGACATGGTTAATTCAAAGTGAAGCCCCCTGCTGTTCTTCAAAGGATACTCGTACATGGGCAGAATAAACCAGCGGAACAATTGTTGATTCACTGCATAAACTTGGAGCCAGATGAAAACAAAATGGGAGAATAACCTAGTTTAGGGCACAACTTCCTAGTTCAACTTTGAGAACATGATTCGTTTCAAAGAGAAAGGGTGATGTCAGGACCACAGTTGAAGCCTAAAGCCAATATCAGAAATTTTGATAATTCTAATTCCACTTCTTAGTTGGGTTAGTTTTTCTCACTAGTTAGTGGAGGCATATCCACCAGTCGGCCATTTGGTCAGATTTGCATGTTATTTCTGTTATGTCAAGCAAGCCAACTCTTAGATGTCAAGATGAGGAAGGTCGAATACAAATGGTGGCTAGATTCCAACCTAAAGGTTATGCTAAGACCGTTAATGAAAAACCCATGAGACTGTCGGTTACAACTACAAGAATTTCCTCTCAAATTCTTCTTCATTTCTATCCTTTCTTACATCAGGTGTCATGTCCAAGGAACCTGGTAATAAAATCGGCATATACTGATTGAATTTCAGAAATAATCTCACTCTGCAACTTCCCCAACCTCATGATAACCAGACTCAACAGTATAGCATTAATCTGGACTTCCGTATAGACCAACAAAAAAAAAGATAAAGGTGAAGCCTTCTATAACTGTCACAGGTGCTCCTCAAGATGAGATAATCAATGTTTTGTGTTGAGGTTGATAGTGAAAATCATATCCAAATAGAGGACAATAACCTGGTTGCTGCCACCTTCCTTGAGTGAAATACCCAAAATTATGAGAAATACAGAAGCCAGTGAATCAAAAACCATACTCAGATAATCATTGCATGCTCTTGCCGACGCAACAAATTTTACCATAGAAGTTTAACTGTTCAAATGACACATACTATCACCCCAAGCAGATCATATATATGGATACAACAAATATCTTTAAAAAGGTTCAGGTTGTAAAACACTGTTTAAACAAAAGAAAATAGATCAAAATCCTTCACATTTCCCTTTCTATGTTACTTCACCTAAACTTTTCCCGGGAATCAAACATAACCCAGAAAATAATATTTTTCTAGGGAAAAAAAAAAGAAAAGAGAAAAGGAAATTTACTTGAGTGAAGTAGTCAAGAGCTTTGCTAAAGTCGCCCCGAGCCTGCAATTCCCTCCCTTTCTCCAACAACCCCACAGCTTCTGATATTCTCCGAGAAACGGAGGTACTTGCGTCCCGCTCAGCCTGACTCACGGGATCAAAGCTCGCCGCGAAGACAGAAGGAGAAGTGAGTCGAACGGCGTTATCGGTGCTTAGAGGAAGAAGAGCAGTAGCAGAGAGAGTAGATAGAGGGAGAGAGAAGAGTAAGAAGCGTCTGGTAGTTTTGGGAATTACAGAATTTGCAGAGGGTTTATGGGGATTTGCATTTGAAGCTTTGGTTGAAGAGAGGAGAAGACGAGAAATAGGGACTTCACATGTACCACCCATTGCTGCCTTCTGGTTTGTTATGTTTTTTGGTGGCAAATTTTCGGCTTTTATTTTTAAGATTTTCCATTCTTTTACGTAGGTGAAACTTTCAAGTTTCAGCGTTTTAAATTAATGAGAATTTAGGACAATAAATTATATTCAAGTTTATTACTTTTAAAAAATTATTTAAATTTTATGATAAATATAATTATTAAATTTTTAATTAGTAAGTAATCCTTCAATATATATATATATATATATATGATTTATTTATTTTTTTTTCATCAAATAAAGCTCATTATAAGTATGTCTATTTTAGCACAAGCAATTTACCAAAGCATCAAAAAGATAATTTTCAGTTTTAACACCCAAAACTCAGTTTTAGCTTCAGCTCTTAGTCTAAATGCTTTTAAAAGTTTATTTGGCAAAATTTTACTTTCATACCCCAAAGCTTACGGTGCTTGAATCACATTCTCATTAGACTGTTATTTCATTACACCAAACTTTTATTCCATTACAAACTTATTTTATTTCAAAAATCAAATTTTAATTTTTTATTCAGTTTTAATTCATTATTATCAAATAACTAATTTACTATATAATCTATTCTATTCTGAAATGTTATCAATTTGTCACTATTGCTTTGAAGTTTGCTAGTTTCCTAATATGTTTATCATAGTGAAACGGGTTCTGACTTTCTATGTTGTTACAATACTGCAGGATTTCAACAACTGCTGGAGTAGAAAAGACTGGGAGAAGCTGAACACTGAGAATAAAAGATAAAGAAATACACCACTCCACCAAATGGCTGGGTGAAACTTGTTAACTGACTAATTCGAAAGGAATAATTTGAAACCTGATTAGCAACATAACCAAACAACCCTAGTTCTTCACAGAGACAACAGAAAATACTAAAGCCTATTACTTATACTTTTGGGTAAAGATGTGATTGATAGTTCAACAATACAAACGAGCAACATAAATCAGAAAATTACTGCCATACACAATAGAATTTGAATGAACTAGCAGCCAGCCACACGCTGTTATATATCTGAAATTAAAAGAAATATATAGACGGAATCAATATTAGCAACAACCACTGGCGTTTGCATCTGCTTGTGGTGGCTTCTGTTTGAAGATGTTCTTCCTCATCCCTTTTGAGCCCTCGGCTAAGAGGCTAGGTGTGTCCAAAATCTGCAAATGATGTAAACAATTATTGTCACTCATCTCATTCAACACTGTCCAACTCAACTACAGTACAAATTCACAAAAGTTCGACCACAAAAGCCCTTTATAATATGATCACAACCACCAGATATTCTCTGACATTTAGCCAATATTTACACAATACCTTCAGAACAAGCTCTTCAAAGCATTGTTGTACATTTACTCGGGTTTTAGCACTGCATTCAATAAATAGGCATCCATATTCCCTTGCAAAGTTTATTCCCTCTTTTTTGGTCACAACCCTTTCACTCTCCTGATAAAAAAAAAAAAACCTTAGTCCTTGAGAGAACTTCAAATGGAAAATGGAATTAAACATAAGCAAGATAGTTATGTAGAATTTATTTTTTGAAATAAAGTTATGTAGAATTTATTATGTGCAACAAATTAAAGACAGTTCATACACAGATTCAATAGATTAAGATGCCAGGTACATCCCAATATTACCAAAGCAAAAAACAGAAGAAATGATCCTCAGCACATTAGTAAAAGGTGTGACTTAAAGGATTCCCAACTATTCAATTGGAGAGGCATTAAACTGCTGGTAAAGCTTTCAAATAAAAGAAATTTTTTCAAAGAAATGCATGCTTGATCAAACTATGTAAATAAAGCCTGTTTTTGCATCTAAGTGATCTGACATTTATAGCGAAACAGGACTTCAAAATTCTAATTGTCTATAGTGGATGACTCAGTAAATTTGATGCAAATTAAACCCCATAGTGCCACCTTGTAAAATATTCCAGGTGGAAAGATCTGTGTCTTAAGCTGGGAATCTTTTAGTGGGCTAATCTTTTAAATATGGAACTTATATTTATGGAAATCACCTGATAGAAATAAACAAATAAAAATTTGATCCACTACTGTTATACATAAGAAAGGACAAATTGACATGGGATCACCATAAGGGTAGAGGCCTGGGAAAATCAATATTACAGAAAAATTTCTCCCTTCCAAAATGGAAAACTAAACATTAAACATGTGAAATACAGAATTAGTGTTAACAAGATAACAGCACTCCTCAGAAACCGCTTCTAGATCTTTCAATGGCGAATGCAGTTTGTGATCCTACTTCAATGCTTATAGGGGGGTAAATCGTTAAATTTAACAGTTATGATAACTTACAAATATTTTCTCTACGATATATGATGCAAAAAAACCCATGATAGAGTTTCACGAAAAGATGTAACACCCAACCTTTTCTTTTTATTAATTATTATTATATAAATATAATTATTATTTATATAATTTTAATTTGATTTATTTAATTTTAATTTGATTTAATAAAAATAAAAATAATAAAAAGGGGTAAAAATTAATTAGGGATTTAATTGAAAACAATTTTAGATAAAATGGGTGAAAATTTGTGTTATGGAAGAACTTTTGAAAGAAAAATAAAAAACCGAGAGGTCAAAATGCAATTTAGAAAAGTTATACCATGTCAGCTGCCCGGTCAACAACCCCGACCAACCAGAACGAACCAGGTGGCAGAGATGCTAATGCGGGAGGCCATGCGGGGGGAGCCACGTGGGTGATCCTCGTGCGCATGATCGAACGACTGAAATCCGTTCCTGCGCGCACGGACGGCTTAGATTGCATCACACATGGACGGTTCAGATTGAATCGCGATGAACGGCTCATATTCACTCCCTATTTAATCGCGATCGGACGGTCCAGATTAAATACGATGGATGGCCCATATCAAAAGCGGATGAGTATAAATAACCTCATCCGCACCCAAACCCTAACCCTATCCGCCAGAGCCCCTCGTCGGAGAAGACAGCCCAACCGTCGGGGAGCCGACCGTCGCCACCTGCCACCACACCAGAGCAATTTCCGGCAGCCAAATGAGGTAAAAATTCTACTTTTTGCTCAGAATTTGATTCCAAACCTACTCATGGCCAATTCGAAGTGAAAGAACCGGCCAATTGGCCAGAAAACGCTGCCGAAGCTTAGCGGGCCGCCGCGGGGTGTTTCAGTTTTCGCCTCCGATGAGACCCTTCCCGATTCTCGTTCGATGTAATTTTTCTACCATTGTGATCACCGTTTCCTCCTTTACAGGTTGACCGGAGCAAAACACCCAACCGCAATGTGAGCCGGAGGAGCAGCCGCACCAGAGAGCCCCACCGCCGGTAAGTTTTGATTTTCTACGTTTTTTCGACCCATCGAGGGCACTAAGTGTGTTTTCTCACAGGAACTGATACAAGTTTGGCTGAATTCGACCAAAAACAGCAAACTCAAGGCGGAGCACGGCAGAGCCGCTGTGCTGGAATTCTGAAATTGGCCGAGTAGGCTCTGGGTCTGATTTTTGGGTCATTTGGGACATGTGTAGGTACTGTAAGTGCGTTTTAATTCCCGAGAAGAAATTCAGGGAACTCAGGGATCGCCCGTAGGCGTAGTAACAATCTAGTTTTCGGCGTCGAATCAAGTAAGGACCCCCCCACCCTATTTCCTATCATGTAATTGAAGTTTGAATAAATGATAATACTCTATTTTGTACAAATTAAATAGATATGCATAATTAATTAAGGTTGCTAATGGAGCCCGAACCGGACATTATTCTCTGTCGATTCCTACTTGATTTATTTTACAGTTTAAATACATTATGATATCTAGTCTATCTATTCTATGGTTTTAAATGCATGTATTACTGTCTTACTTGACTACTGTGTAATTTTGGAATTTACGATACAATTGTATTACCGGGTGCATGTTTATTGTTTATGTGATTATGTTCAACTTGATAATGGAGACTAAGGGAAAACAGATAAGGTGACAGCCTCACTAGATATCTTGAGAGATGATGGACGGACCGAATTCATAGGGAACCCTACCGTGAACGTTGTCTCATAACGGACGGGGTATGGGGACGGCCCACTTCAACCTCATACCGGACGGGGTATTGAGGTTTAATGTTTTGACGCTCATACCAGACGAGGTATGGGGACGGCCCTAAAATTAAGATTGTTAAGGAGAGTAGTTTACGTGTAGCCGGGACACCCCTATGGATCCCCATAGATATTAGTAGGCTGGTGAAAATGAGAAACGGTGATAATCAGTTATTGTTAATAAATACGGATTTATGATATGTTTTATGTTACTGATTATGCATGAAATTGTGATCTATATAATATTATTGTCTTTATAGGTTGTTTTCACAAGTTCTTCAAGGGTAAGAAAAAGGGTAAATGGTTTTATTTTAAATAAATGTATTGATTTAAAATTTATACTCTATTGGTTGTTTTTGGTTTTCTACCAATTTTTACTTCTGTGACGGTGATATAGTGTAATGTCCTTACTGGGTTAGTGTAACTCATTCCTTATTTAACCATTTCAGATCAGAAGGACCTGATTCCCGAGCCCGATCCACAATAAGACTGCGAGTAGATGTTAGATGTTTTATAGTTTCCTTTATTTTTCTCATTTCTCATATTTCTTTCAAAGAACTTATTCCGTGATGTTATTTAGTACTCTTAAATTATTGTGTAAGGGATGTTAACCAATAATCTTTTATTTCGTTTCTGCACTCAAATTATTATATGTATTTCCTTCTTAATTTCCGGGGCATTATAGTTGGTATCAGAGCCGCGTTCTCCGGACCCGTCCCTTATACAATAATACTTAGAAATACCAAACAATGAATTATCACTCAATCCTTTCTTATGAAATGCAGGTACAGAGAAATGAGAAGAGAAAGACCCCCACTAAACCGGATAGCCCGGGAGGGTTCGCTTAGGGAAGACATGGACAGGATATTTGAGATGTTAAAAAGACTCATTGCGGCCCAGCAGGGCCGAGAGGAAAGGAGGGAGCTACCACTGCAGCGAGAGGATCCTGAGCCACCTCGGTACGACCCTGCTCCTCCACAGTACCACCCGGCACTACCGCAGCATAATCCGGTGCCTCAGTCACGGTACTGCCCAGCACCGCCACAGTATAATCTGGTGTCCCCGCCGTATCAACAAGTACCACCACAGAGCCCCTAAGTCTACCATCAGCCTGGCCCAGTCCCTTTTCCACGGGACCCAGTTCCCCCCACGATTGACCCAGGCTACATAGAGAGGTACAGGAGACTGAACCCATCTACTCTTGTGGGGGAATCCTCTTTTGAAGATGCCCAGTACTGGTTGACGGAGACGGAGAAGTGGGCGATAGAAAATTATTCGGCCTGGAACTGGTAGAGGAGACTACATCCAAAATAGTTGAGATTAGGAAGAATATTCAGACGATTCAGAGCAGGTAGAAGAGTTATGCGGACACCCAGAGAAGAGATTTAGCGTTTGAGAAAAGCGATCAAGTGTTCCTTAAGGTCACTCTTTTCAAGGGAATTAGTAGGTTCGGCAAGAGGGAAAATCTGAACCCTCAATTTATTGGATCATTTGAAGTTTTAGACAGGATTGATACTGCCGCCTACAGACTAGCACTGCCTTCAGAACTTTCTAAGGTCCACAATGTATTTCATGTGTCCATACTACGCAAGTACAACTCGGACCCTTCTCATGTCTTGGCCCACGAACCTCTTCCACGCCGGGAGAATTTATCCTATGAGGAAGTACTAGTCGGCATTGTGGATCAAAAGAACAGATTACTCTGCAACCGGGAGATATCCTTTGTGAATGTCATATGGCAGAACCACACACCAAGAAATGCCACATGGGAACTAAAATCAGACTTTAAAGCCCAGTACCCCCAGCTGTTCGATCAAGAGTAAAAGACGAATTTGATGGACCAAATTTCTTTTAAGAGGGGGAGAATTGTAACACCCAACCTTTCCTTTTTTCTTTTTATTAATTATTATTATATGAATATAATTATTATTTATATAATTTTAATTTGATTTATTTAATTTTAATTTGATTTAATAAAAATAATAATAATAATAATAAAAAGAGTAAAAATTGATTAGAGATTTAATTGAAAATAATTTTGGAAAAAATGGGTGAAAATTTAGGTTATGGAGATATTTTTGAAAGAAAAATAAGAAACCATAGGTCAAAACGCAATTTAGAAAAGTTACACCGAGTCAGCTGCCCGGTCAGCAGCCATTACCAACCAGGACGCGCCAGATGGGAGAGACGCTGACGCGGGAGGCCACGCAGGGGGAGCCACGTGGGCGATCTGCGTGCGCGCGATTGAATGGTTAAGATCTGTTCCCGCGCGCACGGACGGTCCAGATCAAAACGCGCACGGACGGCACAGATTGCATCGCGCACGGACGGCCCAGATTGAATCGCGATGAACGGCCCAAATTCACTATCTATTTAATCGCGATCGGACAGTTCAGATTAAATGCGATGGATAGCCCAGATCAAAAGTGGATGAGTATAAATAATCCCATCCGCACCCAAACCCTAACCCTAGCTGCCAGAGCCCCTCGCCGGAGAAGACAACCCAGCCGCCGGGGAGCCGACCGCAGCCTCCCACCGCCGCACCGGAGCAATTTCCGACCGCCAAACGAGGTAAAAATTCTACCTTTGCTCAGAATTTGATTCCAAATCCACCCATGGCCAAATTGGAGTGAAAGAATCGACCAATTGATCGAAAAACGCTGCCGAAGCTCAGCGGCGCCGCCACGGGGTGTTTTGATTTTCGCCTCCGATGAGGCCCTTTCCGATTCCCGTTTGATGTTATTTTTCTACCGTTGTGATCACCGTTTCCTCTACAAGTTGACCTGAGCAAAACACTCAACCGTAACGTGAGCCGGAGGAGCCGCCGCACTAGAGAGCCTCACTGCCGGTGAATTTCGAGTTTCTACGCTTTTTCAGCCCACCGAGGGCCCTAAGTGTGTTTTCTCACAGGAACCGATGCAAGTTTGGCTGAATTCTGAAATTGGCGGAGTAGGCCCTGGGTCTGATTTTTGGGTTATTTGGGACGTGTAGATATCGTAAGCGCGTTTCAGTTCCCGAGGAAAAATTCAAGAAAAGATGTGCTAGATAATTGGGATTTGTTATTTTTAAACCGTTTTTCTAGATTTTATATACGACAAATGTGATTTTATCTATTATTCTATTTCTTCTATCTGCTTTGCTCATATTACATACAAAATGTATAAATATATAACAACACTCAAAAAATGTGTATAGTACCGAAGAAACATGGACTACACAAACTTACCTGTACCATATACCATAGCCATGACACAACTAAGACTATACATAATACAACAAAAGCAAGTAATCTAATAATTTATATGCAAAAATCAAAATATTACCCTATCAACTTTGTTTCCCACAAGCATCTTGATGCAGTCTTGATTTGTTGAGTATAGGTCAATTTCCTTTGCCCATATCTCAGAAAGATTTGTAAAAGTTTCCCTCCGTGTTACATCATAAACTGAAATAAAAAGAAAAACCAACTCCGTAGTTATTCTATTTTTTCGAAAAGAAAAACAAAATAAAAGTAGTTATAAGAATGAGAAAGGAGGAAATTACCCATGATGATTCCTTGTGCCCCTCTGTAGTATGAACTTGTCAATGTTCTGAATCTCTCCTGACCAGCTTCATGATCAAACATTCAGCATTAAGCAGATTTGGATAGAGCTAAAATCCCTCTATATGCTTATAATTAGAACATCAAACCAAAACTATACAACTTAAACAGCAGAAAACAATAACCTCTAATGACACAATAGTTTCAAGCGTACATATGACTTCCTCTGAATTCACTGGACAGTAAGGTTACAGACCTAATCTTTGCAACACATTGAACCTTTTTTTTTGTGAACCACCAGAAAACACCTTAGTAAAATAGGGAGGAAAGAAATGCTTCTAAAAGGGCTTCAAAAACACTCAAAGCAAACAATAACAATATCAGACAGCTTCTCTTTTCACACTTACTAGTGTGGAAAAACAAGAAAAATAGAAATGGATCCAAAAAGTTTTTTTTTTTGAGAGAAAAGAATAAATCTTTTAACAGGTCAGCAAGGAGTGCCACTAAATTACAAAAAATTACATGTTAGTGAGAATATCAACAATGTCTCCAGTGATCCTCTCCAGAAGAGAGTAAATGTCCTTTAACAAAAGAAGCAGGAGTGGGGAGCTAATGAGATCTAGTATTTCTAAAACAAAAAGGCTTCCTTTCAGAAGCTCCTTTATTCTTTTCTTTCCAAATAACTTAAAGAATTGAAAGGGGAGTGAGGGCCAACATTTTTCTTTTTGTTTTCCCCCACCATTATGCCTTGCCAAACCCAACTTTTCAGAACCCTACATGATGTGAACAAGGAAAGAGAAAACTCTCACGGGATTTTCTTTTCTAATCCCAGGGAAAATCTTTCTTTTTAAGAGGGAGAATCGGCCAAGAAAAGAAATTGATTCTAAATTGCAAGATATCTTGAGAAATAAAAAAACTCCTTAGATGTCAAATCTTACAGAAAAAGGAAAATACTTGAAAAAGAGGAAAATATCTTATCAGAATTTTTTCTCCTAAATCTTCATAATTAATTAAGATCTTCTCTATTAAAAAATGGATATCATATCCATCCTATATTACTTGTAATTCTTTTAATTTTGCTAATTTTTTATTCTATTATATATTTAATTTTCTATGTAATTTCTCCATTAAATTAGGATATTATTTTTCTTATTATTTATATGGCCTACGTTATAAATAAGTTATCAATTTCTACTTATAATAATTCAAGTTTCAATCAATAAAATTATAAAAGTTTAATTTTCAACTAATGAAGCTATCTTCAACTTTCTTGTTGAGTGACGAATTGATATCTATTTATTAAGATAACTTGTGGCGTTTTCATCATCCTCTTTTCTCGAATTGATTTTAACTTATCAAGATTTTTCTTATAGCGTTTTAATCAATTCATTTATCTCTATTATCTTAGTTTTCACTCCCTGTTGAATGCTGGTCAAGTAGAAAAGATTTATTTAGAGTTTTCAATTTCTGGTCGCTAATGTATATACGGGATTTTTTATCATGTTAGTTGATCCTGGATTCCACATTATTACATGTGGGGTTTTGAATTCCGTTGTTGATCTTGAGTTCCGCATCATTACAACTAAACAGTCTCAAACCCATTTAAAAAAAAAGCCAAAAAATTCAAAGAAACCCTAAAACACCACAAATACCATTCACCAGCCATTGTCCAGAGGTGGTTGACACTGCCACTGCCACTGCCACCAGCTTTAGAAGATCCTGCTTGACTGACCCCTGAAGCCCCAGCGTGAAAAACCACCAGAAACCATCATACTCGTCAGTGCAAGCTCCTACAACCGCTGCCTCTAGTGAGTCTGAACTTTTGCATCATCAAGTGTGACATTGGCCTCCAATCTAAGACCAATACCCTGGGCTGAACCGATTACCAAACAGCCGCTGCCATTCGATGAACAGAAGCTGACACGTGGATCCCATGTGCAGGCACCCGTGACTGGCCTACATTTATCGTGCTCTGATTTGCCTTTTTGGGTCAAGTTAGACCAAATCGGTTCACCTAGATTGGCTTATCCTCTCTTAGACTGTTTCTGGCAGTTCAAAGCAAGTACTCTTATTTACTCTTCTTATTTTGCAATCTCTTTCGTAAAAGTGTGTGATAGAAGAAGTTTAAAGCATGTGGAATCGCGAGGAAGAGAATGAGTCATCACTCAAAGATGATAGGATTGATAAGTCTTTCTTGATTGTAATTAAGCATGATTATGTAATTAAAATAGAAAACTATCCAAAATATTCTCCAATTTTCCAAATTGTAACTCGTTGCAAAAATAAATATAAGAAACTTGTCATTCACGAGGAACATTGCAAAAATCTTGCTTCAATATCTACAATTGAATGACTAAATCCATGGACACAACAGCATCCCCAACCATACAGGCTAGTATGGACAGATAAATCGAACATTTTGGTATCTCAACATAGTTTTGTTTCTATCTGTCATGATGCTTGTAGTGATCAAATCTTGTGCGATGTAGTTCCTATAATATTCACATATATTCTTCTCAGCCAACCTTAATTTTATGATCGAAATACTCAGTATGATGAGATTACCAAAATTTATTTTTTTATGCATAGCATAAAAGATATAGCTTTAAAGTCTTTAACTACAAAATAGATGAATAAATATAAACGTCCAAAAGTACCAGTGGAAAAGATAAAGAGGATGAGCCTGTTTAAGTTGAGAAACAAGAAGCATTGTCATGTCTTACTAAGAATAAAGATACTGAGGTTATTTAAGATCCTTCACTACCTATAGAGAGTTTTATAAATATTCAATACAAAGAGGAACTTAAGCCAATAATTGGGACTAATGATGCGCAACTCAAGAATGAATTTGAACCGCAAATTGGTCAACATGTTGATTTTATCCTACCATTACAATTCCACACTCATAAATAGTTACATCTTTCCTTCAGATTTGTTGCTAAAGATAATGACCAAGCAAAAAAGTTTGGAAAGCTTGAGTATCAAAGTTTTACATAATTTGCCACTTCAGAACTTGTGAATGGATTTTCTCCAACCAGAGAAAAATGATGCACACTGGACTAGTACTATATTTTTTAAAACGAATTAGAAGTTGTAATTATATTAAATATAAAGCAACTATACTATCTAAGAATCTATTATTATATTATTGAGTAGTACAGTTTTAGTAACTTGAAACTTCATTCTTATAAGTATATTTCATATTTGTATTATGATTACTATTATTAACTCTACTAGTTTACTGTTACTTTTTTTGAAACAACTAGTTTACAGTTACTTAATTCTTAGTTTAATTCTATTTAGCAAAGATTATTTAAAAATCATTACAAATAGTTTTGTAAGTTCACTTATTAGATCATTGAAGTATTCTGTACTAATTTTAAAAATTTCTCATAATGATTGTGTAACTCAATCAACTCCTAGGTGTGATACCTAAGAACCCCATGTGTGATATCTAAGTTTTTCCCCAAATTCTTAGTGGGCAAATTGATCCTAATTTGGCCTACATTATCACCAAACCATTCCTGCAACACAAGCACAAATCTATGACAACTAGAGAAGGCAAATTTGAACCAAGACAGACAACCTAACAAAACTTGGTCTAATCGACTCCTTCCTTGCCTAGTGCTTGGCCAAAATTGCATATTATCCTTGAACAATACAGGCCAACCTCACATAGAGAAGAAAGCAGCCACCACCCCCATTTGACTTCAAACCTCCAAAGAAAATCAGAGACCTCCCCTCCTCTTCACTCTTAACTCTAAGAAGCTACCCCTACAGTTCCTGCCTCACCACAAAAGTAATATCCTTGCTCCTACCTAAAAAGGCGTCTCCAAGATTTTAAGCCAAATCACGATATCAACTCGCAAAGATAGTTGAAGAACTGAGCAATCTCAGCACCAAACAAGCAAACAATGCGCCTTCTACCTCTCCCATTTTCAGAAAACTAAGCTTATCGGTGTTGATCCCCTCAAGGACCATGAAAAAAGATTTTCTGTCTATCACCAACAGCTTCCGTGGTGATAGGAGAAAAATGGCCCTTAGCAAAGCCCTGGGCCATGCCAGAGGATACTAGGCAAGAGGACGGAGAGAAAAGAGAGAAAAAGGCTCTTTAGAGCGACAAAACTTAACCTAGATCCAGAAAGATTACCACTGAGGTTGACTCGTGTATTGCATGTGGCAAAATAATTGATGAAGACATAAAATGCTCCCAAATACACATGGAGACACAAACTTAAACAGATTTTTTGGTAAGCCCTGGCTCTACCACTCATCGTCACTATTTTTGGAAAGAGGATAATACTCAAGCAAGAAAATAACATTCCTCTATCGTCTCAGGATATGGCTCTCCTTTTCATTGGAACTGTTATTCTATCTAGCATAAGAGAATCACCGAAATAGTTTTCCACACTGGAATAATATTTCCAGAAAAACTCATCAAGTCTATTTTTCTAAATGCCAATGTTTATAAGATTTTCAATAATGATAGAAATATGCACCATAATTTTGAACCCAATATGAAATTTTTTTCCTTAATTAGAGGAGTGAAAACAAAAACATGGGGGGAACTTTTCAGAAAACTGCAGGACAAATTACAGTACATTGTATACTTAGAGATTCACGATAAATTTAGGAATTCTTCAGTACCATACCTAAGAATTGAGATAAAATACCAGAAAACTAATAATGAATAATACCTAGGATCCATTAAGCCTCACCTAAGGTGAGAGTTTCTCAAGCATCAGACTAAGATTTGATTGCAGGTTCAGTGAGAGAAGAAACTTGAGTGCAGAAGGGTGTTAGAGGTGGGTGGAAGCAAGTGGACATAATACCAGTCTCTATCTTCTAGGTGGTTTGGAAGGAGAGAAATATGATGGATTTTGATGGAGTTGTGAATGTAAATGATTTTGATATCCATAAATATAGATAGTTTCAGATTCTTAGTTTTTTGTTATGGAGTCATCCTCTTTATTTTATGGAGGATTTAGCGGAAATTATTGATATGTCGATTGACTCGTAAATTTTGAACATGGGTATATTCACTTTTTTTTTGAAATAACTATATCAATATAATTCACATTTTATATTTAAAAAAAATAACAGATTTGATTGCATCACATCACCAATGTATTGAGAAAACTCTCAAGATAATCTATTTATTAAGGCTTGATCTCAAAACTAAAGTTACAAGGTTTCTATATTATATTTTTTTTTAAAAAAAGAACAAGGTTTCTAGATTGGCTCAAATTAAAATTTTTAGATTAGTTAAATTTAAAATCCTAATACTACAACGAAAAGAAACCTCTTGAGAAAACTTAAAATTAAAATTTTTAAAACCATAAGTAAGACCTTAACACTACTAAAATTATAACAATAGAATCTTAAGATAATAATCCTTGAACTGATAACCATCTTACCGCTAACCTTCTATTATTCTAAAGAAATGACAATTCCTAATCTATTATTCTAAGGTTAATCCATTCTGGACCAGAACAGGAATGACAATCCCTATCAGGTGATTATTACAGTTCAACATCCCACCCCACATGGAGGAGGAAAACGGTGTGAAGTTTTGGAAGACAGCTTAAAAAAATATATAAACCAAGAAGCAAGTCCAAGTATCTTTTGCTCTAGTTTACAGTTTCCTAGGAATTATTGATAAAGATAATGTCGAAGAAATGTGTAAGACCTAATCTTATTAAAATGGAAAAACACTGTGCATGCAATAGAATAACATGAACCAACCGCCATCAGATTCTAAATGCATGAATATAGTACCTGTATCCCAAATTGCAAGCTTCAGCTTTTTCCCCCCAGCATCAACATATTTTACTTTAAAATCAACACCTGATAATGAAGCAAGAAAAGAGGCACAAGAATAAACCAGGATATCAAGGAAAAGGCTATGGAAATCAACAGATTCAGGTTAAATGGTACAACATAATTCTTGTTCTCCAATTAAAGCAGAGAATTTCTTCCTAAATTAATTAAAAAAAAGAAGCCTCAAAATTTTATATTTGGTTGATCAGGGAAGACAAGGTCAATACTGACAGACAGAATGCCTACAGACTATAGCTTATGATGTTCGATCCTTTTGCATCGTAGCAAGCTGATGAAAACGTATGAAATTTATGGAAGTTGTGCTATCCAGTCCAACTAAATCTGCATACTGCAGTTATAAAAACCAAGTTCATTCCTCACACAGAAAAATCACATCAATTTCCAGTGAGTCTCCCTTCTGTTGCAAAAACTAGGAGCAACAAGTTATAACTTTGAACCAAAATATCAGTATTTGGGTCCAATACAAGGCATAGCATGCATAGAGAAATATAGCCATTTAATACTTTATTAAGATAGCAATGAACCAAAAATGCATATTCATAACTTATAATTGAATCAAAAAAAAAAAAAAAAAAGAAATTCGTGACTACCAATAGAATTATTCTTTCCAAATCCAGACATAAAGCTCAAGACAACAGGCATTAAACTACAACATCATAAGAGATTCGTGAGTGTACAATTTGCATAGCCACTAACCAATTGTTGGCGAA
This sequence comes from Carica papaya, assembly GCF_054855325.1. Classification (NCBI taxonomy): domain Eukaryota; kingdom Viridiplantae; phylum Streptophyta; class Magnoliopsida; order Brassicales; family Caricaceae; genus Carica; species Carica papaya. The sequence continues at coordinate 5,252,163 of NC_142314.1, forward strand.
AGGTCATCAAATGTATCAGAAGTAAAACTCAAAAGCAGGCTACTCTTGCCAACACCGGAATCACCAATCATCAACAACTTGAACAGATAATCAAATTCAGGTTGACTTGAAGATGCTTCCATTTGAATCCAACTCCCTCAGGATCCAACCTTACACAGAAAAAACTACACAACACCACCACCACCACCACCAGGAGTCTAGTGCAGTTTACCAAAGCCTGCGCAAACAAAAATGACATTAACACCAAATCGCAATACAAGAAAGAACGCATTATCTTCACATTTATAACACATAAAGGCGAATGCATCTGATAACAGAGATTTAAGTTAGCGCATGTGCAAATGATTAATGTCCACCGAACGAATCAGGATCCTAATTCAATTATCCAAAAACAAGCATTGAATATTGCCGGAATAAATTTGAATCTTGTTTCTTTCGAAACCAAGAATAACCTTTGGGATTCTAATTTTAACTCTATGATAATCACACATCAAATATATAAACAAACTATCCGATCAAGGCCACCGATTGTCATATAAACAGATTCATATATATACACATATAGAGAGAGAGAGAGAGAGAGAGAGAGAATACCTAAAAATTGTATGAAATGTAACAGAGATTTGTGAAGAAGAAACGAGAGCAACAGAGATTTGCAGAGGAGAGAGAGAGAGAAACATACTTTTTTATTTTTTATTATTAAAGAATAAATGAAAACGGGAGTCAAATGTGAAGGAGGAGAAGGAAACTATTAAAGGCGAAGGGTAAATTCGTAATTGTAATGAAATAGCTTTTACGTTTGGGCTTGGGCGCGTGGGCTTGTTTGGGCGTCCGTGTGTTTGGATATAATTTTTAAAAATTTATTTACAAATCATATTAAAAGAATTTAATTTATTCCAAATATGAGAAATTTTTTTTGTTTTTGTTAAATTTAAAATTTTATTTTCTGTTTGTCATAATTTGAAAAAGAAATACAAAATATTTCAGACTAAAAAAAAATATGAATGCCATGCTGGATTTGTAGATTTTCTTTTTAAAGAATCGAAAATCCAATCCGCATGAGTTGATAAGCTAAAGTCAAGATGCTCGGTGTGACTTTCACGAAACCTCTTTTTCTGTGGATATTAATTATTTATATTATGTATCATAAGATAATATTTAATCAATTATACATTTACCTTTTAAGATAAATACATAATAAATAAAAGTATAATTATTCCCTGACTGAATGACTGTTATTTTCGATAAATATAGGTTAGAATTCTCATTTAATTTTATTTGAAAATTTTTATTATAATTAGTATATAAATTGTGATTTAATTAATAAAATGAATAGATTTTTATTAAATAATGACTGGTTACCTACTTTACTTGCCCCATCTTCAAATGTATACCATTTGTTTTTTGTTGACAAGTGGCAACCTTTTCATCTGAGAATGCCAGCACTGTTCTGATTCTCCAAACCAACTTTAAATTTTTAATCCATTTGACACATAAAACTATATACACAAAACTGTGCTTAAAATTAAAGCTGTAAATTTTATTATTTGATTGAACAAATCAAGTTTAATTTACCTAAACATTAAAGCTCTTCTAATTGAACATCCTTGGCTTTTAAGGGAAGATAATGTTCAAGATAATCCTCAAGATGATCAGCCAATAAGGACCTGTCAATATTCTCATGGTGATATGACTTACAAACTAAGTAAATCACCGTCTGAGCAACAAGGCCGAGTAGAATCACCTTCAATAATAACAATGAACACAAGACTCCAATCCCAACCCTAATTCCCAAATTGAGTTCCAATCCGAGAACAACAAATTTCTCAAACAAAAATTCGATACCTAGAATCCAAACAACGAGCAGAACAAAAATGGAACCTGCAACTCCCATTTTACCCTTGATCAAATCATTGCTCTTCACCATTGCTCTAATCCCATAAACATTTTCCAGTACAGAAACCACACAAGCCAAATGCCATACAATTGTGATATATACAAAACCCACCAAGTATATGATCAAAAGAGCAACGCCAATCATAATCCCAGATATGGAAACACCAATTAGAAATACCCAGATGAAGAACAAGGTTGCCGCAACAATGTTATACGCCAAAATAATGACAAAATTCCAAATGAAAGTGACCATGAGTCTCTTCCAAACCTTTGGCACCACAGTGATGATGTTCCTGAATGTGATTGTTTTGGAGGTGTAAGCACAGGCGACGGTGTAAACAACGGCGGAGGTGGAGAGGAGGGAGAGGACGAAGAAGAAAGTGAAGTAAGCTAATTTGAAAAGCCAAAAAGCAGTCCAGTCGGATGAGATGACGCGGGAGAGCTTGGCGGAGTCAGGGGAACTGAGGGCGGTGGAGTTATTGAGGGTGGTTTGGTGGGTAAGGATGTTGAAGAAGAGAAGCTGAGAGATTTGGAAATGAGCTAAGAAGATGAAGGAGAGAGGGAAAATGAAAGCTAAGGTGATCTTGGTGAAGATTTTCTTCCATGAGAAGATGATTTTGATGGATTCTTTGAAGATCCCAGTGAAGCCAAGAAACTGGAGCTCTTCTTGGTCCATGTCCGTGGAGGAAGAAGAAGCAGGAGATGATGATGATTGATCTGGCTTACCTTGTTTTGGTGCTTAAGCTTAATTTTCTTCGTTAGATCCTTGTAATATAAGCTCAAATTAATGTGGACTTGGCATGATTTTTCACTTCATAATCAAGGAAGACTTGATTAGCTCATAATTTATATATCTATCTAAAGCAATGAAAATTAATTTTATTTTCAACTTTTGATGAAATTAAATTCAAAAATTAGAAATAAATATTTATTAGATATAATTGATGCGAGACAAATAATATTTTTAATGAGTTTGTTTATTAGTTTAATATTTTAAATTAAAAATAATTTATTATTAATGATTTTGTACCTATTAAAATTTTTATAATTATATTTTTAAATCAAATATTTATATAAAATAAAATAACTAAAAATAGAATCATATTTTCATAAGTTAACTGTCATATTTTTTTAATATTTCTCAAATGAATATAATAGTTGATAATTAATATTTTATTGTTTTATACTTTACATTATAAACATTTATTACTATTTAAATATAACATTATATTTTATATTGATAAGTTTTTTACAGAACAATTTATTAAATACTATATTAATTTATTTTAAAATTATTTTATTTGTATTTCTAAAAAAATGTTAAATTAATAAATTACTAAAAACAATAATATAATTATTAAATATATTATGCATGTACTATCCGAAACAAAAATCTTATCTTGTAATATCTATTATGAAATTTTATAATTACTTTTAGGGTTATTAAAAACTAAAAATAATTTTATTAATCACAACCCGACCCGGCCAACGCCAGGAACAGAACTCCTCAATCTACATGTCTCGTCTCTTCGCCCGACCTTTTCTGTCTTCGTCTCCTTCACCGTAAAACCCAGAATTTCAAACCCTCTCCCTCCGTTACTGGTTTACAGTACTGTGCTTTGTCATCAGTCCACCATCACAAGAAATCCTCTATCTCAGCAACTGCGTCGCAGCTGCTCCTGTTCTGCCACGCGCAATATCAGACACTGTCATCCCCGGCTGGACTTCCGCCTTGCTTTGATCTAAGCAAGCTGTCTATTTGGCACAGTTTTGTGTCCGCTTATTGGTCACTGTCGGCATTGCGAACTCCCTCAGCAAGGTCTTGGTGGTAACATTTCGTTTTTCTTTTGATTTTTACTTCTCTCTTTGTTTAAGTTCTCATTGTATGCCTGACGGATTTTACTATTGCTCTCTCTGGTGAGTTTTGGTTTTCTAATTGGTGTTTTATTGTGTGGATTTGTTGACTGGCGGCTGGGGATCTGATGTTCTTTGCATAAAATGGAATGTTGATTTGGCCTTGTTGTGTGGATGTAGAAGGAGAATTGAAGGCTAGATGTGTCTAATGCTTACAAATTGTTTGATGAAAGGTCTCTTAGATTTGTTTAACTTGTGGATTTTAATCTATTAATTCTTTCATTTGAATAGGTGACCTATTATCGCTTGTGTTTTCTACTTCGGGTTTGCAAAAATTAATTAAACAATTCACAGCTCCTAAGAAATTATTGTAGTGATAATTAAAAATAAGACATTTAAGTTACAATAACACATTATGTTAATATTCAGTCTATTACGTTATTTTAATGATTGTTGTCTTCCTTGGTTTCATTGAGTTGTCAGACAAACACACTTCACTAGTATGAAAACTATTTGAATGAATTCTTATGTTTTTCAATGAGGAACTTGTATTACTCTCATTTCTGAAAGGAAATTTTTTCTTATTGTTGATTTATAGGTATTATTTTTATTTTAATTATCGTCAGATGCCACTTTTTGTGCTGTGATACCCGGATTTCCAAGCATGTCATGGGCAAGTCTTTCTCGGAGAGGGCATCTCTTTCCTTATCTAAAACAATTACGGTGCACCACTTATCAGTCAAGGTGCTGTTTAACTCTAATCACCATAAAATTTTTCTAGTATCTCTACTTTGCTATTTTGACTTGTTATCAAAGATTTCTTTACTCTAGGAGAAGCTTATTGATCAAAGTTTGTCCATCTTGATGAAAGTTTCATGTCCTTGATCCAGGAGTGTAATTGATTTTCATCAGTCAAGTTATAACTTTATTGGACATGGTACTGAGTATTGCCAGAATTTCTATAATGATGTTTGGGGCCTGACAAGAAGACATGTATCTAGCACTGGTTTATTTAACAATTCTTATCGGTCTCAGCCTTTGGGCTCACAGTGTTTCTGGAAATGTTCTTCTATGCTTAATGTTCGGCGCCATTATGCTTCTCAAGCTTCCACAGAAAAAAAATCACAGAAAATGCTTTTATACCTCACTGCTCTGGTTTTTGCAATGGTGGGAAGCAGTTATGCTGCTGTCCCTTTGTACAGGAGATTCTGCCAAGCTACTGGATATGGGGGAACCATTCAGCGCAAGGAGGTAGTCCCATAGTTTGGTTCAATTTTATTTTTTTGTTTCTTTTTGCTCATCATTCTTTATGGCTTCATTGATTCACTTGCAAATTACACAAGACTTTATTGTCTTCAGAGTGTGGAAGAAAAGATTGCTCGACATGCGAAAGATGGAACAATCACAAAAAGGTGTGGGTTAAGCTCGTATAAATGCTTTCTTTGTTGATTATGATAATAGTATCTTCCTATATTTTTTAAACTATTTTAGTTATTTAACTTTCAATGTCCTTTCTAAATGTTTTGTCCACAAGTACATGCTTGCAAATTGAGTAGCCACAACAAAGTTTAGAAACTTTTCTCAATCAACTCTAAATTGAATCATTATTTTGATTACATCAAACCCAATTTCAATTTTGATCTTATTGAAACTTAAGCATGCATTTACTAAGGTGATCATGTAAATATAGAACTCAAAAAATCATATGAAAACATAAAACTTAAAAACTTTGAATTCATGATACATGTCTTGTAATTAAACTTTTTAAGCTTCTTCTAGGTCAAAATCCAAATATGATCTTCGAAACTCCTTGGAGAAAATTCCAAAAGAAAATGGTTTTTCTCATTTCTCTTTTCTCCTAGATCTTCAGCATTTGAGGGAGAAAATCTAGAGATATTTTTCTCTCTTGTTTTCTCACTAGATGGCTAAATCTTTCCCCTTACGAGACCAATGTCTTCATTATTTCTTTTGAGAAAAAAAAAGTTCTAAATTAAGATTCCTTCTAATTTTTGCACACAACCTAGATAATTTTCCCTAATTTCAAGAACTCTTCTTAATGCTTTGAGTGAATAAACCTAAAGCCAAGAGTGCTAGTTAATGAGAGAAGCATTTTCTATTTTGACACTCAATGGAGGGGGTGACTATCAGCATAAGAAGATGGAGAAAGAGAGACTTGGAAGAACCCTAGCATATGAATCGCTCATTTTTTCAATGGGAAAAATGACCTTAAAATTGATTTTTCCATGCTATGCATGGGAGCAAGAGGAAAAATTCTGGCTACTTTCATTTGTACCATTTCTCCAAACACCAAGGTCTAGATAGAATTAAATTACCAAAAGCTAATCTAATTAGACTTAGGCTAGTATGGTGGGTAGGATAGGGTAAGGGCTGGATAAGGTCCCTTCTCCTATTCTATTATACTCTATGTTTGGGAGACAAATCTTTTATGAGCAGGGTAAATGATTACCCACACGATATCAGTAGTGTTATTCACTTAATGTGAGGTGAATAAATTTTACTTACCTGGGTAATTTTAGAAAAAATTTCAAAAAGTACACCATCTTTTTTCTTCTACCTTAGTTTAGCATGAATATACCCTTTGTATTTTTTCTTCTACCTCACTTTAGCAAGAATATCACTATTGTTGTCTCCATCACTGCCTCCTCCATCTTTGTTGCCACCATGATCCCTATCACCATAACTGCCACCGCCATCCATATCGTTGTTCCCAATGCCATCACCACTCCTATCATTGCCACCACTACCACAACAACTCTTAGTGCCACCACCACTGCCACCGTCACCCATATTTTTGCAACCATTGTCACTATTTTACAATCATCACCGCCACCTTGAATGATCCCGCTGTCATAACACCATCTCCTCCATATTGTCATCCCTACCATTGTTGTCACGACCAATGTTATTGCCACTACTATCACCATTGTTAGCACATCCACCTTATATCACAGTTTTTCTATTCTTGCTATTGCTACTCAAACTACCATTACCATACTACTAATAGTATCATCACTGCAACCACAACCATTGCTACTCCAACCACTGCCCACGTCACCATTACCTTTACCATTACTATTGTTTTTGTCACTATATCCACCGCTGACGTCCTTGTCTCTACCACTGACACCTTCACTCCAGCACTAATACCTTCACTCCAGCCCATCATCTTTATTGCCATGACTAATTACCGATCACCATCACTCCCCCATGACCTTTACTACCCTCGCCTGTGACGTTATTTATTATTGCTACAACCACTTCCACTTATGCCACCCCAACCTTCACCTCCAATGTCGTTCTCTATTATTACTGTTGCCACCACCACCGTCGTTGACACCGCTATGCATACAACCCTATTATTGTGGTCTCATAAGTCACAATGATATTGCTTACTAAATTGAACATTTATCATTTTGAAACATCTTACTTTTGTTTTATGTGGTTACAAAGATGTTTAATGAAAATCTTTAGAACAAATTATTGCAACAGTGATCCAACCATATTTAATGTGATTGGTTTCATGGGCACACCATTGCTGACGTGTTCAACATTGATGCACTGATATTTTCTTCAGGCATCCCTGCAGGCCTTTCTATTTCATTAGCCAGTACATAAAGCAATTGCTGATTTTGAGGACTGCTCAACAAACATTATATGCTACTTTGCAACCCAACAATTTAATAAGTTCCTTAAATGTTGAGTGCATTTGACATGAGATGAACAACATAAGGACAATGTTAAATCAGAATTTGAAGATGTTTTTCAAGAGGTTCTAATAAGATCCTTTTATCTTGACTAGCTTTTTCTGATATCCTCCTTTAAGTCCAAAGCATGAATATCCTGGCACTCATATGTACAATTATGTCCTTTGATTGGGGGGAAAATGAGAGGAAAGAGAAATGGAACTTATTCACATAGCTGAAATGATGCATCAATTCAATTGCATTCTTACTGATGCATACCCCTTTTCCCCTTTTGAGTGCGATGTTTCTGCATTTAAGATCTAATACATTTAAGGCACATGATAACTTCTTCTGAAAACCTGTACCCTTGTTCTTGAGTCACATCACTCAACGACCATATTGGATAGAACATTATTAGCTTAAATATGTATGAGGTTGATGGATTAGGCTTTTGTATAATTCTTGATGTTCCTAGTTTGTTTATTGGAAGTTGTTACAGTGTTCAGAATTGGCTTGTGATGAGTATGGCTATTTTCTTGCTTCCTTGTTCTGATAAGTTAATGATTTTATTTCCCACAGAGAGATAGTGGTACAGTTCAATGCTGATGTTGCAGATGGAATGCCATGGAAATTTGTTCCTACGCAAAGAGAGGTTTTTAAATCTTAATCCAAGTGCTCAACTGATTTGAGTACTGTACTTGAACGAACATCATTTATTTTCTATTTATCTTCCATCTCGGTTCCTTCTATTGTAGGTGAGAGTCAAGCCAGGGGAAAGTGCCCTTGCATTTTATACTGCTGAAAATAGAAGTTCAGCTCCCATAACTGGAGTCTCCACATATAATGTCACTCCAATGAAGGTATCATAATATTTGGTGATATTCCAACTCAAATCCCTATGTTGATATAATTGCACTATAGTTATATTTGACTTGTTCAGCAGTAATTAACTTCAAAAAGCATGTTTTAGTTTTACTGAGTTGGGGCTTTTCATCAGCAATAGAGTTGTATGTTTTCTCTTGTCAGGATTAGGGTAGGATATTATGCTTCGGATTTCTTCATATCTGTTATGCATAAGAGTAATGTTTTTACTGTCAATATTGGTGTTTGGATCTAGATCGTGTTCTTGCTTAAATTAGGAGCATGAATTGGTTTTATCTTGGTATAGGCCTGACCATCAGACTGCTTATGCTCTGCCCTGCTTATGAGCTACTTGACCATGTTAGTAATCCCTTTGTACTTGACAAACTTGCATAAGTTAATAAGCTTGAGAGCTATTCATGTCCTGTTAGCCTGTAATTGGTGCTGCTTCTGGCCTTCTTGCGGCAGTTTTGCATGCGCACTTAGTCTAGAAGAGGTTGAAAGTTGACAGGATAGGTGATCGTTTGACCTCAGCCACAGATTGTAGCTTCATGGTTACAAGTGGATGTAGAGATGTGAGGACCAAATATAGAAAATTTCTGGGAGAAATTGTTGTTTCATTGTTACTTCATTTTCCCAATAAATTGATGCATGTATCTAATGTTCTAACTAATATTACTATATCTATTCAAAAAAAAAAGAAAAAAAGAAAACTAGTATTATTGTAACTCTCTATGAACATGTGCTAATCCGAGGAGAATTTCAAGATGAAAAATTGCTTTTGGCTGATTATAACATATTCTTGGGTGTTATTCTAGGTGTATTTTTAAAATTTGTCATCATCTCCTGGAAATTTCCTACTTGAAACTCAATGGAGAATAGTTACCCAGTTGTTAATTCTTAATCTTCCCTCCCCCTTTCACCCAGGCAGCGGTTTACTTCAACAAAATACAATGTTTTTGCTTTGAGGAGCAGCGTCTTCTTCCAGGGGAGCAGATTGACATGCCGGTAAGTAGCACATACTCATAATTCTCGAAAATGTTTTAGGACCTAAACCACAAGAAGCTACAAAAGAAACACATTACTATTTTTGCAGGTTTTCTTTTATATCGACCCTGAGATTGAAACAGATCCTCGAATGGATGGCATCAATAACATAATATTGTCATATACATTCTTCAAGGTCTCGGAGGAATAGAATCAAAGAGTTTAGATGAAAGTAGATTTTACTACGCATAATGGTTGAAGCAAATAAAAGAAGGGTCAGATGGCCTGAAAAAATTTTGTTCTAAGAGGTAGAGATCATAATTAGTGTAGTGATTCTTTTGGGGAATTAAACTTTTCTTTTACTTGCCTCGTTCCCCCACCAGCCCATCTTTTCCCTTTGTTATAATTGATGAGAGTTCATATATATATATATATATATATGTATGTATCTGATAACGTGGATGTGAACAAAGGAGATCTCCTGTTATGTTTTTTCTGTTGTTTATACTGACAATAAGTTGAAGCCCTTCTATAAGCTTCGGCATAAGGTAGATGGATTAGGGCCCATAACATTTTTATTTAGGCCGAATTGCAAATTAGGTCTCTAATAGTTATTTTTTCTAATTTTAGTCCCTGACAAACAGACATTGTTGTTGTTATTGTTCTCCATTTTGTCTCGCACGGTATATTTCTTTAACGCTGTTTGATCATATCCGCGTTGCCTCTAACTTAAGTATATTTAATTAAATAAGTTTTAATTATTTACCATATAAAATTAATCATTAATTATACTTGTAATCTGTATCAAGATTATATATTCTCATATATTAGGAAAGAAATTATAAAAAAAATATCTGATTTAAATAAAATATAAAATAATTTGAAATTTAAATATTATTTTTAAATATAAAAATATCTAATTTTTATTTGTACTGTATATGTATAAAATTAAATTTCCTCAACGTCATGGACGGTTGACAAAGTTGCTCACTAGTGCAAAATGTTTGAATCTCCTATATTTTAGTAAACGTGATATCAATTGTATTATATAAATTAACTATAGTTTAGTGCGTATTAATTGCAGAACATTATATTTTAATTTGCCTGTTACACTGCAAACATGCCTTCAAGGATCACGTCGGAATTTCGTCCTCACCAAACTCTTCTGATGGGCGGGAATGTCGTATGTTGCCTTGAGAATCTGACTTTACGGTCATCGGTCCACGCCACGTGTCCACATTTAATACGCTGGTCAAATCTACGGCAACACGCATGGAAACATTTCTCATAACCAAAAAAACAGAAAGACCCGACCAAATATAAAGTACCTCACAAATTTCCCCGTGAATGGCGGCGTCGGTCCACGCGCCACCACGTCTCCAAGACTTCATACTTTTTAACAAAGTTAATCTTCGGTCACGGTAATCTGCTGCGGGCGACCATTCTATAATGTTTATTATATCAACCAATCATTATCTTCCACGTAGTGATCAGCCTGATTGGTGACGTGGCATAGTGGTACGCGTCGTACAATATCTGAGCAATTGACAACACGACACCCATGAAACCAGATCGATCCAATATGCTTCTTCATTGAGATCTCCGAAACCGGACGGATGGGCCCCACAGATCTCCAGACCGATTTTTCGCTAACGTACGCAGTGGGCGGCACATTATCCTCCTCCTGCTTCTTTTCTCCTTCTCCACGCCGTTTCTTCATGAATTTAACTGATCACCTTTTTTGAAATTGTTGAACTTATTATTGTTTTTCAAAAGAATATCTTTTGAATTCCTTTCTCTCATGCATGCCAAATAAGTAATCATGTGTTCCATCAAATCCGGGAAAATAGGAAGATTTGAAATCGGAGAATCAGCTCTCTGCAATTATGTTTATTTTCTTTTCATGCTTCATTGATTTAAATGTTTGTATTTTCATGCATGTAAAGCTTTAAAACAAACTCTGTTTCGTTATACTCGCTAAACCCATGTAAAATCTTTAATCAAAATTTGAACTTTCATTTATTTACAGAGTTTTTTTTTTCTTCCCTAAAGTTTCGAAGTTTGTTGATACATGTAAAAATCAATGAAACAGCGAACGATACAAAAGAAGGAAACCATCTCTTTCTTGCTCACGTCCATCACCACCTTAAACAAACAAGGAAAAAGTCAAAAATCTAATTTTTTGATTCTTTCATCAATTATACATATCTTATAAATAAATCCTTATCCTTCTTCTTTGATTGGGTTTTCTCTCTCGGTGCGTGTTTAAGTAGAAAAGCATGGAATCTGATAAAGCCAATTGGGGTGCAATCATGGGTGCCTTTACCAGAACCTCATGGGCGTTTGTTCTCCTTCTCTTCACCGTCTTGGCCATTTTGTCTCTTCAGATTTCGACGAAATCCGTTCTCCCCATACGAGTATTTTCCGGATCATCAGAAGCCGCCGGCACCTCGTCGCCCGACCCGAGAAGCTGTTCCGGGTTCTTCACGGAGTTGCCACCGAGAAGAGTTGTTATGTCGATAAAGGAGTTCGGCGGAGTCGGCGACGGGGAAACGTCCAATACCGAAACGTTTCGGAAGGCGATGAAGTACATGCAACGTTTCGTGGACAAAGGTGGCGCCCAGCTAAATGTCCCCCGAGGAAGGTGGCTCACCGGAAGCTTCAATCTCACCAGTAATTTCACTCTGTTTCTTGAAGAAGGCGCTGTAATTTTGGGATCCCAGGTAAAAAGTTTTCTTCTTTTTTTGAAGTAAAGTTTCGCTTTTCACATTTTCTTGTTCTCAGTTACTGTAGTTTACTAATATTCTCTTGTTCTTTTCAACTTTTTCTAAAAAAGGAAGAAGGAAATTGATTACTTAGGTAGTTATTTGATGGAGATTCACAGGATAAAAGTTAAAAACATTTTGTCTTAAGATACAAGGAAAACTTTGTTGTTGATTTCGTATTGGTAAATTGCTAATAGTAGCCAGGGTTTAGCAAATAATTCAGATGTCATAACACTTATATTGCGAATATTTTATGGGTCAAATTCGAGATCCTCGGCCCATTCTTGAAAAAGAAACTGTTTCCAAATAGCTTAGTTCCTAAGCAAAAACAATTTTCAGTAAGTGTGATACAAGTTATGGAAAACTCGATGGGAATTTCTTAAGTATACAAAAAGAATTTTTGCAATGTTAATACAGTTGGTTGTTGGGTGTTTTTAGCGAAGTTGAAAGGGGGCTTTACTGGTGGATGATGATGAGGAAAGAGGGTTTCCCTTAAGCCTTAAAATGTGGGTTGATTGAAAAGTTAAAAAGAGAAAAAGTTTAATTCAAAGTGTTAGTTTTGAAATTTTGACATATTCTTAAAGTGGGTATGTTTAAGGAGGTCATGATTCTCATCATCAAGTTTCATTTTTCTCAATCTTTTTCTTCATAAAACACAAGAAAAGTTAGGCATGTGCTAAGGTTCCAGGTGAATAAAAGGACCCACCAACCATCCACCCACTTGACCAACAAGCTTATTTTACCTTTCTCATTAATTTCCTTTACTACCCTTTTCTTATTCTATATTAGATTAGTATGAGATACAATCTAATCTGCTATCCAACTGGGAAAGACTAAAGAAGAATTACTTTAACAGAAATCATTTTTGTCGAAAAATGCATGGGTTAACTTGGGATTTGATTACTTTGATTTATCATGTGTTGCACTCTTCATTTGTTTGCTGATTGATCAGTAAGCGAATCATGTTATGTAATTATGATTTTGACGAATAGGATATAAATGAATGGCCTATCATAGAGCCATTGCCATCATACGGGAGGGGGAGAGAACGGCTAGGAGGAAGACACATTAGTCTTATACACGGAGACAGGCTCACAAATGTTGTCATTACAGGTGCCAAAACCCTTTACTTTTCTTCATATCCCTAAGTTACATGTTTAAAAAAATTTGCTGCTCTTTTGGTGCCTACCTAATCTTTTTTTTTGGCAAAAAATGTTTTCTATTCTTTTTTCTAAGTGGGTTTTTTTTGAGTGGTATGAAGAATAAAATCAATATCTTTCCTTCTTTGGATGATCGAATAGATTATTATATCTTTACTTTTGGCCCTTCATTACTCTAGTGGTTGTCAATATGGCCTTGTGTGCTTTTTCTCTCAGTCTCCATGATAGTGGAAGACAAATTTTCATCCAAGATTCTGGTTGTATGTTAAGATGTCAGATTAGTGCTACTTCTCAGTATTCATTTCCAAGTAAAACAAAGTGCTATAGAACTTTAGTTTGTATTACTTATCTGAAAATGCAGATGCTGTATATTTGGTACTTTAAATCATATTGATTATTAATTTATTATCTATCTATTCATAAAATTACGACAAATTGAGATATAGTTTCTTCATGTCTACTTTATTGATCTTCACATAGTTTTGATTTGGTTGGTAGAAATTAGAAAGTCGGTCATAATGGTACTTCTGTACCCCAAGCCTTTTGCTCGCCTTTGAGTTATGTGCCTTCCCTTGTGCTGGGTTATATGCCTTTGTGTAATTAGCAAAGAACTGAAAAATTAAGTGGTCAAGCTAAAGATTTTTAGTAGTTTCCCTTATATCAACTGGTGCTACCTAGGGACTGATAGCAGTCCTAGGCTGCCAAAACTTTTTAGTTGCTTTGGTGTCTCAGGGGAAGAAGTATTTTCATAAACTGAAGACTGTTTTTGTTCATGTTCTGTTATTTGAGATGCTTAAGGGCACGAATCAGTTTGTTGGGTTTTGCAGGACAGAATGGGACTATTGATGGTCAAGGGAGGATGTGGTGGGAATTATGGTGGAATAGAACATTGGTGCACACAAGAGGTCACCTCCTTGAACTGAAGAACTCTCGTAATCTACTCATCTCAAACCTTACTTTCCGAAATTCCCCCTTTTGGACCATCCATCCCGTCTACTGCAGGTTTGACATTTTGTAGCTTTTCCCTCAGCTCTATTTTTTTCCTGAAAAAACATTTTTCCCCGTTAACCATCATTTTGATATCTCTCCATTTGTTTCAGTAACGTTGTTATCAGAGGAATGACAATCTTGGCTCCCCTCAATGCCCCTAATACTGATGGTATAGACCCAGGTATTTTCTTTTCTATTCCTTGAGTTCTTTCGCTTCTAGGTTCCCTTCCCTTCTCATATCATTTCACGTCTGCATAGACTCAAGCACGAACGTATGCATTGAAGACTGTTACATCGAGAGTGGGGATGATCTTGTGGCAGTGAAGAGTGGGTGGGACCAGTATGGTGTTGCCTTTGCACGCCCAAGTTCAAACATCATCGTGCGCAGAATTTCTGGCACTACTCCAACATGTTCTGGGGTTGGAATTGGAAGTGAGATGTCCGGAGGGATTTTTAATGTAACCATGGAGGACTTGCGTGTTTGGAATTCGGCAGCTGGGGTACGTATAAAAACTGACAAAGGTAGAGGGGGATATATAGCAAATATCACTATGAGTAACATAACAATGGAGAGGGTGAAGATTCCTATCAGGATTAGCAAAGGTTCAAATGATCATCCTGATGGCAATTGGGATCCTAAAGCCATCCCCAAAGTAAAGGGTATTTTTATTAGCAATGTTGTCAGCTTAAATTCAACCAGAGCTCCATTGTTGGAGGGTGTTGAGGAAGCCTTATTTGAAGACATATGCTTAAAGAATATTACTTTACTTGGCCTCCCAACGGCCAGGACATGGCATTGTGAGTTTGTTTCGGGTTCCAGCAGTAGTGTGTTTCCAATGCCATGTCCTGAGTTGCAAAATAATATCTCTTTATCCTCCCGGTGTTCATTCTCTTGAGCTTCTCTTTTCAGTTCCAGGATGGTTTTTGGGAAGTTTCTACTTCTGATGATAAGCTTTGTGTTATCATCTCTGGAATTTGAGAAATGTGGTTTTACCCAATTTTGATGATCTTTCCAGAAAATTGGTTTCTATTGAATTTTTGTTTTTCGTTTTTGCCAACTTGATCATAGACATTGTTGAGTAAGTCCAACAAGCTGTAAATGGATACTGTGAAAATTAGAAGATGTAAAGAGAAGTCAATTGAAATTCTTTCGAAAGAAAATCTCACTTCATAATTGAAAGATTAGTATTATTTGCCTCCGCCGCAACTGCTATCGATACCTTCGACGTTATTGCACATTAGTTGCTGGTGTCGTATGCTTGTAGTTGAATATCATTATTTTTATATTATTATTATTATCGTTATAACTATTATAGTTGTTATTATCATTACTATTATTTTTATTATTTAATTATTAATAATTCACTATTATAATTGTCATTGTTATTATTGTTATTGTTACTATCATCTTTATTATTATTTTTATTTTATTACCGCTATATATATTTCAATTATTATTATACTACTATCATGGTAAAATAATGTCACTGTTATTATACTATTTTGTTTGTTACCGTCACTGTCGACCATTATAACTGCCACTTCTATTGCAAGTTATGGTCTTTATTTTCGTAGTTATTGTGATCGATTTTGTTATTAGTGTCAGTACTATTATACTTGTGCACCACTTTGTTATTACTACTAAAACTATATTACTATATTACAACTAGTATTATCGTTATTTTTTTTTTTTAATTATTATTATTATTATTTTTATTATTGTTATTATCATTGTTTTATTGTAATTTCTATAATTAATATTAATGTCATTGTCATAATTGTAATATGTCCTTAAACATTGTTGTTGGTGGTGTTAGTCATAGTATTAGTTTAATTATAATTATTATTAAAATCATCAATAATTAATATAAATAAAAAATAAAAAATATATATAATTTTTATATTATACAAGTTATTTTTTTTATTCCTTTTAAATGCGTAATTTTTACTAATTATATGAATAAGTTATTTTTTTTAAAAAAAAAACATAATATCTACTAAACTAAACTGTATTTATAAATATTTTAAGTTTGTGATTTTATAATTTAAAATCTTTAAATAATTAAATAAGTAAAAGTAAATTGTTTAATTAGTAACTGGATCTATGTTATATGTCAAATCTTTTTATTAATTTACGGAATTTTTATTATACAATTAAAAAATAAATAATATATTATAAAATTATTGAGCAATATACAATAAAATAAAATACATATATTAATATCTAAAGTTTAAAAACTCGTAACTAAATTATTAAATAATGACATCGTATTAAATTTTTATGTGAATAACTTAAAATTTTATTCGTACATCTCGATTAAATATGAATTTAAACTCTATCCAACAAATTAACCTAAACTTATTCGCAACATAACTATAATAAAGTTAGATTATAATAATTTAATACTAAAGTTAGATTTAGGAAATGAATTTTTTACAATAAAGTGATAAATGATATACTATATGGTTTATGAGAAATGAACTTCTTTTATTTAATTCTAAAACAAGAGTTTAATTTACAAACAGAGATGAATTGAATGCATTATCTTGTGGCCGTCACTGCCAGTATTTACAATTTCTAAACATCATTATCTGTTACTCTTAGGTTTAATATCTTATATATATATATATTATACATCTTTTCAACAGGTTATACATGTGTATAAATATGTATAGATGGATCTATGTGTGTGTTTATGATCAGTTCTTAATTAGTTAGCTTAGAGGGAGTCATATCTTCTCATCTGCTGGTATTTTCTAAGATATATATATTAATATTCTGTATGTCTTTACATTATACATACATATATATGTGCTTAGATGGAAAGAAATAAAAAAAAATGAAAGAAAACATTTATATATTATATAACAATACGACATTAAATGTATTGAAGATTCTGTAATTAACCTCCTAGAATATGAGACTGATAGAACATCCAAAACAAACCCCAAACTTTCAGCATTTCTATGTCTGAATCTTCTTCGCATCGTCACTAACAATATAACTTGAAGGCTCCATTGAAAACACAACAGCCCATTATAGCCTATGCATATAATTCCAAGAAATAGGTTTCTTTTTCCTTCTTCTTTTTCTAGGGAGAAGTTGCAGAAGACTCTCTTGGTTTCTCCCCCTTTTTGTTCGATTGATTCCCAGAAAGACTTTTTCTGTTTGCTTCCTTTTGTTCTGATATTACCCATGTACATATCTATATATATGTATTTATATTTATGTAGGTATGAAAAATTCTATTAGCAGTCACTCTTCCGGAATGACGACGACAAAGGGTTGCCAAAGAAAGAGAGAAAAATTCTCTTGTTATGGTAAGAGAAGTTGCCATTTTAATCTTCCTTCTTCTGTTCAGAACTATTTCAGTAATTTCAGACCTTTTGATCTCCCATCCAAACGTAATATTCACTTATTTAATTCAAACAAAAACAAGTTTATCAGCCCTAGTTTTCTATATTCATCACCCGCCACAACTTCCAATGATTCTCCTACTTTTAATTGGAGTCACAGTGGATTAACAGTCACCTGTAGTGCTCATCATAATAATTCACTCATCAGTTTTGATCTTCTTCGTGGGTCTACCACAAATCCTTCTCCTTCATCATCTCATCCTCATTATCATCTTCACCGTCCGAAAGTAGTAAATGGGTCAGATCAAATCTTGCCTTTACATGCTTTCTCTCTCTAATCCAGTTCAGTTTAAACACGAGCTCTAATACCCTTCAAACATGTATAATCACAATAAAATAAAATTAGAAAGAAAAGAACACAAAAATTTTAACAGTGTAATTACATCTACGGACAAGACCGATGAAAAGATATTACACCATATAATCTAATAAAACATCACCAATAAGTTAACAATCCTATTTATAAAGAGATTTAAAATAAATTATTTTTAAAATATAAATAAATATCACTAAAATTCAAAACTATACTTTTCTGCACCTCCCCCGTAGCCTATTTATATTACATATAAATATATATATGTACATATATGTATATATATATATATTTAGGCATGATACCAGGATCTATGTGCGTTCCATTTATATATATATATATATATTTATATTATAAGAAGCCGAGTTAGCTAGCTACGAGTTAAATGAATTAGGGCAGTCTTATTAATTTTATATTAAATTAATTAATTAAACAATAATAAAAAATTACTATTTGATAATAATAACAATAATAAAAATTGAATTACGTACTGATTTTTTATTCAACTATTATAAGATATTATATATATATATATATACATATTTTGAATTACTACAATACTTACAATGCTAATTGAAGTGATAACTATGCACATAAAAATAGAGAATCAGATGATCAGAAAATGTTTCTCCACAATTTTTTTAATACATTTTATCTTTTTTATAGAATAAAATAAATGCAAATGCAGAGACTAATTAATTGGAGAAATTTAAAGCATAATAAATGTTCCATTTAAATTACTTCTTTAAATTTGAAAAGATTATTATGATACAAAGAGAATATAAGAAATATAAAACTTGATTGTGATTAATTTTGAAAATATTTAAAATTTGATAATTCCCAAGATGTAATTGAAGAAAAGGGCATTTAGGTTTTTGAACAAATAACTAAAAGAAAATCTCTCAATTTTGAAATATATATATATATATATATATATATATATAGACATTAAATCCCTCAATCCTTAAAAAAAAAAAAAAAAAAAATCCAAAGGCTTCTTACAATTACAAGAAGCAATACGTGTGTAAAAGAGAGAATATATATATATGGATGATCTGAAAGAATGTAAATATATGTAGACACATATATCAACTAAAACCCATTTCAACATTCATCTTCTCCTGTGCTGTTCTTTAAAAATTAAGTAAAAACCTCAGTTCTTTACGGGTTATGTTCCTTCTTCATCATCACCATTGATTTTGTTTTGGAATTGAAATGGCTTCTTCTCAATCTCCTTCTTACCAGGCCATGGAGGAATTTTTTTTTTTTTATGTGAAATCATTTGAGGCAGTTGGCGATGGTGTCACCGACGACACCCTGGCTTTTTAGCAATGCTGGGAAAAGATCTTGCCCAACCCAAACAGCCACACTCTTGGTTCCTCAAGAAAATACATTCAAGGGGAGCTTATATTTCAGCTCTGCTGTGTGTTTTTCTTCCTCTACAAATTAAGATAATGTTCCAACATGGAGTGCATATATATATATATATATATATATTTACATATACGTTAAGTATAAATTTTTACTAAAAAGTCAAAATTATTTTAGACTGATGAGGAAGACGGTGGTTGGGTGTAAGAAAGGTTCTTTATTACATGCTGCTTCACACTTTCCATTCTTCTTGTAGTAATCAATTCTTCATTGTAGGCTATCCAGCAATTCCTATTCCTGAGTACATACATACATATATATATATATATATGTATATGTATATAAAATACGCAACACCCAGGTATTACGAGTAAAAAAAATTATATATACAACCCATTATTTAGATCATTTATTGCAAAGCATATATGCATGCTTCAACTAATTCATATATCTTACTTAAAATAGAAGTGTTTAATGTTTGGAAGATAATGCTTAGTGAAGATTATATTAGTTTTTACCCACCATTAGCAAAATATTTCTCTATATATGTACATATACCCCAACAGAGTGCCTCTCGGCCAAACCTGGCCACACACTCGCACATTCTATGGTTTCCGACTATGCTGTTCCCTCTCCCATTCATGCTTTTACCAGCAGCCGTTCAAGTGCAGAATCTGCTCCTTGTTTCATTTTCCTAATTTCACTACCTCTCTCGGGTTGTAAACAACTCCCTTCTCAATCTTACCAACTCATTTCCCTGCTCCTGTCACACCTTTTTCCCTTTGTTCCATCTCTTGTCATTCTCTCTCATTTTCCCTGCACTCACACCAAACTTACTTTTGTTCTTATTCTTCTGTTCCCTTCTCACATTTTTACTTCCAATTCACATACTGTTGTACCGTTGGTATAGCTACAACTCAAAACTTCTACACCGTTCCTCCCCACGACGACATTATCATATTCTACATCAGCTCACCATCTCCTCCGGTATATTCTCCCCTAGCCTCAAAATTTGAGTTTTATATAACAAGTATCTCACTCCCATCTCGCATATCTGCATTTCTTGAAATCTTGTACTCCTAACATCCACTCAATAGAGTGTTCAACCAATCAGGTATTATCTCCTGAAAATCCTTCCACAGTTCTATCCTAAATTCAACTAGTCCCTTTTTCCCTACACTCGGTTTCGCGGATCTGTTTAGCTCACTTAGGAGAGCAACATATTTCTTCTTACTGAAACCCCATTAGCCCTTTAATTCATATCGGTTTACCCTTCTGCAACAATACCCGATCACCTAAGATCTATCGTGTCTCTCAATGATTTTACAACACCCATTCTCTTAATTCCATCATTCCGTCTTAAAAGAACTTCAATATTCAAAGAATGTTCACATACATTATTCTATCATAGAATTAAAATTTAATCATAATTTTCATAATGCATGAATTTAAACGCACACATTTCATATTCGGGTTTCAAAGATCAAATTGATCTTACCTTCCGTTGGACGATTCGGTTATACTTTCTGCCTAGCCTTCACAGAAATCACCCCGCCCCTGTTTCTTCTTCTGTCAGCCTCGCTTCTCGGCTCTGCTTCCCTCCCTCCTTCTCTTCCTCTCTGCCACTCTCTCCGTGTTTCCTCCTTCCTCTCTCTTTTTCTTTTTTTCTTTTTTTTTTTGAAAACAGTGCTCTTTATACGGAAGATGAAATTAAATTGTGGCCGTCCATTGTAAGATGAGAGTGGACCGTTTCAAAACGTACTCTCAATTCTCGCCCATGCGATTTGCCACGCAGTTCACACGTGGCGTTTCAGACCCCACGTGTCCTTAGTTTTTTGGCTATTCGGGACACGTCAGTCACTGAGGTGTCAAGAGACTTTTTAAAATGAGAGATATCTTTTCAGTTTAATACTTTGTAATTTACGGATTTTCCCTAATTCCTCAAATTGTTTTCACCGTAGTCCCTAGGAATTATTTTTCTTAATTTATATGATTTCCAAATATATCAAACTTTTTTGTACATATATTTGTTAAATTACTTATTTATTTATTTTTAAATTAATATTTGTATAAATAATTTTATTAATTGTATAAAATACAATTAGTGTTCAATTATTGTTACAATATATATATATATATATATATATAAATTAATTTGAAATAACAAAAAGTTCCAAGGGGGCTATAGCCAGTAAAATTCAAGGCTTTAATAAAAGTCGGTCCAAAGTAGAAGCTGAGGACTTTGGAAAATTAATTTTCTTCATCAAATTCAATGTTGACCCAATTGATGAAAATATTCATTTATTTTATTTTATTTATTTTTAATTAAAAGGAAAAGCCAGTTGGTCATCACAAATTTCTTTCTATAAACAGTAAAATGGTTAATCTAAATTTATCAATTTCAGAAATATACGCATACATACATATATATATATATATATTACTACCACCATGAGACTTTAATATATTACTTCATTTCCCTTTCATTCTAAATATACGCATATATAACCATATGTATACAATAATAAATATATATAAGTTTAAATAATGTTAGATGCATACATAAATATAAGTTGAATACGTAGGGTATTATTTTAAATTATAATAATTATATAAAGATTATAAAATTTATGCATCAATTAAAGTATACTAACAAACCTCATGAATCAATTAATTAGTTCTTGTAAGTAATAATCAATTATTATATTTATATAGTTAGTTAGGAAGCTCACTTTAAATTAACGAATTTAAATATAATTGGACCTTGTATTATATGAATTGAACCACCTATATCTATTACCTTTTCTTTTACGTTTGAAATAAATTGTGATTTAATTTTAATATAAAAAAAAAGATTTGTCAAATATTTTAATTATTAAAAATTTAAGTTAATAAAACTAAATCTAAACTATTTATATCATAATATATTTCACTAAACATTGTCTGGAATTAATTTTTAATACCATGTTAAATGTTGTTTTTGATTGATTTATGATCAAATATCATAATATAATTCTAATAATAATAATATATATATATATATATATATATATATATACACACACACACATTTACTCAAGAGTCAAATATATATATATATATATATGTTAAATTTACAATACTGATCGAAGTTGCTAACTCCAATCAAAAGTTATATTTTGTTAATTCATACCTATAAATTATTAACTGATTGACTAACCCATATTATTCATTTGAAGGTATTTTCTGTAGCGTGTATATATATATATATATATTTATTTATTTACATATCAAGATTCTGTTACTCTTAGGTTTAGTATCTTATATATACATTATATATCTTTTCAACAGGTTATACATGTGTTTATATATGTATAGATGGATCTGTGTGTGTGTTTATGATCAGTTATTAATTAGTTAGCTAGAGGAAGTCATATGTACTCATCTGCAGGTATTTCCTACAATATATATATATATATGTATATATTAATATTCTGTATGCAACTGCACACACACAAAATACATACACATATACATATATATATATATGTGTTTATGTTATCTGCAGTAGTACACTAGCTAGAAATTAATTAACCTCCCACACAGAGCATCTGTACAATAAAACCACCTTCCCAGAAATATATAGACACATATACAGATTCATTCATATAATTATCCATATATGTATTATATAGTAGAAAGTTGAAACTGTAATGATAACTCAAGTAATTGCCATATATCTATATATATATATATTATATAGACGGAAAGAACTCAAAGAAACGAAAGAAAACATTTATATATTACATAACAATACAACATTATATATCTATATATAACTTTGAAACTTCTGTAATTGACATCCTAAAATCTGACATTGATAGAACATCAAAACAAACCCAAACTTTCAGCATTTCTGTGTCTGAATCTTCTTCACATGGTCAATAACAATATAACTTGAAGCTCCATTGAAAAATACAAGAGCCCATTATCTACATATATAATTACTTAATAATGAAACTAATAGTTGCTATGGCCTATACATATAATTCCAAGACAATAACTTCATATATATATATATATATAGGTGGGAATATGATTAATTATAAATATATATATGTATAAAAGAAAGATATCAGTATATCCAAGATCCGTAAAATATATTATAAAAACTAACTTCATTCGGGGAATCAAGAGATTCCAACACCAAGAAAGTCTATGAAATCAACATCTTTGTTCACCTTGTTCGATTCATCGTCTTCCCGGCAATCATCTTGTTCACCAACTGTCTGCAAATGCTGTTTCCTCCTCCAAATTTCTTCACTTTCAACACGATTACTAAAAAAACGATGATGATGATGAGGAGGAGCAACAGCAGGCTTTGTTGCAAACAAACTTGGGTAGTTACTGAAAGGTAAGATTCGATCTGACCCATGTACTAATTTCTGATGATGATGATAATGATGATGATGAGACGATGATGAAGGAGTTGTCATGGACCCACGAAGAACATCAAAACCGATGAGTGAATTATTATGATGAGCACTACAGGTGACTGTTGATCCACTATGAGTCCAATTAGAAGTAGGAGAATCGTTAGAAGTTGTGGCGGGTGATGAATATAGAAAATTAGAGCTGATAAAGTTGTTTTTGTTGGAATTAAATAAGTGAATATCATGTTTGGATTGGGGATCAAAAGGTCTGAAATTACTTAAATAGGTTTGAACAGAAGAATTAGGAGTAGCAGTAATGGTGGTGGTGGTGTTGGAAGAAGGAGGATTAAAATGGCAACTTCTCTTTCCATAACAAGAGAATTTTTCTCTCTTTCTTCTCGCCATAACAACATGGTAATGATTCTTCACAGCATTATCAGTTCTTCCAGGAAAAAGCCTTGCAATGGAAGCCCATCTGTTGCCTTGAATCCGGTGAGCTTTCAGAAGGGTTTCTTCTTCTTTCTCTGTAAATGGCCTTTTGTTGATGTTCGGATCAAGTTGGTTATACCATCTTAATCTGCAACTTTTCCCTACAAAAAAAAAAAAAAAAAGAAAAAACAACCCAGACCCATTTCTTAGAAGTAGAGCAATATATATATATAAGTATCAATATGTATATGTATGTGATGATGATCAAGAGAGAATTTAAGTAAAAAAAAAAAAAAAGAGAGAGAAAGAGAAAGAGAATTGATAGGGTACCTGATCTTCCTTGAAGATGCTGAGCAATGAAATTCCAATTCTTGGGACCAAAGTCTTTGACGAGTTGCCGGAGACGATCATCTTCCGCCGGCCGCCAGTGGCCTCTTTGACAACTCTTTGTCGTCATCATCCCGGCAGAGTCACTGCTCATAGAATTTTCCATACCTATATATGCATACAGATATGTATGTAGATAATATCAGAAGAAAAGGAAGGAAGCAGAAAAGGGTTTCTGGGAATTAATCAAACAAAAAGGAAGAGAAAGCATAACAAGAAGATATATAGCCAAAGAGAGAAAAAGAAAAAGAAAAGTGGGTTTGGTTTTCTAGGGTTATAGCTCACAAGTCACTTTTGTTCTATTTACAAGACAGGATCTGCTATATATATAAACACATACATGAACAACCACTCGCACCTTCAGTGTATACTTATTGACCAAATATATATTACATTATAATATATATATATATATATACACACACACACACATATATGTGTATGTTTAATTTGATAGAAAAGTATCTCCCATCGCCATAATAACTTCCTAAGTAACAACTCTTTTCATATTCTCTCTCTCTCTCCAGGCTAAGTTATGTATATATAAAATTTATATTCTCCATCAAGGGGCCAGAATAATTATATAATTATACATATATATGCGCAAGTTAATTTGGTGGCAATTAATGGGTAAGCTTTTTCTATATCTGAAATGGGTACATATACATACGTATACATCTAAAACCAACTTGCATTCTTTATGATTAAACCTAGCGAATTTTTACAAGTTTTTTGTTGCATGCAGTTTAATGGAGTGGTAAATATGGAAATATATATACATTTTCGGAAGAGGGTAGTTTTTGAAATTATTACTGTCAAAGTTGTGGTGAATAATATCTTCATTTTTGGAAGAGGGTAGTTTTTCAAAATTATTCATGTCAAAATGTATGTCATTCTACTTTTTATGTATGTGGGGTAAAATTTTCAATTTTTACCCATATCTGTACGTATACGTATATGTATATGTGTATGTATATATGTATATTGTTAATTTATGTCATATAGATTTTGCTATATGTATGAATTTATTGGCTTGACATCATGTTCATGATGATTATAACAAAAAAAAAAATTAATTAAACTGTTACTTTCTATGAATTTCACTACTCTCCATATCATGCATCTGCTTAGATGAAGACAACACAACAAGACTGCTGCATCAAACTCTAGCCACCTATACCAAAATCATTTAGGTGCAATTGATGTGCTTCGTTTTATTCCAAACGCACATACATACATACATACATACATATATACATATATATATATAGTGTGTGTGGGGTGTATATATATATATATATATATATGTACATAGCTGCTTAAAAAGTAAGGACAAAGGAACCTTTCTTATCTTCTTCATATTTATATATATATATATATATATCTGCTATACGGTATATATGTATATATGTTTGGGATCTAATTAACATATATATATATATATATATATATATATATATATGCAGATGCAAAACTTTTGCAGTGCGTGTGTGTATATATATGTTATGTTGGTAAGTATACGTTTTATTAATTATTTAGTACTCGTATACTTTCAAATTTTCTTTGGATATTTTTAATACTGGAATTGATAGATATTCCACAAAACATTAATTTATTTCACTTTCAACATATTCTCAATTATTATATTCGATTGTTTTCGGAAATTTATATGTATTATATATATATATATACACGCACCGAAAGAAATACGTTATGTTCTTCTCAATAAGTACATACATATAGATGAAGGAAATTTATACACTGAATATAGTTTAAGATTATTTATAACTAAAAATCTATATATAATAATTTAAATACGAAATGAATTGGGCAGTAATTAATTAAATATATACTTCTTTACTTCTATTTTTTTTTTTCTAAATTTTATAAAAGATAAATAACAATATATATATATATATATATGTGTGTGTATAAAATTCATGCCCCAATATTTTGGAGTAATTATTTTTAAGTCTGTTAAACTATCATAATTTCCCATAACCCTAACATTTATTTATAATTTATTACCAGATTTAACCATGTGAACAATGTACTCTCATAATTATATCAATTGGTTCTCTTTTCTTTAGAGAGGAAATTACTTTTCAAGCTTTAATTTATTAATTCATCACTTGTATTATTTTATACATATTTTTTTAATCAATGAAAAAGTCTCGTCACATATTAATTTAGTGCACATATATATATATATATATATTATGTGTTGCACAAGAAAAATGTAATCTATCTTATGAAGTCAAATGTGTATGTATATAAATAAACATCTCAAATTAAGAAGCTCATATCATTTACCACACAATGTGTAATTGACTCATACGTAGTCTACATGTACATAAATATATGTATATATAATCAATGGGTTTAGTAGGTAATGTCTTTTAAGGCATAATAATCAATTAATTAAACACTTTGAGAGTGATAGGAGAATTATATACAATTCAATACAGTTTGAGGGATAGGGTTTATTCTATATAAATGAATGCTTAATAAATGTAGTTAAAACTTCATTATGGACACACGACCATACTTTGTGAAAATAACATATCATATACTCATTTTTTGCCTCACCTACACATCAATTTATAATATATATATATATATATATATTTATAAATCCTATGAAAATGTTGACTATAAATTTAACTTTTGTTCAATGAGACTAACAATTAATGCCACTTTCGGAATATTATTGAAATCAAATTTCCGGCTATTAATTTAAGGTTTGATTCTAAGCGAACATTTCAATGAATTATATTTTATGTTATGAGTTTTAAAAGTACTGTTAATATAGTTATTAACTAAAAAATATTTTTAATCAAATTATTTGATGTTTGATAAAAATAATTATAAAAAATATCGTTCATTTTTTAAAAAGTATAATTTTTATGTTTAATGAAATCGGTTTTTCAAAATTTTACATTTAAAAAAGTAAAGTTACTTTTTAAAAATACGTGAATGTTTTTTAGTTTCATCACATCAAAAGTAAATTTTGAATTTAACTGTTATAAAAAATAGTTTACATTCGATTTATTGTTAATAAAATGTAAAACTGCAATAAAAAATTGTATCAAATAGATTTTAAGTCTTTATGTTCTGCCAACTACTATCGTATATGCGGCTTGCTGCTTGTAGCTTGCTACTCGTCAGTGTAGACAACCCTTTCAAGTTTTTTATTTTCTTTAATGAATTGAGGAACTATGACAATATATTCTGATAAATTAACATTTGTATCATATGGAGAGATGGAGCAAATCTTTTTTTATCTATCTAAGAGAGGAAAATGAAGGATAGATTACATACCTAACATGAGTTTTATTTCATGCTTCGCTCCGACCGAAAGGAAAGGAATGTAGGGCTTAGGTTTAGAATCCTCGCCTCTCTACTGAAACAACACTTTGTTCTAGTCCTTTCATTTGTACTTTTAAGTGCGTGCGGTAAATTTTCTTTAAGAAGAGAATGAAGTAAGTTAAACATATCTCCGAGTTTGTTTAGTTTTTTTTTTTTTTAAACTAAACAATATTAATGAATTAAAAAAAAAAAATTTTGATGGTTATTTGTAAAAAAAAAAAAATTAAGATTAAAATAAAAAAAGATAAACTACAATTCAAAAATTAAATTAATAATTTATTTTTTATTTTATCACCAATAAAATTTATTATTGATAAAATGAACAAATTTTTAAATTAACACGTACTCTCGCAATAAAATTGGTTAAGTTTTATTACTTGAAAAATAATAAGTTGTTATTTTTTTTATATATATTTAAATATTAAGATAATTAGTTAACTTTTTTGGTCCCTCCATGTGCTTTTACATAAGAATGAGTATTAAGATCCAATATAACTAATAAACACATATTTATTTCTTACAAGTTTGAATTATATATATTTGGAATAAATTAAAAATGAAATTTAATTAATTTAAAAATCCATACTTTATGAGAATTTGTTACTTACATATATTATGATTGCAAAAAGAAAAGAAATTATATTGTACTATAATTAATATCATAATATAAACTTTAATTCACTCTTAAATTATGTTGGTTAATTTAGATTTTTAATAAATTATCAACAAAAATATATAAAATTTTATTTATAATTTAAAAAATATTTTAAATTCTACCCAAATTTTTTAAATTTTAATTTTTTTTTTTATATGAAATTACTTTATACTATTTTAGACTGAATTAATTTTTAATTAAACTAAATATATTTGCTAATAAATTGGATGGTGTAGGGGTTGTTGACTGATGAGGAAGATGGTGGTTGGGTGTAAGTAAGTTTCTCTTATACATCCTTCATACTTTCCTCTTCTTGTATTATCAATTCTTCATTATTGACTATCCAACACTTCCTGAGTATATTATATATATATATATATATATATACACACATACATATATAATGTAACACCCAGGTATATACGAGTAAAAAGCTATATATACAATCAATTATTTAGACCATTTACTGCAAAACATATATGCTTCAACTAATTCATATGTCTTTCTTGAAAAATATGTGTCTAGTGTTTGTACGATAATGCTTAGTGAAGATTATATTAATTTTTGTCCCATAAAAAATTAATAAAATAAATTTAACATATTTTAATAATTAAATAACGTATATACACAAATTATAATATACTAAATATAATAATTTTTAATAAAAATATACCAAATACACATTTATTTTGACTCTATGGTCTCGTAGAGAAAAAAAAAAAAAATACATACTCAGAGCTCCATTATCACCTTTATATATAAACATATGCATGTATGTATGTGTGTGTGTGTGTGTGTGTATATATATATATATATATATATATATAGTTAATATGCACATGGTTTGTGATATCTCTCAGACTCAGATTATATTGTTGATATGCTGGCTTCATTAAAAGCTCTGTCAGATTTAGATAATATTTTTGCTTTTTTCTCCTGAACTTTGTTTCTTTTCATATTTTATGCTTTACAACTGCCTACCAATATGGGTAAACCCAAATGTAATCCGCAATATACACACATATACATATGCATATACATATACATATACATACATATATATATATATATAGATACATACCCATATATAATGAATATATATAATTTGATTATTTTGAAAGGCAAAGAAAATGGGAAATTTTTGTTGATGCCCAATTGATGAAATGTCATCAAGTGTTGATGTTTTCCATTAATTCCCCAATAAAATAAATAAGATGAAGTACAGTTGGTGGGTCTTTTACATGTCTTTTTCCTTTTTGTTTTATCAAATTTGGTAACCAATTCTTCATTTTTCTACCTCAAGTCATTGCCCCATATATATACATACACACACACACACATATACATACATACATTGTATATCTCACTCGTGAAAATTAATGCTGCCAGAAAATGATATCTCACCTAACCTCACGGTTCCATCTTTTTTTTATTTTGTCACATCTCTTTTACTTTTTCTTTTTCTTTTATCCAATGTCATATGTAAATATATATATCATTTAGTTTCCTACATACATTTTTGTTCTCACTAGTCATTTGTATGGGTAAAAAAGTGGATATATATATATATATATATATATGTATGTGTGTGTGGAGTAGATTTTGTAGTTATAATTTGAGAATCTAACGGTAAAAATTATGGTTATGATTGTAACAAAGTAAAAAAAAAAAAAAAAAGTAGGGAAATATTTAGAAATTTATATTTATTGATTTTAATTATAAGACGACACACAAGCATAGCTGATGAAAATAGTAAATATCATATAATATGTATTAGTTACATATATATATATATATAATATATATATACTACTTATCGTAATAATATATTAGCTGGAAATTAACTTTTGCTTTATAACTCCAATCCGCACAGTAAATGCTAACAGTAAAATTCTACTTTTGGAATACTTAACATGCTCGGAGACCCAGTCAAATTTTGTTCCAATCAAGTTAAGCTTCGATGTAACTTTCATGTATCTATTCATCTCTAGTTGTTCCCTAATGACCTCTTTATTAGTTTGAGCCAGACTTACATGATTCTTCTGCTGTGAATCATTTACAGAACTATTCAGTTCAATCCTGCATCAACAGTTTGTTCTGCAATCATGTTCAGTGTTTTAAGGGGAACAGTATAAGAATATCCACCTGACCAGATCAAGAGTATTCTGTATGAAACTAACAGTTATTATATTCAAAATTAAAATAGTTCAACAACGTCGTAAGAACTAGAACACAAGTCTAACTACCAAGGACGATTTCACAGTTTACACTTGTCTTCTGCCTTCGTAATTCGGAGGGGAGGGGGGGGTACTCGATAGTAATCAGATATTCGTCTTTAACTACAGTATCCAATCTGATACATGGTTGATTAATCCCGTAATAGAGAATATACATGAATTATGAGTTCAAAAGCAAGCACCGTCAAAATCCATTGCCCCAAATATATTCCACCCAAAAACAAGTCTAAAAGAATATGCAAAGAGCTGTGTGTGGAAGATTCAATATAGAACCAAGGCATATATATCTAGCTCCAACCTGTCAAGCCTAGTCGATCAGCAACATTGTACATTACTAATTGATTCCAAACACGACCAAAGAGATGTGTCCCTCCGATGGAAAACGTCAAGGCCCATGTAGAGAGAAGAACTGAGAATACCGCAAACCCCACGGCAGATCCAACAACATCTACAAAGAGAATATTTTTCCAAAGTTGTAAAAACAGAAACACTAAAGTAGAGAACTTGAAAAGGAGAACATAGCAGTGTTTTCAATCCAGTTCAAGGAAATTGTTGATTTTTTAGATAAAAAATATCAATTTTATTCTCACTCTTTAAATTGTTATACCTAAAGTATTTATACAATTCTTAATATACTAATTAAAAAATAATTATTTTATTAGAATCTTAATTACATGAGATTACTATTGTAATAGAATTTTAATTATATAATACTAACTAATTAAATAGTAAACTAAAAAAATAAAATATCATGTTCAACAGAAATAATAAGAAATTTCTAATGCACAAAGCCCTTCATCCACTTCCTCAACCACCTCAAATTCTTACTTCAAGCACCAACTTCGGACAAAAAGAAAGAGAAGTAATGGAAACGCCAAGTAAAAATTGCTTACAGAATATAGAGAACTTTGATACATCTCAAGAACTTTCCTAGAGTCAGATAACCACAAAGGAAAGATAAAACAACAATTCCTACACAATTCAAAGACCTGCTGCAAGATAAATTAACACATGCAAAGGCCCTTCATGGTCCAGTAAATGATGGGAACTAAAGTCACGAGGCTAAACTCAACAAACTGCACTCTATGAAAAAGGAGAGCATTAGCAACATTCAGATGCACAATGCTCATTGGACCGTAAGCACTTAAGAGTATAAATACACGGTTATTACATTCTCAAACTTCCTTTAATAGAGATAACGAAGTGTCATTTCTAACTTTAAAAAGCTTGATAAAGAATACTGCACAGCTTTTTTTTGGAAGAGATGTGGAAAAAAAAAAAGAAGAAAACATTTAGTCACAGCCAGAAACTTTCTTGCATGACAAAACTTATGAGAGGTGTAATCATATAAATACTTTAAAACAGCCATTTCTCACTTGTTCAGAACACAAGTAATTAAAGAAGTGCATCTTACAGAAGAAAAGCTTTGCTAGGGGAAACCTGCATAAGAAACTTTTGAAGTACAATGGAGCTAGCAATGGACATAATTGTGTAATGGTAAGCTTCAGGCAATCTAATCTATACAAAAAACAATACCTGAACAGTATTTTGTTCAGTGATTTGAGGGCTGAACCAAGTAGATGTTTGGCAGCTTACTTTACTAAAAAAAATATATGAACTTAATGAAGATTCATAGCACAATTCTGCAAAGAGTCAACATGTAGTTAACAGCACTGAAATTAGAATTGCCGAAATTATAGCTTCTGTAGTTAAGCATTGTTCAGTATTGGGCATAGGGAAAAAACAAAAACTTCCTCCGTTTCTTATCATAGTGATTGGAAGTTGAGACATTGGCAATCAAAGAAAATAAGAACACGAGAAAAGGGCCCTTCAATCAAAGCAGATGAATTCTCCAAGACTCAACAAGTTCTTCTCAAACTCTTAGTTGGCTTCCTAAAATTCTGACCCCTAAAAGGAAAATCTATAAAATAAGCAGCAGATGAATCAAAAACAGACTGACAGCAGCAAATATCAATAAGCCACCGAATACGGACAAGATATTTACCTCAAAATTCAACCAAATCCACACATTTCAACCAAGAATTAGTACCAAAATAATAACCCTACATTCACAAAACTTTCAACAGACTCCAGAAAACTCGACCAAAGGAAATTAAGAAAGAAATCTACCAGGAAAAAAGTTAGATGAAGAAGGAAAACAACTAAAAGAGAAAGGAAATAAAAGCAATTAGAGAGCGGAAGTACAAGGGCGAATATTAGGGAAGGAACGAGAATGGCGGAGAACGGGCCAGAAATAGAAGCAGTTGACAGCCCACAACAATGGCAGGAGGGCGAAGCCGAACTTGTAGAACCTCCGAGCGTACCCGACAGATTCCTCCTCGGACAGACCCAGAGGACCGTCGATCGTGGGCCACACAGGCGCCGATGACACTATGGAAGAGTCGGGGTTGGAGACAGGGTTGTTACTCTGCGACGTTTCCATTGGATTCGGCAAGCCGGACAAGGGAGGAAGATGACTGAATCCGAAATGACGCAGCGTCTTGCTCCAGACGTGTTGTAGGTTGATTTGATCAGCTGCGGCTCGTAGACTATAATACGGCGCCGTTTTGATGCAGACGCATAAATAACGGTAAGGTGTTCGATATCGGTTGTTTGAAGTAATGAACTAACTGCATGACTATTAATTATCTGTTTTAATTATTTAATATTGTTGAATATTATGTTTGTTTGCATTTATCACTAAAATTAGCATAAAATTACTGTAATTAGGTAAATTAGTATATTCTAATCAGCCATAGGATTAGTGTTTCTAATTGTTTTCAAATTTTTAATCTACAATCTTCTGCAAATTCTCCTTTCTTCAAATCTTTCCTTCTTCCCTAATTTTTTTATAACCGGGTCTGCGAATAAACCACGAGAGTATAATGGGAGATCTTCTCCAAATATCGGAAAATTATCTGCGAGTTTAATTGAAATAATCGAAAGTACTTTCTTAAGTTGTTTTGCTTTATCAGTATGTCTTAAGAGGATTGAAACTTTATTCTTGAATCACATTCTCTGCCTTTAGGTTCTCGCTTTTTGGGCCAACAAAATCATACTGCAGCAATGAGAATTTGTCTCATGTTCTTCAATTTTAGTTGAAAAAAATACAGTAGATTTTTCTTGAATTACATTGAGACAAATTGTCAAGAAAAGCATTTCTCTTCCTAAAAGGATTTGGGGGAAGGGGTTGGAGGGGGGGGGGGGGGGGTGAGAAGGGAATACATTGGACCCCAGCATATATCAAAATACAATTTTAAATGGGAAATTTCGGCAGCGCCCATTCTTTAATACAACAAAAAAGTAAATGCTGTTTTGCATCCTGTAAGACACCCATCTGCTAAGGGAAACATTTGTCGAAATAACAACGAAAAACTACTGCAGGAAAGCTTCCATGACTCTATTCTCTCTTCAATCAAATCCACTTGGATTCATTCCCGTATTGATGAAAGGGTGTGGTTGCTTTTAGTTCGATCACAATTACACAGAACGTGAACAAAAAATTATAACCCGTGTACATAGTAGGGAGATACAACCTGTCATGATTGAGATTTCTCCCGGATTTTGGCTCTAGCAAAAAATACCCCAGCCAAGAGACCTAAAAGAAAGACACAAAGAGAACCGCAATTTAAAGTTAAGTGCAGTAAGGCACATGCTCATACCAGTGTCTTGAGTTAGTTCATGGAACAGTACTTACCAAAGAAGATACTCGCAGAGTTCTCCAAACTCGTAGGTACATGGAAAAGAACAATGCCAGCGACAGAAAGAGGTATCTTATTCAGTGATCCCACAAGACTGTAGATTGAAAATTAGTGAGATATTCAGTTAAAAATAGTTGGATCACTAATTTATCGTCTCGTTTTAATAAGCATAGTAGCTCCATAATTGCGTAATATACCCAACAAATTCATTGTCAAATGCATCATTGGGGGATAAGCCGACAATAAATTTAACTTTTAACTCCTCATCCACATCTATTAAGTCAAGCTGAGATAAGATTTTTCTTTATATGAACAAAGTCAACATTGGAATAACGGACACTGCAACTATGTGAAGTTTCTTGAGTTCAGTACTCTGACCATTTTCTTACCTATATGTGGTAGCTCCTGTTTGATGAAGAAACCACATTGAAGTGAAGCTGATAGCAAGACCCAAAAATCCACTTAAGGTCATTACCAACCAGAACATAGGCAACTTCAAAAGTGGCCTGCCAAATCGAAACATGTTCATTAGATTCAAGAATAAATTGTGAGGAACAGAAACTCAACTAATTGATAACAAAGCATGTCAACTCAGTCTGCCCTAGAATAGAAATGCTCATCTTCAGTGGAATCTAGATATTATGACACTGGTTAACTTGAAAGTTAGCATATCTTCTAGTAGGTTTCAAAGTATGAACCTTCCAGAGAATGCTTCTGTAAATTTTGTAGACACTCACTTATAATAATTGCGATAACAAAAAACTTTCTGAAATGCTTCTACTTGAATTTTAACTTCTAAGTGATGGAGTAGGGTTTGGAAGGAGAAGAATAGAGTAATCGAGGAAGGGGAACATGGTAGACAGTGAAATTTAAAGAAAAGAAAAGAATGCAGGGAAAATCATAATGATCAAAATGATTGAATAACCAGCTACGTGTAATGCAGAGATGAAAACCCTTCTAAGTAAGCAATAAAGATTAATCATTGTGACTACTAGAAACTTAAGGTCATAAAATAAAAGGAAAAAAAAAAGATGGAGAAGGGGTGAAAAGAAAAAACTCACGTTCTGGAAAGATAATCAACCTCATTAAAAATGAAAACAAGAAGAATCCCCAGAGGTATTGAAAGAGTGTTATTTAGTAGGACCATGGAAAATTCATTTAAGTTTCCAGATTTTGTAACTTGCTTTGCAGTGTCCATGACCCTGCGTAGAGTCAGCTGCACAAATAAAACAAAATAAATTAGAAATTTGTCAGCCCTATTTCAAAAAGTAAATGACATACCATTAATAATTAGAAAGTTTATGATGACACAAAGTAAAACATACAAAATTTTACGAATTTTTCTCAAAAAGAACAAAAGAAGAAAAGTTTCTGGAATCAGGTTACAACTAAAAGAATATGTGAATTGGGAACTACCAAAAGTTGTTACTAACGTGTGTACCAAACTCTTGAAAATCGAGGCATCAGCTGTGAATTTAAACAGATAGAGATTGGCATTAATGAGTGAGCTGTATGGCAAATCTACAAGGACCTTGTTTTCTTTCTTTAGAAGAAAAACCCCACCAGGATTTAGTGAGCACCTACATAGGTTTGTGAGGATTCTATTTTTTCTCAGAGCAACTTTCTTGTCTATTTTTCTTCAATATATGAATTAAAGGAAATGGCTTGATTTATTGATTTTATGTGGAAAGCCTCCTATAAAATTCTATTTGCACATGAGAGAGCATGTAAAAATATAATTAAAAGCCTGCTTTCTACCAGTTTAAATTTTTGGCTGAAGATGATACCCAATATGCATATCAAACTCCTCGCTAAGAATGAAGTCCAAGCAACCTCTAAATGAGGTGAAAGACAAAAGACTAAAATTAACATATCTGAACTCAATCCTGCACATGTTATTGTTCTTATTTCTTTTTGAGGAACTCGTGTTTCTCTTTTGATTTTGCAATATCTTGCCAACGAAATTTAGCTTAAACATTCGAATATAGCACATTAACTGCCTAACCTTGTCTTTAACAAGTAATATGAGGCTTTAAAGAATAGTTACTCCCAGAAGACAATGATTAAAAGAAAATGAAACTTTGTCAACCATGTCACAGAACAAGCATCCACCTTTCCATCATGATCTGAAAGTTAGACATACCATATTAAGTCTGTCCTCCCCGTGGAACGGCGGTTTTGAAAAGGTTATCCAAAGTTTTCACACATTGATTTTCCTTAAGCCATTTCTGACGCAAAGAGGATATTGATTATCTAATGAAGTATGGTTATCATCTTAATGAAATGAAGTACCATAACTTACGTGATTCATCAATACCTGAACTAGGATGCAGAATATGCTCTGATAGTTCTTAAGGATAAACTCATGAATAAATGCATGCCCTTCGAATTACTAGAATGGTGCCTCGTCTAACTTCTTAAGCCAAGTTGCTAAAGCTAAAATGTTTTTGTTTAAAGGATCAAATAAAAAATATATCTAGTTTGATAACAACCTCCAGCAAAGCAACCATAAACAATTTATGAATTTTAGAAGGAAAAATAAGGCAATAAAATTACAGAAATGTACAACAAAATAAAACCTCAAACAGACTCACAGAATATGATGCAGTTAAGAAACAGTTAATGATCTGCCATGCATAGCCAACAGCATGAAAAGATAGATCTGTAATTCCTCCAGAAATTGCTGAAATGATCTGCAAATGGAAAACATAACTTGTCACTAGTACAAATCAGTTTTATTCTAGCACAATTTTACAGTATACCATTATGATCAATAAGACACGAACAAGTTGTAAAATGCACCTCAAAATCCATGAAGTGGACACAAAAAAATAAAAAGATTAACCCAAACATAAACTTCCTTTTTCAACCAAGAAAAAGGACCAGTGAATTATGTTGAAATCAACTATAAAAGATCACATGCTTCTTCACTATAGAGTGAAATTGGTTCTTTGAGAGAATAAATTCAGAACCCACGTAAAATTTAAAGTTTAGATAATATAGTTGTAGCATAGCAGAGAGAAACCAAGTTTTCTCAAACAAGTGAAAACACTGCAATACATTTATGCTCCAGCAATGGAAGATTTGTTATAACAAATTATAGCAGAATTTCTCGTATAGAAGTACTTTTTCTTTTTTGTTCGGACTTTTTACCTCAAGCCAGCATAATTGAAACATCACCATTTCGGTTTTTTTTAATCTCAAGTGATAAGAGAGAAGGGTTGGAAATGAAAATCCAAATAAAAGTAATGAAGAGATCCAACACAAGCAATGAACCATATAACCTCAACAACTACATGAGGTTCACTATATTACTTCCATTCCTATTCAGAATAATTTAACCACAAATAATTTTGAGTGATGATTATACCATTAAGAACAGAGCAGCCCACACTCTACTATCATGATGCTTGTTGAACAGATACATTTCACCCACTGCAGTTATCACATTAGTGACATTCTTCAGAACTGTGACCATAGCGACATTGATGTATCTCAGGCTGTGGAAAATACAATATCTAATTAAAAAACATTTC
Organism: Carica papaya; assembly: GCF_054855325.1. NCBI lineage: Eukaryota > Viridiplantae > Streptophyta > Magnoliopsida > Brassicales > Caricaceae > Carica > Carica papaya. Next base: position 5,290,207 of record NC_142314.1, read on the forward strand.
GAGGACCAAGCATGCGCTATGTCACTGGCACGTACTACGGGTCATATGAACACAACTTGAACACATAATAAGCAGTTACCAGCAGGTGCCTCCCATGTAAGATGTGTTCTGGACCATCATATTCATTGATTATCTATGCAGCTCAACCATCAAATTTTACACGTTAAAGTTGGTAAGCTAGTTGGTAATCATTAAAGGAGCAATTTTTGTGTCCTCTAAAAAATTTAGAAAGGGTTATTATTTTTCTAGCCATCCCAAACGTAGGTCTTACAGCAAAGCAAGTCTGTGAAAGCTGGGTCAAACAAAATTAAGCAGTTCTTTGACATTCAATCAAGCTGTTTATAAAATGTAAAATAAATGTACAAACATGATTTTAACTGAAAGTTAAACTGAGACAGTATGCCAGAAAAAGATAAAATAGATGCCATTTTAATAGGAAAACATTGCAAAACAACCAGCAAAAACGTCTTCAACTTTATTTCAAGAAAGATATCTAGCATATGATGAAGTCAGCACAAAAAAATACCAAGATCACCATAAAGTGGAAATAAGTAATACCTGAACATGCTGGTAACAAGCATGCCAACAAATATCATGTTGACAGGAAACCACACCTTTATTAATCTCCATGTTAGTGGTTCTGTTGATATTATGCCCGTCGTGCTCAATATAGACACAATAATCACTGAAATGAAATTCTGCACCAAAAGAACTGCCATGAGTATATCTAGAAACCGTTTAAGTACATTGGTAAATTAGATAAAAGAACATTGCTACTGTTCTAATGACAAACTGAAAAAAAAAAATATTTTATCATTTTACCTGGTATAACATCAAAGATATCCCAGCATTAAAATCATAGCTGGAGAGCACAAACTTGTTGACCAGAATCATGCTGCATGAGGAAATGCAGTATGCAAGGCCTGATAATAAGGCCTGATTGTGTATTTTAACTCTGTTACTACGTACTGACTTATCCGTGTCTTTCCCTGATTTACCACCTTCCAAGTCAATTTCACCATTTTCAATTGGCTTCATTGAAAAGGATGACCTATAAGAAAATAGAAAACCATTACTTAAAGGGAACAACCACAACTAGGCTTCAACAATGGCACAGGCAACAAATGGACCGGATACACTGAATCTCAGGTGTACTGTAAATGCAAAAAGGGACAGAGAAAAAGGAGAAGAGAAGCATAAAGGAATTTAAGAAGGCCCACAAAAGATGTATTTTAACCCCACAGCATTAGAAACAATTTTACTCCACAGGTTCCAATCATCCTTTTTTGTTAATCAATTTAATGCAACAATAGCCCCCAACCCCACCCAATATCGAAAAAGAAGACCCCCTAAAATATAAGCTATAACCCTAACATGATATATTTACAGAAATGTTTTCATATTTGGCAAAATTTAGTACAAAAGGAATGGAAATTATTGGCCACCTCACAAACTAGTGCAAGAAAAAGAAGAGCAAAATGACTAGCCCTTAATCAGCTAGTCTTTCATTATGCACATGAAGTTTTCATTACAAAAGGAAAATTTGAATTCCAACCAAGTGTTATTGTCATGATTGACTACTAAGTATGCTTCCAGCCCCTCTAGATGTCGCAATTTGCAACTTGTTGCCTCTTTTCTCCATCTTCCTCTCTCTCTCTCTCAACATTTCTCCAAAGAAGAAGAAAGAGAAAAATCCATCAATCAAATAGCACATATTCAGCATCTTTCCTAAAAGTATTTAGCCAATCTTCAGCTAAAAAGTAGCACTCTTGATGAGAGCACTCCCGCAGCACAAAACAATATTTGAATCATGCAAGATCATAAGGAGAAACAAGCTGTTGTCAAAGGACTCAGGGCAATTGAGAAAAATGGTACATGCGAACTTGTTGAACAACCTCTGGAAAAAAACTGTGAGATGCAAGTGGATCTTCACTGTTAAACACAATGCAAATGGTACCACAAGTAGATTCAAGACTCGTTTGATTGTTAAGAGATTTACTCAAATCTATGATATTGATTACTAGAAGACCTTTTTGTTATAAAACTTAATGCTATTCAAGTTCTTTTGTCATTGGCAGCAAATTCTAATTGGAAGCTTCATTATTTATACATAAAAAATGTCATTCTCAAAGGAGACCTAAAATAAGAAGCGTATATGGAGATCCATGGAGGCCTCAAAGATTATACTAAGTCAAACAAGGTTTGTAAGCTGAAAAAATCTCTCTTTAACCTCAAGTAGTAGCCCAAAGTCTGGTTTTAGAGATTATCAAGGTTATAAAGAAATTTAAATATATTCAATGTAAATCAGATTATGCATTATTTGTTAAACATTTTCTTGGTGGAATCATATATATCACAATTGTCTATGTAGTTGATATTATCTTGATAAGTAATCATGAAGATGAGACTATAGAACTTAAAAAGTTCTAAGTCATGAATTCAAAGTAAAAAAACCTATGAAATCTAAAATACTTCCTCGGGATGGGAACTATAAGGTCTCAATCAAGAATTGTAGTTTCAAAAAGAAAGCATGTCCTTAATTTACTAAAAGAAACAAGAATTTTGGATTGTAAACCTGCAGATACTCCAATGCAAGCAATCATCAAAGGAAAGGGAGAAGGAAACAATGTTCTATTTGACAAGGAAGATACTAAAGGTTAGTTGAAAAAATCGTCTACATCTCAAATACACGACGAGGTATTGGCTTACTGTTAATGTGACTAATTAGTTCTGAATAATCCTATTGAAGAACAAATTAATTGACAATATCATATTCTAAGTTATTTGAAGAGAATTCCTAGAGAAGGTTTCTGCTTCAAGAAGACTTAAAACAAGAATATCGAAGTGTTAATTGATGCAAATTGGGGCAGGAGCCACTATTGATAGAGGATCGACTTTAGCATACTTTACTTATGTGTGGGAAATCTGATTACTTAGTGAAGTAAACAGTAGATAGTGGTTACTCAAAATAGTGCAAAAGTAGAGTTCAGAGCTATGGCCAACAAGGTGTACGAAGAAATGTGGTTAAAACGCTTACTCTACAAACTTTATGTTCAAGTAATTGATATAAGTCTCGACATCCCTTTTTATATAGAAAAGATCCATTTCACTATAACCTTTTTCCCTTCTCATCAATTTGTCTATTGTCAATACACATCCAATTCTGGCGTCCCACATGGAGAAAGCAAATACAAGAGACTTTGTGATGTGGGAGGTTATGGGAAAGATCATTTTGACTCCCGGAATCTCAACCTAATCGCATGCAATATCAAAACTCAAACCACCGAATTAAAACCCTTTCCTCTAATTGAATATACAATCCTAAAATTATGAATGCAAAAACAAAAACTAGAAAAGCAAAAACGAAAAAAAGAAAGACGCCACAAACTTACCCAATAAATCGATCTCAACTCCTCGGCTCAATCAAGATTTCGACAAGCTCATCTACCTTGGAAGGACTTGAAGAGAAGAATTAGCGCTGGGCTAACAAAGCTCAAAGTTTAACTTTTATTAATTCTCAAGATGTGTGTTATAATGCTTGAGTTAGGGTCTTTATATGGGCTCCTGATTACTACTTTTAGTTGGAATAGGATTTAGGATTACTATCCAAACTCCAGGTTTTAATCTAATTAGAAAATAAATACATAATTACTTAAATAATAAATTTCTTATCCTTATCTTAATTTAATTAATTAAATCATCTTAGGGATAAGTATTTATATTTAAATAATAGTTCCTTTCTCCTAAGTCTTCAAAGATATCTTTTCTTCAATTTTGACTAGAATTCCACTTTTAAATTTGGTATATTTTGCACATGGGATAATTGGAAAACTTGGACACCTTGTAGAAATAGGAAAAGTAGAGTTTTTGAGTCCAAAAAGGACTAGGAAGAAGGAGCCGCACGAGCGGGCCTGATCGCATGAGGGTCAGGTTGTGGGCCTTGCGGGTGGGCCTTGCAGGCCATGCGGGCCTGCTGTCCGTGCTTCGATCGCGCACGTACAGGTGGCTAGGCATGCGACCCATCTTTTGCGCACAAGAGCGGTGCAAATCGCATGCTGCACATATTCCAGCGTGCACAGGGCGAGCGGGACGACTTGTCCACGCACGCCCATAGGCTGTGCGTGTGGCCAGCGTCTTACGCACTTGTGTGTGTGCTGAGGTGCGTGTGGCCGCTGCTGCTCATATGTCCACGATGTTGGACCGTGCGGGTTGGGTACAAGAATGTGCAGGAACCACGTGTTGCACGGGCGGAGGCCTACACATGTATAGGCTACGGGAATTCACACCCATACCATCTTTTGGACTTCTCCTTACACCGAAATTCATGAACTGAGTATTTTTTTTTGTCGTTAGGCCCAACAACTTCCTATTTTTCCATCTCTTCTGATGCCACCTTTTCTTGAACTGAGTTCCCGGTGTATCCAACTCTAATTTGCAGTATGAAACTTATATTGGGTTAGACCTAGTTTTTGTTCATGAATGTTTACGAATTTTCCCAAGAAATTCATCTTTGCTCAGTCTTTTCTTCCCTACAAGACCTCATGGACCTCCTTCTTCGAGAGGATTTTTCGCAAATCTTCTCTTTAGTGATTTTCTCATCATCTCCCCCTTCTTCGAGAGGATTCGTCCTCGAATCTATATTCTCGGCAACTTTCTCATCCAATGACATAGAGCCTAAGGATAATATCAAGCAATCTCCAGTAGCATTGGGAATATTGGTTTGCTCCTGTATGAAGATGTAACACCCGGACCGGAAATTTGACCCAGGATAATTTTTTTTTATTTATAAAAATATATATAAATAATAAAAATTCATTTTAATTTAATTTTATTAAATTTTTTAGAAAAAAATGAATTGGAGACGAAATTGAAAACAATTCTGAGAAAAACGAGCGAAAGTGTGAATACGGGGGATGTTTTTGAAAAACAATTTGAAAACATGGGGTAAAATCGCAAAAAAGAAAAGTTTGGCAACGTCAAACGGCCTAGTCAACAGCCACGACGAAGCAGGACACGCCGCGTGGCGAGCACGCTAACATCGGTTCCACGCGGGAGGCTACACTGGCGATCAGTGTGCCTGGACGATCTAATGGCTCAGATAGCATCCCGCGCGCACAAAGGGCGCAGATGTATTTTTCTCTTTAGACACGATCGGACGGGCGAGATTGATCGCGATAGACGGTCCAGATTTGTCCACGCCATCAGCCTAAATGGGAAATCATCAAACAATCCTCCTCGCTCCACGTCGACTCGAACGAACGGCCTGAATCGAATGGGGAGAAGTATTTAAACTTCTCTTCGCAGGGAACCAAAACCCTATCCGACACCCAGCCAGAGAAGAAGAAGAAGAAGAAGAAGGCGGTCGAAGGGAAGACCAGCTACCGGAGGGACGCCGCCGCTGTCGCAACGAAGCCACCGCCGACCATCGAAAAAGGTAAAAATTTTTTCTTTCCGCTCGGAATTCAATTCCAAGTCTCCCTGTGGCCATATCAGAGTAAAAAGGTCGACGAGTGAGCCGGAAACCGCAAACAAAACTCAGCCGAGCTACCGCGGCCAAAACTCAAAATCCTCTTCGATGAGCTCCTTCCCGTTTCACGTAATTTTTTTACCACCGTATTCACCATCCTTTTCTGATGCAAGTTAGTCAAATGAGAACTTCAACCGCGAAAGAGGACCAATGGAGTTACCGCACCTGGAGACTTTCCGCCGGTGGGGTTTCGGTTTTTTGCCTTTTTCCGCCAACCGAGGCCTCCTAACTCGTTTTTTCGCAGGTTTGCATGTGAAACCGGCCAAAACCGGCCAGGTCAAGACTAACCATTGCCGTGGGCAACAAAGCCGGCACCGGAGCATGGTGCTACCACCGTGCTGGAACCCTAAAATTGGCCGAAAAAATTTTGCAACACCTATTTTGACCTTTTGGGGTATTTTTGGGATATGTGACGAGTATTTTAATTCCTTCAAGAAAATTCAGGAAACCCGAAGAGCCGCTAAGAGACGCAGTAGAAAGTACGATATTTCGGACACCGATTCGGAATAAAAATCCATCATTTTTTTCTCTGTTACGGTAAATTGAATTTTAATAATCAATAATACTGTGTTTTGTGAAAATTAAAAAATTTTAAAATTAATTATAGGTCATTAGCGGAACCAGAACCGGAACCGGTCAGTGTATATTCGTCATAATTTACTGTTTATTTTCTTTTGTACTGCTTAAAATACTTACTATTATATTATATCCGTTCAATTGCTAGTTTCCATTACTTTCTCAGTTATTTAGTTTATCTAATTGCATAGTCCCAATTGTTGGTTCGTTTGCAATAAGTATCTCAATTATGTTATTTTGATTTACGTACTGACTCTTTACATAACTTATTATTTATTGATAAATATGGGATGTTGATATGTAATTGGATATTGATTGATAATGTGAATCTGCATATGAAAACTTATTGGTATCTTGGAAAAGGGTGGACGGACCTGATATATAGAAAAAATCCTACCATGAACGTTATCTCAGTCGAACGAGCCTGAAAAGTCTCACACCGAAAAAGTTTGGGAGATATGGTTCACGTTCATACCGGACGGAGTATCAAGGCAATAATATGTTTAGCACTCATTACCGGACAGGGTATGGAAGACAGCCGGTTAATTAACAATTTTGATATTGGATTCACGTGTAGGAGGGGCATCCCTATGAACTCTTACAGATACCAGTAAGCAGGTAAAAAAGAAAACTATTGTTCTTACTCATTTATAGATGAAATCGTAATGTTATTTGAGTTATTGTCTTTATAAGTCGATTTTAGAAACTCGTAACGGTAAGTAAGTATGGAATAAATTGTTTTATGTTAAATGAATTTATTTAACAAAACAAATGACTTCGTTAGTTGTTTTATAATTTTTACCAATTTTTGATTTTCCGTGTTTGATTTTAACCCTTTCAGATCAAGAAAATTAAAATTCAGATCCTAAACGGCAGCAGGGTTGCGAGTAAAGGTTACCTCCCAGACCTCATCCAAATTGCCAGTGGAGGTTAACCCCATAAAAATTTAGTTTTATTTCTGTTTTCTGTTATTTTAACTCTTTTTAAGGATATTTCCGTAACCCTATTGGCCATTCCAAATTACTGTATAAAGAATGTAAACTTTAATTATCATTTGCTTCCGCTATTTTAATAAATATTCATTTCCTTAATGTTTCGACCCTTTACAGAAGAAGCAGTTCTTAGTTCTTGTGGGTATATTAGCTCCCTCAGTCTGTCATCATGCAAACTCCTCATAGGACTTCTTAATTTTAAACTGATCTTTGTACGCTTCCCCTCTAGACAAGGGAGTTAGGACATGGGTGAGACCACCCATGCACACAGAGTATTGGTTCTTGCTACCAGTATGACAAAAATCTTGATCATATTGTCATAGTCCCCCTAGCAATAAGTGTCGTGCTTGCATAGGAACGACATCACATAGTGCTTCAACCTCATATTTACCAACAGAGAACGGAACTCGTATCTCTTTTGTGACACTAATTTCTTTGTTGTCATCTAACCAATGTAACTTGTATGAAATACAGTGCAGGACACACTTCAATGTTGCCCTGACAACGAGCAAGATGATGGCAACATTATTACAACTGCTCCCATCAAAAATCACATTACAAAACCTTCCGTTCACCAAGCATCTCGAATGGAAGATGATCTCTCTTTGGTCATTGTCCTCTAACTTGACCAGCATATTCAGGGCTCGCTGAACTATGAACACATCTCCCTATATTGTATGGGCAATACTCTCTTCACTGGTTCTGAATGATGGCATGTCTTCCTGTTCATCTTCATAGTTACTGATGACATCCTCATCATCCCGAATGATCATAGCACGTTGATTAGGACATTGGGAGGCAATATGTCCAAACTCGAGACATTTGAAATACTTGATGGTGCTTTGTCAGTGGCTAGTGTCTTAGGGTTGCTTGTGGGATTGGTGGTAGGTTGCTTCCCCTTTTTGTCTTCAGTCCTCCTAACTTCCAACTTTTCTAGCCCATCTTTGAGTCGCTGAAGGTTGGTACTAACAAAACCCCTGTTAGTCCCTCTTCCTTTTAACTGTTTCTCAATCCTAGTAGTCTTGTGTACCATCTCTTCCAATTCGACATAATTCTACAGTTCTATGATATTGGCGATTTCCTTATTTAAATCTTCTAGGAACTGGGCCATGGTGGTTTCTAGACGTTCCTCGACCCTATCCCAAATCACAGTCAATTCCATCTCTTTGTGGTATTCTTCCACTGTCCTGGAACCCTGAATTAGGCGCTGAAGTTTTAGATTATGTCCCTGTCGAAGTGGGTTAGCACAAAACACTAACTCATGATAGATCTCAATTCTCTCCAGGTGGTGACTAGTGTGTCACCATCCCGCTCCTGAGAGCAACTAACTGATCCAACCTAACAAAGACATACTCTGTGAATTCAAGGGTTGCCAACTTGAGCTTTTTTTTCTCACTGTAATTTCGACAGCTGAAAATTCGATCGACCTTCCGTTTCCATTCAAGATAGACCTCGGATCATTCTTCCCCTGAAAGGCTAGTACTTGCAATTTAAAATTATGAATATCCCCATCCAACTCCTCTTGACGACCTCCTTGTCGACTGTCAGCATCATCGCTACAAGATCCTGTTTCCTCCTGCACTACATGGCATTGAGCACGACTGCGATGGCCTCCCCTTTCTAGACGGTCCATTCGTGCAGTCATGTTCCCCATCTGGACACTTAGTTGGGTAAACATGCCCATGATCCTCTCCTACATGGTGACAGATCTACTGTTGATGCTATGGTGAGACATGATGTGGCTCCTGCAAAGATAAGGGCTAGTGAAAACAATTAATCTCTCCCTTACCTTCACTCGTGTTTACCTCATAGTCTCTCAGACTATAACTTCTTATGTCGAGTTAAGCGTTTGGAATTATCTTTGCTTTATATCGGATCTGCATATTAATCTTTATTGACATACAAAGAATCCTAAAGAAACCTAATTTGATGGAAACTCGAACAAGCACACAGAAGAATTGGTATGTTTTTATTTATACATTAAGTAACTAGAAACAATTAATCACTTAGACATATGATGGAACAAAAGCATAACAAAATAATAGAAACGTAGATCATAAAGAAAAAACTAGTTAGACTCTATCGCGTAAGAATCCAATTAATCCCGATGGATATAACTGGAAGGTGTATCCTAATTATACTACTCAATACCGGCTACACTTTACAAATGATCTAGTTTCTTTATGCAACGTTTAAGCCAAAATTTCAGAATATAAAACGATCAATTAAAAGTGAAGCAGAAAAGGTTTTCGTTCGTAGTGGGTGAGTTAATCTTCCTGTTTGCTTCATGCAAATGAATGATGCAAAATGAATAAAAACCAAAAGTTTTCACGCGCACCAATTAAGTGAGATACTCTGCTTTTGAATCTACAAAGGTTTTCCAATCTCACTTAATAGGCAGTTACTCTGCTTTTGAATGTAATATGCAACAGCATGTCAATTGTCTTATGGTGTGTACAATTGGAATATTTTAGTATTTTCAATTTTGTAATTTTTTTTTTGAAATAAATACGAACCACTGGAATCAATCGGATAGATACGAATTCAAGCGGGATGCAATATGAATTAATAAAATAAAATTTAATTTGAATTTTTAATTAATTCACAAGAATGTTAAAGCTATTAACATAAATAGGTTCATTACGAGTCTAAACTCTAATACTACCTCATTCGGGAGGGTATGGAAAATGATTGTTTTGCCTCCCAGAACCTCAACCCAATCGCATGCAACATCAAAACTCAAACCACCTAATTAAGACACTTCCCTCTAATTGAATCTATAATACTAAAATTAGGAATGCAAAAACAAAAACTAAGGAAACAAACACGATAAAAGGAAAAATGTCACGGACTTATCCGATAAGTTGATCTCAACTCCTCAGCTCAATCAAAACTTCGACAAGCTTACCTAGTTTAGAAGGACTTAAAGAGAAGAATTAGTACTAAACTAAAAAAGCTCAAAACTTAACTTTTATTAATTCTCAATATGTGTGTTACAATGTCGCACAGGTGGAGGCCTACACATGTGTAGGCTACAAGAATCCACACCCACACCATCATTTGGGCTGCTCCTTGCACTGGGATTTGCGGGCTGAGTCTTTCTTTGATTGTTAGGCCCAATAACTTTCTAGTTTCTCATCTCTTCTTATGTCGCCTTTTCATGGACCGAGTTCTTGGTGTATCCAACTGTGATTTGCAATTTGAAACTTATACCAGATTAGACTTAGTGTTTATTCGAGAATGTTTATGAATTTTTCCAAAAAGCTCATCTTTGCTTAGCCTTTTCTTCCCTACAGGAGCCTCATCGATCTCCTGTTTTTTGCAAATTTTCTCTTCGGTGATTTTCAAATCACTTTGACCTCCCATTGCGGCATCATGTTTAGTCATGTGATTAAAAATGATCTAACCAAAAAAGACTATGTGGCATTCAGAGTCTATACTAGTTAGTCATTAATATCGTCCATTGACATGAAAGATAGAATATTTACAAGAGTTTCATACTCATTAATTCCCCAATTTTCGAGATTTTTCAGCATATCTACATGACACTCCCTTTCCTCCCTATATCTCTTAATGATTCACTGACATGCTATCGTTGTGTCATGCGATAGCAAAAATAAGAGAAAACTAATTTCTTAATGCTCCTCTTTTTAGTCACAGATCATGCCAAAATCTAATTCTATTTTGCTTATCAACCTGCTAACTGATGCAAACCTGGAATTTGCCAAGACTTTAAAGTACCATCTTCTGTCCACCATACCAAATTTCGCCTCTTTCACCCTCATCCATAATGTACCTTCTTCCTTCATTAATCTCTAAAATCATTTATCCTGTAAGGCTAAACTCATCTCCACAAAGGATCTCAACCCCAAACTTCCCTCGAATATTGACTTTTTGATCATATCTCATGCTAGTAAATGGTACTTTCTTCTCTTTTCAGAATTATCCCATATGAATCTACACTGTATTGATTCTAGTCTCTAGACAACGCTTATAAAAATTGTCATGAGAAACATAAACTGTATGGGTAGTTTTGTCAGCGTGCTTTTGATAAGCATAAGTCTCCCTCCCTTAGAAAGAAAGTTCTTGTACCATCTCACTAATCTTTTTCCAAACTTTGCCACTACAAGATCTTACGAATCTCCCTCTTTGTAATTAGCCCCAATTGGTAACCCAAATAATTGATCAGCAATTTCATAGCCTTACAGTCCATGACCCTTGTCAACCTATCAACGTCTCTCTCGTTACCCAATCTTACTAACTCGAACTTGGGCAAATTGATATCGAGTTTAAAAACCGCTTAAAAACCCAATAGAATACACTTGAGGTTAAGCATTGCCGGCTCATCCAGTTCATGAAATAACAAAGTATCATTAGGAAAAAATAAATGGGTTACATCCTCAATGTGGTCCCCTACACCTACTTTACGCCCTCTAAATAATTTCAACTCCCTATCTCTTATTAATATTTTATTCAATATTTTCATAACAACAATAAAAAGTTACAAAGATAAAGGATCTCCTTGTTTAAGACCTCTATAAACCTTGAAAAAAGATGACGAACCACAATTGATTATGATAGTAAAGGATGTATTGGTAATGCAGGATTTGATCTACCTAAACCATTTTACCCTAAAATCCTATTCTCTTTAGCAAATAATTCAGAAAACTCTAATTCACATTCTCATACACTTTCTCCATATCTAACTCGAATAGCACCCCTCCTCTCTTTTAACATAACAAACATCTAACACCTCATTGGCAACGAGCGTTGCATCAAGAATTTGTTTATCTCCCACAAAAGCATGTTAGCATTCACCTATCATTTTATCCATTACTTTGGACATTCTTCTAACTAAACCATTTTACCTAAACCATTTGATCTACCTAAACAATTTTACCCCAAAATCCTATTCTCCTTAGCCAATAATTCAGAAAACTCTAATTCACATTATCATATGCTTTCTCCATATTTAACTCGCATAGGACCCCTTCTCTCTTTTAATATAACAAACATCTAACACCTCATTGGCAACAAGCGTTGCATCAAGAATTTGGTTACCTCCCACAAAAGCATGCTAGCATTCACCTATCATTTTATCCATTACTTTGGACATTCTTCTAACTAATATCTTTGCAATGAGCTTATAAATGCTACCAACTAAGTTGACTGGTCTGAAATCTTTGATATCAACTGCCTTCAGCTTAGCAATGAGTATCAAGAAAGAAAAATTTAAGGATCTAATAAAGGGTCTAAATTTGTGCAATTTCTTAAAGATGTTAAAAATATCTTTTTTCATTGTATGCTAACACGTTTGGAGAAAACTCATGTTAAAACTATCAGGGTCAGGAGTTTATCCCTTTTGCTCAGCTTGAATTCCTCAAAGATCTCCATCCAAAATTCTCGTGGTATAACCTGTAGAAGAATCTCTAACCTCCTGCTTCCATTGCTCGTTACGCTTCACTTCCCGCTCACCAAATCTCTACTTCCTCCACGTAATTATTTCTCCTATAATGATCAGTCATACAATGAACATATCTTGTGTTCTTGTCCCCTTTCTCTATCTTCGAGCTCTTGATTTCTATCTCCAAGATGTCTCCTTTATTTATAAAATAATAGCTAGTTCAAACTTTAAAGATTCCTTTCGAGTCAAGTCTTTACTAGACAAAGCCTCTTCTCTCTCCCTCTTATCAATGGACTTGATCTCCTGGAGTAAAGGTAATGTATGCATATTATCTCTCCTCTCCTCCTCCTTGCACTACTTCTTGATCTCAGCTTCACTAGTATCAATTTCTACGCAACTCTTAAATCAGTCTTGCCATCTATTCTTGCTCCACTTCACAATCATGGACCTTACAGAAGCCACTCACTTTCAACCACTTATCCTCAAATTTGGAAAGACAATGACTCCACTTAATACCATTAGAAACTAAACAAATAGGGAAGTGATCCAAAATAGTCTGTTGAAAAAGTTTTTGGCACAGATCCATTGTTTGTAACTAACAAGGCACCGATACCAAAAACGTATCAATTATAGAGCATGCCAGGTTGGGTCTTTGATTAAACCAAGTCCACTTGCCACTCAAGAGAGGCAAATCCATTAAATCCAGTCTATGATTAGCTTAGATAATGCAAAAATGAATTAGATAATGAAATAATGGGATCACTATTTGCCTTGTTGCCTCCCAAAATAGTCCTCTTAGTGATCCTAAAGAGTCTCTATAGGTTCATGCTACTATACCTTGTGATTACGTCCCTTCACCCACCATACTTTGGTAACATCTCACATATAACAAGCAACCCAAGAGCCTATTATTCTTGATTCACTTATTAAAAGCCTTTTCATGTTGGTGAATTTGTGATGGTTAAACAAACTTGTTGCAATCACGCCTCCTTGATCAATTCTCAAACCTTCAAAAATTTGGACCTATTATGTATCTTCTTGATGTACTAAATGAACATTTGACCAAGTTCTTGCAGTTGGGAAGTTATCACCTTATTGAGTTTCTTGGAGCCTCTTGCTTTAATGTTCTCATATTTGGGCAAGCCATGCTAGATCCGAGTTTATGTCACCGCCGATGAGTGAGATTATAGCCATATGAGACATGAATATTATTACCACCTCAAGTCAATTTGGAGTACCTTGCTAAGTAGAAAGATCACCCAAGTCTATTTTTGTTTGGATTGATAAAAATTTTCATGCACCTTGAATCTCATCCTTAGATGCTTATTTCTATTCTAATTTGTTGGTGTCAAGTTCTTTCCAAGAAGAGGAAAATAATGCAAAACTGTCCAAGTCTAAATAAAAAGACTTATTATAAGACATTTTAGAGATTTGTTCTTATTTTTCTAGTTAAGAAATAATACTTTTTAGGAGATTGAGTTATTTAATTAATTAAGAATTTTTGGGAACTTCGAATTTATTTTCCTATAAGTTATTTTCCTTTTTAGTTGAGGTTAGAACCCATGGTTTCTAACCAACATCTTATGTTAAGATTAGAATTGAAATTTTTTTGTGAAGTTATTTCATGTTTCTATCTAGTATTTTTCTGTCTCTCCTATTCTTCATGCCTGCCTATAGTCTTCTTTCCTTGTAAAGTCTTCACCTTTATCCAGTTTTCCCTCTATCTGTCTATTCTTTTATTATCTTTCCTATATTTTCCTCTATTTCTCCATATTATAGAATAATTGTGGTTGTAAGGTTAGCTGTCCTACATCAGTAAAGATATAACTATCTATACTTGTACTAGCAGAAAGGACATGATGACTTTGTAGTTCTAGTTTCATCTTTGAAAATAGACACTTCAAGGAAAGGAACAAAAAGCTTCGTATAGAAAGCAGACCTGCCAACTTCCCTTCTTACTGGACTGGATGGCACCCCACTTGAATCATGAAACTTGAGGCTTCTTTCACCAACTCGGCCAAGTTTACTAGTATCTTCTGTGAAATTTCTTTCAAAAGGACGGTCGGGAGAATCTAGAGAGTCAATGAAAGATGGAGGCCTTCAACAACAAATGGCAGCAAATTTAAGTATCCATTCCACATAAAAAGAGATCTGGAATAGCGAACATGGAATCAAGACTATAAACAACAATTGCAGAGAAGACCATGACCTCTTGATAAAAAATTCTGTCAGCACTTAGCAGGAATCAGGTAGAACTTTTAAAAGGCAAGTTCAATGATGGAAAGAACATAATCACATATTAAATGAAAAAGAAAAACAAATAAACACTACTTCAGATGCCTGTTGACCAACCTTTAGATCTGACGTGCATGAAAACAATCTAATCACAGGTTACCATGAATTATGACACAGAAAGTGGTCTTTTGGAATTGGAAGGAGGGCATGGTTATCACAATTAACAATCTAGCAGAAGAAAATAGTTAATCCAATAATATATGACAACTGTGGATCAGAAATGGAACCTTCCTGTCAAGAAAGTTAATAATTTGTTCCCAGATATCTCAATGTTTCTTATTGATGCTGCCTTACTTTCTTTTTTGATTTTTCTTTCTACAGAAGTGCTGAAATTTCCAATCCTTCTAACAATGTTCCTTAAGGTTAACACCCCATCACTTCATGACATGCTATCACGCCTTCTTGTTTGATTGATCATCACCATGAACTTCCAAGTCCTGAGTTTCTACTTCATTAAACCATTGATCCTGCCCGTCTCAACACTAACCATCAACTGGGCCTCATTCATCCATCAATAAATCTTTCTTCGTCCTCTACCAGACTGGTCCATGTAACTTCTCCAATCTAGAAACTTATTCCTTAAAAACCCATTGTATGAGAAGTCGGGAAAATAATTGTTCCAAAATTAAGTTTTATCCCAGCATCGAAAACTGGATAACAGAAACTTGGAAGAAAATATCTCATAGCATAAGCATGCTGAAAGCAGAACAGCAAAAACAACGAACAGTTATAATAGATGATAAATTTTCATTAAAAGGAATACAAATCTTTTGTTGAAGCCTAAAGCTTTCTTCTTTTTCTTTTTTATCAATTTGACTGCAGAAAGGGTGCAAATAATATCATAAAAAAGAATACTATCTGACAATCTGTAGCCACCCAGATTTACACTAACAACAGAGACCGGTGAGATAAAAGAGAAACTATCAAAGAAAAAAAATGAATCAACAACATATTATCATTAGATTTTCTATCATGGATCAGTTAGTGCGCTGGTGGTATCAAGGCTAACACGTGCTTTCTTGTCCAAGGATTTTATAAACCGTTAAATTTAAAAAAAAAAAATATCAAAATTTGAGAATATAAAAGAGTAATCAAAAGCCGGAATCTAGACTGCAGTTTAAAAATTCAGAGTTCTGTTTATAAACTGGGTTTCAGAAAAAGAGATGATACTGCTCTAGCAAAATTCAATTATATATATATACACACACACATATACATGGGAAAAAAAAAAAAAAGAAAAAGAACAGCAACGAGAACAACAAAGAAAGTTTCCTTTTTTACTGAAGGCAAAAAGAGAAAGTTATTGATGAAAGTTCCTCGTCATTTTAAATTATGTTATGATCCGCCAATAAATGAATCAAACCATAAATCGCCATCGCCACCCCACCAGAATTCAAAACTTCTCACCATAATAATACATACATACATATACATAGAAAAAGAAAATTTATCAAAAAATAAATAATTACCCAGTTGACGAACAGGAGAGAGTGATCGGATTAAAGTCCGAAAGACCATAAAAAGTGAGAATAAACCCAAAAGCACAAAAGAAAAGTTTTTAGAGGAATCACCTTGAACCCATTAAGGCAAAAAGCTCAGCAGCTTCTTCCGAACAACAGAGAACACTCACATATATACATAGAAGGAAAAAAAGGTATACTTGGAATCACAGAGATCACGATGAGCTCCGACAAGGAATTCAGAGAAATACCCTTTTGAGATAAGCAAAGAAGAGTATTTGGCAAGAGAAAGAAATCGATAGATGACGTTAGAAAGAGGTCTAAAGTAAGTCGAACGGGGCAAATAGAACTGAAGAACAACGGACTCAAGCTCCCTTTTAGATTTGAAAATGTGGGTTTTTCTCCTTATTCTTTTATATATATATATATATATATATATATATTCGTTATAAACGATACTGGGATTTTGTTGCCTAGCATGTATTATTGGATGCTAACTTACGCTGGTCCACTAAGAATTCATACATCAAGGGAAAAGGCAAGCCAGCCAATCAAATCAACTAAGTTTTTATATTTCCAACTTTTGGTTTTTTGCTATTTCCGACTATTACAATTATTTTTTATGTAATATTTTAATAATTAAATAATACTTATATACTGATAACAGTATAATAATCCTAGCAAATCTATGTAATTGACAATTAATCTTTTCATTTTATACCATAACTATTATTAATATATATTTTAATCTCGTATAACATATATAAACTTAATATATATTTATATATTATATATTATATTGGAAGGGACTAATAAAATTGTTAATTATAATTGAGGATTCAAAACATTTCACATTGTTTGGTGTCAGAGTTGTTTAGTTGAAAATTCTGAAATGGGGATGAGATGAGGCGTCAAGATGGAATACACGTTTGAATCAATTTTGCTTTCAAATTCTTTGTTGACCATTCAAACGATGAGAGGACCTTCATTCATAAAACTTCTAATTATATTTATATATATACATACATATATATAATTGGTAGGAGGTATATCGACCATACCTCTAACTCACTATCTAAAATAAGAACATGTCATAAATAATTATTATATGAACAAATTTACGATATTGTTAGTCTTATTCAATCATGATTATTTTATAATTATAATTAGTGAATAAGTTCTACTTTAGAAAAAGGAAAAAAAAAAAAAAACAATTTTATTAATTTCAACAGTGAAGAGTGTTTCAGAATAATTTTCATAAAATGGTATAATTTTCTGAAACTAAAATAATATATAAATTTTAAAAATAAAATATAACGATAATTGTATAAAATTTTACCAATTTAAAATGTTTTTATATTTATATTAGATATACAATAAATCCGATTATAATTTTAATAAAATTTATTATATTTTTCTTTCAAACTTTAATGCTATCGACCTAAATACTATTAAATCTCCTTAAATTTCTTAATAAAAA
Organism: Carica papaya; assembly: GCF_054855325.1. Lineage (NCBI taxonomy): Eukaryota > Viridiplantae > Streptophyta > Magnoliopsida > Brassicales > Caricaceae > Carica > Carica papaya. Next base: position 5,307,941 of record NC_142314.1, read on the forward strand.
GAATTTTATGTTACTTTTTAAGATTTAACCAAAATAAATTTAAAATAAGGATTAGTATATGGATTATATTATGAATATTAACACTGACATAAAACTTATAAGCAGTAAATAATTAAAAATCAAATAAATAAATGCTACAATATCGATTAAAACAGACCAGTAAGTTAATCTACTTGTAATTACAATATTTTAGAAAGGAAATTTGATTACCGACTGGAAAAGGGATTATTAAATAGTAACCAGTTGCCGCTTACCAAACCCATTATGGCATGAGCCTTTTCCATGAAAATAACAGAAGTTAGATACATACCCATTTCTTTCTTCTTTAAAAAGAACGTGGGTACAGAATGACCATTCTAGCATATATATATATATATACATATGTATAAATATGTACTTTTACCTTCAGTAGTGATAATGGGCTACTTGTGTTTTAAATTTAAAATGTATTTCTCACAAGCTCACTCAAGGTTCTTCTTGGTGCCTTGTTTTTTTTTTCCCCTAAAAAAACTCTTTTATTCTACTTTCATGCCTAAACGTGTTGCTCCTAGACTGGTTTTCTTGCCAACAAGAAGAAAAGAAACAAATGAAATAGTTGTCACCTCCACAAAACGGTTCTTATTCTGTATAGTTTATTTTTGGGAAAACTGTACTTCAGTTAGTACTTCGTAATTTGATTATTTGTAAAATGGGGATCATTATTGTTTCTTTCTCTTTCTTATTCCATTTGGATTTCCCTAGTTGATAGAATAAAAAACACATGTAGTTAAGATATATACATATATATCCATCATTTAAATCGTTTCAGGCATGTATATGATATGAATTCTATATGGAAGAGTGATGACTATTTGGGATTTGTTCATGTAAAGTTTGACATTTGCTTTAACTAAGATAAATGGATAATGTACTTAATATTATACAAGAGAATTTTGTAGGTAAAAGAGTAGATATAGAAAGAAGAGCCATGCTGGAGACAAAAAAGCAGACATCAATGATTTGTCTGATCTATATAAGAAGCTTGTTTTACCTTTATGTAATCATATACGCTTGCTGCATCATCATGCATGACAACTCTCCCATTCTCCATATAAACGGCACCATTAGCATACTCAAGTTCCTCCAAGCGATGGGTAACCCATAACGCTGTAACTCCTTCACTTTTATCTACTGAATCCTTAACAGCTTTGATCACTCCAATCTGGTGAAAGACAACAGAAAACTTCGTTTCAGAAGGCTATAAAACAATTTCAAGAAGGTTGTGTTCTCTACCGTGTTGTTCAACTCAAGTATATCTAATTTACCACTAGAACCACACAACAGCTATACCATACTTGTAGAAACTAGAATAGGCAACAATAAGAATAAATGTTGTCGATTAATGTCAAGTGTTGGCTGGTTCTTTTCCATTATTATTTCAAGGACTAATTTCGTGTAAACCGTATGCTGCTCAATCAAGATTTGCTAAAAAGAGAATCACAATAAGGAAGCCATATTTGCAAGCAATCAATCCATTCAATAACAATTTGGTAAACCACAATTATTGAAAGGCATAGCACGACATAGAAAAGGACAGCAAACTGTATCATGTTTGTGTATCGACATAACCTCTTCAGCAAGAACCATATTAGATGGGTCTGACCAAAGGATAGAACTATTTAAATGTTTCCCCATTCAACTAAATGAAAAGTTTGACAATAATAAGTAAAAGTTACAATAGATAAATTTGAGCAATCTGATGAGAAAAATGTTCACTGCTAATAATTCTTAGGTGTTATCATGCACCTTATGATCTTTTTTTTTTCCTGACAATATATTTAACTATTTTGTGAATTTCTTCAAATAGTTAATATATCAAATATTAGCTATTGTTTGCTTTTATTTTTTTTTCGAAATAAGGGTATTGTTTGCTTTTCACGCATCAAATCTCTTACCTGATCACTTTCATCTAAAAAGGTTGTGAGCTCATCTAACAACAACACTTTACATGCTTCAGCTAGAGCACCGGCAATGGCAACCCTTTGTTTCTGACCACCACTGAGAGTTTGAACTTGCCTCTGATAAAGGAATTAGAAGCTAAAACCCCCAGAAATATGTACAATATTTATCATATACAACTGATTATTTAAAAGATAAGTTTGCACAACCAACCTGCGTGTAGTCAGACATGCCAACTGCATCTAGAGCTTTTAACACCCTGGATCTGACAGCATCAGTAGTCAAACTATACTTGCCAAGACCAAATGCCACATCAGCTTCTACTGTTGGCATCACCACCTAAAGCAAGAATGAATAAGGCAAAGAAACTTCGTTCAAAATGTTCCTTTTTCATGGTAACATAATAAGTTTTCACTTTTGTAATCGTCTTAGTAGAAACCAACAGAACCATGATTAAAATATTATTTCTGGCTTGAGAGAATGGAATTGCTGAATTAGACAAGCATATGATCTCAACACCGTTGCTTCAAATAAAATGCTATAAACTGAAATATAGATTTTAGAAGGAAGAGTGGAACAAGACTGACGGCCTTATTTTATAATAAAGTCTCTGGAAAGACAATCAGGTTTTGAGATGACATGACATTTGAGTGGGAGATAGGCAACTTATCTCTCTAGGTCAAGGAATAGTTCCCCCAGATCATCTTGAAAGGATAGTCTCAACATATGCAAACCAATATGGCACTCAGACGTGCATGGAGTTTGAAGCCTTAATTGCAACAACAAGATCATTGTGGATCTCCAATATTTGTAGTACAATATGTAGCATACATAAATTGGCCTAAACTACTCAAGTGATGGCAACTTGACTCTAGAATCAACATACAATCTCCTATGCGGTGCAGGCAAGCCAGCCAACTAATTTACAGAGAATCATTTGGAGACTTCACGTCCCCAAAGAAGTTTGCAACTTCACATGGATACAAGCGTCTGATCGAATCTTAATAAATGTATACTGGAAGAGACTAAATCTAAGAGAAGATTACTATGTTCCAGATGCAACACAAGTGCTCTGCATGCCTTGCAAGAATCTGTATAGCCGCCAACAGAGTATAGAGAGATTTAATTGAGCAAAAAAAATTACTCAATATTTTTTCTTTTTCTTTCAACAGGTGGATTAATTGGATATTGAAGACAGAAGCTAGCATTTATGGCCTAGCCAGTTCAAAATCAATTTTCCTGACCACAACATGAATCCTCTGTAAGAAATGCAGTAAATTCACCCAATAGGAACAAGAGTGATGGAGCAGTTCCAAGCATAAATATACTTAGGATAGCATTTGAGTTCCAGGATGCTTACAGTAGGTCATATCCTCAAGCCCACCCAAGAGATCACATTATATGGCTGTGGCTTGCGTGGGAAGCTCCTCTGAAGGGGTGGTACAAACTCAACAGGTCAGCTAGTGGTGATACAGGGACCACCGCCAGCCCGTGACCTTATCAGGGACAACAAAGGAAAATGGGGGGGCAGGGTTCGTGTGCAACCTTCGCACCAGTGACTCTATGACAGCAGAGACTTGAGAAGTGCAGAAGGGTCTCAAGCTAGCCTGGGAAGAGGGAATCAGGAAGATAATAATCGAGGCGAACTCCCTGTATGTGAAGCACCTATTACAGAAGGTGGTAACACGAGACACCCCAATTACGGTCACTGAAACCAAGTTTGAGGGTTCTTCTTGCGCGATTGGAAATCCCAGTTATCCTACATTCATATAAAGTCCAGCACAAGTGTTGGTAACCTTCTCCGCTCCCACCTCCATTGCAAGGGGACTACCTAGCTCAATCAAGCCCCTAAATAGTTGAACCTCCACTTGTACCTGAACATTTGTGACACCCCTTGGACCTGGTTATGTAGGCTTAGTTTTATTGCTCGTTTTACTTTTTAGCAACAATAATAATAATAAAGTCTCCACTGCTACAATATCACTCACAATCTCGTGTATTCATCTACTTTCTAATTCTACTACACCAAGTGTTGTGCAAAGAAAGGAAGAAATATAGGAGATAGAAAGAGTAAAGTTATCTTTTTGGTCAGTAAAAAAAGCAACTATTTTATCAGCCAATTATGCATAGATAAATTATGAAACCATACCGTAGGAGATATCCAAGTCCAGCAAAAACAACCAGAAAGTTGCATAAAACAGACAGAACAGGTTTCAGTCGTCTATCTCATTTGCACTGATCAATGAAGACCTTCTCCCAAATGATTATCTTCTGATATCCTATAGTTACCGGCATGCATGAATCTACATACACACCCACTGAGCCCAAAACAAACAATTTGCTCCAGAAAGAAAAGTAAATGATCACCTATTTCTTATCCACCCCCTTTTTAGGTACAGAAGACAGAAAAGGTAAAAAAGTACAACTGCCAAACTCTCAATTATGGAGAAATTTAATCTGACGGAGCTGCTACAACAGTTTCAGCAAGTAAAAAGAGTTTATCCCATGTAATCTTTTCAGCAAGCAAGAGCAAAAAGGAATTCTTCTCTTATAGTTCCACTTGCAATAAGAGAAATCAAAATTGAATGGCAAACCTGATGGTCTGGATTCTGGAAAACAAAGCTCCTTGGTCGAGTCACATAGGCAGTTCCACTCGTGGGGTTCAACAAACCAGCCAATATCTGTCTAGTCCAATAGCAATTTGGTTTGTGAATTTCTTTCTAAACTATTCGATTAACCAGAAATACACAAAATCAGACATTGAAAAGGAGGTTTACCTTCAAGAGTGTAGATTTTCCACATCCATTAGGGCCAAGAAGCATCCACAACTGTCCTGAAGGAATCCGTATGGAGCAGTCCCTGAGAATTGGCAGCGATTTCCCCTGTCTCGTCGTAATGGAAAAGTTGAGATTCCGACCTTCAATCGCGACATTCTCAGCAACACCGACCCTGACGCAATCAAAAATGCCAGGCGGAAGAGATGTCATGCATTTTCGCCAAAGGCGAAATAGGAGCTCGCCATGTGTTTGATAAATTGCCTAGCCGAACACCTAATGCTCTAAACACGCATGTTTTTATCATATATAAATGCATTTAATACAAGTTGAGGAAGAGGGAAATTAGGGTTTTGAACCTGGTACGGTGCGCGGCGTAAAGAGGAGGAAGGTTAAGAGAAGAGGCGCAGTTAATTGTAGAGAGATTCATATCATGCTGATGAGTAATTTAGGATTCAGAAATCTTTTGCTCAAAGTTTGTCTTTTTTTTTTTTAATTTTTTTTAGAAAAATGTTTTATCAGCTCCCTTTTTATTTATATTATTACTAATTTTAGAAAAATGGAAATTACCTCACCTTCCCAATTAAGATGACACCACGTCTTATCTCCATTCAGCAAACAAATAACCCTCAGAGCTCTCATGGCTTTCTCTGCAACTTTGTCCCAACTCTCTTCCTTCCACCACTTATCTCCACTACCACAAACCACAAGAAGGCACCCTTCTCGTCTTCCATGGATTGAACCAATAAAAGCGGCGGCTGCAGAACCAGAGAAATCAAAGCCCAGCTCCACGCAGACGAAGACTGAAGATTCTACTACTACTGCCAAGACCCAACCTTCAAGCTCAAGCTCAGTCACTAAGATTCCCAAGAAACCAGTTTTTTCAAGTGACTACTTTTCCAACTTACACTTGATACTTCTTTTATAAATTAGATAGAAACGAAAATGATCTCGTTGTCTCTGTTTCTGGGCAGTGAAGAAGGGTGAGATTGTGAGGGTTGACAAAGACAAATACCTGAACAGCATCAATGTATATTCCTGCAACTCATTTAATCTTGACATGAATGGTTTACTTGAAATCTGATAAGCTATGTTAAATTTTCAGTACTTATCAGTAGGACATCCACCTTATTACAAAGGTCTGGATTACATATATGAAGATCGTGGTGAGGTAGATTCTTTCCTTTTGATCTTCCTGCAATGAAAGTAGAAAGTTCAGTCACTGATTAAACGTTAGTGTTTAAGGTGTTGGATGTGCGTAATTTTGAGACCGGAGAATATGCATTGGTAAGTTTGAATCATATTTCTTCAACAAGAGGAAAAATCCCATTACACTTTACTAAAAATCTCGAGTTACAGATTGCATGGGTTGGCATCCCAACTGCACCTGCCTGGCTTCCCACTAATATGCTCATCAAGGTATAGAATAATTCTACTATTGAGTTAACTTGAGCTTTCTCAATTACCTAAATCCTTGAGTTCCTAAAATGAATTTCTTTTTCCTACTTGACTAGAAGACAAATGAAAGGTCTTCCATGATTTTCCTCTTTATTTGGTCTGCAGTCAGAGAAGCTGAATTATGAGAGATTGTAGACACAAGTTTCTGCTTTGAATGACACATATGATGCCTCCGTGAGATATTGGTGTATCCTTAATATGTCCTGACAATTTTTCTGATGCTATAACATTGTCAACATTCTCTATCTGCTCCTGTGATTTATCTAAATCAGCATAATGAAAAGTTGAAAGAAATTTATTTTCAGATTCATTTCTTTAAGATGAGCAGTTGAAGTCAATGATACAGAAGGACAGCTAATTAAACCATATATTTTTTAAGTTGGTTGAAGTTGAATCCATGGCAAAACCACAAACTAGCTTTTAACACAGACTTCCACCTTCAGTTTTCATATTCCAACTGGTGGAATAAAGGAATAAACGAACCTTGGTTTGCAAACCAGAAACTACATTAAACGGGAGTGTGATAGAAAAAAATGAATCTTTTATTTGAAAACTAATGTACAAGAGTTACGTTATTACATCGACTAGCCATATGTTTCTAAGGACTAAATTGAATGACTGTAGCCTCAATACACAATCTGCTCTTTATTCCTAGAGCAAGAATAAAATGTACAGCAATGAGTAACATTTGTAAGGAAAAAAAATTAAAAAAAATCTTGTATGTCGGACAGCTGGCTTTGAGTCATTCAAGCAAAGTTGAGAAGAATATAATAATGAACAAATCAAACTCCTAAGGACTGCTGCAGCTTTGCTCAGCCCTCGCATAAACCACTGTTAAAATCATCTATTAAAGACAGTCTAGAATTCAAATTTCCTCCTGCTTCGTTTAGAGGAATTCATAAGTTCCACCAAGGAGGGAAGAGGTCGTGGTACAGGCACATTCATAGACCTATAAAGCTTTCTCAAGTTTTCACCAAAGCCCTTTGAATAGCCAATACCAAAAGGAGTACAACCCTCAGAAACTTCCTTTTCCACCGCCCCCCTGCATTGTGCTGCAGTCACATTTATCTTCATATTGTCCCCCAATTTACTCTTCTCCCGTACTTCAGCATTTGTCTCCAGGATTAACAGTTCTTCTGATGTACTGGAAACATTTTGTGGAGATCCCTCCTTTACCGATATGGTTTTCTTCTCTCCATGAGCACAATTAGGGTCTTCGATACCTATTCTTGCCCTACCAAAGAGCGTCAAGCACAGCCTTTTGCTTGGGGGAGACCATGTCAACAGCTCTTTTGTGCTAGAAGATGCTATTACTGCTTGCATTTGAGTTTCAGAAGTTACCGCAGGCCCTTTAGCTATGAAATCACAACCCATATCTTTGCCCAATACATCAACTCCTTGTGAAGGTTTGACATCAATGTCTAGAAGCTTCCAAAGAGTGTCATCTGAAGTAATTCGAGCACCAAAACAGTTTTTCCTCGCATAATCCAACTCCATAGCCCTGCAACTGGTAGTAGTAGAGACAACTCTTTTAGGCATGAGAAGTTGCAAAGCCCATTCTAATTCTTCCCTGGATGAGTGAATTGAATAACAGACATGCCAAACACCAAACTCATCCCTCGCTGCTTCATGAAAATGTAATTTTCTCTGAGTCCCACTTTCAGAATACTTCTCATCACATGCATACCACTGTGAAGAAGGGCGGATTATGAGGGGTTCAGGCTGAAAATTAGATCTGGCCTCAGCAAGCTTTTTAGCTGCCCTTTCATAGAGTTTAGGGAATCCCTCAAACAGTTGAAAACGGGAAGATGGATCTTCAGAGAGGATTCCAGGAGCTATAAACATCAAAGACTGAAAATATTCTGGATTAGCAACTTTATCAACAAATATCTTGGACCCAAATGTTTTGGACACAGCAATGAGAATGTCTTCCTGACCTAGAAGATCGCAAGCGAGGTAGACCACAGGTGCATCAGGATGCTTCCATATACAATTGGTAACCTGGTTCATAGATAATGGTGTCTATATGTAATGAGTAATACATAGAATTAAATTTTTCTTATGGTGGAACAGAAATAACTACTTACAAGCATGCACACTTGTTCACGCACATAAATATGCATAACCACACTTACAAATGCATCAAACTAATTGCATACAACATAGACTTTCAACTAATAGTCTAGATCAATGTGAAAAACTCTTGCAAAGTTGATTCTATGTCTGCCCATATGAAAACAACATGATCCTAAACATGCACTAATCACAGAAAGATTACAAAGATCCTCAAGTACATAGATAAGAAAACAAGTACAAATTCTAAGGGACAGATTCTTGAAAGTACCAATTATTAGGAGGAGAAACTAGATGAAACTAAAGACATGCAACCTTATGACCATACCAACATACAGTTATTGAAGCTCGCTTCAAAACAATTTCCAAGCTTTCTGACAAATTCCACCTTTCCTAATCTTAAAAAAAGAAAAATTTAAACTTCCTAAGTAACATTTACCCAAAAAAATTAAACTAACAATCCTAATAAGAAAAGAAAAACTAACTACTAAAAGGAATAGAATCTTGAAGTTATAAAAGTTATAATAATAGGGTCACAAATAATAAGAAGATTCAACTTTAAAAATTACAATTTCTTATCTATTTTAGAAAATCAAAGCCTAATCTGTTATGCATCAATCTATCCATCAGACAAAACTTACACAGGATTATGCATGTGAAGTACAAGTATATATGATCTCATTTCTACTTCTTATACATAATGCTCTTTTCATGGCTTTTTGCATATAATAAGGATCAATGTGGAAAAAGCCTCAGTGGTGATCAAATAAAGGCATCCCCATAGATCCCAGATGAGATTGCAGGCTATTAAGATAAGATCTATATTAAGTTACTGAAAGTACCTGACTGATTGCAGAGTGCTTGCTGGGGAGTCTTTGAGAAAATTTCCCAAAAGTGCAGTCAAGAAAAATATAATCAAGTCGACACCCGGGTTCTTTTCCTTTTCTGCCCACATACTTCTCTGGCAAACACCGCAGGCACTCAGGGGTGAGCCTACAATCTCCTGTGTGAAGAATGTTGCCAAAATTGCCTTCAAAGAGGAACATGACTGCTCCTAAAGTTTACAGTCCATATCACAAAACGGGAGCATCTGTCAATAGTGTCCTCACCATATTATTAGGGTCACATACACACATAGCCACAACCAAAGGAACTCAAAAACTCCCATTCTCCAAAGACTAACCAAAAACAAAAAAAGAAAAAAAGAAATGATCTGCAGAAATAACAATCCTTCTGTTTCCAGCAGATATACTTTCACTTGTAACCAAATAAAATACGTACTGCCTGTTTGATTCAGTTCTCATTCCATTTGTAGCTAATCTCAAAATACTGATCCCAAAGAATTTAAGATAGGAATAGCTCAAAAACTAACTATACATATATACAGAAAAAATATTAAAAAATTAATATGAGAATTAACCAGGAACGAAACAAAAAATTGAACCAAACTGAAAGCAGACTTGTTCTCTATGTCAGAAGGAACAATTCCATAGAAGCAAATAACTGTTTTAACATAACAAAACCCTATTGTTTTGCTATGAGCAAACATCTTCAAATCCATTATCAAATTATTGAAACTAGCGAAAAAATAAAATCCTCTCAGTTAAAATAATATATGCGTACAACAACAGATGAGAAGTAAAGCAAGAAGAATAGCTGAATCTGTCATAGATATGAAAACAAAGGTTGGAAAGAAGAAGAATCATGAACATCAATAGCTAAAAACAAGCCAATAATGAGTTTCCATGGAACGCACCCAAACAACTTAATCATAAAGTGAGAACTACAAATAATTAAGCTGCAAGAAATCCACGCAATAGAACATCAATTACCTGGACAATGATTCGCATCAAAGGCCGTAACCCTGAAATCTCCATCTGGATCATTGATAACCATTGATTGCCCAACTTCAATACACAAAAACAAAGAATCGTCAAGCTGCCAAAGAAAAAACAGAAATCAACACCAGAACCATTTAGGAAAGAAAGCAAACAAATTGGCATATCATAAAATAAATAAATAAACAAATAAACGAAGAGAACGAAAAGTAAGGGATAGTTCTAGATTCAAAAAAGGGAAGATACCTGAGTATAATGTTGAAGAATAAGGATTTTAGTGAGATAGGTAGAGTAAATTGGGAAAGATAAACGAGAGGAGATGCCAGCGGTGTGGTCCTTGTGGGCATGTGTCAAGAAATGGTGTCTCTTCTTCATAGAAGACGAACTGAAAGTGTCCACCGAGAATGGTAAGCCTCTCGGCATCTCTATCGGCATTTTCCCTACTTCTTCTTTCTATGTTTCCCTCTGGTTCTGGCCTATGTTCGTTGTAAAAGGATGAATCCTGTATTTAAACTGCATAGATGAAAAAGAGAGCGAAGGAAAATTCGACTGTTTCCCTTTCCTTTCCTTTCCTTCCCTCCCTCCCTTGCAAAGCTTCCGGGAGAAGGAAAAGAGGTTGTGGGAAATATTTGGGTGCAGGTGTTTCTAGGGTAGAATTTCGTGCAACCGACATTGTCTCTGTACTGGCGGCACATAAAATACGCTCTATCAGAAACTATTAAATTAATATTTCAATTATATATATTATAATGCAATTTCAGTTTAAAAAATTATTTTCACCCTGATTTTAATTTTTAAATTTAAAAAATTATTTAAAACACGAAATTATTTTTAAAAATAAAAAATTTTAAAATTATAATTCTTTTATTAAAGATTAAAAATTAGAAATTTTTGAACAAAATTTCAGAATTCGTCATCAATTAAAATTAAATTTTATTTTTATATTTACAAATTAAAACTATTTATTATATCATGTTAATTTTAGTTATATTTTTTAAAAAAAAATAGATTTTATTTTTATATTTAGAAAGATAAAATTATATATATTATCACATCAAGTAAAAAAATATTTACCTGACCTTTGAGTTACATGTTAATTCTCTCCTTTTATAAAAGTAAAAGTTACAAATTTAACAATCATACCATGTAAAAATAAATAAATAAATATATATATGTATATATTATATTATTCTTTAAAAAATATATATACCATTAATATCTAACTAATTTTATGCTAAAAGGTAAAAGATTTAGTATTTATAAGCCAATTGATAAGTGATACAAATAAAAAAGAAACTATTTAATAATTAGAAACCAACATTAATTATTAGATTTAGTATATATATATATGTTTATACACACACACATATATTATTATTATTATTATTATTATTATCTCCATCAGAAAACTAGATTTTCCCAAAAAAACTCATTTATTACTTATATAATATCTTATCAACTTTACAACTGCAATTCATCATCTTAAACATCTTTCATCTCCTTCCCACCACCTTTCTCATCCATCTACAATCACGTACGACAATATCACATTATATAACAACTATTAACAATACAAGTATTGACAAGTGATGTCCAAAAAGATCGAAGATTTCAATTGTCAGATAGTCAAAAGGGTTTTACCTGTATATATTATCATCATAAACTGCTGGGTGTAAGCAAGTATACATGAATTTTACAAATATACTCATTCCCTTCCATTTACAATCATCTCACAACAACAAATTACTAACACCAATATATCCACTCTCTCCCTGGAACTAACTCTTATCCTTACCTTTTTGGCTTCCCATGGTGCGTAAATTTACTTACCTCTTTCAAGGAGTAAGTAAAACCACTTTCAAATTCTTTGAGAACAGCTTACCCATCACAAGTGCTTTCGATAAATTACCATCGTTAAGCTCCCTGAGGTGCTCCGAGGAGAGTTGGATATATTGTTTCTTTTTCTTCTTCCTTCCTTTCTTGCTTTCACAATGGTCTTGTTCTTGGTGATGCATTGGGTGTTTGGGATCTCAATATAGAGGTGTCGATCCAGGGATCATGGCTGTATCTTGTGTTCGGCCTCAATGGATTTACTGCATACTCGCTTAAGTTGTAACCACTCTGACCGGATACTGCATAAGACGGGTAAGGAGGGGACAGAAGGCAACTCTTATGTGCCGGACCATATTGTCGTAATGGACTTGAACATGGCGAGACAGGCAAAGACGTAATCATCCTTACGTTTTCTCTGCATAATGTAATAAAGCTGCTCAACACCTTATGAATTTGAAAGCTTGTGTAAGGACAAAGTAGATAAAATGTTATTTACCTTGGGCTCTTTGTGACTCTTGATGTTGTGGGCAATGGCTTAGCCACATAATCTCCATCAGACATATTAATACTTGTTCTATTTGAATGAAGTTCCAAAGCTGGCTGCTCAAGAAAAATAAATGCAGTCGTTAACCCTTTACCAAACGTATGAAACTGCTGTCCTGCACTAACTAACCCATTGAAATACAAACATATATTTGATCTTTTGCACTAAATAGCCCATTATACCATTGTTAAGTTGTCTGCAACAAACCATGGGCAATCATTAAGTTCAGCCCATTAGTTACTTCCTTCTCTCCCTAGATGGGGGTAAGGATTTAAGGTCTGTTGGCTGCAAAATGTCTCTAGCACTTACTCTGTCGAAAAAAGAGTTGTCTGCAACAAACCATGGGCAATAATTAAGTTCAGCCCATTGGTTACTTCATTCTCTCCCTACTTGGTGGTAAGGGTTGAAGGTCTGCTGGCTGCAAAATATGTCTCCAGCACTTACTCTGTTGAAAAAAGAGTTGCCTGCAACAAGTGCATTACCAACCTCTTCCACTTGCAAATGTAGCATGTTTAGAATCTATTTGAGCCACTAAGTGGTATTAGAGATATAGTTTTGATTAAGCTTCCTTATAGACTTACTTTTGTGGTTATTAAGAGCCCTAATGAGTTTTTAGAGAATCATATTTAGAAGCCATTACAGAGCTCTGATTTCCTATGTTTGCTTCTCGGTCTTCCTCTTCCTGTTACCCAGACCCTCTTTTCATCCCCAGGTTCTTCACTTTCTCTGCCTTTTCTTTTCTCCTGCTCCCTATTTTTCTCCTTTAAGTTCTCTTTCTGCTGCTACGCTCTCCTATCTCCAGTTCTACAATGATGGCCCTTGGGATACTGGTTCTAAGTAAACTAATCTAATCTTAATAGCTTTTATACTGAATAATTCATCCATTAAAATTAACTACTTTATGTTTTTCTAGTAACTAAGGCATGTAGATTCTATCTCATTTACTCCATTGTGGATATAGATAGACATAAACAAAATGATATTTTCATCTATTGAAATTTAGAACTTAAGGAAAAGATTAAAATTTCCACCAAAAATTAAAAATAATGATAATAATCATATGAAAGACACATACAGGTGTCCGGCTTCCATCAAAAGCATAAGGAAAAGCATCTCTTGTTATGCTGATGTTAGCAACTCTTGTTGTAGATTGGTCCCGAATAAATGGATGATCTAACAACTGTGAAGCTGCAGGGCGAGCTGATGGGTCTCTTTGCAAACAAAGCCTCACGAAGTTTTTTGCATCGTTTGAAAGGTGATCAGGTATATCTGGAATGTCTTTGCTGTTTCCGATTTTAAAAATTGCAGCCACCTGTTGAATCCAACACAATGAAAGCTTTGTTTTATCTGCAGTCTACAATCACTTTGAAGCTAGCCATTGCGGCAAAGATGAGTTTTAATAGATTATGCTCGAAAAGTCTTATCATACCCCTTCAAATTGGCTCCATGGTGGTTTTGATGTTGCCATTTCTAGAATTGTACACCCTAAGCTCCAGATATCCACTGCAAGACTATAGCCATTTGTATTCATTACAACCTGCAATTTGAACAAAAAGAAAAGGAAGATGAGCAATACAACTCCGGGAACTATAGATTGATTGCCTGATCAGGAAAAAACAATTAGCCAAAAATTGAAAAAAAGAAAATGGTTTTAACAAAAGGAAGAGAGAACTAATTTTTCCGATATGTTTAGTACACGAGAGACAGATACCTCTGGGGCCATCCAATACGGACTTCCCTTAAAGGAAAGCATTGAAGTACAAGCTGTAATCTGATTCACAAAATATAGAAATTAGCACTTCTTCAATAAACACATAAATACAAACTAAAAATGATCCGTGGATATTTCAATTTGTTCAATTCACTTAGAGTTTATACATCACATATAACTGCTCTAAATATATTCTACATTCAGCGGCATGAACAAAGATTTTCTAGTTTCTCATTGTTCTTACAGTCTTACTTAAGTAACGAGAACTTATACTAAAATATTCAGCTTTCCATGTGAACAACTCATCGAGAAACCAAAGGCCTAGAAAATGAAATACATACATGTTTAGCCATGCCAAAATCTGCCAGCTTGATTTCACCATTTGGATCTACTAATATGTTTGCCCCTTTGATGTCCCTGCCAAGTTGAAATACAGTCTTTTATTCAATGAAAAGAATAGATATTTTGTAAGCATCATTCTATCAAACAGTATTATAACACACGAGCCAACTACCTATGAACTGTATTCCTTCCGTGTAGGTAGGCAAGTCCAGAAAGAATCTGCCTCGTATAATTTTGAATAACAGGTTCCCTAAAGGGACCATATTCTTGGAGCAATTTATGGATTGAACCACCAGAAACATATTCCAAGTAAACTGACAGCGTCTCTTCGCCCTGGAACCATGGAATCCAATTTCACGTTCCAATATTCAAATTCTCTATTTGATTGGATTAAATGTTGCAACATCGGGAAAAAGGATTTTCCATGTGCATGATGCAGTAAATGCATGTGGGGCTGTGCAAACGAGCACCAACTTCACCCACGGAAGAGAAAAAGTTCACTGAATCTTACCAGTTCACTTCCATAGTATCGAACAATGTTTGAATGTGACAGCTGACTCAGCAGATTTATTTCCTGTTGATAAAAGAAAACTCGGTAACTGATATATTGTATGCAAAATGGTACTAGGAGAAACCCAGAAACTACGTTCTAACAGAGACAAAACTCAAATTATAGATAAAAATGACAAAATGGACTTCAAAAAAAGGTACCTGGTTCAATTGTTTGAGACATTCTCTTGAAGTCTGATCATCAGAAACAACCCTAACCTCCTTTATTGCACACATTTGACCACTCTCACTGTTATATTGGAAAGAACAACAAAATGACCAAAACAATATATTAATAGACTTCCTTTTTTACATCGACTCATTCGTAAAAATTATTCTGACACGTTTGTATCGCTTATTAGCGATTTCATCAACTTCTTTTTGTTTCCTTTTTAGATGCTAGCTATGCCTACCATAAAAAAAAGACAATATCAGTAAGCTTTGAGGGGATTGATGTAATTGGAAGTTCTATAACATTCTTTAACTTCAGCAAACCCCAACTCAAATAAGACAAGTTAATAAAATTTATATATCTGATTATTATCTATAATTTCCTAAAATAGACTTCCTATCTTCACTTGCTCGCGACAACCAACAAACAAGAAACGTCACGATTACCTATTAAATCCAAGGTAAACATGCCCAAAAGTTCCCCTTCCCAGTAACCTTCCCTTCTTCCATTTCGACAGAGTGGCAGGAGAGTTTTCAGCTGCCCCAATTCTCGAATTGGGCAATGCAGCTCGATTGGTGGGAGAACCTGGCGGAAGAGGCAGCTGATGACATTGAGATTTTCCATCTTCCTGTCTCCCTGTTGGAGATTCAAGGCTCATACCAGATAACTGCATATGCAAAGGCGATGTTGGACTTGTTGGACCTCTTGATCCTGGACCCGGGCTTCTTGGAGCTGTCTTGAACTTGATATCACCTTGTCCTCTGGAATCAATATATAAGCTAGACTTCAAAATTTAGGTTGTAGCCAAATAACAAATTGAGAACACAAGCAAATCCTACCTTACTCGAGATGAAAAAATATAATAGCATACCATTTAAATCTTAAAATCTTTTCTACCATAACACTCTAAAATCATTTCCAAGTGTTAAGAAATTAAGCACAACCAATTATGTTAACCAATGATAAATAAACTACTATCAAGTCTCCCATAAAACTATATGCAGTAAGTAATAAACCCATAAATTGGGAACCAATTTTTTTTTAACATATTTGCCTCCCACATAAGGTAAAGTCCTGAAAATTGAAGGGAGAAAAAGAGGGCATAAGTAATCCACTGTTCAGAAGCAATCAGAATCTGACAGGATCAACAGGAAATATTCAGATAAGATGAAAGAGAGATGGGTAAGAAGATTTGGGTAGAAGAAAATTGTGGGTGAAAAGGTTGAGACAGCAGGAATTAACAGAGAGAAAGACAGACAGAGATTGCAGATTAAAAGGCTGATACAGAAATGGACAATTTCTTTTTGCAGGCAAAGCAACCAGATTCTGACATAACAAAATCATAGGAAGGAGAAAACAATTTAAAAAAAATTAAATTAGTAACTAAAAAATCAAATCTTGTTTTTGATAAACCCCCCTAATAATCAATCAGGAGGTCCAAAACCTAAACAAATCCAAAGAGACGAACCAACCTGGAACCACCAAATTGAACCTGATCAATCACGATATGGTGATCATCAGATGACCCAGATGAGCTCACACTCGAAACCGAACCCGACCCAGATCCCAACCCAACTACCTGATCACCCGGCATCGAGGAGATCGATGGACGAGGTAGAGGATGCCCTATTTTCTCCACAGAATCCGAGTCGAAACCCGAGAACCCGGATGAAGACCCAGGTCCGATCACGGCGATATCCTTGCTGTTACGCGGCGAATTACGCGCGAGAACACCCTCATCGAAGCTCCTGGGCCTATCCTTCTCGTTGCTGCTGCCGCCGCCGCCGCCGCCGCCAACTACTTTCTTCTTGCTAGTAGCATCAGCCTTTGTCGATAACTTCAAGAAATTTCCGTGATTGGCATATGGGTTTTGTCCCTGGACCTGAGTTTGCTGACTTTCTTCTTTGTTTTTACCCGATTTCTTTCCCCACCAAGCAGGCATTTCGGTTGACAAACTTAGAAAATGAAACCAGTTTCCTGAACTTTTAAGAGAGAAATCCAGAAGGCAGTTCAGTAAGCAAAAAAGAGGAGAAGAAGAAGAAGAAGAGAGGAAACAGAGAAGAAAAGTTTAGATTTGGGTCTCGAAAAACGATTTTATACGGAGACGAAAGGAAGAGGAAACGAAGAAAAAGACTGGATTTTTTTTTCTCTATTAAATTTCCAAGTTGTACTATAGATACAAAAAGCTCTCTCTCTATCTCTATCTCTATCTCTATCTCTATCTCTATCTTCACTTAGAGAGAGAAACTCATAAAGAGTACTGCTGAGGCTTGAGAGAGAGAGAGAGAGAGAGAGAGAGAGAGGGGCCAAAGCTACTGTGAGGGACAGCTAAGGGAAGACGGCAAGCGGTGGTTGGATAAAGCACCCTCCATGACGTGGCATTATATCTTTTAGAGAGAGAAACCTATACGTACATACATATACTGGAGACACGGGGACAAGAGAGAGAAAGAGAGAGAGAGAGAGAGAGAGAGAGAGAGAGAGCGTGTTTATGTAGATGTGAGGGTGTGCTGACGTGTCAGTTTGTACATACATGTGAGTTTGTAGAGTGGTGGTGTAAGTAAATGTGGATGTGGGAGTTGTTGTGCAAAAAAGAAAGAATCCACATTGGTTGTTGTGCAATTTTATGGTGTAAAAAAAAACAAATTATTCATGCATTTCTGTGTATCTATCGCCGTAACCGCGGAGAGAGAAACTAAATTTATATAATAATTTATTAATATCACATAGAATCAGAGATAATTAAAAAAAAAAAAAAAAAAAAATTTGAAAATAAGAGAAAAGTACTTTCTACTCTTCTTCGTATTAAATTAAGATTTACTAAAACTAATATTACAACTAATTTTATTTTTTAAGAATATAAAAATAGTAGTTGAAAATTAAAAAAAAAATAATGTATATAATTACCATATAACATGCATTATCATATAAAGTTATACTTTTTCCATACCCTAAAATATTATAACCCAATTACTTACATTAATGTTTTTAAAACATAATGGGTAACGAGTAAGGTATATATTTCATTCTATTTTAGTGTCTTAATTTCAAAATTGATGTTCTTAATAAATTTGTATTGTTTTAACATTATAGGAAAAATATATATATAATTTTTTTTTCATAGACTATTGCATTTATTGATGATAATATTTTTTTTTGAGTTAAAAATACATATATTTTATCAATACTAATAATAACATAATAGAAATGACTTTCAAATAATAATATACACGAGAATACAACTTAATTTAAATTTATAATATTTTATAAAAAAAAAAATATGTATCTTTCATTAAGTTAAATAATTATTAATCTCGAAAAAAATACTTTTTTTTTTCTTTTATATGAATATATACATATGTTTCATAGAATAGAATATTACATAATCTAACTATGAATTCTTTAATATTGTGCCCCTTATAAAAAATAATAAGTCAAATAGTTAATATAGAATATAAACATATATAGTAGGTTATAAAATAAGATAAAATCTTAGAATTTTTTAATAAAAATGGGGGCCTAGTAGAAGCTCAAGAACTCATCGAGTGAGGTAGATGCTCGTGTATATACTTGTTGGCATATACTATAACTCGAATCAACTCTAATATTTATATTCGATTAAAAATGTTCTCAAATCTTTATTGAATTATTTGTAAAGTTACTGTCGATAACAAAAAAAATATATATATATATATATAAGTAATAAAAAAACAAAGTATTTTGAAAGACTGCATTGAGAAAGAATTAACATATTCTACTAATACTTAATCTTCAATGAACTCAAACTCTCAATTTAATGCCAAATTATTTTATTTTTTTTAGCATTCTTTTAAATGTTTTATTTGGAACCCAAAAAAAAAAAACTAATTTTTTAAAAGATGATTTTGATTTAAAAAATGAAAAGAAAATACAATATGTTGGGTGCTCAATGATGTACCTTCCTCAAATTATTGAGTTAACAAATTTAATTTTCCCATAAAAGAAACAAATTTTTTTGAGAAGTGATGCATAAGTTGGCACTTCCAAGTATTTATTATACTATTGATGGTAGCTATCCACCGCTCCTCTCTCTCTCTCTCTCTATATATATATATATATATATATACATATATATCATTCGCGTATACATACAATACATGCATAGACATTTATTTATTTATATATATAAGAAAATATATACATATGATAGTAGAAATGTTTCAAGCACAACATTATCATTGAAATAAATATTCTTTTCATTTCTCTCTCTTGTCTTCAATATACAATCAAATATTATCATATATTTATATTTTCTTCATAAAATTATAACTATATGGAGCATAAAAGTTATCACAATTAATCAAAATCAAATTTAAGCAAAAAAAAAAAAAGATTGGGAAGAGAACAAACTAATATTTATTTTTACTAAAACACTTTTTTTTATGTTCATCATTAAGTTTGCTTTTGGTAGTTTGGTGTGCCTTAAATAAACTTAGGACTTAATTTATTACATTTAATTATTTTACTACCCATGTGTTGATGTCTTCAAATCACTTCATATTTGAAGTACAATATGATATTTATATATACATATATAATTTTTTTGGATTTTCTTTTGTTCTTGATTTTAATTGGTTCTTTGCTCTCATATTTTGTCGTTTGCTATGTTGGGTTGCTTCTGTTGTTTTTTGTCTTTAATTAGGAGACTATTTTTTAAAAAAGTTTATTATATATATATATATATATACAAATATATTCTAAAAGTAAATTTATTATTATCTTTTAAGAGATGGTGGAAGGATGTACCATTGCCAACTACCACTTAAGTTTAGAAAAACCCAATTTTGTTTTTAACAGTCACTTATTCAATGTGAATGAGAGACATTCGATCTATTTTTTTTCAAAAAAAAAAAAACAAGTGTTTAGCAATTGGTGCCATTGGGTCTATATGAAATGGTTGTGGTTTATAGGTATTAAAAATGAGAAATGGGGGTTGACCCTAGTGAATTCTTTTATTAACAAATACTTTATTTTATCATATATTTTACCCATCATCACATAATATTTTATTAAGATAAAATTAGTGAATATTTTAAATAATGATAGAAAATTATTGAGTTTTAAATTTATTATACGAATTTATATATGTGTAAATTATTGTGCATAAAAAATTATTAAACTAATTAGATTCGATTAAAAGTGATCTAATACAGTTAAGCGTATGTCGGGTGTCAATGTATTAAATTAAAATGTGAGATTTATTTTTATGTATAAAGATCACATTTCTAATTTCTGATCTTGTAATTCGTCAAATTAAAAATTAAAAAAAATAACAAGTAAGTTTGTTTATAAATTTATGGTTACAGTCTTCAAATTATATATAAAATTTTTTATTCTAACATTCCTTTACCAAAATGGAAATAATGATAGAACTTTAAAAAACTACATACTAATTTTGAATATATATCACTGGACGTGCAAATTTTTTCTACTATAGATTCATGTACGCTTTCGTTTCAGTTTTAAATTTCTTTAGTTTGATATAAGAATGCTGGTTTTATATCGATTCATTTTACATTTATTTTATTTCTCTACAAAAATCACTTAATCAGTAAAAATTACTCTCAAATTGTTATGTGTTTCAATAATTAAACTCCTATAAATATTATATTTAATTAAGAAAAAAATAATTTTTTATGTGTGCATCTCTTCTAATCCCTTAAGTTATTGTTTTGCTTTCTTTACTATCACTATTAACTTGATCGGTCTAAGGTTTAATGGGAGACAACTCTTGACATTTTTCTGACTTTATAATTTGGTGTACTTTACAATTGAGTATCTTGTAATTTCACACTACAATTTATTGCATTTTCTTTTGTTAATCTTCTTTTTTATATATCAAATTGGAACCCATAATTACACATTAGCTCTCTCTGTCTCTCTCTCTCTCTCCCTCTCTCTCTCTATATATATATATGTGTGTGTATGTATATGTGTTTATATAACCTTTTTCCTTTATATAAATGACTTTCCTTTAAATTATGAGACACGGAGATGATAGCAAAGAACAAAAGTTTACAAAAATATATCAAAAAGTAATTAATTATAAATTGTATATATATGTGTGTGTATATGTAAATTTGACAAGTTTGCCTAAGAATTGCATTGGATTAGGTAGGTGAAATAATAATAATAATAATAATAATAATAATAACCGGTTGAAGAAAATGGAAATTGAAAATATTAATTAATTAATTAATGAAGAAGAAAACAATTTAGTGGGTTTACTTTTAAAGACAATTTTAGAAGAACAAAGTCAACCATTAAGCGAGTTGTTAATTAAGTACGTATCACCCACTACGTACCGTACACATTACACATAAAATTATGTAATATTATTTAATTATATTATAAGGGTAAGAAAGTTTCAAAATATTTATACTAAATTTCAATTAAATATTCTTCTCTCAATCTTAATTACTTCAAATCTCATGAATATCACTTTCGTTGATAATTACAACCCTTTGTACATCATCTGTACATCACACCATGATTATTACAGCCCCTTTCACATGTGAGTTTGGCATAACCCATCTCTGGATTGCTTTACATCGTTCTTACCTTTTAATTCAATAAGGGTAAATATGAAAACTTGTTTTTAGTAAATTGACTGAATATCTATATATGACATGCCATTACCATGTAGAATCTCAATCTGCTCTTCTTTTCTTACTGAGTAATGAAGTGAATGAACTCGGCAACTGCTTCACCCTCTGCCTCTCATTTATGAATTCTAAAAGGAGGGAAATGTACAAGTTACAAAAGCACATTGGTGCTCAAAATTTTGTTACAACAAATTCATTGGGCGATGAGGTTCAAAATCTAAATATTCTCCGTTTATCGGTCCTCCGTACCCATACATATCAAAAACCTTATCTTCTGTAGCCATATTCAGGCCTTCAGGTCCTCTAAAGCCCTCCATTGGAGAAGCCCATGGAGCAGGAGTAGAGGGGTTGGAGCTGGATGCTTCTTGATTCATTCCTAGAACACCAGGGTTCTGTGGTGAATTCCCAGCATTCCTTCTGTTGGAGGAATTGGCACTTGTCAAAGAAATGGTTGCCGACTGCTGCTGCTGCAGTTGCTGTTGGTTCTTCATGGGTGATTTGGGACGAAGAGCCTCTATTTCAGGGGTTGTCACAACCAAGTGAGGTGCCTCCGGCGGTGGATTTCGCCCTCCTCCGCCTTGCCAAACCTTTCCATCCTTATCAGCAAAGTTTTTGACATAAGCCTGTATAACATCCAAATTTTTTATCATCCATGCCTATGTAAACAAAATCTGAGAAACAAGTAGAAAAAGAAAAGGGGTTCAGATGCTCTTTGTGCAAGTTTACGCAAAATCGGTTATTGAAGTAAGTAGAATATGATATGAGGGACATGCATTTTAACCATAATGGAAAGGAATCTAAAATCAATACTCAGCAGCACAATTTACTCTGAAGAAATTTCTTCTTCAAATCACAACTTGCCAATTCGATACAATATAGGCAAATCAAACTAAATATGTTCTGTCAAGTGAATTTGTTCAATGAGGGACAAGTTAATGTGCAGTAACGATTTCACACCATTCAAGTGAGTATAAGAAAAACATTCAGACACCAATCAGCACATTCATTTGATACCTGCAACAAATCTTATTTAGACAAGAAATACCATACCTCTGCATTAAAATTTGAAGACGATAGTCCTTTACCAACTGTCAACCAACCAGCCCGGATATTGTGGTCTTCACCAAAAAGCTCAAGCCTCCTGCGACCAAGTGCGAAGTGTTCGATTATCCTATACATATCTTCAGGCTTTTGAGTAGAACCTGCAGCTTGTAAGCATAAAAATTTGTTACAGGCCCATTACTCTCGCATTTAAAAAATCATGGAAAAGTACACCTAGAAGTGATCAAATTTGACGAAAAATATACCCATCGGACACATTCATATCACCTGCATACAAAAAGTGCAATGGAACAGATCTATTTATCCACCTCATCATTAAAAATTGGAGCAGATTTCTTCGAAGTGTCTAGGTTTAGGCTAGTATATCCTTGCCCCTATCTCCCCGATTATGTTTCTTGTGAAGTGGATAGAAGGAAAAGATGGACAACTTACCATTATTTCATTTGTTCTGATAAGAAATAATAATTAGCAAAGAAAATGGAGGGTGGTGAACTTCACTCATTTTTCTTTCAAACTTGAACTTTTTTTATTTCTCCAAATTGAAAGAAAATGAGAGGATAAAAAATGACGTTTTGCTTGAGGGATGTAAAGTGAGGATTAGTGAAATGGTAGGCAAAAGTTATTTTCACAGGAGGTGAAATAGATTTGAATTTTTTTAGGAATTTTTCGTGAATTTTACTTTGGAAAAAGGACCTGGGTTATCGGTGAGAAGTCTAGTTGGCAGGAAATACAAGTTTGGTTGGCCTTAGTTGTCAACATGGGAGATAAATCCTTGGCCTTAACAGAGCGGTTAGGAGACATGTTACGATGAATATATACTCCAGAAGGGTCTGAAGCTGATTCAGAGATTTAGTTGGTTGTTGAATGTGAATTTTGAAGGGTTTGAAGACCAAGCCGTTTTTCTGATTCAAGCCATAAAGGGCAATAGAGGCGATAAGAGGAGTATTAAGACATTGAAGTCATAGGGTAAGAATCAGGGAGGGGATAGGGTCAGGGAACTAAGAAAACTTCATAGTTCTCTCGACTATGAAAATGAGGGAGAGAAGGAGTGGGGCCAAAAGTAGGCTGACTAACTGAATCACTATGTAAGTAAGGTTGTCTCTTGGAATTTAGGGGGTTAGAAAAAGTTACCAAATGGGACATCCTTAAAGGTTACTTAATCAAATGGAAACTGGAAGCGGTTTGCTCTATGAATCCAAAATGGAGGTTTTTTCCAACATGATGACCTATTTGGAACTTGAGGGAGGTAGTTTGGAGGGATCTTCTGATTGTTGGGACATTTAAGGGTATTATAGTTATGTGGGAAGTGAGCAAAATGGAGGAGTTGACTGGTATAAAGGTGTTTCCTCAGTTGCATGCGTTTTATGGTGGAGGTTGTATGGGTGTTATTAGGTGTTTACTAGAGTCTATAACAAAAGGCATAGTAGGTAAATGGAGGCTTTATGGAAGTATCTTGTGGAGGTACAATACAGGTGGGACTTCCCTTGGATAATTGGGGGTGATTTCGGCATGGTCTTTAGTGCGCATGAATGCTCAGGGAAAAATCCCTCTCGGGCTTGCTTGGAAGAATTCAAGGACATATTAGACAAATTCAACCTCTTGGACCTCCCACCATTTGTTGGTAAATGGACCTGGGTCCAAGTCAAGAGAAATGCCAAGTTTTTCAAAGATCAACATTTTTTTATTGGTTTCGCTTGTTTTGAATCTCAGCCTCTAAAGCCGTTGCAAAAACTATCAATGCATGCCGTTTCAAACAATTTTCCTTTATGTTTGGTGGCCATTAGAATTATATCGGGAACTTTACCCATTCATATTTGAGAAAAAGTGGCTCAAGCTTACAGGATTTCACAATCAAGTCAAGGAGTGGTAGGCGAAAGCTAGAGTGGAGGCTTTGCCAATTACAAAATTACTTAATGTCTATTATGTCAAAAGTAGATTAAGTATTGGAACAAGACCGACTCTTGTGATGGAGAAGCTAAGAGGCATGACCTTTTGGGTGAACTGCAAGGACTTATTAGAGTTTCAATGAATTGTTGGAGTAGTCCTTGGTGGAGGATGATAAAAGCTGAATCTTGATGGAGGATGATAAAAGCTGAATTCAGGACAGAGATGAGGGGGTGGAGGTCTATGCAAGTAAGACTCCCATCTAATTAATGTCTTTGGAAGAAAATCAATTCAAGTTGGCGGTCTATGCGTGCCTTAGATGGAGGTTGGGTTCGGACAAAGCATGAGGTTTTTGCTTGAATGATTCAAGTGGAGGGGGGGATTCTCCAGCAGTGTTTTCCCAAGGTGTTCTCCTAAGCAAGATAACTGGGGCCAATGTGGCAAATACTCTCTTATGCCTCCAGCTTTGATGTTTGGGTAGTGGACCTAGTCAAAAACATCAACTATTGGGAGGTGAATGCATCTGTTTATCTCCTTCACTTCCTATCCCATTGACGTGATCCAATATGAGAGTATTGATACGGAAGATAGGCTCCAATATAGTTTTTTCGGTGAAATCTTTCTACATCCAACTGGCCAACAACTTTATTGATAGTGGGAACTTATCATGGAAGCAAATTTGGAAGCTTAATACCGCTACCAGAGTTATATTCTTTGCTTGGGAAGTGATAAGAGGAAGGATTCTTACTCTAGAAAACCCTAAGAAAAGGGGGAAATCCTACTGACTTGGTGTTATTTCAGCAAGACAACGGCTAAAATATTTGACAACCTTTTCATGATGCCCTCTCTCTTTTTGGCTTTGGTGCACTGCTTATGGGCGTTTGGGGGTCAGCTAGGTGATGACAGGATCTGTGGTAGATAAAACTTGAGCTTGGAGAGATATATGAGGTAGTAAGTGCAATAAGAAGCTTTAATTGTCTGTTGGCAAACTTTTGGGTTATCTAAAAAAAGAGAGAATTAGAAGTGCATTCCACGATATAAAATCCAGACCCTTTGTTTTCTCATGGATCATCCTACCTTCGCTAAGGATTTAAGGGATCTTAGTGACATTTTAATAGATTTGCAAAGCTATTTATATCTGACTTGCAGCCTCTTGGTGCTGATGCAGGCAAATTAGGATTAATTTTCTGAGTTAAGAATTTTGGGATAAAAACTTAAACATCACACATAGGATCTTATACATCATATCTGAGAAGTCTTAAACATCATATTTAAGGATTTGATTACATCAACAACTAGAATTTTGAGAAACTCCAACAGTATTCTATTGAATAACTGCAAGAACATTATAAAGGTATTTCTAAACTGCCAAGCAAGTCTTTCTTGAATAGGAATAGACAATGAAATACCAAGACTAGTAAGATTAGAAATACTACTGATAACATAGGAAAACTGATAATAAGATTAAAAATAATATTACTAATACAAAATGAAAAACTAAATAGAAATAAGAATAAAATCCTAAAATTAGTAAAACTATAATAATATAGACTTCTAAAAATATAGTAGTTTTCTATTTAATAAAATCATATTTTTAATGTATTTCAGAAATTTAAACTAATCTATTCTGCATCAGTACCTTGTTAATATATATTTCTTTTACTTGTTAAAAAAAGAAAGACTTCTTGTATATCATACATAAGAATTTGTAAGCATTATTTATCGATTTGATTACATCACACAACTAGAAAATCAAAAACATTCTCACATAAGTCCTTATTGAATAACTGAACTGTCTAAGAAGATGAGATTGTGAAGATATTTGTTGTCCTTCATAAATAACATTTCCCAAATAGGACCAAATTAAGAAACATTGATTCTAATAAGAATAAGAAAACAAATTACTAAATCGAATAAAATCCTGAAGTTCATAATATTATAATAGTAGACTTCCAAAATTGTAGAATAGTTATACATTTAAAAGAATAAAATCCTAAAGTTCATAATGTTATAATTTTTTTTTTAAATACATAATGCTTTTTTTAAATAAAAGTGTAAGATTGTATTGATTAATGGTGTCAAGGGGCACCGTCCGTATACAAAAGATTAAAATACATAATGTTATAATTTATGTTTAGAAGTATTATAATAAACGGTAAGTTCGTTTTGTACTTAATAGATTATAATTTATAACACATTTGGCTAATCTAAATCTAATCCATTTTGCATCATTCTCACTTGGTTGGAGAAAACTCGTGATCAAGTTTTGAAGTAGCAAAGTATCAAGTAGAAAGATCTCACAGCTTTCCAAAAAAGATTTAATGAACTTTAAGATTGATTGTTCTTGTTAAAAACAAAGATAATACAACACTCAAATGTTTATTGGTATAAAGTCCTTGTGATGAAATAAAATCACCATGACCAATTTGTGTGTCAAGTTTTCCTAGCAGGGAACTTCCTTGGAGTTGTCCTCTAAGGAAAGATCTTGAGCAATCTCAAAAATCTTACTATCACAAGCTACTATTGGTGATTTTTCTTCTCGCTCCAGTAGATCCTAGAATTGAACTGTATTAGTTCCATCTTTCCATCTCTCCATCAATTTCATTTACTGTTGACTCCCAGGGATGTCAATATTTATGCATCTCCGTTGTAATAATTATAGGTTTCAAAACCACGTTTTTTATGTCAAGCATAACACGGTAAGTATTGGTAATCTCATCATGCTGAACACATCAATAATAGATCTAAGACTGACAGAGAAGAATAAGCATAAACATCCCAGGAACTACGTCACAAGGATTGAATCACTGCAGGCAGCATAATTAATAGAAGAAACAGTGAGTTATTATTATCCCCCCAAGCTATTCTGTATTGCATGCAATATGTTTGCACTGGAGTCTAGATATCACCACGCGCAATTGGTGAAAGGCATTGCAAGACCATGTTAAAGATGAGGAAATTTTTATATGAATGAATCATCATGCCATTTGGCCACCGTATTACACTGCTAATGAACAATGATTTTAGGCTGACCATCAAAGTTTACCAATATGACATAGCAAATATAATCTAACGTTCATCCATTCACATTTCAACAACTTTGCTCAAAAAAAGGAGAACAGATGTATCATTGAAGAAAATTTTATGCATGTAATGAAATCTGAAAATGATAAGAAAAGCTGCATGCAAGTGGCAACTATATCCAAAATTTTACAGATTGATGAAAACCTGAGCCACCATTCACAAGATGATGAACACTAACCGTATGGAGGTTCCTCGGCAATAATTACATCAGTGTCAATATTGGCATGGATTATATGACCATCTGTGCTGCGCCGAACAGTTCCTTTTATACCCATTAAGCAGTGTTCCTTCACCATAATGACAAGTAAACAAAGAGTTTAGCA
This sequence comes from Carica papaya, assembly GCF_054855325.1. Lineage (NCBI taxonomy): Eukaryota > Viridiplantae > Streptophyta > Magnoliopsida > Brassicales > Caricaceae > Carica > Carica papaya. Next base: position 5,336,170 of record NC_142314.1, read on the forward strand.
AACAGCAAATTGTTTAGAAGGACAAGTCGAAAGGCAAGATTGAAGTAAAAGACGTCCATGGTCGCAATTTTCAAGACCTTTGAATGCTGAAACAAGGTATGAGAATCATGTCTCAAGCCCGGTGTTGCATTACTTTTGTTAGTCTTAACCCAGCAAATATCCTCACACCTTCTAAAACCCCACTGCAGCACATAAAAGCTCGATAAATTATAGAATGTGGAAAAGCCTACAAGAAGCTAGAGACTACAAATGCAAGCCCAACTCAACTTCCGAACTTTTGTAGGCTGTTAAATATATACCTTCTTCAAACACTGACGACCTTGTTCAAGGCCCACACCATCACCAACCCACAAGAAGATAAAAGAAGGAGTATCTGCTATGGCCTGAGAACATAGATAAAAGAAGCAGATAAATCTTGAGTTTATAAAGAGTAAAGAATAGCATCTAACAAGAACCATAAATATGGAAGCACTATTATCCATGTTCTTTTTTGTTAGTATCAAAACCTAGATACAAATATAATAATTACATATATCATGTCATCTTAAACTGAACCTGAAATATCAAGTGACTCATAAGTTAGTGCTCAGAAATGGAAACATACACAAACAAAATAGAGAATAATTGATTAGCAATCAGGATAATTAGTACTTATGAACAAGGTAGTGCAAACAGAATGATAGTTTTTAACTTAAAAAGCTAATAAAGTAAAAGAGTTGGAAGATATATTACCTCAATCTTCAGATTGAGTATTTCTTCAAATGTCCAGTATTCCATGTGGTCAACAACACCAGGTGCTCGATGAACATATTCCTCCCAAGGGGGGTCAACGAGAATAACATCAAACTTGGTTCCAAATAAATCAGAGGACAACTCAACTTCTTGCAGGTCACACTTTAAATACAAGGGAGGAGAAGCAGATTTAGATACAATCTCATCTTTTTTCTGAATAAGCTCCCTCAGCTTGGGATAATCCTCTACATTGGTGAGCTCCAATTCCCTGATGAAATTTTGCGGCCGCATACCAGTGTCCACAAAATTCTGAGAGTAATCATTCTGCTCTCCTCTGGAAGGTGCTTTACCAGGAGGTCCACCTGTCCTAGGAGGAACCCACCCCACTGAACTCTTATCAGATTGTGTTCCACGTCCAATTGGTCCAGAAGTGTTAAAACCAGGCCCAGATATGCTGGAAGGTCCCCCTCGTCCAGGGCCTGATTGATTGAAGAACATTCCAGGGTTTGGTGGAGTTCCTATATTAGGAGGAAATCTTGGACCAGATGGTCCGGGAGGAACAGGAGAGAGACCAGGCGGAACACCCAGCATTTTTACATCCATCCCACGTGCTCCAGGCCAAACAACGGGTGGCGAAAATTGTGGAAGGAAAACACCAGGGGGAATTGGCGGACCAGGAGCAGGTGACATACTAGGTGTAAGTGGTTGCATTGGTCCAGGTGGCGGCATTCCCAGAGGTCCAAAAGGTGATCCTATTATAGGCATTGGGAGGCCAACTGATTGATTGTCTCTTGCAGCAGGTCTGCCCTTTCCTCCTCTCCCTACCCTACTTCCCTTCACTCCTTGTGGAGGAGCTCTTCCAAATGGCCCTGACTCTTGGTTTCCATAAGGAGGTTGAGAGCCGCCACTAGAACTTTGGCCACTGGAATTGCGAGCAGGTGTAGTGCCTCTCTGCACCCTTCCTTTCCCTCCCTGGTAATCAATGTCATCCCTCCATGAATTTGGATCTCGCATAGAGTTACCATCATCCATGTATTTGTCTCTTGACTCCTCGCCGGAAACCCCATATCCATACATATCAGTCCTCCTCGCCCTGTCTTCTCGGGTATACGCCCACTCTTCCTCGTTAATGGTGGATTTTACATCAGATTGCTGTCCACTTTCAGTTCTCCTGGCAAAATTGGATCCAGAATCTGCTCTTCCATAGTCAAGTGGTTTGGTTTGGATTTCTATCACATCATAATTCTCATTTGAAATCCCAAAATTTGATGATGTTTTGACTGCTTCACCCCTATTTCCCTCTTTTCTATTACCCGACCGACCATGAGGCCTTTCATTTTCATTCCGTTCACGGCCATGTCTTGAAAACTCCCATTCTCTACCACGATCATAAAGGATATCCCCATTTTTTGAATCTTTATCGTTACAGCTAGGCTGCCGCCTCTTCCAGTTCTCTTTTGATCCTTCTCGATCCCTATTCCTGTCACTCCAACTATCATCCCTGCCTTTTGATCTATCATCTTTGCGACTATCTTTTTCTAGTTCCTTCCTTTTGAGGTCACTGCTCCTTTCATAATCCAACTCTGTATGCTCTGATTCTTGATGACGCCTCCCACTTCTCTCAGGGGTTCTAGACTTGTTAGAGTGCCCCATATCTCTTGCACTTCTATCTCTTATCCGTGTATTTCCATCTTCATCTGTGTTGAAAGACCTTTCCCGATTTTCAGAAACATCCCGACCAGTGGGAGTTCTCTGCTGTTTCTGCTTCTCACTTTTGTCCCTAGCTGATTTGTCTTCATGATTAGTAGGGCTACCTCGATCTTCTTCTTGAAGTTCTGCCCAGCCCTTGCTCTTACTTTTCTCAGCCTGGTCTCTTCTCTCCTCCCTGTTGTTGGATTTGACACCCTTCTCGCTGCTTGAATCTAAGCCCCTGCCTTTACTCTCACTCTGCTCATTTCGCACAGATGCATTTCTTTCTCTTGCACTCTCATGCCTAGAATCAGAAGCTTTTGCACTTCTCAGATCAGACCTATCATCCTGGTTTTCTTCACCTTTTCTACCCACATCTGACTCATCCCATCTTCTCTTTGAGTTTCTCCCTAACTCGGAGGAACCATGACCTTTCTCTCGGCCGCTTTCCCTCCTCTCTAAATGTTTGGAATCTCTATTGATGGATTTTTCAGGCTCCCCGTCACGGGATCTTTCTTCCTTATTCTTACTTTCGCTGCGAGTACTCTCATGTTCTGAGACTTTGGAGCTGATTCTCCTCCTTTCAATCTCATCACTCCGACCATGTCCTCTACTCCCCGATTTATCCCCGCCATCTTGCCGGTTTTCTGGCTCTCCATCCTGATACCAACTGCTCAACTTTTCCAATGAACTTTCCTCTTGCTTCTTCTTCATTTGCTTAGATCGCGGATCTTTTCTTGTGTCATAATCATCTTCATCACTATCAGCTCTGCTAGAGCCGCCTGACCTCTTACGACCCTCACCTCTATCACCATAACTTCTCCTTCTTCCATTGCCATCCAACCCCTCAACTTCTTCTCCATTATTGGGTTTTCTAGGCCTGCTTGACTTGTGCTTTCTCTTATCACTGCTCTCCCATTCTTCATCATCCCCACCACAATCACTCTTTACATCTGAATTATCCTCTACATCACGCTTCATGTAATTCCGAATATGTTCTGGTGAATCCATTGTTAAGTCGTCAAAGAATCAAATTCTCTATAATTGATAAAGAAACCTGAAACCAAATGGAGAATAATAAGCACAACACTCAAACTAAGAATAACTACATGCTTTGTATAAGAAACTATCGACCAAAGAGCCCAAACACTGTATTTACATACTTCCGAGAACTCTACTACCTTAGAAGTTTTAAACAACAATTTTTTTAAAGAAATTTTCACAAAACATGGTACATTTTGCTGAGGAATGAATACAATAAACACTAGTATGACAAAGTTCTTTCTCTTTTCATTTTCCTCTTCTCTTTTTACTTTCTTGAAATTACACACTATAGAAAAGAGTTCAACATCTCTCAAAATCTCCAAAATATTTTCGGTAAAAAGAAAAATATATAATTTATAAAACAAAATATACTTTGTAAAGAACAAGGGTTTCTTATACAAAGCAAACCAAAGTTTGAAATTGAAGCCTTACTGATACCATCATAGTACTTTTAATGCTTGCTTAAATTATACACAACAAAGTAAAATTGTATTATTTTTCATGCAACAAGAATATCATTGCAAACCAGGCCAAAAGCAATATGAACTTCAGATGCATGTTTTGAGATAGAAAAGGAAACAAAATTAGAAAGCACTAAGAGGGTACCATCCATTTATGAAAGATCTACAAAAGTTTAGAAATCAAAAAGTCCATATACACGCCACTCAAGGATGGGGTGCCCTGTCAACAAAATCCTCAGGACTGGAATCAATAGGCTCTAACTAGTATCCTCAAAAGTTCACTATTTTTTTTTCCATGAAACTAAAAAACAGATATAAGGATGAAATTAAAAACCTTATTTTTCCTATATTTAGAAACTTTAATAACCAAGCAAAATCAAATTCCTTGCTCAATCCCACATACTAACCGCCTCTTAGCACAAAAGGAGGAGATGATTGGGAGATTTGTGCTCCTAACAAACACAGAGGGCCACCATTAACTCTAATGCCACCTCTCTTCCTCAAGTTGTAAATGATAATATTCTTCCCAAAGCTGCTTCCCAAAAGAAGCAATTGGTTGGAAACTTCAACTTTTCCATACTTGCTTCTAGAGGAATCTAAATGTAGCAACATTCTGGGAGCACAAGTTGTTATCCAAGAACTTCATAGAGGAATTCGCACCTTTAGCAAGGGGCCCAAAACGACAATCATCCAAAGAGGTTTCAACCTAACATGTAGTATAAATATCATGAGCTCCAAAAGCTCAACTACCTCAAAATTGTTGAGATTTCTAGAGAAGTTGAGGTTCTAGGTAGGTTGGCCATTGGCCATAAAAGCCATAGTCATAAATTGATGCTTCCTTTTCTCTTACCAAAGAAAAAATGCAAGGGAAGCAAATCCTTAATGGAGAATCTCCACACCATAATCATCCTGAAACCCAACTGACCATCAACTATCCACCTTAGAATGCATTAAGTCCAGGATAGTATATGACTCTCCATTGATCCATCCCATAAGTTGGTGCCACAGAGCCGTCTATCCTTTCTAGTTCTCCAACCCCTGCCTTCAATACCAAACTTGGCTATGATCACTTCTCCCCACGTTCTGCAACCACTTGGCTAATAAGGACTTGCTCATCTCCAACAAAAAACCCAATGGCAATCCACCTTCTCAAAATGGCCCTTTCATACCATTCCAAGACAGCAAAATGGGAATGCCAATTGTTATTCTAGTCACCCTAAGGAAAACAAGATGGCAAGGATTCCATATGCTTTCCACCTTAAAAGGCATAGGAGAAAACATAGAAAATATATAGGCAAATTAGACAAATTACTCTTAATCACATTGAGTCTTCCTCCTCTTGATAAATACTTATTTTTCCATCTTCAGCAACACAAATTCTAACATGCCATAACCATTAGGTCTATCACCAACAGGAAAGCCCAATACCTTAAAAGAAAGTTCACATCCCAGAACCATTACATAATCCTTGCAAGCAACTCCTTCCACAAAAGCCACCAGTTTAGACATATCCAAATTGTTTATGAAACCAAAAACAGCTTCAAAGCGCACAAGGAGACATCTAAGCTTCATAGTTTGCCACCTATCAAGCTGACAAAAGAAAAGGGAGTCATCCAAAAAGTAAATGAATCACTCCCTTATTTCGTCCTTTCCCCACCTTCAAGCCCTAAATTGAATCAGATCCTCTAGCCTTCACTAATGTTTGTTAAATGCTTCCATCACTAAAATGGAAAGTGGGTGACAATAGGTGCCCTTGACTAAAGCACTAAAAGGATGTAACACGCATACGAAAGCTTTACACATCTGTCAACATATCAATCAAGTCCCATAATTCTCACAAGTGTAAGAAGGATAACTTTTTTATCAAAAAACAAAGGTTCTCGATCAAGAATCTTTAGTCTCATCAAAGGATCATTCAATACCCTTCAAGGCTCTTCTATGTCTTTATTTCCATAAAATTTATAAAGTGACCAGTGGGATAGTAGCTGAACTCCTGTTATATCTCTAATATCCATGAATGCCTCTCCACACCCATATCTCCTCTTTGAACGAACCTGTCATAACCCAGTTCACCCCCATAAAATTATAAGCCAACACCCAAAGTCTGTAGGAAAGAGACCACGAAAGCAAGAGGTGGTTGACCAACTTTATAGCTCTCTTACAAAGGAGACACCCAATCCCTCTTAGTCTAGTTGTCTATATGAAGGATGCAACCTCTCACTACTTCCCATGCAAAGGAGGCAACCGTGAGAGATGCTTTGACTTTTCCTAATCAATTTCCATGGAAGCTCTAATAAGATCTTTCTGTTTGTGACCAAATGGGAGTAGAAGATTGACCAAAAAGGTCTCTTTCAAGCTAAGTTTCCACACTGGTTCATTAGCAGCTTCACAAAGGCTCCCTCATTGAGATAGACACTGGACTAAACTGGCTTCCTCATTTACCTCCCAAGTATTGAGGTTCCTAGCCAATTCCACCAACCAGCCTCCATTAACACTTGGAAATGAACTTGCACATTAACTCATGCAACTCTACTGCACATGATATATCTAAAGAGAAAAAGAGATGTTCATTGCAGATCTCCAAAAAAATTAAAGGACCATGAAAGTAGTCAAATTCTTAAAAAGAACTGAAAACCTCTCCCGAAAAAAAATGTCTGCATCCATTTATAAAACTAGTAACCATGTTAATTGATCATTTAGGGCCAAAAAATATCCCTGTGATATTGTATCCTAAAAACCACAAACAAAAAATCATGCAAACAGGTTTCATGGGATATAAAAAGAGAATAACATTCATATGGAAATACACTCCTAAAATAGAAATGCATATATTCAAGAGAAACAAAGCTTTCAAAATCCAAATTTCATGCACGGCCACCATGGCACGACAATATTGGCACTGCATTGTAGTCCATACCCATCTTCTATCGTTTGACTCATCAATCCCAAGATAGTGAAGGAGGATGGAGGATTCATGTCTTGTCTCTCCATTCATTTCAAAAAGTTTGCTTACTCACATTAAGATGTAAACACAAAAAGGACAGTTAGCTAAAAAGCCAACTGAAAACTTCCCCTTTTCTCTTCAAAAATGTTTAAGAAACCAACTTGAATCATCATCCAGTAATGCATACTAGGCATACTTGATCATCCAAACACACACATCCAAAGAGAAAAAAGGGAAAAAAAAGTGACAAGTGTACATGGAAACAGACTATAGGCCAATAAATCCGAACATAATACCGTAAACACATTTGGGCATCCTAGTTTCCTTTTTGGATCTGTTCGTTTCTGTTACTAGCATCATTGTATATCGAGACATAGGAGGTGTTGTGTGCTAGTGTACTCATCAACTCCAGCTTTCACTGAACAATCAACAATATGGAACACAAGCTGTTCTCTAAGCATATTACAGCATTTAAATAGCCTAATTTCTACACCTGAATAGTGCTCATGTGCTATTTTGAGCACATTTGAACTAATAGAGGAACTTCCAGCGGTCAATTTGCAGGAAAATAAGATAGTAGTCATAAAAGGAATTAGGTTAAAGGCAGAATGACAAGACCATTTTGACATTACTATTTCATTCATCATTGAAAGGGCAAATTTGCATACCAAAAGGATCATCACAGTGAGCATTCCTGTCATTCCATTTTAGAGGACAAAAATTACAAAATTTAGTAAAGGAATTTCACTCACCGGAGTCCAATCTCACATCAATAATCCTCAGCCCTTGGCCTCTTCTGCTCTCTCAGGCTGAACTGCAGAATTTCTGTCTCCTCCCGCTGTTTTGTTTGCCCTGTCTCGATCTTTCTTCCTCTCCTCTCGTCTAAGTTCTCTCTCTTTAAATTTCTTTCTCTTCTGGTTTCTATAATCAGAAACAAAGCTACTCCCTTTTTCACTTTTCTTCTCAGTCAAACACCACCTTCCAGTCTACCGATTCTGCCCCGAGCCCATGCTTTTCTAATTTCAGCTTCTTCTCTTTTTTTTTCTTCTGCTAGAACTTTCCCATTTTTCCTTGCTGCGGCATCTTCTTTATTCTTGCCAGGTACCTCGTTTGGTCTCTGTCTCTGCTTCGAGTCAAACCACCTCAGTTTCCATCCCTCGTTGCTCCTCTTTTATCCCTCTTCCCTATCCTGCTCACGCCTTCTCTGCCTCAGCCTTCACCCTCTTCTCCTTTCTCGTTCCAACGAGAAAACCCTACGCTCCCTTTGTCTTCTCTGTCGTCAAAGGATTGCAGAAAACGGAAAACGAAAAGTTCCATACGCCGTCGTTTGGATATCTGGTGGATACTGGGCTTTGACTTTCTTCTGGGTTTTTCTTATTTAGGTCTGGGCTCTCTTTAGTAGCTGGGCTGGACATATGTAAAGGAGCTGGCTGTGGTTTCCCCTTCTCCTCTCCGTATCTTCTTTTCCTTTTTCCTTTCATATTTTTTTTCTTCTTTTTTGGAACCAAAAATAATACTAATATCCATAATAATATAAATTGTTAGTAATTAAACTTTTCTGTTTAATGCTTCACCTTTTTACTCTATAATTAACCTTTATATAAATTATGATATTAGTTCTCAAATTTTAATATTTGTTATAATTTAATTTTTATTTTTTTGTTATAATTTAATCCATAATATTTTTTTATTTATTTCATATGCTTACTTTTCTTTTATTTTTTAACATAAAAAATTAAAATAATCACATGATATTTGAATGCTTAAAAATAGTTCAATATTAATATTAACTATTTAATTAAATATATTTAATAAAATTTATTAAATATATATTTTATTGTTATTAATATGTTAATATAATTAATTAATAAAATTATTAATTAAAGTGTCAAAACTTAATTTAACGATTATAAAAAAAAAACTACACATCTAAAATAAATAATAAACATATGCTATTAAATTATAACGAAAAAAATATTAATAATCAATTTATAATAAGTACTAAATTTTAGAATTGAACTTAGTAACTGACTTTATATAAGAAAAATTATATTATGATAATATCTTAATTACTTTGTAAAAATATCATAAATATGTCATTAGATGAACTTTATTCTTATTGCAACTCTTCAAAATATGTTGAATATCCTATTCAATGAAATTCTTGCAAAAATACTCAATATTTCAGGCCATAAGGGCATCAAAAGCACTAACACAAAGTTTGCTATAATATATTTCATGTATTTTTTTTAACCATTATTATTCTCTAAATTAATTTATCAATTATAATTTTGCTATAATAGTACTTTTAACTATCTCCATTAGCCATTATTTTTCCAATCTTGTTCTATAATTTACAGTAATTTTGACATTAGTGTTTCTCGATTATCATATATACAAATAGTTTTACATTTGTTAACTATCTCATATCTCTTTTCTCAATCAAAAAATCAAATATAATTTTATTTATTATAAAAAACTTTATTTCCTTAATTATTCCTCATTTTCAAGATAATTGGAGTTGTAAGCTTTAAATTTTAGATTTGGCAAACTTTAGCTTAGTAACAACTTTGAAGCTAGCAAAACCTTTTGGATTTTTTTATACATCAATGACTAGCTAGCTCAATAAAGTTTAAGTTTAAACCACTTATTCTTAAACTTATATAAGGTTACATCTCATTTGATTTCGTTTATGTGAATTCATAACGGGTACTAGTATGAGATTACTCGAGACAACAAATTTTAAAATGTGTTAGATATTTTTTCTTACGATTATGAAGAAATTAAGAAGGAATTCATATGCGACAACAAAAAAACATCTTGCCTCAGGTAAACCAAGTCCATCAACCCTCGAGTTGCGATAAATTAATAAGATTTATATTGTTCAGAACCCCCCTACACCCATATAAACTCATTCCTATATGATATTACTGGATATTCATGCAAATACATCATGTTGATTTTCACATCTCATGGTATCTTCCCAATTAATGCTTGACGATGTCAAGGTCAACCCACATTGAATGTCTTTCAATATTCTCTCTTTTTTCATACAGCCTAATAAATAACAAATAGTTCCACTATTTATATTTGAACTTAGATGCCACTAGCATTACATTTATAAACTTGCACTAGCTCCAAAGTATCATTTTTGTAATACTCCAAAATAATTTTAAAATATTTAAAATTAATGTATAAAATAAAAATTTTAAATTTATGAATTTTTTATTTAATGTAAAAATTAAGAAAAATAGGTGAATGATGAAATTGAAAATAATTTTGGAAAAAATGGTGAAAATTTGGGTTTTAGGAGTATTTTTGAAAGAAAAATTGGAAACTGGGGGTCAAAACGTAATTTAAAAAGAAATGTGTCACGTAGAACTGCCCAATCAGCAGCACCGACGAATCAGAGCACGATACGTGACAAGGCACGCTGACGAGGTGCCATACGGGAGGCCACACTTGGCAATTTTTGTGCCTGCGATCAGACGGTCCAGATTTATTCCCGCATGTATGAACGGCCCAGATCCGTTCCCTCATCAGGTGCAATCTGACAGTCACGATTAAACGCGATGAACGGTACATATTCATTTTTTATTTAAATGTGATCATACGGTCCAGATCAAATCGCGATGAACAATTTAAATTCATTTCCTATTTAAACGCGATTGGACGACCCAGATCAAATGCGATGGATGACTTAGATCAAATATGATAGACGACCCAGATTAAAAAGAGACAGATATAAATACTTCACTTTACACCAAACCCTAATTCTAACAGCCTCCGCTGGTCGAAGAAGAAGAACCGGGACGCGTCAGGTGGCAGAGGCGCTGACGTGGGAGGCCACGCAGGGGGAACCACGTGGGCGATCCGCGTGCGCGCGATTGAACGGCTGAGATCCGTTCCCGCGCGTACGGACGGCTCAGATTCAAAACGCGCACAGACGGCCAGATTGCATCGCGCACAGACGGCCCAGATTAGATCGCTCACAGATGGTCTAGATTGAATCGCGATGAACGGTCCAGATTCACTCTCTATTTAATCGCAATCAGAAGGTCCAGATTAAAAGTGATGGACGGCTCATATCAAAAGCGGATTGGTATAAATAACCTCATCCACACCCAAGCCCTAACCCTAGCCGCCAAAGCCCTTCGCTGGAGAAGACAGCCCAGCAGCCGGGGAGCCGACCTTTGCATCCTGCCGCCGTATCGGAGCAATTTTCGACCGCTAAATGAGGTAAAAAAAATTTCTCTTGCACAAACTTAAATTTTAAACCCACTCATAGCCAAATCGAAGTGAAAGAACCGACTAATTAGTCCAAAAACGCCGCCGCGGGGTGTTTCAGGAAATACCTCCAATGAGGCCCTTTCCGATTCCCGTTCGATGTGATTTTTTCACCGTTGTGACCATCGTTTCCTTCTCTACAGGTTGACCAGAGCAAAACACACAACTGCAACGTGAGTCGAAGGAGCTGCCGCATCGGAGACCCCCATCACCGGTGAGTTTCGATTTTCTATATTTTTTCGGTCCACCAAGGGCCCTAAATATGTTTTCTCGTAGGAACTGATGCAAGTTCGGCTAAATTCGGTTGAAAACAGCCAACCCGAGGCAGATCACCGGAGCGTGGCGATGCTGCCGTGTCAGAATTTCGAAATTGGCCGAGTAGGACCTGGATATAATTTTTGGGTTATTTGGGACATGTGTAGGTACCGTAAGCGCATTTCAGTTTCCGAATAAAAATTCAGGAAACTCAGGGACCGCCCGTAGGCGCAGTAACTATTTAGTTTTTGACGTCGAATCAAGTAAAAACCCCTCACCCTATTTCTTATCATGGATTTGGAGTTTGAATAAATGATAATATGGTCTTTTGTAAAAATTAAATAGATGTGCATAATTAATTACGGATCGTTAATGGAGCCCGAACCGGACATTCTTTTCTTTAATTTATTTTACAGTGTAAAAGCATGATAGTATCTAATTTATCTATTTTATGGTTTTAAATGCATGTATCACTACTTTACTTTACCATTGTGTGATTTTGAAATTTAAAATATGATTGCATTACCGGGTGCATGTTCATTGTTTATGTGATTGTGTTTGATTTGGTAACGAAGACTAAAGAAAAACAAGAAAAATGTGTGATCTAATAAACAGATAAGATGACAGGCTCACTAGATATCTTGGGAGATGATGGACAGACCGAGTTCATAGGAAATCCTATTGTGAACGTTGTCTCATACCTGATGAGGTAATGAGATTTAGTAATTTGACACTCATACCGGACAGGGTATGGGGACGACCACTTCACCCTTATACCGGACGAGGTATTGAGGTTTTATATATTGTCGCTCATACTGGACGGGGTATGGAGACGGCTCTGTAATTAAGATTGTTAAGGGAAATGGTTCACGTGTAGCGGTGACACCCCTATGGATCCCCATGGATACTAGTAAGCTGGTGAAACGAGAAACAGTTATGATTTAGTTATTGTTAATGAATATGAATATATGATATGTTCTATGTTACTGATTGTGCATGAAGTTATGATCTGTATGATGTTATTGTCTTTATAAGTTGTTTTCATAAATTCTACAATGGTAAGTAAAAGAGTAAGTGGTTTTACTTTTAATGAATGTATTGGTTTAAATTTAGTACTTCATTGGTTGTTTTTAGTTTTCTACCAATCTTTACTTCTATGTCGACGATATAGTGTGATGTCCTTATTGGGGTAGTGTAGCTCACATCTTATTTAACCATTTTAGATCAGGAAGACCCGGTTCCCCAACCTGATCCGCAAGAAGGCTACGAATAGATGCTAGATACTTTATAATTTCATTTATTTTTTTTCATTTCTCGTATTTCTTTCAGATAATTTATTCTGTGATATTTGTTATTACTTTTGAGTTATCGTGTAAGGGATGTTAATCTTAACATTTATTTTACTTTCGCATTCAAATTATTATATGCATTTTCTTTTAAATTTCTGGGGCTGTTACATTACCATTTTATTATTATCATTTACTTCCTTTATAGTTTAAGATAGATTCCTCTTAATCGTTATAAACAACAATAATAAAAAGCTCTTATTTTTCATTTCACCCCTATTTTTTTTTCATTTTTATTTTATTTTTCGTTATCGAGTATCTTCTCTAATTACCTTCTCCCTTTCAACTTTTATATTAACTGAATCTATTATAACAATATTCATTTAATAAAACAGGTTGAATTAAGGTCCTAAAGTTATTTTTTAGTTTGTTATATAAAATAATTTATATAATTTCTACTACTAATTAGTATAAGAAATTTTAATTTATTAATTATACTATTATATTTTTTTATTAATTAAGATTACCCACTAAGATTTATTTATGATCAGATATTTTACTTTTCAATATGGATTTTTGTTTTATTATGTACACATGTTTAACTAGTAAAAAATTAATTGTTCATTAAAATTAGTGCTAAATTTGTATAAGATTGATATATAATGATGCTCAGATTATAAAGATTAAATGTACGAGTAATTTTTTTAGATGATGAGAAACTTTAAATTATTTTCAGAATATAAATTAATTCATATATATTTATAGTTTCAAGTGAATTATATTTATACAATATTTTAAATAATTCATATTTATGTAATATTTTTAGAAAAATTTAAAATATTGGTAAAATTATATATTCATCAATACATATAAAAATAATATGTCGGTAAAACATAAATTTTTCTCGTAAATTCTTGGATAGAATATGTTAAATTCTTTGTTGTTCTGTTTTATTTGCATTAAAATTATAAAAAGAATTGATACTTAAAAAATCCTCTACTTATTTGAAATATTTAGCAGTGTGTAGAGACTTCATAAAATCACCATCCTAGAACTTTTATTATTTTCTTCGAAAAAAAACCAAGTTGTTCTAGAAGTTTTACAATCACTAAAGTGGGGCCCGCAAGATCTTGCCCCACCCAATGTCAACGGCTCCGTTAAAAGGTCAAGGAAGTCAAAACAAATTTGTCCCTCTGTCAGGAGAAAAAAAACAAAAAAGAAGCACAGAGAAAAACATCAGACGCAGAGTGTTGCCGGGAAAACAAAAACAGAAGAAAACGGAGACTCCAGTCATCATTGAATTCTAATCATGAAGAAGCGCTCAAAACGACAGCACATTACGCAACCCCTACGCCTACAAAAACGGGGCGCCTCACTCTCTCTCTCTCTCTTTCTCTTTTCTCTCTCTTCAACCTCTCACTGCCACGTGGCAGGCTCAACCGTACAGATTCACCTTTCCAAAATTTTCCCTCCCTCTCCTTCAATTTTTCTTTCTTCCTCGGTTACAGCGAAGCCCAACTTCTTTTTCGCTCTCTGAAACTGAAATAACTAACCGATTATCTCTCTCTATATATTTTTTTTCTTGATATACACCTCCCTCTGCATGCGCAGAGACCGATTGTCTCTCCTCGTCCTTGGACAAGGTAATAATCACCAACCGCTCGCATTTACTATTCCTTTTCTCGTTCTCCCTCTTACTCTCGAGCTTTATCGGCAATATGTAATTCGGAAACAGTCTGGAATAATCATATGCGAGGAGTCCTTTTTCTTTAGTTCTGTTTGCGCTTAAAAATGACTGTTTCCTGCCTGTTTGGTTGCCGAGAAAATGCATGGAGAAGGAAATGAGAATAGCTGGTGGTGATTGCCGATTTGATATTTAAATTGTTTGTACTGGATATAGGTGTGTTTTTGCTAGCTGATTTAAATTTAGATTAGGTAGACGGTTTTGCTTTTTTGTTTAATCGCCGGATGTTGTTTCTAGTGGGGTTGAGAATTGGCGAAGTTTGTTTGTTTCTGGTTAGTTGAGGAGAAAATGCAGGTAAAGAGAATTTGCATATCGAATTGCTAAAAGAGCCTTTTGATATATTCTCCTCAGCTGAAAAACTGATATGAAATGAGTCGTGCTTGATTTTTTTTTGTTTTTGGTCATGAGTTAGTGCTCGCTTAATTCTCTTCGCATGGGTCATTCGTTTCAGCAACAATGAACAAAAGCGCAAATAGTTCTTATAGCAACGCATTCTGATTCATTTTTGTGCATTTGTTTTCCATTTTTGTTGTTTGCAGAGTAAGATGGCAGAAAACAATTTGCCATCTCATGAGTCGGGCCCGCAGGGCCTGATGAGGCGGCCGTCACGCAGTGCTGCCATGACCAATTTCTCCACCGAGGTCTTCGACCACGAGGTCGTCCCAGCCTCCTTAGGCTCCATCGCTCCTATCCTCCGCGTGGCGACTGAGATCGAAAACGAGCGTCCTCGTGTTGCCTATCTTTGTACTACACTCAATCCCTTACCGTTCCCGTTTCTTTGCGGCCCTTTTCCATCTCTTTTGAGAAGACTGCCTCAGTCTCTTTCCCCTTGGCTTATATTTGCATATGCTTTTTGTTGTGTTCATTGTTTTTTGTTTTCTTCAATTTTGTTTTTTATTTGTTGTCTGAAAATTGTGTGCATTGTGTTTTCCATTTTCTTTGATCGTCAAAAGGTCGCTTTTATGCGTTCGAGAAAGCACATAGGCTGGATCAGAGTTCCAGTGGGCGAGGTGTCAGACAGTTCAAAACACTTCTCCTCCAGAGATTAGAGAGGGTAAATGATTTGTGCTTGGTCAATTCATATTTTATCACGCTTTGAATAGACAGGAATAGGACGAATTACTGGGAAGCAAAAAAAAAAAAACGCACGTGTTCCAGTCTCTACCACGGATGGTTCTCTCCAGGCCTGTCTTCAGTGAGAGGAATTCATCGGGTTTAGGCTTCCAACCTAATTGCTTTCCTTTCGTCTGATATAGTCCTCGCTTCTCGCTTTCCTCGCACTAAGACCCGACATTTTCAACCTCAGCGAGTGTTCTCTATATTCTCCAAATACAGAATCGATTTGATCGGTTCTCTCCCTCTCCCTCTCCCTCTCCCTCTCCCTCTCCCTCTGTGAAATAATTTGGCGCATCGAGGATATTAGACTATCAGTTGCACGTACCGTTTTTCAATACGTTTTTTGAATATAGTCTTTGTCATGGTTCCTTTTTCAGCATTGAACTAATCTGTGGTCTATTCTGTACAGGACAATGCATCAAGTCTTGCTTCACGGGTCAAAAAGACTGATGCACGGGAAATTGGGAGTTATTATCAGCAATACTATGAACATTATGTTAGAGCACTCGATCAGGGGGAGCAGGCAGACAGGTATGCATTATTTTTTGTTCTGCCTATAAATCGTAAAATTTTTCTTGTATGTTTGTTCCTTTACGTGGACTAGATGTCTTAGATTAAATAGGATTACAAATTTCTTGACAGAGCTCAGCTTGGGAAAGCCTATCAGACAGCTGGAGTGCTTTTTGAAGTGCTCTGTGCTGTTAACAAGACAGAGAAAGTTGAAGAAGTTGCTCCCGAGGTTGAGCCTAACTCTATTCATTGTAGCTTGTCATGAAAGTAGTAATTCTACTCATATATCATCTCTCTTGAGCATGAGAAATATTTGCAATGTCCTTTATGAGCAGATTATTGCTGCTGCCAGAGATGTCCAAGAAAAGACTGAAATCTATGCGCCGTATAACATTCTTCCCCTGGATATGGCTGGAGGTTCACAATCTATTATGCAGCTTGAGGAGGTATTCTCATATGAATTAAATTCCATTTTTATTAGTTGCCTGTTTCTTGGTGCCTTGCTTGTTTGTCAATTGGGCTGTTCTGGTTATACCAGATTAAGGCTTCTGTGGCTGCACTTTGCAACACTCGTGGCTTGAGCTGGCCTGCTGGATTTGAGCAGCATAGACAGAAAACTGGAAACTTGGATCTGCTAGATTGGCTAAGGGCCATGTTTGGATTCCAGGCAAGTTTCTTTTTGACCAGAGAGAGACAGATAGGTTTTAACTGCTGAATTCATACAATTGCGTGTTTGTCATAGAAGAACTGATTTAATCTTCGTTTTGGTACAGAGAGACAATGTCAGGAACCAAAGGGAGAATTTGATTTTAATACTTGCCAATAATCATATAAGACTAAGCCCCAAGCCTGAGCCTCTTAACAAGGTTAGTTCATTTCTTATGTTCTGTTTCTTCACAAACTGATTGCTGTGCAACTTTTGAAGCTTAAGAATGACTTATAAGGGCAACATGAAAAGCATTTCATTGTAGATGTTTGTTGTGCTGAACCTGGAGTTTGTAGCTGAAATGGATGGGTATTCGTCTTTGCATGTTTGTTAGTTGTCAGATTTCAATTGATTTTCATATTAAATATTTATCTGCTATTCATCTCAATGCTGTATTTTGGAGAAACATCCAGTTTAATATCTTTCTATAGTCTTCTACCTCTCCCTTGGTTCCCCTTTTTGTATGTTTGCTCCATCCCTTTCGTGTTTAAATGTGTATGCTCTTTTCTTTTGTTTCTTTTCTTCAGAAAAAGAGTTGCTTTCCATGTACAGGGTATTATTCTCTTTCTTTTATATATGCAGCTTGATGAACGAGCAATTGACGCAGTTATGAACAAACTTTTTAAGAATTACAAAACCTGGTGCAAATTTTTAGGAAGAAAACACAGTTTACGGTGAGATTAGTGGTTTTCGCATTGATTTGGTGGTTGTTCTCTTTGCTGTTCTTACTTGATGAATCAAACCTTTTCTTCCTTTAGTTATGCAACTATTCTGATACAAAATATACAAATTTCTTTCTGTACAGGCTACCTCAAGGTCCTCAAGAGATACAGCAGAGGAAAATCTTATACATGGGTTTATATCTTCTCATCTGGGGTGAAGCAGCTAATATTCGATTTATGCCCGAGTGCCTATGCTACATTTTTCATAATGTGAGTATAAATTTATAGGGGATTTACTTCTTTGCCTTCTTTGTGTTTCTATCAGATTTGATACTTTTTACATAATATATATTCAGATGGCATATGAACTTCATGGACTGTTAGCTGGGAATGTTAGTATTGTTACTGGAGAAAACATTAAACCTTCTTATGGTGGAGATGATGAGGCATTCCTGCGGAGGGTTATAACGCCCCTGTACCGTGTAGTAGAAAAGGTATGTAATTATTCAACTATGGAAAGTATCATCAATCTTTGGGTTTTGCTTTTAGTTATGAAAGCCAAGCTTGAATACAATCCAGGAAGCAAAGAAGAGTAAAAATGGAAGGGCTTCACACACAGCTTGGTGCAATTATGATGACCTGAATGAGTATTTCTGGTGTGTATGCATTTAATATCCCAATGTAAAATAAATTCATCTGGATATTAGTGGTTTCGAAAATCTCATAGTTTAAGCTAGAATTTTGTTCTAAATCTGCTGTGTCTAGGTCATCTGATTGCTTCTCTCTTGGTTGGCCTATGCGTGATGATGGTGACTTTTTTAAATCAACATATGACATGTCACAGGTACTATATTTTTTTTTAGCATTTGTAAGAATTTTACTCATCTTAATTGGTTCTACTCATCATTATTTTCTAAGCCAGCAAGGGAAGGCTCCTCGGAAAAAAGTAGGAAGCACAGGCAAATCAAACTTCATTGAAACTAGATCATATTGGCACATATTCCGAAGTTTTGATCGCCTGTGGACGTTTTACATATTAGCTTTCCAGGTATTCATTCAGAGAGAAATTCTATACTGAAAGCAGCTTTGTTGATGACTTCAGCCTCTCTACTTCAGTTTCTTTACTGTTTAATTGCAGGCAATGGTCATCCTAGCATTTAATAGAGTTGGACTGAAGGAGATTTTACAAAAGGATACGTTATTTTCACTGTCAAGTATTTTTATTACGGCGGCTTTTCTTCGTTTTCTTCAAAGTATGAATCTATACTCTAATTGCTAATAAGATTAATCTATAGATCTGTGATAGCATGTGCCTTTGATTGCTTACTATGGCGTAGGAGCTAGTAAGTCCCACAGAAACTTGCTACTAAAGTTATTATAAAATGTGGATGGTTGAGTGACTAACAATTAAATTTCTTTCTAATAGATCTTCTTCTTTATATGTTTCTTAAAAAAACAATAATTAGAACTCTTTTGTCTGTCTTGCCAAAATATCATTCAAGTTTATGAATCATAACTTTTGCTAATACTAGCCAATATTTGGATAGTTTCTGCTGTTGAATGAAGATAACTGTGTCCCTGAGAGGAAAAATTGAAAAAGA
Source organism: Carica papaya (assembly GCF_054855325.1). Lineage (NCBI taxonomy): Eukaryota > Viridiplantae > Streptophyta > Magnoliopsida > Brassicales > Caricaceae > Carica > Carica papaya. Next base: position 5,355,207 of record NC_142314.1, read on the forward strand.
AAAAGGAGTTCTTGTAATTCTCATAGAAATGGTAAAACTATGACAACTCGGGTAAATCATATTACTCAACACATCTCTTATTTTGTGTAGCCCATCTCTCATGTTCTCGAGGGTAGAACTAGTTTTGCTTTTAAGTCAAAATATGCCTCTGTTTTGTCCCTCCTACACTTTCTCTACGCTGTTAAGCTAATAGTTTCATTTAAATTGCAAAAGAACTTAGATTCTGACATATCTGCTTAATTTATATTTGTAATATTAAGCTGACCTCTTCCTTAGAAACAACACATATGACTATTTTTAAAAGACTATGATCTTGTTGCGAGATTAAATTTGGATTAATATCAGATGCATATTATATTTTTACTTTCAAAAGATTTCCATTTAAAAATTCATTTTTATTTAATTCTGTCAAGATTTGAATCTCGTCTCTGAGCATGTTACTAACCACTGTATGGACTTCTTTAAATGGGCTGGAATCATATGTTGAAGTAAGAAACTTCCTTTCTGGTACAAACTTGCCACTCCTTGCAACATTTAGATGCAATATGTAGAATGCAAAATAGCAACAAATTATATTCTTTGAAAATCTGAATATGTATTAAAATTACTCATGATTGAATTATATTTTATTCATGGAGATCTTCCATTTTAGTGCTTCTGTTGGTTTCAATTTCATACTTGTATATGCTTTTGTTTGATTGCTACTGTTTTTGAAACTGTCAAAATGTTAATGTACAAATTAGGCATGTGAATAATTTAGAAATGTCTTCCAGTTTAGTTTTTATTTCTCTTTTCAGCATGTAAATTTTAATAGAAATGTTTAGGAACAGTTTTATACTTGCGTGTTCTCATTTTTATCTTGGCTAATATCTTTTTCTAGGTATTTTGGACCTTGTTCTGAACTTCCCCGGATACCACAGGTGGAAGTTCACTGATGTGTTGAGAAACATTCTCAAAGTAATTGTTAGCCTAGCATGGACAATCATTCTTCCACTCTGCTATGCACAGTCCCTATCTCTTGGCCCAGGAAAGTTAAGAGATGTGGTGAGGCTTCTTCCTAAAATAAAGGGTGTTCCTCCTCTATATATCATGGCTGTGGCAATATATCTGCTCCCAAATGTGCTGGCAGCAGTCATGTTCATTTTCCCAATGCTCCGACGTTGGATTGAAAACTCCGACTGGCATATAGTTAGGTTCCTTTTGTGGTGGTCACAGGTATACAATAATTGTTTTTATTTTATCAAATCATTTCCTTCTGTTGTCATGTTCATTTTCCCTTATTGGTAAACTGGTAAGAAATATCCCATGGGATGAACTTGTTAGGACAAAGTAGACAAAAGACGTCAAATTGCCAGAATAGGAGAAGATTAACTCATTTACGTTAGCCAAAAGACAATTAGTCAACTAGATCTGCTATTGGTGCATGAGAAACTGATCTATCTTGTTTATTAGAACGAGGTGGGGTCGATACCAACAAGTTTAAAAGAACCCTAATAGGAAGTGGATTACTAGTTTGTCTATATTGAGATTCAGCAAAGATGATACTTTGTACTTGTTGATGCATTGACAAGTAACGAGCTTTTCTTTTTTCATTATGATATACCTCATCTTCTATCTTATATTTAGCTATTGGAGGTTCTTGTCATGTCTGGGTTTCTGTAATTAATGCTAACTAGTCGAACAATCTTAGATCCTCATTTGACAGCAAAGACGAGGCTCTCAATGCAATGGATTGCTGTTGTGTTCTCAATCAAGTCCTTGAACGATAATTCAGAATTCAAACTATTGTAATCAAAATGATAAAAAAGGAAAACAATTTCAACCATAAACTGTGACCTAAAGTAGGATCCAACTAATAGGAGCTTTCAATACAGTGGACCACTGTAATATTCTTGAACACATTGAGAGAAAAAGCTTATTATGTAAAAAGAAAGATGTCAATTGAACTTCTGCTATTGAGTGTTGTAAACTATAGATGCATAATATCTGGCTCAGCCATTTTTCTTTAGCTTATAAAGACATTTATGATGGTCTAATGATCCATGGTAAAAACGAAAATGCCTGTCTTTTATCAAAAGAAGAAAGAACGTTCGTTTCTAGAAACAACCCTGCATTTGTTTACTGTACTTAGTTTAAACATATAGATAAAGAATTTTTCTTTTTTCCCTTTTTCTTTTATTTCTTCTATGTATAGCTTTTCCTCCTTTAACTTGTAATTCTTATAACTTTAATATTATTCTTTCACTAAGAAAAATACAAGAATTATGCTGAGCATTGTTAATCACACACTTAGACATGTACTTTATTCGCATATATTTTAAGACTGTTATTTCACTGGTGCAATGAAATTCATTTATTTATCTGCAGCCGAGAATTTATGTGGGAAGAGGAATGCACGAAAGTCAGTTTTCACTTATTAAGTGAGTACAACAGGGAATATATGCCCCAATAAGTTCAAAGTGAATGGTTTCTCTCTTATAGTTGTTAGGTAATTACCTCACTGTTTGGGTGATTTTTTTTTTCAGGTACACTCTTTTCTGGGTGCTACTTTTGTGTTCCAAATTTGCCTTCAACTATTTTGTCCAGGTTTGTTAGTTTTGGAAAGTTAAGTCATGATGCAATTTGGTCTATTTTGGGCCTCTTTTAAACCTTTGTCTGTCCCTTCCCAGATAAAACCATTGGTGAAGCCAACAAATGATATTATGAACATCCGCCACGTCAAATACACATGGCATGAATTCTTTCCATCTGGTAATTCTCTGGTTTGTATACCTTTCTTCTATATTCTCTGAACTTGGATTCTGAATCACTGTTAATATCTCTCTTTTCAATGCAGCTAAGAACAACTATGGAGCAGTAGTCTCACTTTGGGCACCAATTGTTGTGGTCTGTCTAATTATACCCTTCCTCATTTTGTATTATCTGTTTTTGCATTTTGTTGGTGAACTCTTTATACAGCTTCATTTGGGGTTTAATATATTTGATATATTTCAGGTTTATTTAATGGATACCCAAATTTGGTATTCTGTTTTCTCAACATTGTCTGGTGGTATTACTGGGGCCTTCGATCGTCTTGGAGAGGTATTCATCTTCTGTTAGTTCTTATCATTCAGATCCCTCCTTCATATTTTCTTCTTTTCTTCATTTAGAAAGAAAAATACATTTAGTTAAGGAAAATCCATTCGTGTCCACACTTTCCCTCCTATTTTTTAGTATAATCTGCAGGGCTTCTACCAGAAGCTCTTGATAACCAGCATGAATGTTTGTCCTCTTTTATTTTATGACAAGTTTGTTTATCTAATGGGAGATGTTGGATAAAATTAAATTTCCTTCTGCAATAATTCGTGTCATTAATGTGACAATCAACATGCTGTTTGTTGATATTGTTCAAGATTGTGATGTATTTTGTGGCTGGTATTTAGATTCTCTTTCTTTCATACAGATACGAACTCTGGGAATGCTGAGGTCAAGATTCCAGTCCTTACCCGGTGCATTTAACACGTATTTGGTTCCTTCTGATAAGTCAAGAAAAAGAGGATTCTCTTTTTCAAAACGATTTGCAGAGGTCATATTCCTTTACGATTTTGCTCAGCTGTTTTATAAGAGGCATCATCAAATCCCATGTTTTAATACTTAAATAATTACTATCTTGTTGCTGCATAGGTTACAGCAAGCAGGAGAAGTGAAGCTGCTAAATTTGCTCAGTTATGGAATGAAATAATTTGTAGTTTCCGTGAAGAAGATCTTATCAGTGACAGGAAAGATATCCTAACTATGAATTACTCATTTGTTCATTTGATTGTCTTTTTGTTCTCTTTACTGCTAGAATTAAACGTTACATCCCTTAAAACAGGGAGATGGATCTGTTGCTGGTTCCTTACACATCTGATCCAAGTCTGAAGTTAATTCAGTGGCCACCCTTTTTGCTTGCAAGCAAGGTTTGTGCATGCCCTGTTAAACTTCCCAATTCTTTTGAACTGTACTTGTTAACTATTTATCTTCCTACACAGATTCCTATTGCATTGGATATGGCAGCTCAATTTCGATCCAAGGATGCTGATCTCTGGCGACGAATATGTGCTGATGACTACATGAAATGTGCTGTGATTGAGTGCTATGAATCTTTCAAACTTGTCTTGCATACTTTGGTTGTTGGAGAAAATGAGAAAAGGTTTCCATCGTCTCTTTAATCCTTGTATTTTTCATCAAATCTTCATTTAGTTCCCAAAGAATGGATAGAGCTTGATCTCTGAGATCCATTCACCTGAATACTTTATAATTAACATTTTGCAGTTGCCTGCAATCATCCTCCTCCTCCTCCCAGTATCTACAATTTGCAACTTAAGCTAGGAACTATTTGACCATCCAGCGACTATTCGTACTTTATGCTTTAGATTTTTTTCCCAACTTCTAAGTACCTTAATAGTTATACCTTATATTTCCCTGACTTCTAAATCCCTTAAGAAGAATGAAAATTATGTATTTTTCATTATCTTTTATGATGATACACGGATTGTATTTATAATACAAAGTTAGCTACACAAAGAAATCTTCTTAATTAGTTAGAGAATTTTCCAGAATAAATGGCAGACCAAATCAAATAGATTTGGTCAACTTTGGTGCCAAATCTTCTAAATTACAAGGTAAATATTTCTAATGCAGTTGTACAACTATAATTACTCAATTTTCAGTACTCCTCAAGCTGGGCTATAAAAGTTAGTAAACACCTAGGTTAGATCTCATATCTTCAAATTGTGCTATTGGTAGCATCTACTCAAAATATCTGCTCTTTGCTGATTAGTGCGAATGTAGGAGATGTTAATTATACCCCTTCTATCTTCTCCTTGATGAAATATCTATCTATTTCATATGTTTTGTCATATCATGAGAAAAGGATTATTGACTATACTTATAGCAGCTTGGTTATTACACATTATATTGATGGTATTGCTTACTTGAACTTTAAGTTTGCTGAGTAACCATTTTAATCATATTCCGTCACATATCTTATGGACGATAGCACTGAACTCGGATTTTGCACTACTTTAAGCAACCAATATTTGCTTTTTGCTTCATCAGGTAACCAAATTTAGCGACACATAAGTATAGTATTCCAAAATAGATCTTCAATCATTATCTGACCTAGCCCAATCTGCATTAGTAAACACTTCGATATTTCCTTTATTTTAGTCTTATTGAAGCGAGGGTCTTCTCCAGGAGTTTTTTTCAAATACCTTAGAATATGATATAGTCTATCCATGCGTTATTCAGTAGGATTATTCATGAACTAACTAGCCACACTAAAAGCAAGCCAATATCTGATCATTTGTGTGAAAGATAAATAAGTTTTCTGACTAACTTTTGGTATCTTCCTTTGTCAACTAGAAGATTGTTTCCTTCTCCCTTTTTGGTGAGTACTCCAATTGGAGTATTTGCTCAATATTCCTTTTTCTTTGAGTAAACCAAGGACATACTTTCTTTGTGAAACAACACTTTTTGACTAAGACCTTATAACTTCCATCTTGAGGAAATATTAATATTTCCTAAGTCTTTGATTTCGAATTCATGAGGTAGAACTTTCTTAAGCTCTCCAATCTCCTCTGCATTATTTCCTGTCAAAATAATATCATCTACATAAAGAATTATGATAGATATCCTTCCACCAAGAAAAGGTTTAACAAATAGGGTGTAACCTGCTTGACATTGAACATTAAGAGTTAGGAAATTGGCATTATCATCAAAAGAAAATAATTGGCATTATTTGGATTTCATTGTCATCAAAAGAACTCCTAATTTCATTTGTAATGTAACAGGATAATTGGCATTATCATCAAAGAAGTTGAGAGCAATATATCAAAGAATACATTTCTCACAAATTTCAGAATGAGCTATCTACCCACTCTTTGCAGCAAATTTGTGGAGCTTGTGGAAATTTTGGTGAGTCTGTTGTATATTAATCATGTAGGCAGTATGGTTCCATACTATCTTTAGTTATTCCTTTCCTTCATGTTGCAGAAAGATGGTGATCCATCCAAGAGAGATACCGTGGTGTTATTGCTGCAAGATATGTTAGAAGTAGTTACCCGTGATATGATGGTGAACGAGATCCGGTTGGTGAACTTTTAACAAATAGTAATTAGATAAAATAAATTTGGGGAATATTGAGGTGATGCAAGTGGTTCTTGTGTGAAACCTAACATCTGATGCCTACGCAAATTTGTCAGTGAATTGGTAGAACTTGGGCATACTAACAAGGAATCTGGAAGGCAGATTTTTGCTGGCACTGACTCAAAACCTGCTATATTGTTCCCTCCTGTGGTTACAGCACATTGGGATGAACAGGTACATTTAGACTTAAGAGACTTTTTGTTTGGTTGAACCATTATCTGTGTTATGAAGAGTTTATATTCACCTTTTATATTCTCCTGTAAGGTTGTCTGTTGTTTTTCAGATAAGGCGGCTTCATCTCCTCTTGACAGTGAAAGAATCTGCTGTTGATGTGCCAACAAACCTTGAAGCACGTAGAAGAATTGCTTTTTTCACAAATTCGTTGTTCATGGAGATGCCACGGGCACCTCGTGTTCGTAAAATGCTTTCATTCAGGTTTAATATATATTTCCTTCATGTCATTAAAGAACCTATATCATTTCACAGAGATAATTATTTTGGAAAAATTATTGTTGTTGTGGTTGTTGCTGTTGTTGTTATATTATTATTATCCCTATAAAGATAAGACATGCTCATGGAATTAATCTGAACAGTTATTCCAGTTGTCAGAATTCTGTATTTACTCTTTCCTTACAAGCTTGGGAAGTGTCCCCCGCCCAATAAGGATAACATGAGAAAGAAAAAGAAGAAAAATTATTTATAATCTTTTAATGAAGTATTTTCTTGCATTTGTTAGTGTCATGACTCCATACTACAGTGAGGAGACTGTCTACTCAAAAACTGATCTTGAGATCGAAAATGAGGATGGTGTATCAATCATATTCTACTTGCAAAAGATCTTCCCAGGTTTGGAATAGTACACTATTTCACAATTAAGTTTTCTTTAGAGAGTGTTTGAGATTGTTAAAAGAAATGTGCTTAAGAGTCTTTAAATTACTTCATGTAATTAAATATTGATTTAGAAAAATAAACACATATATTTTGAATAGAGGAATTTATTGCAAAAGATAAGTTTTTACTATTTTTTGTGTCAAAAAGTAAGCGTGAATGAATAAGTAACTGATTATTAAGAAAATACGCATTCTAAGTCAATACAGAAAAAGTTTGGGGGGAGGTGCTTATTATTTCCCTGCTTAAGCTACTTATTGCGATTTAATAGGCATATTACCAAACAAGTAAATTTGAAAGGGTGCTTAAAGCTACTTGTAAATATAGTGAAATATTCTATTTACTTTGCCGACTTTTTCTGTTGACAATATTTGCAATCTTCTGATTTTGTTAGATGAGTGGAACAACTTCATGGAGAGACTTAATTGTAAAAGAGAAAGTGAGGTTTGGGAAAATGAAGAGAACATTTTGCAGCTTCGTCATTGGGCCTCCCTAAGAGGACAAACTCTCTTCAGAACAGGTGACTGATACATAATCTTTTCCTTTATAACTCTGCTATCAATTTCAAATTTTATTACTCATAAATAATGGTGATGCAGTTAGAGGGATGATGTATTATAGACGGGCTCTGAAGCTTCAGGCTTTTCTTGACATGGCTTCCGAAGATGGTATCTCACGAACTTTATTTCAGTGTTTTAAATATTCGTTTAAGAAAGCTGGAATGTAAATAACTAATCTCATGAACACCAAACTGAATCTTCGTTATCAGTGGTGTTCAAGGAAGCATAAGAGATAGCAAACTCAGTTTATAGTGCTTTCATATCGGAAGCTTCTATTATATTATAAGCAGGATTATCCTGAGAAGCAACATAATTGAATATCCACTGTTGTAGATATGTACTGAGGTAGAAATGCTGGTTTACCTTTTTTTTTTCGTACTACCAGAGATACTACAAGGCTACAAAGCCATGGCAATTCCAACGGAGGAAGACAAGAAACGTCATAGATCCTTGTATTCCCAGCTAGAAGCAGTAGCAGACTTAAAATTTACATATGTTGCAACCTGTCAAATATATGGAAATCAGAAGCGTAGTGGAGATCGACGTGCTACAGACATCCTGAATTTGATGGTTAAGTATGTTTTCTGTCTATTGAAGTTAACAGGGGTTGCAGTTCGAATATTTTGCTGCCATCATTCATTTTCTACAAGAGTCATGACTCTGATTCCTGATGCTTCTCCTACAGTAACCCTTCTCTCAGGGTGGCTTACATTGATGAAGTTGAAGAACGAGAAGGAGGAAAAGTACAGAAAGTGTATTATTCTGTGTTGCTCAAAGCTGTTGATAATCTTGACCAGGTAATAATTTTTGATCTATAGATAGAATAACTTCATTAACAGAATGAACCGGAAATTCTTACAGTTCAATATTTTCTGAAGGAAATCTATCGTATCAAATTACCTGGCCCCGTAAAATTAGGAGAGGGGAAGCCTGAAAATCAGAACCATGCAATAGTTTTTACACGAGGAGAAGCTCTTCAAGCTATTGACATGAATCAGGTAAACAATGAAAAACTTCTGTATTGCATTTCTGGTTTACCTTTCTGCGAAAATAGGCATGGATCCATAAACTAATTTACCTGTAGGACAATTATTTGGAAGAAGCACTCAAAATGCGCAACCTACTTGAAGAATTTAATGAAGATCATGGAGTGCGTCCACCAACAATTTTGGGTTGTCGTGAGCATATATTTACTGGAAGGTTGGATTTATGACTTCCTATCATTTAGGTGTTCTAATAGTTTTCTTAAACTCATAAGCTTTTTTTTATATCTAGATCCTCCAGTTTTGCTACTTCTGATTGTATATATGGTTTTTGCACCTCTTATGCAGTGTTTCTTCTTTGGCTTGGTTCATGTCAAATCAAGAAACCAGCTTTGTCACGATTGGTCAGAGAGTTCTTGCGAGACCTTTGAAGTGTGTTTCGTCTCTTATTTCACTGCCTTAGCTACATAACTATTTCCAAAAAATACATGACGATTAAACCTATATCGGTTCAAAATCATGTTGCAGAGTGGAACTTTGTAATAAATGAACAGGGAGAAGATGATTTGCAAATGTGGTAACACTGATCTACAAAAGTTTTATTGGTTGGTTTCAGGATTCGGTTCCACTATGGTCATCCCGACGTGTTTGATAGAATTTTCCATATAACACGTGGAGGCATCAGCAAGGCATCATCTGGAATCAATTTGAGCGAGGATATCTTTGCTGGTAGTATTCTTTGAAAGCAGAACTTCATGTGGATATCTCTCAGTTTCATGACATTTTGTTCTATGTAGGTTTCAACTCCACATTAAGACGAGGAAATATTACTCATCATGAGTACATTCAAGTTGGGAAAGGTCGGGATGTGGGCCTCAATCAAGTCTCCCTTTTCGAAGCAAAAGTCGCATGTGGTAATGGGGAGCAGACCTTGAGCAGGGATATATATCGACTAGGCCACCGTTTTGACTTTTTCCGCATGCTATCCTGTTATTTTACAACTGTTGGATTTTATTTCAGCTCAATGGTAATTCCTCGTTTTTCACAATTGATAAGTGGAACCACTGGATTGAATATTGAATAATTGATGCTCATCTTACCATATACATGAACTTGTCTAGCCTAACATTTTGTTCAAATACGTGTTAAGAAAAAAAAAAAAGTTCAACATAAATACTAAATTTTACATTTTTTATTGGTTTGAACTATTAAGATAGTTCGTAGCTCAACTCAAATTAATTCACATGACACTAGAGCTTGAGGTGTTGAGTTCAAATTTTGGCAGTCACCTCGTCACTCCTGTACTTATAATAGAATTTCTATATAGATGATGAACTCAATGAACGGGTGTATACTGAATAGCTTGTGCATCCATCGCAGACTGAGAATTAGTAGCATATTTCATAATTTTTTTTTATTTTAGGTTAATTAATTATCCAATTAAATTATTTTATAAAACTTGGTAAGTTAGTCAGTAAGGAGGTGGCTAAAACAAGAGCTTAGTTAAAACTTTCTCGCTCCCCAATCTCAAAACAAGAGCTTAGTTTTGTCAATTTAAGATGTCTGGCAACTACTACTGTTCAATCTACTGTACTTCTTTTTCACTGGCTAACAGAAAACCTTTTACAATGTACAGCTGGTTGTCATCACTGTATATGTTTTCTTGTATGGAAGACTTTATATGTCATTGAGTGGATTGGAGGAGTCAATCGTTCGGTTTGCCAGAGCTAAGGGAAATGATCCTCTAAAGGCAGCCATGGCTTCGCAGACTGTTGTTCAATTAGGTCTGTTGATGATCTTGCCAATGGTCATGGAGATTGGATTAGAGAGAGGATTCAGAACTGCCTTGGGTGATTTTGTAATCATGCAGCTGCAGTTAGCACCCCTTTTTTTCACTTTCTCTCTTGGAACAAAGGTCCATTATTTTGGACGAACTATCCTGCATGGTGGGGCAAAGTACAGAGCAACTGGACGTGGCTTTGTGGTCCGGCATGAGAAATTTGCAGAAAACTATAGGATGTATTCAAGGAGTCACTTTGTCAAGGCAATGGAGCTTATGATATTGCTTGTATGTTACAAGATATATGGTAAAGCAGATGGCACTATGGCTTACACCTTGGTTACAGTCTCAATGTGGTTTTTGGTCGGTTCTTGGTTGTTCGCTCCTTTCCTTTTCAACCCTTCAGGATTTGAATGGCAAAAGATAGTAGAAGATTGGGATGACTGGGCAAAGTGGATAAGCAGCGGAGGTGGTATTGGCGTACCGGCAAACAAGAGCTGGGAATCCTGGTGGGAGGAAGAACAGGAACACCTGCAGTACACTGGGATTTCAGGGAAGATCATTGAACTAGTTCTATCTCTGCGCTTTTTCCTTTATCAATATGGAATTGTCTACCAGTTAAATTTGACAAAAGAAAGCAGACTTGGTCAAAAGCAGAGTATCATTGTAAGTATAATATGATTACTTGACGTTATAATGATTTTTTCCTCGATTTATTTGTTGTCAAGTGAATTGAGAATCCTAAGTTACCACATGACATTTAATAATATCTCGAACTTGCAAGCCAAGAGCCTTTGGCTCTGATCCCGCTTCTTCCCAATTTAGGAGCTTTCATGGGTTAGTTCTTATGGGTTCAATACCCATTTCCTACAGGGGCTATAGCCGTGAAGTGAAAAGAAAAAGATATGTCTAATACATATAGATATAGAGAGAAGAGAAAGGGAGAGGGAGAGAGAACTTGGAGGTGTAGAATGTGGAAATTAAAAAGAAAATCTAAATTTGATTCGATGATTTCATCAGGTTTATGGTCTATCCTGGCTGGTTATTGTTGCTGTAATGATCATCTTAAAGGTCAGTGACCCATATTCATCTTAAAGGCTATTCTTAATATTATTGCTATATTTGCTTTTGAACTTGCTTCTAAGTTGGGTGGCACATAAAACTGCAGATCGTGTCCATGGGTAGAAAGAAGTTCAGTGCAGATTTCCAGCTAATGTTCAGACTTCTCAAGGTGTTCCTTTTTATCGGATCAATGGTTGTCCTAGGTATGCTGTTTCATTTCCTCAAACTCACGGTAGGGGACATCTTCCAGAGCCTACTTGCCTTTCTGCCTACAGGATGGGCACTTCTACAGGCACGTAACTCATTCTAAATCCTTGTTTAATTTTGTAGAACATATTATTTTCTTCAACTAAATTTCCATGCTGAAACCATCACAAACTGTTTTTTGTGCACGCGTCAGAAATAAGTTTACTGCATTCACTTACTATATTTATCCATATTATATTAGTTGAAATTCCGTTTCTTTGCTGATTTGAATGGTATGGTACACATAAGCACATAGATTCCTTTAGATTTCTGAACTTTGATTTCTTAGCTTGCCTATTAGCTTCGCGTGCTGTTTTCAAGAAAATACTTTATTTCTTTATCAATAAGCAAATAGTAATAATCAAAAACATTTTTTCCCTTCCTCCATTCTTTACCAAAAATTTTATTCCATTGCTATGTAGCAATGCAACGGATATTAGTGTGGTTGATTGTTATTGAAGATCATATACATATTGCTCATTACTGAGCATGGTGCTATCATCAGATATCACAAGCCTTCAAGGAACCGGTGAGGGCTCTTGGAATGTGGGGCTCTGTCAAAGCATTAGCTAGAGGATACGAGTACATTATGGGCGTAGTCATCTTCATGCCAGTGGCTGTACTGGCCTGGTTCCCATTTGTTTCGGAGTTCCAGACCAGATTGCTCTTCAACCAAGCTTTCAGTAGAGGGCTTCAGATTCAACGTATTTTGGCTGGTGGCAAGAAGCAGAAATAATTTTTAAAAAAGAGGAAAAAGTTCATTAGTTTCATGATCATTAATAGAAAATCAAAAAATTATTCTTAAACATATACTGTCTGGAGAGATCAGCAGACATAGACGATGGAAGAACACATCCTGTGTAACTTTTTACTCTCCTTCACAAGTGAGGAACGGTATCGCTAACTGTACTTTTAAGAAACTCTCACTAATTGTTACATGAAGATGCAATAAAAGATTTCATAGAAGATGAATCTCTCTCCCTAAATTTTGTAAACATGGTCTCCTATCCCCTATAGTTATGAAAATTATTTGGTTAGACGCTAGTATTAAAAAAAAAAAAAAGAAAGAAAAAAAAAATTGTACTTCCAGTTTATTTTTTAGGGAAAATGCGTGTTCAGTCAGACTGTAGCCTTTGTTTTGTTTTGAGTATAATAAAAGATATAAAAATATTGTTGTAGATACAAATTCTAGGAAATTATTAATGTTTATTTACAGGAAAAAATAATTAAGAAAATTTAACTTGTACCTTTACCATCTTAGAGTACTCATGTACCACATACATGTTTGAATTTCTTTTTGACGTTTGATTGAGCTTTTAAAATGCTATTCTTTGACCTGTGAACATGTTATTTGCAACCCTATTTCTTGTTCTATGTGAGACTGAAGTTTCTGTCTTGGAATTTAAAATTAAAGAATATCAAAAATACAAATGCAATACAGTGCGAGTGCACTTCAATCTTTGGTAGTTATTGTGAAGCTCCCTCTGAAAACTCTTGGCAACCAAGAAAGACTAGGACATCTGTTGCCAGTCAATTAATTTGCCATGTAAAAAAAAAAAACCGATATACGTACACAAACACCTCCAATAGGTCACCCCGCAAGCAAAAGTACACACAGAACAAAAAGGCAAGGATTAGGTTGGGAAAGAAACAGATGTAAATCACAAACCTTTCCTTAATATGCAACAACACAAGTCATATTTCTTCCATCTCTATAAAATCAGTACCAGCAAGAAGAAATCCTCTGTAACTAGCATGAAAATATCCATATTTACACGGATCCAGGCAGCTCCACAAAATACTCATGAAGACTCCCAGTTCACAAGGCAGTCCAGAAGAAGACTAAAGCTCTCTACTCTTTCTGTTTCTCAATAACAGCACCACCAAGGTAGGAGAAGTCAAGGATACTTAAACCAAGGCTTCAAATCTCAAAGGCAGTCAGCAATCCAAGATTCACATGCATAAGCACCACTAGAAATACTCATTTTCTCCAAACACACAAAGCTCTCAGAAAAGGAGATAAAGATCAGTAAGCCTCTTCAGGGAGATTTCCAATCAAATTGAAAATCGTTGAAGCCATTTGCAGTCCCAAGCCCATTATATAACCTATTATTAGATAATTCCTGTTGCTGATGATTCAAGCCAGCATCTTGAGGCAGCATAGGCATGCCCATCCTTCCAGCCAAATTTGATGGGTTATTTCCCAGGCCACCTCTGATACCACTGCAATTGGCAGAGAGACCAATCCCACCTCCTAAATTCCCAAAACCCCCACCACCTGTACCTAAGTTGTTATTCACATTTCCTCCCAGGCAATTGCCTCTGGTAAGAGAATTCTGACTAATCTGTGGGAGTCCATTAAAGTTCTTTGTGCTATTCCCTACAGAACTACCACCGACCAGGCTACCAGCTTCACTAAGCTGTGAAGAAATCATTATTTCTTGTATAATTTTCTCAACAGAGCTTGGTGATTCATGGTCATCCTCATTTGACTGAGATGACTGTTGCAGCTGTATTTGTGCTGGTGAATTTGCAGAATTTATGTGATTTGCACTCGCTGATGCTGCCAAGGTATTATGGGTACTCTGAGGATTGATTGATGAGGACGGAGTCGGAGAAGAGAATGGAGAAGAGGGATTGGGATGAGCTGGTGGCAGAGTAGTTGAAGAACCTGCTGATGGGATCTGAGCTGGGGCTCCAGAATAGGGACTGCTTGGATTGTTCATCTGATTTTCAATTCTAGAGTTCATAGAATTCTGGCGATGTAATCCAACAATGTTGGTGGCAGATGTAGAGGTGGATGTCGCACCCTGTGAATTGCTTATATTTGTAGCACTGTTGCTTTTATTACGCTGGACAGCAGTTGCCTGTATAGGATGATGATCATTCTTTGTGTCCTCTAAGGTAAGCTGCTGCTGCTCAGGTTGCTGAGAAGAACCAAGCACCCCTGGTAATTGACTGCTCCTGCTAGTAAACTTGGCCAAACTTTCTGAGGAAAGAAGAAATCAATGATGTATTATCAAATGAAAATGTGTCACTATAAGATGCACCAGTATTGCAATTCACACAAAAGAAACAGAATACTAAGAGAAGCAAGATATTGTATGCTACAACCTTACATTACTCCTTTTTGGCTAAGCAAACACATAAATACACACTTATAAAAAGCAGGATATCAAGAGTTTATCAAACTCATCTCCACACACATACACATGCCTATATACACATTAGTAATTAAAATTTAACTAAAATGTTATCTTAAGTTGATAAGACATTGGCTGGAAGGTATGTCGCTTGGGAATATAAGGGAAAATCCACCGTGATTTTTCACAATCATCTCTGGCACAAACTCTGATTCAAACACTCACAACACAGTGCAGCAAGGAGGAATTTACACTTATCCATGACTAATAGAAGCAATTTACATGCTAATACCATGAGGACCTCATCAAAGAAAAGCATATTCTTAAGGGGGAAAAGTGGAGATCAATAACCTTCAACCATAACCGAGCTAACTCATTTAATTAAGAGCACAGTTTTATTTTACAAAGGCGACAGAAAGAATCTGCTTAAAAGTTGTTCAAATAGCCTAGCAGAATATGGACTAAAAAGGTTCTGATGCCATCTTGCATCCTCTTTAACAGATTCCTTGGCTCAACAATCAAGCCTGTCATTGATGCCTTTCTGCATCAACAAGATCATATCCTGATCAAAAGACCACCTAGCTAGTGATCTTCCCAGAAAATTGATTAGCTCCAGAGAGACCCTGGACTCTGTTGGCCCTTGTTCTCACAAGAACAATCTACCTCAAATTAGAGCAGCTCCCTATTGGCAATATCAAATTCAAGGACTTATGATGCAGGTAACTCGCTTCAAATGGAAGACAGAAAATAGAGTTCAGGTTCCTAGGAGAAAGCTGGTACAGCTCAAACTCTTAAAATCAATCAGGGGTAAAACCTTGAGTCAAATTCCTCACAATCTAAAGCGCATAAGGTTCTCCAGACTGTAACTACAAACCAGGCCAGGTTCCATTCCCCATAATGTTGAACAAAGATAGTCAGTCACTCCTAACAATTATTGTAGTTTACAAGGTGACTATCTCTCATTGATCTGCAAGTAGGTATTAGTGCATCATAATTTGGTCAAGCCAGAACCATCAATAACTCCAATTTATTACACACAAAGCAGATTGTAAGGACTCTCTCCAAAAGCCAGTGATGGTCTATTTTTGCCATCAAAACTAATAACGGTTAATACTCCTTGAAATCTGAGCAGATAGAATGACAAATTATCAAAACAAGTCTGGAGATTAACACTCTGGACTAGGTGTTAACAATCCCACCAAGCTTCCTACATCTAGCAGACAATCCAGAATGTGGGCGTCATCTAGTTCAAAAAATAAAGTATCCCCTGGGAAACTCAAAAAGGAGAAGCCATAACACTTATTGCTAAAAAAGGAATACATCATTATATTTTGAACTATCAAATTCCTGTGAGTTTTCCTTCATATCCGAAGATGTCTGTTTTTTTTTTTTGAAATAACCTTCGTATCCAAAGATGTAATAATATCCAAGCACATTTTAAAGCAATATTCCCTAGCAATCAAAAGAGTGTTTAAAGATTTTAAGGAAAAATAGTATGGTATCGACAACAAATCAGCGATCAAGGAGAAGACAAGCAAAGGAAAAGGTATTTGATCAAGAAGCTTCTATGATCATAAAGAAGAGAAATATACCCTCGTACTACCGGCAGTATGATTCATCATTTTTTTTTTCAAATGACCCATCACTGGCTAAAATTACCTCTCCAGCATATCCTTCTTTTGGAAATCATTCAACCCAACTCAACTAAAGAGAACTCTCTCAAAAAAACAAAAACATTATGTTTTCATCAAAGATGCAGACATTAGAGAAGAAAATTATCTAAAAAGAAGAAAGTAATTTCTTTGCATGCACATCAAAATACTAAATGTCTTCTAAAAGCATAACATACAAAGTACACATATTTCATTCTTGACTAGTACCATCACTAGCAATCAGTAATTTTAGTTAATAAAGCAGGTAATATATATGACAATTTTTTTCGAAATAATATAAATGATAACTATAAATAGGTAAAATGTAGAATGCTGTATGACATACCCATAGGTCCCATCCCTGTCTCTCTACTATAATCAATTAAATCCTTCAAGCTATTAACCACCTCTGAGATCTGCAATTTGCCCACAAAATGTACCAAGAAGTACTCAGTTAGACCGTGTGCAATCTGTTCCAGAAACTCATAACCCAATTTTTTTAATCGAACAGTATTTTAGCCTTTGATTCTTCATACAGGATTAGTTCTTCCTTTTTTGTTTTATATAAGAAAAGAAAATAAACTTCAAGAAATATGCAACAACAGGTTAGATCTTCCTTAAAAAAGAAATTAAATCTAGTTAGTTTGGACTGAATCTTGATGATTTGTAGATATAAAAACTTCAAATAATGCCAGTATTTATTCTTGTTATCAATATAAGCACCCTTGCATTTTCAATACTAATTCTCCACTTGTGACTGAAAAAGAAACTATAGAATATATCTTGGGAAGTTTCAATATGTTAGTCTCCAATATGAGAAATTTAATGAAATTAACTGCTTCAGTCCTACGATATATTTAGATGTTAGAAGCAAAATATGATCAAAGAATTAGCAGTGTCCATTTATATCCTTAAATCAGGTAATTCTTTTATGTGACATTTGTATACCACCACTATCAATCTCCCTAAGAAAGACATTCACCGTTTATTTTTGTTTTCCTTTTTCCTGTGCAACATAGAGATTATCAATACACTCAGTGTTGCAGATGAAATTTCGTATCTGCCTTTTCTGACTCCAAATATCAGTTGCTAATTTGAAACAGATTATTTAACCGTGAATAAAATCTGTAACATATAGCCAAAACTTGGACTGTAGGCATTGTGGATCATGCATGCATAGAGAGTCTCATGATCAATGCACAAGAAAATACCCATGTTAGTCCGAACTGCCTCACAGCAGTGAAATACTTGCCCCACATGCTAAAGTTAGAGGTATAAAGCAGGTAAAGGACATCACTCTAGAGAATTCAGAGTACGACAAAAATGAGCTGTGTATTACATAATACCTGAAGGCACCGTACATATCTTTTCGTATATCCTAAATCATTCACTAAAGGCACCTCCAAGGCTTTTGCTAATTGACGAGCTGATGCAACAAACCTGGAAAATTCAAATTGATTGGTGGAACCATACAACATAGAATCAAAATAAAGTTCCAAACAAATTCATACATTGTCAATCAATGACTCAAATATGAATCGGCCAACACCTGAACTAACCAAAGCAAGACCTGTTTTAACAAATACTTCCATAATTTGCTTACACATATAGTCAATTAATTCGGGTTGTTAGAAGAAAGTAAATAACACATCATCAAAGTAGTATCACAAACCAGGCCAAAAATTTTAGTATAGCACTAGAATATCTATGAATTTATTCATAAAGTTAAAGTTTGAGCGGCAGATTCAAAGAATCACTGTGACATCAAAGTTCTCCACTATCTAATATCCATTAAAAAGTGAACTTAACTAAAAGTTCAAATGAACAACTTGGATCTTGATTAACTGACATAAAATAATTTTTACTACATTCAAAATTAAAGAATCAACATTTTGATAATATATACGAAAGATAAGTTAGAATTTTTACTACAAAATAAGAATCAAATAAATACAACATGAATTCAGGTAGAAGTTAGAAGATCTTCTGTCTATTGTGCTGTACAACGGTCTAGCTATACCCACTCTCACGTGTAAACCTTGGCAGCATGGTTATCTCTCTTATGTATACATTATCAATGATTCATAAAATTTTGTAACTCCTTTGCTTTGCTTCCAAAAAACTATCAATCTAATAATTTTATATTTCACTAAATGTCATTAAAGGAACAGTTTTAGGAAGCAAAAAGATCCTTTTAAACATTCGTTAATTAAGAATCCAATATCTTATCTTTTTCCTTTTGATAGAAGAAGAAAGTTTATTTATAAGGAAAACAAGTAGAAAAAGGAGGATAAGATATCAATTCAGAATCCAATCTAATCTGTGATTGGTACTTTAAAGTTTTAACGGTAATTTGCACATTTATAAAGTTATACTGTGGTGACAAACTCTATAATAACAATTCCCCAATGAAGTCAAAAGACACAATCTTCAAAGAAAAACAAAACTAAATGTGTGTATTATATTATATCTCTTATTTTATATAAATCATTAGACTTAAAAACATTGAAATAATTATGCCTTAAGAATTAGAAAAATAGGAAATTACCATTTGTCCCATCTTTGCTAGATAGAGTTATATGCATTATACTGTTAGTTTTTACCCATTTGGTAGGCAAGAAAATCCTATGATAACCAATAATGAAATCTGACCATCAACCAGTTCTAAGTTCTCCAGTATTTCAAGGATGTGTACTCAAACACACCCAGCCATGCAAATGGACATTTTGCACTAGTGATTGAGCATATATAATGCATGCACAGGTACAAAGGAAAAAAAAGACGAGGAGAGAGAGAGAGAGAATGAGATACTAAAAAATGCAAGATAACAATATCTCCACCCAGGACTGTGAAAATATGGTCAAAGCTAAGGGAGGATTACTTTGAGAACCATTAGCCAGAAAAGTAAATAAGGAAAAAGAAGATACAGGAGAAGAGGTGATTCAGCACAGCATGCAAGTTTCATCATATTAAAAAGTAGTTAGAGAGAGAAATCAGCTATTTGAAGAGCAACAAGCCATTGAAAATGGAGGGAGGAACGGGAACTGGAGATATAGCGTTATTCCCTTATAGTAAATGATCAGAAGAGCTACTAGAGAATAACTCACATATTACAGTTACTTTGTAAGTCAGGTGAGGATAAGTTGGATGATGCATTTTGAGCAGAAGCCTGGTATTTCTGCGCAGCAGCTCCAAGCTGACTTACCTGGAATTATGAGCTTGAATAAATTGTCCATGTTCTAAAACAATTATCTTCTTTTAAATAAAAATTATAGTATTAAAAGCACCAAAGAAGTCACCCCATATATATATTTAAAAAAAAAAAGCAACCTGTATGCAAAGCAATTATCTTCAATTTATCATAATCCATAAAGAAAACTTGACAATGTTCCTTATATAATTGAACACAGAAGAAATCGCCAAGAGATACAAGCAATAGTAAGCAAGACAAAATAGGCATATGGGAGAGATTCCCAAGATCATTGGCCTCAAGTAGGGTCATTTCCTATATTGTCGCACCTCACTCCAACATCCTTATCATATGAATACCTACCAACACCATATCCCACACAGTATAGCTAGCCTTCTCTAACAGGTCTATAAAATTTTTCCTTCATCTATAAAATGGCATTTCAGTCATAAGCAGTTTACTTGCAGTTCTACATGTTGCCTCTCAAACTCTAGTAACTAGGAAATCAAATCCTAATCATTTGAATAATGCGTCCGAGATTCATCAACTGTAGCAATATCTTCATGCTTGTTCCCAATTAAATTGAGCAAAACTTTCAAAAATCAGAATCATCACCTGGGGAATGATCAATCTTCGAGGTATAAGCTCTTCATGATGCTGAGCACAGAACTCCCAGGAGCAGATCTAGAAAGTATTGAGTAAATCATATAAAAACAAATGTCAAACAATAACAATCAGGATTTGAAAAACTCACAGAGAGCAGAGGATTTAACAAATTTAAACCTTAAGATCTGGGGAGAAAACAATACGAAGTTGACCATCACGCACTACACGAAGATGTTCAAACACACTCTCTTGTATCGCTTTTGCATAGTCAAGGACAATTTGTCCATTTGCATTCTGATACTCGTGGGGCATATCAACATACAGAAGCTCCTCTAAAGTGCCACTGTCATACTTGATTTTGAATAGCCTGGGAAAAACCTCAGCAGTTGTTTCTGGAATTGCAATGCAAAAAGAATTCAATAACAATAATTACCATACACAACCAACTTCAATTCTAGTGCCAACGAGAGTGAGAAAGAGAGCGAGAAATGGAGAAAGGTAAAAGTTCCTTTACTTTTTTGGGAGTTGATCTTTATCCAAGCCAGCACTTTTCTTTTTTAACAATAAAGAATATTAAATGAGTGGTATATGCGCAATTGGGAGAGAGAGCAGAAGTTGCATTTTACATGAGATGAAATTAATGTAACAAAATATTACCTTTCCACAAATATTTATGATTGTCCCTAACTATCATTGAGAAAATAAGATGACGTATCAAACAATAACACAAAAAAGAGATTTTAAAAATTGAATTTTTTTTTTCAAAAAAAGCTATCAATTCAGAAGTATTTGTAAGTTGCTCGAAAATAACACATAAAAGGAAGTGGCAAGAAGAAACATACCAAAACCACGACCAGGCTTGCGGTTGCATATTTCGCAATGC
Source organism: Carica papaya (assembly GCF_054855325.1). NCBI lineage: Eukaryota > Viridiplantae > Streptophyta > Magnoliopsida > Brassicales > Caricaceae > Carica > Carica papaya. The sequence continues at coordinate 5,376,368 of NC_142314.1, forward strand.
CACATATCCTGCAAACATTACGATTAAAGTTCTAAAATTCTCTCACATTATGAAGAAAACAAAAGCACAAATGTTAAGGAATATCTTGCCAATAATTTTAAAGACCATTTTTCAATTCCACCTCCCTGCCAACAACCCAAAAGAAAAAGAAGCAGAAGCCAATATTGAATATTTAAATCAAAAACATCTCTCTATAACATTGCAAACACCCAAAGAACTCATAAGAATTGCTTGAAATTGAGAGAGAGAGAGAGAGAGAGAGAGAGAGAGAATGATTTTGATAGCAATTGTTTTAATGTCTTAATATAATGATTGAAGTTCTGATTTCTTTTGAAATATAATATAAATTATGGTATTAAAAGCATCAAGGCATGCAACCGTATACAAAAGGTTTACAATTTTGTTAGCAAGTCAATAAGTTCCCTAAATCCTCACAAGAATAGAGGGGATGGCCCCTAATCACGAAAACTAGGGTCTGAAACCAAGAGTCTTTCAATTTATCAAAAGACCATTCTATGCCAATGAAAGCTCTTCTGTTCTTTTCTTTCTATATGACTCACAAGGTAGCCAAAGGGATAAGGTCAAAACTCTCGTCAGCCTAATCTCCTTTCCTCATGGAAGAGGGCTGTGGAGGAGGATGCTCATGCTTAGATCGTGTTTTCTTTACTGTATAAAATGGAAGCTGGGCCAAGGGAATATGATTAATTTCTGGGAAGAAAATTGGGTGGGAGATGGCAACCTAAAGGGAAGATTTCCTAATATCTTCAGCATCGCTCAAAACAAAAATTTGCTGGTTGAGGCGGCTTATCAGGTTTCTAATGGGATGGTTGTTTGGTCCATAAATCTTAACAGGAATTTGAATGATGGGGAGTTGGGAGAATATGAAAATTTGTTATAGTTGCTGGCCACCTTGACTGTTTCTACTGGTGATGATCTGCCTTTGTGGACTTTGGAAAAAAATTTGTCCTTTTCTGTGTCTTCTTTCTACAATTTTTTGTGCTTGAAGAATAATGCTGCTGAATGCCCTTTTCCAGCCAAACAAATTTGGAAAACTAAGGCTCCCCCTCGTGTTGCTTTTTTTGCTTGGGAGGCTTGCTAGGAAAAGATATTAACTTTAGATAAGCTGAAGAGGAAGGGGTGCATCATTGTCAATGCTTGCTACTGCTGTTTGAAGGCGGAGGAAACATGCAATCACCTTCTATTATGGAGTCCGACTGCCTACAGACTGTGGACTTTTGTGTATGCTATTTTGGGTATTATTGGGTCATCTGGGTCGGTTGGGTGAGAGATTTGGGCTTGGGATGGTTTAAATGTTAAAAACAATTTAGCTATGTAATTCCTTTAACAGTTTTTTGGGTTACATGGAAAGAAAAGAATAATAGAGCTTTTGAGTGTGAGGAAAGTAGTTTTTCTAGGCTAAAAGATGGATGACCGAATTATTTTGGATCCATTTTATTAAGTCACGACATTATTAGTGATGAGGATTTTGGGAATGTCATTGAAATACTTACTTTATTGTAAATCTTTTATACATGAGTGGTACTCCCGTTTTGTAGGTATGTTGTTAATATAGAGTTTACTTTTTATTTCAAAAAAAAAAGGCCAAAACTCTTATCGTCATGAATGCTCTTCCAAGCCCAAAGCTTCTCCTAGAATTCTCCTACTGGTTATAATGTTTTGTTTATTGCCTCTTGGGGGCGATTCTGATTTCACTAGACCACTATTTCTTGTTCCCTCTTACACATGGAGAGAAAGTACTTTTCTAGTAAAATGCAAGTAGAGTCCATGCAAGATGGTTTGCATTGCATTGCAATGCGATGCAAGATATATATGCTACTAGTTTTTCAACTGAAAAAGCATGGTTAATAGCCACTCTTATTCAAGAATGTCTTTCTAGTTTTTCTCTATATTTTTTTCTCTCTATTAAGAATTCAAAGGGATGTAGTTGACAGTATTGAGAAAGCAACAAGAACATTCCTCTAATCTGGTGCAGGAGATGTTTCAAGAGATCATTTAATAGTATGGGAGGTGTGTTTTTGTTCTAGGAAGGATAGGGACATGGACATTAGGAACTTTGTGCCTAGGACTTCCAATTTTTTTCTGTGAGCCTTTCCTATAGGGAGACAGATGATTTGTTAACCCTGTTAACCCTGCTAGAACCTTATATGTATTTGCGACAACCCGATTGCAGACTTTGGACCTTGAAACCATCCAGAATATATAACTGGAAGTCCTTCTTTCAGTACATAACCCAACAATGATGCCCTTAATCAATCCTCTTACCATCATTCAGAATTGGAGGACCTTTGAATATTGTTATTTGTTGAATCAAGATTATGGAAGAGGATAATCTTTTTGGCATCCCTATGAGCAAGGCCCATGGAAAATTTTCTGATATTGCCCACTCTATGCTATATAGAAACTGGGGAGCGACAACTTTTTACCCCTAGCGTGTTTGATTGTAAGTTTGTTTTTATGCTTTTTCGAGCTTTTTGGTAGAGACTCCAGGAGGATATCTAATTATCCGCAATTGTAATTATTCCATTTTTATCTTAATAATACTTCTTTTCTATAAAAAAAATTTGTCCTTATTGGCTAAGGTTATGAGAAGCTTTAGTCAGATTGGAATAAGTTAAAAACTGGTTTTTCTATTTCCTACAAAAGCCTTGGAAAGCAATATCTCAAACTTATGACTCTTTTCTTCCATTGACCAAGTTGAGAATAGCAAGTGGATCTCCTATTTTGCTTTGGGGGGCCCATGGATTGGTAATCTCCCTTTAGCTACCCATCCCCTCATCTTGATAACCTTCCTATTGCTATAAACTCCTCTTCACTTCATATTCCAAGTTGACAATCATCTATTGCAATCTATTCCTTCATAAAAACTTGAATGATCTTTATGTTGTTAATATGCTCTCTCTAACTCAAGTTCTTGAATCGGTCATTTTCTCTTCAACTCTAGATGGTAGAGTTTGGTCGTTATTTTCCTCCAGCATCATTTTTGCAAATTTTCTTTGCCTTTTTAACCCATAACCCTTCTATTCAAAATGATGCCCTTAATCAATGTTTTCTGAAGGTTGTTGATCCCTAATGTTAAGGTTTATTTTGGACTAAGGTTTTTATTTGCTTAAAGCTGAGACAGATGATAGCAAAATGTATGTTAAAAGAAAGTGAGAAATGAAAGCACTCTACGGTTGTCTTCTTCCTTTTTATTTACTTATTTTTTTAGATAGAAACAGATATATTATTAGTAAAGAAAAAAATGCAGAGGATTAATATGCTCACATAGAATGAAACAAGAATGAAGAATGAAAACCTCATAGCACATCCACATATATCCAGAAAATAGCTCTATACAAACATTGCATCTAAAGCAGACAATTTGGTCTCACTATTATTAAGTTGTGAAATCTAGATAAATAAACTTGATCTTTGAGGGGACTTTCACCTGCCAAAAGAATTAGTAAAAACTATATTACCAGCAATAGGGTTAGGAGTCAAGAAGATGAAAAAGATTCCAAGAACATGAACCCAAAAACTCTAGAGACCTAGCTCCCTTACAAGAATTAGGTGAAGGATGGAAAGACTCGAGGAAATTAATTAAGGCTGCCAAGTCAAAAGTCTCACTCTCATTATTTTTTATTTTTTTGTTTTTAAAATAAAAATTCCAAGTAAAATGAGAACCTTATGAATAATAAAGGGAGTAATAGGATGATGACATGAGGAGGCGAAGACATTAAGTGGAGTGGAGACAGGACTCTGTATAGCAAGTATCTTTCAGAAATACGAAACAAGAGTCATCCCCCACCCTAAGTCGAAGCAAAGGATAAATAGAGGCATGAATACTTGTTTACTCACCCCATGGAAGTCATTCTTCTATGATCAGAACTTCAGAAGGTTCCAAGTGATGTTGTCAGAAAAAGAACTTGATTTATGAACTGTTTTTCGACTGAAAGGACAAACCCTAGGTTTCCTGAAGAAGGAATTGAACTATTGAATAGACTGTCCTAAAAGATCCGTGTAATGTCCCTTTCACCAGCAGAAATTGCTGCCAAAGTCATTTCCTTTTCTAGAAATACACTGTAGGAAACCATTTACTTTTTCAATAGACAAGAGAAATGCATGTGTTAAGAAAGTATGAAGGCTGCCACCAGTTTTAAAATGGATCCCATATAACCAGGTAGAAGAGAAAAGGTCCACCAGGTCTAGTAATTCCCCTTAAGTATGACCATTAGACCATCCGCAAAAAATTTGCTCTCAGATGTCTCTACTCGAAGTAATTTGGCCATTCTCTTCAAAAGTTGTCCTATTACTAGAACTTTGTGCCAACTCAACTCTCTGCACAGATAACGATAAGCAACGTAATTGGCCACCCAAGGACAGGATCAAGGTAAATGCAGCAATATCTCTGGAGAGCAAACTGTACTGCAAAGGAGCAATTTCATCGCAAAGTTCTACAATCCTAACATATTTCAAAAATAGTAATGAAAAATGTTGTGCTAGTTAAGTTGAAATTCATATAAAACGCATTCCATCAAGAAAATGCTATTCCAACATCTGAAAAACCCTGTCCTCTTCCCTGTCAACTGCAAATCAATTGGTTTCTCATACCTGTGGAAAAACACCATTTGTTTGTCGGCTGTTCCCATAGAGAGAAACACACCATCTCTTTTTTGCCTTGGGAGCAAAAAATTCAGCGACAAAATTTCTCCAAAACTCTATGTTGTTATCCTGCATAAAAGTGACATGATTGTCTTAATAATCAACAGAAAAAAAAAGAATAAAGGTCATCCAATGGATTAAAGCATCATACATCAGGCCTACACTGCTGCTGATGCATTAATTGAGTCAAACGCCGAGCACATGTTCCTGGTTCATAAACTGGCCTACCAGCAGATCTAACAGGCATATTCTGTTGCTGAAACTGTTGGCGAAGTTGGGGCCGCTGCTGAGGGTATGCTTTCAACACCTGCTGCTGATACTGATGCTGCTGCTGCTGTTGCTGCATCTGCAAAATCTGCTGCTGCTGCAGGAGATTCATCTGTGCAAGAGCAGCAGGAGAAGACTGCTTGGACAACTGGAGGAATTGCTGCTGCTGCTGCTGTTGCTGCTGCTGCTGCTGTTGCTGCTGCTGCTGCTGTTGTTGCTGCTGCTGCAAAAACATTGCCTGATCGGAATGTTGGCGTTCCAATTTAACAACTCCAACGCCCCGTCCAATCTGATTCTGCTGCGGCTCTAGTTTCACTGCCCCAAGGTTTCTCAAAGGCGGCAACTGTTGCTGTGGACCAATTGCATCACTCATAGTCTGTGGCTCCAACTTTACATGACCTCCAACACCACACCCCCCTTGAATTGACTGGAACTGAGGTTGCCGTTGCTGTGGTTGGCTGTGGGAAGTGGGATACTGCTGCATAGACTGCTGTGCAAGCTGGAATTTCTGCATGTCAAATTGCTGAACTTGAGATGGTTGATGAGTAGTTAGCACAGGATTTCCAGATGAGTTTGATAGTTGCTGATTTTGAACTTGGGCAGATGAAACAGAATTTGCCACGCTTGCTGATGCAAACGGTGAAGGAGAAGCACTGAACGGAACATCAGTTGCAACAACAGAAAATGGATCAGAATCAGCAGTACTATCAAAACTTCCCCTTTGAAAACCACCTAAACCAGATAGGCCAGAGTTTGCACCCCCATTAGCGAAACCCTGATTGAGAAGAGAGGAAACGTTGGCAGTATTCCCAATCAAATTCACGTTATACTGTGACTGTGGTGAAACGAGTGAAGAAAATGTAGTCTGTGGGTGAATAGGACCACCTTGAGAACCCAAAATGGTAGAATTCGATCGCAAAAGAGCAGGTGAGATAGATTGAGCACCACTTATTGGATTTGAAGACCCAGATGGCACCATCTTGTCAAACATGAAACTAAAACACGTGTGAAACCCAGCAAACTGACCTCGTACTCAACGAAGTCAATCTATCCAGGCATCCAAATGATATTATCTTGGAAGTTAGGGAGCAAAACCCAAACCTCGCTGAACCCAACTGCTGAACATATGCAACCCTAAAAGCCCCTTATTAGAATTTCTCACCAATTTGCACACAAATGAAGAGTTCTCTCCTGAACGACAAGAGAGGTTGTGGAATTTGGGAAAAGCAATCAGTGGGCCACGCTTTTCTCATGAACATTCCAGAATCATTTCCAAGAAAACAGCAATTTTTGCAACAGCCTGAGGCCAACCTTTGAAGAATATATTGAGCTTAGAACAACAAAGGCTCGAACTGACCTACAAATATAGAAAGTTTACCCTGAATGAATCATCCATAAAATTAGGTATACTCACATAAATACAAAAATATGTTTACATATAAACACATTGATGTACCAGCTGTATGCCATAATGGACAGATTCAAAATTCAAAAGATGTAATATCAAACTCCAGGGAAATTGAAGTTAACAATAGTAAGTTCCAAAAATAACTGGAAAAAATCGAAAGAAAGATGAGATGCAATAACTAGGATTTCCTATCTGAAGTAGCTCTGTCCGGTTACGAAAAAAATTAGCCAAATATTAGACCATCAACCAATTGCGCCTAATACCGCAACCATTACCAAGCCCAATGAGTTCATCCTCCATTCCCAATCCTCAACAACCGAATTCCCGACAATCAAAGCAGCAGTTTAAAAAAATCCATTTATTTTCCCAGCAACCAAACAGAAAACCCGAAATCCAAAGAATGAGAATCAGCGAAAGAAAAGAACATCGATCACACTGCATTTGACGAACCAAGGAGCAAAATGCTAACACATGCATAAGAATACAAACAACTCTTCATATTAATTTCACAAAATTCACAATCTACACTTGACCCAAACCTCAAAACTCTTCTTCAATTCTTAAAAACATAAATTAAAAAAACATACCTAAACAAGCAAGAGGAGAAAGAACTCACAGTCGCGGCAGTCCATAAAATTTTGAGCAGATGTTGACTCTCCAAGGAAAAAAAAATCTCAGAAGAAAACAAAACCCAAAACAAAGCCGCTCAAAATATATAATATTAAACAGGAGATTATTTTGTCTTATAATGCTATAACTAGTATAAAATATTAGACACTGATTCTTCAATTTTTAAAATGTTTCCCTTCAATCTTTTAATTGAATAGATTACTCCGTACAAATTCAACCCTTTTTCTATCTCTCAGTAACCGAGTCTTCCTTTACTTTCTCTTCCACTTACTTTCTGGTCCTCGCTGCTTCACTCCATTCAGTCTGTACTGCACTCCACACTCTTTATGCTGCACGGAGAGAGAAGGAGATGAGAGTGTTGCTTCTCTGTCACGGACGTCAAAATTCCTTATGGGTTGGATTCAATTTTTAGGTTTACTTTTTATATAAACATAATATGATTTTTTTTTTTCTTATAAAAATTAAATTTTTATTTCATAAATGGTAAATTGTTAAATTTTCAATTTATTATTATATATTGGGGGAGTTATAATGAGCGGAGCATGTCATGTGCATGCTCGCATACATCATCATTCCATGATTATGACTCATGTGGTCTCATCAAATTTAATTTTGGATATTTTAGTAATTATATAAGAAATAAAATGAGTTTGGCATTTTTTGAGTTTGAAATACCAAAACAAAAAACTTTTATTTGATGTCTTAACAAAAACACTCTAATTTTTCTTCATATGTTTTTATGTCTCATTCTTTATATATATATATATATATATATGCTTATAATAATCAAAATCACATGCATTAAAAACAATTTTTTTACATGTTTTTTTCAGCTTATCTACTTGTAAAAATAATTTAAATTTTTTATTTTACAATTTTGTATAATTTCAATACATAAAATAATATAATATTTTAAAAATAAAAAATATTTAAAAAATAAGAATAAATTTGATTTATTATTTTTTATTTAAAATACTTATAAACATAATCATCGTTTAAATAAAAATAAAATATTTTAAAGTGTAAAAATAAATATTTCTCATCTCATTTTTCAAGTAATTTATTACTAACATCACTTGACTTCAATAATTTTGATTGAATGTGTTAAAGTCTAAATATATCTTATATCATTATTAGTAAACTCGTTTATGATTTTAAATAAGAAAAAAGTTCATAACTACTATCATAGGTTTTTAAGATTGTAGCAAATATCGCCATATAATTTTAATTTAAATGATAATCTTATATAATTTACTATATTTTTAATTAAAATTCTATCAATATTATACTTATGATATGTGGCACATATTGAATAGAATTAAATGGAGTCAAATAGAATTATCTTATATCAAATAGTCATATATGGTTAAATAAAGTCAAATTGAGTTGAATGAAGGTAGGTAGGAGTCACACGAACTTAATTGAATGCACTTTTGCATGTTTATTTCATAATTCAATATAATAAATTAAATTTAGATTTTTATTACCAAATTCTATAAAAATATAAAGTTATTATCTTTTTTATGAGAAAATAAATCACTTCATCAATCAAACCAATAAATAACCATTATACTATAACATAAGAGTCAAGAAAATAAGAGGCTTCAGAAAGAAATAAGAGAATCATGGCCGTTTAAAGCTTTTTTAAATAAATTACATTACACAATATTACAAATTTCAGGAATCCAAATAAAAAAACTAAAATCAAATTGCAAAAGAAAAATAAGATAACATATACCAATAGTAATCCTAACTCTGAAAAAATGATTGCATGGGTTTAGATGTATATAAAGACTATACATTCAACTTGGAAGTTTGTAATACCAAGCCTTGCACTGATATCATGTTCATAGAATAATGACATAGTTTCAACAACTTCTATTTAGGATGTAGTAGATACACGATTCATAGCTATAAAGATGACTGTATTATTTTAATTATGATAGATAATGTTAAGACATACATGCTTTACAAAGCCCATTAGTATTGCATAGTTCGACTTATATATATATATATATATATATATATGTTGGCGATGGAGACCAAACACTTAAGTAGTGAGTATGTATTGTCTCGTCTGTTTGCTTAACTTGTCTCATTTAGGCTCCATCTCTAAGTGGTATTCTTGTAATTTAAGAATTAGTACCAGTATCTTGTCACGCCACGATACTCGATATTAGACGCAATTCCTATTCATATCATTTCATGCAGTAGGCCCATAAAATATATACATCCATAGATAAAAAATTTAAAATATAACCTAGTATCCTATGTGGTATGTACAGTAATTATATATACAAAACATGAAATCAGAATTTAGAGTCTAATATAATAAAATAAAACTTTTCGAATATGCACAAAATATACAAAATAATAACCATTTTACTGGTTCTACTCGTATGACAGGGGTACTGGCTCTTTATTCTTCTCTTTTAAATATCAATGTGAAATTTAATGAGTTTCACCAACTCAATAAGTGTTCTCATTCCCTCAACCCAAATAAAATTTTAAGCAAAACACACAGTAAGAAATAAAAGCAATAAAAATATTTCAGTGCAAAATTCATATTCTTATTTTTACTATTTCATATGTTCCTGATCGATCTGATGAATTCTCTCAAATATCATATATAAACCTCAACTGTATATTCTCATACTCTCGAAAGTTATAAATGTACTTGAATATTAATCCTCATTTCGAAATATAACCACACACATAAAAGATTACAGATACGCTCGAACGGTCATTTGTATGGTTTTATCGTGCGATACTGTTTATGTCATTATTGAGGAAAAGTAAAACAGATCCCCCCCCCCCCCATCGCATGGATAGCACATACACACAAATCACACAATGGCCACAACAGGTACTTTTGCTAAGTGACCCACACTCACACGAATGCTTATCCAAGTTTGAATTAGGTTTCAAACTCTATCCATGTGCAGGTTTACCATGTTCGCTGAACTTCAACCACACACTCACACTCCCCTCCTCGATTCAGACTAAATGAGAAGGTATTTAGGGTCGTTACCTTATTCACTCCTACCCTCTCATTCCAAAATTCTTAATTTGTTTAAATGATCATTTCTTAAGCTCAATTATTTTTTTTCCTTTATATTTTTACTTTTTTATTTTGTTCTGTTAAACTCTAAATTTTAATCTCATGTTTTGTATATACAGCTACTGTACATATCACATGGATCTATGTTATATTATAAATTTTGTATCTATGCATGCATATATTTTATGGGCCCACTGCATGAAATGACATGAGTAAGAATAGTACCTCATATCGAGTATCAGGGCATGACATATAGTATCAGAGCCTACATTCTTAGAATCATCCCTTGTGTATGAGGTTTTAATGTTTAAAAATAATATTTATATGTTCTGCTAGTTGGAAATACTGTGCTAACATCTGTATCCACTAATATTTAGTACTAATAGCTCTAATTTATTGTTTCTATAAAGCCATAATTTCGCCTCCGCCATATTTTTAGAGACCAACTGTAATATTCGACCTCGAAATTTGGTTCAGGATCAATTTTCGTGTTATAAAAATAATTAAACTATTAATTTAATTTTATTTTATTAAATTATCTGAGAAAAATAGGTTAGAGACATAATTGATAATAATTTTGGAGAAAAATTGGTAAAAATTTAAGTTCGGGTGGTATTTTTGAAATAAAAATTAAAAATAAAGGATCAAAATGCAAAAAAAAAAATTCAGCCTCGTGGAACGGCCAATTCAGTAGCCCCGACGAATCAAAATATGACGCGTGGTAAAACACGCTGATGTCGGCGCCATGTAGGAGGCCACGCGGGCGATCTGCATGCCCAGCAATCCGACGGTCTAGATTTGATCCTGCGCACGTGAACGGCTCAGATGCATTCTCTCTCTAGGCACAATCAGATGAACGAGATCAATCGCAATTAATGACCTAGATTCGCCCATGAAATAAGCCTAAACATGTAACGATCGGACGACTCTCCTCACTTTATATCGACGTAAATGGACAGCTAAGATCGACGCGAGATAACTGTATAAACATTGTGTCACAGGGGAACCCTAACCCTAACTACCTTGCCTTCCCAAAAAAGAAGGACCAGCCGCTGGAGAACGAGACCGATCCCCGGCCGTTGCTGCACTATAACCACCGTCAACTACCAAAAAAAGTAAAATTCTCTCATACCCACTTTGAATTCGATTCCAAGTCTCTCCATGACCATATCAGAGCAAAAGGGATGACAGGTGACCCAAAAATTACAGGCAAAGCCCAGCGGAACTGCCATGGCCGAAATCCTAAAACCCATTCGATGAGCCCCTTCCCGCTCCCTGTTTCATAAAATTTTTTGACCATTATATGCACCGTCCTTTTCTGTGCAGGTTAGCCAAAGAAGAGACTCCATCTTCGAAGGAGAACCGACAAAGTCGTTGCACCCGAATACCCCCTCGTCGGTAGGTTCAGTGTTTTGTGATTTTTTGGCCAACTAAGACCCCCTAACGTAACTTTCCGCAGGAATACATGTAAAATCGGCTAGAATCGGTCAGGCTGAGGCGAACTACCACTGTGGGCGGTGGAGCTGGCGTTGTGTCGGAACTCTAAAATTGACCGGTAAGGGTTTTCGACATCGATTTGGGCTTTTTGGGGTATTTTTAGTTGCGTGACGAGTTTTTTAGAATCCTACAGAAAAATTCAAGAAACTCGAGACCCGTTAAAAGGCAGTACGACGTCTTGAAATACTGATCCGGATAAGGATCTCTCACCCTATTCTCGGTTATGATAAATTGAGGATCAATAATCGATAATTATATATTTTGTGAAAAATTAAAAAAATTCTCAAATATTTAGGTCACTAGTGGAGCCAGAACCCGTTAGTTTACATTTGTTCTGATTCCCTGTTTGTTTTTCTGTACTGTCTATATTTGCTTACTATTATACCGTGCGTAATTGAATTGATGGTTTTTATAGTTTTCTCGGTTATTTGGTTCTTTCTACATTGTTTATCCGGTATTCTGGTTATTGGTTATTTGACTATACTAAACTATATCGTTTGTTTAAGTGTCATTTGAATTAATATGTAAATATGGAATAAGATGTTGGTATGTTTTAGTAGTTGCTTGGATGATAAGAGTCTAAATAAATAAAAGCTTACTGGGCATCCTGGAAAAGAGTGGACGAACTCGGTACATAAAAAATACTATTGTGGACATTACCTTAGTCAGACAGAGCTGAAAAATTTTATACTATAAGAGTTTTGGGAGATACAGTTCACTCTCATACTGGACGGGGTATCGAGGCGATGATATTTTTGGCTCCCATTGCCGGATGGAGTAAGGGGACAGTCGGGTTAATTGTCAACCTTGATACTAGGGTCCACGAGTAGAGGGATATCTCTATGGACCCCTAGAAGTCCTAGTAAGTAGGTTAAAATTGAAGGATTGCTGATCCTATACATGAAATTAAAATGTCAATTGGTTAATTTTTTTCATAAGTTAAATGTATTTATTAAAGTAAGGGTTTCATTAGTTGTTTTATGATTTTTTTCAATATTCATTTTCTGTATTAGTGATTAGTGTGATATTTTTACTAGACTAGTGTAGTTTACTCTTTCATTAACTATTTCAAATCAAGAAGACCAAGATCCAGATCCCGATCAGTAAGAGGGTTGTGAGTAATTCACCTTTGGGACTCCCTTCAAGTGCTAGTAAAAGTTGTTCTATGATACTTATTTATTCGTTTTTCTTTAATTATTGTTTGTCTTTTATAAACCACATAGAATGGATATTCTCGTAACCCTATTGAGCAATTCAATTTATTGTGTAAGAAAAGTAAACCCTAATGTTATTATTCAGTTCTACATTTAAATTATAAATTCATTTTCTTTAAGGTTTCGGGCCTTTACAATTGGTATCAAGGTTGCGTTTCTTGGAACCATTCTTTACACAGAGACTTACAAACACCAAATACAAACTATTGTTCAATCATTTCTTGTGAAATGTAGGTACAAAGATATGAGAAGAGAAAGATCCCCACTAAACCGAGCAGCCTGAGATGGTTCGCTTCGAGAGGATGCTGATCGACTCTTTGAGATACTAAAGAGACTCATCTCTGTCCAGCAGACTTGGAAAGAAAAGAGAGAGTTGTCTAACCCTCCCCCGCTGTCACAATTTGAGCTACCCTTGCAGCGAGAAGATCCGAAACTACCTCGGTATAACTCAGCTCCTTCACCAAATCATCTAGCACCACCACAATATAATTCGGTACCTCCATTGCATCATCTAGCACCACCACAGTACAATTCAGTGCCTCCACCGTATCATCCGACACCGCCACAAGGCCACCTAGTCTTTCCCCGGCACAATCCAATCCTTTTTTTAATGGGACCCAGTTTTATCTATGATGGACCCAAACTACATTGAAATGTACAAAAGACTAAACTCATATATTTTTACAAGGGCATCCTCTTTCAAAGAGACCACGCATTGGTTAGCTGAGACAGTGAAGGTCTTCGCAACTCTTGGGTAGTTCCTGAACAAAAGGTTGTACTCACCATCTACATGCTCGTGGGAGAAGCAAGTCACTGGTGGCAGCTCAAACAGGCCACTCTGCCCATTCCAGTCACTTGGGAATAGTTCATGATGACCTTCAATGCGAAATACCTCCTAGAGTACCTCCGATATTTAAAGAAAATAGAGTTTGCACACCTAATATAGGGTGATATGACTGTATTAGAGTATGTCTAAAGGTTCCTAGAGTTTGGCCGATATTCCCTTGAGAGTATGATGGATAAAGGCAAAAAGGGAAGGAAGTTCGAGGGGGGCCTCCGTCTCGAGATCAGACAGTAGCTTTACGTATTTGAGCTCAACACCTATTCAGCTGTTCTGGTCAAGACACAGGTAGTGGAGAGGAACCTTCGTATCTTTCCTCAAGTAGTGGGGAATCTCAGACCCCCGATTTCATACCGTAGACTAGCACCCACTACATCAGTTTAGAAGAACAAAAGATTTAGGCCAGTGACTCAGACTCCTCCTCAGATTTAGGTGACAAGACACAGTAGGACTTGCTAGTACTGTGGCAAAGATTATGGTGACCGACTCTACTATCGTCTCAATACTACCTGTTGTACATGTAGAAGTGTTCAACACGACGCAATAGAGCATCCGTGAAATTAGAATCAGGTCAAACCTCTTATCCAGGGTAGAGCTTACAACATCACTCAGTAGGATGCTCAAGCTAACACGAACGTGATACAAGGTACATACACTTCTGTAATCACCTTGCACATGTTTTGATTGATATTAGTGATTCACATTCATTTGTCTCACATGCTTTTGTATGAAACTTGAATGTATTACCTGATAGACTTGATTCTGTATTGTTTGTATCAACTCCTGAAAGCAGAACACTACTAGAAAATGTTATATACAAAGCTTATATCATATATATACCAAATAGAAAACTGAGTGTGGACTTGATAGAGATTAACATAAAAGACTTTGATGTAATTCTGAGAATGAACTGGTTAGCAACATATCATGCCACCATAGATTGTGTCCACAAGAGACTTGCATTCAATTCTCCTAACAAATAGTCAATTACAATTTAATAAAAATTTTAAATATTATTCCCTCATGATAATTTCCTTATTACATAGTGTTTTAATTCGGTTGTCTTCTCCATATTAGGCAAACCTAAGAAAGAAATTTGCATTCAAGAGATCCTGATATTCCGAGACTTCTCGGTTATGTTTCCTGATGAATTACACAAACTAACAGTGGAGAAAAAAATTGAATTCACCATAGATCTTCAGTCCAACACCCAGTCTATCTCAGTTGTCCCTTACCGCATTAGTCGTGTTGAGATGGAAGAGTTGAGAAAACAGATTAATGAATTACAAGACAATGGGTTCATCCGACATAGTATGTTTTCTTGGGGTACTGGAGTCATATTTGCAAGGAAATGGAATAAGATGTTAAGATTATGTATTGACTACTGGGGATTGAACAGAGTCACGATCAATAACAAATACCTAATCCCAAGGATTGATGACCTGTTTGACCAGTTGCAAGATGCCCAGATTTTCTCCAAAATAAACTTGTGTTTGAGTTACCATTAGGTAAAGATCAAGGCAGAGAACATTTTCAAGACAGCCTTCAAAACCAAGTATGGATACTATGAATTCTTGATCATGCTATTTAAACTAACCAACGCATTACCCATTTTTATGGACTTGATTAACAGAGTTTTCAGAAAATTCCTGGATCAGTTCATCATTGTGTTCATTGATGATATCCTGATTTATTCAAAGAGTAAAGAGGAACAAGCTCACCACCTAACTCAGGTCTTGCAGGTTTTTAGAAAGAATGAATTGTATGTAAAATTAAGTAGGTGTAGTTTCTGCCTCGAGCAGACTACCTTCTTAGGGTACATCATATCAATGGATGGAGTATCAGTTAACTCCGAGAAAATTGAAGCAGTACTTGATTGAGAGAAATTGACACCGTTTAATGAGATTCGTAACTTTCTAGGAATGACAAGTTATTACAGTAGATTTGTGGAAGGATTTTCTAACCTTGCCGCTCCTTTGACTCGACTCACAAGGAAAAATGTTAAGTTTGAATAGAATGAAAATTACGAAAGGAGTTTTATAGAACTCAAGAAACGGTTGATTACTACACTCGTGTTGACCTTATCGAGTGGGACATGTGAATATACAGTGTATAGTGGTGTCTCCTACCTGGGATTGAGTTGTGTTCTGATGCAGCATGAGAATGTCATAGCCTATAGGTTTAGGTAGTTGAAGAGTCATGAGAAAAATTATCTCACCCATGACTTAAAACTTGCCGTTATTATCCACGTTTTAAAAAATTGGCGTCACTACTTGTATTAGGAGACTTTTGATATCTATACTGACCATAAAAGTTTGAAGTACATATTCATTTAGAAAGATCTCAACATGCGTCAGAGGCATTAGATAGAACTTCTCAAGGATTACAATTATAATATTTTGTATCACCCAGGCAAGGGCAATGTGGTAGCCAACACGCTCAGTAGAAGAAGAAGAAGTATAAGTATGATAGTTCACCTAATGATTTTTAAATGCAAGGTAATAATGGCCACACAACATATATGACTTCAGGACTTGAAGTGAGTTACATTTTTGGTCTACATGACTGTCCAACTCGAATTGATCCAGAAATAAATAAAGTTCAATTAACTGATTCCACTATAACAGCTCTCAAGAAGGATATAGAACAGAAAGTAAATCTAGAATTTTGAGTCTCTTCCAATGAGTTGCTCAGGTTTCAGGACAGGCTTTGTATTCTAGATGACAAAAAACTAAAAAGAGATATCATGACAGAGACTCACAGCTCAAAGTTCATCATACATCTCGGAAGTACTAAAATGTATCAAAATATGCAAACTCAGTTTTGGTGAAACGGGATAAAAAAAGAGATAACCGACTTTGTTTCCAAGTGTTTAGTATGTTAATAGATTAAGACAAAACATCAACGCCCAGGTGGGGTACTTTAGCCATTACCGATCCCGGAGTGGAAGTAGGGATATATCACAATGGACTTCGTGACATGGTTGCCTAAGACATGATCAGGACATAATGTTATCTGCGTAATTATCGACCGACTCACCAGTCTTATCACTTCTTGGCTATCAAGATGACCGATCTCTTAGACGAATTAGTGATAATATATATACAGGAGATAGTCAAGTTACATAGAGTTTCAATTACAATGGTATCCGACAGAGATCCTAGGTTCACTTCTCAGTTTTGGTCTAGTTTTCAGCAAGTTATGAGGACGAAACTGTCCCTTAGCATCGCATTTCACCCTCAAACCGATAAGCAATCAGAGATGATGATTCGCACATTAGAGGATATGCTTCGGACTTGTATTCTTGACTTCAGAGGCCATTGGGATGATCATGTATCTTTAATAGAATTCGCTTACAATAATAGCTACCAAATAAATATCGGTATAGCCCCGTATGAGGTATTATATGGCCGTCTCTGTAGGTCGCAGATCTGTTTGGAAGATGTAGGTGATAAAAAATTGTTCGGCTTAGATATTATAAAAGAGACTACAACCAAGATAGTTAAAATCAGCAAGAACATCCAAATAGCTCAGAGCAGATAAAAGAGTTATGCGGACACCTGGAGGAGGGATTTAGAATTTAAGAAAAGTGATCGAGTGTTTCTCAAGATCACCAATTTCAAGAGAATCAGTAGGTTGGCAAGAGGGGGAAATTAAATCTTTGATTCATTGAACCATTTGAGATCTTAGATAAAATTAGTACGACTTCCTACAGACTGACGCTACCTCCAGAGATATATAGGGTTCATAATATATTTCACGTATCCATACTACGCAAGTACAACCCGGATCCCTCACACATCTTGTCCCACGAGCCTCTTTCACTTCGAGAGAATCTATCCTATGAGGAGGTACCAGTAGGCATTATAGACCGAAAGATTATGGTACTTCGCAACAGAGAAATTCTCTTCGTCAAGGTCCTATAGCAGAATCACACACAGAAAGATGCCACATGAGAGTTAGAATTGGACTTCAGAGAGCTGTATCCCAAACTATTTGACTAAGTGAGAGGTTTACAAATTTGAAGGACCAAAGTTTTCTTAAAAGGGGAGAGTTGTAATACCCGAGTCAGAAATTTGGTACGGGATTAATTTTCGTGTTGTAAAAATTATTAAAAAATTAGTTTAATTTAATTTTGTTAAATTATTTAAAAAAATTATGTTATAGACATAATTAAAAGCAATTTTGATAAAAATGGATGAAAATTTAAGTTCGGGAAGTATTTTTGAAACAAAAATTTAAAACAAATGGTCAATGCAAAAAGAAAAAATTTAGTCACATGAGATGACCCAGTCAATAGCCCCGACAAACCATAGCATGTCGCGTAGTAAAACACGCTAATATTGGTGTCACACGAGCGATCTGCGTGCCTAACGTTCAGATGATCCAGATTCGATCTAGCGTGCGTATACGGTTCAGATGCATTCCCTCCTTAGGTGTGATCGGACGGAGGGATCAATCATGATGAACGGCTCAGATTTTCCTACGCAATCGGTCTAAAGAGGCAACGATTGAATGATTTTCCTCACTCCACGTCGACACGAATGGATAGTCCAGATTGACACAGAATGAGTATATAAATATCGCGTCGTAGGGAAACCCTAACCTTAGTCGTCCTGCCCTCACTGGAGAAGGACTAGCCGTTGGAAAAGGAGACCGACCCCTAGTCGCCGCTGCATCAGAGCCACTGCCGACCGCCAAAAAAGGTAAAATTCGTTGATACCCACTCGAAATTTGATTTTAAGTCTCTCTGTGGCCATATCAAAGAAAAACTGTGGGTAAAGCTCAACAGAGGTATCGCGGTCGAAACCCCAAAAATTCCTCCGATGAGCCCTTTCCCGCTTCCCTTTTCACAAAATTTTTCAACCATTATATTCACTGTCCTTTTTTGTGTAGGTTAGCCGAACAAGAAACCCCAGCCGCGAAGGAGAAACGGCGAAGCCTGCTGCACTCAGAGACCCCCCTGTTGGTAGGTTCGATTTTTTGTGATTTTTTGGCTAACCGAGGCCTCGTAACGTATTTTTCGCAGGGATACATGTAAAACCGACCAAAACTAGCAAGAACCGACCAGACTAAGGCAAACCACCGCTGCAGGTGGTAGAGCTGGCACCGGAGCACGGCGGGCGCCGCCTTGCTGGAATTCTAAAATTGGCCGAAAAGAGTTTTCGACACCGATTTAGGATTTTTGAGGTATTTTTAGTTGCGTGATGAATATTTTGGATTCTCGCAGAAAAATTCAAGAAATCTAGAACTTGTTAGGAGACAATATGATGTCTCGAAATGCCAATTCGGATAAGAATCTTTCACTCTATTCTCGATTACAATAAATTAAAGATCAATAATCGATAATTATGTGTTTTGAAAAAAATTAGAAAAACTTTCAAATATTACAGGTCATTAGTGGAGGTAGAACCGATTAGTTCACATTTGTCATGATTCCCTATTTATTTTTCAGTACTGTCTATATTTGCTTATTATTATACTGTGCGTAATTGAATTGATAGTTTTTATGGTCGTTTCGGTTATTTAGTTATTTGGTTCTTTCTGCATTATTTATCTGGTATTCTGGTTATTAGTTATTTAATTATGTTAAACTATATCGTTTGTTTAAATGTCATTTGAATTAATCTGTAAATATGAGATGAGATGTTGACATGCTTTAATGGTTGTTTGAATGATAAAAGTCTAAATAAATGAAAGCTTATTGGCCATCTTAGAAAATGGTGGACGGATCCGATACATAAAAAATCATATTGTGGACATTACTTCAGTCGTACAGGACTGCGAAGTCCCATACCTGAAGGATTTTAGGAGATACAATTCACCCTCATATCAGATGGGGTATCGAGGTGATAGTGTTTTTGGCACCCATTACCGGATAGGGTATGGGAACAGCCGGATTTATTGTCAATCTTGATACTGGATCCACGAATAAGAGGATATCCCTATGGACCCCTAAAGGTCCCATTAAGTAGTTAAAAAGGAATGATTGTTGATCTTATACATGAAATTGAAATGTCATTTGGTTAATTATTTTAATAGGTTGATTTTGGAAAAAACTGTAACGGTAAGTATTGAATAAAAAGTTTTAAAGTTAAATGTATTTATTTAAATCAATGGCTCAATTAGTTATTTTTTGATTTTTTTTCAAGCTTCGATTTTTCATATTAGTAATTAGTGTGATATTCTTACTAGGATAATGTAACTCACATTTTGATTAATCATTTTAGATCAAAAAAACCAAGATCTAGATCCCAATCAGTAAGAAGATTGTGAGTAATCCATCTCCTGGACTCCCTTCAAGTACTAGTGAATGTTGTCTTAAGATACTTATTTATTTATTTTTCTTTAATTACCATTTGTTTTTTATGAACCACGTAAAAAAAACATTCTCATAGTTCTATTGGACAATTTAATTTATTGTGTAATAAATGTAAATTCTAACGTTATTATTCGTTTCTGCATTTAAATTATAAATTTATTTTCTTTAAGGTTCCAAGTCTTTACACTAACATAAGGATTCTTATTGAAGTGCAAAAAATTTTTAAGTTCATTCTTCAACTATTTATAAAAGGATATGGATAAGTTTGAATTAATTCTTAATAAACGTACTTTTAACATTTAAACAATATACATGTAATCTCTGAATAGTTGCTCTATTATCTCCTCCTTACCTAAACATATGAGATATATTTATTTATAGTCTTCTTTGTGCTAATATGGCCCTTAAGGGCAAGATATCTTTGCATATTCACTACACCAAGTTTTTTACTCATGGAATTAATGGTGCATTCTATATATTCTACTGGAGGACTCCATTGCTATGTGAAGTTGATCTACCATCTCAGTATATCTTTTTTGTCACATCCTATAATATCCGAATTTGACATAATATTCACCCTTCGTATTGAAGCTCCATACTAGCTCATGCGATGGAGTGATCGAGAGGCATCTTTAGTATTTGGGATGTAACATTTTAAAACATTCCATTGACTTGATTAAAACTTAAAAATGAACATTTTCTATCTTTCATGTATATAGACTCTACAACTAAGATACACGTGAATAATCAATAAATGAGAAAGAAATAAGATCATTTATG
Organism: Carica papaya; assembly: GCF_054855325.1. Lineage (NCBI taxonomy): Eukaryota > Viridiplantae > Streptophyta > Magnoliopsida > Brassicales > Caricaceae > Carica > Carica papaya. Next base: position 5,397,050 of record NC_142314.1, read on the forward strand.
TAGTTATATTTATATTATATATTATTTGATTCATACATTAGAATGATAACTATATTACTTGGTTGACATATTGTAAAAAAGTTAAAAGTAAAATCCAAATGACTATAGAACTTTTATTTATTATAATAATTCTAATTTTATTTTAAATTACATTTACAATTGCAAATTTTATAAATTGCAATGATAAATTATTTTTATTATTTATTATGATGGTAATTAATTTTGAGTCTTTAACAAGAGCTCACATCAACAGTAATGTTTGACACCTCCATGTTGACTCTTCGCCATAGTAGGGTCATAATCTCAATTATTCAACACGTAATATCTCGGTTGGAAGACTTTTCTTTGATGGGAGGACAAAAGATAGTAAAGACATTCTTATTTAATCAGATAAAATACCACCCTCTTAATTTGGTAACCAGGTTTTGTCACTAAGGATATTTTTAATTTTCAATTTTCATTGGATATTTGATTTTTACAAGTTCATACCCTATGTGAAACTCTCAATACATTCAAAAAACTTGTTTGTATTAGCTACCATACACAGTAAATAATTTTTATAATTAATATTTAGATGTGTATGATAGTTAATGTAAATTAAAGAAATTTTTTCAAAGAACCTTATTTTATCAGCAGTTGACCTAGCATTTCTTATGTTAACTCTGGAAATAGCAATAGGGTTGTTCAGCTAAAATGTTCTTTCCTACAGATACAGTTCATCATGCCCATGCATGTGACATCCTAACATTATGACTACATCAAGGAATATGTAATCAGAGGCCATATCTGAATTCTGGATGTAGGAGACCACCCCATCAGACTGCATTTTCTTAGAAGATGTTTTCAGATGGGGGAAGATGCTACCTCGTGGCCAGTACCATATATCTTTCATAAAGCTGAGTTCCACAAAATTTTTACTTTGATACATGTAAGTTCGAGATAGGGTACTGGCAAAGTACTATAGAAAAACCCTTTCAGATCACAACTCTTCTTTTCAACTGTCACCAGCTTGGTATGACATAAAGAACCATCAGACCGCTAGAATTTTGAAACAAATTTGTATATCTGATTCATGCAATGAGGTACCAATTCATATAATCCAAAAAATAATTCTGTATTGCTATTGCCTCGTAAGTCAGCCTGCAAAGTTTGAGATGCAGATATGTTGTATAAATAAACCACTAACAATACCTAACCAAGGAAGTTCATAATCACCAAGTGAAGCACCAAGTTGCAGAGAACAAAATCTGCAAAAGCTCGCTCTGGTGGTAAATCCTGCAATTTTAAGAATAGAACATACCCCACTATCAAATGAATGTCATTTAAGCCAAGGGCATACATGTGTATAAGCACATTAACTCGTACTCATCTCTCCCAAACCCAAGTTCCAACTACAATCTAATCCTTCCCCACCAACTTTTTTACTTTTCTTTCGTTTCTTTATTCCATCAAATGATCCAAGGAGGTTTTGCGAACCAAAGATAGTGGACAGGTTGGGAGTGACACAAGTAATGATATTCAGAAATTCTCTCCCACATTCAAAGAAAGCAACAGAAATGAGCAAAATCTACATTCCTCAACTAATTTATGGGAAATAACTCTAAGACGGTGATTAATACTGTCATTTAGCAATATTTGACGCCCTTAATTGCTTGTAAAATGGTATGGCATAAGGGAAGAACAATTGCAATCCACCATGGTAAAATAATTTGAAACTTTTTCTCCAGATTCTGGCAACAAGTGATGAAAAACCCAAGAAAATAAATGTAAATCTACCTTAAATTCCTTATTTTCTTTGTTCACTTGAATCCGGAGACAAACTGCAACCAATAAAGATTGACTATCAGAAAAAGTACAATTTATTAGTGCTTCCACCCTGCTAAGGGTTATACTCCACTTACCAGCAAGTACTGCAGTTCCTACACAAGAGAGTACTCCTGAAAGAAAAGAATTGAATGGGAAAGACCCAACAATAGCCATGTATACTACCTGCTTATCAGCAAAATAAGTGAAATGCGACAGATAAAAAAACAAATGAAATGCGACAAATAAAAAAACAAATGAAATGCGACAAATAAAAAAACAAATAGGTAACGGAGGTCGCACAAATAAAAATTGACTACAAAATGAAATGATAAATCGTATATCATAAATGACAGAATCAAACAGAGTCTGTTGTCAAACATACTCTTGTTCCAATCAAAATCAACAACAAATTTAATAACTTGATCTTCCTTCAGAAAGAAATTGAGACCAAATGAAAAAAGCAAACTTCTACAAAAAATTGCAAGATGCCTATACCTATACATAATTTGATTATTTTATTACAAAGAGATGATATTGTATAAGTAAAGGACAGTTTAAACAGCTCAATTATCAAAAGACCAAATGAATCAAAAGGCACAAAGCGCACAAAAGAAGCAGGTGTTTAGGAATCTTAGCTGTCCTCAAATTCATAACTTAGAGGCCAAATGGAACCAAAGGAACAGGTGATTAAGAGTCTTGGATGGGAAATTCTTAACTTAGAGGTCAAATCGAACCCAGGGAACAGGTGATTAAGAGTCTTGGATGGGCTTAAATTCATCAAAATTTATGTAAAAGAACATCAAATTCAAATTGCAAAAAGTCCTCATCTAAAAAATATTGGAAAAAGTTACAACTGATGAAAATATCACAATTTTCTGCTAACAACTCATGGAAATGTATCCTAAATATGCATACAGCAATTACCATAAGGGGTATGAATGAGTGAATAGAACTGAAAATTGACCCAACGACTTGTCTCTCTGTTTCAGCAGCGGAAAGTAATAATCCTCATAAGCTACAATTACATCTCCTCATGTCAAAACCATATTTTTCACCAAGTTAAAATTGTTAAACTACTTGGTCCAGAAAATCAATTGCATTCCTTCATGAATCTAAACAACAAGCAAATGCAGAATGACCCAAATTCAAGATCATCATACAGTATTACTGTTAAGATCAAACGCAAAAAAAAAAAAAAAAAAAAAGCAAACGAAATTGATTAAATAATTAAACGAAAGAAAATCAAATTTTGCATAACAAACAAATATATTCAAAAATGCAAACCCTTACTTTTTGGATGAAAAAGGTGCACAAAATACTAATAACTCATAATGCAATATCAAGAATTCAGAGAAAATAGCAGATCTAGAAATAAAAATCTATGCATATACAGGGAAAACAAAGAGATATATGCATAAAGTCATAATACCTGGATTAGAGCTGTGAATACCGCAAAACCCACATACAGATCGATGACCTGCAACAGATTTTTGGAGGTTTAACATAATTGTTGCGTATATTTAGTGGGACAGGTGAGTAAAGCATGAGAGAAATACCTTAAGGTTGGTAGGCGTAGCAGCATAAGCAGAAAGAAGGGAGTGGAAAAGGGCTCGAGCGTCCTTGCCTGTAGATCTCGCCATTTGCAGATCCCTAATGGAGGTTTCACTATCTTCAGAATTTACTACAATCGAACAGGAACAGAGTTTACAGGCCAGTAGTTGTATAATATACACTCTAGGCGTTGGGGGGTCAAGCAAGTATTTAATAAGTTGACATAATTTTTTAATAAATTATTTAATTTAATTATTATGTTAATAATAATTTGAGGGAGTATAGTGTTTAAAAAGAGAATAATTATTAAGGAACAAAAAATTTAGTATTTTAATTAATGGAATTTTTTGAAAATTATGAGCTCTTTATAATAAAAATTGGTAATTAACAATTTTTAGAATTATTATTGAACTATAATTTGTATTATTTTGGTTATAATTTTTATTATTTAACATATGAGTTACTATTATACTAATCAATATAATAAAACATAATAACAAAATATAGTTAATAGTAATTAGTACTACCAACAAAATATAATTAAATCTAAAAAGTTTATTTGGTGCTTTTAAAAAGGTGAAAATACCCTTGAATTATCCATGTTTTAAAAAAAACGAAATTCATCTTATGAACAAAATTATCTAAATAATTAAAAAAATATGATAAGAAACACATAATATAATTTTATGTAAAAAATATAGTTGTTCAAAGTTAAATTTATTATATTAACAAGTGTATACACGTATATCATTTTATCAATTATTTAATAAAAACAAATATTTTTTATAAATTATTAAATTATGAAATATATAAATAATATTTTATTATATACCATTGGATTCAGCATATGTAAAATTTTTCTTTTTTTTAAAAAAAATAATATAACACTTGTGGTTTAATCATTAATTAGAAAAATATAAATTGGAATTATTGAATGATTTGAATTTTAATCTGGTACGTCAACATCTCATGTTATACTTATTGCAACTAAAAAAAATAAAATTTAAAAGATTTAGGTTAGCACAGAACAAATTTCAAGTATTTTATAAAATTGATGGACAAATTCCAATTTTTTTTTTTTTTTTTTGAATGAACAGGATGATAAATAACATTAATAAAGATGGCAAACCCAGGAGTTGGTACCATTAGCATTTTTTGATCCGTGGGGTAGAAGTAGGGACTGATACAACCCTGTATATTTACTTTCTGCCCCTTTTGCTTTCTCTATTCTTGTTCAGTAAACATTGGACAACCCTCTAATGGGAAATATGGAAGATGGAATAGCTTTGCAGGAAAACATGGTCCATTAATAGCTTTATCATCCAGTATTCAATCTACATCATTATTTCTAGATGTTTTCAAATCTCTCAGCCTATTCTACAACAATAATACACACCACAGCTCACCGGGATTCAATAGCATGAGTTTCAGAGCCCCTTAAAAATGATCGGCGCCACCATATTTGGAAAGCTTTACTGAGATTAGGACATTCAGTACCGTGCTTGGAGAAATATCGCAACCATTCCATAAACAGTACATACTGCTGTTTCAGAGGAAGAGTAAGAAGCGTCTGCCCCAAAGCTTCCTCCAGTGCCCTCATGTCTAGCCCTTTCTTGCACCTTTGGAGCCAGCCAAAGTCCAACAGCATTGCACCAAACCATGTTTGTAGAAGTCCTGATCTTGCTTCTGACCGGCAGTGCAATTTTCGGGTCCCCATCGCAATAAACAAATTTGCTGAAACCCGGCTGAGTTCATACCTGACCATGGGAGATGAACTTTCATGCATTTTGGCTAGTTTCCCTTGATCTGCCCACAACTCCACGAAATCCTCAGCCATTTGGCGGTCAAGTACGATTTCTAGCAGCCAGTTGATGTTATCTACCTGTCTTGAGATACGCTCAATCAAGGGCTTTTCTCTATCTTTATCTGCTACTCTTCTGCTGGGGTTGGTAGTGCAGGCTTCCTCAAAGAGGTTAATAAGCGAATCTAAACAAGAGTCACACACAGCATATATATCCTCCTTGTTAAGGTCAGGTTGTTCCTTCTCGTAGACTGAACTTTTGCAGAGAAGACCCTTGACCAAGGATTTAAGTTCAGTTCTCGCAGTGGAGTCAGTACAAGTGATGATGGACCAAACAAGCTGTCTTGCCAAGTTTTGCTGCGAATTCACAGAGTCACTTGCATAGAGTCTTGACAAAATGTCTTTAGTCGTCGTATCATCAAACTGGAACATTGTAAAAAGCGCTCTCAATTTTTCCTCTTCTTCCTCAGTCCAAGGAACAGCTTCTAGGTATTTTAAACAGAATAAAACACCCTTCATAAACTTGATACCAGCTGATACCTGGCAATGATAGAAGAGGATCTTGTTAGTCTTTAGTATGATAACCACCTAATTTTATGAAAGGGACACCTTTGCTAGTCAAGAAATCATTTTAAACATTTGATAAATGTTATTAACTTCACAGAATGACTGAAAAATAGTTGTTCTTTTTTGTATGACAAATGTATATATCCTAACTTCTATATTTTATGAACTAACTTTACAACCCAGTATAGTTTTAACAACTCCATGTCCTTTTGAGTTAAACCAAGAGTTTCAATAGAATACAAACTTCCAACTTCAACTTCCTACTATGGGAAGTTGCAAGGAAAAAAAAATAATCAAGGACATTGAGTATGAAAACTAAGTAAATTTGACTTCAGTATCATGGTGGTGTAACTTTGTGCCAAATAATTAAGCCCTGACATGAGATAAGATTGACAAAAGTGACATTAAAGGAAAATAGAAGCCCAAAGGCATACCATTTTCTTCATTCATAATAAAAGAAGAAATTTATTCCCTGAAAAGGCACATTCGCGCCACCCACTTACAAAAGTATTTTGAGAGATCAGAGACAAAGTATCTGAAAGATCTACAATATTGATCGCATCTTGAATGGGTTTGCCTTCAAGCAGAATATTCAAAATCTTCAACCAGTGATCTCTAATTTCAAGAAAAAATGAGGAAGAATTTTCAAAAATGACCCAAAAAATACACAAGGGAATGAGGGCGATGATCATCTTTTGGACTTTGGAACGACAATACCAACCCAAGCCCAAATTTCTCGACAGTGCTAGACATCCCCTAAAGAGAACTTAAGAAAAGCAAGGGCCAAATCTAAAACTTCCTCCAATGATCTTACATCAATTTGTTATTCATAAGCATTACATTTGATAATTCTTATATATGACATGCAATTCTCACAGATCTGGTTATAAATCTTAAAAGGCAAAACTTGCTACAGAACTTCTATCATGTATTTGATACTAAAGGATGAATACTAAAAAGGCAGCAGGGGGTTGCCACTTATATACCAAAGCAATCTCATCGCAGACAGGGTGGGGGGTGGGGGGTGGGGTTGGAGCTGCAGTATATTATGTATTAATTATTTATATACTTGTTACTATTTCGAGATTTATTATTTGTTCTTCTAAATCTTATATGAATTTGTTTCTTATTTATTTTTATTTGTGTAGAAAATCGTTATATATATAGTTTTTTGTTATTGTAAAAGATTACACCAGCCAGATTAACTTCAAACAATTAAAACCGATATTAGTTATTAATAATACTTTCTAAGGCTAAAGAATTCTTGAATTTAATGTTTCATATAGAATATATATGCATATATAAGATAATTTTTTATATTGCAAATATATTTTTCAGCTTTGTAGTCTATATATACCTTTTCAAGATTGAAATATTATAAAAATGGTATAATGTTTAAAGTGAGAGAGAATGGGGCTGTTTTGTCATGAAATATTTAGGGCAGGGCACAGTGAGGGAGGAGACTATGCTGGTAACTGGGGGGGGCATGCATCTAATAATGCATGTAATACTGTATATTACTTTTGAGAGAGGAACAAAGGAATGGAGGACGGAGGGCGTAGGCTCCCTCCCTCCACCATTGGCTGCACCCAAGGCATGAAAAGATAAAAATTGAACTCTGTTTGGCTTGCACCATTAGCTCTACCTCTGCATAGACTTTTTAAAACTGTCCACTAAGCTTAAGGAGTCAGAAAGTTGAAATGAACTAAACCGAAAAAAAAACACTCCAGTTATCTCATGTTGGTTTCGGATGTGTCGACTAACTTAGCATGAAAAATGGGAAGTCAACTTAGACCAGACACATTAATCAACTGCATTGCATGACTACAGGGAACAGACTAACTTCTAAGCAGAACATATGATACAACTGCTTTCTAAGAGAATGCCTTATGCAACATTTTTATTGGGGGTAGCAAGAGAGAGGGATTGGAAGGAAGAGAGAGTCTAGATTGGTATAGTCCACACCCCCCAGAAACACTTATCCTTCTTCTCAAGTAGCCCAAATATTTCTATAACCCATACAACTTCTTTACCATATAAACTAACTAGTGTTCTTAAAACTTATAGAAGTGCACAAAATATGAAGGAAATTATAAATATCAGAGCGAACCATGTAGGTTATAAACGGACGTACTCCGAAAAAGGAGTAGATAATGGAACTAGTCGATCTATAAGATTGAGATGATCAATTCACAATCACAAAGAAGGGAAAAATTCTACATTATCACTTACTTCAACTCTAGCTTTACTATTTGGGATGACTCATATAAAACCAAAACAAAGCTCCTCCAGTCTTTATTGCTTTGAGTTTTTGGAAAAGATAGGTACCATCTTCCCTATCACAGTTAATTTGGAGAATACTTCTGCTCGATGGCAGAATCAATTTCAAAAATTTATCCAGACATGCCCCTAAAAAGCTTAAAAATAAAAAATAAAAAACTCTTTCTTGAAGGAAGGGAAGGGAACCAACCGGCTTTTGATCTTCCAGTAAATAAAAAAAAGAATGGAAAAAGAATCTGCTATACATTTCTTCATCCACAAGTTCCCTTGGGGGCAGGTCTCAGAAGATTACATTTTATATCTCTAAAACATCGGTTCTTTTTTTCCAAAAGGTAAGCATTTCAAAGCATCTGTTAGAACTAGTTTCTGCTCCTAGGTGAGGTTCCTGGGTGTTACATATAAGGAAAGGCATGTCAATTCACAAAATTGTGAGAAAGGATGCACAATCGAGTTCATTCACAGGAACCTTGCAGTATCGATAATGCTGACAATGTTGAAGAGCCACTCCAATTGGATGGGAATGATATTTATGATGGATTGATGGACTTAGGCGACTTAGGTATAGTGAATGAAGTTGGCTATAATCTTGCTGATTCTTATGCCTTGAGCAATCAAGTTATTTCTGAACTCCGGTTAGATGAATAGGAAGTTGCATTTTAGTAATCTTCCGAATTGAAAACTAATTTACTAAAAGCTACTTAACTTTTATCTATATAAACTCAAACAAGACCATTTCCTATATTTAACAAAGCGTATACACACTATGAAGCATATAAAGAAAAAATCTACAAAGAGAAAGAACGAATACAAGAAAGATAAAACAGAAAGCGAATCAAACAAGATAAAGAAACAACATATTTTTTGGGAAAACTGAGAAACCAATAAGAAAGAAAGGTTGAACAAGAGTAAGAGCATACTAACCTCAAGCACATCGATAGCTCTATAAACACCCATCTTCAAGAGTTTCTTGGTTATGTTCTCATCGTCCTCAAACATGAGTTCTATTGTCTCCCTAAAAACCCCCAAATTATCCACCTCAGGTACTTCTATTCTACACATTCTATTCGAACCTGAAGAAGAGCCCCTTTTATGCTCCGATATCAATTCGGCAAAAACCTCCGAATTCGCAGCCAAAACCTCCGAATTGAGCTCCAAAACTAAAACCGCGCCGTTCTTTCCCTTCATGTTGAGCCTCGCATCATAGACCTCCTCCCTCTCCTCTCCACCAGCCGAACCAGAATCGGGTCCCGAATATTGACCCGGCCCTGGAATCCCAATCGTTGGGGCACGAAAACTCTCTGATCGGGACTTGGGCATTGAATCAACGACCGGTATTGGTTCGTGGGACATTTTTTGGATTGAACCCACAATGGGATCGGAGTCGATAGGGGAAACCCGGCCCGGGGACAAGATACGACGAGGGTCAATCCGACCCACAATGGTTAACCCGGATTTGGCGCTCTGGGGTGAGTTAGGGACCGAGTTGTAAGCGGGCTTTGAGAGCAAATCGGGTTTTGTTTGTTGTTGACGCATTTTCTGATGGTGGTGGTTAGAGGAGTAGAGAGAGCGGTTTTCGGGACTGGAAGGAGGGGCATTGAAGTAGCAACACCACGATCGCCGTCGATAATGCGGTTCGTGGCGGGAAGTAGTTCTCCGGCGAGCGGAATCGTCCATGGTGAGTAGAGAGGGTAGAGTCGGAGCCCGTACAGGCAGAGAAAAAGCGGCGTGTGAGGTGGGAAAGTAAAGTGAGAGATTGTGAAAGAGAAGAAGGAAGAAGATAGCTTTATTATTGAGAGGTGGGGGGGGTGTTTGTTTTTAATTAGCGAAAACTAATGTTGCTGTAAATGATTCTAATTATTATTAATCTGCAATTCATCATCCTTGGAAATGGTGGAATTTTGGAAGGTAGTTCGGTTATGTTAGTTGGCTTTGGGCGAAGAAAATGAAGAAAATTAAATATATAATTTACTTAATTCACTCCACTAATGATTGTATTCTCAGACACAAGAGAGTGTGTGTGTGTGTGTGTGTGTGTGTGTGTGTGTACTTATTCTGAAAGTGGAAGATGCAAAACTTGTTTGGTTGCTAAGAAAGTTTTGTATTTCTTTTTCTAAGAAAAAAATTAGTGGGTGTGGATATTTCACTGTATCTAATGCTATACAGCTCAATATCTGTGAATGGGAATGAGAGATTTAAGAAATATTCTACATCCCCTTAAGAACAACCGAATCTGATCAAGATGATTTTCACAATTATCTTTAATTAGAAAAGGTGAAATCATTCATAAATATACAGAAAAGGTGAGTATTTCACCCAAAAGAAAAATTATCAAGGCGGTAATATAATATAATGTATATATATATATACATGTAGAGAAGGGCAAGATTGATACCCAGAATTCAAGTTAAAGCATACCTTGCCAAAATCTCAAGAAAATAAAAGGCCGGATCTCAGAAACCAAAGTTGTGGCCCAAGTATCTTCTCCTCCCATTTCTCACTAATTAGTTTATCTTTTAATTGTAAACTTAAATCATAAATTCTGTGCATAACCAAAAGTAAGTTGTATTTTCACGACTAATAATTGAACTATAAATTAGAAATTATAAGCAATAAATTTATTTATAAATAATTAGTTAATCATTTCTAAAACTTACCGTGAGTCTGGTGAGGCCGCCCCCATGACGATGAGACACGTGTCCTAATCGAACCGACTCCACCTGGGTGATCGTGTCACCGGCTCGTTGGTTCCGACTACACCCAGACTTAATTTAACCAGAAACACTTCTCAAGTTTTCCATTTACACAACATGTTGATACGTCGTGTCTCATCAGATCACGCCACGTTGCCACGTGCATTCATCCAAATGGTGTCAAATCGGCACGTCACTTTACGTGATTTACTCGCTCACCGGCGGCCTCATGTTGTGCGTCTATATATGTGTATATATATATGCAATCTGTTCTGGGTCGATAAGGCTGCTGCAAAACTTTACGTGGTCACTTGCGGCAAATCAAGAAACCCGATACATCTTTCTTCTTCTTCTTCTTCCTCTGGTCAGGAGAACGTGTATATATCTTGGGGTTTTTTTTTTTTTTTTTTTTTTTCTGTATCGAATAAATTTATATGATCTCAGTCGGCGGAGGATTGGTGTGAGAAGGTCAGGTAGGTGGGAGAAATGGCGAGGCCGATTGACAGAAAATCATCTATAGACGCGGAGCCTAGAACCTTGAGTTTTGAGCAACTTCAGCTGGCTAGAGTAGGTTTTTCTTTTCCTTGTGCGTGTTTATATATATATAAATATACATGTTATGGTTTATGGTTGTTGGGTTTTGATGGGTGATTTTTATGGAGTAGAAATATTGGGTTGCAGGAAGAAGCGTTGTATGTGATGCGCACTAGAAGCATAGAAGAAGCCATGCATATTTTCACTCAGGTACATATGAAACAAACTTATTTGATACGAGACATATACGCATATATATATATATATATATGTATATATACGAGATGAGATGTCTATATAAAGTGGGTGGTCGCACCAGGGTCTGCGGCCAGTGGGGAGTGCAGCTGGGAGTACGAACGGGGAGATGATGATGATGATGATGGATATGGATATGGACATAGGTGAACAGATCCAAGTAAGGCCGCCATTATTTAGGGACATAGCCTCTGCACCTTTCTAGATTCATTTCAAGATTTAGGGCCTCTTTTTCTAAACAACTTTTCTTAATATGAGCTTTTGGTTTGACTTGATAATCTTTTAATTTTATGCAGTATAATTAATCTCCTAATGTAATGATTCCATAATTGTGATTTTTGTAATTATGTTTACACACTAGCTATAACTGCCACAATATTATTTATGTATTGTACAACAAAATCATTTTTGATAAATAATTATTAAAGATACCTGCAAGTGTTAGGTCATGCAATTTCAAACCAATACAACAGATCATGCAATTCAGGATAAATCAAGCAGGACTGAGTGTGCTTTATCTAATGCTTCGAACACACTCTCTCGTAAATCCCAATGACTCAAAAACAACATACTTCATCATAAGTAAGTGGGATCAATGATAACACAGTGGGAAAATGCATATCCTTGCGCAATCACTACTGGAAGTTACCAATCGGTACATCAAAATGTTTTTAAGTCCAGGATCATTAAAAACATAGGATGAAAAGGGGATGAGCTCCGCAAAAACTCCCGATATAGACAACTATGAGAAGCAGCCAAAAAACACTGATACTTATAGGATCATTGAAAACTAAATTAAGATATCGTACAAAACAAAACCGCTACTTTGAATAATCGTCTGTGGCATCACTATAGCAGTTTAAGACCGGTCAAATGAGATACCAAAAGATCATCAATATATCTAGATTTGGACTTCTGAAAGTATCATATGCACTTACCAGGATGAGAGGAGCAGCATCTGCTAATCATCATAAACCCATTTTCTTGGACATTTTTCTCCTAAAATCATTTGCCCACTCAACTAAGTGGTAGGCAAACTCATGATATCAGAGAATATACAATGTGCCAAATAAAGAGAGCTAGCGTAGCTAGGATGTCCTCATCTCAACCCGCACTCAAGAGTTCCATAATTTCAAGAGAAGGTCCGACTAGCATAAACATGAGATTGATTTGGCTCAGTTGTAGGTTTAGCAGCTGTACAAGGATCAACCAAATGAGGTTGTGCGCTCAGCAAGTTGGTCATCCATTGGGGTCTGCTCCAACAAAGTACCTTGAAAAGGGGAATTTAAGGGTGCATCTAGATCAAGTAACTCTATGAAGGCCATATTATCAGATCCTTCCATTCTGTTCAAGGTATAAGAATCAGCAAGATTGTAGTCGACTTCATTCACTATTCCTACGTCGCCTAAGTCCATCAATCCATCATAAATATCATTCCCATCCAACTGGAGTGGCTTTTCAACATTGTTAGCATTACTGATACTGCAAGGTTCCTGTGAATGAAAGCAACTGGTTGATAGTTTTTCTTCCTTGCATCAAACAGACCAAGGTATAAATATAGCAAAGTCTTTTATAATACTGAAAATATTTAATAGGAAAAACAGAGCTGTACAGCAGGTTTCATACCTCATTTTGGCCAGTGCCACTGGATGCTAAAATCTCGTCATCTGTGAATCTATCTAACATTGCAAGAACACAATCGCTTGTAACTTGAGGAACCTCCATTGGCATGGAAGCATTACCCGTATCCTTGATTGGAGGATGCACATCAAGAACAAAATGTGGTGTATTAGATACACAAGATTTAGGTTGGGAAACAGCAAATTGGTTCTCGTGAACATGTGAGCTTGTAGCAAGGGAATTAATGTGGTTATTACGCTTCATTGAGACCAGTGCAGAAGTGACTGCAGTTTGATCGTCATTTGTAGGTTCTTCATCACTCCAGTCCTCCTCCCTAAATGGTGCACCATATTGAGCTCCATTTCTAGGACCTAAACCATCCTTCTTGAAGATTACACATAGCACATAAGCATCCTATGTAATACAAAAGTATGGTGTCAGCTAACAATAAAATCGAGAATTCAAGTAAGCAAAAATCATAGGGTGATTAATTAAGGACACATGTCGAATGATCATTCAGCATGCAAACAAATTATTTGAAATTAATAACAATAACCAATGCTCCTCTTGGTACCCAAATATTTTTTTTCTTTCATGTCCTATTATAAGGTATATTTATACATGAAAATGCGTGTGGAAGTAGAAAATGTAACCCAGAAATATAGCATGAATATTAAAAATGTTTTTACTGTTCACAAACATGACCATAAACATGTGTAGAAAACAAAAAACAAAAAACGCTTTCGTGTATCAATCAGAGAATAATTGTTTCAGAACCTTCAGGTGGACAGCAACTTAACTAACAATTCCACGATCGGGAGGATGTTGTAATAATTAGAATTGATTCCGTGACAAAAATAGTTTTGGAATGCTTTCTTTTGTCTATGAAAAAACTACTTTTGGAAATTTTCAGAGTACCCTCAGAAGCCTAAACAAATTTGATCTTTTCATTTCATTCACTTTCGATTCCCTCCTTTTTACATTAAGCAAAACCAAAGCAGCTATAGGTTTTTTTTAACACGAAAAAGGACTAAACCTATTCAAGTCAACTGTTCCTTAGATTTTTCAAAACTAATAAGACAGTCCAAGGGTACGTGACTACCAGCAGACTGACAAGGCATTCAAAAGAAAGATTTAAAAGGGGTAATAAATATATCTTTTTATATATGGAAAGAAGGATATTAACTGAGAGAGAGAGAGAGAGAGAGAGAGAGAGAATAAAAGGGCGTAGGATTTCGTATCCTCTTTTGACAAACCAAATAAAATACAAGAAAATCTGATAGAAAAGAAAGAAATAATTGCAAAATTGACATAAAAAGGACTGCAAACTAGGCATAAGTATATACCTGAAGAACAAACCACTAATAGATACAAAAATATGCATGCTTGTTCGCACGAAAAGTATAGAGACCAGAAAAGGTGTCAAACACATCAGACAATTTGACTCAAACTATATATAAACTTCACACAGTTAAATAAAGGAAAGAGGATTACCTGAGCAACATTCCTTTCAACCAGATACTCATCTTCAAGCCTGTATTCATGCATAACCCAATCTGTTCGCTTCCCTACAGGAGCTTTACCCTGGTGGAAAACCAGAGTTTTAATCATACCTGTCAATTTTTCTTCATAATGAACAGGCCTATCTTTTCCAGTTGTTTTCCAATATCCAAATTCAGTGGCTCGTTTCAGTCTATTCCCACTTCCATATTTCTTCTCCCTTGGGCAAAAATAGTACCATTTCAGATCCCCAGTCCTCAAAAGAGATTTATCTGAAAAAGGGAAATAAGTCGCCATTTGAGACATGGGTTAAAAAACTAGAACATTTAAGTCAAAAAGCAATCAACATAACATCAAGGTCAAACGCTCAAACCTCAAGGGTAGGCAACCCATATATAGAAGAACACAACAGAACGCAAACAAACAATTTTCAGGGAACGGGATTACATACCAGGAAGATCCCAGGGAGCAAACTTATAGATGTCAACCTCTGCTATTGCTTCTACTCGGAGCTTCTTCCCCAGTACTTTTCTTGTCAAATAGTACTTGACAAGTTCGACATCAGTAGGATGAAACCGAAACCCAGGAGCTAGGGACATTTTCCCCATAGTGAAACCAAAACCTAAGATGTTTCACAACCTAAAATTTTCTGATGGTAATAAACGACTTTCTCAGGAGTAATGAAGTCCTAGTAACAAATTTCTCCTGTCTTTCCTTATTATTTTTTACCGACCAACAAATCTTTCCTCGGAATAATCTGATAACACTGGTAAGTGCGAAAATAAAATAAAATGACAAAATAAAAACAATAGAAGAACCTGTCAGGTCCAATGTCGAAACATTTTCTGCGAACACCAAAACCTCCCCCGGCTCATAAAACCAAAGCCGCACCAAAAAAGAATGGATGAAATACCGTGGCAGAGATCAAAAGACATTTGGTGGGCAAAGGAAACCCTGTTTAAACATTATTAGGCTCATAGCTAAATACGAAAGTTGGAGGAATTAAACAAAGATCATGGTTTCTCATCAAGAACAAAGCAAACCCAGACAAATCGAACCCAATAAAAATGTTAAATACTTCGATAAAAATAACCAAACACACAAACACCATATCGCAGGCAACACAAAACTACAGCAAAAAATTAAATGCATAAATTTAGTCAATAATTAAACTCCATTGAAAAGAAAATGGAATGATTCAGAGCAGAAAATATGACGGGGAAAAACCTTAAACACCAAGAAACCAATCAAGAAAATAACCAAAACTTGAACCAAATATGAAGAAGATATTAAAAAAAGAAAAAAAAAAGTCAATGAAGCAAGAGCCCCAAAATCAGACGACGAGACCAGAGTCAACAAGCAGCCTCGAAATCACAAACAGAAAGCCCTAACCAAAAACCAAACACACATGAGAGAGGAAGCCCAAGATCGTACCCGAAGAGAGCGAGCGCCGGGAGAGGAGGAGAGAGAAACAGAGAGCGTTTCCCTGAGAGCGTGAGCAAAGAAGAGAAGGAACGCGGAGGAAGGCGAGACCGCAAGAGCGAAAGAGGAAAGAAACGAGAGGGTAATGATAGGGTTTTATATAGCAGTTTCTCGGGGAGAGAGCAGGGAGGCTTTCAGCTTGAGCGATGAGTGCAGGTGAAGGAAGCTTGAGCAAGAATCCAAGGCCTTTGATTGGCTGGATT
Organism: Carica papaya; assembly: GCF_054855325.1. Taxonomy (NCBI): domain Eukaryota; kingdom Viridiplantae; phylum Streptophyta; class Magnoliopsida; order Brassicales; family Caricaceae; genus Carica; species Carica papaya. The sequence continues at coordinate 5,413,339 of NC_142314.1, forward strand.
ACTTCACTGATTTTTGACTTGTAAATTATTTTTTATATATATTTTTTTGTTGCCAGAAATCGACGTGTCATTGAAATGTCAAGAAATGGGATTCACATACGACGTCGTGTTGGCATACCCAGGATTTTAGAGGGTCTTGTTCACACTACTTTTTGAATATATTTTAATGTGCATTTCTACTTTTTCTCCTATCCATTTTTTTATTAGTTATTATTGGAAAAAGTTCCCAAATCTTCTTGTAGAATAATGAAATAATATCATAGAGGTGTTTTGGACAATTAAAATAATATGCAATTTAGTCTTCCTAATTTTAATATAATCTAATATATAATTAAAAATACCATTTTAATTCTATTAAACTCATTCTCTCGTAATTCTATCTTATTCAATATTTATTTACTTCTATTCTAAAAACACACAATTTCACTTTTTATTTTTTATTAAAAGTGCAAATTTACTACATAATTTATTTATACCCCATTACCTATATAAAATATAAAATATATAAAAAAATTAAATTAAATAAAGTAAAGTTGAAAATATGTATTTTTTATAATAAATTAATTTATTTTCATATAGAGCTAATACGTTATATTTTTATGAAAAGGAACAGAATGAAATAAATTTTATATTTTTCATTAATCATGTATTGCCTAATAAAATAAGAAATTACAATTTTATTGTATTTATAAAATTGAGATTGTATGCTCTAACTTACTCTTTTATTTATCAACTTTTGCCTATTCAGACTATATATTATTTCATTATCTTATTATACATATTAGAGGTGAGCATTATTCAATTTAGAGAGAAAAATTTTAAACTGCAGTCAATAAATTCAATTTGATGTTCGATTTAAAAATTTTTAGCTTGATTGAATATAAACTGTTGGGTATTTTTTTAACAAAAAAACAATTAAAGGATAAAAATATATGAATTATATTATATTTTTTTAATATTTAAAATTAAAAAGTAAATTCTTTGAACAAAATTCAGCTTAGTCCAGTTTAGAATTTAGATCGAACTGGAAATTTTCAGGGTTGAATTTGATTAATATTGTCAGTTTTTTAACTCCAAGAAACTTTTTTTTTATTCAATTTCAACCAGTTGGATCTGAATTGGGAGCGACGCTCACTTAAAAGAAATGATGACTTCATGTCCCTTTAAAGGATCCCCGCCCAAGTAGTTAGTAAAATGCAACTTGTTTTTGCAAAAACCTCTCTTCTCAGTTAGCTTTTCTTGTCTATTCTTACTTAACATGGTTTATTGGTGTAGGTTTTAGAACATAAATAATCTTGACACTCTTTAAGAGTCGCTCAGCCTCAATTTCTGCTAAACATAATTAAACCATCATTTCGGATATAAATACAATCACGGTACACAAATTCTTAAACTCATGAAAGCTAGCCGAGAGATCACACCAAGGGTTACAGATTGCAAGATTCATATGACTGATTTCTCACCGGAAGAGATGAGAGCGATAACGATATTACACAATGATACAATCACAAGAATGTTGCTCTTCAAAGCTAACGATAACCCTTTTTGGAGAAAATTAAGGACCAACAAAACTACAGTGAAACATGCCATCAAATGGCTGCCACCAGAACAAGGCCACCTATACAGTTGCATGATCATTCGTACTTTCTATCTTTAATAGTAATGTTGCATGTAAAAACTCAACTAAAATTTGGCTGCCTGAGGTCATTTGATCAGTGGAAACTTCCGCCTTAAACCCAATCCTCGCCAGCAAGGAAATCTTGGTAGCCGCTTTGATATCTGGTCTGCCTCCTCCATAGACATCTTTCTGTACAGTGTGTGCTGTCTGATAATGGGTACAAATGTTAGGTATCTCCTTGTGTAACTGAATTCCCCCACCAGCCAGCAGAGCTCCAAATTACACAACAATGGGAAAAAATGAAAGAGAAACTCCGCTCAACTAAATTTAGCTGGCAAGACTTTAGTGTTTTTGCCGATACAATTACAAATTTCTCACACCAAGCAAAGACAGGCCATGAGGTTTACCACCAGTCATTCATTTTACCTCCCACCAATTCCCTGAAATTACAGCCAGCGGCCAGTGCACCAATTGTGCTTGGAACATGAAATGACTTTCTTGAACTTTCAATTGAAGTCAGAAACTGGACTGGCTTCACACAAGGAGAAAATTAGGTGAATACCAACCAAATCAAACCTCACAAGATTCCGTTTAAAACCCTCTGATAGTAATCATATTGCCGTGTCCGCCATGCATCTAAGCTGCTGCTGATCAGAGAGAGCACCAAGGACACACATTGCTGCTTGAAACAAAGAGAAATGAACCATTAGCAATAATATTCTGAGTAAAGATATACCATTGGAAAAGTAGAACCAGACCTCTTCTGTCAAACTTAGATGGAACCGTTTTCTCAAGTTCTGTATTGTGCGCGGACCACCTTTAAAGCATGGGAAACCAGAGTCCTGATTCAAACATGAAAAATGCATATCAAGTTAATCCAATAACAGCGCCTCTTTTTGCTTGGTTACCAAACCAAAATGGGAAAAAGGGTCATGCTTCCTCCAACCTTTCCAAATCATTTGTAAATTTTGGTATTTTACACTTTCAGGAAGATATATAATCTGAATGCAGTTCACAAAATCTTTATTTTAATTTGCTTTTGCAGTTGAGTGGCATCCTCTTGGTGCCTTCTAAAATAAACTTTCTTACTACAAGAGAAAATAAAAGATTTTGTTTTGGTACATGATCAAATTTTCTGTCACTTTCTAAATTTATGATTCATACATAAAGAACAGATATACTCTAATGTATAAACACAATTTTAGAAAATGAAAATTAAAAAAAATATATATTTTCATTCACCAGATGAAGGAATTTCGTCTTTTAGAAAGTTTTTAAGAGAATCCTCTTGGTGTCTTCTAAATAAACTTCTTACTACAAGAGAAAATAAAACATTTTGTTTGGTACATGATCAAATTTTCTCACTCTCACTTTCTAAATTCATGATTTATACATAAAAAACACATGCGGCGGTTAAAACTAGAACCCTACTTTTTTAAAAAAGAAAATGATTGTGAGAATATGGAATGAGTTTCCAAAATGAAAAAAAAATAGCTTTATGTTCATAGAAAATTACTTTCAAGTATGACCACATACCAAATTAATACATATCACCACATATACTCTTATGTATAAACACACAATTTTAGAAAATGAAGATTAAAAAAAAACTCATTCACCAAATGAAGGAATTTCGTCTTTAAGAACCTCTTCGTTCCTTCAATAGCCATCCCCAACCCCTCTGCCCCGAAAGGAACAGATACATCTTCCACATCTTACTTCAATCAACTTACAGCAGATTCCAACCTTATAAATTCCAATAAAGACTTCCTTCTGTTGGGAAATATTCACTAAATAGAAAAGTGTTTCTTTGTATAATCAAGTAAAGGGTATAGTAGTAAAATATCTATATATGTAATTAATTGTATGTTTCCTTTTATTACTATGAGAATGTATATAAATATAGAACCCTCTAATTCAATAAAACACACAACAGTCATCCTTGCACATCTTCCTATATTATACCAAGACAATATTGAATATGAAATCAAATTTCTAACTACCAGATGTAGGATGTAACTAATGAAATATTGACGTCAGATATTTCAGGATTCAGCCAAGCTTCCCTAATCAGCTTCCACGATTATGCAATTCCTATGCATTTTTCTAAACTAACTTACACAAAACTATTGCTTAAGCAAAATAAGACTAATTATTGTTACTTATGTTCCTGTAGCATGATCAAAACTATTCTTATGCAATTCCTACGCATTTTTCTAAACTTACTTACACAAAACTATTCATATGCAATTTCTATGCATTTTTCTAAACTAACTTACACGAAACTATCGCTTAAGCAAAGTAAGACTAATTATTGCTATTTATGTTCCTCTAGTGTTATAAAAATATTGGTAAACATGCATTTTCATATAGCAGAAACCATTTATGAGTCTAATCCATATATGTGTATTTATATATATATATATATATATATATATTCGGTGAATATGTGAAATGCTGATAACACATATAATGATATAGAATATTCATATATTGACATGAGAAGTATAGGGATCAGTTCAATGATGTTTTGCACAGACCATGCAGAACAAAATGGAGCCCACTGGGAGACTTATCAAGTCATCATCCTTAGTTATATTGGTAAACATGCATTTTCATAGTAGCAGAAACCATGCATGAGTCTAATCCATATATGTGTATTTATATATATATATATTCGGTGAATATGTGAAATGCTGATAACACATATAATGATATAGAATATTCATATATTGACATGAGAAGTATAGGGATCAGTTCAATGATGTTTTGCACAGACCATACAGAACAAAATGGAGCCCACTGGGAGACTTATCTAGTCATCATCCCTAGTTATATGTGAATATTTCCATCCAGAAAAAAGTCCAAAATAGTATATATTCTGCACTAGGACTACAGGTAGCGTAAGTTCCTCTTACCTGCAACATCTCAACAAGAAGAATAATGCGCTCTGCATGCTTCCGACATGTTAGAAATCCTTGAATGCATAAAACCTGAATATAAAGAATGAAGACCAGGAGTTTTTTAGCATCCACATATTACTAGCCTAAATATAGATTAAAGTTTCTTTTGTTTAACCTTGACAAGAAAGGAAGGCTTCGGGGGTTGAGGGAAGAGAGAGAGAGAGGTCAATATTTTCCTTCGTCATCTATGCTTACCTTGAAATAATCAAAGAATTCGCTTGGAATTCCCTCAGCATCAGAATCCATGACCTAGGTCAGTATTCCATAAGTCAATCTTAAATTAAAAACCAACTAACATGTGAAAAGCACTATCATATAGCTCAAACGAAGTTAAAAAGAGAACAATTTAGTCTATGTTCAAGATGATCAACGTCTTACTTCAAGAAGCTCGCGGGTTAATTTAAATGGTGCACTCTCAAAATTTACACCGCCAGGTGAATTTGAGAGCATGAAGCCAAAGTCAATGTGTATGATATGACCTTCTTCATCCAGTAAGAGGTTCCCATTATGACGATCCTTTACCTGAGCAAAAGTAAATCAACTAATAACATGCAAGTTATATGTGCAGCAGAAGACTCTAGAAACTCAGGCTAGTCGAATTGCAATTGCAATTGCAGTTGACATAGTTTGCCAACTTTTTTACTCACACTGTTGAAAGTTTGAAACTACTGAGGCTCAAAACTATTACTGCACAAAGCATGTGCTCTTCTGCATATGCAGAGACATATAGAGAAAAAGCAACAGAAGCAAAGGCCATATCATACCTGTAGAAGGTAGCATACCAAGGAATATCCAGCCATACTCTCCACAAAATTTCTCTGCAACAAAAAAAAGATTATCTTCAAATTGCAAGTCTATCAAGATGATAAAGCAGATGTATAGAAGGAACACAACAAAATTGTTTTCCAACATATTTTTCTTCCCTTTCTTTTTCTACTTTTAACCTCGCATGTTAATGAAATTCAGACTTCAAAGCTCTGATAAAACTCACACCAATTCCATCATCCATCAGTCAAAAGAATTAATGCCACTGCACCTAGGTACTTGACAATAAAGTACAAACTAGTCATAAGTTTCTTTCATTCACAATGAACATGATAACTCAAATGAGCAAGCCATAATTCTTCACCTCTTTGTAGTTTTTACTTATCCTGATTTGATACTACAATTTTTTATCGCAATTTAACATATTAGAAGTCAATATAATATGACATGCTGCAGTGGCACAAAATGGCATAATGCTTCAAATATGAATGGGATTCTACACAGCACTTGTTATTGTTTTATTAGCTGCCTTGTTCCAAAGCATAATCCATATTCAAAAGATAAGGGTTCAAGGATTTTTGCTTAACAACTAACATGTAGTTGGAATGCCCTTTTTTCAATGCATCTTTTCATGGCTCTCTCCTTTTTGTAAAAACTTTAAATTAAGAGTAAACAGCAATGATAAATATGCCAAATGGTGACAAGTCATTGAAAAGGAAGAATTCCAATAAGCTAAGAGTCTGGTTTTAAGGCCACAACCTTGTTCCATTTCTTAACAACACTTCTACAAATCTTCTCATTTGACCTGGTACCTCCTAACGCATATAGTCAATTGGCAAGAAAAAAGGAAAAAGAAATGAACAGAGGCTGGGGCTGGGGCTGGGGCAGGGCAGAGACATATTATTTACAAATGATGGGAACACAAAAATTTTGTTAGTTGTTAAAAATTTTCAACTCTTTCCTCTTTTGTTTGTTAACAAATGAAAGAGACAATCATGTCTACAGGCACCTCAGTGGTAACTCCCCTTTGTTTGCCTCTGAACAACTCTCAACAGGGGGCCTGACACTCAACTTTTTCTTGACCCCTGTTTCCTCTAATCCCATCACACATGAAAGAGAGAGAGTGAGGGAAATAACTTTCTTTCTTTTTGAATACTGGTTCACCACTGCACATTCGTAACTGTTGTACTTAATCTACATTGATACCAAACAAACCCCTCTTGCTGAGGGTAATATTCAGTCAGTAGGGTATGATCTCTTAAGTAAAATCTGGCAGTTCATTTTGGATGTATTCCTCATTTTGTCTTTTTTCTTCTTTTGGGGGAGGGGACTTTGCATTGTGTATGATTTCTGAGCATCATAAAGTGTTGGAAGAGAGATCTTTTCTTTCCATGCTGGTAGGGTCACTCTTATTCAGGCATGTTGATCTAGTATCCCTTTACATTATCTGTCTATTTAGTTTTCCTAGGGGCATGGCTAACAATATTGAAAGAAATAAGAAAATTTTTTGGTCTGGTGCAGGGGAAGTTTTGAAAAATCACTTAGTGAGATGGAAGGCATTTAGTTGTCCTAAGAAGGATGGAGTATGATAAGGGCATTGGGGACCTTTTCTTTTTTTAATGGATAAGTATGATATATTCAAGAGCACCGTAGATAGAAAACCATATTATTAAAGCAATCAGGATATCAATTAAATCTTTCAAAGCCTGACTAGTATAAAGTGGATAATCTTTTTACAAAAACGCTCAAGGTCTGGAACTATAAATCCTTAAATTATATCGCAGTTAGTTTATGTCCCCTAAATCTTCTATTTCTCTCTTTCCAAATAATCCAAAAGGTAGCCAAAAGAATAAAACTTAGTCTCTCATCACCTTTGATGCCATCCAAGCCCATAACTCCTCACTAATTGAACCAACTATTCCCCATTTCATTTCTAAGAAACCATAGGCCATAGACCAAATCCAATGAGCATACAAGCACCAATGAGCATACCTGTTAACTAAAATCTTTTCTCTCCAAATTAACTTGTTCAGAGGAAGAATGTTTTCCCTTGCAACTTCCTAAGTGAAGAAGGCCACTCTAGAGTTGCTCTAACCTTCCAAATCAGGCTGGCTGGAAGTCATCATGATTTCTTGTCTACCCGTTCAAATGCCAACAAAACAATTTAACTGAGAAACCTTAATGATTGTTAAATTGTTAATATATTCTATTAGATCCAACTTCTTGAATGTCATTTTTTCTTGCCCTAATCATAGATTTGGTCTTTTAGATTTCTAAGACATATTCTTTGGAAATCTTTCTGTCGGTTTAGCCTATAACCCTACCATTCAGAACGATACCTTGCACCAATGTTTTTGAAAGGTTGTTGCTCCCTCTAAGGGGAAGGTCTTTTGAGTTGAGTTGCGCTTCTTAACAAATTCAAGACTAATGATTTTGCTCTAAGCTTGCAGACCAAAACCGTGCTCTGTACCCAAGGGTGTGTTTTTGCAATGTCAGGTCCCATAGCCATCTTTTTTGAATTGTGATGTGGCTTGGAGATATTGGGCTCTTCTTAACGGATTCAAGACTAATGATTTGCTCTAAGCTTGCACGCCAAAACCATGCTGTGTACCCAAGAGTGTGTTTTTGCAATGTCAGGTCTCACAGCCATCTTCTTTGAATTGTGATGTGGCTTGGAGATAGTGGGTTCATTAATTCAATACTTTTTGAAGTTTCTTGGACTTCTCCTTCTAACCTTGAAGGATTTGTTATTTCTTCTCTTCATGGTGTTGAATAAAGAGAAAGATTGTTACGGAGTAGGATTTTGTTTGAGGTCATTTGGATTGATATTTTTTTGTTTTTGCTTTAAGCTCATGTAGTTTTCTGCTCCAACGAACTTCAAGTTCTTGTAAAGTGTTTAGGTACCGTTGTTTCTTTTTCAGGCTTTCAGACTCTATCTCGAGATTATGGTAAAATGACCAAAAAGACCAATTAGTTGTTTCTTTAGCTAAAATTTAATTTATCTTTATGCAAAAAGAGTATCTAAAATAAGCTCAAATGAGATTTATCAACATAAGAACTACAATTTTAATATTTGAGAGATTTTATTAATTTCTGTATAATGCCAATTATTTATCTACTATAAAAAAAATAATTAAAGTTATCAAATGTGAAGGGAATTTAATCTCAAATATTTTAAAGTGGTAGAATTGTAATTTTCAAAGCGATAGAGTTATAATTTTTCATTTTAATAAGTTTTATCATGGTCCAAATAATGATCAAATGGGTTAAAATCTCTCTACTTAAATCTCTTCAAGAAAGGGTTTTAAGAACCCTTTTTATGGGACTAAAAACTTTTGAGATTTTAATATAATATCTTGCAAACACTTCGTAATTATTTTGTGCAAATACATGCCTTAGGTGCATTTCCTTGAAAATAAAGCCAATCCAAACCCCCTCCTTTTTGGGGTTATGACTATTGCGGATGTAATGCGAGGATCTTTAAGATCATGTCTCTCTAGTTGTTTCTATGGTGTAGATTGACTCTTTTGGCTTCCTTCAGGCTGAAGTGTTGAGTTGTGACTCATATTCAAAGAACTTAACTCACAATTAGGTCCCAGTAAAGGGAAGGGTGTTTCTATGAATATAGAAAAAACTTTTGGGCGTAGGGCAGTGTTTTTATTATAGGGGATATTCTTGTAAAATCTGGATTTTCTTCCTCCACTATGGATAGGAAAAACTCTAGTTGTAAGAGAAGGTTCTTCAAATAGTAGAATATTTCACAGGTGGCTATATAGAGAAGACATCTTGCCAAGCCACGTGAAAATTCGGTGTTCTTTCTTTTTCTATCACCTTTACTTAAATCAGTATGTTTATGTTGCACGGATATTTTCGCAGCATAAGGCACAGGGACTCTATAAGGATATTTCTTTATCCATTTTACAAGGAGATTCACTGCTAATTCTATATTGAGTTGTTTTGTTGGCCAGGCCTTTCTCTTCTGTTTTTTGGCCCCTTTTTGGAGAGCATCTATACTGTACCTTTCTTTCCTCTTAATAACATTTGCTTCTATTAAATAGAAATTCTGTTATACCAATATTAACATATAAAATATAATCTTTCCAACACTAACACCTACTGCAAGAGCAGGAACAAACAGTCATCTCTTTTGCAACTATAACTTACAGGCCAAACTCTCATTATGGTGAGCTTGTGCCTTTTAGTCTGTTTCTTGCATGAATGTTTCCTCCAGTATACAGGAGGTTCCCACTTATAACAGAGTGAATATTAGTTTTTCTTCTATTTAAAAAAATTATAAGTTACCTGGGCAAGCTTAAAGCTAGGAGAATTTTCTTGATACTTAGCAATGAAGAAGTCCCGTAAACTCAAGATGTTAGGATATCTGCTTTTAATAGAATGTAGTGAAGCCTACAAAACAGAGAAGATGTTATAACATGTTCCACTGCCGATCAGCTTCAACAGAACAATAAACACTTACAGTATCTGGAATTGTTTCAATAAGAGCTGTATAAGAAGATGTAACTAGGACTTCGTACGGTCGCAACCAGAGAGGGAGACCAGCTTCTTGGAATATATCTGACATGACACATAAGTTAGACACTCCAGTGAACTAAAGAAAACAAATATTCTACAAAGACTATTTCTTTTCTTTTGATAGCAAAAGAACTATACAACGTCAGACCATTTTTTTAGTGGATACCTGATAAGATGGGATTCTGCACCAAAAGGCTAGCAAACTTGCTCAGGTTGTTAAATGAAACTGAATTGTGATATGATAAACGAAACTCAATTGTTTTTTTTTCCTCTTTTGGGTGGGGTGAAAAGGGGGGACAAAACAGACATCATTTTCTTAGTTCCATGACATGCAACAGAATTCCTATTGTCACCATTTCAAACATTTCAAATCCTCATCTTTTGGTTAGGTTGGAAAGAGAAGAATACTGTACCAGTTAAAGAATATGACCATACTCAAAGCACTAAGCATTCATATTCTGGCATGGACTAAAAAAGAATAGGAAAAATAGTTCTACTTCTATGTATTCACTGAAAAACCATAAGTTAGGACGAGGACAAAAACAAAAGTTTTCCAATTCAGAAACCATATTCAGTTAATCATTCCGCGACAACATGTTGAAACATAGAAAATAAAAATATAATTCCTGCTGGCTGAAGGATTTGGAACAAGTAGGCTATGTTCCCATAAATTAAGAAGGGGTGACAACATCATAACCATCATAAAATTAGCACATACCATAAAAGTGAGAGATAAGTTGCACAGCAAGATGCTCCTGCCTACAATCATCACCACTCTTCACAATAACCTTAATGAAAAATGAAAGCAAACAATTAATTAAATACAATATATAGCATGAATAACACCATAAAAATTAGTGCAAATATTATTTCTAAAAGGAGAAATAATAAACATAATAAGTGGGAATAACAGAAAGACGCTAGACACTGATGCTTTTCTCCCTCCAATTAGGAGAGAAATTTAGGCTTGGTAGTATACCTATAACAACAAACATCTCAAGCCATCAAGAAGCCTACACGACATCTTGCTTTAAGATACTTAAAGTATATCTTTCTATACGTTCACTGGATGCAGAACCTATTCTTAAGCCATAGAAAGCACCTAAATAACCTGCTTCAGAATAACTTTAACCTGTTCACATTTACTTCCTGATCTTGAAATGCTATTGGAAAATCCATAACAAAGGCTTTTGATAGCTTGTAGTCATGTAAGAAGCAATTTGTTAGGGATCCTAAATGCCTGGAAATCACTCCATTTGCCAACGTGTATCAAAGAAGGAAGAATGAGTCCGAAGTTCAGATTTAATTGCTCCTAGTTTTAGGGCCTAAATGCATAGGTATTTGATATGTGATTTACGTGGGCAGTGCATATTGGAATAAATTCTGTCAAGTGTAATGTAGAAATATTTGAATGGTTGTTTGTTACTGTTGACTAAATTTGGGAAGATAAGGTTACGCAGTTTTAGCAGTTCCTACGTTCGGAGAAGAACGGCAACAGCCCCTATCCTCTCTAATAAAATAAATTCCTACATCAGATATCAGAAACATCTACGAAAACAATTTGTTAAGTTTTTAGTACTCTTTGTTGCGAAGATGTTAAATGTTGAGTACTTACTGCAAAGATCACTAAGTTTGTCTTAATGAGTCCATAAATTAGATGTAAAATAGGTGAAGGCAGGAAAAAAAAAAATTTTTTAAAAATCAAATTTGTCAACAGAATTTGTCTTCAAAGGTTGACCATTAGTTCCATACAAAGAGATGAGAGACAAAGTAGCCAGGAGATTTTCGTACTTAGAAATCTCCCAATCATTCAGATTTTTCAACACGTGAACCTGTAATTCCAACACCCCACTCCCGTTGCCTTTGAAAGAGTCACAGATCAAAATATATTTCTCTTATGTTATATCAAAAATCCTAGGAAATTGATCTCTAAGGAGATCCAACCAAAGATCCTGCCAAAAGTGGACTTTATCGCCATTGCCCACCCTCCACTTAATACAGTCCTGGAATCTACCTATTTCTATACATATTTTCTTCCACACCCCTTTCCCATGCGGTGGTCATGACAATATTTTAGAGAACCAACCTTTCTCACAATGAGCTCTATTTTCAGAGGGGTGGATGGGCATTAGATCAATTATTGAATTAAATGAAGTTCTCCTCAGGAAATGGCTTCAAAGAATCATAAATGCCTACAACAGCCTATGGTGGAGCGTCATCAAAAACAAGTTCGAGATGATGGCTAGGGGATGGAGGTCTAGGCAATCTAGACTTCCACATCAGTCAAGTATTTAAAAGAAATAATTCCAGTTGGGATGATTTTATTGGTGCCCCAAATGAGGAATCAGTTCAGGACGGAGGGTGAGGTTTTAGAAGACAATTGGAGAGGATGAGGACTTTACACCAGCATTTTCCTTCAATATTCTCCTGGGCCAGAATTAAGGAAGCTATTATCGTGATATTTTCTTCTTCCCTCAGCTCTAGGGTGCGGGTAGGGATCTGCTGAACCTTAATAACTAGGAAGCAAACAAATATGTTAGTCTTCTCTGACACCTTTTCCACGGTAATAGTCCTTCACCAGACTAATCTTTCTCATGACCACAGTAATTTCGCCTAGAAAGATACTTGGAAACTTAATGCTTCTTCCATAATTTCTTTTTTCGCTTGGAAAGAAATGAGGGAGAAGTCTCACTATTGACAACCTAAGATAAATAGAGAGTATCCTAGAGAACGAGATTATCATGCAGAGGATAGGTGAAATGCTGAATAACCTCCTGTTATAGTGTCCTTGAATGTGCTGTTTATGGTTTCCCTGGCATGAGTAGGGGCGATGCGCCCATGGTGTGGTCAGTGATTAATAAAATTTGAAATTGGCAAGACATCCAGACTGATATGCATAGGAAGAAGCTTTTATCTCTTATGCCCTAAGCTACCTTGTACATTATTTGGAAAGAGAAGGGGGAAAAAAGAAAAGGTTTTGAGGGTGTTGAATCAACTTTTAATAAAGCCTTATGCTTCTGGACTTTCTGTTTTTTCTATTAGCGGTAATCCACTTATTTTGCTGAGGATTGGGAAGAACTTATTGCATTTTAATTTATTTATAAAGCTTATAGTCATTGGGTTGCACATTTTGGTGCAATGTCCACATAATTCTTTCTTTTCTCTCAAATATGTAATATACACACACACACTTCAATGCCACAATAGACAAGAAGAAAAGTAAAAAAAGAATCAAAAAGTTTATGGATTAAAACCAAGTTAATATAAGGAGAACTTACAGAGCACAAGTCCCAACCAGGTAACTTTCCATAAACTGAAGCTTTTCGTATCCTCTGTTTCTTTACCTCCCAAAGTTCACCAGATAATGCATCACCAGCTTTCAATATACCATTAGCCTGCAGGGAAATTAAAGATTATTAAAACATGACATTTCAAACATTTAGCTTTAAAAAAAATAAGAGCTCCTCAATCTTCACAAATTTTTACCCTTGGTTGCACGTCTGATGAATCCTGACCAGCACCTTTCAAAGGGAGTCCCAGAGGTGCTTCTCCTTTTGCTGCAGCAGCCTACGAAAAGATGGATAAATTATGCTAACGTCAAAAACAGACCTTAATTCATTCAAGAGACAAGTAAATTTGGTTTGACAGGATGAACCCAAATGTTCAAATGGCAACTATATGAACTCATAATTATGTAGAAACCCAAATGGACCTAAATTAATTGAAGAAATCAGTAAATTTGTTAGCACAGGATGTGCCTAAAAACTGAAATTGCAAAATATACGAACTTGTAATTACGTAAAAACTCGAACATAAGCGTCTGAAGTTTGTGACTACTACCTAGTCGCGTTATGAGGAAAGAACTATATTAGTTAAATAAATGGAGATAAATCAGTTATGATGAGAGCATCACCAATCTTATTTGTGGAGTACAGAGGAAAGCTAAGACAAGTGAAGATAGGTCATCAATTCTGATGAAAGAAGAACTCCACTAGGAAACTCATTCAACTTCCTTCAAAATGCTTGACTTTCTGGTTATCAACGATTGAACTCACAAATGAAAATCCTCTCATTCCACAATTCTACAGAGATTAACAATTTATTGACCTAATAGTCAGGTTCTGCTCTAGAAACTTCTCAATCAGAAATTTTTAGATTCTGTCAAGGAACCTGTAAGAAAAAACCTATCAATAAAACCATGAAGGAGAACACCGAAATGGACAGAGGCTAATAATTGATATGTGGTCAGGGCAATATGATACATGCCAAAAAATTTAAACTAAACCTTTTAGATGGTATAGTCACAAGAAAAAAAGATGGTATAGTCACAATATATGAGTACTGTAATTGATTTTTGTAGCAGAGAAATCTCATAAATCTCAATAATTAACCTAACAAAGTTTTAGATAGCGGATGATCCTAATTAAACAAAAGGACCAGTAATTAATTCTTAGTTGTAGCATGAAAACTACAGGTAAGAGATTTTAATGAGAAAGAATTAAAGGCACCAAAGTATGCAGCCCTAATACAAATTAGAAATAGAAGCTGTTCAAAAGGCCAATAATATCTACATCATTCAACAAAGCTAGGTTGATAGACAGGGGATTGAGAATTCTGAACCAATAATCCCTTATGGACACAAATACCGTCTGCCCAGGCATTGAAGGACCCTACTTTTTCTGCTGGTGCAGATTGCAGTGCATGCAAGGGGGTGTCAACAAAGATGAACAACAATATGGGGGAAGAAAGGATCTAAACTTTACTTGGGAAATGCCACATGTTTGGAGCCCCTAAAGCTTTTAAAATATGAGAGCCCACATCTTTTCTCTTCTTTTTAATATAAGGCAAGAACCTAACAATTCACGAGGATCAAAAATCAAAAAATTTGTGTGGTGACAAGGAGACAACTCAAGTGAATTATAGAAAGTTTCTACAACGGAACCATCTCTCCGCATATCAACTGGCAATTACTGTAGAAGCTATAACAAATGTTAGAAAACCAAAACAAATCCCTTCTTGTATCCTCCCTCTTTTTAACTATTAAACATTTAATATAAAACTAGAGAAAGAAAAGAGACTTCTTTGCACTAGAAAGAGGAAAGACCTGCTTCCTATCTTCCCAACCCATATCAACAATTGAATTAGCTTACCATCTTAAAAACCACAACAAATCCCTTCTTGTATCCTCCCTTCTCTTTAACTATTGACAAAATAATAAAAGTGATGAAAAAGATAAGACTTTTTTTGCACTAGAAAGAAGAATAACATGCTTCATCCTTCCCAAGCCATATCAATAATTGAATAGGAATGACACCTTCACTTCAAATTATATAAACTACTGTGTATGTAGCACTAATATCACATAAAAGAAGCCAACCTTTACTTCCTCTATGGCAACTGTACTAGGAACACGGCGGTGTTCCTTCCTACGTGTTGGTCCTTGATCTTCAATATCTCCCATTCTAAGTCCAGGTTCAGCTGTCAGCACCACCCTTACCCATTCCAAATCATTACCATGCGCTGATCTTGATCCATGAGCTATACCATCTGTGCGTTGACAAGCCTTTGATGGTGTAGGCTCCAGACAACCACAACGGACGCCAGTTTGTGATTTGGATGTAGTAATGTTTTTAGGCCGGCCAGGTGATTGCTTCTCCACAGAAAGACTCACATTAACAAATTTCACTTTTGCCTCTGATTTATGAGTCATTGCCTGGTCAATTGCTTGAGCAGTAGATAACGACATGCGATCAGTACTATTACGATATACCTCCTGAGCAGTCCACAATGGATAAGCCCATGGAGGTGGCTTTGGCAATAATGCATCACCATTTGCTAGTGGAATTCCTCCTCTAGAAAGCTTTTGAGCACCAGATGTGTCCTTCACATTACTAAAACAAACATAAAAAAGATGAGCAGAATTAGGTATTCTAGCAATTTTAACAAATAAACTAGTAATCCTGAGAATTGAAAACCAAGATATTTATATGCATAGATAGAGAGATTTCAAAATTACCCAGGCATTTCACTTTTCAAAACCTCAACACAGATGAGATAAGGTGCCTTTTCCCTAGAATTCAAAAGAACAGCTTCCTCTTCTGGAATGTGAACCACACGATACATCCCTTTTCCCATTGGAAAGCAAACCCCTAAGGATATTACCAGTAATTCTCTTATTAGAGTTACAAAAGGTGTAAATTATTTTCACCAAAAAAGAAGTTTCTTCTTTGAGAAGAGATAAAAAAGGTCATATGCTACAAATTGGCAATCAAATTATTCAGAATAAGATTAAACAACTAAAACAAATGCCACTGGTTCTGGGAGTAAAAGTTTGGAATGGTCTACAGCAAAAACCAAGCAGCAGACTGTGATTTCAAACCAACAGCTGCATACATGGATATATATACTAGACATAATATGTATATGCATAGACATAAAACACTAATGCGTGTTCAAATACATAAACATATGGCAGATACTGATAACTAAGTAAATTCAATGCCTCACATTCAATAATGAATACAAGTAATACATTCTTTAAGATAAAATGATCTGACGGAAGACAAAAATCAGGATGTGTTACAGAAATAGAAGAAGACACAGGTTACTCAACCCTAAAACCTAAAAGATGATCTAGAGGCATTTGAAGTTGCTAAGCATCCCCAACTAGGTCTGCCTATTTTCTTAAACTATAAAGGCACTTATAAGCACCAACATATTGTGTGAGTAAAGAGCATCTCCACCTTACTTTAAGTAGATTTGCTTCAAGTACTTGCTTTTCGACATTCCCAAAAACCTATTTATCCACGTCATTCGTTATGTTTACCAAACGTAAGAATTATTTACTTTCTACTCATTTGTCCCTAGACCCAATGGTTTCAACATAAGTTTTCTACAAAAAGTTTGGCACATAATGACAGAAGACATTTTTGGGTTTTTAAAGGAATTTAAAGAATCTGGATCTTTTAAAGCCGGCTCTAGTTTTCCTTTTCTTCGTTCAAGAATCTCATCAATTAAAGAGGGATGTTCACCAACTACGAGGTTTGCTGCCCTACACTGTTTTGATTAAATCTTTCCTAATTATAATTTTCTTATTATTTTATTTTTTCTTTAGTTTCCTAGTCAAGCTTGTACAAGAATTCAAGTTTGAAGTTAATAATACAAGTAATACATTTTTGGCTTCCTATTTTTTCTAATTAGGAGATTTTATTTCCTTATATTTCACTTGTCCTTCAATTATAAACAGGCCCAAAAAATTCGGTTGTAAGCATTCAAGAATTCAAGTTTGAAGTTAATAAAGTACAAAACTTTCTAGTTTTTCAACTTTCTTATTGAGTGAGGAATTGATGTCTACTTATCAAGATAACTTGTGACATTTTCATCAATCTATTTTCTTAAACTAATTTTAACTAATCAAAGTTTTTCTTGTGACGTTCTAATCAATTTATTTATCTCTATCACCTTACTTCCAATCATAGGTCAATTATGGGTTGCGTAGGAAGATTTATCTAGAAACTAAACTTTTTGTACTAATTGAAATTTTGTGAGTTCTAAATTGATTGTTAATCTTGGGTTCTGCATCAATTTCTCAAAGCCTCCAAAGGCCTTAGACAAGGTGATCTCTTATCTCTACTATTTATTATTGTCATAGAATCCTTAGACAAGGTTATTTCTAATGTCTTCAGACCTAGAATCTTGCTTTTAGTACTCTATTTCATATACTTCATAAGGTTTGCCAATTCCTTGAACTGCAAATTGTCCAATCTCAGTCTTCTCCCAAATTATTCTCGATACAAATTGGAAAAAAAACCATTGGGTCCCTCTTCATTGTTATATCGCCTCTTAAATCGCGGTTATCAACAAACAACTCATCCATATAGTTATATCTTCTCCTGTGACTAGCCAAATATTGGAAGTATCTTGTATTCTTGTCTTCTTCCTTGATCCATAGACATGCCTTTTGTCTCCATGAAATCTCCTCCATCCTCAGCCTATTTGCCAAATCTACTCTCGAACATTCTCTTCTGGCCGCTTCATCCACATAAATCCCCCCCTCCCTTCTCTCTTGTCAATATTTTCAATCTCCTATAAGACTTTATTTGTTTTCTCTTCTTCTTTAACTCACTCCTCCTTTGTCCATTTTTTTTATCTCACCTTTCAGGGACTTCAATTTATATGCCACCCTATGGCTAGCTTTCCCATTCATATTGATCTCCTTCCACTTCCTCTCAGCCATGCTCCTAAAGTTCTACACTTTCAACCACTTGTTGTCAAGCCTGAAAGGAATCAGAGCTCATTTAATGCCATCTGATTCAATGCAAATCAGGAAACAGCAAGGACTCCCCTATTTGGAGGTTAAACTCCAGATGGCTTTTTGTAATTAAAACCTTTTATCTGCATTTAGCTAAGAAGATTGAAATTACCATGGAGTCACCTGCAAAGTTGATCTGAAGGTAAAGACGTCGCCCAGAATGGCCCTTTTCTGCTTGGGAAACTGCTATATAGTGCATCTTAACCTTGGATAAACTGATTAGAAGGGAAGAATACTGGTAAATGATTTCTACTTTGTGCAAAATCTGCCCTGAGACATGTACTACATCTTGTTGTGGTGATCTTTTGCCTATTGATTGTGGAACTTAGTCTATGAGTTGTTGGGTATCAATTGAGTGATGGCTGCTTTTATGAGGGATGAGATTAGGATATTGAATGGGGCTTCTAGAAATAAGAGGTTTTCAAGCCTTATTCCTTTGGGTATATGGGCGGCATCCCCTTGGTGCCATATCTAATACACTTTCATACTTTTTATTTAAAAAAAAAACCTTATTCTTTTGTCTATGTTTTATATCTAGAAGGAAAGAAATAGGAGTCTTTTAAGGAGATTGGAATTTTGATAATTTCAAATACACTCCGTTCCAAACCCTACCTTTTTTATTAAGGATCGTTCTCTTTATATTTGTGAGGATCTTGGGGACCTTACAGATATTTTACTTGATATGTACATTATATACACGTCTTGCACTCTCTTGGTGCTTGTGAATAGTTGATTTTTTTCTTTCAAAAGAAAATAATAAAAGCAGCATTTAAATACTTGACAGAAGGGGTTATTTGTGGATCACTTGGCCAGAACAAAATAGTAGGAATTTCAAGCATCAACTTCAGCTGCCTCACACAGTTTGGGATAGGGGGACTTGTTTTCTTCTCTTTAGGCAAAGGCTCAGTTTCATTCCATGAATGTCTTTTATCTTCTTTGTAAAAGGATTGAGTCTCTACTCTATCCTTGCTTTCTCTTTTCTTCCCATGCTTTTTGTTGTGTGCCTATAGAATATCGTATCCTCTCATTATCAATCATAGCAGCTTTCTACCTCTTTAATATTATTTGTTTTGTTTAGGGGAAAAAAAGGACTTGCTGCCACAATTGAATTCTTTCATAGACTGTACAGTTATCTCACAGATTCTATCAATAAAGAAATTATCACACTTCGGATACATCACCTAAAATTGTTAACTGATTGGTGCTCTTCGATCACCAGATCACAAACATATGCTATTGCATTCTCCAAGGAACAAATGGAATATGGGATATCACAAACTCCCATCATTGAGAAATCACATCTTGAAAGCTCAAAAGTACATCATCTTAGGGCCTCAGAACCCATAAATTCAAGCTCAACCCCATAACAAATTCTCTAAACATAGCAATGGGCTTGAATAAGCTCTTATAGCATTTAAAACCACAGCAAGCATTTTGTTCTCAGGTTATCCCCTATTAGTGCCTTTTAATCTCAAAGAAAAACGAACACACACTCATACACAAAAGAACGATATAAAGTGCTAAGATCTTTTTTAAAAAATATCTAAAGTGAAGATCATTATTTTACCCAAGACAATACCAACATGAGATGAGAATCTTAGATCAACAACCTATCTATTGTCTTGGCTTTGGCATCCCCTGCAAGAACTTAACTCTCCGCAACAGGGTGGTCGTCAATATTCATGGGGATAGCAGAGATGGATAGAATGTTGTAGCAAGACGATTCATATCTCAAAAAGGTTCCTAGAAAGCCATCTCAAGAATCCAGCCATTGGTCAATTCTTTAGGACGGTTAAAGATATGAGATTGTTCTAGAGTGTTGTGTTGGGAGGGTACTTGGTTGGGGGATCGACCTTTTGCCAATCAATTCCTTCGGTTGTCATCTAGACACAAAGCTCCTATTTCATGTTTCCGTACCCTATCAAGGGAAGTGTAGCTTGGAACTTCCATTTCCTGTGTACCCTATCAATCTGGGAGACTCCTGATATGCTCAATTTCCTAATCCTAAATTAGAGCCGGTTCATATAAATTCACAGTCTGACACCAGAATTTAAAACTTTGGAACCCTCGGATTTATACACTTGCAAGGACTTTCGTTACCATCTCACTCAATGCCCAACATGCTATCAGCTCTTTATTGTCAAAGAACTTTGGGATGCTCTTGTTCCCTTAGAGGTAGAAGAAGTGTTGGCATAGATTGCCTTCATTGAAGGCTCAACATTAATGGGATTTTATAAGTTCGTAAAACCAAGTTCTTTCTCTAGAACATTTGCATCATGCTCTACAAAAGGAGGGGACTCACATTCCCATTTGTTCATAGACTGCGAGATGGCCTGGAAAATTTGCACCGAAGTGTGTGATCTATTTGGTTTATGTTGGGCTATTCCTCCTACAGTAAAATGTTTCGTGCACTCTACCATTCATAGGGAAGGTGTCATGAAGTGGTGAAACTCCTCTGGCAACAGCCTCTTTTCACAGGATTATGGATTCTACATCTTGAACAGAATCATAGGATTTTTTATGATGACTACTCATCATTTCAAGAGTTGTGGGAAAGGTTAACCTTTTTGCCACTTTATGGGCCAAAGCTAATGGGAATAATTCCAACCTAGCTATATCTGAGCTTCAGCAAAACTGGGAGGCACTTTTTGTTCCATAGGCAAATTCTTTTCAAGTTTATCTATTTCTTTCACTTTTTGAAATAAAGTTTATCTATTTCTTTTATTTTGTTCGATCTTTTATATTTGAGATTGAGAAGAGGATGCCTTATACCCAGTGCATGTATTTATTCCATTCTGTTCCACTCCTAAAAATACCTTTTTTCCTATTAAAAAAAATAAAATATGAGGTGTCACAGAAAAGTTAAAAGAAATTGCTAAGATTTTGGGGACAAATTATTTTCAAAAATAATTTAGCAAAATTTTTAAATTTTTGCACAGAAAAAGCATTTAGCCTAAAAACTTTAGGGGGTATTTATGGGACACTCCACTTTTCACACAAATCCACCATGAATTACCTCCGCTGCTTTGAGCTTCTGCTACATGTAAGTTGATCTCCGCCAGCGACTAGAAAAAATTAGTAACAAATCAATGCAAATGTTAGAACTCAAGCCAAATATTTGATTTGCAACTAATGCAACCAAAGAAGATAAAACCACCTCTCTGAGAGCAATCTTGCGATCTTCAATTGGAAAAATATCCACCAATCCATAGGATGTCTCACACAATGATTGCACAAAATCCAATGACTCGTGATAAGCACCCTTTCGAAACTGTGCTGGAGTGTTAATGGGAAGTGGTGGCTTGGTAGTTGAGTTTTCATTCTGTTGTTTAGGTGAACCTGGACGCTTCTGCAATAGTAAAGAGGATAAATGACCCTCATAAAATGAATTATCAAACAGTTCCAAAAAAAAATCAGAGTCATAAATGTCAACTCCAGTTTGTCAACCTACTAATGAATTTTTCAAATGAAATCCAGCAGAATGTCCCCTTTTTTATTTGAAGAAAGAAACAAAACCCACCAAAAATAGAAAATCAACAAACATAAAAAAGAAAGTAAAAAGCCATCAGACAAAATAGAGATTGGATCTCTATACAAAGCAAATGAAGGTATTCTTTCAGGGAAAAAAAAATGAATGTGGGCTTTAGCCCAAAGCATAGTCAAGAATATCATCCTATCCCAAGCAAAATGATGTGGTTGAAAACAATGCTTAAAAATTCTTGCATTCCATCAACAGCAAATTACCCAGAAAACCAGTGAAAATAGCCCCTCCCTGCAAGCCATTATGCCCCTTGGTCCTCCCTATACCTGGTTAGATAAAAGAAACAAAATCCTAGATGAGGGGAATACATCCCCTCAACCCTAAACAGAGCAAATAATTTATTCCAAATTTCACAGCTCAACCCATGGAAAAGGGCCACAGCTGCTCTTTGAACAATGAAAGCACATCAAACAAATGCCGGGAGAAAAAGACCTGCAATGCCTCCAACTTTGGAGAAGACTGTTGGTCATTATCACATGCAAAAGATGTCCCAATATTAAGCATTTTCAAGCACATCATAATACCAATTACAAGGAATCTTCTTTGTATTTTATTAAATATCTTGAAATATGCATCATCTTCTAGGAATCTAATGACTGTACATGATTAACGAATACAGAAATTGTGTTACAACATCTACACTTGATTAATTTAATCAAAAGTAAACCAAGGATTGTCAATGTCATCAAAGAGTTTTGGTAGTTTTTCACTCTGTTTATAGATAGATATTCCTAAGCGGCCTTTTTTGGAAATAAAAGTAGTATTCCTATTAAACCTTAAAGCACCCAATTCAAATTTACCTTTTGAGAAGCCTATTCAAATTGACCTACTTGCCAATATAACAAACAAGATTGCTTCTTAGTGCCAACATTGAGCAGCTTATATTTAGTGTTTTCTGAACCGAACGACTGGACAATATTCAACCCCATATGCATTTTATTGGGTTCTCAAGCAGTTGTTCGTCTTAATATCAACTTAACCAAGTCTGAGTTGGTGAGATTGAGTGATAGTAGAGAAACTGCTACATTGTCGAGAGTGAAAAAATGTAAAAGTGTGGAGCTGCCGATTAAGTCCCTAAGGTTACACTTGAGGGTCAGTTATAAAGATATGAGAATGTGGGAACCTGTGGTGGCAAGGTTTGGTAAAAGGTTGACAGGATGAAAGAGAAACCTCATGTCTAAAGGAGGGGAGACTCACACTCACTAAAGTACGCTAGCCAACCTCCCCATTTATTATATGTCCTTTTTGACAATCACAGTGATTGTTGTCAAGATACTGGAATCAATTCAGAGTAGATTCCTTTGGGGTGATTCTAAGGATAGGAAAAAATATAACTTGGTGGCATAGAATGAGATCAAAAAGTCAATGTTAGGGTTGAGGCCTTTTGTGGAGATGAATATGGACTTACAAGGTAAGTGGCTATTGAGATTCATGAAAGAAAACAATGTTCCATGGTGAAGGGTGATAGAGGCAAAGTTCGGTACCCTGCATAAAGGATGGTACTCCAGAGTATTGTCAGAACTGCATGGGAAGAGGATGCGGAAAAAAAATATGCATGGGTAGGAACAAATTCCATGAATGCATCAAGTGGACGGTAAGCAGTGGAGACAGAATCAGCTTTTGGCTAGATCCTTGGCTTAGGGGGGGAATGCTCAGAGATCAGTTTTTTCATATTTTAGCTAATTGCAAGGCACAAGGATATCATGGTATATGTGTCATTCCGAGATACCGAAGAGGGAAATGGAGTGGCACGTGGATGTGATGATAAACTTTTTTTTTTAAATAAAAAGCGTGTAGTATGTATTAATATTGGAACCAAGGGGTTCCCGCTCATTTACAAAAATTTACAATTCAATTAAAGTGTCGATAAAATTCCCTAAATCCTCTAAATACTAAATAATGAAAAGGATGACCCAATAACAAAAAATCACGCAGCTGGAACCATCTATTCTTAAGTCAAAACCATCAACATCATCAACCCCATCAAACACCCTTTTTTTCCTCCTTCCACACAACCAAAAAGATAGTAAGCGAAATTAGATCCACTTGCTTCCTCCTACCACCCATACCCTTCCACGCCCAAATTCTTATCTCTCACTAAACCTATCATCACTCATCTGATGCCTAAAAGGCTATAGACCATGTCCAGAGTTTGTAGACCACTGGACATCATAGCAGAACATGATTACAGGCCTCCTCTACCCTTTTTGCAGAAATAACAGGCATTCACCAAAACCTTTCCCCTTCTTAGTTTATCAATTGTCAAAATACACTTCCTACAAGCCTCCCATGCAAAAAAAAAAAAAACTAGGGGCGGAGATCTTGCCTTCCAAATCTGTCTGAACAGGAGAGTATAACTATTACCATCATGCTTTAGTAGTTGTCTGTAAAATGAATTAACTGTGAAGGACCTATTCGTTTTAAGGCTCCAGAGCAGCATGTCATTGCTCCCATCAAACATTATATAGGATAGAGTCCTTAGCAAATTTTCATATTTACCAATCTTCTAGCCTTTCAAATTTCTCTGCACTAAAGCCTACCATTCTTTTTCTCCTCTTCCAATCTCCACAACTGCATCACAAATTTTGACCTCTTTCTGCTAAGTTTTAGCATAAATATGAGGAAACGGCTCTCTAAATGAACCACCCTCCAATCACAGTTCCTCCCAAAGTTTAATCATGTCCTCTTTCCCAACCTTCCACCTGATGTTCACCAGGAGGTTATCCCTATCTAGGCCAATCTTTTTTCAAAAGTCTTTCCTATGTGGTCTCGAGACCAGTTTAGTGAACCATCCTCTCTCACCCATGCTATATTTAGCTGCAATCATTATTCTCTAAAAGGCATCATTCTCAGTCAAAAAGCTCCACAACCACTTACCCTGCAACATCTCATTCATTTCCACCAAGAACTACAAACTCAAACCAGCAAGAGTTAGTGGTTTTTTTTATTTCACTCCACACCACCAAGGGATATCTCCTGCAACCCTGCATGTCACCCAGAGAAACCTGCACATAATAGTCTTTAATTTATTTGGCTACATTCACTTGGATGGTTAATAACAAATGAAGTATATTGGTAGATTGCCCAAAGTGCTCTTAATGAGGCATAAGTCTCCCTCCCTTAAAAAGAAGAGTTATCTTCCAACCAGCCAATCTATGTCAAACCTCTCTAATATCGGTTACCATGTCCTTGCCAAGAAAATAAACTTAATGATCGAGAAATTAATGAGTATTAGACTCTCCTAGATACACTCTCTTTAGCCTCAATGAACGGGAATAATGACCAACCAATCTAGAGTCTCAATATCACAAGGTCTTTCACAGTCAGGTCATTCTATAATTATTTGGTTAAGAATGACAACACAAAGACCAGTTTTCCTTTTCGGCAAATCTGGAATGTTAATGCTCCATCCAAAGTTGCTTTCTTTCTGTGGAGGGCAGGATATTGGTGTATCCTTACTATCGACAAACTAATGAGAAGGGGAAAGATTATTGTGAACGGTTATCTTTTATGCAAGAGGGAGGCGGAGTCTTGTAATCACATCTTGCTTTGGTGCCCACTCGTGTATAAGTTATGGACCATGACTTATGGGTTACTGGGGATTAGTTGGGCGATTGTTGATTCAGTGACGGATGAGATTTGACCCTGGAGGGTATTAACAGTGGGAAAAAACATGTGGGTTTCATTCTCTTTACTATATTTTGGATGGCGTGAAAAGAGAGAAACATGAGAGTTTTTAAGGGGCGTGGAAGGTGATCTTGATGGGGTTAGAGATAGATGATTCTAAACCGTAGGTCTTTTGCTTATGGGTTATCTTCTTTATTCTATGGAAGATATTAGGGATCTCATTGATATTTTGATTAACATGTAAATATTCTTATACATTGGTCAACACTCCCTTGGTGTTTATAAATTTATACATCATACAATACTTTTTATTTCAAAAAAAAAATATTGAGCAGCTTATTTTTTATCGCCCAAAAATTTTTAGAAAAAGCTTTCTTACTTAGGTCCAGTATTGTAATGGCTTATTAAACCACATTCATATTTGCAATTTGCAATCCCCAGCCCCTTTTTGAAAAGTAATTTCCAGTATCTCTATTGCTAAAAAATCAGAAGAAAGCTACATGTTGTAGTTTCAACACTGTATGTCTAACATGCACCCCTTTTTTGCTATCAAAAATGCATCTTTTCTTCTTTCCATTACCTTTTGGCCATGGAGATGACAAATGGAGAAACTCATTCAAGTTTAAAGACACATACAAACATGCAAACAGTGAAATATTTAGATCATAAAAATAATTTTTTTTTGAAATAAAAAGTATAGTAAGATTTATTAACTCACAAGCATCAAGAGGGTGTCAACCTATGTAATAAACAAATATTTACATGTCAATCAAAATATCAATAAGAACAAAAAATAATACTTTTGAGGAAGCTTGGAATATTTTATATATATTCAGTAAAATTCTACATAATAAATAGAGGTTTTGGGACTACTAACCATTATTATTGGTGTAAACTAAAAATGGAGCTCATAGGCACCTGCTTCTTATGTACTCATCAGGCCCTGCTTCCTAGGTGCTTATAAGCACCTTTTAATCAGGAAAAAGTATAAATAAACAAATCAACATCCTCAAGTTGATATTTTGTATATGTACTTTCCTAAACTGAAAAGGTGCTTCTTAGATGTCTATAGGCATCTTTTAGAAGCACCTCACGTTGACTTCTTGCATATGCACTTATTAAGTGTTTATATTGTAACATGTTTAGTTACCTATTTAAGCAAATACAAGCACATATCAGAATATAGTAATTGCTCATTCTTCATAGTAGCACATGATAATAACTCATTTTTAAATAAATACTTGTGTTTTATGATGCTTATAAACACCTTCTCCCAGCAGTCCCAGACACACCTTGTACAGCATCAATCAGCATGAAGAACAGTCCCATAAATGCGGTCATAGTTCCAAAAAAATCAACAATATAGGACAAAGGCACATAGAAACACACCTCTTTATGCTTTTTAAAACCAAAAAGCTCAGAGTCTTCAACTGAACGCTCGCGATCTCTAAACAATTTGCGAAAAAAGTTCTCCGTCCCTGGACTGCTTTCAAACAACCCACCATTACTGATATTTTCATTTGCTCCAGTAGTTTTACTATCCTCTGGATGCACTCGAAATAATCTTCTGAACAACGAAAAATCTGAAGATTCCTCTTCCTCGCCATTTGTATTTCCATCATCGATTTTATCATTCCCATCTTTTCGGTCCTCAAATTTATCCTTGAAAATTTTTTTGAAAAAACCCTCCTTTTCATCATCTTCAACAGATTTTGAACACCTCTCTTCAGAGGTTACTATTTCGTTGTCCTCATTCCTATCATTCACATCCTTCTTATCTTCAAATTTCTCTTTGAAAAACTTTTTAAAGAATCCTTCTTTCTCATCATCTTCCACAGATTTTGAAACTTTATCTTCAGTTTCACCCTTGTCCCGAAATAACCTCTTAAAGAATCCTTCTGAGCTCGCAGTCAACTCCTCATCCTCACCTTTATTATCCTTTAAAAGCCTCTTGAAGAACCCATCTGAGCTCGATGTCAGTTCCTCACCATCACCTTTACTATCCCTCAAAAGCCTCTTGAAGAATCCCTCTGAACTTGATGTCAATTCCTCATCCTCACCTCTACTATCCTTCAAAAGCCTCTTGAAAAACCCATCCTTTTCACTCTCTTCCTCATCTTTCTCCACTGACTTCCTAAACAGCAATGCATCTCTAACCTTGGGACTAGGAATGAATTTCTTGAAAATCTTATTCTCCTCGTTAGGTATCTGATTGACATCCTCTTGCAAACTGCTCCCTGATGAAGGTGAGAAAGATAAGGACCTATGAGAAGGTGGTGAGGAGGCTAGTGACAACAATCGCTGTTTCGAGGACAATAATCTATTCAGAACTTGGTTCTTACTTCCTGGGCTTGAATGTGCATTTGGGGGCCGCACAAGTGGTGGCCACTCACCCATCAACGTAGCTGCAATCTGACATTTCTCTTGAATCCTGCTGATGCCTTCATTATCATCAGAATCCTCAAGCTCTGCCATTAGAAACCAATGCACTTTCAGTGCTATCTTAAGCGACTTGGAACACACATCTATCACAAACTTATCCAAAGAGGGGCTTGGCTTGTGCACCATCATGTAACAAATTTGGAACAAGTAGCTCTCAATTCCCTGTAAGGGAAGTGTATACATTCTATTACATAGGTAATCCCGCACCCCCGAGTGCTCATGCTTATATAGATAGCTAACTGCGATCCACTCACAGAAGAACGCTGAGTCAAAGAACCTGATGAGCCAACCGTTCTCACCAGAGTCACTGGTGAGATTAGTGCGAGAAGTGATCTCCCTAGGCGACTCAGCAGATTCTCCCCGGCTTAGTCCTAGAAGTCGCACCATGTTGTTTATCAATCTACCATCATAAAACCCATATTACCTTCCAAAGGAGCATCTAAATCGAATCAAAACCCTAATACTATTGGTAAATCCAATCATACCAATTGAAACCAAATTATCACCCACGAGCAGAGTCTTCCTTCAATCATAAAACCCTATAATTACCTAAAACCTTCCTCGAAAACCCCAGTTAACCCACCAATAGGAATTCATTACCCAAAACTCAACTCTGATTCGATCCAAGATCCTCACTGTTCAGATACAGAACCACAGTTCCGCACGAGAAACCCTAATTCGCGCAATTAAGAATGAAATCGATATTTTTCTTGGTAAAGGAGAGAAAAGAATTAAACGCGGTGAACAAATGATCTCGAATTTTCTCCAGAAAATGAGACAAACAAAATGATCCAAGAAATATGTGAGAGACGACTTCAACGTTTGCTTACGAAGTAAGATAACCGGATTCGTCTATTAAGTGTCCAGACGGGAAGAGTGTGAAAGAGGTGAGGAAAGAAATGGATCCTTTGCGCTAAACGGCGTCGGTTTAGAGTTGATCGTGGTGGTGACGACGATGATGGTGGCCTTCTTCGTTGTTGGATAGAGGAGGACGGAGGTGAAGTATTATTTATTATTAAATTAATATTTTATTTTATTAGTATTTATTATTTAAATCAAACCAAATATTTGAATATAAATTTTTGAGATTCGATAACATGCGACGCTGAGTTAAAATACATTTAATTTTCCCTCCAAAAGAAGCCGTGAAATAGAACGTGACGGTAGTTTAGGAAGTATGATTGCGATATTTAAAATTTAAAATTAGCACGAGACGTTATAAGTATTTTCTATTAATACATTATGATTTAAATTATGGTAAATAGTAGTTTATAAATTTATTTAATTATTGTAATTATTTTTTATCATTATTTGGTTCTATGTATTTCTTTTTTGGTTATGACATAAAATTATGAACATAATTTTTTATTTTAATTTATTTGTATTTAAAATTTCAAATAATTGTATTTAAATTTGTTCATTTAAAATTTTTATTAAAACTAATAAAAAAAATAAATAGATAATACGATATTAGACAACTTCAATAGACAATTAAGTTAAACTCATAATGTAAAATCATGTATTGCCTTTAAATTAATGTTTAGGTATTAATTTAAAGTACAACTAACTTAAATACTTTATATATAAACATAGTATATACTGATATATGAAAATTTATTAGATCTTTAATTTGCAAAATAGATAAGTATTTATTGAACACTGAAGATATTTTTATAGTGCATTATCTAATTATCAAACTCGAGCTGATGACAAAAAAAAATAAATAAAAATTTCATTAAAATATTTGAAAAATCATATGACAAAAAAGTTATATTTATATGAATTATATCAAATAGTTATAACTGTTTGATTTTTATAGACAAAACTATGTGTCACAATTTCACACTTATTGAAACGATTTCATGTTATATATAAGTGCCCTTGGAAAGGATTGAGCATAATACTATATTTTTGTGGATGTTTGAACTTCAAATATACCATGTGATCCATGAAACATTAGTGTTGTCGTCTTTTATTTATTATTATAATTATGTAACTTTCATATTTTATGAGGTGGTCAAATAATTTAAGAATTAAAATAATGTTATAAGTGTAACGCTAGACACAACAAAACATCACATATTACGTGAAAAATCCACAATTGTCCAATGTTTTAATAAACTTAAATTAAACTAATAAAAACATCTCTTTGCCACCATTAAAACCTCTTCATAATGCTTTGTATATTTTAATTGTTAATTGTGGTAGAATAAAATCATTTATGTTTGTAAGTAAAGATTGTTTGAGTCACATACATAGGGATAATTGACAATGTTTTCTCTTTCCAACCCTTAACTTGTTAGGCAACCTACATAGACTCTAAATTTTTTCAACTTTGATCTTTCTATGATTGATCATTTGTCCTATGTATTTTTTTTCAGACTCCTAAACAAGTTGTACTCTAATTATTTGTTACAATGATACTCTAATAGATATATAATATTTTATTTGTAATTTACCATCAGCTTTTGTAATTGATTTTATCTCATCAACATATTTTGATAATGCTTATAATAATCCTTAAGTTTAACTAATTCATCCATATTTTCTCTATCAAAAGTTGTATTATCATCAACAAAAAGTGCATGAATACTTATGCGAATTTAAATGTCACAAGCTAATCATTAATTGATTGGATAATTGATACTACCATTGAAACGATCCGAAAAAATAAAATGAAATAAATTATAAATTAAATGCAGAAGCGAAATAATAAAGTTAGAGTTTACATTACTTACACAATAATTCAGAATACCCAATAGGTGTATGAAAATTACCCTTCTAAAAGAACAAACAAAAAACTAAATAAATAAATGGAAAGTAAACAACTGGGTATCCTATTCGCAACCATCATATGGATCGAGATCTGAATCTTGATCATCTTGATATGAAATGGTTAATGAAAGAGTGAGTTACACTAGCACAGTAAGAATGTCACACTACTAACCGATACAGAAATGAAGTTGATAAAAATTATAAAAATAACTAATGGAGTTCTTAATTTAAGTAAATTTATTTATCATAAATAAAATAATTTATTATATACTTACCGTAGCGAGATTTCCAAAACCGACCTATAGAAGCAATAACACAAACACCATCATAATCTCATTTTCAATTAGTCAGAATAACAATTTTTCCTTTTTATTTGCCTACTGGTATATAGGGGGATTTATAGAGATGTCCTCACTATGCGTGAACCATTATTTTACATTGTCAACTAACTGGTTGTCCCCATACTCTGTCCGTTATGAGCGCCAAAAATATCATCCCTAAATACTCCGTCTGTTATGAGGGTGAAACGGGTCGTCCCCATACCTCGTTCGGTATGAGCGCCAAAATACCAATCCTTAATATCTCATTCGGTATGAGACAACGTTCACGGTAGGGTTCCTTATGTACCCAGTCCGTCCACCATTTTTCAAGATATCTAATAAGTTTATAGTTCATTCATTCACTTAATCAAATAAATTTCTGTTTACATTTAATTTCTAGTTTCACAATTTAATTATAAATCACGCAAAACAAATAATATATGCATCAAGGAAATACAACTGAATCATTTTACTAACTCAAGTGTATTATTATGCATTTAAACTTGTAAAATCATTCAATCAGTTAAAATATAACAAACAGAAATAAATAACCGGTTCCGTCTCTATTAATAACATGTAATTAATTATCGAACTTTTTAAAATTACACAAAATACCGTATTATTTATAATTAAATTTCAATTCCATAACAAAGAATAAGGTGAGTGATTCTTACCCGAATCGATTTCTGAAACATTAAACTTTCAGCTGTGCTTATTGGCGGTCCTCGAATTTATTGAATTTACCTTCAGAGATTAAAACACGCTTCAAGTACCTAGAAATACCCCAAAAAATTCAAGATTGGTGTTAAAAATCTTTTCCGGCCAATTTCAGAATTTCGGTACGGTGGCATCGTCATGCTCTGGCGACCATCGCCCACAGTGGTGGTTAGCCTCGAAGTAGCCATTTTCGGCCGGTTTTATACTTATTCCTGCGAGAAAACATGTTAAGGGGGCTCGATTGACCGAAAAAATTAGAAAAATAAAAACTTACTGACAACAAGATTTTCTGGTGCAGCGGCTCCGCCGGCTCACCTTCACGATTGAGTGTTTTTCTTTGGTCAATCTATAGAAAACAGAATGGTAAATACAATTGTGAAAAAATCGCATGAAACGAGAATTGAAAAGATGCTCATTGGAGGCGATTTTTGATTTTTTTCGCAGTGGTGCTGTTGGGCTTTACCCGCGATTTTCGGCTCATCCACCGATCTTTTTACTCTGATTTGGTCATGGGGGTGTTCAAAATAAAATTTCAAGCAAATAAATTTTTTTTTACCTTTTTTTGGCAGTCAAAGGTGACTCCAACACGACGGCGGGTGGCAGTCGACTCCCTTCTTCGGCTACTGAGTTTTTCTTCTCCGATGGGAGGCTAGTAACTAGAGTTAGGGTTTGGTGTTAAGTGAGGTATTTATACCCATCTCCCTTTAATCTAAGCCGTTCATCGCATTTGATCTTGACCATTCGATCACGTTTAACGAAAAAATAAATCTGAACTATTCATCGTAATTTGATTTGGACCATACAATCACGTTTAAAGGGGGAATGAATATGTACCATTCATCGCGTTTAATCGTGACCGTCCGATCGTGCTTGAAGAGGGAACGGATCCGGTCCGTCCACGCGTACGAGAACAAATCTGGACTGTTCGATCGCAGGTACGCAGATCGCTAGCGTGACCTTTCGTATGGCAACAAGTCAGCGTCCCTTGTCACGCGGTGTGCACCGGTTCGTCAAAACTGCTGATTGAGCGGTTCTACGTAACATATTTTTCTTAAATTGCGTTTCGACCCTTAATTTCTGAATTTTCTTTCAAAAACACTCCCCGACCCCAAATTTTCACATATTTTTTTAAAATTATTTTTAATTTCGTCCTCTATTTATTTTTTTTTCTAATTTTGTATTAAATAGAAATTTACAAATTTAAAATTTATATTTTTTATATATTAATATAATTTTTTAAAATTAATTCCAGACCAAATTTGTAACGGCCCCGGAAATTCAAAAGGAAATACATATAATAATCTGAGTGCAGAAGCAAAATAAAAGATTAAGGCTAACATCCCTTACACAATAACTTAAAAGTTATAAACAACATTACAGAATAATTTCTCTGAAAGAAATATGAGAAATGAGAAAAATTAAGGAAATTATAAAGCATCTAGTATCTACTCGCAGTCTTCTTGTAGATCAGGCTTGGGAACCAGATCCTCCTGATCTGAAATGGTTAAATAAGGAATGAGCTACACTAGTCCAGTAAGAACATCACACTATATCACCGTCACATAAGTATAGGTTGGTAGAAAATCAAAATAACTAATGGAGGAGTATATTTAAAGTAATACATTTATCTAATATAAAATCATTTACCATTTTTCTTACCATCGGGGAATTGATGGAAATAAATTACAGAAGCAGTAATATCATACAGATCAAAATTTCATGCATAATCAGTAATATAAAATATATCATAAATCTGTATTCATTAACAATAACTAATCATTACTGTTTCTCGTTTCACCAGCCTACTAGTATCCATGGGGATCTATAGGGTGTCCCGGTTACACGTGAACCCTTTTCCTTAACAATCTTAATTCCATGGCCATCCCTATACCCTGTCTGGTATGAGTGCCAAGACATTAAACCTCAATGCCCCGTCTGGTATGAGGGTGAAACGAGCCGTTTCCATACCCCGTCTGGTATGAGCGTCAAATGACCAAGTCTCCATACCCCGTTCGGTATGAGACAACATTTACGGTAAGGTTCCCTATGAACCCAGTCCGTTCACCATCTCCCAGGATATCGTCAGAGCTGCTGAATGAATGGTTCTACGTGGCACATTTTTCTTAAATTATGTTTTGACCTCCAATTTCTGAATTTTCTTTCAAAAACACCCCCGACCTCAAATTTTCACCCATTTTTTCAAAAATTATTTTCAATTTCATCATCCACCTATTTTTTCATAATTTTGCATTAAATAGAAATTTACAAATTTATAATTTATATTTTTTATATATTAATATAATTTTTTAAAATTAATCTCAGGCCAAATTTTTGGGCCCAGATATTACAACCATCATTCTCTACGAAGATATGAATTCAAGTTAAGTTGTATGTCTCGTATATATACTCATTAAAAGATTAGTTATATTTTATTGTCATAAATATATCACATAACTATTAAAATGTATGAGTTCTGCTATAAATTATTGTGGATTACCATCAACATTTTTACGGTCAATGATACCTCGCTTCAGTCTAATAAAAGCTCATAATAGCTTATTGTGGAGGAATATTCTACTAATTTGAATTTCCAAGACTTGGCTTGCTTCAAAATATAATAATAAAATATGATATTAACCTTTGATTCCAAAATGGATTAGATATAAGCTTTTGTAGATTCAGTGTACAATAAAAATCAGAACTAGACTTAACGACTTAGGTGATGAAAATAATCTACAACAAGATAATCATTCATTGGCAAATTTTAAAAACATTCATAACTAGATAAATATATGCTAACAATTTTGCATGTTTTAGTGCGTGTATATCCACAAGCAAATAACATAACTATACGTGTGCACGCACGTGCTTGGTGCATGGATACTTGCAGTTCCACATGAGGTGTGTGTTCATGTTGTGTCCATACCATATACTGCATAAAACAAGAACAAAGATTGCAAGATGTGAATTTATATCATTTAAGCTTTACATAATGTATATATTTAAACTACACATTTGATTATCTTGTTTAACACGTTGAGTCAGTTTATGATATTTATCATTAATTTACCTATTAAAATTTTACTTGATCCAAAAATTTTAGAAAATATATGAATATAAACCCATATAGTGGTAAAGAATAAAACTTTGACTCTCACCCTTAACTTACACGCTTCTATTTCCTATCAATGTTGTATCACATCTTCTCATGCTCAACGAATCATATTTTACATATATTTGTGGAAATACGACTTATCATGATGAAGGAGATTAGATTGTCTAAAATAAATATAAGATATGTATAAAAAAAATAAATTGCACTTGTTAAACTAAGCAATATGTTTCATTTTAAACTAAAGATATGACAAATATATTACTTCTTCTACTCTATCTTATTTTATCATTAAACTTCAATTTAGAGAGTCTTATTGATAATACGAGAAGTTATTAATTTTTACTTGAATTTTTCTTTCTCGTGTATCATTATATATAACAAAGGTAAAGCATTAGTACGCAGTCAATCCAATCAAGATAAAAAGTTCAACCTTAAACTTTAAAGTAAATTAAAGAAAAATCCTTAGAAGCAAACTATCAAGATTGTGAGTCCTTTTATTGAATTGAACAAACTTTCCTATGAGTCAATCCCCTTTAGATACTTTTTGAAGAAAGCTATAATTATTTTGTCATCATGTGTCTCTATATCTTAAACTATATATATATAAAAAAGAAGAATAAAAATTATAAGATACAAATTTCAACAAATAAAAAAAAAATCAACCAATTAACTTTATATTATAAGCATATATCTTAAACTACATCGATAGTTATATTCTCCTAATAGTCAATTTATTATAAATATTGTATCTAATTAATTAACTAATTTTGATATAAATATTAAAAGAGACATACTAAATTTGATGAATTTATTTTAACAAATTGCTTTATTTATTTGTCTACATCTTGTATTTGCAATAAATAATATATAAGCGAATAATAGAGAATACATTATACCAATTTTGATAAGTTAAGGTGATAACTTAGAAGATACAAATTAAAAATTGAAATATTACCTTTAAAATATAAAATATAAATTCGGATCAATCTTAGTTTTAATTTCATTTTCAAAATCTAAAGGGTTAAATTCCTACTACAAATATTTCAATATTTGATGATATATTTTTCCGTGTAACAAAGTATTAATTGGATCAAGAAATTATTTTCAATGCTCCTCGACGAACTTATTGTGTTAGATTACTTATAAAAACGAATAAAGTAAATTGTTATAAGATATGAAAGTAAAATATAATATATTATTAGTAATTTTATATAAATCTTAATCTTAATTTCAATCTCAAAAATTTTAAGGATTGAAATCCTAAGTTCATGTTGACTCACATCCTACTTTTTTTTTTTTCTCCATATATAGATGAATATGATAATCATTTTAAATATTTCTGGATGAATCTATTGTGTTAGATTATTCGTATAAACGAAAAAAGTAAATTGTTCTAAAATATGAAAGTAAAATATAATATATTATTAGTAATTCTATATAAATCTTAATCTTAATTTTAATTTCAAAAATTTTAAGGATTAAAATCCTAAATCCA
The DNA here is from genome assembly GCF_054855325.1 of Carica papaya. Lineage (NCBI taxonomy): Eukaryota > Viridiplantae > Streptophyta > Magnoliopsida > Brassicales > Caricaceae > Carica > Carica papaya. The sequence goes on from NC_142314.1 coordinate 5,449,561, forward strand.
CATTGACTCACATCCTACTCTTTCTTTTTTTTTTTTTTCCGATATATAGATGAATATGATAATCATTTCTAATATTTCTGGACGAACCTATTGTGTTAGATTATTCGTATAAACGAAGAAAGTAAATTGTTATAAGATATGAAAGTAAAATATAATATATTATTGATAATTTTATATAAATCTTAATCTTAATTTCAATCTAAAAATTTTTAAAGATTGAAATCCTAAATTCAAGTTGACTTACATCCTACACTTTCTTTCTTTTTTTCTTTTCGATATATAGATGAATATGATAATCATTTCCAATGTTTCTGGACGAATTTATTGTGTTAGATTATTCGTATAAACGAAAAAGGTAAATTGTTATAAGATATGAAAGTAAAATATAATATATTATTGGTAATTTTATATAAATCTTAATCTTAATTTTAATTTCAAAAATTTTAAGGATTGAAATCCTAAATCCATGTTGACTCACATCCTACTCTTTTTTTTTTGTGTTTTTGTTAATATAATAATGTACATAACTTATTAAGAAGGAACATGCATAATACTTTTTAGTTCATAAAGTAAAAAAAGGAAAAAATATAATATTATTTTTAAAATGACTTATTATATTGATAAATATAAAGTTACTAAAAAGGTAATGTAAACATAATCCAAAATTATCTATATATATAAAGTAAAATATAAATCTGAATCAAAAGTTTTTATATAGTTCAGATTTTTTGACTATTTTTAAGCGAAAAACAAAGAGTCATTTCTAATCTAAATACATATCATTAAAAAGAGAACTAACCAATATATAACATGTAATAGAAAACATAATACTAGAAAATGGAGATTCAACAAACAGAGGTGGTGGTAGTAGGATGTGGCCCTGCAGGGTTAGCACTTTCAGCTTGCTTATCTCAACATTCAATTTCTCACTTGATTCTCGAGAGAGAAGACTGTCATGCTTCTCTATGGAAAAAGCGAACTTACACTCGTTTGAATGTTCATTTAGCCAAAGAATTCTGTACACTACCCTTCATGCCACATCCAAAGACAAGTTCAACATTTCTTTCAAAGGATAGTTTCATAGAATATCTTGACCGGTATGTGACTAATTTCAATATTAAACCTTTGTATAATCGATGTGTCGAGTCCACTATCTATGATGAAGTTGAGAATAGATGGTGGATTGAGGCAAAAAATACTTTATCAGGAGAGATTGAGAAGTTTAATGCAAAATTTTTGGTTGTTGCTAGTGGTGAAAACAGTAAAGGATATATTCCTGAGATTTTAGGATTAGATACTTTTGAAGGAGAAATTATTCATTCTAATGAGTATAAGTCAGCTCCCAAATTTACGAACAAAGAAGTTTTAGTGGTTGGCTGTGGTAATTCAGGGATGGAAATTGCTCATGACCTTTCTGCTCATGGTGTACTTACTTCAATTGTCATCAGAAATCCGGTAACCTATCTTTTTCTTCTCTCTCTCTCTCTCTTTTTATACATATATTTATGTATATATATCGTCAATTTTCTCCACCTTATACATGCATGGCTCATGCAAACGGAGCATAGTTGATTTCTTTAAGTATTGATTAAAGATAAATACAATTTAATTAACCATAATTTTTGAAGAGATTTGATTGATTATTTATGCAATTCAATTAGATTATGGTTATTAATTTCCTTCAAATCTATTTTGTTCTCAACCTAGATACATAGTTTTTCTCTTAGATCTCAATTATTTGTATATAATATAATATATAATCAGATTAACATATTGAATCTATAATTAAAAGTATGCTTCCGATGAAATCTTTCTCTCATTCTCAAGAAATTAAACAATTTGGCATTCATACCAATTTATATGTGTAGTATATATAGGTGTGTGTGTGTGTGTATATATATATATATGAAAACTTGGGTGATTGCATTTACAGATCCATGTGGTAACGAAAGAAATGGTGCACCTTGGAATGCTTCTGCTGAAATATTTGCCGATTTGGTTGGTGGATTTTCTGGTGACATTTATGTCAATTTGCTATTTCGGAAACCTTTCCAAGTATGGAATCCACCGCCCATCAAAAGGCCCCTTTTATATCAAAGAAACCACCGGACGATCTCCGGTATTAGACGTCGGAGCCACCGACAACATCAAACAAGGAAAGATTAAGGTACTGCTGTTTTACATTAATTACATATATAATTATTCGACGTCGTTTTAGAATTAACCCATCACTGTCTTTCCTGATCAGGTTGTTCCAGAAATTTCTAGCATCTATAAGAACATTGTAAGATTTGTGAACGGCATGGAAAAAGAGTTTGATGCAATAATTTTTGCAACTGGCTACAGGAGTGTGGCTAATAACTGGCTAAAGGTATACATACATATACATATATATATATATATTAGTTTCCGACATTGAAATATATAATTAATTTAAGAATCAATTATTAATTTAATCCTAATTTTTGATATCCTATTTACAATATATGCACTAATTATCTCAAATTTAAATATATATCATATATAACTAATTATTTTAGTTATTGTCTATAAAGTTTGTACTTAAATAACATTACGTACAATGTATTTAGATAAATATAAGTACTAATACACATTCTCGTTATGTTATATAACTGAATAAGAAAATTTGAAAAATATTAATTACTATATCATGTTTACGTGGCTTAACGTGATAATGCTAATCTTCAGCTATATATGTAACATATATATATATATATGTATTATAAAAGATATGGTAAGCTATTAATTTATACATTATGCATGTATTTATCAATATGGTTAATTAATTAATTTGGTCAGCATTGACACTAAGCAAATTAAACGAATCATTGACTTTTTCCATGAACGTAAAAGTAATAGAACTAATGTTGTTATATATGTATATGTATATGTATATGTATATATATGGTTTGTGAAGGATTATAGGTACATCTTCAATGAGGATAGCATGCCTAAGAACAAGTTCCCACATCACTGGAAGGGAGAGAATAACGTTTACTGTGCTGGGCTGTCAAGGAGGGGACTGTTTGGTGTCTCCATGGATGCAAAGGCCATAGCTGATGACATCAAAGTCGCCATTCAAAACTCCAGTACTCATTAGCAAGAAGAGAAGGTGGGCATGGTGAGCATAAATTATTTACTTACATCTATATTGAAAATGACTTCAAATATTTTGATTATATTTGATCGATTTTCTTTAATTTTGTCACAGATAAATACTTATGTGATCAGGTAAAAAAATTCGATGTGGTTCAACAAAGAATAGCTTGTAATATAAATAAATGGTATGGTGTGCATGTTTTTTCTTTTAATATAAATTAAATTTTATGTTGAAATTTAAATTTAAACATAAACATGAATTTGAATATCGTATTTGTCGGTATTTATTGTGTTTTTTGAGACTATTTATTATTGAGAATATGATATATTTGTTGTGATGTTTGTATTTTTTATGAAATGATAAAAGTTTAATTTTAAATTTTAAAGACAATAATATGAGAAATTAATTTATAAGATCTAGTAACTCTTAACTTATTCAATATAATAATATTTTACAATAATACAAAAGATAATATATATATTATGTGATTTATACCCTTGTTGAATTAAGCAAGAAAACTTGAGACTTTCTCTCATAATAAAAGTCATTGGTTCGAGAAGCATCAGCCGAGAAAATCATCACTCCATTAACTCGAATTCCATTCTTCTCCAACAAACTCAAAGCATCAAAAAATGAATCCCCCTGAATCCCTCTTCCATTCACTTCATAGCTAGGCAACAACTTCTCCTCCTTAAACTGGCTTGCTCGAAGTTTAAATACTTCTAAATACCGTTTTGGTCTCCGAATTTTATCAGTATAAAACTGATAGTTTACGTAATCAATAACATTACTATACCTATCAAACAGTTCGATATAAGGTCCAACAGTGTCATAATAAGGCGCAATAGTCGCTATAGAAATCATATTTCGGTCCTTCAAAAGGGTAATCAATTTGCCAATACAATAAGCGAATGTCGATGAATTATCTTTTTTTGGAAATCTCTCGTAGTCTATGTCAATGCCATCCAGATGATATTTTTTAGCAAGAAGTTTTAAAGATGAGAAAGCGTTAAACACCCAGATATCAGGGTTTTTCGGGTTATACCAACGAAGGACTTTGTCACCAAGGCTCCAGCCAGAAAGGCTGGCTAGGGCTTTGACATTGGGGTAGGATGATTTTATGGCTGCAACGGATTGTGGTGTTAAAGTGTTGGCCCAGTAGGGTGAGAATTTGCCGTTTTGGGGTTTGCCAGAAGGGTTTGCGTCAATGGCAAAGCTGAGTATGAAATGGAAATCGATGGCGTCTTGTATAGGAACTTGATCAAATTTCACTGGCACTCCTGTGGCTCCTATGTACTCCATCATCACCTTGCCCTCTGGACGTTCATAAATATAATATATTAATTGAGCAATTACGTAAGGATATACACATATGTGTATGTATGTATGTATATATATATATATATATATAGATATAGATAGATATGGTGCATGTGGATTACTTACCACAAACTTGGTCGAAGAAGAGCATAAGTACTCCAGCGACATAGAAGAACAGACTCTGAAACTTTTCCATTCTTTAATTATGATCTGATCGAGTGGAGATCAGATCAAAATCTAGTTTATATATACGTTTCTCTCATATATACATATAGCTTATAACTAAAGACGGCATAAATAATTTTATATACAAACAACCACATACGGGGAAATTACTATAAGCATATTAAATAAATGGAGCACCGCCGGACCGGCCTAATATGAAAGTTGAGCAAAGACGAACAATTACATTGACCAAGTCATAGACGATATAGACATATACATATATATATATATATATATGTACAAGTCATTTTTTCTGACATTTGGAGATGCTATACAATACAAACTAGTCTTTGAAAAGTCATACAATATTAATATAATGTACTAAATTAATTAGTTAATTTCCATGGTATGTATGTATAAGATATTTAATTAATTATTTAATATAATTATATGATATTGGACTTATGTGCTTATATTTCTACCAAAATAGCCATATGCTTAAAATATATATATATATGCTTCCCCATTGACTACAAAATTTTAATTTTTGATATAATTAGTTCTAATTTTTTTTTTATCATATAATAGAAGAGTGAAATAATATTTTATAATTGTGCATTACTTATAATGATTCAATATTAAAAGGGATTAATCAGAATCATATTTTAAATTTTAGTATTCATTCTAAATTCAAGTTGTTAATTAAGTTACTAATACTAGTTAGAGGTATACTTCATAATTAGATTTAATCTAAATACTAAGGTTTGAAATTTTATACCTATTATATATATATGTGTAGTAACTGGATGTAAAAAAAAGAAAAAAAAATTTGTATGTATGTATATATGTGTATATAGTGATGATTACAGTGAAACAGTGTCGTTTGGAGAAGAGGGGGAGGAAAAGGCGTCGTTTGGAGAAGAGGAGGAAACGACATCGTTTGGAAGAAACAGTGTCATTTGGTGAAGAGGTGGAGGAAATTGCGTCGTTTGGAGAAGTGGAGGATGAAGCGACGTCGCTTGGAGAAGAGGGAGTGGACGGTTGGGATGAGGTGAAATGGACGGGCAAGATGAGAGGCAGGTGGGGTATAAATAGGAGAAGGGAAAGAAAAAAAAAAGAAGAAAAGTAAGAGGAAAGAAAAGAAAGAAAACAGAGAAGAGAGATCAGGAGGGGGAAGAGAAGGTTAGAGAGAGAGTGTGAGGAGCCGGAGCAGAGAGAAACGAGAAGAGAGAGAGAAGGAAAGAGGACCGTGACGGTGCGAGCCACGGGAGGAAGGAAGATGGAGATGGAAAGTACGATAAACTTTAAGTTCTTGTATAGGTGTGGTGTGGCTTTAAATTTGTCACTTTAGGTTGAGAAATCTAGGTTTTGTTTGGGATATAGAGTAGAAAACTACGATGCAGGGAACATGTGGGTGTGGATGGTAAGTGAAATCGTGGAGGAGTGAAGGATGTTCACGGAGGAGATTGCGGGAAAAGAGAGAGTGAAGAAGTCGGTGAGTGAGAGAGGTCCGCGAGAGAGTGAGGAGATTCTGTGTAAAATGAGTGGAAGTACATTGATGAGGCCCCGGGAGGAGAGAGTGAACGAGGAGTTCGGTGAGTGAGTGAGATCCGTGAGAGCAAGGAGATTTTGTGTGAGTATGAGCGGGGTGCATGGAGGAGGCCATGGGAGGAGAGAGAAGGAAGAATGCGGTGTGTGTGGTTCGTGAGAGAGATGAGAGTTCGTGATTGTGTGATTGTGAGTCGGGATATTTAGAGTAGGCCGCGGGAGGAGAGAAAAGGAGGAAAACGGTGTGTGAGTGGTCTGTGAGAGATAAGAGAGTTTGTGATTGTGTGATGGTGAGTTGGGATATTTAGAGTAGGCCGCGGGAGGAGAGAGAAGGAGGAATGGGGTGTGGGAGTGAGGTCTGTTAGAGAGAGGAGAGTTCATGATTGTGAATGGGATCCTTAGAGTAGGTCTCGGGAGGAGGGAAAAGGAGGAGTTCGGTGTGTAAGGATATTCGTGTAAGAGAAGAAGTGCGATGTGGCTGTGGATAGAGGTAGGCATGAAAGGGGTGGAGTGTGTGTATGCTAGAAATTGGGGAGAAGGAAATGGAGGCCTGTAGGGCGTGGGTGTGAGGTATCGGAATAAAGGTGTGTCGGTGTAGTTGTGTGGTGTGAGGGTGTGGGTTGTATATAGGTTGGTATAGCTACTGTAAATTTAGTAATTGGCGAGGGAACATTACCAGCGTGTGTGTGTTAAATGTTAGTGTGTGTCCTATGGGGAGACGCATGTAGGTTCGATATACAGGTTAAAGGTAAAGGAGAGCTTTAAGACGACATAGTGAAACGAGAACGAGATGATATTGTTCTTGAGTTGGTAGCATTGGGGGGACGCCGATATTAGTTGTCATTACCTAGAAAGAGTAAGTTGATCACCGATAGTGGTGATAGTCAGGAGACTCCGACGAACAAGGGGTTGGGTCGCCGATATTGGTGACGAGAGAGAATTGTATCTGTGTGTGTGTGGCCTGTTAGGGGTCGAAAGATAGAAGATTGATTGTTGGTCGCCGATATTGGTGACATGTGAGAACATTTGTACGGTTGGAGCGATGTTGGAAGACGGTCACACTTGATATACAATATAACTAAATTACCGGGGTAAGTTAGTCCTGTGTAGTCCCATGGTGGTATTAAAGCATGGTTTAGGTTGTGTAGATAGAGTACATATAGAAATACTGGGTTTCCTGTTGTTGCATAAGACACTTATAACTTAATTTTTAATGTACTGAGTTATATGTACTCACTCTTTATCATTCACAGATGAAGTAGGAATGGAGCCAGGATCATAGTTGCTGGTTTCCGAGCCTAGCATATAGCGCAATAGAGTAAGGATTCTTTTTGTGGGCAGAATAGAGTGTGTAAAAATTAGTAGTAGTGTAGATAGTATCTGTTGGAAGTGTATGAGATTATATTTCTCTATGATGTACATGTAGAGTTATAAGTTTATCTTAATTTTAAATAATAGATTGCGGTAAAGTTTATATGTGTATAATTGATTTGGAATGAAACTTTTGTATTTGATGATGGAGTTGTTTTAAACTGCGCCATTAAGAAAAAAAAAACGAGACTTTACAATATGTTACAAGATAAGTTTGTAACAGCCCCGGAAATTTAAAATGGAAATTATATTATAAATATCAAATGCGGAAGCGAAGTCAAAATTTAAATAACATCCCTTACACTAAAACCAAAAACGTGCTCACAAAATATAAAAGATTAAACTACCTAAAGGAGAAACTTGAAAGTAAAAAAAACTACGAATGTGACTAGGGAGTCTTTAGGCGTCCCCTTCGTCGTCCTCCTGCGGAACCGGCTCGGGAACGATGTCCTCTTGATCTGAAATGATTAAATAAGGAATGAGCTACACTAGCCCAGTAAAGACATCACGATATCTCACCGTCACGGAGGTAAAGGTGGGTAGAAAACACAAAAAGACCAATGGAGCATAATTTATAACAAATCCTTTTATTAATAATAAAACCTTTACCATTCACTTACCTCGGTGAAATTCATAAAACAATATACGAAAGCAATAATATCATCATCATCATGAAAACATATATATGAACTGTATAACATAATACCTATCAAACTTTTTGTAATTCAATCGTTACACAACATATTTTCTTGATTCACCAGCCCACTAGTATCCATGGGGATCCATAGGGGTCCCGCTACCCGTTAATCCTTAACACTTGAAATCCATTCCAGAGCCGTCCCCATACCCCGTCCGATATGGGCGCCAAACCATAGACCTCATTACCCCGTCCGGTATGAGGGTGAAACGGGTCATCCCCATACCCCGTCCGTTATGGGCGCCAAAACATAGACCTTATTACCCCGTCCGGTATGAGGGTGAAACGGGCCGTCCCCATACCCCGTCCGGTATGGGCGCCAAAACACATAAGATCTCCATACTCCGTCCGGTATGGGAGACCACAATCCCGGTAGGGTTCCCTACGGACCCGGTCCGTCCACCATCTCTCAGGATATCTAGTCAGGCTGACCACATTATACCATTACCCATTTACATAATTTTTCATTCTCTTTTTCCTCAGTCAGCATCATTAATCCACATACAAGCAAGTAAACAGTATTTATGCTAAACAAACAACATACAGCATCAATATCCCGGTCATTTAATCCATAATTAATAAAATAGTAAAATATACACACAAAACTATAAAATGAAAACATCGAACCTCATACTGCATTTAAAACTGTAAAACAGGCCAAATAACAGTTAACTGACAAATACACTAGACTTGGGCTCCATTAGCGACCTTAAGCAATTTCACACATTCGTTGATTCATGAAATACCGTTTTATCATTTACTGAACTTTAAAACCGTGATAGGAAATAAGGTGAGGGGTCCTTACTCGTTTCGGGGTCCGAACACGGCTTCACAGTGCGCTTGCAGGCTGTCCCTAATTTTCCCTGAATTTTCCTCGGGGAACTGAAACGCACTACTGGTACCTGCACGTGTTCCCAAAAAAATCCCAAATTAGGCCCAGGGCCCCTTTCGGCGGCGATTCGCCTCGGGTTGGCTGCTTTCGGCAGTTTCCGGCCGAATTCGGCCACACTCGCATCGGTCCCTGCGAGAAAACAACCCTAGGGCCCTCGGAGGGCCAAAAAATCACGGAAAAACGGAGCTTACCGGTGGCGGCGCTCTCGGGTGCGGCGGCTCTCCGGCGAGGTTCGTGTTTTGGTGATTCGGCTCCGGTCTACCTGTAGAGAAAAGAGTGGTGATCACGGTGATATAAAAATTGCATCAAACGGAGGCCGGGAAGGGCCTCATCGGAGGCAAAAACTGAGAAGGGCGCGGCGGCGCCGCTGGGCTTCGACCATGCATTCCGGCCGTTTGGCCGGGATTTTGGCTCTGATTTGGCCACAGGAGGAATCAGCGTGGAAAAATGAGTCGGGGGTACGAAATTTACCTCGATCGGCGGTCGGAAGTTCCTCCGGTGCGGCGGCGGCCGGCTTCTGGTTCGTCTCTCCGGCGAGCGGCAGGCAGCTAGGGTTTGTGGTCTGGTGTGGGGGTTCTATTTATAACCCCTTGCCTTTTGATCTCAGCCGTCCATTTTGTTTTAATCTGGGCCGTCCGATCGCGCCCACGCGGATCGCCAACGTGGCCCTTTTTGGAACGACGTGGTTTTGCCACGTGGCAGGTCTCGGTTGGCCGGGACTGCTGACCGGGCCTGCTGATGTATCTGCCGACGTGACTTTTTTTTTTTTTCTCTTCCCGGTCTGGGCGCTACAACTCCCCCCCCCATAAAGAAATTTGGTCCCCAAATTTGCCTCATTACTCTTGATCAAACAGATGGGGATATTGGGCCTTAAATTCTTATTCCAGTTCCCAGGTGGCCTCCCTGGGCGTGTGGTTCTGCCACACGACTTTTACAAGTGATATTTTCCGGTTGCGGAGTATTCTGCTCTCTCGGTCCGTGATACCGACCGGTACTTCTTCATAAGACAAGTCCTCTCGAAGTGGAAGCAGTTCATGAGCCAAGACATGAGAAGGGTCCGGATTGTACTTACGTAGCATTGATACGTGAAACACATTATGAACCCGGGAGAGCTCAGGAGGCAGTGCAAGTCTGTAGGCCGTGGTACCATTCTTGTCTAAGTTTTCAAAGGGTCCAATATATCTGGGGTTTAATTTTCCCCTCCTGCCGAACCTACTAATCCCCTTGAAGGGGGTGACTTTAAGAAACACCCGGTCGCCTTTCTCAAAGGCCAGGTCTCTCCTCCGGGTATCAGCATAACTCTTCTGCCTACTCTGAGCTGTCTGGATATTCTTCTTGATCTTAACTATCTTGGACGTGGTTTCTTCTACCAAATCCGGGCCAAACAATCTTCTATCGCCCACTTCTTCCCAACATATTGGTGACCTGCACGGACGCCCGTATAGCGCCTCGTATGGGGCCATGCCGATGCTTGCTTGGTAACTGTTGTTGTAAGCAAACTCTATCAGGGGTAGGTGGTCGTCCCAATGGCCCCCGGAGTCAAGGACACAAGCTCGGAGCATATCCTCCAGCGTACGAATTGTCCTCTCTGATTGTCCATCGGTTTGGGGGTGGAAAGCAGTACTAAGAGACAGTTTTGTTCCCATAGCTTGCTGGAAACTATTCCAAAACCGAGAAGTGAATCTGGGATCCCTGTCGAATACCACTGTTACTGGAACTCCATGCAGTCTGACTACCTCCCGGATATACATTCTTGCCAACTTGTCCAAGGGATCAGTCATTCTGATGGCCAGGAAGTGGGAAGACTTAGTGAGTCGGTCAACGATTACCCATATAGCATCATGTCCCGATCGTGCCTTGGGTAGTCCCGATACGAAGTCCATGGTGATATGTTCTCACTTCCACTCTGGAATCGGTAAAGGTTGAAGTAACCCGCCCGGGCATTGATGTTCTGCTTTGACCTGCTGACATACCAAGCACTTAGATACAAAGTCGGCTATATCTCTCTTCATCCCATTCCACCAGAACCGAGGTCAGATAGTTTGGTACATTTTTGTACTTCCTGGATGCATGGCGAACCTTGAACTATGGGACTCTGTCATGATGTCTCTTCTTAACTCACTGTCGTCTGGGACACACACTCTGTCCTTGAAACGAATCAATCCGTCGGCAGAGATCTGAAATTCTGAGCTCACTCCCTGTTCTGCATTCTTCTTGCGGGTTACTAAGGCGGGGTCGACTGACTGAGCTTCCTTTATTCTTTGGATTAACTCGGGTTGGACTGCTAGGTGGCCCAAACATGTGACTCTCTTCAGGTCTCGCAGGCGAACCTGCTGTGTAGCCCCAATGGACCTACATTCTGAAACCATCAGATGGGCTAGGGTGCCTGCACTTTTCCTGCTGAGGGCATCGGCCACCACGTTGCCCTTACCTGGATGGTATAGGATGTCACAATTATAGTCCTTGAGGAGTTCCATCCACCTTCTCTGACGCATGTTGAGATCCTTCTGAGTGAAGATATGCTTCAAACTTTTATGATCAGTGTAGATCTGAAAGGTCTCTCCATACAAATAATGGCGCCAGGTTTTCAAGGCTTGTATGATTGCGGCAAGCTCCAAGTCATGGGTAGGATAGTTTTTCTCATGATTCTTTAGCTGTCTAGACCCATATGCTATAATCTTTCCATGCTGCATTAGGACACAACCCAGGCCCAGATAGGAGGCATCACTATAAACTGTGTACCCTCCTGATCCACTCGGTAGAGCCAGCACTGGTGCAGTAGTTAGTCGCTTCTTCAACTCTGAAAAACTCCTCTCGCAGTTCTCATTCCATTCAAATCCTGCATTCTTCTTTGTGAGTCGGGTCAGAGGAGCTGCTAGACTAGAGAACCCTTCGACAAACCGGCGGTAATAACCTGCCATCCCTAGGAAACTGCGAATTTCCTTAACTGTTGTCAGCCTTTCCCAACCAAGTACCGCTTCAACCTTTTCGGGGTTCACCGACACCCCTTCCTTCGATATAACATGTCCTAGGAAGGCGGTTTGTTCGAGCCAAAATCCACACTTGCACAACTTCGCATACAACTTCTTTTCCCTGAGTACCTGTAGAACTTGGGCAGATGATGAGCATGTTCTTCCCTACTTTTTGAGTAGACTAAGATATCATCGATGAACACGATGACAAATTGATCCAAGAATTCTCTGAAGATTCTGTTCATTAGATCTATAAAGATGGCCGGGGCGTTGGTTAGCCCAAACGGCATAACCAGGAACTCATAGTATCCGTACCTGGTTCGGAATGCAGTCTTGGGGATGTCTTCGACTCTCACTTTTACCTGATGGTAACCTGATCGTAGATCTATTTTGAAAAAGACCTGTGCACCCTGCAACTGATCGAAAAGGTCATCAATCCGGGGAAGAGGGTACTTGTTCTTAATTGTTACCTTGTTTATCCTTCTATAATCAATGCACAGTCTCAACGTTCCATCCCCTTTCTTTGCAAAAGTAACCCCGGCACCCCATGGGGAAATGCTGTGTCTAATGAAGCCACTGTTTTGTAGCTCAGTGATTTGTTTCCTTAGCTCTTCCATCTCGATGCGGCTCATTCGGTAAGGAGCTACCGAGATGGGCTGGGTTCCTAGCTGTAAGTCTATGGTGAACTCGACCTCTCTGTCCCCTGGTAGACCGGGCAGTTCATCCGGAAATACGTCTGGAAAGTCTCGGACTACTGGAATCTCTTAGATACAAACTTCTTTCTTGGGTTTACCTAGTTAGAGAAAATACAATATTAAGGCATTGGGAATTAAGAAGAAAAGAATTTGCCATTAGGGGAAATCAGTACCGAATAATTTTATTAACTTGTAAATGGCTCCTCGTTGGGAGGATTAAATACAATCTTTTTGTTAAAGCATTCTATGGTGGCGTGATACGCCGCTAGCCAATCCATTCCTAGGATTACATCAAAATCCCCTGTGTCTAACCCTATCAGGTCTACCCTCAATTTCCTATCTGCTATCTCCACGGCACATGCCCTGTAGACAACCTCTCCTAGCAATGTCTCCCCTACCAGCATGTAGGAGGCAATGGCAGCCCTCTGCTCAGGAACTACTCCCAAGGTCTCGAAAGCTCTTTCAGTCTCTGCCAGCCAGTATTGGGCCTCTTCAAAAGAGGATCCCCCTGCAAAAGTAGAAGGGTTCAGTCTTCTGTACCTCTCTATGAAGCCGGGGTCGATCAAGGAAGGAGCGGGGTCCCGAGGTAGAGGGACTTGGGCCGGCTGAGGGTTAACTGGGGGACCCTGTGGTGGCACCTGCTGATGTGGTGGGGGTACTGGAATGTGCTGTGGCGGCGCCTGCTGGTACCGTGGCTGTGGTACAGGGTCGTACCGCGGCTGTGGCGCCGGGTGGTTCTGTGGAGGAACAGGCTCCTGCCGGGGTGGCTCGGGATCAGCCTGCTGTAGCGGGGGCTCAACCTGCGCTAGCGGAGGAGGTCCGAGTAACTCCCTTCTCTCCTCTTGCCTTTGCTGGACAGCTACGAGAGCCTCCACCATCTTAAATAGTCTGTCTAAATCCTCCCGAAGCGAATTATCTTGGGCCGCTTGGTTTAGTGGGGGTCTTCCTCTCCTCATTCCCGTGTACTCGTTTTCACAAGGAATGATTGAGTAACGACATATCGGTGAGTATTACTCTAAGGCACTATTGTGTAAGGGATGGGTCTGAGGAAATGCGGCTCTGATACCAACTGTAACAGCCCCGGAAATTTAAAATGGAAATTATATTATAAATATCAAATGCGGAAGCGAAGTCAAAATTTGAATAACATCCCTTACACTAAAACCAAAAACGTGCTCAAAAAATATAAAAGATTAAACTACCTAAAGGAGAAACTTGAAAGTAAAAAAAACTACGAATGTGACTAGGGAGTCTTTAGGCGTCCCCTTCGTCGTCCTCCTGCGGAACCGGCTCGGGAACGATGTCCTCTTGATCTGAAATGATTAAATAAGGAATGAGCTACACTAGCCCAGTAAAGACATCACGATATCTCACCGTCACGGAGGTAAAGGTGGGTAGAAAACACAAAAAGACCAATGGAGCATAATTTACAACAAATCCTTTTATTAATAATAAAACCTTTACCCTTCACTTACCTCGGTAAAATTCATAAAATAATATACGAAAGCAATAATATCATCATCATCATGAAAACATATATATGAACTGTATAACATAATACCTATCAAACTTTTTGTAATTCAATCGTTACACAACATATTTTCTTGATTCACCAGCCCACTAGTATCCATGGGGATCCATAGGGGTCCCGCTACCCGTTAATCTTTAACACTTGAAATCCATTCCAGGGCCGTCCCCATACCCCGTCCGGTATGGGCGCTAAACCATAGACCTTATCACCCCGTCCAGTATGAGGGTGAAACGGGTCATCCCCATACCCCGTCCGTTATTGGCGCCAAAACATAGACCTCATTACCCCGTCCGGTATGAGGGTGAAACGGGCCGTCTCCATACCCCGTCCGGTATGGGCGCCAAAACACATAAGATCTCCATACCCCGTCTGGTATGGGAGACCACAATCCCGGTAGGGTTCCCTACGGACCCGGTCCGTCCACCATCTCTCAGGATATCTAGTCAGGCTGATCACATTATACCATTACCCATTTACATAATTTTTCATTCTCTTTTTCCTCAGTCACCATCATTAATCCACATACAAGCAAGCAAACAATATTTATGCTTAACAGACAACATACAACATCAATATCCCGGTCATTTAATCCATAATCAATAAAACAGTAAAATATACACACGAAACTATAAAATGAAAATATCGAACCTCATGCTGCATTTAAAACTGTAAAACAGGCCAAATAACAGTTAACCGACAAATACACTAGACTTGGGCTCTATTAGCGACCTTAAGCAATTTCACACATTCGTTGATTCATGAAATACCGTTTTATCATTTACTGAACTTTAAAACCGTGATAGGAAATAAGGTGAGGGGTCCTTACTCGTTTCGGGGTCCGAACACGGCTTCACAGTGCGCTTGCAGGCTGTCCCTAATTTTCCCTGAATTTTCCTCGGGGAACTGAAATGCACTACTGGTACCTGCACGTGTTCCCAAAAAAATCCCAAATTAGGCCCAGGGCCCCTTTCGGCCCAAATCGCAACTCCGGCACGGCGGCTCCGCCGCTGGCGGCGGCGATTCGCCTCGGGTTGGCTGTTTTCGGCCGTTTCCGGCCGAATTCGGCCACACTCGCATCGGTCCCTGCGAGAAAACAACCCTAGGGCCCTCGGGGGGCCAAAAAATCACGGAAAAACGGAGCTTACCGGCGGCGGCGCTCTCGGGTGCAGCGGCTCTCCGGCGAGGTTCGTGTTTTGGTGATTCGGCTCCGGTCAACCTGTAGAGAAAAGAGTGGTGATCACGGTGATATAAAAATTGCATCAAACGGAGGCCGGGAAGGGCCTCATCGGAGGCAAAAACCGAGAAGGGCGCGGTGGCGCCGCTGGGCTTCGGCCGTGCATTCCGGCCGTTTGGCCGGGATTTTGGCTCCGATTTGGCCACAGGAGGAATCAGCGTGGAAAAACGAGTCGGAGGTACGAAATTTACCTCGATCGGCGGTAGGAAGTTCCTCCGGTGCGGCGGCGGGTGGCGGCGTCCGGCTTCTGGTTCGTCTTCTCCGGCGAGCGGCAGACGGCTAGGGTTTGTGGTCTGGTGTGGGGGTTCTATTTATAACCCCTTGCCTTTTGATCTCAGCCGTCCATTTTGTTTTAATCTAGGCCGTCCGTTTTTGATTAAATCTGGGCCGTCCGATCGCACGCTTGATCTGGGGCGTCCGATCGCGCCCACGCGGATCGCCAACGTGGCCCTTTTTGGAACGACGTGATTTTGCCATGTGGCAGGTCTCGGTTGGCCGGGACTGCTGACCGGGCCTGCTGACGTGGCTGCCGACGTAGTTTTTTTTTTTTTTTTTTTTCTCTTTCCGATCCGGGCGCTACAAAGTTAGAGATTATATATATAATTTATGTTACAAGATAATTATTTAAAATATGAAGAACTATTTTATATTGTTATTTAATTTTATATTTAAATAAATATTTAAAGTAATTTTCTAATGTAGTAAAAAATATATTCTGGTACCATCCGCACCAGATCTTTACTCTTTTTTGAATTATTATTATAATAACCAGACAATATCTCTCTTAAAAGAAAAAGAACTGTGTTTCCAAGCAATCGTGCACAGCGAGAGAGTATAGTACTGATGCCGGAGATCTGTTGATTGGAGATGGTAAACTCCAAAGCCTATCCTCATACGAGAACCTCTTCATCTGTTAAATTTCTCTCAAGAAAGCCATCTCCTTTTGTCATCACTCTTTACATAATTTTTCTCTTTGCTTTTGCCATATCTGTTTTCCTCTTTAACACACGAGCCATATTGGAAGACGAGCCAAGTCCGCTTATCAGTGAAGTATCTGAATCCCAATCTTCGCGGGTACCTACTCTAATTCATCTCATTATGTATATTTACGTTTCGTATGAGAAGTTTCTGTTATCTAGAGAAATGGGTAGTGCTTATGTTCTTGAAAGTTTTGATGGGAGGTTTTGGTTTGGGTTGAAGATATTGAATTAAGCTTTGATTTTTGAATATCTCATGGTGAGATGAGAGTTTGCGATAGTTTGATTTATTTGTTATTTACTGATCTGGTTGGATTTTGCGAGTGGATTATTGTCTTTATGTGTATGTCTCGATTGGGGGGAGACTTCTTTGAGATATGGAGATGACACTAGGATTGGTACAGAAAAAGTGGAACTTTTATATTGGCGAGGGGTTCTTTTGAAGTTCATAAAGTTAAAGAAGAATATTTTTTGTGAAGAAATTTAATTGGAAAGAGATTTAGTCACAATGGTCGGCATGAAAACAATGCTGAATTGAAGTCAGTTGCGTACAGTATCCTTGGAACTGAATACAGCATGTCTAATGAGTGCATTTTTTCATTTGGTTGATGTTAGAAATGCTTCAACAGGGTTATGGTGGATTTCAATTTGGCTTGACCTGTTATAAAATTTAGAAATGTAGCTTGTTGGTAATTCTTCAGAAGAGTTCCTATAAATTTTTATATGCCAATATTCAGGTTACTTATCATCTGCATACGTGGTTGTTATGGTATGCTTGTGCTTTTTGACTGTTGGTATTTTTAAATTTCTATGGTTTCACTTGGCCTTTTCTTGCCTCCCTTCACCTGAAGAAAGAATCTACTGAGGGACGTTATTTACTATCAACTTATGTAAATCATAATTTTAGAGAGATTTAGGAGCATAATATGCTAGTCCTTTGTCCAATACTAACACGCAAAAACTCAAAACATTGGCATTTTCTATTCTTGTACATTGATCCCCTTTCATTGGCTTGTTTATATTTTGACCTTTGTTGCTGAGCAAGTTCCTTGTGACTAGTTCATTTGACATTTTGCTCTAAGAGTAGATTTCTTCTCAAATACAGGGCTATTTGAGTCCAATCTTTCACTTAATTTACTCTCTAACACTTAATAAAAAATTATCCATTCCTGTTTCAACTTTGAATGGTCTTTATTCGAGTATAATCTCACTTCCTTGATAAATGTAAATGGTTAGTAAATGTATAGGGCTAGAATTCATTCAATCTCAGAGAAAAATGATATCAAGGTTTCTATCCTTTCGAGTGCTCAGGTACCAGATGATCAACTTTGGGGTGCAACTTTCAACAATGGCCTTCAACCATGTGTCAGACCCACTGCTAAATACAAAGGTAAAAGTACTTGATTCATGCGTTTATGTTTTATCTGTTCTGTAGTTTGTCAGTATATTTCATCATAACTCATTCCAGTCCATGCATTTACATTAATTACATACCTTTCATGTTGTAGAATGAACTATTTAGTGGAAAATTAATGCACTGTCCCAGTCCACTATCTGCATGTACTCTTGTTGAATATTTATAGAATTTTTTCTCAGGCTTCAAAAGTAACCCCTCCATTTCTCCCCGAGAAATGTTGCCCATAGTTTTTCAACATCTCTAAGTTTTATTTTTCCTTTACAGAGGCCCAAGAATCACACCGGTATATCACTGTAAAAAGCAATGGAGGACTAAATCAGATGCGTACTGGTGTAAGTTAACTGGTTTCTCCGTTTCCTGCACTGAGTTTTTATAGGTTATTCATGTTCATAATTATTCCCAGATTATATGCTTCACCTATAGTTATAGCAAGCATAGAACTATTTAAGTGGGTAAGATAATTTAGTTTGATAGAACAAAATATATTTACTTTGAAGATGCTCTATTCTGTATTCTTAACATCTTTTTTCTTTTTTTGTCGGTCTCATAATGAGTCCCATTGCATCTTCATGGTGGAAAAGACATTTACTTTTGAGGTTGACCATACAAGAACATCATTCCTTTTTCCTTCTAATAGCCAATCTGAAGGCATCCTCAAGGCATTCAGTACTAGTATTGGCTGAGACATTGGTGACAAGAAGGCACTTGCTTTGCAAGACTGGTGTCGATTGCTGATAGTATTAGTCAATACATCATGACCTGATGCAGCAGAAGAAGTGAAGGAGAGATGTTCGGTGGAGGAAGATAAATAATCATGGCCTTGGTTCTTCCAGTATAACTATCAGAAAAATAAAGAGAGAAATAATCTTCTGTAGTTTATTAGTTCTGAACAAAAGTGAACAATACAATGATAAGCCTCTCCTTTTATATAATATAGAATCTTAAATCGGCACTAGGAAAGTAAACTAAACCAAAAAGGAAATCATATCCTAGAAGGAAATAAGGACCTAATATACTCCTAATATCAATAATTCTCTATATCAATAGAAGTATAAAGCAAATGAGCCAAGTTAACTGGGAAATTTGAAATCCCTAGAAAACTATGCATCCTGAAGAAAAATGCCTGTTTATCTTTCTATCAGAAAAAAAAAATTATATGCATGTTATCTCATGATTTCTCGTGCTCAAATATGACAATATACTTAAGAAGCTGCCTCGTTGAGACTCATTTATATGAACCTCCTCATTCAAAAGGCTGCTACATATTAGATAGTGTCTCTTTAGAAGCACTTCATCACAGCCAAGGTGTCCCCTTGATACAAGAAAAGCTTCTTGGGGAAACTCGTCTAGACTAAAAACCTTGGCAAACTTCAAGCCAGTATTTGACATCAGTTGAAAAGTAAATATTATTTGGAGGATATTAATTCAACTTATCCTAGTTTCTGTAAACTTAGACTCTAGAAATTCTCATTGATGACTGAATTCGAGAGTGCTTGAAGAGTGTTAAACCTGTTAATAATAGTTGTTCTATGAATACATCTACCTTAGAAGGATCATGCACCTTTAAAAAACTGTTGCTGAAAGCCACATTCTAATTGGTTGGGTTTGAAGTAACAACGGAAAGACGAATGCAAACTGTTTCCTATGGCTTGCACCTTCATTTCCATCCCTTGATGAATGGTTGTACATGTCAGAAACCATGAACGTTCAAGTATCAAGTAGATGATGGGAGGAGGAGAGGAGGGAGAGCTCATGATGGTTGCAACATGGTTTCTAATTAAAATGATATACCACAATGATATTGTCCATAAGCAAATTATTTCGGTGTATTAGATTTCTCAAGACTATTTATATCTCTATTCTGTGCCATCAGGTTAGAAGTTTGTATAAATGTTTTGTTATGTTATTAAGTATTTTTATTTAACTTCTTTACTTTCTACGAGATGTAATATAATAACCTTGTTGAAATGTAATGATCATATATTTCTAATGCTTGTATGTCCAATAATAGTTGCCATTTTTTTTTGAAACAAGTGGTATAGTATTAATATGAACAATGGTACCAAGGGGGTGTCATCCCTATACACGATATTTACATGTTAGTTAGTAGATCAATGACATCCAAAATCATTCAACCTATTGATGTCATGACCCAAAATTAAGGAGCCAAAAACATGAATCCATCTTATCCCTATTAACAATCTCCTCAATTCCTTAAAATGTTATAGCATTTTTCTCCTTCCAAATAACCCAAGAAATAGATAAAGGTATAAGATGAAAATAAGTTTTTTTCTTTTTTAATTTTTACAAAAGCCCGTCCATGCCTAGATCCACCAACCTCTCAATCACCCAATTGATCCCTAGGAGACCGTACACCATAGACCAGATGCTATACACCATCAGGCACCAGAGAAATATACGGTCACAGGATTCCGCATTCATCTTGCATAAAAAGCAGTAATTAAGCAGTATTTTGCCCCTCCGCATCATCTTATCAATAGTCAGGGTACATTCTCTACTCGCTTGCCAAGCAAAAAAAAGCTATTCTTGGGGGATCATTTGTCTTCCATACTTGGGGATATTATTGGTTTTTTGTTTGATTCTATTCTCTAATTTTGTTTCTTGTTTGTACATGATTGGCACCCCCTGTGGAGCCTATATATAAATTTTCTTTTCTTCTCTGTCAGGAAAGAAAAAACTCACAAGTAGGCTATTTTGGGTACCTAACATGGCAGAATCTAGACATGCTGCCTCATATATCCTATTCTATTGTCACCACCTGGATTCAAATGCTAATAACTTGTTAGATAATTAAGTATATAACTGGACAAAACCTTTTTCTCGTCATCAAATTCATAACTATGCCCTTCTTGTAGATAGCAGACATGGTGGCTGTTGCACACATCATGAATGCAACCTTAGTTATTCCTCAACTGGATAAGCGTTCATTCTGGCAAGACTCAAGGTATTCTCAAGTATTTAGTTATCAAATCAAATATTCTGGGTTCATATTCATTTTTATCATTTATCCTTTCTCTTCTATTATGGGCCCTACGACAGTACATTTTCAGATATCTTTGATGAATTCCATTTTATCTCGACCTTACAAGGAGATGTGAATGTTATCAAGGAGCTCCCAAAGGAGCTGGAGTCTGTCCCAAGGGCCCGGAAGCATTTTACTTCCTGGTCTGGTGTGGCTTACTATGAAGAAATGACCCATCTGTGGAAGGACTACCAGGTATGTAAATGGTTGGTGCCTGTCAATTCTACTATACCATGCATGATGGTTCAGGTTATGGATTTATAGTTTTTTTCTGTAGCTGAGGTTGCTGTGGATGATCTTGTCAATTCAGTTCTTCTCTCCCTTGAGCAATGTACCCTATTAGCTGTTTTTTAGTGTATGTTTTTGATATCTTATGGAGCATATGGGGTTACATCAACTGGATCGCAAGATAATTACATAACTATTACATGGAATTTAAGACTATTTTTAAAACAGAAATCTAGAAGATTCAATGTCTTCTTCATTTTTCGCATACCAAACCTGCCTAGACAGATATCCTGGTCTGACAGTGTTTCAATATTGGACTTGCTGATTATTAGACAGACAGTATGAATGGGTTTTTTGAGATATGTTTATTAGTTTGCCTTGGCATGCTCTTAATTGGAAAATGTCTATGCTCAAGGATGGTTATTAAGTCAATTTTTTACAGGTAATCCATGTTGCAAAATCTGATTCTCGGCTTGCAAATAATGATTTGCCTATTGACATACAAAGATTGAGATGCCGTGCTCTCTATTACGCGTTGCACTTCTCTCCTTCAATTGAAAGCTTAGGAAAGGTTTGAAATCCTGTTGCTTGTAGCATTCATTTTCCTTCAGATGGTAAAATAGGTTCCAGTACTGGGGAAGTGACAGGCAATCCTTACTTGCTCTTATCATATCCTGATATATATTTGGACATGTATGTTTCCCGTTTGCATATCTGTGCATATTTATTTGCCTAATGTATTTCAGGATGACAGGATATGATAGAGGTTAGTACGTATTGTTTAATAGTTACCAAATGCTGCATTTTATTCCTCACATGTTCCGTCGTGAAACCTAATTGAGATCACCAAATCTTGGATTTCTAAATTGTTCAGATATAGATATATCATATAAAGGGTGAGGTAATGAGGTTACTAGTTCTCTAAAGACTTCTATACTGATAGAATTTTAGAGGGCTTTGCATAATGGTCAGAATATCTGGAAACATTTTAAAACAAAACATTTAAACCAGTCTATGTGGTTCCAGACTTGTGTTTCTTTCAGTATCGATGCATTTAAGAGGTCTCCTATGGGGCTTCCTGTTAAATTAGGTTCTGAGAATGCATGACGGTTCCACCACAGAAGCTTGTCGAGCGACTGCGGTCACGAACAGGAAGATATATTGCTCTTCATCTGAGATATGAAAAAGACATGCTATCTTTCACTGGTTGTACTCATGGTCTGACTGAGGCAGAATCTGAAGAGCTGAGAATAATGCGGTGAGAATTTATTTCTGTGCATGAATGAATGAGATCCTAGATACTGTTTACCTTAACAGATACATGCTTATATTCGTATCAGATTGGTTAGGCAAGAAGAGGCTAACCCCCTTGTTTGCCTTGTAAGCATCTGATATTATGTTTTTCTTTTATTGGTACTTCATTTGATACCCCTTCTTGAGAAGATGGTTCTTTTCTTATGTTTTTATGTCCCTTTTGAATTTGTTTCCACTGGGTCAAAGTCTGACTCCACAGGAAATGGAAACAAGCCTGCCAACTTTTATGCTTGTTAGTGTTCACATACTGGAATTTTTTTTTTTTTGAAAGAAACATACTAGAAAATTTCAAATCAAATTAACTCAAAAGATGAATATCTCAAGTTAGTGAATTTAAGTTTGTGTTATACCTTTCACATTATGTTGACATTAGGTCTTGCAATTTCATTGTGTCAAATGCAATTATGTGGAGAATACTACATTTTCTGACGGTTGTGTTAATTAATTAGGTCTTGCAATTTCATTGTGCAAGTGTTCAGTTGATTTTTCTAGGGGCTTGGTATGTCTCACTTTGTAGGTATTTTATGTTTTTTCTAGGGAGAACACAAACCATTGGAAGGTTAAAAAGATAAACTCAACAGAGCAGCGAATCGAAGGCCTTTGTCCCCTTACTCCCAAAGAGGTGGGTATATTTCTGCAAGCCCTTGGTTACCCTCCCTCAACTTCAATTTATGTGGCGGCTGGGGAAATTTATGGCGGTAATACTCACCTCTTAGAGCTCACATCCCGTTTCCCAAATCTAGTTTTTAAGGTTTGTAACTCACTTGTAGCTGTAGCTTTTTCTATTAGTAAAATATCTGGCTATGAAATCTTTGCCATTGATATTCCATGTTGAATTTGCTACTGGATTTATGGCAGGAGAGGCTGGCTGAACCACAAGAGTTGAAGCAATTCAGTAATCATGCATCTCAAATGGCGGCACTTGATTACATTATTTCAGTTGAGAGTGATGTGTTCATTCCATCATATTCAGGTAACATGGCAAGAGCTGTTGAGGGACACCGCAGATTTTTGGGCCACCTAAAGACAATCATCCCAGACAGGTATTAAGTCAGTTGTTTTATGGGCAGTTTTGAAGCTTAGAAATCATGACAGCTAAACTTACCCTGGAGCATACTTGCTTTCAGTTAGGACCTATGCCCTGTGTTGAATCCAATTTGCAGTTGCTCTGAGCTCCTATTGTTTACTCTGTTCTGGATTATAGTCGTTGGAAGCTTTGGGCCTTCTGTTACATATCCAAATTCTTGGTTACAGGGAGAAGCAATATAACTCTAATGAGGGCAGCTTCTCTACAGACAAACAACTAGAAGATAGTTTCTTTGCCATAGTAATTTAGATTTGAAATAAGAGCAAGCAAATATATCTCTTATTGACAGAAACATGTTATTCAGAGGCACCTAGGGGGTGCCACCAAATACAAAACCATAGTGTATACATACAACTTAGAAAATCTATGAGGTCAACAAGCTCTTCCTCACTGGAAAAAATGACCAGCAAATCATAAGTACAGAGAAAGAATCCAGCTATCTGTAATTTAGTTCCTTGGCCCCTCAGAAGTCCTGACTTCTTTCGGCAAACAAATATCTCTGTAATAAAAGCTCATAGTGGCTTGATGAAACTGTCCTCTGTTTAAAACTTGTTGCCGGAGAAAAATTTCTAGTGATAAAACCAATATGTTAGATATATGGACATAGGAGGATTACTATGGTTGTGTATTAGACTGTCATGTAAATGTTTTAATTTTGTGGACAGGAAAGGACTTGTCAAACTTTTTGACGGCCTTGATAGTGGACAGCTGACAGAAGGGTCATCGCTATCACGTCTTGTGCAGCAAATGCACAAGTATAGGTAACTTATAAATAAGGATTCTCATTTTTCTGTTTCTTCTTTGAAAAAATCAACTCCTATTATACAGTCTCTCTATAAGGCATTCAGCGGAATGATGTTGGCAATATTTGATTCATCTGCTTCTAAATCTATAATGTAAACAGAGCCTACAACTAAATAAAGTAATGACAAAAGGAATTGACTTTATTTATATTAGCATGGTTCCATGAGGAATGACTTGAATCAACAATGTAGGCAAGGGTCTCCAAGGAGAAGAAAAGGTCCAGCACCAGGAATTAAGGGCCGAGCACGTTTTAGGACTGAAGAATCATTTTATGAGAATCCATATCCTGAGTGTATATGCAAATCTAAGGTTCGAGGACATACATGAAATCACAGCACGACTATGAAAGTTGCAGAATTTTCTGATGTGAGATTAGCTTAGAGACTCAGTGAAGAGCCTAAGTGGACACTTCCAACACCAGTTCACCCTCTTTCTCCCTTTTCTCTGTCTCTCTCCCTCCCCCTTCCTTTTTGTTGCAGCCATTAATGAATACAGGCAGTCTGAAAAGTTGGGGGAGTGGAGGAAGGGTTTTGTAAATCACA
The DNA here is from genome assembly GCF_054855325.1 of Carica papaya. Taxonomy (NCBI): domain Eukaryota; kingdom Viridiplantae; phylum Streptophyta; class Magnoliopsida; order Brassicales; family Caricaceae; genus Carica; species Carica papaya. The sequence continues at coordinate 5,474,519 of NC_142314.1, forward strand.
TTCTCACATTCTTTTTCATGTTCTAGGGGTAGGAGAAAATTCATAAGCTGCTGCAGATACAGATGATGATCACTATCTTCTTATTATTTATGAGAAATTACAAAAAAATTACTCTACTTCATCCTTTTGTATAAAAATTGACTATGGAATAATAAATTTTGACATAATTTTTCATACATCTTTATATGAAAAGAAGAATACAAATTTCAATATATTTTTAATTAGAATATAATTAAGAATCACAAACTCACATCATTTTCCTCTTATTATTTACATTAATTTCATCACATTATTTGTGGGTTGATAGTTATTTAATTATTTTTAATTAGAAATTAACGGATTCATTTGGGAACACTTGACTCAAGAAGCTAAAAATACTTTTTAAAATGATAAAAATTGATTTCATTAAAAAAAAAAAAATTTACTTTAAATTTTATATGCTATTAATTTTTTTAAATTATATTTTTTTTGTTAAATTAACTTTATATTTATAAGTAACTTTCACAATTTTTTTTAGATTTATTTCAAATACAACTTAAATTTTTTCATTTTGAAATACATGAGAAGTATAATTTCTGTAAATTTCATCTGCATATTATTTATAAAATACAAATTTCTAGATAGTTAATTAGTATTAATCTTTTCAGAAGCTTTTTTTTTTTCTTCCTTCTGTACTCGACAAGAAAAGGAGCTCTCCAACGCAGACATAAACGACGTAGCATCAATGTCGTTTTATCACTATCGCGGGAGTAAACAATGACTTAAAACGCATCGTTTTGTTCTTCTCTTCGAAAGCTCACGCAAATTCTCCCTTCCACTTTCCATTGACTGCAGGCTTATTAGATAAACATACATTTTCCTCTCCATTTTCCCACACTAGAAAGTGTAGAGAAAACATTTTTCTCTCATGCCGGAGAAATGAAAGCACACTTGTCAAATCCTCTCGGGACCGTCCAAGTTCCACGACCCGTATATCCCTCCAATGCCTTTCTCATTCACTTTCCGTATTCCTTCTCTCATAAAACACCTCGCAGACGCGTTTGTAAAATTAAATTTAGCTCCAAAAACAATCCGTTTCTCTTCATCATGCCCAGAAGACTCACTGTTAATGCTTGTGAAGCTTCGAGTTCGGACTCAGTTGTAGCCTCTCCCAACTCGGAAGAAGAGACCGAGTCCATGAAGTTATTTGAGGTATATCTCTTCTCTCCTCGCGAAATACAAGTAAGCTTTTTCAATATTTTTTGTTTACTGCTAAAAATTAGTAGGTAATTTGATAAATTCATTTTCTTAAGGAATGTTTCTGTAACTTTTCAGTTTTCTCGGCGACTTAAGAAAGGACTATGATGAAAAAAAAAATAGAAATGTGCTTCAATTTTGGTCTTCTACGTTCTTTAGAGTCCAGAGTTCAGAAGAACTCGACCTTGAACAGTGAAATTTTAATGGTCCTTATTCATCTTCAGAATATAGAGTTTGTAGTCTTGCTACGCAATTGGAGTTGACATATTTATTGGAGTTTACTGCACCTCTAAATCAGCTACATTTATAATTTGTTCAGAAATTGAAGGATGCGGAAAGAGAGCGAATAAATAAGTTGGAAGAGCTTCAAAGAAAAGCCGACATACAGTTAGAGAGACAGCTCGTCATGGCATCATCATGGAGTCGGGCCCTATTGACTATGCGTGGGAAGTTAAAGGGAACTGAGTGGGATCCTGAGACTTCTCACAGGATTAACTTCAGTGATTTTATTAGATTACTTAATTCAAATAACGTCCAATATATGGAGTACTCAAATTATGGGCAGACAGTATCAGGTTTGGAAATTCTTGACTGATTTACCTTTCTATTAAAAATTTTATTCCTTGTCACTGCCTTGATTATTGGTATATAGTACTGTGTTTGAGGAATATTTTTGCGTGCTGGCATCGCAGTTCGAATTTCACGCACTATGATAACTATATAAGCAGATCATCATAAACCATGTAGTTTGAGTACAGTTAGAATTTGGAAGGTGATCAAAGCTATGTTTGACAAATACAAATATTACAGAATTTATTTATAAATCTACATTTAGTTTAAGTAGGAGATGATCTAAATTCTATTAGAAGATAAAAAATTGATTTCATGTGAAATTCTATGCGGAATATAGATAATGCTTTTAAAAAAAAAAGCTTCTCAATACCTCGACGAAAATCGACGAATTTGGAACACATTGATCCAGGTCCACATGGAATTCCATATAAGATCAAGTTTTTCCATTTTAGAAAGTATTTTGACTGTCTTCTTGTTAAATTTAGTCTAGATTTGCAACTGAATTTCATAAAAATTCTGGATGTGTTCTAAACATAGCATGAATTGTAAGTCATATTTGGAGTCTTATTTCTTAAATGAAGAATGGAAAAGTCTTCGAAGGCCTTTGGCCTAGTGGTTAAGCTCTCCAAGGCTCCTTTCCGGAGTGATTTGGTTCAGTTAGTTGGCTATAAGCGAACTTTACATTAGCACACATGCAAAAACGTATTTAAAAGCCTTCTTTCTGTGTGTGGCCATTAACTGTACTTTTATATGCTCTCATATTCTCACAGTAGTCATTGGCAGTTTCCCTGAAAATCTTTTCTGCAAAGTGATTGTCCGTCTTTCTTTTCCTGCAGTGATACTTCCTTACTACAAAGATCGAAAAATGGAGGGAACAAACAGGAATTCAGAGAAAGAAATTATTTTCCGGCGCCATGTGGTGGATCGAATGCCAATAGATTGTTGGAATGATGTTTGGAAAAAGTTGCACCAACAAATAATAAATGTTGATGTCTTCAATGTGGACACTGTGCCTGCTGAGGTCTACTCTACTGTTGCCACTGCTGTCATATGGTCCATGCGGCTTGCACTCTCTGTTGTATTGTATCTTTGGATTGATAGCAAAATGAGGCCAATTTATGCGAAGTTAATACCTTGTGATCTAGGAACTCCTGAAAAAAAGATGAGGCAACCACTCAAGCGCCGTGCTCTTGGATCATTAGGCAAGAGTCGGTAAGTTGATGTCATTTTAGCAGTATTCTTGGAATAGATTAATAACCACTGTTGTCTATATAGTTTTTGTTTGGTTAGTATTTCACATTTTCTTCTTTCTTTCCATTTTTCTTTGAGCCGTTACTTGCTATAATCTCTTTAGAGGGGCTTTCTGCCTAAGTAGTCCAACCTTTTATGTGTTGGGTTGGCTTGAAATGGGATTGTGGAAAGGAATTCTGCCACTCCAGCCTACAGCTTGACAGTTTGCATCCCTCTAGGTTGAAGGCAAACAGGGATGCAAGTGCTGCTGGTATAGTTGTATGTCCTTAAGATTAAGGGGCAACTGATGAAAAAAAAGAAGGAAATATAATACCAGAAATATAATACAAGTACATATCATCAAGAATGCAAATGATGCTCTTAGGGCCATAGGCTACAAATATATGCGGCAAATATGGGGTACATTGTCCCTAAAGATGATTATGGTGAATTTGGAGCTTTGTGCATAAATATAATGGAGATGTTGGATATCACCTGTTCTTTTCTTTTTGGATAAAAAAGGAAGTATTATTAGAAAGAGAAAGAGGAATATATCATACATTATGTGGAGAACCAATATCCTCCGACAAAAAATAAAAGAAAAATAAAGGAGAAGGGCCAGCTAAGTTTCATAAAGGATAGCCAGTTAATCTCTATACAAACTAGAATATGATAATCTTTAGAAAGGCCACACGCCTTTGCCCGTAGAGATACAAAAAAGGACAAGCTATCCATCACTTGCATTGCACTGTCCTGTTGTTAGGGCTGAATGGAATAGGTTGTCCTTTTTTCTTTATGGGGCATAGTTGCTCATATCTAGATTATTCTTTGGAATAGAACTGTAGGTTCCCGTTCTGGTTTTGGTTGCTTCAAGGAACTTAGGAAATTATGTTATGTGGTGTGGACTATTTGGATCGAGAGGAAAAGTAGGCCTACATTTTCTTTATTTGTTGCGTAAATGAGGGGCTGAACATATCTTATGAGGTTAGCTGGTACTGAATTCAATAGTTATGGTTCATACCGGTCTTGGATGTTTGGATTTGTTTCCCCTTATTTTTTTATTCTTTTTTTCCTTATTGTTTTCTTTGTAGATTTAATTTTTTCTTTGTTATATCTCATTGGTGTTTGTTGTATATAAAGTGGATATGTTCCTTTTTCTAAGTGCTATTTTGTTGCTTCTTTACTATCCATCAAAACCTGTATTACCTACTGATTCATTTAGCACTTAGAATGGGTGCACCCATTGGAGCCTTTTAATGCTATATCCTTTTTACGTGAAAAGTGACTCTCTTTGGTTATTATCTCTCAGATTCAATATTTCTGTACTTCATTGGGATTGGGGAATGATAAACTTTTGATGTTTGGGGTTCGGGCCGTTTCCTCACTTCGTAATTTATTTTCATTCCAAGTCCTTTTTGTGATGGATTCAGGAGAAAACCCTATCTCTTCCGTTGTAATTCATCTTCTAATTTTAATGGTACTAATCTTTTAATAAAATATGTTCATTTTTTTAAAAATAAAATATTTAATATTTCATCTAAAAGTGAATGATGCATCTATCTGTTTACGATCGTGATTATCTTGTCCTACTCTTTGTGCTAGAACTTCAATGCAAGTAAATTAAAAAAGAGAATATTAGTGCTACTGTTGTATCCTTTTCATGTTTTTTCTTTCCATCTTCCCAGTTTTATATGACAATCATTGCTATTGACAATATTCTTTTCTTATAAAATAATCACTCTCTTAATACTTCAAAAATTATTCATGTTTGAAAGATATACTACTGTATATCTTTTTTTTTGCTTGTTTTTCTTTATTTACAATCCTTTTTCTTTAGTTATTCTTTAGCTTCTCATGGTGGGAATTGGGCTTAATGTGAGAATTATGCCTTGGAATTCTCACTAGTTGCTTTTTTTCTCGTGAATTTATTGCTTGTTGTGCAATGGTTTGACTTACGCTCTATGCTGTCATGAATATGATTTATAGTCCGAGAAGAAAGCTTAATTTGTTTGTTGTCGAAGAGTTTGTCCTTTTTATTGGGTACATGGAGAGGCTCAATTTGGCTATGGGCTATGGGCTATGGGCTATGCAATGGGAGGTAGCAATCTCTCATTCCTTTACCTGTTAAATCCTAGTGTGGTAGTATTCTCTTTTTGGTAATGAACAAGAATATGTAGGATTTGATCTGAAGTTTCATGATACAAAGTAAGTTTGGCAATTAAGTTTTAGCTCGCATGATAATTTGATCTTTTATTGTGGAAATTGCATTCATGTAATTTAAAGGTATTTTGTACCCCAAAAATAACTACAAGGAGGCATAAAAAAGAAATACAGGAGGGACTTAAGTAGCTGGATAAATTACTCTTGCAATAAAGGCTTGGGTCTAACTTTGTACTGCTTCCTACCAGGGCAAAATTTATATCGGCTGAAGAAAGAACTGGTGTCACCTTTGATGATTTTGCTGGTCAGGAGTACATCAAGGGGGAACTGCAAGAAATTGTGCGGATTCTGAAAAATGACGAAGAGTTCCAAGATAAAGGTATCTATTGCCCAAAAGGTGTCCTTCTCCATGGCCCTCCTGGGACTGGTAAAACGCTGCTGGCTAAAGCTATTGCTGGTGAAGCTGGATTACCTTTCTTTGCTGCGAATGGCACTGATTTTGTTGAGGTAAGGCCTGGCTTTAACATGAAAGGTCAGAGAAAATGGAAGGATGAGAAGTTACCTCTTTTTTGGGGTTTAGGAATCTACAGAAGTATAACTTCAAAAACTGGCTTTGCAGATGTTTGTAGGTGTGGCAGCATCACGTGTCAAGGATCTTTTTGCTAGTGCCAGGTCATTTGCACCTTCCATCATTTTTATTGATGAGATTGATGCTATTGGTAGCAAGCGTGGTGGACCTGATATTGGTGGGGTAAGTTAAATCATTCCTTCTAGGCCAAAAAGTGGATAAGGAAAAAAGAGGAAATAAAAATTTACCATAGAAACTCCTTTTGTACCACAAAAAGGATGGTAATGTAGGAAAAAATAGAATTAATTTGCCTACTTAAAAATTTAGGAATAAAAACCTGTATATCATACCTTAAGTTTTTTAGATGTCTATTCAGAAATCTTAAGCATCCTACTTAAGTATTTGATTACATCACATAACCGGAAAATTGAGAAAATTCTCAAAGTTTTATTGAATAACTGAAGTGTATCTCAAAAAGTAAAATTACAATTATATTTATAATGCTTTTTAAGTAAGTTTTCTCAAATAGGATTAGACTAAGAAATACTAATAAGTCTTAGAAGATAATTCTACTAATACAAAGAGGAAAACTAAACACTAAAAAAAATAAAAATTCTAAAGTTACTAAAATTACATTAATAGATTCCTAATCAATACTATAGTTCTGTATTTTAAGAAATTTTAGTAAGTATTAGAAGAAAGCTGCTGAATCATGTAATCATATTCTCCTATGGTGTCAATGGCCTATGAATTATGGACAATGATTTATGGCCTGTTAAGGATCAATTTGGTTATTGTGGGGGTCAGTGAGGGAGGAGTTATGGGCTTGGGAAGGTTTATGCAAAAAAAGACAATTTGTAAATCTTATTCTACTTGCTATTTTTTTGGGTTTTATGGAAATAAAGAAATAGTAGGGCTTTTGAGGGTAAGGAAGGTGAGATTCCTAAGATCAGGGATAGATGGTTCCATTTTTTTTTGGATATTTGATTTTTTGGGCATGATATTTATAGGATGAAAATTTTGGAAAAGTCATAGATATTCTAACACAATTATAAATTTTTTGTAAACCCCGTTGGTACCTAGTGAATATCATTCTTTTTACTTTTTATTTCAAGAAAAAAAAAATAGTTCTCTATTTTAAAAGAATTATAGTTTTAACCTATTTAGGCAAACCCAACTTAAGCCATTCAGTATCAGATGGAGAAAAGGAAAGAGAGAGAATGATTTGAACCATGTTCTTTTCTTACAATTTATCAGCTAACCTACTCAGGTTCATTGAATACGACTTGTGCATGTCATTTAACTGTACAGGGTGGTGCAGAAAGGGAGCAGGGTTTACTTCAGATACTGACTGAGATGGATGGATTTAAAGTTTCTACATCACAGGTATGCTTTAAATATTTCTGCTGATTATCGCTAAGTTTCTGATTTAACTGCTAAATTGGGCTTGCCAGGTATTAGTTATAGGTGCAACAAATAGACTCGACATTCTTGATCCTGCTCTCTTGAGAAAGGGTCGTTTCGACAAGATCATAAGGGTTGGTTTGCCATCTAAAGATGGTAGATTGGCCATACTTAAGGTAATTTGCTATATTGCCCTTTTAGTTTTAGACTTATTTTTGCATGTAGTTATTTTTGAGATAAAATTCTTTCCAAACTAGGTACATGCTAGAAATAAATTTTTTCGTTCGGAGGAGGAGAAGGAGTCACTACTGCAGGAAGTTTCTGAGCTTACCGAAGATTTTACGGGGGCAGAACTCCAAAATATACTGTAAGCACTACTGCATCTTTAATCCACTATGACTCACATAGGAGAAGAAGGCTTATTTTTCCTTATATTGGCAGGAATGAAGCTGGAATTCTGACTGCCAGGAAAGATTTAGACTACATAGGTCGAGATGAACTTCTAGAAGCTTTAAAGAGGGTTAGCACTGTATTCTCTATGTGTTTGAGCTTCCAGTTTTCAGCTTACCTGATTGATTTCAGTCTAATACCTTTACATTCCATTATTTTCCAGCAAAAAGGAACATTTGAAACAGGCCAAGAAGATACAACGGAAGTTCCGGAGGAGCTAAAACTGAGATTGGCATACCGAGAGGCAGCTGTTGCTGTTCTTGCATGTTACTTTCCAGATCCCTATCGTCCTTTCACAGAGGTAATGAATACAAAATCATCCATAGTCATCTTGCTTCACTTAGTATTATGTCATTTATATCTATAAATGTGTATCAAACCTTGATATCTGTCTTCTGCAGACAGACATTAACTCCATTCGTAGCCAGCCAAATATGCGCTATTCAGAAACGGCGGGCAAGGTTTTTGCTCGAAAATCAGATTATGTGAACTCCATAGTGCGTGCATGCGCTCGTAAGTTACATAAGTTTTTTCTTCTTTTAGTGAATATTTGGAGTTTGTTTCCTTCCTAGTCATCCTGGGAATAAATACTTTTTTATACTTGTACATGGATGAACATATATGTTCTCCCCTTCCCCATATTTATTTTGTAATTTGTATTTTTCTCAATGAATAAATTTGTTAATATTTAATTTATTTGCAGCTCGAGTAATTGAGGAGGAAATGTTTGGGATCGACAATCTTTGCTGGATCTCTGCAAAGGCTACTTTAGAAGCTTCAAGGCTTGCAGAAATCTTAATTCTACAGACAGGGATGACAGCATTTGGGAAAGCATACTATAGGAATCAAAGTGATCTTGTTCCAAATGTATGCTTGTTGAATGACTCTTAAATTTATGGTTTTCAAAAAGCAAAAGATCATGGTATTGGTTTTTGATATAGCATACTGATGGAATTCATCAGGAATTTAATAGTGTTTTAGTGTTTAACAGCTGGCAGCCAAACTTGAAGCCTTACGTGATGAATACATGCGTTTTGCCATGGAAAAATGTTCATATGTATTGCTAGAATATCATTCAGCTGTAGAGACAATTACAGGTCAGATACTTCATTTATTATGTTAATCCATCATTTCTAATGAACTCTTTAAATTTTGGTTGTGATTTTATTTGGCTACCTGCACAAATTGTTTGTAAGTCTGGATTTTGTATGATTTTTTTTTTATGAATATACTGTTGTAGATGTTTTGCTTGAGAAGGGAGAAATTAAAGCGGAAGAAATTTGGGAGATATACAACACAGAACCTCGGATACCTCAGGTTATTCTTTCATGACATGCACATGCAGATTACACTTTGCTTTGAAATATCTGGCTCTTTATTCAAGCAACAAAATTTTTTCCTCATGACAGGATAAAACTGTGCTTGTATGTTAAGCTTTTTCACATGAACAATGTCCCCCTGGTTGTGTGAGAAAACCAACTAGACACCTCCTTTCTCTTAAAAATTAAGAAAAAACTTGGTGTAAAGTTCTATATTTGCTTGTTATGCAATTCTGAACTTTTAGCAGGAGATTTTTTTTAGAATCTCAAAGATAACATACTCCACCTAAAAATATGAAGAAGTTGTCATATGCATTTAAACAGAAGGATGTTGGCGCCGTTGAGCTTGCATATGGAGATTAGGCTTGCATATAACATTGTGGAAAAAAATCACTTCTATAGAATATTGAGTTAGTTCAGTAGCGGATTAGATAAAGTTTTGATGAATTGAGTTGTCCAACAATTACATTATAAATGCAGTTATCTCAAGAGTAACATATATGAGGATCTTAGATTTTATTTGCAAGTTGGTGTGTGGTTTTAAACCATAATAATCTAGTCACCCTATTTACTAAAATACATTTTAGATTATCTATTTACACTAGATATTTATTTTCACTTTTTCGGTTCTTACAATCACATTGTTGTTTCTTCTTTACTATACAAACTAAAACTTCTACCTTTTTGTATTTTTTCAACTAAAACTGTTTTTCCTTGTGAGTAAACTAGAATTATTAGTCATGTTATAATCTAGAAATTATTTGTCATGTTGCTATCTTTTATCATTTCGTAGTGACAGACATGTGACACATACATGATGCACATGCTCACACACTTATTTTTGGAGGAAAATACGTGACACATGTTTAACTAACATTTAATGACTGTTAAGAAACTGGACTATTATTTTTCTATAAATAATAGACTAAGTTGTTAATGATGCTCAAACCTAAAGAACCTCCATATAATTTATTATTGTATAAGTTAAAACATAATAACATAGATGATAGGAATAGCGCTTTTAGCTCTTGTGGCTGCTGAAAAAGCACCTCCTTCATGGTTATTTACTATTTGTCTAATTGCACAAAATTATTTCCATTTACAATCTTTGTTCAGGTAACTTGGGTTTTTAGAGTTATTTCAAAAAGAAAAAAGGGTATTTAGAGGGAAACTGAAGTTACTTCTAGATCTTGCAGAAGCACCTATAATATGATTCATCCTATTGGAGTTTGAATCCTTGTCAAAAATACATGTTAAAGTTGGGAAAACTTTTTATTGCCTGATTATATATTATTTTCACAAATAATTACATAGGAACACAAAATAGGGGACTCCATGCTATTCTTTTCATAGTTCTGAATATGATAACAAATTGAGATTCTTATTTTACTGTTAATTAGCCTGCTGTAAGCCCAGTTGATGAATATGGCGCCCTAATTTATGCTGGAAGATGGGGAGTTCACGGGATCTCTCTTCCAGGGAGAGTTACTTTTTCACCTGGAAATGTTGGGTTTGCAAACTTTGGTGCACCCCGTCCCATGGAGGTAGGTGGAGAAGGGTAACTACTTCCTTGCTGCATAATGTTCTATGCTCATCGATGCTGATTTTTTTTCTTTTCAATCTTGTCCTTGGACAGACCCAAACCATTAGTGATGAAACTTGGAAGCTCATAGATAATATCTGGGATAAAAGGGTCCAGGAAATAAGAGCTGAAGCATCAGCTAAGGTTGAGGAAGAGAAGGAGAAGCCACAACTTTTAGTTGCCAGCCATTTCCTTTGAGAGTAAGGTGTTAATTTTCTCTTTGTTCTATATGTTCTCCTAAAATATCTCTTACTTGTTAATTTAGTGTTAGTCTTGGTTGCAAATTGACAGCCCATGGAAGAGTGGCTTTTCATATCCTTTTTTTGAGTATTTCTTTTCTGGGGGGTTACATGCTTCTGAGAAGCAGCACCCATCTGTTCACTCAAAAGTCCCAAGACTACGCGTGGTTTAGTTCTCATTCAATTTCATCTTATTCCTTTAGTTTAATTCCAATTATTAGATAATCTTGGTAGATAGCATTTGTATGGTAATTTTATGTTTAAACTGTCCCTATTTCCACATTGAACTCTTTGCGTTTGGATTTTGAATCAAGTTCTGAAATGGTATTGACTCGTTCAGATTACAGAAAAAAAATAAATCTAAAACCATGTTCCTCGTCATGTGAAATCTTAATCCTTTCTTTCAAGAAAAATCATTATCATAGTGTCCTGATTATTGGAAAGTTGTGTCCATATCTTGCGTTTGAATTTAAATTAACATTTAAATTCAATTGGTCTTAAGCCATTCCTGTTTTCTATAGTCTTGTCAGTCCACTTTCATGTATTAGTTGTGGACAAGTGAACACAGATTTAGTGAACCTGCTTAGAATGGTGTACAGGAAGGCTGGCTTATGTTATCAATGATGTAAATGTAAATGTTGCTACCATCAATAACATGCTAAGGCTGTTGACTCTAAAGAATTTCACCTGTTTTAATTTGGATAGCTGCAGTGTTCCAGAGTTGATAAGACTGTTTGCGGATGGTCGCTTTCCTGTTTGAATAGCCAATCATGGATTACAGCATGGGTGCAGGCCTTGAAAAGTTGAGTCATCCGTTTAAGACGATGACTGAAGGTGTTACATCAATGGACTGATGGGATCCTGAAGATTGTTGTTGTACGGTATAAAGCTTAGAGAGATAAAATCTTTGACAGTGGAGCATGAAAATTTTGAAGGGAAAGGTAAGCCCTTCAGTAACGTGCTGCTGGGAAGTTAGGATCAATTTTGCAAACAATACAAAGAGAAATATATCCTTATTCGTCATTTGTAAATATGTGGGTTTGTTTATTATTAGGTCAATTTTTGCTCGAAACAATTGGTTCATCAAGAACTGCTTTGAGCCAGGAGAAACAATTAGTGAGATCCCAAACGGTAATATATTTTTGTTAATTGTAATACATTAAGAAGTTACTGGTGTTTCACATGCATATGAAGGCAGTATATAGCAAACTTAATGTATTGATCAAGTGATGACTGATTCGAACAATGTTTGCTGGAATGTTGCTGGAAAGAATTTCCTTCTAGTTTTTTGAGTACAAATAGTTGCTTAAAACTGGAAAACAAAAAGCCTTATCTAATTTTTATCGACCAAGTAATTAAACTCAAAGAAAATAAAAAACAAAAATAGTAAATTAGGCAGCACATGCCGGAGCACCGAAGTCTCTAATACTGACAAAAACAATGGAATTTGGTTTGACATGGATGGGCAACGAAGCATCCACAAGCTTTGGATTCATTGGTGGGATGTCAAGAGAATCAGTGAGCTTCAATGGAGTACCATTAAGTAGAACGATGTGGCTTTGAATATTCCCACCTTCTGCAGTCAAATGGTATTCTTCTCTTCTCTTTCTCCCCTCAATACTGTATCCAACCTTTCTATTCCTTGTATTTCGAACGTAATCATCTGCCAGTAGATTGTAATCCTCACCCACCGTGACATCATAGGCAACAGAATTTGACATGCTGATCAAAACCAGACTGATTCCAGGCTGCGTACAGATTAATCCGACTTAATGTAATAATCTAATAAATCAAATAATCTCAGATGTTGGGTTTAGATCATATCATCACTTACCTTGTCTCTTGCGCAATGAGAATAGACACGCAAAATTGGAGGGCCATCATGGGTGACCCGGAGAACGTTTGGTCCCATCAACCGATGCCACAATGGAGCTCTGTTATATACATGTATACATGTATGTTAGTTTAAATTACATGTTTATATATATAGAAATAAATAGGAAAGTAATTTGAAGAGAAAACTGACCCATAATAATCAGGATTGGGAACGAACGTTGTGGTGTTTAAGGAGGGCATAGTTTCCACCAATTAAGGCTTGTCTGCAGTAAACCTTATGGTTGAAAGTGGATGTCATGCCCAGTTGATCTATATACCTGTTAAACCATATTTATTTCAGTCTCCCCCTCTCTTTTTCTCTCTCTACATGTATGTATGTATGTATGTGTGTGTGTGTGTGTGTGTGTGTGTGTGTGTGTGTATGTATATATCTACAATAAGTAAATTAATAAGATAATAATAATCACCAGAAGCCATCAACGAAGTAATGTTGAACATCTTTGCCACCGCTATTATATGCTCCACCGGATTCACTAACCCAAGGTCCAGTCCAGGATGCATACACAGCTGCAGCTTTTGAAACATCTTTGAAAGTCTCAGCTATTTGATCCAAATAAAGAGGATCTTGAATCCGATTAATCAATTTCTTGTCAACACCTACAAACCCATATATGTAATTACTTACATAAACGTAATTGTATGCAATCAACACAATCTTCATTCTGTACATATAATGAGGAAAAAAAAAAGAAGAAATACCGGCACCCATATTGTAGATATGGTGGGTGACTCCACCAAGGACTTCAAAGCCTGTGGCTTGAAGGAATTCATTGAACCATGTCTCCTCATAAAATCCAGATGGACCCAAAACTCCCGGTTGTGTTTTTTCATGTTTGTATACTTGTTGCACGATTTTCTTCAGGGCCACCACGTCTTTCGCATATTGTTTTGCTTCAATTCTTGCAGAAACACCAGTTCCACACAACTCGTTTCCTACTCACAAATATATATATAAATATATTTAGAGTTTTCTCCTTCAAATTAACAAAAAAAAAGAAAGAAAAAAAGAAAAGTCCACCTACCAAATTCATACGAGTCATTGTTGTATCCCTTTGAAAGGGTATAACTGATAAAATCCTTGGCATTTTTTGGGTCCCTATCACCTTCCCACAAGGTATCATTCTCATCAGCGCTCTTCTTCTTTCTAGTAAGAGGATTTATTCCAAATGTCACTTTGGCTCTGGATAAAATATCAACACCATAAAGTATATACCTTTGTTTATATTAATTGATTATATAAATTCTCATTGAGAATATATATATATATATACCCTGTTTTGTTGAAAAAGGAGTTGAGTTGATCCCATCTGTCCATCTCCAAGCAACCACCACTAAAGCTGAAGAGAGTACCATTCTTGGTGACGAAAGGTTTGCATTCCTTGGCTGAATCACCTATTTTGTATATCACCTGATCTTGCAATGACCCTCCCACTCTGAGTCTCAAAGCTTAAATGCTGCAGTTTCATATTCACAATTATAAAATATTTGTTAGGAACAGAGGAGAAGAGGATTTCTGATTGTATTATGGACAACAAAAACTATATACAGCTTGTACAACGGCAAAAAAAAAAAACAAAAACGGTTATAATTAACAAACTAATTTCAACTAATCAATGATTAATCTTAATACTCCCCCTCAAGATGGAGAGTATAAATTTATTGTACCCATCTTGTTCAACAAATTGTCGAACTACGTAAAATGAAGTGCTTTTATCATTAAATCTGCAAGTTGATTGCGAGTGGATATATGCATTGTTTTCAAGGTATCATCTTGAATTCTTTCTCAGATAAAATGATATAGATTCGAAACAATGTGTAGAGCTGCCTGATTATCACAGTAAAGTAATACAGAACCTTGATGTTGCACCTTTAAATCTCGTAACAAATTCAGAATCCACACTATTTCACATGTAGTATTGGCCATGGAACGATACTCAGCTTCTGCAGATGACCGAGACACAACTTGCTGTTTCTTTGATTTCCATAAGACTAATGAAGATCCAAGAAAAACACAATAACCAGTAAGAGATCTTCTAGTATCAGGACATGTGCCCCAATCAGCATTAGAAAAAACCTTAATTTGAATGGTTGATGATGAAGGAAGGAACTGTCCAGGTATTCTCTTGATGTACTGAAGAATCCGCAAAGCAGCCTGAAGGTGACTGGTCTTGGGAGCAGCTAAGAACTGACTCAGTCTATTGATAGAATAGCATATATTAGGACGAGTGATGGTCAAGAACAACAATTTTCCAATCAGTCGCCGATAACTAGTGATATCACACAGAGGTTCTCCATCATCTTTGGATATCTTAAGATTGGGTTCCATGGGAGTAGATGAGGGCTTACAACCAAGGTACCCAGTTTCAGTTAACAGATCCAAAGCATATTTTCTCTGACATAAGGTGATTCCTATGTTATTTCTTGTAATTTTAAGTCCAAGAAAATATCAGAGAGTTCCCAAATCTTTCATCTTAAATTTTTGTTTGAGTGCAATTTTGAGTTCTTTGAGGGCATGATTATCATTATCAGCAATAACAATATCATCAACATATACCAACAATGCTAGAAAAACATTACCTTGATGCTTGACAAATAAGGAGTGGTCACATTATAACTGATGGAAACCTTCTTGAAGTAATACTTATGAGAACTTGTGAAACCACTGTCGGGAAGCCTGTCTCAACCCATAGATCGACTTGTGTAGTCGGCAAACAGGTTGATGTGGAAAAGTCTCCCCCTCTCGAGGAGAATAGCCTGGAGGAATATTCATATAAACTTATTCGTGAAGGTCACCATGAAGGAAAGCATTGGTGACGTCTAACTGAGTCAGACTCCAACCATGAATAGCAGCCAATGAAAGCAAAATTTTTACAGTAACCAATTTTGCAACTGTAGAGAAAGTGTCAATGAAATCAATGCTAAATTATTGTGTGTAGCTTTTAGCAAGCAGACGGGCTTTGTGTCTCTCTACGGTCCCATCGACTTGATATTTAACTTTATAAACCCATTTACAATCAACAGATTTCTTCCCAAGTGGAAGAGAAACAACAGACCAAGTATTATTGTTTTCCAAGGTACATAGCTCCACATTCATAGCGATCCTCCAAACATCAGACTGGACAGCCTCAGAGAAGGTGGTAGACTCAGTGTGGGAGGAAAGAGCAAAAATAAAGTTGTGATGTTGAGGTGTAAGCTTTGTGTAAGTAAGGAAGGAGGAAATGGGGTAAAGTGCATGTGTATCTGTATGATAGCAGTGATATTCAAACAAATAAGAAGGTGGTCGTGTGACACGTAGAGGTTGAGGTGGTGGGGATTGGGAAGAGTCACGCGGTGAGTGGGAAGGTGAATCAAGAGAAATTGGTGAGTGTGTAGGTGTATGGAGAGGAAGAGGTAAAACACGGTCATAAAAAAGGTCATTGTGAATGAGACTAGGTGAGTGGGATGAAAGAAATGGAAAGATATGTTCATGAAAAATGACGTTTCGAGAGATGATGATTTGATTGCTCTCGATGTCGAGAAGTTTATATCCTTTGTAACCCGAAGGGTAACCGAGGAAGACACAAACTCTAGAACGAGGTAAAAATTTATGGCGATGACTATCGAAAGTGGAGCAATAGCATAGACAACCAAAGGTACGCAAATGATCATAAGATGGTTTTTTGTGAGTTAATAGTTCAAAAGGAGTTTTGTTAGATAACAAGAGGGAATGTGTACGGTTGATCAGGTAAACAGCAGTTAAGACGCAATCACCCCAATAGACAATAGGGATATGGGATTGAAATAATAAGGTACGTGCCACATTTACAATGTGTTGATGTTTGCACTCGACAACTGAGTTTTCTTGAGGAGTCTCAACACAGGAATGATAAGAAACAATGCCTTTTGACTTGAAAAATGAATGAAAACTCAACTCATGCGCATTGTCAGATCTCACAGATTTAATAGGAATTTGATATTGGGTAAGGATGAGAGTATAAAAGTCAGGAAAAATGGTAAGAACATCCGGCTTTTGGCGAAGAAGATACACTCAAGTAGTGCGAGTGCAATCATCAACAATGGTGAGAAAGTATTTGTATCCCTCAATAGTAGGTGTAGAAAAAGGATCTCAAATATCAATGTGGATTAAATCAAATGGACGATCAGATAATTTATTGTGAGAAATAAAAGACAATTTATGTTATTTAGCCAAATGACAAATTTTACAATGAGCAATATTTAAAATCTGTAAATTTTTATTAATGTACTGAAGTTTTACATAGGAAGGATGACCCATTCTAAAGTGCCATAGGCTACTTTTTGAATTAGCGGAAACAGAATTAACAACGGAAAAAATGAAAATGCCTAGTAATTAAGTAGTAGAGGTTACCAATGCGTCTACCCTTCCCAATCAACAAATTCTGAGTGTGGTCCTGGATGACACAAGAATGAAGATAAAAATTAACCATACAATTGTGGGTGGTGGTCAACATGCTGACACTGACAAGGTTAAAGAAAAAATGAGGGACAAATAAGACATCATGTAGGGTTAGGATGTCGGTGAGGAACACATTTCTAAGTTGAGTGACTAGCACTAAACTACCATTTGGTAAAGTAAGTGAGATGGGTTCAATATGCTTAAGGGTGGTGAATAGGGTGGGTGTGCAACATATGTGATGTGTGGCTCCAGAGTCAATAATCCAGCATTTAGAGGTAAGTGTGTGTGTGAAACTGGAAAGGCAGAAGGTTATGGGTGATATACCTGCCGCGTGAGGGCCAGAAGTGGTGTTATTGGTGGGAGGAGAGAAGCTATCCGGCGAGGTGGCGGAGTGCGGTTGGTGGAGCCGTGCGCTTAGGTGGGCAATAATATTCTGAATTTGCAACGTGCTTAGAGCATCGACCGAGGCAACGGAATCAAGCGCCAGCAAGCAGGCAGTGGCGGAGGCGAAGCTCTGCGATTGTCGCACAGTAGGGTGCGTGCCCGAGGAAGAAGAAGAAGAGCTGTGCCCTGAAGGAGCCTGTTCGTGGGCCGAGACCCGGTTGGCAAAAAAAAAACGGGCTTGGACCCAGACCTAGATGAATTAAATGATCTAGTGCGAGGAGTGGGCCGAGACTGAGTTGAAACATTGCGGGCTTGGGCTTGGGCTTGGGCTTGTCCTTCATTAAAAATAGCCTGGTTGGAGTTAGGCGAGTGCATCTTAGGCTTGGGCTTGAGGTCCGGTGGATACCCATGTAACCAGTAACATCGGCCCACAGTGTGGCCCCCGAGCCCGCAGTGTGAACAGGTGGGTCGTCTTCGACCTTGAGCTAGGGCAACAGAAGAAGCAGACCCCGTAGCCGCCTCTGCGCACGCGTTGAAGCCGATCGCACAGTGCTGTTCTTCTTGCACCACCAGCGAGAAAACCTTCAAAATGGATGGCGAAGATTCCATCATCAGGATTTGAGCCCTAACAGCAGCGTAGGAAGGATTCAAACCCATCAAAAATATCATCACAAACTCCTGCTCCTGATAATCATTCCAAGCCTTCATGTTTCCACAATGACAGGTTGGAGCTGGTTGGTAAGTTTTGAACTCGTCCCAGATTGTTTTCATCCGCGTATAATAGGCATTGACGTTGAGTGATCATTGAACAAGGTTATTCATGCTCTGTTTCAGTTGGTAGATGCGCGGAGCATTGCTCTGCTGATAACGGATCCGCAAATCGGTTCAGATAGATTGTGCATTCTCATGGTATAACAAACTATCAGCTATTTCCTTTGTTACAGCATTCAGCAACCGAGAAGTTACCATGCTATTACAACGTGACCAAGCTCCGGCAGTGGAATCGGTATTGCTCGGTTGATTGTGAGTTCCATCTATGAAATCCAATTTGTTTTTGGCGTTCAAAGCTATTCTGATTGCTCTCTCCCATGTATTGTAATTGTTGCCATTGAGAAGGTTGGATACCAAGACCAATCCAGGATGGTCGGCACTGTGAAGGAAGAAGGAGTTTTGGGAATCATCTGATTGCTCTCTAGCCATTCAAGATTAAAATTTGAAGCTCAATCACTGAACTAAAAAATTGTCTGATTAAAAAGGAAACTCTGATACCATGTTAGGAACAGAGGAGAAAAAGATTTCTGATTGTATTATAGACAACAAAAACTGTAAATAGCTTATACAATGGGAAAAAAAAAAAAGATAAAAACGGTTATAATTAACAAACTAATTTCAACTAATCAATAATTAATTTTAATAATATTAAAAAAAAAGATAACCAAATAAAAACTCAAAATAAATATTCTAGTAAATCAAAGTTTACAGTTGGATTGAAACTTACCCTTTATGGAATTTGCTAGGATCTTGTTATTCAAATCCTAAATAAAGCATTAACATTTACAAGTAAAAAATTCAGTATTGAGTACATATATACATAAAGCATTAACATTACACTGTCTAAGCCGTGCCATAAGGGTTATTCTCCAAACGGGACAGGGCCAAGCCTGACGGTTGTTTAAGTAGGTTGGGTGACAGATCAGCCATAGGAAGACTCTGGGATATACACCAGGGCAACAAATGTCGAGCATATAAGGTGAAGATATATACATATATATATATATAGTAGGATATGGCTGGATACACGGTGAAGATTGAGTTTTTCATGAAACAATGAGTAACTTTTTTATCATTTCAGCTTCAGACTTTATGTTTACTATTTTTTTTTTTGAATTGACAACTTTAGATAACAACCGTAAAATAAAAATAAAAATTTATATTTTTTATTCAACTCTATAATTTTTTACTTAAATTATGATATGTACGATAGTTAATAGGATTAGTTGAAATTTGTAAATTTTTACTTCCCCTTCGTGTGTGTATATATATATATATATGTATGAAATTAATGGAGAGTTTATGCAATTGAACACTTTACCAGCAGCAGAAAACTTATTTTTTCTCTGCAATTATTCTCTCTTCACTTTCTTCCATATTCTTTCCATTTTTCTAGAAATTTAATTAACTAATATCTCAACAGTATAGGCAAATAAATATGAGCTGGACGGACAGTCAGAGGCCGAAGCGGGACTACCATAGGAAAGCCAACATATATACAAACACACACACACATATATATATATATATATATATATACACATACGAGGTGAAGAGAAAAGAAAAGAAAAATACCAGATATGGAATTCCAGATTGTCCCCAAGGGCACTGGTTATAATCACACTTGTTTTTGGGCCACCAATCCAGAGTAGCACATACGAAATTATAATCTGTTTTTGTGTCACTCCTTGGACTGTCACCTGAACATCTTCTGCTTCCACCAAACCAGAAATCAACCACGCAAGAATAACAAAAGCTTCAACTAATCTCGTCATTGTGAATATTATCTCCACAAATTTGCAAATCAATGGTAATATGTTTATTTTCTCAACCATATATCACACACACACACACACACATATATATAAGCAGTGGTAATGTAACATTAAATATTGGCACCTACTTTTCTTGGTTGCAGGTTCTCGTTTGGTAACTTGAACTCCCTTTTTCGGTATACTTAACTTTGTTCCAGATTCTTTCCTACTTCTCTGTTCGGTTGTTCTTGTGTTTTTCTTATTGTGGATGGTTTTGTTTGATTAGCAGTCTTTCTTCATCTCTCTGAACTTTAGCCATTTAATCCTATTGTGTTAGCAGTTGAGTTTTTTTTGAACAGTGATTGCTGAAGTCAGGAAATTATGATTATTGTTTCTTTATTCTGCTTTAATTAGTAAGTGATAGTTGAAAGGAGTGGGGAAGCATGTTTTGAAGCAAGAAAATCAGCAACTCTTGCGTGTTTTAGTTAATAAAATGATATGTTTTATTTTATTTTTTGCCGACAGCTTATATTTGCTGTAACAAATATCTTCCCTCAAAAGTGCTATATATATGTAAGGCTGATGAACTACAAAATATAAAGTTCACTTTTCCAGAAGCTGCCTCTCACTCTGCTGTATTCTCTTCTGCATTTTTTCTCTGCATTTCCTCTGCATTTTTTTACTCTCTTTTTTTTCACTGCAGACCCACACATTCGGATTTAAATTGCTGTATTATTATCTCTTTGTTTTGAAATTACAAACACAAAAACAGCAAGCTTTTGCCTCCAACAGTGGTATCAGATCAGTATTCTTTAAGGGCCTTGAGTTGTGAGTAATTCAAATGGCTTCAAATGTCAACTTGCAAGCTCCACCAATATTTACTGGGGAAATTATGATTATTGGGCAGTGAGAATGGAAGCCTATCTTTTTGCTTATGATCTGTGGAGTGTTGTGGAGGAGGAGTGTGTAAGAGTTCCATTATCTGAAAATCCCACCTTACCTCAGATTAGGCAAGATGCAGAAGGGTCCGTGAGGAATTTTAAAGCTCTTTCAATTCTTCATTCTACAGTGTCTGATGAAATATTCCCAAGGCTGGTGGCTTTCAAGACAGCCAAGAAAGCTTGGAATTATTGGAGTTGGGAGTGCTAAAGTGAGAAGAGTAAAATTGTTGATTCTGAAAAGAGAGTTTGAGTTATTGAGAATGCAGGAGGGAGAGAGTATTAGAGAGTTTTCTACAAGAGTGATGAATCTTGTTAATCAAATAAGGTTGCTTAGAGAAGAATTCAAAGATCAGAGAGTGGTTAAAAAAATGATGATCAGTTTCCTTGTTGATCGTAAATAAATGAGCTTCAAAGGAAGCTCTGTGAATGAGCGAACTTAGAGAGAGAAAGTTGATGAGAGAGAGGGACAGCAAAACAGAGTAAGGTTATGCAATAGCCTCTGTTTTGCAATTTTCAGAAAGACTATATTTTTGGAGAAGAAAAGACTGCTTCTTATTTCATTTCTTGCTTGTATATATAAGAATGTAATAATAGAAACAGATTACATCAAAGCAAACGATAAAATCAAAAAAGCCGAAATCCATGCATACATGTTACATGGTGTTTACGTATCCTACCGTGAAACAACTTCACGGTTGATTTGAATTCAAATTTGAAACTAAACAAATAAAAAATCATTAAATTTAACACTCTCCCTTAATGATTTTTCCACCAATCCCCACATTTCCTCGCAATTCTTCAAATTTAGCTTTAGACAGGGCCTTGGTTAGAATGTCCACAAGCTGATCAACAGTGGAACAATGTATCAGCTTGATTTCTTGATTTCTCTCAGCCTCACGTATAGCATGGTATTTAACGTTGATGTGTTTAGTTCTCCTGTGCATCACAGGATTTTTCGCAATGGCAATTACAGACTTGTTGTCTACATACAACACTGTGGGTGCTTGTTTGTTTAGCTTTACAACATCGAACACTTTCCTCAACCAAATTGCTTGGTTAGCTGCTGTAACTGCAGCTACATACTCAGCCTCAGCAGTGGACTGTGCCACAGTATCTTGCTTCTTAGACACCCATGAAAAAGCACCGGAGCCAATTTTGAACAAGTACCCAGTTGTGCTACGTGCATCTTCCACGCTTCCTGCCCAATCACTGTCACTGTAGCCGACCAATCCACCCTTAGCTCTTATTTTGTATTGAACACCAAAATTCCAAATTCCTTTCAAGTACCTCAGCACATGTTTAGCAGTTTGTAAATGTGATTCCCTCGGTGAAGCCATGTACCTTGAAAGCAAACTCACTGCAAACAGAATGTCTGGTCTAGAAGCTGTGAGATACAGAAGGCTCCCAATCAAACTTCTGTAATTCTCCTCATCAACTTTGCTACCTTTCTCGTCCTTTGACAACTTCAAGTTGGACACCAGTGGTGTAGACACTGATTTATAGTGATTCATGTTGAATTTATTCAGGATCTCTTTGGCATACTTGCTTTGTGAAAGAAAAATACCCAAGCTGCTTTGATGAATCTCCATTCTCAGGAAGTAGGTAGCCTTCCCGAGATCAGACATCTCGAATTCCTTTTCCAATTTCAGCTTGAACTCCATCATCTTCCTTTTGTTGTTGCCTGTCACCAGTATATCATCAACATATACTGCAGTGATTAGCCTGTTTTCTTCTCTATTCACGTACAGTGTAGTTTCTGTCATGCTTCTCTCAAACATACAGAGAAGTAAATATGTATCTAACTTATCATACCAGGCTCGTGGAGCCTGTTTGAGGTCATATAAGGCCTTGTGAAGAAGATAGATATCTCTCTCCTTTCCTGGCTGAATGAATTCTGGTGGCTGCTCAACATAGATTTCTTCATTCAGCTTACCATTCAAGAAAGCCGACTTCACATCCAAATGCATCACACTCCATCCAAAGTGAGTTGCCATGGCCAGAATGAGTCTAATTGTTTCATGTCTGGCCATAGGAGCAAAAGTCTTTGTGTAGTCGATTCCAGGAAGCTGGGAGTACCCCTTTGCCACAAGCCGTGCCTTGTGCTTGTTTGTTGTCCCGTTCGGATTCAGTTTCACCTTGAACACCCACTTTACTCCAATAAGCTTTTTGTCTGCACTTGATTTTACCAGAGACCAGGTATTATTAATATCGATCATCCTGATTTCCTCTTCCATGGCAAGCTTCCACTCTTGCTGCTAAAATGCTTCCTCAACAGAGGAAGGTTCCTTTGAAGCAAAGCTACACCTTTCATAGATGTCAGCTAAGCTTTTCATTTTTGTTCTCCCTTCTGCTTCATCTTCTTCCTCTTCTTCTTCAGCTTGAGTTGGGTTTAATACTGACAGAGATTTCCTTCCTTTTTCCACTGTCACATAGTCTGGTTCGACCTTCTGCTTCTCCCAATTCTAGTAGCTTCTTTCGTCCACTGTAAAATCTTTTCGAATCATAAGCTTGTTGGTTTTTAAACTTAGAATTCGATATGCATTTGCTTCAGTACTGTAACCCAAAAATACTCCCAATTCAGCCTTCTCTTCTAACTTTGATCTCCTGTCATCCGAGACATGGCAGTAGCACACCGAGCCAAATACCTTTAGATACTTAGTTGATGGTTTGATACCACTCCAGGCCTCCGCAGGTGTCATCTCCTTCACAGCCTTTGTAGGCAGCATGTTGAGCAGGAACATGGCAGTGTTCACTGCCTCAGACCACAAAGCTTTAGGCAAGTGCTTGTCAGCAAGCATGCTTCTTGCCATCTCCACAATGGTTCTGTTCTTCCTCTCCGAGATACCATTCTGTTGAGGAGAATACGGTGCCGTGAGCTGCCTTTTGATCCCATTCTCAGAACAAAAGTCTTTGAATTCATTGGAATTGAATTCAAGGCCATTATCCATCCTTAGTCACTTTAGTACACAACCATTTTTCTTCTCTGCCATAACCTTAAACTTCTTGAATTCACCGAAAATTTGAGCTTTATTCTGCAGGAAACAAACCCAAATCATCCTGGAAAAATCATTTATGAACAAGCCAAAATACTTGCATCCGCTCATGGAGTTTTCTATTATTGGATCACAGATGTCAGAATGTATAAGTGCCAGCCTCTCTTCTGCTCTCCAATCTGTTTGCGAAGGGAAAGAATTCCTTGCCATCTTCCCCATCTGGCAGGCACCGCATACTGACTCAGTGACTGCAATGTTTGGGAAGTCTTTGGTTAGGCTTCCTTTCTGCAGTTGTTGTAGTCCAGTCGCATGAAAATGCTCGAGGTGCCTGTGCCATATCTCACATTCTGTCACAGTGGCAACACTGTCCTTCTCAACTACTTCTCTGAGCTTCAAGGAGTAGACTTGATCCTTCTTTTGGATGAAAGCAATCAATCTATCCTTAGAATCATATATCCTGCAGCAATTATCCTTGAATGCAACCGAGTAGCCTCGATCAGTCATCTGATTCACACTCAAAAGATTCTGTGAGAGGGTAAGAACAAAATTCACATCAGTAATAAGCTTCCTACCTTTCCTGGTTTCAATGGCTATGTTACATTTGCCCTTGATGGTTTCCAGCATACCATTTCCAAGCCGTACCTGACCTGAGACTGTTTTGTCAAGTGACACGAACAAGGCCTCATCCTTGCACATGTGAGAGGTGCACCCACTGTCCACCACCCAGAGAGGATCATCTTCCACTGACAGCTCACTTGATGCAACGAGAATTGTAGCACGTTGCTCACTGGACTCCTCAGTGACATTGGCATGCTGTAGTTCCTGCTTTGGCTGCAATCCTTCCTGCTTCTGTTTCTGCCTGCATAATTTCTCCTTATGACCAAGCCTTTTGCATAAGTTGCACCGAATGGCTTTTTTCCCTTGTACCAGCGCTCATTTTCAAGATGATTTGTCGATGAACAAATGCTGCACTGAGAATATTTCTTTTGCTTACTGGAATTTTGATTTCCTGTTTGATTCCCTTCACTCCTTCTCCGTTGATTCTGTGTTGAAGAGCTACCTTTGATTTGAGTTGAAATTAAGGCTCCCTCAGTATGTTGTCGAACATGCATATTTACCCGCTGCTCACTGGATTGAAGCTTGTTTATTAGCTCAGCCGAGGATATAGATTCAATGTCGGCAAGCTCCTCCAAGGCTGAGATTTTAGACTGAAATTTAGGGGGTAAGCTGATAAGAATCTGCTCTACCACCCTTGATTCCAGAAAATCCTCCCCAAGCAGCCTCATTTTGTTTACCACATCCGAGAGTTTGGAGGCATAGTCCTTCACTAATTCATTTTCCTGCATTCTGAGTAATGCAAACTCACTCTTCAGTTTCAAGATTTTCATCTTCCTGCTTCTGACTCCCCCATCGAACTCTTCCTTCAGTTTCTCCCAAGCAGTCTTTGGTGATTCGAAGTTTATAATTCTTAAAAACACTATCCGAGACAACCAAGAAAAGGCAAGCAATAGCCTTTGGTTTCTTGGCCCTGTCTTCCTCGTGCCTTCTGACTTGGTTTAGAGCGGCCGTGTCCCCTAATGGAGGAGGATCGCTGCCATCCATAATAACGTCCCGCAGACTTAAGGCTTTCAGATGGGCTCTCATTTTGATCGCCCATACATGGTAATTTTCTCCGTTGAAGTTTGGGGGAGGTGAGGTTCCAGTGGATGTTATCGGGTTTTCGAGGGTATGTTGATTTACCGGTCCCTTAAGATAAGAATTCTGATACCACTTGTTGATCGTAAGTAAATGCACTTCAAAGGAAGCTCTGTGAATGAGCGAACTTAGAGAGAGAAAGTTGATGAGAGAGAGGGACAACAAAACAGAGTAAGGTTATGCAATAGCTTCTGTTTTGCAATTTTCAGAAAGACTGTTTTTGGAGAAGAAAAAACTGCTTCTCATTTCATTTTTTGCTTGTATATATAAGAATGCAATATTAGAAACAGATTACATCAAATCAAACGATAAAATCAAAAAGCCCGAAATCCATGCATACACGTTGCATGGTGTTTACGTATCCTACCGTGAAACAATTTCATGGTTGATTTGAATTCAAATTTGAAACTAAACAGATAAAAAATCATTAAATTTAACACATTGAAAAGTTTGAATCGAAGCTGTCTGTGATCGAAGAAATATGCGATCTTGAGAAGCTTACTGGTGTTGAATTTATCAATAAGCTACAGGCTTAGGAGCAGAGGTTTTCAATTAGAAATGATAAGATCACTAAAAATATTTTTCAAGTGAGGCAGAATTATAAGTTTGGGACCTTAACTTCAAAAGATTAAGGTCAATTCTCAACAAGTAAAGGGAAGCAACCACAGAGTTCAGAAGATTCATAAGAAAAAAGAAAGTATCCCCCTTGTGGAAGTTGTTGTAAATCCAATTTTCTTGAGAGTAAGTGTTGGAAGCATGTATAATGCAAGATTTGCAAAAATTATGGTCATTCAGAGAAGATGTGTTGGAAGAGAAAAAATCAAGCATCAGAGCAAAAGAATGAGCCTCAACAACAGCAGCAACCATTTCAGCAACAGAAAGTTTATTTTGCTGAGAACCATAAACAACAGGAAAGTTATCTTTTCATGATGACTGAGGCATCTTGTGTGAGTGGAAACGATTTCTCATATGTTGACAGTGGGTACACAAGCCATATGGCCAAGGATCGTATGTTGTTCGGCAACTTGGATGTTAATTGCAGAACTAAGTGAAATTTGGCAATAGGATTATTGTGGAAGCTCAAGGAAAAGGTTCAATACCAATTCAAACTAAGTAAAGTATTAAACTCATAATTGATGTGCTCTTTATTCCTAGTTTAGAGCAAACTTTGTTGAGTGCTGCTCAAATGTAGAATAAGAGTTATTCTATTTTGTTCAAAAATGATTACTATTTTATTTATAATCCTGCAAATATGTCAGTAGTAAAGATCAAGAAAAATGAGAATAGCTATGTATTTGATATGAAATATGCAAATCAACATGCTTTTGGTAAGGATGATTTGACTTGTTTGTGGCACAAAAGATTTACCCATGACGATGTTGACTCTTTGAAGTTTATGCAAAAAAGTAAGGATGTGCTTGTTGATGAATCAGCATTTTGGAATTGGGATAAAAAACAAGTTGAAGCAAAGAAACACATAGAAGATACAGTTGTTGCAACTTTAAGTTCCCAAAGTGTTCATGCTAAAAAGGTTCAACTTGATTCTACATAATTTGATGATCAAACGGCAAACACACTAGATACAAAAACTAAGTTATTGATAGAGAATTATGAAAGGTGCTTGATATGCAGGAGGAGATTTTCATTGAACAATCTCAGGAGTTTGTAGTTGATGGAAAGGCTGACATGGTATACAAGTTGAAGAAGGCATTGTATGGCCTCAAGCAGCTGGTGCAGCAGTTTAAACAATTAATGATGAAAGAATTTGCTATGTCAGATCTTGGAGAGATTCTCATGCAACATGGTAGGATTAAGCATATAAAAGTTTAAGTTTCATTTTTTGCACAAAGTTGAGAAGAACCAAGAGATCCGTTTGGAGCATTGCAAATCAGAGGAAGAACTTGCTGACATCCCAACTAAAGCTTTCCCAAGAGAACGGTTTAAGACTTGAGGACCAAGCTTTGACTATTCGAAAGAAAACTCAAGGAGTATTAGCAGTTGAGCTTTCTTCAACAGTGATTGCTGAAGTCAGGAAATTATGATTACTTTTTCTTTATTCTGCATTAGTTAGTAAGTGGTAATTGAAAGGAATGGGGAAGCATGTTTTGAAGCAAGAAAATCAGCAACTCTTACTTGTTTTGGTTGACAATATGTTTTACTTGATTTTTTGCTGACAGTTTGAATTTTCTGTAGCAAATATCTTCTCTTAAAAATGCTATATATATGTAAGGCTGATGAATTACAAAATATAGAGTTCACTTTTCCAGAAGCCGTCTCTCACTCTGCTGTATTTTCTTCTGCATTTTTTCTCTGCCTTTTTCTACATTTTTTTGCTCTCTTTTTTCTCACTGCCGACCCACAATTCAGATTTAAATTGCTGTATTATTCTCTCTCTGTTTTGAAATTACAAACACAAAAACAACAAGCTTTTGCCTCCAACATATTGATTATCAGAGAAGACTGAGGATGATGACGTTGTGCTCATTTTGGTTATGTTTTCTGTGAGCAATATCTTTTGCTTACACCCACTTTAGAACTTTATGAGAGCTTTGAAGAATGACTCTATCCCTGCCAGTCTCTTCCCAAAAGGGTAGTTTCCTCTGTTCCAGCTTTCTTCCATCAACTACTTGGACATTTAAGAATGTTGATAGGAACTGTCAAACTAAAATTAAGCTCTTCAGTAACGTGCTAATGAGAAATTAGGATCAATTTTGCAAACAATACGAAGGAAAATATATCCTTATTCGTCATTTGTAAATACGTGGGTTCGTTTATTATTAGGTAATTTTTTGCTCAAAACAATTGGTTCATCAAGAACTGCTTTGAGCCAGGAGAAACAATTAATGAGATGTCCCAAACGGCAAATGCTAAAAAGGTGAAATGCTGTCTTAACTGAAATACGTATATATATATATATATGTATAGTAATGATTTTATAATAAGCTTATAACCCGTCCAAATCTTATATCATTGCCAATGAATGTTGACAAGATTTACAAATATAAAAGGGAGAAGAATTAGACCCTGAAGGGTAACAAGTTAAGGTCTATGTCTCCTTGAAGCCTACGTTGAGGGGGAAACTTAGGAAGCAGACCAGCAATCTGTTTAGCATTCTCCAAATATGATGCATACTTGCTGATCATCCCTTGCTGATGTTTGTCATCTATATTGTGTTCTTCAAATCTGCCATGTTCTAAGCTGAATGCATTCGCGGCAGCTGCCAGTGGGAACCACCCAATTTCGCAGTTCTTCTCTTTTCCTAAAATGTCCTGAAATGTCTCATGTTTAAAAGTCCAGTCTCCAGTTGTCAAATTGAAGTGATACAAGGGGAGAAATCTCTGCCCATAAGTAGCTATAAACTCCAAAGCAGCAAGAATGAACTCAAACTCCTCGTTGGACATGTAGTAGGGGAAGCTCACTCTTGTCCATCCTGGTTTCACTGCTGAATAGCCCTGTTGTTGCCAAGCCAATAAAAAACCTCATCACATTATGCAAAAGAAAACTTGAGGTTTTCAAATCGCACTAAGGGAACATAAGAAGAAAGCTAACCTTTTGAATGGCAGATCTGAAAGCTTGAGCTTGAGTCTCATCTATACCGAACAGACGATGACCATAAGGTCCAGCACAAGCGCAACCACCTCGAGCCTGGATGCCGAACAAGTCATTGAGGAGTCTTGCAACAAATGGTCCATTAAGTGGCTTGTCTCTCTTGTTCCCTGCCTCTTCCCACATATACAGACCTACAACCTTTTTTGTCCTTGCATCGTCAACATTGTCAGAATGTTTTTTCTCTTCATGAGAGGAGGAATTGGTGGTGGAGTAAATCATGAAAGACAATATGGCTTGTCTCTTAGCACTTGTGTTTCCTAGAATCCAAATGTTATGATTGGGAAGAAGCCTTTTCAGAGCTCTGTGTATGTAGATATTTTCTTGCTTCTCAATTAACTCATAACCTATGTATTCCTTCACCCAAAATGCTAATGCCACTCTCACCATTTGGATTATTTGGGGTGTCCCACTATTTTCCCTTTCTTCTATATCCTCCAAGTACAATGTGTCCTGGCACATACATATAAGGTGAAACCAATATCTAAAAGCCAAAAAAAAAAAAACCAAAATTTCCACTAGAAAATTAAAAGACTTACCTTTTCACTAAATCCATTAACATAATTAACAGATCCACCTCCACAAGTTGATGGGGGGGAAGATTTGAGCTGATAGAGTGCTTTACTCATCAGAAGAATACCAGGCGAACCAGGGCCACCTAGAAATTTATGTGGGCTTAGAAAAATAGCATCATACCCATCAGCTTCTCCTGATCTCATGTCAATCTCCACATAAGGACCACTGATATAATTCAAACCCCAAAACAGAAAAAAGGTTAGAACCAAGAAAACAATCAAACAAGCACAAATCAAAGAGATCAACTATTTACTATTTTAGCTTACCTTGCTGCAAAATCAAAGCATGCTAACCCTCCATATTGGTGAAAAAGTCTAGCGATCTTCCGAGTATCAGAACGAATCCCAGTCACATTGCTACAAGCTGAAAACGAACCCAATATTGGTCTGTTTGCATCTTTAAAGGACTCAAGTTGCAGTCTTAGAGCTTCCATGTCTATCAACCCATTCTCGTCCAAATCAATCTCTATCACTTGAGCCAAGCTCTGCCTCCATGAGAGGAGATTGGAGTGATGTTCATAAGGCCCTAAAAACACTACCCACCTTTCCTCGTCAGCCAGGCATTTGATTAATGTCTCTCGATAGATTGATGGCACGGCGATGCCCATAACTTCTTGCAGCCTCTTGATAGCCGCCGTTGTTCCAGATCCACAAAACAGGATTGCGTCATGTTCTCCGCCGCCTAAGCATCTCTTTATGTAGGCCGAGGCAAAGCGCACCATTTTTGTGGTCTGCTGACCCACGTAACTATCACAGGTGTGTGTGTTCCCTGCAAAACAAGATCAAGAATGTGTTTATTGTAGCTTATAATAATGAACACTACAAGGAAAGAATATTTTGGCGATGACAAATTAGTGACGTTTTCTAATTGTCACTAATATTCAACATTTCCCGTCAAAGTTGTAAGAAATTTTGAAACAACACTCTGCGACGGGAGGTTTCACCGTTGCAAAAACCTTTCAAGAAACGCATGCATTTACTATTGTTTTTGCGACGAGATTCTTATCATCTATTTAATTAAGAAAACACATTAAGATTGTATAATTACCATAGAAGGGAAGAATGTTGTTAATGACAAAATCCTCAACATAATGAAAGCAACGGCCAGAGGCAGTATGATCTGCATAAGTGAGTTTTCGTCTTCCAAAAGGAGAATCAAACTCGATATCACCACCAATGATTTGAGAGCGCAGCCAAGCGAGTTTTTCTTCTGCTGACAGGCATTTCGGCACATCCATTTCTAGTGTCCTAAAGGATTCTGATTGCCCGCAAAGATCATTAAATGACTCATTACTCTTTCTGATCACAGAAGAAGTTGCGGTCTTGTGAGTAGCACTACTTTTTGGATTCATGATATCTTGCACGCTGGGATCTTCCGTCAACCTGGGCTGCTCTAGTTCCATCTTATATAATATGTAGACGAAGATGATACATAGATAAACAAGAATGATAGAAATTTTGGTGATGCACCAGAAAATAAAAGGAAGAAGAAATGTTAGAAAGATCAGAACATTACTTTGACAGGGAAAGGAACGGTTACTTGGTCAATTATATGTATATTAATATATATATATATATATATCTCTGAAATTTCTGTGAGCTTTGGAAATCAATACAAAAAGTCATCTGGACCCATTTATAGTCAGAATAGAAAGAGCGTGAGACCAGCAACTGGGAAACAAATTTGGTGTGCTGATGATGTTTTCCTCTGAATTATGTGATAATATAAAGAAAGAACCCACAGTAAAAAGTTGGATGAAAATAAGGGTGGAGCCTTCATGAACGCGGTATCTAACTCTCTGCCCACCATTGCTGTGGTTCTGTGTTCGGGGTTTGCTTGTTTTAAAAACATAAAAAGAAAAAAGGGCGTCTAAACTGGATGAACATGGTTATTTCAGTGGGTTAGGAAAAGCTATTTGACACTGGGTAATAAATATAGTTCCAGCACGCGTCATCAAGGATGAAGATAGATAGATTTGTTATTTGGATTGAACCGGGTTTACCACCCTGATTCTTGGTAAATCGGCTGGGAATCAAATGGGTTTACACAGAGGGCGAGATACTTGAGAGACTTTTGATTCGTGGGGGATACAAATGGGTTTGCAAGTAAATCAAATTCCATTATATTAATAATGTTTTACTTCGGCACTCCATTCTTCTGTTATATTTTTGAGATTAATAAAATCAACGTTAGTTTTTGTTTAAATTTTAATTTTATAAAATATAAATAAAATTTCATTACAAGTAGTTAAATAGAAATAATATCTTAATTTTAAATGAATTTTTATATCCAATTTAAATTAGTTTTTATAATTCTTTCTTAATATATCAAAACATAAATTTATTATTGAAATTAAATATATAAAATAAAATTTTAAATAAATTGTACATCCAAAAATGTTCACTCTTTGTCATAAAGGAACCAATAAAAAATATTAATATTTATGAACTGAATTTAAATAAAATATGTTTAATACACAATGCTTGCAATAGAGGAAACATCATAAACAAAAACGCTTGTGTAGAAGAGATCATTATATTGGTGGACTACATCTCTCTTCATAACAATTAATTATACATGTAGCAGATGACAGTATAAGCTATTCAAATACATGGTACTTGAAGGCCCAAGGCCTTCCCAATCTAATATTTTCTAATTTCTTAAACCTATTTATACAGGCAGGTCATTTACATTTCCTACACTAGCAAGTACAGACGAAGTTGATACCATTAGACTCAGTTTTGTGAAAGGGAAGAGGCAATTTAAACTCTTAAGCCTACTACTTCGGACAACAAGAATCTGATGACTCTGCTACCATCAACTCTGTTCTTTGTAAGGAGTCCAGATCAATTTGCTAACATCAACCTCCAGACCACCACGCCCAGCAGCTTTTAGATGACGATCCAACACCTTGGGATCTGCACATATCACATGTTGACCTTTCCTGTACTGGATCAATTCTAGGCTCTGAAGGGTGTTTAAGATATCCTCTGCTTTGATGGCTGTCATGTCACTAAGCTCCTACAGTAGATTTGAAGATTACATTTACAAAAACAAAAGAATCAAACGAGGAACGAGAAAGTAAAGACAAACTAAACCAAAGGAATGCATAGAAAGCTCAAGCATTTAAAAAAAATGACACCAAAGTGATTAAGGACCAAACACCAAGGATACACACAAATTGTTCTTGCTAAATATTTCCAATCATGAAGTTAACTATTGATAAAAGCAGTTCACACATTTCCCCTTCCTGTTTGTAGCAAATGAACATGCACACATACAACGCATGCCAGAATGTGCTGAGAGAGATGTAGATATAACGGCGATTAATAAAAAATGACTCCTCAATAGAAAATAGGAGTACCTTAATAGAAATGTTGCCCTTATGCTTTTTCAAGATGTCCAAAAGAACCCTGGTCCAGTATCCTCTATAGCTCAATAGTCCTAGATCAGATAGGGGCCTTTCAGGTGTTCCAACTTTACCTTCTTTCTTTGAGAGTTCATAAGCTGCCGGCATGTTAAGGTAAAAATTAGAATCATCTATACCAATTGCAAAATACATATTTCGAATATAAAAGTCAAAAAATTGTAATATTTACTTTTAGTAAATGAGAAGAGAAAAAATACTACAGGACAGCTCTCAGCTAAGCTCAGATACAAAATAGAGGATCCTGCTAGGACTGTTTTATCATATGTAAGTTTCAAGTCAAGCCATGTATGCTCCATCTGAATCAAAATAGCTACTGCATGTTAGCTGTCCTTGAATGGTCTCAATCATCTTATTCTAGATCCTAGCATTTTTGGTGGACTTTATTTAAAAACTTCTTGAAAAGATTCTAACAATGAAGATGGCTAGCAGGACTTGGAAGATTTAAATTTGTCATCAATACAATGAGATATCAAAATATCATAAGATCACGTTCATGCTTAGTCATCAAATAGGATGAAAGTGCCTGCCCCAGAAGTCCCGTCCATTGGATAATTTGAAGTCAAATTTCTGCTTGATACTTCAGGCTTACTGCAACTGGATAAATACCAGTCTACTCTCTTGCTCAAAAAAGAGAGAGAGAGAGAACTATGTCCCATGTCCATTGTAATATGAACCATTCCCTAAAAGTCAGATGCCAGACAACTTACAGAAGGCAATTAAAAATTTCCCATAGCCTTTCCTTTGATAAGGAGGAAGCGTAAGGATGCATGCCAAATTGTAGGATTCCTCTGAATGCTTTTCCTGCATTATCAGACACGAAAAAATTTTAGCCACATTCAAACTCTCAGTCGAGAAAAAATAGCACAGGAAATATGTTATCCCATAAGTTGAGCATGAAGCTGAGAACTTCAATCAGAATTTTGTAAATATCTGAAAACATACAGCTTTTGCTTGCTTAAACAAGAAAGTAAAGGCAAGGGCTAACCATGTTACAGCCAAAATATGGAGATTGGAAATACTCTCAAACTACTTGGAAAGGTCAGCTTATCTTCTTTGAGTATATAAGTCATGAGAAGAGAGTTTCCCATGCAAGAGATCAAAAACAACCCTAAGTCCTGCTGCTTACAAGCTTGTTATTAACTTTATTTGAAATAACAAGCTTGCTATTAACTATATTAATGTGATATGTTAGGTCATTCTGTCTGATTTAGTCCGAAAATCTGAATTTGTTTTTCAATACTGGAGTAAAATAATATTTTGCCCCAAGAACACGTTTCTTTACTTAAAAATAGATTAATTTTTAATTGCTAAGAGTACCTTTTTATAAAGATTTTCTATCACAGCACCTTAATCAGCTCAAATGCAGTCTTACTTTTTGTATATAAAAAAATTACCAAGCCATAGACCAATGCCTTTTGACCTATTGGTTATAGCTAGCCAAGGAAATGATAGAGAGTTGTTTTAAACGAGACTAGCAAAATTATCGATTTTGTCTCCAGATTTTTTTTAAAGAAGATTTTTCCTCCAGATATGCTGCAGAGTATGTCTCCTCAATCATGAGAATTGCATTTTTTTAACAAGAATTAATCAATTTATCTTCCACTTCTCTTTTCAGAAACAAAACAAGGAAAAATTCAATTGAAATTTTCAGTTTTGGCTTCCAGGTCCTAACAAAAGCAGTCTTAGACAATCCATTACAAACAACTCCATCATGTGAAGGAAGTCCAGAAGCACTACACTCGTTAGAATATTATCTGAGTGAATGACATAACCTGACCTAATTAAATAACCAATAGAAATGCAATAACGACTTACCTTGGAAAAATATCCAACCATGTGGCATCCTCGATCATCACATTCACACAAAACATAGAATAGAAACAAGTCAACATCATAGTAAAGGGTCTTATGGTCAAGAAACAACTTTGCCAGATAACAGAGATTCTGCCCATAAACCTTGTTCTTTTTGCCATCCACCTGTTTCAAGACAATTGGTCAAAGAAAAAACTCATATCAACAGAAACCTTTACAAATGTGCAAAGAAACAATTAGGATGAGGATGAAGAAATCAGCTTCAGACTAGTTAGAACAAAATATTTTTTCTAATGCAATCACTAAGGTTTTGCAAATTCGAATTATGACTATATTATGTAGTGAAAAATATTTCCCTTCTGTTACTATATAGAGAAAACACAATGAACAGGATCATGAACCAAGAAAAGGTTGAGCAAGCAAAGCAAATAAAGAAAGAAAGCTAGAGAACACAGATTTGTTCCACAACATCAGCTGAAAGGATACCAAATTATACAAATGTCCACAAAGAATCAGTTGAGACAAGATAATATATAATGAATGGGGTTATAAATGGGAGAAAGGGGGCAGCATAAGGGCAGACAGAATGAATTCTAAACGGCAGAGATTAGATAGATATTAGCAAAAATAAGCACTCAAAATCATACCTCAAACATTGACAAAGTACCACTGCGGTAGATCTCATCACCGGGAGGATGCTTGAGATCGCATTTTCGCTAGAGTAGAAAGCAAAACAATGGGTAAATATTAAAGCCTTGTAAGGTGACAGAAGTTTGGGAATAAAAAAGAGGGGGAACCACCAAGACCAAAATATAAAACAACAAGTAGATAAATAGAAACCTGTCAATGACTGAAATCAAACAATAAACAGCAACTCCTACCAGATAACTATCCTGGCAATAATAGTAAAGCTACTACGTCAATAATCTCTATTGTTAGAAGAGAGAGATTAAATGCCATATTTATAAGACAAATGCAAAAAATAATAATAACAAAGAATTCAAAATTGCATAAATCAAGGGACATCAACATCTTGATTAAGCTGGATAAATACTGCAAAAAACGGATTGGTCTCAAATAATGTAATTAGCTTTAAATATGACTATTTGAAGTATTTTTTTTTAAAAAAAAAGAGATGACATTTTTTTTGGTGTTTATAAATAACATTTAGCGTTTTGCTTAAATTTACTATGGTAACATATAAGCAGGATACTTATTAGGTGCTTGAAAGTAACTTTCACACTCTCCTCAAAAAGGGGAAAAATGTAATTTTCAAGCAATGAAAAATAACACCCTATGCAATTTGGTTATTTTTTTTAATATAATCAATTTAATTTCTCCTTTTGCTTATTTTTCAAATAACAATCTCACAGGCCCTCAATACCCCATAGAACTATGTTGGAAGTCAACCACCAAAAGAGATTTAACAATTGCCTATCCTAAATGATAGACTAGATCGGGCACATCGATACCATGGTACTTTCCACATTTGAAATAA
The DNA here is from genome assembly GCF_054855325.1 of Carica papaya. Classification (NCBI taxonomy): domain Eukaryota; kingdom Viridiplantae; phylum Streptophyta; class Magnoliopsida; order Brassicales; family Caricaceae; genus Carica; species Carica papaya. The sequence goes on from NC_142314.1 coordinate 5,511,050, forward strand.
AAAAGCTGGCAAGTGTAATAGAATTAGAGAAACTGCTCACCATATGCCTCTGAAGCTGCTCTTTCCGTTTCATGAAATTTAGGCAGAATTCACAAAAGTACAGCTTCACACAATCATTATATTCTGGTGGAAAGGGTGAGAAGTACCATGTCTCAATTTCATATCTTCCCAGCTCTATCGTTGCTATATTTTTCACTTTTGTGAACTCTTCATGTTCACGCAAACTGGCAGCATCTAACTCCTCATGCCCCTAATTTAATTAAAAAAATAACATATGATACAGTAAAAAAGTCCAAGATGGCTTTATAACAGCCATGAAACATATTTAAGAGGTTTATTTGAAGTTTATACAATCATGGAATAATCTATATAAAGAAAAAACTTTCTTTAAAAAAATTCTCAACGGAAGCAACTATGATCTTTTAACTTTTAATTACATTATTCCTGGTGGGCATTTGACATATTACTCAATTGCATCACTAATGTCAGTGTGTGTGTGTGTATAACAGCGTGTCTGAGAAAGAAAACACGTGTTTATACAAATATATAACACAAGACACCAGCTTCATGTTTAGTAAATGCGATTGCCAATTAATATGATATATACAGACACAAAAAGATATATACATAAATATATTTACATCTATAGAAATCTGCCAAAACCAATTCACACTTAATTCATTCAAGAATTTCTGTATTAAATTGATAGTCGCAATAGTATTGTCCATTTCCAACAATGGTAAATGCATTTCCAATGCCAACTATGCAAATATAGTTCCTTTTCCTTTTCCTTTTCTTATTTGGAGATGTTTGTTCCCATTCCTCTTCCTTGCCCTATTTGGTGCTCTCATAAAGCCTGTATTCCCCCATGTATTTATGAGAAACACCTGAATACCTGCTAATGTTGTGTACCAATTACAGTAACTACCATCTGACAACGATATTACATACCTCCACATGTGTCTCATCAATCTTTCGCTTCTGGTGACGTGTCATTTTCAAGCTTGTCACCTAATAACCAATGAATAAGTAAGAATACAAGCTACAAAGAAAATCAATTGCCTTTGCTAAGATAAGGAAAGTTCAAAAATATAGGAAAAGGGCACTTTTAAATGAATGCAAAAGTTGAATTAAGAAAAAACAGTTGCAAAAACCTCGTCCATTTTTGTATACAAGAAATAATTCCAAGAGGACAACACGACAACAAATAATCAATACCTTGTCTTCCACCTTTTCATCAACAACAGTCTCAACTGAATTAAGATCAAGCTGTTCAAGTTTTACCCACTCATCAAGTCTCCTATTAACTGCACATTTAAAAAAAAAAAAAAAAGAAAAACCGTATCAACTTATGAACCTGAATGTATTTAGTTTTAAATTTCATAATCACCATTATAGAAAAAGGGACAAGATTAGCTTAATCCATCAGATATATTTTTCTTGGAAGAAAGCTTAAATCTTCAGAATAATCAGAGAGCACGTACATCAAGATATCATCTTTCCTTTTTATTTACAGTAGAAGAAACTTTCACATTGACTTAACAAAAAGCCACTACCAGGAGCCTGTTCTCAGACTAAGATGGAAGCGAAGATTCCACATAGCATCTTTATCTTCCGAAACTCCCTTAACAAGCCTATGTTACTCCTTTCCCTTATCTGAAGATTCATGTTGTACCAGAAATACCTACTTAAGATGCCCAAAATCAAAAAAAATTTGGATCCAACTTCACTACCCACCATTTTAGCCCGTCTTCCACTCTGAGCCTATTTTCAAAATTTCCTCGTTCCTACACTCTTTAGTGGACTTAGTGTTAACCACAAGACCATTAGAACAGTTCGTTTATCACTATATTACCATTAGCGTAGAGGCAATTTGGTCTAATCTACACTGTGAATCTATTTATTCATACTTACATTCAGAATTTATGTATCAACCTACGTGCCACAATCTTAAAAATAATGCTAGCCATCCTATATATCATAAAAATTGGTGATTCAACAATCATAATCAAATCCCTATTCTAACCCTAACCCAAAATCTACAGCAAAAAGATACAGAAATGGGCGAGGACTCACACTCGGTGTAGTGAACGTAATATTCGTAATCGTTAAGTCCACCGACCGGCATCTTTCTGCGCTCGATGACCTTAACGGGATGGTATTTTCCGTCCCTCCAGCGGCACGCGACGCAAGTCCCCACCTCCAAGGGAAGCATGCTCGTCTTCCTCTTCTTGGCTACATCCGGTTCAGCCGGTGCCAAAGAGGGCGCTGCCTCCGCAGAAGGAGGTGCCGAACCATTGCTAGAAGACGGAGGCTTTCGGTCGGAAGAATCAGCGGCTCCGGTGGCGGACGCGGTTGTGGTTCCGTTTTTCTCTTCGTTGACAGGAGTCTCCAGAGAACCCATCGTCTCCAACGGGCTCTCACGTGTTTGCATAGATCGTGTAAATACACATGGATATGACTTTTTGGGCCTTGGCCCATATCAACTTCATTCCTTTGGGTCCGAAAGCCCACTACACTACCTGTAATGGGCCTTGACCCGTTTTTATCAGTTTTTTTTTTTTTTTAAATTTAAAAACGGTCTATCCTTTTTATTTCGGGGAAAAATAAAGAAAGAGAAAATAATGGAAGAAACGAGGTGAAAATGATTTTATTTTTATTTTAAAAATATTTAAATATTATTTAAAATATGTATTATATTATATAATATATTAGACAATATGTAATATTTAGCGTAAAAAATTAATAAACTAAATAATATCATATGTTTGAATTGATTATATGTGATATAATTGTTAACAATATTAGTAATTATTTAAAAAAATTATTAATTCAAATATTTTGTAAAGTATATATACTAAATTGATGCAAAATTAATAATTTAAAATTTGGATTTAACGAAAAGTAATTTTCAATTAGGACTCAATTTTTATAATTATATTTACAAAAATTTAATTTAATCGAAGATAATTTATCCATTATATATGAATTATAACATTTTGAATTTAGTACCATCAATCCTTAAAATTTTGTACTCAAAGTTATTATAAGTATTTAATGTTAATTATTACATGTAACTTAACAAATACATCATATAGATTATTATATTTTTTTAAAAACTCAATAAAACATTACAATTTACAAATTATTATAGTAAAACATGCAATTATTTTTCAGAAAATTTAATCTAACAACATTCTTTTTTATTAAAAAAAAAAATAGTTGGTTCGATAAAATTTCATAACTCGATTAGGAATCAATAGACGAAAATATTCAAGAAAGATTTTCAGCTGAGACTCCAACTGATCAGACCATGGAAAGAATTTGTCCATGTTTACTTTTAACCAGCTGAAAAATTCTGAATGGAATGATATTGTCTTTTTGAGTTTAAGCAAATTGGTCTCGAGTCAAAACAAAATCAAAAAAAAAAAAACCAAATTAAATAAATATGAAGTAATGCAGAGATGGAAGTCAACCATACATCTTGCAGAAAACCAGAAAAGAAACCAGCAGAAGGTATAGAAACCAGCCGGCTGCGCGTAAAACCTGAAATAGTGAAGAGTAGAGGCAAATTTATAAAGACGCCGCTGTTTGTAGCTATCAACTACAGAAACAAACAATGGTTTTAGTAAAGGGTTTATGGTATTTGATCATTTTTTTTCTTAATTTCTTTTTCTATTCCCCATTTGTAGAATCCAACCATACAAATTCATTGGGTCTCATGGAGTATAAATACCCGTATAAGCACACCCATCTCTTCACTGCCAAAAACAAAATCAACAAAGCAATCAAATGATTAGAGAACAGAGCTTATAAAAGTTCCAAGAAAGATGTCAAGTACCGTTGGTCAAGTCATCCATTGCAAAGGTAAACATATGGTTTTCTCCAATAAAAAGGTTTCTTTCGTCGTTTTTGTTGTTGAAGCTTAGACCTTACTTGCACAAATAACGGTCTCTGTTTTCTTTTTCCATTTTTAAGATGTTCTTCACTGTGTTTGGTTTAGTTTATTATGCTTTGTTTTCTAATATCGTCTGGATTGCTGCAAGTATTCTCTCTCCTAGTTATGGAAATACATTTGATTCTAGTTAATGTCTCGACCCTCTTTATATTTTTGTTTTTTGGATTCTGGGTACTTCTTATCTGATCAGTAAAAGGTCTTAATTATATTGAAGATTACTGGATTGAGATGATATTTTTTTTCCTTCAATTATGCTCTTCCATGGTTTTAGAGTGAAGAAAAATGAAGTGTCAAAGCGTTTGTGTTTTGGAATTTTGATTTGAAAATTTATGCATTGTAGCTGCTGTGGCATGGGAAGCTGGGAAGCCACTGGTGATAGAAGAGGTGGAGGTGGCACCCCCCCAGAAAATGGAGGTTCGTCTCAAGATCCTCTTCACCTCTTTGTGTCACACAGATGTTTACTTCTGGGAGGCAGAGGTAACCGATTACTCCTGATCATATTTGTACCAATTTGATCTATCCTTACTCTGAAACATTGAAAATGGTTTAATCATGGAATTGCAGGGACAAACTCCATTATTTCCTCGCATATTTGGTCATGAAGCTGGAGGGTACGGCCATTAATGTTCTCTTTTTGATAATTAGGCCTGGAGGTTCTCTAATTACCTTGATGTTCTAATTAGTATTTCATATTTCTTCTAGAATTGTTGAGAGTGTCGGTGAGGGTGTGACAGACCTCAAACCCGGAGACCATGTGCTTCCTGTCTTCACCGGTGAGTGCAAGGAGTGTCGTCACTGTAAATCAGAGGAGAGTAACATGTGTGATCTTCTAAGGATCAACACTGACAGAGGGGTAATGCTTAACGATGGCAAGTCAAGATTCTCCATTAATGGACAACCCATTTACCATTTTGTTGGCACCTCTACATTCAGTGAATATACTGTGGTTCATGTTGGTTGTGTTGCTAAAATCAATCCTGCTGCTCCACTTGACAAAGTTTGTGTTCTAAGCTGTGGAATCTCTACAGGTTGGGCAAACTGCTTTCACCTTCTTTCATTTGAATTCTTTTTATGTTATGTATATGAACTTGAGTTTGCTTCAACTTCAGGTCTTGGTGCCACCTTGAATGTTGCAAAGCCCCCAAAAGGTTCTTCAGTTGCCATTTTCGGATTGGGAGCTGTTGGTCTTGCTGTGAGTAACTTGTTTATATTCATTTTCAAAGAATTCTGTTACTCAATGCTGCTGGTGCTCATATTCTATGAATTTTTCTTGTTCTCTGACTAGGCTGCTGAAGGGGCTAGAATTGCAGGAGCTTCGAGGATTATTGGGGTTGATTTGAACTCCAGGAGATTTGAACAAGGTGAGTGAAAATTATACGAGATGTAAGCTACTTTATTCACAAGCTAAGTAATGGTTTCCTATATGTTGGATTAGTATGTCATGCACTTCCAATATTCTTTGTACATCTTGTCTTTGGTTGTTCAGTATCCAATTCTCGGGTTTCCATGTTCTTGTAAACAGCCAAGAAATTTGGTGTCACCGAGTTTGTGAATCCAAAAGACTTTAACAAGCCAGTGCAAGAGGTTTGTAGAAACCTGAATTATAAATCCAAGGAGATTTGAGTATTGTTCAACATCAAATTTATTGGTCCTCACAGGTGCTTGCTGAAATGACCGGTGGAGGAGTTGACCGAAGTGTGGAATGTACTGGAAACATCAATGCCATGATTTCTGCATTTGAATGTGTTCATGATGTAATTATCTTTCATCAACTTGTTATGGTCATTTAATAAAGATGAGCATGAAAGATCTATAAATTCTAAGCTTGTTCTCTAAATTTCGTTTCAGGGATGGGGTGTGGCTGTACTTGTTGGTGTTCCAAATAAAGACGATGCATTCAAAACCCATCCGGTGAATGTTTTGAATGAGAAGACTCTCAAAGGTACCTTCTTCGGGAATTACAAACCACGCTCAGATCTTCCTGCAGTGGTGGAGAAATACATGACCAAGGTCAGCTCAATTCTTTTATGTTTATCATTTTAACATTGTTGAACAATCTTGGATATTTTTGTTGCTTGGATTATGAAGCATATCCAAACATGTAACTAGACAAATCACTAGATATTCTGTAAATTGAAACAGTCACAAGTTTGCAGAATATGGTTCTGATTAATAATTACTTATCGAAACTTGGGCAGGAGCTTGAGCTTGAGAAGTTCATCACCCACGAAGTCCCTTTCTCAGAAATCAACAAGGCCTTTGAGTATATGCTTAAAGGCGAGAGTCTTCGGTGTATCATTCGCATGGAAGCTTAGTTTCTCGAACAATTCTGTCAGTTTTTGAGGTGTACAATAAGCTTTGATTGGATTAGCAATGAAAAGGATTGCAAAATTAGTGTTCATGGAACATAGTGGTGGTTTATAGAACAGAGTCCTCTTCTTCTTTCCTATAACCTGTGTGATTCTTGTACATTGTATAGATATAAAAGAATTTGCCTGATTTGTGGATTGTCCCATGTACTTCGTTGTTGTAAAAAATAGAACCATCATTCTACTAATTTTCTTTTTAAGTTTAAACGAATCAAGGATAAAAATGTAACTTGAATCATTTGATTATTACTATTACAAGAACAAAATCATTATATTCTTTTCACTCCTTAAAAAATTAACTACAATATTTTATTTTTCTACCATCATTCTATTTTGTTGCTTGGAGAGTCCTTATATTTATTCTTAACAAGAATACATACGAAATGTATAATTATACTTAAACAAAACATATTTATATAAAAGGGTGGAAGCATTGAACAAATCAACCTTTGTAGAGCCATATAAGGAAAGAATTGAACTTTCTCAATATATATATATATATATATATATATAAGAAGAACTTTAAATATTTGATTTGAATTTTTTTTCTCTAATTTTCAAATTTGTTGGAAAAAGAGATGGGAAGAAACTTTAAATCTTTAATAGTTGGAATTCTCTTTTGCACATGACCCTAACAGGCTTTTGATCCTTCTGAAAAATCTAATCTTTAAAGAAGACCCATCAAATCAAACCCAAGAAACTTTAATCTTCACATCTTTACTTTTCCAAGAAAGTAAATTTAATAGTTAAAATTGGTTAAGGCTTGTTTGGATTGAGTGTGTACGTATACATTCCATGGAAGAAATGTGAACTTATTATGCACATAAAAATTTAATGTTGGAAACGCGGCTTTCAATCAAGCCAAGCATTTTTCAACGACCAAAGTCAGACCATATGATCTGTATTCTAATTATTACTTTCCTATATATTAATCTCCTCTTAATTCTGACTATATGTATACATTATGAACAGATTGTTAGACCCATTTAATTAACAATAAAAAAATTGAATCAAATGATCTCATTGGATCCAATAAATGGTGGGTCCAGATCCTCTGTATGCTGAACAGATATGGTTCTAGTACTTGTACATGAGAACAAGATACTGCAGTAGCTTAAAAACACAGCCTTGAAAATTGTAACATAAGGGTGTAGGGTGGCATTATTATGCAACCCGTGACTCTTTCTTTGGCAATTTTCCCACCTGCCAAACACGCCCTTGTTCCCAGCATATGCTACCTGCCAAGCTACCCCCTTCCCTTGTATAAAGCAAATTGTTCCTTTCTCATTTCTTAATCCACATATTCAAACAAAAAAGCACCACTACCAAATCAATCCCGGTCTATAAATACAAGATCACAAATGGGAAAATAAAACGAATCAAACCCATCTCAACAAAAAAGTCATTTTCAAATTTCAACCAAAATGGCTTCCAAGATTTTCTTGTTCATTCTTCTTCTCTCCTTAGCATTCCCACACCATATTTTCCATGCTCAACCTTGGATTCTTCTTGCTAATGGAGATTCAGATTTGATCCAGAAAACATGTAAAACCACCAAGTACTACGATCTATGTGTGTCGTCTCTGAAATCTGATCCAACCAGCTTGAAAACAGACGCAAAGGGTCTGGCACTTATCATGGTCGGAATTGGTTTGGCGAATGCCACGGCTACTTCAACTTACTTGTCTTCTCGGCAGCTGAGTCTCGCAAACGACACGAACTTAAAGAAGGTGCTTAAAGAGTGTGCTGATAAATATGGTTATGCCGGCGATGCACTTCAATCTTCAGCTCAAGATCTGGCTGTGGAGGCTTATGATTATGCCTACATGCACATCATGGCCGCCGCCGATTACCCAAATGTTTGCCGGAATGGATTTAGGAGGTATCCGGGGTTGGCTTATCCGCCGGAGATTGCACGTAGAGAAAATGGGTTGAAGCACATTTGCGATGTACTGTTGGGGATTATTGATGGGATCGGTTGGTGAAGTTTCGTTTTCTGTACATGCAAACATTTGATTACTAATATTCATTTGCCAATTAATGCATTATTACTAGATGTTTGTCAAAAAGATACCTCATTTGTTTAATGCAATATTTACTTCTTGGTAGATCTAGAGACATCTAGTGGATGCCGTCAAAAGATGGATCAATATCTTTGAAAAGTATATCAAAATCATGATTTTCTTTTTTCTTTTTTCTAAAAGTCTTTTACTAGTATTAGTTAATATTTGTTTTTGCATGGTTTTCTAGATAATCACACACTCATATATATATATATATATATATATATGTTCTTGATAATCTATTATCTCTATATTTCTCTTCTAGGTCTTAGAAAATAACATTGTTATTTATACTCGGGGGAACCTATAAATATAGTTAGCGTCTTTCTTTAGGTTTTCAAAATTAAGGTTGAGCTTAAAATATATTGTAATCTCAATTTTTTATAATATAATTAGTAATGTTCTTTTAAGAATTTTTTAAGATCATTATTGAGCACACTAATTCATTTTGGATATATATTAAACTATCAGTCAATTATGGTAATGTTTGAAATAAATTAATTTTAAAAAATTTAGTATTTTGTTTGATATATAAAATTTCGTGTCATGTTATCACATGTAATTTGTCATTTTTTTATCGTATTATATCATTATGATTTTTCTTATATTGTGTTATTTTAGTTCAGTTTTTTGTTATATAATTTTGTGTCTTATCGTGTTGTGTTATTTCATATCGTGTCATGTTATTTCTTATCTTGCTTTATTTTTTTCGTGTCATTATACTTCGTTTTATATTTTATAAAAAATTATTAGCATTTCAATACAAAAAATCAATATTTAGAATATTAATTCATTTTGGAGAAATATTGAATTATGAATCAGTTATGCTCAAACTTAAAACAAATGAATTAATTTAGCAAAATTAGGGTTATGTTTGATACATTAAATTTTATGTTGTTTTGTCATGTGTGATATGTCATTTTGTGTTGTGCTATGTCATTCTATTTCTTTTTGTGTTATTTGTTTTAGTTTAGTTTGTGTTGTTTCATCTCGTTCACTATTAATAAAAAAAATGACAAAATAGTAACAAACTATACGATCATTTTTTCTTGGTTTAGCTCTTGGAGAGTTGTACCAACAATCGCTTCTTTCATTGTATTTTAGGATTTATACTAATACTCACTATGATCATCAAAATAAGATAAAAGATCTTTAAAAAGTAACTATTTTTTTGTTGTTGTATAAGTTATGAATTTATACCAACTGATAGACTGTTTATATAGATTTAGTTTTTAGCAGCAGTTCTTATGTTGGTAAAGGTCGTTCTTAACATTTATTCATTGCACATAATTTTAAAATTAATATAAACATAATTAATTTAAAGACTTTTATCTTTTTATATCCATTAAAAATAATATAAAATTTACAAAATACATAATTAATATACGTAAACTTTGATTATAATGTTTTTAGATAAAAAATATGAATTCATTTTATTTTTACATAAAAATTTTAACTCATAACTAAAAATTTACTTGAGATCTGTAACTTCATAGTATTATAAGAATTTGACCATGTGAACATCATGTATTGAACAAGAATTTAACAAAGAATTTTAAAGTTTCTTTAGCTAAGAGTGTACATATATTAGAAGAAAGTTGTATTGTTAATTTAATTAATTATTCTACCTTCAATGTATTTTTGTAACAAATTATTAATAGAATTACTCGTGAAAAAGAATGTTTGTAATATGATAAGAAGAAAAGTGAGACTCTAATATACCTATAAGTTGTATTGTTAATATAATTAGTAATTCTAACTTCAATGTATTTATACATAACATATTCGTAATAGAAATAATTCAATAAAAATGATAAGAAGACAAGTCGTATGTTCAATTTAATTAATAATTTTAACTTCAATATTTTAAGTTCAATATAATAACAAATTCTTAGTAAATATAAAAACATAAATAAATGGATTCTTCTTAACCCGTCAAAGTCATCGTTTTCTTCTTTTTCCATCTTAAGTCAAACAACCAAATAAAATAGAAATAAAAAATTAAACTAATCACCACTCATCAGACTCATCAACTTCTTTCTTCTTCATTTATCTCTCTCTACCCATCAATATTTTCTCTCTCTACAAAGCAGACAACTGTGGCTGGCTTGCTTTTTGCTAGATATTGTAGATGGAGAGTGAGTTTTGTGATTAAGAGGAAGAAGGAAAGATGAATAATAATAATAATAATAAGAGAAGCATCCAAGTATGAGAGGATGAAGAAGAAAGGGAAAAAAAAAAAAAAGGAAGAGTGGTGGCGGAGACGGTAAGAGGGAGCAAAATTGGAGAGTATATATTAATTTCAATGATATGGATGACTTCAAATGAATAAGAAGTTATTATTTGTCATCAAGCGTAAGCAATCCCTAATTAGAATATGCTATGATATGATGATAGAAAAATAATAAATTTATTCATTAAACAAGTTTATTTTGTAATATCCAGACGACATATATATCTATGTATATATGTATATAATTGCAACATATATACAATGGGACAAAAGAAAAAGAACAAATAAAATAAAATAAAATAAAATAAAAAATATATATATATATAATATATTAATTAATTAAAAATAAACAGAGATAAAAAAACGAAAGACCCGGACGTGTGTACACCTCTTGGAGCACAAGCTAACCGTGGCAAATATATATACATATATATTATGTATGTATATATATAATTAAAAACAAAAGTTCCTAAGAGTGGGGAGAAATCTCCCAACCGAGAGAAAAATTTTCTAGGAGTGAGAAACACTTTCCCATTTGGAATCAATACCTTAACTTGGAGAAAACTTCCTATCTAAGTCCAAGTCTCCAAAGTGGCACAAGAAATCCCTTAAATGGGAGTTTTCCAAATGATAAGAATTCCTTAAAATGAAGGAAATTCCATAGTGTGAGAAATTTTCGAAGATTCCTTAGTTTAAAAAAAAATCCTAACAGAGAGATTTCCTAAACGAGAATAACATCTCTTAAATAAGAGAAATACTCGAGTACAAAAATTTTTCAATAGGAGGAAATTCTTAGAAAGAGAGGAACTCCGACTAAATACACTCCATATAACAAACCTTAAGTTGATAGAAACCATATGGTGATTCAATTTTCTAAGAATTCTCTTTGCATCCCTCTAGGAAAACAAATACTTTCACTGTTTCAAATTTTTTTTCCAACTTCGTTTAAAGACTTTAGTAATTGTTCTGAATCTTAGAAAAACAAATAACCTGATCCTTAGAAAATAAACCACTATTCTAGGAATTAAACTCACACAACACGTAGTTAGAATCCTCATTTCCAAAAGTTCTAGTATTCTTAGAAAATTCTGAGGGGTATAGCCTTAGGAGCTATCCTCACATCCAACTATTCATAAATTTCAATATGTTTCTCATCAAAATAGCACAACAAAAGCGTGATGAGCCACAATCATTACATTAGGATGATTTTTCTCTTCAAACCAGAAAGTAAATTGATGGTGTGACAAAAAGGTGACTCGTGTCTTAAGGTCATAGTAAAAAGTAGTTTCTTGGAATTCTTGGGAACATGAAAAGTACATGCAAGAACTAGAACTAAATATAACAGTTCATAACAAAACTGATAATTGAATATGCTACTAAAAGAATTCTTAAGCACCTCCAAAAATAATCATCAATTCCGTAATTCTCTAAACCCATTTTAAACAATTACACTTTAATTATTAGAAGTTAGAAAACTAATAAATTAAATTAGATACTTGAAACTTAATGATTGATATGACTTTAGCTGAAATAATAATTATCTAAGTATACTAACTATTTTCAAGGAAATATGAATAAAGCACCATCCTGTTTAAACTCGCAAATAGAGAAACATGTCTTTCAAATTAATCCAATGAAATGAAATTGAGAGAAATGTGAGCACGATTTCACCAAAGATGTTTCCACCCAATGAAAATATTGTAACTTCATTACTTGATTGGAACCACTCCTAAATGACTGTGCTTATGAAATTAAATTCCGAGGAATACTAAAACAAAGTCCCTAAAGATGTATTTTGATAACAGAATCACTATCGTGATAAATTTTAGAAAATAAATTAGCTCATTTACACTAAGAAAAATATAAAAATAATTAGGCATCAAAGACGCTCCTTAAACAAACATACCTTTCTCGGCTTTTTGGCTAAGATAAAATGTAGTATCTATGGACGAGATCAAGGTTCTCGTAAATAAAAATTTAAAAGACCAAATCTCCTAATAAGAGAGGAGATTCCCATAAAAGAGAAATTTTTTCAAGTGACAGAAATTCCCCAATAGAGATAGACATCTCCCTAGTGAGAGAAAAATCTCTCCTAACAAAACAAATCGCTAAGTAGGGAGATAAGTGATTCCAATTCCTTGACATGCAATTTGGAGGACCAAATTGTTTTGGGGGAGGAGGGGGGGGGGGGTTTTAATATCCAGGCAGCATATATATCTATGTATACATAAATATATATAATTGAAACATATTTATAATGGGACAAAAGAAAAAGAAAAAAAAACAAAAGAAAATAAAAAAATATAATATGTATTAATTAATTAGAAATGAAAAAAAAAGAAAGACCTAGAGGTGTGTACACCTCTTGGAGCACAAACAAACCATGGCAAATATATATACATATATATATGTATGTATATATAATTAAAAAAAAAGAAGAATGTAGAGAGAATGAGAACAAACCAAGAAGCAAAAATATATATATGTAATGAAATAAAAGAGAAAAAAAAAGCAAAAAAAGAGAGGAAAAAGTGAGGAGAGAGAGACATGACGGTGAGAGGAGAGAAAGGCTTGAGCCGCGTCGACGATCGAGAGAGAGAGGGGTCGTGCGGTGTTGCGCGACACCGCAACCGAAAGAAAAAGAAAGATGAGAGCAATCACCGTTGGTTAGAGAGAGAAAAAAGGAGAGAAAGAGAAAAGAGGAGAGACAGAAGAGACATTGTCGAGTAAAGAGAGAAAGAGAGAGGGGGAGAAGAAAAAGAAAGAAGAAGAAGTAGAAAAAAGAAGAAAGGAAAAAGAAGAAGAAAAAGAAGAAAAAGAAGAAGAAAAAAGGAAAAAGAAAGAAGAAAGAAAAAAAAAAAAGAAAGCTACAGGAAAAGAGGAGGAAGAAGAAGAAGGAATGAAAAAGGAAGAACAAGGAATGAAAAGAAAAAAAAGAGAAGAAGAAAAGATAAGAAAAAAAAGAGAAAAAAAAGAAAGAAAAAAAAAAGAGAAAAAAAAGAAAGAAAAGAAAAAGAGAAAAAAAAAAGAAAAGAAAGAAAAAAACATTGAAAGAAAAGAAAAAAAAAGAAAAAAAATTAAATTAAGGAAGAAAAATGGAAGGTTTGCGACTAAATATGATGTTGGTGCGCTGCATGTGACAATATGCGCTGATTCGATCATCAACGCGTGGTATTTTCAGTGACATACGTGTGATGGCGTATGGTGATGTTAGCTACCGGGACTGCGTATTCGAGGTAAAATCCGTTCTTCATTTCGTGTAATATAGTATCTAAATTTATTAATAATTTAATATATATATTTTCTATTATAAACGAAAAAAATTATCCAAGCGGTATTCGAATTTTCGAGAGAATCGTAGACTGATCTAGAAATGATTTCCAAAGCTTTCTCGATTACACTATAGGTAAGAATTGTATTCCGTACGGAGATATAAATTATATGTTTATGTAAATGTGTACATCTATAATGCATTATGTGTGAATATTTAAATGTATGTGTAATATAATATGAATATAATTAGCATATCTAATTTGTATTTATGTGTATTTATGTAGTTTATATTTATACGTTGTTACGCGTGTGTACATATATATATATATAAATATATGATAGATGAGTATGAATTGATAAGAACAAATACGTGAATAGTTAAGTATGGTGTGTGTGATTGAATATACGTGTTTAAGTATGAATGTGTGTATGTATCAGTAGAGATTGTGTGTATGTAAATACAAAATATATATTCTGTGTGACACATGTAGTAAGGATACATGTATGTATTGTAATATATTTGTGTGTATTAATATGTGTGTATATATGTTATGTATGTTAAATGTATAACCAGTGTATGTATGTGTGGAATTTGGATACACTACACTTGCTGTGTGATCTAGTGCATATGTACGATGCACTGTATTTACTGTGTGATCTGGTACAATTACGCGAGAAAATTTGAGTATCCTGTGCTTGTTATGTGATTTGGTACAGGATAATTTAGAAAGTGGTTTGAAATGTATGACTCTAATGTACATGATGATATCGTATATTGTGTGTGTGTTTGTATTAATTGCTTGTAGAAGTTAGTACCTTAAATTAATATAGATTTGAGATTTTTAAATAAGAAACTAAATAAGCTAAATACATTTGGAAAACAAACACCGAAAAACTTGAGAGGTGTAATTTAGTTAGAGAAATAAACTGAATAAGCCACTAGGAAGGCAATCATATAAAAATTATGAAGAGTAAATAAGACACTTAATTCGTTAGTCGTGAATCGAGGAGGAGAGGGTGTGTGGCTGAAGTTCAGCGAGTATGGTAAACTTGTACATGAATAGAGTTTGAAATCTAATTCAGATGTGGATAGGTATTTATGAGTGTGGGTCACCTTGCAAATGTAATTGTTGTGACTAATGTGAGATTTTGTGTGTATTATCTATGCGATAGGAAGATCCATTTCGCATTTTCTCGATAATGATATAACGAGCATCGCGCGATGATAACCTAATTAAGCTTTAAAATACAAAATAATGTGAAATTATAAATTCGAGCGGAGTGATATGTGTGTGTGAGTAAATCCATTTTGGTTTGAGGATTTTGTGAATCCATAAGTGTAATTTGAAAGGAGAATAAGAATTAGGTTATAAGTGAGGATTAGAATATGTTTTGTGTGATGATTCGTTTTGTTGTGTATTTTGATTGAGAGGCTTTGTTTTATATATTTTTTTTATAATAAATATTATTATATTTTATATATTGCATGAACATATGTACGTAAGTCTCCGTTACAGAATTTTTTTTACTGAGTTCGTGAAGCTCATGCCACTTCACCCCCATTCATGTGAGAGAAGATGACGAAAAAAACTTTATTAGGTTTTATTTTAATATTGTAAATTAATTTAGATACTCTAATTATTTATAAACAAATAATTATCATGTTATAAAAGATATGTATTAAAGTATAGTTCCACTAAATATTTAATATTTGTCTGTCCCACTAGTTGAAAATATTATGCTAACGTCGTCACCGATATTAAGTTTGTGATGTTACATATTTATTTTTGCCTTAACTAGCATTTAGTCACGGTCAACTTTATGTTATTCTTTTAATGGTAATTTCTTCAAAATGGATTAGACTTCTGAGTAAGGAAGAACAACCATAATTCAAAAAGAAGACAAGAAATGATGTATTTAAAGAGAAACTTACAACTTTTTTTTTAAAAAAATGAATAAATTTCATTTAATTAATTACTATCTATTATATTAATTCATTTTTGAGATCAATTTAAATGTTATAATTATTTATAAATAAATAATTATTCTATCATAAAATATGTGTATTAAAATATAGTTCTGCTGCATATTTAATATTTAACGGTTCTACTAGTTAAAAATATTATGCGAACGTCCGTACTTACCGATATTGAGATTCGAACGGTAACAATTTCAAGATCAATTTCTCATTCAATTAGATAATTTAATCGCATATCTTTATCGATAACATATATCATCAAGTTGAGATATATTACATAAATTATTTTTTATCATTTCTAAATTTATTTTATTAATTTATTGTATAAAATTTTTCCAAAAAAAAAATAGTGTAAGAATTTTAAATTAGGTTAAAGAAAATTATTAAATAAATTGGCATTTAAATCCTAGAAAATGACTAATATCTAAAGCCCCATTAATGTTTGTGGGTCCGGTAGTTTATTGCATTTAATTCACTCCAACATTAACAAAAAAAAAAGCAATTAATAATAAGTAAAAATATGTGAAGCTAACTTATTCTTATTTTTTTATATTTAAAGAAACTCTTTTTATGTGGTGTATGGCTGTCCTCCTACGGGACACATTTATATGGTATGTGATTGTAGGACACAAATTAATAATTTTTTCAGATTTAATCCATTTTAAAACATAAAATTAAAGACTTTATTAAAGAGATTTTTAAATATAAATTGAAAAAAAAAACATTTTAGTATTATAAAAATTTTGTTAATTTTTTGATACACATTCATTATTTTTTTATATTAAGATATCGATACTTATATGTATATAAAAAACGTGGCTATTTTATGTTTTGGCCACAAATAATTCATCTTTGATTTTTCAAAGGCATGTTTGGGTCCTAGTAGAAAACAAGGACATAAATGAATGCGAATTACCAAAGGACCATCATTAAGAATCAACTCAGATACGTTTCTTTCAAAGACATAAACTTTTCAGAAAGTCAAAATCATTTGACTTCCAAATTTTAAATTAGGCAATTGATATCTTTGACTCTAACCCAAAGTAAAAAAAAAAACTGCAATTAATTCTACTTTATGCTTTAATTACATATATCAAATGATTACAATAAATTCTGACATGTATAAGAAAATTATACTTATTAATTTGACGGTAAATTGTCAGAACAATGAATTTCAAATAAGAAAAAAAATCTTATAATAAATTGTTTTTTACGTACATTTTTATTACAAAGTTGAATACTTGAGTTTATGTCTCCTACCCATTATAAAAAGTCAAGGAAGGAATTAAAAGTCGTTTTCTTTTCTAAAATACAATGTTATTGTTATAAATATCTTCGTTTTGATGATTATCTATGCAGGTGCGAAAAAATCTTCAATTCTTCAAATGGGTTGTCATCATATCATGATTGCTTTTGTATTTTTTCTAACATGTTCTCTTTGCATAATGTTTTCCAGATGTGAAGACAATATGCTGTCGGGAGATTACATCACTGGAAATAAAACCCTGGTTTCTGCAACTGGTGCATTTGCATTAGGGTTCTTCAGTCCGGAGAATTCCAGTAAGAGCTACGTGGGTATCTGGTATCATGATTTAAGCCCCATAAAAACAGTTGTATGGGTTGCCAACAGAGACTCCCCACTGGATTCTCCAGGTAAATTCACGCTCAGAGATGACAACTTATTGATTTTAGATCGTACAGGGAAGATTGTCTGGTCGACTAATATTACGTCGCAACATTCCGTAAACACAACAGTTGGAATTTTGAGAGACGACGGAAATCTTCTTCTCCAACTTAACGAAGAAATAGCGTGGGAAAGCTTTAACACTTCTTCTGATACAGCGGTAGCTAGAAAGATAGTCAGCTTTAACAAGAAAACCAACAAAGGACTTGTTCTGTCATCTTGGTCAAATAAACAAGATCCAAGACCAGGAATATTTTCTATGGGGATTGACCCAGAAGGGTTTACTCAGTTCCTCATCTGGAAGAAATCTAAACGATATTGGAGAAGCAATGTGTACGGGCTAAATGAAACAGAATCTACATATGGTGTGTGGAAGAATATGGACAACTTCCTCTTTACTTTAAACTTTCTTGGTGATGAACATTATATGAAATTCGAACTTATTTCCCCAAGACAAGTAGACAAAGCCAGGATTTTTTTAACATCAGACGGACAAATCCATCTTCTCTTTTGGCTCGGTAATGTATGGGCATCTATTTGGAGTGCACCATCTCATATGTGTGACTTCTACGGATATTGTGGACCATCTGGTGTGTGTGACTTGATGAATGAATCCTCTTCATGGCCGGTCTGTAAGTGTTTGCCTGGTTATAAGCCTAGAAATGAACAAGAATGGGATAGAGGAGAGTGGTCTGGTGGGTGCAAGGTGGAAAAAGATTTAGAGTGCGACAACAGAGATGGGTTTTCGAAGGTGAAGATGATGAAATTTCCCGATCTACCAATAATGCTAGGGATGATGAATGCAAGTACATGCCAGTCCAGGTGTTTGCAGAACTGCTCTTGCTCAGCGTATGGTTACTTGGATATGCCGAACAATAAAGTTAGGGATGATGATGTGGAAGGAAGAAATGATATAATTACATGTTTGAATTGGCATGGAGATTTGCTAGATCTTGTAGAATTGTTGTCTGGAGATGATAAGGGTAGAGATCTCTATGTTCGAATTCCAGGCTCCAAATCTGGTATGTTTAGTTCTAGCTGGATTTTATCTAGGGTTTACCTATAAATTTTTCTTTTTCTTACACATTTCTTCTTACGTAGAAATTATTTTAATGATTTAATTTTATGTATTTGTTTAAAGATGCAGTTACAGATGGGTCGCATGAGAATGACAATCATGTCCCCATTCAAAATAAGAAGGTGGTAGTTGCCATATCCACTGCATTAATTGCATTCCTTCTCATTGCTATAATTGCTTTATACTGTCTATGGTGGCGGAATACCTCAAGCGATCGCGGTATTCCTTTTTCTCTCCTTATTTAATTTTACAATAATAATAATAATATGGAAAATAATTTTTTGTGTAAATATAATTTAGTATATTACTTAATTATTCGTAAATATTTAAAAATAAAACAATTATATTTAATGGGTCTCATGATTTATTGATTATTAGTGTACTTATAATTTCGTTTATGGCAGAAGCAGAGAGAAATGTGATTGGGAGGAGCTTTACAAGTGAAGGCAGGCAGGAGGATGGAAAGCTGGTGGAATTCAATTTTAAGAGCATTTTATTAGCTACGAATAATTTTTCCGACTCAAATAAATTAGGAGAAGGTGGATTTGGTGCGGTTTATAAGGTGAAGTTTTATATATACATACACATACCTAGTAAATTAATATTATCCATTCAAATAGTCATATATGTGTCTATATATACAAACATATGCATATATGTTTATATAACGTATTTGATAATTATTTTTGTAGGGAAATTTGCCTCAAGATCGAGTAGTAGCAATAAAAAGGTTATCGGAGAAATCTTCACAAGGACTTGAGGAGTTCATGAATGAATTGAAACTCATTGCCAATCTGCAACATAAAAATCTTGTGAGGCTCATAGGCTGTTGTGTAAAGAATGGTGAAAAGCTTTTGGTCTATGAATACATGCCTAATCGAAGCTTGGACAAATTTTTATTCGGTAATTTTTTCTTCCTAAACCATCAATTTCTTTTTTTTTTATTTAAAATGATAAAAATTAATTTCTTTAAAAATTTTAAGTGAAATTGAAATAGCAGATTCAAAATTTTATTAGCATGATAAATTTGAAACATAATTTTTTATTTCTATTTGAAATTAAATTTTCTATAAGATTATATTTTTATTACTTTTAACATAATTTTTGTCATATTTTATTCCATTATTTGTAAGTGTCTCTAATTTAATTTTTATTTTTTTAATTTATTTTTTGATGATATATATTGTTATTGTATCAGATCCAAATGAAAAAAGAATCTTAGATTGGAATAAAAGATTTCAGATTATTGAGGGTATTGCTCAAGGAATTCTATATCTTCACAAGCATTCTAGACTAAAAGTAATACACAGAGACCTTAAAGCGAGTAATATTTTGTTGGATGGAGAAATGAACCCCAAAATTTCTGATTTTGGAATGGCAAGAATTTTTGACATGAATCAAACTGAAGCAAAGACCAACAAAGTAGTAGGAACGTAGTAAGTCTTTTTTCTACCTTTCTCTTCATTTTAGCTTGCTTATGTTATATATGGATTTATTTTTAATGTTCAACATAAAAATCTAATTATATAGTACATCATTGAAAGACAGTTATAAATTATAAATAAATATATTGATATATTATTAAAACAAAATCTTTTAAATTTTAAATATTTTTTTGAATAATTAATTATATAATTACTATTGTTACTTGGTTCAATAGGTATATATAAATTATTGTAGGAAATTTTTTTCTACTCATTATTAATTTGTACAAGTATGGTAAAACATTAGATTACATTTTTATTGAACTTCTTAACTCGAAAATTTAACTCATTAGTGTGTTATGGGGTTGCAATGACCAAATTAGATTAAGTTTCAACAAATCTATTGTCTTTTTTAATCATGCAATAAAAAATGGATCACAAATCCAACCTAGCTTTTTTTCTCATAAAGAAAAAGTTTGAAGTAGTATATTTTTTTTTCTTACTTAAAATTTATTTTTAAGTATGAATAAACATTCTATTTATTCTGTTACTAATGTAGTACATTTAAATACAATACAAATTTTTTTTTTTTATTTAAACAATTAAATAATTTTTAACACATTATATAATATGAATCTAAAGTATAATGATATATATAAAAAATATAGTGGTGCAATGATTAAGATATTCGTAAAAATTACATGTTCAAATATCATTTAAGATGTAGAATTCGATACTTTGTAGGTATATTATTAGTTAACAATGACCAACTCATAATTCTTAATTTAATGAAATTATAACTTTATTTATGAGTGTGTTGGATAGATTACAATAACAAACTTAGACTTCTCTTAACATTCAATAGTAGTTATATCCCTTTAGTTGGAATAGTGACAACGAATTAAAAAACCAAAGGAAAGTATTTTCTCAAGCAAAAAATTATGTAAATTTGTGAAAAAATTACTATGAATGTTAAAAGTACATTATTTCATACTAACATTTTCTTAAAGTATGAAAATAGACACTTGACAACATTTTTAATTATTGGTGTTATTAATTTTTTTATGTTTGTACTTTTAATTAAATTACTATATACTAATTAGACTAAATTTTGATTGTTAATCCAGTGGTTATATGTCGCCTGAATACGGTTTATATGGAAAATTCTCAGAGAAGTCAGATGTTTTTAGTTTTGGAGTATTGTTGATAGAGATTGTGAGTGGAAAAAGAAATATTAATTTTCATTGTGAAGATCTCTCTCAAATTCTCCAAATATGGGTGAGTTATATCCTCTTACTTATTTTCTCTTCTAGTGTTGTTTAGTTAAAAGTTTATATTTATGATAAATAATTACAATAATAAAATTTTCAATCTTGAAATTAATTATATTTAAAATACAATTTAGGCATGGAAAGAGTGGAAAAAAGGTAAAGCATTGGAGATAATAGATTCATCAATACGTGATACATGTTCTATTCAACAAGCTGAAAGATGTATCCATATTGGATTGTTGTGTGTTCAAGAAGCACCAATTGATCGACCAATTATGTCTTCGGTGATTTTGATGTTAGGAAACGAAACTATCTTACTTCCATCTCCCAAAGAACCTGCCTTTTGGATGAGCAATGATAATACAAGTCTTCACCAACCTTTCAATTCTCATTCCTATAATGAGATGACAATAACTTGGTCAGAGGCTCGATAGTAAACAAATGTGAAATAATTTATTTTTAAATTATATTAGCAATAAGTTAAAAGATTATTTAATACTAGTTTTTGTAATTTAGTAAAATTTTATATGATATGTAAAGGATAAAAAATATATATATAAATTATATAGATGGATATTTATCCTCTTATTCAATCTCCATTCTTTTTTTTTCTTTGAAATATCATTCTCAATATAAGCATAAAATAATTCGCATATTGATTAAAAGTAACTAAAATTGGATTTATATTAACTCATTTATATCAAAATGTTTACAATTTGATTTAGAAATATTGCAAAGTTAAGCAGTTTTTATAATTTTAATTATAAAGAAAGACTTTCATAGGATCTAATTATAACATAAAGTTTTTAGATTGATTAATCAAAATTTATATACCATAAAATTTTCACAACGAAAATAAGAATATACAGTAAAAAAAATCTGTTGGGATAAACAATCAATAATCTACAACAATATTTAAAGTACATGAAAAGAACTACGTAAGATCTATAATTTTAAAATATTAATTTATTAAAATAAAATAGAAAAATAATTTAACACATCCCTAATATGTGTTTAATTGATGTAAACATAAGTCAACAATATAAACAGAAAAAGACTATGAGATTTTAGCATCTTAAGAAATATTTACTTCTACATGAAACAAAAAATGCTTTTGAAAAGTTAAATATCTTCTATGCTAGTTTTTAATTACCTTGTAAAGATAAATATTTATACTATTTAATTTTTATTACTAAAATAGAATTAAAAATGGGAACTAATAATTCATAAAACTGTATCAAACTCTTTGTGTAGGATAACATAAGTTTTAGTAGATGAAATTTTAAGTATAATTTGGATTAAATCAATAAGTATATAAAATATATTAAAAAATTGATTTTTATGAAAAATGCTAGATAATGATTATTAATTAATAATTTTTATTAAAAAAATATATTTTTAATGGCAATATGGATTCATGGGTAAAAAATAAAAGAAAAAGCATCGTGGTTCAGGTCGGACTCATATGGATAATGGGGCGTAGGAGAAGAACGGTTCAAGTACGCGAATCAAAACAAGTTTGTGCCAAATGATAAATGTTTTTCTCACTCTTTCTCAAAAACAAAATCCTGATTTCTGTCCTTTTCTCGAAAAAATCCAAGCTACAAAGTGTATTAGAAGAGGGAGAAAGAAGTAATGAGGAGAGGCACAGTACAGATAAATTGGCACAATATCAAAACGGTTCTAACCCTAGACTTCCATCCTATTTTAGGTCTACTCGTCACTGGCGGTGCTGATTTTGATATCAAGGTATTGATATCTGGAATTACTCATTTCTCTCTGTTAGTTTGTTTATTGATTAATTTTACGTCCTTATTTGGGTCTCTAATAGCAATTAATTTGTTTTGTTAACTATTGTTTTCAATTATGTTGTACCTGGTCAAAAATTCCAAACTACGTATGAGTTTGGAATTTTTGAGTTCCTATCTCTTTTTGCCCATCTGTAAGGCATTTGCATAAAAGACACCCATTTATGTGGAAGTGGAATGTTGGTGTTTGCTTTATAGCTTGCTCTGTTTTAATCAATTGTAACTATTGATCGTTAATTATGCTTAATTCCTGTGTATAAATACCCAGTCTAATTAATGAAAACAATCGGCTCATTTTTTATCCACGAAGTAGTTACTCTCCTTTTTCGTCTCTCTCTCTCTCTCTGTTGCTTTCAAATATGATACAATCGCCTTCAGGTTTTTACAAATTTGTTATTGATTCTAGATTTTAATATGGAATGAGAGCAAATTTTTCTATCTTAACTTTCTTCGTCGTTTTATCTCTCAACATATGAAGAAGGAGAAAACCTAAAGTTACAGATAGATGAAATTTCTTCATCGATTTCCTTCCTACCTTCAAGATTTACAACATTGTTTGATTAATCACTCAAAAGAGTAAAACAATAATCTATTTTATAGCTCGGAGCCTCTACACAGTCAAGGTATGAATACTTCAACAACTGCATCAGAACCGTCGATTATGGAGAAAATCCTTGCAAGTCCTTACTATTTGCATCTGAGTGAGAATCCGTCTTTGCAGCTTACATCCTTTGTCCTCACATATAATAATTTTTACTCCTGGTCTAGGGCAATGAAAATGACTCATTTCAAAGAATAAATTAAAATTTATAAATGGATCTTTAAAGGTGCCGGATAGGGATGATCACATGTATGAATCCTAGGAGAGATGTTATGCAATTGTGCTCTCTTAGTTTATGAGATATATGTCACCATCTATAGTGCAGAGTGTTATATGGACTGATCATGCAAAAGACCTGTGGAAGTATTTGCATGATCGTTTTGCTCAAGAAGAGTTAGTAATAATTTTAGACCTACAAGAAGAAATATACAGTTTGAAACAAAATAACCTCTCGGTTACAAAATATTACACTCGATGAAGATTTTATAGGATGAACTACTAAACCTATAACGACTCACTTTCTCCGTAGAGAAATGAGCGCTATTCCACACATATAGTCTAATAAATTTACGCAGTAATAAATGAAAACCTAAGATTCAATCATCCATACACGGAATTACAAGATATGAGGCTTACAAGATTCTTTACATTAAATCACTATTATATAATTAATTGACTTTACAAGACGAACCCTTACTGTTACTAAAAATTCTTCAAAGTCTTCCTTCGATCTTGAGCTTACTCTTGATCTGGACTAATCTGCATTGGAGGATGTGAATTAGGGTGAGCTTCACGAACTCAGTAAGGAAAATGGGTAGTGCCCATAAAAAAAGACATGCACATACTCAATCACTAAATCTTCTAATCAGTTTGTTCAGTAAACATTCAAAATTTATTATTTCAGTAATATAATTCAAGACATCAACAGTTCTATAATTTATATAATTCAGTATTCAGTATCATAATTTAAGCAGTAAATAATTTAGTAGATATTAGTTCAGTATTTTAGTATCATAAACTTCACTCATGACTTCCAATCAGCTTATGTTTTATTAAAAATAGTTTCGCCGCACAATGCCGTTTTCATCGGCATCAACGAGGGCAGTAAGGATCCCCTTTACCACGTGAATACGCTACAGTTCAGTTCACAGTTTGTAGTTTGCAGTACATAGTATAAAGTTTACAATTTTTATTGCTTCGTCACGTCTGGCTAAAGCCGTATCCATTGGTATGGTTCACTATGATCACTCGCCAAAAGGCTACACACACATACCTCCCTCGGTGATACTGGTTAAACAGATTTTTTCATCTTTTGAAGATTTTTATGTTATGTTTTTACTGATCAGGTTCGCCACTAGATGACTTACTCAGACATGCACCTATTTATATATCACACACATATATATATATATATATATTATGCATCAACAAAATTCACAATAAATACAATATATACATTTTATATACACAGTTACCAACTTAAATAAGTATATATATTAACACGCAACATATACAACATAAATATACTTGTATGTTCACACAAGGCGTATATGTATTCCTACGTATATATGTTGCATAACCTACAATTATACATTTATATATGTATATATATGTGTCATACACATTTATAACTTGATAACTAGCATGCATAAAATCTGCATATACATACAAGTAATAATATGAGTACATAATTATACATCATACTCAACATCATGTTAGTTTCCAGTCATATGGAATTGTGTACATCCGAATAGGATGAGTTCATAAAACCCGTAGTGGAAAACGTGAATAAGAAAAAGTGTTAGAATTCTTATTGACTCGGGTCTAGCTCTCCTTTAAATCTTCATTGTCACTTGGTTAATTTCCTCGTTCATAAATACATAACATGTGTATTAACCGATGAGAGATTTTTAGAAATGAATCCAACAAAAACTAGTTTTACTTTGACCACGCGATCCCACTTGCCAGAGTCACCACGCGCACCACCAGTGTGCCAAATATAATCGTGCATATCCATCGAAAAGATGCTCCGTTACATGCCTCCACATGATGTCACCAGAACATACATGCTCTGCTGCCAGAAACTGCCACGCGCTGCCACCGGACGACTGCGTGCTGCCACGAATCGATCGGAACATGTCGTAGAATGCACCGCACACTCAAATTTGATGTAGATCAAGTGAAATCGCGCTGAAAAACGATGCAGATGAGCAAAATCACACCTTGGCTGCCGTGCTCTGATCTCCTTTCCCAACGTTACTCCATTGCGCGCAACTCCTCTTCCTTTCTCTCTATTCTTGCTCTACCGCATATCGGGAATGATTTGGGCATGCCGCTGCCGCTACCATCATCTCCTTCTTCATATTTTTTTTTTCTCTTTCCCTCTCTTTCTCTTTCTAACTTTCTCTCTCTTTACCCAATCCATCACTCTTTCCTGCCTCTTTCTTCTTCTTATAAATAGAAGAAGAAGACTCCTCCACACCTCGGCTCCTCCATCTCTGGTGAGTTTTAAAGGTGTGTACACCTCATCTTCTTCTTTTTGCATAGGCATGTTCGCCTCTGCAACTCCCTCATTTTTTTTCTTTTGTCATCAAAATGGTGTCGTTTTGATGCTATCAAAACAACGTCGTTTTCACCTCCTTCTCTTTTTCTTTTCTTCAAATTAAAACAGTGTCATTTTTTAATTTCCCAAAACAACATTGTTTTGACCTTCTCTACTTAAAAAAAATCATTGACATGCTTCGCCCCTTCTTTTTGGCAATCAACACAAAAAAAAAATGGCATTAAAGAACTTAACAAACTTCCCATTCTGGTGGAATTCCTCAAATACATCCATAACATCATCTTTAATCACATCCCAACAAACTTGGATGAAATTCATGTTGAATCCATCCGGCCCTAGGGCCTTGTCACTATTGTAGCATTTTTAAGGTCGCAAGCACCTCCTCTTTAGTGAAAACAGCCTCAGTATTCTTCCTGCTATCCACGCTAATATTCTTGAAAGTTAAACCATCAAGTCTTGGCTGAATCCTAAACTCTTCTTCATATAACTCTTTAAAGTATATCATGGCAGCCTTTCTCATTTTGTGATTTCCACTTTATTTCACTCCCTTCACCCACAACTCATCAATGTAATTGCATCGTCTTTGGTGGCTAGCTAAAGCATGAAAATATTTAGTGTTCCTATCACCCTCTTTTAACCATTTCTCCCTAGATTTCTGTCTCCATGTCTGTTCTTCAATTTTGGCCTGTCTAGCCACCAACAATTTTATTTCATCCCGTCTGCACCAATCCTTCACTGCCAGACCTTCACTGCTTTCTTTATCATCTAAATCCCCTAATTCCTTTAGCAAGCTACCCGTAGATTCCTCTTCTTTTCTCAGTTCCTCCTTTGTCCACTCTTTAATATCATTTGCGTGCAATTCTGAATGAAGTAGTATCAGATACCACATAATCATTCCACTTCTCCTCCACTGATGCCCTGAATTTTGCCTTATGTACCCACCTATTGTCCAACCTGAAGGGAACTGGACTCCACTGGATACCATCAGTGACGAGACAAATGGGGTAGTGATCAGAGATAGCACGCTGAAGCAGAGTCTGTGTAACACCAAGAAAGTAAATGAGAATAGGAGAATAAACGAGAAATCTATCGATTCTGGAACAAGAAGAATTGACCCTCTGATTTTTTTAAGTTCATGGCCGTCCCACAAGCGGGATATTAGCCAATCCAAGCTCCTCCACAGCTTCAACAAATTCCATAGTAGTTGAGTCTCAAAGTTACCACTACTCCTCTCCTCTCTTTTCATAATCATGTTGAAATCACCACCAACCACTCAGTAACACCCTCATTTCATTTTACAAGTTTGTAACTCTTTCCATAAAAGTTCCCTCTCCTCCTTATTGCCTCTACAGTAAATCCTGGAGAACACCTATTCCACCCCTCCCCTGCAACTCTTAAACAAAACGGACAGAGAGACTTCACCAATCAGGACATCCATGCATCAAATACGATCTTCATTCCACATCACCACAATCTCCCCGTAGCTCCTTTGGCTGACACACAATGGCTGCCGAAAATAGGAAATGGAAATAGTAACATGTACTCACTGTGGTTTTGTAGACCACATAGTGGGTAGGTGTTATAAAATGCATGGCTATCCACCTGGTTATAGATCAAGACAAAGAAATAACCCAAATGATAGTCAAATAATTACCTGTTTAGTAGAATTGGAAGCAAACATGAGTTGTAATAGTGCTAGTTCCTGTGCCAATTTCAACAATAAGTGCATCATTTCAGAAGCAGTGCCTCTTGCCTTTACAAAGGAACAATATGAGAAACTTCTGGCCTTAATCCAACAGCCTACAGTCACACACAACAACTCTTCCATGTCATAGATAGGCAACCTTTCAACCACTTTTACTCCCTCTGCAGAATAAGGCAACAACTCTTTTTCACTATTACATTTTGTTGAAACAAAAATAGATTAATTGATAGTAGATTCAGGGGCTTCATGCCATATAGTAAGGCTAATAGTCTTTTCACTTGCTGCAGACCTATAAGTAATACATATATTAAGTTGCCAAATACACAAACAGTATATACAACACATGCTGGAAATGTGCATTTTGACACCTATCCTTGTTTTACGTAATGTTCTATATGTCCCTAATTGTTCATTAAACCTCATTTCTGTTAGCCAATTAATACAAACTACTTCATTATGCTTGTCATTCAACAATAAATGTTTCTTTATTCAGGATACACAAAGCTGGAAGATGATTGGTATAGCTAAAAAAAGACGCAGACAATATCATCCAAGTTCCGAGAACCAAGAAATTCTCATTGTTAGTTCTGTTAGTAAACATCCTAGTAACTCTTTTCACGTTATAAATGATAAACTCTTTGGCATTTCCGTCTTAGCCACTTTGCCAAGACTTCATATACTCTAACAAATTGATAACTCAATTTTTCGTTGTTCCTCTTTTGATTGTGATGTTTGTCATTTAGCCAAACAAAAAAGACTTCCATTTCCTACAAGTATTTCAAAAAGTAAATATTATTTTGATTTGATACATCTTAACATTTGGGGTCCAAACTCTGTTGCTTCTTTGTATGGACACCATTATTTTTTAACAGTTGTTGATGATAAGAGTCTGTACACTTGTTCATTTCCCATAAGGACTAAAGCAGAAGTGAGGAAGCTAATTTCAAGTTTCTTTCAATATATAGAAGTGCTGTTCAACAAGGAAATAAAATATATTAGATCTGATAATGATAAAAAATTTGACATGCCAGATTATTATGCTGAGAAAGGGATCATTCATCAAAGTTCATGCCCATATATACCACAACAAAATAGTCTGGTGGAAAGAAAATATCAGCACATACTAAATGTAGCAAGGTCATTGCAGTTTCAAGCCCATCTACCGCTGAAATTTTGGACTGACTGTGTCCTTCATGTAGTGTGTCTCATTAACCAGATACCCTCTCCAATCATCGACAGTAGAACTCCTATCTAATTATTGTTCAATACTACTCCCAAATTCAATCATCTGAGAGTCTTTGGCTGCTTGTGTTGTGCATCTGCACATCCAGCACAAAGATCAAAGTTTGATCCTCGAGTCACTAGATGCATCTCCCT
The DNA here is from genome assembly GCF_054855325.1 of Carica papaya. Taxonomy (NCBI): domain Eukaryota; kingdom Viridiplantae; phylum Streptophyta; class Magnoliopsida; order Brassicales; family Caricaceae; genus Carica; species Carica papaya. The sequence continues at coordinate 5,540,435 of NC_142314.1, forward strand.
TGGCTATCCTTCCCATGTAAAAGGCTTTAAACTTTATGACCTCACATCTCAAAAAAATTATTGTATCATGGGCTGTATATTTTGTTGAACACACCTTCCCATTTTCTTCATTTGCAAAAGAAGTCAATAACATACCTTATACTGATGATTACTTTGCAGATTGTAACAGTGATAGATTCAAGTTCAAGTTTACAACTTCAGCAGATGATGGAGTCTATGACAATTTCTTCCCGCCAATCACTTCCGGTAATGTGTCTACCTCTTCTTCTGCATCATTTATTGATCCCATGTTAGAGACAGACTCACCTGCATCACATACTGAACTTATAGTTGAAACAGAATTACATGCACCACATACAGATTCTCAAAATCATTACATCAATTAAACCATTATAATTTAATAATTTTACAATAGTACAACTTAATTCCAATTTTTCGCTATAGATTAATCATTTTCTCATATTAATATATGGACCATTTTATGTTTTTGCCACGAATAATTCATCGTTGATTTCTCAAAGGCTTGTTTGGGTCCTTGGATAAAACAAGGATATAAGTGAATGAGAACTACCAAAGGACCGTCATTAAGAAACAACACATTTCTTTCAAGGATATAGACGCATCAACGAGTCTAAATTAGTTGACTGAAATTAGGCAATTAATATCTTTTACTCTCCCCAAAAGAAAAAGAGCAACTGGTTCTACTTTATTTTACATATTCTTAAGTGGAGGATTACAATAAAATTCTGACATGTATAATAGAATTATACTTAATTATAAGAGAAAATTAAGGACTTAATCATACTAGAATACTTATTAATTTGACAACAAATTGTTAGAACGGTGAATTCTAATAATAAAAAATACCTATAATAAATTATTTTCGTAAGTTTTTATTGTAAAGTTCAAAACTTTAGTCATATTTCCAATCCATCCTACAAAAACCATTCTACAAAGATCAAGGAGGTAATTAGAAGTCGTTTTTTTTTCTAAATAGAACATTATTACTATAAATATCCTTGTTTTGATGATTCTCTAGTGCGAGAAAATCTTCAATTCTTCAAATGGGTTGTCATGATATCATGATTGCTTTTGTATTTTTAATAACATATTCTCTTTGCAGAATGCTTTACAGATGCGAAGGCAATATGCTGTTGGGAGATTACATCACTGGAAACAAAACCCTGATTTCTGCAACTGGCACATTTGCATTAGGGTTCTTCAGTCTGGAGGATTCCAACAAGAGCTATGTGGGTATCTGGTATCATGATTTATCCCCCACAAAAACAGTTGTGTGGGTTGCCAACTGAGACTCCCCTCTGGATTCTCCAGGTAAATTCACTCTCAGAGATAACAACATATTGATTTTAGATAGTGTAGGGAAGATTGTCTGGTCAGCAAATATTATGTCGCAGCACTCCATAAACACAACAGTTGGATTGTTGAGAGATGACGGAAATCTTCTTCTCCAACTTAACGAAGAAACCTTGTGGGAAAGTTTTTAAAACTTCTTCTGATAGCATTAACAGGAAAGAAACTCAGCTTTAACAAGCAACGAACAAAGAACTTGTTCTATCATCTTGGTCAAACAAACAAGATCCAAGACCAGGAATATTTTCTGTTGGAATCGACCCACAAGGGTTTACTGAGTTCCTCATCTGGAAGAACTCTAAACCATATTGGAGAAGTTGTGTGTTAGGTTTAAGCGAAACAGACTCCATATATGGTATGTGGAAGAATATGGATATCTCGCTCTTTATGTTTAACTTTCTTGGTGATGAACATTATCTGAAATTCAATCTTATTTCACCAAAACAATAAGATAAAGCCAGGGTTTTGTTTACATCAGATGGACAAATCGAGCTTCTCTTTTGGCTCAGTAATGAATGGGCATCTCTTTGGAGTGCACCATCTTGTATGTGTGACTTCTATGGCCATTGTGGAGCATCTGATGTGTGCAACTTGATGAGCAAATCCTCTTAATTGTCTGCCTTGTTCTAAGCCTAGACATGAACAAGAATGGGATAAAGAAGAGTGGTCTGGTGGGTGCATGGTGGAAAAAGATTTAGAGTGCTACAACAGAGACGGGTTTTTGAAGTTGCAGAAGATGAAACTTCCTCATCGACCAATAATGTCAGGGATGATGAATGTGAGTACATGCCAGTCCTGGTGTTTGCGGAATTGCTCTTGTTCAGCATATGGTTACTTGGATATGCCGAACAATAAAGTAAGGGATGATGATGTGGAAGGAAGAAATGATATAATTACATTTTTGAATTAGTATGGAGATTTGCTAGATCTTGTAGAATTGCTCTCTGGAGATGATAAGGGTAGAGATCTCCAGGCTTCAAATCTGGTATGTTTAATTTCTTTTGCTGGATTTTATCTACCATTTTTCTTTTTCTTGCTCATTTCTTCTTACGTAGAATTTATGTAATGATTTAGTTTGATGTATTTGTTTAAAGATGCTGCTGCAGATGGGTCATATGAGAATGATAATCGTGTGCTCATAAAGAAAAAGACGATAGTAGCTGCCACATCCACTGCCTTAATTGTATTCCTTCTCATTTTTGTAATTGCTTTCTATTGTCTATGGCGGAGGAAGACCTCAAGGGATCGCGGTATTGTTTTTCTCTCTCCTTATTTAATTTTTCAATAATAATAATAGCATATAAAATAATTTTTATGTAAATGTAATTTAGTATATTATTAGTTTTTAATAGATATTTAAAAATGAACCAATTATATTTAATGGGTCTCATGATTTGTTAATTGTTAATTGTTAATATTTATGGTCATGATTTTTATTATGGCAGGAGCAGAGAGAAATGTGATTAGGAGGAATTTTACTTAGTGAAGGTAGGCAGGAGGATGGGAAGCTGGTGAAATTTAATTTTAAGAGCATTTTATTAGCTACGAATAATTTTTCCGATGTATATAATGTGTTCTACATATATATGCATACACATTCTTAATTAATATTATTCATTCGAATTGTCATATATATGTATATAATGTGTTTGATAATTATTTTGTAGGGAAATTTGTCTCAAGATCAAGTAGTAGCAATAAAAAGGTTATCCGAGAAGTTTTCACAAGGCCTCGAGGAGTTCATGAATGAATTGAAACTCATTGCTAATCTGCAACATAAAAATCTCGTAAGGCTCATAGGCTGTTGTGTGAAGGAGGGTGAAAAACTTTTAGTGTACTGAGTACATGCCTAATCGAAGCTTGGACAAGTTTTTATTTGGTAAATCTTTTCTTTCTAAAATATCAATTTTTTTTTATTTAAAATGATAATAAATAACCTGTTTAAAAATTTTAAGTGAAATTGAAATATAGATTTAAAATTTTATTAATCTAATAAAATTTAAAATAATTTTCTTTATTTTCGACTATATTTTCTATGAAGTTATATTTTTATTACTTTAAACATATTTTCATTATCTTTTTACTCGACTTAATTATGTATAAATTTTTTTAATTTAATTCTAATTTTTTAATTTATTTATTGATAATATATATTCTTATTGTATCAAATCCAAATGAAAAAATAATATTAGACTGGAGTAAAAAGTTTCAGATTGTTGATGATATCACTCAAGGACTTTTGCATCTTCACAAGCATTATAGACTAAAAGTAATATATAAAGATCTCAAAGTTAGTAATATTTTGTTAGATAGAGAAAAGAATCCCAAAATTTCTGATTTTGGAATGGTAAGAATTTTCAACATAAAACAAACTGAAGTAAAGATGTAACGTCTTGCCTTCTCTTCTAAGGGAGAGCGTTGTCATACACATAGAACCTAATTGTTTATGCAGTATTATGCTAAAATTTATAAGTCAACGATACATCTCTTGTACAGAATTACCATTCATGATACTCACAAAATTTTTTAAATCTCATCACTATAATATAGCTAGATTCACTTCCCAACAAAACTTTTAAAATCACTAAAAGTTCATTCGGAGTCTTCTTTCGATCCTGAACGTGCTCTTGATCTGAACTAATCTGCACTGGAATGGGGGTGTGAATTAGGTTGAGATTCACAAACTCAGTAAGAATAGAGCAGTGTCCAGGCAGAGATATGCAACCAAACAATCATACATATTTTTACAAAACAAATGTAGATTTGATATTTATAGAAATCTAATTTGAAAGACAATCATACTCATCATCATTATCGCAAAGTATACAAAAAAAAAAGCAATCAAGAACTCATCATTTTTATTATTCATTCCAAAATATTTATATCTAACTACTGTACATATTATTCTCATTTATAAATATCATCATATCGTATTAGATTCTAAAACATACATATATTTATATTAGCACAACTATATCCAACAATAAACTTATACTAATTATGTATACGTCTACTTTCTTGCAATATATATTAATCATTTATACATAAACTACTGCAATAAAATTATCATAATTTCATAGTTTCTATAATTATATCAGCAAACATAAAACACATAATCACATGTATAACTAAATACCTATGATTTCTTGGAATATCTATGCACATTAAACACATACATAGCTTATATCCATACAAAGTATGTAGATATATATTCATTTTTTAAATATGCATAAATGCAGCTTCTATATTTGCATAAATACATACCTTAATTTACGGGTGAGGCATATTTACCCTCATATAATTGGACATATATATCTACTTACATTTTCGCACGGCTTCATACACATTTAGATATATATACAAAAACATAAAATTTATTTAATATATACTAGTACCTTACTTATATGTATATATATGTTTTTAATTTTACCTAATAAAATAATATAATAAACAAACCCTCAAATATCTGTATATACATAACACAGGAACACACACAATCCTTCCTGCATCTATATACCTATAAATTGATATATATATATATATATATATATACACACACACACATGCATGGAGGGCATTAATATATATTTAAAGTATTCACAGCACACCGAGCTGCTTGCATATATATATATACACCACGCAAACACACAGCAACATATTATATACATATAGTTTTTCACACTTATATTAATCTGCACATATTAATAGAATCACACATATTCTATTCAATATGCATATGCTGGTTTATGAAACTGCTGATTAAAATAACACATAAAAATCAATTTTTAGATTTCAACAAATATTTTAATTTAACAAACTATTTTAGAAAGAATTGTGGAATCCTCAAATGAAAAATAACCCGACTCTTACCTGAATTTTGATTTAAAAATATATCGGAATCCCTATGCGCCGCCGCACGCAGCACCTTCTGGTTTCCTTCTCCGTCATCGCATCGCGTGCCAATAGTGAATTCGTGTTCCCGGGTGCAGGTACGTCTTCCCGTCGTCGCGCCGCACACCAGGAGCAGATCTCCCTATGCCATTGTAGCACGATTCCTTCTTCCCAGCCATTGTGTGACGATCGCGTGTTTAGTCTCCTTGTAATATTTTCGTGTGGGAATTTGTTGTATGCAAATGCTATTTACATAGCTTTTGTAGAGAGAGAGAGGGCACCGAAACAGAGTGTAACCCTGCAAATGCCTCTGTTTCGGTGCTTAGTTGGTTTTGAAGAAGGCAATGAAGAAAAAGGTCTGCCCTTTCCATTTTTATTTGTATGGCTTAAATAAGCTGGTTTACAACCATAAATTCCATTTTCTCGTGAAGTGATAGGCTCACAATTGAATTCAAATTCTACCATATCCAGTTACAATTGAATCCAAAAAACTGAAATTCAAATTCAAGATAAAAATAAGTTTTAACTGATTCTTAATAATCTAACACTCCTCCTTAAGAATCAGTCCATACAATTCCTAACTTCTCTCTCATATTTTTGAATTTCCCTTTTCCAAGTAGCTTTGTCGGAATATCTGCAAGCTACTCATCGAATGAGCAATTAGTGAGCTGGATTTCACCACACTTTTCAGCATCTCTAATTGCATGGAACTTGTAAATTAATGTGCTTGGTTCGACCATGCATTACTGGGTTTTTAGCGATTGCTATGGCCGATTTATTATCCACGTGAATTTCGGTTGGCGGAGACGCATCGAGCTTCAAATCCTGCATTACTTTCCTCAGCCATGCAGCTTGATTTGCAGCACCTGCGGCAGCAATATACTCAGGTTCAGCAGTAGATTGTGCAACCACTTCTTGGTTTTTAGATGCCCAGGAGAAAGCACCAGAGCCAAACAATAATAGATAGCCAGAAGTGCTGCGTGCATCATCGAGACTCCCTGCCTAGTCGCTATCAGTATACCCGAGCAGCCTTCTTTCTTCCTTTGCCTCATATAAAATTCTATAATTTTGGGTTCCCTTTAGATACCTCAATACATGCTTTACTACTGCCAAGTGAGATTGTTTTGGAGATGACATAAACCGTGACAGCAGACTCACAGCAAATAACATATCTGGCATTGAAATTATGAGATACAGCAAGCTCCCAATTAAGCTCCTGTACCTTCCCTCATCCACGTTATCACCAGTTTCATCTTTGGTTAACTTCAGGTTTGGAATTAACGGAGTAGATACAACTTTGCACTCCATCAGATTAAACCTTTTAAGGATTTCACGTGCATACTTTAGTAGGTACAACTTTGCACTCCATCAGATTAAACCTTTTAAGGATTTCACGTGCATACTTTACTTGTGATAGAAAAATCCTATTCTGAACTTACTTTATTTCTATTCTCGGAAAGTATATTACTTCACCTAGGTTAGACATTTTAAACATCTCCTCAAGCTGTCCTTTGAATTCTTCCATTTTGCATCAATTGTTTCCTGTCACCAGTATGTCATCCACATAAATGGCAGTGATCAGCCTCCTGCCATTTTCATCGTGTTTGGCAAATAGCGTTGCTTATGCCTTACTCTTTTCAAAACCAAAACATAGTAGGTATTCGTCCAACTTCTGGTACCAAGCTCGTGGAGCTTCCTTAAGGCCATACAAAGCCTTATGTAACAGATAGACATGATCCTCTTTTCCCTCAACTATGAATCCATCTGGTTGATCAACATAGATCTCTTCTTGGAGATCACCGTTTAGGAATGTAGACTTGACGTCCACGTGCATAACCTGCCACTAGGAATGCGCTCCTACTGCTAGGATCATTCTGATGGTTTCGTGTCTTGCAACTGGAGCGAAGGTGTCCCCAAAGTCAATTTCCGTAGTCTGGGCATATCCCTTTACCACCAGCCTAGCTTTGTACCAATTCACAAAGTTATCAGGGTTCAACTTGAGTTTGAAAATCCACTTGACACCAATTATCTTCTTGCCCTCAGGCTTAGGGATCAAAGTCCAGATTTTATTCTTTGTGATCATAGCAATTTCCTCAATCATAGCATCCTTCCAAGAGGAAGATATGACTGCCTCTTAATAGGTTGCAGGTTCCTTAAAGGCAAAATTGCATGAATCGTATATCTTAGAGAGACTTCTTATCCTAACTCCATCAGCACTTCCAGCATTTCCAACTTCCTCATTATTTTCCAACTCAGAAGAAAATGGAGCTGGTACAGGTTCATCTCCTCTTGTCACTAGTTTTCCTATTTTATCTATTTTTTCTTATGCCTAATTCTAGTGTGAGCCTTCATCTATCACAACATCTCTCCTAATCACAAGTTTTCTGGAACTCAGCATATACACCCGGTACCCCTTTATCTCTGTACTATAGCCTAGAAAAATTCTAGGCTCTCCCTTGTCATCTAACTTTCTTCTTCTTTCATCAGGAACTAGGTTGTAGCAAACAGAGCCAAAGATCCTGATGAGAGTAGTCTCGGGCTTCTTGCCATGCCAGGTTTCAAATGGCGTGATCTTCTCGAGGGCTTGAGTGGGCAGCTGATTAAGTAAGTAAACAGATGTGTTTACTGCTTCAGCTCATTCATCAGACATTTCCCTATTTCCACCACAGTTTTATTCCTCCTTTCTGCAACACCGTTTTGCTGCGGTGAGTAGGGGGCAACAAGTTGCCTTTTGATCCCTTAAGAGATACAAAACTCCCTAAATTCCTGTGAATTATACTCAAGGGCATTATCAGTTCTTAGCACTTTAGGTGAACACCCGCTTTTCCTTTCTGCAATCGATTTGAACTCCTTAAACTTACCAAACACTTCAGCTTTATTTTTGAGAAAGTAGACCCAGGTCATCCGGGTCTGATCATCAATAAAAAGGGAGAAATACCTGCTCCCATTCAAGGAATATTGGCTCATTGGCCCACAGATATCAGAGTGAACAAGTTGAAGCTTTTCTGTTGCCTGTGTGCTAGCTTGCACAAGGAATGTGTTTCTGTGCATCTTGCTCATTTGACATACACTGCAGACAGTGTTGGTTTTACTAAGTGTAGGGGGATTGAGACTCAGGTTCTCAATTTGCAACTTCTTCAGGCCAGACATGTGATAATGTCTAAACCTTCTGTGCCAAATTTCTCCCTCATTTGTATTAGTATAACAAGCCATGCGTGCTGGCTTCTTCATGTACAGCAGGTAATTCTGATTAACCTTTGGTGCTATCTCGATATGCTTCCCATAAGGATCATAAATCTGACAGAATTTTCTCTCAAAAAATACCTTATACTCATTATTTGTCATCTGATTGACACTTAACATATTTTGCTTTAATGTAGGTACAAAAAGCACATTTGTAATATACCGTGTACTGAGGTGGGTATTTACAGAGATAATGCCCTTACCTTTTTCATTCTCAAACTTGCCATTTCCCAACCTCACTTTAACTTTCAGAGCTTCGTTTAAGTAGGTAAACATGGATTCGTTCTTGCACATGTGGGATGTACACCCACTGTCAACAATCCATTTTGTGTCATCCTCATCTATGACTTCATTTGAGGCCACAAACAAATTTGCTGAAGCTTCACCAATTGCTTCGGTGATGTTCGCTTGCTGAGTCTCTCCTTTAGGTTGGTCTTGCTTTTGCTTCAACCTACAGTTTCTTTCCTTGTGGCCAAGTTTTTTACAGAAATGGCATTGAATTGCCTTATTGTCCTTGTACTAATAATCCTTTTCTAGATGGTTGGTCAATGTGTAAATTTTACAAGGAGAAAATTTTGATTGCTTGCCACGGTTTTGGTTTCTAGATTGCTTCTCAATTGAGCTCTTCTCTCCTATCTACTTCCCTTTGTTCTCAATTGCTGCTTTGGTTTTTATGAACAAGGCTCCTTCTGTGTAACTAGTTTCCCTTATGTTGGCTCGCTGCTCCTGCGACTCCAGCTTATTGATAAGCTCAACTGTAGTGATGGTATCAGTATCATTCAACCTCTCCAGCACAGAGATTTTGGACTCAAACCGAGCTGGTAAACTGATTAGAATCTGTTCTACCACCAGTGAGTCAGGAAAGTTCTCGCCCAGCAACCTTATTTTGTTCACAACATCCATCAGCTTAGACACGTACTGTCTCACGGTCTCATCTTCTTTCATCCGTAACATCACAAACTCTGCATTTAGTTTCAGTAGCTTTGTTCTCTTGCTTCTGGTACCACCTTCAAATTCTTCTTTGATTTTGTCCCAAGCCAGCTGGGGAGTTTTGTAGGGCATGATCCTACTGAAAACTGTGTCTGAGATAGCTGAGTGAATGCAAGCAAGTGCACGAGGTTTCTTCATAAGTTCCTCTTCATGTCTTTTGATCTGAGTTAGGGACGTAGTGTCCCACAATGGAGGTGGCTCAGTGTCATTGAGAACCACATCTCAGAGATTTAGAGATTGTAAATGAATCTCCATTTTCAGTGCCCAAACATGGTAATTTTTGCCATTGAAGTGAGGAGGTGCAGATGAACCAGAACAGGTTGCCATTTTTGTAATGATTTTTTTTTTTTAGATTGGTGGGTAAGTTGTATTCTTTTCACAAATCCCTTAAGACAAGAAGCTCTGATACCATATAATATTTTCGCGTGGGAATTTATTGTATGCAAAGGCTATTTACATAGCTTTTATAGAGAGAGTCAGTAAGAGAGAGAGAGAGCACCGAAACAAAGTGTAACACTGCAAATGCCTCTGTTTCGGTGCTTAGTTGGTTTTGAAGAAGGCAATGAAGAAAAAGTTATGTCCTTTTCATTTTTATTTGCATGGTTTAAATAAGCCGGTTTACAACTATAAATCCTATTTTCTCATGCAAGTGATAGGCTAGCATTCTACCCTATCCCGTTACAATTGAATCCAAAAAAACTAAAATTCAAATTCAAGATAAAAATAAGTTTTAACTGATTTTTAATAATCTAACACTCTTCCTTTGGCCGCCACTTATCCGCGTCGCACTGATTGGCTGTTTGTCGCGCCTTCTTCTCTTTCCTCTTCTTCTTCTTCCTCTTCTTTTCTTTTCCGCCCCTCTCTTCTCCCACTTTGGGTTTCTTTATTTTTTATTTTATTTCTTTTTTTTTTCATTTACTTTTTTTTTTCTAGTTGTTACAAAAGATCCACAAAGTAGTAGGAACATAGTATGTTTTTTTCCTCCCTTTCTCTTCATTTGAGCTTACTTGTGTTATATATGGATTTATTTTTATATGCTCAACATAAAGATTTAGTTATATAATATATCATTAAAAGAAAGTTATAAATTAAAAATAAGTATATTAATATATGAATAAAACAAAACATTTTAAATTTTAAATATTTCCTTAAAAAATTAGTTAACGATAATTACTAATTTTATTTGGGTCTGTAGGTATATATAAGTTATTGCAAGAGATCTTTTCCACTTATTATTAATTTGTATAGGTTTTTAATTTGAGAATTTAAATCATTAATATGTTAATAGGGTTGTAATTATTAAATTAGGTTAAGTTTCAGCATATCTATTATGTCTTGTTAGTAAAATGAATATTATGAAACAGTTAAATTTTCTTAATTAGATAATAAAAACAAGTTAAAAATTCATCATACTTTTTTATCATATAAAAAAAATGAATAGGAAAAGTTCCAGGTAACATTTTTTTTTCGAGGTAACATTTTTTTTTCTTACTTAAAATTCATTTTTAAGCATAGAGAAACATTTATTTTGTTAATGAACTAAGCATAGAGTAGTGACAACGAATTAAAAAAGCCAAATTAAAGTTTTTTTCTTAAACAAAGAAAAAGTATATATATTTGTGGGAAAAGTAACATTTCCTTAGAGCATGAAAGTAGATACTTGACGATATTTTTAATTATTGTTATTAATTTTTTTATCTTTATATTTTTAGTCAAACTACTATTATATTAATTAGGATCAATTTTGATTATTAATCCTATAGATATATGTCACTTGAATATGATGTATATGAAAATTTTTAAGAAAGTCAAATATAATTAGTTTTAAAATATTGTTGATAGAGATTGCGAGTAGAAAAAGAAACATTATGTTTATGATGAACAATTACATTCATAAATTTCCCAATCTTGAAATTAATTATTTTTAAAGTATGACTTACGCATAAAATAAAAAAAAAAAAAAAAAAAGAGTAAAGCATCGATACTTGATATATATTCCATTCAACAAGATGAAAGGTGTATTCACATCAATTTATTGTGCATTCAAAAAATATCAATTGATCCACCAACCATGTCTTTAATGGTTTTAATGTTAGAAAATGAAACTATCCCGCTTCTATCTCGTAAAAAAAAAATATATCCTTTGGATGAGTAACGATAATATAATTTTTTACCTATAATTTCATTTTCATTCCTATAATAAGATGATAATAACTTGATTAGATGTTCGGTAGTAAACAAATGTAAAACAAGTTATTTTTAAATTATAGTGATAGTAAGATAAAAGGTTATTATGATACTAATTTTTATAATTTAGTAGAATTTTGTATGAAATATAAATGATAAATAAGTGTATATATATATATATATATATAGATATTTATCATGTAACGCGTTCTCTTGCGAGGAAAGAGAGCCCCTACACGTATAAAACCTGATAATTACTTAATTTTAAAGTCAAATAGGTCTACTGGCTACAGGCGGCACTGATTTTGATATTATTTCATAAAATAAAATTACTCCTTTCTCATACACGCTCCTTTTGGTTCTGTTGAATTAATTCAAGTCTTCTTTTGTGGGGTCTGTGGTGGTAGTTGGCTTGTTTACTTGGTCAAAAATGAGAAGATTGAAAGCGAGGTGTAATTGTTTTTGTTTTTGATTTCTTGTCACCAATTTAATATTGCCACCTGCTGGAACCAAACACAAATCCAAGTATTTTGTTGGTCTTGTAGTTGACGCTGAGTCCTTTTATTTTGATGATTTTTGTAGTAAATCAATGTGACTACTAGTATGTTTTTCTTCAAAATGTGACGGTCTCTTGTATAAATATAATTTTTAAATTTTTATTCAATGTAAAAATGAAAAAAAAAAATAGGTGAATGATGAAATTGAAAATAATTTTGAAAAAAGATGTGAAAATTTAGATTTTATGGGTGTTTTTGAAAGAAAAATTAAAAATAGGGAGTCAAAACGTAATTTAGGAAAAATGTACCACGTTGGACGCCCAGTCAGCAGCTTCGACGAACCAAAGCGCGCCGCGTGGAGAGGCACGCCGGCGCGGTGCCACGCAGAAGGCCATGCTGGCAATTCGCTTGACCGCGATCGGACGGTCCAGATTTGTTCCTGCACGTGTGAACGGTCCGGATCCGTTCTCCCTTTAAACGCGATCATACAGTCGAGATCAAATCGTCATAAACAGTCTAGATTCACTTCCTATTTAAACACGATCGGACGGTCCAGATCAAATTACGATGAACGGTTCAGATTCACTTTATATTTAAACAAGATCAGACGGTCAAGATCAAACGCGATGAACAGTCCAGATTAAAAGAAGACGGATATAAATACCTCACTTCATACTAAACCCTAACCCTAGCAGCCAGACCCCCCCCCCTCCCCCGGTCGCCGGAGAAGAAGAACCAGTCGCCGGGAAGGGAGCTGACCGCCTCCCGTTGTCGTGCCGGAGCTACCTCCGACCGCCAAAAGAGGTAAAAATTTTCTCATTCGCTCGAAATTCAATTTTGAACACTACTATTGCCAAATCAGAGCAAAAAGACTGGCAGATGAGCCAGAAACTTCGGGTAAAGCACGGTGGCGTCGCCGTGGGAAAAATAAAAAATCGCCTCTAATGAGGCCCTTCCCAAATCTTGTTTCGTGTACTTTTTCCACCATTGTATTCACCATTTTATTTTCCACAATTTGACCGAAGAAAAATACCCAACCGCAAAGGTGAGCCTGCGGAGCCGCCGCACCGAAAAACTCCGCTACTGGTAAGCTTCTGTTTTTCGACTTTTTCCTGCCAATCGAGGCCCCTTAATGAGTTTTCTCGCAGGAATGAGTACAAAACTAACTGAAATCGGTTGAAACTGGCCGAAAAGGGCCAACACGAGGCAAACCGCAGCCGCGAGCGGCAGTGCAATCGCCGAAGCACAGCGACGCTGCCGTGCCGAAATTCAGAAATTAGCCGAAAAAGATTTCTAACACCGATTTTAGATCTTTTGGGGTATTTCTAGGTACTTGTAGCGTATTTTAATCTCCAAAAAAAATTTAGAGAACCTGGGGACCGCTAGTAGAGGCAGCTAAAAATTTAGTATTTTGAACATTGATTCGAGTAAGAATCTCTCACCCTATTCCATGTTATGGAATTGAAGTTTAATTATAAATAATGTAGAATTTTATATAATTTAGAAAATCTCGATAATTAATCATAGGTTACTAATGGAGGCAGAATCGGTTATTATCCACTGTTGATCCTGTTTGATTGATTTTACTGTTTCAAATGTATAATATTATGCTGGAGCTGGTATGATGATTCAGTTATGTTTCCTCTAATGAATATATTGTTTATTTTATGTGATTTACAGTTAAATTATGAAATTAAAAATTAAATGTAAACGGATAATTGCTTAGTTAAGTGAATGAATGAATGGTAGCTTTACTAGATATCTTAGGAGATGGTGGATAGACCGGATACATAGAAAATCCTACCGTAAATGTTGCCTCATACCGGACGAAATATGGAGGATTGGTACTTTGGCACTCATACCGGACAGGATATGGGGACGACCCATTTCATCCTCATACCGGACGAGGTATTGAGGGATGGTATTTTTTGTAGTCATATCGGACGGGGTATGGGGATGACGGTTAATTAAAAATGTTGAATAAGAGTTCACGCGTAGTGGGGATATCCCTATGAACCCCCACGGATACTAGTAGGCAAATAAAAAGAAAAGGTTGTTGTTCTGGTTAATTGTACATGAGATTATGAGATTGTTTGTGTCATTGCCTCTATATGTCAGTTTTTAGAAATTTCGTTACGGTAAGTGTACAATAAATGATTTTACTTATGATAAATGAATTTACTTAAAATAAAAGCTTCATTAGTTGTTTTATGATTTTTACTAACATTCATTTCTGTATCGGTGAGTAATGTGACATTCTTGTTGGAATAGTATAGCTCACTCCTTCATTAACCATTTCAGATCAAAATGACTAAGATCCAGATCCCAATCCACAAGAGAGTTGCGAGTAGGACGTTCAATTTATTTACTTTTCATTTATTTTTTTAATTATTAGTTTTTCTTTTAGAATGGTCATTCTCGTAGCCTTATTGAGTATTCTAAATTACTGTGTAAGGAATGTAAACTCTAACGCTATTATTTTGCTTATGTACTTAATTTATAATTTACTTCTTTTCAAGTTTCAGGTCGTTACAGTTGGTATCAGAGCTGTGTTCCTCAGAATTATTTCTTACACAAAGACTTAAAAATACTAAATGCGAACCATCGCCCAACCCTTTTTTTGAAAAATAAGTATAAAGACACAAGTAGATGAGGTCCCTTACTGAATAGGGCAGCCCGAGATGGGTCACTTCGAGAGGATCTAACGCCACCTCGATGCAACCCTGCTCCATTGTCGTATCATTCGACACTGTCATAATACAATTCAGAGCCCCCATCGTGTCATTTGACACCATTACAAGGCCACCCAGTCCCTCTCCAGCAACATCTGGCCCCCTTCCACAAGACCTAGTTTCACCCTTGATGGACCTGATAGAGATTGACACAGAGGACTTTGATGTAATCCTAAGAATGAACTGGTTAGCGGTGTATCACGCCACTGTAGATTATTTTTATAAGAAGCTTGTATTCAACCCTCCTAATGAGAAGTCATTTACAAATTAATAAAATTGTTTAACATTTGTTCCCTCATGTCAATTTTTTCTATTATCAAGTACTTTAACCCAGCTATTTTCTCTAACTAGGCAAACTCAAGAAAGAAATTTGTATTAAAAAGATTTTGGTAGTCTGAGACTTCCTGGATGTGTTCCCGAATGAACTATCCGAACTGCTAGTGGACAGAGAATTTGAATTCACCATAGACCTTCAGCCAGATACCCAGCCTATTTCGGTTGTTCCTTACCACATGAGTCGTGTTGAGATGGAGGAGTTGAGGAAATAGATCAATGAATTGCAGGATAATGGATTCATCCGATATAGTGTGTCCCATTAGGTTTCCGAAATCACATTTGCAAAAAAGGGAGATAAAACATTAAGATTATGTATTGACTACAGAAGACTGAACAGGGTTATGATCAAGAACAAGTACCCCCTCCCCAGGATCGACGACCTTTTTGATCAATTACAGGGTACTCAAGTCTTCTCCAAAATAAATCTACATTCAGGTTACCATCAGATAAAGATCAAGGCACAAGACATTCCCAAAATAGCCTTTCGAACTAAGTACGAATATTGTGAGTTCTTGGTCATATCATTTGGACTAACCAACACACCAGCCATCTTCATGGATTTGATGAACAGGATTTTCAGACAATTCCTGAATCAGTTCGTTATTGTATTCATCGATGATATCCTGTTCTATTCAAAAAGCAGAAAAGAACACGCTCACCATCTGACTCAGGTTTTATAAGTTCTCATAGAAAAGAAGTTGTATGTTAAGCTAAGTAAGTATGGGTTCTGGCTCGAGTAGACTACTTTTATAAGGCACATCATATCAAGTGATGGAGTATTAGTGAACCTTGAAAAGGTTGAGACAGTGCTCGGCTGAGAAAAATTAACCTCGGTCAAGGAGATTCATAGCTTTCTGGGAATGACAAGTTATTACTACAGGTTTGTAGAATGATTTTCTAGTCTAGCTACTTCTTTGACTCGGCTCACAAAGAAGAACATCAAGTTCAAGTGGAATGAAAACTTTGAAAATAGTTTTTTAGAACTAAAGAAGCGGTTGACTACCGCACTTGTGTTGCTCTTGCCGAGTGAGACAGGTGGATATACTATTTATAGTGATGCCTCCTACCTAGGGTTGGGTTGTGTTCTGATGCAACATGGAAAGGTCATAACCTATGGGTACAGACAGTTTAAGAGTCACAAGAAAAACTACCTCACCCATGACTTGGAACTTGCCACGATTATCCACGCCTTGAAGACTTGGCGCCATTACTTATATGGAGAGATATTTCAAATCTATATCGATCATAAGAGCTTAAAACACATATTCACTCAGAAGGATCTCAACATGCGTAAGAGAATATGAATAGAACTCCTCAAAGACTACGACTGCAACATCTTGTATCACCCGAGTAAGGGCAACATGGTAGCCGATGCATTCAACAGAAAAAGTGCAAGTATATTAGCTCACCTAATAGTTTCAGAATGCAGGGCAATAGGGGCCACACAACAGGTACAACTTCAAGACCTAAAGAGAGTCACCTATTTGGCCCAACTGACTGTTCAACATGAGTTGATTTAGAGAATAAAGGAAGCCCAATCCACCGATTCCACCCTAGTAACCCTCAAGAAAGATATAGAACAGGGAGTTGATTCAGAAATTTGAGTTTTTGCTAATGGGTTGCTTAGATTTTAGGACAGGATGTGTGTTTTAGGTGACAGTGAGCTGAAAAGGGACATCATGACAGAGGACCATAACTCAAAATTTTCCATGTATCTTGAAAGCACTAAGATGTATCAAAGTATACGACCTTGATTTTGGTGGAACGAGATGAAAAGAGATGTAACCGACTTTGTTTCCAAGTGTTTGGTATGTCAACAAGTCAAGGCAAAACATCAATCCTAGGCGAGCTACTTCAGTCATTACCAATTCCAGAGTAGAAATGAAAACATATCACAATGAATTTCGTGATAGGACTGCCTATACCACGCTTAGGACATGATGTCATTTGGGTAATTATTGACCGGCTCACCAAGTCTTCCCACTTCTTGGTCATCAAAATGACCGACCCTTTAGACAAACTAACAAGAATGTATAAATGGGAGATAGTCAGATTACATGGGGTGCTAGTGACAGTAGTGTCCGACAGGGACCCCAGGTTCACTTCTTGGTTCTGGTCTAGTTTTTAGGAAGTCATGGGAATGAAATTATCCTTTAGTAATGCATTCCACCCTCAGACTGATGGACAATCAAAAGGGACGATCCGTACACTGGAGTATATGCTCCGAGCTTGTGTTCTTGATTTCGGGGACCATTGGGATAATCATTTACTCCTAATAGAGTTCGCCTACAATAACAACTACCAAGCGAGTATTGGCATGACTCTGTACGAGATATTGTATGGCCGCCTATGTAGATCGCCGATCTGTTGGGAAGAGGTAAGTGATAAAAGATTATTTGGTCGAGATCTTGTGGAGGAGACTACAGACAAAATAGTTAAGATCAGGAAGAACATCCAGACGGCTCAGAGTAGGTAGAAGAGTTATGCGGATACCAGAGAAGGGATTTAGAATTTGAGAAAGGTGATCAGGTGTCCTTAAGGTCACTCCATTCAAAGGAATCAGTAGGTTTTGCAAGATGGGAAAACTAAATTCTCGGCTTATTAGGCTATTTGAAATCTTAGATAGAATTGGTACTGCTGCCTACAGACTAGCACTGCCTCTAGAATTTTTTAGGGTCCATAATGTGTTTCATGTGTCCATGCTATGCAAGTACAACCTAGACCCCTCGCACGTCTTGTCCCACGAGCCCCTTCACTCCAAGAGGATCTATCCTACAAGGGAGTACTGGTCAGTATTGTCGACCGAAAGAGTAAAATACTCTGCAACTAGGAAATTCCCTTTGTTAAGATCCTATGGCAGAATCACACACAGGGAGAGCCCATATGTGAGCTAGAATCATACTTCAGAGCCCAATATCCCCAACTATTTGATTGAGTGAGAAAGAGACAAATTTGAGGGATAAGATTTCTTTTAAGAGGAGGAGAGTTGTAATACCTATAATTAATTTTAATATATTTAAAATTAATGTATAAAAATAATTTTTAAATTTTTGAATTTTTATTTAATGTAAAAATGAAAAAAAAAATAGGTGGATGATGAAATTGAAAAAAAATGGGAAAAAGAGGAGAAAATTTGGATTCTGATGGTGTTTTTAAAAGAAAAATTAGAAACTGGGGGTCAAAATACAATTTAAGAAAAATGTAGCACGTAGAACGCTCAGTCAATAGTCCCGACGAACTAGAGCGCGCTGCGTGGCAAGGCACACTAGCGCAGTGCCACGCGGAAGGCCATGCTGGCAATTCGCGTGACCAAGATCAGACAGTCCAAATTTGTTCCTGCACGTGTGGACGGTCTGGATCCGTTCTCCATTTAAACGCGATCGTACAATTCAGATCAAATCGCGATGAACGGTCTAGATTCGCTTCTTATTTAAATGTGATTGGATGGTCTAGATCAAATCGCGATGAACAATCTAGATTCACTTTCTATTTAAACGCGATCAGACGTTTCAAATTAAATACGATGGATGGTTCAGATTAAAAGGAGACGAATATAAATACCTCACTTCACACTAAACCCTAACCCTAGCCACTACCACCCGCCCGGAGAAGAAGAACCAGTCATTGGGAAGGGAGCTGACCGCCTCCCGCCACCGTGCGGAAGCCATCTCCCATTGCCAAAAGAGGTAAAAAAAATTCATTCGCTCGAAATTTGATTTTGAACACCCCCATGACCAAATCAAAGAAAAATGACCAATGGATGAGGTAGAAACCGCGAGTAAAGCCCGGCAGCACCGCCACGGGAAAAATAAAAAATCACCTTCGATGAGGCCATTCTCGATTCCCGTTTCGTATAATTTTTTCACTATTGTATTCACCATTTTGTATCCCATAGGATGACCGAAGAAAAACACCCAACCGTGAAGGTGAGCCAACGGAGTCGTCGCACCGAAAAATTCTACACCCGGTAAACTTATGTTTTTTAACTTTTATCGGCCAACCGAGGTCCCTTAACGTATTTTCTCACATGAATGAGTACAAAATTGGTCAAAATCGGCTGAAACTGACCAAAAAGGGCCAACTTAAGACAAACCACTGTCGGCAGAGCACAACAGTGCCACCTTGCCGGAATCCCAAAATTGGCCAAAAAAAGGTTTCTAACACCGATTTGGAATTTTTTGAGATACTTTTAGGTACTTGGAGCATGTTTTAATCTCCAAAGAAAAATTCAGGGAACCTAGAGATCACCAGTAGAGGTAGCTGAAAACTTAGTGTTTCGAACATCGATTCGAGTAAGAATCTCTCACCCTATTTTTTGTTAGAAAATTGAAGTTTAATTATAAATAATGTGGTATTTTGTACAATTTAAAAAATCTCAATAATTAATCATAGGTTACTAATGGAGGTGGAATTGGTTATTATCCACTGTTGATCCTGTTTGATTGATTTTACTATTTCAAATGCATAATATTACACTAAAGTTGGTATGATGATTCAATTGTATTTTCTTGATGCATGTATTGCTTGTTTTGTATGATTTACAGTTAAATTGTGAAACTGAAAATTAAATGTAAATGGGTAATTTCCTGGTTAAGTGAATGAATGAATTGTAGCCTTACTGGATATCCTAAGAGATAGTGGACAGACCGGGTACATAGGAAACCCTACTGTGAACGTTGCCTCATACTGGATGAGGTGTTGAGGATTTGTACTTTGTCGCTCATATCGGACGAGGTATAGGGACGACCCTTTTCACCCTCATAGCGGACGGGGTATTGAGGGATGGTATTTTTGACGCTTATACCAGACAGGGTATGGTGACGGCCAATTAATTAAAAATGTTGAATAAGGGTTCACGCGTAGTGGGGACATTCCTATGAACCCCAATGGATACCAATAAACAGATAAAAAAGAAAAGTTGTTGTTCTAGTTAATTGTACATGAGATTGTTTATGTCATTTCCTCCACAGGTCAGTCTTTGAAAATTTCGTTACGGTAAGGGTATAATAAATGATTTTACTTATGATAAATGAATTTACTTAAAATAAGAGCTCTATTAGTTATTTTTATGATTTTTACCAATCTTTATTTCTGTATCGATGAGTAGTGTGATATTCTTGCTAGAATAGTATAACTCACTCCTTCATTAACTATTTCAGATCAAGAGGACCAAGATCCAGATCCCGATCCACAAAAGGGTTGCGAGTAGGACGTTCAGTTTGTTTACTTTTCATTTATTTCTTTGATTATTAGTTGTTCTTTTAGAAATGTCATTCCCGTAACCCTATTGGGTATTTTGAATTATTGTGTAAGGAATGTAAACCCTAACACTATTATTTCGCTTTCATACTTAATTTATAATTTACTTCATTTCAAGTTCCGAGTCGTTACATTTGAAGATTTTAGCTTTCACTAATAAACTTTGGTGAGTAGAAGAAAATCCCAATAGCATGTTACCAAAGCAGCCATTCTTACCATCGGTCTGTCCCAGTTTTTCTAGGTAAAAAGAACTTTGATTTAAATTAGTTATTTAAAATTAACAACTAAATGTTTTTTTCAATAGATTTATATATAAATTAATATTATAAAAATAAGATACCACTTACTACATGATATCTAAAAGATAACCATGAACTAAATTTCTTAAAAGATAAATTCTCACTAACTATATAATATTTAAAAATAAACATAAACTAAATCTAATTAAAAGAAAAAATTATTTGAATTTAAATTAATAAATAAAATAAATAATAATTTCTACATAACGTTTAATACTCTCTCTTAATATAAAAATTATAAATACCAAATTTCGGTGATGCATTTCACGTTAAAATTCAATTGTTGATGTATTTTTCATTAATAACTAATTATTGATGCACTTCTTGTAACGGCCTCGGAAATGTTAAAATGGAATGAGTATTTAAACACATAAAATACGGAAGCGAGATCAAAATTTCAGTTAACATCCCTTACACGAAAACCCAAAAATGTACTTAAAATATAAAAGATTAAACTAACTAAAAGAGAAACTCGAAAATAAAACTATGAGTATGACTACAGAGTCTCTAGGCATCCCCTTCGTCGTCCTCCTGCGGAACGGGCTCGGGAACCATGTCTTCCTGATCTGAAATGGTTAAATAAGGAGTGAGCTACACTAGCCCAGTAAGAACATCACGATATCTCACCGTCACGGAGGTAAAGGTGGGTAGAAAAACACAAAAGACCAATGGAGCATGATTTACAACAAATCCTTTTATTTATGATAAAACCTTTACCATCCACTTACCTCGGTGGAATTCATGAAACAATATAAGAAAAACAATAACATTATCACAATCAAGGAATAATATAAGTTGTAAAATATAGCACTTATCACACCTTTTGTAATTCAATCATTATACAACATATCCTTTTCTCATTTACCAGCCTACTAGTATCCATGGGGGTCCATAGGGGTCCCGCTACCTGTTAACCTTTAACATTCATAATCAGTTTCCAGGGCCGTCCCCATACCCCGTCCGGTATGGGCGCCAAAACCATAAACCTCAATACCCCGTCCGGTATGAGGGTGAAACGGGCCGTCCCCATACCCCGTCCGGTATGGGCGCCAAACCATAAGATCTCCATACCCCGTCCGGCATGTGAGACCACAATCCCGGTAGGGTTCCCTACGGACCCGGTCCGTCCACCATCTCCCAGGATATCTAGTCAGGCTGACCCCCATAATACAATTATCAGTCTACACAATCTTTTATTTTCCTTTTCCTCAGTCAGCATCATCAATTCACATTTAAACAAGCAAATCGTAATTCATGCCAAACAGACAACATACAGTATCAGTTTTTAAGTCATTCAACCCATAATTAATAAAAACGTAGTATATGCACACAAATCTATAAAATGAACACATCAAACCTCGTGCTGCATTTAAAGCTGTAAACAGGCCAAATAACAGTAAATCACCAATCACACTAGACTCGGGCTCCATTAGCAACCTTAAGCAATTTCACACATTCGTTAATTCAAGAAATACCGTTTTATCATTTTGAACTTTAATACCGTGATAGGAAATAGGGTGAGGGGTCCTTACTTATTTTCGGGATCCGAATACGATTCACAGTGTTCGGGATCCGAATACGATTCACAGTGCGCCTACAGGCCGTCCCTAATTTTCCCTGAATTTTTCCCGGGGAACTGAAACACACTAACGGTACCTGCACGTGTTCCAAAAAATCTCAAATTAGGCTCAAGGCCCCTTTTTGGCCAATATCGCAACTCCGGCACGGCGGCTCCGCCGTGCTCCGGCGACGGCGCCGCCGCTGGCGGCGGCGAGTCGCCTCGGGTTGGCTGTTTTCGGTCGTTTTTGGCCGAATTCGGCCACACTCGCATCAGTCCCTGTGAGAAAAAAAACCCTAGGACCCTCGGGGGGCCAAAAAATCACGGAAAAACAGAGCTTACCGGCGGCGGCGCTCTCGGGTGCGGCGGCTCTCCGGCGAGGTTCGGGGTTTGGTGATTCGGCTCCGGTCAACCTGTAGAGAAAAGAATGGTGATCACGGTGATATAAAAATTGCATCAAACGGAGGCCGGGAAGGGCCTCGTCGGAGGCAAAAACCGAGAGGGGGCGCGGCGGCGCCGCTGGTCTTCGGCCGCGTATTCCGGCCGTTTGGCCGGGATTTTGGCTTCGATTTGGCCACAGAAGGAATCAGCATGAAAAAACGAGTCGGGGGTATGAAATTTACCTCGATCGGCGGTCGGAAATTTCCCCAGTGCGGCGGCGGGTGGCAGCGGTCAGCCTCTGGTTCGTCTTCTCCGGCGAGCGGCAGGCGGCTAGGGTTTGTGGTCTGGTGTGGGGGTTCTATTTATAACCCCTTGCCTTTTGATCTCAGCCGTCCATTTCGTTTTAATCTGGGCCGTTCGTTTTTTATTGAATCTGGGCCGTCCGTGCGATTGAATCTGGGCCGTCCGATCGCGCGATTGATCTGGGCCGTCGGATTGCACCCACGCGGATCGCCAACGTGGCTACTTTTCAGAGCGACGTGGTCTTGCCACGTGGCAGGCCCCGGTTGGCCGGGACTGCTGACCGGGCCTGCTGACGTGGCTTTTTTTTTTTTTTTCTTCCTCCTTTCCGGGTGCTACACTTCTCATTAAAATATGTTATTAATTCTCTTGGAGTACTTCTCTCCATTTTAAAAAAAAAAAAATCTTCTTCTTGAACAAAAGGTACTTGTTCATTTTTAAACCTGTAATTTTTCTATACATGCCCAAATCTTTTACAATTAAAATACTGTATTTTACTTTTATCAGATAATATTTTTTTTTATTATAAATGTCTTTCTTGCATGCTCTGCATGTTTTTTTTTCCTCACAAACTTATAACCAAGAAAGGCTCTAATAACATTTATTATAATTCTTTTAAGTAAATAAAACTTAAATTTCAATTAACTCTACAAATTACCAGATCTCCACCTGGTAAGATCGCTCTTGTGTTCAGTTGAATATTGCATTTATCAAAAGTGATGTACTGAAATAAAACATGCATTGTGTTGGCAAATAGTGGAAAGTATTATTGGTAGTAGTAATTTTAATAATTTTCAGCTTTAATACATTTTGAAAAATTGTTTTAAAATACAAAATTAAAGACTATTTTAGAAAAATCTTGGAAGATACACATAATTAAAAAATTATTTCGAGAATTAAATCATATTGCAATTTTTGTTAATTTTGTTATTTTCTTATATTAAGATATGTTTGGCCACAAATAATTCCTCCTTGATTTCTCAAAGGCGTGTTTGGGTCCATGGAGAAAACAAGCAAACAAATGAACGTGAACAACTAGAGGATCGTCATTAAGAATCAACCTGACACATTTCTTTCAAAGATTTAAACGCATCAAAAAGTCTAAATCGATTGGCTTTTAATTAATTCAAACAATGAAAAATATCATACAACAAATTATTTACATACATTTCTACTATAGAGCTAAAAATTCAAAATTGAGTCTAAAAATTCAAGGAATTAAAAGTCATTTTCTTTCCTAATATAGAACCTTATTATTATAAATATCGTCGTTTTAATGGTTCTCTGGGCAGATGTGAGAAAATCTTTAGTTTTTCAAATGGGTTGCCATGATATCATGATTGTTTTTGTATTTCTTGTAAC
The DNA here is from genome assembly GCF_054855325.1 of Carica papaya. Lineage (NCBI taxonomy): Eukaryota > Viridiplantae > Streptophyta > Magnoliopsida > Brassicales > Caricaceae > Carica > Carica papaya. The sequence continues at coordinate 5,564,841 of NC_142314.1, forward strand.
ATATTCTCTTTGCAGAATGCTTTACAGATGCGAAGGCAATATACTATCTGGAGATTACATCACTAGATATAAAACCCTAATTTCTCCAACTGATACATTTGCATTAGGGTTCTTCAGTCTGGAGAATTCCAATAAGAGCTATGTGAGTAACTGGTATCATGATTTAGGCCCCATAAAAAGTTGTTTGGGTTGCCAACAAAGACTCCCCACTGGATTATCCAGGTAAATTCACGCTTAGATATGGCAACTTATTGATTTTAAATAGTACAGAGAAGATTGTCTGGTCAACTAGTATTACGTTGCAGCACCCCGTAAACACAACAGTTGGATTGTTGAGAGACGACGGAAATCTTCTTCTCAAACTTGGCGAAAAAACTATGTGGGAAAGCTTTAACACTTCTTCTGATACAAAACTACCAAGAAAAGCACTCAGCTTTAACAAAAAAACGAAGAAAGAAGTTGTTATGTCATCTTGGTCAAACAAACAAGATCCAAAACAAGGAATATGTACGTACGAGATCGACCCAGAAGGGTTTACTCAGTTACTCATCTGGAAGAACTCTAAACAATATTGGAGAAGTAATGTGTACGATACAAGCGGAACAAAATCCACACATGGTATGTAGAAGAATTTGGATAACTCCCTCCACACTTTCAACTTTCTTGGTGATGAACATTATGTGACATTCAAACTTGTTTCACCAAAACAAGTATATAAAGACTGGATTTTGTTAACATCGGATGGACAAATCCAAATTCTCTTTTGGCTAGGTAATGTATGGGCATTTATTTTGAGTAAACCATCTCGTATATGTGACTTCTACAGGTATTGTGGACCATCTGGTGTGTTCGACTTGATGAGTGAATCCTCTTCATCGCAAGTCTGTAAGAGTTTGCCTGGTTACAAGCTTATAAATAAACAAGAATGGGATAAAATAGAGTGGTCTGGTGGTTGCAACGTGGAAAACGATTTTGGCTGCAACTATTAAAAATTAATTTGCAAATTAGAATATAATTAATTAGTTTGTTAGTGGTTGAACTTCATAAATTAGAGTTTGTATATATCTTTTGGTTTGATAGAAGTTATGAATCATAAATTAGATTTATTATGTTTATTGGTGGTTATAATTATTTCTAGTAGTTGTAATAGTGTCTATAAATTGGCATGTATTTGAAGTTTTTTGTAAGAACCACAATAGAAAATCTTGAGTCTTCTTATTAGTCTCTATAACCTCTTCCTTCTATCTCTAACAGCAACTATAGAGATGGGTTTTTGAAGGTCCAGAAGATGAAACTTCGTGATCGACCAATAATGTTAGGGATGATGAATTTGAGTACATGTTAGTCCTAGTGTTTGCAGAACTGCTCTTGTTCGGCATATGGTTACTTGGATGTGGAAGGAAGAGATAATATAATCAGATGTTTAAATTGGCATGGTGATTTGCTAGATCTTGTAGAAATGGTGTCTGGAGATGAAAAGGGTAGAGATCTCTATGTTCGAACTCCAGGCTCCAAATCTAGTATGTATAATTCTTTAGCTACCATTTTTCCTTTTTTTCGCTCATTTCTTTTTACAAAGAATTTATTTACTGATCTAATTTTATGTATTTGTTTAAAGATGCAGTTGCAGATGGGAGAAATGAGAATGACAATCATGTGCTCATAAAAAATAAGAGGCTAATAATTGCCACATCCACTGCCTTAATTGCATTCCTTCTCATTGTTGTAGTCGCTTTCTATTTTCTATGATGAAGGAAGACCTCAAGGGATCGTGGTATTTTTTTCTCTCCTTATTTAATTTTACAATAATAATAATAACAATAACATCAAAGATAGTTTTTATGTAAATATAACTTAGTATATCATTAATTTTTAATAAAATACTTGAAAAATGAACCAATTATATTTTACAAGTGATTATTATGGCAGGAGCAGAGAGATATGGGATTGGGAGGAATTTTACTAGTGAAGGCAGGCAGGAGCACAAAAAGATAGTGGAATTCAATTTTAAGAGCATTTTATTAGCTACGAATAACTTTTCCGATACAAATAAATTAGGAGAAGGTGGATTTGGTGCGGTTTATAAGGTGAAGTTTTATATATATATATATACATATATATATCTACACATACACATAATCAAATAATATTATCCATTCAGATTGTCATATATATATGTATTATATAATGAGCTTGGTAATTCTTTTTATAGGGAAATCTGCCTCAAGATCAAGTAGTAGCAATAAAAAGGTTATCGGAGAAGTCTTCACAAGGATTGGAGGAGTTCATGAATGAACTGAAACTCATTACCAATCTGCAACATAAAAATCTTGTGAGGCTCATAGGCTGTTGTGTGAAGGAGTACGAAAAACTTTTGGTATACAAGTACATGCTTAATCGAAGCTCAAACAAAATTTTATTCGGTAAATTTTTCTTTCCAAACCATCAATTTTTTATTTAAAATGATAAATATTAATCTCTTTAAAAATTTCAAGTGGAATTAAAATAATAGGTTTATTATTTCATCAGTATGATAAATTTTAAACATAGTTTTTTATTTCCGTATGAAATTTTGAATAAAGTTTTATTTTTATTATTTAACATAATTTTTATTATATTTTACTCAACCTCATTACATGTAAGTGTCTCCAATTTAATTCTAACTTTTCACTTTATTTCTTGATAAAATATATTGTTATTGTATCAGATCCAAATGAAAGAAGAATCTTAAACTAGAGTAAAAGATTTCAGATTATTGAGGCTATTGCTCAAGAACTTTTATATCTTCACAAATATTATAGAGTAAAGCTTTTAATATTTTGTTGGACGGAGAAATGAACCCAAGATTTTTGATTTTGGAATGGCAAGAAATTTTGACATGAATCAAACTGAAGCAAAGACCAAGTAGTAGGAACATTGTAAGTTTTTTCCCCCCTTTCTCTTCATCTAAACTTGCTTATGTTATATATGGATTTATTTTTATATGCTCAATATAAAGATATAATTATATAGTATATAATTAAAAGAAGTTATAAATTAATTGATAAACCAGATATCATCATGCTTTTAGACTATAAAATAAATCAACAGAAATTAACAGAGAATAATTTCCGATTGGGCTCCATTAGCAATTCGTAATTAATTATGCATATTTATTTAATTTGCACGAATACCATATTATTATTTATTTAGACTTCAATTCTATGATAGGAAATAGGGTGAAGGATTCTTACTCAATTTGATGCCCAAAAAGCTAAGCTGTTCGACTGCGTCTACGGGCGATTCTCAAGTTCCCTGAATTTTTCTTCGGAAATTAAAATGCACTAATAATACCTATAAATGTCCCAAACAAACTCAAAATCAGTCCCGGAGCCCACTTGATCAATTTCGGAATTCTGGCACGGTGGCTCCGCCATGCTCCAGCAACGACGCCGTCGCCCATAGCGGTGATCCGCCTTGGGTCGGCTGTTTTTGACCATTTTTTCTCGAATTCGGCAGATTTTGCATCGGTCCCTGCGAGAAAATACGTTAAAGGGTCTCGGTTGGCCGAACAAAGACAAAATCCGAAACTCACTAGTGGCGGGGCTATCCGGTGTGGTGGCTCCTCCAGCTCACATTATGGTTGGGTGTTTTGCTCCGGTCAACCTGTAGAGAAGGACACGGTGATCAAAATAACGGAAAAATTACACAGAACGGGAACCGGGAAGGGCCTCATAGGAAGCATTTTGTGAAATTTCTTGTGGCGCCCCGGGGCTTCACGGGTATTTTTTTGGCCAATTGGTCGGTCTTTTTGCTCTAATTTGGCCATGGGTGCGCTAAAAATTGAATTTCGTGTAAAATTTTTTTTTTACCTTTTTTGGCGGTCGAAAAAAGCTCCGATGCGGCTGTGGGTGCGGCAGCGGTGGCGGCGGTGGCCTTCCGGCAGCCGGGTCTTTTTCTCCGACGAGGGGGTCTGGCGGCTAGGGTTAGGATTTGGTGTGGATGGGGGTTATTTTTATCCGTCCATTTTTGATCTAGGTCGTCCATCGCATTTGATTTTGGTCATCTGATCGCAATTAAATAGGAAGTGAATCTGGACCATTCATTGCGATCCAATCTAGGTTGTCTATCACAATCCACTATGAGCTGTCTGATTGCGTTCAAATCTGATCGTCCAATCGTGTTTGGAGAGGAAACATATCTGGGTCGTCCGTGCGCGCGGGAACGGATTTGCATCGTTCGATTGCAGGAACGCGGATCGCCCGCGTGGTACCGCATTTGCATCCACTACAACGCGACGCGTCCTAATTTACCGGGCCTGCTAACCGGGCGTCTAACGTGGTGAAACTTTCCAAAATTATATTTTGGCCCCTATTTTTCGATTTTTGTTTCAAAAATACCTCCAAAACCTAAATTTTCATCTATTTTTCTCAAAAAAAAAAATTCTTCTCAATCAATTTTACTTCATTTTTATTCTAAATTAAATGAAAAATAAATTATAAAAATTATATTTATAAACTTTAAATTACATATAATTTATTTTGTGGTGTTACATAGGTAGTATAAAAATGTAAATTAATTTACTTTTAAATTATACTAATAATAAGATAAAAAATTATTTTAATACTAGTTTATGTAATTTAATAGAAGTTTATAACAATATATATATACACACATTATGTAGATGGATAGTTATCCTCTTAATTTATTTTGTGGTGTTACATAGGTAGTATAAAAATGTAAATTAATTTACTTTTAAATTATACTAATAATAAGATAAAAAATTGTTTTAATACTAGTTTATGTAATTTAATAGAAGTTTATAACAATATATATATACACACATTATGTAGATGGATAGTTATCCTCTTATTCAATCTCAATCCTTTTTTTCCCTTTGAAAATACCAATTCTCAATTTGAAGCATAGGATAATTCATATCTTAACTATAAGTAACTAAAATTTGATTTACATCAACTCATTTATATAAAAAATTTTACATTTGATTTAAAAATATAACAAATTTAAGCAGTTCTATTGATTTAATTATAAAAAAGACTTTTATAGGATCCATTTATAACATAATGTTTTTAGGTTGATTAATCAAAATTTATATACAATAAAGACATGATCAAAATATTTTAGCATCTTAATAAATATTTAGTTATACATGAACAACAAGATTCTTAGTTTTGTACTTTTAAAAAAAAAATTAAATATCTCCAATGTTTATAAATATTTATTTTTTTATCCCCATATAAAGATAAATATTTATACTTTTTAATTTTATCACTAAAATATAATTGCAAAGGGAACGAATAATTTATGAGACTATATATAACTCAGCATATAGAATAAATTTTATGTATAATTTGGATTAAATTAATAAGTATACAAAATATATTTAAAATATGATTTTATGAAAAAAAAAATACTAGAAAATGATTAATAATTTTATTATTTTTATTAAAAATATATTTTTTAATTAAAAAAAGTATGGCTGTTCATTTTCCTCAGTTCGGGTCGGACTCATACGGATAGCGGGGCGTCGGAGATTAATGGGTCGGATATGTGAATGAGTGAAATCTTCTCTCCAAATCAAAACAAGTTCGCGTCAAATGATAACATTTTTCTGACTCTTTCACTCTTTCTCAAAAGAAAACCCTAAATTCTGTCCCTTTCTCGAGAAAATCCAAGTCACAAAGTATATCAGAAGAGGGAGAAAGAAGTAATGAAGGTAGGGCACAGTATAGAGAAATTGGCACAATACGAGACTAATTCTAACCCTAGACTTCCATCCCATTTCAGGTCTACTTGCCACTGGCAACACTGATTTTGATATCAAGGTATTGATCTCCAAAAATATTCATTTCTCTCTGTTAATTTGTTTTTCCCGTACACTATTTTTTTTTTTGTTTTACTGATTAATTTAAGTTTTTTTTGGTTCTCTGGTGGTAGTTGGCTTGTTTGATGCTACTTTGTCAACTATTATTTTGAATTGATGTACTTGGTAACAAATGAGAAGATGGAAAGTGAGGCGTAATGGATTTGGAATTTTTGAGTCCTCTCTTTTTCCTCTTCTGTAAGCGTAGCAGCCCAAACCCCAATTTCGGTGGGTACGGACATTTGCACAATATTTTCAACTAGTAAAACTTATAAAATATCTATATGCACAACTTAAAAGTTTAATATAAAATAAATAATCTCTTTTAATATATATAACATTTATATATATATATACAAAGCATAAGGTCAAAACATAAAGTTTAACAAAACGATATGATAATCAAAATAAGAATAAAATGTACACTGATTAGAACACCTTCGCGTGTCCTTTACTTGTCTGACAATTAATCCAATTTTTTTTGCTTAACAAAAATATCATGATAAAATTTAATAAGTTTCACCAACTTAGTAAGTATTCTCATTATTCCAAGATCCAAATCAGGTATCATGCAAACACACACAAAAATGTAACATATACAACATTAATATATTTCAAATCAAAACTTATTTATAATTTTTTTACAATATTTTTAACTTAACAATCTTATGCTTAGGAATTTATTTACTATTCACAATTAATTCTTATATCAAAATTTTACACATTTCGCTCGAATATCTCAATTATATTCGATATCACTTATAAACTTGAACTATCACCAAATACACTTGAAATATCATGTGTACACTCTGAATATTATAAATATACCCAAAATAACACATCTACATTTAGAATGTCACTTCTAAGGTTTCATCGTGTGATGCCGTTTATATCGTCATTAAGGAGAGACAAAAAAGACACCCCCCCCCTCCCCCCATCGCATGGATAATACACACAAACTCACATTAGCCATAGCAGGTATGTTTGCTAGGTGACCCACACATTCATAAATATCTATCCACGTCTGGATTAGGTTTCACAAAGCTATCCATGTGCAGGTTCATCATACCTACTAAACTTCAGCCACACACACATGCTCTCCTCCTTGATTTAGACTAAACGAGTAAGTATTTAAGGTCCATACGCTACTCACTCATATCCACACATTTTTTCTTTTCCCTCGTTCTATTTAATTTATTAATTCTTATTTTGATCGATTTAGTTATTTCGTAAAATATTTATTTATCTCTGTTTTAGTGTATTATTTATCAATTAAACATTCTTTTTGTCTCAGTAATTTCACCATTTTCCCTCGCTAATTTCCTCAACGTAATTATTCTCAATTAGTAGTCTTATTTTATTTTATCATAATTCTCAAACATTTTGTCCTTTTCATGTCAGGTCATATCACAGTCATACAAGTCCACAATCATCAAAACAACAAAATAAGCAGCCAATCATTATAGATTAAATGTCCTGAACTCCTCCTGGTAGGTTCATACTGCCTGGACAGTGTTCAGGTCTTTATTCTTCTCAATATACCAATGAAGCATCCGTTATAGACTCAAACACATACAAAATCAATAATACATATGCATAGACTTCAAAAATCTAAATCTAGGTTTAAAATAAGGAATACTTACAAAATTCATTTGCATAGAATGTCTTCCAAGTTCGTTTAACAGCCAAGGATCCCAACGCACAGCTCGATTCTCCGATACCCACCAAACCACCCTTCAGCGAACCATTTCGATGTGAGCATTCTACCTTCTAGATTCTGCACACATAAGTAACGGCCCTGAAAATCCAAAAGGAAATATATAATAATTTAAGTGCGGAAGCAAAATAAAATGTTAAAGTTTACATCTCTTACACAATAACTTAAAAGTAATAAACAAACATTACGGAATGAATTCTTTCAAAGAAACATGAGAAATAAGAAAAGTAAAGAAAAATATAAAGTATCTAGCATCTACTCGCAATCTTCTTGAGGATTGGGCTCTGTAACCAGGTCCTCTTGATCTGAAATGGTTAAATAAAGGATGAGCTACACTAGATTAGTAATGACATCGCACTATATCACCGGCACATAAGTAAAAGTTGGTAGAAAATTAAAACAACTAATGGAGTACTAAATTTAGCAAATTCGTTTATCAATCATAAAATTATTTACCCTTCACTTATCATTGTGGAATTTATGAAAACAAACTATAGAAATAATAATATCATACAGATCATAACTTCATGCACGATCAGCAACATAGAACATATCATAAATTCACATTCATTAATAATAAACTAAATCATAACCGTTTTTCGTTTCACCAGTCTACTAGTATCCATGTGGATCTATAAGGGTGTCCCTACTACATGTGAACCCTTTTCCTTAACAATCTTAATTACAGAGCCGTCCTCATACCCGGTCCGGTATGAGCGTCAAGACATTAAACCTCAATACCTCGTCCGGTATGAGGGTGAAGCGGGTCATCCCCATACCCCGTTAGGTATGAGCGCCAAATGTAATAGCCCCAGAAATTCAAAAGAAAATATATATAATAATATGAGTATGGAAGCGAAATAAAAGATTAAGGTTAACAACCATTACACAATAACTTAAAAGTACTAAACAATATCACAGAATAAGTTCTCTAAAGAAAATACGAGAAATGAAAAAAATAAAGGAAACTATAAAGTATCTAGCATCTACTCATCGTCTTCTTGTGGATCGGGCTTGGGAACCAAATCCTCCTGATCTGAAATGGTTAAAAAAAGAATGAGCTACACTAGCCCAGTAAGGACATTACACTATATCACCGTCACAGAAGTAAAGGTTGGTATAAAACAAAAAACAACAAATTGAGCAAAAATTTTAAACAAATTCATTTATCCATAATCAAACCATTTACTGTCCACTTACCATAGTGAGATTTATAAAAACAACCTATGGAAACAACAACATTATAAATATCATGAATTCATATATAATCTATAACATAGCACATATTATACTTTTATATTCAAATCATCAAACAATAATTGCCCCTTTTTATCAGCCTACTAGTATCCATGGGGATCCATAGGACCTCCGCTACATGTGAACCATTCCCCTTAACAAACTTAATTCCAAGGCCGTCCCCATACCCCGTCCAGTATGAGTTCCAAAATAATAAACCTCAATACCATGTCCGGTATGAGGGTGAAGCGGGTCGTCCCCATACCCCAATCCGGTATAAGCGCCAAATAACCAAGTCTGCATACCCCGTCCGGTATGAGACAACGTTCACGATAGGGTTCCCTATGAATTCGGTCCGTCTACCATCTCCCAGGATATCTAGTGAGGTTGTCACCTTATCTATTTTTCCTTACTCTCCGTTACCAACTTAAACATAATCACGTAAATAATAAATATACACCCGGTAATACAATCATATCATAAATTCTAAAATCACACAGTGGTCAAGTAAGCAGTGATACATGCATTCAAAACCATAGAATAAATAAATCAGATACCATAATGCATTTAAACTGTAAAATAAATCAAACAGGAATTGACAGAGAAATATGTCTGGTTCGGCCTTCATTAGCAACCGTAATTAATTATGCATATCTATTTAATTTATACAAAATACAGTATTATCATTTATTCAGACTTCAATTCCATGATAGGAAATAGGGTGAGGGATCCTTACTTGATTTGATACCGAAAACTAGATTGTTACTGCGCCTACAGGCGGACCCTGGGTTCTCTGAATTTTTTCTCAGGAACTGAAACGTGCTTATGGTACCTAAACGTGTCCCAAATAACTCAAAAAATCATACTCAGGGCCTACTCAGCTAATTTCAGAACTCCGGCACGGCAGCTCCGCCGTGCTCCGGCGACAGTGCCACCGCTCACAGCGGCGATTTGCCCCGGGTTGGCTGTTTTCGGCCGAATTCAGCCAAACTTACATCGGATCCTGTGAGAAAACACACTTACAGCCCTCGGTAGGCCAAAAAAATGTGAAAAACTGAAACTCACCGGTGGTGGGGCTCTCCGGTGCGGCGACTCCTCTAGCTCACGTCGCGGTTGGGTGTTTTGCTCCTGTCAACCTGTGGAGGTGGAAACGATGATCACAATGGTGGAAAAATCACATCGAATAGGAATCAGGAAGGGTCTCATCGGAGGCAAAAACTGAGACACCCTGCGGCGCCGCTGAGCTTCGGCGGCGTTTTTCGACCAATTGACCGGTGCTTTCACTCCGATTTGGCCATAGGTGGGTTTAAATTAAATTCTGAGCAAAGAGCAAAATTTTTACCTCGTTTGACGATTGAAAATTGCTCCGGTACGGCGGTCAGCTCCTTAGCGGCTACACTATCTTATCCGGCGAGGGGCTCTGGTGGCTAAGGTTAGAGTTTGGGTGTGGATGAGGTTATTTATACCCATCAGCTTTTGATCTGAGCCGTCCATCGCTTTTAATATGGACCGTCCGATCGCGATTGAATAGAAAATAAATCTGCACCGTTCATCGTGATTCAATCTAGGCCGTGTAACGACCCCATAAATTTAAAAAGAAATACATATAATAATCTGAGTGCGGAAGCTAAATAAAAGATTAAGGTTAATATCCCTTACACAATAACTTAAAAATACTAAACAATATCACAGAATAAGTTCTTTAAAGGAAATACGAGAAATGAAAAAAATAAAGAAAACTATAAAGTATCTAGTATCTACTCGTCGTCTTCTTGTGGATCGGGCTCGGGAACTAGGTCCTTCTAATATGAAAATGGTTAAATAAGGAATGAGTTATACTAGCCCAGTAACGACATCACACTATATCACCATCACAGAAGTAAAGGTTGGTAAAAAACTAAAAACAACCAATAGAGCACAAATTTTAAACAAATTTATTTATCCATAATCAAACCATTTACCGTCCACTTACCGCAATGAGATTCATAAAAACAACCTACGCAAACAATAACATTATAAATATCATGAATTCATATATAATCTGTAACATAGCACATATCATACTTTTATATTCAAATCATCAAACAATAATTGCCCCTTTTTATTAGCCCACTAGTATTCATGGAGATTCATAGGGGTCCCCGCTACACGTGAACCATTCCCCTTAATAAACTTAATTCCAGGGCCGTCCCCATACCTTGTCCGGTATGAGCGCCAAAATAATAAACCTCATTACCCCGTCTGGCATGAGGGTGAAGCGGGACGTCCCTATACCTTGTCTGGTATAGGGGCCAAATGTCCAAGTCTCCATACCCCGTTCGGTATGAGACAACATTTACGGTAGGGTTTCCTATGAACCCGGTCCGTCCACCATCTATCAGGATATCTAGTAAGGCTGTCACCTTACACATTTATCAAATCCCATCCCATTCTTATTTGTCCTTAATCTCCATTACCAACTCAAACATGAATACATAAACAAGTAACGTGCATCCAACAAAGCAAGTATATCTTAGATTCCCAAAATCAAACAGTAGTGAAGTAAGCAGTGATACATGCATTCAAAACTATAAAATAATTAAACTAGATACCATAATGCATTTAAACTGTAAAATAAATCAAACAGGAATTGACAAAAAAATATGTCCGATTTGGGCTCTATTAGCAACCGTAATTAATTATGCATATCTATTTAATTTGTACAAAATACAGTATTATCATTTATTCAGACTTCAATTCTATGATAGGAAATAGGGTGAGGGGTACTTACTTGATTTGACGCCGAAAACAAGATTTTCACTACGCCTACAAGCAATCTTTGGGTTCCCTGAATTTTTTTTTTCGGGAACTGAAACGCGCTTACGGTACCTACACATGTCCCAAATAACTCAAAAAATCAGACCCAGGGCCTACTCGGCCAATTTTGGAATTCCGGCACAGTGGCTCCGCCGTGCTTCGGCGACGGCGTCGCTGCTCGCGGCAGCAATCCGCCTCGGGTTGGCTGTTTTCTACCGAATTCAGCCAAACTTGCATCGATTCTTGTGAGAAAACACACTTAGGACCCTCGATGGGCCGAAAAAAAATAGAAAACCGAAACTTACCTGCGGTGGGGCTCTCCGGTACAGCGGCTCCTCTGGCTCACATCGCGGTTTAGTGTTCTGCTCTGGTTAACCTGTAGAGGAGGAAACGGTGATCACAACGGTAGAAAAATCACATAGAACGAGAATGGAGAAGGGCCTCATTGGAGGCAAAAATCGAGACACCTCGCGACGGCGCTGCTGCACTTCACCGGTATTTTTCGGCCAATTGGCCAATGCTTTCGCTTCGATTTGGCCATAGGTGAGTTTAGAATCAAATTCTGAGCAAATGGTAGAATTTTTTACCTCGTTTGGCGGCCAAAAATTGCTCTAGTACGGCGGCTGGTGGCGGCGGTTGGCCCCCTGGCGACTGGGCTATCTTCTCCGGCGAGGGGCTTTGGCGACTAGGGCTAGGGTTTTGGTGCGGATGAGGTTATTTATACCCATCCGCTTTTTATCTCAACCATCCATCACTTTTAATCTGGACCGTCCGATCACGATTAAATAGGAAATGAACCTGAGCCGTTAATCGCGATTCAATCTGGCCATCCGTACGTGATTCAATCTGGACCGTCCGTGCGTGATACAATCTGGGCCATCCGTGCGCGTTTTTTATCTGGGTCGTCCATGTGCACAGGAACGGATCTCAGTCGTTCGATCGTGCGCATGCGAATCGCCCACGCGGCTCCCTTCTGCGTGGCCTCCCGCATCAGCGTCTCTGCCACCTGGCGCATCCTTGTTGGCTGGGGCTGTTGACCGAGTAGCTGACATGACACAGTTTTTTTAATTTGCGTTTTGACCTCCGATTTTCGATTTTTCTTTCAAAAATATCCCCATAATCTAAATTTTCACCCTTTTTCTCCAAAATTGTTTATAATTAAATCCCCAAATAATTTTTACCCCTTTTTATTATTATTATTATTATTATTTCCATTAAAAAAAATAAATTAAATTAAATTCTATTAATACTTATTTTATATTATATAGAATAAATTAAAATAAAATAAAATAATAATAATAAAAATAAAAAGGAATTTCTTGGGTGTTACAGGCCGTCCGTGCGCAATGCAATCTGTATAACAGCTCCGGAAATTCATAATGGACTGTATATTAAAAATATCAAATGCGGAAGCGTAGTCAAAAATTCGATTAACATCCCTTACACTAAAACCAAAAACGTGCTCACAATATAAAAGATCAAACTACCTAAAGGAGAAACTTGAAAGTAAAAGCTACAAATATGGCTATGGAGTCTTTAGGCGTCCCCTTCGTCGTCCTCCTGCAGAACTGGCTCGGGAACAAGGTCTTCCTGATCTGAAATGATTAAATAAGGAATGAGCTACACTAGCCCAGTAAAGACATCACGATATCTCACCGTCACGGAGGTAAAGGTGGGTAGAAAACACAAAAAGACCAATAGAGCATAATTTACAACAAAACCTTTTATTAATAATAAAACCTTTACCGTTCACTTACCCGTTGAAATTCATAAGACAATATACGAAAACAATAACATCATTATCATCATGAAATCATATATAAACTGTATAACGTAATACTTATCAAGCCTTTCGAAATTCAATCGTTACACAATATATTTTCTTCATTTACCAGCCCACTAGTATCCATGGGGATCCATAGGGGTCCCGCTACCCGTTAACCCTTAACACTTGAAATCGTATTCCAGGGCCGTCCCCATACCTCGTCCGGTATGGGTGCCAAAACTATAAACCTCATTACCCCGTCCGGTATGAGGGTGAAACGGGCCGTCCCCATACCCCGTCCGGTATGGGCGCCAAAACACATAAGATCTCCATACCCCGTCCGGTATGGGAGACCACAATCCCGGTAGGGTTTCCTACGGACCCAGTCCGTCCACCATCTCTCAGGATATCCAGTCAGGCTGACCACATTATACAATTACCCATTTACATAATCTTTCATTCTCTTTTTTCCTCAGTCAGTATCATCAATCACATACAAACAAGCAAAACGGTAATTTATGCCAAACAGACAACATACAGCATCAATATCCCAGTCATTCAATCCATAATCAATAAAACAGTAAAATATGCACACGAAAATATAAAATAAAAACATCAAATCTCATACTGCTTTTAAAACTGTAAACAGGCCAAATAACAGTTAACCGACAAACACACTAGACTCGGGCTCCATTAGCGACCTTAAGCAATTTCACACATTCATTGATTCATGAAATACCGTTTTATCATTTATTGAACTTTAAGACCGTGATAGGAAATAGAGTGAGGGGTCCTTACACGTTTCGGGGTCCGAACACGGCTTCACAGTGCGCCTACAGGCTGTCCCCAATTTTTTCTGAATTTTTCCCGGGGAACTGAAACGCACTACTGGTACCTTTCGGCCAATATCGCAACTCCGGCACGGCGGCTCCGCCGTGCTCCGGCGGCGGTTCGCCTCGGGTTGGCCGTTTTCGGCCATTTTCGGCCGAATTCGGCCACACTCGCATTGGTTCCTGCGATAAAACAACCCTACGGCCCTCGGGGGGCCGAAAATTTATGAAAAACCGAAGCTTACCGGCGGCGGTGCTCTCGGGTGCGGTGGCTCTCCGGTGAAGTTCGTGTTTTGGTGATTCGGCTCCGATCAACCTTTAGAGAAAAGAATGATGATCACGGTGATATAAAAATTGCATTAAACGGAGGCCGGGAAGGGCCTCATCGAAGGCAAAAATCGAAGAGGGGCGCGGCAGCGCCGCTGGCTTTCGGCCGTGTTTTCCAGCCGTTTGGTCGGGATTTTGGCTCCGATTTGGCCACTGGGGAAATCAGCGTCGAAAAACGAGTCGGGGGTATGAAATTTACCTCCATCGGCGGTCAGAAATCCCTCCGGTGCGGCAGCGGGTGGCGGCGGCCGTCTTCTGGTTCCTCTTCTCCGGCGAGGGCAGGCGGCTAGGGTTTGGGGTCTGGTGTGGGGGTCTTATTTATACCCTTTTGCCTTTTGATCTCAGCCGTCCATTTTGATTTAATCTGGGTCGTCCGTTTTTGATTAAATCTGGGCCGTCCGTGCGATTAAATCTGGGCCGTCCGTGCGCGCGATTGATCTGGGCCGTCCGATCGCGTGCACACGGATTGCCAACGTGGCCCGTCCCCGGTCGACGTGGTTTTGCCACGTGGCAGGTCCTGGTTGGCCAGGACTGCTGACTGGGTCTGCTGACGTGGCTGCTGACGTGGCGCGCGCGTTTTTTTTTTTTTTTTTTTCTCTTCTTCTTCCATTTCCCGGGCGCTACAACTCTCCCCCCTTAAAGAAATTTGGTCCCCAAATTTACCTCGTTACTCTTGATCCAACAGATGGGGATATTGGGCCCTAAATTCTGATTCCAGTTCCCAGGTGGCCTCCCTGGGCGTGTGGTTCTGCCACACAACTTTTACAAATGATATTTCCTGGTTGCGGAGTATTCTGCTCTCTCGGTCCGTGATACTAACCGGTACTTCTTCATAAGACAAGTCCTCTCGGAGTGGAAGCGGTTCATGAGCCAAGACATGAGAAGGGTCCGGATTGTACTTACGTAGCATAGATACGTGAAACACATTATGAACCCGGGAGAGCTCAGGAGGCAGTGCAAGTCTGTAGGCAGTGGTACCAATCTTGTCTAAGATTTCAAAGGGTCCAATATATCTGGGGTTTAATTTTCCCCTCCTGCCGAACCTACTAATTCCCTTGAAGGGGGTGACTTTAAGAAACACCCGGTCGCCTTTCTCAAAGGCCAGGTCTCTCCTCCGGGTATCAGCATAACTCTTCTGCCTACTCTGAGCTATCTGGATGTCCTTCTTGATCTTAACTATCTTGGACGTGATTTCTTCTACCAAATTCGGGCCAAACAATCTTCTATCGCCCACTTCTTTCCAACAGATCGGTGACCTGCACGGACGCCCATATAGTGCCTCGTATGGGGCCATGCCGATGCTTGCTTGGTAACTGTTGTTGTAAGCAAACTCTATCAGGGGTAGGTGGTCGTCCCAATGGCCCCCGGAGTCAAAGACACAAGCTCGGAGCATATCCTCCAGCGTACGAATTGTCCTCTCTGATTGTCCATCGGTTTGGGGGTGGAAAGCAGTACTAAGAGACAGCTTTGTTCCCATAGCTTGCTAGAAACTATTCCAAAACCGAGAAGTGAATCTGGGATCCTTGTCGGATACTACTGTTACTGGAACTCCATACAGTCTGACTACCTCCCGGATATACATTCTTGCCAACTTGTCCAAAGGATCAGTCATTCTAATGGCCAGGAAGTGGGAAGACTTAGTGAATCGGTCAACAATTACCCATATAGCATCATGTCCCGATCGTGCCTTGGGTAGTCCCGATACGAAGTCCATGGTGATGTGTTCCCACTTCCACTTTAGAATCGGTAAAGGCTGAAGTAACCCGCCCGGGCGTTGATGTTCTGCTTTGACCTGCTGACATACCAAGCACTTAGATACAAAGTCGGCTATATCTCTCTTCATCCCATTCCACCAGAACCGAGGTCGCATAGTTTGGTACATTTTTGTACTTCCTGGATGCATGGCGAACCTTGAACTATGGGACTCTATCATGATGTCTCTTTTTTACTCACTGTCGTCTGGGACACACACTCTGTCCTTGAAACGAATCAATCCGTCGACAGAGATCTGAAATTCTGAGCTCACTCCCTGTTCTGCATCCTTCTTGCGGGTTACTAGGGCGGGGTCGACTGACTTGGCTTCCTTTATTCTTTGGATTAACTCGGGTTGGACTGCAAGATGGCCCAAACATGTGACTCTCTTCAGATCTCGCAGGCGAACCTGCTGTGTAGCCCCAATGGATCTACACTCTGAAACCATCAGATGGGCTAGGTGCCTGCACTTTTCCTGCTGAGGGCATCGGCCACTACGTTGCCCTTACCTGGATGGTATAGGATGTCACAATCATAGTCCTTGAGAAGTTCCATCCACCTTCTCTGACGCATGTTGAGATCCTTCTGAGTGAAGATGTGCTTCAAACTCTTATGATCGGTGTAGATCTGAAAGGTCTCTCCATACAAATAATGGCGCCAGGTTTTCAAGGCGTGTATGATTGCGGCAAGCTCCAAGTCATGGTTAGGATAGTTCTTCTCATGATTCTTTAGCTGTCTAGACCCATATGCTATAACCTTTCCATGCTGCATTAGGACACAACCCAGGCCCAGGTAGGAGGCATCACTATAAACTGTGTACCCTCCTGATCCACTCGGTAGAGCCAGCACTAGTGCAGTAGTCAGTCGCTTCTTCAACTCTGAAAAACTCCTTTCGCAGTTCTCATTCCATTCAAACTTTGTATTCTTCTTTGTGAGTCGGGTTAGAGGAGCTGCTAGACTAGAGAACCATTCGACAAACCGGCGGTAATAACCTGCCATCCCTAGGAAACTGCGAATTTCCTTAACTGTTGTCAGCCTTTCCCAACCAAGTACTGCTTCAACCTTTTCGGGGTTCACCGACACCCCTTCCTTCGATATAACATGTCCTAGGAAGGCGGTTTGCTCGAGCCAAAATCCACACTTGCTCAACTTCGCATACAACTTCTTTTCCCTGAGTACCAGTAGGACTTGGGCAAGATGATGAACATGTTCTTCCGTACTTTTTGAGTAGACTAAGATATCATTGATGAACACGATGACAAATTGGTCCAATAATTCTCTGAAGATCCTGTTCATTAGATCCATAAAGATGGTCGGGGCGTTGGTTAGCCCAAACGGCATAACCAAGAACTCATAGTGTCCGTACCTGGTTCGGAATGCCGTCTTGGGGATGTCTTCTGCTCTCACTTTTACCTGATGGTAACCTGATCGTAGATCTATTTTAGAAAAGACCTGTGCACCCTGCAACTGATCGAAAAGGTCATCAATCCGGGGAAGAGGGTACTTGTTCTTAATTGTTACCTTGTTTATCCTTCTGTAATCAATGCATAGTCTCAACGTTCCATCTCATTTCTTTGCAAAAGTAACCCCGGCACCCCATGGGGAAACGCTGTGTCTAATGAAGCCACTGTTTTGTAGCTCAGTGATCTGTTTCCTTAGTTCTTCCATCTCGATGCGGCTCATTCGGTAAGGAGCTACCGAGATGGGCTGGGTTCCTGGCTGTAAGTCTATGGTGAACTTGACCTCTCTGTCCCCTGGTAGACCGGGCAGTTCATCCGGAAATACGTCTGGAAAGTCTCGGACTACTGGAATCTCTTGGATACGAACTTCTTTCTTGGGTTTACCTAGTTAGAGAAAATACAAGATTAAGGCACTGGGAATTAAGAAGAAAAGAATTTGCCATTAGGGGAAATCAGTACCGAATAATTTTATTAACTTGTAAATGGCTCCTCGTTGGGAGGATTAAATACAATCTTTTTGTTAAAGCAGTCTATGGTGGCGTGATACGCCGCTAGCCAATCCATTCCTAGGATTACATCAAAATCCCATGTGTCTAAACCTATCAGGTCTACCCTCAATTTCCTATCTCCTATCTCCACGGCACATGCCCTGTAGACAACCTCTCCTAGCAATGTCTCCCCCCCAGCAGTAGATACAGGCAATAATGAATCAAGTCTATCAGGTGATACACAAATTTTGGAAGTAAGAACATGTGAAATAAAAGAATGTGATGCACCAGTATCAAACAAAACATGAGCAATGTGGCCAAAGATAGTATACATACCATGTACCATGTACCACGTCCGGATCTGCGTCGGCATCCTTCTGGGTAAGGTTGTAAACTCTGCCCTGGATTGGAGGCCTCCCTTGATTCTGGTTCCTAGGGCACTCCCTCAAATAATGCTGGGCACTGCCGCATATGCGACAGGTGTTGTTGAGGCGGTAGCAGGGTCGGTCCCCATGATCCCTGCCGCAGTACTGGCAGATCTTCCCACGTGCTGCACCCGTAGCCTGAGGAGGGGCCTGGACGGCAGATCTGGGCCTCTTACTGGGTTGGACAGGCATGGTGGCGCTGGCCTGCGGAGCGGGGCTGAGGGTCGGGAACTTCCCGCTAGCTGAGGGCGGGTGTCAAAGCTCCTTTCTATGATCTGCGCCTTTGCCAGGACTGCCGAATATGTCTCGAGCTCCATCACCAGTAAGTGCTGTCTAATCTCCGGGCGGAGGCCCCACTGGAATTTCCTGGCCTTTTGGCCCTATCTAACAATGTCTCCGGGGCATGTCGGCCCAGCTCCAGGAACTTACGGGCATACTCCGACACTGTCATATTTCCCTGGACCAAGTGAGCAAATTCCATTTCCTTTAGATGTTGGATGTGTTTAGGGAGATACTCCGCATGAAAGGCCGCTAGGAACTGCTCCCAAGTAACTGGTGCAGGCAGGGTGGCCCGCTTGAGCTCCCACCAGTGTACTGCTTCCCCTACCAGCATGTAGGAGGCAATGGCAGCCCTCTGCTCAAGAACTACTCCCAAGGTCTCGAAAGCTCTCTCAGTCTCTGCCAGCCAGTATTGGGCCTCTTCGAAAGAGGATCCCCCTGAAAAAGTAGAAGGATTCAGTCTTCTGTACCTCTCTATGAAGCCGGGGTCGATCAAGGAAGGAGCGGGGTCCCGAGGTAGAGGGACTGGAGCCGGCTGAGGGTGAACTGGGGGACCCTGTGGTGGCGTCTGCTGATGTGGTGGGGGCACTGGAATGTGCTGTGGCGGCACCTGTTGGTATTGTGGCTGTGGTACCGGGTCGTACCGCGGCTGTGGTGTCGGGTGGTACTGTGGAGGAACAGGCTCCTGCCGGGGTGGCTCGGGATCAGCCTGCTATAGCGGGGGCTCAACCTGTGCTAGCAGAGGAGGTCCCGGTAACTCCCTTATCTCCTCTTACCTTCGCTGGGCAGCTGCGAGAGCCTCCACCATCTCGAATAGTCTATCTAAATCCTCTCGAAGTGAATTATCTGGGGCCGCTCGGTTTAGTGGGGGCCTTCCTCTCCTCATTCCCGTGTACCTACATTCACAAGGAATGATTGAGTAACGATATATCGGTGAGTATTTCTCTAAGGCACTATTGTGTAAGGGATGGGTCCGAGGAAATCTGGCTCTGATACCAACTGTAACAGCCCCGGAAATTCATAATGGAACGTATATTAAAAATATCAAATGCGGAAGCGAAGTCAAAAATTTGATTAACATCCCTTACACTAAAACCAAAAACGTACTCACAATATAAAAGATCAAACTAGCTAAAGGAGAAACTTGAAAGTAAAAGCTACAAATATGGCTATGGAGTCTTTAGGCGTCCCCTTCGTCATCCTCCTGCGGAACTGGCTCGGGAACAAGGTCTTCCTGATCTGAAATGATTAAATAAGGAATGAGCTACACTATCCCAGTAAAGACATCACGATATCTCACTGTCACGGAGGTAAAGGTGGGTAGAAAACACAAAAAGACCAATGGAGCATAATTTACAACAAAACCTTTTATCAATAATAAAACATTTACCATTCACTTACCCGGTGAAATTCATAAGACAATATACGAAAACAATAACATCATTATCATCATGAAATCATATATAAACTGTATAACGTAATACTTATCAAGCCTTTCGAAATTCAATCGTTACACAATATATTTTCCTCATTTACCAGCCCACTAGTATCCATGGGGATCCATAGGGGTCTCGCTACCCGTTAACCCTTAACACTTGAAATCGTATTCCAGGGCCGTCCCCATACCCCGTCCGGTATGGGCGCCAAAACTATAAACCTCATTACCCCGTCCAGTATGAGGGTGAAACGGGCCGTCCCCATACCCCGTCCGGTATGGGCGCCAAAACACATAAGATCTCCATATCCCGTCCGGTATGGGAGACCACAATCCCGGTATGGTTCCCTACGGACCCGGTCCGTCCACCATCTCCCAGGATATCCAGTCAGGCTGACCACATTATACAATTACCCATTTACATAATCTTTCATTCTCTTTTTTCCTCAGTCAGTATCATCAATCACATACAAACAAGCAAAACGGTAATTTATGCCAAACAGACAACATACAGCATCAATATCTCAGTCATTCAATCCATAATCAATAAAACAGTAAAATATGCACATGAAACTATAAAATGAAAACATCAAATCTCATACTGCTTTTAAAACTGTAAACAGGCCAAATAACAGTTAACCGACAAACACACTAGACTCGGGCTCCATTAGCGACCTTAAGCAATTTCACACATTCGTTGATTCATGAAATACCGTTTTATCATTAATTGAACTTTAAGACCGTGATAGGAAATAGGGTGAGGGGTCCTTACACGTTTCGGGGTCCGAACACGGCTTCACAGTGCGCCTACAGGCTGTCCCCAATTTTCCCTGAATTTTTTTCGGGGAACTGAAACGCACTACTGGTACCTGCACGTGTTCCAAAAAATCCCAAATTAGGCTCAGGGCCCCTTTTGGCCAATATCGCAACTCCGGCACGGCGGCTCCGCCGTGCTCCGGCGACGGCACCGCCGCTTGCAGTAGCGGTTCACCTCGGGTTGGCCGTTTTCGGCCGTTTCCAGCCTAATTCGGCCACACTCGCATTGGTTCCTGTGATAAAACAACCCTACGGCCCTTGGGGGGCCGAAAATTTACGGAAAACCGAAGCTTACCGGCGGCGGTGCTCTCGGGTGCGGTGGCTCTCCGGTGAAGTTCGTGTTTTGGTGATTCGGGTTTGATCAACCTGTAGAGAAAAGAATGGTGATCACGGTGATATAAAAATTGCATTAAACGGAGGCCGGGAAGGGCCTCATCGGAGGCAAAAACTGAAGAGGGGCGCGGTGGCGCCGCTGGCTTTCGGCCGTGTTTTCCGGCCGTTTGGTCGGGATTTTGGCTCCGATTTGGCCACTAGGGAAATCAGCGTGGAAAAACGAGTCGGGGGTATGAAATTTACCTCGATCGGCGGTCGGAAATCCCTCCGGTGCGGCGGCGGGTGCCGGCGGCCGGCTTCTGGTTCGTCTTCTCCGGCAAGGGCAGGCGGCTAGGGTTTGGGGTCTGGTGTGGGGGTCTTATTTATACCCTTTTGCCTTTTGATCTCAGCCGTCCATTTTGATTTAATCTGGGCCGTCCGTGTGCGCGATTGATCTGGGCCGTCCGATCGCGCGCACGCGGATCGCCAACGTGGCCCGTCCCCGGTCGATGTGGTTTTGCCACGTGGCAGGTCCTGGTTGGCCAGGACTGCTGACTGGGTCTGCTGACGTGGCTGTTGACGTGGCGCGCACTTTTTTTTTTTTCTCTTCTTCTTCTATTTCCCGGGCACTACAATCTGGGCCGTCTGTACGCATTTTTGATATGGGTCGTCCGTGCGCGCGGAAACGGATCTCAGTCGTTCGATCGCGCGCATGCGAATCACCCACGTGGCTCCCTCCCGAGTGGCCTTCCGTGGCAGCATCTCTGCCACCTGGCGTGTTCTGGTTGACTGGGACTGCTGACCGGGCAGCTAACATGGCACAAATTTTTTAAATTGTGTTTTGACCTCCGATTTTTTATTTTTCTTTCTAAAATACCCCCAAAACCTAAATTTTTATCTCCTTTCCCCAAATTTATTTTCAATTAAATCCCTAAATAATTTTTACCCCTTATTATTATTATTTTCATTAAATTAAATTTAATTAAATTAAATTAATATAATATAATAATAATAATATTTTTTTTTTTTTGTGTTACACCAAATAACCAAGTCTCCCTAGCTCATCCAGTATGAGATAACGTTCACGGTAGAGTTCTCTATGAACCCGGTCCGTCCACTATCTCCTAAAATATCTAGTGAGGCTGTCGTTTTATCTGTTTATTTGATCACACTCCTTTCCTGTTTTTTCTTAGTCCCCGTTACTAAATCAAACATAATCACATAAACAATGAACATGCATCCGATAATACAATCATATCTTAAATTTCAAAATCAAATAGTGGTCAAGTAAGGCAGTAATAGATACATTTAAATCATAAAATAGATAAAACAGATACCATCATGCTTTTAAACTGTAAAATAAATAAACAGAAATCAACAGAGAACAATGTCCGATTCGAGCTCCATTAGTAATCCGTAATTAATTATGCACATCTATTTAATTTGTACAAAAGACCGTATTATCATTTATTCAAACTTCAAATCTATGATAGAAAATAGGGTGAGGGCTCCTTACTTGATTTGACGCCGAAAAGGTAAATGGTTTACTGCGCCTACGAATGGTCCTTGGGTTCTCTGAAATTTTTTTCAAGAACTGAAACGCACTTATGGTACCTATAAATGTCTCGAATAAACTCAAAAGTCAATCTAAGAGCCTACTCGGCCAATTTTAAAAATCCGACACAGCAGCTCCACCGTTCTCCGGCGACGGCGCTGTCGTCGACGACAGCGGTCTGCCACGGGTCGACCGTTTTTGACCATTTTTAGGCTAATTCAGTCGATTTTATATTGATTCCTGCAAGCACACACGCTAAAGGGCCTCGGTGGGTCGAAAAAATATGAAAAATAGAAACTCACCGGCGGCAACGCTCTCTGGTGCGGTGGCTCCTCCGGCTCACGTTGCGGTTGGGTGTTTCGCGCCGGTCAACCTATAGAGAGGAAAAATATGATCACAACGGTAGAAAAATTACACGAAATAGGAATCGGAAAGGGCCTCATCGGAGGCAGTTTGTAAAATTCCTCGCGGCAGCACCGCTGGGTTTCGGCGGTGTCTTTCGGCTAATTGACAGGTTCTTTCACTCCGATTTGGCCATGAGTGTGTTTAAAATTGAATTTCGTACAAAAAAAATTTTTTTTACCTTTTTTGGCAGTCGAAAAAGGTTCCGGTGCGGCGACATGTGGCGGCGGTCGGCTCCCCAGCAGCTGGATTGTCTTCTCTGGCGAGGGGTTCTGGCGGCTAGGGTTAGGGTGTGGGTATGGATTGAATTATTTATACCAATCTATTTTTTATTGGGCCGCCCATCACTTTTGATCTGAACCATTTGATCTCGATTAAATAGAGAGTGAATCTGAACCGTTCGTCACGATTCAATTTTGACAATTTTTAGCTTTAATCCATTTTGAGAAATAGTTTTAAAATATAAAATTACAGATTATTTTAAAGAAAATTTGAAATTAAAAAATCATTTTGAGAATTAAATCATTTTAGTATTATTGTAATTTTGCTAATTTTGTTGTTTTCTTATACTAATATATGGATATTAAACATGACATTTTATGTCTTGGCCATAAATCATTCCTCCTCCTTGATTTCTAGAGGCTTGCTTGGGTCCTCGGAGAAAACGAGGATATAAGTGAATGAGAACTACCGAAGGAGTGTCATTAAGAATCATCCTGATACATTTCTTTCAATGATTTAGACGCATCAAAGACTCTAAATCAGTTGACTTTGAATTTTAAATTAGGCAATTAATATCTTTTAATCTCCACCAACCCCCCCCCCCCCCCCCAAAGGGCAATTAGTTCCTTCCCCGACCCCCAAAGGGCAATTAGTTCACAGTACTTTGTGCTTTAGAATTACTCAACATTAAGTGGAAGATTACAAGAAATTCTGAATTATACTTAATTATAAGAAAAAAATACTTATTAATTTGACAATAAATTGTTAGAACAATAGACTCAAATAATAAAAAGTATCCCATATTAAATTATTTACGTATATTTTTATCATAGAGCCGAAATTTTAAATTTGAGATATATCTCTCATCCGATCCACAACAATCAAGAAAATAAT
The DNA here is from genome assembly GCF_054855325.1 of Carica papaya. NCBI lineage: Eukaryota > Viridiplantae > Streptophyta > Magnoliopsida > Brassicales > Caricaceae > Carica > Carica papaya. The sequence continues at coordinate 5,589,415 of NC_142314.1, forward strand.
TAAGAGTCGTTTTCTTTTCGAAGATATAACGTTATTACTATAAATATCCCCGTTTAGATGATTCTCTGGGCAGGAGCAAGAAAATCTTTAATTCTTTAAATGGGTTGCCATGATATCATGATTGCTTTTGCATTTTTTATAACATATTTTCTTTGCAGAATGCTTCACAGATGCGAAGGCAATATGCTGTCTGGAGATTACATCACTGGAAATAAAACCCTGATTTCTGCAACTGGTACATTTGCATTAGGGTTCTTCAGCCCGGAGAATTCCAGTAAGAGCTACGTGGGTATCTGGTATCATGATTTAGGCCCCACAAAAACAGTTGTTTGGGTTGCCAACAGAGACTCCCCACAGGATTCTCCAGGCAAATTCACGCTCAGAGATAGCAACTTATTGGTTTTAGATAGTACAGGGAAGATTGTCTGGTCAACAAATATTACATCGCAGCATTCCGTAAACACAACAGTTGGATTGTTGAGAGACGACGGAAATCTTCTTCTCCTACATGACGAAGAAACCGTGTGGGAAAGCTTTAACACTTCTTCTGATGCAGCATTACCAGGAAAGATACTCCGCTTTAACAAGAAAACCAACAAAGAAGTTGTTCTGTCATCTTGGTCAAACAAACAAGATCCAAGACCAGGAATATTTACTTTCGGAATCGACCCACAAGGGTTTACTCAGTTCCTCACCTGGAAGAACTCTAAACGATACTGGAGAAGTAATGTGTACGGTTTGAGTGAAACAGAATCCACATATGGTGTGTGGAAGAATATGGACAACTTCCTCCTTACTTTAAACTTTCTTGGTGATGAACATTATATGAAATTCGAACTTATTTCACCAGGACACGTAGATAAAGCCAGTATATTTTTAACATCAGATGGACAAATCCATCTTCTCTTTTGGCTCGGTAATGTATGGGCATCTATTTGGAGTGCACCATCTCATATGTGTGACTTCTACGGATATTGTGGACCATCTGGTGTGTGTGACTCGATGAGTGAATCCTCTTCATGGCAGGTCTGTAAGTGTCTGCCTGGTTATAAGCCTAGAAATAAACAAGAATGGGATAAAGGAGAGTGGTCTGGTGGGTGCATGGTGGAAAGAGATTTAGACTGCAACAACAGAGATGGGTTTTTGAAGGTGAAGAAGATGAAACTTCCCGATCTACCAATAATGTTAGGGATGATGAATGTGAGTACATGCCAGTCCTGGTGTTTGCAGAACTGCTCTTGTTCGGCATATGGTTACTTGGATATGCCGAACAATAAAGTTAGGGATGATGATGTGGAAGGAAGAGATGATATAATTACATGTTTGAATTGGCATGGAAATTTGCTAGATCTTGTAGAACTGTTCTCTGGAGATGAAAAGGGTAGAGATCTCTATGTTCGAATTCCAGGCTCCAAATCTGGTATATTTAATTTCCTGTGTTGTATTCTTCTACCAATTTCTTTTTCTTGCTCATTTCTTCTTCCGTAGAATTTATTTAATGATTTAATTTTATTTAAAGATGCAGTTGCAGATGGGTCATATGACAAGGATAATCAGGGGCTCATTAAAAATAAGATGGTGGTAGTTGCCACATCTACTGCATTAATTGCATTACTTCTCATTGCTATAATTGCTTTCTATTGTCTATGGTGTCGGAAGACCTCTAGGGATCGAGGTATTTAGTTCTCTCCTTATTTACTTTTACCATAATAATGATAACATGGAAAATAAATTTTATCTAAATATAATTGGTATATAGTAAATTTTATTCACTATGGCAAGAGCAGAGAGAAATGTGCTTGGGAGCAATTTTACAAGTGAAGGTGGGCAGGAGGAGAGAAAGCTGGTGGAATTCAATTTTAAGAGCATTTTATTAGCTACGGATAACTTTTCCAACGCAAATAAATTAGGAGAAGGTGGATTTGGTTCGGTTTATAAGGTGAAGTTTTATGTTTTATTAAATACTCTAATAAATTCAATTTAATTTATGAGAAAATTAACGTGGCAGTTCAGATGAATAACTCAATCAATTAATATTATTCATTCAAATTGTCATATACATACACATACATGTACATATTATATGATGTGTTTGATAATTATTTTGTAGGGAAATCTGCCTCAAGATCAAGTAGTAGCAATAAAAAGGTTATCGGAGAAGTCTTCACAAGGCCTCGAAGAGTTCATGAATGAACTGAAACTCATTGCTAATCTGCAACATAAAAATCTTGTAAGGCTCATAGGCTGTTGTGTGAAGGAGGACGAAAAACTTTTGATATATGAGTACATGCCTAATCGAAGCTTGGACAAGTTTTTATTTGGTAAATCTTTTCTTTCTAAACCATCAATTTTTCGTTTATTTAAATGACAAAAATTAATTTTTTAAAAAAATTTCAAGTGATATCAGATTCAAAACATAATTTTTTATTTTTACTTGAAAGTTTCTATAAAGTTTTATATTTATTATTTTTAACATAAGTTTTATCAGTTTTTTACTCGAACTAATTATATGTAATTGTCTTTAATTTAATTCTAATTTTTTAACTTATTTCTTGACGATATGTATTGTTATTGTATCAGATCCAAATGAAAAGAAATTTTTAAACTGGAGTAAAAGGTTTCAGATTGTCGAGGGTATTGCTCAAGGACTTTTATATATTCACAAGTATTCTCGATTAAAAGTAATACACAGAGACCTTAAAGCAAGTAATATTTTGTTGGATGGAGAAATGAACCCCAAAATTTCTGATTTTGGAATGGCAAGAATTTTCGACATGAACCAAAGTGAAGCAAAGACCAACAAAATAGTAGGAACATAGTAAGTTCTTTTCCTCCCTTTTTTTTTCATTTGAGGTTACTTGTGTTATATATGGATTTATTTTTATATGCTCAATAAAAAGATTTAATTATATAGTATATTATTGAAAAATATTTATAAATTATAAACGGACATATTAATATATTATTAAAACAAAACAGTTTAAATATTTTGTTTTAATAATTGATTACATAATTACTAATGTTACTTGGTTGAGTAGATAGATATAAATTATTGTAAGAACTTTTCTACTTATTATCAGGTTGTATAAGTATGATAAATCATTATAGTATTTTTTTTATTGAGATTGTTAACTTGAAAATTTAACTCATTAGTATGCTAGTAGGGTTATGATGACCAACTTAGGTTAACTTTTAACGAATCTATTATGTTTTTGAGTAAAATAAGTATTGTATAACAGTTAAATTTTTTTAATCAAATAGTAAAAAATGGATTAAAAATATGTCCCAACTTTTTTTCTCATGAAGAAAAAGTGAATAGGAAAAGTTCGAAGTAACATATTTTTTTACCTAAAATTTATTTTCAAATATGAATAAACATTCTACTTATTTCGATACTAAACTAGTACATTTAAGTGCAATACTTAAAAGTTGTTTCTAAATAAGCATTTAAATAATTTTTGACATTTTAACATATGCATCTAAAGTACATTGATATATATGTAAAATATAGTAGTGTAATGGTTAAGATTATTGTATTATATATAAAAGTTATGAGTTCAAATATCATTTAAAATGTATAATTAAATATTTTGTAAATGTATTATAAACTGATAGTAACTAACTGATAATGCTTGCCTTAGTAAAATTATAACATTATTTAGGAGTGTGTTGGATTGACTATAGTGACGAAGTTAAACTCCCCTTAATAAATCATGATATATCTAAATAAAAGAAAATTTCAATTATAGTTACTTTCTTTTAGTTGGAATAGTGACAACGAATCGAATTAAAAAATCAAACTAAAACATTTTCTTAAGCCAAAAAAAAGCATATATATTTATGGAAAAATTATTATGAATGTCAAAAATATATTATTTCATATTAACATTTTCTTAAAGCATGAGAGTAGATTCTTGACAACATTTTTAATTATTAGTGTTATTATTATTTTTTTTATCTTTATAGTTTTAGTTAAACTACTATTATATTAATGAGACTCAATTTTGATTGTTAATCTAGTGGTTATATGTCGCCTGAATACGGTTTATATGGAAAATTCTCGGAGAAGTCGGATGTTTTTAGTTTTGGAGTATTGTTGATAGAAATTATGAGTGGAAAGAGAAACATTAATTTTCATTGTGAAGATCTCTCTCAAATTCTTCAAATATGGGTAAGTTATTTCTTCTTATTTATCTTCTCTTCAAGTATTATTTTGTTAAAAGCTTATATTTATGATCAATAATTACATTAATAAATTTTTAATTTTTGAATTTAATTATTTTTAATACACAATTTAGGCATGGAAGGAGTGGAAAAATGGTAAAACATTGGAGATAATAGATTCATCAATACGTGATACATGTCCTGTTCAACAAGCTGAAAGATATATCCATATTGGATTATTGTGCGTTCAAGAAGCACCAATTGATCGACCAACTATGTCTTCGGTAATTGTGATGTTAGGAAATAAGACTATACCACTTCCATCTCCTAAAGAACCTGCCTTTTGGATGAACAATGGTAATACAAGTCTTCATCAATCTCTCCATTCTCTTTCCTACAATGAGATGACAATAACTTGGTCAGAAGTTCGATAGTGAACAAATGTAAAATAATTTACTTTTAAATTATAGTAGTAGTAAGATAAAAGATTATTATAATATTAGTTTTTGTAATTTAATAGAATTTTGCATGATATATAAATGACAAAAACTGTATGTACATGTATATTATATAGGTGGATATTTATCCTCTTATTGAATCTCAATACTTTTTCTTTTTTTGAAAATATTCATTCTCAATCTTAGCATAAAATAATTCACATATTGACTAAAAGTAACTAAAAGTGGATTTATATTACAAAGTTAAGCAATTTTATAATTTCAATTATAACATAATGTTTTTAGGTTGATTAACCAAAATTTATGTATAATAAAATTTCCAAAAAAAAATATAAGAATATACTATGAAAAAGTTTGTTGGGATAAACAATTAATAATATACAATAGTATTTAAGATACATGATAAAATCTTACTATAGTTATTTTTAATAATAACTACAATTTTAAAATATTAAATTTATTACAGTAAAATAGAAAGTACTTCAACCCAGAATAGGAACGTTAATGTTTTTTTGATTCATTTACTCTTTCTCAAAACAAAACCCTAAAGCCTTATTTGAATGATAATTTAACAATGATAGTACGATTTTTTCATGATTTTTTTTTCTATTTGTTTGTATTTTTAAACACATAATATAGTTTTTTTGTGGTTGAGTCATGGTTCTCAAAATCATAATTTTCTTTATTTTTTTAAACTAACGATTTGATGATTTTGATGGTTTGATAATTTTTTTTCTTTATACTCTTAATATTTTTTATTATTCATAACATTACATTTCTTTTTAATTTCTTATAACTGACACTTCTTCTTATATTCTTCTTCTTCTTTTCAAAATATTATGTATATATATATTTAATTATATCGATTATATATATATATATATTTATATATTTAATTATATATATTTTATTACATATATACATAAATTTATATATGTATATATGTATTTATATATTTAATTATATATAAATACATATATATAATATATTTAAATATATATTTTATCATATATATATGTATTTATGTTTTTATTTATATATTATACATGTATATAATATTTTAATTATATATATATAATATATTTAATTGTATATATATCTTTCATTATATATGGCTTGTTTGATGCTACTTTGTTAACTTTTATTTTGTCCCCAATTTGATATTGCCACTTGCGGGATGTAACACCCCAAAAATAAATTTTTTTTATTTTTGAATATTGGAAACTTTTTTTTTGGATTTTATTTTATTTTATGATTAATTTATTTTGTAATAATTATGTGTTTAACTTAATTTAATTTAATTTAATAGAAATAAAATTAATAATAATGATAAAATATGATAAAATTATTTTTGAGATTTAATTGAAATTGATTTTGGAGAAAATGGGTGAAAACTTAGATTCTGGGGGTGTTTTTGAAAAGAAAATCAGAAACCGGAGGTCAAAACGCAATTTAAAAAAGTTGTGTCACGTCAGCAGCCACGTCAGCAGCCCAGTCAGCGGCCCCGGCCAACCAAGACACGCTGCGTGGCAATGAACGCTGATGCGGGACAGGGCCACGTGGGTGATCCATGTGCGCGCGATCGGACGGCCCAAAGCTCACGCGTACGAACGGTCCAGATTCAATCAGGCACGGATGGCCCAGATCGCATCGCGATGGACGGCCCAGATTTAATCCCAAATAAATCGCGATCGGACGGTCCAGATTAAATCTTGATGTACGGTTGAGATTAAAAGAAGAAGGGTATAAATAACCTCATCCACACCCGACCACAAACCCTAGCCGCCAGTGCCTTGCCGGAGAAGAAGAACCAGACACCGGAGGAGCCAGCCGCCGCCACCCACCACCGCACCGGAAAATTTTCTCCCATTGGCTCGTTTTTGGATACTGAATCCGCCTATGACCAAATCGGTGCCAAACCACCGGTCATTCGGCCAAAAAACACCGCCGAAGTTCAGCGGTGCCGCCGCGGCTTCTCTCTGTTTTTGCCTCTGATGAGGCCCTTCCCGGTCTCCGTTTGATACAATTTTTATACCACTGTGATCACCGTCCTTTTCTCTACAGGTTGACTAGAGCAAAACATCAAAACGCACCGGAGTAGCTACCGCACCCGAGAGCACCGCCGCCGGTAAGTCTCAGTTTTTTGTGATTTTTTGGCCCACTGAGGGCCCTAGGGTTGTTTTATCGCAGCGACCAATGCAAGTTTGGCCGAATTCAGCTGAAAACGCCTAACCCGAGGCGGATCACAGCCGCAAGCGGCGGTGCCGTCGCCGGAGCACGGCGGAGCCGCCGTGCCGGAATTCTGATATTGGCCGAAAGGGGCTCTAAGTCTGATTTGGGACTTTTTGGGATACGTGCAGGTACTGGTAGTGCGTTTCAATTTCCCGAAAAAAATTCAGAGAATTTAGGGACAGCCCGTAGGTGCATTGTAGAGCCGATTTTAGACCCCGAAACAAGTAAGGATCTCTCACCCTACCTCCTATCATGGCATTAAAGCTTAATAAATAATTAAACGGTATTTTGTGACTTTATAGATATGTACAATTGATTGAGGTTGCCAATGAAGCCCGAATCTGATACATTGTTGGTCAGTTGTTGTTTGATCTATTTTTCAGTATTAAATGCAGTATGATATTTGATGTATTTATTTTATGGTCTCGTATGCATGAATCATAGTTTCTTTTATTATGGTTTGTAATATGGTGAACCCGATACTGTGTTGTCTTGTTTGGTGTCAATTACTGGTTTACATATTTGTGTATGATTGGATGATTGAGACCAAGAAAAACGGCAAAAAAGTTATGTGAATTGATATGGATAATGTGGATGGGCTGACTAGATATCCTGGGAAATAGTGGACGGACCGGGTCCGTAGGGAACCCTACCAAGAACGTGGTCTCTCATACCGGACGGGGTATGGAGACCTTATGTGTTTTGGCACCCATACCGGATGGGGTATGGGGACAGCCCGTTTCACCCTCATACTGGACGGGGTATTGAGGTTTATGGTTTTGGTGCCCATACCGAACGGGGTATGGGGACGGCTTTGAAATCAGGTTATTAATGTTAATGGTTCACGTGTAGCGGGGACCCCTATGGATCCCCATGGATACTAGTAGGCTGGTAAAAGAGGAAATTTATTGTCTGATTATTGAAGTGCCAAAGTATGATATGTGTTCTGTTACAAAGTCGATATGATTTTATGATGGTTATAATGTTATTGTTTTCATATGCTATTTTCATGAATCTCACCGAGGTAAGTGGACAGTAAAGATTTTTATGTTAATAAATGAGTTTGTTATAAATTATACTCCATTGGTTGTTTTTGTTTTCTACCGACCTTTACTCTTGTGGCAGTGAGATAGTGTGATGTCTTTACTGGGCTAGTGTAACTCATTCCTTATGTAACCATTTCAGATCAGGAAGACGGAGTTCCCGAGCCCGTTCCGCAGGAAGACGGCGAGTTAGACGCCTAAAGACTTTATAGTTCTATTTATAGTTTTTATTTCGAGTATCTCTTTTAATTAGCTTATTCTTTTACGTTTTGAGTACATTTTTAGTTATTGTGTAAGGGATGTTAATCAAAAATTTTATTACGCTTCCGCATTGAAGATTTTTAATACATACATCTTAATTTAAATTCCGGGACCGTTACACGGGAAAACATAAATCTAAGTATTTTATTCTGTCTTGTAGATTACATCAACGTGACAGTTTCTTATATTTGAAAATTTCAGCTTTGGCTAATAAACTCTGGCGAGCAGAAGAAAATGCCAACAGTTAATGTTCTCCATTTCTTTCCATCCGGTAAGATCATTCTTGTGTTCGATGGAGCATTGAATTTATCAGAAGTGATGTACTGAAATTAAACCTGCACTGCGTTGGCAAATAATGGAAACTATTACCGGTAGTAGCAATTTTAATAATTTTAAGCTTTAAATACATTTTGAAATATAAAATTGAAGACTATCTTAAAGAAATTGTGAAAGATACACACAATTAAAAAATCATGTTAGTATTATTGGTATTTTTGTTAATTTTGTTGTTTTCTTATATTAATTTCTCAGTGATTTCTCAAGGGTTTGCTTGAGTCCCCAGAGAAAACAAGGATATGAATGAATGAGAACTACCAACTTGACACATTTCTTTCAAGGATTTAGAAGCATCAAAAAGTCTAAATCAGTTTGACTTTGAATTTTAAATTTGCCAATTGATATCTCTAATAATAGAATTATACTTAATTATAATAGAATTATAAGAGAAATTAAGGACTTATGTAACACCCAACTAAAATTCTATTTTCTTTTAATTATTATTATTTTTTATATAAATATAATTATTTATTTATTTAATTTATTTTATTTTATTTTATTTTAATGAAAAAAATGGGTAAAAATTTATTATGGATTAAATTGAAAATAATTTTAGGAAAAAGAGGTAAAAACTTGGATTCTGGAGGTATTTTTAAAAGAAAAATCGGAAACTGAAGGTTAAAACGCAATTTAAAAAAATTGCACTACGTCAGACTCCCGGTCAGCAACCCTGACCGACGAAGCCTCGCAGCGCTGCCGCGCGGAATTTCACAAACTGCCTCCGATGAGGCTCTTTCCGATTTTCGTTTCGTGTAATTTTTCTATCGTTGTGATCACAGTTTTCCTCTCTACATGTTGACCGAAGCGAAACACCCAACCGCAACATGAGTCAGAGGAGCTGCCGCACCGGAGAGCCCCTCGCTGGTGAGTTTCGATTTTTTATATTTTTTTGGCCCACCGAGGTCCTTTAGCGGTGTGCTCGCAGGAATCGATGTAAAATCGACCGAATTCGTCCTAAAACGGTCGACCCGAGGCGGACCACCGTTGCCAGAGCACGACGGAGCCGCTATGTCGAATTTCTGAAATTGGCCAGTAGGCCCTGGGACTGATTTTTAGGTTTATTTGGGACATTTGTAGGTACCGTAAGCGCGTTTCAGTTCCTGAAGAAAAATTCAGGGAACCTAGGGACCGCCCATAGGGACAGTAAATTATTTAGCTTTTCGGCGTCAAATCAAGTAAGGACCCCTCACCCTATTTACTATCATAGATTTGAAGTTTGAATAAATGATAATACAGTTTTTTGTACAAATTAAATAGATGTGCATAATTAATTGCGGATTACTAATGGAGCCTGAGCCGGACATTATTTTCTGTTTATTTCTGTTGATTTATTTTATAGTCTAAAGGCATGATGGTATCTAGTTTATCTGCTTTATGGTTTAAATGTATGTATTATTATTGCCTTACTTGATCACTGTTTGATTTTAGAATTTAAGATATGATTGCATTACCGAATGCATGTTCATTTGTTTATGTAATCATGTTTGATTTGGTAACGGGGACTAAGGAAAAATAGGAAAGAGGTGTGATTAAATAAACAGATAAGATGACAGCCTCACTAGATATCCTGGGAGATGGTGGACGGACTGGGTTCATAGGAAACCCTACCGTGAACGTTGTCTCATACCGGACGGGGTTTGGAGACTTGGTAATTTAGCGCTTATACTGGACGGGGTATGAAGACGGCCCGCTTCACCCTCATACCGGACGGGGTATTGAGGTTTAATGTCTTGGCACTCATACCGGACGGGGTATGGGGACATCCCTGTAATTGAAATTGTTAAGAAAAATGGTTCACGTATAGCGGTGACACCCCTATGGATCCCACGGATACTAATAGACTGGTGAAACAAGAAACGGTTATGATTTAGATTATTGTTAATGAATATGAATTTATGATATGTTATATGTTACTGATTGTGCATGAAGTTATAATATGTATGATATTATTGTCTCTATAGATTATTTTCATAAATTCCACAATGGTAAGTGAACGGTAAATAATTTTACGATTGATAAACGAATTTGCTAAATTTAGTGCTCCATTAGTTGTTTTTAATTTTCTACCAACATTTACTTCTATGCTGATGATATAGTGTGATGTCCTTACGGGGCTAGTGTAGCTCATCCTTTATTTAACCATTTCAGATCAAGAGAACCTGATTCCAGAGCCCGATCCGCAAGAAGATTGCGAGTAGATGCTAGATACCTTATATTTTCCTCTACTTCTCTCATTTCTCGTGTTTCTTTCAGAGAATTCATTCCGAAATATTTGTTTAGTACTTTTAAGTTATTATGTACGGGATGTAAACCTTAACCTTTTATTTCGCTTCCGCACTTAAATTATTATATATTTTCTTTTGGATTTTTGGGGTCGTTACAGTTGGTATCAGAGTCGCGTTCCCCGGACCCGTCTCTTACACAATGATACTTAGAGAAACACTAAACCAATGAATTATCACTCAACCCTTCCTTGTGAAATGCAGGTACAGAGAGATGAGGAGAGGAAGACCCCACTAAACCGAGCAGCCCGAGATGGTTACTTAGAGAAGATGTTGACCGGATATTTGAGATACTGGAGAGACTCATTACTGCCCAGTAGGGCCGAAAGGAGAGGAAGGAGCTACCTGACCCTTCCCCGCTGCCACAGGTTGAACCACCACTGCAGCAAGAGGATCCCGAGCTACCCCGGTACGACCCTACTCCTCCACAGTACCACACGGCACCACCGCAGTATGATCTGGTGCCCCAGCCACAGTACCGCCGGCACCGCCACAGTACAATCTGGTGCCCCCACCGTATCAGCACGTACCACCACAGGGCCCCCTAGTCTATCCTCATCTTGTCCCTCTTCCACGAGACCCAATTCCTTCCACGATTGACCCAGGCTATATAAAGAGGTACAAGAGACTAAACTCATCTATTTTTGCAGAGGGATCCTCTTTTGAAGATGCTGAGTACTGGTTGGCAGAGACAGAGAAGGCCTTCAAGACCCTATGGGTGACTTCTTAATAGAAGGTCACCCTTGCTACCTACATGCTAATAGGAGAAGTAAACCGCTGGTGAGAACTCAAACAGACCACCCTGCCTGTTTCAGTTACTTGGGAACAATTCCTAGCAGCCTTTCATGCAGAGTATCTCCGACATATGAAGGAGATGGAGTTTATCTAGTCGGTCTAGGGGAACATGACTGTGTCAGAATATGCTCGTAAGTTCCTGGAGTTGGGCTGATACTCTCCTGAGACATTTTTGGATAAAGGCAGGAAGGGTAAGAGGTTCCAATGGGGCCTCTGCCCAGAGATCAGACAGCATTTGTTTGTGCTGGAGCTCAAGACTTATTCGACCGTTCTGGCCAAGGCACAGCTGGTGGAAAGGAGCTTCCACACCCTCTCTCAGGCAGCAGAGAACCTCAGACTCTCAGCTCCACCCCGCAGACCAGCACCTACTACGCTTGTTCAACAGAACAAGAGGTCTAGGCCAGTGATCCAGGCCCCCCCTCAGGCTCCAGTGGCAGGACGTGGTAAGATCTGTCAGCATTGCAGCAAGGATCATGGGGATCGACTCTGCTACCGCCTCAACAACATTTGTCGCATATGTAATAGTGCCCAACATTATGCGAGAGAGTGCCCAAGGAACCAGAATCAGGGCAGGGCGTACAATCTCACCCAGCAGGATGCTGAAGCCAACCCGAACGTGGTACAGGATATGTACACTATCTGTAACTATCTTACTCATGTTTTGATTGACACTGGTGCATCACATTCATTTGTTTCTCCTATTTTTGCATCAAAATTTAATGTATTACTTGATAAACTTGATTTTATGTTGTTTATGTCTACTGCTTAGAGTATAACACTATTGGGAGAAGTTGTCTACAGGGCTTGTGTCGTAGAGATAACAGATAAGAAATTGAGTGTGGACCTAATAGAATTAGACACGGAGGATTTTGATGTAATTTTAGGAATGAATTGGCTAACTTATTTCAGTTGCTCCTTACCGCGTGAGCCGCGTTAAAGAGATTCGTAGCTTTTTAGGAATGGCAAGCTATTGCCGTAGGTTTGTTGAAGGATTTTCTAGTCTAACTGCTCCCTTGACCTGACTCACAAAGAAAAATATTAAGTTTGAGTGGAATGAGGACTGTGAAAGAAGTTTTTTAGAACTAAAGAAACGGCTGACTATTGTACCTGTGCTGGCCTTACCAAGTAGATCAGGATGATATACAGTTTACAGTAATGCCTCCTATCTAGGCCTGTATTGTGTTTTAATGCAGCATGGGAAGGTCATAGTCTATGGGTCCAGACAATTAAAGAGTCATGAGAAAAATTATCTCACCCATGACTTAGAGCTTACCGTAATCATACACGCCTTGAAGACTTGGCACCATTATTTATATGAAGAGACCTTTCAAATCTATACTGATCACAAGAGTTTGAAACACATATTCACTCAAAAGGATCTCAATATGCGTTAGAGAAGGTGGATAGAACTTCTTAAGGACTATGATTGTGACATTTTGTATCATCCGGAGAAGGGCAACGTGGTAGCCGATGCGCCCAGCAGAAATAGTACAGGTACATTAGCCCATTTGATGATTTTAGAATGCAGGCAGATTGGGGCCACACAACAGGTTCAGCTTCAGGACTTGAGGAGATTCACGTGTTTGGGTCATCTGACCGTTCAGCCTGAGTTAATCCAAAGAATAAGAGAAGTTCAGTCCACCGATTCCACCCTAGCAGCCTTCAAGAAAGATGTAGAACATGGAGTTAGCTCAGAATTTCGAGTCTCTGCCGATGGGTTACTCAAGTTCCAAGACAGGGTATGTGTTCCAGGTGACAATGAGTTAAAGAGAGACATCATGACAGAGGTCCATAGCTCAAAGTTTGTCATGCATCCCTGAAGCACTAAAATGTACCAAAGTATGCGACTCCAATTTTGGTGAAACGGGATGAAAAGAGATATAACTGACTTTTTTTCTACGTGTTTGGTATGTCAGCAGGTCAAGGCAATGCATCAATGCCTAGGTGGACTACTTCAGCCATTATCGATCCTAGAATAGAAGTGGAAACATATCACCATGGACTTCGTGACAGGGTTACCTAAGGCACGCTCAGGACGTGATGTCATCTGGGTAATTGTTGATCGGCTTACCAAGTCTTCCCACTTCTTGGCCATCAGGATGACCGATCCCTTAAACAAATTGGCAAGAATGTATATCCGGGAAATAGTCAAATTACATGGAGTCTTAGTGACAGTGGTGTCCGACAGGGACCCCAGGTTCACTTTTCGATTTTAGAGTAGCTTTCAGCAAGCCATGGGAACGAAGCTGTCCCTCAGTACTGCTTTCGACCCTCAAACTGATGGATAATCAGAAAGAACAATCCGTACACTTGAGGATATGCTCCGAGCTTGTGTCCTTGACTCCGGGGGCCATTGAGATGACCATCTACCCCTGATAAAGTTCACCTATAACAATAGCTACCAAACAAGTATTGACATGGCTCCGTATGAGGTGTTATATGGGCGCCCATGCAGATCACTGATTTGTTTGGAAAAAGTGGGCGATCGAAAACTGTTCGGTCCAGATCTGGTAGAGGAGACTACATCCAAAATAATTAAGATCAGGAAGAACATTCAAACGGTTCAGAGTAGACAGAAGAGTTATGCGGACACCCGGAGGAGAGATTTAGAATTTGAGGAAGGTGACCGGGTGTTCCTTAAGGTCACTTCTTTTAAGAGAATTAGTAGGTTCGGCAGGAAGAAAAAACTGAACCCCTGATTTATTGGACAATTTGAAGTCTTAGATAGGATTGGTACCGCCGCCTACAGACTAACATTGCCTCAAGAACTTTCTAAGGTCCACAATGTGTTTCTTGTGTCCATGCTACGCAAGTACAACCCGGACCTCTCTCATGTCTTGGCCCACGAGCCTCTTCCACTCCAGAAGAATCTATCATATGAAGAAGTACTGATCGGCATTATGGATCGAAAGAGCAGATTACTCCATAACCGAAAAATTTTCTTGATAAAGGTCATATAGCAGAATCACACACCGAGGGAGGCTACATGGGAGGTAGAACCAGACTTTAGAGCCCAGTATCCCCAACTGGTCGATTGAGAGTGAGAGACAAATTTGAGGGACCAAATTTCTCTTAAGGGGAGGAGAGTTGTAACACCCAACTAAAATTTTATTTTCTTTTAATTATTATTATTTTTTTATATAAATATAATTATTTATTTATTTTATTTTATTTTAATTTAATAAAAAGGGTAAAAATTTATTAAAGATTAAATTAAAAATAATTTTGGAAAAAAGAGGTGAAAATTTAGATTCTCGAGGTATTTTTGAAAGAAAAATCAGAAATCGGAGGTCAAAACACAATTTAAAAAAATTGCACCACGTCATACACCCGGTCAACAGTCCCGACCAACCATGATGCGCCAAGTGGCAAAGGCGCTGACACAGGACGCCACGCAGGGAGGAACCACATCGGTGATTTACGTGCGTGTGATCGAACAGCTGAGGTCCATTCCTGTGCGTACGGACGGTCCAGATTGAATCGCGCATGGACGGTCCAGATTGAATTGTGATGAACAGCCCAGATTCACTCCTTATTTAATTACGATCGAACAGTCCAGATCAAAAGCGATGGACAGCCCATATCAAAAGTAGATGGCTATAAATAACCCAATCCGCACCCAAACCTTAACCCTAGTCGCCAGAACCCCTCGCCGGAGAAGACAACCAAGCCACCGGGGAGCCTACCACCGCTGCACCGGAACCCTTTTCGACCGCCAAAAAATGTAAAAATTCGCACTTTTGCACGAAATCCAATTTTAAACCCACTCATGGCCAAATCAAAGTGAAAAAACCAGCTAATCGGCCGAAAAATATCGCCAAAGTCCGGCGCTGCTGCCGTAGGGAATTTCACAAACCGCCTCCGATAAGGCCCTTTTCAATTCCCATTTCATGTAATTCGTCCACCATTGTGATCACCATTTTTCTCTCTAGAGGTTGACCGAAGTGAAACACCCAACTGCAATGTGAGCCGAGGGAGCCGTCGCACCGGAGAGCCCCATCGCCGGTGAGTTTCAGTTTTTCGTATTTTTTCGGTCCACCGAGACCCCTTTAACATATGTGCTCGCAGGAATCAATATAAAATCGATCGCATTCGGTCGAAAACAGTCGACCTAAGGCAAACTGTCGCCGCAAGCGGCGGTGCCGTAGCCGAAGCACGGCGAAGCCACTGTGCCGAATTTTCAAAATTGGCCGAGTAGGCCTTGGAACTGATTTTTTGGTTTATTTAGGATATTTGTAGGTACTATAAGTGCGTTTCAATTCCCCAAGAAAAATTCAAGGAACCCAGGGACTGCCCGTAGGCACAGTAAACCATTTAGCTTTTCGCCGTAAAATCAAGTAAGAATCTCTCACCCTATTTCCTATTATAGATTTGAAGTTTGAATAAATGATATACGGTCTTTTGTACAAATTAAATAGATGTGCATAATTAATTACAGATTGCTAATGGAGGCTGAACTAGACATTATTTTATGTTTATTTCTGTTGATTTATTTTACAGTCTAAAGGCATGATGGTATCTAATTTATTTACTTTATGGTTTAAATGTATGTATTACTGCCTTACTTGATCACTGTTTGATTTTGAAATTTAAGATATGATTACATTACCGGATGCATGTTCATTTGTTTATGTGATTATGTTTGATTTGGTAACGGGGACTAATGAAAAATAAGAAAGGGGTGTGATTAAATAAACAAATAAGACGATAGCCTCACTAAATATCCTAGGAGATGGTGGACGGACCGGGTTCATAGGGAACCCCACCGTTAACGTTGTCTTATACTGGATAAATTATTGAGACTTGATAATTTGGTGCTCATACCAGACGGGGTATGAAGATGGCCTGTTTCATCCTCATATCGGACGGGGTATTAAGGTTTAATATCTTGGCACTCATACCGGACGGGATATAGGTACAACCCTGTAATTGAGATTGTTAAAGGAAATAGTTCACGTGTAGCGAGGACACTCCTAGAGATCCCCACGGATACTAGTAGGCTGGTGAAATGAGAAACGGTTATGATTTAGGTTATTGTTAATGAATATGAATTTATGATATGTTCTATGTTACTGATTTTGCATGAAGTTATGATCTGTATGATATTATTATCTCTATAGATTGTTTTCATAAATTCCACAATGGTAAGTGAATGGTAAATTATTTTACGATTGATAAATGAATTTGCTAAATTTAGTGCTCCATTAGTTGTTTTGGATTTTCTATCAACTTTCACTTCTGTGCCGGTGATATAGTATGATGTCTTTACGGGGTTAGTATAGCTCATCTTTTATTTAACCATTTCAGATCAAGAGAACCTAGTTCTAGAGCCCGATCCGCAAGAAGATTGCGAGTAGATGCTACATACCTTATATTTTCCTTTACTTTTCTCATTTCTCGTGTTTCTTTCAGAGAATTCATTCCGAAATATTTGTTTAGTACTTTTAAGTTATTGTGTAAGCGATGTAAATTTTAACTTTTTATTTCGCTTCCGCACTTAAATTATTATATATTTTCTTTTGAATTTCTGGGATCGTTACAACTTAATCATACTAGAATACTTATTAATAAATTTTGAGAACAATAAGACTCAAATAATAAAAAGTATCCTATAACAAATTATTTTCTTAATTGTGATTATAAAGTTCAAAACTTAAGTGTTATCTCCTTGTCCTTTCTACAAAAATAAAGTAATTAAAAGTTGTTTTCGCTTATAATATAGAACACTATTATTATAAATATCCTTGTTTTGATGATTCCCTAGTACGAGAAAATCTTCAATTCTTCAAATGGGTTGCCATGATATCATGATAACATATACTCTTTGCTGAATGCTTTACAGATGCGAAGACAATATGTTGTCGGGAGATTATATCACTGGAAATAAAACCCTAATTTCTGCTACTGGTACATTTGCATTAAGGTTCTTCAGCCTGGAGAATTCAAGTAAGAGCTACATGAGTATCTGGTATCATGATTTAAGCCCCATAAAAACTATTATTTGGGTTGCCAACAGAGACTCCTCACTGAATTCTCCACGTAAATTCATGCTCAGAGATGACAACTTATTGATTTTAGATAGTATATAAGAAATTATGTGGTCAACGAATATTACGTTGCAGTATTCCATAAACACAACAGTTGGATTGTTGAGAGACAACGAAAATCTTCTTCTCCAACTTAATAAAGAAATCGTGTGGGAAGCTTTAACACTTCTTCTTATGCAGCATTAGCAGGAAAGATACTCAGCTTTAACAAGAAAACCAACAAAGAAGTTGTTATGTCATCTTGGTCAAACAAACAAGATCCAAGACCAAGAATATTTTCTTTGGGGATCGATTCACAAGGGTTTACTCAGTACCTCATGTGGAAGAAATCTAAACCATATTAGAGAAGTGTCGTGTTCGATGTAAGCTAAAAGTAATCTGTATATGACATGTGGAAGAATCTGGACAACTTCCTCTTTACTTTAAACTTTCTTGGTGATGAACATTATATGAAATTCGAACTTATTTAACCAAGATAAGTAAATAAAGCCAGGTTTTTTTTTAACATCAGATGGACAAATCGAGCTTATCTTTTAGGTTGGTAAGGAATTGGCATCTCTTTGGAGTGCACCATTTCATATGTGTGACTTCTACGGCCATTGTGGACCATCTGGTGTGTGTAACTTGACGAGCAAACCCTCTTCATCACAGGTCTGTAAGTGTCTGTCTGGTTATAAACCTAGAAATGAATAAGAATGGGATAAAGAAGAGTGGTCCGGTGGGTACATGGTGGAAAAAGATTTAGAGTGTGACAACAGGGATGGGTTTTTGAAATTGTAGAAGATAAAACTTCCTAATCGACCAATAATGTTAGGGATGATGAATATGAGTACATGTTAGTCCTGTTGTTTGCAGAACTGCTCTTGTTCGACATATAGTTAATTGGATATGCCAAACAATAAAGTTAGGGATGATGTTGTGGAAGGAAGAAATGGTATAATTACATGTTTGAATTGGCAAGGTGATTCGCTAGATGTTGTAGAATTGCTTTCTGTAGAGGAAAAGGGTAAAAAACTCTATGTTCGAATTCCAGGCTCCAAATCTGGTATGTTTAATTTCTTTTGCTGGATTTTATCTACCATTTTTCTTTTTCTTGCTCATTTCTCTTTATGTAAAAATTGTTTTAGTGATTTAATTTTATGTATTTGTTGAAAGATGCAGTTGCAAATGGGTCATATGAGAATAATAATCGTGTGCTCGTAAAGAATAAGAGCGTAGTAGTTGCCACATCCACTGCCTTAATTGCATTCCTTCTCATTGCTATAATTGCTTTACATTGTCTCTGGTGGAGGAAGACCTCAAGGGATCGCGTCATTTTTTCTCTCCTTCTTTAATTTTATTATAATAATAGTAGTATAATAATATAGAAAATAATTTTATGTAAATATAATATATTTTATCATTACCTTTTAATAAATATTTAAAAATGATTCAATTGTATTTAATGGGTCTCATGACTTATTAGTTATTAATGCTTATGGTAATAATAATTATTATGGCAGGAGCTGTAACACCCATTTATATTTATTATTTTTATTTTATTTTATTTTTATTATTTCTATATAAATATAATTATGTATTAATTTAATTTAATTTATTTAATTTGATTAAATAAAAATAATAGTAATAATAATAATAAAAAGGGTGAAAAAATAATTGAGGATTTAATTGAAAAGAATTTTGGAGAAAATGGATGAAAATTTGGGTTCTAGGGTATTTTTGAAAGAAAAATAAAAAAATGGGGTCAAAACACAATTTAAAAAAGTTACGCCACGTCAGCTGCTCGGTCAGCAGCCCAACCAACCAGGACGCGCCAGGTGGGAGAGGCGCTGACGCTGGAGGCCACGCGGGGGGAGCCACGTTGGCGATCCGCGTGCGCACGATCGAACAGTTGAGATCTGTTCTCGCGTGCACGGACGATCCAGATCGAAAAGCATATTGGCATAAATAACTTCATCCACACCCAAACCCTAACCCTAGTCGCCAGAGCCCTTCGTCGAAGAAGACAGCCCAGCCGCGGGGAGCCGACTGCTGCCACCCGTCGCCACACCGGAGCAATTTTCGATTGCCAAACGAGGTAAAAATTCTACTCTTTGCTCAGAATTTGATTTCAAACCCATCCATGGCCAAATCGGAGTGAAAGAACTGACCAATTGGCCCAAAAAATACCGCTGAAGCTCAGCGGCGCTGTCGTAGGGTATTTCAGTTTTTACCTCCGATGAGGTCCTTCCCGATTCCCGTTCGATGTGATTTTTCCACTGTTGTGATCACCGTTTCCTCCTTTACGGGTTGACTGGAGCAAAACACCCAACTGCAACGTGAGCCGGAAGAGCCACCGCACCAGAGAGCCCCACTGCCCGTAAGTTTCAATTTTCTGCATTTTTTCGGCCCACCGAGGGCCCGAAGTGTGTTTTCTCGCAAAAACTGGTGCAAGTTTGGCTGGACTCAGCCAAAAATGGCCGAAAATAGCCAATCAAGGGCAGATCGTTGTCGCGGGTGGCGGCACCATCGTCGGAGCACGGCGGAGCCGCTGTGCCGGATTTTTAAAATTGGTCGAGTAGGCCCTGTGACTGATTTCTGGGTTATTTGAGACATTTATAGGTACCGTAAGTGCGTTTCAGTTTCCGAAAAAAAATTCAGGGAACTCAGAGACCACCTATAGGTACAGTAACTATCTAGTTTTCGGCGTCGAATCAAGTAAGGACCCATCACCCTATTTCCTATCATAGATGTGAAGTTTGAAGAAATAATAATACGGTATTTTGTACAAGTTAGATAGATATGCATAATTAATTACGGATTGCTAATGGAGTCCGAAATCGAACATTGTACTCTTTGATTCTATTGATTTATTTTACAGTTTAAAGGCATGATAGTATCTGGTTTAGGGTTTTAAATGCATGTATTACTATCTCACTCGACCACTGTGTGATTTTAGAATTTAAGATATGATTGTATTACCGGGTGCATATTTATTATTTATGCCATTATGTTTAATTTGGTAATGAAGACTAAGGAAAAACAGATAAGGTGACAGCTTCACTAGATATTCTGGGAGATGGTGGACGGACCAGGTTCATAGGGAATTCTACCGTGAACGTTGTCTCATACCGGATGGGGTATGGAGACTTGGTCATTTGGCGCTCATACCGGACGAGGTATGGGGACGACCAACTTCACCCTCATACCGGACAGAGTATTAAGGTTTAATGTCTTGGCCCTTATACTAAACGGGGTATGGGGACGGCCTTGAAATTAAGATTGTTAAGGAAAATGGTTCACGTGTAATGGGAACACCCCTATGGATCCTCATGGATACTAGTAGGTTGGTAAAAACGAGAAACGGTGATAATTAGTTATTATTAATGAATACGGATTTATGATATATTTTATGTTACTGATTATGCAGAAAATTATGATTTGTATGATATTACTGCTTTTATAATTTGTTTCCATAAATTCTCCGATGGTAAGAAAAAGGGTAAATAGTTTTATTTTAAATAAATATATTGGTTTAAATCTACTACTCCATTGGTTGTTTTGATTTTCTACCAACCTTTACTTCTGTGACGGTGATATAGTGTGATGTCCTTACTAAGCTAGTGTACCTCATTCCTTATTTAACCATTTCAAATCAGGAGGATCTAGTTTTGGAGTCCGATCCACAAAAAGACTGCGAGTAGATGCTAAATACTTTATAGTTTCTTTTATTCTTCTTATTTCTCGTATTTCTTTCAGAGAACTTATTTCGTGATGTTGTTTAGTACTTTTAAGTTATTATGTAAGTGATGTTAACCTTAATATTTTATTTCGCTTCCGCACTCAAATTATTATATATATTTTCTTTTGAATTTCCGGGGCCGTTACAGGAGCAAAGAGAAATGTGATTGAGAGGAATTTTACCAGTGAAGGTAGGTAGGAGGATGGGAAGCTGGTGGACTTCAATTTTACGAGCATTTTATTAGCGATGAGTAACTCTTCCGAAGCAAATAAATTAGGAAAAGGTGGATTTGGTTCAGTTTATAACGTGAAGTTATATATATATATATATACATACACATAATCAAATAATATTATCCATTCAGATTGTCATATATATGTATATATTTATATATATACAAACATATACATATATATGTACTATATAATGAGTTTGATAATTCTTTTTGTAGGAAAATTTGCCTCAAGATCAAGTAGTAGCAATAAAAAGGTTATCGGAGAAGTCTTCGCAAGGACTGGAGAAGTTCATGAATGAATTGAAACTCATTGCTAATCTGCAACATAAAAATATTGTGAGGCTTATAGGTTGTTATGTGAAAGAGGACGAAAAACTTTTGGTATACGAGTACATGCCTAATCGAAGCTTGGACAAAATTTTATTCAATAAATTTTCTTTCCAAACCATCAATTGTTTTAAATCTCTTTAAAAATTTCAAGTAAAATTCAAATAATAAATTCAAAATTTTATTCTTATAAATTTGAAAACATAACTTTTTATTTTCGTTTGAAATTATCTATAAGGTCATATTTTTATTATTTTTAACATAATTTCTATCATTTTTTACTCTACTTAATTACGTTCAAGTGTCTCTAATTTAATTATAATTTTTTAACTTATTACTTGATGATATTTATTGCTATTGCATTATATTCAAATAAATAAAAAAATTAAATTGGAGCAAATGGTTTCAGATTATTGAAGGTATTGCTCAAGGGATTTTATATCTTCACAAGCATTCTAGATTAAAAGTAATACACAGAGATCTTAAAGCGAGTAATATTTTGTTGGATGGAGAAATGAATCCCAAAATTTCGGATTTTGAAATGGCAAGAATTTTTTATATGAATCAAACTAAAACAAAGAATAACAAAGTAGGAGGAACATAGTAAGTTTATTTCCTACCTTTCTCTTCATTTGAGCTTGCTTATGTTATATATGAATTTATTTTTTATGCTCAATATAAAGATTTTTTATATATAATATAACATTGAAAGAATGTTATAAATTATAAATAAATATATTAATATATTATTAAAATAAAACATTTTAAATTTAAATATTTTTTTGAATAATTAATTTTATAATTACTAAAGTTACTTGGTTCAGAAGGTATATATAAATTATTTTTTGAGATAAGTAGGTATATATAAATTATTGTAAGAAATCTTTTTCTACTTGTTATTAATTTGTATAAGTATGATAAAGCATTATAATATGTTTTTATTGAGGTTTTTAATACAAAAATTTAGCTCATTAGAGTCTTAGTAGGGTGGAAAGACCAAACTAAGTTAAGTTTTAGCGAATCTATTGTGTTTTTTTTAAGCAAAATAAACATTATGTAACAGCTATATTTTCTTAATCAGATAACAAAAATAGATCAAAAGTCTAATCCAGTTTTTTTTTCTCATAAAAAAAAAGTGACTAAAAAAAGTTCCAAGTAATATGTTTATTTCTTATTTAAAATTTATTTTTAAGCATGAATAAATATTCTACTTATTTTGTTATTGAACTAGTACATTTAAATACATATTTAAATATATGCTTATAAAGTATATTGATATATATATAATATGGTGTTATAATAGTTAAAATTATTACATTATGTATGAAAGTCATGAGTTCAAATATTATTTTGAATATAGAATTTCATATTTAATGGTGTATTATTGGCTGACAGTGACCAACTGTAATAAATATATATATATATAAAGGAATAAATAAAAGAGAGAGGGGAGAGGAAAAGGAACGGTGTAGATTAGATTAGGGAAACAAAGAGGGACGACTGGGATGAGCCACAAGGTAAGTATAAATAGGCTGAGGAAATAGAAAAAAGAAAAGAAATAAAAAAAAGGGAAATAACGAAAAAAAAAAAAAAAAAAGAGGAAGAGGAGAGGAGAGCGGCCGAGGAAGATACAGGGGAAAAGTGAAGGAGACGACGAGGGAGAGTGAAATTGCAAGAGGAATTCGAAGGACTGGAGGAGTGAGTGAACCATGGCTGAGGGGAATTTAAAGTTTCTGACTCGGTATGGTAAAGCAAGATCAATCCTATTTGTGTTTTTCTTTTCCTGAAATCGGTTGAATGAGGTGATCAGGAATGAGGGAGGAGAGATGCGGATGAGGTTATTAAATTGAGTGTGGATGTAGTAACCTCTGTTGTGAGGAGGTTTTGTGAGGATAGAGTATAAGCGGTCGGGTGTGAGTATAGGCTGAGCGAAAGTTGTGTAGGCTAGGGCAATGTCATAGGATCTGAGTAGAAGAGGCAGATTGAGTGTTATATAGCGAGGGAGAGGTTGTGATGCGGTCGGTGTGTGTGTGACCATTACAGGCCGAGTGGGACTGTGTGAGCGAGCGGCTTGGGGAGTCTGCTACGTGCGTGTGTAGCAGACACTGGCTAAGGATTGTATGCACTGAGTAGTTGAATTTTTGTGATTTGGTTTGGGTGTGAGTGAGTGTGTGGCTCCAGAAGAGCATGACATGGTCAGTGAGTGTGTGTGGCCATTACAAGCCGAGTGTGACAGTGTAGGTAAGCATTACAGGGTGGCATCTGGTGTGTGTGTGTTTATGGCAAAGACTGGCCGAGCATGATAGGGACTGAGTAGGTGAGTTTATGTGATATGTGTGTGAGTGTGTGTGGCCTCTATGGTTGTGGTGACAGGTGGGTGATGAATAAGTAGAGGGCCTTCACTGGCCGATAATTGTGTGGGAGGAAGTCGTATATGTGGACTAGGATGTTGGAAGGTGTGGTCTTCATAGGCCTTTATCCCAGGTTGGACATGGAATGTTGGTTTGGTGAATGTGTGGGTATGGCCTCTCTAGGTCGGGCATTTGCCGGTGATGGTATAGACTCGGGTGTGTAGGTGGGGTATTTATAGGCCATTGTGTAGCGCCCGGGAAATTGAAGAAGAAGAAGAGAAAAAAAAAGGGGGGGGGGCCACATCAGCAGCCATGTCAGCAGACCCAGTCAGCAGTCCCAGCCAACCGGAACCTGCCACGTGGCAAGACCACGTCGATCTGGGACGGGCCACGTTGGTAATCCGCGTGCGCGCGATCGGACGGCCCAGATTTATCGCGCGCACGGACGGCCCAGATTTAATCGCACGGACGACCCAGATTTAATCAAAAACGGACGGCCCAAATTAAATCAAAATGGACGGCTAAGATCAAAAGGCAAAAGGGTATAAATAGAACCCCCACACCAGACCACAAAACCCTAGCCGCCTGCCCTCGCCGGAGAAGACGAACTAGAGCCGGCTGCCGCCACCCGCCGCCGCACCGGAGAGATTTTCGACCGCCGATCGAGGTAAATTTCATACCCCCGACTCGTTTTTCCACGCTGATTTCCTCAGTGGCCAAATCAGAGCCAAAATCCCAGCCAAACGGCCGGAAAACACGGTCGAAAGCCAGCGGCGCCGCCGCGCCCCTCCTCGATTTTTGCCTCCGATGAGGCCCTTCCCGGCCTCCGTTTAATGCAATTTTTATATCACTGTGATCACCATTCTTTTCTCTACAGGTTGATCGGAGCCGAATCACCAAAACACGAACTTCACCGGAGGGCCGCCGCACCCGAGAGCACCGCCGCTGGTAAGCTTCGGTTTTTCGTAAATTTTCGGCCCCCCGAGGGCCGTAGGATTGTTTTATCGCATGAACCAATGCGAGTGTGGCCGAATTCGGCCGGAAACGGCCGAAAATGGCCAACCCGAGGCGAACCGCCGTCGCTGGAGCAAGGCGGAGCCGCCGTGCCGGAGTTGCGATATTGGCCGAAGGGGGCACTGGGCCTAATTTGGGATTTTTTGGAACACGTGCAGGTACCAGTAGTGCGTTTCAGTTCCCCGGAAAAAATTCAAGAAAAATTAGAGACAGCCTGCAAGCGCACTGTGAAGCCGTGTTCGGACCCCAAAACGAGTAAGGACCCCTCACCCTATTTCCTATCACGGTTTTAAAGTTTAATAAATGATAAAACGGTATTTCATGAATCAACGAATGTGTGAAATTGCTTAGGGTCGCTAATGGAGCCCGAGTCTAGTGTGTTTGTCGGTTAACTATTATTTGGCATGTTTTACAGTTTTAAATGCAGTATGAGGTTTGATGTTTTCATTTTATAGTTTCGTGTGCATATTGTACTGTTTTATTGATTAGGGATTGAATGACTGGGATATTGATGCTGTATGTTGTCTGTTTGGCATAAATTATTGTTTTGCTTGTTTGTATGTGGATTGATGATGCTGACTGAGGGAAAAGAGAATGATAGATTATGTAAATGGGTGATTGTATAATGTGGTCAGCCTGACTAGATATCCTGGGAGATGGTAGACGGACCGGGTCCGTAGGGAACCCTACCGGGATTGTGGTCTCCCATATCGGACGGGGTATGGAGATCTTATGTGTTTTGGTGCCCATACAGGACGGGGTATGGGGACGGCCTGTTTCACCCTCATACCGGACGGGGTAATGAGGTCTATAGTTTTGGCGTCCATACCGGACGGGGTATGGGGATGGCCCTGGAAAAATGATTCCAAGTGTTAAGGGTTAACGGGTAGCGGGACCCCTATGGATCCCCATGGATACTAGTGGGCTGGTAAATGAGGAAAATATATTGTGTAACGATTGAATTACGAAAGGCTTGATAAGTATTACGTTATACAGTTTATATATGATTTCATGATGATGATGATGTTATTGCTTTCGTATATTGTCTTATGAATTTCACCGAGGTAAGTGAATGGTAAAGGTTTTATTATTGATAAAAGGTTTTGTTGTAAATTATGCTTCATTGGTCTTTTTGTATTTTCTACCCACCTTTACCTCCGTGATGGTGAGATATCGTGATGTCTTTACTGGGCTAGTGTAGCTCATTCCTTATTTAATCATTTCAGATCAGGAAGACATTGTTCTCGAGCCAGTTCCGCAGGAGGACGACGAAGGGGACGCCTAAAGACTCCATAGTCATATTTGTAGCTTTTACTTTCAAGTTTCTCCTTTAGGTAGTTTGATCTTTTATATTGTGAGCACGTTTTTTGTTTTAGTGTAAGGGATGTTAATCGAATTTTTGACTTCGCTTCCGCATTTGATATTTTTAATATACATTCCATTTTAAATTTCCGGGGCTGTTACACATTGCCCCAGGGCTATTAAGGGATAACTGAATGACTGATGTGTGTGGGTGGCCTCTTCAGAAGGAAAAAATAGAAGGTATGAATGTGTGTTCAATAAAGATTGATTAGTTCTGATACTGAGGTTGAGTAGTGGACATAGGTGAACTATGAGTGTATGTAGGCCTTCAAGACCGTAGCTACGTGTGGGGTAGGAGTATTTCGGGTTAGTAGGAGTAAGCAGTAGGTGCAGTTGAGTGAATATAGGTACTAAGCTATAGGGGAATGACCACCTTAGGGTAGGGATGGGAGAGCGGACAAGTGAGAGTGTGGGTTTAAGTGAGGAGTGTTGAGGTAGAGAATTTCTTGGTTTTCATGTTGTGGTCTTAAGTTCTACATTTTCTTACTGGGTCTATTGATGTTCATTACTGTTGTTTTCAGATGTGTTAGATTCAAAGTCAAAATCAAAATGCATAGTGATGGAGGCCCACACTTAAGGAAGGGAAGCACGCTAGTATAGGGTACTTGTTTTATACATATGAGTGCACACACTATACCAACGTTGCAATTATAGTTGTTGTAACATCAAACTATGCAAATTGACAATGTACTCTCTAGATGTTTAATGAACATGAGGTGGTTATTATTTTTTAGAAATGAAATGATAGAAATTTGTTGCAAGATGGAGAAGTTCTGGAATTAGGATGATAAATGGTGGTAATGCCCCATCTTTAGGACGAAGCGTTACACCAACTCATAATATTTATTTTAGTAAAGTTATAACTTTATTTATGAACATGTTGGATTAGTTATAGTCACCAAGTTTGATTTTCATCTTAGCAAACTATAATGTAAATAGGCGAAAGAAATATTTAATAGTAGTTATATTATTTAGTTTGAAAAACAACAATGAATTAAAAAACCAAACTAAATATTTTAAAAAAAAAAACAAAAAGCATATATACTTATGGAAATTTACTATGAATGTTAAGTATATTATTTCATATTAACATTTTCTTAAAGCATGAAAGTAGACACTTGACAATAATTTTAAGTATTAGTGTATTAAATTTCTTTATCTTTGTAGTTTTGGTTAAACTACTATTATATTACTTACACTCAATTTCAATTGTTAATTTAGGGGTTATATGTCGCCTGAATACAGTTTATATGGGAAATTCTCAGAGAAGTTGGATATTTTTAGTTTTGGAGTGCTGTTGATAGAGATTGTGAGTGGAAAAAGAAACATTAATGTTCATTGTGAAGATCTCTATCAAATTCTTCAAATATGGGTGAGTTATATCTTCTTATTTATTTCCTTTTCAAGTATTGTTTAGTTAAAAGTTAATATTTATGGTAAATAATTATATTAGTAAAACTTTCAATCTTGAACTTAATTATATTTAAAATACAATTTAGGTATGGAAAGAGTAAAAAAAAGGTAAAACATTTGAGGTAATAGATTCATCAGTACATGATACATATTCTGTTCAAGAAGTTGAAAGGTGTATCCATATTGGATTGTTGTGCATTCAAGAAGCGTCAATTGATCGACCAATTATGTCTTTGGGAATTTTAATGTCATGAAATGAAACTGTCTCACAACCACCTCCTAAAGAACTTGTCTTTTGGATGAGCAATGGTAATACAAGTCTTCACCAATCGTTCTGTTCTCGTTCCTACAATGAGATGACAATAACTTGATTAGAGGTTTGGTAGTGAACAAATGTGAAATAAGTTACTTTTAAATTATGTTGATAGTAAGGTAAAAAATTATTACAATACTAATTTTTGTAATTTAGTGAAACTTTGCATGATATATAAATGATAAATATATAGATATGGATATTTATCCTTTTATTCAATCTCAATCACTTCTTTTAAAAAAATAAAATTCATTCTCAATCTAACCATAAGATAATTTATATAGTAACTAAAATTAGATTATGTTATCTTTTTATCGTCATGTAAAAATAAATATTTTATACTGCTTAACTTTTATATTAAGATAGAATTACAAATGGAATAGAGGAATTCATGAAATTATATCTAAGTCAGCATGAATTGTGTAAATAAATTTTAAGTACACTTTGAATTAAATTAACAAGTAAATAAAATATATTGAAAATTTGATTTTATTAGAAAATATTGCATAATTTTTTTTTAATTGGATGGTTAATGATTTTATTATTTTTATTAAAATATATTTTGATCTTAGTATCAGAATAACATGGATAAAAAATAAAAGAAAAAGTATGGGAGTTCATTTTCCTCGGTTCGGCTCGGAGACCAACGGGTCGGATACAAGAATGAGTGAGATATTCTCTCCAAATCAAAACAAGCTCGCGCCAAATGACAGACGTTTTCCTCGCCCTCGCTGTTTCCTAAAACCAAACCCTAATTTCTGTCCTTTTCTTGAGAGAATCCAAGCTACAAAGTGTATTAGAAGAGGGAGAAAGAAGTAATGAAGGGAGGCACAGTACAGAGAAATTGGCACGACACGAAACCAGTTCTAACCCTAGACTTCCGTCCCTTTTCAGGTCTACTCGCCACAGGCGGTGCTGATTTTGATATCAGGGTATTGATCTCCGAAATTACTCATTTCTCTCTGTTAATTCGTTTTCCCGGACACCGCCTTTTTTGGTTTTATTGATTAATTTGAGTATTTTTTGGTTCTCTGGTGGTAGTTGGCTTGTTTGATGCTACTTTGTTTACTACTGTTTTGAATTGCGCTGTACTTGGTAAAAAATGACACGATGGAAAGTGAGGCGTAATGGATTTGGAATTTTCGAGTCCTTCTCTCTTTTCCCCCCTCTGTTAGGCATTTGAACAAAGAAGAGGAATGCTGGTGTTGCTTTCTAATTTGAGAATAATGGACTGAATAGAAGCGCCATCTTGAGGCAAATTTCTTGCATTTCGTAGTACATCAATCTAAGTATTATTTTGATGATATTCGTTGTACATCAATGTGACTGTTCCTCTGTTTTTCTTCAGCTTTGGCTAATTAACTCTGGCGAACAGAAGAAAATCCCAACAGCATCTTACCAAGACAGCCTTTCTTACCATGGATCAGCATTAATTTTGTCCGTTTCTCTCCATCTGGTAAGATCACTGGTATTCAATGGAGCATTGCATTTATTAGAAGTGATGTACTGAAATAAAACCTGCATTGAATTGGCAAATAATGGAAACTATTACCGGTAGTAGCAATTTTGGCAATTTTCAGCTTTAATCCATTTTGAGAAATAGTTTTAAAATATAAAATTACAGATTATTTTAAAGAAAATTTGAAATTAAAAAATCGTTTTGAGAATTAAATCATTTTAGTATTGTTGTAATTTTGCTAATTTTGTTGTTTTCTTATACTAATATATGGATATTAAACATGACATCTTATGTTTTGGCCACAAATCATTCCTCCTTGATTTCTCAAAGGCTTGCTTGGGTCCTCGGAGAAAACAAGGATATAAGTGAATGAGAACTACCGAAGGACTGTCATTAAGAATCATCGTGATACATTTCTTTCAATGATTTAGACGCATCAAAGAGTCTAAATCAGTTGGCTTTGAATTTTAAATTAGGCAATTAATATCTTTTAATCTCCCCCCGCGCCTAAATCAGTTGACTTTGAATTTTAAATTAGGCAATTAATATCTTTTAATCGCCCCCCCCCCCAAAGGGCAATTAGTTCATAGTACTTTGTGCTTTAGAATTACTTAACATTAAGTGGAAGATTACAAGAAATTCTGAAGCGCATAATAGAATTATACTTAATTATAAGTAAAAAATACTTATTAATTTGACAATAAATTGTTAGAACAATAGACTCAAATAATAAAAAGTATCCCATATTAAATTATTTACGTATATTTTTATCATAGAGCCGAAATTTTAAATTTGAGATATATCTCTCATCCGATCCACAACAATCAAGAAAATAATTAAGAGTCGTTTTCTTTTCGAAGATATAACGTTATTACTATAAATATCCCCGTTTAGATGATTCTCTGGGCAGGAGCAAGAAAATCTTCAATTCTTTAAATGGGTTGCCATGATATCATGATTGCTTTTGCATTTTTTATAACATATTTTCTTTGCAGAATGCTTCACAGATGCGAAGGCAATATGCTGTCTGGAGATTACATCACTGGAAATAAAACCCTGATTTCTGCAACTGGTACATTTGCATTAGGGTTCTTCAGCCCGGAGAATTCCAGTAAGAGCTACGTGGGTATCTGGTATCATGATTTAGGCCCCACAAAAACAGTTGTTTGGGTTGCCAACAGAGACTCCCCACAGGATTCTCCAGGCAAATTCACGCTCAGAGATAGCAACTTATTGGTTTTAGATAGTACAGGGAAGATTGTCTGGTCAACAAATATTACATCGCAGCATTCCGTAAACACAACAGTTGGATTGTTGAGAGACGACGGAAATCTTCTTCTCCTACATGACGAAGAAACCGTGTGGGAAAGCTTTAACACTTCTTCTGATACAGCATTACCAGGAAAGATACTCAGTGTTAACAAGAAAACCAACAAAGAACTTTTTCTGTCATCTTGGTCAAACAAACAAGATCCAAGACCAGGAATATTTTCTTTGGGAATAGACCCACAAGGGTTTACTCAGTTCCTCACCTGGAAGAACTCTAAACCATATTGGAGAAGCGATGTGCTCAGTGTAAGCGAAACAGATTCCATATATGGTATGGGGAAGAATATGGACTCTTTCCTCCTAATTTTAAACTTTCTTGGTGATGAACATTATCTGACATTTGAACTTGTCTCACCAAAACGTTTAGATAAGGCAAGGATTTTGTTAACATCAGATGGACAAATCAAGCTTCTCTTTTGGGTCGATAATGTATGGGCATCTATTTGGAGTACACCATCTCGTATGTGTGACTTCTACGGATATTGTGGACCATCTGGTGTGTGTGACTTGATGAGTGAATCCTCTTCATGGCAGGTCTGTAAGTGTCTGCCTGGTTATAAGCCTAGAAATAAACAAGAATGGGATAAAGGAGAGTGGTCTGGTGGGTGCATGGTGGAAAGAGATTTAGACTGCAACAACAGAGATGGGTTTTTGAAGGTGAAGAAGATGAAACTTCCCGATCTACCAATAATGTTAGGGATGATGAATGTGAGTACATGCCAGTCCTGGTGTTTGCAGAACTGCTCTTGTTCGGCATATGGTTACTTGGATATGCCGAACAATAAAGTTAGGGATGATGATGTGGAAGGAAGAGATGATATAATTACATGTTTGAATTGGCATGGAAATTTGCTAGATCTTGTAGAACTGTTCTCTGGAGATGAAAAGGGTAGAGATCTCTATGTTCGAATTCCAGGCTCCAAATCTGGTATATTTAATTTCCTGTGTTGTATTCTTCTACCAATTTCTTTTTCTTGCTCATTTCTTCTTCCGTAGAATTTATTTAATGATTTAATTTTATTTAAAGATGCAGTTGCAGATGGGTCATATGACAAGGATAATCAGGGGCTCATTAAAAATAAGAGGGTGGTAGTTGCCACATCTACTGCATTAATTGCATTCCTTCTCATTGCTATAATTGCTTTCTATTGTCTATGGTGTCGGAAGACCTCAAGGGATCGCGGTATTTAGTACTCTCCTTACTTAATTTTACAATAATAATAATAACATCAAAAATAATTATTAGATATTCTAATAATACAGATCAAGTAATAATTATTATGTAAATATAATTGGTATATACTGAATATTTTTTTATTAATTTTTAATAAATATTTAAAAATGGACCAAATATATTTAATGCGACTCATGATTTATGTTAGTTTTAGAACACTTAATAATTATGTTAATTTACGGTACCTACAATATCAATTATTAATACTTATGATCATAATTTTTATTATGGCAGGAGCAGAGAGAAATATGATTGGAAGAATTTTTACAAGCGAAGATAGGCAGGAGGATGGGAAGCTGGTGGAATTCAATTTCAAGAGCATTTTATTAGCTACCAATAATTTTTCCGACTCAAATAAATTAGGAGAAGGTGGATTTGGTTCGGTTTATAAGGTGAAGTTCTACACACACACACACACATACTTAACCAATTAAATATTATTCATTCAAATCGTCATATATATATATGTGTGTGTGTGTGTATAATAGATATATTATATGATGTGTTTGATACTTATTTTTGCAGGGAAATTTGCCTCAAGATCAGGTAATAGCGGTAAAAAGGTTATCAAAGAAGTCTTCACAAGGACTCGAGGAGTTCATGAACGAATTGAAACTCATTGCCAATCTGCAACATAAAAATCTTGTGAGGCTCATAGGCTGTTGTGTAAAGGATGACGAAAAACTTTTGGTCTATGAATACATGCCTAATCGAAGCTTGGACAAGTTTTTATTTGGTAAAGTTTTCTTTCTAAACCATCAATTTTTTTTTTTTTATTTAAAATGATAAAAACTAATCTTTTTAAAAATTTCAGGTGAAATGAAAATAGTAGATTTCATTTTTGCTTAAAATTTTTAACATAATTTCTATCATCTTTTATTCGACCTAATTACATGTAGGCGACTCTAATTTAATTTTAATTTTTTTAATTTATTTTTTGATAATATATATTTTTATTGTATCAGATCCAAATGATAAAAGAATCTTAAATTGGAGTAAAAGATTTCAAATTATAGAGGGTATCGCTCAAGGACTTTTGTATCTTCACAAACATTCTAGATTAAAAGTGATACACAGAGACCTTAAAGC
The DNA here is from genome assembly GCF_054855325.1 of Carica papaya. Classification (NCBI taxonomy): domain Eukaryota; kingdom Viridiplantae; phylum Streptophyta; class Magnoliopsida; order Brassicales; family Caricaceae; genus Carica; species Carica papaya. The sequence goes on from NC_142314.1 coordinate 5,622,880, forward strand.
TAGTAATATTTTGTTGGATGGAGAAATGAATCCTAAAATTTCTGATTTTGGAATGGCAAGAATTTTCAACATGAACCAAACTGAAGCAAAGACTCAAAAAATAGTGGGGACGTAGTAAGTTTTCTTTTCTCACTTTCTCTTAATTTGAGTTTGTTTATGTTTTATATGCATTTATTGATTTATGCTTAATATGAAAATCTAATTATATAGTATATCATTAAAATAAAGTTATGTATTATAAAAATATATATAAATATTGAAGTTTTAGAGAATGGAAATTCTACTTCTTATTTCCATTACCATAAGTTGTCAATTTATAGGAAAAATACAACTAAATTCTAACAAAAATCCTAAACAAAATTCTAACAACTTTATGGGAATGAGGAATAATAAATGGGTTATACTTCATCAACTTTTGTGATTACCTCCACTAGATTAATAACAACAAAAAATAAAAACTGAATTGATTCTTTTATTTATACATTACCCTTCAAGTTAGTTTATATATATGTTGAGTAAACCTAGATTGAATGTTATTTCATTAAAATTTTTTTTGGTAGAGCCTTTGTTAAGATGTCTGCAATCTGTTGACTAGTTGGAATGTGCATGAGTGTTATAGTACCATCTTCCAACTTCTCTTTGATAAAATAACGATCAATCTCCACATGCTTGGTTCTGTCATGGTGTACAAGATTCTTGGTCATACTGATGTTTGATTGATTATCACACTAAACTTTCATAGAAATGTTGTTAGGAAACTTTAGTTCGACAAGTATCCTTTTTAACCACATACTTTCACATATACCATGAGCAAGTGCGCTAAACTCAGATTTTGCACTGCTACGAGATACAACTGACTGTTTCTTGCTGCGCCAGGTGACCAGGTTTTCCCAAACATAGATACAATACCCTGATGTAGATCGTTTGTTGTTTATTGAGTCTGCCCAATCTGCATCAGTGTAGATTTTAACATCTCTTTTCACTGTCTTTTGAAAGAACAATTTTTGTCATGGAGTTATTTTTAAGTATCTTAGAATTCGATATACAGCTTTCATGTGTTCCTCAGTTGGCTGATTCATGAATTGACTCACTGTACTTACTGCAAAACTGATGTCGGGTCTTGTATGTGTTCGGTAGATGAGCTTCCCAACTAGTCTTTGATACCTTTCTCTATCAACTGTTTTACTACTTATTTAGGATCAGAGTTTGATGGTTGGATCTATAAGAGTGTTAACAGGCTTAATTCCTAGCATTTCAGTCTCCTTCAAAAGATTTAGAACATACTTTCGTTGAGATATTAAAATTTTATTCTTGGATCTAGCCACCTCTATTCTAAAGAAGTACTCTAGTACTCTGAGATCTTTAATTTCAAATTCTTTGGCTAAGAATTCTTTGAGCTTCTGAATCTCCTTAATATGATCTCCTGTAAGAATGATATCATCTACATATACAATCAATATAACTTTCTTACCTGAGGTACGATGCTTGATAAATAGTGTATGATCAGATTGACATTGCTCATATCCTTCCCGTTTTACTGCTCTTGTGAATCTATCAAACCATATAATTGGAGATTGCTTTAGACCATATAGTGACTTTTTCAGCTTGTATACTTTTTGAGGACTGTTTGCTAGTTCAAATCCTGGTGGTGTGTCGATATACACTTATTCCTCTATATCACCATTAAGAAATGCATTCTTCACATCTAGCTGACAGAGTGGTCAATCAAGATTAGAGGCGAGTGAGAGAAGTACCCGAATTGTATTGTGTTTGGTTATCGGAACAAATATCTCTTGATAGTCTATCCCATATGACTGAGTGTAGCCTTTGGCTACTAGTCGAGCCTTATACCGATTCACACTTCCATCTGGATTGTATTTAGTTGTGAAAATCCACTTGCACTCCACTTGGTGTTTCCCTAGAGGTAGATCAATTAATTCTCATGTTCCGTTTTTTTGAAGTGCCTTGATTTCCTCTTGAACAACCATCATCCATTCAGGTATTTTTGCTTCATGGATTGTTTTAGGCTCTGGTGAGCTATTGTCAAACCTACACACAAAAGCATGTTGTTCCGAAGATAACTTGTTTAATTAAATATAATTATGTATAGGATGTTTGGTGCATGTTCGAGTCCATTTTCTCAAAGCAATAGGTATGTCAATGTTAGTATCTGTAATAGGAATAGAAGTCTCATTACTTGTTAATTTATGGGCACCAGGATCAGGGTGGATTCATGGCAAGGCTTGGATGATTCAAGTGCCTTCCGTTTGTTTTTTCTAGTATAGACATGTAACTCACAAGTTGCAGGTACTGTGTTCTCTATAACTGGCTTTGGTTCAAGTTCTTTATGTTTATGTGAGGTTATAGATTCAGGCTCCAGAGAGGGTTTATCTGGTGGAGGGTGACTCTGTGAATATAGAGAAGGTATACTTATATCCCACAACTGATATTTTTAAGTAAATATCTCTCCTTGAATATCAGTTGTGGGATAAAATGATTGGTTTCAAACAATGTGACATCCATTGTGTTATAAAATCGATGAATTTCTAGAACTAGACATTTGTATCCTTTCTGACTAGCAGAATACCCAACAAAGATGCATTTAAGACCCCTTGAGTCAAGTTTCCTACGAAGATGATTGTGAATATGAACATATACTGAACAACCAAAAATTTTGAGTGCTAATGTGTTTAAGATATGAGATTCATGAAAGGTTTGTGAAAGAATGGTGTAAGGTGATTAGCACGTTAGGACATGGGAGGATATCCAGTTTATCAAGTAAGTAGCAGTGAGAACAGCCTCTCCCCAGAAAAATTTTGGTACATGAGTGGTGAACATGATTGATTTAGCTACCTCAAGAATGTGTTTATTTTTCCTATTGGCTATGTCGTTTTGTTGTGGGGTATGTACACGAGTTTTGGTGAATAATACCATGTTCAGTAAAATATTTCTCAATGGTGGCTTCAAAGTATTCACACATATTGTGGGATTTCAATACTTAGATGGTAGCATGGAATTGTGTTTGAATCATTGTATGAAATTTTTTAAAGAGATGTCCAACTTCAAAATTTTCTTTCATAAGAAACACTCAGTTAATTCTTGTATGATCATCAATAAATTGTACAAACCACTTAGTTCCAGTGATGTTGGTGACCGTGGAAGGTACTCATACATCGCTATGAATTAATGCAAATGGTTTTGAGGGTTTGTATGGCAGACTAGGAAATGAACTTCGAACATGCTTAGAAAATTGATATAATTCACACTGAAATGAAATGTGATCTTTTTTTTTTTTTTGAATAGTAAAAGGAACAACTTTTTCAGATACACGAAATTTCGATGTTCTAGTCTATAGTGCCACAACATAATATCGTGGTCATTATTTGCAGAAACAGAAATAGAGTTTGCACATATTGTATTGTGAGTTCGTCTTCTAGAAGCATTGATTTGAAACAGGTATAGTCTTGAGCTCATCTTAGCATTGTCAATCATCCTCTCTGAGTCCAAGTCCTGAAATTCACACATGTTAGAGGCAAACTTGGCAGCAAAATTTAATTCTTCACATAGCTTGCTTACTGATAACAAATTACAATCCAGATTTGAAACATGAAAGATTGAGCAAAAAGTCAAATTTGGAGATAAATTTACAGAACCCATTCCTGCCACTTTTGAGAAGAATCCATCAACAATTCTAATCGAATAATCTTCTTTACACTTACTGTATTTTTAAAATATTGAGACATCTCCAGTCATATGAACAGATGCTCCTAAGTCTACAATCCAAACCTGCTCTTTTTCTGAGTAAGCAGACAAACTAAAAATATTACCTTTATGTGCCATTGAAGCATTGACCGAGTAACTTTTCTAGGACATCATGCGCTAGAGAGCTTCCCGCTGTTCAGGATTAAAGGGACTGCTCTCCACAACAGTAGGTGGAATTTATTCAGCAGTCATGTGATTTCCCTAGTGCTTGTTTGAGTTTTCTAGCTTGGAGGGCTTTCAATCACTCGGCTTGCCATGAAGCTTCCAATAACTTTCACGTATGTGCCCGAGCTTCCTACAATGGTCACACCAGGGTCTCGTCTTCTTCGTACAAGCATCCAGTGCTCGGGTTGTGAGTGCAAAGGAATTTTCGGCCTGGTGGGTGAGTTCGGCGTCTCCAAGCATATCCTTCCTTTGGCTTTCTTCTCGCCAAATCTCAGAGAAGGCCTCACGAAGACTCGACAATGGCTTAATACTCAGTAAGCGTCCCTGAACCTCATCGAGCTTTTTGTTCAATCCTAGCAGAAATTTAAAGACTCACTTCTGTTTAACAATCGATTTAAAGATTTTCATATCTTCGAGACAGCTCCATCGATGCTCTTCGAAGATATCCAATTGCTGCCAGCGGCGGGTCAAAGCATTATAATAGTGTTACGCTTAACTCACCTTGCTGAAGATCGTGAACAGTCTATTTTATCTCAAAGATGGTAGAGGTGTTCTCCTTCCTATAGTAGAATTCCTACGCAGCACCCAAATCTCATGCGCGGTCTCATAAAGAAGGAAATTCTCTCCGATTTCTGGAGTCATTGAAGTTATGAGCCACGACATGACCATGTTGTTTTCGATCTTCCATGTACGAGCATTCAGGTCAGTCGTGGGAGGAGGTATGAGTTCGCCAGTGAGATACTCGTTGCGCTCCTTACCTCAGATGAACAACAGAACGGACGACGATCATTGAAGGTAATTGTTGTCGTTTAGTTTGTGTCCTGTGATAAAGGATGAAGACATTTCACCCACACCATTGTTGATGGGTGTGTGATGATATGAACTCGAGGAGACCTCGGGTAAAAAAGACGAAAGCTCACCTATGGCCATTTGTGACTTTAGCACAACAGGGATGATTCTCTTGTATTAGGGATGCTCTGATACCATGAAGTTTTAGAGAATGAAAATTCTACTTCTTCTTATTTCCATCACCATAAGGTGTCAATTTATAGGAAAAAGACAACCAAATTCTAACAAAAACTCTAACAAAATTCAAAATACTTTATGGGAATGAGGAATAACAAATCGGTTATAACTCACCAACTTTTGTGATTACCTCCACTAGGCTAAACACTAGACTAATAATAACAAAAAATAAAAACTGAATTGATTTTTTCATTTTCTACAAATATATTATTAAAACAAAATATTTTAAATTTTAAATGCTTTCAATGAATAATTAATTAACAATAATTGCTAATTTTATTTGGTTCAGTAGGTATATGAAAATTATTGTAAGAATTCCTTTTCTATTTGTTATTAATTTGTATGGTTAGGATAAAGCATTATAGTACTAAAGTTTGTTCTTCCTCATTTGAGTGCTTAATAAGGTACATATGACTACTAAAAGAAACTTAAATGTCAGTGTTTATTTAAAAAATAAGCAATTATTTGGAAGAGGATAAAAAGATGAGTTAATTAGATAAAATAAGTATATAGAAAAAGTTACCAACAATATAGTGTTCTAATAGTTAAGAAAAATTGTATTCTAATTGAAGTTTATGAGTTCGAAACTCACTTGAAACGTAAAGTTTTCTATTTTATGGATATATTGTGGGCTAGCGATGATCAATATATAATACTTGATTAAGTAATATTGAAGATTTAACTCATTAGTGTATTAATAGAGCTGTGATGATTAAATTAGGTTAAGTTTCAGTGAACTTATTACATTTTTGGCGAAATGAATATTATTTAATGGTTAAATTTTTTTTTAAATTTTTTTTATGTACACTTTTTGTTATAAAAAGTTTAAAGTAATATGTTATTTTTTACCTAAAATTATTTTTTAGTATCGAATAAACGTTCTACTTATTTTGTTACTAAATTAGTACATTCAAATACAATACTTAAAAATTATTTTTAAATAAGCATTGAAATAATTTTTGTGACATTCTAAGATATGTATATGGAGTTTATTAATATATATAAAAAATACGGCAGTATAATAATAAGATATGCATATGGAGTATATTAATATATATCAGAAATACGGTGGTATAAAGGTTGTAGTGATTAAGTTAGAATTCATCATAGTTAATCATAACATATCTAGACAAAAAAAAAATTCAATAGCAGTTATATTTCTCTAATTGAAGTACCTGCAATGAATTAACCAAACTATTATCTCTTTTTAAACAAAAAAAGCATGTATATTTGTGAAAAATTTAATATGAATATCAAAAGTATATTATTTTATATTAATATTTTATTAAAGCATGAAAGTCGACATTTGACAATATTTTTAGTTATTAGCTTTATTAATTTTCTTTGTTTTTATGTTTGTGCTTTCAGTTAAATTATTTATATTAATTGGAGATTTCATTTATTAATCCAGTGGTTATATGTCGCCTGAATATGGTCTCTATGGAAAATTCTCAGAGAAGTCGGATGTTTTTAGTTTTGGAGTATTGTTGATAGAGATTGTGAGTGGAAAAAGAAACATTAATTTTCGTTGTGAAGATCTCTCTCAAATTCTCCAAATATGGGTGAGTCATATCCTCTTTTTTTATTTTCTTTTCTTAGTTAAAAATTTTACGTTTATGATAAACAATCACATTAATAAATTTTCAATTTTAAAATTAATTGTTTTTAACATATAATCTAGGCATGGAAAGAGTGGAAAAAAGGTAAAGTATTGGAGATAATAGATTCATCAATACGTGATACATGTTCTGTTCAGCAAGTTGAAAGGTGTATTAACATCGGATTGTTATGTGTTCAAGAAGCACCAATTGATCGACCAACTATGTCTTCAGTGATTTTGATGTTAGAAAATGAAATTATTCCACTTCCATCTCCTAAAGAACCTGCCTTTTAGATGAGCAATTGTAATACAAGTTTTCACCAATCTTTTCATTCTCATTCTTACAATGAGATGACAATAACTTGGTCAGGGGCTCGTTAGTGAATAAATGTAAAATAATTTATTTTAAATATTTTTAGTAATAAAGTAAAATATTATTGTAATACTAATTTTTATAATTTAGTAGAATTTTATATGATATATAATAATATAAAATATATGTACATTATATAGATAGATATTTATCATCTTATTTGATCTCTATTTTTTTTTTAATATTCATTATCAATCTGAATATAAGATAGATTCTCATATGATGGAGAATAACTAATTAATTCATTTATATGAAATTGTTTACAATTGGATTAAAAAATATTACAAAGTTAAGCAGTTTTATAATTTTAATTATAAAAAAAGACTTTCATAGGATTTAATTATAATATAATATTTTTAGGATAATTAATCAAAATTTATATACAATAAATTTTTCACAAAAAAAATGTAAGAATATAATATAAAAAAGTTTGTTAGGTAAACAATTAATAATATACAACAATATTTAAAATACATGATAAGATCTTACCATAGTAAGAACTATATTAAGATTTATAATTTTAAAATATTAATTTTATTAAAATAAAATAGAAAAATAATTTAACACATCTCTAATATGTGTTTAATTAGTGTAAACATACAAAACAACATAAACAGAAAAATATATGAGATTTTAGTATTTTAAGAACTATTTACTTCTGTTACATGAAAAAAAATTACTTTTATAATTTTTGAAAATTTAAATATCTCTAATGTTATTTTTTTATAACCATGTAAAGCTAAATGTTTATACTGTTTAATTTTTACCATTAAAATTGAATTGCAAATAGTAATGTATAAAATTATATCCAACTCAGCCTAATTATAACATGGATTAAAATAATGAGTAAATAAAATATATTAAAGATTTATTTTCTATGAGAAAATAGTAGATGAATTATTTTCTGATTGGATAATTAATAATTTTGTTGTTTTTATTAAAATATTATTTTTTAAATGAAAATGTAAATTTGAGTATCTGAATACCATATGGATAAAAAACTAAAAGAAAAAGTTTAGAACTTCATTTCCCTCGGGTCGGGTCGGACGCATACCGATAACGGGGCGTGGGAGACCAACGGGTCGGATTCGCGAATGAGTGAAGTCTTCATCAGAGCTTACCGTGGCCATCTTCCCTCCAAATCAAAACCAGTTCGGGCCAAATGGTAAACGTTTTTCTGACTCGTTCACTCTTTCTCAAAACAAAACCCTAAATTTCTGTCCCTTTCTCGAGAAAATCCAAGTCGGAAAGGATATCAGAAGAAGTAATGAAGGGAGGCACAGTACAGATAAATTGGCACGATACAAAACCAGTTCTAACCCTAGACTTCCATCCCATTTCTGGTCTACTTGCCACAGGCGGCGCTGACTTCGATATCAAGGTATTGGGCTCCGAAATTACTCATTTCTCTCTGTTAATTTGTTTTTCCCAGGCATCCTTTTTTTTTTTTTTATTGGTTAATTATAATCTTTTTTTTTGTTAGCTGATGGTAGCTGGCTTGTTTGATGCTACTTTTGTTAGCCATTATTTTAAATTATGCTGTACTTGGTTAAAAATGAGAAGGTGGAAAGTGAGGCGTAACGGATTTGGAAATTTGAGTTCTTCTGTTCTTTTCCCCCCTCTGTAAAGCATTTGCACAAAAGAGGCCCATTTCCGTGGAAGTGGAATGCTGGTGTTTAAGTTCCAATTTGCCTTTGTTTGAGAATAATGAACTGAATGGAAGCATCTTCTAGAGGCAAATTTCTGGCATTTCCTGTCCCCAATTTGGTATTGCCACTTTCTGGAACCAGACATAAATCTAAGTATTTTGTTCGTCTTGTGGTTTGCATGGAATCCTATTAGTTTGATGATTTTCGTAGGGAATAGATGGATTTTGAATGGACCAAGTGGTATAATGTCTCTAGGAAATCAACGTAACTGTTAGTCTGTTTTTCTTCAAAAAGTGACAGTCTTTTATATTTGAAATTTCAGCTTTGGCTGATAAACTCTGGCCAGCAGAAGAAAATCCCAACAGCATGTTACCAAAACAGTCTTTCTTACCATGGGTCCGCAGTTAATATTCTCCGTTTCTCTCCAAACGGTAAGATCACCCTTGTCTTAAATGGAGCATTACATTTATCAGAAGTGGTGTACTGAAATAAACCTGCATTGCATTGGCAAGTAATGGAAAGTATTACTGGTAGTAGCAATTTTAATAATCTTATTTTGCATTGGAACTGAAAGCATCCATAAAGCTCTTAAAATATTTGAGCTATCAGATATGTTGCGGATACTGTGGACACTCTGACTCATGCAGGCTTTATGTTCATGCATTTGACTTTGATATTTTTCTAAAAATGTAATACTCTAAATTAATTTTTAATATAATTTAAGATTTATTTATAAATATAATTTTTTAATTTTAATTTAGAGTAAAATTGAAGTAAAATTGATGGATTATTAAATTGAAAATAATTTTGGAAAAAATAGGTAAAAATTTGAGTTCTGGGGGTACTTTTGAAAAAAAATTCGGAAACCGGGGGTCAAAATATAATTTAGAAAAGTTTTGCCATAGGATGCCCGGTCAGCAACCCCGATGAATCAGGACGCGTCGCGTGGCAGCGGACGCTAACGCGGTGCCACATGGGAGGCTACACGGGCGATCCGCGTGCCCGCAATTGGACGACCTAGATCCGTTCCCGTGCACACGAACGGCTCGTATGCGTTCCCTTCCCAAACGCGATCGGATGGTCAGATTTAAATGGGATCAGACAGTTCAGATTAGATCGTGATGAACGCCCAGATTTACTCGTTATTTAATCGCGATCGGATGGTTCAAATCAAACGCGATGGACGACCTAGATTAAATGTGGACGGATATAAATAACTCTCATTCACACCAAATCCTAACCCTAGCTGCCAAACTCCCTCGCCGGATAAGAAGACCCAGCCGCCGGGAAGGAGACCGCCACCACCCGCCACCGCACCGGAGTCCTTTCCAACCACCAAAAAAGGTAATAATTTTTTCTTTTACTCAGAATTCAATTTTAAGCACACGCATGACTAAATCAAAGTAAAAGAACTGGCTAATTGGCCGGAAAACGTGGGCAAAGTCCGGCGGCGCCGTCGCAGGAAATTCCACAAAACGCCTCCGACGAGGCCCTTCTCGATTCCCGTTTTGCATAATTTTTCCATCGTTGTGAATTGACCGAAGCCAAACACCCAACCGCAACGTGAGATGGAGGAGTCGCCTCACCGGAGAGCCCCGCTGTCGGTGAGTTTTGGTTTTTTATGTTTTTACGGCCAACCGATACTTCTTAACATGTTTTCTCGCAGGGATTGATGCGAAATTGGCCGAATTCGGCCAAAAATGGCTGAAAACAGCCGACTCGAGGCGGATTGCTGCCATGGGCGGTGGCACCGTTGTCGGAGCATGGCGGAGCCGCTGTGCTGGAATTCCAAAATTGGCTAAAATGGGCCTTGAGATTGATTTAGGGTTGTTTGGGAAATTTATAGGTACTTATAGCACGTTTTGATTCCCGAAGAAAAATTCAGGGAACCCGGGGACCATCAGTGGACACAGTCAACAGTTTAACTTTTCGGGCATCAAATTGAATAAGAATCCCTCATCCTATTCTTTGTTATAGAATTGAAGTTTAATTAATAATAAATACGGTATTTTGTACAATTTAAAAAATGTTCATAATTAATTACGGATTGTTAATAGAGGCAGAACCGGAAACTATTCTTTGTTGATTTCTATTGATTGTTTTTACAGTTTAAATGCATGATAGTGACTTATTGATTTATTTTATAACTTTGAATGCATGTATTGTTGTTTTACGTGTTTACGATTGAATCGGAAAAATAGAGGTTAAAGGTAAACAGAAAACTTGTGTGATTAAGTGACTGGATGAAACGGCAGTCTTACTGGACATCCTGCGAGATGGTGGACGGATCAGGTACACAGGAAATTCTACCATGAACGTGTCTCATAGCGGACAGGGTATGGCCCCTCGCCGGAGAAGAAGACCCAGCTGCTGGAAAGGAGACCGCCACCACCCGCCACTGCGCTAGAGCCCTTTTCGATTATCAAAAGAAGTAAATTTTTTTTTCTTTGCTCAGAATTCAATTTTAAACACACCCATGACCAAAATCGGAGCAAAAGAACTGGTTGATTGGCCGGAAAACGTGAGCAAAGCCTGGTGGCGCCGTTGCAGGGAATTCTACAAAATGTTTCTGATGAGATCCTTCCCGATTCCCGTTTTGCATAATTTTTTCACCGTTGTGATCACCATTTCCTTCTCTACAAGTTGACCGGAGCAAAACACCCAATCGCAACGTGAGCCGGAGGAGCCGCCGCATTGAAGAGTCTCACTGCCGGTGAGTTTCGATTTTTTGTGTTTTTTCGGCCAACCGATACTCCTTAACATGTTTTATCGCAGGAATTGATGCGAAATCGGTTGAAAATGGCTAAAAACAACCGATCCGAGGCGGACTGCTGTTGCGGGCGGTGGCGCCGTTGCCAAAACACGGCAGAGCCGTCGTGCCAGAATTCTGAAATTGGCCAAAATGGGCCCTGAGACTGATTTAGAGTTTGTTTGGGACATTTGTAGTACTTATAGCACGTTTTGATTCCCGAAAAAAAATTTAGGGAACTCGGGGACCTCCAGTAAGCGCTGTCAACAGTTTAGCCTTTTGGGCATCAAATTGAATAAGAATCTCTAACCCTATTCTCTGTTATAGAATTGAAGTATAATTAACAATAAATACGATATTTTGTACAATTTAGAAAATGTTCATGATTAATTACGAATTGCTAATAGAGGCAAAACTAGAAACTATTGTCTGTTGATTTCTGTTGATTGTTTTTACAGTTTAAATGCATGATAGTGATTTATTGTTTTATTTTATAGTTTTGAATGCATCTATTGTTGTTTTACATGTTTACGATTGAATTGGAAAAATGGAGATTAAAGATAAACGGAAAAATTGTGTGATTAAGTGACTGGATGAAACGACAGTCTTATTAAACATCCTGGGAGATGGTGGACGGACCGAGTACACAGGGAATCCTACTGTGAACGTGTTTTATAACAAATGGGTTATGGAGACTTGCTAATTTGGCGCTCATACCGGACGAGGTAAGGGGACAGCTCATAATTGATAATGTTAAAGGAACAGGTTCACACGTAGCGGGGACATCCCTATGAACCCTCATGGATATCAGCAGGCTAATGGAAAAAGGAATAATTGTTGTTTGATGATTTGAATATGAAAGTATAACATGTGCTATGTTGCCAAGTATATACAGAATTATGATATATATATAATTTTATTGTTTTTTATAAGTTGTTTTCTATAAATCTCACTACGGTAAGTGGACGATAAATAGTTTTATTATTGATAAATAAATTTGCTTAATTTAGCGCTCCATTAGTTGTTTTTTGATTTTTTCTACCAATCTTCATTTCTTTGTCGGTGATATAGTGTGATATTCTTACTGGGTTAATGTAACTCATCCTTTATTTAAACTATTTCAGATCAAAAGGAACAGGATCCAGAGTCTGATCCGCAAGAGGGTTGCGAGTAGAATGCTCATTTTCTTTATTTTCTGTTCATTTTCTTATTTCTTTATATTTTTTTTAAAATGGTGAATTTCGTAACATTAATTGGTATTGTAAGTTATTGTGTAAAAAATGTAAAACTTGAACATTTATTTCGCTTCCGCACTTTAATTATCATTTATTTTCTTTAGATATTTCCGGAGTCGTTACAAAAAATGTGTTTCTCTGCTTTATATATGAGATTTTGGGTAACTTTCATTTTCATTTGTTGTAATTTCAATGATTTTACATATTTATTCTATCCTTGTTCTCAACTTCTTATTATTGCATGAGTTATATGTTTAACTTAGCTTAAGCGTATGTTGACTTTTCTTTCAACTTTTAAACTTTGTCCATGGTTAACTGGGCCCATCTTAAAATTTTTATAGTGAAACTCATGTTGAGGTCATGATACTTCCCGCTGATATTTCGCCAGTGAATTTTCTGACTCAGAATTACTACTTTTCTGTCATCTATTATAGTTAATCCAATAATTAGATGAGCTCCAGTTATTGTTCCTTTTGTGCTACTAACAGTGCTCTTTAATATCATGCAGGAGAACAGCTTGCCTCTGGTGCTGATGGTATGATTTTTCAATGTGTATGGAGTACTACTTTGAAGTAGCTGGGCCATGTATCCAGTTAATTTGGTTTATCTTTTTTCTTTCTGCAGGAGGGGAGCTGGTCTTATGGAAATTACATTCAACAGATGCTGGTCAGGCATGGAAAGTCCTCAAATCTCTATCGTGAGGCCTTTACTAAACTAAAATTTGATTTGAGCCATAGAGTGCATATTCGTTCTGTTGCAAGATCACTAGTTATGCGTCTGGTTCACACCCTTTCAAGTTGGTCTTAGCCTAGAGAAGGCTGAAATTTATCAAAAGCTATCACTTATGATTCACTTGCAGAAGTTCCTACTTCTGGACTGTATGTTTTTCTTAAAATATTTCTGGGCTGTCTGTTTTCTTGTTTATTGAAATGGATGCAGGTGGAAATTCTTGGAATCAGTCTGTTAAATGAAAAATAACTTACAGTTACAAAGGGTGTACTAAGTCTGTTAGGTTCCAGGCCCTATATTCTATCAAATTATGCATGCATGGTTTATACTGTTTTGACATTAACAGACTGAGTTGCCTCAATGTGTGGGACATTTAGATTTTTCCAAATTTCGAGAGTTTGTATAATTAGTCTGCTTGAGTTCTAGACTAACTATTAGATGTTTTTTGAATCTAGATTTCACCGCAAGGATGTTCTGGATCTTCAGTGGTCTAAAGATGGTGCTTTTCTCATCTCTGGATCAGTAGATAATTCTTGTATCATATGGGATGTTAGCAAAGGTTTGAAAGACATTACACATCAAATTTTCAATTGGTTGATCATTTCTTCAATCTTTGAGACGTCATGCTTCTGATTTCAGGTTCTGTCCATCAGATATTGGATGCACATTGCCATTATGTTCAAGGTGTCGCTTGGGATCCGCTGGCCAAGTATGTTGCTTCTCTTAGCTCAGATAGAACTTGCAGAATTTATGTCAATAAGCCTCAAAAGACAAAAGGTATTGAAAGGATGCATTATGTTTGCCAGCATGTCATCGCAAAGGCAGAACAGCAACCAGTAGATGATTCTAAGGTTGGAGAATAGGTGATCATCTTCATTGTGTAATGTATTTGTAACACATACTAACTTCATCACGGTATGGGATGCAGTCTGCAAAGAGCCATCTCTTTCATGATGAGACACTGCCGTCTTTCTTCCGGAGACTAGCATGGTCACCAGATGGGTCATTTTTACTTGTGCCTGCAGGTATTGACCTTCATAAATTGTTAGTATCAGCAGATATAGGTCACTCTTTTTTCTGAATGCTGTCTGGGGACAAAGTAATAACTTGTTGGGCTCTCTAGTTGTTTCATGTATTTGTATTGCTCAATTTTTCTAGGTATCATACATGATTGGTATCAGCTAACGTTGAATCATCTGAGACTGTAACTTGATCCGTTTTTGAAATACAGTTGTGTCCTTAACAAATTGCAGAATTTTAATCCGTAGTCTTAGCATGTTTGTGCCAGTTTTTGGGGAAGGGAGAAGGCTGGGATGAGAGGTCTGTCAAGGGTGGTGGGCGAAGAAGGGAGAAGAATCCAGGTGAAGGGTGGAGCTATTGCCTTGCCTGTGTGCGCTAAGAAGAACTTATTTATATTTTAATTTTCTGCATATGTTTGCCTGGTGATTGTAGGAGAGAAAATTATACAGGATATGATGTTGGTATATGTTTGCCTGGTGATTGTAGGAGAGAAAATCATAAAGGATATGGTGTTGGTATATGTTTGCCTGGTGATTGTAGGAGAGAAAATTATAAAGGATATGGTGTTGGTATATGTTTGCCTGGTGATTGTAGGAGAGAAAATTATACAGAATATGGTGTTGGTTAGTTGGAGCATAAAGGAGACTGTGTTAGAAGAATATATTTGTATTTTTACTATTGTTAAGTCATCTTGCATGGTGGGGTCTCACAATTTCTTTTGTTAAGTCAATTAAACAGATTCTTAATGGGGACAAACTGTTTTTATTCTTTTTGAATGTTGATAATGTCATTTATATTCAGGTGATTTTTTGTAATTTCCCCAAAAGTTAACCAAGTTTTGGCAGTCTTTCAGAAACATTAGACTTACTGAATTGATTCTGATATTGGCAGTCAATTTATAATCATTATGTTTTTCTTTATGATTGTATGTGGTTTATCTAAGTGTCTTCCCACCTGTTTGTTGACATTGTGGTTTGATCATCTGCAGGTTCTTACAAAATTTCACCATCATCTGGAACATTAAACACTGCTTATATATTTTCCAGAAAGGAGCTTTCAAGGCAAGATATTTATTTTAGGATTAATTACTATCTTGAAGTTATATTTCTTCTTATGCGATAAAAATTAGTTCTTATCTTTTTTTTTTTAATTACAATTTGGTTCTAGAAACATCAAAAATATTTTAAGCAAGTCAGGTTAGTCTTGTTCTGGGACTTAATTCAATTAAAAAAGACTAAATTTTTGTTGGACTTGGCAAATATGTTAATTTTGGGACTAACTTGTAACATATATAGAAGTTATGAAACTCAAATAATAACTAGCATGTATTTTCTTGTTGCTGAAATCCGATTAACTTCGAGATTCATGGTCTGTTAATGGACAAGGATTAAGCTCGATTTCTCCTACTGTGCCTATTGTGATCTCGATCTATGGAATTATTTGGTTATAGATTTAAAGGAAATTTATTACGTTCCGTGGGTCTATTAACTCTAGTTCTTCAAAAACAGGCCTGCGCTGCAACTCCCTTGCGCCAGCAAGCCTGTTGTAGCTGTTCGTTTTTGCCCTGTGGCTTTCAGGCTTCGGGGATCAAACCCTGGTAAATTTATGCTGATTTGCTTTTTCTTTTTCCTTTAAATTTTTGGCATATATGGATGTTAGGAGGATATAAACTGTAATCTGAATGTTTTCTTCAATGTGCAGCTGGATTCTTCAAGCTTCCTTATCGAATTGTTTTTGCTGTTGCAACTTTAAACTCAGTGTACGTCTATGATACAGAAAGTGTTGCTCCAATACTAATATTGGCTGGTCTTCATTATGCACCAATAACTGACATTGCATGGTAAAGTCTTAGAATTCCTGCAGTATACTCCGTTTTAACACCCTCAAAATATTTGATGACTACAGTTGATGTTTTCTGGATTCTGAATTGTTATCTATGTATGTTGCTTGAAGGTCATCTAGTGCCTGTTATGTAGCGTTGTCATCTCAAGACGGTTACTGTACTTTGGTGGAATTTACAAAGGATGAACTGGGTTTGCCATTTTGCTTAACTGGTATGCTGCTGTTTCTTAATTTTATTTCACCTGCTCCCTTCCTTACCTGCTCATCTTTGTTTCTTTGGTATCAAATTTCTTCTTTAGACCCTTAATGATCCAATTTTTCTGTTCAGAAGGAACAAGAGTTGGTGAGAATGAGAACAAGATTCAGAGAGCAGAGGATATGACGACTGGAACAACTAAAAATGATGGTATGGTTTCAGAGGATGAGAAAAAGGGTTCAATTCAGGAAATGGAGGACATGGTTATTGTAACAACTAAAGATGATGGTTCTGTTCCAGGAACTAGTAAAACAACTGCAATTGAAAGGAAACAAGGCAAATGGGTATCACTGAGCTCAATCACCACAATAACCTCAAATAAGCCTGCTAAGGAAGCAGAAGACATGATGATTGAAACAACCAAAAATGACAGTTCAATGCCAGGAACCATGAAAATAATGGAAGAAGATAGTGACAGAGGCAAACAGGCAACACTTACCTCAGTGACTACTGCGACCTCGAGTAAACCTGTCAAAAGGAGGATTACACCAGTAGCAATTGATCCATGATACTTTTAAAGGCTCAACCTTAAAGTTTCTACGAAGTTCCTCATCAAGGTTCCATGTTCTCACTGTAATCATTCTTTTGTTTGTTGAGAGTAAGACATCTCAATGAAAGATGTGCTTGATATATCATCCTTTATTTGCTTGCAGGTGATGTCGGCAAGAAATCATGGAATTCTATTGTTTTAGCATGTGAATCTGACTTTCTTGTACTAATCTGATTAGATTAGAGTATAGATTTATTATAGAGTTTGCCGTGCTGATAATATTCACAATACATTGATAGTTTGCTGTGATGCTTTCACCCATTAAATGAAGTTACAGCTGAAGATTTTTATTGAACTCAGTAAAAGCAGTGTGGTGCCAGTAACCCGGACATTTATCCACAAACAAATGGCTAAGCAAGAAAATTGCGTTTGGAGATTGCAAGCTTTTCTTATGGCTGATCTGAGCAATTGAATTGGAAAAGGAGCTAAGATGAGTTACCAATAGCATGTTGTACATCCATGTCTTGACATGTATTATCTTTTACTCGTCAATCTTATTAGAACTTCAAAGATTCGAATTTGCAATGTACGCTTTCTGCTATATGGTGCAATCTCAGAGTATTTACCTGGAAATTATGTTCATGGGTTTTCTAGTCTTGTATTATATTCATGGATTTGCTCTGTTGTGTCCTCTGTGAAGCGTCCTAATTAAATCCAAGGGGAAAATGAAATACCAGTTGTTTGATAAGAAATAAATTCAGGAGAGAAATGAAAAAACAGTGACTTTTGGTTCTTTGACGGATATGGTTGTGGTTTTATGATATTTAGAACCATTATTATTGTTATTATTTTCAGCATAGTATTTCTCTTTTTACCATGCAATATAGGAGTTTAATTATACTTCTCAAAGCTGATGCACAACATAAAAGTAGATAACACTATTTCCTTTCATATTTATTTATTAGCGGAAGCAATTTGTATTTCATTGATATTATAGGAATGAGTGTCAGACAAACATATTGTCCATATTCTCTAATATAAGAAGAAAGATATATGCTTATTTTTCTTTTTTGGTTATAAATTCAATGGCTTTTGCTTGGATTTCTATTACAAAGGAATGTGAATATGTTAAAAAAGCCTCCACAGTTTTTTCATGACAGCAATATTATCCATTTGGGGGATTGAAAGAACAAGAAATATTTATTATCAGTAGCCAATAGGGTTTAACTTATCATGGAAACACACAATCTTCTTATGCCACTCATTTTATGTAACGTTCAATCAGAGCTTGTTCTCAAGAAGTTGATGATTTGACCCAGAAGAAGGTTCTGGCATATCAGCAGCGGCATTATGATTCCCAGAAGATTTAAGATGTGAATCTTTACTCATTACCTTTTCATCCTTCTTTATTTCTTCTTCAATATGCAGATCCTCTTCAACAGTTAGAACTGTAGTTTGTTCACCATGTGGACCTGGCACAATGGCTTCATGTACTTTCACATGTTCATCAATCTTTAAGATCTCAGTTTCGTGAACCGTTTTCTTCTTTCTCTTCTTAATGAAGCAACATAGGAGGACAGAGAGGAATGCAAGAAAGAATAGACCCCCAAGTGACACAAACACCACAATGACAACAGTTGAATGGTGTCCAGGTGGTGGTGGTGGTGGAACTGAATGGGGTGGAGGAGAAATAGGATGAGGTTGTGGCGGAGGTTTGAAGGCTGGTGGTGGTGGGATCTTAGGAGGCTTGACTGCTGGAGGCGGAGGTGGTGGTGGTGGAATAACGGGGTGATGTGGTGGAGCTACTTTTGGTGGGCTGTAAGGTGGAGATGGTGTTGGATTTGGAAATGGAGGTGACGGGATGTTATGAGGTGGTGTTGGATTGGGTGGTGGAGTAATGGGGTGGTGTGGTGGAGCTACATTTGGTGGGTTGTTGTGAGGTGGAGGGGGTGTTGGTTTTGGAAATGGAGGCATTGGATTGGGGGGTGGCAAGGGAAAATATGGGAAGTAATGTTTGAGAGAAGCCATTTTTTGTTCAGCTGCCTGAGGATTGATTGGATCAGATGCTGATGACAAAAAGGGAGATGTTGTAGTAGTATTTGTAGTTGCAATTGCTGAGAAAGGTTGTGAATGGTTTTAGGTGCTTGTAAGTTTCTAATAACTTGTCACTCATGCTAAGCTTTTGCCCTTTGAAGAGTTGTCATTGATTGCATTAAAAAACACTTCTTCAATATGTGTGTGTGTGTGTATATATATATATATATATATATAGCTGGAGCTCTGTAGACAAAGTTTGATGGCGGTTAGAAGAAATCTTAAGCCTATGGTTCCTTCAAAGTGCTTCACGACATCAAACCTATGGCCTATAAATTGCTAGAACCAGAAAGGGACCCCTTATACATCCAGTCTTCCATGTTTCCATGCTCATCAGACTGGAAGGCTCAAAAGTTATCTGTGATGAGTTGCCTGGCCAGTTTAGGATGGAAGCCCGTGACATTCTTTCTTTAATTGTGAAAATTGATCTTCCACCTTCAAAGCTAAGAACTACCATCAAGAAGTTTAAGTTGAAACTATAATAAAATTAATAAATCATATTTTAATTATGCATATCAAAACTAATATACAAATTGAAAATGTTTGAGGGATAATTGAACTAAACGCAAGTTAGATCACCTCAGTAAAACCAGTTTCATCATATGATTTCAAAATCTTTTGTCTTTCAAGTTCAACATTATAATCATATTTTATTTCTTCTTGGAGCACATCTTTTGAGAAGCAAGCATGACAAGCGGATATGATTTTAAGCGGTAGAAAATTACATTTTTTCTCTCTCTATTCTTTGTCAGGATCTCTTTGGGGACGAAAGAGAAGAGGAAGGGAAAGAATGAAGATGATTTGGTTCCCAAACTTAACCATCAATTTCTGTAAAAATATAGACCTTTTAAAAGATTTCTTCTTTTAGTAAAGACCTTTGAAAGATCTACTAATAAATTTGTTTCTCAATAGAGACAACACAATTTTCCAAAAAACCAAGTAGAGTAGTAAATCCAATACAATATTTTCAAGTTACTCTTCTATAGGGAAAAGAGAAGCCTCACTACCAAAATTTTGATTACTGCCAGAATCAAACTTTCTTTTTACACCACGGAAACCAAATTGCAGCTCCTCTCCTAAAGATGAAAATTGAAAGGAAAATAAAATGGAGAAAGAATGAAAAAATCAGTTTCTTTTACAAAACTCTTATCTGTGTGACTCTACATTTTAGAAAGGGGGTTCTTTTCTTGAGGGATTAGTTGGCTGAAGGATAGAAGAAGATTCAAGGGAGAGTCATCTACTCCATCCTTTGGAATTAGAAGTTTCATCAGCTTGATCTTGCAAAAATGAAATTGTTTGATCTGCACCGCAGTAAAAAGAGAACACATTAAAAATCTAGCAAATGCTTATTTTCTCCAAAATGACTTTAATAGTGAAAGGGAAGAGGAAAGATATATTCAGTTATTGACAAAGCTGTGCATGTTAAAGAGCATGAGATGACATGGCACAGAGCAAGACATAGTCGTAGTAAACTAATTATAAAAAATATAGAAATAGAATATCTGCGAGCATGATAAAAAGGTCAAACAAGGTGATTATAAATACAACGAAGACCAAACAGCTGCATTGTGCCATTTGCCCCTATGGAAACAAGGGAAACCACAGCCTGTGCACTGAATTCTTATAAGAAACAATCTCATGATTTGACAATTGTTGCACCCACTAATACATATCAGCTAAAGGAGAATCACAAGACCTTGATCCAAAAAAATTGTTTCACGATTTTGGAGGCTGTGTTAAATTACTTAGACAGATAAAGGGAGACCTT
Organism: Carica papaya; assembly: GCF_054855325.1. Lineage (NCBI taxonomy): Eukaryota > Viridiplantae > Streptophyta > Magnoliopsida > Brassicales > Caricaceae > Carica > Carica papaya. Next base: position 5,643,638 of record NC_142314.1, read on the forward strand.
GTTTGCTTCAGTTTGCCACAAATAGTATCCTGAGAATGGTTCTGTTGAGATCCTGGACATGAATGCTAAACCGAGATTAATAGGAGAAACTGAAGAGAAGGCGCAGAGAGAGATTAAGAGAAGAAGAAAAGAGAGATTTAGAATAATTTCCAAAGAGTCTTTGGATATATTTAATGACGTGTCTCGAACGCGATCTTCTCTCACGGGCAATCTCCTCATATCTCATGTATATATCCTGCATATATATTGTATATATCTTAGTCTTGATTTCCGGAGACTAAGTAAGGAAAATTCTGATATTTCCATGTAAACTTACTCGCCTATATATTAGGCAATTATGTTTAATAGAAAACTCAACTATTCTCCACAAAACCTTGCTGCAAACTTAACATGGTATCAGAGTGTCTGTAAACACTTCCGCCATCAACAGCTCTCCCTGTTCCCAAAATCATGTCCTCTGTTTTTTTTTTCTGCATAAACTTCCAAGCAAACAGCATCAGTTCCCATATCATCCGACAATGGAACTTCCAGCAAACGGTATGTTGTTACTGATCCAACTTCACCATATTACTTACCACCTTCAGCTCTTCTAGGTATCTCTCTCACGTCAATAAAATTAAAAGGAGAAAATTATGCCACTTGGGAACAGGCAACACTCATGGCATTAAAATCATAAAATAAACTCGGTTTTATTGATGGATCAATCGCAAAGCCGAATTTTTCGTCTCCGAACCATAAAGCCAGGGAAGTCGTCAACTTAATGCTCTATTCGTGGATGTCGAACTTTCTTGATGCCCCTGTCCTTGCAACGGTCTCTTGCATCATAGATGCAAAATTGATGTGGTATTTGCTGAAAGCTCGATATTCCATTGAAAATGGATCCCGTATTTATCAACTTTGGTCCGATATATCAATGAGCAAACAATCTGGCTGCTCTATTATGACTTACTACACAACTATGCTAGCTAAATGGAATGAATTATCCAACCTTTCCCCCATAGCTCCGTGTTCATGTGCGCAAGGAACAAAGATCGTTACTTAGTTTGAAAATCTAAATATTTACCAATTCCTAATGGAATTGGACGGTGCCTATGCCACTCTCAGGACGCAGATCATCAACATGGATCCTCTTCCATCCCTGGACCGAGTGTATGCTATGATTTCATAGAAAGAATCTCATCAGCGAGTTACTAGAGCCCGTAATGACATGCCTACACTAGGCTTTGCCATCCAAGCTAACAAGTCACATCGACTTGCACCTGTGTCTGGCTCTGCAGACCGCACTCCAAGCGGTCGTCCCTTCTGCACCTACTATCACCGGCTAGGCCACACATTCAATCGTTGTTTCACCCGACTTGGTGTTTCCCCACAAGGACGCGGACGCAACCGAGGCAAACCTCGCCACCCAAATCTTGATCCACCAGCCTATGGTCAACAGTAGCAAATACAGTCCTAACCTGCTTTAGCAACCGCAGCCCAGACTGCTGTTCCTACCGCACCGTCTCCGCCCAACATGACTGGCTTGACATCCGAATGCAGCGCCTACTTCCACTCCTTGAACCGCCACCATCTACCTCTGAGTCACTAGCTGGTAAGGCTAATATTTCCACCGTATCTTGGCTCATTGACAGTGGAGCATCTCATCATATGATCGGCAATATAGCTTTATTTTCTGCTATTCATGACATAGCTCCAACTTCAGTAGGACTTCCTGATAGCATGCAGACATCAACAGTAGAGGAGGGAATGGTGTTGCTTCACCCGGGTTTCCTCCTTCGCAATGTTTTAGTTATTCCACACCTCTCGGTCAATTTACTTTTTGTTGGGCAACTGATAAATGATTCAAATTGTACTATAACCTTTGCTCTTCATATGTGTGCTATACAGGACCGTTCTACGAAGAACTTGATTGGTCTGGGTAAACCACACAAGGGCGTTTTTCTATTCCGTCCTCTACTGGTGGCTACCGCTGCTGCTGTGACTACTCTGGAGTCTTATTCTCTCTGGCTTCAACGGTTGGGTTATCCCTCCCGCCAAAAGCTACTTCATCTTCCTGGTGTTAATGTTAATTTTCCAAAAGATAACAATTTATGTGATGTATGTTGTCGTGCCAAACAAACACGTTTTCAATTTCTGATTAGTTGTACTCATGCAAAAGAATGCTTTGAATTAATTCATTGTGACATTTGGAGACCGTATCGTGTTTGTACACTTTCTTAAGCTCGTTATTTTTTTACTATTGTTGATGATTGTAGTCGAATAGTATGGATTTACTTATTAACTGATAAAAGCCAGGTCAGTAGTTTACTTCGCAATTTCTGCTCAATGACCCAACGACAATTCGGAAAATTTGTCAAGATCATCCGAAGTGATAATGGGACCGAATTTGAGTCTCGAGCGATGCAGTCATTTTACACTTCAGCTGGTATTCTCCATCAAACATCGCTGGTAGACACTGCCCAATATAATGGTCGGGTGGCACGAAAACACCGACACATCCTTGAAGTCGCACGGGCTCTACGCTTTCAAGCCAATCTTCCTCTCGAGTTGTGGGGAGAATGTGTCCTCACAGCCACTCATCTTATTAATTGCACTCCTAGCTATGTTCTCAATACCAAAACTCCACATGAAATTCTGTTTTTCGCTTCCCCTGCATATAACCATCTTCGGTTTTTTGGATGCCTCTGTTATGCTGTTGCAAATCCTCAAGAAAGCAACAAGTTTGCTCCTCGTAGTCGCCGTTGTGTCTTCCTTGGATATCCATACGATAAGAAGGGTTGGAAGGTACTGGACCTGGAAACCTTTACAGTTTTCATATCTCGCAATATCCTCTTCGAAGAAACTGTCTTCCCCTTTGCTCATATTCACTCCGACAAAGAATCGGGGTTGCAGTCCTCGTCTCCCTCTCCTTTACCTTCTGCAACTCAGTGGGATTGGCATTATTCGAGTTTAGTTTCCCCGACAAAGGGAGCTCCTGCCAGCACTGCCTCCCCTCCATCTTTGTCTGAGTCACATTCCCTTGACCCACTACAGTCGATGTTTCCGGGACAGATTTGGGCCATGGTAAGAGAATCAAGCGTCCACCAGTCGCACTTCAGGATTTTGTCTGTCACTTGGCTCACCTTTTGGCACCCAGCGGATGCCATTCCACAAACACCCGGTACCCACTAGCCAACTATGTTTCCTATGATCGGTTCTCTACTGCACACACTCATTTTTTAGCTGCTGTTACCACAGGCGTTGAGGCTCGACACTATTCGGAGGCTGCCCGCGACCCTAAGTGGTGTGCTGCCATGCAAGAAGAAATTACTGCTCTGGAGCGAACCGGCACCTGGACCATCAAAGATCTTCCTCGTAGAAAGAAACCCGTTAGCTCCAAATGGGTCTTTCGGATTAAGTACCACTCGGACGGCTCCATCGAAAGATACAAGGCCTGTGTCGTGGTTCGCGGTGACACTCAAGTAGAGGGCCTCGATTACACTGAGATATTTGCCCCAGTCGCCAAGCTGGTCAGTCTCCGCACCCTATTTGTTGTTGCTGTGGTCAAAGGGTGGGAGTTACACCAACTCAACGTACACAACGCATTCTTACAAGGTAATCTTTAGGAAGAAATATACATGCGTCTGCCCCAGAGTTCATTAAGGTCGGTTGCTAGCGAAAATCATTATATGGCCTCTGGCAATCTCCTAGAAATTGGTTTGCAAAAGTGGCCTCCGCCTTACGCACCTACGACTTTTTCCAGTCACATACTGATCATACCTTGTTCACTTATCATCGCCAGGATATCTTCCCCTCTGTCTTTGTTTATGTTGATGATTTGATCATTGCCGGAAATAATCCCGAAACTTGTGCCTCTTTCAAACTCTACCTAAATGGGTGTTTCCACATTAAGGATCTTGGCAAGTTAAAATATTTTCTCGGTATCGAAGTTGCATGTGAACCCTCTAGTCTGTTTCTGTCACAACGCAAATATGCTCTTGACATCTTGTCTGAAGCCGGTTTACTAGTTTCCAAACAAGCAGACTTTCCCATCGAGCAAAATACACTTTGGCAACCCTCGACAGTCCTCATTTAGCTGATCCTTCTCGGTTCCACCACTTAGTTGGTCGTCTTGTTTATCTCAGTTGGTCATCTTGTTTATCTCACTATCACTCGGTCCGACATCTGTTATGCCGTTCATATTTTATCTCAATTTCTTTATGAACCCCGTCAAAAGCATTTGAATGCTGTCCTTCGCGTCCTGCGCTATATCAAAAGCGGTCCTGGTAACAACATCTTCTTGCCTGCAGACAGCTCCCCTCAGCTATTCGCCTTCTGTGACTCTGATTGGGTCGATTGCCTACTCACTCGTCGATCGACTACAAGCTACTTCATCAAGTTAGAAAATTCTCCGATCTCCTGGAAGGCCAAGAAACAACCTACCGTTGCTTGTTCCTCCGCCGAGGCCAAATACCGTGCTATGGCCATAGCCACATGCGAATTGTCTTGGTTAAAATCCTTTTTGGCTTCGTTGGGAGTTTTTATGACTCAACCTATGTGTCTGTTCTGCAATAACCAAGCTGTATTACACATAGCTTCCAACCCAGTCTTCCACGAATGCACAAAACATATTGAAATCAACTACCATTTTGTTCGAAAACAGCTCCTGGCTGGTTGTCTCACTACAGCACAGGTACATTCCTCCGATCAGGCTGCTGATATATTCACAAAGGCCCTCGGACGATCCCAGTTTCAGTACCTGTCTTGCAAGTTGGGCATGCGCAACCTTCATGCGCCAACTTGAGGGGGAGTAATAACGTGTTTCAAACGCGATCTTCTCTCTTGGGCGATCTCCTCATATCTCATGTATATATTCTGCATATATATTATATATATCTTAGCCTTGATTTTCGGAGACTAAGTAAAGAAAATTCTGATCTTTCCATGTAAACTTACTCGCCTATATATTAGGCAATCATGTTTAATAGAAAATTCAACTTTTCTTCACAAAACCTTGCTGCAAACTTAACAACATTCATACTGATTTTTCAATAGATTTTGACTGATCATAGAAATGGAAATCTAGACGCCAGTTACCCAGGTCACTAATAACAGCTATTTATGTGGCATAATTAGAAAAACAAGAATTCAACATGCAACAGAAATTAGCAGCCAGCTTGCCCCACATTCTGTTAACAATTACTGAGAAGTTGAACAATTAAAGGAAGACAATTCTTTGTTCAATTAGCTCTAGAATCAGCTAAAGTCCTGGCATCACCCTTTCATTGAAGGAGTACCGTTCCTCAAGGTTGAAGCTAGGGAACTGCATTCTAAGGAGGATAAATCCTCCCATGTAGTCTCACCAGTCCCCAAATTTACCCCTTGGATCAGCAGTTGCTCTGCTAGTTTTTTTTCTGCCTCTGTATGGTGGTTCTTTTGAAGAATGGCAAGCTATTCCATCTTAAACTGGCCAGGCTTGGTCCAGGCAACTCATCACAAAAGTTGCTGAGCCTTCCACATTCTTTTGAGCAAGGAAACATGGAAGAGTCCCTTCTGGTTTTAGCAATTTATAGGCCAAAGGTTTGATGTTTTAAAGCACTTTGAAGGACCCATAGGCTTTAGGAGTTCGCTTAAGATTTCTTCTAACTGCCATCAAACTTGGTCTATATAGCTGCAGCTTTAATAAGACCAGATTTCCCACATTGAATTCCCTTCTTTTTTTTGCTTCCATGGGGGTCAGCACACTCCTTCAATAACCCTGCTACTCGCTGTCTTTCCACTAACAATTCCTCGAAGTTGCCCGATAGGGTAAGACTTTCATTGTTGCAGAAAAATAGGGCGGTAGACACCTGTAGAGAGCCTGGAAGAAATTCATCTTGATACTCGAGTTATACATCACATGATACCACTATCTGTGCTGCCCGAGCTATTTTGCCTGTAGATGAGGCTAGCCTTCTAGTCATTGACTGTTTTAGTCTAGCCATCAGTTTGAGGATGGTAAGCTAGACTCAACTGAAGGGTGGTTAGATACTATATATTATGGCATCCCATGCAATCTCTGTACGTTGTCCAAGAAAAACCGAGCAACCTCGGCGACAACGGAAGACTAATGTCACTAGTAAATCTGTCCATCACTAGCATCTCATAGGGACATGATCTTCACAAGTCCCTTTTAGCAGAAATTGGTGACACTCATTGGTACCAGTAATATGGTATCCTTCCCCTTTGATCTTGAAAGTTCTTTATGAAACCCATAAAGACATCAGTCTAGACTTGGTGGGGAATAGGCAATAGCATCAATAGTCTCGTAGAAGAAATGTTTTTCTTCTTGCATCTTTGATAGATGTCACACTTAGAAATTTTTCTTCTGGCATCTTTATGATTTAATGTTTTGGTAAGTTATCCGATTGATGCTATTATGGATTTAATGTTTTTCTTGCTTAGATGGATAATTGTAGACCATCGGTACTATAATTACTCAGGGCGTTGAGTTTGTTGGATCTTGGTGCTAACATTATTGAAATTATGTGTGGCTTGAGTAAGGATGCTTCACCGATTAGTGCCATGAATGGATGAGATAATAAGCAAATTTACAAAGAGTACATCATTCAATTGCAGGGTCTTGAGTTCTTTGAGCTTTGGAAGCCCGAGAACTTCAAGTATCAATAGCCCTGTAACCTCAGCTTTAGGAAGCCTGAGAACCATGAGTTTTAGGAGCCCAAGGATAAGTCAATTCAGCTGGGTGTCCCTTTTGTTTCAGGTTCTTGTCATCATTAGATATTTGGTTTCATTCTTTGTAGTCATAGGTGGTGGTTATATGTATGTTCTTCCTACCTTCAGTCAGGCATTTCTTGGATATGATGTCTCCCAATTGAGCACTTCAAGAGAAGACTGACATATTTGATGGAAATTGGGTCATGGATAATGAAAATCCTTTGTACAATGCTTCAGATTGTCCTTTTGTGGAACAAAGATTCAATTGCTTAGGAAATGAACATAGAGAAGAGGATAATCTTAAGTGGAGGTGGAAACCAAAGCAATGTGATATCCCAAGGTCGAACTTTCATAATATTCTGGAAAGGCTTAGGGGTAAGAGGGTTGTTTTTGTTGGAGATTCTATGAGCAGAACACAGTGGGAGTCATTGATATGCTTGCTAATGGCTGGGGTAGAAGATAAGAACAGTGTCTATGAAATAAATGGGAATAAGATAACAAAAAGGATAAGATTTTAGGTATACAGTTCAGTTCTTTTTACCACTGAGTTCTTTCGCTTTGTTTTCTTGGTACAACACGGTTGGGTACCTAGACATGCACCAAGGCGAGTTCGATCAACACTTTAATTGGACAAGTTGGATGATGTCAGCAATAAGTGGATTACTACAGATGTTCTCATATTTGACCCAGGATGGTTGTAGGTAACAAGAAGCTTTTTGAAACCGGTTGCTGCTTTCAGGTTGGAAACTCATTAAAGTTCGGAATGTCAATTCCTACTGCCTTCAGGGTAGCATTAGAAACTTGGGCATCATGGATTGAGCAAAAAATCAGCACAAGTAAAACACACATCTTGTTTTGGAATCAGATATACCTTTGAGTGGAGAACTAACAAGGCTTTTATTTCTGTGTTACTTTTTTTCTTTTTCATGCTCAATGACATTGAACCAGTCTCTCTTTTTCTTCACCTGTTAATTTTTGCATCCAACTCTCCCTTTCATTTGGCCATCTTGTTTATTTCATGGGTATACAAAAGTTGGAACTTCTGTATTTCACTTCTCTCGAAAACCTCTATCAATTGATCTTCCCTATCAAATGTATGCTATATTCACCTCAACCACATAGTCTCATATTAAAAGGGTTGTCTGGTTTGAGAAGACTTACAGGATCTAGGCTTTTTTCAAGAGAAAAGGTCTATGAATTAGAAAGTACATTCTCAAATGATTTTAGCAGAGTAGTGAACCTTGCTCAATCTGGTCCAACATGCTAACAACCACAAATAAAATAGACCACACCTATGTTACCTTCCCAACCTCTATAGATTCTCTTCTCTAGATTGTTGCAAAAAAGCTTAAGCTGTCGTGGTTGCTCTACTAATATTTGGAGGATAATCTTTTATCCTAATTTCTCAAAGGATACTCTTTATTCCAATAAAGGTAAAGAGTACTGGATTAAATTGTTTCATCCAATGATAATAGACAACTTGATCACCTGAAGGTAATAGCAAAGACGTATCCCTGCATTCCCCATATCTCCCCTCACACTTTAACTTATTCACAACCTAATGGTCATTGGTCAACGTAATAGAGAGTGGCCTCGATATAACCATTCTTTCACTGAGCTATACTCTTTCATCTAGGAAGTAGTGCATGCTTTCTTAATTAATCAGAATAAAAATTGGTCTTTTTTCTATGAGGCCTCTAATTTTGATAGTGTGCCTCTTCCTATGCACTTCCATGGCTTGCATTGATATCACCCCAACATCCTTGTCTTCCCTACCATCATGAAGTACTTTTTAGGGTCAATTGCCTTCTTCTATGCTCCTTATGTTAAAACTTTCTTAGGTTTGCATTGGTGTCCAAAAAAATTAAGCCTGGTTTGGTTTGGTGGGAATAGGTTTTGAGATCAAGAATGTTAGGCCTATCCCCACACCTAAAGCAAGAATCTAGGGAATGTTTTAGGTCAGGTGGGCATTATCCGAGAGTTAGGCCTGGTTTTGGTTGGGAATAGTTTTGAGGTCATAGGAGATTTTACAGTGTCTTTATCAATTGAACTAAACTTCTGGGATGTAGTATGACATGTGGTTTTATTAATTGCTGATTTTGGATTTCGAGGCAATTGGTCTTTTTGGAAGGATTTCTTGCGTTTAAGCATGGTATTGATGATTTGTTATTGGAATTGGTCTTGTTCAAAACTTAAATTTAAAGTATGAGGCCTAAGTATTTTGATTATTAGCCTTAGTTCTTCATTCAAATCACTAATGAAGCATGCTATGAAGTATCATTCAGAATGGCCAAGGCAGTCAGCATCATTCCTCAAATTTTTGGGGTAATCACGGACAGATTCAACCTGGACGAGCTTGTAAAATTTTTCCACAAATCCATGATCTACAACTAACAGAATCTACTGTATAATTCTTCCATAAAAATTTCAAATGCGAAACCTTTTGCTAAACCTACTACCTTGGTACCACGTATTTGCTCGTCCACCCAAGAAAAACTTACTACCTTGGTACACGATGCATAACTGAAAAGAATTCTAGCAGTGCCAAATCCAAGCTTGGAAATTTCCTTAATCAAAATGTGGAATCCCAAGTCCCAGTGCCTAGTAATCCAAGAAACTCCTATTGTATCAATAGCTACAACCAATACTGTTTTTCGGTTTAGGAGTTGCCAATCTTTTCATAGAACAAAGAAAACTAGGGGATGGCTAAGGTACCTGAATGGTCAATTTTGGGGGATGCTTCATATTCCTCATCATGTCAGCCAGATGTTTGAATCATCGCTCAAGATGCGATTGATTCTCCTTGTATCTTGTGGAGTTGCTTTTTTTGTGGGTTTCAACGATCCATAGAGCTTTGTAATTAAATCCTTCAATTTTTGATCTGAACCCTTCACTGAATTGTCATGCTGTTAAAGTTGCTGATAAGCAGGTGGGGACCTTGCCCTTGTTCTTGGCCATTGGTGCAAGGGAAGGTCACACCTCTTTGAAATTGGAGTTCTCTACTACCAAATGTTAGGATCCTCAGACATGAACCTTGAACAGAGATTAAATTGGACAGAAAGGAGAGAGAGACATTAGAAAAGAAGAGAAACATTTGGGAAGCATTTCTAGGGAGAGAGTCTAGATAGATTCTCACTGAAAACTTTCAATAGATTTTGACTGATTATAATAATGGAAATCTAGCAGTTGTTTACTGGAATAACCAATAACTGCTATCTATGTGGCATACCAGAAAAACAAGAAGTCAAAATGCAATGGCAATGAGCAGCCAGCTGAGTATCATAAAGAATAAAGCAGAATGCTTGTTGAATTGACTCTAGGAGTCAGCTGAGGTCCTGATAGGTTCTTGCATCATGAAGAGTTTGGTCCTCAAAGAAGACCATGACCAATTGAAGAGTATAGATATGCATTTCAGCTTATCTCAGTATGTCAAACCTGAGAATCCACGAATGTGACAAAAACAGTATGCAGGATGATCCCATAATGTATAACTGAAAGAAGCAAGCCTATGATGCTATCTGACTAAGAGGAGGAGAAACAGAATGGTTGATTTTCGAGAAAAAATGCTAGGACTTAAGCTCATGTAAATAATAAATAGGGACTAGAGAGAGGAATTTTACGCTCATGGAAAATCAGCCCAAGCAAAGCAGAATTGAGGAAGAAAAAGCAAAGGAAAAGGGTTCTTGCAAGCAGAGAAAAATACTAGGATTTAAGCTCATGTACATAGTAAATATGGCCCAAAGAAAGCATTTTTAAGCTCATTTCAAATTGACCCAAGCAAAGCAGAATTAAGAAAAGCCAAAGCCAAAAGGAACTCACACAGTGACATGTCATTGGTTATGTTTAAAGTTAGCAATCAGGTATGACAGAAAAATTTCATTCCACATATCTGGAACTCCTGGTAGACACCAGTGGCTACAATCAGGGACAGATGGGTTGTCACTCCACAAACCCACATGTGCATCACTGCGGAATGTCGACAAAGAAGTTATATGCAAAACTGTTACAGGAACTGTCATATTCTTTATCACATCCAAGATGGTGTCTGAAAATATACTTCGGTCCCTTCCTTTGGTGTCCGCTATAGGTTGATGCGTCACATTGCATAACCTGTGAGTTTGGTCCCTGAAGCAAAATGAAGAACTGTTAAAAAATATGATGAAGAATGAATTCACACTTGGTAGTGAAATCCAGCAGAAAATAAGTAAAGCATATGAAACTTCTTTAAATGCAAGAATATTGTTATGCCTCCAAAAAACTCGTGGTTGAGGTGAATATAGCATACATTTGATAGGGAAGACCAATTGATAGAGCTTTTCAAGAGAAGTGAAATATAAAAGTCCCGACTTTTGTATGCCCGTGAATAAACAAGATGGCCGAATGAAAGGAGAGTTCGATCCAAAATTAACAGGTGAAGGAAAAGAGAGAATAGTTCAATGTCATTGGGCAAGAAAAAGAAAAAATTAATACAGAGAAAAAAACGTTGTTTACTGCTCCACTCAAAGGCATATCTGATTCCAAAACAAGTTTAATGCAACTGTACTTAAAGAACATAGCATCTTGATAGTAGATAGTACCTCCAATGAGATGGCTCAAATGTCCGAAAAAAGATGTGTGTTTTACTTGTGTTGATTGTTTGCTCAATCCATGATGCCCAAGTTTCTAATGCTAGTCTGAAGGCGGTAGGAATTGACATTCCAAGCTTTAATGAGTTTCCAACCTGAAAGTAGCAACCTGTTTCAAAAAGCTTCCCTGGCACCCACCACTGTCCTGTGTTGAATATGAGAACATCTGCATTAATCCACTCACTGCTGATATCATCCAACTTGTCCAATTTGAGTGCTGATCGAACCCGCCTGGGTGCATGTCTAGGCACCCAACCATGTTGTACCAAGAAAACAGAGCGAAAGAACTCAATAGTAAAATTGAAAGAACTGAACCGCACACCTAAAAATCTTATCCTTTTTGTTATCTTATTCCCATTTATTTCATAGACACTGTTCTTATCTTCTACACCAGCCATTAGCAAGCATATCAATGACTCCCACTGGGTTCTGCTCATAGAATCTCCAACGAAAACAACCCTCTTACCCCTAAGCCTTTCCAGAACATTATGAACGTTCAACCTTGGGATATCACATAGCTTTGGTTTCCACCTCCACTTAAGATAATCCTCTTCTCTACGTCCGTTTCCTAAACAATTGAATCCTTGTTCCACAAAAGGGCAATCTGAAGCATTATACAACGGATATTCATTATCCGTGACCCAATTTCCATCAAATATATCACACTCTCCCCTTGAAGTGTTCAATTGGGAGACACCATATCCAAGAAATGCCTGACTGAAGGTAGGAAGAACATACATATAACCGCCACCTATGACTATAAAGAATGAAACCAAAGATCCAACGATGACAAGAACCTGAAACAAACGGGACACCCAGCTGAATCGACTAACCCTTGGGCTTCCAAAACTCAGGGTTCTCGGGCTTCCTAAAGCTGAGGATACAGGGCTACTAATACTTGAAGTTCTTGGGCTTCCAAAGCTCAAAGAACCCAAGGCCCTGCGGTTGAATGATGTACTCTTGGTAAATTTGCTCATAATCTCAATCATTCGTAGCGCTAATCAGTGAAGCATCCTTACTCAAGCCACACATAATTTCAATTCTTTTAGCACCAAGATCCGACGAACTTAACGCCCTGAGTAATTATAGTATCGAAGGTCTGCACTTATCCATCTACGCAAGAAAAACATTAAATCCATTATAGCATCAATCGGACAACCTACCAAATAATCCATTCGTGCATCCACATCTGTTCAAATCTATAGTTACATCCAGCTCCAAGGATCACAGAAATTCCAAGAAACAACAAAAAGATCACCATTTGAAAACTCCAACAAGAAAAACCAACGTATATGTAAAATCTCCATAATCAATCCGGCAACTCGAGCTCAAGCTCAGAACCATCTTCCGGGTCACAACCCATCAAAACAAGTGGAAAGAAATTGAATAGGCACTCTTCAATCACAAGAAAAAGAAAAACCCAAATGAATAAGGAGATAAATGCTAAAAATGTAGCATAAATTCTCGAAGAAATTATGCCAAGGCAATCTAATGAAGAGATACTACTAGCCTCTCGAGCGATGCAGAGGTTTACCGTTGATTCACCAAAAAACTTTGCAGAGAGCCAGATGGATGTGGAAAGATTGCGTAGGGTGAGCAAATGGAAGAAAGAAGTCGTTTATGGATCGGAGGAGATCAGAGGTGGTTAAACGAGAGAGAGAGAGAGAGAGAGAGAGAGAGAGCAACAATGAAATAGGGAGAGAGAAAAGAGAAATGGAGTCCGGACTCTGATAATATTCAAGAAGTCGGAGGAGGTCATTTTGGTAAATTCACGCATTAAGAAAGCAAGAATGTTCCATACCATCCGATCTATAATTTTTTTTTAATTAAAAATTCTTGATTAATTAGTTAAAATTGTTTAACAAACAAATAAATAGTATTTATTATTTATTATTTTATACACATGTTTCTATCATTTTTTTTTTTAATTTACAAATTTGCAAATGGGTTTTTTCCAGACAACTTTTAAATTTTAATTAAGAGATAAAGAGACTAATAAATGCAAAACAGTACTTAAAAAATTGGATTAATTAAAACACCTCATCATTAATTACTTAAATTTTTCCAATTTCATGTTGGAAAGAAAAGACATGAATATGATTATTTTAGTCTTGAATTGGATAAAGACAAATGATTTAGCTGTTTCCAGTGCGTTATTAATAATTATTATTAGTGCAACTAATTAAAGACAAATTGTACTATAATTACTACTCATCACACAAGAATTTTTTGTCTTAAAATTAAAAAAAAAGAAATCAAATCAAATGTAAATTATAGTTTATGATTTCGTCAAATCTCAAAATAAAATTATGTGGTTTGTTTGATGATAATTAATTATCTTAGTCATATTTTTCATTAAACTTTGTGTTCCTTGTAATCATTTTAATTTGTTTTTCATAAAATTATTTATTAGTTTTAAAATTATATATAATTTATTGTTTCTGAGTATAAATTTTATGTTTTGACAAAGTTAGAACTTTGAGATACTTGACGAAATTACTTACTTTGGTAAGAAGAAAGAAAATGATTTATTTACTTTAATCATAAAAATTAATGACTTTTCTTATAATCTAATCCTATTAATAATAGGAATAAATATTTATATTTAATGGAAAAAATATATAGATCTTGATGCAATGATTAAATATATGTATCACATATAAAATTCAAAATAAATTTTATTAAAAACATATCTATATTTCTATAATTTTCAGCCATAAAATTACTCACAGTTACCCATTCTAACATCCTAAAATTGTCTACTAAAAATTAATTTTTGAATCCTCATATTTGCACAAGGCTTAAGTAATTTTAAAAATTCATTTCTCCTAAGTACTTGTTGAATTTGGCAATAATCACGTATGATTATGATTTATAAGAATCAATCAGAATGATCATTAAATGAGAGATTCGAAAATCCAAAACTACAGTCTCAACTTATATCTTCTCGAACAGCAATAAATATTAAAAAAAAAATTAAAACTTTTTCAATTTTAATCCAAATTATATAATTTTTAATGTTTACAGAAAGTTTATAATATGTAACTAGAATTCACCAGAAAACTGAAAAATACTTTCAGAAATTGCACTACTCCAAAGTTTTTTATTTTAAAAAATTTATAAATTATTCAATTCTAACTCAAATCATGAAATTTTAGTATGTATTGAAAACATACGGAATATAATATATTAAAGATAATATATTCTTATGGTCATAAATTATTATTTAAAAAAAAAATCATTGGAAACACTATAATACAAATATCTACATTTTGTTTTCCTGTTCTACCTCCTACACAATATGTATAAGTATGATATAAACTTGAATCCTGAATTAGTTTTGAGGATTTATCTTTATTGTTGTTCATCTATTCTCTCTTTTTCTTTCCTTTTCTCTTTTCTTTCTTCATAGAACTTTTTAAATCTTTTAACTAAATCTTAACAATTAACTCATATATATATATATGTATGTATATAGTGAATATTTCTATGATTACAAAAAAAAAAAAAAAAATCCTGATAACTTTACTAAAATTCTAAAATATTCCATAAATTTTATGAAATAATGAGTACAATTTTTCTTAAGCTCATGATTAAATAATAGTTACTTATTTTTCTGGATTAAGTATTACAACAATAATGAGATTATCCACCCAACAAAAAAAAAAGTCTTGTGTGGTGCAACCTCTGCAAAGCCCAAATACGATGGAAGAGGAGGACTAGATATTGTTTAAGCTTTTAACATTATGATAGTGTCATTCTTTCGAAGATTGATCGAAAACTCTTCATTAACGAGGACTCAACTTATGTTCAAGCCCTCGATAATAAATACCTTAAAGCTTAATCCCCCTCAATGGTTGATAGACAAGTCCACCAAACTAAACTATCTAAAAAGCCACTTGTAATACATATCCACTATTTCTAGGGGTATAAAATGGTGTATAAAATATGTTTCTAAAGTCTTTCTATGGTATCGTTAGTATTTGACTAATTTTCTATTAGTCAAGATTATTAAAGTTAATGTCTATTAGGATGATGTGAACTTCAAAATCGTTTATATTTTCTATCGTCATTCTTCGTCTTTGTTATCTTACAAAGAATATTATACTATTAGGAAAAAAATTTGTTCTACCCATCTCCCCTCTCAATTAGGGAACTATATATATACATGTATATAAATTCTCTATCATCTTTTTTGGCCTTTGTTATCCTGCAAACAAGTTATGCTATTAAGATCAAAATTTGTTCTACTCATCTTTCCTCTCAATTAGGGAACTATATACATGTGTATATGTGGCAGAAATTGAAAGCATACGTGTATATATATATATATATATATAAGTATTTCAATTTAATAGTCCTGGATTTATGTTTTGGGATATAAGATTGTGTAGTAAAAAATGAATTTACTATATTCTCTTTACTTTTTATAAATTGAGTTGCACCATGACATATCATATGCAATGAGATAACACTCGGTCTCATACCTCTATAAATTACTTAATGTAAAAAGTGACAAAATCAGAAATAAAAAATTAGGATATTGGCATCACAAGACTTGAAAATAAATAATATGGCCATTTAACATTCATGAATTGGAGAGTAATGCAAGAAATTAGAGATGAACATAATTAAGGGAAGATGAAACAGGGACAAGTTCCAAATCCCAATGCATAAAGTATGAATTAAACTAAGGGGATGGTGATATATATTGCTTCCATTTTACACCAAAACCATGAAGCATAACCTGACTCTGACCAATGTAGTCTCCTTGCATTTTAGCAGAGCCAGCGGCACCCTAACCTTTACAACAGTTCTTTGTCTTCATATATTTCTTTCTTCTTTATAATTTCTTTCCGATTTCTTCCCATTTTTACCATATGTATGATCATTCACATCAAGTTCAAAGGATCGTACACTAAGTCATGCTCAATATTGTCGTGGGACTATGTATATATATGTCATATGTGTGTTATGTATATGAAAGTATGCTTGATTGAGATGTTATCGACAGAATAATACATGCATGCATGTAGATATATTATATAATGAATCAAATTAGCGAATATATCTACTGATTATGAATTTTAATAATAAGCTAAGCTTGGAATTTACCCACTAAAAATTTGATGAAGAAAACAGATTCTTCTTTACCAATTACATATATACAGAAGAACCAGAAATTTATTTAGTAGATATATTATGTTTTAAGCTAGCTAGGTAGCTATGCGATCAAATTAATTAATTATATATTTCTATATATACTAATCAAGCTAGAATGTTTAGTTTTATATATAAGCTGATTTAAAAATTAAAAAAATATATATGTATATATATATAAATAAGAATTTTTGTTTGGAAAAAAGGGCTTGAAGAGGGGTTTTCTTTAATTCCCATGTTGTATGTGTTGTTAAATATGAAGTTCAATATGTATTTGAGCCCTAGAGCTAGGGTTTCTACAAGAGATTGCCTTTACTCTTTCCCTTGTCCAATTCAGTACAATATGTGTGCGTGTGTGTGTGTGTGTGTGTGTGTACTGCAGTGATCACATCTTGGAACTAAGCATGTTGTGAAGATGGTGACGGAGACTAACCCAGCACCTTCCTAGCAACTCGCCACCATTATTCTTTACATATGTGTATATATATGTACATATATGATGTGCCCATATACATTTCGATACACATATACATACCCAAACACACATTTATACACCTATGTATGGCCACACATGATGAGTTTTGGGTAATTATAATTTATAACTTGCGTCACCGTAACATTCTAACATCTTATTCTGATGCGTGTATGTATATATACATATATATATTTTTCCCACCTCTTCATTTATATGCATCCAAGAATATCCAAATACATATTATATATATGTGTTAATATATCGAGAGAGAAAGAGAGAATATGTATATATATATTATATATATATATATGATACTGAATATATAGTATATAAGTAAATATATGTTATTAATTAGTGACGTCAGAGTTTATTCCCGGAAAGGAGTCGGCCAAACAAACTTTCCGGCCAATTACACACTCCAAAAGGCTTTATTATATAATATATAAAAGGTTGTACGTAACTCAAGCTAACCGTTATGATTATTCCACACACTTTAGTCAACAATATCCTAACAGCCTTTAATTTAATTTTCTTTATATATATATATATATATACCAACACAGCACACATGTACACTAATCAGCTCCATTATCATTAATCCAATCATTAATTAATCCCTAAAACTGGTCTATCCCATTAATTAATCACTAATTACCTCCTGATTAAAGAACCCAGAACCAAATCCAGCCGCTGCAGGCTCCATGGACGAGGTGGGCCCGAGGGTTTTGCTTGGTGCAACTTCCCATTGATGATCACCCACTCCTGGCCGTTGATCTTGCTGGCTGTTTGACTGGAGAACACGAATTTGCCTCTTCAAGAACTTAACGTACCGAATGGCTTCGTCCAGCATTGACGCCGTATCGAGTTTGGTTCCGCCGGGGACTAGTCGCTGGAGGATTCTGATCTTCTCGCTTATTCTCTCCCGCCGGTGACGCGCCGCGACGCTCTGTGGGTCGTCGCTGATCCGGACGTTTCGCCTTTTCGGCTTTCGTATAGTGGTGGGATCTATGTCCACCGGCTGCATCGCGGCGATCTTGTACATCATCTCTTTCATGGCTCCAAGCTCTTCTTCTGGTTCTTCTTCCTCATCCATCTCCATGTTTTGAGCAAAAAGGTTGGTAGTGTAAGTGGGTATGATTTGGGTGGAGGGTGGTGATGATGGGGAGGAGGAGGAGAAGATTTGGTGGGAGTAATTAGGAGGGCAGAGTGAGTTGAAGGTGATTTGGTTATGGAGGTGGCCGACACCACCATCTTCCCCGGACAGTATCTCATGATTATTCCAACAGTGGTTTGGGAAGTTAGTGTGGTTGATATCCATAACTGGACTTTCTGGGTGATTTTTCTTGTGGCAAAAGCAAGGCAAAGCGCAGAGAAATTTGCATCTATTATGGACAACCAATTCTTAATTCTCACTCATAAATATACATATACATATGTATATATATCACTTGCAGGAGCTAAGAACACATGGAAACCTTGTTTAAAACATAGTCATCAATGGAAGACTCTTTAATGGGTGTTTATATGTGACTATATTTATATATTTATATATAAGAAGTTTGAGAGAGAGAGAGTGATTTGGGGGGAGATTGGTGAGGAAGAAGATGTAAATGAGGCAATAAATAGTTTATAAAATGAATATATAAAAATAAAAATAAAAAATAGAGGTGGACCCAGAAGAAGATGAAGATCAAGGGTTGAGATTTTGTTGTTTTCTTTACTGGATTCAAGAATTGCATCTACTAAAAGCTAACAAATGAGGGGTTACTGATAATTAATATTTTATGATTTGTTTTTAATACATACATACATATATATATATATATATGCAACATACGCATGCGGGATGACCATTGCAAGCGCTGAAATTTTAGCTACTGCTTTCGGTTCAATATTTACTTTGCAGTTTTCTTCCTTACAATTTACTCGTATAATCATTTAAATTTTGTATGTTCCTTATTATTAAATCTCTGTAATTTGTTTTCTTCAAGAACATATGCGTCTATAACATTTAAACATACTTAAAAATTCAAAACTAAAAATATAAAAATTGTTAAATAGTATTAACGGAATTTTCTTTTCAATTTTTCTAAAATATTCAAAGAATCCAACACATATGTGCATTATTTATTAGGCACCATATCTACAAATTGCTATGTGAAACTTGAATAAGTTCTTAGTACCCTCAACAAATACATCAAAAAATTCCCTTGAATCATTCATTTAGATTATTGTGATATAAACTATTTATAAATTATTATGTAGAAAGGTTACATATTGTACTAAAAATAATAAAGATTAGTTTTAAAAAACTTAATGTCTTATATACAAATTTTACAAAAATCATATAGAATTGGATGAAAATAAAGTAATCTTTATACACTCATAACTATATACACTCATAAATATAAATTATATAAGATATATTATATATATCAAAATAAGATGTAGAATTTTTGTGTTGATTTATCAAGAAAAAATTTAAATTAATTACCAGTGTAAAAGCTCAAAATCTTAAATAAAAGAATATAAATTGTAATGGCAGAAACAAATAATAATTTAGAGTTTATATTTTTTACACAATAGATCACGATGCCTAATAAGATTACGAAAATGTTCTTTTTAAATAAGTTAAAATAATAAAAAGAGAAGTAAAACTAAAATCCTATGGAGTTAATTTTCACTACCAACTTTCATGGGATCTGTGAGATAACAATTACTCATAATTCTACAACTATTCAGAATTTGAATTTTGATTTTTTTTATCTGAAATAATTAAATAGGGAGATAAGTTACACTAATTCAGTAAAAATATCACACTAATCACTAATACAGAAAAGGAAATGTTGGTAAAATTATAAAATAACTAATTGAATCATTAATTTAAGTAAATTCATTTAATATAAAATCGTTTATTTCATATTTACCGTTATAAATTTTCAAAATCAACTTATGAAGACAATAACTCAATAACATTATGACTTCATATTCAAGTGACGAAGAATAGTAACTTACTTTTTTTACTTGTTTACTAGTACATTTAGGGGGTCCATAGAGATGTTTCTCTAAGCGTGAACTCAATATTCAAATTTGTCAATTAACTGGTCGTCATCATACCTCGTTCATTAATAGGCGTCAAACATATCATTGTTTCGATACCACATCCGATATGAGGGTGAACCATATCTCTCAAACCCTTCTACTATAAAAATTCTCAGTCAGATCCGATTAAGATAATGTCTACGTTAGGATTTTCTTCTATGTACTGGGTCCGTCCACCATTTTTCAGGATACCCAATAAGCTTTTTATATATAAATTTACATTATCGACCAATCATTAATTACATACCGATATCTCATATTTACAATTCAACAATCAGTTATGCAAAGAGACAATACATAAATCAAGAAAATATGATTGAGACATTTATTACAAAATGAACCAACATATGAGAGCTACGCAGTTAGGTAACTAAATAATTGAGAAAGTAATTAAAACTAGTAATTTAAAACACACAACATAATAGTAAGTATTTTAGGCAGTATAGGAGAAAATAAATAGTAAACTATGAAAAATATACACTGATCGGTTCTGCTTTCACTAGTAACCTATAATTAATTTTTAAGTCTTTTTAATTATTACAAAATACAACGTTATTGATTATTAAGGTTTAATTTACCGTAAGATATTCTTACTCTCAATCGGTGTCCGAAATACTTTTCACTATGCCTCCTGACGGTTCCCGAATTTTCTGAATTTTTTATGCAAAAATTAAAATACCCGCCACGTATCCAAAAATACCTCAAAAATACCAAAATATATGTTTTAAAACTTTTCTTGCTAATTTTAGGGTTTTGGCACGGCGGCGGTGCCGGATTCTGGCACGGCGGCGACGTCGGGTTCTGACACAACGGCAGGGCCAGGTTCCAGCATTCATAATGACGCTTCACCACAATCTAATCGTTTTCAGCCGATTTAGGGCGGTTTTAGTCAATTTTCCACGTAAACCTATAAAAAATCAAAAAATTGAAACCTTACAGGTGGAAGGTCTTCGGGTATGGCGGCTCTGCCATTCCTCTTTCGCGGCTGAGGTTTTCCTTTGCAAACCTGCACCATAAAATGATGGAAAACACAATTATCAAAAAATTACATGAAACGAAAAATAAGAAGGGGTCATCAAAGAGGATTTTGAATTTTGGCTGCGCCAGCTCGACCGAGTTTCACATGTGGTTTCTGACCCACTTGTCGGCCATTTGACTCCGATATGAACATAGGGAGATTTGGGATTAAATTCCGAACGAGAAGGGTTAAATACATGTTTTGGCATTGGCGGTAGCTCCAGTGCGGTGGTGACGGTGATTAGCCACCTTCTTTGACGACTGATTCTTTTTCTGACTGCCCTTCTTCTTTTTATCTAGTTGCTCCTCTATTGGCTAAGGTTTCGATTTCCTATGAATAGGAGTTTAAATACCCCTTTTCAACCAATCCTGGTCACCCGTTTGAGTCAACTTGGAGCGAGGAGAACTGTCTGATGATTTTTTATTTAGGCCAAT
Organism: Carica papaya; assembly: GCF_054855325.1. Lineage (NCBI taxonomy): Eukaryota > Viridiplantae > Streptophyta > Magnoliopsida > Brassicales > Caricaceae > Carica > Carica papaya. The sequence continues at coordinate 5,665,145 of NC_142314.1, forward strand.
CGCGTGGGAGAATCTAAACTGTCCATCGCGAATCAATTTTATCCGTCCGATTGCATCTAAAGAGGGAATACATCTTGATTGTTTGTGCGTGCAGGATGTGATCTAAACCGTCGGATCGTCCAGGAATGCGGATCGCCTGCATGGCCTCCTGCCTGGAGCCGATATCAGCGTATCCACCACGCGGCATTTCCAGTTAGTCGTGACTGCTAACGTGGCCGTTCCACGCGGCCATATATTTTCTTTTTGCGATTTTACGTCATATTTTTAATTTTTCTTTCAAAAATATCTATTTATTCTAAATTTCACTCATTTTTTTTAGAATTATTTTTAATTTCACTCATAATTTTATTTTTTTTCAAAAATTTTACAAAATTAAATTAAACTAACGATTTAATTATTTATATATATAACTTTTTTCATAAATTGAAAAAATATGTCCGACCAAATTCTGAACCCGAATGTTACAAGTAGAATTAATATTTTCCTCATTAGTAATAGAGAATTTTGTTAGGTTAGGTGTTACAATTAAAAGAAAAAAAAAACCTGATGGATGAGAAGATGATTTAAATTTTAACTCCGTTGTTAGTTGTAACTATTATACTACATACTCGATTAAAATTATTGATTACAATAGAGTGGATTTAGAACAAATATGAGTAAACCTGAACCTGCCCCGAGCTTTGATGCAGAAAATTTGAATCTACTTCGAACTTAGGGTGGTTTAATTTTTTACTATTATTTCAAACCATAAAGGGTTTATGGATTATTTATAAATTCTACTTTCTACAATCTACAGCTCTTAATGTGTGTGTATGTATGTGTGTGTATATATATATATATGTATGTATAAAACTAATTTATCCTAAACCTCTTTACCCTAAACCTCTTTACCCCTCTCCTTGAAGTCGCTGTAACCTCTTTGCTGATTTATTAATTTGGTGACCTGGTCTAAGGTCAGTTATATATGAGTTTTCTTACTTGTATGACTCGGTTTCTTTCTTTCTTTTCCTCTCTTTCCAATCTCCATGCTGGCTTTTGATATATAAAGTCAAAGAAAAAAAGAAGTAAAAAAATCAAGAGCTATAAAAGAAAAGTTGTAAAAGTTCAGAACTTTTGGTTTCTTAGTTTTTGCTAGCTGTTGGCGGAACCACAACAAAGGCTGTTTGGAAGGAGGAAAAAAGCCACTAGAGGTGTTCATCCATGGAACAAAAGAGTGCAGCGATCATTAATGTAGGAGGTGTTTTTGGAGACTAGCCACTTAATTGATTTGCCAAAGACATGGTGGTAAGCGATATATTTAGAAGGGTGACAACAATGAATAAATGAAGAAGAAGAACTGAAGGGAGACTAAGCTAAGGTTTTTAATATATATATATATATATATATATATATATACACACACACATACAAGACGGATCAGCTTCAGAAGGACTTAGAAACATCCAACCCAAACCCATCTCGTTGTAAACACTTTTTTTTTTTTTTCTTTTTGTGAAAATTGTTTGGAGTTTGATTCAGATCGAGTAGGCCATGAGACAAGTCTTACACATTTTCATCAATAAAGATATATGTAAATATATGAAATTAGAATTCCTATACGAAATGAGTAATTAATTTTATGTTTTATACTTTATACTTATCTTACTGGTCATAATTTCATTAAACAAATAATAAGTTTATTACTAAGGAATTTTCTATTATTTTTTTTTCTTCATTTTATAAACCTTAACCAATTCAAATATTGTAATAATAATTTTTTAATTATCCAAACAACAACAAAAAAAACAGTGTTTTCTATTTTTTTTTTAACTGTATATTTCTTCTTTTATTTTTCTTTTAATTTTAACCAGTTTTCATCCATTTACATAATGTTAAAAATCACATACTAACTAACTACGAGGGTTCTTAAATAATCTACAACCCTTTCTCTCTCTCCCTCTCTCTCTCTCTCTCTATACATACAATACACACAGATACATACATGGGCGCACGCGGATGTATATTTCTATAGAATGGAGATGATATTAAAAGTACAAAATATGAGTTGATGGATTAATATAATATGAATATATACACACACACATACACACACTTGCATTTAGATTCTTTAAGCTAATTACTCTTTTAGGTCCTTAATCTCATCCACACCTTCTTCTTCCTCTTTGTAACACAGAGAGAGAGAGAGAGAGAGAGAGAGAGAGAGAGAAAGAGAGAGAAAGGAGAGTAGCAGCCTGCAGGGTCGTCATGATGGAAGTTATTGATGATGGTAATTAATGGTGATAGTAACTTGAAACTCATCCCATGTATTTATTCTTTTCGGTTACTTCTCTGTGCCAATCGCTATTGATATATATATATATATATATATATATCCATTCGCCAATTAAATTAATTAATTAAGATTTAATTAATATAACATTCCCACGATATATGTCGTAAATGTAGTTTTTTCTAAAAAAAAAAATTATATAATATATCATATATTATATATATATATGTGAATGTATGAATGATGATGATGATATATGTACATATATATATATATATGAGTTGAGTAAGCGAGTATGATAGGGTGATGCATGCAGTATTCTCAAAAGATATAATACCGTCACTTTCATTCTTTCCTCTCTTATAATTCCATTCTTTCTTCTACACTTGCGCATGCACACAGCAATCATTCTCTCTGTTAGCTGAGCTAGGGTTTCCACCCCCTGCATTATTACCTTCCCAATTCTCTTATTTCATTTTTATTTAAGATTAACCCACCAACTACTCAATAATTAATTAATTAGTAAGTAAGTAAGTTATATAGCAATGAAGATTGCCTCATAGAAAATATAAAATCTTGCAATTTAATATGGGCATTAACTAATTGTGACATATGAGATGTATCCATGTGTTAAGTAGTGAATCTTCTCATTTCATAATTATATCTTAGGGCATATAGACATGGGACCATATATATATATACATATATATATAACCTTTTTCAATATTGTTATACAAATACCCTCATGTTATTATACATAGATTGATTTTTGTTTTCGTTTGATTTGATTATGTAAATTATTGGTTGTAATACACAGATTAAGCCTCAAAATTAAGAAAATTAAGAAGTAATAAGGAGTTAATTATCAAGATCCAGTTTTAGACCAGACAAGAGTTTATCTGCTCTAAAAGTTGAAGTGAAAAAGATGGCTCCGGATTATGCGTAGATATATTTTGTTTCCTAATCCACACTAAAACCTAATTTGCTCATGATGAATCCCAACACATCAAGTTTTCAAATGCTTCACAATGAAACAAAATTTAAAACAATATAACATACATATATAAATATATATGTGAAGAAAATAAAAGTAGGGTTTGTAATTATAAGAGAGAAGAGTAAGAGAATTGAAGTTTAGGAATATAGAATAGGTAGGTATAGGCAGAAGATTAAGAAGATCACGTGTTACGAGAAGGATACAGGATCTGACACTCCCCCATTCGTTCATTCAATTGAATTGAATTCAATTCAACTAAAAAGCAAGACAAGAAATTTAAGAAGAAGAGATGATGATGATGATGAGGTTATGAATTTCATCCTCCTCAGAATCCGAGCTACAGCGACTCGCTTGGAGAAGCCAAAATTTGATTCGTTTCGGGTAAAGCCATGAAAAAGTGAATCACTCTTTGCTGCCTCCTGAAATGGCGTCTTGAAAAGCTCCTCCGCGTTTTCTTTCAACCATTGGGAACTAACACCAAATTATATATATATATATATATGTGTATTATATTTTTACAGGCTGTAAAATTTCTACAGGCTAATTCTTAGTGTTTACATGGATTTTCCAGCTTTTTTCTGTTTTACCATAGGCTACTTCGTAGTCTATATATATGTATTATATATATATATATATGTTTTTGTTCTTAACAAAAACACTGATATCGGCTTTCTTAATCACATCTTTTGTTACTTCAGTTCCAAAAATTAGAAAACCATAACTGCTAAAAGACTTCAGGTTTTTATTTTATATAATGTAATTTACATGATCATTGCAAAAAAAAAAAAAACCTCTAACGAGTCTAAAAGAGATTCTACTTTAATATTTTATGTGCTTCAATATACCTTTGTATTTAAACCACATTTAATTATCGATAATGTGTTAATAATGTTCTTAGAATTGCTATCAAATTGGACATAAGCCTCATAATGTTCTTAGAATTGTCATATTTATACTCATAAATAGTTTTTCTTATAAACATTTTCATTTAACTTCAAATACATCTTTTATTTTGTTATCTTTTTCTAATATTGATAGAAGTTTTGCTTTTTTTAGTTAAGAAAATATAAATAAAAAAATTACATCTATAGATTTTATAAATATCACAGAGTCTCACATATTTTATAATTATTATATTATAAGAATTGTGTAGAATCAAAGAAATTATCTTGATTTATGAATCTTATTCAACTCATAACGTTATTATGAAAAAAGAAAAAATCATTCTATTTCAGTTCATTCATAAAAATAACTTTTATAAACTTCACTGATTCATAACCATAGTAAACATCTTGATTTGATGACTTTGAGGTGATTCACAAAAAGTTATTTATCCTAATTTTTGACAAAGTTGGCAAGAAGCTAAAAGAACAAAAAGAGAAAATGTGATAGAAAATTGGAAAGTATTTCAGAAAATTGCTACATACAAGATATGATGTTATTTCTTTCCAGTATCGGTATGCGACCAACTTGAAAAAGTAGTTGCTAGATTTTGGTGGTGTCAATGATATGATGAGCAGAAAATTTATTACGTACCATGTATGAACTTACAGAAATCAAAAAGTTATGCGCGTTTAGAATTTTATGATCGTCAGTATTCTAACTTAGCTATTTAACTAAATAATGTTGAATGAATAACTTTGACACTTCATCATCTTAACTTTTAAAAGTTTTAAAAATCAAATATTTTTGAACGGGAGATTTTCAAGCTATGAAGAAATGTCATAACTCTAGCTGTACTTGAAGATGCATACTAGTGGACATGAAATATTATTAAGGGACACTCAATGGTGGGTGGGAAATGGTAGGATCTATTGAGATTTGGGAAGACAATTGGGTCAAGACCTACTTCTCTATCTCCATTAAGAAAGGTTTCTAAGTTTATTGACTCAAACACTTTAAAAAATGTTCAACTCAAACATATTATATTGAAATAATGACCTGTTTACACAATTTTTGATCATAATGCAACTAAAATAATTGTCAAGATCCCTCTTAAGTTATGGATATTTTGAAGATAAGTTAGTATAATGCTACAAGAAGACAGTAACTTAAATGTCAAACATAGGTACTAGTTCTTATTGTAATCGAGATAGAAGTCTTCTTCAACACATTATAATTGGAGGAATGTAGTGAAACAAGAAGCTCGACAAAAAGTGATGAGGTATGTCATTGGATTCGACTTGTTAGAGGTGTTGTTAATTCTGTAATTTTCATGTCAACTTCCACTCTTTCTTAGGTAAATAAGTATAAGTTTCTAAAAGATTTCTACAATAAACTTCATTTATTCCAAAATACAGTCTTAAAACTTCTAAACCAAAGTTTTTTCTGATGTCAAAATGCCAAAATTGACAAAACAATCCGTGAGTAATGTTTTCATTAAGACAAATCAAAATCTTGGGAGCAAAAACTCCAACTGCAGAGGCCAGAATGTCTCTAGCCAATCATGGAAGCATAAATGACTACTGATGCTTGATGATCGCGATCCACCTTGAAGTGAGCATGAAAAAATCTTCTTACCTGCCATTATTGAAAGAGATTAAGCTAAAATAGGATAGGAAACAACTATAACTGAAAGCAAAATAAAATGAGAACGGATTTAAGAAGTTAAAGAATCAGGAAGAATAATCAAATTTTGTGTCTACCTGTATGAAAGAATGTGAAGTTAGAAAATCCTTCAGCTTTTTCTCTTCTGGCTCAAATAATACAATATGACTAGGTGAAGACCAATTTTTTGCAAGTTCTGAAACAAAACCAGCAGGGTCCTTCATGAAACGATCTGACTCATCTAAGATTCCTTTCTCTTCTCTGTCGAACAAAAAACCAGATGTACTTCGAATTTTGAACTAGCTTTCTAGATATATATATATATATATATAGAGAGAGAGAGAGAGAGAGAGAGACTAGAAGAAGATTTCGCTAACTGGACAAGTGCAGACCTTGGGGAGCAGTCCAGAAAATGCATAGGCAGGTTCTGATGAAGAGAGGAGTAGTAAGGTGTTGCATGGCAGGGCATAAGGAAAAAAATACTCTCTACTTTCTCATTAATTGCTTCTCTTGACAGATAGTTCATCACATCCTCTGTTCCCCTCTGTTTAATAAGTTTGACAGGTAAAATATATAAGAAAACAAACAACAGCTCATAGTCACTAGGAAAGAGATTTCCTGAAATGTCTCTTCTAAGTTCATGGATAACAAACAATTAAATTTCCTTTATGCTTAATTTGGAAGTTTGGAACAAATGAACATGGAATTAGAAATTCATTTGGAAATGAATTTCACAAAAGAATTATTTTAGAACTGAATCCCTAAATTTGGAACAAATCATAATATTCTATGGAATTCAATTGTTTGGAACAAAGTTATTCTCAAAATAACCATCATATGCTTTAATTAATTTCACAACTGTTGTAATTTTATTTCTTCATATTTGTCAAATCACAAAAAAATATTTTTTTGCAGCAAATACAGAAGAAATTTTTCCTTAAATTTTTTAACTATATAAGCTCATATGGGATTGGATTTTTGCAGCAAAAGCAGTATCAGAAGTTTGTTTTCTTATTTGCTGGAAAAAAAATATATTTATGTATATGTATAGCTTCTGATCTCTGGTATATATACATATATATATATCTAAATATATATATATATATATATCAAATTAGTTATTAGAGTGAAACTGCAGTAATTAGGCCTTTTAGTCAGTTATTTTGTTAAAAATCTGAAATTGTTTTCGAATTTCCACCAAAATTGATGGAATTTTGAGTTAGTCACCACAATCCTAGTAGAATTCATTTGTGGAATTCGTTTGTTCCGAACACAGACTTAATGAACAGTCTTTTTGAAAGAGGACAAGGGAAAAAGCAATAATAGGAAGCCAAACCTATAGAGAATCAGCACATCAAATACGGAAGCGAACATAAAAAAAAAGGTTGCTATTAAGTAAGAGGTGACTGGTGTACCTGATGGACCAAACTCATATATAGTGCCATCGGAATATTAGTAGCCAGCAAGAAGAACACTGAAAATCTAAGACTTAAAGGCCATTTGCGACTGCTTGAAGATCCATTTCGTCCAGGACGTGAAGAATTAGATTTTTCCATAGCAGCTAGTGAAAACCCCGAGAATATCAAAGCTACTGGAAGCACTGGAAGCACAAACCTGAAGCTAGAGTGTATTAAAGGATAAATATAATTTAAGTAGAAACAAAAACTGGAAGAGAGAATTTGTTACCCCTGATAGATCTACCTGAATTCTTTGTGGCCTAGTACACTGTAAAGTCCTAAAACCCATGTAATAAGGCCAAAAAGCTTCCAATTTTTAGATTTGATGATGCCAGCAATAGAGAATGGTGTGAAAGTAAAAAGCATGACCGGAAATCCCTGGGTGAAATACCAGTGCCATTTATGAGTTCCATAATAATCTCCTCCAGAGGAAAGAAAATTGAACTTCAGAAAATTAAGAGGTACTAAGATCCATGAGCCATACATCAGTCGATCCAACAAACATGTTAATCCAAGCACCAGAAACCTAATACCATGAACATCAGTAAATATAAGGTCAAAATATGAACTTCATTGACATGCATATAATAACAATAGACAGGCACAAACAGATCAAAAAAAGGCACTCACTTAAGAATAACTTGAAATGTGTATCCATTGCAATTCATTGAAAGTCCATTCACTGCCTCCAATGAGGATTACATACAGTTTCCAAGGGAAGATAGAAAAACATGAACAGTTCCAAATAGAATATTTTGAAGAAGAAAGCCTCATCAATCATCTCCAAACGAGTGCTTTTCTTCAACCAAAATAGACATCCGGACTTTCTTATCCTTGTTATTTATTTTTCTTGAGGGAGGGGGAGAGTGGGGGAGGAGGGATCGACCTCAAAGTTCAGACTTTAATAAAAGAAAAGCAGAAGGTCCGATGTAACGTTTCTACATTATTATCTTCATACAAGTAGTGTCAATGTAACATTGTGGGTCTATCTAGCTCTGGGTTATTAGATCATGAATAATACCAATATCTTCTTAGCTGGACCGATAGAAAACCAACACAAGTCGTTCTAGTCCTAATGGATTTTTTTATTAAAAAGAAAAAAAAAAAAAAAACCCTTACTTGTACCCACTTAAAAAGACAGCAATATTCCCCTAAAGTTGCATGTTAATACATAGAATCCACTCCATTTCATTTTTATTCTTTGATCCTAAATTTACTCAAATCTCAATACCATCTGAACCCGACTGATAATGACTTCTCCTGAAATAATACATAGTTCTGAATAATTTGCTGAAAATACTTGACACAGATATTTCACACACAAGCAAGAAATATGAGTGTGAATGTCTCTGTAAGTATTATGAAATATAAGATAGTATAAAGAATTCATGCGCTTCAAAGTACAAAAATTGGATAAAATGGATGAAAGAGGCAATAATACTTACCCAATAGGAATCACCTCTACTGCAATAAACCTCAGTCTTCCATGTGTTGAAAGCAACTCAAGAAAGCCAACATACAACCATATAATAGCACTTGTTGGCCTAATGGCACAAGCTAAAGCTGCTAAAGCTAAGGCCCACTTCCTTGAATCCTGGGGAACTTTTTTGGAGGAAACTTGCATACAAGGCCAGTACCATAGGCTCACCAGCGTAAGAACAGTCTCCAAACAATTTGATAATGTACGATTGATACAGAAAAAAATGAACCAGTTTGCCAATTGACAAAAGAGCTACGCAAGAGTCAAGTATACCATATCTACCAGTGCCCTATCCTTAATAATAGAAAGATAGCCTCCAATTACAAATAATGAAAGATGCAGATTAGAATATTGTAATTCTTTTAAGAAGAAAACATTTGTCAGTGTCACCTGTATAAATCTTCCGTACAAGAAGGAAGCTACATGCTGTTCAATTGTTATTAAATAAAATAAGGATACGGTCCATTTTGCAACAGTACTACCAAACAGAACATCAGAAAGTCGGAACAAATATAAATCACCAACAGCAGAAAATATGGATTGCAGCATCCGGGGAGAGTGCATCTGTCAATCATTAAAGACATGATACAGTTAAGTCTCCATATGGACAATAAAAGAAGCATTGCTGTTCCATCTAGCATCAGTTTGTTCCACACAAAGGAAAGAAACAAGCTAATATTTCCTTTTCCTTTTGGTGTGTGTGGCTAAAAAGAAAATTACATTCCACATTTTAGCTTGGTTGATGCTCTAACAACAAATTTACATTCAATAATTGTAAATTTATGCAAAACAAAAAAGAGCAACTTTGCTTTCTCCTTTGTCAAACTACTAATGAGAAGACCAACATTTGCTTTCCCTTCTGTCAAACCACTAATGATAAACTGCTATCTTAGCAAGTTGAACTCCGTTCAAAGGAAAATTCATTAATTAATGACTTTAAATTTCAATTTCATTTCCTCAAAAGAAACAGATTCAAACTGATAGACCACCTAACTTATATAGATCAAAGATAATCCAAATCCGCTAATTAATGACCATACTTGATACCGGAAACCACTCAAGAATAAACAATCACATCATAGCAGCAATATAGTTCCAATAAATTGTTTTCACATGAACAATTATCTTCAGAATAGAGGGAATAAGAATACATTTTGGTATTAAAGTAGCAGTTTGGCCAAACAATCTCCTGAATACAGTCCTTAAATGTAGAACAGCTACCAAAATAGTAAAAATTGTTTGTCAATGCATTTAGGAGTTAAAAACTAAGTTAAAAAAAATGTACCCATAATGCAGGAAACAACACTTTCAACAGATTTATCAAACATTATCCATCCAAGTTGCATGTGCAAATTCCTGTTACATATTAAGTAAACCTACCACAATAAATCACACTATTAATAATCCATTTCCTTTTGCATGTGGATCACGTGACAAAGTTCTCTAAGGAGAAAACTTCTAATGTTTTGAATAGTTCAACCAATCAAAATGTATTAGCTTTGGACAGATAGTTTATATATATATATACACACACACACAGACATACATTCAATGTAAGACCCTCACCCGACTCTTCTACAACCCCCGGAGTTCAAATCTACCATAGTATAGGCTTATGATTTACCATGAACCATGGAGTATCAAGACCCAAAAGAGCAAGAACTTTGTAAAGACTAGCAAACAGCAGTGGGTGCAAGAAGCTGCGGATGCCCTTTTTCCACTCCCATGTCAAATGCCCATACCTGTCAATCAATTCAATAAACCAATCAATCCTTAGTATTGTCCATTATTAGTTATCAATTCTGAAAATGATTTCAGCTACAAATGCTATATTTTTGGAACAAATTTAGAATTCATGTGATATTAATCTGCAAATATACACTTTTTTAACTAGGAAAAATGCAAATTCTGTTAGAAGATAATGGAAATTTAGTTTGAACTCCACGTGGAAGTGGAACAATACATTCAATATTTAGAATATGATGAAAGTTTTTTTGAGATAAAAGAGTAGAAAAATATATGATGAAAGTTGTAATGCATTTTTTTCAATTTCATATGGAACAATCTTTCTGTTCCAATTACATATAAGTTCAAATCTTATCATTTTAGGTAGTAGGACTTTCGTCATCTTGTAGTTGAGAAAAATGTGGATTTGCAGATAAGTTCCAGACAAATTTTGAAATTGTCACAAATGTAGCCCAATATCAAATTTGACTAAATAATTTCTTTAACAAGCCAACTGATGTAACAAACATGTCTGAAACACCACAAAGGAGAAGAAAACAGGCAAAAGATCGCCCCTGAATGCAACTTGCCCAATCAATAAACCAATCAATCCTTAGTATTGTCCCTCATTAGTTATACATTCTGAAAATGATTTCAGCTACCAATGCTATATTTTTGGAACAAATTTAGAATTCATGCGATATTCATCTGCAAATATACACTTATTCTAACCAGGAAAAATGCAAATTCTATTAGAAGATAATGGAAATATAGTTTATACAAAGCTCCATGTGGAAGTGGAACACATTCAGTATTTGGCATATGATGAAAGTTGGAATGCATTTTTTGAATTTCATATGGAACAATGGTTTTGTTCCAATTACATATAAGTTCAATTCTCATCAATTTAGAATTGTCACAAATGCAGCTCAAGATCAAATTTGACTAAATAATTTCTTTAAAAAGCAACTGGTACAACAAACATGCCTGAAACACCAGAAAGGAGAACAAAACAGGCAAAACATCACCCTTGAATGCAACTTGCCCAATCAAAAATGTTGCAGAAGTACATAGGATAATTACCTAACAGTGACAACAGAGGAACTTTGATCAATACCACACATCAAGGACAAATGATTAACAGATTGGATGAAACATACAAATACCATCTTTCTTTTAAAAGAAAACACCCATCTTTAGTATTTTAGGTAAATAAAATAATTTTGTTAAATCCAACATAACAGTACAACCAATGCTTTTTTAACATTCTGAAGCTTGAAAGCATCTCCTAAAGCTAAATAGTGAATTGCTGAGATCTAAGCTACTATATCTAGCACCTACTAAACCAAGAAAACTCCTAATAAAATTGCATAATTGCTTTCTTTAGCAACATGATTACTTGCAGAGATGACACCATGTTATGGAATAATTTGTAATGCAAAACCAAACTTATCAACGACATGTATTTGCTTAGGAAGGGATTTAGAGTATTTTGCTCCAAGCCATAATCTTTTTTAATGTTTTTATTATTTTTTTTTTTTGAAACAAAAAAATAAGTTGTATATTAACAAAGTACCAACAAAAACGGGGATACCACCCATGTACAAAAAATTTACAATAAAGTTAGTGACTCAACGACATTCCCAAAATTCTCATTACAAATAATGTCATGAGCTAATAAAATAGATCCAAATTCAGTCACTTATTTTTTAGCCTAGAAACACTGCTTTCCTCACCCCTAAAAGCTCTACTAACTTTTAGCCACTTAATGTTTTTATTATTTTACATAATACTTTAACATAATTTTCGTAATTTTTAAATCAAGTCAACCTCAACGACTCTAATTTCATTCAGCTTAGCTCCATTTGCAGCCAACAACTTAGTTCCTCCACTTCAGTCATTCAATTTCTCTAAAGTGCCAAAAAAACATGATAGTAATATAGAAAAAAAGAGAGCTTGAACACAACACTTACAGAAAACTTATTAAGAACTAAAATTAGAAATTTTATATCTCAACATATGATAGTAATAGAGGAAATGTTTGTCATAGTAAAACCAAGCACATTTTGTCCAACCTTCCTTAAATGAACCTCCAATGAGACTTTATCCAACCTATCTTTAAATGAATCTCCAAGGATAATCTGTCCAACCTATCCATAAATGAACCTCCAAATCAGAAAGAATTGTTTAAAAATTTACCAAAAATAGCATAATTGTGGCTCAAATTTGATTTGAAAATGGCTCAACAAGGGCTCACAAGGCTCCACAAAGAGCTCAGGCATCACAATGGCTCACTAGTGATGTGGGCTTAGTTCCAAATATGGCTCAGCTCAAGACTGGCTAAGCTCCACAGTGATTCACAAAAGTTTCACTCGTGTCTTCTGCATGTAAGGGCCACAAGCACCCTTTCAACATTAATCGCTGGTTGAGCTAACTTAATAGGAAAGAGGACATATATCGTGCTAATAGTATGCTCCAAACTAAAACATCTTAACTTAATAGGAAATATACACTCATACTAAATAATATGCCTGCAAGTAATAATTACTAAATAAACTAAGTACCTTACTAATTACATATAAACATATATAACATAAATATTTCTTACTATTGAAATATATTCACTTCATGGCCTTCATGTTTTGCATCAGATAGCTTAGACCTTGCAGTTCTGATCAACTTTGGGGCCACAAACTTTGATCTCTCCCAACAGTTATGGCCTCCTTCAAAGCTCTTAATTAATAAAGCTCACATTTTTCATGTGTTAAGTTGAAAGGAAGTACAATAAACAAATAAAAACTCCAGTTTTGAATTTATAACATAGGTAAGTAAGATTTTGAAAAATTAGCATGCAAGAATTGAAGATTACCCAAATACAATGTGATGTGCAACTTCAAGTGATTGCCAATGCTCATCTGGGTTGAAATAAGTCTGAATCAACAAGGCATTTACTATTCGTATTGCCAAACAAGCCACAAAGATTCTCTTCAAAGTAAATAGACATAGTTTTGAGGGCACAATTTCATCTTTGTTGGAGAGATCGGGACTCTTCTTTGTTGACAAAGGAGCAAATGCAACATGCTTTCTTTGTTTCATCTTTTATTCTCTTCAAAATTGGAGGAGCCACAAATAGAGCTGTGTCAAAAAGATAGGTCCCTCATTGATTAGTGTCCATTTTATGAGACTAAATTTTCCTTCTCAAAGATAGTTAATTGCATGCTTAATTACGGTATTGAGCGTGGAATTGACTATCTTTTGCCCAAAAAATGGAAAAGCTAAGGAAGTGCTGCCGAAATATAGTGGATATATATAACCATGCAACCCACCAACTAGAGTAAACTAGTTCTTATCCATTAAGTAAACATTAGCTTATACTTGTATTAAAACAAATATATAATGTATTTTCTTAAATTAAGTTTGTGCATATTTTGACTATTATAATGAAAATATTAGTTGTAAAATTTATTACTTTCGTGATATCTTAAGTAATATAATTATAAGCATAACTATATATACACAATTGATTAAGGGCAGCAGTAACTAATTTATATGTTTTACATAAAATATAAATATATAGTACACATAGAACTTATTTAATAAATGGTATTAATATCCCAAGAGCATCAAATAATTTTTATTTAATGATTAAACTCAAAGAGAGAGAGAGAGAGAGAGAGAGAGAGAGAGAATAAACAAAGAACTTTTTTTTTGAAATAAGATAGAAGAATTTTTTTTTTTTGAAATAATTATGAATTTCTCATAATTAGCAACCTCACATTACGTTAAACATTTCAGGTACTAGGAGTTACTATCAATCCAATCAAAAGGTGAATACAAAATACAATAGAATCGGAAGGAATGAGACAACTGACTATGTAAATTAAGGCTTAGTTTACATGCATTTGTAAGTTTCTTAACTACTAGGATGTATGTGAATGTGGTATTTATTATGAAAGAAAATCTAGTGAACATTGTTAAATTATTTGGAACTATGATTCAAGATTAGATGCATTAAAATAGAAAAAAAAGCGGAACTACTCGCCAAGAGCAATTTCACCATAGCCTCCTCTAGTGAAGAATTGGGTCTCAAAATCATGGACCAAAATTGCAATTCTTTTGAAAATTCAATCAAACAAGAAAATGAAGATAACTACCCCTTTGATACTGGTCTAACAATTTCACATGCCATCTTTCCAATCTTCACTATTTCTTTTTCTGCTAAATTTATCATGTTCACCCAACAACTGGCACTGATGAAAATGCAATTTAAACTAAATGGTACTCTTTATTGATCTCTTTAAAGTTTAGGAACCATCACCCAGAATATCCAAAGCAAAAGGGAAGAGTAGGAACTAGAGAAAATAGACCAGATATCACTTAATTCCAGCTATATAGTAGCTTTGCAATTCTTTAGGGGTTTTGTCAAACAGACAACAGATAGTATAAAGTATCATAGAAAAATCCAAAATTGAACAATGCCGCCATCTTACCTCTAAGACAGTGTTCAGGCTAAACCATGTGTTAAACGATCAAGGATATAAAGGTGGATGATTAGACACGGTTGCTCCAGGAGGAAAGAAAAAATTTGATAAATCGAGCATGCTGCAGACTCGCATACATGGACTAATTCTCGAACATTTAAGTAAACACTTGATAAGCATACACATACAAATTCACGATCATTAAGACATTGATTCTTTGCTAAATGCTGTTAAGAAAATAGTTACTACAGTTAAAATTAGTTAGAGGGAGATAGTAAGAGATTTTTAACTCAATATAATTCAGGCATAAATACCCAAATCAGGGGAAATGTACCTCATTCAAAAAGAATTAGCAGAAGCTCTCTTCTCCCCGTGCTTCTCTCTAACCTCCTGTGTCTTTTCTCTTTCTGCGTATCAATTCAACTACCCAATGTAGGGAATCACGTGGAATCAAACAAGAAAGACCATGGCACCAATTCTAGCAGCACCAGAAAGTTAAACAAAGGAAACTGTTAAGCCAAGAAATCTAAAAATCACACCGTTTGTAATGCACATAACTGATATTCTTTCCGTCATTTTAACAAACAGGTGGTAAGCTAACCAATTGGCAGCGAGATCCTTCCAAACAAAGGAAATCTACGCGCACCCTATCTGATCGAAAACGAAATAATGAAAAGAAGGAAGCTAGACTTGCAATACCCTTCTAGCCTTACCAAGGATATCATAAATTTTCTGACAAAAACAAGGCGACAAGTGGTATTATTCATCATGCAATCAAGTAATCATCATAAAATTACATAGAAAGAAATTATACCAGTAAAACCCGGATTCAGTAGTTCATCCTCGCTTTATTTTACGTAGTGGTGTATGCTTTGTGTTGTTGCTCTGTCTTCGCTTCTTTCGGAGCTTTCAGACCTCCCTCTCAGTTCTGGTCTAGGCTTTGTTAAGTATGGGGGTCAAGAATCAAATGGGCTCTTGACGGGCTTAATTAGATTCCATTGTTGAAACTAATCTTAATTCGGTCTGAAGTGTATCAGATCAAATAATGTTTAGTTTGGATTCATTAAAGAAATTTTTGTATTAAAAACTAAAAATAATTAAATATACAAATAATATATATTATGTAAATAAAAGATCAAAATATTAATATGTCAATAAATTTTGGTCTATAAGACCGAACTAAATCAAAAATTTTCTGCTCAATTTTGGGTCCAAAAAATTTCTTTAACAATTTTGAACGATCCATTATAAAGTCTAACAGATTTGGTGGAAACCAGAGAAAGAAGCCGAAGAAAGTAAATTATAAAACCAGCAAACTCTATTTTCATGTTTCCATATCTCGTACCTTTTCTTTAAGACCATATATATATATATATAAATATATATATATACATTACGTAGATTTTTTCATTTTGTGGAAGTTAATGTCTTCTCAAATTCAAAAGAAAAAAACATGTTTGGTTTTTTCTTTCTCTGACGAAACTTCCTTCTCCGACTAAAATAAATTAATACATCAATTAAAGAAAAAGAAAAATCAAAGTTCATTTAAGCCTTTCCCATTAATGAATTAACGTGTTCTTTTACAACTTTTTTAACAAGCTGGAACCTTTATAACTTATGAACACAAACTCGTTGTGAATTTAAAGCAGGTTTAGAAATTTTTTTTTTTTTTCTGTAATTTTTTAGACCATTTATAAATTTGTGGGTTATGGGTCTCGATCATTAACCTAATATAAATAAATAAATATACATATCAAGTCGGACTCTGACTTATTTCAATAAAATAAATCAATACTCAGTCTTATCTTGATATAAACTTTGTTTCTATCCAAATCTTTTTGCTCCAAATTTAATTTTTATTTAACAAAAATCAATACGAGTTGAGTTCAGACGAATTGAGTTGAGTGGGCTGAACAAGCCGATGAAATTGAGTGTATTTTCATAAAAATAAATATATATATATATATATAGCCCTTAAAAAGCCAAAAAAAAAAGTGAAAAAAAATACAAAACTTCTTCCAATTGAAAAACAATATATATATGTATATATAAATATATATATAAAAGATATGTGATTAGAATTGAAAAACAATATATATATAAATATATATATAAAAGATATGTGACTAGAATTTTTAGAATATAACTACTGCCTAAACATTCAAGATGTAATAGTATTAAAATTCTTCTCCTCCTCCTCCTTGTTTTCCCTTGGACAAGAAGTGTAACAGCCCCAGAAATTTAAAATGAAATATGTGTATTAAAAATGTCAAATGCGGAAGCGAAGTCAAAATTCGATTAACATCCCTTACACTAAAACCAAAAACGTGCTCAAAATATAAAAGATCAAATTAACTAAAAGAGAAACTCGAAAGTAAAAGCTATGAATATGACTATGGAGTCTTTAGGCGTCCCCTTCGTCGTCTTCCTGCGGAACGGGCTCGGGAACAATATCTTCCTGATCTGAAATGATTAAATAAGGAATGAACTACACCAGCCTAGTAAAGACATCACGATATCTCACCGTCACGGAGGTAAAAGTGGGTAGAAAACACAAAAAGACCAATGGAGCATAATTTACAACAAATCCTTTTATCAATAATAAAACCTTTACCATCCACTTACTTCGGTGAAATTCATAAAACAATATACGAAAACAATAACATTATCATCATCATGAAATCATATAAACTGTATAACATAATACTTATCACGCCTTTTGTAATTCAATCATTACACAACATATTTTTCCTCTTTTACCAGTCTACTAGTATCCATGGGGATCCATAGGGGTCCCGCTACCCGTGAACCCTTAACACTTGTAATCAGATTCCAGGGCCGTCCCCATACCCCGTCCGGTATGGGTGCCAAAACTATAAACCTCAATACCCTGTCCGGTATGAGGGTGAAACGGGCCGTCCCCATACCCCGTCCGGTATGGGCGCCAAAACACATAGGGTCTCCATACCCCGTCCGGTATGAGAGACCACAATCCCGGTAGGGTTCCCTACGGACCCGATCCGTCCACCATCTCCCAGGATATCTAGTCAAGCTGATCACATTATACAATTATCAATTTACATAACATTTCATTCCCCTTTTCTTCAGTCAGCATCATCAATTCACACGCAAACAAGCAAAACAGGAATTTATGCCAAACAAGACAACATACAGCATCGGTTTCTCAGTCATTCAACCCATAATCAATAAAACAGTAAAATATGCACATGAAACTATGAAATGAAAACATCAGACCTCATACTGCATTTAAAACTGTAAAATAGGCCAAATAACAGTTAACCGACAAACACACTAAACTCGGGCTCCATTAGCGACCTTAAGCAATTTCACACATTCGTTGATTCAAGAAATACCGTTTTATCATTATTGAACTTTAATACCGTGATAGGAAATAAGGTGAGGGGTCCTTACTCGTTTCGGGGTCTGAACACGGCTTCACAGTGTGCCTATAGGCTGTCCCTAATTTTTCCTGAATTTTTTCCGGGAAACTGAAACGCACTACTGATACCTGCACGTGTTCCAAAAAATCCCAAATTAGGCCCAGGGCCCCTTTCGACCAATATCGCAATTCCGGCACGGCGGCTCCGCCGTGCTCTGGCGACGGCGCCGCCGTTTGCGGCGGCGATTCGCCTCGGGTTGGCCGTTTCCGGCCGAATTCGGCCACACTTACATCGGTCCCTGTGATAAAACAACCCTAGGGCCCTCGGTGGGCCAAAAAATTGCGAAAAACTGAAGCTTACTGGCGGCGGTGCTCTCGGGTGCGGCGGCTCTCCGGTGAGGTTCGTGTTTTGGTGATTCGGCTCTGATCAATCTGTAGAGAAAAGAATGGTGATCACGGTGATATAAAAATTGCATCAAACGGAGGCCGCGAAGGGCCTCATCGGAGGCAAAAACCGAGGAGAGGCGCAGCGGCGCCGTTGGATTTCGGCCGTATTTTCCAGCCGTTTGGCCGGGATTTTGGCTCCGATTTGGCCACAGGGAATTCAGCGTGGAAAAACGAGTCGGGGTATGAAATTTACCTCGATCGGCGGTCGGAAATCTCCCCGGTACAGCGGCGGGTGGCGGCGGCCGGCTTCTCCGGCGTCTGGTTCGTCTTCTCCAGCGAGGGCAGGCGGCTAGGGTTTTTGTGGTCAGGTGTGGGGGTTCTATTTATACCCTTTTGCCTTTTGATCTCAGCCGTCCATTTTGATTTAATATGCGCCGTCCGTTTTTAATTTAATCTGGGCCGTCCGTTTTTGATTTAATCTGGGTCGTCCGTGCGCGTGCATCTAGGCTGTCCGTGCGATTGCATCTGGGCCGTCCGTGCGCACGCTTGATCTGGGTCGTCCGTGCGCGCGGGGACGCATCTGGACCGTCCGATCGCGCGTACGCGGATCGCCAACGTGGCCCGTCTCCGAATCGACGTGGTCTTACCACGCGGCAGGTCCTGGTTGGCCAAGACTGCTGACTGAGTCTGCTGACGTGGTGCTCTTTTTTTTTTTAATTAAACTTAATAAATATCCTTAATAAAAAAATTATAAAAATACTCAATTATTTGGGTGTTACAAGAAGTGCCAAGTCATGGCTGAAAGTTTTCAAATCTGATATTTTACAAAACTTTCGGCTGTTTATTTTTAGACTCTTAACTTATTTCAAAATCTGTCATTATCAACTATCACGATGATAAACATCTCATTATCAACTGTCAATGTATATAGGAGATTTTTCCATATAATAATGTAAACTAAAGAATCTTCAAAATCAACTTTTACAAATATATACATATATACACACACACACATATATATTGTCATTGTACAAATCAGATTAAATAATTATTAATTATGTTGTTTTGATACTAAATAAATTTATTTAGTCATTTAATATTTTTGAAATATACTACTAACAAATAAAATAGTACTAAATAAATAATTAAAATATATACTTTATAATTTTATATTATATCTAGCAGTACGTCAATAGATATGAAGGTTTTGTGGTGGTGACATACACTAAACATATAATTATTCTTTCCATTAAATATAATTTATTTATTATAATTTCTACTGTATAACACACATTATGATATATAAAAATTAAAAAAAAAAATTATCTTGACCCCTCCAAAAACACAATTTACGGGTCGGCCACAAGGTAATTTTTTGACTGAGAGGCCAATGGCAATGCATATAATATATAAATACATACCAAATCATCATTTCTGTATGTACATATATATATATATATGCATGTGTGTATATGCTTATATCAATCCACATGCATTATAAATATGCAAGATGATACGTATACGTGTTATATTATACATACAACTAATCTTTAGAAGCACTAATTAATAATCTCTACGTGCTTGAATGTATAAATGTATACATATCATATATTTCAAAGAAAAGTATATATATTATACATGAATTAAATTTCATCTCCAGAAGTAGATATTATTTTCCAAGATTTTTTCAATATATAATTGACCACTGCCCTCCTTATTTATTTAAGCTGTTGATGACAACCAGAACCAAATCTCTCACAAGAAGCTAACAATGGATTCATCTCTGACCTCCATTCCTGCACCAAAGAAGCTTCAGATCGCCGTGTTTCCATGGCTAGCTTTTGGTCACATGATCCCCTTTTTAGAAGTTGCCAAGCTCATAGCTCAAAAGGGTCACCATGTCTACTTCATTTCCACCCCAAGAAACATCGATCGTCTTCCAAAACTCCCTTCACATCTTCTCCCTTTCATAACCTTCGTCAAGCTCCCCTTTCCCGCCGACCAAAACCTACCGGAAAACGCAGAGGCAACCAGTGATATCCCACTTGACAAAATGCCTTATCTCAAGAAAGCCCACGACGAACTTCAACAACCTCTAAGTGACTTCCTCGAATCTAATTCTTCTCTAGATTGGATAATCTACGACTTTGCTCCCTTCTGGTTGCCTCCCATGGCGGCTAAACAGGGGATCCGACAAGTCTTCTTTAGCATCTTCAATGCATGGACGTGCTGTTCATTTAGCTCAACGACTGAAGCCATGATCAATGGGTACGACCCACGGAGTGAGCCTGAGCACTTCACTGTTCCTCCCAAATGGGTCACTTTTCTGACAAAGCTAGCCTTTCGTCTCCATGATGCCAAGAAGTGGATTTCTTTTGCTAATCAACAAAATGTTTCAGGAGTTTCAGATTTTTATCGCTGCGGCTTAGTGATCCAGGGATGTGATCTTTTGGCGATAAGAAGTTGCATGGAGCTTGAACCCGAGTGGTTGAACCTATATGGCGATCTTCACAGGAAACAGGTGGTTCCACTGGGATTGTTGCCACTGTCAGTTGAAGGTCAGGCTGAGAAGGATGACTCATGGGTTGAAATCAATATGTGGATGGATGAGCAGGGAAAAGAATCAGTTGTTTACGTAGCACTCGGAAGTGAGTTCACCCTAAGTCAACAAGAACTCACTGAGTTGGCTCTTGGGTTAGAGTTATCTGGGCTACCATTCTTTTGGGCATTAAGGATAAGGAAAGGACTCGATGCTACCGGGTCTGAGCAACCATCGTTGAAGCTACCAGAGGGGTTTGAAGATCGAGTCAAGGGTCGAGGGATTGTTTGGACGAGATGGGCACCTCAACTCAGGATATTAAATCACGAGTCAGTCGGAGGATTCTTGACTCACTGTGGATGGAGTTCAATCATTGAGGGGCTCCTGTTTGGATGTCCACTGGTGATGTTACCTTTCATGGTGGACCAAGGATTGAATGCGACAGTCATGGAGGAGAGAAACATAGGTGTAGTGGTTCCAAGAAAAGATGATGAAGATGGATTGTTCACGAGGGATGATGTTGCAGAATCTCTGAGGCTGGTTATGGCAGATGAGCAGAAAGAGGGAAAGAGTAGTTACAGGGAGGAGGCAAGGAAGATGGCCAAGTTATTTGGGGATAGAGAGCTACATCAAAAATACATGGATGATTTTATCAAACAACTTTTGGTTAATTAAGGCTAATTGTATGTTTAATATTTAATAATAATTCAATTAAAGATAGAAGAAAAAGAAAATTTAATACAAATCAGAAATAATAGTTTAAAATTTACCAAAAATAGCATAATTTTGGCTCAAATTTGATCTGAAAATGGCTTAACAGGGGCTCGCAGATAGCTCTGAAAACAGCTCAGAGCTCACAATGGCTCACTAATGATGCGGACTTAGCTCCAAAAATGACTCAGCTCTGGAGTGGCTTAGCTCCAAAGTGATTCACAAGAGTTCACTCGTGCCTCCTGGCATGTAAGGACCACAAGCACCATTTCAACAATAATTAGTGCTCAGGCTTAAGCCTATGGGTTCCTCTTAACAATGCAGGTTCTGGATCGGAGATTGATGATTGTTTATTTGACCTAGAAATTTTATTTTGGCAAGGCAACAATGTGCCAACTTCAAGCAGTGAAAGAGGCAGTTTCCAGCAAAGTTCGGAGCCAAGACTTAGTGAGTAGATAGGGCAATGTCACCCACCAAGGCACTAGGCAAAATATCAAGTGAAGGTTGATGCTTAACTTCTTGGATCTCAGTTACAGCTTTCAACTTTCTAGGTTTTGAGACTACAATTTAATGCATTATGCTATATAGTTTATCTATTCTATGGTTTTAAATGCATGTATTACTGTCTTACTTGATCACTGTATGATTTTGGAATTTAAGATATAATTGTATTACCGGGTGCAAGTTAAACATAATCACATAAACAATAAACATGCACCCGGTAATACAATCATATCTTAAATTCCAAAATCACACAGTGATCAAGTAAGACAGTAATACATGCATTTAAAATCATAGAATAAATAAATTAGATATTATAATGCATTTAAACTGTAAAATAAATCAAGCAGGAATCAACAGAGAATAATGTCCGGTTCGGACTCCATTAGCAATCTTAATTAATCGTGCATATCTATTTAACTTGTACAAAATTCAGTATTATCATTTATTCAAACTTCAATTCCATGATAGGAAATAGGGTTATGGGTCCTTACTTGATTTGACACTGAAAAGTTAAATGGTTACTGAGCCTATGGGCAGTCCCTAAGTTTCCTGAATTTTTCTTTGGGAACTGAAACGCACTTACGGTACCTACAAATGTCCTAAATAACCCAAAATCAATCACAGAGCCTACTCGACCAATTTTAAAAATCCGACACGGCGGCTCCGCCGTGCCCCGGCAATGGCGCTGCCGCTCGTGGCAACGATCCACATCGGATTGGCTGTTTTCGGCCGAATTCAGCCAAACTTGCATCGGTTCATGTGAGAAAACACACTTACAGCCCTCGGTGGGCCGAAAAAACGTAGAAAACCGAAACTCACCGACGTTGGGGCTCTCCGGTGCGGCGACTCCTCCGACTCATGTTGCAATTATGTGTTTTGCTCCGGTCAACCTGTAGAGGAGGAAACGGTGATCACAACGGTGGAAAAATCACATCGAACAGGAATCGGGAAGGGTCTCATCGGAGGCGAAAACCGAAACACCCCGCAGCTGCGCCACTGAGCTTCGGCGGCGTTTTCCAGCCAATTGGCCAGTTCTTTCACTCCGATTTGGCCATGGGTGGGTTTGAAATCAAATTCTGAGCAAATGGTAGAATTTTTACCTCGTTTGACGGTCGAAAATTGCTCCGGTGCAGCGGCAGTCGGCTCCCTGGCGGCTGGGCTGTCATCTCCGGCGAGGAGCTCTGGCAGCTAGGGTTAGGGTTTAGGTGCAGATAGGATTATTTATATCATCCACTTTTGATCTGAGCCGTCCATCACTTTTAATCTGAACCGTCCGATCGTGATTAAATAGGAAGTAAATCTGCACCGTTCATCGCGATTCAATCTGAGTCATCCGTGCGCGATTCAATCTGGGTCGTCCGTGTGCAATGCAATCTGGACCGTCGTGCGCGTTTTTGATCTGAGCCGTTCATGCACGCAGGAACAGATCTCAGTCGTTTGATCGCGTGCATGCAGATTGCCCACGTAGCTCCCCTCGTGTGGCCTCCCGCGTCAGCGATCTCTGCCACCTAGCGCGTCCTGGTTGGTCGAGACTGCTGACCGAACAGCTGACGTGGTGTAACTTTTTTAAATTATATTTTGACCCCCGTTTTCTGATTTTTTTTTCAAAAATACACTCAAAACCCAAATTTTCACCTATTTTTCCCAAAATTATTTTCAATTAAATTTTCAATTATTTTTTTTATCCTTTTTATTATTATTATTACTATTATTTTTATTTAATCAAATTAAATTAAATTAAATTAATACATATTTATATTTATGTAGAAATAAAAATAATTGGGTATTACACTTACGTGAATGTGGCATTTTTTATGAAAGAAATCTAATGAATATTGTTAAATTATTTGGAACTATAATTCAAGATTAAATGCATAAAAATAGAGAAAAATGGAACTGCTCGCCAAGAGCTCTTTCACCATAGGTTCCTTTAGTGAAGGATTGGATCTTAAAATCAGGCACCAAAATTGCAAATTGTTACGAATAATTCAATCAAACAAGAAAATGAAGATAGCTATCCCTTTGATACTGGTCTAACAACCATCACATTCCATCTATCCAATCTTCACTATTTCTTTTTCTGCTAAATTTATCATGTCAATCCCACGATTGGCATCACCGACGATTAAACTAAATGGTATTCTTTATTGATCAATTTAGAGTTCAGGAACCATCACCGAGAATATCCACAGTGAAAGGAAAGAGTAGGAATCAGAAAAAAATAGGCCAGATATCACTTAATTCCAGCTATATATTAGCTTTGCGATTCTTTAGGGGTTTTGTCAAACAGAAAACAAGCAGTATAAAGTATCATAGAAAAATCCAAAACTGAACAGTGCCGCCATCTTACCTCTAAGACAATAATCAGGCTAAACCATGTGTTAAAGGATCAAGCATGTAAAGGTGGATGATTAAACATGGTTACTCGAGAAAGAAAGAAAAAAGATTGATAAATCGAGCATGATGCAGCTTCAAAAACATGGACTAATTCTCCAGCATTTAAGAAAACATTTGATAAGCATACACATATAAATTCATGACCATTAAGACATCGATTCTTATCTAAATGCTGCTACCAAAATGGCTAATACGGTTAAAATTAGTTAGAGGGAGCCAGTAAGCGATTTTTAACTCAATCTAACAGGAAATAATTCACGTATAAATACCCAAGTCAGGGCAAATGTACCTCATTCAAAAAGAATCAGCAATATCTCTCTTCTCTCCGTGCTCCTCTCTTATCTCCTCTGCTTTTTCTCTTTCTGCAAATCAATTCAACTATCCAATGTAAGGAATCACATGGAATCAAACAAGAAAGACCATAGCACCAATTTGTAGCAGCACCAGAAAGAAAACAAAGGAGATTTTAAAGCTAAGAAATCCAAGAATCGCACCGTTTGTAATGCACATAGCTGATATTCTTTCAATCATTTTGACAAACAGGTGGTAGGCTACTCAATGGGCAACGAAGTCCCTCCAGTTAAAGCAAAATCTACATGCACCCTATCTGATCAAAAATGGAATAACGGAAAGAAGGAAGCTAGACTTGAAATACCCTTCTAGTTTTATCATCATAAAACTACATGAAATTACATAAAAAGAAATTATACCAGGAAAACCTGGAATCAGTAGTTCATCTTCCTCTCTGCTCTGGTCTATGATTTCTTTGCTTTTCTTGTAAGTATGGGAATCAAGAATCAAATGGGCTATTGATGGGAGAGCCGCGATGGGCTTAACTAGATTCCATTTTTTAAACTAAGCTTAATTTGGAGAGATGTCAGCATTATCCAGTCTTGAAGTACTTCGTAAAAAACACACAGATGTACTTGTAACAGTTATCTATATTCTGATGCAAGGAAATTAACATATAGCCATGTGGATACAGTAACGATATATACTACTGATGTGATAAATTTTTTTAATAATTTTGAATGATCCATTAATAAAAGCAAACAGATTTGTTTGAAACCAGAGAAAAAAGCCAAAGAAAAAATTATAAAACCAGCAAACTCAATTTTCACATGTCAATTTATGTTTTCATTTCTCGCAGTTTTTCTTTTAGACCACATAGATATATATACATATACATATACATATACATAAATATATACATATATATATGTATGCATATAGATGTTGTCATTTTGTGGAAGTTCATGTTATTCCAAATTCAAAAGGAAAAAGCATGTTTGGTTTTCCCTTTCTGTGATGGAACTTCCTTCTCCCACTAAAATAAATTAATACATCAAAAAGAAAATTCAAAGTTCAATTAAGCATTACCTAACATCTTTCCCCTTCGGACTTCCATTGTCCGATAATGAATTAACAATTGCACATGCACCTTCTTTTGTAACCCCCTTTTTACAAGATCCGATCTAACTTACTTCTCTTGTAATGTATGAACATGAGCTCGTTTTAAATCTAAATCAGATTGAGAAATTTTTTTTATATATAATTTTTTGAATTGTATATAAATTTGTGGGTTATCAGTTTTGATCATAAATTTTAAATAAGTATATACATCAGATTGAGTTCTGACTGATTTTAGTATAATAAATTAATATAATTTTTTTTTTTAATATGAATCTTTTTTACTCCAAATTTGATTTACGGGTTAAGTAGTTCAAGCGGGAGGGTGAAATTGAGTGTATTTGGATTTAAAAAATACCATCCTTAACAAGCAGAAAGACTGAAAAAACAAAAACTTCTTCCAACTAGAAAACAGCATATATATATATATATATATATATATATATACATGTATGAGATATGTAACTAGAATTTTCAGAGTATGTCCATTGACTAAACATTTCAAGATCCAGTATAAATTAGTAATCTTAATAAGATTCTTCTTCTTCTTTGTTTTCCATATAAAACTTGAACAAGTAGTTACAAAATACAATTCTTCTTCTCTTTGTTTTCCATGGAGAAGAAGTTAAAAGTCATGGCTGATATTTTTCAATTTGATATTTATAATTTTTTTTTTTTTTGTTTATTTTAAACTGAACTTGTTTTAAAATTGTTTATCATCAGCTATCAATATAAACAGGTATAAAATATATTGGAGATTTTTTCATATAATAATATACTTCAAGAATTTATTTAGTCAATTAATATTTTTAAAATATACTATTAACAAATAAAATAATACTAAAGAAATAGTTAAAATATATATATTATATCTAACAGTACGTCAATACATATAAAGATTTATAACATTAAATATATAATTATTTATTCTCATTAAATATTTTATATTTTACAATTCACTTATTATAATTTATAATGTAACACTAAGTCGTATGTAATAATTTTTTATCTTGACCCTTACAAGAACACAATTCACCCTCGGCCGCTAGGTGGGAGTAAGTCCAGCTCCTGGCTTTGGCAATGCATATAATATACGAGTACACATGAAATTATCGCATGTATATACATATATACGTGCATGTTGGTGTATGCTTATATCATTGCATCATACATATGCATGAAGTTACGTGTACGTGTTACATTATACATATATTTAGATCTTTAAAAACACTAATTAATAATCTGCGCACATGCTTGAACGTATAAATGTATACATAGTACATATTTCAAAGAAAAGTATACATATTCATATATAAATTGAAAATTTCAGCTCCAGAAGCAGGTATTATTTTCCAAGATTTTTTCAATATATAATTGCCCACTGCCCTCCTTATTTATTTACGCTGTTGATGACAACCAGAACCAAATCTCTCACAAGAAGCTAACAATGGATTCATCTCTGACCTCCATTCCTGCACCAAAGAAGCTTCAGATCGCCGTGTTTCCATGGCTAGCTTTTGGTCACATGATCCCCTTTTTAGAAGTTGCCAAGCTCATGGCTCAAAAGGGTCACCATGTCTACTTCATTTCCACCCCAAGAAACATCGATCGTCTTCCAAAACTCCCTTCACATCTTCTCCCTTTCATAACCTTCGTCAAGCTCCCCTTTCCCGCCGACCAAAACCTACCGGAAAACGCAGAGGCAACCAGTGATATCCCACTTGACAAAATGCCTTATCTCAAGAAAGCCCACGACGAACTTCAACAACCTCTAAGTGACTTCCTTGAATCTAATTCTTCTCTAGATTGGATAATCTACGACTTTGCTCCCTTCTGGTTGCCTCCCATGGCGGCTAAAAAGGGGATCCGACGAGTCTTCCTTAGCATCTTCAATGCATGGTCGCTCTGTTTATTTGGGTCAACAGCTGAAGACATGGTCAACGGGTACGACCCACGGAGTGAGCCTGAGCATTTCACTGTTACTCCCCAATGGGTCACTTTTCCGACGAAGCTAGCCTTTCCTCTTTACGACGCCAAGAGGTATATTTCTTCTGCTAATCAGCCAAACGTTTCAGGAGTTTCAGATTTGTATCGTTGCGGCTCAGTGATCCAGGGAAGTGATCTTTTGGCGATAAGAAGTTGCATGGAGCTTGAACCCGAGTGGTTGAACCTGTATGGCGATCTTCACAGGAAACAGGTGGTTCCACTGGGATTGTTGCCGCCTTCGGTTGAAGTTCAGGCTGAGAAAGATGAATCATGGATTGAAATCAATAAGTGGTTGGATGAGCAGGGAAAAGAATCAGTTGTTTACGTAGCACTCGGAAGTGAGTTGACTCTAAGTCAACAAGAACTCACTGAGTTGGCCCTTGGGTTAGAGTTATCCGGGCTGCCATTCTTCTGGGCATTAAGGATAAGGAAAGGACTCGACGCTGCAGGGTCTGAACAGCCATCGTTGAAGCTACCAGATGGGTTTGAAGATCGAGTCAAGGGTCGAGGGATTGTTTGGACGAGATGGGCACCTCAACTCAGGATACTAAATCACGAGTCGGTTGGAGGATTCTTGACTCACTGTGGATGGAGTTCAGTTATAGAGGGGCTCCTGTTTGGATGTCCATTGGTGATGTTACCTTTCATGTTGGATCAAGGATTGAACGCGAGAGTCATGGGGGAGAGAAACGTAGGCGTAGTAGTTCCAAGAAAAGATGATGAAGATGGATTGTTCACGAGGGATGATGTTGCGGATTCTATAAGACTGGTTATGGCAGATGAGCAGAGAGAGGGAAAGATTAGTTACAGGGAGGAGGCGAGGAAGATGGCCAAGTTATTTGGGGATAGAAAGCTGCATCAAAAATACATGGACGATTTTATGAAACAACTTTTGGTTAATTAATTAAGGGTAATTGTGTGCTTAATGATTAATAATCATTCATTTAAAGAAAATAAGAGAGAGAGAGAGGTTGAAGAAAATAAAGCACCATAAAAAGTTGGAACCTATTTAAGAACACACCATGTGTTAGCCAATGTAAGATTTACATAATGGGATTATGTATATTCTCGTTATTATTAATTAATAATTGTTAACTAATTAATATAGAATGTAACAACTTCTACCTTTTCCCATATTATCATGTATGCTGTAATATAGGCTGAAAACAGAGAACACAGGTTTTGGACCAGCTGGGATCCAAATTTCAAGCAGGGAGAAAGAAGTGTAGTATGCTCTTTTTTAAATATATATATATATATATATGACCGTATTATAAGTAAATAAAATATAACATACCAAATTTTATTCTTATTACAAATTTTGATAAAAATTGGAAAGATGAGTCAAGATTGAGAAACTCTCCCCACAATTTTACCAAAAGTTCTCTATTTTATTCCTCTAACGTAAAATACAATTAAATTATAGATGATCAACAATAAAATCTTTACTAGAGTTGGCCAATTAAAATATACATCCTATCAATATTAAAAAAGAATCCCAAATCTCTAAATTCTCTCTTAAATTTAGATCAATACTCTCTTTAAATTTTTTCTAAAGATCATTATGTACATATTCTTTTTAAACTTTTTTGAATGTCACTTTGATTAAAGATCATAGACCTAACTAAAATTAGTATGAACAATATCTTTGTACTAGAATATATATATATATAAGAATGTTTTTGTAATTATGGTTATACGAGATTAAAAAAAACAAAAAACAAAGAGGTTTCCATAAATCTCTTATTAATTATTACATAATACTAACTTCCTTTTTGTCACTTCCCTTCAAGGATCCTCCAAATGAATCATCATAATTATGAAATCAAAACCACTTCAGACTCTGATAAAAGAGTTTAATTCTCAAGCCAGCTGCCATTGAAATTGATGGAATGATAATAATTATGAGGTGAAAGAAAAGATATCACAACAAATTATCTCCTCCACCCTCAGTCAAATCTATGACACCACCCTACTTTGTCTGCCGAACGAGGCAACAACATCGTTTACAGACCTCTTTAACCAAAACCTACAGTTTATCTACATAGGAGAAGTCAGCTAAACCTGCTTTCAAAAACTAAAATACATCAAATTCAACCAGAGATTAATACATCTAATAGTTTCAGAAACACAACAGGAAACTCCATCCCAGCTTCCTATTTCATCAAGAAAACTAATTCAACAAAAAAAAAAAAACAGAAGCTCCTTCTTTCCTTTTTTTTTTTTAGCTCTTCTGAAATTTTTCCACGTACGCCTGCAATTAAAGCAAGAGAAAGATGAAAGAGGGCAAAACAACATCCTATTCTCCTAATAACTTGTTCAATTTTTTAATCACAAAATTACATGGGAATTGTAATTTCTAGAATCAAAGAACTTGCAGCCATAAAAATTGGCTCAACAATTCAAGACATAATATTAAAATTTCTTTCTTTTTTTCCTTTTCATTTGTGTCTATAGGAGCTAGGAAGTCCATTGGGCCCACGTGTTCCAAAAGAGAACTCTTTCTTAACATTCTCAACCCAACTGTAAACGGAATTCAAAAATCTGATCCTTGTGCCAACTCCAATAAGTTACAAGAACACTTGAACAAGGCCAACAGAAATTCTGAAGAAATTTATAAGAAAAAGAGGGAGGTCTTTTAATCTTGTTCAACAAAATGCATTGTAAGTGCAATAATATTATTAAAATATCAGAGACCCATAAACCAAATGTACGGATTTTACATAAATAATGTACAAATAGAAGTTCCCTTCTATTAGAAAGATTTATCGTTCTTATTTAACCTTATATTTTATTCATGTATCATTGTAATCCTCTATTGCTGGCTCTCCTGAGTAAGTGACAGAATGCTGCAAACAAAATTCCAACCATGCAATTTGGAGGGTTGGTAAGTTCATCCGACTGACTGCACTATGAAGGAATGGATTGTTTAATACGCTATATGAGAAAGACAAATGCCTAAATATGTCTAAGCACACGCGTGCTTTGCTACTTCATCATTCGACCACCTCAAAAATTGTTTACCCAGCCACTGAGACAAGGATGCCTAACTTTTCAAGCTCCCTAGCCACGAGTGTTAGAAAGATCATGAACCTAGTAGGCACTGACTGGACCCAAACAGTTAACAGAGTCCAATTTCCATCTCCATCATCTTGCGACTTAAATGAAATATCAAGCACAAACAATAATCTGTGGTCGTTTAAGGACAATAATAATGCAGAGAAACAGCTTTTTACTAGCGAATTTAAAGACACCATAAATTCAAAATTACAAGTAAATGAATTTTGAACTCACCTGTATAAGTTTAGTAAGCTTTGGTTTTGAAACTGATAGATATTGATCAATTTTCTCCTGAGTTTGAGGAATATTAGGGTCCTTCATGGTACCAGTAACTTTGTCGACGGCTTTCTTCACTATGTTTTTGTACGCCTCTTTGCTGATTTGACCTTCCTTCCAAGTGGGTTTTAGAAGCTCCTTAACAAACTCCACAAGTGCAAATTTAAATGCTCGGATACTCTTATTATCCCTGCTTCTCTTGGTCTCATCAGTCCTACCATCTCCATCTATATTTTCTACACTCCCTGGCACAATCTGATTTTCCTCTCGTATTTTGTTTTTCACCTCAGCCCCCATTCCAGTATCTGCCTTAGGAGTCTGAGAGTTTGTACCTGGTTCCTGATGTTTTAAACCATGGCTCCCACGAGTAGGTTCTTCTGTACAACTATTTTTATTGTCATTATGACAACTTGATCTCACAAAAGATGTTGACATTAAGTTATTAGGTGGTACTTCTGGTCTCCCTTTTGTGATGTTTTCCTGTCCAATGGGATTTAGTTGAAATCCTCGGGGGCTCACATTCATGTCATGTTTCTTGGGCTCAATACTATCAGATATAGGGTCATACTGCTTCTCCGATGCAATTGCCTGATTGGAATTGATGATTGCTGAAGAATCTGGCTTTGAAAGTCCCTGAGAATTGGTAAAAGAAGGCACCTGGGTTGCATTTTGGGGATTAAGTGCGGCATAAAGTTGTGGAAGCTGCTGCCCGTTTCCAAATAACTGAGCTAGGGAAGCTGAAAGGTTGGTGAGCCCTGCACTGCCTACAATGTCCTGAGTCAGCTGATTTGCAGGATTTATCAGCGTTATGTTTGAGTCCCCAATATCAGGTTTGCTGGTCAAGGTATTTCCCTGAAACAATGCACCATTCTCAGAACTTTTCATACTTAAGCCAGTAGAAGGATCAATGGGGATAGCCACTTGATTTTGTCCAGCTTTTGTCGAATAGCCCAATGCACTAGAAATGTGGCTGTTCTGGTCAAAGTTTTGTGCTGGCACAATATTTGCAGAAAAATTTAAATCAATTAGTGAGCCCATAGAATTTTCAATAGCCTTCTTATCATTGCATGAGAACCCAATAGCACCACCCTGTCCCAAATTGAGGTCCTTACGGAAGTAGGAGCTTTCAGTTACCACTGGTTCAAGACTTGCAACCCTATCATGCATCCAACCTGACGCTTCCTTATTTCTATTGCGCTCACGAGTTGGTGCAGGGTCATCTTTCAGAGATTCAGACTGAATGTTCTGAGGAATGTCACCATGCTCTTCCTTTTCAGTATTATTCGAAGATTGAATTCTGTAATTCCACTCAGGAGACATCTCCATGTCATCAATCCATTTGTCCGCACCTTTAGATTCAGGAATGTCAGTGCTGAGATCAATACTTCTTGCTTTCCACTGAGGTGCTTTCTTCTCAGGGTTATTAACTGCCTTAAGATTAACTGAAGCATCACCCAACACACTGCTATCCTTGAAACTATGGTTCAATCCATCAGCCGCTGACCAAGAAGAGAACCTTGGATCAGAGATTTCCATTTTTTCATTTTTTTCCTCGCTCAATTTTGGAGCTTCTTGCTTATCCACACCATTCCATGTTGCACCATTCCACACCTTCTCCACATCATTTGAAATGTGGCCCCGTCCCCACCGATCATCATGTGCCCTTCTTTCAGGACTTACACGTGCTTCTCCTTGATGAGAAAACCTACAATATTTGCCATTACGACAATTTCCAGCAGCAAAAAACTTGCATGGAATATCATGACTCCTGCGTGATTCATGATCATTTCCTCGCTCCATCGATGCATCTCTCCCCCTTTTATCATTTTCCCTTTCTCTAATCCCTTCACTCAGAGGACCTCCAACAACCCCATCTAAACCACCATCATGGAGATACCTACAAGATGCCCCTCTCCGACAGGCACCTTTAAGAAAATTAGTACAATGCTCGGTAGATCTACCACTTCTCACAGAATGCTCTCTAGAGTCATTGGGAGTGGAATATTTTGAGTCTCTACTTTTTCGGTTTCTACTTTCCCAACTATCCTCGTAGGTTTGATCACCCTGATGAAGAAACTGACAATTATTACCTCTACGGCATCTACCAGAAACAAACTCCTTACATAGTGATGCTGATAACCCTGGTCTGCTCTTGTTTCTCTCATATAATCCTGATTGTCGCCTCAAACCACGGAGAGGGCTCCTGCTCCTGCTCCTGCTCCTGCTCCTGCTCCTGCTCCTGCTTCGGCTCCTACTCCTGCTTCGGCTCCGGCTCCTACTTTGGCTCCTACTTCTGTACAAATTTTGAATAAACAGAAATATGATATTAAGAACTCCAAAGAAGAAATGATTAACAAACTGATTTAAAGTGCAGCTGAAGCACAGAAACTGAGAATTCAAGCATCCTGCACTTCTAGAGTCATGTCATATTATAAAAGAAAGTTTCTAAATAAGATGAATGAGAAAATGAGTTTTTCCAACGAAATGCTCCAACCAAGTAAGAAAACAGAAAAGGAAACAAACATATATGACTTGGTTTCTTAAAGAACCAAAGACAGTAGCATATAATAAATACAAAATAAAATTTGAGCGGGAACTGTGTCAAGACGACAGACCAACCTGCGGGATCTGTGCCAATCATTTTTGGGAGAATGATGATGATTTAGTTGTCTCCATTCATCAAGTCCAGGAGACATTCGTGTACCGTAACTTCCACTTCCATCCCATTCAGTTGTGGGTTTCAAATTCTTTATGTAGTCATCATTCATGCCATCACTCCTACCAGAACCTCTGCCTCTGAGCAAAGTATCCCTAGGTAGTTGTCTCAAATCAAGCTCAGACTTCGGTTTGCTGTTGGCTTCAATATCTGGCCATTTATGGTCATTTCTATCACTACCTTTTGAAGAAAACCACCCAGGCTCTGATTCTTTCTCACGGAAATGCATACCTGATTTCCCAGGCCAATCATTTTCTCGGACCTTATCAGGAGAATGTTGAGAATCTTCTTTCAAATCCCACTTAGAAACACGCCTTCTGCTGCTGCTACTCATTTCAACAGAAGAATAGCTACCTTTTCGCAATCAAATGTTAAAATAAACTGCATCCAGGAAAAACCTGTTAGAATTATCTGCATCCAGGAAAAACCGGCATACTAATTAGTCTCCATAACATAAACACATTTGTCTTTCCTTTATCACTAAAACCCAAATCGAACAGTTGTTCAGAAGGATTTTAGCTCCACCAAAAGTATAATAAAATAACCATGCATAAGATAGTATTTCAGTTCGACATATGTCATACAAAAGAAAAGCAAATGATTTATCATCTGTAAGCAGTTCTATTTAAAATATCATACAAGCAAACTAGTCCAATGAATTCATGGATCAAGAAAAAGAAGGCCTTTGGATTTACAGAAGAACGATAATTACCCTAGCATGCATAAAATCAGCCTACACTTCTCTGATTACTAATTCTAGTTTAACAGCTGTTCTATTTTTGCACTATTTTGGCCCCAAAAAAAATTTAAAAAAGGATACTCTATTTTAGACCCTTGTCCACAATGTAAGATATTGGCTAAAGTTCGATACCACAATAATCTAAAGTTTCTTACATATCACATTTAATAAGTCTTAAAGCATCACACTTAAGGATTAGATTGTATCACAATAAAAAAATTGATGATACTCACAAAGTATTTTATTAAATTAACTTTAACCTATCTCAGAAAATGAAATTATAAAAACCATTTATATATCCTGAGCAACTTTTTTAATAAAAGTTAAAAATAGTAATACCAATCGGGTTAGGAAATAATACTATCAATACAAATAGAAAACCTAAATGCTGAAAAAAAAATAATATCTTAAAATTATTAAAATTATAATATAAACTTCTAAAATCTTAAAATTTTGTATTTAACAGAATTATAATTCCTAGTTTGTGTAGGCAATCTAAACTAACCCATTTTGCACCAATCACTTCCTTATGTTCGTTGGATCCTTTGGGGCATGATGAGCAATAATTGAGGCTTAGTAATATTTTCACTGTGAAATCCTTCAATTAACATCTCTCCCACCCCCACCTTAGGATGATCTTCCTTATAACCAAATCTGGGGAAGAAAAAATTTATCATCTAAAATTGCTTTCTCCAAAAAACAAATGCATCACCTAGAATTACTTTCTTTTCTTTTGGACGGTGGATCCTTACTAATGATAAACTTCAAAAAAGGAAGATTTTTTAGTTGTTATTTGTGTAATGCAATAACAGAGGTTCCAAATCATTTACTACTATGCTGCCATTTTTCTTGCCACCTTCGGTGCTCGACTCTTCATTTCCTTAATTGAATTGCCTTGTTGCTGGGTCTAATCAGGATGAGTTTTGGGTTCCGCAGGCTACTAGAATGATATGAAAGGAGAAAATTAGTCTCCTATTCCCTTGGCTACCCTATGGGTTATCTGGAAGGAAAGGAACCATAAGGGTTTTGAGGATCATGTTTTTCCTTTTGGTAAAGTTAGACTGCTGAACCCAAACCTCATGTCTTTTCTTTTTGTCATCCTCTTAATACTGATGTACAATATTTATAATCTTTTCTTTTATTTTTTCATCTAAAAAAATTTTCCTGATGTTCTGTACTTTGTTTCTATCTTTAACGGAAACAAGAATGGTATTAGAATCATTTCTTAAATTTTTAGAATAATTAGCCACAAACCAATTCTGAAAGCAGTATTGAGTTCAAACCATGAAATTCATTCATTATTATAGTTTCCCTGTTTTTCTCAAAATTAGGTCATCTATTAATTCTTTTTGGTTTGCATCAGTATGAACACATTCACATGATAATATTCATGCAATATAACTAATAAGATTTGAGTCAATTTTTATCAAGTTATATTTTTGGAATAAATTAATGATGTCACATTATCCTAAAGCAAGGGGTCTAGATTCAAACCTTAATAACCTATTTGCCTATCATTAATATCTTTTTGCCCATAGTTGAGCATATATGTAAAGTCCATTACTTTGTGCTTGGCTCAAACAATTCTGATTTTACATCTTTGAGTACAAAAAATAAAACTTGGATTTCTTTCTATTAGTTTAAACTTTTGACACGATGAATTTCCCTACAAAATTATTTAACAATTGTAAAAACAGCTTGTGGCTACTCTTGAGAGCCTAGATGTGGTTAATAAAAAAGATAATGCATGCTTCTATATCATATGCGATAAAAACACAAAAATTCTATCTCAAAATAAATCACTTCCAAATATTGCAATCCTAAGAGAAATCACTTTGCCGAATATTGCAATCCTAATAAATAATAACATTTCCATATTGGTAAGCTGCCAAGCCAGTGCATTTTCTCAGAGTATTAGAAAAAACATAACTTCGAGACACAAGTCTGCATGAAATTGTTACGACCTCAATCATCTAAAGGACTATAATTTTATCAAGGGGAAGAAGACATTTCAATGACTGAAGTAAAGTTGCTAAACCGACAACCATGTCAGTGATCAAGCACGTTCTCAAATTTGCAAAAGGCTCCCCTAGTTACTACTAATTTTTTTTCCTAATACTAACTGAGTATAACATAAATTTTCCATCCTATTGAATAGTTCATCTTTTGAACCAGGGAAATCCCATCCATTGTTGGGAACCTTCATCTCTTTCATTTTTTTAATGAAAATTAAGTATTTATTAGCATTAACAGGTGTAACCCGCATACAAACAAATTTTCTCTTTATCTATGTACTTCATCTTTCAATTTTTACTTCTGAGAAAGACACACAGAGAGGTAACCTACATATTTTTCCCCACCTATAGCACACATTTACAAGATAAGGCATCTCTTAAACAAAATAAATAAATAAAATCACGCTGCTTTACAGAAAATCACCTTCATTGGATCAGCAAGATACACACATTTCAAGAACTCAGCCAGGAAACGTGCAGGGAGAAAAAAGAAAAGGTAAATGCATTTAACTTTTAAATCTGCTCCGGGGAACTTTTTCAATGTACCCTAAGGAACAAACTGCACCTCTTACATACAACAGGAGCTCATTCCTTTAGAAATTAACTTATTATGGTCCGACAAATATGCAAAGAAAGAGAGTAAGAATTTCTGAAAGAGGAAGCCTGAAAAACCCCTGTATGGTGCCAGGAAAAGCATCATTCCAGTAATGCGACTATTCATAACTTTAGTATTTTTATAACAAAAAGGTAATATAATTATCAACATAGGCAACACGGGGGTGCAACCCAGATACCAAACAGTTTTGCAAATCAACCAAATTGTTAATGCGGTCCCTGAGTCCTCAGGAAAATTAAGAGGATAATAATAAATCAAAAAATATTGGGTCTGAAACTGCATATCCTTGGGCCTACTAAAAGATGGTTTTATACCCTTAAAATCCTCCTAGTTTTTTCCTTCCAAATAACCCAAAAGGAAGTGATAAGAACATTTTATTAAATTTATCACTCCGGATGCCTCTCCAACCCCATATTTAATCAATGACTGATCATTAAAACACCCACCCAGAAGCCCATAGCAATCATAACAACTAAAAAGAGAAAGAGAACCATAAAATTTTTTTTAGGAGCAAAATTAGTGTATTATACATAAGCAACAAAAGTATATAAAAACTTTACAATTCTGTCAAAAAACCAATTAAAACTTCGAGATCCACGTAAGTAGAAAGAGGATGACCCTTTTATCAAAAAACACCTAAAAATTAGAGCCATAAATCCTTGAACCTATTAAAAGAAAATTACATGCCCTCAATGGCTCTTCTCCTTATAACCATAAGGTTGCCCTCAAAAGCTTTTCTGTTCCTTTTCTTCCAAATAATAGATAAGGTGGCAAGAAGAATAAAACCTACATCATGATATTTAACCCCTTTGATGCCTCTCCGTGCCTGCATCTCCTCTTTAGCCGTACCAACTAGTACCCAGTGGATCCCCAAAAGATTGTAAGCCATAGACCAACCGAAATGAAAAAGAACACCAAAGAAGAAGGTGGTTTTCAATTCTGTGTTACTCTTACATAAGTAACATCCATTCACAAAGATTCTTCCCCTCTTAATCAAATCATCTATGGTTAGGGTGCATTCATTTATCGCTCCTCATGCTAAAAAGGCCACCCTTCGGGGAGCATTATCTTCTAAATAAGTTTCCATGGACAATTCTCGACAGCTCTCTCGATCTTGGTTCGATGGAGGTTGTAGGATTTCACTGAAAAAAAAAAAATCATTTTAGACTGAACTTCCACTTTGACTCATTCATGGCCTCATTCAGTCTTCCATAGTGGATAAGAGGTTGAAAAGATTGACATACTCATCCACCTACCAATCACTTAGATTTCTTGTCAGCTCCACCACTTAAGTTACATTTCCATGGGATTAGAACAAGATTCTACCACCGTTGTCACTTTGTTCCAAACTAAAAATAAAAAGTTTCAGGGAAGTGTTGAGCTAATGTTTCTCCCTCAATCCATTCATGGAGTATAATGAAAAAGGACATCATAGAGCTCTTCCAAGATATGCACCAAAGTGGGTCCTTCGTAAAATCCATCAATTCTTCCTTTATGGTCCTCATTGCGAAGTATGGGAGACCACATAACATAAAGGACTTCAGACGCATAAGTCTAGTTGGGTGTATTTACAAGCTAATTGCCAAGGTGCTGGCAAGAAGAATAACTTCAGTTATGGATAATGTGATTGGGGAATGCCAACACGCCTTTGTGAGAGGAAGATCCTTGGCACTGCTTTGATTGCTAATGAACTGGTGGATGAAGTTTTATATAAAAAGAGGGACAAGTGTTATGCAAGCTTGATATGGAGAAGGCCCATGACCATGAGTGTTTGAATTTTGTGAACTATGCTTGAGAGGTTGGGTTTTGAAGAGAAGTGGAGAAGCTGGATAAGGCATGCATCACAACCACATCATTTGCGGTTATTGTAAATGGAGGGTCATCATCTTTTTTTCCGGGCTTCTAGAGGGTTAAGCCAAGGGAAGCATTTATCTCCTTTCTTATTCATTGTAGTTATGGAGGCTTTGAACAAGATGTTGATAAAACTTAAGGAAGTAATTTATTCAGATGCCTAAAGGAGGGAAGGAGGGACAGGGTTGGAGAGGTAACACACTTATTCTTTGCATATGATGCTATGCTTTTTTGTGAGTCAGACAAGAGAGCTATGTTTAACTTTAGATGTGTTTGATATGATTCCAGACAGTTTTTGGGCTGAGTATCAACCTATCTAAATCTGAAATGGTCAGATTGAGCACAAAGAGGGAATCAGAAGACTTGGTGAGTGCCTTGGGGTGCAGACTTGTCAGCTTACCAATTAGATATTTGGGTTTGCCTTTAGGTGCTGATTTCAAAGATATGAAGACATGAGATCCAGTTATGGATAGATTTGAACAAAGATATGTTGGATGGAAGCAAACCTTCATTTCTAGAGGAGAGAGACTCACACTCATTAGAATCACTGTTATTAATTTACCCATTTATTTTTTTTGTCTCTTTTGACTATTTCGGCGAATGTGGCTAAGAAAATGAAAGTAATTCAGTGCAGATTCCTTTGGAAAGATGAAGAAGTTAGAAGAAGATATTGGTTGGTGTCTTAAAAGGAGACCAAGAAGTCATTACTCAATGATGGGTTGGGCTTGAGATCCTTGGTAGAAATGAACAAGGTCATGCAGAGCGCAAATGGCCATGCAGGTTTATGAATGAGGAAGGAGAGTTGTGGAGGAGAGTGTTAGAAGCTAAGTTTGGCTTGGATGAGAAAGGGTGGTTCACTAGAGAAGTAACAAAACCTCATTGGAAGAGCACGTGGGAAAAAATTGATGAAGGCTGAGATGGTAGAAAAGGGTGAAAGAGTAAGTTTATGGGAGGATCAGTCGTTGGAGGATGGTTGTCTCAAGGATCAATACCCCCATATCTATGTTATAGCCCAGAAAAGGGAAGCTAAGATTTGTGATCATTTTGTGAATATGGAGGGAGGAGAGAGAGTTTGGCAGGTGTTTGTTTTGAGCAATTTGAATGATTGGGAGATAGAAAAGTATGAGAGACTGTTGAATACTCTTTCCAGAGTGAACTTAGACGGTAGCAATGATACCCTGCAGTGGTGTCTCGCGAAGAATGGGTCATTCACGATCAAATCTTTTTACAAGCATTGGTTTAGATTTGAAAATAATGATATCAAATTCCCAATTCAGCCAATTTGGAAGTCCAAGGTGCCATCCCGGATTTCTTTTTTTTTTTTTTTTTTTTTTTTGGCCTGGGAAGCTAGCAAGAG
This sequence comes from Carica papaya, assembly GCF_054855325.1. Taxonomy (NCBI): domain Eukaryota; kingdom Viridiplantae; phylum Streptophyta; class Magnoliopsida; order Brassicales; family Caricaceae; genus Carica; species Carica papaya. The sequence goes on from NC_142314.1 coordinate 5,706,065, forward strand.
TTGCATTTCAACTATTGATAATTTGAGAAAGAGGGACAAGATCTTGATTAATGCGTGCATTTTGTGTAAGAGAGCGGAAGACATTTGCAATCATCTCTTACTTTGGTTCCCAGTTGTATACAAGCTTTGGAATTTGGTTCTTGGGCTACTTCGTACTAGTTGGGTGATGGTAGAATCAGTGCGCGATGAAATTTGGTCATGGAAGAGAGTGAGGGGTAACGAGAAGCACCTGATGTAATCCCACTTACTATTTTATGGGTAGTGTAGAAGGAGAGGAATAGGACGGCTTTTGGAGGGAAGATGATGTAAATGGTTTTAACATTATTAAAAATAGATGGTTCCAAACTCTTATCTTTTGTTAATGGGTTATTCTCCTCATGTAATTGGAGAGTTAAGAAACCTTATTAACACTTCGATTGAAATGTAAATTTATTATGTATGGGCTTGGTAGCCCCATGGTGCCACTATTAATACCATATTTTACACTTGATATTTAAAAAACAACTACAAGTTTTTATCCACGAGCACCATAATAGAAGGTAATGTAGTGTTTCAACTACCCTCTTGCAAAAATAAAACCCATTAAATATGATTTCCCTCCTTTTTCTGAGAGTGTCTGTAGCGAGAATCCTTCCTCTCGCCACTTCCTAAGCAAGGAATGCAACTCCATGAGAGGCATTAAATTTTCAACTTCAGTTCTACGAAAGTTCCCATTGTCGAAGCAGTGTTAGCCAGCTGAAAGTAGAAAGATTCCACAAAAAACAAAGCCTCCATTAGAACCTAGCTTTCATACCAATTTATTAATACCCTCATGTAAACCATTGCAACGAAAGCAAAACTAAGGAAACTAACGTATTCATCCACCTCCAAGTCATTGAAATTTCTGACAAGGTCCACTACCTTGGCCCTAAAACCTAAAGTATAAGAAAAAGTCTTTGCCATAATGACCTCCTTAAATCTTGCCAAATGGAACATGGTGCAAAAAAGTTGCAAATTCATTCACTCAGTTATCCAACCTAAACCTCAGCCTCTATCCAAATCCAATCTTCCTTACATAGCCATGAAATTCATCCAAAACAAAATTGCTTCTTTTTTTTTTTTCAAATACTCAAGCCTTGTGGGAGTCTTGACTTCCTGGAGTCCCATCCCAGTTTTAGCCTTGATCAATCTCTTCATTCATAACTATCCACTCACAGCCACCCCTCCGGAAAAGAAGCTAAATTGTGTTCCAAACAACCAAGTGAAACCTCAAAATATCTCCACAAAAAAATGATGTTAAATTAACTTTAGATTTTTTCCACACTAGCAAGGATGGAGAACAAAAACAAGTACTTGTCAGAGTGTACTCTTAATGAGAGTAAGCTACTCCCTTTGAATTGAACACCACCTTTTCCACCTTGTCACCCTTCTTTGCAACTTGGTCACTACTTGATCCCAAATAGAAATATCTTCAAACCTAGCTCCAAGCGGCAACCTCCAATGTTTTTATGAGAGACTAGAGACCTTACATCCTAGCCTCCTAGCCAAAGATTCAAATCCCACCAGTTCAAGAGAGAGACAAATTCAACTTTTGCCAAGTTAATCTTGAGTATTAAACAACTTGGAAGCACATGGGGATGCATCTTATATTAAGTACAGCTTCAAACTCAGGTTTACAACATAAAATTGTGTCCTTAGCCACCACCTCTACCCCTCCCACAAACAGCCTTGAAGTAACTCTTGATCTTTTGTGCAGGAAAACAATTTGACGGGACACTCCATTACGATGATGAAAAGAGTTATGAAAAAGGGCCCACTATTGGCTCGTCATAACTTCACTTAAAAGATCTATAGTTCATAAAGAAAGCACTCAAGAAAATTCATACCAAGTGGCACAAAGCGCCTTTGTTGTCCTTCAAGCTGGGCCAAAATACACCTATTCAAAACTTGGAGAATGAACGTGATGGTTGAAAATTTTCCCTTCACATAACTCATATCCATGACATCCAAAGCTCCAAAAATACTGCACTCGTAAATGTTTCAGAAAAACAAAAATTGCACATGGATAGATAGCGATATAAACAACTAATCCAATTTTGTAACAACTAAAATATTTGGTAGTTGATGGCTATGCTTCAATGTCATCGAAGGAATGATGTTCTAAGATCCAGCAAATGTCATACCCACATCAAGAACCAACCAAGACAACAACATAGCTTCTGCATAAGTTTGCAAAACTGTGAATTGTTTGCTCTCTGAAATCAGCAAGTATATAATCATCTGGACATACAAAATTTTTCAATAAAATTTCCTAGTCACACCAACTAAAAAGTTTTACTTGCAGAATGAAACTGCACATCCATGGTCTTCACTAACTTATTCAGAAATTTCATTTAGATAGCGTTCTAGTACATCAAGACTTGCTTGTGAAGAGCGCTAGGGAATTGCTTCATTCAGATAATATACAAATATATGGTCTTTCTTCCAGGGCTGTTCTTCTCTTCATAATAACTTTGTAGATTCATGGACTCTTGCTAATTCTTCAACTATGACCATGTTTCATTTGCCATACCAAATCCTCTTAGAATGGCCACCAGAATCCACTCCTAACACAAATTAGTATTGAACAATAGGTGCTAATATCCAATATTTTCTTCTGGAAGGAGAGAATCCCATTGCAAAATAAATGCATCAGTTATTGAATTCACTTGGTAATCCCTTCAAGCATTGACCTTGTAAAAATACTGCAGGAAAATTATATTCGATATTAGCACCCTCACAAATTTACTCTTACTGAGATACAGAGCTAAAACACAAGGGAGATAACCCCTCCTAACAGCTAGAATCCTGCAGTCTACTTAATACGCCTGGGCATACAGAAAAGATATTGCAGACTAGGCAGGGCCACATTTTACTTTCCAGGTAGGATATCACATGTTTTATTGCTGAAATAAGGGGCAAAAAATTATAACGTCGATTGAAAAATAAACAAAAATCCCCACCAATCTCAAAGTTCGAAAATTGCAAATTCTGCAAGAAGAAATTTAAGAAAGAATACTAAAATTTTAAACAAAAAGAAAAAGAAAAATAAAAATAAAAATAAGGACCAGCAAGTGAACACCAAAACAGCACCAAAACAATAGCAGACATGTCCACGCAAGAATCATAAGAATCAAAATGCAGCAAAAAAAAACCAAATGTTACACTACAAGTCTTACTAAATTTCATGTGCCATGCCTTAGTTCCACGACAACAACCTAGAAGTCACATGGCACATAGAACGGGATTGGAAAAGCAGCAAACCGTTGAAGTCTTGACACTAATTAGACAAAGTCGTGATTCGATAATACTATGCAATTGTAAAAGTCACAAATTTGGTTCGACTATAATAAAATCTAATTGCACTATTTTAACATTTGCACCGCAATCATCCCATGCCTAAAAACACAACTGAAAGAAAAAGCAAAAGAAACAACCGACCACGTAAGATTCAAGCTAGAAACTCGAAGTCCCAAAGTTCACTAAACCGTAAAGCTTGAAATCAGAATACGAAGCTAAAAATTAAAAGACCTATTACTCAGAAAACGAAGTAAACCCTAAGAGAAAGCTCTATTGTCGTCCAAGAACTTCATTGCAAGTTGGATTCACATCAAAATTTCGAAGGAGAAAGAAGGAACAAAAACCCTACAAATTATCAAAGTAATATACTGAATACGAAAGAGAGAAAAGAAGACTCACGTGGATGTAGATAGATAACTCTAGCGTCGTACTTCAATCAAGATTCGAGGAGCAAGTTGAGTTCGCCATTCCATCTGCGCTCCGAGAGGGAGGTGAAGACCCGCGCTCGCGCGCGAGAGAGAGAGAGAGAGAGAGAGAGAGAGAAGAGAGAGAGCGCACAGGCGAAGAAGTAGAGAGTCGCGGCCTCCTCTTTGTGTATAAAACGTCGAAAACCTGAGCTTAGATTTTTGCCCAGCTGATGGGCCCCAGCCTTGTAAGCCCTTTTCTCCTTCACTTAAAGCGGTCGACGCTGCTCGCGCTGGGTTTTACTACCCTGCGGTGGAATCACCGTGCTCTTATTTTTGCATTAAGTGGGCTCAGCGCCTATTATAGAATTTACTTCAAATTTTGTAAATTTAAAGTTTATTTCATAAATTATAATAATAAGATTTCACATTGTCACTTTCTCCTAAACAGATTCTACTTGTTTAAAGCCAAAATCCTTAATCTCACTTACTTTCATAATCCAATTGGAAAATTTTGAGATTATTACAAAATAATACTGTGAGTATATATTTTTCTCTTTGACTTTGAATCTACAAACATAAATGATGTATTAGAGGAGAATATCAATAATATAATCAAGCAATGAGCCCTAAAAAAGGAGCCCAAAACAACCCATTTAACTACACTGTATGTTGGCTTGTTAGAGATTGTGGGAATCCAATCAATGTTACAAAAACACAATATTTTATCAAGCAAAACCCTCAATTTTGCTTCTCAATAAACTTGGGTGATAAAATTGGAGAACAGAGAGTAGTTCTAATATATTAAGTTGCGAGCATCTTTCAAGTAAATAAAATTATCTCGCTTTTAACCACAAAAACGTCATTAAAAAATATGTTTTCTACATATGCTTCCTTGATTTTCGTTGGTCCAAATATAAGGCGATCCAAGAGTTAATTTTTGCATATAGTGGGGAATTACTAAAATTTGTATGCAATTAGTCCAACTCAAGAAGTAACGAATGCTTGAGGATAACAACTTAGGTGATGTTCAAGCTTTTAAATTAGTTGTTTCTTAAATGTATGATCGGGTGAACAATTATCAAATGTTTTCAACAAATAATTTATGTTATGATAATAAATTGAAGATAAAAAAGCAACTAGAGCACCAAATGTATTCAATTAATAAACAAAGTAAATACGCAGAAACAAATTAATCGTTAATTCATAACTTGTAAATTAAATCTAATATTTAAATTAAGAGATAAGAGTATAGAAAATACAAATTCAATTTTATAGAGGTTTGATCCCAAGCTCGTATTCATATCATCTCATCGAACTAACAACCAGAAACTTTTCATCATCTTCTCAAATCCTTTTGTTTTTTGTTTTTTAATATTAACTTTCACTACTTACAACTACTTGTTTATCTTAGTGCTAAGCTTCATCATTCAAATATTTTTCTAGAAGACTCAATTACAAAATGGAAATTCTCACATATTTCGAAATAAACTTTCTTTTTCAAACTTCAAGCATATAGAAGAATAAAATCTCAAATATTCATATACTGATAATTATTATTTATATTTGTTATACATATAAGACTACATAATAATTTTAAGATGTTATTTTTTATTATCATATATACTATAAAATGTTGTTATGTATGAGCATTTAAATTGTTGTACATATTATAAACCAAATTGGACTGAATGTAATATTTTAAAATAAATTAGATGAGATATTATTTAATACGGTCCTCAATATGGGTACCAAAATACCCAAAAGATTAATTCGTTTTAATTTAGTCCCGCTTCGAGGTGAAATATATTGGCTTCCACAAAAAATATAAAATATAAAATAAAAATAATTTAATTTTTATTTTTACTTTTTATTATTTTTAACTAGCAAAATAAAAAAATAATTCATTTTGGTTTGGAACATTCGTCTCAATAAATCCTCTTTTTTAATCTTGTTTTGAACTTATAAACATCTATATTGCTGTAAATATTCATTACTATATATGCAATGAAATGCTAAATGTCTATAATTTGTGATGATAAATCATATTGATTTTTAACAAAATTTTTATTTTGTTTGTCATATATTATTATTGAACATATAAAAAGTTTACATTTTTTTTTATCATATATTTACTATTAGATGTTACCAATAATTTATATTACCATAGATGTTATTGTTCATTAAGATTTGACATTTAGTATGGTATTCATTATATTTACGTCCAATGTTAATATATACGAGTTATACAATAATTTTTTATAAGTTTGCTAATAGATATGAATTAGGGCGCGTACAATTGTATTTTAATAATAATAGACCAATAGAAGTTAGACATTGCAATTGGAGCCACACTTAAGGCCTAACTTCTACTAAGATTATAAGTCCCTTTGCCATATATATTATACTACTTGTTAGGTTTTGGTATTTTTATGTTATTTACTGCATTTAATCACGATAACTTTATGTATTAATGATGGTAAGATAAAATATTATTTTTTTAGTACGAATCAATCATAATGTTATACATACATAAATTATAACACAATTTACTAATTAAAACATACAAAAATAAAATATAATCTAATTTGAATCCACAATTTATTATAGAAAAAATAAAATAATAATTATTTAACGAATAAGAGAATAGTTGGTGAACTCAATATTGTTAGAAATATTAAAAATCTTAATAAAAAATATCTGTTATATATTTAAAATAGTTAGCTAAGAAAGTGGTGATGGACGCATATATGTATATATATATATATATAGATATATGTACATACACAAATTGAAAGAAACGTATTTATAAACAAGACTATATATTAGATATTTTACTAACAAAAGTGATTATTGAAGATTAAGAAAAAAATTAGAAATAAATTATAGCGTAATTAATTAGTTTGTTATCCTAAATTATATTTATGTAATAATAAAATTTTAATTGGGATGAAACTTAATAAACCAAATGCTGCAATAAATAATCTGCATAAATAATTAATACATTGCAATTTTATTATGTCTTAGTTAAGCAAATTAAATGATTACCGGAAAAATGAAAGGTATTTAAAGATAAACGTCGCTCCGTTACCGTTAAAGCTAAATTTAACTGGAGAACTCGAATCAAATAATTGCAAAGTTCGTCTTTTTAAAAAAATATATTTTTCCCAACTAAATTGCGTTTTTTTTCTTCCGTGTAATAATTGAATTTCATTTAATCTCTTCTATAAAATTAAAATATGTACATAACAAATAATTTCTACCCGAAAAAAAAAAAAAGACATTTTTGGCGTGCATGATTTGAGGGCAGCTTTTTTCCAGTCTCTGCCCAGAAAAAGAAGAAGAAGAAGTAAGATTTCGAAAGTGGAGATCTGAATCTCTAAATTTCATTCATAATCTCAACACCCTATTTGCGGTCTCGTGAGGATGGTGGCCACGCCCGCCATTTCCACCAATTACCCTTCCATTATCCACCAACTACAACAAAAACAAAAGCCCGTGATCCTCTGTCCGCACCCGTGAAAATCCACTTCGTTCCCTATATCAGATTCAATCATTTCACAGAAAAAAAAAAAAAAAAAATTTATCACACGTCACTCGTTTCCAAATTTTCACTTACCACCATTACAAATACCTGAAACAATGACCATTACATCCCAGTCACATTCTGAATCCTCTATATCCCCTTCCAAGATATACCCACACAAAAACAACCAAAAGAGACTATCCAAACCCCTTCTCTTCCTCATTCTCACCATGTCTTCTCTCCTCTTCTTCTCCCTCCTTTCTCTCCTCATCTTCTTCAATGTCTCCTCCGCCACCCGGCACCACCACCATCATTCCCATTCTTCTTCCTCTTCCTCTCCTTCTCTCTCTCCCTCTACCTCCCCTGACTCCTCGTCTCCACCCCTTGCCCAGATCCAACAAGCCTGCAAGGCCACCAGATACCCCGACGTTTGTGTTTCTTCTCTCTCTCAGTCCAGTCGCCTACCTCCGAACCCGACACCCCTCCAAATTATCCAATCGGCCATCTGGGTCTCCTCCCAAAATCTCATTACCGCTAAATCCATGGTAAATGACATTTTGAAATCCTCTGTTGGGAACCTGAACCGCACTAATGCGGCCAACATCTGCCTCCAGGTCCTCTCCTATTCCCAGTACCGTACCTCATCAACGGATGACGCACTGACACGTGGCAGAATAAAGGACGCACGTGCTTGGATGAGCGCTGCATTGGCGTACCAGTACGATTGCTGGTCGGGGTTGAAGTACGTTAACGACACCACCGGGGTGAACAAAACGATGTCGTTTCTGAACTCCCTGGTTGGGTTAAGCAGTAACGCGCTTGGCATGATGGTGTCGTACGATAACTTCGGGGACGCGGTGAGCTCTTGGACGGCGCCCCGGACGGAACGGGACGGGTTTTGGGAGAAGGGCGGGTCTGTTGAAAGTGGGGGGGCGTTGGGCTTCCCGTCGAATTTAACGGCGGATGTAACGGTGTGTAAGGACGCGGGTAGCGGGTGTTATAAGACGGTGCAGGAGGCCGTTAATGCGGCCCCAAGTGACGGCACGAGCAGGTTCGTGATACACATAAAAGAAGGTGTTTACGAGGAGAAAGTGAGGGTTCCGTTTGAGAAGAAAAACGTGGTGTTCGTGGGTGATGGGATGGGCAAAACAGTAATTACAGGATCGTCAAATGTAGGACAACCTGGGATGAGTACTTATGAGTCTGCTACTGTCGGTAAGTTGCCAGTTAGTGATTATTATTCATTGTTTTTTGCATGGGTTCTTTCAAGTTTAAGTTTGTTTAGAGGGGATTCGCTAACTCGATGTTTAGTTTATCGTGTTTTGGAGTGCGGGGCGGAGGAGGGAGGGAGGAGCAAAAAGCTTATAAGCTTTTTGCAAGATCCTTTTTGGAGACATGGTTGGTAATTCATATGAAGTTTAGAAGGTGGAAGTAAGAAAAAACAAAAGCTTTTTCAGTTGGTTTTGATAAACTGTAATTTCTCTTTCATTAAATTAAGTAAAAGATATCCAGGATAAGTTCAAGTACCCAGGATAAGTCTAAGTAAAAAATTGAACAGTTTAAAACATACCAAGTTTAAGTTAGAAAGAGTTTATTAATTTATAATTAAGTTATGCAGATTATAGAATGTGTCATGTATGGAGATCATGTACCGTGCCGATTGTTGCTTTATTTGTTTTCTTTCATTTGGATCCTGCCTCCTGAGCAATAGACAGAACTTTTCTCTCTTCTAGCATCATGTGCAGTCTTTTATTAAAAAGGACTGGAAGTGTATAATTAGATTTTCCAGTTGTCTCCAGGCCTTCCTGGAACTTCACAAATATTAGAAAGAATAATAATAGTAATGATTCCCTTGAATTTCTGGATTTTTTCATGGTAGTTTGAAGGTATGGTGATTTTACTTATTGTTTCCTCTGTTAGAGTTATTAATTATATTTTAATATAATCCTAAGCATATACACTACATGTTGAATGAAAGATGTAGGAATAGTATCTTTAAGTTTGAAGCCATATATGGATTCTTGGTGTTCAAACTAAAAACTAAGGAGAGCATTATAACGTATCATATTGGGAAACTGTTAAAAGTTTCTTCAGCTATATGTAAAGCTAAAGATCACGAAACAAACAGGGATAACAATAGTTGTCCGGCTTCAAATTCATGAGATTGTGTTAAGGTTGTTGGATGGAAAATAAGCATTTCTTATGTTGTCTTGTCTGTCTATATTAGTTTTTGATTTATTTTTATGTCATGATTACAGGAATTCTTGGTGATGGATTCATGGCGACTGGTATCACGATCCAGAATACAGCAGGTCCTGATGCTCACCAGGCTGTAGCATTTAGATCAGATAGTGATTTTTCCGTAATCCAGGACTGTGAATTTTTAGGCAACCAGGATACCCTTTACGCTCATTCACTCCGCCAGTACTACAAATCATGCAGCATCCAGGGTAATGTGGACTTCATCTTTGGAGCCTCAGCTGCAGTTTTCGAAGATTGTATCATCTTAATTGCTCCTCGGCAACAAAAACCAGAACATGGGGAGAACAATGCAGTCACAGCTCATGGCAGAATAGACCCTTCCATGTCAACAGGTTTTGTTTTCTACAACTGTTTGATAAATGGCACTGAGGAATACATGAGGTTATTCCATAGCAAGCCTGCAGTTCATATAAACTACTTGGGAAGACCATGGAAGGAGTATTCAAGGACTGTTTTCATCCAATGTACCCTGGAAGCTCTCATTGTTCCGGCCGGATGGATGCCATGGAGTGGTGATTTTGCATTGAAAACACTTTACTATGGGGAATACAAGAATTCGGGGCCAGGAGCTGATGTTTCTCATAGGGTTTCGTGGAGTAGCCAGATCCCTGAAGAGCATGTCAACACATACTCAGTAAACAACTTCATTCAAGGTGATGAATGGGCTGTAACTTCTTCTTGAGAGTGTATCAGTTATGTCAAATAAATATTTAACTATATAAATTTTAGAATATACAGGAGAGTAGTATAAATTCAGTTGTGGAATATGTGGCATGCTATGGATTACATATGGGAATGATAGAGCTTGCACATGTTGGGTATACTTGCTTTCCTTCCCAATCTTTTAGGTTACCAACCTCTGTTAACGGAACTACTCCAATAAAGATTACAGAGTAATACACAACTACTCCATGTATTAGTTATAGGTTGAAAATGAGATGAGCCTAGTTGTTTCCACAACAATGTTAATGACTTAGATTAGTAGTAAAGGTCTGCTGTATTTGGCGACTAGCTGTATTGTGGACTTCAGGGGGACTTTTGGAGTCAATGTTAATGACTTAGATTAGTAGCAAAGGTCTACTGTGTTTGGCGACTAGCTGTATTGTGGACTTTATGGGGGGGACTTTTGGAGTCAATTCATTGCGCATTGCTCCACCGGTTTAGGTCAAAAAGCAAAAGAGACGAGACGAAGAGAAAAATTTATTAGTTGGTTATGGTTGTTACTTCCCTTATTTTATAAGAAGTTGTAACTTTAAGTCGGATTATACATTTTTGTGTGTTTTTGTCAGAAGTTTATATTATGATTAGAAGTTACGAGGTTAATTGTGGCGATGAAGTTAGACGACAGAGACGGAAATGACTTTCGAGGGCGTGGTGTTTCATTAACTTGGAAGCAAAGATGGGAGAGGGATGGAAAGAGGAAGGGAGTGCGTTGTGATTAAGTTTTGCACATAGTTAGTTGCCATGCCATTTTTGTCGCTTATATTATATATATGTATGTATCTATGTGTGTATATGAAGGTAGAAGTAATGGGATCACATGCCTCTTGGCAACCTACTATGAGGTATGTAGTTTTGTTTTGGTGGCTACTCTATCTCTCTGCATTATTATTCAATTCTTCTTTTCCTTTTGGCGTGTTGGAGGGGGGCAAAAGTCTTCTTTGCATCACCAAAGTAGTTTGTTTCTTGATGACCCAAGCCACCAACATTATTTGGTAAAATTAGTTGTAATTCGTTTTATTTCTATGTTTTATTATATATTAATTTATAAAAACACAAAATATTGTACTTGCGATATATCATCATAATCAATCTTTGTTTAATTTAATGGTTAGAACGTTTATTTTATTTTTTATATTAAATTTTTAAATTCAAATTAAATTATATTACGATTGATTTATGAATATTACTAAGTTGATGAACTATTTAAGTACATATATATATATAATAAAAAATCAATAGTACCCTCATGATACTTTGTGCATAATAGTAATTTATTTTTATTTCAATTTTTTTTAAAAAAATTCTCTGTTCTTCTTCAAATCTTTCGTTCTCCCCTCATCAAGTATTTGAAAGGATATATTTTTTTTATAGATAAATTCTTACAAAAATTCCATTGAAAAAAATTCTAATCCAAAAAACAAATGTCGAATGAAATAACTTCGGGTAAGTACGAAGACATTTGAGGATGATGACATAATTTTTTGTAATTATAACGATTGCATGATTGCAAATATACATCATTAATAATTATTAATAAATTCAAAAGAATTTAAAATAATAAAGATAATAAAACAAAGCAAGAAAATAGAATTTTGGAGACGACTAAAAAAAACAAAAAGAAAAAGAGAAAAACAAAAACATTGAAAAATTTTCATAATGAGCATTTAAAGTGATTTTCATGAACATTGTATATACCATACATTATATTCCATCTTTTGCCACTTCTTATCCTTTATACATACTTTTAATTTATTCCCGTCATTATAAACGGCTACACATCTATATATATATATATATATATATTTATATTTATATATATTGAAAGTTGTTGCTTTACAATCACTTGCCTAAGTTCTCTGTCCCAACATGATTAAAAGTATATAATAAGTACTTCAGCAGCTTTATATTTATGAACCCATAAATATACAGGGAAAAAAAGAACAAGTTTCTGAAAATGGAGGTAAGTTAGGAAGGTTCTACTGACAGATTGTGATTATATATATATATATATATATATATATATATTTAGTCGTCTTTCTTGTTGGACAGAATCTTCCATTAGCCAAGAGCTTACCAGTTAAATAGTGGCGACTCCACTATGTGTATAGCATAAGAAAAACTGGCATCCACTTAGATATCAGTGTTCTTATCCTCTTAAGCCCATTACCCATTGCTTTATTTAATATTGTGGTTTACAAATCAGTATTTTCTCATTCTTATTCTTGCTTAAAGTTTGAGAAAAGTAAAAAAAAAAATTTCTTGAATCTTGAACAGACAGCAGCTTAAGATTTTGGTATCAGAATCATAAATTTGATTGATATATGGGACCAACTTGTGTGGAAACTGAAACAGAATGAAGAATTCATGGTCAGGTCTTATTATAAGTATTTAGTGCGCAGAAAGCAGAATGAGGTTCCCAACTTCCCGGCTTATCAGATTTAGAAAGTTAAGGTGCTTCCAAAAGTCAGCTTTTTTGGCCTGGGAGGTAAGCCGGGAAAGCATATTGACAATTGATAAACACTACTGAAAAGAGATAAAAGTAAATGGATACTTGTGCAAGAAAACTGCTGAATCATGTAATTATATTCTCCTATGGTGTCCAATAGCCTATGAATTATGGAAAATGGTTAATGGTCTGTTAGGGATCAACTGGGTTATTGTGGGGGCAGTGAGGGATGAGCTATGAGTTTGGGAAGGTTTACGCGAAAAAAGACATTTGTAAATTTTATTTCCATTTACTATCTTTTGATTTTATGGAGAAAAACAAGTAGTAGGGCTTTTGAGAGTAATGTGGATGAGATACCTGAAGTCAGGAATGGATGTTTTCATTTTTTGAGTCATTAATTTTGGGTGTGATATTTATAAAATGGAGGATTTTGGAAAAGTCATAAATAGTCTAACACAGTTGTAAATTTTTTTGTAAATTTGCGGTATCCCTATACTTTGTGAATATCATTTTTTACACTTTTTATTTTAAAAAAGAAATAATTTGAGTGATATATGACCAATCTGTGAGGAAATACATAGATCAGGGGGAAAGAGAGAAAAAAATTGAACAAATCTTTCCCTCTGAGATGAGTAACAGTTTTCGATACAAAAATTCTAGTACTCTGCCCAAATCATATATATAATGTGTCTAAAACTCTTAGAAGCCTGAAGAAAAAGGGGGAAGTAGTGAAACCATATGACATTTTCAGAACCATTTACATGAATATCGAGAATTGAAACTGTAACTCACAATTGAGGAAGATAGGCTGTGGTGATTGCAGGTGGTGTTGGAGTAAAAAATTCATCATCGGTCCAATTTGTCTCGCCCCAGTGCTTTAACATGCTTTTCCAGGAGCATAACTTATCGATACATTTCTTCAAACGCAAGTCTTTAATCTTGATATTCCAATGTCTATCTGTGAAGTTTGCCTTCTCTGCTTGCCTTCTGTCCCATTCCAGTTGTGCCTTTTGCTTTGATCTCAAGAGGCAAAATTGATGCAGCTGCTGAGGCATTGCATCATGTACTTTCCACCATCTTTCATGGGCCACATCACTCGCAAACTCTTGAAGGATATCGACATTCCAATTACAATCATAGTCTCGATAACATAACCATGGTTTGTTCCCGAGGTAGTGAAGAACGTACAGAATTGGGGGGTTAGCGCCAAAAAGGCTAGTCTTTTTTTGCTTAACCTCTTCCTCATCACCAATCCAGAAGTGTTTTAAGAAGTTCATGTGCTTCGGAATTCTATGCCACCATGTGAAGATCTCATTCAAGTATCCTTGATCTCCTCCATTGTAGGATTCAATCTCATTGATGTGATCCATCAAAAGCTGAAATGTACAAAGTGAAGGCTCAATAACCATCACACCAGAGTTAAAAAGTGTGCCATTGTTACCAGTTGCTGAAATCTCTGGCATTGAAAATAACAAATCAATGTTCCTAAGTGTAAGTAAATCAGCATCTATGAAGATAATTTTATCATAATCCGTCAGCTGCCATAACCGGAACTTGCTGTAGTTCCACTCATTGTAAGCATCTTTTTCAGCTTTTGGGTTCCTGATCCTTTTAATTGTCCTGATTTTCCACCCAGCTTCCTCTAGTCCACTCCTATGGTAAACACTGATAGTCTCATCAACAAGTATCACAAGGTCTCGGGTAGAGCCAGACATGCGGATGCTTTGTGCAGCAGCTATGGCTCCACATACATATACATGAGCTGAATGGAGAATTGTTGCATATGCTTCTCGACTCCCATTTCCCGAGTACATCCTCTCTGCATTCAAGAGATTATTAGATTTATATGCATCACTTCTCATGAAAAACAATCCCAACTAAGTATAAATTAGTGCTTAATGGATTAGCATAAAGTTTAACAATGTTCATACAAGATAGCCATAATTGATTTCATCATTCATTGAGACTCCCATCTAACTTCATATCAATCTTTTGGTGATTCATGTGTGATCATTGAGGAAATGAGACTGAAACTGAGTGCTGACTTACCTTTGACCTTAAGAGGAAGTGCAAGTTCACAAGAACCAACTGGGAGCTGGAGCTTTTCTCTTAGAACATTCAAGTCTGGTTTGTACAGCCATGTGTTCCGTTCGCGTGCCACGAGTTCCTTGCAAGGAAACAAGTTTGGAATAGGAAAACAGTTAGTAATGAAAAGAACATGGACAGGATAAAAGCCCTTGGCGGAGGTAGCAAGACTGGCTGCTGCAAGCTGCAAATGAAGCCTAGCAACATCCCTTGACCAGTTCCCTTCATTTCTACATGGAAGTTTGACAGCAACAAGATCAAGTCTTTTACTTGGGACTTTGATCTTTGGAAGATCAGGACAGATGGGGACTTCAGTTTCTTGCTCCTCATCGATCCATTCTGGATACAGAGAATCCCAGGTGACATTTTTTGCAGCATCTAAGTTCAGGACAATGTGTGTAGCATCTGACAAAAGTTGCTTCCATTGATTAACTTCATTCTTATTAAAGTTCAGAAGGCCAATTCCCTGGTAGTCAGTCTGTTCACCCATCTTCTCGATAACTGTCATTACATCATCCCAATTAACGTCTAAATTCGATACGTATTGAGGATCTGATCCTCCCCATATCCATCTGTTCACAAAATTTGATCTGCAGTGGATGAACATTGCATTAATCAGTAGATTATTCTTGTGTGCTAACAGAATCAGAACATTCACTTCAGACAGGTGATCAGACTTACCGGTAATTATACTGTGATGGGTGATTATGATAGGATTCTGGAGAGCAAAGAATGATTAAAAAGGTGCCCAAGATAGTGAAACCCAGGACAAGTTTCAACAAAGGAAACTTGCAGCATGAACTTCTATCTTGGAATGGGATGTGCAAGGGCTTATCAACACTTTTGACTTTGCTTCTTTGTATCCTCTTTTTGTATATATCCTCACTGGTTCATGTAAATTCAAAGTAAATAAGAAAGGAAAGAAACTAAATTGTATCAAATGAGAGTCACTGTTAATATTTGGAGCAAAAAAGCAGTTCTGAATCAAAACCCTCATCAATGAATCAAAGCAAATTTTAATATGAGATAAACTTGAGAGAAATCATGGAGGAGAAAACCCAGTAAGAAAGTGTAAAACTTATTTTGTTTCCAGATTTTAAAACCAAAAAAGACATTGTATAAATTCATTATTACTCATTGAGAGAATCATTCGTCCACCACGAAATTGAGGAAAGCAGTCCATGGCTGTATTATTCATGCCAGGACCTGGGAAGCTAGAAGATGAAGGCCACATTCTTTAATGTTAGGTGGTATATATGGTTCACACGCTAAGAACTAAATACAATTGCTTGATTTTGAGGGCTCTAGAGGGGAAGCATATATACTACTTTGCAATCTCACACTGAGTACTTGTACATCAAGTTGAAAGGCTCTGAAAATCAATTCTACATATACAACAGTGATTTCAATTTCTTATTTCTGAATAGGAGAGAAATTTTAAATTATAAATTAAGAAAATAAATAATTATATCTAATTATGGGCCTGTAAGAAATTATATTATTATTTCATAAAATTTATATGTTTATCATATAATTTAGTATAAATTATTAGGTTGTTTTGTAATTATAGAAAGAGTAACCCTTTATATAAAAGTTAATTGTTGAGATTTAGCTAAAACCCCACAAAACCCTAAGAAAGGAAGAGAAGAGAAAGAAAGAAGAAGAAGAAGATATCTGCAACAAAAATATAAGTCTCACAAACCCTAAATTAAAATTCTATTACATGACACTTACACATAGAAACTTAGAAAAAAAAAACTATATATATGCAAAGAAGAAAAGTGTGTACCAGTAGAATTTTGGCCATGTTTTTTATTTCTTTGATCAAGTTTTTGATACTAATCTATTTTATTTATAACTTACACATTCTAAAATTTCCATATATATTAAATTAGAATTGAAGAAATAAACTTTTGAAAACCTAAGATTACATAAAATTGTGAGCAGTGCAGTAGTAGGTTTTTCGGTTGTCTTGTGATTCCTCTGGCTAAATTTTGACTATTAAACTAATTTATTTATAATTTATACATTTTAACCTTTTCATAGATACCAAGATTGCATGATTGACTAAAATTAAAGAAAATAAAAATTTTCAAAAATCTGAGTGTTGTTGCAGAACGCAATTAGTTGTTTGAAATATCGAACTAAATGAAATATGAAACTATTTTATGCACAATCATGAATGATCAGATAGGAAGTAAACTAGTAGAGAATATTTGAAAACATAACTTGGATTGAAAGAAAAGTTATTGAAGCTAATTTTGCTTCCAGAACAGTTTCTCACTAAACCATGTAAGTATAATGAACTTGGCCATGAGAAAAAATCCAACTGGTTCTTTGACTGAAACTTGCAGGCCCTTAGCCCTTTTTTTTAATCCAAGTAGAAAACTGACTTGTGAGTGCTAACTAGTTTAATTAACAAAGACTAAAGCATCTGTTGTATGAGATCACAGATCAAATTTCATTAAATTTTTTACTAGAAATGTTACGTAATCCATCTGTTTGATTAAGAAAAGAAAGAAGAAAGAGACTAAAATAGGAAAGTAGAATTCAAAGATTGGTGGGTGAATTGCATAACTCAAAGCAAGTAGAAAGAAATATTATGATTCTCAAGTGAAAGAAGAACTCACATAGAAGCGGATAATCGGTACCTCGGCTCAGAAGGAGCAGAGGAATTAGTCATTGCACCTCTCATTCTAATTTGTCACCAACAAAAGGCAGTGCAACATCTAAAATCAAGGCAAAACCAGGTCATTCATTCATCAAGCCATTACATATACCATCTCTTGAACAAACTGTACATGTGTACATTATTATATATGTTGATCAACAAGAAACTGAGAATTTGACACAAATCTAGAAAACCCAGAAACCAAGTAATGAGACCCAGATGATAAATTTTCTGAAAAACAAAGCATGTATTGAAGTTAGATGGAAGTGCATACCTATGGTTTTCTGGGAGAAGGTATGGTGACTGTAGAAAGTTAGTGGAGAGAAGGTAGGTACAGGAAACAGAGAGGAGATTCAAGAGTCAATATAGACAAGAGTATCGTCTAATTGAATTTTCTTTCAACTCAAAATAATTTTTCTTTTTCAATTTTTGTATCTTTGCTTGGTACCAAACTTTTTTATTTTCTATTTTGGTTTTTTCTCCAATTTTGTTGGCAAAAATTTGCCACTCCAGGTTTGCTTGCCGTTTGGAATTCTGGAGACTCCTTTTGCCAGTTGCTTTGGTACTGAATATCCTCAATGCAATATATTAAGAAAATAATTAGTGTAATAATTATGTTAACAAAGAATAATTATTTTTAATATTTTTTTTATACTGGACATATGGATAACTTCATTTCTTACAACAAGAATAATCATATACCTTTATAAATAAAGATGTGTATAATAAATATATACAAACCCTTATGAACAAAAGTGAATTTCTATTGTAAAAGAACAATATCAATGTTTTTGAACAAATTATTAAATTAGTTCTAAAAAAATTAACGTTTATTACAATTTAATCTTCAATGAAATCAAAATTACAGTGATAATCCAATGACCTAGTGCCAATTTGGGGTAAGTTTACCCATTTGATATTCTACTTTGTCATATTACCTCTAAATTTGAGTAGGTAATTGTTCATTTTAATTATGGGATTAGGTTAATGAAAATAATTGATTTGGTATGTGAGTTAGGAATAATGGTCCTTGAATATGCTCAAATGTCCCATCTCACTCACCTGCATGCACTGAAAAAACATGTTCTTCTTATTGGGGACTGTTGCAAACTGCCCTAACACTCTTAATTAAAGTCACAACCTTAGATAATTAATTATATATTTAAACATATATGTATACAAACAATTTCAAATAATTGACTTTTTTTTTTTTTGGTTATGTTCAATTTTCTTGTAGGCAAAGCAATATTAGCAAAGGGGCAAATGATATATCAACAACTGAGTCACCAAACATATATCAACAGTAATGGTCAAATCCTTAATTAGAAGGTTAACTTAATAAAACTAGATTAGCATAAAAATCACCAAAATGAAATCTGTCTTAACCCACCCTCCACAAAAACCCACCTGATATTCTTTGCGCCCAAGTAGAAAGAATCATTATATAAGGGGGGGGGGGGGGGGGGAAGGTTGGAGAGAGAACTAAAAATTATATATATTGTATCATCATGAAGAAATTTCTAGGAATAAGCCTTTCAATATGGAAAATTTGCTTTAAGGCAGAAGCTTCGCATGTGCTGTGACAACTAAAAATTATATATATTGTAAACTGAAAAAAGGTGGGAGTTTGGGTATATGATGGCAGCCTTGCACCAATCGCTACGTGTGTCTTTGTTACTCCATCTCATGCATTATATTATATTATGTAGATACATATAACAATACATTTGCTTAGGTGATATATAGATAACTATTTATTTGTATGGTTCTCTAACAAAATGGTATAAAATATAGTTTGTTATTTCATGGGTATGCGTGTGTGTGTGTATATATGTATCTGAAACAAAGAAATGACACTATATGTATGTATGAGGTGTATTGTATTTGAAGCAAAGCAAAGAGGAGTTTGGGATTTCGTGTGAGTCACAGCTTTCCTGATCAGTCATGAAACCATTATGGAGCTTAACCTATCAAGTTGATGTTAACACTTGGACCACTTGGGAGAACTGACCCTCACTGAAAAATTATTCCTGCAACTAATAAACTCATCTAAGCATCTTTCTCTGTAAATATATGTGTTGGTAGTGTCATATAGCTTATCCGAAATCTTGAATTCTGGTCAATTGAGTCAATTAGCTCTGGGGTATTTTGTAATTGACATTTGAACTAGTTTTGCTCATAGAGTATGTTTTTGATTTAGGGTAGACTAATTTATATTGTGAGGAAAAAAGGAAACAACAATTGGATATATATATATATATATATTTACAGCATTGACCTACTTCAAATTGAAGAAGGATTCAAACTGGTAAATGCCCTTGACATAAAAAGCATTATAAAACCTGGGTGTCGATCTTGGGTTACACTAATGGGTCAACAGGAAAGATCTTTTGAATTGAAGAATTAACTTATGCTGCTTAAAAGAGTAAACCTGAAAGTTACAGAACAAGGAGAACTTGAAGAGCTTTCCTCGCTCTCCAATTCAAAACTCGACCATTGGGCCGGTTGTCTGGTTATAAGAGCTCACAATTCATTTTAGTATCTTCCGTACCATAGTCGGTAGGAGCTTTTGACAGAGAATTAGCATGTTTGTTCCTCTACCAAAAATTTATAAATGTAAAACAGATTATACATAACCAATAAAAAGTTGGTGTTGTAATAGAGATATATGTATCACTTAATTAATGAAATGTATTTTGTCTATTAAAAAAATCAGCTAACAAACAATCAAAAGGATTTGAAGTCCATGTGAAAACAGAATATATATATATATGGGCATATTCCAAAAACAACATCATTTATTTACTTCTCTAGCAAATTCACTCTCTCTTCCGTTACATTTAATTCATTCAGTATAAAAAGAAATGCAGAACATGGGATTAAAAATAATTAACCCAAAATCTTGTAGCAATGGTTCCAACCGTCTGTATCATGTCTCAGTCTCAGAGCTGCTCTTTACCTCCTTAGACGGTGCAAATTGCTTACTAAGCCGGGACTTCGTCCAGGGATCCAAGGCAGGTCTTTGTGGAGGTTGAGGTGTCGGTGGTTTTGACTGTCTAAGCTCATTTTCTCTGTCAATGAACCTGTTCAGTAGGTAACATGTAAGATCAAATTAAAAAGGTCAACCTCAGAAGATTGCTCAACATTTCCTCACTCCACTATCTCAAAAGAAATGCCACATATGCAGATACAGTTAAAATACACCAGATCACCAAAGGGGCAAAATTAAGTATTTAGAAGTTTAGTTTCAGGTAATCTAACTCCCGGTAATCTATGTTGTTGAGGGTATCTCATATGCATACAAATATATAACCCGATAGAATATTCATGATCTACATGTAAGATGCCTGGATAAAAAAAATCAAAATTTGATTCTGCCGCCAATAAATTCAGGTAACAAGGAAATACAGCTTTGATTGAAAATTTGTAGAGCAGCATAGCAGAAAAATCTTTGTATTAAAACTTCCCGCAGGAAATACATAAACAACAGCCTTACTCAATATAGGCCATTGGGGCAGCATCACCAACTCGTATCCGAGTCCGGAGCAATCTTGTATATCCACCAGCTCTATCTCTGTAAGTACAACATTGACCAATGAAGCAATGTATGCAGCAAAAAAATGGAAGAAAGAGCAACAGGTTTTGAAATTCACTTGTATCGATAAGCCAATTCAGTGAAGAGCTTGTGAATGACATCATCTCCCCGCACAAAGGCAGCAGCACGCCTTGCAGCACAGAGGGTACCCTGATAAGTTCACAAGGGAGTAAGGTAATACTGGGAAATGAGAAGCAATTGACAGAAATAAACCTATAGAACAAAAGAAATATGCCCTTTCAACCAACAAAAATTGGTGCAGCTTTAGACAACCATCTCCCAGTTTAGGCCTAACCAGGTTTGAATTACGGAATTTAATAGGATTCATGGAAGTATTTTTTAAATCACATTATCTTATTTTATTTTTCATGCTTTAGTTAACTTAAGATGTTAATACAGAGAGTAGAACTTCTATGACTAGTAAATTACATACTGCTTTCGAGATGAAGGGAAGAAATGACCATTCAGCCTATCCCAACATGTTCTGTGTAGCTTTGTTGGATTGAGTTAATGTGGAAATTACAAGTTCTCTAATAAAGCATACATGTTTTGTGATACCCAGATCCGGAATTTGGTCTGGAATAAATTTTCATGTTATAAAAATAATTAAAAACATTAATTAAATTTAATTTAATTTAATTATTTAAGAAAAATAGGTTAGGAATATAATTGAAAGTAATTTTAAAAAAAATATGTGAGAATTTGAGTTCGGACAATGTTTTGAAAGAAAAATTGGAAACAGGAGGTTAAAATGCAAAAAGAAAAAATTCGGCCATGTGAGACAATCCAGTGAACAGCCCTGACGAACAAGAACACGCTATGTGGCAAAACACGCTGATATCGGTGCCACGCGGGTGATCCGTGTGCCCAGCATTCCGACGGCCCAGATTCGATCCCGCACGTGTTAACGACTAAGATTCATTTCCTCTTCAGGCACGATCAAGCGAACGAGATCAATCGTGATGAACGGCTCAGATTCACCCACACAATCGGCCTAAACAGGCAACGATCGGACGACTCTCCTCGCTCCACGTCGACGCGAATGGACAGCCCAAATCGACATAGGATGAGTATATAAATATTGCGTCGTAGGGGAACCCTAACCGTAGCTGCCCTGCCCTCGCCGGAGAAGAAAGTCCAGCCGTCGGAGAAGGAGACCGACCTCCGGTCGCCGCTGTACTGTAGCCACCGCCAACCGCCAGAAAAGGTAAAAATTTTCCCATACCTGCTCGGAATTCGATTCCAAGTCTCCCTGTGGCCATATCGGAATAAAAGGGACGGCGGGTGAGCCAGAAACCGCAGGCAAAGGCCAACAGAGCTGCCACGACCAAAACCTTAAAACCCCTCCGATAAGCCCCTTCCCGCTTCCAGTTTCACAAAATTTTTTGATCATTGTGTTCACCGTCCTTTTCTGTGTAGGTTAGCCGAAAAAGAAACCCCAGCTACGAAGGAGAACCGGCAGAGCTGCCGCACCCAGAGATCCCCCGCCGGTAGATTCGGTTTTTTGTGATTTTCTGGCCAACCAAGGCCTCGTAACGTGTTTTTCTGCAAGAATACGTGTAAAACCGGCCAAAACCAGGCAAGCAAAGACGAACCACCGTCACGGGCGGCAGAGCCAGCGTTGAAGCACGGAGCCGCCGTCATGCCGGAACCCTAAAATTGAGCAGGAAGGATTTTCGACACCGATTTAGAATTTTTGAGGTAGTTTTAGTTTCGTGACAAGTATTTTGGATTCCCACATAAAAATTTAAGAAACATGGGACCCGTTAGGAGATAGTGCGATGTCTCGAAACACCGATTCAAGTAAGGATCCCTCACCCTATTCTCGATTATGGTAAATTGAAAATCAATAATCGATAATTGTGTGTTTTGTGAAAAATTAGAAAAAAATCCTAAAAATATTATAAGTCGTTAGTAGAGGCGAAACTGATTAGTTCACATTTGTCCTGATTCCCTATTTATTTTCCTATACTGTTTATATTTGTTTACTATTAAACTGTGCGTAATTGAATTAATGGTTTTTATAGTCTTTTCAGTTACTTAGTTATTTGGTTCCTCCTGCATTATTTATTCGATATTCTGGTTATTTGTTATTTAGTTATTTGGTTATGCTAAATTATATCGTTTGTTTAAGTGTCATTTGAATTAATATGTGAATATAAAATGAGATATTGGTATGTCTTAATAATTGCTTGGATGATAAGAGTCTAAATAAATGAAAACTTATTGGACATTCTGGGAAAGAGTGGACGAACCCGGTACATAAAGAACCTTATTGTGAACATTATCTTAATCGGACGAGACTGAGAAGTCCCATACCGGAAAAGTTTTGAGAGATATGATTCACTCTTATACCAGACGGGGTATCGAGACGATAGTGTTTTTAGCGCCCATTACCGGACGGGATATAGGAACGGCCGGATTAATTGTCAATCTCGATACTGGATCCACAAGTAGATGGATATCCCTATGAATTCTCAAAGATCCCAGTAAGTAGGTTAAAAAGAAATGATTACCGATCCAATGCATGAAATTGAAATGACATTTTATTAATTGTTTTCATCGGTTGATTTTGAGAAAAACTGTAATGGTAAGTATCGAATAAAAAGTTTTAAAATTAAATGTATTTATTTAAAATAAGAGCTCTTATTTAGTGTGACATTCTTACTGAACTATTGTAACTCTCCCTTTCATTAACCATTTCAGATCAAAAATATCAAGATGCAGATCCTGATCAGTAAGAGAGTTGTGAATAACCCACTTTCCGAACGCCCTTTAAATGCCAGTGAAAGTTACTCTATGATACTTATTCATTCGTTTTTCTTTAATTACCGGTTGTTTTTTATAAATCACGTAAAAGGGATATTCCCGTAACTCTATTGGGCAATTCAATTTATTGTGTAAGGAATGTAAACCCTAACGTTATTATTCGCTTCCGCATTTAAATTATAAATTTATCTACTTTAAAGTTCCGGATCTTAACATGTTTTTTTCTTCTTTTTAATTGGTAGAAAATTTTTGTCTAAAGCAACTAGGGGGCCACCACCTCATGTACAAACACTACATGTTACATACACAATTTAGACATTCCTTTATATCTTCCTCATTCACCTGAGAAGTCTGCCACACCAAAATCTTAGGGTATGAACCACCTATCCACCAAAGATGACGAACATTCAACACGATCAAAATCAAATGCCCTCAATCCCATTTCTTTCAACACCAATCATTTGAAAAGCTTTAATGGGAACCAACCCTCCAACTTCAATATCACCTAAAAGGTCCATATATCTTTCCAAGCCAAAGTTCATTCTCTATGCAGCCACCAGCCAACCACCACTTAATTTAACCCTGTCAAAGAGAGTCATTTCACAATCACATAAAATCCAGACATAACTGGAAAAGATGAAGAGGCAAAGCACTTTGCAAAGAAAACGACTAACAATTCCATAATCTCGCAATCCCATCAAAATATTGTAACATTTCCAATTTCTGCTTTCTCCTATTTGTTACTAGGATTAAGTATTCCATGAATTGTGTAACACCTTACTCTAACCACTACTAGCTCAACAACCTTTTGGATCCAAACCATTGAGTTTCAAAATCTTAAGTTCAAGTTATTGGTAGTATGTGACTTGAGCCTTTATATGAAACTCAATAATCACATACTTTCCGATGTAGATTAGAATATGAAAATCTCCATCACTCAAATCCTAGATTTGCTTGTACCAGATCTCGAACCCATGCTCTTCCATGACTGCCCAAGTGGAAGAGCCACCGAAGAACAAGAGAGAGTAGCCACTCAAATCCTTGATATCCTCATTAAAGCCATATTTTATGCAATCACAAATCATAACCCAAAGGCTCATAAATTCCAAGATCTTACTAAGCGTAGTGACCAAATTGGCACGCCCTCTAATACCATTTTCAATACCCCGATTCTGAGCACTACCAACCCAACAACTTTTGCAATCCAATCCACTAGCTCTCAAAAACTTAAGCTCAAACTGTTATTAGCATATGACCCGAGTTTTTATATAAAGCTTAACAAAGACATATTTTTCCGATTTGGGATTGGGGTATCGCAAGTTAAGGTGCTGATAAATAATGAGGTAAATCCCCATATTTCCAGCTCTAAGATGACTATATGGCAAGACCAGTCAGTAGTGGCTACTATAATCCAAAAGTTAAGTTGCTCTCATCCTTCTAAACTCTTGGTTCATCCTTTGACTCATCTCTGCTTTTGCAACTCTTTAAATACATTGGACAGATACTACTTTCTAGATAACAGAAAGCTAGCATATTTAAGGCATATATTCTGACTTTAATCCTTAGCAAACAATCATTTTTGGATGTGAAACCATAAGTATAATTTTTCTGATAAGCAATAAACACACCCGTCCACAGAGAATGCGCATACAGCAAAAAAGATTTGATTTCCAAAACTTTTCAATGACTAGTAATTGATGTTAAACCACATTCAAGAATTCTGCACCTTTTAGAAGCCATGGGACAAGCCCGACTTACCACTTGAACTTTGTAAAAGTATATCACATTGGCAAGGACTAAGCATATTATACTTCTTTGGAAGTTTAAAAAAAAGACCGGGAATTATACTATAGATATAAGCCTGATCATAATCCAAAGACAATTCCTCATACTGACCTCTTTACCCAGCTGTACCATATTATCTGCAAGTCTTCGAATTTCTTTTGCCTGCACGTGCAACATTACAGAAAAACAAGCATATATCTTCAGTACATCCTTTTATCAGTTAATACATATCAAAGGAGAAGAGAAAACAAAATCAAAACAATAATAGAGGAATCAATCGGCAGCCATATAACCAAAACGGAAACTGAGTGTTAAAAGCCATATGATGAGCAAAACAGTCTATTTAATTTTACACAAGCAGACTAAAAAGAAAATAGAAACCGAAACTAATTTGCAGCTTAACTATATAAAACCCGAAATTAAGTATTTAAAACACAGAACTCAATCTCCGAAATTAATTTGAACTAAGATAGTCCCAACCATGCCAAACCATAACAGTAGAATTTCCAATCCCAGAAATAGGTAACATATATTTCTCAAAAAGGGTTTAAACCCAGTTAAAACCCTGAAATGTACATAAAGAAAAGCATAAACCTTTGCAACAGTCGTTTCGATACGCTCGTGTTTCACCAGCTGTGAGACCATTGTCCTGTACACAAGAAGAAGCAAAACGGAAATAAATAAGTAGTAAAACGAACAAACAGTACTTTTCTCCAAATCAAACCAAGATTGAACATAATTGAAAACCAAGAAAAAAAAAACCTGAGCATAGACATACGATGACCGGTGGGTCGATTAAGCTTTCTAAACTTGGTCATTTTGAAGGAGAGAGAAACAAGAGCTGAGAAAGAGATGAGAAAAACCCTAACGAAGAGCAGAGAAGAGATCAGGGAAAGCACAACTGGACGAGCAGGGACGCAGAAGCAGCAGCGGCGGCAAAGTGATGCTTGAGTTAAAATTCACGATCACCCCAATTAGCCCAATCTGATACTTGGCTATTGGGCTGAGCATCAGCCTAACGTCAACGAGAACAGCCATGACCAGAGCCAGCCCGGCCTCGAAATCGAGGCCTGTGTCGAAACTAATAGAACCCTGTTTGACTTAATTTTTATGAAATTTTTAACAGTGTTTTTAAAAATCTAATTAAGTTAATGTATTTAATTCTTGAGTCAACCAATAAATTTGTCAATCAATTTCATTGATCTAAACAAAGTAAGACAGTATTATGTAATCACTGCAATTTCACTATCTATATATATATACATATATATATAGTCTGGCAAACATAGAATCTTTCAAGTCAAGTTTATCATTGGCTTTGGTCATGAACCTTGGAGAAGGGAGAAGAAGATAAGGCTAAAAATAGAAAAAATGAGTGCAGTGAAGTGTGGAAAGTTTTGCTCCCCATTGTTTTCTGCCAACTGTTTTTCAAAATAGCCACTGGTTTTTGCCCCTCTTCTCTCATCTCATGTCTTGTCAATATATATACATATATACACACACACACACACACACACATATTATGTCACCTTTTGGATAATATTATATTATCTTCTATATAGAATTTGGAGTTTTATATATATATATAGACTATAAGTTTTAAACTGAGAGTTTAATCAGATGGGTGTTTGCTCATAGGTTGCCATTTTTTTTTTGCTAAATTTAATATAATTTCTGGGATCAGACAGAATCTATCTTGAGGGACTCATCATCAATCAATGCTCTTCCAACTGTTCCTCACCAACATTATTATCATTTAATTTTCCCTTCACCTAATTATAAACATTTTTTTACTATTTTTAATTACACGTAAATTTGTATATATGTATATATAACATATATGCCATAAATTATTATATTAATAAATGTTTTTCATAAAATTTATAAACTACTAACAATCAATTTTAATGAATATACGATACTACAACTCAAATATTTATCTTACAAGATAATTTATTTTCAAATTGAGACACCACATTTTTAGGTTTGTGTTCATAATAAATTCTAAATTTTATTAAAAATAATAAAATTTAAAACACTAAAATTTTATTTTTTAAATTACTAATGTTTCACTTATTATAAAAAAAAAAAAAAAAGTCAGATGAGCGTTAATGTTGTATACATATAAAAGATTGGAATGATGCCTCTTATACTTTACATGTATTATCGGCTTTCGTAGCTGTGTGACCCCTGGGCTCGATGTTGTTCATCAAATGATTACTTTAGATTATTCAGTAACTACACATATTCAGAGATAACAATTACTTACTTATACATCAACTTTGATTTTCTATTAGTGCCAATAAAGTTTAAAGATGAATAACTCAAAATTAATAATTTTACAGTTTTAGTGAAGAAGATGATGATGGGTAAATTTTCTCAGTTCAATACAATCTATACATAATAATGACTGTATCTAATAAGGTGTGTGTACTTAGACAGAAAGAAATGCAAGAAAACAAATTTTACATATGTGTTGTTCCTATCAAAATAATTATTCAAGTACAGGTTATCACAATTTAGTACTTCTTTTTCTTTTTAAAACACTTAAGAGAAAAGAAGCACCGAAAACACATCCCAAATACTTGGTGTAATTATTTTCAGATTAAAAAAGAACAAAAAAAAAAATATACAACATAAATAGTACAAGGAAAAAGACAAAGCTTAATTGAAATGTTCTATCAAACTCATCCAAGCCAATCTCAGTACATCTTTACTTTAGCGGTCAAAATTTGAGAAAACTCTAGGCAAAATTAAATTAACTACTGATTAAACTCACCTGTGGCGCCTACAAAAGCTCTTCTTTTTCATTTTTTGAGTGAAAATTAGCCTTAAAACACACACATATGTGTACATATATAGATATATCAAGTACAACAATTTATACCCATGTCAGAAAACTGGATAGTCAAGGCAGATCTTCCGCCGCCGCTGGTGCTGTCACCTCCGCCGCTACCACCCACGTCTCTTCTTTTGGGTTTTACCGTGGGAGGTGACCAGTTGCCATAATTACCATTACTGTAACCACCATTAACAGTTTTACTTATTACTTTTACTGCTTCTGTATTTACCATCCCTGAGCTAGGAGCGGTAGTAATCCTAGTGTTGATCTTGCGACAAGTAGAAGAAAGCCATTTGCACTGCATGTAGGTGGTGGTCCTCCATGGAGGTATATGGAGGCCTTTCTCTCTTAGGGACTGTTTTGCTGCCGAGCATAACAGACTGATTATCTTGCTGATCTTCTCCTCATTTGCAACAAAAATGGAGGGTAATGTGTCTGTAAGTTCCTTATAATCTTGGGTTGGTCTTGCTAGCTCAAATTGAGACTTGAAATCTATGTCAACTATCAGCCTCGTTGGATCACCATTAGTATCATCTTTTAGTATAACCTCAATATATTCATATTCACCTGTTTAGTTAACACACAAATATTTGCATCAGAAACCCATATGTACTCTTAAAATAAAGAGGAATAGAACATACGTGGTATATGTATATATGTGTGTGTACGTATATGTAGGGATTAAAGAGAGAGACCCCACCAGCAGGGCATCCTAAGGAAGTGACCCAAGAAGTTTGACAAAGAGAAGCATCATAACCATCCGTTTTCAACTTCATCGCCAGCCACTGATTTACCCCATCACCATTAATACTACTCTTCTTCGCTCCTCCATCTGATCTTGTCTTTCTCATATGCTTCAGCACCCTTTCAAGAACCTTCCTCTCGGCTTCCATCCCACTCCTAAGGATCTCCTTTCATAGATAATCACAAACCCAACAAGATAAAATCAAATTAAAGAACAATCGGAAAGCTTAGTTGGCGTAACTGGAAAGAAATGAGACAATTTAAGAGTATATAGTACCTGCAAAGACAAACACTTGCTTTGGTGGGTGAGACGGAGAGGAAGAGAGTTTGAGGTGGAACAAGTAGTGAAAATAGATGGAGGGGATGAAGATTCTGATTCTATAAAATCATGTACCATTTGAACAAGTTCATCTTCTTCGAAGCTACCCATCTTTTGATCTCTCTCTTTTCTTCCCTTTGTTAAAAAGCTCCAAAAAAATGGAGAAACACTTGAAGGGTGTTGTCTTGTCTAAACTCTAAAGGGGTCTTGAAGAGCGTTTCCCCTTATAAATTTAGAGGCAGACTGTGGACTGAGGGTGGTTATGGCGGTGGAAAATACAACCTTTCTATGATGACAGATGAGATCATTGTAATAAGAGCCAGCAGCCAGGAGCCAGCCAGCCAGCCAGGAGTGTACTACATTTTATACTCATCTTTGGGGGATGGTAAATTCTAAGCGCAGTAAAAAAAAACTAAACGAAGGTAAAAATTTGACATTGGGGAGCATATTTTACAGCATATACTTGTTTAAAAAGCTTTCTTTTCTAAAAAAGAAAATGAAAATGAGAGAGGTTTGGATTAGTCAGAAAAGGGTTGCAGAGGATTGGTGACATGTGTAGGTGGGAAAATCCTTCTTGGGGTACTTAGCCCTACATACCTCCTTTTGAGTAGCTAGCTGGGGCCTGAACCACTACTTAATATACATATACATATATATATATATATGGATTTGGAAGAAAATGATTAATAGAAATTATTTTGGGTAAATATATAAATCCAGCTCCTTGTGTAATTACTTAAATAAGAATATGTTCTTCTCATTGGGGTTCCTATGTCTAAATTATTACCCATATATTAACTTCTGTTATTTCGGAGATTATTTGTTTTTTAATGGAGGAATTACTAAAGGTTAAGAGTACAATTTATTACAAAGGTAGTTTACATTATTATTTTTCTAAAAATATTATATATATAGTTATAATTTTTCAGTTGTTTACAATGTTATTATATTTTTTTTTTAAAAAGGAAAATTTGCAATTGAATTGCAACAATATTTTCACCAATTTTTCTCCATTGATATTTCAACATCAAAACATAGAGTTATAAATGTAAAATTTCTTATAAAATTATCAAGATAGTTGTTTTCACAATTTTTATACGAATATAAAATAGTAACAAATTTAATATGAATTTTGTAATAATTTTACATCAAAAGATAATTAGTCGATGAATAAATCATTGTAAGGAAGTCATATTAATTGAAGTAATTTTTTTACTATACTTGGAAAATATTGAATTGTTATGGTATAATAGCAAAATTGTGGCAAATGACCAATTCGAGAAAATCATTAATGCAAAGTGAGATTACAAGTATTCATGTCATGAACATCTTAGGGATGGGTCATGGAGTTAATGCTAACATGACTAAACATAGGACCAAGGTTCAAGCACTAGTTGGAAAGTTGATGGTAATATAAGTGACACCACGAAGAATGGTGGTGGTGATAGTCAAGTAATCTAATAGTAAAATTACTAAAGGGGTATGTTTTTAACTTAGTTGAAGTAATTAAAAAAAAAGTTATAAACTAGTTGTAAAAGTTATTGTTGCTCTGCTTCATTCTTTTGTCGTTGCTTTTCGAGCTAACAAAAGAACTTAGAATTGAGGTTTTCAACCCATATTAGAGGTGTTTCCTTTAATAACATAATTAGCAACATGTTGCCACCATTCTGACTCAATCTGTTGGTAAATATGTATAAAGGGCTCTTATCTAACCTCTTAAGCATCCTAATTCTAATCTCTCAATTTTTGTTCTAGTATGCTTCAAAATAACATTAAACATTTATGAGTAATAAGTTTAAGATTAATAATTTTATTGATTTAGCTATTACTATAGGAAAATATTTAATGTTAGACTATTTAATTAGTGTTATTTTCCTTCAAATTATTGCTTCCCTAGATGCATATAAGGGCATCATAATTCGTATGTGACATCCAAAGACATACATTGTAACAACCCAGCCCGAGAGGAACAATCCAACCCATCTGCTTCTTAGAAGTAGGAAAAGCCCAAAACGATGCTGTTTCGATAAGCAGGTGAAACGACATCGTTTTGAGAGCATCAAAACGATGTCGTTTTAGTGACAGAAAAAGAAAAAAAAAAGGCAACCAGAGGCGTGTATGCCTCTAGCTGTTGAAGAAGAAGAGGAAGAAGAGGCATGTACGCCTCTTCCCTCCATCGAATAAGGAGGAGGAAGACCAGTATGGGGCTTTCCTCTCTCTGACTATAAAAATGGAGAGAGAGCGAGCCATGCAGAGGGAGAGTGGTGCGAAGAGAAAGAAAGAGATCTTTGTAGAGAGAGAGAGAGGGGGGAAATCAGAGTCGCGGCTGTCATCAACCTGCACAAGGCGCTCCGTGATGGTGCACGGCTCTCGCGACGTGCCGAGGAGTCTAAGCGGCTAAGGACTTACTTGGAAACCAGAGAGAGAATCGTGTAACGGCGTGCATCCGAAAAAGGAGATCCACGACGGTTGACCGTGCGATTTCACATATTCCTAGCTCCGTCCGGCGCAATTTTGCCATGTACGCGCCAAATCCGTATACGTGAAACATTTCATGGTGAATTCTGGTCAATTCACGGTGGTTTGCGGTAGTGCGCGGTAGTTCAGCTGGTGATCCTACGGCAGTGCTCCGACAGTGACACGTTGTGAATTGGGGACACGCGTGTGGTAGCGCGTGGTAATTTCGGTGATCGGGATCGTGTTTCTATGGTAAATCTCAGTCCGCTTTTGTATTTAATTATTTTCTCAAGTATTCGTAATTTAACCCCACGTGTTTTTATTTGTAAATGAGAAAATTATCTAAACAGTAATCGAAATTCAGAGAAGACTGTAAACTCAAACCAATAAGAATTCCAATACTTTTTTATTCGACTGTAGGTAAGGGATTAGGTTAGTCTTATTCAGAGACTCTCATATTTTTTATGGAACCTTATTTTTTGTTAAAATGATTGTTTACAGACTTTACAATTCTACCACGAGTTCTGTGAACTCATCATATTCGCATGTGGGCAATTGCATATGATTGAAAACCTACATGATATTGTGTATGACATATAATTATATATTTATATTGTTACTAATAGGTATATGCAGATTTTATGCATGCTAGTTATCGAGTTATAGGTGTGTGTGATGTATATATATATATATATATATCTGTATAATGTGTAACGTGTATATGTATGAGTAAACAACTTGTATGTGTCTATTTATATAATACATACATGTCTTGTGTAAATATACAAGTATATACATGTTGCATGTGTTGTGTGTTTATATATACTTATTTGAGTCGATAACTACGCGTATAAAGTGTATGTATTGTGCTTGTTGTATAGACTTGTTGATGTATAATATATATATATATGATACATAAGTAGGTGCATGTTTGAGTAGGTCATCTGGTAGTGAACCTGATTAATAAAAGAATAACATAAAAATATTTAAAAGACGAGAAAATCTATTTAACCGATATCATCAAGGGGTGTGTGTGTGTGTAGCCTTTTGGCGTGTGAATGTGGTGAACCTTACGCGTGGATACGGTTTCAGCCAAACGTCACGAATCTATAAGAACTGTAAACTGTATACTGTTTACTACAAACTGTAAATTGAACTCTAACCTATTCACGTAGTAAGAGGGATCCTTAATGCTCTCATTGATGCCGACAGAAACAACATCGAGCGGTGAAACTATTTTTAATAAGATATAAACTAAGAGGAAGAAATAGGAAGTCATTAGTAAAATTTACGATACTTAAATACTGAATTGATATCTACTGATCTTTTTATTGCTTAAATTATGATATTGAATACCGAATTATACTATTTATGAAACTGTTATGTCCTGAGTTATGATACTAAAATAAGGAATTCTGAATGAACTGATTTAAAAGATTTGGTGATTAAGTGTATGCATGTTTTTGTTGTGAGCACAATCCATTTTTCTTACTGAGTCCGTGAAGCTCACCCCAATTGACACCTCCCAATGCAGATTAGTCCAGATTAAAAGTAAGTTCAAGATCGAAAGAAGACTTTGAAAAATGTTTAGTAATAGTAAAAAATTTATTTTGTAAAGTCAGTTTATTATATAATAACGATGTAACGTAAAGAATTTTGTAATTTCGTACAGGGATGATTGAATTTTAGGTTTTCATTTGTTATTATATAAATTTATCGTGTTATATGTGTGGAGTAACGCTCATTTCTCCACGAAAAAAACAAATCGTTACACACGTACTTGCATATCTCTTGTTGAAAATATTTATTATAAAAAAAAAAAGGAAACATGTATTAAGTTAAAATTTAATAATACTAATTTTAAAGTTTTAGAGGAAAAATTATTTTAGCTTAAACTCTTCAAACCAAATATCCTTAATGAACATGATCACAAGCTTTTATTCGGTCCAAAGATGGTGAAATTAAGAGTGTATGATCTGCCGAATGGTGGAGGATCAACACTGGGGCTAGCGCCAATCCAATTAGCAAATAATTACTGTAAATAAAAATAAATGAATTAATAGAAAAATAATATTTATTTATCCTTTATAATATGTGGGTTCTTTTTTTTTTTTTTTAATTATATGTTTTTAATAGCTTTTGGTATTAATAATAAAGATTATAACGTAGAAAAAATAAAAGAGAAAAACATATTTTCAACGGAAAGAGAGATTACAAGAAATTTTTGTATAATAATTTATGAACAACTATTTACTTGTAATTTTTTAGTACATCATTTTTAATTAATAAAAAAATAATATATTTGAGTCAAATTATATTTTTATTTAAAAATTATTATTTTTATATTATGATTGATATTTTATATACAATATATATAAATTTGAAGGGGCTAAATGTAATATTAGTGAATTATTATTATAATTTTTACGGGAAAAAAAAAATAGTACGTGTCTTATTGTATTAGATAAGAGACAAAAGTTATAAATGCCAAAACAAATTTAAGAAGAACAGAAATGAAAGATTACTTATGACTGAGATGGCAACAAATAAATATGTGGACACAGAATGTTAATAAAATAAAGAAGACAAAATGAAACAAGTTAACGGTGGAAAAAAATTGAGTGGAGGCGGCAAATCCCAGAGAGTAAGGAGATACATATACATATACATATATATATATATATGTATATTTATCAAAGGAAGTCGTTTTCCAAGATTATGATATCTTAATCCACTTAAAATCTTGGTAATAAAATATTTTCAAACTATCATAATAGAACGTCTTGAAAGCAGATGCGATATTTATTACTTTGGGAATGGAAACTATGGGAAGAATAATGGGAACAATACTCCGACATCAACTACTGTTCACACAATCTAAAATGTTTGATCAATTTAGATTTGATTTGACGAAATTTTCTGCAGATTTCTTCAACAAGTTCTACTCTACTCTACTCTACTCTACTCTACTGGGTCTAATGATTTCATAAATCTGTGGCAAAGAAAGAATTTACTGAGAACAAGTCTGGATCGATATATTAAAAGTTATTTGGTTTATTTTATTGTTTGTGGTCCTGATGACAAAAACAGACAGAAGAAGAAAAATAGTTTTTGGGTGAGTTTATTTATAAACTAACACCAGTTTTTCCACATTTGTTTTTAGTGTGTGCATACATATACATATCTGTATATACAAGTATATAGATACATACAAGGTTTGTGATGTGAAATTCATTGAGTTTGAATGATAACTTTCATGTTTTAATAAGAAATATAATAAAGGGGGAGGGAGAGTGAAATTTGGAAGGTGTGTCCAAATTAGAATGCAGTTTACTAGGCCCAGTGTGCAGTGCTTCCGTATTCATACCTACTTTATGAATAAATAAAAAGTAATCTTGACATAATAAGTAAACGTACACCATGTGGGTTGTGGACCATATATATATATATATATATCACCATTTCTCATACTAAATTGATTCTAGCGACTACATACACATATATACACACGAAGAATTTTTGCTCTAGGCCCTTCCAGTGAATTGTCGAGAGTTGTTGAAGTTTAGGGGAAAACCTCAAACACCATTAACAGTTTGCTTCACCTTTAATAACATCAATTCAATTGGACTCACTCTTGCCTTCAGTTTACACACAAAGTTTGGGTTAATCCTGTACAACCTTCGATTTTGACCACCAATTCAGATAAACACATTATGTGTCATGATAGCTGTTCAAGCACGATTTCGAAAGCAGTTTGAGTTATCTCTGCCAGGGCATCATATCTCTCACTGTTGCACAAGACATACTGTTTATTAGTCTAGGACCAGTGCAGTTGAAGTAGAATTACAATTGTGTCTTTAAACTTACGTACAAGCGGTAAAATAATTCCTAATAACTACATCAAGGTTTAGAATGTTAATCTTTTTTAATTTACTTGGGCATACTTAAAAACTAATATTAATGTTTAGATTTTCAAGTCTTTTAACAAATAATTTTTATAATCTACAACAATTGTATTCGTTTTCAGATAATTTCCAACAACTAAAGGTAATATTTAGACTTTAACCATAAAGATTTTTTTAAAAAATAATTTTCAACAACTATTAGTAATTCTCAGTTAAGATTTAAATCTAATATGGTATTGAAGGTTTCACTTTGGAACTTCGGAAACTTAAAACCATCAATAAGTTCCAAAAGAAAAATGATTACTCAGCATAGAAGATTGACTCTTCATCTTCAACAATTAGCCCAACTCTTCATCTTTAACTCTTCCAAAATGCTTCCCTGAAAAGAGAGGGAAAAAAAAACAAAGAAGAAAAGAATCTCTTCCCAATGCAGTATGAGAAGGTAAGATACTAGGACCTACAAAAGTTCGGATTCCCATTTCCCCACCTCTCATCTCTCATCCATCTCCCCATATCCAGACTAAACGAAAAACAAATTGCCCCTCTCCCCATCTCTCATCCACGTACTATGCCCGTCCTCTTTGCCAAAAACAGATGCAACATCTTGTTCTGTTTTCACAAACCCATGGGCAGCATTCGCTTTAAGCAATCCCCTTCCAGAAAATATAGTGATATTCAAGAATCATGAGTGACCATTAATTTTTAGATGTTACAGACATGCACTAGTCTATATTCAAATATTTGAATCCAAATAATACATGTAGAAAAGTGTAAGACACCTGTATTACGGTGTAGAATAACTAATTAAGGTATACTTTGCATGCGACTTACTGATATCTTTAACTAAGGTGCAAATATGTGATATTGACTAATTAGATTTTTTTGAAGGTCATTAATAATTAGACTTATTTGTTTACAAATTGAGTAGGTAAGGGTTAGGAGATTCAAAATACATATTAAAAAAAAAAATCTAAAGGTAAGGTGGGATAAAATGATTAAATTCCCTTTTTTTCCTACAAAAGTTTAATCACTCCAAGTAATTGCTCTTAGCATCTATGTCCATCACCGAGTCAAGCAACCAATCAAAATAATTAATCATGAAATCTCATCAAAATTTCAAAAGCATTGGAAAACGACAACTAAATGCAATGCTCTTACCAGAGCATTGGCTTATACTAGGATCTTTCTAAAAGCCAACACCCCAACCACGCAAACCAGTATTTCGCCATAAAGCTGAGCCAGAATAGCAGGAACAAGAAAAGTCCGGAGAATTTATGATCTACAAGAATCAAGTGCACAACTTAGGAAATTTTAGTGGTCTTTCAAAAATCCATTGAACATGTATCATCATCTATCTCGAAATATATTTACTTCTTAAGGAGGAACCAAATAGGGGATTTCACCAAACAGGTGCATACCATCAAAACAGAAGGGAAAGAGAACGGAAACCAAGCATATGCACATGATTGATTAAAACATTTTCATCTGGATATTCCAACTTAAATACTATCAGACATTCTTTTCAGGCTTGTTTATAAACATTCAATAAGAAAGACAAAACATATCCCTCTTACAGTCTTGACTAACAGTTCGATAAGATCATTGCAAATCTCCCCTATATTATGGCAAAGTTTCAACTAAATCACTAAATAAACACCCTGGAGTCTTAATGATTCCCATTTAGGTCTTAATAAGCCAAAATGTAGACTTCTTAGCAAATCAAGCAAAAGGATCAATCATGTTCACCAAGAATCTCAGATATGCAAAAGCGAAATAAGCTAGAAAGCTAATTGATAGAAGATCAAATTAGAAACTGAAATCTTTATCAAGCCTTGGATCATCTACCATCCTTCTATTCAAGAGACAACTTTAGATATCAAAAGAATCATAAGACATTCACAATGAGCACTCATATTATCCTAATTACATAGAAACAAAGTTAGAAAAAGGATAGTAACAGAATTTTACCTGTTGGAGCCAAATCTGGCAGTAATATTCCCAACCATTAATATCTTCTGCTCCCTTTCGTAGTTCCTGCCCCAAAATTCCCAAGAACAAACCTCCTCCTTCCTCAAAGAAAAACCCCAGACGTCACTATTTTTTCCCCTCTTGCTTCTCTTCATTCTCAGAACTTTAGAAATTCTCTATCTTCCCCTTTCTCATGCTCGACCTCAAGACTCGTAGTTTCTCCCTTTTTCACTACTCGATTTTTCTCCTCTTCCTTACCCGAGCCCTACTTTCTTCATCACCATTTTGCCTTAATCTCCTCCCTCTTTGCTTCTGCCTTTGATTTCTTCCCATCTCTCCCTCTCATTTCTCCGCTCTCAACCCCGCACTCTCTCTTTCTTCTCAACTCGGTTCTTCGTTCTCTTCTTCTCACCATCTCAGTATCTCAATTCGTACTCCATATTCTCTCTCTCTTCTTCTTTTTTTCCTTCCCTGACCGTCCCTTAACCTTTTTTGGCCCTTGCTTCCTTTCAACCCCTTTAATGGCGGCTGCTCTCTCTGCTTCCTCTTCAACTTCACTCTCATCGATATGGCCCTCACTACTCTAATATTTCCGTTTGCTCTTCCTTCTCCGTATAAGAAACACACACAGAGCCTCTTCTGTC
Organism: Carica papaya; assembly: GCF_054855325.1. NCBI lineage: Eukaryota > Viridiplantae > Streptophyta > Magnoliopsida > Brassicales > Caricaceae > Carica > Carica papaya. The sequence goes on from NC_142314.1 coordinate 5,744,528, forward strand.
GTCGTCTCTGCGCTGTTCTGTCACTTTCTTCAGTAACAACTGTCTTTATACACGAGACACCTTCTATAGTCGTCATCTGTACTCGATCATCATCGATCAACAGAGAATAGAACTCTCATAATACGATCCTGAAGCAGCCGAAATGCCTCCGGTCCACTATCTGTTTTTTGTTTAAAAGAAAATCCTACCATGTCCCTTGTCTCCGTCGGCCGTGGGAGCTGGAGGAGGAACAAAAAAGTGAATGCCAAGAGGGTGTAGATGTCACCGTCTTGAGAAGGAGAGAGGTGGAGTCAGCAAGCGTGCCCCCTAGCCCGAGGTTGGACGATTTTTATGGCGGGCTGAGAGTGTGTTTGGACAAAATCTAGTGAAGGCTGGAATTGAATGGGTTTTATCTTTTGCTGGGGAAATCGGACTAATTAAAAATAATCTTGGATTAGGGGTAAAAATAAATACTATAATTATAAAATATATATATTACATTTTAATTGTCTGGAATTTTATTTAAAATAAAAGTAAACAAAATTAAAAATATTACGCTACTGATAGAACAAATGAAAGGAATTTGAGATTAGAACAAATGAAAGCAAATCTGTAGTATATTTTAAATCCAAAAATTTTTGAGCATATTAAACAATTATAGTTTACTATTAAGAATTTTAAATTGGATTGTATTGGTGTGCTTGATCTGGATCGGTCCATATATGGGGCAGTCCTCCATTATTGAGTTCAGGGATCAAGGAGTTCCAGACCGGTTAAAATGAATATATGTGAACAATAAATAACAAAATCTATTCTTGTCTGTAAAAAAGGAATGCGGTTCAATATTGCATCAGCCTCTATTTTTTGATTCAATCTAATCTAAACCACTTCTATTTAGTTCCAAACTGTGTAATATCCTAATTCCGTAATGGACGAGAGCTAATCCCCAAGAATGCTTATAAAATTCCATAGGAATTGGCAACACCTACAAAAAACCAAGTATCTGTCTGTCTGCGCGCACACTTTATAAAAGTAAGCTGCAAATAACTTTAAGCAAGCAAGGTTTAGAATCTAAACTCTGGGAGATCATGGATTTTCTCTTTAAAAAAACCACAATAATAGCTCATGTAGACACCAAATTTGGTAAGCAAGCAGCATAAATTTTCTATTAACCAGACCCATGACCCCAAGGCCATAACACTCGATCCCTAGTATAAGCAACCATATCTCTAAGAGAAACTAACATGCAAAGAACCATAAAAATATTCAGTTCAAGAATCAACATCATTCCATAGAGCAATATTCCAGCTTAACTAATAAATTATATACATACAATATCATGGTGAAAATTGCAATGTGTTTGTTCTTGGCCAAGAAACAAATACAAAGAACCAGTGAATATGAAGAACAACAATTCCCATTTATATACAAGACTAAGTGACAAAAGTAAGAAGATATTCTCAATTAAAAGATATATTGTCTGGTTAGGAGAAGTCTATGATCAATACAATTGAATAGCATCATATGTTATTTCGAAGAGATTACTTGGAGAATAAATATAAAAAGGTAGGATTTCACCTTGTTGCTGTAACAGAATAATTCTCAAATTTGTACATCTGGCATCAAATAATTCGGGGAGTTCCATCATTACGAACTCAACTCATTTGTAAACGTCCATGCAGTAGAATGGCGCATCAAGCAGCACCTTCATTAGCGAGTGAAACAAATGCCATATTTCTTTTCCCAATTATTTATGTTTATTTTATAGGTCAAGCATCACAAATTACTTTATTTCTGAAATATGTAAAGAAAAAAAATAATAGGACCTTGCAATAGGTTAGAGAGGGGATATATAATTTTGAAAGTCAAAGGACAAGAAGCTGCTTCACAAGGAAAATGACTTCTATTCAACTTTGCATACAAAGGATGTTGCTTCTTGAACAAAGTTCCTGGACATCTAATTTTTTAAGCTCTACTAAATTCAAGGTAAATCTTCTTCACCTGCTCTATTTCTCTCATGGCCACTAAACAGGCCAGCTCTACATCATAAATAACAATAAATGGTCCCTAGCTACAATTTTATGTAATGTTTTTGTTTCTGCAGCAATGACTATGCTATGGAAGAAAAAAAAAAAGAATAAAAAGGACCTATCTGGATACAAAATTGCATCCCAGTTCTGTAGGATTGTTAGAGATGATTTGTATGGTATCTCAAACAAAATGCTCAGTAGGGTATTCTTTCTCATATCCATTATAATCATAATATAGCCTCTCCCCTTTAGCGATTTCACGAGTAGCAACCAAAAGGACCCGGCATTCACCATCTACACTGTATCTCACACATTTACAATTCTGCTTCTTCTTGCCTTCCCTGCACAAGTTTTGTTAACCCCAAAGTTAAACAATTCCAATTAATAGCAAATTTTCATATAGCAGAATAATAATTGTTTTTCAACTTAACTTGAATACTAAAATGAAAAGGCTTGTCTGCCAGAGTAAACGGTGCACAGAAGAGTAGGTTACTCTTATTTATGTTCAAATGCACTAAACTATCTTCTATTTAGATTCAGAAGATGGAAATGAAATGCGATACAGGCCCTGAGCTCTTAGCTCGCTGCTCATGCTTACTCATCAAGTTTGATGTGCAAGATCGACAAGGTTCCAATACTTTCCACTAACAAACTCTAGGATTTTTTTAGGGTTACAATAGAAAAAAGATAGAAAGGATACACAGCCTTACGGAGTATGATTGTTGATGCCACTGATGAAGCGAGCTATATTTCCACATTTGTCGGGGCAGACAACAAGGCTTTTAGACGAGTCTTTTGCTAAAAGAAGGGTCATCATACTATCACAATCATCACGTTCTCGCCTTTTTAAGTAATCCACATCACCTATATATTCTGCAATAAATGTCATATCCTTAATTGGACCATCCGCTTCTACTGTATAACTGCATCAAGATATTAACAAACACCAACTCAATAAGCTGTTAGCAAATATATTTGTAACAGTAAAAAACTAATTTAGATAAATGTACCCTTCACATGAATCAAACACCACCATAAGGGGAGGACATTCGCCTCTTCTAGACATTGCTCTGCAGTATTCCAAGGTCTCTGCATCATCTTTGGAAAGAATCTGATAGAAAATAATTTAAAATAAATGAAAAACAGATACCATAACCAATGTGCATGAAAATAGAGCTGAAACGTCAAGAGACGTTCAGGCTTCAAACCTGCATCCCTCCACTTTCAAATATGGATCGATTGGCAGATCTAGGCGCCATGCCTGAGAAATAGGTCAGTTCATCACAAAATTCCATCTGCAATGCTGTTAAAGCAGAAGCAAGGCTGCGCATTTGTGCCAATCTCCGGTTAGGATCTTCTGATGGAACAAATGGCAGGAGTCTCCTCTTCTTCTTCTGCAAGACCAATGATCCAGTACGTCTCCGACGCCTTCTAGCATCTATTAATCAAAGTGGGAGAATGGACATTAAACAAAGCTCACTTACGTAATGATTTGCATAAAATGGTTTCTATCCAAGATTTTTGAAGACATAATGAAATAGACATAAATATGTGCAAGGTAATGAGAGGAAAGATGACCTTAGAACTAGTAATACAATCTACGCCCTGCTCGTTTCACCTTCACTAACACTTCTAGAGCCATGAGCTACAACAATTTACTTCATGTATAAAACTAAATCCACTCAACAAACTTTCTCATTTTGCAATTACTTAATCAACTATGCTATTCATTCAAAGTTTCTTTTCATTTTCCTTCTCAGTAGTGTACATCACTACCAAAAAAAAGAAGAGAAAAGTTTGTTCACATTGTTTTAAACAGCTATTATAAATGACTAACATTCTTGAAATTCATTTTCCTAACTCATTCCCATAAATCTTCCATGAGGATGATCGGTTATTAGCAGAAGGTGCAGTTTGAACCCAGTTAAGTAAACAAAAACAGACATGTTTATCATGAGGATCCTAAGTGATGTGTTTTTATTATATTGAGATTGCCATAATTGACCTCTATTTTCTAAGAAAGATGCAACAAAGAATACGTTAAGAAGATAGATTTGAGTCAGTGCGCACATATCCATGCATGTAGGTACAAATTTTTGACACTTTATCGACGTTTCAAATATCTGTTATTAGTAGAACGTGCAATTGGCCAAAGACCCAGTTAACAACAAAAAAGAAACCCATTTTCACTGGAAATCCAAATAATGAACTGCTGGGAGAAGCTTGTAGCAATAAAGAAACTTGTGGAACAAAACAGGCCATACTTGTAACATAAAGCTTGTAGGGTTGGTATAAAGGGCACAGTGAAATTCTGTTATAAAGAGAGCTGTATCATTGTAACGAAAGCAATATAATAATTGGTGGAAATGGAGTTCATAAAAGCTATCAAATACAACTCATTTACTGAAACTATCAAAAAAGATCTTCCTAAAAACTGCAGAAAGGAATAACTCAGGTTTGGAGGCCTTATACCCTAATAGGCATTTAAACACATTTGACATGTATATGCATGTGTATGCATGCAAATAGTCACGCGTGAAAAAATATTCAGCCTGTGATATTTGAATGAAAAATGCTAAATGATGTGAACTCCAGTATATGCAACTCATGCACCAAAGCTTAAAAAATCAAGGTATGCGTTCAATCACATGGAGATATATTCAACTCATGCACCAACCTAAAAGATCAAGGTGTTATCATATTCTTGCTGTAGGTAAAGGTTCATCTGATTTGAGAAATACGAATACATACTATTTTGATTTTCAACAAATAAGAATCTATATAAATAGCTAGTTTATTAATTATAATATCCAATTTGTATAATTGGTCAAGCTTTTTACTATTTTCAGAAGCAGTAATAAACATAAGCAAATATCACCAAGGAAATGAATTTCCCGCGTGTTCTTTTCCAAATAAAACACAGGTTCAACAATTAAATACAGTAAAGGCATCTTGAGCTGCTCCTAACCAAAACCAATTATACAATGAGATATGTAAGGCAACCAAGATTACCTCTGTAGTATGTGAATTTTGTAAACATGTACACCTTTAATGCTTAAATGATGTATTGGTTTTCATCTATTAGATCTTAATTGTTAGGTAATAAATACTTGCACAACCCCCGCTCCCAGCCTGCAACCACTCACTCAAAGAACAAAAGAAAAAGCGAAAAGACAAATATTTTAAAAAAGCCCTGAGAATTGATAGTTCTTCTCCGTTTTAAGACCTTCAAAGACTTCTATAAATTCAATTTCGGAGTTCTTTTTTTCTTCCTTAAGATTGTGACAAACAAATGAAAAAGAAACTAAATTTCTAGATTGCATGTCTCCTGAAAACAAGTTAATGCAGACTATCAATATAGAAGCATAGATAATCACAAAAATAGACAACAAAACAAGCGCTGATCACAAACAGAAAATGCCAATGATCAAACAGAAACAACACATTTTCTAAAAAACTTTTACCTTGAACTGGTTCCCATTTATCATTCTTGTCAGTGCACTTCTCAATCCCAAAGAAACTGATAATCTTCTTCTGCGAGAAACCTGAAAATATAAAGGCAGATAAATCACGTAATCACATTTATCGCCATACACATGAAACAACAAAAACGAAGGAAGCAGACCTGAAAAAATAAAATTAAATAACAAACAGAAAACGAAATCCTCACTTCCTACTCGACGGCGACCCACACACTTAGGGCAAAGCCAGGACCCATTGGGAACGCGAGCAACGATCGGCCTCACGCATTTCATGTGGAAGCCTTTGTCACATTTATCGCAGAGAAGCAGCTCGTCATCTTTGTCCCCCAAGGCGCATTGCTCGCAGTACACGTCTCCATAGTCTTCCCGCTCTATCACAGCGTAAGGCGCCTTGGCCATGATCTCCACCATCGACTTCATCTTCTTCCTCGGAGGAAACGGCGATGGATGAAATGGAAGTGCCTCCGTCCGCTTCCGCGACCCGACTAGCATCCTAGCGGCCGCCGGAGGCGAGGAGATGGTGGCTGGAGCCATGAAACAAGTAGTAAATCCTGCTCTATAGAATTATCGAGGATGATATGGAGGGAATTGGAAATCCAAGATACAATGTCGGGGAGAGAGAGAGAGCTGAAAACAGAGTAGAAAATATTTTTGGTGTCTCTGGTCTCTTTCTCCCTCGCGGGGAATAAGGAGAGAGAAAGTGCGTGAGTTGGGTGTGAGGTGATTGGGTGCTAAAATGCGCCGCGTGCGCGCACGGAATTTGATGCGCCCTACACCTGAATTTGTCCACTGCGACTAATACCACATAACAACATTTGCTCCTTTAAATAGCCGTTCAGCCTCATTGTTAAAAGACTAAAATGCCCTCATCATTTTTGTTTTGCGCGCGCGACCTCATTGGGTATTTCAGTATTTTTAGAAGAAAAAATTGACAAATTTAGGACAAAATCCAGACGAATTAATTACCTTAATCCAAATCCAATACAAGGGAAAGTTTGTAATGTGAACAGGATCCGTAAATATTAATTATTTTTTTTTAACCTTATATAACAAAAATTCAATTAATCTTTTGATAAATTAGTTATAACATTAATTCCAATATGTAAAAAAAAAATGATATATTTGTAATAATTCATTTTTGTTAATGAAAAGTGGGACAAAATCTACTAAAATTAAAAGTCAACTACTCAAAAATCTTGAACTCTTCATAAAAAAAAAAGAAAAAAAATTAAAGCTATCTTATTAGGTTTAATTACCATAAGATTATTAACTAAATTAATATTATATATATTATAGAGATATGGTTGAATCTGATGTCATTATTTCAGTCACCGACAATTAACAATTTTTATTAATCAGTGTTTATAGTAACCTCTGTCCACTCATAATCTTAAATGGATAATAATATACTTAGATTAAGTCTTATTACATTCTAAAAATTTTGTAAAACGTATTTTTAATCTATATTTAATTTTAAATAAAAATTAATAAAATTAATTTCAAATATAAATTTTTTATGAAATTAAAATAATAAATTGTAAGTTCTATTATAGAATTTATTAGTACGACGCATTTGTATATATTCCTTATTTGCATCTCATGATTTATGTTCTATAATTGTATCCTTCTTATTTTTGCATCTTCAATCAAAATCTCTTATTAAGAATATATATTTGAATTTGATTGGCTAGGTGGAATTATATGAGAATATTTTCATTCAGGGATGTGTTTGTGTTTGGTTAGTTTAGGACGAGTTTGAGCTCGAACTTAAACAAATTAACTCTCGTGTTCTATGTAAATTATTTGATTTTTAGTGATTGTATGAGTTCTATCAAACTACAGTGTTGATTATATTTCAAGTTAATTGTTAAAACATAACCTTATATTTAGTGTTAGTAAATCATCTTTTTTTGTGTCTCTTGTTTTATTTTATTGTTATATTTAGACTCAATTTTTTTTTATATTACTATTAGTAATATTTAGTTTTTTTTTTTGATAATTTTTATTTATAATTTTTGTCACTATATACAATTTTACTTTATAAGAAAAATATCTGAGTTAGGAAAATTTTTCTTTTCATTTTGCTATATAATAAAATTCTCTTATTAATATTTAAAGCATTTTTAAAATTATATTGATACGAAAATAGCAAACTATATTTCAATTATCTTGTAAAGATAATTCTCAACAAACATTTTATAGTATATATTCTATATTCTCAATGTCCCCATCTTGCCTTAACAATTTTTAGGAAAAGCTACAATTTATGCATGTGTATGTCATAAATAATCTTTTTTCTTACATTAATAATATCTCTTGTTTAAGATCCGTACATAGTCATATTCCTAATCGAGTGTTTGCTTATTCTTATTTTATCTTTTTCGGCCTCATTAATATGGAAAGTTAAATCTAAAGCTCCATTTTGTTGCTTCTTGGATATGAGATTAGGAACAAAGATTATTTGTATTGGGATCTTCTTTTCACAATATCTTAAACTCTCATCTTATGCTCATGGAACATAAACTATTCTCCAATGTCTCCTAGTTTCGAGTCACCATGACTCTCTATTTTTTTGTTTAATCCAATTATCTTTTTATTTATTAAGAATTCTCTTATAGGTTTAGATTCTAAAAATTCTAAAAGTTCTTATATCACCAATTAACATCTACTCTCTCATGGTTTACCTAACCCAACTATGGGTTCTATAAGGAAGTATTGAGTTTCTTCTAATCATTCGATCTCTACTCATCCATTATGTAAATTTTTCTGTGTAAGTCAACAATTTGTTCTTCTTCATAACTTTCAATTTCACTGTACCATTGTTACTCGATATGAACATTGTAACTATCATGAGTATACTCTTTTTGGCAAAAAGCAATAAACGCCGTACTCTTACTAGCATTCATTCATCCATCACATTTGGTGGATCGACCTCTAAAATCAAAACATGAGTCATTGGGCATTCCAAGGCTAAACTCATGGAAAAAGGGTTAGTCTGTTAGTAATTAGAATAAAACATTTAACCTAGTTGTACAATTCACCTTTATTTGTAACCTCATTGCTATAGTTTTTATTTAATATTAATAGTTTAAAATGAGTTTCAAGAATTAAACATTCATTAATAAATAATTTAACATATTCCACAAACGTTTCCTTAAAAATCTATTATAAATAGGTTTACAATATGGAGATATAAACACTATTTTTTTAAAATACATAAACATTATTTTTTAAAAAAATATTTATTTCAAGTTCAGATGATTTCTACTATTTTCTAAATAAATTAAATAGATTTTGTCTTGAATTTCTTAAAAGAATGATTTTTGTTTAGGCTTCTTTTCGAAAAATTCTAAAGAGAATCAAAAGTAAATGTCATAAGTAAACAATTTATGATTATTTTCTAGTTAAACGAAATGTAACTTTACAAATAAATTTCATAAAACTTATTGACTTGTTCCAAACATAGCCTAACAAAAGACAACTAGGAACTGAAGAAGGGGCATTTTTTTGGCTTCTCAAAGATGCCAGGTCCATAAGTGGAATAGAAAATCTCAACAAGGAGAGGAAATTGCAGGACAGCAAAGAGACTTACTGGAAGACTGCCAAGAACAATAATCGGAAACGAAACCCAAATTATTCGTCTCTGAAGAAGAATAACAACGGTGACACCAAAAGATACCATCATGGTTGCTATAGAGAAGAAAAGAGTAGAGAGGCCTATGATCAATTTTGTAGGCAAGGACTTGAGGAAATCTTCTTCGCTGTATCGTGAAGTCAGGATTCCTAAGAACATCAGTAGTGAAGTGCAGGAAGCGAATAATGATAATGCATCCGATACTATGAAAACTATAAAAGAATTATGATGTAGATATATAGGATTTCCATAGTTATCATAACCACCAGGCGCAGTAAAGGCTGCTGAAAACATAATGGTAGCGATGAGAGCAGCAACAACTGTGAAAGATTCTGCTGTTTCCTTCATCCATTTCTCCCCATGCTCCACCAATTTCTTGTGTGTCTCAGTGAACAGAGCCTGAGGGGTTTTTCGGCTTCTATTTGTCATCTCCTTGTATTTAGGCTGCACAATACTTTCCACCTCCTGCAATTTCAACCAAGTGAATTAAGGTCACAGCAAGTAAATTTGCCGCTGTAGAAATAAAAGATTTTGTACCTTAAACCATTGTAATTCTCTTTGCATCTGCAGAGCTGCACCTGAAACGCAATCGAGCTGAGAGGATGGGGCCAAAAATGCAGCTTGGTGCAACATGTTATTGTGATTATTGTCCCAAGCCGTTGCCATTGAGTTCTTCTTTGCACCCAATTTATATATAAGGCTAAAAATCTTTTCTTGGCGTTGGAGTGTTGCATACAAAAATATACCACGGTTTTGCTCATCACAACACCATATTATGTCAGGGTAATTTTTCATCATCTCTACAATCAACTCAACAATGCCATGTTTGACAGCTTTGAATACTGCTTGCTTTACACTACTCTTTTCAAATTCATACTCTCCCAGGGTAGATATTTCTTTGCATATGCAACTTAGCAATTTTTGAGCTTGGATATGTCTCAACTTCAATTCATATATGTTCATAAGGGCTGGAACTGTAAATATATATAAGCATATGCACTTCATTGCTCCATGAACATAAACTGCTCGGCAGTGGTTTAAGTTACAAATTGCTTACCTAGAAGTTTTGAAACTTTCCAGACTATTGCTTTGATCAATTGGTGAAATCCTGCCCAATATAAACTGGAAAAATGAAATCCTATATAACAGGTTGGCAACTGAATTGATCAGTATTCTATAGGTTTTATGTATATACCCCGTCTGGTTGTATTCATTCGATCAGTTGAACCTTCTGGAGGCCTTTCTATGTCTCCTTGAATGTTGTAAAAGGCACGATGAGGACTTATATGAATGCCTGCAAGGAAAGAATTAATAGCTTATCTAGGATGGACCATTTCATGTCAAATTAATCAACAATCTTATCCGATTTCCTTCTTTAATTGGTAAAATTTAGTTTTTATTTTGCATAAGATTTTATGATCGAATCCTACTTCTTATGCAAAAAAGGAAAGTTTGATAAACAGTGATAACTAACTAACATAACATTGAGTAGAGCTAAAAATGTAGTTTCAGATTGATTTGCATAGAAAGTTATGAGGTACTTGCACGAGTATAGCCATTGTTGCCATAATGCCAGTCGGGTTCCGCTCGGAAATGCAGAAGGTTTTTGAGCCAATACATACAATGCATTGTCGTTATCAGTATCTTGAGCATATGCCAAGCGAGGATATTGTTGAACAAGATCCAAAGCAATGTCTTAAGGACAAGAAACAAGTCAAAATCAATATGAAAATTTAATGAGAAAACAACCTAAACCGGTTATAGAATGAGATATCATTTTAGCTTTATACCATAATCGTCATTAATTATGCAAGTCGTAACAAGCATAGCTCCATTAGACCGTTCTGGAGCAAGTGCTTCAAGAGGAGTCACAGAGTAAAGATACCGCACCAGATCTTTATGTCCATAAAGAGAGGCCACCACAACAGGAATCTGATCGTACTTATTTCCAGCACTAAGCAGTTGATGATTCTTTGTCACCAAATATTCTGCAATCTTTACAATACCTCCAATGGCAGCATAGATAAGGGCAGTGGCACCATCTTTATTCTTGACTGTCAAGTTCTCTGGATGCATCCTTTTGACCAGTTCCTCAACAATCTTTATGTGTCCGGCTAAAACTGAAATGTGAAGAGCCGTTTCTTTATCTGCCGAAAGGCTTGCAGTTAGTGCATTAGGATGAAGGTCAATAAAATGTTTGGTTGCTTCTAAATCACCATTGTCCACAGCCTTGTAGAGGGGAAGATATTGAAGGTACTCAGCCCCTTTCGTCTCTGCAAGGTTTGTTAAAGATGGAAACTTGATTGTCTAATCATGGCAAAAATTTAACTAGCTTGAAGAATCTAAAGAAGGGTATTAGATTTTGAGGTTTGAAAGTAATATTTATATATATAGATAGAATATAATTTAACACCTTGGTTTTTGCTTGAGCTTCCCTGTGATCCTGAAGGAATTGTTGTTGTCACACCCGGCAGCACATTTTCCTGGGTGAAGTCTCTGGAGGGCATTTGTTCAAGCTGCATTGATGACCCTTTTGTCGATATGAACAAGTTAATGACTGAATAATTCAGATTATATAACAGTAAACCATGATCAAAAAGGAATTTCTGAGTAAGAAAACAGTAGAATTTGTCTTGGATTCCTAAAAAGGAGTCATTCTTGTGTTAGGCTTCTCTTCTAAAGATTCTAAAAGAGAACATCTGTTTAAAATCTCTGCTGGTATGTTTATGTTTATGTCCACATAAATGCCTTGTGTTTCAAGTATAAACAAAGGAGGATATAGTGGAAAAATCTTGAAAAAATAAAGAAACAAAAGGAAAAAGAAGGCTTGTTCTCACTAAAGATCACTTGATATTAACAATGCGTAAAACAAAATCATGCCAAAGTTTATGAATAGTTTACTTTCTTTTCTCTTTTTCTCCTTTTCCCTTTCATTTCTCACTATAGGCATCTCGCTTTGCATTAATGTATTAATAAAAATGTATATATCTCTCTTTTATTTTTCAAATTTTCGTATGGAACATTTAGGTTGAGTCATGTTGAAGCAAGAAATTGCCATGTGAAGTTACTTGGAGGATGAGAGTTAAGATGGTCACAGATTCATGGATGGGGGAAGTTTGGATTATAGATATAGGGTATGTGTGTGTGTGTGTGTCTGTATATATATGTCAAACTACCCTCCTAAAAACTTAATGGAAAAAACAACTTGAAGGAAGACAGTCAATACTTAATGGGTTAAAAATAAAGAGAGAGTAAATAAATTTTCATACTTTTTTCTTTTTTCTGAGTGGACTATACATTTTGGAAGTCAAATTTTCTCACTTTGACTTTTCTCTCCCCAAGACCAGAATACAAGAAGATCCAGTAGAGCATTCATTGCCTCTCAACTTCCACTTGATGCCTCCATTTTTTCTCCCTCTTCAAACCTCCACTTATTTCATCCATCCATGGATTCCGCCGGTGGCAAACCCCCGATGAAGCGCCAACTCCAGATCCAAGGCTCTCGGCCTCCTCCGCTCAGCGTCAGCAAAGACTCCCACAAAATCAAGAAACCCCCCAAACCACCCGCTCCTCCACATCAACGTCCACCGGAACCCGCTGATCCTCCAGCTCCGATTGTCATCTACGCCGTCTCTCCGAAGATCGTCCACGCCACCGTCGCGAATTTCATGACCATCGTCCAGCGCCTCACTGGGCTTTCCTCCTCCGACTTCTCAGGCTCCGGAGACATCTCCCCCGCGGCCAGGCTGGCGGCCACGGAGAAAGCCAGTCCCAGGGAGAGAGCCCCCTGCAACACGGAAGGAGTGGTGGATATTGTGGAAGCGGGAGGGATAGAATTGGGTGTTGTTCCGGGAATCTTATCTCCAGCACCGGAGACGTTGCCGCCGATTCCGGCCGGAATTTTCTCGCCGGTTTACGAGCCAAGCATCCAACTGTTTCATGGGAGCAGCTTTGTGGGTAGCCCATCTGGGTTACTTTCAGGTCCTATAGTTTCTCCGACGCTTTCACCTGATTTTTTTGGTTACTTTTGGGATTTTTAGTGGCGACTAATTGCATTTTAGCGACATTTTGTATGTGCAGAGGAACAACTGTAGAGCAGTAGGCATTGGTTTAGCATTGCAAGATTTAGAGTAGAGTAATTGTAATTGTCAAATTGTATGTTATTTTTTTTTTCTTTAATTGGAAAATCGATTGGTTAGATAATAATATATTCTAAATATAGCAGTTAAAAGAATTAAATCATCATAAAAATATTATTTGTGTCTTACATTTTTATTAAGTTTAAATTTATTAAATCAAATATTATAACTAATAATATTCATCAAAGAATAAATATTACATTTTTTTAACTGTAATTAGTTTAATGACTAAGTTTTAGTTTTGGATACAGAGATTTGTGGTGTTGGATTACAACAAGTAAGAGAAAATAATGTGGTAATCATATTCCATTTTGGATGGGATTGGTAGAATAATTTTGAGCCCTCTTGACATAATTAATAATAGATTACATTTTTTTTTTCTGACATTTAAATTAAATCAATCAATCTATTTTTCTATAAATGGAGAAGATAATTTATGTTCTTTGTCCTAATTTCTAAACTCTAGCTGTCTGGAAACGTATGAGAATCTCCTGCTCTGGTTGTTTGTTCTTCTTTTTATCTTTTTTTCTTTTCTCTTGTCCAATTAATAGTTTTCTTTTTCTAGTAATAAATGGGTTTTTTTAGTTTCAGTGATGTTTTTTTTTCATTTTAAGAAATCTTGTAACCCAACTCTCTTATTCTTGTCAAAATTAACTGTCTTTGAAAAAAAAAAAAAAAACATTTGCATGCAAAAAAAAAAAAAACTCTTGAGATAACAATTCTTTTACCATCTTGAAGAGCAGACCTAATGTTATTGGGTTATTTTTGAAGAATAATGCCATCTATATTCAGCAATTTTCTTTCATGATGATTACAGAACACATACTATTTGCCAAAATTCTTTGGACTACAGAATTATGTACAGAAACAGCTCTCATAATGCTATCTATGTCACTGAATAGCCTAATACCAGCAGATTCGAATTTGTATTTCATCTTTATTCTTAGAGAGTTCCCGGGGAAGCCTTTAACTGCTGAAACTCACACCGCCAGCTCCAGCCCCACTCAATTCTCCTGCAGTTCAAAATGTTGGACAACAATAGTAGGAGCCGCCCAGAAATGCCGGTAAATACCTTGCTCATGCTGTTGCCACTTTAGAATTCAATGTTCCTCCAATCAACGTGCCAACCCTCTCCCCCATAATTGCTTTTGAGATATTACCCGGTTTGGAAAGATTGAAGACCACAACTGCACCAGGAAAAGAACCTTACATCAATACATGCTCCCACAGCACAGGGATCAGAAATTGAAACACCCATCATGAACTCAAAAGTATAAGCTAGTTACCAGTTGTCCAAACATACCAGGAATGTTATTGTCTTGGCAGAGAGTAATGGCCGTCATGTCCATAACCGAAAGATCTTTAGAAGTCACTTCATGATAAGTTAGAGAATCAATAAGACGTGCATTTGGATTATCCCTGGGGTCATCGTCGTAGACCCCATCAACATTTGTAGCCTTTAGCACAACCTCAGCATTAACTGGATCAAATTGAACTTCTATTATGAGTAAGAAACAATTTGGTATAATGAAATCATCTGTTTGGTATTCTAGTGTTAAATGCCAATGGCAGATTAAGAATATCTTCTGGGTTGCCTGTTTGGTTATATACGTGGGGAACAACCTTAAGATAATGAGTTCATCACATGGTTCAGCAGGCCCAGCACATAGACGTACTGGAATAGATATACCGAAAATACCAAACTGATCGTGACAATAATAGCATTCCCATGATGCCCTTATGCATTCAGGTACAGATTACAGAATTAATTACTTACTTTCTGCACAGCGAAGGGCTGCAGCAGTATCTGTGGTGAAGAATGGATTGCCTGTTCCAGCTGCAAATATTACAACTCTTCCTTTCTCTAGATGCCTGACTGCCCTTCGACGAATGTATGGCTCTGCAACTTCTGACATGCGAAATGCAGTCTGCACGCGTGTGGGGATACCGATACTTTCCATTGTTGCTTGAAGAAATATGGCATTCATCACTGTTGCCAACATCCTACCAAAATGAATTAAGCAAATAATGTGAAATTTGTACGGAAGTCTCAAAGAAAATTTATAGTCCATTGATCTTACAGAGAAGCTTATTGTGGTTTCTCATAGAAATGGGCATGCTTATCTGAGAGCACTCACATTTATTGACAATTTTAAGTAGAGCATACAATACATAATATAGTGGTATAACCAAGAAGATATTGGAACGGTTGTTGATATGTTAATTGACATGTAACATCCTTTTACATAAGGGCGGTACCCCTTTGATACCATTTAGTTCGAATCTTCTTTTATTTCAAAAAAAAAAAAATAGTGGTGTAACCAAGACACAAGATAGTGTACAAGGCATGGATCTAAAGGCACCATTTTAGAATATCCCACATTTCAAATGATAGAAGTCTGCATCTAAAACTTCAAATTGGTGAATATAGATAGTATGTGGTCATATAGATTACATGGCGTTAGGTAACACTCAAAGAACCAAACAAGAGAAAACCTCTTTGAAGAGGCATCATGGAAATATTCTAGATAAAATAAATTACCCAATATAGTCAGCAGATGAACGGTCAAGGCCACTACTTCCTGCCCAAGACGATCCCCTGAAAATATTTCCTCCACCAACAACAACTGCGACCTGCAATAATAGCAGATTTAGACAGCATTTATCAGAAGTCAACAATGAAATCTTTGATCTTCGAGTATGCAAGCTCCATTTTGTGAGACTTTAATGGACTTTGTTTTTAACTGGCATTTGTATCCCCAAGAGGACGTTCACATGTAGAGAGCAAGCACTTATAGCTCTGCATGTATTGTTTCTTTCAAAGAGATTCCTTTGTTTTTCAATAATCCCAACATGACACCAATAGTGGAAGCCACTGTTTGCAATGCCTGTTATTCCATGAAATTTACAATTCTGGAATGCACAAAACTTATTGCTGTATTTATGTTCACAGAAAGAAATAAAAATACCAAAAAATATATATTTAAATTTAATAAAATTCAAAAGAAACAAAGAAGAAAAATTAATTCAGTCATTTATAGAAAGAGATTTTGGATTAACCTCAATGCCAAGGCGGGTCACAGAAGCTACCTCTCTTGCAATGGACATTGTAATCTATATTAAAACAAAAACTCATACTTGAGAAAGTCCAGGAATTAGAAAGAAATAGCAATGCAGAGTGGAATAATCATTCACATCCCAACCTTCGGATCAATGTTTTGAGTGTGATCTCCTGCAAGTGCTTCTCCGCTAACTTTAAGCAAGACCCTTTGCCATTTATATGGTCTTCTGGAAATGGCAGCATCATTCATTTTCATTCCAAAGGGGGCTACTGATGGCACTGGAGGCTGCCTGCTGAGAAATGATGAAGTATGCAGAAATGATAAACCCAAACCATTACTCTAAACCATTGACTATAGAGATGTTACAAGACCAATAAAATTAATTCCCCCTTAATATGTTTTTCCAAACAGTAACCCATTCCAAGTCTTCAACTTGCTTTATTATTTTCTCTGATGAATACCATTTTCTATCGATGATTTCACTTTGCAATGCATGCATAACCAAAATCCAGAACCAAGGATAGCTGCTAAAATACCAACAAAAGAACCAATAAAACCACTATAATTATTCCCATTTTTACCCATACTTGTCAGGGAAATCAAATGCATTCAAGCCCAAATTACTAGAATATTAAATGCAAACGGAAGGAACGATGTTAAGCACCAAGCATTTCATTGAATTTACAGAAATCCCATTAAAAGTCTCACTCAAAAACCATAGGCAATAACGTAACGAAACCTAATTATCCCAACTCCAAATAGCCACCAGCTCACATAGACATTTTCACAAACACGCTATAGACACAACCCCGGTTAAGCCACGTGATGAATTCACACCTCATATTCATGGATTCGGAAGCGAAATCAGGCGACGAAGAAGAGGACGAGCAGTTGATGATCAACCGTCGATTTAAACAGTGACGATCCATCACTAAATTATGCGGATTGGGTCTAGAAGCAACCCAATAAGGTACAGGAAACGCAGAGGATGAAGAAAGGAGGTCAGGAGAAAGGGTGGATAGGAACGAAGAAGAGATTGACATTGTTCACTGGAAAAACTGAATCGAACCCAAACAAGGTTCAAAGATTTTCAAAACACTGCCGCAAAAACAACGTAAATTTTGGTTTTGGGGATGCTCAGTGGTTTCGTCAGTCGTCCCGACCAAAAGATAAGGGGTTTGTCCGTTTAAAAATATCTCTGTTCTAAATATTTGAAAAAATAATAATAATAAAATCCGCCTTTTAATTTATTTTCTTGTTTTTTTTTTTTGTTTTATTGAATAATAATTATATGCAAGAAAATTTTTAAAGCACTTCGATATGAATAATTAACCCAAAATACTTTTATAGCTTAAAAAAAATTAGGTGGATTTGTAAATTAATGATTAAAATTAGTGAAAATTTCATATATATATATATTTTAATCTGTTTTAGAGAAATTAGTATAAATTAAGAGTGAAATATTATTTTCTAAATCAATGTTTATTTTGTATTATTTTATGTTAAATGCTTGATTAACTTAATTAATATCGACAATAATTGAAAAATATACAAAATAAAATTATTAATTAATTGATTAATAATTTAATTTAACCTAAAACTGAAGAGTGAAATGATGAAAATGTTAAAAAAAAAGTATGTTCTTTCTGTGTTTATCATGTGAATTTTGAGTAATATTGTTAACACAGCTGAATATCTTCTGTATAGGCTGCCTCTACAATGAGCAGAAAAAATAAGGCACCAACAAGAAAACAAGAACCTACAGAGCAAATAAACAAGTCAATAGAGTTGACCCACAAGATTTTCAGATCAAAAAACCCCCCTCCTGATTATAGCAGGCCACCATGGTATCTGTAAAAAGTTCTAGATCCTCACAGGCAATCCGAAGTTGTGGAATGTCCTGATTCTTCCATCCCACCCGGCTGTCACAACAACTAGTCCCCAAGTTTCTGATACAGTAGAACAGTCAACTGGATTATTATTACCATGATCATCATCTTCCTCCATTCCCAAATCCCACAGAGGAAGTTTCTCTTCAGGCCACGTTGCAGAGCCCTTACTGGTGCCATCCATGGAGAACCAACGACCAACCGAGAATCGTTCTGATCCTCTATGTTCCTCTGTCTGTTTATATGGCAGCAGATTACTACTGCAACCCAATCTGTTCTTGTCTGTCCCCATGGCTGACCAGGGAACTGCAACAGACACACCTTCATAGAAGAAATGCTCAAAAGAACGAACAGATTTCTTGTGTTTCGATGCTGAGTCGTTTATGCCATTGTAGTTCCAGACATAAACCCGGCAGTCCTCTCCAACCGAGATTATATGTTTCCCAGAGGGAGTAAATGAAGCCGACATCTGACTTTTTGACTTGGACAGACCTGCAACGTTCAAATTAGAATTATCAAGGCAGCATAAACCCAATATAAAATATGAGGAAGGGGAACATGTGAACATTGAAGTACAGGACATTGATCACGATGATAATATACAATACTTAGAACTTATCTACATACATGTTTATGTCTATATTTATATTTACATATATGTTTGGATACAATGTACGGTTGAGAGGACCAATAAGGTATTAATAACTAATATTTCATGCATAAGTTCAACGCATGCATAGCAAAAGAACTATATCTACACAGCTGTAGAACTGGATGTATAAAAGTACTAAAACCTACTAAAAAGATGGCTCCTTTTTTTATAGATCTTGAAGAATTAGCAGTTGGGTTCAGTATATGTCAATAAACCCAAAAAACTTTAGGGATTAGATCAATTACAGACGCAGATACAGGAACTACTAAGCACATATTGCCTTCAGGTCTAAAAGCTAAACTCTATCAATCGTAGTTCTCAGCAAAATTACAATCAATAGAGACATTATCTCATGACTCAGTGATAGTTGCAGATTATGAGTACCTTTAAATTTTTTGACAACATCAACGCCATCAAATATCCGCAGTTTGGAATCATCTGAACTTATCATCACTCTTCGAGGCTCATCCCGGCAAAACTACAAGTTGTAAAAACACCATATGTTAACAATTATTTTGTACAAAGCATTTGCACTTGTTCTAGTAAAAACTTAAATGATAAATACCTGGATGCCTGTAATTTTATTGGTGCTGGTTTTCTTCCTACCCTGGATATTTATATGTGCCTCCAGCTCAACACCGCTGCCTATAGAGCATATAAGTAAATTAGGAACTGATAAAAAAAACCAACCATGGTTAGTATTTACATTAAACTGTTTCAGGGTAGGAGAAAGAGCATACCAGAAACTTGATAGAAGCGGCAAGTGCCTGTGATCGAACCAACGACAAACCCCTGCTTGAATCAAAACCAGAAGATGATCAACATCATGAGAAATAGAGATGTTAACAGCAAGCAGTGACTATAAATCCATGCATCTCAAGAGTTGCACCTTCCCATCTGGCCGGTAACAGATAGCGGATATTACATCGCGTATATCAGCCCAACTGACAACCCGCCTCTCAGACACTCCCCAAATTCTGGCTTTTCCATCTATAGATCCACTGATGAAGTAATTTTCATCCACAGGGTTAAACTGAATGCATGTCACTGTTTTCATTAAAGAAGAATTGTTCCATTATTTCCATATCCTATATTTAACAGAATAAGAATATACAAGAACCCGGGATTCTATATATACTGGAAACAGATTGATGAAACTACAGAAAAAAACTTACCATAATTGTTATGGCGGAAAACACTTTGACATTGACCGCAGTCCACTTGCCACAGACGAACAGTTTTGTCCATGGAAGATGAAAGAAGATGCTGCAACCAAAAATATAAAAGGACTTAAGTTTACCCATCAAAAAGTTCTCGAGGTACTGGAAAAGATAAGTCAAAACTTACATTCGAATTGGACCAGGCTAGGTCAAGAACATCGCTGGAATGGCCTCGAAGTTCTTGAAATGGTGTTTCATCAATATGGAAAACTTTTTCAGGAATGATGATTGGTACTTGGGTTGACTTCTTCCCACCAAAGCCTGATTTCCCGGTTTTGACATTGTTACTGAACTCTTCACCATCATTGAAGAATTGAAATGAAGCAGCAGTTGACATGACACGCCAAATGCGTACAACACCATCTTCTCCTCCACTTGCCAGGTATTGACCATCTGGGCTAAACTTCATTGTCTTAATGCAGCCCCCATGAGCTTGAATTTCTTGTTTCAAGTATAGACCTGTTAACTCCATGCACCTCTTCTTATTCTGCTGCACTTTGATTCTCCTAGCTTTAGAATTTGGCTTTTTTAAACCTTCCCATCTGCCTTCGTTTCTTTCTTTTGCACTTAAAAACCGTTTCCACCAGCTCTTCATTTTCTTATTCATATTATTGAATTCTTCAATATGAGCTTGACTTTCCTTAATTTCATTAGCAGGGAGTGGATGCATATAATTTGTATCTTCAAAATTGAAGTTTTCTTCATCATCCACCATGCTATTGGCTTCAAAGTTCATTTCCCTTCCAATGAAAACTGAATTATCCTCTGCTCTTTCAACAGATGAAGCTGTAGAACTAGAAGCAGCCTCATTGCATTCTCTTACACTCTCTAATCCCATTTCCTGTGATGACTTATCAATCCTATTCCTGGAAGGAACTTCAATAAAACCCATCCTCTGTAAAAAATCGTCTCGCCTTTTGTCAACACTTCGAGGTTCACTTAACCAAATTTCATAATCTAATTCCTTAAACTGCAAGTCATTTGCTACAGTTGTCTCTTCACTTGACAAAAAATCTGCAGAATCAAAGAACAAATCATCTTCTTCCTCTAGTGAATGCAGCATGTCTTGTACTTAGGCCAATATTCCACATCCAAAACCACTCTCCAATCCCTTTCTCTGTACAATGAAATAAGCAACAGCTCTACTCAAACCCACCTCCCTATATACCCACCAAGTATCCCTAGTTCAAGGACCGGGTTTTGCTCCCTAACAGGATAGAAAAGCGAAATGCACAACTGCTGATCCAACTCAATTGTGTATAAATTTAATAATCTACAAACAGGGTCAAGTACGAGGAACCAATTATAACCCTTCTTAGAAGGTTATAAGCCACCAATGGAAATGGATCCCAATGCTTAGAAAATTAGAAATGATAGAATACTAGAATAAAATATAAGACAAGGGACCAAAGGTTGAAGGTTTCAATAAGACTAATACCTTGGTTTTCATGCAAAGCAACAACACTAAATCAAAATCTATCACCGACCCTCCGGTTATTATGCCTTCAAGGGTCAAATCAGAGCTTTAAGCACGTGCAAAACAAACCCTATTAGCCTTCAAGTGCCATGTACCAAACCCAGTAGCAATGGAGAGATTGGCATGTGTACTAGAAGGAGAGAATGGCGGAGAAAGGAAAGGTAAAAGGTGAAAGGACTAAAAAACAGTGTATCATCAACAAACTAACCGATTGATCAATCAATCAATCAATCAATCAACTGACTATTTGTAACAAATGGCGGAAAAGAAAGCTGCTGAAGGCCTCGAGATCTGGGTTTTGAAGCGCACGAGCGACAAACACGAACGGCGCGGCCTGGGAAACAAGAAGCAATTTCTTGTGCTTTTGTGCAACTTAAAATTACCCTGTAAAATTTTCTCTCTCTTTGAAGTAGTAATGATGGCGATGATGATATCTACTCTCTGTAGCACCGGAAAAAGTAAGACAAAGTTAATTGGCAGTATTAGCGTATACAGCTGTTTGTGGCAAGTTAATTAATATGACAAACACATTTGAAGAAACCACAATAAATGTAGCCTTTCGTGTATGAATTTTGGCAAAAGCGTATGTCTGAATTATGGAAATGGAAATGCATTAGGGCAGAGTATATCAACTTGAATTCTCAAGAAATCATATGAAGAAACTATTAGGTAAACTAACCCAAGTTCAAGAAATTTGAAAGAAATCCGCAAATTCAGCTGAACTAACATAACGGGTTTTTTCCTTCTACGAAAAAATGGAAAGAATGTAAATCAGGAAAAAGAAATGGGAAAATCTGAGTTACCCAGACGGAGCCAAATTCAAATTAAAAAACCAGAAAATCGGGCTTAGGAATTGTAAATTTGGAGGTATCATTGGGGTGGTATGTTGGTCTGGATAATGGATGGCAGATTGGGAGCAATTATGATGAGAAAATGAAAATGAAAGGCAATAATTAGCAGAGCATTTAAACCTGCAAAGTAGGTTTGGGCGATAAATTTGCTTTGGAGTTTCTAAAAAAGCATTCATGGCACATTACAACAACAGTAAAGGAGAGAACGAACCATACAGCTTGCGAGATGCCACTGGTAGTGATAGGCATAAGAACAACAGCCATTAAAGAGAAAGAGAACCGAGAAGAACAGAGTCTAGAGAGAGAAACAGAGAACCAACAATCAAAAGCTCACCTAGCTAGAGAAAGGATTACATGTATAGGCTTTCCTTTTTCATAACGACAATAACTCTCTCTCTCTCTCTCTCTCTCTCTCTCCCACATGTGTTCTTGGGTTTTGTGTTGCAGTATATGTTGTGTGCCACCATTAAGACTGATGACCCACTGTAACGCTATAGCTTTGCTCGCCCTGTTTCTTCGTTTTGATTTTCTGGGCCTGGTTCTGGATTCCCCTTTTTTTGTTTTGCTCTTTTGTGTTTATCGAAAGCAGATTTCCGTCTCTTTTGGGTTTGTGTTGACAGATAATCGCAAGAGGAAAATAACAAAGAGCAAGCGTCTTTCACTTTTGGATTCCAGATTTTCGACTCAGAAAACAAATAAAACAGAGCAAGTGTTTCACTTTGGTCTAGCAAATCGAAATTCAAGACCACCCCAAACATAAACATAGATCTGCTCGCTCTGTATTTTTTTTTTTTTTTTCTCTTTAGTTCAGATTATAGAAGCTTAGCTTGGCTTGCTGCTAATCCATAGAGGGTGAAGCAACTTTACCTCTGTTACCCCCCAGAGCTATCAGCTCCTAGCATAATCCAATATAATTTCAAAGGAAAGGAAAGCAGGTTGAATCCTATTCGGGTCTGTCCTCACTTTGGTTAGTCTGCAGGGAGGAGTAAATTCGATACCAAAACAAGAAACCCACGTGATCCCTTTCAAAAAATTTGAAAAGAAGAGTAGTGGGCTTCTTCCCATGTCTACTTTCTCAGGTTGGTCTTCCATTTTCGCTCATTGAAATCAAAATCACAAGGGAAATCTTTTCCCTTTGCCAAAAAATCGCAAGAAAAAATGAAAAACATAGTATCAATTCGGAAGGAGATGATGTGGGTTCGTCGTCACATACACGATTATGTCTCTGTTTTGTGCGAGTAGGGAGAAAATCACATTCCGGTACTCTGTAACAATCTTTTTTTGGTGGCTTACTTAGAAGCCACTGACAGAGAAAGAAAGATGGTGTACGGAATGATGGAGAAACAGAGAGAGGTAGAGAGATATGCGGGTGGCGTACGAAGAGAGTAGGGGAAGAAAAAAAGAAGAAAAGAAAAGAAAAGAAAGAGAAAGAGTTAGGTGTGTGATGGTCCACCATTAGCCAATGCGGCTCTTGAATCGGTAGAAGCTTCCAAAAAAACAAGTGTCACCCTCTGTAAGTACGGGACCCACCTCTTGTCTTTCGAATATGATGATGATATTATTTTGCAATCAGTGTTTAATTAATCACACATTTAGAGTAGATAAGCTTAGTTTGTTTGTTTATGAATTTGGGTTAATCAAATGATTAAGAAATGGGTTAATGGGGGGGATTAAGACTTGTGCTCCTTGCCAAACCAACACATCACACGTACACGTACGCAGACTTAAAAGTGGATTATGCCACAAATTACATTTTTTTTAAAAAAAAAAAAAAAAAAAAAGGTGATTCGTCCAAGGTGGCTGGCAGCCGTTTTTATCTGTCCAAGAGATATTAGATGTGATATGGGCGCCTCATAGATCTAATCTAATCTGTACACCACACGTGTAATTACATTTTAATTATCTTAATACAAATTAAAATGTTATATTAAGACCTTTTTTAACAAAAGTTTTTATTAGTTAGGAGAGATATAAAGGTAATTTGACAGATAAATTAGTGGTGGCTCTAATTCTCAAAGAGAAGAAGACCGTGTTTGGTCCTACTCAATTATTTTGTTCTTTACCAACTTTTTTTTTGTGAACATTTCAGAATTCACATGTCTATTCTTACATTTCTATTTTTCTTCAGCCTATACTTTACAGTTGGGTCATAAACAAAACAGTAAATATGTAAATAATACGACGACATTTGGTATCTTCACCTCCTACCCATTCAAACATTTACACCGTGTTTGGAACCTATAAATTTCTATAAACAAAAAACACCATAAAGAAGTTGAATTGTTCTTCTTTGCTTTGATATATCTATCTATGTATAAACCATATAATCTGTATTTCTGCATACATATATATGTATATATATGTTGAGAGAGAGAGAGAGAGAGAGAGAGCAAGAGGGGGAGTAGTAGATGGAGAAGAGGCAAAACGAATACCCAAAAGCAAAATATATATATATATATGATAATCAAATAATTGTATACGTAGATGATGATGATAAGAGATTCAAAGCAGAAAAAGGAGTAAAACGCATTTAGTACATGCCGTAATTAATTAAAACAAACACAAACAAGTAGATTATAATGATGGTTTGAGAAACTAAAAGGTGTAAAATGGAAAAAATGAAAAAAGGAAACTGACCTCAAAAACCAGCGGGTGTATAGCTCCTTAGTGTTTGCGTTGAGGAGATGATTTATAGCATATGAAAGTATACCCGTGTAAGATATGCAATGGGGCTAACATGTATGTGTACACATATGTCTATATATACATATATGTATACACATACATACAGATACAAGAAGCAAGGGTGTGGTGTATGGAGTGTGGAGAGAGAGAGAGAGAGAGAGAGAGAGAGAGAGAGAGATAAAAAGGCATGCTTAAATTATTATGTAATTAAGGGGGATGATTATTTTATTTTATTTTATTTTTTGAAACAATTAGAGACCACCTATTAGTTAGGAGCAAATCTTGATTCGATTTTCTTCTCATTTAACACCAAAAGTTGCACCGTGCTTTTTTCTTAATCATCTTGATTTATTTAATATAATAATCTAATTTTTTTTAATAAATTATATCTATATATATTTGTATATGTATCATTAGTTAATCACGTAACAAATAATAATAATTTTTTTTAAAAAAAAAACTACTACACCTAAGCAGAAGTAGGAAAGTGATGAAGCACGTCCAAATTTGTTAGTGCATATCTGGGATTGATCTTCTTTGATTTCCTAAAGCATTAAAGCCAAAAGTTGGCAAGCCACCCATTATTATTATTATTAATTATAATTAGAACTAATCACCAGAATAATCCACATAATTAAGTATAGTATATTTTTCATTAATTAAAAAGATATTCATTCCTGCACTTTTTTTGGGGGTGGGGGGGACAAAAAGAGGTAACATTGATGCGTACATACACATGCAAGGGGGGAAATAATTATGAGATCATATCTGGTTTACAAAATCTAGGGGTCAATGTTGTGGTATTATTATAAAAATATAAAACTCACATGCTCTCTCTATTTACATTATCCTCATGGGCTGCGCCTTTCACAATTAATCCTTTTTGCCTCTTGCTGGCATTTTGAATTAATTAATTTAATTAAGGATGATTAATTGTTGATTAGGGATCTCTGTTTGGAGATTCGAAGATCCTCAATTACTTAAAATTTATTATAAAATAAAAACTAATTAATGCATGGCTGTGATTAAATGATTTACGATACCTAATCACTATTTTTATTTTTTATTTTGAAGTGCCAACTTATCATTTCTTGAGTTAGATTATTTCTTTTTTGTCAAACATATATACGTATATACCTATACCTATACCTATACCTATATAAACAGGATCAATCTCTCTCTCTCTCTATATATATATATATAATTAAATTATTTAGTCTTCCCAAAAAATGAGAACATTATAATTGATATGATACCCATATTTCTAATTGATTGTTTATTTCATTTGTTGGAGTCCCCCCAACCTCTAAAATATATCTCTTCCCACCCCCTTTTTTTTTTTTCTAGATTTGATGTGATTTAATAATTAAAATCAAATATTTGATGGTAAGAAAAAAAAAAAAAAAAAAGTTATGATTAATATTTTAATATATATATATATATATATAACCATAATGAAAATAATGGGGGGATAAAAGAAAAAGAAGAAGATAGAGACGTGTGAAAGAGAGAAAGAGAGAGAGATAGTCACGTGTGTATGTATGTATGTATGTATGGGTTGTGGGTTTGTAATTGTTCCTCCATCATTGACCAAATATTTCTATTAATTATAATTTTCTGTCACTCGTCGTGGCACTCCTCCCTCCATTATAATTTCCCTAATCAATTTTCTTTTTGGTTATTATTAATTAATATTATTATCACTTAATTAATCACAATAAACATTCCTAAATTAAGTTAACAGAATTAATTTAGACGGTTCAAACTCCTGCTAGAGTTAAAAATTAAGTGATGAAATTTTGTCATAATGTATTTAAATAAGATAAATATTTAATAAAAATTAAATTATCTTATTTATAGTAATTACAACTCTAAAAACAGTCAAACAATTAGGTAATGACCAAATCAACAGATTATTAGGCTCTTAATTAAAGATTTAAATGATTATTACAATGGATAATGGTGATTCTTACAAAAGTGGGTGACGAAAGGAATAAATATGAAATGAAGTAAAAATAAGAAGCATGGATGGAATTTTGAGGGCAGTTTGGAATTGAATATTTCTGAAAATACATCATGTTGTTGACTCAAAAATTGAATTTAGAAAGTAAGAAAATATACAAATGTGACTGATTGATGGCGATCCATTCCCAAATATATATTCTATATATAAAAAAAAAAATTAAGTGATGAAATTTTGTCATTTCAATACTCATCAAATCAAGTCATATATGCATTCACTTTTTGCCTTCATACCTTACCATCACACACACACACACACACACTATACATATATATATATATAGACGTGCATGTACAGGGAAAGGGCAATATCTTGAGTGTACAAGAGAATCTACGAGCACCCAAATGCAAAAATCACATCATCAACATCAACATTTTGATATATATATATATATATATATACATATATGATTTGGATACATGTACATACTTTAATTTTAACCTACGGATCTTATTCAACCCACATTCCCTTTTTACCTTTTAGATCTCAAATTATTCACAACTGCTTCAGATTATATATATATATATATATATATGTACATGGTAATTATAAGAAAGGAGGAGAAGGAATTTAAGATACATGGTCAAAATGTTGACTCCGGGTTTGGAGTAACATTTATTTTGGAGTTGGTGGGTTCATTGATGGTCTCGAGTCAATGGGCCTTGCCTCTATCCTAGCTAGGTTTTGAATTGTTTATCCGTATTCTTCATTATATATATATATATATATATATAACCTTTTGAAACAATTAGAGACCTTTTTAATTATATTTTAGTTTATGTTGATTTCATTTGCATCACTTTGTTAATTCAAAATGATTAATATTGTTCGTAGATTAATGTTAATGATTGACCCATGCCTCGCATGGGATATATTAAATATCACCTACACTTAATATAATCTAAAGATTTGAGATATTGACAGGGTCATCACCCTCCTCTAATTAATTGGAGACTAATTATTATATGATTAATTTACAAAATACATTGTGGATGATAATAAAATTCAACCCTAAATTTACTTTCTTGACATTCAATTTTTTTTTTTTTTTTTTTTTTTTTAAATGGGTAAAGTAATAATTCTCTCTCCTTCTCATTTCCTCCCAAAGATAATTATTTGAAACCCCACTGGGCTTCGTCCCAACATGCTCTGTGGGCTCTCAGTCTTCCAACAACCAAATGCTCTTAATCTTCTGTTTCTTTTCAGAACAAGTTGTCTAAAACTATTCAAGTTGATATCCATTGGTACAAACCCTAGGAAATTAGTGGAGGAATTTGGAAAAAGTGTTAAGGTTTAAGACATAATCATACAAATCCCCCAAGCTTTTTCCTTTATTAATTAGATTAGTATTATTATTGAAGAAGAGAAATAGAATTGTGGGGTTGAAGGGTATTAGTAGGGCAATAACAGAGAATTCCACTTAGAGATTAGACAAGCCATTTCAAGCACCTTATTCCCCTCTACCACTTCAAACCAATTCAGTTTACTTTTTGCAATTCTCAGAATGATCAATTCACAGTTGCAAAATCGTGTCAATCTTTTCAGCTGCGAATTCTTTCTCGGTTTTGGAAAATTCAGAGTTGAATTTTTTTACCACTATAAAGATTCTACTTTATGGTTTGTCACGTGTTAATCAAGTATGAGAATTTATATGATACTCAATTTATCGGATGATGTATAATATAATTAATGTCATAACTGAAGTGTATTAGATTTGCTTCTTTTTTTTTTTTTCTAATTTTTGAACGAGAATAATATTTTGCGTTACACCATATGAGGGGATATGATATGGGGTTTAGGGAGTTCCATACCATACCATGTTGTGGTTATAAATTAATTTAATGGTGGTATACATATACAAAATATAAAGAGGATGAGCACTCTCTGGGGCCAATGTTGGTGTACAAAATAAAATAGTAAATAGTTGAGATTGGAGCGGTCAAAGACTATCTTTCTCAAATTTCTTTTTCAGATTTGTGATTCCATCTCTTTCTGCAAATGTTGAATTTAAAATAAATTAAATGGGCAAAGCAACCTCACTTCAGCAATTGCGGCAATTTCTTCCTTGGAAATTAAACTCCTTGGACTTGAGTTTGTCAATGCCCTAATCTTTACGTCTCTCTCTCTTCTTTTTCCTTTTTTCTTTCTCAAGGTTTCTTGTACCATTTTAAATCTTGGGTGTTTATTGTAATTTGAATCCGTAGAAAACTAGAAGAAGAAGAAGAAGAAATCTAGATGAGTTGGAATTGAAATGGGTTTGTATCCAATTCATTGCCACCTCAAGACTTGTCTGTCTGCGCTTTCCATTTCCCTTTTAAGGACTTAATTAACATAATCATATATAGTAAAGCTCAACCAGTATATCATGATTAAACACTAACTTAAACAAGATGCTTGCAGAATTATGTACCTACAATAATTTACCGAGTAACAAAGATTAATTAAGTCAATAACATTTTGTTGGGAATGACATAACAATCTCATGAGAAAGTTTGAAGATTTTTTGAGCTTTATTATAAGACAGACCTACCTAATTCCAAATCTCAGACGGAAAAAATTTTACCCATTTAAATAATTTTCTTCAAAAATGAAGAAAGATTTTGATCACAGTAATCGTGTTAGGTGTTTAAAATTTTCTTAGCCGGCAATCCACAAGCAATTTGTTTAAAAGGATTAACCACCAAAATAGACCCAGTCACAGTTTACATAGATTGATGACTTACTGCACCTACCGTCACTTGGTTCTTGTCTTATATAATATATTTCATGCATTTTTGTTTTCTCAAACAAGAGACATGAATGATTTGATCTCTAAAACAAGACTGAAAACCCCAAATGAAAATGAATTTATCTCTTGTGTATTTGACTAACAAAATTTCCTTTCGATTTACAAAGCGTCTCCCTCTCTGTCTTTTCAATTACAGAAAGAGAAACAATATTTTCAAAAATGAAAAAAAAAAAAAAAAAAAAAAAAAAAAGTCTATCATCAGGTGTTTTGATCAAAAGGGCATAATATGAGTTGTCTTGGTATCGTAACTGGATAGGCAGGACTTGGAGTTTACCCGGAACACCTTGAGCAAATCCGCCGACATTTGCCGCACTGACGGCGAGCAATTGCTCTGCATCAGCAGCAGAATCTTCGTCATTCCATTGCTACTTGCCACAGCCTCCTGCGCTCTCTGGTCCCTGAACAGGTAGCATACGCTCCATAGTATGGTAACTGCGTGATCCGTCGCCGTGTTCGACACTTTCAGCACCTTCTGCAATATTCCTTGCACGCATCCACTGTCTTCGCATATCTCCCCTCTACCTTCTTTGCAAGACGACACCATCTCCAGCAACTTCAACACCTTCTCTGTTATTGCAACGCTCGAGTTCGGTTCTGTTAACAATTTCTTTAGCTCCGTAACTACTTTCATCCGCACCAAGCTCACTCTGACTCGCTTCGGCACCGCAATCGCAATTAAGCACGATAAGGTCGCCTCGATCAAGCTTGGATCCGCTTCCGTCCTCACTGATTTCATTAATTCCTGCAATAGTCCCTTTCTTTCGGCGATCACGAGCTTTAATTGCGCATCAATGGCGACATATTCCAAAACCCTAACCGATTCAATTTTTGAATCCACACTTCCTTGTTGCAACGCCAAGAGGATTGCAGTTAGGCAATCGCGATCGCTTTTCATTATCAGGTTGCTTAGCTGCTCGCGGTCTCCAATTTTCGTCCTGATCACGTCTAGGATCCTAAGGACCTGTTCGATTATCTGAATATTTTTTGGAGATTTACCGTCGACATTGCAAATGAGATCCACAAGCAATGGCACGAGCTGTTCCGTCTTGGCGAGGAAATCTCTATTTTCCTCGGATTCCCTCGCGAAGAGGACAATCTTCGATAGCAAGTGGAGGCGGTGATCGGCGTCGTTGTTTTTAAGTTGGAAATCTCTCATGATGAGTTTGACCTGGTCCTGGGTTGGAGCAGAAGCGGGGATCGAGTCAGGCGAGTCGACTCTGTGGCGGACCGAGTCAGACCAGATCTGGATGAGCCGCTGGAGCGTTCGGTTAGGGACGAACTCCTTGCTCTGGAGAACCTGCATGGTGGCGGGGCAGGTATTATTACCGTTGTCGAGCCAGCGCTGTATACTAGCACGGTCGTAAGTAACTCCGGTGCAGAGGCTGACCGGCGACTTCATGACGTCGAGAGATATAGGACACCTGAAGAAGGTGGGAATCGTAATGTACAAATCATCCCTGACCATCTTTGGTTGACAGCGTATCTTTCTTTCTGTTTGGAGAGGGAGAAAATGATAGAAAGATTCAGCAGGAGACTGAGAGGAGAGGAAAAAAAAAAAAATAGAAGTGAGGGAAGGAAGGGAGAGTGGAGGGGGGGGAGTTTAAAGAGGAGAGAGGGAGAGAGAAAGAGTCAAAGGTTTGGGTGACGTCAGAGTTTTTTTTTTTTTTTTTTTTTTTTTTTACTTTTGAAAGATGATTTTAAATTTTAAATAAAAAGATTTGTTTATGTCGCTTTTGGTCTTCGGTCAAACCAAAGTTGTTTTGTTAAGAGTGGGGGAGTATCCGCGCGTGCAATACAGAAATTTTAAGCAACGCGGGAGGAGGACGGTTGATCGGGAGAGGAGTTTGGGAACGAAGGGTGGTGATGTGGAGAAGAGATACACGCGGTGGGGGTGGAGCGTGGGAGTACAAGGCGGAGGGTGAACGTGGGGATGGGTGGTGGGACCAGGCAGCAAATGGAGGGAAGAGGGTTCGGTTGGTCGGTCTTCGATGACGTCAGTTGTACGTTGAGTTGTGATTTGTGGAAGGAAGCTAATTCAAAGCGTACCCGTATTTTTATTTAATTTTCTACGTACAGAATATTTTTTTTATTTATTTCAAGGTAATATTTTGATATTCTTCTAAATTAAACTAATTGGGTATTTAAATTAAATTAAAAATTCAGACGTTTTTCCTGCTAAAATTCATCACCACCCCGACCTTCTGACTTTTTTCCATTTTTGGCCGTAAATAATTCCAGTTGTTTATTGCGTAATATTTATTATTATTTAAAAATTAAATTATTTCACCATTAAATATGTATTCTGATAATAATGACTTACCAGAAAACGTGTAATGTGAAATTAGGCACCGCACACATGTTGCAGACTTTTTGTAAAGTACTTCCCCATGAAAACCATTAATTACGATTTCTTTCTTCTTCCTTTTTTTTTTTTTTTTTTTTTTTTAATTTTTTTTTTTATGTATATATAAAGTAAGTAAGTAAGCTTATATATTGGGCTTTTTTATAATAATAATAATAAAAAAAACATTACACACATCTTTAAATTTGGTTTTGTTAACCGCAAATTTCAACCCTTGAAAATAAAAAATAAAAATAAAAAAAAAAGTCCAATTTGGTGGATAAAACCATTTAACTTTCAAAGTCAATATGTTGAAAAAACGTTTAATTCGACCATTATTACCCCAATACTCATTTTTAATTCAAATATATTTACTTATTGCAAACATCAAAACCATTAATTAAAAATAATACTCAATAATTGTTATTATTATTAATTCATTAGCTAAAAAAATTTGTCCAAGACATTGACTCCAACTGAATTGTATTCCCAGCGAGTTACTACGTAAATGAAATTAGTTTTTAAGTAATGCAGAGCACAGCTGCGGCCCATCTGTACCCAACCCCCAATTTTAATCGAGTCATATAAGACGGTGATGCTTGAAAAAACATTAAATAATTATATTCTAAATTTCTTATTTCTTTTCCACACGGACTAAACATTTAGTCAACTTTAATTTTTATTTATAAAATAAATCACTTATTGAATATTTTTATTACTATAAAAAATTTAATTTATTGTTAGGCAGGGGTGGGTCGGTCGCTCTTTTTTATTGGCCGACTTACATTTTTAAATTACTAAACTCTAATTACACCGCAATAAATTAGTGAGGGGTAAGCAAATTTCGATCCAAATTGAAAAAACTGAATTTGATCGGATGGGTTTACGTATAATCTAATCTAATCTAAATTCAATTCTAATTCTAATTGATTAAGTATATATTATGTTGTAGATTAAAGTCTTCAGTCTAATTTTTTATTTTTTATTTTTTAAATTCAACTAATAGTCTAAATTAGTCTCAATCATGAACATTTATTATTTTCTTTTTATTTAATTAAAATTATAATAAAAATGGTAAATTATTTTCTTTTTCAAACAGCATTTTTGACTTTTACTTCCCCATACACACATGACAGGCATAATAATAATAATAATAATAATGTGTAAATCGTGTGGCATCCATTTTTTATGTGCCTTTTTGGTAGTGATTTGTGGGGGGTATCCAATTTCATAATTAATCCTCGATTTCCAAAAAAAAAAGAAGAAAGAGATGTTTTGCTTAGACGCATGGAAGGCAAATGAGGAGGAATGATTAATTTACAAATGTAACTTGCAAGACACTATCAATTATGTTTATATATATACATTACATACGTGCGTGGGTATTACATATAATTTATGATTATATACGAGTACGTGTTAAAGACAACATATAAATATTTATGCATGATAGAAAATTATAGAACTACCCATTAGAAAAATTAGTTTAGTTTATGAGACAAAATTATAGTTTACAATCAATGATATCATATAAACTAAGAAATGTACCAACAATGGTTAATATATAACATTATAATTGGAACAATAAAAATATATATATATATATAGGTTAATTTTAGTATTACTTGTTATTGTGTATATATATATATATATAGATCATTAAATTATGCAAACATACCTTTCAATTCGTGCAAATACTTGTCGTGTATGTTAGAAACAAAAAACGGTCAAGATTCAAATGTTAGATATTTATTATTGAGTGATAATAATACGTATCATGTAGTATTTATTGACCGGCCAATAAGGTCGAAACACGTGTATACCTCTTCAAATACGTACGTGCGAGAGCATCTTATAAAATCTAAAAATTAGATTTCCACAGAAAAAAAAAAAAAAAAGAAAAGAAAAATCGCCCTAATTATCATTAATGGATTTTTACACACACACACATATATATATATTAACAATACTTTTTTCAAAAAAATTAATTTATTTATAGGAAATTGAAGTAAAGACAAGACGTAAAGTAGTGGCATATAAAGTGATATAAGTATATATATATATATATAATAATAATAATAATTAGCACACACGAACACATTTAATTTGTTAATTGTTAGTGGGTAATGAACATGGATCCCACTACTCAATTTCATCATTATAAATCCCTACTCATACCCAAATCTTATTTATTTTCAAATTATGAAAGAAAAAAAATACCTTATTTGTAATTTCATTTATTTATTTTTGGGGTTTTGGGTTAATATTATTTCTTTGTACAAATATTCATATATACATATTGCCTTCAATTTGCCCACTACTGAAATGGGCTTGGCCCGAAATTACAATTGGGTCCAACATTCGGGTCGGGCCCTTAAAAAAATTAGTTCACAATAAGGGACAGGCCACCCCTTCTTGTTGTTCCCTTTAAGAAATTAATGTAAATCCAGAAAATAAATTATTTCTTAATTTCTATTAAATTATGGTAAATAAACATAAATGATTATGCTTACACTTATTATTTTAAATTTGCATATTTATTTCTTTCATTTTTATATTAAAATTTAAATTTATTGAGAGTAATTTTTTATTTATCACTCACTATTGAAATTTTCTTTTCTTTTCTTTTCTCTTTTTCTTTGTTTGGTTAGAAGGAAAAGGGAATATTTTTGACATGATTGAAATTGGCAAACGTGCAGTAATATTACGCTTTGATGCTACTGTAAATCTGGGACCTACAAATTATCTCTTGCTTTTGAAGAAGCATGCGTAGTTAATTAATCTCAATACCCACTTAATAATTAAAGTGGAGCAATTAATAGTGATGGATAAATGTATATATTTGAAATCAACATGATCTTATGGGCATATTAATTCTAAATATAGCTATTTTAGGATTTATTTATTTATTTATTTTTTGTATATAAAGGTATGTCTAAACATTTATAACCTATGATGTTATTTGAAATTATAAAAATAAATTTTGTATTTTGGTGGGATATATACTTTTAATTCTTCATTGAATTAAAATCCCATATTCTTCATATTTTTAATTATTTATTTACTCTATGCGCACGTAATAAATAATATGATATTTTATATGTGTTTGTGAAAACTACTAAAATTGTACGAAAAGACATGAATTTTTAGGATAAAAGTTTTTAAAATTTTAACAATAATGAATAATTAAAAAAGTGTGATTCGGCTATGGAATATCGAATTTAAGGATAAAAGTGTATACTTCATTCTTCATCTCTCGTACATACTGAATTTATTAGAAATATGAAATAATTTTATTTTTTATTTTATAGATATTATACGTTGAAATGATTTACATATGACGTGAGTATTTATAATTTAATTTTAATTAAAAAATTGAGTCAAACTAAATCAAAAAATCAAATTAAACTAACCGAAACAAAACATTTATGTTATTTGAGTAAGAAAGACGTGATTATATGTGAAATATTAAAAACTAAGAAAAAATTATTTAGGAAAGATTTAAATTACAAAAACTTTAAAAAGCACAAGTGAGAAGACTCTAATACAATACTTTAGGTGAATAAGGGAATTCCCCATTTGGAAAAATATCCCATCCATGCAGAGGCTGGAGGAGAGGATAAGATGACACCACAGGTCTCATCTCATCTAATATATATATATATATATATAGATTATTCTTTCCTTGTTAAAAATAGACGATCAAATCTCTTCTCTACCTCCAAGAAAAACCCTAGTTAGTAAAAATTCTCTCATTCCTTTTCTCTGTAGCAGAATTCTTGTTGAAGAAATTTCTTATATATTTTGTTCATTTCAAGATAATAAAGAGAGATTTGAGCCATCATCTTACCAAGCTGACAAGATTATATATAGTAGTTACTAATAATTTAAATTTAGATTGAGATCGGAACTGTACTAACTCAAACTTGATCAAACTCTTTAATATATTTTATAAGATTCACATTATTTATCAGTTATTAATAAATACGATTTTAATTTATTTAGATTATACTTGATTAAGTTTGTATATTAAAATTAAATTATATTTCTTTAGATTATACTCATTCCGATTATCAAACTTAAAGAGCTAGATATAATATTAAGTTGCATCAATAGTGGTACTAAATGAACTGACCATCATATATAAACATCTTGTTAAATTTTTTTTTATATAAAAAAGATGAGATATCAAAGGCATCAAATGTTGAGAATTCTAAGTTGTTTAGTAAGAAGGGAGATTTACAGATCAGAAAAGCTAAAGAAAGAAGGAAAAAAGAAAATCCATGTGATACAACAGCTAAATATGTTTATATGGGTTCATATATATGTATATATATATATTGTTTATTTCCAAAGTGGGTCCAATCCCAATAGCCTAGCATTCTACTTTCAAATCAGGGTGGGGCAAAATCTTAGACAGACTTTACTTGATGCCCCAAGAATTGGGTCTTGTCAACTGAACTGTACATAAAAGTTGTATCACCTTTTGTCTACTTGGTTTTTTGGTTAACACCATAAACAAATACACCATTTCTCTACTCTAAATTCCTCCCCCCCTTTTTTTTTTTTACTTAACCTAATTACCCCAACACTTCTTCAATACCCCATTCCTCTTTAATTACCTTCTTTTCTGATAATCCATTTGTGAGTCACCCAAGATTTTCACTTTAAACAATTACCCTTTTGCTTTTAGTCAAGATCTGAAACCTGGGTTTTATAATAATCTTCTAACTAGTTAATTTAAGTGTGATTAATGGATGTCATGTACATAATTATATGTGTATATATAGAGAGAGGGAGAGAAAGAAAACAGCAAAAAAGTAGGTGTCAAATAGGTAGCAATAGCATAGGAAGGGAATGGGGGAAAGCCATGTTTGTAAGAAAAGTGAATTGTGTCAGAGAGAAGATAGGTTTTATAAATTTTTATGACCATTTCAATTTTAGCAACACACATACATACTCTGTTTCTTGAACTCCGCATATTCATTTTTAGAAAACCCTGCGTCATCTTCCTCAACTGCTTCCACACTTTCCACCTCTCATTAATTAATTACCCTTTCATGATTCATTACAAATATATACTTTTTCTTATATAAATAATTGTTGTATGTGAGAAACAGTGAATCTGTATATATGTATTTGTGCAGCGAAAAAGAGAAACAGTGGAAGGTATTGATAGTCCAAACAGTATAGATGGATTGAGGCTAGGAAGTGAAAACGTACACTGACACTGCAAACCCACAAAATATAAAAAGGGTACTTTACTAATTAGTTTATATATTGTGGGTAAACCTGTATATACACATATATAATGAAAATACATATATATTATATTGAGTAGAAATGCATCAAATCAGACCCCCAAGAGCAGGAGAGGAAGGCATGGAGGAGTAATCCGGGAAGACTAGTTTAGAAATGCTCAAGAGTTAGTCGGCCATTAATTCAGAGTGGGACCAAACACTCACCTAACCCAGAAAAAAAGATGACCTTACATTACAACCCTTTACTTTGTTTTTTTTTTTTTCTTCTTCTTCTTCTTCCTCTTCCCATCTCT
The DNA here is from genome assembly GCF_054855325.1 of Carica papaya. Lineage (NCBI taxonomy): Eukaryota > Viridiplantae > Streptophyta > Magnoliopsida > Brassicales > Caricaceae > Carica > Carica papaya. The sequence goes on from NC_142314.1 coordinate 5,782,334, forward strand.
TTTTCTTCTTCTTCTTTCTTTCTTTAATTTCAAACATTATTTATCATTTCATTTTGTTTTTTAAAGAAGACTTATTCAAAGAAGAAGCTTTCATTCAAACCCTTTTTAACTTTCTGCTTCTTCGACATTTACTACCTACTACTATTTGTAGAAGCATCTGATTTTCTTTCAAAATCTCTTTTCTCTCTCTTCAGATTACACGAACCCAACTTGCTCAATCTCATTATTCATACACACGATTCACCATACAATTTTCTCATGTTTCCTGCTCTTACCACCTTTTTCTTTCTCAAGAATACCTTCTAATACCACCCACTACTCTCTCTCCTCTTATCTCAAAATCTTGCGACGATCATCCATGGCCATATGTAGAAGACCTCTTCTTCTACCGCTTCTGTTGTTTATCTTACTGATCTTCATCTTCCTCCTGGGTCACTGCCATGGCTCAAGAACCCTCAACACCAGCGTTTTCAAAGTGAAGCCAGCTCATAATACAGGCCACTTCTTGGGCTTCTTGCCCAGACACTTTCCCATTCCAACTTCTGGTCCTTCAAGGAAGCACAACGATATTGGCTTACAGAGTTGGAGATCATCCCCATGACCCCCCCACGCCATATATTACTGATCATTAGATTTTTGCTTTTTGGAACATCGATCAGACAGGTGACTTTGCTTTTTAATTTTTCTTTTCCTGTTTAAACAGAAATTATCAATGGAGGAAGTCTGGTGTACATGGGATTGTTGGGTTAATTCTTTTTTTCTTCTAATTTTTGGTTGACAATGTTTTGGTGTTAGAAAAGTGTAATGGGAAGTATGTTGTGGTTTACATATTTCTCCTTTTATATTACTGATCTATTATGATCAAAGGAGATTTAAAATCTAAGTCAGTGGGTGCTCTTTCTGGGTTTCTAGCTTCCTGAGAGATTTAAGTTCTAATTATATTATTATTTCTTTCATCTCCCTCTTTGATGTGGAGAGATATTAGACATTACAGTCTTGTGTATAACCATATAAGTTAATACAAGCAAAGTTTTCAACTTTACACATACATATATATGCACACCACACACACACACACACACACACTACTAGCAGCTCTCTCCCTCTCTCTCGATTAAATACATATATGTTCATCGGATCATATTGTATATGTGTATTTAATGCCTTGAAGATGATGATCTTTTATGCTTGCTTTCTAATACGTTTCTTTTCGCAAGTAGTTGCAGGACTTAAACCATCCAAAATATCTTGATGAGTTTATCCATGATTTTCTACATATTGATCAAGAATGATTGCTATTAGTAGTCTGATTATAGAGTGAATGTGTTATAAAAACGAACACTGTTTGGATTGAGAAAACTGATGGAAGGGAAAACAAGAACAAAATGAAAAATTGATTATATTCGTTGCAGAAGATCACAAGGGGATGGCATGAGAATTGTTTCCTCTCTCTCTCTCTCTCTCTCTCTCGCTTTTTAATTTTCTTTTTTCAGTATTTTCTTAAAGTGGAGAAAAATTAAAAATTTTATTGTATTATATTAAAAAATATATATATATATATGAATATAATTATTGGAATTAAAATGTTAACCACTTAGGTTATTTGGGAAAGAGTCAGGTCTTTATAATATTTCTTATCTAGCTAATTAATTTGATTTTCCTTTTTAAAAATAGAACTAATGACTTCAGAGGAATTTATTATTAATTTATAAAAAAGTACTTTTAAAACTATTCCCACGTAATTTCGTGTACGTACGTACGTATTGTCGCGGAGTTTGATTTGATAGACATGCATGAATGGAGTAGATTATACCTTCCAACTCAAATACATATAATTTTTATTTTTCTATTTTTTCCCATACAAACATCACAACCTCATCTCTTTGTAATAATTAATTGTTAACCTTGTCTTTCTTTTTTATTTTCTAATTAATAAATTTAGTTGAGGAAAAAGAAAGTCTCTCCTTGTGGGAGGTCACAAGTCTTCTCCTCGAGAAGTTGAATTTTAATTCGAATGATGTGTTTTTGTGATTTAATATTTATCGAGGAGTAGAATATAAATACGTGATTCTGAATATGTAAATTATGATTAATTTTTATATATATTATGTAATTATAATTAAAGAATTTAATTAAAATAAAATAATTTTTAACCAAATATAAAGTTGTGTCATGGAATTTCTTTTTTACCGGTCAAGTCTTTCCTTTCCATCATATAAAAGGGTTACTTGTTCTTGATTTTATTGATGGATTTTGAGTAACCTAGTCATTTAGTAGTTCTTATATAGGCTGATGTAATAGGGTTTATGAGTAGTAGGAATGACAGAAAAACTTGTAACCCATTAAAATTACCTAGTCCATTGGAGATCGTTATGAGTTTTAACTTACTTCGAACTAAACAAGGTTGGCTCAATAGGCTCTGTAACTCTGGAGCTCCATAATGTCTTTGTCGAACCCACTCATCTTCGTTTTCATCGAACCCACTCATCTTCGTCTTCATCAAACCTCTGTGCCATTCAACACATTGCTCATATTTGTTTTCATTGTATCTTTGACACAACCACTCATCTTTGTCTTTATCGCGTCTTTGCTACTTTAAGATTGCTATCAATTATAGTCTCTTCTACTTTTCACACTTTTTAGCATCGTTCCTTTGCAATTTAATGACCTAATTCCTCTACAAAAGCAAACCTAAGATGAGCCTAAACTAATTGAACTCATTACTGTGCATCACTTTTTCAATATATATCTCAAGCATGATCCAGTGCTCTCTGTATAGCCTATCCCAAATTAAAATCTATGAATTTTTTTTTTCTATTGTAATTCAACTTTTGGAATACACCTAACAGGAAACGCTAATATGAAGATAAACCTTTCACCTATTAAAAATGCATTGGCAATGAATCCTCACATCAACATATCATTACCAATCATAACCCCGATTATTTAAAAATTAAGTTCATCCCAACCAAATCTAGTTCACCTCAAAATTTTTAAACAAGTGTATTCTAGTAACATTTAAAAAATAGCTATAACTGACACTCTTGATGAGCTCCCTTCAATCTGTTATAGAAAAAGCTTTCTCAACCTCATTGTGTTTTTTTCCCATATTTTGAATTGGTGAAACCAAAAAAAAAATACTCATTACCTTAAGATAAAATTACTCTTTTGTAAAACTAATTTGATAAAAGTTGGTAAGCTATAACATATTTTCTTGGAGCATTTTGTTTCTTGACCAATGATGATTTATATACAACATTTTTTAAAGCAATTAGTTGTTTCGTATGGAACTATCGTGGGTGACAATTTGTTCTTTGTGGCAATTGCTGGCTCTTTAAGTTCTCTTAGTAGTTTTCTTAATGTAAATGAGGTTATCTGCATAGGAGATGGAATTTGTTTGACACCAAATTTGATTTTAATGTAGTTTTGGCATTTGGTATGACGGGTTTGGCCAAAAAAAAAAAATGTGGCTTACCTTAATGTGGCGAGGATTATATATTCTTCTATCACATGTATGCCTTAGTTTAAATATCAAAGGAATTACCATGAATGTCCATAGTGATCTATGGATGGCTTGAAAAAATTTAATAAACATAAAATTTGGTCTCTTTTAAGGTCCATTTTGATTGAAAATCAATTAGAACTTCAACTAAATCATGCTCTATGGAAATATTAAATAATATTTCTATAACTTCAATGCTTGGATCTATTCAATATAGGCTCTTTTCATTTGTGATTTATATGAATTGGGTTACCTCGCGACATTATTAAATAATATATTGATGAATAGGTTAGAAGAAAAAATTTGATGTCAACTCAAGGACGAGATCAAATTATACAAGGAATAGGAAATAAAATGTGGATTTTTTCTATAAATCCTCATGTGGTGCCTTGCTGGTTGAGTTATAACTTAATCCATGGTCCCATGTTCGAGGGTTGGTGCCAAAAGATGAAGAGAAAAAGAAGAATCAAATTATGGATTATTTTAAAATAATAACAAGAGATCAGAGAATTTTATTAAAAAAACTAAAATATGAAAAATGAGTGGGTAATAAAGAATAAATACATTACTAAGTCATTTCTTGCATATTTTAAAGCTTTGTTTACCCTTATGAATCATGTGGACATGTAGATACCCTTAACTAAAGAAACATGCCAGTGAGTGTTGTTAATGGCACTAGTATGCTATAGATGCAGGAATGAATATAAGATAATAGAGCATGTACTATACTTCTCAATTACAAAAGGATAGTGTAGTGACCTTGTATTACATATATACTCACTTTATATTAAGGAACTGATGATATGACTTCTCAAAATTACTATAGTAAGACCACTTGTGAATTAATAGCCTTGAGCGTATGGAGTATTTGGTGAACCTAAAATTTTTTTGTTTAGTTTTTTTTTTTTTTTTAAAGTTTACTCCTCGACAGATGTTGTGTATGGTTGGATTTTGTTATAAGGAGATAATGGCTCTGGTAAATATAAATGCTAGAAAAAAGGTTGAATTTGCCTACAACGAGCCCCAAAAGACCCCTCCTTCTTATTCATATATTGAGGTCAATCTTTGAGATTGCTAATATTCAATATCCATGGTTTTGAGTATTTTTGTTGCGACTATTAGTATGAACTCAATTTCTTTAGTACTATACTCTTAGTCACAAGCTCTCTAGATCACATATTACCCAAGGAAAAAATACTTGATGATGGTTTTATTATGGTAAGAGAGTTTCAGTTTAAATTTTCTCCAGTCTTTGGACAGTCCTACTGCATATTCATACATTAAATATCAAAATTTTAAATATTAGATTATTTAATTATTCGATAATATTTTATTTCTTTTCATTAATAGATTATTTGAATACCATGACTAATTCTATTTTTTCTTTTGCTTTCCTACCTCTTGTTGACAAATTAGGGTTCAGATAATCCATACCAAGATTCATTTATTACTTCTTTTTATGCTGTACTAATAGTTTTAATGATATCTCACATTTATTTTCATAAAAAAGGGTATAGTAATATGAATTGTGTGTCATATAACGAAGAATTTTATATCACATATTAAAGAAATCTAAAAGAAAGAAAAATATTGTTTTTGCAACTAAAAAATCTAAGAATTGTTAGTTATTTAGTATAATTGTAATAATATTTTTAAGTAAAAATAGATACGTTCAATAAATTATATGACATATATACACGCATCATGACACAATCTCATATTAGAAATATTAGGAGATGGTACAATTTTAGTTCAGAAATGAACCTACTAATGGTATAGTTAAACACTTTTGGTATAATTAGCTAAAAATACCTTCTTTCTTTTTGCTGAATTATAAGTGGAATCATATATAGTTTATTATATGTATCGTAGAGGACAAATAAAAACGCGGGTCTATCTTTAGATTCATCATATCATGCAATATATATATATTGTGTGTGTGTGTATATATATATATATATATATATATATATTGTATCACATCAAATGCAAAAGAAGAACATCCCGATCCTTCCTCACCCCAAAGCTGTCTGGCCATTATAACAAAAATTATCCAACTTTAGTTTATAATCAATTTCAGGCTTCATTTTCTATTCAATTATTATATTCCTTACCCCCCCCAAAAAAAAAAAAACATTAACCTATAAATATTTGAATTGTGAATAAATATAATTCATAGGTTGCAATATATGCCATGATTTTGATATATATATATATATACATTTTCCATTTTAATTATTCTTATATCCATTTCAGTATATATTTTTTGCCTCATCTTTAATTATTAATTATTATTATTATTATTGTTGTTGTTGTTGTTAGTAATTACTAAAAAAATACTAACATGAATTTAATTATTAAACATGTATATTAAAATATTGGCCAGAAGAAAAGACGAGAGATTACTTTCCTTAGATGACAACTTTAAACTAATGAAACTAATTAGCCTTGCAATTATTTATTTATGATTGAATTTCAAATTATATAAAATGAGAATTAATTAACATAAATTATAATCACAATTATAAACTTGATGTACATTCTTCTTAGGCTAAACCGGATATTTTATAATATACATATTATATTATATATAGTCGGCGAGGGTGGGATCAAAGGGTTTGAAATAAAAGCTGCATTTAGTCAAATTTGCAACAAAAGAATTCATAGTTTATGCAATTGGAGAGTTGAATGTGACCAACTAACTTTGAATTTTGAGCTTCAAATTAAATTTATATTCATGATTTCAGAAAAAGGACCAACAAAACATATCTATATATATATATGTATAGATTATCTATAGTATTGATAGTCAACACATGCTATATTTTTGTCAAACATGGTGGTTTGTTTTTCGTACCCAGTGACTTTTTATATCGATTTAACAATTAACAATATCTAACACATACATATATATATATATATATATATATATATTGTGTGATAAGGGCAAGGGTCCCTTCACTTCAATTTGATGGATGGATTTATTTATTTGTTGTAAGTTAATGTATTTAGTGTTATTTTGACCAAGACCAGAACAGTAATCGATTTGTTCCCTGTTTCATGGCAAAAGTTGTTCTTAAAAGAAACCCTAAAGTTCTACAGTTGAATAAAGAGGTGGAGATATAATCATGGCATATATACAACTATAATTCTCTAATTCTGGGTCCCTCCATTCTTGTTATTATTTCTTCTTTTACTTGTTTATTCTTTAATTTTTTAATTAAATTATTAATTTTTTAATAAAAATATTACTTTAAATTTATAGATAAGATATCAGATGTTTTGATCTAAATCGTGTTATCATTAATTATATTTCAAATATAATAAAAGGGTGCTGAATTTTATTAAATTTAAATTCAACGTATTCTTATAAATAAATACGATAGATCAAATCTAAACTCGGTCTCATTTTTAGAATAATTTTTCTGTTAATATAAACCTAATGTTTATCCAGAAAACTAGCATGGATTAAATATAAATAAAAAAATACAACTTTTAATTGCATTATATTTGGTGCTTTAATTAATAAAAAATATATATTTTTATTAAAAAATTATTTGCATTAATTAAATATTTTACAGTTCGTGCACTGTGATGATGAGTTTGAAAACCTAACACGCTCTCTTTTGTCCTTCCAAGACGGGCGAATTTTATCAGCATTTTTAAACTTTAAGATTTTTTGTTGTGACATTTTAGAAAGTAATTAATTATCCTTAATTACACTAATAATGACTTAAATAAAAGCTAATTAATTCTGACGTAAAGGGGCCCACATTATTTAACACAGTTAAAAAAGGTAAAAATAAAGATCATCCGTAATGAGAATGATTACAATTATAAGCACTCATGTACCCACTGTAAATTCCTGTTACCATGCAAATGATTGCGTACGTGTATAAATATGTGATGTACGTATATGTTATACATATAACTAATTTAAAATTGAAAAATAAGATTCTGTATTAAATATACATTTTTACACTATTAACAATAATCTACTCTAAAAAGTATAATAGCCAAAAAAGCCTGTGATTAAAATCATCAAAAGATAATTCATCTCCTGGTGTCATGTTATACATACATACATACATACATACATATATATGATATATTTACACACACAGTTGTTTTATTTAGATTAAACCCACTTTTTTTTAATACACTGAAAAATTCAAAATTTAATGTACAGATTTTTCCATGGTAATATTCCTCCCTGGGTTGCCCTCGTAAACGTTTTCTGACCTTCTACTCCCTAATATATTGAATTACTTTCAATTAATATAATACGTATAAAAAATTTATGTATTGTTGGCGATCCAAAGAAAGCTAGAATATAATTTACTAATAATAAATACATATAGATTTCATAATTTTAATGTGCCTAAGAAATGGTGAACAAGCCCATCATGTATGGTATGACACTGCATATATTTATTTATACACTGTGAAATTATTACTTAGTAACCGATAATTGCTCCATTGAAACATTTTTGTAGTGCACCGCAAAGACTGATTATTTGAATCTTTTTATAAATGGTAAAAAAATATGTCAACTATGAATTATTTAAATAATGATAACCTTTCTCCATTTGAAGTATTATTACTTCTTTAAAGTTGAATGTTTAAGGTGGCATAACACATTACCTTTAATTCCATGAGAAATTATAAGATCCTCGTAAACAAATTAGTCAAAACAAAATAGATTTTTCAGACTCATCAAATTCCGACCCTCTGACAGATTTAAAAATAAATAGAACATACGTAGTTGGTATAATGAAAATGCAGCTTTGTTATTGGGCTTGCAGTCATATTGTTTCAGTAGTGGACGAAGCCTGGACTGTCTGGAACTGGGCCATTCCTTCAAGAAATTGTCGGTTTTTACCTTTTTCTTCTGCCATATTTACAGTGCGATTGCCCAGAACATAAAGGTGCTCCTACCATTTCTGGTAATTTAGATCAATAAAAATATTTTCAGCACATAAAGCATATTGTACATTACTGTAAAAAAAAAAAAAAAAAAAATTAAGTGTACTACACATTCTTGTATCCAGCTCTTTAAGTTATGCACCAAATAACAACAACAATAATAATAATAATAATAAATTTTCTACATTATAACCAGTTTAAGCAGGCAGCATACTGTATATCAAAATCAGCAACTTTGCATGAGACGATAAGTTGTATTTGGTAAATAATGAAGAGAGGAATCCAGAACCAAAGTAACATTATCTACTTAAATACCATTCAAATGATCTGACTACGGACAACCTATACACTTCTCATCAACAGTAAACATAGGCTCACAAGTATCAAATGATCAAACAATGAAAAATAACTGAAATAATAATAACGAAGTCAAAGGGAAAAATGCCAAGAAAAAGTGTATTTTACCAGTACGGGAGCTGGTCATACCTTGATGGTGCCAAAGCTGCAAAATTGACTACATACGAGTCAATCCTTACTGCAGCAGGGTTTGACTCTACAGCAGTTAATTCCCTCCACCGACAAATGGACTATCTGGTTCTTAATATGTCTACAAGCTAAAATGGACCTTGGTCCTGATGACCATGCAGTGTATAATGCTTCTGATGCTTGTGCTGAAAAACCATTGTTGCTCAGATCTAAGAATAGTAACCCTTTTGCCATGCTGATAGCAGTTGAAAGCTCCAGGATAAATTGCGACTCTAGAGATAATTTTCGTTGACATGAGCTCGAGCAACTATTATCAACTGCAGATCTGGCAGCTTCCACTTTCATTTCATCATCTTCACTATCAGCTACTTCAAGATTAGTGCATTCAGTGTTCATGGCACATAAGCCCTGATGCTTTTCAACTTCCTCACCACAAACCTCGCTAGCTGGCTTAGCCACATCGAGTTCCAGTTGTATGAATTCTGAGCTCCCTTTCGCCATTGGATCATGCGTTAATGCGAAATTTTTACCCATATCAGCATTATCAGCAAGATTGAGTTCTTCTAGATGGTTATTATCTGCAAGAAACAACAGTAAGGAAATGGTTTTGAGGCATAATAAATTGAAACTTCGTGGCAAAAGGTCACACCTGCTAATGCTTGAATAATTTGAAGAACTCCAGCAAGCCCAAGCTGACACTTGTTTAGGACCAAAACTTTCAGACAGCATTGTGGATTCGTAAGCAGTGATGCCAATGCACTGGTACCCTGTGGACATATTTCCAGGTTCTCAGGCAAAAGCAAACCTAGATCCAAGTACTTCGAAAGTGAAAGGGCAAGAAATAAATTGTGATAGTGGAAATCAAGTTGGATTAATTCATTGCTCAAAGTGGATCTTGGTTACACCTTACAAGTCCCAACTACCATCTGTCAGTACATTTTCACCTAGAATCTCAATGAAAGTAGAGTTAATAGAAATGCTCAGCTGTGTATTAAAGATGAAAATTATATTGGATTTACCATCAATTGTTGAGAACTCCATTTCGCTATGTATATCTATATGGATTGGAAAGTGGTGGGGGCAAAGTTCGAAAAACTCTATATTGCATCAACTGTTCACTAATAGGATAGATATAATAACTGTACTTCAACTCTTTTTCAGTGTTTATCCTATTCTGCAGCCCACTCCTTAAACTGAGATACCTACATAGAGCAGAGTTAGAAATAAGACTCTCTTCTATCTCCTTTTTCATCATGACAGATTCTTCTCCTTCAATGTCAAACGCCCAAAAATCCTCACTCTCTTCTGTTTCTATTCATTTGTCTCATTCTTTCTTCAGTGTTTTTAACATGAAAAGTAATGTTAGTAAAACCCTAGATTTCTCCAGTTACTTGACCTGGAAAAAGTCTCTCCTTAATTTTCAAGGATATGGTCACATACCCCAAACACATCTCTATAATGATTCATCGCATGACTAGATACTCTGATTGTTGACCAGACATGATGTCCAGATAGAGATCACTCAATGCTAGATCTCGCATTTTCTTGGGTTCCAATTTGATTTCCTGGAGTGCTAAGGTACAAACTGCTGTCTTTCATCCCAGCGCAGAAACTGAGTGCCATGAAGTAGAGGCAGTAGTTTCTTGATATTTTTTTTGGCTCTGTAATTTGTTTATGGAGTTATGTTGTCATCAATTTGCACTCCCAATACTCTTTTGTGATAAATGTATGTGTGTTGTGATGGCATCAAACCCTATACAAGATACATGTTCCAAGTGCATAGAGCTTGATATTCACTTTGAACATGAAAAGGTGCAATCTGGTTCTCTTGTGGTTCAGCACAAGGAAAGAACAATTAGCGGACATCTTTACCAAGGGTCTTCTCACTGCACCATTCACTCATCTTCAGTCAACTATATGTACTTTATCCTGCTTAACTTGCAATGGGTAATAGGATAGACATCTAACTATATCGTATTTCCCTTTTTTAGTATTTATTCTCTTCTACAGACTACTCCTTTTATACTTCTAAGACAAGTACTTTGGTATATCTGACACACCATCAGTAATATTGCTTACCTGAGAGCTTATCCATAAGGAGTAGATACACTTCAATTCAATGAGTATATAAGAAGTGCAAGATAACAACTATCTCCAATTCGATTATATAGAAAACTGTGCGTTCACTTTCCTTGGGCCAGACATGATGCATGGGTTGGCTAATCTCTGAGGGGAAAAAACAGAACTAGGTTTTTATGCCAACAAATTTGTAGATGAACACATTACGCTTTTGCAGACAGCTAATTTATTTAGTCAATTTAAAGCTCTTCAAATTGCATATATTTTTCAAATTTTTGAAACAGAAAAGAATGTCTCATATGAGGACCACAAATATCCAGAACATAGATTAATCAAGGACTAACCTCTTGCATTATAGGATTTCCTCCTACATTTAGCTCAAGAATGGCAGACATCAGTGTAACATTGCTGTTTAGCTTATGAATGTATAGAGGTGTCAGTCCACAATATGAGAGATCAAGTTTTGTAGGCTCTTGAAATCCGCAGAATAATGACTCAGTTAACTGCAATGCTCCTTCCTACATGTAACATAAACACAGTTACAAGAAACAGCAATTATTTCTGAGCTAGAAATACAATTACAATTTCAGTGAAGAAAAACAAATAAAATTAGAAGACATAAAACTACTCAGAAATTAAGATTTTTGGTGAAGCAAAAAACAGTCAGAACATGTAAAATTACTCACTGTTCCTAGACCAGTACCCCCAAGCATTAGCCGTGACAAAGATGAAGTTTTAGCAAGTTGACAAAGGCTGTTGACGACAAGCTTGTTCAGCATTAAACCGCTCATGTTCAGTTCTGCAAAACTACGAAAAAAGAACATAGTCGGGCATATCACATCCACATATGCAATCAACTATTAATGCATGTTAAAAAAGACAGTTTTAATCCACCCAAACCTTTTCAAAGTAGACAGTTTGGCAAATAAGTTTATCACAGCATTCCCAGATATATGATTATTATATCCTGTCAAAGAAACGAGACAAACAGTTTTGAACAACAAACTGAAATGAATAGAAATTCAATACTGACCAACTTACTTGTAAACATACCTATAGAAAGTTGTGATAGAGCAGATCCAGCACTCAATGCATCAGCAATTTTTTGAATTGTTCTAGATGTGATACAACACCGCTCTATATTCAAACTAAAAAGGACTACAAGGAAGGGAAAATAAAATGTCAACAGAAGCAACAAGGAGATCTCTACCTCAGCATTATTCAAATGCAAGTTATGATTTAAAGGATATGCAAAGTATTTGACATAAAAAAGTTAATAAAAGCTTAACCTAATTATCTTTATTGAAAAAATGGCAATGATGCAATATAATAACTGGAGCTAATAGTTTTCTTTTGTTGAGAAGAAAGTGCACTGGAGCTAATAGTTAATCCACTAGGCAGCAAAAAGAGAACCATACCTTTGCAATTTTTTAAGATAGTTGAGAGGTATGATCCACATGCATCAGTGAGACGATTCCCAGAGATGTTAAGTATTTCCAGTCGGGTAAATAGCACAGCGCATTCACAGATCTGATGAAAAGTAAATAAAAACATGAGAAGAAATGTTCCTTGTCTAATTAATCAGCAAAATTACATTTGAGATGTATAGGAAAAATAAACAAAAAGGTATTCAGATTGAGAGCTAAAGCTTCACATGAAGTCTACACTTGTGAAGGTAAAAACGAAGACGGCAATTGGAACTCTGTAGGAAAATTGGAAATGTGAAATGCTGATTGGAATGCCAGCTCAAACCTGAAACAAAGCAGTGGGGCCAAATCGATTGCAATGCAAATCCAAAGTCAAGGCACCATAACTTTGGCTGGATGATGTGAAAAATTGTTTAAGTTTCTCCATGGTTCCATTTCCTGCAAAACGAAGTAGACAACTTATGCGTCAGTAACAAGACTACTCATTTGGATACAACAATCTGCAACAAATACTTAAACTGCTATACATACCATGCAAAAGAAATGACAAAGAAAGCAGTATCTTGCACTTGGCAACAAATATTAATTAAACTGAATAATAATAAATTGCGGAACAGATAGACACCTAATAAATTGTGAGAAAAGTCCAATACAGCAATGGTTTTGTGGATATGCAGAGCATCCAGCAGTGGAGTGATTGAGATATCTTGCAGTTCACAGTCAGACACATTGACTTCATCCTCTACCTGGAAACAAAATATCAACAGAATATCAACCTAAATTTAACCTCCATATAGAGACATGTAATTCTAAAACAGCTTGCAGAAGAAAATATCAAGTTTTTTCTTTGTTATGTAGTGCAGATGGACCTATCATTTACCTCTGAAATATATAGTCTTTTAAGCAATCTGATATTGGGTTTCTCACATAACTCCTCACAACAGTCGATATACAGCTTCATCAAGCGTTTTTGAACCCACCCTGTAGACAATGTATGAAATCCAATATGCTATTTAAACAATTAAACAAATTACCTCAAGACAGAAGTTTGAAACAGAAATGACAATATAGAAAGACAAGACCTAAGAAGTAAGCCTCTGAGTTTCTACTCCTAAGGCTCGCTTAAAACAGTCATTCAGCATATAGCACAAAATTAGCAAGCTATATGTCAGAATGTTATTTGTCCAGTGAAACTGCAATGCATGAGTTTTACCATGAAGCATCGGAAGCACAACAACAAATACACATCCATGGGAAGAATCATCGATAAAGCAAGCAACTAATTACATGTTTATCTCAGAAGACTTCTATGATTCTAGTATAAATATTAATCACTTCCCCTGTAGGCCGGAATACTGTACCATGCACATAGCTAAAACTGAAATAGTTGTCCATACCTTCATTAAATAATTGGATAAATCTCCTTCAGATGACAATGGACACTTTTATTAATGATTGTACAAGGTATGATGCAAAACCTCTCACTAATGTCTAGTAAGCAATAACTTTTAGTGACAGAATATAGACCTTCCCACTACCTTGAGATTTCAACTCCACCAAGAACCTAACCTTTTTATTTAAAGAATTCTAGTTTTGCTGCATTTATCCAGTTTCCTTTCCTCTTGAAAATGATAATAACATCTAACCTAGCCTTTTCACTTGTAATCAGTAAATTGTCGAAGTAACATGCATAAGAATTATGTCATCAACCTTCACTTAGTTTCATAAAATTGAGATATTAGAATCATTTCCTGCTTCATTTTCTCTCTGCTAAAATTAAAATTTAAACTGACAGATTATTAACTCATGAAACATGGATTACCACAACACAAACTAAACTTATAAAGTAGTGTGAAATACAAAGCTTCATGATAGGTAGGCTATACACTCTCTCGCATGTCTTCATCAGTGCAAAGAGCACCTACTTATAATTGCCTATGATATGTTAGGTTTGAATAAAGAAGCCAATCTTTTCAGTAGCCAAATGGTAGGAAAAAGGCCACCGCTAACAAGTTTTCTGTTCAGCTATGTACCAATGGCCTACATCGATACAGTTTATTGTGGATAAAATACAGATATCTAGGACATCTACGACATCACTCTATTACAAAAGGTGATATATTCCACCAAAAAATCTCATCTTCATCATTGATGCACCTTAACCTGTTGTCATCCTTATGTACTGGAGCAGTTCTGGTATAAGACATTACAAATATCAACCTACAAGCATCTAAATTCAAAAGACATACCAGGAGGTCACGATGCTAACTTCTCAGCAGGAATATCGCAGCAAGTACTTCTAAAGACTACCTCAATCAAAAGATATAGCTCCTTTATGCATTCAGTTAGCATCGAAAGGATAGTTTCAGTGCAATTTAAAATTTATGAGCTTGAGGGAGACAAAGCTGCCATAGAACCAAATTCATATGGCCATGATTCGATGAATATTCCTGTTTGTTTTCCCATTTTTTCATATTAAATTTAGTTCTTAGTTTCTAAAGTCAGAAAACATGAAAATGCCAACTGAAAATAAAGATAGGAACTTATAAACAATGTGGGTTAGAGTCAGCAACTCAACCAATTAGTATTCATGTATTTCAATATATCAGTCATCGGAAGACGTCAATTAGAAATTCCACAGGTATTTTTAAAAAAAAAAATCTCAAGCATCTATGTTTAAGCTACAGCAGAAAAAGAGACCAATGATGAATAATAAAAGCAAGCAAGATAACAAGTTAATATATGAAATCATCCTTAGACAATACAATTTTCAGAAGGTACACTTGTTCAGGTTAGGTATATTATGAACTTGAAATTGTTGGAGAGCAAGGAGACACTGAGGACAAAGCACATTAGTAAAGCTTGATTGCTTGAGAGACAACCAAACATGTTAACGGTTCAGGTCATTTAGTTCAGAAGAGGCATTACAAATTATTGGTATTTACATACAACTATAACTTAAACTCTAGGAAATAGGAGGAATTTCCTATTTTCTCAAAATGAATCGTCTTAAAATACTCACCATTGATAGAAACTTCAATGACAGTTTTTTCCAAATGATCTTTACGCCCTTCAAATATTTCAAAGTTCTCTTGCTCTCTTCCATCACATTTCATATGCTGAATGATGGGCAACAAACCTAAACAGGGAACAATTTGCACAGTAGTAAAATTTTATGTAATCTTTGGAGAACCTACAACTTGAATCAATATTAATAAGAGAAATATCCATGTATAACCACTTGAAACTGAAAATTAAGTGACAAGTTAGTTCAGTCCATATGATGTGTATCTATCTATCTTTATATAAAGAAAAGAATTCCTGTGAATGATAATGACAAGTGGCACATAATGATAATTACAGCAATATAAATCCATGAATTAATTTCTCAGAAAGTTGTCTTTTGCCAATCAATATAATACAAATTTATCAACTGAGTTTATGTAGTGATACATGATATTATTCAATTGATTAAATTTTAACTATTTATATAATCATTTATATTAATTATGTATTGTTCTTAATTTCTAAATATATATGATGTTTTATTTTGTCAATTTATCATATAGATTAGTACATTTATATAAAATAAATGCATCAAAAAAACAAGTGGTATTTCGAAAAATAAAAAACAAAACAAGTATTATAAAATAATGTATAAGTGATACAAATATAACTATATATAAAATTTTTCTTTATAGAAACAATTCAATTGCTTTCCATTATAACTATGTTCCCATCTTAGGTAGCACCTGAAGTTCTAGGTTCCACCACATAGGCTTCTTTTGTCTGTGTCTTCTGAGGAGTTCTATTCTTCTTTATCAGTCACTTTATCAACGAAAATGCTCTACATAGTATTAGAGCTGATTTTTTTTAATAGAAAAAAGAGGTAATACTAGAAGAGAGAGAAAGCATATAAGTGGAGAATAAGATCCTCCCCAAAATTTCAACTAAAAGAATCAAAAAAATAAACAAAAAGGAAACTCAAATTTCAAGGATCAAGCATAAGAGTATAGATCCCAAATCCCATTACAAGATTACCACCTTCCAATTCCTATGTAACACCAAGAGAGCAATGTTTGGAAACTGTCTATTAGATTTTGGTCATAGTGTGGGTAATCCTTTCCCATAGATGCTGATTAGATGAAGGGCAATGATTAACAATTTCTTATTCCTTTCAAGCCACAAGGGCCATAATTTCAAAAACGTTGCTCCTCTCCTCAAGGGTTTGGTCTCCTTTCGCATTCCATGCCATGAGTGCACAAATTCATAAAACACTCTAGGGTAGGGTTGGGGAAGTGACCCAAGATAAGCTAAACAACTCAACCAGCAGCATCCATAAAAACCAGGAAACCTATCATATGACATGAGAATTCTCATTTTTTTTCTCTCTTCCCTTGACCATCATGAGTCTATCTTCTTCCTCAGCAGCAGCCGATCCATCCTCTTCTTCATTCACGTACTTCTCCCTCTTTCCTCAATGTTTCTAACATAAAAAAAAATGTAACAAAGCAACTCAATTTTACAATTACTCGGATTGGGAATTTCTTTTTCTTCGGATTTTCCAGAGATATGGCATTCTCTCTCCTGTTGACCGATCTTGCTCGTTAGAGGATTGCAAGCAAGTACCTAATTCAGCTATCAATCTCTGGAAACAACTTAGCCATGGTCTTTGCAGGTATTATGTGCAGTCTTCTGAAACCCAATAGTTCTCCTTTTGCTAGAGAAGCTTGGTTGCAATGAAACAATTATTTTGCAATCAAGCACCTGGCTACTTGCTTTAGCTTAAATCTGAGTTTTATACTTACAAATCCAATCTGTCTATCAACGCCAACCTTCAAAGTTGAAAACCCTGTTCAGTTCACTAACCTCCATCAAGCATAATCTCTCTGAAGATGATTTGGTTCTTCAAATTTTGGTAGGTCTTCCTCTCGTTATGAGAAGATAATGAAAAGTCTTAGTTCCAACAATAATTGCCCTCCGTTTTTTTTTAACTTCGAAGGGCTCTATATCTCTAGGAAGCTAGTCTCACATGACATCAAAAACCACCTTCTTTCTTGAACAATTCTTTAGCCTTTCTAGCCATCAATCTTTACAAGAACCATAAATCAAATTGGTCCTCCAGAAAATAATATTCTCAACCTAGATGTGGGTAATCATCCTCCGCCATATTATGCAGTACTATGCCTACTTTTTACAAGGTCAGTCTTTTTTTCTTTGTTATTGTTAGTTTAAGCACACAACATTCAAAATATTTATTTTATATATTAATAGACACTTCAAACAAATTAATAATCAAGTGTTATTAGGAAAACAAAAGGCTTATGGGCAAAACCTAATTAGTGTGAATTGATTGGTTCTAAAATTTAACAGTATGTTCCTACCTTTTGATCTCTTCTCTGGAGGAAGCTGTAGATAGTACAAGCAGGCCAGTTCAACCTTCAAAGACTCCATGCTTGACTTACCACCACCATGAAACAAGGCAGCTTCTATGTGTATCCGGATATTATCAATTTCAAATGTTACCGATTGCTGCGATAAATTCAATAGATCCCACCCACAAGAGAGAGAAAGAGAGAGATTCAGTATAATAGGTTGCAAGCTAGGAGAAACGATCAAAAAAATCATAAAGTAATAACAAGATAAGAACCATTTGCAATTGTATGTCACAAAATATTATGACAACATACATACACTTGGGACAACTATTTACCGAGAAATAGGAACCCCTTGCAGCTACAGCGTTCGGACAGACCAAAGTTACAGAACCAAGCAATTGGCCTTAAATACAATTCATTCATATGTAGAATACACTTGATGCATTGGCAGATTTTGTGCTCATTCAGTGAGAAGAATTATCATAAACATACTATTCACAATAAAACAGCTTGATGGAATGACCATTAGCAATGCAACTTAATTGTCATGTATGTGCCATACTTTCTATAAGTATAAAGGTGATGACATACTGTGTCACTAACTACCAAAATATTGTAACAAAAAAGGGAAACATAACACTTACGTCTTTATTACTATCTGTAGTATGTGACTTAACATGAGTCGCACTATGTTTATGCTGTATCTCTTCTGAGTTGTCAACATTACATTTAGAACCACTAGCGGCAAAATCAGACATTAAATCTTTTTCAGTACTAAAAGACCTGTAACTTTTGCTGTATGAAGCAACTGCTTTAGGACTAATTGATTTGTAGGAACAGGAACTCTCTTCAAATTTAGAGCCACTTGCATAAACATCCTGCAAAATGACAGGGTTAGGATGTTGCACCTCAGCTACACATGATACAAAATCAGCCAACATCTAGTCTTTAATTGCATACCTGAACTTTATGACTCACTAGATCATGTTGATGCTTTACTGCAATCAAATGAAAAATAGGGTCTTAGTACTCAGCTTAAATAGAGATGAAATCCAGAGTTAGCATATTCAAAATACCCACTTTTATTAGAAGTAGCAACAGCCTCAACTGGATACTCAAGAAGGCTTCCTTTTGAGGACTCTAACTGATTATGCACTTCATCCTCATCATCTGAAATGATGACACGGACACGCTTGCGGCCAATGATTGTTTGGTGGTTACTCGTTAGTTCAGATGAAGTTCTAACCAGAGCTTTAGTTGGCTTATCTATTTTCTCTTGGTCAGGTAGGTCTTCTTTCAATTTTGGGGATGTTTTACTGGATCGAAGAAGTGAAATCAAAGGTACATCGTCATTTGCCTCTTCTGCAGAAGCCAAAGATTTTGATCCACTGGAATTTGATGAACACATTTCTCTGGAGTTGCATAAACGAGTCCTGCTATCTGATGAATGATCATTCCCTTCCGTGTCAGTTTCAGAACAGCACTCTCCTTTCATATTTTGTGCTTCAAGTTCCCGACGTCTTGACTCTTTCAAGTTGTCAATTTCTAGCTGCAACCTCCTATGGAGAAGCAGGATATTTTAAGCAACAACAAGTATTAATGCCAAGAAAGAGATGTGAAACCATATTTGCTCCAAAAGGTGCCAATCTTTTAAACTTTTTAAAATCTTAGATGAGATGAGTTAATCTTCTCCTTAACTTCTGAATTTACATTCACTACTCGTTGAAATTAAAGAGCTACCAGCTGGCCCAAGTGCATAAAGGACCTTGTCTGATCAATTTTACCTGGCCTCAATAACATTATCAAATCGTATCATGTGGCTATAATGCATATTCTCTAGTGCTGAAAGCTGAACAGAAGGAAGTTTAGCTTCAGTTCCAATCCTGCGAGACATAATTACAGAATAAGCAAAATTTACGATAAGTTTTTCTTCTGTTAGCTTCAAGCTCTTGAGATAACCAACAAAGCACAAATACACTGGTTTTCAGAAACAAATCTAAGCACAAGTTTAAACAATATAATCATTGTTGAAAACTATGCACCCGATGTCTGAATTCCCTGACCATCCAAAATCTAAGTATTGAAAGATTTTCTTCATGTAAATAATGGGCGAAGAGAAAGAAATTCAGAATGTAAAGCCTGTCCAGCTGGAGCAGCCTATCAGATTAACTGTTAAAGTCTGTAACTGAAAGAATATTGAGTATATTCCTTTCTAGAAGCTACTGAAGTAATATCTGAACTTATTGCAAAATAAATGACAAAACGATCACTGAGCATAGATAACAAGGAAAAAACATGTCCACAACTAGGAATGTTTTAGAGATCTAGTCATGGGACACAGATCCAGTACAAATAGAGAAGCAGATGAAGTACACTTGTATGAATTATGAATATGGCAAGGACAGCATGATAAAACAAAGTAGTTTTTCTTCTCATGTATTCACGATACCACAGCAACAACCAATTAATTTCAAGAATAATCAATTTTTCTTAAGAAAAGTTTTCTCTTGCAAATGAACAGCAGAAAATGAATATATTAATCAGAATTCATGTTATGCGTCTACTCGTCAGCCATCTTTACCAGACTACAGATTTTGGGGAGTCTGCACATGGACTTCTATAAAGAACTTTCTAGCTATGAATTCAGATCAAGTGTATTAATTACCTATAACCTTCTTCGAATGCATCAAGTGCTCCTTTCCAATCACCAGTACAGTCCAAAACATCACCAATGTTAATTTTTGCTAAGGCTTGACCCTGAAGTAAATAGGAAATTTTAAGTAAGAAGATACCAATCATGAAACTATCAGAGTAATCATGGAAAATACTTCTCTATTGAAACTCATATTTTCTCCAACTGGAAGAAACTCAAAATAAAATTTTAAACCACACAAGAAGCCTCCTAGTTTTCAGTTTTAAGCATGCAAAAAACCTTGATACTAGATCGCAGAACAAATTAGATCTCACCTCCCGATTGCCAATTGACTTGTATCCCTCCCAACTCTTTGTATACCATTTAATGGCTTTCTTATAGTCTCTGAGTTTCTGGTAAGATTCTCCAATAACCAAAAATGCATCGCTCAACTTTTCTTTGTCACAAAGCTCACTTGCTACTCTCTTCTTGCTTTTTGCAAATTCTCGATGCTAAACATTCAGAAGACAAAAAAAAAGTTTTTAAAAATGAAAAAATGCAGTTGCTGTTACCTTCCAATCAAATATTATATGTTTATATATTCAAACAACCCATATATGCAGCTAAATAAGCAGGCAAGTGACTGTCATAATTTACAGTACCATTAACACTGACCTCAATCTTGTGTGATGCTCAAGACTTCTTAGGTACATTGTCTAAGAAATCTTAGATGCAATGTAAGTTTTTATCATCAATTTCCTAAGTAGGCAAACTAATTATAATTGTCGTAGATCAAATTCACTTCAAGAAATCTTCACACTCTACCAGCCTATTAGGAACTCTTCAAAGGAAATGATGATATTCCATGCCTAAATAGCTGCTGGAATCTCTTTGAAATCACAACAGACAACATTGAGGATGTGAATCTCATCTCATCTTCTGACAGATCAATTCGGACAAGAGTGAGTTCATTAATTGATATAATGGACTAAAGTACTCTTGAATAGATTTGGAGTCACGATGTAAGCTTGAGTTTTTTTGGCATATAAACATTCAAATCTTTACCAAGCCTCTAGACAGGTACTTAATGATGCTACTAAAGAGATAACAAATTTAAAAACTGAGGCTAAAGTAGCATGAAGGATTAATAATCCTCATGTTTCCAAAAAATTTAAGTTGGACATAAACTGTAACAAATCCTGTTAGATTACACTCATACAGAAGAGTAGTTAACTGAGCATTCCATCTGGGATAATCCAAAGCTGTGAGTTTAAGTGGGACCTTGAGTAGCACATTGATGGTGAGTAGTGTTTTTTTATTGTCAAGGGGGATGGAGTGATTTGCAATGTGGGGACTTGAGGACTGGTAATTGTTTGAAATTTTTTCCCCTCATAAGGGATTTTTGGAATGCCATAAAATAGAAATGGTTATATATACAGGATAAATACTATAATTGTTCCCACGAGTATTCTTTACATAAATGTTAATTATTTCAATGCTTATGCTACACATAAAAGAAAACTGATTGGACCAAAATTGTAGAGATTGCTGATGGAGAGAGATTTGAGTGATTTATGGAGTCTTCTCAATATGGAAGGAGTTAAAACTTGATTTTGAATATAAAATATTATCTCCTTTAAATGTTAGAGAGAGTTTATAATTATTGGGGTTTTTGTTTAACATTTGTGTTTTCTCCTTCCTAGGAAGCTTTTTTTTAAAGAAAGAATTTTTGGCAAGACGTTGGGGTATGGTTTTCTTTTTCTTTGAACAGCTAGTACGTAAGAAACACGGGGACAGAAGTTAGGGTTTAATACGAAATGACAAAGTAAGGTATAGAACCAACTTATCTTGAGAAGTTTAGCAATTAGAGAAATAGTGGTGAGGAAACAACCAAATAGAGGTAGACTAGAGAAAATTAAGGACCAAGGTGAATAAGTATATGAAGAAAAGGACAGAACATAACATGTTAGACACAAAATTAATAAGAGCTAAGAACAAAGAGAGATAATAGGAAATGAAACACTAACACAATAAATTTCTGATTCAACATTCTTGTGTATTAATGGTGTTAATTACAATTAGTGAGGAAAATATTAAAATAATAAAATAGAAAGCTCAACTTTCTAACTCCTAATAATACTTTAAAAGCTACCTAATTAAGCTAAATAAATCAAAGATTCTAAATAATTTAAAATTTTAAACTTATTTAATATTAAATTTATCCCAACTTAGGAACCTCTTATTCTGCAGCATCTTACTAAGGAGTTTGTTTCACATAGAGATTCATATGACATAAGGTGTCATCTCATTTCGTTATTCCATGGTTAAAGCATTCTTGGACCCTCATGTCATGTTACCTACTTCTGAACAGAGAGCATGTAGTTTGAAAGCAAGATTCATTTTAAGATCAAACCTACGGTGATTATTTTCATTGTATACATAATAAAAAATTACTAAGTACTTCAAAAAAATAATAATAAATCACTAAAAAATGAGTACTTTCTTCAATGAAGAGAAAATAATGGTTGAAACCAACCAAGAAGCAAGGAAATTGTTTATACTAACCAACCTTCAGCCATGCAAATATCATACTGGATTTCTCAATTAGACGATCAAGGGATGCATTCTGCTGCAACAGACACTTCCGCTCACCAGGTGTGCCTCTTGCAGTGACCATCTTTCTTGATAGCTTCTTAAGATTCTGCTCTTCTTTTTTCATTTCATCCGTTACTTTCATGGCTTCTTTAACAATATAAATATTTTGCTCAATCTGGTCTACCAAGGCATCTTCATCTTCCATGGATTTTGCAAGATCAAGAGCCTTCCTGTAACAAAGGATTGCCTCTTCATACTTTTGAACTCTATAATGTAACTCACCAAGATTAATGTAACCCTTTGCCTCCCCTTGGTGGTGGCCAATTGCATTACATATTGCAATATCCTTCTTAATGTGCTTCTTTGCTTTATCCCACTTCCTCAACTCCATGTAAACACTCCCAAGGTTGTTATGGAGCCTGCTACGTCCATCATCATTTTCCACCACCTCTTCTTCATTGCAAATTTCTAGCCCTTTATTGAGGATTTCCTCAGCTGCTTCCAAGTTATCAAGATCCATTTCAAGCATTCCTATGTTATTATGTGCATCAATGTATTCTTTGAGAAAAGATTTATTAGTAGGTGGATTTTCCTTGAGAACATGAGCAAGCTTCATGGCAGACTTGAAGTACTTTTTGGCATTCCGAGCTGCTGAATGATCAACATCAGACTTCAGAAAAATTTCATGGTATGTACGACCAAGTTGGGTGCTGGCCCTCTGTTGCTCAATGAGATCATTGGTGTCCTTGGCAAGCTCTAAATGTTTCTTCTGCAGATTAAAACATGTTGACAAGGAAACAAAATCTTTTGGCAAGTACAAACTCTTCCACATATAACTAATGAAAAATTTGCACAACTAAGAGAAAAGAGAGAAAAGGACAAAGAAAAGAGTTTTGGACAATTCTGCAACCACACCAAACCTCTCTCAACAAAAAACAAGCACTAGATAAGCCAAAATTTCTATCTCTAGTCTTTCATTCCCTATCTCCTTTCCCGCACTTTCAGACAATCCAAACAGTCACAAGCACCCAAGCACCATAAACTCCCATATGCCAGTACCCAAATAGCCAGGTATTAATGCATAATCCGGAATTATCAGTTTTGCTGGTAACCTGAAGACAACTCTTCCTCAATGAAATCTCACTAGACACCATAGCCTAACACTCCAAAAGAAACATCCTCAGAGAAAGCGAAAATAAAAATAGAACTAAAAGCCAGTCAATAATGATTTTAACCACAGCGTAGAATCCACCTTTACTAACATTATTACTATAATTTTTCTTCTGGAAGAAGACAAAATTCATCCCCTTCCAACCTCTCCAAACCCCCTCCCCGCCCAAGAAGAAAAATATTGCAACTTCAATTGGCAATTAATAGATCAGCAAGGTGTATGAACTCAATTATGTCCAAAACCCCAGAACCAGAAAACCCAACAATCACCTAATAAGATAAACCGCATTGTACACCCACTAAAAGCCAGTCAATAATGATTTTAACCACCGGGTAGAATACGCCATTACTAACATTATTACTATAATTTTTCTTCTGGAAGAAAACAAAATTCATCCCCTTCCAACCTCTCCAAACCCCCTCCCCGCCCAAGAAGAAAAATATTGCAACTTCAATTGGCAATTAATAGATCAGCAAGGTGTATGAACCCAATTATATCCAAAACCCCAGAAGCAGAAAACACAACAATCACCTAATAAGATAAACCGCATTGTACACCCACAATCCATGACCAAAAGACGGAGCTAAATAAACAAGAAACCAACATATATATAATATAGTACCTGATAAATCAAGGCTTCCTCGAACATCTCGAGGCGGAGATAGACCTCACCGAGAGACTGGCAAGTAGGTAGCAACTGCTTTTCAGGCAAGTACTTATTCGATACCTCATAATCAATACGCAGCCACCTCAAAGCCTTCCTGTACTCCCCTTTGTTCTTGAGAATGTCGCCGATGACATTGGCCCATCTGGCCTCCTCCCGCCTGTTCCCCTCCGACTCCGCATTGCGGTACGCCCGTTTCGCCGCGCTCAACTGTAACTCGTCTCGAGCCATTAAGGACGGGATCAAGGTCTTAGCTTCCCTTATCCTTTTCTTCAATCAAATTTCATATTTTTTTTCTAGAGTTCGAATTTGATGAGCTCTACGGATTGATTTGGTTTTGATTTTAAGAAAATGGAAGGCAATGTTGGTTTGGGGGTCTTTCGTTTTGAAAGTTCTTCCTGCCAAAATGGAGGTTTCCCGCCAGTGTGATAATGGTCCAGGCCTAGGGCGTGGCTTAGGGCTTCGTTACGGAGAGTTTTAGATAATTAGATTTTCAAAAATTATTTTATTTGTAGAATATATTTAAAATTCTACACTTTTATAAGAGAGGATAAAGATATAAATAATTTCAAAAAATATATATTTTAAGTTCTATATAAAATTAATAAATTTAAAATATGGTCTTGAAGTCAAATTGAAATTATTTAATTTTTCTATAATTTTGTGAGAGATGTCTGTCCTTAATTAAAATAAGGGTAAATTTCCAAATTCCATTAAAATTGACAAAATTCAAAATACATTATTATTCCCAACTCCATTAAAGACAATGCATTGTTTCAATTATTTTAAGAGAACTACTACTACTGTATTCTAAGGCAAAAGTACACATGTAAATTTATAAACTAATTCCAAAGGAATCATAAATTTATTCAAATCATTGCCTTTAAGCATGGTGCAAAATCAAAAAAATCACATCATTACTTGTAATGATCTTCATAAAAGATTATTCATCACTCATTGTACCATCCTCTGTAATCTCTCTTTCAAAAAAAAAAAAAAAAATGCATTGAGAGATTGGGTAGCCTAAACTACTTCAAACAGAGCAAATGTCTTTCATTACATTTGACTCTCTCTTCCTACTGTCAAACCAAAATAAAATGAAACAAAATTCTCTCCCTAGAAGATCAAGAAACTTTATACACTTGCAAGGGCGATTTCAGCCAAAAAAAAGAGAGAAAAAATAGCAAGAAAATGAATGAAAATGAGCTAGACAACAGTTTCTATTTTTCTATCTGACAACCTTCTTCTTGTCTCCAAGATAGCAGCAGTCTTCCTCCTAGATATTTCGTTAATGGCTTCCTGATATTCCAGTTCAATAGTTTCCAGCTCCACCGCCAACTCTTCACTTTCATTCTTATCTAACAGGGAAATTTCTGTTGGGTGCATAAATTGATTTCTTTCGTTCGCAGATGGATCTATTTCAACTCCAGACAAATAGTCTATAGTGCCACCCTTCAATCCATATCCATCAGAGTCCAAGGGTCCTGATTCGGCAGACATATATGAATTAATTGAGTGCCTCTTACCATTCCATTCATTAGATGACACAGAAACATATGACATATCAGAACCCTGATCTTCTGTCACATTCGTTTGTGGATGACCAAAATCATGAGACATTCTCTCATCACTCTTGGCAGCACCAGCATCTTGCTTTGTTGACTGACTTGATCCATCAAAATGACTAGTACTTGGGAAATGGTTTAGGGATTCAGACGCACTTTGAAATGATCCCACACTTCCTCCGTGTTTTTGCAACTGAGTATCCTTCTGATATCCCCCAGAGTTTCGGTTTACGTTTGAAGGAACCAGATGATTGACTGGAACACAAGGTTTCCAACTTGGAATTAGGTTCAGTAATAACAAGTCTATCAATTCTGCTATGAATGTGACATTCTGATCAGCTAGTTCAAGCTGCTCAACCATTTCACTTGAAACTGAAAGGGCAGTATCACTATCGAGGTAAAACAGAAAATGAATATTCCTCACACGGCCTGCATGAGAAATGACAGACATCGATATTACATACTTCTATATTATCAAGTGGATGGTAGTGGAATGGGCTAAAAGGGAAATTTACTTACTATTTTCATCAGCTATTCGAAGAATTAAGGACACAGAGTTTTCATCATTTTCCTGGCCTTTTAACAGAAAAAAGTGACCTCTCTTTACCCTTCGAACTTCAATGCACAGAGAGTGTGACATCCCCTCAACTGAATTATCATAAGACATAATAACTGGCAGGTCACCATCATTATCAAGATCCATTGAGAGGGGTTTATTTCGGGCAGTAGCAGGTCCTTCTGACATCAAACAACGATCTCCGAAGGCTCCCTCTTTTGGCATAACAATATCAGGAAGTGCCAAAGGACGATTCTTTGCTGTACCATTCACTTGTAGAAAAGAGTCGTTCAGGAGCTCCTTTGCTGACAACCTTTGAGATGCTGGGACCAAGCATTTCTCAATAAATAGTTTAACTTCTGGGTCTTTAATTTTAGACAACCCAGCAGGCTTTATTCCCTGCCAAGGCTCAAGAACAAGACAGCTAAAAAGCCTTGGAAATAAACATTAAATTTGAAAGCTAAAGAAAACAAGAACATGTTACCACTTACAGATGAGACCTTCTTATATATCTGAGCAGAGTTTCTGCATTCACTGTAAGGATACTCGAATGTAACCATCTCTAACATGCACATCCCAAATGAATATATATCAGCCAACTCATTGTAATTCTCATCGTACAGCTCAGGTGCCATAAACTCTGGGGTTCCTGTTTAATACCATGATCCACTTACCAACAAAAAGAAAACACACAAAACACAGCACTGATAAATCAACAATAACTGATATCCTCAATAGGATACTGGCAAGAACAATAATTGTTATCCTGTTAAAGCTCTGATTACTAACCCCAACCCCCATATCCACACCAGCAGTGAAGCAGCCCAAAGGAAAACATGCATCTCATAAACAGCCAATGCTATCAAAGAAGAGAAATGGAAACTATACCAATCACACTTTTGGCTGTAGCCTGCTCCATGACAGTTGCCAACCCAAGATCTCCAATTTTAACTTCTCCTTGGTTACCATTGATGAATATGTTATCGCACTTCAGATCCCTATGTATAATTGGTGGCTGGTGACTATGAAGGTAGTTCAAACCCATTAAGATCTGTCTTGCCCAACCTTTCACAGCCTTCATGTCAACCTTCTTGTGTTTCCTACGGTACCTAAATCACAGACTATAAACACTGACCACAGAGCTAATTTCACTATGGAACATCCAAAAAATGATAACTTAATGCAGACCAGAGGCAGAGAGAAAACTTACTGTCTAAGGCTACCAGATGTGAACAGCTCAGTTATTATATTAACAGTCTTGTTCCTGTCATCGATCCAAGAATTGTAAAACTTTATGATATTGCTATGCTTCAAAGATTTCAAGAGGCGCACTTCGGAGTACAGCCTCTCTAGTTCATCCGGTGACTGCAACACATCATCAATCCGAACTTGGTTCCATGCTACTTCAATCCCATCAACTTCATCAAATCCCTTGTAACTGATTGATAATAAAACTCAAGAGAAACAAAGAACACCAACTTGGAAAGAAGATTGATTTAAATTATAAAAATATTGAATTTGTAGACTAAAACTTGCAACATTAACAACTTCATAAAATATTTTCCAATTTATTCATTGACACGAAAAGCTATACCATTTAAAGATATTTGTTGACATAGTAATTCCCATATGTAAGAAAATTAACATAACTAATTAAAATTAACAAAAAGAGAAACTCTTGGGAGAAAGTAAATGTAATGGATACACTGTCTTGAAAGCACCTTTGCCAATCACCTCTTTGTACTGTTAGAACACACAATCCGTCAATAAATAACAACAATATATACATAAAAAAAATGTAATTTCGCCACGTGGTTAAAAGTAAGAAACTGTAAAAGGCTAAAACCTTTCGCCACGTGGGACGTCCAGGGAGGAGATCAGAAAGGGTCAGAATCAATTCTGACGTAAGCAACTAAGTATCATGTAACATCGAGTCTCTCAGCCCCCAAGTTTATGGATAATTAAGAAAAACTTTCTGCCTGTTTTCTTTAACCTAATAGATGTTTTAAATATAATAAGAAAATCAAGCTACAAAAATAAAAAAGCCACAACAATACCCGAATATATCGGCAAGTTGGATCAACCTCCAAAACATCAGCATCAGGAGGCTCCGCATGGGCAGCACCATCTTCTGAGCTTTCCATGCTAACTGAGCTCGAAACTCTAGTTTCCAAATCTAGATAATGAAATGATTCAGAAAATGAAATTAAACATGTGTGTGTATATATATATACGAATTATATATGCATCATATATTCATCTTGAGACTCCAACCTAAAACTCTAAGCCTATTTTAACTTGCGTCTTTACATGAAATCCCAAATACTATAGTAACAAGTAAACTAGCGATTAATTTAACAGAACCCTACCTGTTAAAATATCCTCAATTAAGAAAGATAAAGTTTAGACAGCAAAATTAAACCCTATACCGGAATTCAGCATCTGCATTGCGTGGATAGGCACAGATTCTGATAATTCTACAACTTGAAAATAATAACTCAGCAGAAATGTAAAAAAAAATAATAATAACAACAACAATAATAAAAAAAAGGGGAATGTAAACAAAAAACGAGAAACCTAAAGTGCACCTAATTGCTGTTCTCCCGGCATATAGTTGGCTAAAATTCATACCACCGATGATCTAATGACCAAAATACAAGAGAAAAACACAAGAAAAGCACATACTCGGCATGCTTCTCCAGGAATAAAAATGGTAACCATAAATGTGCATCGAAATCTAATTGCAAGTAGACTAAATATTTACCTAGAAAAGAAGAGCTCTTTATCTCGTTTCTCTGCTTTATCAATATAATAAGAGGACCAAATTTCGGAAGAGAGAATGCAAACCAGAAAGCCCTAACCTTAATGAATCGATTGTGAAGAAAATGAGAGGTAAATCGAACGAGTGTTGCTTCGATCAATCGCAAATCACCACCTCGTGTTCAAATGCAATGCGCCTCTCTCTAAAAACATCTAAAGTTTTGCCGGGTGATGCAGAGCCTGTATTTATACTTATCTTTGTAGCTTTGGACGTCTATTTCGTTGCCAACTCTTGCGTGCACCGCCTGTGAGTTCCAAATGCCAGGTGTCCTAGTCATTTGCTTACATGGCTCCCTATGGTTGGGTTTGATGGAATCGTGTAGCTGAGATGGAATCTCCTCAGTGGGTTTCATGCAGAGTTTGTCACAGGATTCATTGGCAACAAAGCGGGCCCCTGCATGAATTTTATAGTTTCCAATTGTGAATTTTCTTGGAACAAATTATGAAATCCTGGTTATATGCGAATCTTTTTATGTTTTTCTAAAATTTAAAAAGACTTTTATTTTATAAACTATTTTATACTATACTCTTGCATTTAAATTTGGACTCTTAATTAGTAAATTAAATTAAATACTGAAAATACTATAATACACCACTTAATAAAAATATCTTAATAAGCTATTTGAATTATAAAATAGAAATTAAGAATAAATACAATAAAAATATTAACTAATTGAATAACATCTATTAATAAAAAATTAAATACGTTTTAATCTCTATTGGAATCAATTTCTAAATAGAAGATATGATAGACTTTTAATTTTTCTGACTCGTTCTTTTTCTTCCTTTCTTAATTCAATGCTAAAAAAATAACGCATTATTATAGTATGTCATCTTTATCGTATTCATTGTGTATTTATTAAATAATTTGATCATTTTCCTTCGTTATTGTAAAAATAAGATCACCTCCCAAAATGAATACTACGAAAATCTTCGAGTTACCTTTGCCTTGATGCATAATGGTGCCTCACTTCTATTGCTCTTGAATCCTTGGTCCATTGAATATCCATCAATATGCTTGTATCAAGCTCATTTTGCTAGCTTTTATTTCATAATAAGAGACGTTCTTCAATTTCAGGACACCAGAAAGAGTTCATTGAAACAAATTGACTAGACAAGAGGAAATGTCCAAAACTGATCATATATATATATATATATATGTATGTATGTATATACATGTATATTGGAGTTTAGATCTATCACAATCCCGAAATCAATGAGGCCGTCTATCTGCAAATATGTGATAAAGAAGAATCATGAAACACTTATCTCTGACAGAAACGAGTCTTCTGAGAACTCAAGGGAACATCAGCTGAAGGGTTGAAGAATAAAGAAAGACGCATACCTTGCAATAAAGCTGTACTACACTAACATATTTTTATTTATCTGATCCAACTTGGATGAATCTATTTACAACTGTAATTAACCAAAAACCCGTATTATAGATGAGAAATGACTAGTACATTCCGTTAAAGGAAAAGATATGACCAAGTAAATTCTCTAACACCTCTTAAACATCAGCAGAGATCAGCATTTCAACCATCGCCGCCATAGATGTAAAACTGTAAGATTAAAAGGGGATCAAGAAAGCAACAGAACCATAAGGATCATCCAGGCATAGAAACATCTTGCTTCTCCCTCATTAGCGTTTTGTTGCTTTGTCCAAAGCATCAAACACGCTCTCTAGCACAACCTCCTCTACAATCAGAACTTTGTCTCTCGATTTAGCACCAGAACCTATACTTAACTGCCTTCTTTTCACCCCTAAAACCTATATCAGAAGTAATGAAAATTAGGACTGTCTTTAGCTTGGCAACAACCAAGAAGAACAAATAATTAAAATTTGGTTATATCTGTAACCATGAATTGGATAATTCGATGTTAGGCTTACGTTGCCAAACAACTGTCATGTCCCAAAATCCACCTCGACAAGTTTGAGCATAAGAAATGCACACATCAAGAAACAACTGTTTGGTCCCGAAAACCACCCTTACTGTTCTGATCGTGAGAAGAATTTACCATCTATATTTTGGAAAGAGAAATTCCCTCCACTCCCCTGCCACTTTGTGGTTCAGCTTGTCAAAAGTCATTAGCGTGCTTCAACAAAAGTTGTTTTCTCTGTTATTAGCATGCTTCAACAAAAGTCTTAAATTTCCTTGTTTGCTAAAACACATAATCCAAACTGAAAAAACACTCATTACATCTATTTGGAAAGATGAACACAAAGCACCAATGGTGAAATCCCATTCTAATTTTTTCAAGTGGAACTAAAACAACATTTCAAATTTCAAAAGTTCATGGTTGAACTAAATATATAAATTAGAAGATTTTAAAATGAATTCCAAAAAAATAATCCATTTGTACCAGACATAAACCCTTAAAATATAGATAATCAAAATCTTTCAGATGAGGAAACATCAAAATTGTTGTTTATTATCATGCTTCCTTCTCAGAGCACTTGGAAGGGGAGAATTTCCCCAAACAAACAGACATTACATCCTAAAAAGGCATAATGAGGTCGGTTTATGAACAAACCATAAATATTGGAAACTATGATCAATCGAAGCTATAAACAACAATTGGTTTGCCCAATTTTCCAATCAATTATTGTATGAGTGGTTCACTTTCAGCATGAAATGGAGGAGTCCTTCAAGTTAGCCCACCTCAAATAAATAATTCAACATTACGATAAAAAAAAATCAAAATATTCACATATCGAGATACAATCTCCTACTTTAAATAATATAAACATGTGTAACTTTTTTAATAATCCATAATTCCGTACAAAACTAGTATTCTGCTTCTTCCAACTTGTCACTATATGTGCAGGCAAAATTAGGATTAACAAGTCCAAGAAAGGCATACGGTTGGAACGTAAAAAATACTCACGGAGCTCATATATTCAAGAAGGGCCACATTAGCTTCGCCGTCCTTGGCTGGCGCGTCGATTTGAACCCCCACAGCCTCATCGCTCAAATCTACATTCACCAAAAAAAAAAGGAGGAAAGGCAACACAGAGAGACGAAAGTCATATAGAGAAAAGAAACGTGTACGTGTAACGATACACGTAGAGAGTTGTAAACAGAGGCATAGTTACCGGTGATGGAGGAGGATTTGGAGCCAGGCTTCGCGTGGATGGTGATGGCGACAGAGGAAGGAGCAACCGATCGAATGCACGAAGGGAATTTGTGGTTGGTGCTGTCTGTGTTTGATGATGACCGAGTTGACTCGTGCGTCGCCTTTGCTTTACCCTTCTTTGCCGGTGCCATCTTGATTTCTTCTCTCTCCCTCTTTCTGTAGAGTTTAACAGCGGGGCGCCGGAACCCGAATACAAAGATGTTAATCCACCCGAACCCATCAACCCACCCGAACCCATCAGCCCATCCAACCCAATAAGATATGGTTTTAAAATTAGGGTAAATTAACGGGGAAGAAAAGGAAGGTCGGCAAAGGAGGAAGCTTTTTTCGATTCAAAAAAATAAAATATTTGTCTACTTATTTCCATATAAACTTAATGTTAAAGTAAAGATCCTTCCTTCAAGAAAACTAATTTTTACTTACTAAGTTGTATATGAAAATGATGGTAGAGCAAGATCCTCTCCATAAAATGAAGAAAGACAAACGATTTGTGGGTTCATTAGTTAGTTTAGATTTAAAATTATTATAGTCAATAAAAAGAAATCTGTATTTACTGCAATATTACTTTCATAGAGGGACTAATGTTCTAAGCTAAACCCCATCCATGTAGGTGTATACATTCCTCATGCCCCAAAAGTCATAGCAGACATAATCAAAGGTTAAATAGATTATCAATATCCAGGATTTCAAACACAAGCAGTCATTGAAAAATATGTCTATTTCTATATAAACATGATATTATACAATCTACTACATAGGATTCATTATAACTTACAAGTTACAAAAACTGCAGTTGTTTCCTGACCAATTCACTATACAATTTTGGCATTTACAGAATTTCCAAGAATCATGAGGGAAGACTCCAGTTCAGTTTTGGCATCTCCCTGGACAGTGCAATACGCAAGTTGTGACACAGACTTCCATCATTAAGAGCATACAACGTGGAGCATATGTCATGAAGAAAAACAAGAAAAAGTCCAAAATCCAAAAGCTGTGACAAAAGCCAGAAGCTTGCAGAACAGGTCAATCATAGAAGGTATCTGAAATAACCACGAACATATAGTGCTATGTGTTAACCCAGTAAATCTGATACACCGAAGAAGCTAATGAAAATATTGACCTTGCAGCAAAAAATCATGCGTAATTCAAAGCCCAATATCAAAAGGGACCCTTATTTCCCCAGTTCTTTGGAGAAACTTGTGCTGATAGAATTCATCAAAAGAGAGGCGGTGCACTGCAACAACAGAGAGATCCGTAAGGGATGAACTCATAGGCTAGTCAACAGAGAACAAAAATATAACATTCTAGGGAGAGTTATAAGCATGTGAACTCAATAAATAACAACATGCGAGACCTGGATTTACTGAAAGAAGTCTTGAACATATATCAACACAGTCTGGGTTCAACTGTGGAACGATTAGCTGGGAGAAGGGAAGACAAGTACAAGACTTAATGTTCTGCAGCAACTGAGATCAAGAAAACTTTAGCTGGGATCAACCTTTTTGTGCGTAGAGACTCTTAGGATTAAGGTCCTACCTGAACATTGTTCCTACCTTGAAAGGGAGGGTATCCATTAAGCAATTCAAAGAGAATAGCACCAACACTCCACATATCAACCTGCAAGACCCCCTGACTTCTCAGTAGGTCTTAACTTTGAGGACAAGTGTAAAAGTAATTCATAAAACTGATTCTGGTACTTTATCATCATATCTTTCAAACTGAAGAACTTCTGGAGCCATGTACAGTGGAGACCCGCAAACCTTTTCAGCATGCTTCCCTGGAGACAAAGTTCTTTTCTCACAATGAAAACAAGTGTACAAGTTAAAAGCACGAGACATAAAATCCTGTCAAATTTTGTCAAGTAAAAAGCAACTACACTGCTTCCATTCTAAGCTTTTGCTACATAAGTTTTCATACCTAACATCCTCTTAAAGTTCTTTATAATTTAATTACCTTGAGAGCCCAAAATCAGCTATCTTGAGCACCGTATTACCTTCAGATCCAGACAGTAGTATGTTCTGTTTAAAAAACCAAAATTAGCCAATCGAGGGAAACTTGATTTGTAAAGTTAGAAGATTGTAAAATCAAGTAGGCCCCCAAAATTTGGACCTGCTCCAAGGCAAAAGAATCTCAAATATTCTAAGATTGTGTTGGTATGCACTATTCCAATCAAGAACGTGAGTGAAAACCCACAGAAATTCATCCCAGCCAACTGCCAATAATTTGATTTTAAAATACCAATTTGTATGGTTCCTTGCAGATATATCTTTTCAGTTTGTTGAACTGCCATTTAACCAATCCTTGGTCATTTAACAAATGTAACGATGGGACAGAAGATAGCATGCGGCAATTAATCACCAAAAAGCTAGAAGGATACTAATAAGAAAGGCATAGGACAATATAATTGTGTAGTTTCTATATAAGATTGTTCACATACCATGGAATGTTTAACACCAGAATAGTTCGTATGGGAGGTCAAGAAGCACAAAGAATATTAATCAAAACCACTGCTTGTCCATGTGTGCATTACCTCTGGTTTTAAGTCCCTATGGATAATATTATGAGCGTGTAAAATTTCCAAACCAGCTCCTGCATTGCAACGAAGAAGAAACATTTTTAAGATATAATTTAAACAGAGAAGCAAATATAGAAATTATAATGGAAGTAAATATAGGTAGCAAATAGTAGTTACCAAGTTGCTGGATGAATCTTCTGGCTATCTGCTCTTTAACTCTTCCATGGAGCTGAATATAAGAGGCCAATGTTCCCCCAGAACAAAACTCCATGACCAGAAATATACAACTTTCATCCTGAAATAAAGGCAATCAGCTTCTAATTTGTGAAAATCAAGTTAGAAAAGAAAAACAAAAATCAGATAAATGGTACTAAAAGGGACAACTATCACTAAAATAAAGTTATATGAATCGTGAATACAGTTTATTGATATTTAAGCCTATGGGTTGGAATTTGAAATAAAACTATTTGAGGCTTATTTATTTAAATAAATTAACCAACTAGTTAGTTCAGTAAATGAATTATTAAAAGTACACAAAAATGAGAATTCGAATTTAAAAGCCAAAAAAAAAAAAAAAACCGGAACTGAAACCAAAATAGATCTATTGGATTTCGGTTAATTTGGTGGAGTCCATTCACTTAAACCAAATGAGCAACCATACCAAGAACTGGTATCAGGAGTGACCAAAGGAAAATAAAGGGCAAAGTGCTGGCAAAGCTAACAAAACTATCAAGTAAATTTTTTTTTACATCAACTTAATTTGGCTAAACAATGAAATTGTGCAAGTTCATAAAGGGATAGATATAATCTTTATCCTGTTAGTTGAAACCAGAAACCTAAACAATGCCTAGATACAAATGTCTTGAAGTCAAAATTTAAACACCAAAACCAATGATATGGGAGAAAATCTTACAAAAAAACAAAACAGAATAAATTAGTCTTGAAAAATCATCGGTAATCACTTCTTTTCCATCAGATGCCCTAGAAAATATTTCGCTTATCTCTCCCAGAAATCCTCAAAAAATCAAAATTTAACAAATTGGAATGCATATTCACATTATGCGCTAAACTAACATAAGACTCTGTTGAAGCAAATGGAAAGTCAAAGTTTATTTCTTTTCTAAATATATTGACTAAGAAATTCATTGTAAATGAAATTCGGTGATTGGAACAAATCACGAGATTTAAAATATTTTGTGGAATTCATTTAAATCACTAGCACACTTGAAGAAATATAAAAAGAAAAGGCACTAGGTATTGGAAGCCTCAATTTCATTACCCAAGTCCATCAAACTGATAAATTTAAGAAGTCCCTCCTCAGTTCCACGTAAAGACTCTCATTGACCAATGATAAAAACTCAATTCTCTTCTCATATCAAACTATTCGATATTGATAATATCATGAAATTTAGTGACTCTACTCTCCTTCAATTCTTGTTAATGTAATGGAAACACTGTTCAACGCTCATATCTGGATCCCTCCAAAGAAATGGTCAGACAGAACAAGAACACAGAGGTATCCACCTTAACGCTTGCATGATCCAGTTTGTGACCTCAAGTTAGCAAGTTCCTCGCAAACTTGAGTTTGCGCGGGAATGTTAGCACAATCAGTGAGATCATAACCTCACTAATCAATCGTAATCTTGTTAATTATGACAATATAATGTTCTACCTTATGTATATCTTCTGTATTTATATCTCAAAATCCATTATAAATAGGCTAAAAATTTACAGAAAATTCACATACAATGATACAGATCATTCTCTCAATATTCAATCAGAAACAAGGTAACTGCCATCGGTAATAGAACCCGATTTCCAAAACTGACCCCTGAAAATTAGACGTGTAACAAAATTTGAATGTTCAGAGAAGATGTGCAGCAACGAAGATTACCCAGAAATCAACCAAACATAAACTTAAGATCGATTAGTCCACTAAACGTAAAATCAAAAAAGCATCAGACGCTAAAAAATTAATCGCTATACCCTCCGACACCAATGATTTTGAATCCGTCTCAGATAAAAGGAGAAACGCTTACGACGCAATTGAGCTAAAAAATCAAAAGCAACCTGGAAGACGTCAAGAAGGCGAATGATGTTCGGATGATTGACAGAGGACAGGAAATTGAGTTCACATTCCAAGCAGCTGATTAGGTGTTTGTTGAGCTTGGATCGATAAACTTGCTTCACCACCACCTCTTCTCCCGTTAGTCTGTGCTCTGCTCTCCAAACGGTGGCCAGAGAATTCTCCCCAAGCTTTGATTTCAGTACGTACTTGCCTTCTCTCGTAATTTTTGCAACAGTAAGGATCTTTCTAGGGTTCATTATGGGCATTATTTCTACCTACAGTTGTTCGTACACTTATCTCCAATAATTTATATATTTTATAAATGGGTTGAGTTTATTTCCATAATATAGTAGTAGTCACTTTCTTCAATGGAACAAAGTAAAGGACTTTATTTTCTTTTTATTTTCCCGAGGAAAATAAAACAGAATTACCAACAAATGGGTCCTCCAAACAAGAATCTGTATCCCCAATTTTCATCAAAATAAGAATTATATCCAGATTTGTAACAACGAGATTGGAGAAGACGAATAGAAGAATCATCTGGGCTAACAAACTTGGGATCCCCTGGATTGTTAACAACGACTCGTGCCATGTAACATGTCTTGTCAAAATCTTCATCTTCATATAAGCCACTACCCATTGCAGGAGAACCAGGACTCTGGCTGTAAACCCATCCTCCCCAGCTTGCCACAACAGCTCCACTATTAAACCCATTGAATAACTTACTTGGCCAATACCCAATTGGTATATTGCCATCTAGCATCATCACCCACCAATCCCCACTAAGTGTATCCTGCCCAAACCAAAAAAAATCATTAGCATACCTTCAAGCACAATTTTTTCATTAGTTCTACTGAATGATCTTTTTATATAATGGAGTTTCTTATATGGAAGTTAGGGACTAAAGACTTACTTGCTTGATCATCATCCAAACATTATATTTAGTGCCAGTTGGAGTTGAGACATTGCCAAAAGGTAGGCCGGGAGTTACATATCTATTCACAACTACAAAGCCTGAGCACTGGACATCATAGCACCCAAATGTGGTGCCATTTTCTTCTTGCTGATAAATTTTCAAAAGTTAACAGCTGATTAGTATATATATGATCTCAAGTGTGTGACAATATGAAGTAATGGTAAAATTCATAAAATATACCGTCCAAGCTGTGAAAAATCTGCTTCGGACGTCTCCATAAAGGGCTTTATTGACCTAGAAAGAAAATGATATTCTGGAGTCATTAAACTTTCGTTTTTAAATTATGGGAATCCAGAAAAATTCTTGTTAGTTCTCAAAGATTGCAAATGAAACATACCATCCATCCGGTTCTAACTATACCGCACTGCCCTTTAGTTATTGAAGATTGAACAATAATCATTGATGAACTATACTGAGTAATTTGAACAAATGGTTGGTATATGGTCACCAATCCTGCTGCTCCATGGTACTTTTTTCCATCATCTGGCATTGAAACTATTCCCGCAAACTATAAAAGAGAAAATCTTTTCATAGTGATTAACTTGAATTTATCAATCAAATATGATCACGCAATTGATGGTCTAGATGTAAATCTCATAAAGAAGCATATGCAGGGCTTAGAAGCATACTCATGCACTAGTTGCTTATATAGTGCTAAGTAATTGAGGAAGAATATTGAGTTTTGACTAGTATCCTTATGTGGTGAAAATTTCTCACATCTACACCTGGGGAGCTTGGTCCAATTGCATTAGTGTCAGAGACAAAATTGGGTATACTGACAGCAGATTGTGCTCTAAGTAAGTCTTGATCTGAAGTCCTTCGAATAGGGACTGTTCCTCGCGGACATGGTGTCTCCAAGCCAAGTTTTACAGAGTTGGTGATGGTTGGAGACATATTCTTCCTCCTCACAGCAAAACTAGGCATTGTCTTTTTGACAAAACAAAATGAATAAATGGTTAGTAATTCAAGTACGGACCTTGCAATCGCAATTCAAAAGATTAGCTTTAGTATTATATTACAAACAATTAATTTTAATGCTAATAAAAAAGAATCTAATTTATAATTTATAGTGTCATTAAGATTGACATTTAACTTGTTAGCGGATATAGAACCTGGACTTTGTGATCCTTGAGCAATGGATGCTGAAGAGCTGGTTGCTTGTTGATATCCACACAGTCATAGATATCACCATACTCAGTCTGTATCAGCATTAAAAAATCGATAAATAAATAGATTATATTCTGCATTGCAGTCCTGTTTATGATCAAAAATTAATCTTTTCAAAAATTAAGTTGCACAAAAAGAAAACTTACTGAAACCCAAAAAGAAAAAATTGAAACTTTACCTTAAGGGAATTGTTTACTGGTCTGGATAAACTTGTTCCTTTCACTTCAGGCTGATGTAAAACCAGAGAAAGGGTAAAAATCAAAGCTGCAAACCTGATCATCTCTCTTTTAACTCTACCAAGCTAGGTGTTTTCAGTTGCTTATGACCCTTCTGCATATCCACACTTCAAATTGTGATGCTATGGCCGGTTTATATGTACATCCAAATCTATAATGATGAGAATTTAATGCAGGGTAGATTTAGATATCCAATAATGAAATTTAATGCTAAAAAGATTTTTTATTACTCCACCTGCGGCACGGACTATTTATTTTCTTCTCTTTTCCTGTTTTACAGATTATTTTCCTTTTCCAGTCAAACGAGTATTTATATATGAGTCCTCTCTAAAACATTAATCCATTGTTTAATTTTGTTTAAACAACATCATCATTTATTTTAATATATTATTCATCATTGAAATTAGTGTGAGATTATTAATTGCTTGTTAGAAATGGTTGCAAAAAAAAAATTATTTTAAAAAACAAAAATTATATATTTATTTAAAATACTAAAATCAGTAAAATAATATAAGGGAAAAATAAGTTAACACAGAAAATTTTAATTTAAATTATTATCTTAAATTAATATTAATATATATAGAAATATATATTACATATATTATGTAACAGATATATATATATATATATATTACTCTGATATAAATATAAAATATATATTATAAATGTAACAGTACATATAATATATATATATATATATATATATATACTTATATTGATACATATTTGTCTATCGAACTACATATAATCGTATTACATATATTTGTGTATATAATTATCTATACATACACAAATATTATAATCCATGTTTATACTTAATAAAAATTAATTACAATTTAATTTATTATTTGTAAAATAATATTAAAAATTAGAAGTTCTAGTTTTACTTATATATTGTAGAAAGATATGAAACAATGGACAAGTCGCAGCGGCGAACTGATGGCGGCGAGCGACAGTGGACGAAGGCGGCCAAGGTGGAGAAAAATAAAATAAATGAGAATATGTGATTTTTTTTTTAATAATTTAATTAATGATAATATTGGACGGTAACGTCGAAAGCATAAGATATTTTTTTAAAAAAAATTAATAATTTTAATTTTATTTTATTGAAATTGATTACATATATATTTTAGTTTTGACTTTCATAAAAAAAAACTTATTTTAATTTTACTTATTAGATCACAAAGTGCTCTTCAAATGTACACCCAAATGGGGCTAAAGGTTTATTATGGGCTTGAAATAAAAACCCAGAAGCTTGCAATTACCACTTGTATATCTCCATTATATTTATATATTTATAAATGCTAGCTAAATTGATTTCCATAATATAATAATCACTCTTCATTTTAATGAAGCAAAGTGAAGAACATTAATTTTATTTTATTTTTCCAAGAAGAAATACTAACAACCGGCTCCTCCAAACAAGAATCTGTATCCCCAACTCACATCAAAGAAAGAATTGTCTCCAGCTTGGTAACAACGAGATTGGAGAACCTGAACTGAAGACTCATCTGGGCTCACAAGCTTTGGATCTCCTGGATTGTTAACACTCACTTGTGCTATGTAACATGTCTTCTCGTAATCTTTATCTACATAATACCCACTGCCCATTGCAGGAGAACCAGGGCTTTGGCTGTATACCCATCCTCCCCAGCTTGCCAAACCAGCTCCATTCTCGAAACCATCGAATAACTCGATCGGCCAATACCCAATTGGTCTATTATCATCTAACACCATTAACCACCAATGCCCAGTTCGTAAATCCTAACCAAACCAAAAAAAAAAAAATTATTACACTTTTAAACACTATTCATTCAATAACTTTTCACATTCATTTTTTTTTTATATGATATTACGTTTAGAGTTATGAAGTAGAAATTTACCTGCTTGATCATCATCCAATCATCAAATTTAGGACCGCTTATAGTTGAGATATTACCAAAGGGTATACCTGGAGTAAACTGTTTATCCACCACTACAAAACCTGAGCATAAGAGATCATAGCACCCAGATGAGCTGCCACTTTTTTCTTGCTGAAAATATTCAAAAAATTAACTGTTGATTAGTATCCATATGATTTCAAGTGTGACACAATGTATAGCGATAGTAATAATTCAAAAAATATACCGTCCAAGAAGTGAAAAATCTGCTTCTGGTATCTCCATAAACAAGTGGATTTACCTGGAAAGAATTTGAGATTATGGAGTCATCCATTTTTTTCTTGAATGCAGAAAATTTTTTGTTTAGTCTGAGAAATCACAAATGACATATACCATCCATCCTGTTCGGATAATAGCTCGTTGGCCTACTGTAGTTACAGATTGAAGAAGAATCATCGATAAACTGAACTGATTAGGTTGAGCAAATGGTTGGTATATCGCCAACCTTCCTCCCGCTCCACGATATTTTTTACTAGCATCTTGTGTTGAGATAATTCCTGCAAACTGTGAAGAAATGAATAGTTCATAATGATTAAATTGAATTTATAAATTTTATCAATTACATACGATCGTTCCAAGTAATTGAGGAAGAATATTTAGGTATTTAGTTGAATATGTAGCAAAAATTACTTACATCTACTCCTGGAGCGACTGGTTCATTTGAATTGGTATCAAAAGCAAAATGGTGCATATAGAAAGCAGATTGCGCTTTGAGTAATTCTTGATCTGAAGTCCTTCGAATAGGGACTGTTCCTCGCGGACATGGTGTCTCCAGGCCGAGTTTTATAGAGTCAGTGATGGTTGGAGACATACTCTTCCTTCTCACAGCAAAACTAGGCATCATCTTTTCGACGAAATGAAATGAAAACATGGTCAGTTATTAAATCATTTGAAATCGTAAATTGAAAAGATTAGTTTAAGTTTTATATCAAATATCAACTAAGTTTAACGAATTATTAATAAGAAAGAATCTAATCCATAATCTATAGTATATTATTAAGATTGACATTTAACTCATTTGCAAATAGAGAACCTGGACTTTGTGATCCTTGAGCAACGGATGCTCAAGAGCTGGTTGCTTGTGGATATCCACACAATCATAGATATCACCATACTCAGTCTGTATCAGCATTAAAAAATTTGATGAATAAATTGATTATACTCTGTAATTTAGCCTTGTTTATTGTAAATTTAATATTCAAAAAGATGAAAAAGCTTACCTTAATGGTTTTAATGGGATTGTTTACTGGTCTGGATAAACCTGTTCCTTTCACTTCGGGCTGATGTAAAACCAGAGAAACAGCAAAAATCAAAACTGCAAACTTGATCATCTCTCTTTTCAACTCTACTAACTTTAGGTTTTTACAGAATTTGCTTATACTCTGCCACCAGACTTCGAATTGTGATGCTGTGGGTGGTTTATATACATATAATTATGTCTTTCAAAGATAGATTTGGATTGCTAAGAATGGGTATTTAATGTTGGTATATGCATTTATTTTCTTCTCTGTAATTTCCTCTTTCACAGATAATATTCCAAAAATGAATTATCCATACTATATTAGCTTCATCTTAAATTTGGTGTGCGTGTGTCACAGTCAGTCCTTTTAATTATACAATTAATAATCTGCCATGTAATTATGTATTTCTGTAGATTATTTTTCCTTTTCCAGTTCCATCTCTCACATGAGTACTTAATGTAAATCAATCAATCATTTGTAATACTAATTTAATTTAATTTATTTGTCGTACAAATTAAACAGAGATTCTCATTCGCAGGGGGTAATTATATCGTTGCTGTTTTGCCATTGAGATTATTTTCGATTTTATCAAAAATAAATTTGAAACTTACTTATAAATTCAAATGATTATGTTTGAAAAACATAATATAAAATAATAAACTATAAGCTTTTAACTTGAAAAACAAATTATTGTATTATTCTACATATATCATATCCAAAAAAAAAAAAATTATTCATTAAAATACATACAAAGAATTAATCATGTTTAAAGTATAATCTCAGAAGTTAGAGCAGATAAGTTTTCCATAATATCTCCAAAATAAAAAATAAAAATTTGTATAATAAACTTTTTTTATCCTTATTTAACTTCTCTCAATGCTATTATAAGTTAATTTATTTTTGTGAAATTTATTTAAAACTTAAAATACTCAATATCCTAGTAAATATATAAAAATTCTGTTTAAAAGATAAAGTTTAACTTCAAAAATAATGATTTCCAATAAAATTAAAATACATACATACATATACAAACCACTCATTCTTGTGGCAAACAACCTACAAATTACATTGCATAATTTCAATTTGAATCAAAGACAGTATGTTCCAGCCAAAAAAAGAATATATATATATAGAAGCTCCATACATCAAAAAGTGATCTCAATTCTTAAAAGGAAATTTTAAGAAAATAAA
Source organism: Carica papaya (assembly GCF_054855325.1). Classification (NCBI taxonomy): domain Eukaryota; kingdom Viridiplantae; phylum Streptophyta; class Magnoliopsida; order Brassicales; family Caricaceae; genus Carica; species Carica papaya. The sequence goes on from NC_142314.1 coordinate 5,826,607, forward strand.
AAATACCAACCAAACAATAAGCTGGAGAAATTTCTCAAAATATAAAACGATTTCAGTCGAGTTGACAATAGCTCTCCCGTAAATCAGATGGATCTCAACTATAAGCTTGTATTCATCACAAGCACCCGTATGAAAAATGTACATATGAAATTTTTACTACAAAACCCAAATGCCTGTTAGCCGAATAGTATGTTCTCTCTTTTAGTGCTTTAAGATGTTCTGTTCGAGTTTTGCAATGACTATTTACGAGTTATAAGAAGAAACAAGATTATAGTGCAGAATCTAACATAATGGAAAAGAAATGCAGAAGGTTTATTGTTTAGTAGCTACCTGAATAGTAGTCTAAACCACAAATTCTCTATATAATTATAATGAATAATCAGAGAAGAGAGGAACATTTTTTAACGTAGACTTATAAAGACATCACGTAACCTTTCTGATATAATACGATCATCGTGCATTAACTTCTATATACATGCATATATATTTATGTACAGGGGAAAAGAAAAGCTCTGACAAAACATGCTTAACTGTACTGCACAAAGTCATCTCCCGTAAGTAGTATCGTATCTAAGTGCAAATGATTCAATACCATCATAAGTTTAAAACCTCGTCGTACCTCTGCTTGAAGGTTCTGAAGTAGATGCATAATTCTGGGACGTGTATGACCTACCACCTTGACTAAGCAGCAAGTTTTTCATCTCTTTGTAACTCCAAAGTTCTTCCAATGCATCAGCTGTTGTTCTAGACCCAGTAAGCGCTGAAGATACCACACTTGCAGAAGCACCGTACTGAACTCCTGGCGCCTCAGAAATCTGGTTGGGTTCTTCAACTGAGTTATCCCATATTGCAGGCCTTGAGGATTCTGCCAAATTTATTGAAGTGTCCTGGCGAAGAGGTGGGGCTTTCTGCAACATCTGCACAAGGACACCAACTGCAGCATCTTCAGATTTTCTAATTGGAAGAAATCCCCCTGCCTCAGATGGTTCATCTTGCGGTCCTCTCTGATCAAAAGATTCAGGTCTGGGCAATGTATAATAGCATGTCAGATTATGTCCACTAAGGTACATTCAAGACTTTGTTAATTTATCTCCCAGATAAACCGAAGTAGATGAAAATGCATCAGATCCTAACTAAACCAACAAAGAAAATATTTAAATAATCATGAAAAAGTTTGCAACTCTGAAAACACGAAATCTCTTTTTTTTTTTGTAATACAAAAAGCAGTGATATTGAAAGGAGAAAAGATCAATACAAAAGGTGCAGCGGATAAGTCATCCAACTGTAAGAAATTATAACAGGAAAAAAAAATAACAACGTAATGGATAGACAGCTGGGAACATCTCATGTGACGAGTGCATCCCAACTTCTATGTAAAACAGATAGGGAGTTATCCGCATAATTCTCATGAGCTTTAAACGAAAGGGAAGCCAAGAAGGTTATCATCCCCCAAAGCATAGATTCTGGGAAAAAAAATCGTCGTAAAAAACATAATGACTTCTCTCCAACCAATCTTCTATAAACCAGCAAACAGGGCACCTTTCCATAAAGGTTTAGCCTAGCCCTAATACAGAAACCACTAATGCTTGAACAAAGAAAACAATCCAAAAAAGGAGGTGCAACCCAAACCAAGTTGAAAGCGTCAAAAACCAATATAATAATTTCCAAGCCGTCTCACAGTGGAGGAACAAATGATTATGTGTCTTCCCACCTGTGTAGCACATTACACAAATGTCAGGAGACAAAAGCTCAATCAGGCCTATGAATTTACAACAACTCATTAGTACCCAATCAATTCAAAATAGCAGGCCATGCGAACACCTTCACCTTAGAAGGAACATTAACTTGCCAGAAAGCGTTGGTAAAAGGGCTATGGTAGCAACCAGGGTTTTTGGTGATGTGATAGAAAAAAGACTTACAAATGTAAGAACTTGAAGAGTATAAAGTCCACACCTTGCAATCAGGGTGTTGAGAAGGCTGGGAAGAACTTAAGAGGTTTAACAAGGATAGGAGTTCAGCAATTTCTCTATCATTAAAACTTTGGAGAAAATGAAAATTCCAATTAATGATGCTGTTAGAAAGAACTGGTCTACCAGTGCCTTGTGGCAGGAGGATAGGTGATAAAGAAAGGAGAATTGGGTACCCAGGGGGCTTAGTCCATCCAGTGATTCTCCCAAAAGAGGACCTTGGCACCATCCCCCACTATATCTACTGAGAGGAATAAATAGGTTACACAAACTGGATATTGCCTTCTGGGAACTCTTGTGTTGCGTTTCTCGTCGCAACTGCATCTCAACCATTCCATTAGTGCTCATGAACACTTTCAATAATCTTATATTATAAAGAATTAGATTTTTATGGGAAGTGTCAAAGCCACTTAACCAATAATCTATGCTCATGCAATACGAACACGATTGTATCATCAGCAAACTGGAGGTGGAACATCTCAACTCTATCCTTACCAACTGCAAATCCTATGATGGCCCCACTTTCTGCACCCCTCAAAAGTATTTGCTCAACCCATCCACCACCAAAGAAAAAATTAAAAAATCTCATTTTATTATTGAGCAATAAAAGTCAATTGAAAGAAGGACCTAATTATTTCAATTCCACTTGGTTTGCTATTTTTTTCTTTTTTTTGTGTTTTGGGGAGAGAGGGGGGGAGGAGGCGATGTATAAAAACACATTGCAGATCTAAGGAGTCTTGAAGGTAAGATTTTTTTGAAGACATTTGCAGTTGTCTATGTATGTTCTCCTGTCCTAACGTAAGTCGGTCACATTTTCATGGAATAAATTATGTGGAAGTGGATGTGGAAATAGTACTTCCAGTAGAAGGGGAGTTGCTATTCCTTATGAACTGTTCTATTCTTCCTGCACAATTGTAAAACACGATACGAATAAAGTTATGCAGAATTCCCGAAAAAAAGAATCATTGTTTTTTGTTACTGAGATGGAATGGCCCTGCTTAAATTAGCTTTTGATCAGTTTTTTAAAATAGGTTAAATGGAAAGAAATCCTAGCAAGAAAACAAATTCTTCAATGAACTTCCCAGTAAAAAGGCCCATAACAAGTTCTCAAGATGAGGAAGCTAACAAAAAAACTTAACTGAATAAATAAAGTAATAAATGCATTAAGAATATTTTAGTGAAATAATGAAATAAAAGTAAAACAAAGATTAGATTCGCTGAAGGAATTTTACACTCACCTGCTACCTGCCCCCACTCTATCAAAAGGGCATGGAAAATCATCCTCCACATCAAAATGGCATGGAAAATCATCAAAATCATCCTGGAAAGACCTGCTAAAACTCCTGGAAGATGCAACTTGTGTTGAACTGTTGGAAGATAATTTCAACCCAGAATATTTTCTAGTGTCATCTTTTCCAAGAGCAAACAGCTATGCAGCAGACAAAAAGAAATTATTAACAAAAATATAACTATAAAAACAGAACTGTCATTGTGAAATATATTTTATATATGTGAAAAATATATATTTATCTATTTAGTTATATTTTGCTGATATAAATTACCTTCTCCGTTGTGCCAGTTTTAGTAGGTCCTGAATTTTTATCAAGCTTGGAAGAACTGCATCTTTCCAATTTAACAGGAGGAGATGGAAAAACATTTTGCTTGCACACAGGAGAATTAGGAAGCTTAGCGATAGGTATGTTAACTGGAGCACTTTCAGATCGCAAAAGACCCTTTAGCAGATGACTCCCTGGAATTTGAATAGGTGGTGATGGGGATGCGGATGGGGATGGCGATGGTGTAAAGTTCGGGGAAAGAAAACACTCATCAAAATGCATATCCTTTTTATGAACAGAAGACATTTCTGGTGGATGAGGAGGCAATCCCATAGGGGAGAAACGGCGAGAACTAGGATTTGAAGCTAAAGCATGGGGCTCTGAATGTGTTGGTGATGGTGAGAAAGAAACTGAAGGTGGTGAGGCTCTGTACCGGTCAAAACTCCAACTGTGCCGCCTTGAGAATGGTAGAGATGATGAAGAACCATGTGAAGCTGGAAGAGAAGTGAACCTCTTTAGTGGGTCTGCCAAGGGGCTGCCAACATAATCTTTTATAAACTTGGGAGACAGAGGAGTCAACGATTCAGAACTGATATCCAAAAGAGAGGAACGATACAACACCGATAAGCAGAGTCTACCACAAGATGTATCCACAGGAGTAAATCCAAACCGCTGCATTTCTGCATCTTCTTTATGAGTGAAAGGTTCAGCAAAAGAAGAGACCTTAGGAACAAGCTTAAATGTACGGATTTGACAAGATGAATTGAGGTCGCGGAAAATTTTATAAGCAGGTAAAAGCCTAACAGTCACATATAATGACCTAAGAAGCAACATAGCCTTTTTATACAGCACAGCCAAAGTATTGCTGCTTGACCTTCTACTCCCAGTATTACAATCCCTGCTCTTTCTACTATTATATTGCACTACCCATCTCTCTATAATCTTCTCACTCTTGGGTTCACCACCTAATTCTTCTTGATCAGATTTCCAACCAAACTGACACTTTTCTTTCCCAGACGAATTCCATTCAAGATCCCTTTTAGGGGAAAATTTAGTTGGTTGCCAATCAAGTGGCCTCTGCTCCAAAACCACATCAACCACCAATGGTTCGAGACTGTTCTGCCGCCAGATATCGAGATTCTCCAGTGCACTGGGGCATTCCCCAAGTGCTAAATGGAACCATTTGTCCCTTGGCCTCACACTAGAAGAGGAGGAGGAAGATGAAGATGGAGATGATACAGTTTGCTCACAGCTATAATTGCGTGAGGACAAGTAAGGAGACCTAGATTCAAGTATTATGTGGAGGCTTTTAGCAAAGAATTCAGTAACGATCTGTTCTTTCTTTGCAGCCTCTGAATGAGGGTTATGATGGGATGATGCCATATTCTGATAAGTTGACAAGAAATGGCACAAACCCTTAAAGGCAAATTGATATTATAATCTTGATACTCCACTTGAAAATACTTTACTGCAAACAAAAGAAGAGCAGAGAGAAAAGGGATTCAATAACTTCTCAACGAGCAACTCCATCATCATTCTGAAAATCAATGTATCACAAGTGTAGAAATAACAAAAAGCAAACAACTAGTAACTCGACTTACTAAAATGATACAGAACTTATGAAATTCAAGCTTGAATTTACGGTCAATCCGCAATGATATAGCAGCCATAATCGAACAAAAAATAGAATCACTCTTCACTTACCCTTGATCATTAAGAAACACCAGTGGTTAAACCCTGGATGGATCTTTCCTTTCTTCTACACGGTTCCTATTTCTCTTTTTTTTTTTTCAACTCTGTCTTTCCTTATTTAGAACATCTAGTACCCAAAAATCGAATAACCCTATAGGATAAGCCCTTTTCAGACACGAAGAAGAAACACAAACCCAGTAGATGAAGAAAAATATAAAAAGAGATACATATATCGATTACTCCAAAACTCATAAGCGTAAAAACATATAGAAACATTTAAACTTCATAATCATCCTGAAAGAAAAGATAGTATAAGCTAACTTACCATCTATATCGATAGAGGAACAGAGAAAAAAGACAAGTCTGCTGCGATACTGGAGAGTTGAAAGGATAGAGTCGACGAATTGAGTGCGGCTACTATTTCCAACAAAAGAAAAAAAGGAAGGAGAGAGAGGGTCATAGGTTGAAAACCGAGACAACCTACTGGATTGAATTCAGGGTTTTACGTCTCCAGTCTCCTAATTCAAATCAGTTTTTAATCAGAAGAGTTTCCTTCTTCTTCTCCGTTTTCGGAAGCAGCTACATTTCAGCTAAACAACTGGTCGACCCCATATCCCATTGAAATTGTGCCACGTCATCCCATGGTCCTGTAAAATTGGTGGTCCCATTTGAAGCACTGGATCATGCGGCGATCATGGATATCTACAGAAACTCTCAGTGATGGATCTGATTATCTCTCCAAAGTTTTTGGATCGTGGGCCTCGACGAGCCCATGATTGACCCTTCATTTGGTTTGCAATTAGAGAATAATTATTGTGTTTATATACTATAGTTAATATAATTGATTTACTTTATATTTTGAATAAAAATTATGGAAATAAAATTTAAGAAATATTAATCTTATTTATATAGTCTACCACTTTTATTTTCACATTAGTATTTGTTTGTACAAAATCATAAATAAGTCCAATTATTTTTTAAAAATTATTTAATCATAGTTTTAATTTTAATATAAATTAAACTAATTATTAAAGAAAAAAATAAAAATCATTAGGCTCCTGACGGGGTCTATAAAAATTGACGGGGTGATAATTAGGTATATGTTTTTTAATAATTATTTACTTTTATATAAAATTAATAAATAAAACAAAATTTAATCTATAACACCCCAACTCTTTCTTTTTATTTTATTTTCATTATTGTAATAATTATATGAATATAATTATTATTTATGTAATTTTATATTAAATTTAATTTAGTTTAATTTATTTTAATAGAAATAATAATAATAATAATTGGTAAAAATTATTTAGGGATTTAATTGAAAATAATTTTAAAAAAAATGGGTGAAAATTTATATTTTGGGGGTATTTTTGAAAGAAAAATCGAAAACCAGAGGTCAAAATGTAATTTAGAAAAATTGTGTCTCGTCAGCTGCCCGATCAGCAGCCCTGGCCAACCAGGACGCGCTAGGTGGCAGAGATGCTGACGCGGGAGGCCACGCGAAAAGAAGTTACGTGGGCGATCTGCGTACGTGCGATCGAACGATTGAGATCGAACGGTCCGCGCGCACAGAATGTCCAGATAAAAAACGCGCACGGACAGCCCAGATTGCATCACACACAGACGGTCTAGAATGAATCCCGCACAGACGGCTCAGATTGAATCGTGATGAACGACCCAGATTGTAGCGCCCGGAAAGGAGGAGGAAAAAAAAAAAAAAAAAAAAAAAAAAAAAAAAGGGGGGGCCACGTCAGCAGCCACGTCAGCAGGCCCGGTCAGCAGTCCCGGCCAACCGGGGCCTGCCACGTGGCAAGATCGCGTCACTCCGAAAGGAGCCACGTTGGCGATCCGCGTGGGTGCGATCCGACGGCCCAGATCAATCACGCGAACGGACGGCCCAGATTCAATCAAAAACGAACGGCCCAGATTAAAACGAAACGAACGGCTGTGATCAAAAGGCAAGGGGTTATAAATAGAACCCCCACACCAGACCAAAAACCCTAGCCGCCAGCCGCTCGCCGGAGAAGACGAACCAGAGGCCGACCGCCGCCACCCGCCGCCACTTGCCGCCGCACCGGGGAAATTTCCGACCGCCGATCGAGGTAAATTTCATACCCCCGACTCGTTTTTCCCCACTGATTCCTCCTATGGCCAAATCGAAGCCGAAATCCCGGCCAAACGGCCGGAATACGCGGCCGAAGCCCAGCGGCGCCGCCGCGCCCCCTCTCGGTTTTTGCCTCCGACGAGGCCCTTCCCGGCCTCCGTTCGATGCAATTTTTATATCACCGTGATCACCATTCTTTTCTCTACAGGTTGACCGAAGCCAAATCACCAAAACACGAACTTCGCCGGGGAGTCGCCGTACCCGAGAGCGCCGCCGCCGGTAAGCTCCGCTTTTCCGTGATTTTTTGGCCCCCCGAGGGCCCTAGGGTTGTTTTCTAACAAGGACCAATGCGAGTGTGGCCGAATTCGGCCAAAAACGGCCGAAAACAGTCAACCCGAGGCGACTCGCCGCCGCCAGCGGCGGCGCCGTCGCCGGAGCACGGCGGAGCCGCCGTGCCGGAGTTGCGATTTGGGCCGAAAGAGGCCCTGGGCCTAATTTGGATTTTTTTTGGAACCCGTGCAGGTATTGTTAGCGTGTTTCAGTTCCCCGGGAAAAAATTCAGGGAAAATTAGGGACAGCCTGCAGGCGCACTGTGAATCGTATTCGGATCCCGAAAACAAGTAAGGACCCCTCACCCTATTTCCTATCACGGTATTAAAGTTCAAAATGATAAAACAGTATTTCTTGAATTAACGCATGTGTGAAATTGCTTAAGGTTGCTAATGGAGCCCGAGTCTAGTGTGATTGATGATTTACTGTTATTTGGCCTGTTTACAGCTTTAAATGCAAAATGAGGTTTGATGTGTTCATTTTACAGATTTGTGTGCATGTACTACGTTTTTATTAATTATGGGTTGAATGACTGAAAAACTGATACTGTATGTTGTCTGTTTGGTATGAATTACGATTTGCTTGTTTAAATGTGAATTGATGATGCTGATTGAGGAAAAGGAAAAATGAAAGATTGTGTAGACTGATAATTGTATTATGGGGGTCAGCCTGACTAGATATCCTGGGAGATGGTGGACGGACCGGGTCCGTAGGGAACCCTACCGGGATTGTGGTCTCACATGCCGGACGGGGTATGGAGATCTTATGGTTTTGGCGCCCATACCGGACGGGGTATGGGGACGGCCCGTTTCACCCTCATACCGGACGGGGTATTGAGGTTTATGGTTTTGGCGCCCATATCGGACGGGGTATGGGGACGGCCCGTTTCACCCTCATACCGGACGGGGTATTGAGGTTCATGGTTTTGGCGCCCATACCGGACGGGGTATGGGGACGGCCCTGGAAACTGATTATGAATGTTAAAGGTTAACGGGTAGCGGAACCCCTATGGACCCCCACGGATACTAGTAGGCTGGTAAATGAGAAAAAAGATATGTTGTACAATGATTGAATTACAAGAGGCGTGATAAGTGTTATGTTTTACAGCTTAGATTATTCAATGATTATGATAATGTTATTGTTTTTCTCATATTGTTTTCATAAATTCCACCAAGGTAAGTGGATGGTAAAAGTTTTATTATTGATAAAAGGTTTTGTTGTTAATAAACGAGTTTATTGTAAATTATGCTCCATTGGTCTTTTTGTGGTTTTCTACCCACCTTTATCTCCGTGACGGTGAGATATCGTGATGTTCTTACTGGGCTAGTGTAGCTCACTCCTTAATTAACCATTTCAGATCAGGAAGACATGGTTCCCGAGCCCGTTCCGCAGGAGGACGACGAAGGGGATGCCTAGAGACTCTGTAGTCATACGCATAGTTTATTTTCGAGTTTTCTTTCTTAGTTAGTTTAACCTTTTATATTTTAAGTACGTCTGTTTGGTTTTTCGTGTAAGGGATGTTAACTGAAATTTTGATCTCGCTTCCGCATTCGATATATTTAAATACTCATTTCATTTTAATATTTTCCGGGGGCGTTACACAGATTCATTCCCAATTTAATCGTGATCGGACAGTACAGATTAAAAGCGATGGACAGCTGAGATCAAAAGCGGATTGGTATAAATAACCTCATATGCACCCAAACCCTAACCCTAGCCATTAAAGCCCATCGCCGGAGAAGACAACCCAGCTACCGGGGAGCCGACTGCCGCCACCCGCTGCCGTACCGGAGCAATTTTCGGCCGCCAAATGAGGTAAAAATTCTACTCTTTGCTCAGAATTTGATTCTAAACCCACATATGGCCAAATCAGAGCAAAAGCACCGGCCAATTGGCCGGAAAACGCTGCCGAAGCCCAGCGGTGCAGCCGCGGGGTGTCTCAGTTTTTGCCTCTAATGAGGTCATTCCCAATTTCCGTTCGATGTGATTTTTTTACCGTTGTGATCACTGTTTCCTCTTCTACAGGTTGACTGGAGCAAAATACCAAACCGCGGCGTGAGCCGGAGGAGCCACCACACCGGAGAGGCCCACCGTCGGTGAGTTTCAGTTTTTCACATTTTTTTCGACCCACCGAGGCCCTAGGTGTGTTTTCTCACAGGAACTGATGCAAGTTTGGCTGAATTCAGCTGAAAACGGCTGAAAACAGCCAACCCGATGTGGATCGCCGCTGTGCCAGAATTCTGAAATTGGCCAAGTAGGCATTGGGTATGATTTTTTGGGTTATTTGGGACATGTATATGTACCATAAGCGCATTTCAGTTCCTGATAAAACCTAGGGACCCCTCGTAGGCCCAGTGAAAATCTAGTTTTTGACGCCAAATCAAGTAAGGACCCCTCACCCTATTTCTTATCATGGAATTGAAGTCTGAATAAATGATAATACTGTATTTTGTACAAATTAAGTAGATATGCATAATTAATTACGGTTGCTAATGGAGTCCAAACCGGACATATTTCTCTGTCAATTTCTGTTTGATTTATTTTACAGTTTAAATGCATTATGGTATCTGGTTTATCTATTCTATGATTTTAAATGCATGTATCACTGCTTACTTCACTATTGTTTGATTTTGGGAATCTAAGATATGCTTGTTTTATTTGATGCACGTTACTTGTGTATGTATTCATGTTTGAGTTGGTAACGGAGACTAAGGACAAATAGGAATAGGATGGGATTTGATAAGTGGATAAGATGACAGCCTCACTAGATATGCTAAGAGATGGTGGACAGACCGAGTTCATATGGAACCCTACTGTGAACGTTGTCTCCTACCGGACAGGGTATGGAGACTTGGTCATTTGGCGCCCATAGTGGACGAGGTATGGGGATGGTCCGCTTCACCCTCATACCAGACGGGGTATTGAGGTTTATTATTTTGGCGCTCATACCGGATGGAGTATGGGGACGACCCTGGAACTAAGTTTGTTAAGGTGAATGGTTCACGTGTAGCAAGGACCCCTATGGATCTCCATTGATACTAGTAGGCTGATAAAAATGAGCAATTGTTATTTGATGATTTGAATATAAAGTATGATATGTGCTATGTTACAGATTATATATGAATTCATGATATTTATAATGTTATTGTCTCCATAGGTTGTTTTTATAAATCTTACTACGGTAAGTGGACGGTAAAGGGTTTGATTATTGATAAATGAATTTGTTTAAATCTACTGCTCCATTGATTGTTTTAATTTCTTACCAACCTTTGCTTCTGTGACGGTGAATAGTGTGATGTTCTTACTAAATTAGTATAACTCATGTAACGGCCCCGGAAATTTAAAATGAAATGTATATTAAAAATATCAAATGCGGAAGCGAAGTCAAAAATTCGATTAACATCCCTTACACTAAAACCAAAAACGTACTCACAATATAAAAGATCAAACTACCTAAAGGAGAAACTTGAAAGTAAAAGTTACGAATATGACTATGGAGTCTTTAGGCATCCCCTTCGTCGTCCTCCTGCGGAACCGGCTCGGGAACAATGTCTTCCTGATCTGAAATGATTAAATAAGGAATTAGCTACACTAGCCCAATAAAGACATCACGATATCTCACCGTCACGGAGGTAAAGGTGGGTAGAAAACACAAAAAGACCAATGGAGCATAATTTACAACAAATTCTTTTATCAATAATAAATCCTTCACCATCCACTTACCTCGATGGAATCCATAAAACAGTATACGAAAGCAATAACATCATCATCATCATGAAATCATATATGAACTGTATAACATAATACTTATCAAGCCTTTTGTAATTCAATCGTTACACAATATATTTTCCTCTTTTACCAGCCCACTAGTATCCATGGGGATCCATAGGGGTCCCGCTACCCGTTAACCCTTAACACTTGAAATCATATTCCAGGGCCGTCCCCATACCCCGTCCGGTATGGGCGCCAAAACTATAAACCTCATTACCCCGTCCGGTATGAGGGTGAAATGGGCCGTCCCCATACCCCGTCCGGTATGGGCACCAAAACACATAAGATCTCCATACCCCGTCCGTATGGGAGACCACAATCCCGGTAGGGTTTCCTACGGACCCGGTCCGTCCACCATCTCCCAGGATATCTAGTCAGGCTGACCACATTATACAATTACCCATTTACATAATCTATCGTTCCCCTTTTCCTCAGTCAGCATCATCAATCCACATACAAACAAGCAAAACGGTAATTTATGCCAAACAGACAAACATACAGCATCAATATCCCAGTCATTCAATCCATAATCGGTAAAACAGTAAAATATGCACACGAAACTGTAAAATGAAAACATCAAACCTCATACTGTATTTAAAATTGTAAAACATGCCAAATAACAGTTAACTGACAAACACACTAGACTCGGGCTCCATTAGCGACCTTAAGCAATTTCACACATTTGTTGATTCATGGAATACCGTTTTATCATTTATTGAACTTTAATACCGTGATAGGAGATAGGGTGATGGGTCCTTACTTGTTTCGGGGTCCGAACACGGCTTCACAGTGCGCCTACAGGCTGTCCCTAATTTTTTCTGAATTTTTCCTAGGGAACTGAAACCCACCACTGGTACCTGCACGTGGTCCAAAAAATCAAGGGATTAGGCCCAGGGCCCCTTTCGGCCAATATCGCAATTTTGGCACGGCGGCTCTGCCGTGCTCCGGCGACGGCGCCGCCGCTTGCGGCGGCGATTTGCCTCGGTTTGGCCGTTTTCGGCCGTTTCCGGCCGAATTCGGCCACACTTGCATCGATCCTTACGATTAAACAACTATAGGGCCCTCGGGGGGCTAAAAAATTACGGAAAACCGAAGCTTACCGGCGGCGGTGCTCTCGGGTGCGGCGGCTCTCCGGTGAGAGAAAAGAATGGTGATCACGGTGATATAAAAATTGCATTAAACGGAGGCCGGGAAGGGCCTCATCGGAGGCAAAAATCGAGGAGGGGCGCGGCGGCGGCGCTGGGTTTCGGCCGTGTTTTCCGACCGTTTGGCCGGAATTTTGGCTCCGATTTGGCCACAGGGGAAATCAGCGTGGAAAAACGAGTCAGGGGTATGAAATTTACCTCGATCGGCGGTCGGAAATCCCTCCGGTGCGGCGGTGGGTGGCGGTGGCCGGCTTCTGGTTCGTCTTCTACGGCGAGGGCAGGCGGCTAGGGTTTTGTTGTCTGGTGTGGGGGTCTTATTTATACCCTTTTGCCTTTTGATCTCAGCCGTCCATTTTGATTTAATCTGGGCCGTCCGTGCGATTGCATCTGGACCGTCCGATCGCACGTTTGATCTGGGCCGTCCGATCGCGCATGTAACGGCCCCGGAAAATATTAAAATGAAATGAGTATTTAAATATATCGAATGCGGAAGCGAGATCAAAATTTCATTTAACATCCCTTACACGAAAAACCAAAAACGTACTTAAAATATAAAAGATTAAACTAACTAAGAAAGAAACTCGAAAATAAAACTATGCGTATGACTACAGAGTCTCTAGGCATCCCCTTCGTCGTCCTCCTGCGGAACGGGCTCGGGAACCATGTCTTCCTGATCTGAAATGGTTAATTAAGGAGTGAGCTACACTAGCCCAGTAAGAACATCACGATATCTCACCGTCACGGAGATAAAGGTGGGTAAAAAACCACAAAAAGACCAATGGAGCATAATTTACAATAAACTCGTTTATTAACAACAAAACCTTTTATCAATAATAAAACTTTGACCATCCACTTACCTTGGTGGAATTTATGAAAACAATATGAGAAAAACAATAACATTATCATAATCATTGAATAATTTAAGCTGTAAAACATAACACTTATCACGCCTCTTGTAATTCAATCATTGTACAACATATCTTTTTCTCATTTACCAGCCTACTAGTATCCGTGGGGGTCCATAGGGGTTCCGCTACCCGTTAACCTTTAACATTCATAATCAGTTTCCAGGGCCGTCCCCATACCCCGTCCGGTATGGGCGCCAAAACCATGAGCCTCAATACCCCGTCCGGTATGAGGGTGAAACGGGCCGTCCCCATACCCCGTCCGGTATGGGCGCCAAAACCATAAACCTCAATACCCCGTCCGGTATGAGGGTGAAACGGGCCGTCCCCATACCCCGTCCGGTATGGGCGCCAAAACCATAAGATCTCCATACCCCGTCCGGCATGTGAGACCACAATCCCGGTAGGGTTCCCTGCGGACCCGGTCCGTCCACCATCTCCCAGGATATCTAGTCAGGCTGACCCCCATAATACAATTATCAGTTTACACAATCTTTCATTTTTCCTTTTCCTCAATCAGCATCATCAATTCACATTTAAACAAGCAAATCGTAATTCATACCAAACAGACAACATACAGTATCAGTTTTTCAGTCATTCAACCCATAATTAATAAAAACGTAGTACATGCACACAAATCTGTAAAATGAACACATCAAACCTCATTTTGCATTTAAAGCTGTAAACAGGCCAAATAACAGTAAACCACCAATCACACTAGACTCGGGCTCCATTAGCTACCTTAAGCAATTTCACACATGCATTAATTCAAGAAATACCGTTTTATCATTTTGAACTTTAATACCGTGATAGGAAATAAGGTGAGGGGTCCTTACTTGTTTTCGGGATCCGAATACGATTCACAGTGCGCCTGCAGGCTGTCCCTAATTTTCCCTAAATTTTTCCCGGGGAACTGAAACACGCTCACAGTACCTGCACGGGTTCCAAAAAAAATCCAAATTAGGCCCAGGGCCTCTTTCGGCCCAAATCGCAACTCCGGCACGGCGGCTCCGCCGTGCTCCGGCGACGGCGCCGCCGCTGGCGGCGGCGAGTCGCCTCGGGTTGACTGTTTTCGGCCGTTTTTGGCCGAATTCGGCCACACTCGCATTGGTCCTTGTCAGAAAACAACCCTAGGGCCCTCGGGGGGCCAAAAAATCACGGAAAAACGGAGCTTACCGGCGGCGGCGCTCTCGGGTACGGCGACTCTCCGGCGAAGTTCGTGTTTTGGTGATTTGGCTTCGGTCAACCTGTAGAGAAAAGAATGGTGATCACGGTGATATAAAAATTGCATCGAACGGAGGCCGGGAAGGGCCTCGTCGGAGGCAAAAACCGAGAGGGGGCGCGGCGGTGCCGCTGGGCTTCGGCCGCGTATTCCGGCCGTTTGGCCGGGATTTCGGCTTCGATTTGGCCATAGGAGGAATCAGTGGGGAAAAACGAGTCGGGGGTATGAAATTTACCTCGATCGGCGGTCGGAAATTTCCCCGGTGCGGCGGCGAGTGGCGGCGGGTGGCGGCGGTCGGCCTCTGGTTCGTCTTCTCCAGCGAGCGGCTGGCGGCTAGGGTTTGTGGTCTGGTGTGGAGGTTCTATTTATAACCCCTTGCCTTTTGATCACAGCCGTTCATTTTGTTTTAATCTGGGCCGTTCGTTTTTGATTGAATCTGGGCCGTCCGATCGCGTGATTGATCTGGGCCGTCGGATCGCACCCACGCGGATCGCCAGCGTGGCTCCTTTTGGAGTGACGCGGTCTTGCCACGTGGCAGGCCCTGGTTGGCCGGGACTGCTGACCGGGCCTGCTGACGTGGCTGCTGACGTGGCCGCCTTTTTTTTTTTTTTTTTTTTTTTTTTTTTTTCTCCTCCTTTCCGGGTGCTACAACTCTCCCCCCCATAAAGAAATTTGGTCCCCAAATTTGCCTCATTACTCTTGATCAAACAGATGAGGATATTGGGCCCTAAATTCTGATTCCAGCTCCCAAGTCGCCTCCCTAGGCGTGTGGTTCTGCCACAAGACTTTTACAAATGATATTTCCCGGTTACGGAGTATTCTGCTTTCTCGGTCCGTGATACTGACCGGTACTTCTTCATAAGACAAGTCCTCTCGGAGTGAGAGCGGTTCATGAGCCACGACATGAGAAGGGTCCAGATTGTACTTGCGCAGCATAGATACATGAAACACATTGTGAACCCGGGAGAGCTCAGGGGGCAGTGCAAGTCTGTAGGCAGTGGTACCAATCTTGTCTAAGATTTCAAAGGGTCCAATGTATCTGGGGTTTAATTTTCCCCTTCTGCCGAACCTACTAATTCCCTTGAAGGGGGTGACTTTAAGAAACACCCGGTCACCTTTCTCAAAGGCCAGGTCCCTCCTTCGGGTATCAGCATAGCTCTTTTGCCTACTCTGAGCTGTCTGGATGTTCTTCTTGATCTTAACTATCTTGGACGTGGTTTCTTCCACTAAATCCGGGCCAAACAATCTTCTATCGCCCACTTCCTCCCAACAAATCGGTGACCTGCACGGATGCCCGTAAAGCGCCTCGTATGGGGCCATGCCGATGCTTGCTTGGTAACTGTTGTTGTAGGCAAACTCTATCAGGGGTAGATGGTCGTCCCAATGGCCTCCGGAGTCAAGGACACAAGCTCGGAGCATATCCTCCAGCGTACGGATTGTCCTCTCTGATTGTCCATCGGTTTGGGGGTGGAAGGCAGTACTGAGGGACAGCTTTGTTCCCATAGCTTGCTGGAAACTATTCCAAAACCGAGAAGTGAATCTGGGATCCCTGTCGGATACCACTGTTACTGGGACCCCATGCAGTCTGACTATTTCCCGGACATACATTCTTGCCAACTTGTCCAACGAATCAGTCATTCTGATGGCCAGGAAGTGGGAAGACTTAGTGAGTCGGTCAACAATTACCCATATGGCATCGTGTCCCGATCGTGCCTTGGGTAGTCCCGATACGAAGTCCATGGTGATGTGTTCCCACTTCCATTCTGGAATCGGTAAAGGCTGAAGCAACCCCCCTGGGCGTTGATGTTCTGCTTTGACCTGCTGACATACCAAGCACTTAGATACAAAGTCGGCTATATCTCTCTTCATCCCATTCCACCAGAATCGGGGTCGCATAGTTTGGTACATTTTTGTACTTCCTGGATGCATGGCGAACCTTGAACTATGGGACTCTGTCATGATGTCTCTTTTTAATTCATTGTCGTCTGGGACACACATTCTGTCCTTGAAACGAATCAATCCGTCGGCAGAGATCTGAAATTCTGAGTTCACTCCCTGTTCTGCATCCTTCTTGCGGTTTACTAGGGCGGAGTCGATTGACTGGGCTTCCTTTATTCTTTGGATTAGCTCGGGTTGGACTGCTAGGTGGCTCAAACATGTGGCCCTCTTCAGATCTTGCAGTCGAACCTGCTGCGTAGCCCCAATGGACCTGCATTCCGAAACCATCAGATGGGCTAGGGTGCCTGCACTCTTCCTACTGAGGGCATCGGCTACTACGTTGCCCTTACCTGGATGGTATAGGATGTCACAATCATAGTCCTTGAGGAGTTCCATCCACCTTCTCTGACGCATGTTGAGATCCTTCTGAGTGAAGATGTGCTTCAAGCTCTTATGATCGGTGTAGATCTGAAAGGTCTCTCCATACAAATAATGGCGCCAGATTTTCAAGGCGTGTATGATTGCGGCCAGCTCCAAATCATGGGTAGGATAGTTCTTCTCATGATTCTTTAGCTGTCTAGACCCATATGCTATAACCTTTCCATGCTGCATCAGGACACAACCCAGGCCCAGATAGGAGGCATCACTATAAACTGTATACCCTCCTGATCCACTCGGTAGAGCCAGCACGGGTGCAGTAGTCAGTCGCTTCTTCAATTCTGAAAAACTCCTTTCGCAGTTCTCATTCCAATCAAACTTTGCATTCTTCTTTGTGAGTCGGGTTAGAGGGGCCGCTAGACTGGAGAACCCTTCGACAAACCGGCGGTAATAACCCGCCATCCCTAGGAAACTGCGAATTTCCTTAACTGTTGTCAGCCTTTCCCAACCAAGTACCGCTTCAACCTTTTCGGGGTTCACCGACACCCCTTCCTTCGATATAACATGTCCTAGGAAGGCGGTTTGCTCGAGCCAAAATCCACACTTGCTCAACTTTGCATACAACTTCTTTTCCCTGAGTACCTGGAGGACTTGGGCAAGATGATGAGCATGTTCTTCTCTACTTTTTGAGTAGACTAAGATATCATCGATGAACACGATGACAAATTTATCCAAGAACTCTCTGAAGATTCTGTTCATTAGATCCATAAAGATGGCCGGGGCGTTGGTTAGCCCAAACGGCATAACCAGGAACTCATAGTGTCCGTACCTGGTTCGGAATGCCGTCTTGGGGATGTCTTCTGCTCTCACTTTTACCTGATGGTAACCTGATCGTAGATCTATTTTAGAAAAGACCTGTGCACCCTGCAACTGATCGAAAAGGTCATCAATCCGGGGGAGAGGGTACTTGTTTTTAATTGTTACCTTGTTTATCCTTCTATAATCAATACACAGTCTCAACGTTCCATCTCCTTTCTTTGCAAAAGTAACCCCGGCACCCCATGGGGAAATGCTGTGTCTAATGAAGCCACTGTTTTGTAGCTCAGTGATTTGTTTCCTTAGCTCTTCCATCTCGATGCGGCTCATTCGGTAAGGAGCTACCGAGATGGGTTGGGTTCCTGGCTGTAAGTCTATGGTGAACTCGACCTCTCTGTCCCCTGGTAGACCGGGCAGTTCATCCGGAAATACGTCTGGAAAGTCTCGGACTACTGGAATCTCTTGGATACAAACTTCCTTCTTGGGTTTACCATGTACCACGTCCGGGTCTGCATCGGCATCCTTCTGGGTAAGGTTGTAAACTCTGCCCTGGATTGGAGGCCTCCCTTGATTCTGGTTCCTAGGACACTCCCTCGCATAGTGCTGGGTACTGCCGCATATGCGACAGGTGTTGTTGAGGCGGTAGCAGGGTCGGTCCCCATGATCCCTGCCGCAGTACTGGCAGATCTTCCCACGAGCTGCCCCCATAGCCTGAGGAGGGCCCTGAGCGGCAGGCCTGGGTCTCTTGCTGAGTTGGACCGGCATGGTAGGCGCTGGCCTGCGGAGCGGGGCTGAAGGTCGGGAACTTCCCGCTAGCTGAGGGCGGGTGTCGAAGCTCCTTTCTATGATCTGCGCCTTTGCCAGGACTGCCGAATATGTCTCGAGCTCCATCACCAACAAGTGCTGTCTGATCGCCGGGCGGAGACCCCACTGGAATTTCCTGGCCTTTCGGCCCTCATCCAACAATGTCTCCGGGGCATGTCGGCCCAGCTCCAGGAACTTGCGGGCATACTCCGACACTGTCATATTACCCTGGACCAACTGAGCAAATTCAATTTCCTTTAAATGTTGGATGTGCTTAGGGAGATACTCCGCATGGAAAGCCGCTAGGAACTGCTCCCAAGTAACTGGTACAGGCAGGGTGGCCCGCTTGAGCTCCCACCAGCGTACTGCTTCCCCTACCAGCATGTAGGAGGCAATGGCAGCCCTCTGCTCAGGAATTACTCCCAAGGTCTCAAAGGCTCGCTCAGTCTCCGCCAACCAGTATTAGGCCTCTTCAAAAGAGGATTCCCCCGAAAAAGTAGAAGGGTTCAGTCTCCTGTACCTCTCTATGAAGCCAGGGTCGATCAAGGAGGGAGCGGGGTCCCGAGGTAAAGGAACTGGGGCCGGCTGAGGGTGAACTGGGGGACCCTGTGGTGGCACCTGCTGATGGGGTGGGGGCACTGGAATGTGCTGTGGCGGTACCTGTTGGTACCGTGGCTGTGGTACCGGGTCGTACCGCGGCTGTGGTGCCGGGTGGTACTGTGGAGGAACAGGCTCCTGCCGGGGTGGCTCGGGATCAGCCTGCTGTAACGGGGGCTCAACCTGCGCTAGCGGAGGAGGTCCGGGTAACTCCCTTCTCTCCTCTTGCCTTCGCTGAGCAGCTACGAGAGCTTCCACCATCTCATATAATCTGTCCAAATCCTCCCGAAGCGAATTATCTTGGGTCGCTCGGTTTAGTGGGGGCCTTCCTCTCCTCATTTCTGTGGACCTGCATTTACAAGGAATGGTTGAGTAACGACCAATCGGTGAGTATTTCTTTAAAGGACTATAGTGTAAGGGATGGGTCCGAGGAAATGCGGCTCTGATACCAACTGTAACGGCCCCGGAAAATATTAAAATGAAATGAGTATTTAAATATATCGAATGCGGAAGCGAGATCAAAATTTCATTTAACATCCCTTACACGAAAAACCAAAAACGTACTTAAAATATAAAAGATTAAACTAACTAAGAAAGAAACTCGAAAATAAAACTATGCGTATGACTACAGAGTCTCTAGGCATCCCCTTCGTCGTCCTCCTGCGGAACGGGCTCGGGAACCATGTCTTCCTGATCTGAAATGGTTAATTAAGGAGTGAGCTACACTAGCCCAGTAAGAACATCACGATATCTCACCGTCACGGAGATAAAGGTGGGTAAAAAACCACAAAAAGACCAATGGAGCATAATTTACAATAAACTCGTTTATTAACAACAAAACCTTTTATCAATAATAAAACTTTGACCATCCACTTACCTTGGTGGAATTTATGAAAACAATATGAGAAAAACAATAACATTATCATAATCATTGAATAATTTAAGCTGTAAAACATAACACTTATCACGCCTCTTGTAATTCAATCATTGTACAACATATCTTTTTCTCATTTACCAGCCTACTAGTATCCGTGGGGGTCCATAGGGGTTCCGCTACCCGTTAACCTTTAACATTCATAATCAGTTTCCAGGGCCGTCCCCATACCCCGTCCGGTATGGGCGCCAAAACCATGAGCCTCAATACCCCGTCCGGTATGAGGGTGAAACGGGCCGTCCCCATACCCCGTCCGGTATGGGCGCCAAAACCATAAACCTCAATACCCCGTCCGGTATGAGGGTGAAACGGGCCGTCCCCATACCCCGTCCGGTATGGGCGCCAAAACCATAAGATCTCCATACCCCGTCCGGCATGTGAGACCACAATCCCGGTAGGGTTCCCTACGGACCCGGTCCGTCCACCATCTCCCAGGATATCTAGTCAGGCTGACCCCCATAATACAATTATCAGTTTACACAATCTTTCATTTTTCCTTTTCCTCAATCAGCATCATCAATTCACATTTAAACAAGCAAATCGTAATTCATACCAAACAGACAACATACAGTATCAGTTTTTCAGTCATTCAACCCATAATTAATAAAAACGTAGTACATGCACACAAATCTGTAAAATGAACACATCAAACCTCATTTTGCATTTAAAGCTGTAAACAGGCCAAATAACAGTAAACCACCAATCACACTAGACTCGGGCTCCATTAGCTATCTTAAGCAATTTCACACATGCATTAATTCAAGAAATACCGTTTTATCATTTTGAACTTTAATACCGTGATAGGAAATAAGGTGAGGGGTCCTTACCTGTTTTCGGGATCCGAATACGATTCACAGTGCGCCTGCAGGCTGTCCCTAATTTTCCCCTGAATTTTTCCCGGGGAACTGAAACACGCTCACAGTACCTGCACGGGTTCCAAAAAAAATCCAAATTAGGCCCAGGGCCTCTTTCGGCCCAAATCGCAACTCCGGCACGGCGGCTCCGCCGTGCTCCGGCGACGGCGCCGCCGCTGGCGGCGGCGAGTCGCCTCGGGTTGACTGTTTTCGGCCGTTTTTGGCCGAATTCGGCCACACTCGCATTGGTCCTTGTCAGAAAACAACCCTAGGGCCCTCGGGGGGCCAAAAAATCACGGAAAAACGGAGCTTACCGGCGGCGGCGCTCTCGGGTACGGCGACTCTCCGGCGAAGTTCGTGTTTTGGTGATTTGGCTTCGGTCAACCTGTAGAGAAAAGAATGGTGATCACGGTGATATAAAAATTGCATCGAACGGAGGCCGGGAAGGGCCTCGTCGGAGGCAAAAACCGAGAGGGGGCGCGGCGGTGCCGCTGGGCTTCGGCCGCGTATTCCGGCCGTTTGGCCGGGATTTCGGCTTCGATTTGGCCATAGGAGGAATCAGTGGGGAAAAACGAGTCGGGGGTATGAAATTTACCTCGATCGGCGGTCGGAAATTTCCCCGGTGCGGCGGCGAGTGGCGGCGGGTGGCGGCGGTCGGCCTCTGGTTCGTCTTCTTCGGCGAGCGGCTGGCGGCTAGGGTTTGTGGTCTGGTGTGGAGGTTCTATTTATAACCCCTTGCCTTTTGATCACAGCCGTTCATTTTGTTTTAATCTGGGCCGTTCGTTTTTGATTGAATCTGGGCCGTCCGATCGCGTGATTGATCTGGGCCGTCGGATCGCACCCACGCGGATCGCCAGCGTGGCTCCTTTTGGAGTGACGCGGTCTTACCACGTGGCAGGCCCTGGTTGGCCGGGACTGCTGACCGGGCCTGCTGACGTGGCTGCTGACGTGGCCGCCCTTTTTTTTTTTTTTTTTTTTTTTTTTTTTTCTCCTCCTTTCCGGGTGCTACAGCGCATACGCGGATCGCCAACGTGGTCCGTCCCGGATCGACGTGGTCTTGCCACGTTGCAGGTCTCGGTTGGCCGGGACTGCTGACGTGGCTACTGACGTGACCTTTTTTTTTTTCTTCTTCTTCAATTTCCCGGGCGCTACAGCTTATTCCTTATTTAACCATTTCATATTAGCAGGACTTGGTTCCCGAGCCCAATCTACAAGAAGACGACGAGTAGATGCTAGATACCTTATAGTTTCCTTTATTTTTCTTATTTCTCGTATTTTTTTTAGAAAATTTATTCTGTGATATTGTTTAGTACTTTTAAGTTATTGTGTAAGGGATATTAATCTTAATCTTTTATTTCGCTTCCGCACTCAGATTATTATATGTATTTCTTTTTAAATTTCTGGAGTTGTTACATAATCTCTCTCTCATTTTCTTCTCTATTCTTTCTTACATTAAGTCTACCAACTTCCCCCTGTCTTCTTCTCTTCTTTTTTGTCCTTCTAGTTTGACCTTATAAAAAACCTATCACCAGCTCTACTCTACTCCCATCCCTTTCTTTTCTTTTAATTTTTCTTTCTCTTATTTTTTAATAGAAAACTTTAGTCACTCGCACATAATACGTATAAAAATGAAACACCTAACAAGAACATTGAGATTTTTACGTGAAAATTCCTTCAATGTGAATGAAATTTTTTTGGAATTGTTGTTTATTTTTAAATAAAATTCTAATTATTTTTATAATATCTTTCATGACTGATTTATATATTTCTCAAAATATCACGCAAAACATCTTGACTCATAATATTTTTCTCTAAAAAAATCACTAATGGCTATTGTATTGATAATCTCTCAACTAATAGTAAGTGTATCACTTTATTGCTGTAGTAATATTTGTATTTCATCTTATGAATTGATGGTTTGATACTGAATCTTATTTGTATCTTATTATTCTCTTTCTGGGCTTTATTTTCTTTTAAGAGCATTTTTTTCGTTGTCTTTATTTTGATTTTTTTGAAACCTGATAATTTTAAAAACTGATAATTTTAATTTTTGTTTGAGTCTTTATTTTCTCTAAATCTTTATTTTTTATTTTACATAATATATAATCATCATGTTGCACCAACATAAAAGAGAATATGTTAATTTTTTTATTAAAAAATTAATATTTATTCTAAATATAACTATTGTAATATTATTTTTGATTACTTACAAATAATTCAAACTCAAATTACAGCATAAAATAAATATTCAGAAAAATTAATATAAAAAAATATATCTATCGAATCTCAAAATATTGACGAACCAATCTATATGATATATGTAATAAGAGAGACGTCATATCAGACTAATATTAAACAATTTCGTTTCTTCTCATTGACATTATCTAGCTGATAAAAATATTAATCGTATTTATATAGTCTACCATTTCTATTTTCTTAAAATCATAAATAAACTCCATTATTTTTTAAAATTATTTAATCACACTTTTATATAAATTTTGTAATTAATTAGATCATGTAGTTTCAATTTTAATATAAATTAAACTAATCATCAAGGAAAATGTAAAAATCATTAAACTCCTAAATACATGGCAAATGATGTAGTAACATAATATTTGTAAAAGTTGAAGTGATAATGATTACATATGTGTCATTCAATAATTATTTATTTTTATACAAAAGTAAAAATAATTAATATTAATAAATAAATAAAATGAAATTTAATCTCTCTCTCATTTTCTTTTTTGTGCATTTCTAAATTTGTGATTAATTCATAATAAAATAACGTATTTAGTTGGATTTAACATAAGATAATACACTACAATTAATTCATAATAAAGTGCTAAATTTCTATGTTTCCCTAAGTATTTTACTTCAAAGAAATATTTTACATATAAGAATCACATCAAAAAATATTAGAACAATTATATATAGGAGTATAAATTTGCAAGAACTAATTTTTTTTGTTCTCAATTTGTCTTTTATAGTTGCTAATATGTGTTATGTTAATTAGTATTCTCACACATTATATGTTACTCGGAGATAATTTCTTTAGCGTAATTAACTGTTTGATTAATTTTCAAATAAGATATACAGTAAAAAAATGAAGTTAGAAATAAAAAATAAAACACCTATAAGAACACCGAGATTTTTACGTAAAAAAATTTTTATTGTAAAGGAAAAAACTTTAAAACTGTTGTCCATTTTTAAATAAAATTCTGATTATTTTTATAATATCTTTCATGACTAATTTATATATTTTTTAAAATTTTTTGTAAAATGTTTTTACTCATAACATCTTTTTTCTAAAAATTCATCAATAGATATTGTGTTGTCTTGGTTTTGATTTTGACAAAAGCTGATAATCTTATCTTTGTTTGAGTTTTTATTTTCTCCATAGTTTTATTTTTGATTTTATATAATAGGTAATCCTCACGTTATATCAACATAAAAGAAAATATGTTGGTTTTTTTTAGAAAAAAATTACTATTTTTTCTAAATATAACTAATTTAGTGATATTTTTGATTATTTATAAATAATTTAAACTCAAATTACAATATAAAATAAAAATTCAAGAAAATTAATGTCAACAAATACACAGATCGAATCTCAAAATATTGGCGAACTAATCTACATGACATATGCAATAATAAAGACAGCATATTAGATCAATATTAAGCAACCTCGTCTCTTCTCTTTGTTTCCAAGTGAGAGAAACTACCAGTACGAATAGAGTTAGAAAGTTCATATAGTTTGAATTTGGTTTCATATCTATAAAATCCAACTACATATTTTAATTCAAATAACAAATTTCTTTAAGTGAAGTAAATTTTTTTTTTTTATATATCCACGTTTCTAGTTAATGAAACTATGTTTTATATTTTGGTTTATTGTCATTTTCATTTCATTTGAACTTTTCACTATTCTATAATATGATTTTAAAAATATTTGTCAGGTTAGTTGCTGTACTTTAAATTTAACGGGAATTATTTGATAACTTGTGTTTTGAATTTGGTTAATTTAGATATATTAGATTTCATCGAAAATTAAACATTTATTAGCTTATGGAAGCAGGAAACCCAATTGCCAATTTAAAAGTAACATCCTAAAGAATTAATAAAAATATTTTATGTTTCCAATATGAATAAAATAGTTCTTCAGGTTGCATCCTAAGACCACATTCATCTGGCAGCTTGGGTGTTGGATCATCATTACTTATTTTTTAAACCAGTCTATGGAGGTGATCAGCCGTCTAGAACTAATTACTTTACTTACACATTTACCCCCAAATGTCTTCCCCACTGTATACCTAACATACAACAGCGATTGTATGTGAATGTGTGTGTGTGTGTGTGTATATATATGTAATTCTCCTTCTGACTAAGTAGTTTTTATGGTAAAAATAACATTTTGTTCCATTTTTCTAACAGGGGAATGGTACCCTCGTTTAACCCATTCTTTTAGCTACATCAAGACGGTACTAATTCATAAAAATTCCAAGAAAGAATTAAAATTGATTGTTGTTGCATGTTTCTCTTGGTTCAGCATTTTTCATCATACTTCTAGCTACATTAACTACTCAGTTTAGAGAATAGGCAACTTGGATTCAGCAGGAAATTCTCAAAGAACACAATTATATACGTGCAGTTGAAATGGCTTTATGCCGTATTTGAAAGAATGATATAACAATCTTTCTTTAAGCATTTTAAAAGGTGATTAAAGACAGAATTATGTAGGCTCACTTGGAGCTTCAGATGATGGATCATGGAAGAAAGAAACAACTTATGACCACCGCAGAATTAACATTTTTACAAGACAGAATAAACATATAATAGCAACTGTGTGCGAATGAGTTCCAAAAGCTCTAGTATCTCCCAACTCTGCATCCTATATAATCTTCCTTTCTGTAAGGTAAGGACTTTGGTGTTTGAGTTTGTGGCCAATGACAGCATTAGAAGGAAGCACTACTTCAAATGCAATAGTTAGAGAATATACCATCAAATCAGAACACCCAGTTCCAGAAAGAAAAAAGAAGATTCAAGAAATGAAAGAAAGAAAGAAGAAAGAGAGAGTTGAGACTGCTTGCATCCCGCAGGAAAAATTCATGCATGATCCTGCGACTGTTCTCGATGTTCTTTTTCTTCTTCTTCTCCTCAAAAGTAAGCATCTTCTTGTGGCCAACAACGTTGTCGTGGTCGTCGACAACTTCGACCGACTGCTCCGTTCTCCATGCCCCGTAACCAACTCTTCTATCCATTATCGACTTGCTGTCGTTTTTCTTCTTCAAGCTTGTGAATACAAAGAAGGGTTCTGACTCGTTTTTTTTTCGAAAATCAGCCATGAGTCCTTCTGGTACACATTAATCTCCTTCACTGCATGGCCTCCCAAGATTTCATACTCTCCTCTCAGCTTTATCGCAAGAATCTGAAGTGGTTCTTCATCCGACGGTGTAAAATGGTAGTCGATATCCCATGCGCCTTCCATCCTCGCTTTCTTCTTCTTCTTCTTCTTCTTCCCTCTCTGTCTATCTCTTTCTCTCTCTTTCTTTTTGAATGTCTTGTTTCTTACGCTTTCTCTCTCTCTCTCTCTCTGTTACAATACATACTGTTGTAGAAGATTATGCACCAATAAATGCAGATCATACACCAACAGCTGCAGGAAATTATATACCAGCAGCTGCAAAGCATCAAACATCAACAGCTTTTTAGTCCCTCTCACCGGCCATGGCTATCATTCTATACGTCCTTTATAACAAACTTTGTCATTATTTGTTTTTCTCTTTCACGACACATGTCGATCTTTCATTGGTATATGTGTAATCTTAATCTGTAACAAAATTTTAAATTTTCTCCATAAATAGAATTGATTCCTCTCAGCAACAACAGCTGAGAGTTGTCTAATAATATTCAACAAATATTTTATTTTGCTATCAGAGTCATCCATGACTGAAGATGACGTGAGCTCTTTCATTTCAGGAGGAAAGAAACAAGAAACAAACACCTCAAATATCAGTATAGGGATAAAAGAATCAAACCTGTATGAAAATTCTATTATGGGTTATTCAACAGTTAAGCTGAACCATGACAATTTTATTTTGTGGAAGAATATGATTCTTCCAGTCATCAGGCGCAACAAGCTTGAAGGTTATATCACAGGTGTGAAACCTTGTCCACCTAAGTTTTCTCAAGTTCATGTTGAAGGAATATAAGATATTCAAGTGGTGGTGAATCCAAAATATGAAGAATGGTTCACTCGTGATCATATTCTGCTTGGTTGGATTTACAACTCGATAGAACCTCTTGTAACTTTAGAGTTAATGGGTTATGAGACCTCCAAGCAACTTTGGGATGCAATCAGTGATTTCTTTGAGTAAAAACCAGATTTAATGTGATTTTCTATAAGAAAAAATTTGTGAAAATGCAAAAGGAAAGAATGAAGATGGAAGATTATTTGAAAATAATGGAAGACTTAGTTAATAATCTAGCATTAGTAGGTCATCCAGTATCACTTGAAGATCTGGTCACTCCAGTCTTGGTTGGACTGGACTTACAAGAATACAACCCTTTGGTGTGCCAAATCAGTGAAAAGGAGAACATAAGCTGGGTTGAGCTCCAATCAAAGCTGTTTAGCTATGAGAGAAGATTTGAACAACTTAATGCTGGAATTGCAACAATTAATCTTGGGCAACCAGTGGCAAATTATGCAAATACAAGAAGCTATAATCATGGAAACAAAAACTCAAGCCAATCAAAAAATCAATTTCATGGTGGAAGAAATGCCAACAACAACAACAACAGAGGAGGAAGATTTTACCGAGGCAGAGGTGTCAAAGGTGCAAGTGGTAACAGACCAATATGTCAAGTCTGTGGTAGGATTGAACATACAACAGCTTATTATTTTTTCAGATTTGACAAAACTTACGTGGGTGTTGTACCAGATCACAACACAAAAAGCCAATCACATTCAGTCTTTATTGCTTCAACAAAAAATTATGCAGATCCAAACTGGTATTTCGACAGTGATGCAAGTAATCATGTGACAAATGACTCAAGAGAAACAAGACTATACTAGCAAAGAATCTCTAATCGTTGAAAATGGTGATAAGCTTGATATTCATTATACTGGCTTGACTAAATTGACTACTTGTAGCAAAAAGTATCTGTTGCTTGAAAGTTCATTGCATGTGTCTGAAATTGAAAAGAACTTGATCAGTATATCTAAACTTATTATAAATAACAATGTTAGTATCTTATTTGATTTTCTTGGTTGTGTTGTTAAGGACAAGGCAACAGAAAATGCGTTGTTGCGAGGGAGACATAAAGATAGACTTTATCAAGTTGAGCTGAAGGATCAACCAGTAAATTAAAATCAAAACTCTCTTCAAGTTTTATTTCTAAATTTTTAAAAAATCTTATTCCGAGTCTATTGAGTCCTAGTACAAATGTTTGGGTCATCCATCAAACAAAGTGTTATCGAAGGCACTAGAGTCTTATAATGAAACTTCTATAGTGAATGAAAAAATGAGTTTTTGTGATGCCTGTCAACTTGGTAAATTACATTTTCTGTCTTTTACTATTTCATCTTCACATGTTTCACAACCATTATAGCTTATACATTTTAGATATATGGGGTCCTTCTCCAACAGTTTTAATGTTAGGTTTCTAGTATTATATTCTATTTCTTGATGATTATAGTAGATATAGGTGGTTATATCCACTTAGGCAAAATTCTGATATTATCCAAACATTCATAAATTTCAAAACTTTTGTTGAAAATCAATTTGATAGAAAAATTAAGTGCATGCAATCAGATATGGGAGGTGAATATATAGGTCTTACCAGTGTTCTTCAAAAGTATGAGATTAAAACTTAATATTTTTGTCCTTACACATATGCTCAAAATGGAAGAGCAGAAAGAAAACATCGATATGTGGTAGAAATAGGACTTACACTTCTTGCACAAGCCAAAGTTCCTCTGAAATATTGGCCAAAAGCCTTTAAAACTACTGTTTTTTTTTTATTAACAGATTGCTTACATCTATCCTTGACAATTTGAGCCCATTTGAACAACTCTTCAATAAAAAATCGAATTATAATCTCTTGAAAATTTTTAGATGTACATGTTATCCGTGTTTGAGACCATACCAAGCATACAAATTTCAATATTATTCAGTCAAATGTGTAACACCCAAATTTTATTATTTTTATTTTATTTTAATTTATATTAGAATTTTATTTTAATTTTTCAATATTTAGTTTATAAGGTTTTAATTTAATTTAATAAAAAATAATAATAATGATAAAATAGGATAAAATTATTTTTGAGATTTAATTGAAATTGATTTTAGGAAAAAAGAGTGAAAATTTAGATTCTAAGGGTATTTTTGAAAAAAAAATCAAAAATCGATGGTCAAAACGCGATTTAGGAAAGTTGTACCACATCAGCAGCCACGTCAACAGCCCAGTCAGCAGCCTCAGCCAACCAGAACACGCCGCGTGGCAAGGAAGCTGATGCGGGAGGCCACGCGGGACGGAACCACGTGGTCGATCCATGTGCACACGATCGAACGGTCCAGATCTCACGCGTGCGGATGGCCAATATCTCATGCGCACAAACGGCCCAGATCTCACGCGTGCAGACGACCCAGATTGAATCACGCACGGATAGCCCAAATTGCATCGCGATGGACGTCCCAGATTAAATCATGATAGACGGCTGAGATTAAAAGGGAAATGTTATAAATAACCTCACCCACACCCGACCCTAAACCCTAGCCGCCAGTACCCTCGCCGGAGAAGAAGAACCAGTCACCGAAGGAGCCGGCCGCAGCCACCCGCCGCAGCACCGGAGTGTTTTTCGACCGCCAAACGAGATAAATTTTCTCTCCTTAGCTCGTTTTTCGATGCTGAATCTGCCTATGGCCAAATCGGAGTCAAACCACCAGCCAATCAGCCGAAAAATACCGTTGAAGTCCAGCGGCACCGCCGCGGCTTCCCTCGATTTTTGCCTCCGATGAGGCCCTTTCTGGTTCCCGTTCGATGCAATTTTTACATTATTGTGATCACCGTCCTTTTCTCTACAGGTTGACCAGAGCAAAACATCAATTCGCGACTCGCGCCAGAGAAGCCGCCGCACCCGAGAGCTTCGCCGCCGGTAAGTATCAGTTTTTCGTTATTTTTTGGCTCACCGATGGCCCTAGGGTTGTCTTATCGCAGGAACCAATGCAGGTTTGGCCGAATTCGACCGAAAATGGCCAACCCGAGACAGATCGTCGCCGCAGGCGATAGTGCCATCGCCGGAGCACGGCGAAGCCGCCGTGCCAGAATTCAGATATTGGCTGAAAAGGGACCCTGGGTCTTATTTGGGGGTTTTTTGGAATACGTGCAGGTATCGGTAGTGCGTTTCAGTTTTTTAAAAAAAATTCAAGAGATTTAGGGACAGCCCGTAGGCAAATTGTAGAGCCGATTTCAGACCCCAAAACAAGTAAGGATTTCTCA
This sequence comes from Carica papaya, assembly GCF_054855325.1. NCBI lineage: Eukaryota > Viridiplantae > Streptophyta > Magnoliopsida > Brassicales > Caricaceae > Carica > Carica papaya. The sequence continues at coordinate 5,857,121 of NC_142314.1, forward strand.
CCCTATTTCCTATCACGGCATTAAAGCCTAATAAATGATAAAACAGTATTTTCGTGAATTAATGGATGTGTATAATTGCTTAAGGTTGCTAATGGAACCCGAATCTGGTGTATTTATCGGTAAGTTGTTATTTGATCTATTTTATAGTTTCAAATGCAGTATGGTACTTGATGTGGTTATTTTATGATTTCATATACATGATTCACTGTTTCATTTATTATGCTTTGAATTATTGTGAATCCGATGTTGTGTTGCCTTGTTTGGTGTCCATTACTAGTTTACGTGTTTGTGTTTGATTGGATAATTGAGATTAAGAAAAATGGTAAAAAGATATGTGAATTGATAATGGATAATCTCTACAACCTCACTAGATATTCTGGGAGATGGTGGACGGACTGGGTCCATAGGGAACCCTACCGGGAACGTGGTCTCTTATATCGGACGGGATATGGAGACTTTATGTGTTTTGGCGCCCATACCGGACGGGGTATGGGGACGGCCCGTTCCACCCTCATACCAGACGGGGTATTGAGATTTATGGTTTTGGCGCCCATATCGGACAGGATATGGGGACAGTCCATTTCACCCTCATACCGGATGGGGTATTGAGGTTTATGGTTTTGGCGCCCATACCGTACGGGATATGGGGACGGCTCGTTTCACCCTCATACCGGACGGAGTATTGAGGTTTATGGTTTTGGCGCCCATATCGGACGGGGTATGGGGACTGCCCTCGAATCAGGTTATTAATGTTAATGGTTCACGTGTAGCGGGGACCCCCTATGGATCCCCATGGATACTAGTAGGCTGGTAAAAGAGAAGAATTGTTGTCTGATTATTGAAGTGCAAAAGTATAACATGTGTTATGTTACAAAGTGTATATGATTTTATGATGGTTATAATGTTATTATTTTCATATGTTATTTTCATGAATCTCACCGAGGTAAGTGGACAGTAAAAGTTTTTATTATTAATAAATAAGTTTGTTATAAATTATGCTCCATTGGTCGTTTTTGTTTTCTACCAACCTTTACTTCTGTGGCAGTAAGATAGTGTGATGTCTTTATTAGGCTAGTGTAGCTCATTCCTTACTTAACCATTTCATATCAGAAAGACGTGGTTCCCGAGCCTGTTCCGCAGGAAGACGGCGAGTTAGACGCCTAAAGATTTTATAGTTCTATTTATAGTTTTTATTTCGAGTATTTCTTTTAATTAACTTATTATTTCATATGTTGAATACGTTTATGGTTATTGTGTAAGGGATGTAAATCAGAATTTTTATTTCGCTTCTATATTTAAAATTTTTAATACATACATCTTCATTTAAATTTTCGGGACCGTTACAGTTGGTATCAGAGCCGCGTTCCTCGGACTCATCCCTTACACAATAATACTTAGAAAAATACCCACCGATAAATCGTTACTTAACTCTTCCTTGTGAAATGCAAGTGCAAAGAAATGAGGAGTGGAAGACCCCCACTAAACCTAGCAGCCCGGGATGATTCCCTTCGGGAAGATGTGGACAGAATATTTGATATGCTAGAAAGGATCATGGCCGCCCAACAAGGTCGAGAGGAGAGAAGGGAGTTACCCAAACTTCCCCCACTACCACGGGTTGAGCCACCGCTACAGCAAGCGGATCCCGAGCCACCCCAGCACAAGCCTACTCTACCACAGTACCACCCGGCACCACCGCCGCAGTATGAACCGGTGCCCCAGCCACCGTACTACCAGACACTGCCACAGTACAATTCGGTGCCCCCACCATTTCAGCAAGTGCCACCACAGGGCCCCCCAGTCTATCCCAGCCGGGCCCAGTCCCTCTTCCACGGGACTCAGCTCCTTCCTTGATCGACCAAGGCTACATAGAGAGGTACAGGAGGCTGAACCCTTCTATTTTTGCAAAAGGATCCTCTTTCGAAGATGCCTAGTACTGGTTGGCGAAGACTGAGAGAGCCTTCAAGACCTTGGGAGTGGTTCCTGAGCAAAGAGCTGCCTTTGCTTCCTACATGCTGGTAGGGAAAGCAGGTCGTTGGTGGGAGCTCAAGCAGGCCACCCTGCTTACACCAGCCACTTGGGAGCAGTTCTTGGTGGCCTTCCATGCGGAGTATCTCCCTGAGCACATCCGACACCTGAAGGAGATGGAGTTTGTTCAGCTGATCTAGGGAAACATGACGGTATCGGAATATACTCGTAAGTTCCTAGAGCTGGGCCGATACTCCCTGGAGACATTGATGGATGAGGGCAGGAAGGCTAGGAGATTCCAGTGGGGCCTCCGCCCAGAGATCAAGCAACACTTATTGATACTGGAGCTCAAAACATACTCAGCCATTCTAACAAAAGCACAGATTGTGGAGAGGAGTTTCAACACCCGTCCTCAGTCAGCAGGGAGTCACCGACCCTCGACTCCACCTCGCAGACCAACACCTACTGCGCCGGTCCAACAAAATAAGAGGCCCAGACCAGTGATCCAGGCCCCTCCTCAGGTTCCAGGGGCAGCACGTGGAAAGATCTACCAGCACTATCGCAGGGATCACGGGGACCAACCATGCTACTGCCTCAACAACACCTGTCGCATATGTGGTAGTGCCCAGCACTATGCGAGAGAGTGCCCGAGGAACCAGAACCAAGGAAGACCTTCTTTTCAGGGCAGGGTTTACAACTTTACCCAGCAGGATGCCGACGCCGATCCGAACGTGGTACAGGGCAAGCCCAAGAAAGAAATTTGTATCCAAGATATTCCGGTAGTTTGAGACTTTCCAGATGTGTTTCCAGACGAACTACCCGGACTGCCAGTGGACAGGGAAGTCGAGTTCACTATAGATTTACAGCCAGACACCCAGCCCATTTCGATTGCTTCTTACCGCATGAGCCGTGTTGAGATGGAAGAGTTGAGGAAACAGATCACTGAATTGCAAGACAGTGATTTTATTAGACACAGTGTGTCCCCTTGGGGTGCCGGAGTCACTTTTTCAAGGAAGAGAGATGGAACGTTGAGACTGTGTATTGATTAAAGAGGATTGAACAAGGTTACGATCAAGAACAAATATCTCCTTCCCAAAATTGATAACCTCTTCGATCAGCTGCAGGGTGCACAGGTCTTCTCTAAAATAGACCTGCGATCAGGTTACCATCAGGTGAAGATAAGAACAGAAGACATCCCCAAGACGGCCTTTCGAACCAGGTACGGACACTATGAGTTCCTGGTCATGCCATTTGGGCTAACCAATGCCCAGGCAATCTTTATGGATCTGATGAACAGAGTCTTCAGAGAGTTCTTGGATCAATTTGTTATCATGTTCATCGATGACATCTTAGTCTACTCAAAAAGTAGAGAAGAACATGCCCACCATCTTGCCCAAGTTTTGCAGGTCCTCAGAAACAAGAAGTTATATGCAAAGTTGAGTAAGTGTGGATTCTGGCTTGAGCAGACTGCCTTCCTAGGACACCTCATATCGAAGGAAGGAGTATCAGTGAATCCCGAAAAGGTTGAAGCGGTACTTGGCTGAGAGAAATTGACATCAGTTAAGGAAATCTGGAGTTTCCTGGGGATGACAGGTTATTACCGTAGGTTTGTTGAAGGATTCTCCAACCTAGCAGCTCCTCTAACTCGACTCACAAAGAAGAATGTCAAATTTGAGTGGAATGAGGACTGCGAAAGAGGTTTTTTAGAATTAAAGAAGCGGCTGACTACTGCACCCGTACTGGCTTTACTGAGTGGATCGGTGGGATATACAGTTTATAGTAATGCCTTCTATCTAGGCCTGGGTTGTGTCCTGATGCAGCATGAAAATGTCATAGCATATAGGTCCAGGCAGTTAAAGAATCATGAGAAGAATTATCCCACCCATGACTTGGAGCTTGTCGCAATCATACACGACTTGAAAACCTGGCGCCACTACTTATACGGAGAGACCTTTCATATCTATACCAAAAATAAGAGTTTGAAACACATATTCACTCAGAAGGATCTCAACATGCGTCAGAGAAGGTGGATGGAACTCCTTAAAGACTATGATTATGATATCTTATACCATCCGAGTAAGGGCAACGTGGTAGCAGATGCTCTCAGTAGAAAAAATGCAGGTATCTTAGCCCATTTGATGGTTTCAGAATGCAGACAAATTAGGGCCACACAACAGGTTCGACTTCAGAACCTGAGGAGAGTCACATGTTTGGGCCGTCTGACAGTCCAGCCCGAGTTAATCCAGAGAATAAAGGAAGGCCAGTCAGTCGACCCCGCCCTGGTAGCCCGCAAGAAGGATGCAGAACAGGGAGTGAGCTCAGAATTTTGAATCTCTGCCGATAGATTACTCCGTTTCCAAGACAAGGTTTGTGTCCCAGATGACAGTGAGTTAAAGAGAGACATTATGACAGAGTCTCATAGCTCGAAAATTGCCATGCATCCAGTAAGCACCAAAATATACCAAGGCATGCGACCCCGATTTTGGTGGAATGGGATGAAGAAAGACATAACCGACTTTGTATCCAAGTGTTTGGTATGTCAGCAGGTCAAGGCAGAGCATCAGTGCCCAGGTGGGCTACTTCAGTCGTTACCGATTCTGGAGTGGAAGTGGGAACACATCACTATGGACTTCGTAACGGGATTACCCAAGGCACGTTCAGGACATGACGTCATCTGGGTAATCGTTGACCGGCTTACCAAATCTTCCCACTTCTTAGCCATCAGAATAACCAACCCCTTAGACAAGTTGGCAAGAATGTATATTCGGAAAATAATCAGATTGCACGGAGTTTCAGTAATAGTGGTATTCGACAAGGACCCCAGGTTCACTTCTCGATTTTGGAGTAGCTTTCAGCAAGCCATGGGAACAAAGTTGTCTCTCAATATGGCCTTCCATCCTCAAACTGATGGACAATCAGAAAGGACAATCCGTACACTTGAGGATATGCTCCGAGCATGTGTCCTTGACTCCGGGGGTCATTGGGACGACCATCTACCCCTAATAGAGTTTGTCTACAACAACAGCTACCAAGCAAGCATCGGTATGACTCCATATGAGGCGTTATATGGGTGCCCGTGCAGATCACCGATTTGTTGGGAAGAAGTGGGGGATAGAAGATTGTTCGGCCCGGAGTTGGTAGAGGAGACCACGTCTAAAATAGTTAAAATCAGAAAGAACATTCAGACGGCTTAGAGCAGGCAAAAGAGTTATGCAGACATTCGAATGAGAGATCTAGCATTTGAGAAAGTCGACCGGGTGTTCCTTAAGGTCACTCCTTTTAAGGGAATTAGTAGGTTCGACAGGAGGGAAAAATTGAACCTCCGATTTATTGGACCTTTTGAAATCTTAGACATGATTGGTACTACTGCCTACAGACTAACACTGCCTCCAGAGCTCTCCAAGGTCCACAATGTGTTCCACGTATCTATGCTACGTAAGTACAACTCGGACCCCTCTCATGTCTTGGCTCATAAACCGCTTCCACTCCAAGAGAACTTATCTTATGAAGAAGTACCAGTCGGTATCACGGACCGAAAGAGCAGGATACTCCGCAACCAGAAAATATCATTTGTAAAGGTCGTGTGGCAGAACCACAAGCCAATGGAGGCTACCTGGGAGCTAGAATCAGATTTTAGAGCCAGTATCCTCATTTATTCGACCAAGAGTAAGAGGCAAATTTGGGGGACCAAATTTTTTTAAGAGAAGGAGAGTTGTAACACCCAAATTTTATTATTTTTATTTTATTTTAATTTATATTAGAATTTTAGTTTAATTTTTCAATATTTAATTTATAAGGTTTTAATTTAATTTAATAAAAAATAAAAATAATAATAATGATAAAATAGGATAAAATTATTTTTGGGATTTAATTGAAATTGATTTGGGAAAAAGGGGTGAAAATTTGGATTCTGTAGGTGTTTTTGAAAAGAAAATTAGAAATCGGAGGTCAAAATATAATTTAAGAAAGTTGTGCCACGTCGGCAGCCACGTCAGCAGCCCAGTCAGCAGTCCCGGTCAACCAGAACACGTCACGTGGCAAAGGAAGCTGACGCGGGAGGCCACGCGGGACAGAGCCACGTGGGCGATCATTTGAAGGGAGAGTAAAATCATTAAATGCCTTGCAAGCTGATGAAAATTTTGGAGATTTGCAGCAACAATAATTAATTGATGCATGTTCAAATACTAGTCTCGAATCTGCAACAAGAACAAGAACAATTACAAGCAACAGAGCAAAAACAAATCTTGCTACCTCAATAAAAAGAAATTCATGTTCATAAAATGATAACTAGATCAAAGGCTGGAGTCTCTAAGCCAAAGCAGTATTCATCTGATTTCCAGCTTTATGTTGCTGAATGCTTACCATTAAAAGAATCTGCTACTGTTCATGAAGCACTTCAAATAAAATATTAAAAATAGGCTATGGAGGATGAAATAACAGCACTCAAGAGAAACAACACATGGACCCTTGTTCCGTATGCTCCAACTATGAATATTGTTGCGAACAAATAGATTTTTCGAGTAAAGAACAATGCTGTTGGAAGTTTTCATAGATGTAAAACAAGACTTATGGCAAAGGAGTTTCATTAAACTCCTGGCATAGACTTTGGAGAAATCTCCAATTCTGTTGTAATGACATCTACCATCAGAGTAATACTGACTATGGCAGCTTCAATGAATTGGAATGTAAGGTAACTGGACATAAATAATGCTTTCCTTAATGGAGAAATACATGAGTTTGTTTTCATGAATCAATCAGAAGGATTCGATGATCAAAATAGTCCAAATCATGTTTGCAAGATAAACAAGGCTCTCTATGACTTGAAACAAACGCCAAGAGCATAGTTTAGAAAATTGAGATCTACACTACTTATTTGGGTTGCAAAGGATCAAGATGTGATTTTTCACTCTTTTTCATGATAAATAAGAACTAAATCATTTTTGTGCTTATTTAAATTGATGATATGATTGTGACAGGAATTGATTCAAAGTTATTGTAAGAATTTGTTCAAAATTTAGATAGATTATTGGCATTAAAAGATTTGGGGTCTCTGCATTTTTTTCTTGGAATCAAAGTTACAAGAGATAAATTTGGTTTTTATTTGACAGAAACAAAGTGCATTGAAGAATTACTGAAAAGAACAAAAATGGAGAATTCAAAATCATGTCTTACACCAATCCCACTCAATGCAACAGTATAATAGGAGTCTTGCAATATATCACTTAAACTAAACTAAGTCAATTCTTACAAAAATCTACCAGCAAGCATATGCAGGCTGTTAAAAGAGTATTGAGATATTTTAAAGGTACAATTAATCATGCATTATATATTAAGCCTTACAACAATCTCACACTCACAGGATATTCAGATGCCGATTGGGCCTGCAACAAAGATGATAGGAGATCAACAGCTGGTCATTGTGTATTACTTGGGACAAGTTTAGTATCATGGAGCTCAAAGAAATAACATGTAGTGTCATGATCTAGTGCAGAATCAGAGTATCGTGTTTTGGCTCATGTCGCTTGTGAAATCACTTGGTTGGAATCTTTGCTAAAGGAATTATGTTTTTCACCATCTGAAGTACCAATTACCTGGTGTGACAATCAAAGTGCAATTTTATTGGCAAGCAATCCTTTTTTTCATACTCGAACAAAACATATAGAGGTAGATGTTCATTTTATAAGAGATAAAGTCATTGAGAAGAGGCTGGAGATAAGATATGTGCCGTCAGAAGAACAAATTGCGGAATGCTCTACAAAAGCTCTCTCTGGAACAAGATTTAATTACTTAAGAGACAAACTTGGAGTTGAAGAAATACCCCTTACAATTCCAAGTTTGAAGGGGGATGTTAGTATACATACTGTTGTAGAAGATTATGCACCAACAAATGCAGATCATATACCAACAGTTACAGGAAATTATATACCAGCAGCTGCAGAGCATTGAACATCAACAGCTTTTCAATCCCTTCTCACCAGCCATGGCTGTCATTGTGCAAATCCTTTATAACAAACTTTGTCATTATTTGTTTTCTCTCTCACAACACATGTCCATTTTTCATTGGTACATGTGTAATCTTAATCCATAACAAAAATTGTAAATTTTGTCGATAAATAGAATTGATTCCTCTCAGCAACAGAGAGTTGTCCAGCAATATTCAACAAATATTTTATCTTTTCTGTTTCTCAGTTTCTGCACACACTCTCTTTTCTTACGACTTATATATATACTAACTTACTAATTATTATAATAATTATTTTTATTTATAAATAAATTAAATTAAATTTTACTGTTATTATAATTAATTATTTTGTACGTAAATATATATATTTACTTATAGATGCGTAATAAAACTTGTAAGTGTAAAAACAGAGAGAAAAATATTTTTTTATTTTTTTTATTTAATTTTTAAATTAATGACATTATGTTATATCTCATACTTTTTTAACAAAATGGAAAAACATATATATTATAAAATACAACTTTAATTAAAATACATACATTTATTTCAAAATCTATTATATATTAAATATCTTATTAAAGTATATAAAATATATTTACTTTATTAATATAAATATAAACAAATAGATTTACAAACTTTCATATTAAAAAAGATAAAGTAAGATTCATTTAGTTAAACAAATCTTTTTTTCCACTAAATTTAAACCAGTTTTAACCAATCAAACCTATTTTCCTCTTGATCATCCTTTTAATCAAATTACTCAATAATTAAAAAAAAAGTTATCAGAAAATTAGTAATTTAGTTTATTTTTCTCATTTTTTGAAACGACCCTAGAAATTTTAAAGGAAATAAATTATGAATTTAGTGCGGAAGCGAAATAAATAGTTTAGGTTTACATTCCTTACACATAAACTTAAAGTCTCAAATAGTGCTACAGGAATTAACCTTTTGAAGAAAATACAAAAAAATTAAGGAAATAAACGGAAAATAAATAAAACTGATATCCTACTTGCAACCCTCTTGTAGATCGGGCTTTGGATCATGATCCTCTTGATCTGAAATGGTTAAATAAGGAATGAGTTATACTAGACTAGTAAAAATATCACACTACTCACCGACATAGAAATGAAGGTTGATAGAAAATCAAAACAACTAATAGAGCACTTAATTAAACAAATATATTTATTAACAATAAAACCATTTACCATCTACTTACTGCAGCGAAATTTAAAAAAAACAACCTATAAAGACAATAACATAACATTTATCATGATTCCATATGCAATTGGTAACAGGTACACATTATAAATCCATATTCAATAAATCAAATAACAACCTTCCCTTTTATCAACCTACTGGTATCTATTAGGGGCTCATAGGGATGTATCTGCTACGCGTGAACCCTTTCCTGTAACATTCTCAATTAAATGATCGTCTCCATACCCCGTCCGCTATGAGCACCAGATTACTAAGTCTCGATACCCCGTCCGGTATAAGACAACGTTCACGGTAGGATTCCTTATTGTACCCAGCCTGTCTACTATTTCCCAGAATATCCAATAGAGCTGTCGTTTCATCCATTCACTTAATCAAATAATTTCTCATTTTTTCTTAGTCTCTATTTTCTAATTCAACAGTAATCACGTAAACAAACAAACATGCATCAGAGAATACAATCATATCCCGATTTTTTAATTTAATAGTAGTCACGTAAGACAGCAATACATGCATTCAAATCATAAAATTGATAAATCAAATATTATTATGCATTCAAACAGTAAAATAAATCGACAGAAATCAACGGAGAATAATTTTTTGTTCTGTCTCTATTAGTAAACCGTAATTAATTATAAATATTTTCTAAATAGTACAAAATACCGTATTATTGTTAATTTGACTTCAATTCAGTGACAGAATATAGGGTGAGGGATTCTTAACAATTCAATGCCCAAAAAGTAAAACTTGTTGACTACACCTATCAACAATCTCCTGATTCTCTAATTTTTTTTTTTGAAAATTAAAACGCACTATAAGTACCTAAAAATATCCCAAAAAATTCAAAATCAGTCTTATGACACAATTTTGGCTAATTCCAAAATTCTAGCACGGTGGCTCCATTGTGCTCCAGTGACGGTGACGACACTGTTGCCTGTGGTGGCGGTTCGCCTCGGATTGGCTATTTTAGACCGAATTCGGCCGATTTTGTATCAATCCCTACAAAAGAATATGTTAAGGAGTTTCAATTGGTCGAAAAAATACAAAAAATTAAAACTCACCAGCGGTGGGACTCTCTGGTGCTGTGGCTCCTCCGGTTCATGTTGCGGTTGGGTGTTTTGCTTTGGTTAACATGTAGAGAATGAAACGGTGATCACAATGGTGGAAAAATTATGCCGAGCGGGAATTAGAAAGGGCCTCATTGGAGGTATTTTATGAAATTTCTCGTGGCAGTACGGCCGGGCTTTGCCCGCAGTTTCCGACCAATTAGCCAGTTCTTTTATTTCGATTTGGCCACATAGGTGTTTAAAATTGAATTTCGAGTAAAGAGAGAGATTTAACCTCTTTGGTGGTCGAAAATAGCTCCGGCGCGGTGGTGGGTGGCGATGGCTCTCTTTCCCGGTGGCTGGGTCTTTTTCTCCAGCGAGGGTATCTGGCGGCTAGGATTAGGTTTCGGTGTGAAAATAGTTATTTATATCCATTCCCATTTAATCTGGACCGCCTATCGCGTTTGATCTGGACCGTCTGATCGTAATTAAATAGAGAGTGAATCTGTACTGTTCATCGCGATTTAATCTGGACCGTCCGATCGCGTTTAAATCTGACCATCCGATTGCATTTTGGGAGTGAAGGCATCCAAGTGGTCCGTGCACGCGGGAACGGATCTAGACCGTTCAATCGCGGGCATGCGGATCGCCTGCGTGGTACCGCATCAGCGTCGGTTGCCACACGGCTGGTTCTGGTGCGTCAGGGCTGCTGACCAGGCATCCCACGTGGCACAACTTCTCTAAATTATATTTTAACCCCTAATTTTTTATTTTTCTTTCAAAAATATCCCATAACCCAAATTTTTACCCATTTTTCTCAAAATTATTTTCAATTTCATCCCCCATCAAATTTTTTTTATTTTTATACTAAATTAAAATAAAAAATTATAAAAATTATATTTATAAATTTATTTTAAATTACATTTAAAATTAAATTTGGGTGTTGCAACTCTCCCCTCCTTAAAAGAAATTTAGTTCTTCAAATTTGTCTCTCTCCCTCTTAATCAAATAGTTGGAGATATTGGGCTCTGAAGTCTGATTTTAGCTCCCATGTGGCCTCTCTCGGTGTATGATTCTGCCATATGACCTTAACAAAGGGATTTTTTTGGTTGCGAAGTAATATGCTCTTTCGGTCCACAATACCGACCCGTACTTCCCCGTAGGACAGATCCTTCTTGAGTGGAAGAGGCTAGGGGTCTGGATTGTGCTTGTGTAGCATGAACACATGAAACACATTATGGACCCTAAAAAGTTCTGGAGGCAGTATCAGTCTGTAAGCGGTGATACTAATTTTGTCTAAGATTTCAAATGTCCCGATAAACCGGGATTGAGTTTTCCCATCTTGCCAAATCTATTGATTCTCTTAAAAGAGGTGACCTTAAGGAACACACAATCGCCTTTCTGCTCAAGCCAGAACCCACACTTATTAAACTTTGCATACAACTTTTTCTCCTTGAGAACCTGCAAAACCTGAGTCAAATGATGAGTGTGTTCCCTCTGTCTTTTAAATAAGCCAAGATATCATCGATGAACACAATAACAAACTGATCTAGAAATTTTCTGAAAATCATGTTCATCAAGTCCATGAAGATGGCTGGAGTATTGGTTAGTTCAAATGACATGACCAGAAACTCATAGTGTTCGTACCTGGTTCGAAAGACTGTTTTGGGGATATCTTCTGCTCTGATTTTTACCTGATAGTAACTTAAACGCAAGTCTATCTTAGAGAAGACTTGGGCACCTTACAACTAATCAAAGAGGTCATCGATCCCAGGGAGGGAAAACTTGTTTTTAATCATGACCCTGTTCAAACCTCCGTAATCAATACATAACCTCAACGTCCCATTTTTCTTTTTTATAAATGTGACTCTGGCACCCCAAGGGGACACACTATGTCGGATGAATCCACTGTTTTACAATTTAGTGATCTATTTTCTCAGTTCCTCCATCTCAATGCGGCTCATGCGGTAAGGAGCAACCGAAATAGGCTGGGTACGTGGCTGAAGGTCTATGGTGAATTCAACTTCTCTGCCCACTAGCAATCCAGGTAGTTCATCTGGAAATCCATCTAGAAAGTCTCGGACTACTGGAATCTCTTGAACATGAATTTCTTTCTTGGGTTTGCCTAGTTAGAGAAAACAGATTGGTTAAAGTACTTGATAATAAGAAAATTTGTCATGAGGGAATAAATGTTAAACGATTTTATTAATTTGTAAATGACTCCTCATTAAGAGGGTTGAATACAACATTCTTGCTAAAAAAATCTATAGTTGTGTGATACGCTGCTGGCCAGTTCATTCCTAAAATTACATCAAAGTCCCCTGTGTCAATTTCTATTAGGTCCACACTCAATTTTCTATATGTTATATTTATAACATAGACCCTGTATACAGCCTCTCCCAGTAGTATCCTACTCCTAGGAGTAGACACAAACAACACATAATCAAGTTTTTCAGGTAATACATCTAATTTTGATGCAAAAATATGTGAAACAAATGAATGCAATACGCCAGTATCAATCAAGACATGAGCAAGATGGTTACATATAGTGTACATACCATGTACCACGTCCAGGTTGGCTTTTACATCCTGCTGGTTGAGATTGTAAGCCCTGTCCTGAATAGGAGGTTTGGCCAGGTTCTAGTTAATCAGGAACTCCCTTGCATAATGTTGGACGCTACCACATATGTGGCAGGTGTTGTTGAGACGACAGCAGGTCAGTCCCCATGATCCTTACCACAATGTTGACAGATCTTGCCGCGTCCTGCTGTTGGAACCTGAGGGAGAGCCTGAGTCATTGGCCTAGTTCTCTTATTCTATTGAACATGTGCAGTATGCATTGATCTGCGGTATGGAGCTAAGGACCTGAGGTTCCCTACTGCTTGAGGGAACGTGCGAAGACTCCTCTCCGCTAACTGTGCCTTGGCCAGAACAATTGAATAAGTACTAAGCTCGAGCACAAAAGACTGCTGTCTGATCTTAGAACGAAGACTCTACTCGAATTTTCTGGCCTTCTTGCCTTCAACCATCATGCTCTCAGGAGAATATCGACCCAACTCTAGGAACTTGCGAGTATATTCTGATATCATCATGTCCCCTTAGACTAAGTGTGCAAACTCCATCTCATTCAGATGTCAGAGATGCTTTGGGAGGTAATCTGCATTACAGACCGTAAGGAACTGTTCCCAAGTGACTGAAAATGGTAGGGTGGTCTGCTTGAGTTGCATCCAACGGTCTGCTTCTCCCACTAGCATATAAGTAGCAAGGATGATCTTCTGTTCGGGAATTACCCCGAGGGTCTTGAAAGCCTTCTCTATCTCAGCTAACCAGAACTCAGTCTTTTCAAAGGAGGATCTGACTACAAAAGTAGATAGATTTAGTCTTTTATATCTTTCTATATAGTTTGGGTCCATCATGAGAGGAGCCGTGTTCCTCGGACCCATTCCTTACACAAAACCCTTAGGAAACACAAAAAAAAAAGAATTATCACTCAACAATTTCTTGTGAAATGCAGGTACAGATAGATGAGGAGAGGAAGATACCCACTAAACTGAGCAGCCCAGGAGGGTTCGCTTAGAGAGGATATTGACCGGTTATTTGAGATGATGGAGAGACTTATTGCTACCCAGCAGGCCTGAGAGGAAAGGAGGGAGCTACCTGACCCTCCCCCGCTGCCACAGGTTAAGCCACCCCTGTAGTGGGAGGATCCCGAGCCACCCCGATATAACCCTGCTCGACCGCAGTATGATTCGGTGCTCCAGCCACTGCATCACGCGGCACCACCACAATACAATCCAGTGCCTCCACCGTATCATCAAGTACCACTGCAGGGCCATCGAGTCCATTCTCAGCACAACCCAGTCCGATGTTGACGGTAGGGTTCTCTATTGTACCCAGTCCATCCACTATCTCCCAGAATATCCAATAGGGCTGTCGTTTCATTCATTCACTTAATCACACACTTTTCAATTTTTCCTTAGTCTCTATTTTCTAATTCAACTGTAATCACATAAACAAACAAACAAGCATCAGAGAATGCAATCATATCTCGGTTTTTCAATTTAACAGTAGTCACGTAAGGCAGCAATACATGAATTCAAACCATAAAATCGATAAATCAGATATTATTATGCATTCAAACAGTAAAATAAATCGACAGAAATTAATAGAGAATAATTTTCAGTTCTGGCTCCATCAGTAACCTGTAATTAATTATAAATATTTTCTACAGGGTACAAAACATCGTATTATTATTAATTTGACTTTAATTCCATAATAAATGATAGAGTGAGTGATTCTTACTGGGTTAGTTTAACTCATTCCTTATTTAACCATTTCAGATCAAAAGAACCAGAATCCAGAGCCCGATCCACAAGAGGATTGCGAGTAGGATACTAATTTTATTTATTTTCCGTTTATTTCCTTAATTTTTTTGTATTTCCTTCAAAATGTTAATTCCAGTAGCACTATTTGGGACTTTAAGTTTATGTGTAAGGAATGCAAATCTAAACTATTTATTTTGCTTCCACACTAAATTAATAATTTATTTTCTTTATAGTTTTCGAGGTCGTTACAATTAGTATCAGAGCTGTGTTTCTCATACCCATTCCTTACACAAAACCCTTAGGAAACACAAAAAAAAAATGAATTATCACTCAACCATTTCTTGTGAAATGTAGGTACAGATAAATGATAAGAGGAAGACTCCCACTAAACCGAGCAGCCCGGGAGGGTTCGCTTAGAGAGGATGTTGACCATCAGTGGAGCCACCGTGCCAAAATTTTGAAATTGGCCAAAATTGGGTCCTGAGACTGATTTTAGATTTTTTGAGACATTTTTAGGTACTTATAGCGCGTTTTAATTCCCGAAAAAAAATTCAGGAAATCTGGGGACCGCCAATAGGTGCAGTCAATAAGTTTCACTTTTCGGGCATCGAATTGTATAAAAATCCTTCACCATATCCTCTGTTATCGAATTGAAGTTAAATTAACAATAATACGGTATTTTGTACCATTTAGAAAATATCAATAATTAAATAGGCCTATTAATGGAGACAGAATCAAAAATTATTCTCTGTTGATTTCTGTCAATTTATTTTACAGTTTGAATGCATAATAATATTTGATTTATCGATTTTATAGTTTGAATGCATGTATTGCTGCCTTACGTGCTTACTGTTATAGTGGCGGCGGCTCTCCTTCCTGGCGGCTGGGTCTTTTTCTCCGGTGAGAGTATCTTATGGCTAGGGTTAAAGTTTGGTGTGAAGAGGGATTGAATACAACCTGGCTCTAATACCAACTGTAACGACCCCGGAAACTCTAAAGGAAATAAATTATGAATTTAGTGCAGAAGCAAAATAAATAATTTAGGTTTACATTCCTTACACATAAATTTAAAGTCCCAAATAGTGCTACGGGAATTGAGCTTTTGAAGGAAACACAAAAAAGTTAAGGAAATAAACAAAAAATAAATAAAACTTGTATCCTACTCGCAACCCTCTTGTGGATCGGGCTGTGGATCCTGGTCCTCTTGATATGAAATGGTTAAATAAGGAATGAGCTACACTAACCCAGTAAGAATATCACGTTAATCACTGATACAGAAAGAAATATAAAATCAAAATAACTAATAGAGCACTTAATTAAACAAATACATTTATTAATAATAAAACCATTTATCATCCACTTACCGCTGCAAGATTTACAAAAATAACCTATAAAGACAATAAAATAGCACTTATCATGATTCCATATGCAATTGGTAATAGGCATACATTATAAATCCATATTCAATAAATCAAACAACGACCTTCCCTTTCATCGACTTGCTGGTATCCATGGGGGTTCATAGGGATGTCGCCGCTATGCGTGAACCTTTTTCTTTAACATTCTCAATTAAAGGGTCGTCCCATTCTCCATCTGGTATGAGCGCCAAATCACTAAACCTCAATAGCTCCGTCTGGTATGAGGGTGAAACGGGCCATCTTCATACCCCGTCTCGTATGAGCGCCAGATTACTAAGTCTCGATACCCTGTCCGGTATGAGACAACATTCACGGTAGGGTTTCCTATTATACCTGATCCATCCACCATCTCCCAAGATATCCAGTTGAGCTGTCGTTTCATCCATTCACTTAATCACACAATTTTTCATTTTTCTCTAGTCTCAATTTTCTAATTCAATTGTAATCACATAAAAAAATAAACATGCATCACAGAATGCAATCATATCCCAGTTTTCCAATTTACAGTAGTCACGTAAGGCAACAATACATGCATTCAAACTATAAAATTGATAAATCGGATATTATTATGCATTCAAATAGTAAAATAAATCGACAGAAATCAACAGAAAATAATTTTCGGTTCTGACTCTCTTAGTAACCTGTAATTAATTATAGATATTTTTTAAATGGTACAAAACACCGTATAATTGTTAATTTGACTTCAATTCCACAATAGAAGATAGGGTGAGGGATTCTTACTCAATTCGATGCCCAAAAAGCGAAACTTGTTGACTGCACCAACCCGACAGTCCTCAGATTCCATGAATTTTTTTCAGGAATTAAAACGCGCTATAAATAACTACAAATGTCCTAAAAAAACTCAAAATCAGTCTCAGGACCCAATTTTGGCCAATTTTAGAATTCTAGCACGGCAGCTCCCCGTGGCGGCGGTCCGCCTCGGGTCGGATGTTTTAAGCCGTTTTTGACTGAATTCAGCCGATTTTGCATCAATCCTTGCGAGAAAATACGTTAAGGAGGCTTGGTTTCCCGAAAAAATTTAAAAAATCAAAATTCACCAATGGCGGGGCTATCTTGTGCGACAGCTCCTCCATCTCTCGTTGCGGTTGGGTGTTTTGCTCCGATCAACCTATAGAGAAGGAAACGATGATCACAATAATGGAAAAATTACGCTGAACGAAAATTGAAAAGGGCCTCATCAAAGGCATTTTGTGAAATTCCCCACGGCGATGCTACCGGGCTTTGCCAGCGCTTTCCAGCCAATCCGCCGGTCCTTTTACTTCAATTTTGGCTACGAAGGTGTTTAAAATTGAATTCCAAGCAAAGAAAATTTTTTTTACCTCTTTTGGCTATCGGAAGCAGCTCTGGCGCAGCAGCGGGTGGCGCCGGTTATCCTTCGAGGCGGCTGGGTCTTCTTCTTCGGCAAAGGTATCTGGCGGCTAGGGTTATGGTTTAGTGTGAAGAGAGTTATTTATATCTGTCCCATTTAATCTGGATTGTCCATCACGTTTGATCCCGACCGTCTGATCGCGATTAAATAGGGATTGAATCTAGACCGTTCATTGCGATCTAATCTGAACTGTCCGATCGCATTTAAATCTGACTGTCCGATCGCAATTTTAGAGAGAACGTATCAGGGCCCTCCGTGCACACAAGAATGGATCTAGGTCGTTCGATTGCAGGTATGCGGATCGCCTGCGTGGCCTCCCGCGTGACACCGCGTCAGTGTCCGTTGCAACGCAACGAGTTCTGGTTTGTCGGAACTGATAACCGGGCATCCCACGTGGCACAACTTCTCTAAATTATATTTTAACCCTCTATTTTTTATTTTGCTTTCAAAAACATCCTCATAACCAAAATTTTCACCATTTTTTCCCAAAATTATTTTCAATTTCATCACTCATCAAAATTTATTCATTTTTACACCAAATTAAAATAAAAAATTATAAAAGTTATATTTATAAATTTATTTTAAATTAAATTTAAAATTAAATTTGGGTGTTATAACGCTCCCCCATTAAAAGAAATTTGATCCGTTAAATTTATCTCTCTCCCTTTCAATCAAACAGTTGGGGATATTGAGCTCTGAAGTTTGATTCTAACTCCCATGTGGCCATTCTCAGTGTGTGATTCTGTCATATGACCTTAAGAAAAGAAATTTTCCAGTTGCAGAGTATTTCGGTCCACAATACCGACTAGTACTTCCTCGTAGGATAGATAATCCTAGAGTAGAAAAGACTCATGGGTCAAGATGTGAGAGGGGTTCGGGTTGTACTTGCGTAGCATGGGCACATGAAACACATTATGGACCCTGAAAAGTTCTGGAGGCAATGTTAGTCTGTAGGCAACGGTACCAATTTTGTCTAAGATTTCAAATGGTCTGATAAACCAGGGATTGAGTTTCCCCCTCTTGGCAAACTTACTAATTCTCTTGAAATGAGTGACCTTAAGGAACACCCGATCGCCTTTCTCAAATTCTAAATCCCTCATCCGGGTATCCGCATAACTCTTTTGTCTGCTCTGAGCCGTTTGAATGTTCTTCCAGATCTTAACTATTTTGGCAGTAGTCTCCTCTCTAAGATCTGGGTCGAACAATTTCTTATCACCCACTTCTTCCTAACATATCAGCGATCTGCATGGGTGGCCATACAACGCATCATACGGAGCCATGCAAATACTCGCTTGGTAGCTGTTGTTGTAGGCGAAATCTATCAGGGGTAGATGGTCATCCCAATGGCCCCCAAAATCAAGAACACAAGCTCGGAGTATATCCTTAAGTGTGTGAATCGTTCTTTCTGACTGTCCATCAGTCTGAGGATGGAATACAGTACTAAGTGACAGTTTCGTTCTCGTAGCTTGCTTAAAGTTAGATCACAACCAAGAAGTTAACCTAAAGTCCCTATCGGACACTACTGTCACTGACACTCCATATAATATGACTATTTTTCGGATGTATATTTTTGCCAACTTGTCTAAGGAATCGATCATCCTGATCGTCACGAAGTGGGAAGACTTGGTAAGTCAGTCAACAATTACTCAGATGGCATCATATCCTGAGCGTGCCTTAGGCAATCATGGTACAAAATTCATGGTGATATGTTCCCACTTCCACTTTGAAATTGGTAATGGCTGAAGTAGCCCACCTGGGTGTTGATACTCTGCCTTGACCTACTGACATACCAAACACTTGGAAACAAAGTCAACTATATCTCTTTTTATTTCGTTCCACCAAAATCAGGGTCGCATACTTTGATACATCTTAGTACTTCCGGGATGCATGGCAAACTTTGAGCTATGGGCCTCTGTCATGATGTTCCTTTTCAACTCACTGTCACCTAGAACACACACTCTGTCCTGAAATCTGAGCAACCCATCGGCAGAGACTCGGAATTCTAAGTTAACTCCTTGTTCTACATCTTTCTTGAAGGTTGCTATGGTGGAATCGGCGGACTGAAGTTCATTTATTCTCTGAATTAACTCCACCTGAACAGTCAGGTGGCCCAAACATATGACTCTCTTCAGGTCTTGAAGCTCTACCTATTGTGTGGCCCTTATCTGCCTACATTCTGAAATCATCAAATGAGCTAATGTACCTGCATTTTTCTTGCTAAATGCGTCAGTTACTACATTGTCCTTACTCGGGTGATACATGATGTCACAATCATAGTTTTTGAGGAGTTCTATCTACCTTCTCTAACGTATGTTAAGATTCTTTTGAGTGAATATGTATTTTAAGCTCTTATGATTGGTATAGATTTGAAAGGTCTCTCCATACAAATAATGGCGTCAAGTCTTCAAGGCGTGGATAATTGCAGCAAGTTCCAAGTCATGGGTGGAGTAGTTTTTCTCAAAACTCTTCAACTGTCTGGACCCATAGGCTATGACCTTCCCATACTGCATCAAAACACAATCCAACCCTAGGTAGGAGGCATCACTGTAAACTGTATATCTACCTGATCCGCTCGACAAGGCCAACACAAGTGCGGTAGTTAACCATCTTTTCAGTTTTGAAAAGCTTCTCACAGTTCTTGTTCCACTCAAACTTGACGTTCTTCTTTGTGAACCGAGTCAGAGGGGCAGCTAAACTAGAAAATCCTTCCACAAACTTGTGGTAATAACCTGTCATCCCCATAAAGCTACGAATCTCCTTAACATATGTCAATTTTTTCCATCCGAGCACTACTTCAATTTTTTCAGGGTTCACTGACATTCCATCCCTTGATATGATGTGTCTTAGAAAAGTAGTCTGCTCAAGTCAGAACCCATACTTACTCAACTTTGCATACAGTTTCTTCTCTCTAAGAACCTGCAAAACCTGAGTCAGATGGTGAACGTGTTCCTCTCTGCTTTTTGAATAAACCAAGATATCATCGATGAACATAATGACAAACTGATCCAGGAATTATTCAAAAATCATGTTCATCAAGTCCATGAAGATGGCTGGAGCGTTGATTAGTCCAAATGACATGACCAGGAACTTATAGTGTCCATACCTGGAAACTCTAAAGGAAATAAATTATGAATTTAGTGCGGAAGCGAAATAAATAGTTTAGGTTTAAATTACTTACACATAAACTTAAAGTCCCAAATAGTGCTACGAAATTAACCTTTTAAAGGAAATACAAAAAAAATTAAGGAAATAAACAAAAAATAATAAAACTAGTATCTTACTCGCAACCCTCTTATGGATCGGTCTTTGGATCCTGATCCTCTTGATTTGCAATGGTTAAATAAGGAATGAGCTACACTAGCCTAGTAAAAATATCACGCTACTCACCGACACAGAAATGAAGGTTGGTAGAAAATCAAAACAACTAATGAAACACTTAATTAAACAAATACATTTATTAATAATAAAACTATTTACCATCCACTTACCGCAGCGAGATTTACAAAAACAACCTATAGAGATAATAACATAATACTTATCATGATTCCATATGAAATTGGTAATAGGCACACATTATAAATCCATATTCAATAAATCAAACAATAACCTTCCCTTTTATCGACCTACTGGTATCCATAAGAGTTCATAGGGATGTCCCTGCTACGCGTGAACCCTTTCCTTTAACATTCTCAATTAAAGGGCCGTCTCCATACCTTATCTGGTATGAGCACCAAATCACTAAACTTCAATACCTCATTCGGTTTGAAGGTGAAACGGGTCGTCCCTATACCCCGTCCGATATGAACGTCAGATTATCAAGTCTCGATACCCCGTCTGATATGAGACAACATTCATAGTAGGGTTCCTTATTGTACCCGGTCTGTCCACCATCTCTCAAGATATCCAGTAGGACTGCTGTTTCATTTATTCACTTAATCACACAATTTTCTATTTTTTTTAGTCTCCATTTTTTAATTCAACCGTAATCACATAAACAAACAAATATACATCAGGGAATGCAATCATATCCCGATTTTCTAATTTAACAGAAGCCACGTAAGGCAGCAATACATGCATTCAAACTATAAAATCAATAAATCAGATATTATTATGTATTCAAACTGTAAAATAAATCAACAGAAATCAACAGAGAATAATTTCTAGTTCTGGCTCCATTAATAACCCGTAATTAATTATAGATATTTTTTAAAGGATAAAAATATTGTATTATTATTAATTTGACTTCAATTCCATAACAAATGATAGGGTGAGGGATTCTTACACAATTCAATACCTGAAAAGTACCTACAAATGTCCCAAAAAAATCCAAAATCAGTCTCATGACCCAATTTTGGCCAATTCTGAAATTCCGGCACGGCGGTGGTCCGCCTCGAGTCGGCTATTTTAGGCTATTTTTGGTCGAATTCGACCGATTTTGCATCAATATCTACGAGAAAATACGTCAAGGTGTTGCAGTTGGGTGTTTTACTTTGGTCAACCTGTAGAAAAGGAAACGGTGATCACAATGGTGAAAAAATTATGCCGAATGGAAATCGAGAAGGGCCTCATCAGAGGTGCTTTGTGAAATTCCCTATGGCGGCACCGCTGGGTTTTACCTACAGTTTCTGGTCAATCGGCTGGTCTTTTTGCTCCGATTTGATCATGGGGGTGTTTAAAATTGAATTCCGAGCAAATAAAATTTTTTTTACCTCTTTTGGCGGTCGGAAATAACTCCGGCGCAGCGGCAGGTGGCAATGGCTCTCCTTCCCGACAGTTGGGTCTTCTTCTCCGGCGAGGATATCTGGCGGCTAGGGTTAAAGTTTGGTGTGAATAGAGTTATTTATATTCGTTCCCATTTAACCTGGGCCGTCCATCGCGTTTGATCTGAACCGTCCAGTCGCGATTAAATAGAGAGTGAATTTGGACCGTTCATTGCGATTTAATCTGGGCTGTCCGATCGCGTTTAAATCTGACAATCCGATCGTATTTTAATTTCATCCTCCATCAAATTTCCTTCATTTTTATACTAAATTAAAATAAAAAATTATAAAAATTATATTTATAAATGTATTTTAAATAACATTTAAAATTAAATTTGGGTGTTACATTTTTATAATGAATCGAGTTATTTTAAAATTTTCACCACAAATATTTACAAAAATATTTTAAGAACCAAAAAAAAATGAAAGTAGTAATTCTCCCTTCCCATATATGGTTAGAAAGTAAGGGCCTATAAGATTGGACCCCAAATATGTTTTTGTATTGGACTTGGGCTTCTACCCTTATGGCTGATGAAAAATACCAATAATTATCATTAAAATTATTTTGTATTTGATAGAAATAATTTCTATTTATTATTTAAAAAAAAATATAAGTTGTATATTTAATAAAATTGACTTTTATAGTTTTTAGTTTCCAAGTAACATTAATTTTTTAATTACTGAATGGTTTAAATATATTTAAAGTATATTAATTATTATATTTTATTTATATTGAATAGTTTGATGATATTTATTGATAATAGTTTATGATAATATAGTAAAACTGAATTATTTATGTTTTATTAATAATTTAATTCTTTAACATAATATATTTCAAATGAAATTATTACAATAATATTATCGGTACATCTCATGCAATTGGCTTACAAATAGAAAAGAGCATAGTTGATTTTGGTCAATTCGGATTAAAAAATAAAAATAAAAAATCAAATTAACCGTCTGTAAATGTGTGGTTAATTTGATTTTTTTTTTTTCCCTCTCACACTTATAAGATTAAATTTTATATACTAGTAAGTTAAATAACAAAATAATACTACATATATTTCTCTGATTCTGAATTATAAATTATATCTCTACGGCGAGAGTGCTTACTTTTCTGGTGGTTGCTAGCTGTGTCTTGATTGCGTCAATGGCAAAAGGTGGAAGAACATAAGAACCGAAGAAGGTGGAAGACTCAAAGAAGGAGAAGATGGAAAACTGTAGAGCACGCCACGTACAAGAAAGAAGAAAGTTGAAACTGAAATTGTGCTATGATTTTTGTTGAAACTTGATTGCAAATTTATTTGATTTATTAATTTATACATATAAACATATATATATATAATGATGTATTAACATTTATGGATTGGGTATTGCTGGATGCACAGTCCTTGTAGTTATATTATATGTAATATGTAACAATATATTTATATTTTTATATATAGTATACTTATTACTTAAAAATTAAATTAATTTTTAATAAGTGTGTAGGAATCTAGATCGAAGTATTTAAGAACAGGGTATTCAATTATTAACCGATTGAATTAGTTAAAGTGCTCAATTCATTATTTTTGTTTTTCAATTTGATTTGAATGATTTAATCGATTTCGGTTTGATCTTGTTCTTTCCTACTTACTAGGTATATTAGTACTTACAGAAATGAGCAACATCTATGGTTAGAGAAATATAAGTCGTAAATGCATTAAGAATGTCTTTAGAAGCCTCTATATTTGATGTGTGCATCTAGAGTATACATTAAACATTCAGCTACATTGTTTAGGAAATAAATCTTGAAAGTAAGAGAACAAACAATAGCTACTGAGATGCATATAACTAATTGAACGTAATGTTGTTAATAAAAATAAGCTTCATTTTTTATAATAAACTAACTTTTTTCTTTCTCGTTAATAGAAGTAAGATTTAGTATAATGCATGGTTAAAGAGATACAAACACTCATGGCCAACAAAATATGAAATTTTCGTATACATATAACTAGTGAGAACTGTTGTTGTTAATAAAAATAAATTTCATTTTGGATAGTAAACTAACTTTTATCTTCCTTACTAATAAAAATAAGATCTAGTTTGATCCATGGTTAAAGAGATACAAGCTCTCATGGCTGCCAAAATATGAAATTTGGTAAAGATATAATTATTAATAAATTAGTATATCACATTAAATAGAGAAAATTTCAGTTGATCGTCAAAGAATATGAATATAAGTTGATTATTTTGAAACTTGTAGTCCTACCATTAAACTTATTGTTATTCAAATATTTTATATTGTTATCATTACTTATAATTAGGGTTTGAAACACCTTGATTTCTCTAATGATTTTTTATAGTAATCTTGATGAATAGATTTTTATATTTTAATTTATAAATTTTTTTATATATAATATCTAAATCATCTTTGCACCCTACACTATCATTATATAGCCTAAATATATTCTTAGAACATAATTTACTAGTATGAATATCTTTTTTTGTAGGATCATGATCTTCAACCATCCAAAATATTTTTTTATTTTATCTTCACTCTGATGATATGAAGTTCTTTATTATTATCTACATAGATTATATTCTTGGTATATGAATTAATCCATTAAAATTTCAACTTGTTATATTTAGAATGTATCTCTTATTCAAGAAGCCGGCCTTCTTCCTCACTTCTTTCTTTTATATTTGCTCTAGTGACTTTCATCCAATGTTAATACTTATCTATTTTATATTGGCTCCAATAACACAACTTCTTTTCTTATATATGCATATGATATTTGAGCTAAAGCAATGATCATATAAGATTTTAGTCTTTATCTACAATGCAAAAGAATTTCTTAGTTACTTCTTAAGTATTGAAATACATCACTTACTAACAATTTGCTATTTTTAACATAAGGAAGTTACATATCTTCTAAAAAAAGGTTAATATGACAATTTAACTACTACTCGTATTCTAATGGTGAGTGTTATTTACTAATTGGTATATTTCAATACTATACTTTGACTCAACTAATTATGGTGTTTATTGTTAATGAATTATAATTGATCATACATTACCATGTCCTAATCAACTATGGTTAACTAAGTTTTTACCTCCAAGTCCATTTGATCAATTTTCATGACAAGAATATGTTAGAGAGGATTCCTCGATCTTAATTATCGGCGACTTAACAGGAGCAATTAATTTTCATAATGTTGGTTTATTTGATTCAGTAATACTGTGTGGTTTAGGTGGTAGTAGCGCTAGCTAGAGCCTTTTCTCGGCCAAAAAAAAAAAAAAAACCAGAGCTTGAAATACAATGCTTACATATGTACACATACACTGATATAACGTAGAAATTACTAACAATAAGGGTGTAGTATTAGTACTGCATATATATGTATATATAAGAACATTACAACGTCAAGTTTATGTCATGTTCTTTGCTGAGAAAGAACTTTTAAGTCCAAGACAAAAGACGTAAGATATATATATTTATGAATACTCACCAATGATGGCAAATAATCATCATCTATCATCAGCATCCTCTCCCTTACATCATGAGTTAGGCTGCTGGAGCCACGTCATTTCCGTCGTCGTCGTCGTCGTCATCGTCTCCCTCGTCATTTTGTTTATAAATAGGGCAAGGATATGTTGCAGTGTGGACATAGCTGGTGATGCCCAGAATTGAAAAATCAGATTCGTGAATGCAGCTAACACCTACCATCGCTTGCGGCTAGAATTTCTAAACACAACTTTTTAAGCTGATTGAGGAGAGAATATCATATAGGAAATATTATGGAAGATATATATGTAACATTTTCTATTTTTTAAAAAAAAATTAATTTTAATTTTCCCTTAGCTTTTTCTTTTGTCCATATGAAGATAATTATATTTTTGTTTTGATTTATTTTTTAATTCTTTGTGAAATTATATGTGAACCACATTTAATTAGTTATATTTTAAATGCATCATTTGTGGTAAATATATAAAGAAGATAGTTTGGGAATCAAAGACGATTTTCGTTTTGAATTATTTGAACTATATGTATGTATATATGTATATAGAAAAAGCGTACGTAGGTAGAATTGGTTTTGCTGGGGATGGACATGGTAGAGATAGGACCACACTGGAGCTGGGCTCATGGAAAGCTGGCGCTTCCGCACGGTTCGCTCGTGGCAGTAAGAGGCCTGCACGCTCTTTGCCTCCTTAGCCACGTGCATTTCATACTATATTGCATGGTTAATTTCCTTGGATTCTAAGTGGATGAACCACGTAACCTGCCTATATATAAATATAAGCCAAAATACAAATTACATGTATGTATGTATGTATGTATATATACATGAAAATTTCAAAAAAAAAATTATTTTCATATCTAACAATTAATAGTGTTAATGAATACGTTATATAGACCTAAATTAACCACACAAAAAATTAAACCAGTCCACCTTTTAACCCTAAATTTCTAAACTCATGATCTTTACCATTTCACAGTTCTGACCATGCTTGCTGGGTTATTTGTGAAAGATTGAGCAGCTAAATCTTGCTGAAAACTTATGAATTTGAAGATTTAAGATTAATAAATGGATTGATTTGAATTTTTACTTGGGTTAGATGTTTTAATTCGACTAGTTTAATATGTCATAATAAAACAGAGCATATCAAATCAAATGTTATGTCATTCAACATGTGATATCTAACGTTGATGACAACCTATTCAAAATATTTTACATCATCTGTTTAGATTCACGTAACACTTTCGTTAATATTATTAAAAATTAGATACTAAAATAATATTTTTTTAAAGATATAAATATTAAAATAACAAAATAAATAAATAAAGTGATCAATTTAAATATTTTAATTAACTAAATAGAATATTTTTAGTCTATACATATATTGAATTTATCTATGTTTATATACATAATTAAATTGTCAGTATATACTTTTTTGATAACTGCTTTATTTTTCAAACTTATATTTTGACAATAATAATGTATGCATTTATTTATCAATGCTGATAACTTTAAGAAATGAATTCAAGTAAGTATATACTTTAAAATGTATTATATAATCAAAATAAAATCTATAAGTAAAAGTATAAATAATTGACAATAAGTGTTGAAATGGTAAAAAGTAACCTGACAATAAAAAAATAATTATTATTATTATTATTCAAATAATATTAACTTTTCTAAAAATTATGCTAATTAAATTAGTTTAAGATGTTAGTTTAAATTCTTATTTTTATTTTTAAAATAAAAATATCAGACTAATAATATAAAGTTATTCATAATTTTTATTTCTTTCAAAAATATTAAATTAATTAAATATAAAAATAATGAATTTATTTATTCATTAGAAAAATATTATTCATTTATTACATCAGAAAGGTATCTCATAAATGACTATTTTCAACTTTTATAAAACTAAAAATAGATTTTGCTTTTCCAAACTGGTGTTTGGCATGCTCTCTAGTGGCCATTCCTTGGGGTTCTATTTTAGTAGGAATGACCATTCATTTGCCTGAATTAGAATTATCTTTGTAAGTAATGGAAAATATTTGAATATCCAGAATTCAATTTCTACATCTTCAAAGCATTTTATTTTGGCATTGCCAATTAAAGACATGTTCTTCGAAGAAAATTTGGATTTCGTCTCCTCCCCCTTGTGTGGTAATTGAAGTTTAATCTTGATTCAATGAATTCCGAACTTGATGCTTGAAAGGTTCTAATCCAATTGACTTGTTGATTATTGAGGAAATCAATGTGTCTTTTCCAATAAAACAATGTGTCTTAGATTACTTATTGCAGGTGATTATGTGGTTACAAATTTTTGAAAGTCATTGGGTCTTCTATGGTTTTGTGGAAATACGATCTGTGTTATTTTAAATTGGGGTTTATGATCTCTTTATTGGTGCGATATTGAAGCTGTTATTTGTTTATGATACTTTTGTTTCCAAGGCAATTCAAGCAATCCTACTTTAATTTCAATACTTATAATAATTTTTTCAATATTAATAATATTTGTAATGGTTGATCCATAATATCTAATTTAACATTATTTAAAATTTAATTTATTAATGTATTAGTTATAACAATATAAAAAGGAAAGAAAAAAAAACAAAATAACATTTTTCAAAACGATGCCATTTTAAATTTAAAAAAAAAAAAAAAAAGATCAGAGGCATGTTTGCTTCTGATCGATAAAGAAGAGATGGAAGAGGCTTGTATGCCTCTTCCCTCCGACAAAGAATAAGAGGAGGAACCCTGCACGTCAGACGGACAGAGACGTGCAAGACTTCCCTTGTTTAAAGGAGACCTGCGTGGAAGAGAGAGAGAAAAAGAGATCTGTATAGAGAGAGAGAGAGAAAAAAAATGGAGTCACGACTGCCACCGACCTGCACAAGGCGGTCTGAGTCGATGTGTGGCTTTCCTCGTGACAAACAGAAGAGATGAGATAGCCAGCAACCTGCATAATTGGAAACCATAAGGAGAATCGCGCGACGACATACATATGGAGAAGAAGGAGATCCGCAGCGATTGGTCGCGTGATCCCACATATCTCTGGCTTTTACCGACACAATTTCGCCATATACACGTTGGATCTATGTGCATAAAACATTTTGTGGTGAATTTTGGTCGATTCGAAGTGGTTCGCGGCAGCGTGCAGTAGTCTGGTGGTGGTCCAACAGCAGCGCGTGGCGAAGCAGGGGCACGCGTGTGGTGCGCGTGGCGATTTCAATGATCGAGATCGCGTGTCTATGATGAAAAATCGATATGTTTTTTGTATTCTAATTATTTTTATAAGTATTTTTCATTTAACGCATGTGTTTTCTGGTTGTAAACGAAAAAATTATCTAAATAATGTCGGATTTATAAGAGACTATAGACCTGAATCAGTAAAAATTTCGATGCTTTTCTGATTCGATTGCAGATAAGGGATTGGGTTAGTCTCATTCATAGGCCTCTATATTTTTATAAAACTTGGTTTTCCATTCAAATGAATTGTTTATCGACCTTATAAATTATTTAAGTTTTCTAACATGATTTTCGCGAACTAATTTTGTGTATGGTTATAATTACATATGATTGAAGACTATAATATTGTGTATGATTTATTTTTATGTATGCATATTGCTACTAGTGTGTATACGCAGATTTTTATACAATCTAGTTATTGAGTTGTATGTGTACATAACACTTATCTATATAGGTATATATTTAATTGTATGTTGTGTAACGTATGTATGTATATTGTTAGTGGATATGAGTGAATTACTTGTATGTGCATGTTATGAAATACACATATGCATTGAGTAAATATGCAAGAATACCTATATTTTATGTATTGCGTGTGTGTATATATATATATATATATATATATATATTTAAGTCGAAGATTGTGCATATAAGATGTATATATTATGCCTAATTTGTAAGTATGTTTATGTATAATATATATGATGTATATGTAAGTGCATGCATGAGTAGGTTATATAGTAATGAATTTGATTAGTAAAAGAATAACAGAAGAATATTTAAAAGAAGAGAAAACTCGTTTAACAAGTATCAATAATGAGAGGGTGTGTGTATAGCCATTTTGGCAAGTGAAGTGTGGTAAACCCTAACTGCAGATACGACCTCAGCCAAATGTGGTTGGGAAGTTTATGCATAATCATTCCATGTTCGAGTGCATGTGAAAAGTGATAAGTGATACTCAATACATAATCATTATATGTTCAGATGTATTGGAGAAGTGATAAATGATAAGTGACAAATGATAAGTGATGTATCTTCATGGCAGAGCAGATCCTTAGTGCCCTTGCTGACGCCGACGAAAACGGCATCACGCGATGAAACTCTTGAAAGATAAAAAATTATAAATTATAAATCTTACTAAAAATGTAACTGAGAATGAAAATGTAATTGAAAAGAATAAGTGAATAATGCAAAGTGAAAGTGATACTGACATATACAATGATAAGTAATTTAGTGACAAATGCAAGTAATTGTTAGAAAGTATAAGTGCAAGTATTATGAAACCAATAAACAGTATTACTTGTTTATATAAATGTGATGTCAGAATATTTGTGATGTCTATGAAATTATATATGAATGAGGGAATTATTGAAATATGTGAAATTATAGTTGTTGTATTACTTGAGAATTTATTTTAAAGAAAATATGCATATGTTTTATAAATCTTGTGTGATTGAGTGTGTGCATGTCTTTATTTTGGGCATTGCCCATCTTTCTTACTGAATCCGTGAAGTTCACTCTAATTCACATTCCCTCAATATAGATTAATCTAGATCAAGAGTAAGTTTAAGGTCGAAGAAAGAGTTTGAAGAACTTTTAGTGACCTTAAATGTTATTTTATAAAGTCGGTTTAATTATAACATACCAATATAATGTAAAAAAATTTATAAACCTCATGTCTTGTAATTCCGTATAGGAGATGATTGAATCTTAAATTTTACTTTATTGATGCGCAAATTTATCAGATTATGTGCATGGAGTAGCATTCCTTCATTAATAGAGAAGACGGGTCGTTACATTAGTAGTGCTTCAGTGATTAAATTTAATTTCTTTTTTAATAAATTATAATATATCTAAATAAAATTGATATTATGTAATAATTAAATTAATTTAATTGGGATAGACAGAAAAAATTAGACCTAACCTCCTATCATTTAAAAAATGTATTTCTTTTTTTTCTTACTAACATTAGAAGTGTAGGGTGATGAGTTTTTAATTGATGTAGTTGATAATTTTGTGACATCCACTTTAAATATTGTTTTTTAAAAAAAAACAAAAATTGAGTGAAAATGACACAAGTGAGGTTGTAGCTTCGTATAGCATAAATTTCCTTTTGATCCCCACTTTGGGCATCTAGTAATAAAAATTATATTATAAGAAAGAATTCAAATGTATATATATTTTGTTATCTTTCTTAATTAAATTGCACCGCAAAAACTATTACAAGTTAATTGTTCTTTGATCTTAACTAAGTAGGTATCTTGCTTTTCTGATCCTGCAACCTTCATACTTGACAACTTGGGCGTGCCAAACCAATGTGAATTCAGCTTTAAATGCACCTCTTAATTTAAGGGTTATGAAATCCTTTGGAAGATCTACAGACATATAGAATACTACAATTGGTGTGTGTGTGTGTATATATATTTGTGTGTGTGTTGCTTTTCTGATCCTGCAACCTTCATATTTGACAACTTGGGCATGCCAAACCAATGTGAATTCAGCTTTAAATGCACCTCTTAATTTAAGGGTTATGAAATCCTTTGGAAGATCCAGAGACGTATAGAATACTAAAATTGGTGTGTGTGTGTAAATCTATATATGTACGTAGTTGGAATATAGCTGTTTACTGTTAAATAGAATGTGTTTAGTGACTGGACGAACACTAGCTGCTTCATTTGACAGAAGGAGCATATTGTAAACAAAGTTGAATAATTAATTATTTTCTAAATTAAAAGTATTGGAAATTTATAATTAATGTTCATAGATTTTGGAAAAGTTGGGTTTTTGTAACTTCAAGTGGGTAAGTACATATTGTTGTCAAACATGGGAGTTAAATATTAAAAATTTCTATTATATCACCAAATTTTACCTAATCTTAGATCTAGAATATATATTACATATATGTATACACATATATATATATATATATAAAAGAAAAGAGGTTATTCATAGTACTAGATTACAAGTGTGTGTGTATATATATATAGATATAAATGTACATTAAATCTGGGTCGATCAAACCGAACCATAAATGTTTAAATAAGCAAAAGCTAGTAATCAAGAACAGACCCACTTGTAATTTCATTAAGGGGACAACTTCATTGATTAGTTTAAACATTTGATAATCACCCATTAATGAATACAAAATGGAAGAAAAGCACTCCAAGTGACATGGAATTTGGGCTCTACATATAATTTTTTATATATATGTATATATTAAGTGTTTCTTGAGGAACTTTTGGAGCTATATGGTTAGATATATATACCTTTAAACCCTTTAAATTTATTTCTTTTAGCACTTTTTATATTAGCACAAATATTTTTTCCCCATTTCCAAAAAAAAAAATGTAATAAAAGAATGTTGGTTAAATCAGGAACCAACACGAACACCCATATATATATATATATATATATATATATTGCAATATTAATTTATTCCACTTGCACGGCAAAAGAGATTTATCAAGGATTAATCGGTCACTTAATAGTCATAGTAGGAGCCGAAAAAGGGATTATCAGGCTTAGGTGGCTAATTAACTATCAAAAAAATGATTAGAAAGTGAAAATAATGCAATTAAACAAATTAATTTCGTCATTAAGGATTAATAGATAAACATTAACAATAGGAAATTAAGGCTTAACCATGACAGCTTATAGATCTTACATGTGCGTGCATATATATATATATATATATATATATGTTGAGGATTATGGGTTACAGATACGAGAATTTTGTGTTTGCCAATCACCAGGGACTTGTCAAAACTATAAGCTTGTCTCAGCGTAGGTTTAACTACAACAGTATGATATAATAATCAACTTTGTGTACGTTTAGAAATACTTAATATATATATGGAAGATCCATTTGGAAATACTTTACCCACAGAATATTCAGCTAGCAACTAGTAATATTTGGATTTAATTACTTGTTAAAACCTCAAAAAAGGCAATTCAGCTTTCCCTATATATATATATATATATATATATATATACACACACACATATATATAATCTCAATTGCCAAATTAAACCCCTTACCCCACCCAGAATACCTTTGTCCTCAATTTTTAACATGTCTGCATCTTTCATTTTCCATGATAATTTTCCGGGAAAATTTAACTCGAGAAAATTACTCTTAGACACCAATCATCAACCAACACCATCTCCTTCTCCTTCGACAGCCAACGATGATGGGTTCGAAAGCGATCTTCTTATGATCATCTCAGTGTTGTTATGCGGCTTGATTTGCTCACTCAGCCTGAGTTCTCTAGTTAAATGTGCATTAAGGAGATCAAATTCACAATCATCAAGTGGCAGAAACTCTTCCGTGCCAGTAATCCAAAAAGGAGTAAAGAGAAAAGATCTTAAGGCTTTTCCGATTTTAAGTTTCGCGTCTGAAATGAAACTGCCGGGAATGGACACTGAATGTGTGATTTGCTTGACAGAGTTTGCAGCTGGTGATTGCCTACGGCTGCTGCCTATGTGCAGCCATGGATTTCATGCTCGATGCATCGATCAATGGCTTAAATCACATTCTTCGTGCCCTAAGTGCAGGAGGTGTTTGATCATCCAGACATGTCAAAATATCAAAGGGTTGACTCACCTCGCTCAGCCTGATTCCTCATCGCAACCTTAATTTGCAAGCTCATAACCTCACTTGAATGTGTTATAATGCTTAGAGTTTTTGGTATTTAAAACATTTCGTCTTTGAAAAGATGAAAACCCTTCGTGTAAATACTTCAACAAGAAACGTAAGAAAATTTCATCTCCGATTATCTTCATCATAATTCTAATTTGTACGTGTTTGGGATAATTCAGTTTCAGCTGTGAGTATTTGTTAAAAGGGCTTGTTGGAGGAAGAAGGACTAATGGGCTTCTATAATTAACGTTCAGGATATTTTTAACTTGTTTAATTTTACTTTATATTTTGTTTCATATATTATTATGCTGGGATTATATTTGTACTTCATTATTCATAAATTCTAAATAAAATTGGCTAATTTTATTATTTAATTAAAATATGTAATTTTGGGTTAATAAATTAGTTATTTAAATTTAAAATTATAAATGTTTTAAATTCATATTCCTCCCATATATAATTTGAATTAATAACTTAATTATAAATTTTTATTAGTAATAAATCTCAAAATTGGTCCGGCCAACCGTCCCCGCCTAAATAATTAATTAATTAATTAATTTTATTAAATTATTTGCAAACCAATTTCTACAAATTAAATATAAAAGTATTAAGTCAATACTGTGATCACGACCAACGTTGATGGGGAAGTGCTTATCCTAAACTCAGCTTTTTCAAGAAGTAGCTTCTTATCTTTTTTGCGTCAAATTTCAAAAAAGCCCAGGCCTTATGTTCAATGAAAAGCAACTCGGTAAGTGCTTTTTTCATTTATCCCTTAATTTACGTTTGTGAATTAAAAGAAACTTCTGGGAAGGTTCTCTCATACAGAAAAAAAAAAAAAAAAAAAAAAAAGAACTTATATTTAAGCCGTAATTTGGCTTATTAACTTTTACTGTTAACGCATGAGCCCGACCCTGCAGGCCGTACAAATTTAAGAATTTATTACATAAATTCTTTGCTTATTTAATTAGAGTATATATATATATTGAAACAACACTCTATAAATTAATTAAATTTTATTCTAATTTCAAATAAATTTATTATTTTTTTTAAGTAGTAAAAATTTTAAAAATATATATATATATTTTAGTAAAAAATTTCTTTATAAATTTTAAGAAAAAAAAAAAAAAGGGTATGTCCAGTAAAATCCAGAGACAACAGAAATGCAAATAAAAAGGCAACCTTATCTCATCTATGGGAGACCCCCAAATAAATTATTATTCTTTTTTATAAAAAAAAAAAAAATAATAATAATAATAATAATAAAAAGTTCAACCAAACTCTAATGTATCACTGCCATGATTGAAGTTATAAATTAATAAATAAGTGGTAAAGCCAAAGTATCCACTTGCTGTGATTGCCATATTATTATATACAAAAACCACTTGTTGTTTTTTCAAGCAATGGGTGCTTAAAAAAAAGGACAGAGACGCCTCTAGTTTTCAACTTTCTGCACACCCAACAGATCATCTTTGCTGTAAACTTCAGAAGATTGCAATCAAACTCTGCATAACCGAGAAGAATTATTGATTGATTTCATGATAAAACAAAAGGAAACAGATCTAAAAAGGGGATCCTCATATCCTAATTCCAATCAAATCATTACACATATTTATATATAACAATTGAACTATGTGTATAGTGAACCAGAGAAATGAAAACATGCATGCCTAAAAAGCATAAAGTATTCTGTTTTCCAAAATGAATTTTAATTTACCCTTTGCTTTCAACAAAAAATAATTTAATTTGACCATTCTTCTATCTACACCACGACTACTAATTATTGTAAGTAAATTTCACTTCAAATTAGGTAACTATGAATTGGAGAAAATCATGTTTGTAATGAAACTAAACTAAGAGTTGAATAAATTAGCATATATATCATCAATGTCTTTTTCTGATTGGAAAGGTTCATGGTCCTTGAGCAACAAGGGGTCCTACTTGGCATTTTGTTGTATAGAAGATAAATATGCTCAGTGGCAAATCTACGCAAAATAAAAACAGATAAGACCTTAATGGCCTCCCAGATCCTCCTCTCAATCAATTTTAATTCCCCCCATCAAATGAAAAGCAAAAAAAAAAAAAAAAAAAACTCTAATCTCATTTTTTAATATACCCTTTCACCTTCCCATCTCTCTCTCTACACACATATACATATATATATATATATGTATAATCATTATATCTCTCATCAACCCATTACCCCCTTTTCTCACCAACATAAGTCTACCTCCCCAAAAATGTCTACTGCTTCTTCATCACTCCTCCATGATTTCCACCCAAGAAAGCTCTTATCAGAACCAACTAACCCAGCACCAGCTCCATCACTTTCTCACCCCTCTGCTACCACCAACTTCAATGGAAATGTCCTCATGCTCCTCTCCGTCCTCGTATGCGGCGTCGTTTGCTCCCTCTTCTTACATTACATCATAAGGTGTGCCCTCCGCTGTTCTTCCTCCATAACTTTTACAGAACCCGGTATAAATACCACCTCCACCAGGGTCGCTAACACTGCAGGAATCAAGCAGAAAGCACTCAAGACTTTCCCAGTTGTAACCTACCCGCCGGAGATGAACTTGCCGGGTCTTGACACTGAATGTGTTATATGCTTGTCGGAATACGTTGCCGGAGACAAGCTCCGACTGCTGCCCAAGTGTAACCATGGATTCCATGTTCGTTGTATCGACAAGTGGCTTAAGTCGCATTCCTCTTGTCCAAAATGCAGACATTGTTTGATTGAGACTTGTGAGAAAATTGTTGGGTGCGAACAGAGCAGCTCCCCGCCTGAGTCGACTCAGGAAACTGTGGTGAGGATTGTGACGGTGGAGCAGGAGAGATTGGGGAGTGGCAACACAGAAAATTAGTCAAGAGTTTTGAGGTGTTTGATTTGTTGACTGCTGAAGAGATGGGAAACTGCAAGTGTATAGAAAAATAGGAAATATAATTAAATTTTCAATGATAATTCATTCTTGATTATCAAATTCTAATCCACTAACATATGTATAGTCTATGTAAATATCAAAGCTTAATTATTGGTTTTCTCAATTTTATCCAACATGTCTTAAAGGTCATATTGTATCACTAAGTTAATTAATCACACTTTTCAGAAAACAATTACTTAGTTCGATCATTTGGGTCTACTATTACAAGAGAGGTAAAATAATATCTAAGTAACAGTTAAAAGGGTTCGAGTTTAACTGTATGTTTTATATATATATATATATAACTGTGTTGTTTCTTTATTAAAAAATTGATTGTATTGATACTAATTCTGCAGAAAGTTATATAGTTAGTTATTCCGATGTATAAATTTTAACTAATAAATGTAAAACTAAGACAGGTCTTAACAGGGTATGATATTATTTTGAAGTAACTATCGAAATAAACCCACAATTAAAAAACAGGGATTAAATATAATTTTTATACCAAAATAAGACTGAAAAAGAAATTAGGTAGCAAACAGTGAGCATCCCCTGTTCTATGAGTGGAATGGCTATTTAGGCTTTGTTTATTTTCTTCACTCTCTTTAATGTCCTTAGCCGAGTGTTGTCACTTCATAATTCATGCAAATCTTCTAAACATCTTTTCCATAGATAATCCAAATTATACTAACCATAAATTTTCTATGAAAATTTACCATACAATAAAATTTAAACCACAACACCTTATCGACATAAATGAATATCTACAGCAAGATTTTTCATAAGTGGATTTCATAATTTCCTATAGCATATTCTCATTACACAGTTGTAGGAAACATTCTTTAGTCAAAAGGATAAGGATCAAACCATCAATTAAGCATAACTTGTCTAATCTCTTGCAATTATAAATAAATATATAAGACAAATTTAGCAGTGCTGGATTTTTTTAAAACATGCATGCAGACCCAGTTGCTTAATTTGATGACAAATTCTTCTTTTTCAATGCTTTCTCCAAATCTTTATCCGATGTATTAGTTCTCAGAAGCCAATTAGTACTTTAGTAGTAACTTTAGTTAGAATCCAAAAAGATTGATATCTATCTTTTTAACTCTTAATTACTTGTGAAAATCAGTGAGTTGATACTTTGATGTCACTTGATCAAATATATAATGCTGCTTTAATTAGGAACCACAAGCAAAAGCTAAGTATGTATGTACAGCAGATGGATTATCTTGAATATTTGCTTGGCAGAAAGAACACAGCCTGGTTTGATGAAAAGAATGATTCACAAGGGGGACCATATACCTTTTCCTTTTTTTTTTTACTGTTTGTCTATTTCTATTGGCTGCTTATTGATAGGGTGGAAATAAAGGCTTCATTTGAGTAGCTTAAAATGAGATTAATTAATTTAAAAAGCACCTCTTTAAGCCTAAGCTTATTGGTTTGTATCAGAAAATTGTGGCTTACAGGTAGGATTGACATGCTTTTGTTTTGCTCCAGGGGCAATTTATTTATTCTTAAAGAACCAAATCTAACTTTTAGATTTTATGATAAAATCTAATATGGTATCACCTTACCGTATATTCTACCTTTGACCCTATTAGATAGTACGTCGATCAAATATAAACCTCAACCCAGATGAGTTTCAAGGGTAATTCTCTTGCTTTTTAACTTGATTAATACAAGCATGAAAAGTAACTGCCACACAGCAGTGGTCTCCTACTGAGGCACTGCTATAAGTTGTTGTTTGACTTGATCAAGGGCTTATTCTCTTTTGCTCCACTTGAATGTGATTCTTAATTGGTGCACAAAATCCTAAATCTGACATTGTGCAGTCAAGAAAAAGACCCGGCACACACACGCACACAGATCAACTTTGAACACGTTGCAACCAAGGAATTAGAAAAAGACATTTCAATGAAGCAGCTCTTGAATGTGGAATATCTAGAGAACCCTTTTAAAGAAAAATCTAAATGGTTCAGATATTTCCGAGCCAATAAAATTTGGAAGGACTGTTACTTTTCAGATATTATGAGAAAATTAACCATACTTTCAAGCTTAATTTTTTCTGTATATGTCACACCTTCAAGAAGATTGAACATTTAAGATACAAATATAAGTGCGTGCTTTCCTCTTATCAGAATAAGCATAAACCAAGAGGTTGGAAAAATAAACAATCTTCAGATTTAGAATGCGGAACGTTTATCTCTAGAGAACAGTACGGTCACAAGGTCTAAAAGTTAAAGGTAAGAAATTTGAATGCTTATATATTTTGCACTATTTTAAGTCAACAAAAACATCCAATACATACGTTTATAAAGGAAAATCAAGCTAAAGGAAGAATACTGGGGTTTGGATACAAAGACGGGGCTAAGCTCAACTTATCACTCGAAGCCCAGATTATACAGAATATCTCCACTCGGTGTTAACTTTATATGCTCTGTTAAAAAAGGCTTCTATAGAATACAGAAATATCTCCACTCATGTAACTCATAGATTAGATAAACTTCTACAAACAAAGAAGAAAAGATTTTCTGAAGGTGTGTGTGTGTAGCAAAACTAATTCAGGGGATTATAAAAATTTTTGCTTTGGAGGAATTGCTTCATTACTTGTCAAAAATTCGTAACTTATCCTACCTCTCCATTATGCGGATCCATGTATAATAAAGTTACATGCAATGTTTAGCCACAATATAATGATTATTTTAACTAATTTCATACTAAGTGCAATGACCTCGGGTCTCCACTTATCCTCTGTTTCCATTTATTGCACTTTCAACTCCAGTTCAGGTTGCTTCTTTGCTAACATGCACTATAATTTTATATTCTCTCCCTATAGTTCCTTCGAATAGCACCACCTGACTTGCCAACAAAGTTGGAAAATGAATTTATTTATGTCTCATTTGACTTTGAATTTCTATTGGAAATCCATTAAACAAAACTATGTAATTAGTTGGATCAAAAAAGTTGAGCCGCCCAATATCATAATTAGTGTCTAGAATTTCCTGGGAAGACTAATGCTTGAGGAGACCATTACTAAAAGGTATGTATTATTCAAATACAAAATTCCAATGCTCCATCCATGAGCAGTACTTGAAATTGCTATGCAGACAAAATACTTCAATCAATTATGAACCTTTCCTTAGCTAGATTAATATTGTTGACAAGGCACGGAAAACAAAAAAGATGGATGAAACCCTTGTATATCTTTTGTCTTTGTAAAAATCAGTATCAAAAGTAATTGAAGGATGTTTGACAAAATTCCTGAGGTACCCTAATCTCACATCAGAAATATATGTTATTATTGAACTTCATATATATGTTCAAATCATACACTACTGATAGTTTAAATTTTACTTTCTGAAAATCAGTTATTTGAATTTAAAAAGTTATTAAATCAGTAATTATTGGAAGCAAGCATTACAACTTGTAGCACTAAAGATCTTGGATCTTATAGGAATTGCTTGATCAGAACATCAAAGTTTAAGAGATGAAGATTGTGATAGTCCAAGATATACTATACAAGTCACATATTAATAATACTTTTGATAGGTGTTTGAACTTCAATGTTCAATGGAGAATTAAAGAAGGCACCTCAAAAATCAAGATTGTGTTTTAACATCAAAAGAACGGAAGAAGATTCCTCATCACCCAAAAAAAAATGAACTTTGTTAATATATCCAAACAAGGAGCAATAGTAAATGCTAACCCTTTAGGCTGCTTGTAGAAAACTCCAATCCGGATCAAGTAACATGCAGCAATGATGTGAAGCAGTACACTAGAAAAGCTACTTTCTGTTGTCCTATATTCTTTTCCTTTGTATTCTTTTGGATATCAACAATTGGTTACAATAATTGAGAGCAAGCCTATTTCACGTCACACAAAAGTTTCAGCTACTGATCTTTATTGCTGTTATATGCTATGTATCTAGCCTTTGTGTTTTAGGTATATCTTTACCCTGACCACTTTACAACTCCCACCATCCATCAATACTAATTTGATAAGAATTTCTCTCTTTACTAACTTCTCATCATTACTTTTCCTAAAACTTCTTTCTGTCTGTTTAAACCTTAATGTTAAACAATTCAGAGTCATTAGCTACCTGCCAGTGTACACCAATATGCTTCTTTATCCAGAGAAAAGATGCTGCTTCCACATTTTCTGCAGGATTTCCACACAGATATAAGCACATTTTTCACCATATGTTTGGACAAGTTATCCATAAAAAGCTTTTATTATGTAAGGAAATTTGCTTTTCATAAAGTTTCTTTCAATTATTTTTCACTACCTCTAAAAAGCATTTCATAATGTTCTTGTGAAGCAGATATTCAACCTTTTTGCTAATTCTCATAATGCACTCCCATGTCTCTTGAGTTACAGCTTTCAGTTATTTTCATCTCGAGCACTGTAATGATGTACAATGGAGAATTGGTGGTGATGTACCCTTATCATTCTTTTTCTTTTGTTCTAAAGGAGGCAGCGTGGATTTCATAATGGGAGCAAAAGGTTTTTCTTTTCTCTCTCTCTTTTAATGTGCGAGCAGGATTCAATAATAACTCACACTCTCGATAAGTAGAACTTTGAAGGACAATAAAAATTAAAAAAAAAAAAAATAGTGTTGATAATAATACATATGAAGAATATTGTTTCACTTGCGGCTCTTTTGAGAATACATGTTCTGTACAGTAAATACTAATATTTAATTTAGTAAAAGCTATACATATTTGATATAATTTATAATCAAAAATTACTAGAAATAAAATGGAAATGAAATTAAACAGCGTAAATATCTAAAGTAGGAATAGATTGCTTTTATAGTGCTCTATCCTTCCAATTTTCTAAGTCCTTAATCATGAGAATATAATCATAAGTAAATTTAAGTGATGAACAACAACCTCAATGGGAGTATCGCACATGCACGACATTCATATTTGTATGATATTCTACAACAAGGAATATTCTTTATTTATCCCAGATCAGCATATAAAGACACAACAATTATATAGTGAAATCCAGCTTACCAAGAAGATACAAATTTCAACCGACACTTAGCGCAAAACCATAAAGTGAAGCATTTTTTTAATTTTATAATTTTTTTTTTTTTTAAAAAAAAAAGGAGCAAACTCCCTCTGAGATCTTATTAAACTTAATTAATTCTCTGAAAATAAAAACAGTACCTATATTATTATGAACTTGCTGTCTCAACTTTTTGTACATGTTGTACAGGTGGGTTTTGAAGGCAAAACTACAGGACACAAAAGTAGATCAAGAAATCAACCTCGTAATTCTTTCCACATTACCATGAAGAACCCATTTAATATTTAAAAAAAAGAAAGAAAAAAAGCACCCACTTGATATTTCATTAAAAAAAGAGTACCCTTATGATTTTTCATAAAAGCAAAAAGATTCCAATTAAACAACAAACTATCTGGAAAAGAAAATTAGTTAATTTGGAGGCAGAAGGAGAGGAGCATATTAATTAATTTATTTGGATTATACTTAGATTTGCAATCAGGAAAAGATCACGGCGTGCAAAGAAAACAAAATAAGAGATCTAAAAGGGAGAGGGAAATGGCTTTCTTTAATGTTAATTTCACGGTCATTGACAGGTTCAAAAATGAAAAGGAGCAGGCAGCTGCAGATGGCTGTGTTGTATTGTGTACTAAAGATACGAATATGAGAGTTAATAGTAACTGAGAATGACAGATAGGCTTAAAACCAAAGTGGCTTACAGTTTTTCAAGATTAATTGGTGTTAGCTAATTTCCTTTTTAATTATTGAAGTTATTATTAATAAACTTTAATTAAAATTAGTGGGAACATTCTAATTTAGTTGGAACAAAAATTATATCAAAAACATTTATATATACGAGTAGTACCAATCAATCTCGTTCCTTTATATGGGACCCTGCAATAACTTGTCATGCAACAGAAAATTGAACAAGCTGAAAACGGACTAGAAGTTGCAAGCACTAACATGAAATGAAAGAGCAATAACTCACAGGGAAAATCACGTTGAGTTGAGTCTGACTCAAAAAAGATCTGGCATGTCTATCACTTTAAGCTGCATATATGAAAACAAAAAATTTAGAAAAAGAAGAGATCAAAAGAGATGCCCATCCCTCTAAAATTACATCTCCACAAACGTATTATCGGAACCTTCATGGCTGCTTCTCAGGCCACTGGGTCCCCAGCAGCATTTACAGATGCAATTTGCCAAGATAGCCACCACGTGTCACTTTCACACAAGCCACCAATCCTCACTGGGACGCCAATTAAAATATGTAAAGCTCAGTGGAATGTGTCCGTATGATTCCAAAACCTGCAAAAATAAAATCAAAGATTAAACCTGTATGTGGGGCTAAAAAAAAAACCTTCGCATATTCTCTTAACTACATTTCACATGTGAATAATCTTTTTATAATATTTATATATATAATATAATATAACATAATGCTCGATAGAAGAAACTTCAACCCTATATATTTATGTCATCCCTCTTATGCAGCAAGCAGCAAGAAGTTATCTCAACTATCAAAACTCTCTAAACCATGTCTGCTTCCTCTTCTATATCCACTCAACTATTCCAACATCCAGTATTTTACTCCCGAAGATTACTACCACAAAACCTTCAGCATCTACCAACAGCAGCAGCTCCTCCCCCCAGTAACAGCCATGACCCATCTGATCCCTATGGTGCCAGCAATGGCTTTGACGCTAATGTTGTTATGGTTCTCTCAGTCCTCCTTTGTGCTCTAATTTGCTCCCTGGGACTTAACTCCATCATAAAGTGTGCATTAAGATGTTCAAGCTTAGTGGCTTCTGAGACGAGTGGCAACCCCTCAGCTCGTTTAGCCAACACTGGGATCAAGAAAAAGGCTTTAAAGACTTTCCCAACTGTAAACTACTCAGCAGAGTTGAAGCTGGACAACAAGTGTGCCATTTGCCTCTCTGAGTTTGCATCCGGCGAGCACTTGAGGCTTCTGCCCAAGTGTAACCATGGATTCCACGTCCGCTGCATTGATAAGTGGCTAAACTCGCATTCCTCCTGCCCTACCTGCAGAAACTGCCTCCTCCAGACCTGCCAGAAGATTGTTGGTTGTAGCAAGGCTACCACATCGCAACCACCACCTCAACCAGCAGCAGAGACTATTTTGCACATAGCACCACTACAACCTGAAGGTTTGATACGCGACTATAGGTGAATTAATTAGTTGAGTAAATACATCTTACTAGTTCTACTTCATGCTACCTGGTGTTCATCACTGTGCTGCAAAGATTAGCATAGGTCAAAAGAATTCTAGGATTAGTTGTAAATTTTTATAAGTAAAAGAAATTATGACTTGTTTCATTTTTTACACCTCCTCATCCATTAAAAAAGGATTCAAATCACGATTCAGTTAAAATTTCAGGAAATGGAAGAATTCCTTAACTCCATAAAATCGCAGCTCAGTCAACAATGTAAGAAACAAGTCAACAGTCTCAAAAGTTATAACCAATCAACCAGTAATGAACGGGCGGCTGCCGCCCCCA
This sequence comes from Carica papaya, assembly GCF_054855325.1. Classification (NCBI taxonomy): domain Eukaryota; kingdom Viridiplantae; phylum Streptophyta; class Magnoliopsida; order Brassicales; family Caricaceae; genus Carica; species Carica papaya. Next base: position 5,901,038 of record NC_142314.1, read on the forward strand.
CCCAATCAGCTTGGTCAACTAACAGAAGCTTTTCTTTGCTTCTTATTTATTCAGAAATCACCAATTCTAATAACAATGCTCTGTCCACCTGCTTCACGATATCAATATAATATCATACTGAAAAATACTAATTCCTATAAGAAATACTGTGTCAAAAAGTACCCATTAACAAAATTAATCCCGTAAAATGCAACACTGACCACACAAAAATCTTGAATAATAAAGGTAATTACCACCAATGACAAGGAAGATGCCATAAATTCAAAACATGCATCCTGCATTGGAAAATATAGAAACCACACATTAAACAAAGTATTTTTCATCTTGAACCAATGGAAGCTGAGGGCAAATCCACTATCTATTCATGTCAAACGAAATTTCACCCAAAGGGGAATGTTATATTATATTACTCACATGCAGAATATGATAAATGGAGCTGACTAATGACAGTAGCCAGACTGCCGCACTGCACTGGTTAAAAGCTATCTTGTGGTATTCACAGAACATGGATCCCTGAAATACACTTGAAGCATGATAGAAATTTGAACAAAAACAACAGTGCAATTCCTAGATAGTTCTATATCCAATTAAAATTAGATATTCTGTATAATTTTTTCCTTAACAAGTGAGAATAAAAAATATATGATTCTGAAATTTATGATAGAAGAGAAATTAATTTAATTATACATGAAATGTCTATTATTATTTTATATAACTAAAAAAAAAAGAATTAGAATCTAGAAAGAGTGAGAATAGAGTTGATTTGATCAAAATATTAGTACTACAGTCCATTTTTCAAGTACCAATTACAGCATTGCAGAAGAACTATTGATTTGAAAACAAATCAGAAGTTGAGAAGATACAATAGCTAACAAGGGTCAACATGGAATTGATCTTCCAATATTTCATCAAATGAATATCGGACACTTAACACGAGCGTTCAGATCCCTCAAAATCAATTTTTTATCTTGGACCCCTCTTTCCCGGGGACTCATATGACACATTGAACAACTTTTTAGGAGCTAACTTCTAATGAGACATGCACTGAGATTTTATTGCTGAGGATAAGGACCAGAAAGAATAAGATTTGAGCGACTTATTGCCAATTGGATATATAATTTGAAATTTATCAGCAGTTATCACTACTCATGCCTTAATATGCATGGAGTAAAATCAAGTGAAGGAAAGAAAAATGTCCAGCACCATGAACTCATTTGAGATTGAAACTATAATTCTATGGACAGATGACACATGTTAAGAAATATTTCATCCATTGAAATTTTCACATCAACAAGCACAATGAAGAGAACAGTAAAATTCCATGGAGGACTTAGTAAATAGACTATCTATTCTGAAATATCGCAAACAGTAATATTCTAACTGGTTATTATGTCTATTAGAACATAAACAATAAAGTTAAAGTCTTTTTCTATTAACTTAAAACTTTAAAATAATTAATGAGGCAATCAATTATCTAACATAACAATGGAGTAGAGAAATAAATTTCAGACTCGTTTGTGACTCTACCCAAAACCTGTTATATATGTGCTTATTCGACTCGTCAATTTGAGTTTGTGTTCACATACTAAATCTGTTGTCTCACTTACATGCATGGGGATATATTAAAAATATAAATAATAAAGTGCGGCAGTTTTCTATCAGTTTAGTTTTTAACATATTTAATCACCCAACTAATTAAGTATTTAACAAGTTATATTATCTTATTATTCTTTGCAAAAGTCATACAATTGCGATCACTCTTAAGTTCTAGCAAGCAAGAAAACAGCCAAGAGGATAAACTTAGCACTCAACTATCACAATGGTCCAAACAGGGTCATGAATTTCGCACATGATTATAAGATATTACTTGAAATTATGGTTTAGAATATTGAGTTTTCAAATGTAAAATATGTTAGTGTAGCTTCAAAACCTCCAAACAAGACACAAAAGAACTCTTGTATCTTCTGACTCTTGAGGAATTTTCAATCTTTCACAAAAACGAACAGTAAGCTGATTTTTCACAGCAGCAGCCACCATTCTTATTGACAAAGACAATCTTAAAATAATCTTAAAGACTTGGACACAAGCTTCTGTGTTCCTTCCTTATGTCTGCCCCAGTATGGCTCCCTTGCCAGGCCTTTACAATTTTGATAAGGGTTCCAAGAACGGCACTGCTAGATTGTTAGTAGCCAAAAAAAATTATTTATAACTCAGAATAACAAAACAAATTCTACATATAACTGAGATATACTGTTTATTAAGAAGTTAAAATCACTACAGACTTCAGTCATGAGTGAATTTGTACATAAATTTTTCACTTGAACAGGATGTACAAGAGATGTGTAGGGAAAGAGAGAGAAGTTTTGTAACTAGCAAGACCCCTGTATTAGCTTCCAGATAACCAAAAACACACATTTTAGCACAATGAGAATTAGTGTTCAAATACATTAGATTTAAATCCCTAGTAAGCTAAGAATTACACGTAGCAAATCAAGCGGTGGAAGAAACCAGAGTAGTCCAACTCTTCGATTCCACAAAATCAAATCAAAGACAAATCCATTTCAAATCGCCATTATACTTGCAATGCACCGGCTTGAATCTCAAGCTTGGCGACCAACAATACGCGATTGCAGTAAACGTTTAATGATACAACGTACAAGACAATTTTTTTCAAGCAAAATATTACCAGAGTTAGGCCAGAGAAGACGTGAATTCGTTTCTTCGTTCTAACAATGAAAGACGAAGAAATTCATACCTCTCTCTGAGAAGCTGAAATACTTAAAATACTCCCGCGACAAATATTCCCTTCCCGGGTGTACCAATCGGTTATTAATGGGTCTAAAAGATCCGACCCGATACAATTCGGACTCCAACCATTATCCCGTGAACATTGGGCCTCTTAGATGTGGCCTATTGGTTTTTTGTAGAATATAACAATAATGTGTAAAATTATTCCAATTTGTTGAAATTAAAAATCACCATAAACAGGAAGTTTCTGTTTTTTGGGGTAGAAACAAAATGGTAATGTCAAAAATATCATTTTCCCAATAAAGATAATAGGAACACAATAATCACTGTCATCTTGTGACAATCACAAATCAACTTTCATGTCCTCGCGCACTGCACCAAAATTTTTTTATGTGCATCTCAAATCCAATTTTTAGTGGTCACAGTGATATGAACTCAAATACCGATTGTGATATATATATATATATATACACATGAAGGCTTTTTGTAGTCTTGTATTGTCTTGGGCTTCTTTATTTTTCTATCGACTATAAAAATTTGTGTGGGCTTCAGTTTTTATTTCTTTAAATAAAATCGATGTGGGTTTCTATCGCAGGAAATTAAATACGAAGCTGGAGACAAATTCAATCTTTCTTTATTTGTGGTCAATGTTTACCTCCTAGACCCAAAAAATTTTAATGAGATGAAATTGCCAAACAAGTGGATCTTTAAAAAATTAACTCTATGAAATACCAAACTTATGTAAACAAGAGAAAAAAGTAAAAGACGGCATAAAATTTTATGCCAAGTATTATAAAACATGGAAATTTATTCAGTTTTATTAAACGGTGTGTTTGTGCCAATTGACTTGTTACCAATATTATTTATATGTGTGACAATATTTACTCTCCCTAAAACTGTTTTATTTATTTTTATTTTTTATCTATTTATATCAACCAAAAAAAAAAAAAAAAAAAGAATTCATGAATATTTCAATGATACGAAGGGAGTTTTTTTATTATAAATTTTTAATGCAATGAACAAGTATAGTTTGTAAAATAGAGTTAGATATTTTATTATGTCAGTATTATAAATTTTATTTGATTCACACATACAACATAGCTAACAATTTACGTAAGTAATTCAATCATTTTTTTTATAAAATTAAATATCACTAAAAAAAATAAAATTCATAATTTTATAAATATAATAGATATTAATTTATAATATTTAATTTAGTATAATTAAAGATTTAATTCATTAATATATTATTAAGATAACAGTAACAAAATTAAAGTAAATATCGGTTAAACAATTACTTTTTAAAACAAAAATAATAATAATTTATAACAATTAAATTATATTATTTATGACGCTTAAAAGCGCAATTTGAAAATAAATCGGTTGAAAGAGCCTCCATAAATCATATTGTTTCCAACTTGTTTAATGATGTAAATATTAAATTTATTTTTATACTATTTTTTATTTTTATGATTATTCTTCTACTTTCAAACAATTGCATTAGTCAATATTTATTAAATATCACTACCGATAATGAATTTACCATTTAACAGCATTTTAAATACGTAATAATTTTATTTTCAGTTGTGAAGTATAAAATAATACTTTAATTTTTAAAAGTAATTTTTTTAAGAAATAAACTCTGCCTGGTCACTCCTCCCAATGTCGCCGAAGCCGTCCTCACGTCCACCCACCTCTCTCTCTCTCTCTCCCCTCTCTACCTCTTTCGCTACCTTCTCCCCATCGCCAAGCAGCATTTCCTCCACCGCAACCCACCATTCTCCTCTTCCGCCTTGTCATTCGTGCCAACCCAAACCCTCGTTCCGATTCTCGGATCCCTGATCTCCGCCGTTCACCTTCCCATGGTCTCTGTCTTACTCCATGAACTTGTTGCCATTCGGCACAGTGCTTGGGACTGCGTTGGATGTTGAACAGTCTTGGAGTTTGATCCCGTTAATGAGCTTCTTTATCCTGTGCTGGTGATAGCGTCCGTACGTGTCGTCGTTGTCTTTTCCGCTGGATGATTCTGGGGCATCACAGTCCGCGACGGATCCTGACCAGCCTCGGCAACTATAGTGGAGTCCACCTGTTTGATGCTTTCACAAGCTTGATTGTAACTGAACATTGCTTTGTATATTTCATTCGTGATGGTGAAATCGACTGATTCATTTCTTCGGTAGGAAATGACTTTTGAATAAGACCAGGCTGGGAGGGAGATGTATATATATATATATATATATATAAAGAGAGGTAGATGGAGAATGGAAAAACGTGGGAGGATTCAGTTGCGGAGAAGAGTCAAGAGGAGAGGAATCTGACGTGGGAGAATTAATGTTTCTAATTTTATATTTTTAATATTTTTAGTATCACATGACATGTAAGATACAAATTTAAATAATAAAAAATAATTAGCATTTAATGAATATAAAATTAATAGAGATATTTTTACAAATAACAAAAAAATTAATATACAAATCAATTCAAGTATTTAAAAATAGGTAGAGATTAGTTTAATATTTTTTACTATCATTTATTTAATCATTAAAATTACATAATAATAAGTTTTATTTTATTTTATTTTTATTTTTTTAAATAAAGATATAACATATTGTACCTATAATTGTTAATTTTATACATATAAAATAAATTAGATTTATTTTATTCTTATAGTATCATTTCAAAAGAAAAAAAAAAAGTCTAATTGATTATACTAACGTGGAAAGATATTTTTTTCAGTTTAAACTTTGAATATTAACTTGTTTGGATAAATTTTAGTGATGGTTAATTAGTATATGATAATGGAAGTAATTAGATGGTAATAATATATGATAGGTATGTCAAAAAAAAATTATATTTGGATGATTGTATATTAATGTATGTTAATGGTATATTTTTATTTTGATGATAGTATGGTATAGTTGTATTTTTAGTTAAATTGTTAATTTATTCATACCTATTTATGTAATAGTAAGTAGTATATCAAAAATATATAATAAAAAAATTAAATTTTTTACTAATATATTTACATTTATATTTAAATAAATAATTATTATAAATTAAATTTTTATATTTAATAAAATAAATAATAAATTGTGATGATAAAAATATAAATAATTATATTATATGGGGGTATAAAGGAAAAAAAATTAACATTTCATTCACATACTACCGATTCAGTAATTTTAAAATTCATCCTAAAATTTTTAGTCAGATATCATTTGTTACAATTGAAAGTTGAAACAAATATGATTTTTTTACATATGTAGAGTATCATATATTAAAATTATATCATTTAGTACAATATAAACAAAGTGTTTATTTTAATGTGTTACATTAGCCAAATTAATTTTAGTTTTAATTATAAATTAGCATAATTTACCTAATATCTTAAAAATAACGTTAGAGTACATTTAATTATGACAACTCTAATAATTTGCTTAACAAAAGGATCTTGATAATTTTTTGTTTGAAAAGAAAACTAAGAGATATTACTTTTCGCATACTTTTTACAAGTATGATTACTAAAATAATTATTACAAGATATTGGATTTATATTATAATAATTGTTATTATATTTTAGTACGATTTCTAATTACATTTTAATTAAAGTATAAAGTAAATCTACAAAATAAATATAAAATTATCCAAAATCCTAATTAAAGTTTTTTGAAATTAATGGATTCTTGTGCTGACCACGGTAAAAATATAAAAAAAAAATCATTACATTTTATACTATTAATTAGAGTACTATTTATATTAGACTAATTAAGGCATGATTAGCATGTTTCCAATAATATATATGTATATATATAATAATAATAAGTCAATTAGTCAAATAAAAACATAGGGTATTATCCTCTCATGTTATAAGATTCTTATAAAGATTATAGAGTAGTTTATATTGATTTCATTATATATATGCTCATGTTTTGCCACTAAGTATCTTAAGCACTACTCTAAGGTCAAGCTATCTTTCCCTATAGCAAGCTAACCCCCTAAAACATGTATTTATATATATATATATATATATATATTTGATTACAAGAGATGTAATGGCTCTAAAATTTTAAAGGAAAATGTATATATATAAGAAAAATTCTAAGTGCGGAAGTGGAATAAAAATTTTGATTTGTATTCCTTACACAATAATTCAAACGTACTAAACATATGAAAGAATAAACTAATTAAAGGAAATATTATGAATGAATACTATAAGGAAAATTAATAAATTCTTAGGCTTCTACTCGCTGTTTTCCTGCAAAACGGGCTCGGGAACCAAGTCCTCATGATTTGAAATGGTTAAGTAAGGAATGAGCTACACTAGCCCAGTAAAGACATCACACTATCTCACTATTACAAAAGTAAAAGTTGGTAGAAAACAAAAACGACCAATTGAGCATAATTTATAACAAACTCATTTATCAATAATAAAAAATTTTACTGTCCACTTACCTCGGTGAGATTCATGAAAACAATTTATGAGAAACTATAACATCATAAACATCATAAGATCATGCACACTCTGTAACATAACACATATCATACTTTTGTATTTCAATCATCAGGCAAAAAATTTCCTCTTTTATCAACCTACTAGTATCCATGGGGATCCATAGAGGGTCTCCGCTACACGTGAACCATTCACATTAATAACTTAATTCCAGGGCCGTCCCCATACCCCGTCCAGTATGGGTGCCAAAACCATAAACCTCAATACCCCGTCTGGTATGATGGTGAAACGAGCCGTCCCCATACCCCGTCTGGTATGGGCGCCAAAACATATAAAGTCTCCATACCCCGTCCGATATGAGAGACCACATTCCCGGTAGAATTTTCTATGGACCCGGTCCGTCCACCATCTCTCAGGATATCTAGTTAGGCTGTCGACATTATCCATTTATCAATTCACATACCTTTTTTTATTTTTTTTAATCTCAATTATCCAATCAAATATAAACACGTAAACTAGTAATGGACACCAAACAAGACAACACAATATCGGGTTCACAATAATTCAAACCATAATAAATAAAACCGTGATTCATGCATACGAAACTATAGAATAAACACATCAGGCACCATACTGCATTTAAAACTGTAAAATAAATCAAACAACAACTGACCGAAAAATACATCATATTCGGGCTCCATTAGCAACCTTAATTAATTATATATATCTATTAATTCACAACATACCATTTGATCATTTATTAAGCTTTAATGTCTTAATAGGAAATAGGGTGGGAGATCCTTACTTGTTTCAGAGTCTGAAATCGGGTTCTCACTGCGCCTAAGGACAGTCCCTAAATTCCCCGAATTTTTTCTCCGGAAACTGAAACACACTTCCGGTACCTGCACATGTCCCAAAAAAAATCCCAAATCAGACCCAAGGCCTTTTCGGCCAATTTCAGAATTCCGGCACGGCAGCTCCGCCGTGCTCCGATGACGGCGCCGCCGTCCGCAGCGGCAATCCGCCTCGGGTTGGCCGTTTTCGGTTGAATTCGGCCAAACTTGCATTGGTTCTTGTGATAAAACATCCCTAGGGCCCTCGGTGGACCAAAAAATTACAAAAAATCGAGACTTACCGGTGGCGGTGCTCTCGGGTACGGCGGCTCCTCCGGCGCAAGTTGCGATTTGGTGTTTTGCTCCGGTCAACTTGTAGAGAAAATGACTGTGGTCACTGTGGTATAAAAATTATATCGAACGGGAACCGGGAAGGGTCTCATCAGAGGCAAAAATTGAGAAAATCTGCGATAGCGCCGTTGGACTTCGACGGTATTTTCTGGCCAATTGGCCGGTGGTTTGGGTTCGATTTGGCCACAGGGAGGTTCAGCATCGAAAAATGAGACAATGGGATAAATTTTATATCGTTTGGCGGTCGAAAAATCCTCCGGGGCGGCGGCGGGTGGCGGCGACCGGTTCCTCTGGTGGCTGGTTTGTCTTCTCCGGCGAGGGTTCTGGCGGCTAGGGTTTGGGGGTTGAGTGTGGATGCGATTATTTATAATCTTCCCCTTTTAATCTAAGTCATTCATCACGATTTAATCTGAACCATCCGATCGCGATTAAATTGAAAATAAAGCTGAGCCGTCCGTGCGTGATCAAATCTGGGCCGTCCGCACACGTGAGATCTGGGTCGTCCGTGCGCGAAGGAACGAATCTAGACTGTCCGATCGCGCGCACGCGGATCGCCCACGTGGCTCCTTCCCGCGTGGCTCCCGTCGTCAGCGTCCCTGCCACGTGACGTGTCCTGGTTGGCCGGGGCTGCTGACGTGGCACTATTTTTCTAAATTACGTTTTGACCCCGATTTTCAATTTTCTTTTCAAGAACATCATTAGAATCCAAATTTTCACCTATTTTTCTCAAAATCAATTTCAATTAAATCCCAAAAATAATTTTACCTCTTTTTATTATTATTATTATTATTTCTATTAAATTAAATTAAAACCTTATAAATTAATTATTAAAATAGAATAAAATTAAATAAAATTCCAATAAAAATTAAAATAAAATAAAATAAATAGTTTTGGGTGTTACAAGAGATGCATAAAAATCACATTTTTTTCATATCAATTAAATGCATTTGAACTTTAATTTTTTAAAATAATGTATGTATGACTAAATTTATATATATGTATAAAGCTGAGTGTAATTCTCATCACATTAAATTATATCATTAAAAAATATTACATAGTTTTATAATTATCAATTTTTACATACTTATATAATGATTCAATGAATATAACTATATTTAACATTTTCATCACAAATAATATATTTAACTATAACATTAATAATAATAAAAATAAATCATTATAAATTGATAATATTTTAATTATATGGGATAACATGTTTTCGAATTTATGATAATTAGTATATAAATTGTATATTATATTTTTAATTATTTATATTATATTTATTAACAAGTAGAATATGTTTTTTTAAATTAATAGTATATTGATTATATGGATGTACAATTAATCAAATTTATAGTCATTAGATTCATTTTTAGTTACTATATGTTTATCAAAATTCTTATAATTACTTATAATAATTTAATGTCTATAACATTTTTATTTATTTTTATGAAAAAACGTGTGCTTGAATTTACTATTACTAACATATAGGTGTGTATATATATATGTAATATTTTCATTGATTGTATAATATAATTAATATTATTTTAATTTAGATAAGATAAAGAAATACACAAATTATTGATATAATGACATAGTATGAATAATTAACTTATATTATTTATATTTAAGAGACATAATTTTTGCTAATATTCGATAAATATGTACTTAAATATGGCAGTCAAACCACTAAAACAAACTCTGTTCTAATATGTGAGGGACCGAGTGTAGTGCCCGGGGAAATTGAAAAAAAAAAAAAAAATCGCTCGTGCCACGTCAGCAGGCCTGGCCAACTAGGACCTGCCACGTGGCAAAACCACGTCGACCGGGGACAGGCCACGTTGGCGATCCGCGTGCGCGCGATCGGACGGCCCAGATCAATCGCGCGCACGGACGACCCAGATTTAATCGCACGGACGGCCCAGATTAAAACAAAATGGACGGCTGAGATCAAAAGGCAAAAGGGTATAAATAAGACCCCCACACCAGACCCCAAACCCTAGCCGCCTGCCCTCGCCAGAGAAGACGAACCAGAAGCCGGTCGCCGCCACCCGCCGCCGCACCGGAGGGATTTCCGACCGCCGATCGAGGTAAATTTCATACATCCGACTCGTTTTTCCACGCTGATTTCCCCAGTGGCCAAATCGGAGCCAAAATCCCGGCCAAATGGCCGGAAAACACGGCCGAAAGCCAGCAGCGCCGCCGCGCCCCTTCTCGATTTTTGCCTCCGATGAGGCCCTTCCCGGCCTCCGTTTAATGCAATTTTTATATCACCGTGATCACCATTCTTTTCTCTACAGGTTGATCGGAGTCGAATCACCAAAATACGAACTTCACCGGAGAGCCGCCGCACCCGAGAGCACCGCCGCCGGTAAGCTTCGGTTTTTCGCAAATTTTCGGCCCCCCGAGAGCTGTAGGGTTGTTTTATCGCAGGAACCAATGCGAGTGTGGCCGAATTCGGCCGGAAACGGCCGAAAACGGCCAACCCGGGGCAAACCACCGTCGCCGGAGCACGGCGGAGCCGCCGTGCCGGAGTTGCGATATTGGCCGAAAGGGGCCCTAGGCCTAATTTGGGATTTTTTGGAACACGAGCAGGTACCAGTAGTGCATTTCAGTTCCCCGAAAAAAATTCAGAAAAAATTAGGGACAGCCTGCAAGCGCACTGTGAAGCCGTGTTCGGACCCCGAAACGAGTAAGGACCCCTCACCCTATTTCCTATCATGGTTTTAAAGTTCAATAAATGATAAAACGGTATTTCATGAATCAACGAGTGTGTGAAACTGCTTAAGGTCGCTAATGGAGCCCGAGTCTAGTGTGTTTGTCGGTTAATTGTTATTTGACCTGCTTTACAGTTTTAAATGCAGCATGAGGTTCGATGTTTTCATTTTATAGTTTCGTGTGCATATTCTACTGTTTTATTGATTATGGATTGAATGACCGGGATATTGATGCTGTATGTTGTCTGTTTGGCATAAATTATCATTTTGCTTGTTTGTATGTGATTAATAATGCTGACTGAGGGAAAAGGAGAATGAAAGATTATGTAAATGGAAATTGTATACTGTGGTCAGCCTGACTAGATTCCTGGGAGATGGTGGACGGACCGGGTCCGTAGGGAACCTTACCGGGATTGTGGTCTCCCATACCGGACGGGGTATGGAGATCTTATTTGTTTTGGCGCCCATACCGAACGGGGTATGGGGACGGCCCGTTTCACCCTCATACCGGACAGGGTAATGAGGTCTATGGTTTGGCGCTCATACCGGACGGGGTATGGGGACGGCCCGTTTCACCCTCATACCGGACGGGGTAATGAGGTCTATGGTTTGGCGCCCATACCGGACGGGGTATGGGGACGGCCCGTTTCACCCTCATACCGGACGGGGTAATGAGGTCTATGGTTTGGCGCTCATACCGGACGGGGTATGGGGACGGCCCTGGAATGTGATTTCAAGTGTTAAGGGTTAACGGGTAACGGGACCCCTATGGATCCCCATGGATACTAGTGGGCTGGTAAATGAGGAAAATATGTTGTGTAACGATTGAATTACGAAAAGTTTGATAGGTATTATGTTATACAGTTTATATATATGGTTTCATGATGATGATGATGTTATTGCTTTCGTATATTGTTTTATGAATTTTACCGAGGTAAGTGAATGGTAAAGGTTTTATTATTAATAAAAGGATTTGTAGTAAATTATGCTCCATTGGTCTTTTTGTGTTTTCTACCCACCTTTACCTCCGTGACGGTGAGATATCGTGATGTCTTTACTGGGCTAGTGTAGCTCATTCCTTATCTAATCATTTCAGATCAAGAGGACATCGTTCCCGAGCCGGTTCTGTAGGAGGACGACGAAGGGGACGCCTAAAGACTCCATAGTCATATTCGTAGCTTTTACTTCCAAGTTTTTCCTTTAGGTAGTTTGATCTTTTATATTTTGTGAGCAAGTTTTTGGTTTTAGTGTAAGGGATGTTATTCAAATTTTGACTTCGCTTCCGCATTTGATATTTATAATATAAATTTCATTATGAATTTCCGGGGCTGTTACACCGAGGGTGCTCACATAACAAATGAGGGTGCTCACATAACAAATGAATATTCATTATCTGTGTCATTTACTGAAATAGAAATTTATGATGCCCTGAAATAGATAAAACCCATAAAAACCATAAGACCTAATTGTTTGCCTTATTCTTTTAGAAAGTTGACCTCTTGTTAAAAATGAAATTATTTATTATATGTTAAATGTACTAAATCATAGAATTATTCGAACTCAGATGAATCGTACTTATTTGGTGTTAATGTAACGATTCATTTTCTGTATTGATAAATGAACGCTATTCCATGCACATAATTTGGTAATTTTATGCAACAATAAGAAAAAACGTAAGATTCAATCATTCTCTATATAGAATTATAAATCATGAGCTTTACAAAATTCTTTCTATTATATCGCTATAACATAATTAAATCAAATTTATAAGATGAAACTTTCGCGTCACTGAAGGTTCTTCGAAATCTTTCTTCAACCTTGAACTTGCCCTTGATATAGACTAATATGCATTAGGGATTGTGAATTGAGGTGAGTTTCACGGTTTCAGTAAGAAAGATGGGCAGTACCCAAAGTAAATACATGCGCACACTCAGTCACTTGCACTTGCTCTTTCTGACAATCACTTGCACTTGTTACTGAATTACTTATCACTGCATATGTCAATATGGCTTTCACTCTATATTGTTCACTTATAACCTTTTAGTTATACTTTCATTCTCAGTTATATTTTTATTAAAGTTTATCATTTTTATTTTTTTTTCGTCTTTTAAGAGTTTCATCGTGCGTGTAGCAGCCCCGGTAATTCAAAAAATGGAAATTATATTATAAATATTTAATGCGGAAGCGAGATCAAAATTTCGATTAACATCCCTTACACGAAAACCAAAAACGTACTTAAAATATAAAAGATTAAACTAACTAAGAGAGAAACTCGAAAATAAAACTATGAGTATGACTACAGAGTCTCTAGGCATCCCCTTCATCGTCCTCCTGAGGAACGAGCTCGGGAACCATGTCTTCCTGATCTGAAATGGTTAAATAAGGAGTGAGCTACACTAGCCCAGTAAGAACATCACGATATCTCACCGTCACGGAGGTAAAGGTGGGTAGAAAAACACAAAAGACCAATGGAGCATGATTTACAACAAATCCTTTTTATTTCTGATAAAACCTTTACCATTCACTTACCTCGGTGGAATTCATGAAGCAATATAAGAAAACAATAGCATTATCACAATCATAGAATAACATAAGCTGTAAAACATAGCACTTATCACGCATTTTGTAATTCAATCATTATACAACATATTCTTTTCTCATTTACCAGCCTACTAGTATCCATGGGGGTCCATAGGGGTCCCGCTACCCGTTAACCTTTAACATTCATAATCGGTTTCCAGGGCCGTCCCCATACCCCGTCCGGTATGGGCGCCAAAACCATAAACCTCAATACCCCGTCCGGTATGAGGGTGAAACGGGCCGTCCCCATACCCCGTCCGGTATGGGCGCCAAAATCATAAACCTCAATACCCTGTCCGGTATGAGGGTGAAACGGGCCGTCCCCATACCCCGTCCGGTATGGGCGCCAAAACCATAAGATCTCCATACCCAGTCCGGCATGTGAGACCACAATCCCGGTAGGGTTCCCTACGGACCCGGTCCGTCCACCATCTCCCAGGATATCTAGTCAGGCTAACCCCATCATACAATTATCAGTCTACACAATCTTTCATTTTTCTTTTCCTCAATAAGCATCATCAATTCACATTTAAGAAAGCAAATCGTAATTCATGCCAAACAGACAACATACAGTATCAGTTCTTCAGTCATTCAACCCATAATTAATAAAACAGTAATATATGCACTCGAAACTATAAAATGAACACATCAAACCTCATAATGCATTTAAAGCTGTAAAACAGGCCAAATAACAGTAAATCATCAATCACACTAGACTCGGGCTCCATTAGCAACCTTAAGTAATTTCACACATGCATTAATTCAAGAAATACCGTTTTATCATTTTGAACTTTAGTACCGTGATAGGAAATAGGGTGAGGGGTCCTTACTTGTTTTCAGGATCCAAATACGATTCACAGTGCGCCTACAGGCCGTCCCTAATTTTCCCTGAATTTTTTCCGGGGAAACTGAAACACACTAACGTACCTGCACGTGTTCCAAAAAAAACCCAAATTAGGCCCAGGGCCTCTTTCGGCCCAAATCGCAACTCCGGCACGGCGGCGAGTCGCCTCGGGTTGGCTGCTTTCGGCCGTTTTCGGCCGAATTCGGCCACACTCGCATCGGTCCCTGTGAGAAAACAACCCTAGGGCCCTCGGGGGGCCAAAAAATCACGGAAAAACGGAGCTTACCGGCGGCGACGCTCTCGGGTGCGGCGGCTCTCCGGTGAGGTTCGTGTTTTGGTGATTCAGCTCCGGTCAACCTGTAGAGAAAAGACTGGTAATCACAGTGATATAAAAATTGCATCAAACGGAGGCCGGGAAGGGCCTCGTCGGAGGCAAAAACCGAGAGGGGGCGCGGCGGCGCCGCTGGTCTTCGGCCGCGTATTCCGGCCGTTTGGCCGGGATTTTGGCTTCGATTTGGCCATAGGAGGAATCAGCGTGGAAAAATGAGTCGGGGGTATGAAATTTACCTCGATCGGCGGTCGAAAATTTCCCCGGTGCGGCGGCGGGTGGCGGCGGTCGGCCTCTGGTTCGTCTTCTCCGGCGAGCGGCAGGCGGCTAGGGTTTGGGGTCTGGTGTGGGGGTTCTATTTATAACCCCTTGCCCTTTGATCTCAGCCGTCCATTTTGCTTTAATCTGGACCGTCCGTTTTTGATTAAATCTGGGCCGTCCGTGCGATTAAATCTGGGCCGTCCGATCACGCGATTGATCTGGGCCGTCTAATCGCGCCCACGTGGATCGCCAACGTGGCCCGTTCAGGAGCGACGTGGTCTTGCCACGTGGCAGGCCCTGGTTGGCCGGGACTGCTGACCGGGCCTGCTGACGTGGCTCTTTTTTTTTCCTCGGTCCGGGTGCTACAGTGCGATACCGTTTCTATTAATATCAACGAGATCAGTAAAGATCCTCTCTACCACATGAATACGTCCCAATTCAGTACATAGTTCATAGTTTGCAGTACACAGTATACAATTCACAGTTCTTATCGCTTCACCGCGTCTAGTTAAAGTCGTATATACGGGTAGGGTTTACCATAGTTATACGCCAAAAGGCTACACACACCCCCCCCCCCCCCCCCCCCCGCCCCCTATCAATGATACAGGTTAAATAGATTTTCTCGTCTTTTAAAGATTCTTATATTATTTTTTTACTAATCAAGTTCATCGCTAAATGATCTACTCATGTATACACCTATTTATATATCATATATGTTATACATCAACATGCATACATAATACGCATAATATATACACTTTATATGCACAGTTATCAACTTAAATAAATATATATGTACACTTAACACATACTACATTAATATACTTGTATATTTACACAAGGCATATGTGTAGTCTATAAGCAGACACATATAAATTTTTTACTCATACATACATATGTTACACAACCTATAATTATACATACATATGTATCACGCACACCTATAATTCGATAACTAACATGTATAAAATCTATATATATATATATAAGTAACAATATAAATACATAAATATACATCATACACAATATCATGCAGGTCTCCAATCATATACAATTGCACACATGCACATATGATGAATTTGCAGAATTCGTATTAGAAAACTTAAATAGTTTACAAAATCTGTAAACAATTTATTCTAACAAAAAATATGAGGACCTCTAAATGAGACTAATACAATTCCTTACCTAAAGTTTGATCGAAAAAATGTATCAGGATTCCTACTGGTTCGGGTCTACGACTTTTTTTAAATCTTCACTGTCACTTGGTTAATTTCTTCGTTCACAAATACATAACACGTGTATTAAATGACGAGAGATTTTTAGAAACAAACCCAATAAAAAAATTAGTTTTACCTTAGGCACGCGATCCTGCTCGCCAGAGTCGCCACGCGCCACCACCTGTGTGCTCCCGGTTCACCATGCATCGTCGCCAAAGTGCCACCAGCTGCCTCATGTGTGGCCACCGGAACTGGCACACGCCACCGAACCAATCACAAGCTCATATGTTTCGGCTAAAGATTGCCACGGAACCACGCAAACATCCAAATATGGCATGGATCTTGTGGAACCATGTCGGGAATACACCACATATCCCGAAGTCACACTTGGGCGCTGCGCGGGTCTCTTTCTCCCACCGCATGCTATTGCACTATTCTCTTTTTAGCTTTATGTTTTCGGTGCAGGTGGACTGATCTCTCAAATTTGACATATAGTTTCGTGCACCGGACAACCCTTTCCACTGCATGCTGGTCTTCTTTTTCCATTTACTTTATCTCTCTACACGCGGCTATCTTTCTCTCTCCATGCACATATCTCTCCCTCTTTACGCTCAGAATCTCTCATCTCCATGGCTCTTTCTCTACTTTTATAATCGGAGAGAGGAGAGCCCCAAACGAACCTTCATCCTTCTTCAGTGGAGGGAAAAGGCGTACACACCTCTTTTTTCTGTTCTTCCCCAACCAGAGGCGGGCACGTCTCTGGTCAATTTTTTTTTTCATTCGTTTCCAAAACGACATTGTTTTAGAAAACCTCCCAAAATGATGTCGTTTTGGCCCCCCTTTTTTTTCATTTTTATTATTATTATTCTTTTCTCTTTTTTTTTCTTTGACACTTGGGCCATCTTGGGCTATTACAGTTAATCCCAAAAATGAGACAACCGAAATCTCTATCTGACTATTGTTCTGTTAGTTTTGTGCAATGTAATAATGAAAGTGATTAATAGGTGTCTTATGAATAATTTGAAAGTGTTTCTTGATAATATTATTTTGCTTGTGTTAATCAACGTTTGTCATAGGTTGATTGATCACAAATAATGTATTTATTGATATGGAGCTATTTCACATTCTAAAACATCATAATTTCTCTCAAAATGGATATTTTGCACTAAGGCTAGATGTCTTTAAAGCTTGTGACATAATGAAACGGTCATTCCTAAATAATATGCCGTTAAAAATAGAGTTTCATAGAAATATTTTCTTAATGATTATAAATTATGTCACTATAGTGTCTTATTCTATTTTGGTGAATGGTAAACCGACAAAGATGTTCTATTTAGAAGGGGATATTTGCCAGAGAAATCATTTTTTTCCTTATCTTTTCATTATATGTGCAGAAATATTATTGACAATGTTGCGAAATGTGGAAATAGATCAAAAAATACACAACTTTAAAATATATCCGCTCAGCACCCTTAGTCACTCATGTCATGTTTGTAACGCCCGGAAATTTGGAAAAAAAAAAGAGAACGTCACGTCAGCAGACCCAGTCAGTAGTCCTGGCCAACCAGGACCTGCCACGTGGCAAAACCACGTTGACCGGGGACGGGCCACGTTGGCAATCCGCGTACGTGCAATCGAGCGGCCCAGATCAAGCGGGCGCACGGACGGCCCAGATGCAATCGCACGGACGGCCCAGATTCAATCAAAAACGGACGGCCCAGATTAAATCAAAATGGACGGCTGAGATCAAAAGGCAAAAGGGTATAAATAGAACCCCCACACCTGACCACAAAAACCCTCGCCGCCACCCGCCGCCGCACCGGAGAGATTTCCGACCGCCGATCGAGGTAAATTTCATACCCCCGACTCGTTTTTCCACGCTGATTTTCCCTGTGGCCAAATCGGAGCTAAAATCCCCGCCAAACGGCCGGAAAACACGGCCGAAACCCAGCGGCGCCGCCGCGTCCCTCCTCGGTTTTTGCCTCCGATGAGGCCCTTCCCGGCCTCTGTTTGATGCAATTTTTATATTACCGTGATCATCATTCTTTTCTCTACAGGTTGATCGGAGCCGAATCACCAAAACATGAACCTCACCGGAGAGCCGCCGCACCCGAGAGCACCGCCGCCGGTAAGCTTCGGTTTTCCGTAATTTTTTGGCCCCCTGAGGGCCCTAGGGTTGTTTTATCGCAAAGACCGATGCAAATGTGGCCGAATTCGGCCGAAAACGGCCAAAAACGGCCAAACCGAGGCGAATCGCCGCCGCAAGCGGCGGCATCGTCGCCGGAGCACGGCGGAGCCGCCGTGCCGGAATTGCGATATTGGCCAAAAAGGGGCCCTGGGCCTAATTTTGGATTTTTTAGAACACGTGCAGGTACCAGTAGTGCGTTTCAGTTCCCCGAGAAAAAATTCAGGGAAAATTAGGGACAGCCTGTAGGCGCACTGTGAAGCCGTGTTCGGACCCCGAAACGAGTAAGGACCCCTCATCTTATTTCCTATCACGGTATTAAAGTTCAATAATGATAAAACGGTATTTCTTGAATCAACGAATGTGTGAAATTGCTTAAGGTCGCTAATGGAGCCCGAGTCTAGTGTGTTTGTCTGTTAACTGTTATTTGGCCTATTTTACAGTTTTAAATGCAGTATGAGGTTTGATGTTTTCATTTTATACTTTCGTGTACATATTTTACTGTTTTATTGATTATGGATTGAATGACTGAGATACTGATGCTGTATGTTGTCTGTTTGGCATAAATTACCGTTTTGCTTGTTTGTATGTGAATTGATGATGCTGACTGAGGAAAAGGAGAATGAAAGATTATGTAAATTGGTAATTGTATAATGTGGTCAGCCTGACTAGATATTCTGGGAGATGGTGGACGGACCGGGTCCGTAGGGAACCCTACCGGGATTGTGGTCTCTCATACCGGACGGGGTATGAAGACCTTATGTGTTTTGGCGCCCATACCAGACGGGGTATGGGGACGGCCCGTTTCACCCTCATACCGGATGGGGTAATGGGGTTTATAGTTTTGGCGCCCATACCGGACGGGGTATGGGGACGGCCATGGAATCTGATTTCAAGTGTTAAGGGTTAACGGGTAGCGGGACCCCTATGGATCCCCATGGATACTAGTGGGCTGGTAAATGAGGAAAATATGTTGTGTAATGATTTAATTTCAAAAGGCGTGATAAGTATTATGTTATACAGTTTATATATGATTTCATGATGATGATAATGTTATTGCTTTCGTATACTGTTTTATGAATTTCACCGAGGTAAGTGGATGATAAAAGATTTATTATTGATAAAAGAATTTGTTGTAAATTATGCTCCATTGGTCTTTTTGTGTTTTCTACCCACCTTTATCTCCGTGACGGTGAGATATCGTAATGTCTTTACTGGGCTAGTGTAGCTCATTCCTTATTTAATCATTTCAGATCAGGAAGACATTGTTCCCGAGCCCGTTCCGCATGAGGACGACGAAGGGGACACTTAAAGACTCCATAGTCATATTCGTAGCTTTTACTTTCGAGTTTCTCCTTTAGTTAGTTTGATCTTTTATATTTTGTGAGCACGTTTTTGGTTTTAGTATAAGGGATGTTAATCGAATTTTTTTTGACTCCACTTCCGCATTTGATATTTTTAATACACATTTCATTTTAAATTTCCGGGGCCGTTACAATATTTGCAGATGATAGTATAATATTTTGAAGATGGATAGAAAAGTTCAATGTAATCAAAAGCATTTTGAAGGAATACGAAAGCGTATCAAATCCATATATAAACCTTCAAATTTTAATAAAGCCTTTATGCCCTCATTATGATGCCTCATATCTCATAGTCACTCATCCTTTAAACATTTGTCATTTATTAGACCAACTAGTGAAAATTACGTCATCCAAGACTATTCTATCCCCTGTTACAAGGCCTTTGATTATGATTTTTCCATTTATCCTCCTTCTTTCTTACCCAATCCACTCATCATTACTTGAACAAATTTTTTTTATTATGTTTGATCATTTGAAGGAGGTTAGTGATAACACTACTATGTCCAAAAATATTATGTGCAAGTTTAGAATAAATTTTTTTTCTAATTTATTTAGATCCACTAGTGAAGGCTTTCCCAGCTAATTAAACCTCAAAAAGCCATTGATATTAGGGTAGTAGGTCGGCCTCCCTTTGATTATGAGGACTGATTCTTGATGATTAAGCATTCAAACCAAGAGCTTAATATCATCTACATGCGTTTAGCCATTATAATAAAAGACAGAGAAATATCTATTTAATAATCATTCTTAAACTCTAAACATCATGTGATTTAAGATTTGACATCTAATTATAATATTATGAGAGTCTTAAGATTTAGAGAAAAAAAAAGTATAAATTAATTAGAATAATTTCTAACCTTTCATTTGTTTTGATGGTCAAAATTTTGAAAGTAAAAGTATTTTTTTGGTCACTACATTTTTCTTAAGTTGTTGTATAATTATTCTTGCTTTTTATCTCCATTTTCATTTGTTTTACACATTGAGGATCCTATGATTTTCATATGATAAAGGTCAATTTTGGTTCAGATTTCAGTTTTATAAAATGAGAATGAGAATATAAGAAAAATAAGATTAAAATTTTAATTTTAAATATAGCACATTGTATCACATATTGATACTATTATAAATTGAAGTACGATATTACAATAAATATAATTGTCGGGCTCTATAATAGAGCTCAAGGAACATTCTCTCTCTCTCTCTCTCTGTATATATATATATATATATATATATATATTATTACTCAAATGTACTAACTACATGTACCTTTAAGTCTTTTAAGTCACAAATATAAACTATGCTTTCCCTCATAAAATAATAATAAAATTATTATTGGTGTTGCATGGTGTTACATATTTAATTTAAGTTAAATATTCTGGGGGTTCCTCCATTAACTCTGAAAAAAAAAATTACCATATTAATGAAGTTTATTTAATTACATATTAAATTTATAAATTATGACTACTTTATATAGGTTAAACAATTAAGGTCTATAAATTTAATAAAAATAAAATAAATTTCAAGTAAATCTAAGTAACAAAAGTAAATATATTTTTATCAACTATTATTTAGTAAAATGAGTTATATATAGTATGTAGTTCCTGTTGGACTGTGATATATGCATCTTGTACTTGTAATGAAAAATAAATATAAACTTTAAAACAAAATTTACAAGACATGTATTCATTTATTCTCATCATAACATAAAATTATAATGGATGCTTGTTTGGTTATTAGCCCATTTAAAAATATAGGTCACAAAATTAGTATTAACCTTGTTTTTACAAGATAAATAATTTTTTTTAAAATATGTTTTATTGACTCGATTTTCTAATTTTTACAGCTATTTTTTTGGTTCTAACCCCACTTGCTTTTTATAACTAACATTCTACCAACTACATTGTTGGGCTAGCCGTAATACCATTAATTAATTAATTTTCATATAATTAAAATTAATGTATAAATATAATTTTTTTAGTTTTTGAATTTTTATTTAATGCAAAAATAAAGAAAATTAATTGGAGGATGAAATTAAAAATAATTTTAGAAAAAATAGATGAAAATTTGAGTTCTGCAGGTGTTTTTGAAAGAAAAATCAGAAACTGAAAGTTAAAACACAATTTAAGAAAATTGTGTCACGTAAGACGCCCAATCAGCAGTCTCGAAAAATTCGGACCGTCTGATCGCGGGCATGCGAATCGCTAACGTGGCCTCCCGCATGGTATTGCGTCTGTGTGCCTTGTCATGCAGCGCGCTCCGATTCGTCGGGTCTGTTGACTAGGTATCTTACGTGGCACAATTTACTTAAATTATATTTTGATCCCCGATTTCTGATTTTTCTTTTAAAAATACCCCCATAACTAAAATTTTCACCTATTTTTCTCAAAATTATTTTTAATTTCATTCTCCATTTAATTTTTCTCATTTTCACATTAAATAAAAATTTAAAAACTAAAAAAATTATATTTATACATTAATTTTAATTACATTAAAATTAATTAATTAAGGGTATTACAACTTTCTCACTCTTAAAAGAAATTTGATCCCTTAAATTTGTCTCTCTCTCACTCAATCAAACAGTCGGGGATATTGAGCTTTGAAGTTTGATTCTAGCTCCTTTGTAGCCTCTCTCGATGTGTGATTTTGCCATAGGACCTTAACAAAATGAATATTTCAGTTGCAGAGTACTTTATTCTTTCGTTCCACAATACCGACTGGTACTTCCTCGTATGACA
The DNA here is from genome assembly GCF_054855325.1 of Carica papaya. Classification (NCBI taxonomy): domain Eukaryota; kingdom Viridiplantae; phylum Streptophyta; class Magnoliopsida; order Brassicales; family Caricaceae; genus Carica; species Carica papaya. The sequence goes on from NC_142314.1 coordinate 5,923,651, forward strand.
GATCTTCTTGAAGCAAAAGGGGCTTGTGGGCCAGGATGTAAGAGGAGTCTGGGTTGTACTTGCGTAGCATGGATACATGAAACACATTATGGACCCTGTATAGTTCTAGATGCAGTGTCAGTCTGTAGGCGGTGGTGCCAATTCTGTTTAAGATTTTAAATGGTCCAATGAATCAGAGATTTAATTTCCCCATCTTGCCAAACCTACTGATTCATTTGAAAGGAGTGACCTTAAGAAACACCCGATCACATTTCTCAAATTTTAAATTCCTCATTCAGGTGTTCGCATAACTCTTTTACCTGCTCTGAGCCGTCTGAATGTTCTTACTAATCATAATTATTTTGGCTGTAGTCTCATCTACAAGATCTGAGCCGAATAATTTTTTATCACCCACTTCTTTCCAACAGATCGACGATCTGCATGGACGACCATACAACACCTCGTACGGAGCCATACCAATACTTGCTTAGTAGCTGTTATTGTAGGTGAGCTCTATTAGAGGTAAATGATCATCCCAATGGCCCCCGAAGTTAAGAACACAAACTCGGAGCATATCCTCCAATATGCGGATCGTCCTTTCTGATTGTCCATCGGTCTGAGGATGGAATGCAGTACTAAGGGACAGTTTTCTTCCCATGACTTGCTGAAAACTAGATCGAAACCGAGAAGTAAACTTGGGGTCCCTGTCAGATACTACTATCACTGGTACTCCATATAACCTGACAATCTCTCGGATATACATTCTTGCTACCTTATCCAAGGGGTCGGTCATCCTGATGGCTAGAAAGTGGGAAAACTTGGTGAGCCGGTCAACAATTACCTAGATGACATCATATCCTGAGCGTGCCCTAGACAATCCTGTCATGAAATCCATTGTGATATGTTCCCACTTCCATTTCAGAATTGGTAATGGCTGAAGTAGCCTGCCTAGGTGTTGATGCTCTGTCTTGACCTACTAACATACCAAATACTTAGAAACAAAGACGCCTACATCTCTTTTAATCATGTTCCACCAAAATCGGGGCCGCATACTTTGATACATTTTAGTGTTTCTGTGATGCATGAAAAACTTTGAATTATGAGTATTTGTCATGATGTCCCTTTTCAACTCACTGTCACCTAAAACACACACTATATCATGAAATCTAAGCAACCCGTCGGCATAGACTCGAAACTCTAAATTAACTCTCTGTTCTGCATATTTTTTGAGGGCTGCTAGGGTGGAATCGGCAGACTGAGCTTCCTTTATTCTCTAAATTAACTCAGGTTGAACAATCAGGTGGGCCAAACATGTGGTTCTTTTTAGGTCCTGAAGTCGTAATTGTTGTGTGGCCCTTATTATCCTGTATTCTGAAACCATCAAATGAGTTAATATGCCTGTATTTTTTTTACTGAGTGTGTCGGCTATTATATTGCTTTTTCCCGGGTGATATAAGATGTTGCAATCATAGTCATTGAGGAGTTCTATCCATCTTTTTTTACGCATGTTGAGATTCTTTTGAGTGAATATGTGTTTCAAGCTCTTATAATCGGTATAGATCTGGAAGGTCTCACTATAAAAGTAATGGCGCCAAGTCTTCAAGGTGTGAATAATTGCGGTAAGTTCTAGGTCATGGGTGGGGTAGTTTTTCTCATGATTCTTGAACTGTCTGGACTCATAGACTATTACTTTCCCATGTTGCATTAGAACACAACCCAACTCTAGGTAAGAGACATCACTATAAACTGTATATCTACCCGACCCACTCGACAAGACCAACACAGGTGCAGTAGTTAACCGTTTCTTTAGTTCTAAAAAACTCATTTCAAAGTTTTCGTTCCACTCAAACTTCACGTTCTTCTTTGTGAGTTGAGTAAGAAGAGCAGTTAGGCTAGAAAATCCTTCCACAAACCTGCAGTAATAACCTACCATTCCAAGAAAGTTACGGATCTCCTTGACTAAGGTTAGTTTTTTTCTAGCCGAGCGCTGCCTAAACCTTTTTAGGGTTCACTGACACTCTATCCTTTGATATGATGTGCCATAAGAAGGTAGTCTACTTAATGCAAAACCCACACTTACTCAGCTTTACATACAACTTCATTTCTTTAAGAACCTGTAAATCCTGAGTCAGATGGTGAGCGTGTTCCTCTCTACTTTTTGAATAGATCAGGATATCATCGATGAATACAATGACTAGAAATTGTCTAAAAATCTTGTTCATCAAATCCATGAAGATAGCTAGTGCGTTGGTTAGTCCAAATAGCATGATCAGGAACTCATAGTGCCCGTACCTGGTTTGAAAGACTGTTTTAGGAATGTCTTCAGCCCTGATCTTTACCTGATGGTAACCTAAATGCAAGTCTATCTTGGAGAAGACTTGAGCACCATGTAACTGATCAAAAAGGTCATCGATCCTAGGGAGGGGGTACTTATTCTTGATCGTGACCCTGTTTATACCTCTGTAGTCGATAGATAACCTCAACGTCATATCCCATTCTCTTATAAATATGACTCCAGCATCCTAATGGGACACACTGTGTCAGATGAACCCACTATCCTGCAATTTATTGGTATGTTTCCTTAACTCCTCAATCTCAACCTGACTCATGCGGTAAAGGGCAATCGAAATAGGCTGGGTGTTTAGTTGAAAGTCTATGATGAATTCAACTTCTCTTTCCACTGACAGTTTGGACAATTCATCAGGAAATATATCGAGAAAGTCTCGAACTACTGGAATCTCTTGAATACAAATTTTTTTCTTATGTTTGCCTAATTAGAGAAAACAGACGGGTTAAAGTACTTGGTAATAGAAAAATTACCTTAAGGGAACAAATGTTAACAAATTTTATTAATTTGTGAATGACTTTCCATTAGGAGGTTTGAATACAAGTTTCTTATGAAAATAATCTACAATGGCGTGATACGCTATTAGCTGATTCATTCCTAAGATTACATCAAAGTCTCCCGTGTCAATTTCTATTAGCTCCACACTCAATTTTCTACCTGCTATATCTATGACACAGGCTCTGTATATAACCTCCCCTCAGTAGTGTCATACTCCTAGGAGTAGACACAAACAACACAGAATTAAGTCTTTCAGGTAATATATTTAAGTTTGATGCAAAAATATGAGAAATAAATGAATGTAAGGCAGGGACGAGAGGGAGATCTCGCCACGACCGCGCGGGGGGCCATGGACCCGTTAGGTAGGGCCCTGTATTAGAACCGGAGCACATCGCGTGACAAGGCACGCAGACGTGGTGCCACGCGGGAGGTCAAGCTGGTGATCTGCGTGCCCGCGATTGAACGGTATGAATTTATTCCCGCGCGTACGGACGGTCCAGATCCGCTCCTCCTTTAAAACACAATCGGATGGTCCAGATCAAATCGCGATGAACAATTTAGATTAACTTCCTATTTAAACAAGATCGGACGGTTCAGATCAAACGTGATAGACGACCTAGATTAAAAGGAGACGAATATAAATAACCTTCTTCACACCAAACTCTAACCCTATCCGTCATACCCCTCTACCGGAGAAGAAGAGCCAGTCACTAGGAAGAGATCTGACCGTCGTCTGTCGCGATGCTGGAGCAACTTCTGACCGCCAAAAGAGGTAAAAAAAAAATTTATTTGCTCAAAATTCAATTTTAAACACCTCCATGGCCAAATCGGATAAAAAAGATAGGCGGGTGAGCCGAAATCCGCAAGCAAAGTCCAGTGGTGCCGCTGCGGGAAAAGATAAAAACTTCCTCCGATGAGGCCTTTTTCGATTTCCGTATCATGTAATTTTTCTATTATTGTGATTATCATTCCTTTCTCTATAGGTTGACCAAAGCAAAATATTTAACCGCGAAGGTGGGCCAGCAGAGCCGACGCACTAAAAAGCTCCACCGTCGGTAAGCTTCGATTTTTTGAATTTTTTTGGTCAATTGAGAGGCAAATCGCCACTGTGGGCGGCGATGCCGTCGCTGGAGCAAGGCGGAGCCACTGTGCTGAAATTTCAGAATTGACTGAAAAGAATTTTTAACACTGATTTTAGATTTTTTGGGGTACTTCTAAGTATTTAAAGCGTGTTTTAATCCCGAAAAAAAAATTCAGAGAACCTGAAGACAGCTAGTAGGCGCAGTCAAAAGACTTAGCGTTCGGATACTAATTTGGGTAAAAATCCCTCACCTTACTCCCTGTTATAGAATTGAAGTTTAATTAATAATAATACAGTATTTTATGTAGTTTAGAAAATATCCATAATTAATTACAGGTCACTAATGGAGCCGGAATATGTTATTTATTTTTGTTTGCCGTATTTAGCTAATTGGTTGATTTTACAGTTTTCGAATGCATAATAATACACTTGAATTTGTATGATGATGCGATTGCGTTTTCTTGACTTATGTATCGCTTGTTTTATGTGATTACTGTTAGATTGATAAACTAAAAATTAAAGATAAACGAAAAATTATTTGATTGAGTAGATTGATGAACGACAATCTTACTGGATATCTTGGAAGATAGTGGACGGACCAGGTACATAGAAAATCCTACCGTGGACGTTATCTCATATTGGACGGGGTATCGAGAATTGATAATTTGACGCTCATACCGGACGGGGTATGGGGACGACTCGTTATTTGAAAATGTTGAATAAAAGGTTCACATGTAGTGAAGATATCCCTATGGACCTCCATAAATATCAGTAGGCTGATAAAAGAGAAAAGTTGTTGTTGCCAACATATTGCATATGAGATTATGTTAATTTTTATGTTATTGACTCTATACGTTGGGTTTAGAAATCTCACTATGGTAAGCATGCGGTAAATAGTTTTTATTCATGATAAACCAATTTACTTGAATTAAGAGCTCTATTAATTATTTTTTAATATTTACCAACCTTATTTTCCGTGTCGGTAAGTAGCGTGATATTCTTACTGGAGTAATATAGCTAATTCTTTTATTAACAATTTCAGATTAAAAGAATCAAGATTTATAGCCCGATCCACAAGAGGGTTGCGAGTATAATATTTAGTCGTTTATTTTTCATTTTATTTTTTAAATTTTTCATTATTTCTTTTAAAATGATTATTCCTGTAACTTTATTGGGTAATCTGAATTATTGTGTAAGAAATGTAAACCTTAACTATTTATTTCGCATCCGTATTCAATTCATATTTATCTCATTTCTAATACACGGACCGTTACACTAACCAAGTAGTTTTTTAATATTTTTTTTTATTTTAAAGTTTGAATACATAATTTTTTTTAATTATAAAATTTAATAAAAAAAGAAATCAAATATATTCAATCTTTATAGTTTGAATACATGAACTTATTTTCTTTTAGAAAAAGAAAATTCAACCCGAAAAACAAAAAAAATCAGTTAGAGTCATCTTTAAAAAAATATTGAAAAAATGTGACTTAAAAAATAATATTAATGATTTTCTACTACTATTTTTTTTTTAAAAATAATTTAAGTAAGAAAGTATAAAAAAAAATTAAATTATAGTAAATTACCACTGGCTGAAGATACCGTATACTTTGTTCGTGTAGCCAGCAAGCAGTAAATAAACCAAACATGACGGATTTTGTCTGCATTGACGTTCCGGCTGAAATTGAAAATTGAAAATTGAAAAAACTGAGGCAAAGCCGCAAAAGCCAGTCCAAGCCGAGCTGCGACCTTTTTTTTATCGGTTTAGCCAAGCCGACAATGAAATGTCTGAATCTAGCAAGCCGATCTAGTGAGAAAGGAAGATCCGACGGCTGAGATTAAATCAAAATCCCAATGCAGGAGAACATGAACATGGTAGTAAAAGCTGTCAGCCAGGTCACCCTATCTTTTCTCGTGGTCGAAATGATTCCTCTATCTCGCACAACACACGAACACTACTCAAACCAATTTATTAATTTCATGTGCATTTCGTCTAATGCATACCAAATTTGTCCTAAATTCCATGCGCTTGAAATGCACATGAAATTCACTCGACATTTCATTTGAATTTCAAAAAAATCCCCACCTATATATATACCCTTCTCTCTGCCCTCTCTCAGCTCTCCATTTTTATCCGAGTTTCTCGCCCTTTGAGGACAACCGGAAGCGCCAGGCCATCTTCCTTGTTGATTTGGCTTGGTTTCTGCTTCTCCGATCGTTTCCTTCTTCATCTTCGATCCTCTCTACTCCTTTCAATCAAGGTAAGCATCGATCTCTTGTTTCTCGATTTGGATCTTATTCTTTTCATAGATTTGATCTGCAGATAGTTTATGGATTTTACTGTGTTTAGTGATTTCTGTTCAAGTAGATCGGTTTAAGTGTGATTAGATTTTCTAGGGATGATTGTTGGAGTTTTGAAATCGAGTCGAGCACAAGGATTTTCACTCATCAAAAGAGGTTTAAATTCAAATTTTAGTGGCCTATAAGTTTGTTTCTTGCCGATCTAGTGATATCTCTGTTTATTTTCATCTACTTGACGACTTGAAGTACTAGACTTAAGATCTGTAAGTACGGCCTGTAATGATTACTGGATCTGATCAAGGAAGTCTTATTGGATTTAGCTTTATTTTTGTTTCCGATTATCTCCTTCTCTTCAAAAAGTGATTAAACTTTATATTTTCGGTTTAATATCTGAATTATTTGGCTGATCTGGTTTCTCATATTTGGATCCGTGGTTACGTGGTTGTTTTCTTGATCTGATTCTCCAACCTTTTTAATTTCCTTAGATCTGTATAAATGGTTTCTCCTTTTCTGTACCTTGATGAGACTATTATTGAGTTTTTGGTATTTATTTAATTGCGAAATTTTACGGCTTTCCAAATGGAATGGATTGAAGAACTGAATTTTGAGCTTTTCTACCTGCTTTCTTTGCGTATCTGATCATATGAAATTTTGATAAGGGCTTTAGGTAAAAAGTTAGTCAAGCATGCTTCTTTCATTCAGCATATAGAGTCTTTAATGTTGCTCGCAACCAAATGAAGGATTAGTATAGTTTCTCTTGTCAATATTCTTTATGCAGCTTGTAGTGAATTTTGGATCACTTGAACTTCACTCGTAGCCATTTTTCAAACAAGTATAAGTTGAAATTCAATCAAAAGACTAAATGCAGTGCACTCCAGTACTTTTAATGGATTGCAATGCAATCTTTACATGGATGGATAATGGAAATATAGTGTTGCTAAACTCCTAAGTTGGACAGGAACTGGTCGGAAGTATTGAACTTGGTTAATTGAGAGATTTGTAATCTGACTAGAAATTTGGTTTTTGCTAATGCAGTTTATAAAAGATGGCTGATGCTGAGGATATCCAGCCTCTTGTCTGTGACAATGGAACTGGAATGGTGAAGGTTAGTTAACTCTCAATTGAATTCTTCTGTTGTTTCTGTTTATTTATGTACTTAGGTATGAAAAATGTGTAATTTAATTGAATTTTAATCTTATATTATCTTGTACAGGCTGGATTTGCTGGAGATGATGCTCCCAGGGCAGTTTTCCCTAGTATTGTGGGCCGTCCTAGACACACAGGTGTCATGGTTGGAATGGGTCAGAAAGATGCTTATGTGGGTGATGAAGCACAATCTAAGAGGGGTATCCTTACCTTGAAATATCCCATTGAGCATGGTATTGTTAGCAACTGGGATGACATGGAGAAGATCTGGCATCACACATTCTACAATGAGCTCCGTGTTGCACCTGAAGAACACCCAGTGCTTCTCACCGAGGCTCCACTTAACCCTAAGGCCAACAGAGAGAAGATGACTCAGATCATGTTTGAGACTTTCAATGTGCCTGCAATGTATGTTGCAATCCAGGCCGTTCTCTCCCTTTATGCCAGTGGTCGTACAACTGGTTCGTTAAAGATGCAATCCAAACCTTAAAGTTCGCATCATCAAGTGCTAGTTTTTTGTTGAATTAGCAATTAATTGGCCTCACTTATGCAGGTATTGTGCTGGACTCTGGTGATGGTGTCTCTCACACTGTTCCAATCTACGAGGGTTATGCTCTTCCACATGCCATCCTCCGTCTTGACCTTGCTGGTCGTGATCTTACGGATGCTTTGATGAAGATTCTTACCGAAAGAGGTTACATGTTCACCACCACTGCCGAACGGGAAATTGTCCGTGACATGAAAGAGAAGCTTGCTTATGTTGCACTTGATTTTGAGCAGGAGCTTGAAACTGCCAAGAGCAGCTCGTCAGTTGAGAAGAACTACGAGTTGCCTGATGGACAAGTCATAACCATTGGAGCTGAAAGATTCCGTTGCCCAGAAGTTCTCTTCCAGCCATCACTCATTGGAATGGAAGCTGCTGGAATCCATGAGACTACCTACAACTCTATCATGAAGTGTGATGTTGATATCAGAAAGGATCTCTATGGTAACATTGTGCTCAGTGGTGGTTCCACTATGTTCCCTGGTATTGCAGACCGAATGAGCAAGGAGATCACTGCTCTTGCTCCAAGCAGCATGAAAATCAAGGTTGTTGCCCCCCCAGAGAGGAAATACAGTGTCTGGATTGGAGGATCTATCCTTGCATCCCTCAGCACCTTCCAGCAGGTGAAATGTTTTTGCTTATTTCTGTTCTTTTACACACGAATTTGTTATATTTTTTCTGTTATTTCTTTTTGATATTTTGTTCTGTTTGAACGTAATATTTTTGTCGCAATACTGACCTGATTATATTGCTTTATGTTGTCTCAGATGTGGATTTCCAAGGGTGAGTATGATGAGTCTGGTCCATCCATTGTCCACAGGAAGTGCTTCTAAATCCTACAAGTGCTTTGATGGTGAGTTGCTTTTTTTTCCATTTAGTTGGCTTTTGTGTCCTGTGTCATGTGAACTCAGTTTGGTTGAGGTGGAAAATGTTGAGGTGGGGTTCATTGAAGGGGGATGTTCTGATCTTCATGTACTATATAGCTTCTCCTCTGCTATGGTTATTGTTGTAATTGCAGTTAAGAGGCTTACTCTAATGACCTTCCGGATGTGGTGGGCAGACATTTGGGTGCTCAAGTCGTCCTTGCCTCTCATCATCTGTTGTTCAACCATGTCTTTTTAGTAGGATGTTTGTAGCTGGAGAGTGATTGTGATGATGATGCTTTTTTCCTTATTAATTTTTTTTTCTTCCATATCTGAAGGTTTTTTTCCTCCCTGGGAACATTTAATGTTAATAGTTATTGTATGAGAAATTTTAAATTAGTGTCAGCTTGCGGTTATAAACTCTTATGGAAATTATTATATTGTAATAGTTGGTTGGAAACTTCTGATAAGGAATCTTTGCTCGGTCATCAACTCATTTGGCCTCTTATGCAGAATGTCTGTTAATTTGATTTACCATTTTTATGTGGGTTCTACGTGTTCCTAAAAGGCATGCCCAACTTGCATGTTGCAAAATATTTTGGCTCTGGCTACTAAATCTTGTCTTAGTCTAAACAGACAAATTGATCTTAGTTCTGAAGTTAAAATAATCCGGTAGCTGTTTGGTGGGCCAATTTGTTGGCTGACGGTTTATTTTTCTTAGTGTTCATCCCTGGTTATTGATCGTTTTAAGAACATCAAGTTATCTGATTTGTGGTAATAATCTTCCATTTTTGTGATATAATATGCTAAATCACAACCAGAAGTAGTAGACAAATAGCCCTCGTGAAGATTTAATTAATCATGCGGTGGCAGGTGGATGACCTGCCAAATCTCCAACCTGCAGCTATTCTTCTTTAACTGTTTGCTTGAAAAGAAAAAAAAGGTTGACAGTGTAGTGCGACGAAGTTTCTAGGAGGGTCAGGTATATACAATGCTCGCACATGTTAGTTGGTCTGGATCCTGGGGTTCTAATGTCCAGGGCATAATTAGTTGTATGCCCCCGAAAGTGAACCAACTAATACAAGATCAATCATTAAGTTGTGAATTCCAACTTACTGCTAATTCAATATAAATACTTGAATTAAGTGATTATACGTGTCTTACATAAAGTTGAGGATGGTGAGAGGGATGATGGGAAAGGAAGGCAGAGGGAAAAGTGGGTGACAGTGTGGAATGGTAGTAAAAGATATGTCCAAGTTGGTAGGACCTACCTGGGAAAGGAAAGCAATCAAGGAGATTCAAGGGAGATGCGTAACTTAGAATGCCTACCAAAATAATCGCAGTCTTTGACATCACCCAAAAGCTTATATCAGAAGAAACAAAAGATTGAAAAAATAAAAAAGTCGTTTCTATCTTAGTGGTTAAGCATAAATGAATTTTAAACAGACGACGTGCAATTCATAAACTTGAGATGGTCATCCAAGCAACCCAAGTGCGACCGAAATATTATTTAAAGCAGGAAAAAATAGATATATGAAATACAACTTGAATTTGTGATTTCATTATTTGGTGGGTAGGGAGCTCTTAAAATCCAGCTTAAGCTAAATGGATTAACTTGGTAGTTGAAATTAGTGAATGCAGCTAGCTGTTTACTTGAGGTGTACTGTATATTACCACGTGAATATATTCTATTTAATTTTTATTTGCGTTTCTTTCCCTTAATATATTTTATTTAGTATTTCTTTGCATTTCTTGTTAAATTTAATTGAAGGTCTGAAAAAATCATCGCAAACCATTAAAAATTTTAAATGGTGGACAGATTTGTTTTAACAAAGTGATTGAAATTTATCAGCTATTTAAATTTTAACTGCTAAATCAAAATTCATTTATGATGGAGGTTCATCAGACATACTCTCTCTGGTAGGATGTTTGGTGTAGTAATCACAATGCCTGATTCTTGTGCACATGCCCACCACACCACAATCTACAGTTTAATTCTAAAGCATTTTCTTAAGAACCAAAATATGTAGAATAAGAAAAAGAAAACAATTAACTTTACAGCACAAAGAACAAGAGATTCTGAAAAAGTTAATTAATCATTCATATCACTTTGTTCAAAGATAAAGAACATCAACTTTCATACTCAATCCCACCCAATCCTCTATACCTTCTTCAAATTTCTTAACAAAGAAGATAACAGATCAAACCCAGGAAAAAAATAAGGTTCAGAAAACCAGGGAGTTCTTTTATAGACAAACTAGAGTTCAGACAGACATCCTCAACGCTCAATCTCAACAGGGTATTTAAATATGTGAATTTAAAGTCAAATGCCGGATGAGGAGTGGTAGTAAAACTAAGATGCATTCAGATAAAAATAATTCAAGCTTACACAGATCGGTCCAACTTGATTGTAGTTAAATATAATGGAATGGATCTCCATTCACTGACTAGACTGTAATATGCTCCGTTTTCTTAGCCTGCCCGTATCAACTACACTGGAAAAGTATGCTGAAGAGACACCTCTAAAGACCACTGTTTGAATTATATCCAAGTTCAAACATCTGATCAAACTTTTTGTAGATATTGCTCAAGCCTTCTGTTTAGACTTCTTCATAAGCTCTATGAATTCCATAAAAGCTGCAAAAGAAAATCAAGGAAAATAACTGTGCATTAACGTTTCAGGAAGGGTAAAATCAAGAGATACATATGAATCACACTCTGACATCAAGTTAACTGGAAAGAAGGAATGAGATGGTGCCCCCACATCTACTAACTCCCAATCTTTTCAAGTCCTCAATCATGAATTTCCTTGAGATTTATAATAACTATTATTTCTTCCTATTAAAGAAAAGGTAAATTAGGTTAGATGATATAAAAGTAAATTATACCATTTGTAATTAATTATCCATTTTCTTTTTTATCATAGAAAAAAAACCTTTATATATAGGGGCTATAATATTTACTAGAATACAAATAAAACCATTCTTAGCACTCCCACTACATAACCAATAAATGTTCTAATGCAATTGGTGCTTTTAGCATCAAAAAAGATAATTTACGTAGAAAAGTACTCAATTATACATATACAAGAAGAAAAATTTCCATTACCGCCATCAGAGTCATGAGGTCCTGGGGATGCTTCCGGGTGGTATTGAAGAGACATGATTCTGAGTGCAGGGTAAGCAAGGCCAGCACAGCTTCCATCATTAAGATTGATGTGAGTTACTTCAACACCCTCAGGAAGTGACCCAGGGTCAACAGCAAAGTTGTGATTCTACCAAATCATAAATTTAAAGGGCAACAAGTGGTCATGTTGAGGAGAAGAAATGAAAGTTATAGGTATCTTAAGAAAAAGTTGTACTCTGCTGCTTCAGAAATGCACAAAAGCAATCAAAACTCCACTAGATAGATGCCAGCCTCAAGATAAATGCATGTAAGATGCAAAGTTTTGAATTAAATTATAAAACAATGAACATTAAGATACTGGTTTCAATAAAACAGAGGAGAGGTGGTTCCATGTTTGATAGAAGAAATTAATGACTTTTCTAGCCTCAATATTACTGCACTATATGTAGCATTGAGAAAAAATATGGCTAAGTACTTTGAGATGAAAGAAAAACCAAGTGTAGAAGAGCTCCGAAGATAAGGCCATGGCAAAGAGGTGAACAGTCATTGTATGACTGTAGAAAACTCACTTAAAAGGATTATCATCATTCATCATGCATAGAAAGCATTAAACAATGATTAAATTCTAACACATCAGGGTTTCAATTGTTCACCTTTTCCTCCATTTCCTATTGAATTCCTAGTTCTAATGCTCATATTAGTCTTAGTAAACGTAATTACAATTTATGGTGTTTCGAGTTAATATACCCCACTTAGAAGTTCTTGATGGTGGAAATTCATCACCCACTTTATGGAAATTGAATCAATTGCAGCACGAGGATATTTTATTAGGTAGATGTCAAATACCAATTACATTATTGCAAGGGAGTTTAACTAAACAAGGGTTGAGAAAAATTAGATATTTAACTTTGAAGCATATTTCTATTATGCACATATGAAAGATACAACTCAATAAAAAACAGAGGTTTATTAAATCAAGAAACCTGTGCGCTGATCTCAACATTTCCATTTCTGATATTGCGAACTGGGTGATTTCCTCCATGGTGACCAAACTTCATTTTGAAGGTTTTACCCCCCAATGCCTGGCCAAGTAACTGATGACCCATACAAATTCCAAATACAGGAACCTTACCCACAATTTCCTTGACTGTTTCGACAGCATAAGGAACTGCAGAAGGATCTCCTGGGCCATTGCTGAAAAGAACTCCATCTGGGTTCATCTTCAGAACTTCAGATGCTGGCCATGTTGATGGGACAACAGTAATTTTACATCCATAAGAAGCTAGTCGCCTGAGTATATTATGCTTGATTCCAAAATCATATGCAACAACCTACATTTATTAAGACACAACAACAGACTAAGAACAGATCGAAAAAAAAATTAGTTTCTTGTAAGGTTTGAGAAACTGAATACTAACACGGTAAGACACTCCATCTCTTGCATGAGAATTAAAATCCCAGTCTGACCTTGTTTTATCAACCCATTCGTAAGGAGCATTGCAGGAAACATCACTTATTAAATCAACACCTGCAATGTTACACCAGATAAGCAAAGGACAGCAATGTCCACAAATCCCTTTCACTTATTGATCAAATTCTTACCGACAATATCCCATGAACGAGACATTTCTATAAGTTCTTCATCTGCTTTGGATTCTTCTGTGCTCAATACACCAATAAGACTTCCATCTTCTCTTAATCTGCGGGTGATTGCACGTGTGTCAACATCATCTGTACAAAACGAAACAGCATCAAGTGCAAAAGAGAGGTCAGTAGTTATGCATAACTTAGAATTGACAATGCCTAGATATTTTTAAGGTATAATATAACTTACAAATTCCCATGATGTTTCTCTCGGCTAAGTAATCGCCAAGTGTTTTTGTAGTCCTCCAATTTGAAGTACTAAAATATTGGAATCGAAGTGTTAGGCTCCTTTAGATGAAAATATAAGCAATTTTTGAGTGCAAAGTCAAGAAACATACAGTTTCTTTGAGTGGCATTAGAAAGAGAAGCTTACCTGATACTTAAACTTCTGATCACTAGACCAGCAAGAAAGCACTGTCTGGACTCTTCATCATCTGCAAAGAAGGCAATGAAGTTAGGATTCAAAAACAAAAGCTGAGGGGAAAAAGGGTAGAATGAGAATTTCACCTACCATAATTAACACCAGTGTTGCCAATATGGGGGGTTGTCATTAGGACAAACTGGCCAGCATAACTAGGATCAGTAAGAATTTCCTGATACCTGTACAAGTTGTATATTGCAATCATAAATTAGACTCTAGATGTATACCAGAATTCAGACATGACTTCTTAAATATTAAACCTGATTATTTTACTTTTCTTTTTGGATCAGAGAAGTACTATATGATATCAAAGGAGAGACCTCTATAGTGGCCATGTGCCTCATCTGAAAGAGACATAAAATGTGAAACATATCCCAAACAAGGAGAGAAGGTAAAAAAAGATCTTTGAAAATTCTAGCTTGTCCTCTAATCACAAGACTCAGAGCAAAAAGAGCTCCTCTTGAAGGCAACCTATCCTCACTATTCTTCCAAACACCATGTAGTTGCGAAGAGGACTTAAAACACCAAGGCATGTTCTCTAATCAGAAGACCGTAGCAAAAAGAGATCCCCTTGAAAGCAACCCATCCTCTCCATTCTGGCCAACACCATGTAGTGAAGAGGAGTTAAAACACCCAAGGCATGGGAGAAACCAGACAAGACCAAACCATTTGTATCGTTTGTTTAGAAATAAAGCTGCCAAGATAGACCTTTAAAAGAGCACTCAGCAAAAAGTGTGCATTTTGAATGTCTTTAAAATTTGTGTCCTTAGATTCATATTGATATTGATCCAGTCATGCAGAGAATTAGACATTAAGATGCTTACGAACTACAAGCTACACTTTTTTTTTAATAATAAGGAAGAATCATTTTAGAAAAAAGATAAAAAGAGAATACAAAAAATAAGGATAAGGAATCGTTCATAATAGCAAAAAGAATTAAGAAAAAAAAAAAACAAACTTCAATGTGAAATTTGCAATCCCTTTGCAAATTAGCTGAAAAGACCCCTGAAAGTGACCATGGGCCAAATATACTAATCTATTCCAAAGCAATGCTCGATTTCGTAAATAGTCTTTTTAGATATGGCATTCCTTTCAATCTACATCACCCAGAAAACAGGAAAAACAGCTGCTCTTCTTACAGGTTAAACATAATTTATCTGAAAATAAATAAATAGAGATCCTGCAATAGCATTTAACCTTGAACATTAAGGCTCCGTTTATCACTTGCTTGTTTATCTTTCTTTGTCAAGTAAAGAACATTTGAACCAAAATTAGCTTGATGACTGCTTGGACGATATGATCTGATCTTTCTAAATCGACAAGGACATTAGTTTGCCTTTTCCTTGTATCATACAGCCATTAACATTAACTCATAGGAGATCGGAAACAATGAACACTTTGCCACAGAAATTTTTGATTCTCAGCATCAACAAAAAAGTCCAAGCTATATTGCATACTTCTCAAGCATGTAATTATTTTGACAAGGCAGAAAGAGGATGTAACACATACAAGTCTAAGAGATCAAAGCATTTGAATATTAGAGTTTAAACAAGTTTCCATTTTGCAGTTCCTAAATAATTCCATATAATCCTCACTGACCCCCCTTCATTACCACATCCTAAAGTCTTCCCCTCTCTCTTTTTTAATTCCACACCTTTTCGCACTTCTGGATGAAAATAGATTTTGACTTTGAAGTTCAAGCTATCAGAAGGCTTCATTTGTTTCCATCCCCTAGACTAGACTTCACATCAGACTGCAACTTGCTGCAATATAGCAGCCTGCGATGCTGCGAAAGTAACAAGTGGCTTAATATAGAATATGAAGAGGTGATAATACAAATCGGGACTAGCAGATTTTAGAGGAAAAAGTCTATTCTATCTACAATCTAATCCAAGTTTCCAGAATAGCCAGAAATAGGTAAGGAAAATGTTGCCAGCCAGTAAAATAAAATAAGGAAAACAAGAAAAAAATTGCAAAATAGTAGAGAGAACCAAATATCTCACAAGTTGAAAAGTCTTTTCTTTCTAGTACTTGTATTGAAGAAAATTGTTCTAGGAGTGAGATAAATAAATGTATTTCAGGTAAAATATTTTAAAATAATCTTACCCTGTCAAAGATGTGTTGAAAACCAATTCGGCAACTTGAGTTCCTGGAGCACCAAATGACTTGGCCCTCCAAATTGAACCATCTTCCAGCACAAGCCTAGCATTGTATATATTCCAGGGTTTTTCCACCAAACCTAGAATCAGCAGTGTGATTGCAATGAATTATAAATATAGAGAGCAACCATAAAACTATAATGTGCCAAAGCCATAAGCAGAGAGGTAAAGAATTGCAAGGCAAGTGGAACGTAAACAGTAAATAATCCTATCAACTGGCGACATTTACCACAATAGATTAGAGGCATGACTAAATTAATGCTGGCAGAAAATTTCTCCACCATGTGGAGTCAAAAAGAAATGAAAAAAGAAAAGAGGTGTGTTTAACTACATGCTCGAGAACTTTGCTCAATTTCTCAATTATAAAAAAAAGATGGGAGTCAGGACTAGCCAATAGGGAGGTATCAAATTTTAATGGCATAAAGAAACTCAAGAATGTGATACAGATGGTAGAGACAGAAAGGCAGTATCCTCCCAATCATGGCATCAACATATTATTTACAGTAGTTATGTAAAACAAACATATTATTTACAGTAGCTTTAACTCTAGTTTCCTTGACCAAACAAAACTTACAAACTGGCAATGCTTGTATCATGTATGTGCATCTTTCAATGACTGTTATGCATTGAAGTTACATCAATCATTGTAAATTACCAATTTGAAACACTTCCAATATTAAATTTTTATTCATCAAAGAAAAGAGAGAGTGCACTTCAAAAAAAAAAAAAAAAAAAAAAAGGAAGAGTAAAACAAGTGATACGGTTATGAGAAAAAATTCCGGTAGCAAGTTGGACGAGGTAAACATTCTAGACTCCTCATAGCCCTAAACTAATAACTAACAAGTAAACGGAAGCTAAAATCAAACGGGACATAGAGTACTCACACCACCTTTCTGTGCTCACCAATCATTCTACTCATCTAAACCAGTTAAATATTGAAGCTTTGACCCTCTCAAATAGATAACTAAAGAATATCATGGTTGAATTTGGGCACCGGAAAAGATAGTTATGTTAAGCAGATAGATACAGCACTTTCGTCCAATTACTTTGCACGTTTCTATAGAGCTGTAAAGCTTTCTTTACGTTTATGATTTTCCTTCTCCTTCTCTAGTTGCCTAATTTCTACTATTGCAATAAGCACAGAAGCAAGAATTTACAATCCCATATTCTGGGTAAAATTGAACCAAACGGAAAGAAACAAAAGAAGTAAAAGTTCTTGGCTTAAAGTCTCCATTCTATATTCAATAAAGTATAAGACAGGCCCATGCTAATAAAAATGAAAAAAATTATTTTTCTTTGGGGGGAAGCAGAAAACGAATGAATTCACGTAAAGAGTTCTCAGAAGAAAACAAACTAGTGGTAAGGTTACCCGTGCGAGAACCGTCAAGCGAAGTAGCAGAGCATCTGATAGCCGAAATCCTAGGTGGGGCTTTAGGGCTTAGGTGCTTTGGGATGGAGAGCGTAGGGGATAAAAAATCCACAGCTTTGGTTGCCATGGTTAAATCTCCCATGAGTTGGGTTTCTTCTTCGGCTTCTCAAGCCGAAAAATGGAGGCGGCTGCCTGCTACTCTTAGGTCTGAATTCTATTGAACACGTGCTGCTACCACTTCATCCTTTTACATGTCTTGTAATATAAATAAAAGATTATATTTTTATTTTTTAAATATATAGTACCATAAAAATATAATTATTCATAAAAAATAAGAAAAAGAAAAATTTATGAGAATATGGAATGAATTAAAGAATGAAATAATAAAAAACAATATTATAATTTTATTGACTGTAACTAAAGAATTAAAAAAAAAAACTATAAATTGACAGTTGATAAAGTAAAAAATTTATTTATTTCATTTAATATATAAAGTAGAATAAAAATAAGAAATATCTGAAAATAATTATATTTTTATACCTAAAAAATCTTAAAAAACTGAAAGAAAAGTAAAAAAAATGACTAAAAATTAGAAAAAGGAAAATGATTGGAAAATCTGAAAAATAAGAGAAGAAACTATAAATTTAAAAAATAAATAACAGAGGATTGATAAACATCATATATAAATACATTATATATATATATATAAGTAATACCGTAAAATGCTGCACGAAAATTTTTTATTTTCTAAATAAAAATATATTAATATTAATTATAATATATGTCAATAAAATTTTTAAAATATTATCTACTCAAATTTTAGAGTGTAAAAAATAAATTACATCAAGTAAAAATGAAATGAAGATAAAAACAAGTGAGCTGCCAATGTTTGTCTGTACAAACAATTTAAACCTGCATGCTTATAAAAAATATGGGCATTGGAAACTTGAGCTTCCTGCAAGCTGATATGATACAAAAGTTAATTCAAGTCTTCCAGTGCAGTAATTTTTTCAAAACTACAAAACAAGTCAGAGGCTTTCTCATTTTATTATGATGCATTCCCCTTTTCCCCTTCACAATTTAGAGACTTCATGCAACACAAGAAATCTTTCATGAACCAAAATCTCATCGCATAGCATGTCCGTCTCGAAAACAAAATCTTAAGCTAAAACCTACAAGCTCATTGTTTGATTCATTATGCGGATAAAGGGTCTTCTGCCTCCTTTTCGTTGCTGAAAAATGGAATAGGTTTTGTAGGGGCAGGAAGGCGTCCGATGCTATCGACTTTATCTCTCTGTTTTGGTGGAGGCCTAGCAGCTTTCGGCAATAACCTTCCCTTCTTTTCAAACCATTCGGGCTTCAGTAATGCTCGCAAACCCAGCTTGTTGTAATAAACTTTTCTGACAGATCCACCAGCAGTTTCAACCGCTTCCTTTGCCCTAACAGTCACTCTTGATACCTGTATGTTCCAATTAAAACAAAAAACATGTATTGTACTTGAAGCAGAAAACATGAACTTTGTATGCTCCATTTAAACTTAATGATCAAGAAATCTATGCTTAAAATTCAGATGTTTGGACAATTGAAAACAAGTTCTAAATAAGGAATATTGACAACCAACTAATTAGACATTACTACAACAGACTTGAAAAACAATTAATCCATCTGAATGGTGACACGATTACACTGTCATAATCAATCATAGCAATTACGTACCACACAGAATTTGATAAGGAAGAAAGCAACTGTAGATAATTCATTAGTATATAAAAAGCCACTGGCTAAAGAAATAGTAAAACCTTGGCTTCTATAATAATTAACAGGTTTTCTGCCTTTTGCATAAGCAAAAAAGAAGCATAATTTACGTACAAGAGAATTGTCAAGTCCTATTATAAAATCATAAAAAAGAAGTGTCATATATTTTCACACTGAATCATATTGCACAAAAAGGTAGAATGGCACTTACAAGCCAAAATATTAAAATCCTTATCCAACCAAAAATAACAATCAAACTAGAGCACGCATTATTTCCTCACCAGCTCCAAGCAACGTTTGCTATCTAAAAAAGGAACCAAGGTTGCCAACAATAACATACCTCTAGATGAATTGGCCACTTGATCTGTTCAGAACCACGTCCCATCAATCTTACACCATCTCCTATCTGTTTTCCTATGGCTCTGGCATCCTATTGAAAAGGTAAAAGCTCATACAAGTTGAAGCCCATGAAACTAATGCTTTGAATTTAGAAAGTAGTGAAGAAAGTTGCATACCTTGAGAGTTTTCATTGTGATAAGTTCATGAGAATCTATCTTACCTGCATTGATAAGTTTTGCAATCTTTCCTAACCCCACTGGCTGCCAGACAAAAAGCAAATAAATTAACAGGTCAACTGTAATAAAGACAAATAGGAACTAAAAGATGTGTTTCCGATAGAAGTTAGTGGATAATGTTAATGAACTACATCCACATGAATATATTCTGCATGCACAATTCGTACACCTTTATGTAACAGAGACATAAATTAATGCACACCCATACAAACACCTGTATATACACAATTGACACATGCAACCATACGTAGAATAGTAGTGCGCAATCACATTGATGCATATACTAGCATGTACACAAATGCCCTAGCATGTCCTGGTAATTCTTGCCCCCCCCCCCCCCCCCCCTACAGAGATATCCATCTTGATGGAACACTTTTTGCCTTTGAAAAAAATCTTGAAGCATAGGTTGTTAAAAGCTTTGATGCTTACTCAAGTTATTCTTCAAGACAAAGGATAATTAATGCAAACATCAAAGTCTTAAACAATCCATGCTCAATAGAAAGCAGCAACTCAAGCAAAATTTTTTAGGTTACTAGTCAGCACCAAGTTGTCCTTATTTGGGTCCTTGTTTTCTAGAGAAAAACATAAAGGATTAATATTGAAAGGGAACATGAAAGGGAACCAAGGGCTAGTGCCATGCACAACGGAAATCTCATAAAAAGAGAGAATAGATCAAAAAAGAGATACAATATCCACTTCATAAAAAACAAGATGACCCTTAAACATAGACAAGGTCCTAATCCAATGACCCCTTATGAAATCAAAGGGGGATTTCCTTTCTTTGAAAATGATCCAGAAGTAGATTGAAGGATGAGAGATAGGAATCCTTTGTAGCATATATCTTTGGATATTTTAACAACATAATTAGTTAATAATACCATTTTTGCAACAATCAACGGTGAACCTACAGACATTATGTTTTTATAGATAATGCAAAAACATCTTCTTCCATATAATGTAGTGTTTTATGCAATACAAGTATACGTTTAAGTTAGCATGGAGGTAACCAACACCACTTGGAGTACTACAGTCCTTTTACTTACAGTAGCTTCAAATTTATAGCACCCATTAAAAATTCAAGAAATGAATTTGATCACAACGCAAATATGGGGAATGGACAGTATGAGAAGCTGAGAAACCTAAACAAAAGCGACATTTCCAATGAGAAATTTGAAAATGGAGACTACTAGGAATATCCGCTAGCAAAAAAAAAAAGAAAGTTTATGAGGGGACTTGCTCTCCGTGATCACTGGTTCTGAATGCAAAATCCCCAGTGTTTATTTAACCAACTCAACCAATCTAAAAACAGAGACGCCATGAATAAAGCTCCATTTTTTAGAATTGGAGGTTTCAACAACACACAGAATCTGGGACGGATTACCTACCTGGAAATTGAGGCTCAACGGATTCTTGAACCCCCGTTTTGGCAAACGACGTCGCATCGGGGTCTGCCCTCCTTCGAACCCAAACTTCATAGTCCCTCTCGCCTTCTGTCCCTTGTGACCCCTCCCTGCAGTCTTTCCCTTCCCTGATCCAATACCTCTTCCCTTCCTCGTCTTCTGCTTTTTCGGAATCTTGTCTCTTAGATCATTTAAGCTCAATAGACTATAAGCTCTCATACCCTGAAATAATAACGAACTACTCAGGCTACGGTTACTGATATGACCTGAACTAAGGCATTGTATGGACTGAATCGGGAGATGAGTTGTGGAGATGTGACTCGGCTTGGTATGGAATGTGGAGTTGAGGAGTGAAGTTGAGAGAATCGAAGAAATTCTTCTTCTGATCATTTTCTTTTATAAAATTTCGAATTGAGGTTCTGACAGTTTTAGTTCGTTTCAGGGAGTTAGGGTTTTTGTGTTCATCTTGAAGTCTAGGATTCTATCGCTCAGTTTGAAGGAGACGAGCACATTGGCGGCCATTGCTGAACATTGTGGTTTTTTTTTTTTTTTTACGGATTCTTCTTCGTACGGCCCATATGCTATATGATGGGCTTTAGTTGATCAAGGCCCAAACTTAACAACGTAAAAGAACAGAGTACGAAAGTGCAGGTTGTTCGCATACCATCTCCTTCATTACTCAACCTAGGGTTTTGACTCGGAAAGCAGAATTTCTCAGTTTCTCCATTACAGTCTCTTGAATTGTCGAAACTCGAAAAGAAGAGGGGAGAAACAGAAAAAAGAAAGAGAAGATGGCTCGGAACGAAGAGAAAGCGCAATCTATGCTGAATCGTTTCATCGCGCTCAAGGCCGAGGAGAAGAAGAAGCCAAAAGAGCGGAGGCCGTATCTGGCGTCGGAATGCCGGGACCTCTCGGAAGCGGACAAATGGCGGCAACAGATCATGCGGGAGATCGGTCGTAAAGTCGCTGAGATCCAGAACGAGGGGCTCGGGGAACACCGACTGCGCGACCTCAACGATGAGATCAACAAGCTCATCCGAGAGAAGTCGCATTGGGAGCGCCGCATAGTTGAACTTGGCGGCCCCAATTACGCCAAGCATGGAGCGAAGATGACGGACCTCGAGGGCAACATCGTCGATGTTCCAAACCCTAGTGGCCGAGGTCCCGGCTACCGCTACTTCGGCGCGGCGAAGAAGCTCCCCGGCGTCAAGGAGCTCTTTGAAAAACCTCCCGAGCTCAGAAAGAGAAGGACGCGATATGACATATACAAGAGGATTGACGCTAGCTACTACGGTTACCGGGACGATGAAGATGGCGTGCTGGAGAAGGTGGAAGGCCCTGCGGAGGAGCGCATGAGGAAGGAGGCCGTGGAGGAATGGAGAAGGGTTGAGGAGATTCGAAAGGAGGCAAGGAAGGGCGCCATGGAAGTTGTCAGTGTTGGGGCTGCAGCTGCGGCAGCGAAGGAGGTGTTGTTCGAGGAGGAAGAGGATGTGGTGGAGGAGGAGAGAAGGGAGAGGGAGGAGAGAGAGAGAATGAACAACGAGAGGGAGTTTGTAGCACACGTTCCGCTTCCTGATGAGAAGGAGATCGAAAGGATGGTTGTGGAGAAGAAGAAGATGGAGTTGCTTAGTAAGTATGCCAGCGAAATGTTGTTGGAGGAACAGAGCGAGGCTAAAGCCATGCTTAATATTCAGAGATAGCTCATTGTGGTTGGTTGATGGTATGTCTTCCCTCTGTTGTATAATAATGAATTGATGATCTTTCTACTGGCTCGCACTTAAGAGGATTGAATTATTTGGTTATTAGTCTGGCGTGTTTTGCTTTTTATGCTCTTCAACTCCCATATTAGGGCAGAAAACAGTCTAGTTTAACTTCGAACATGATAACATAGGATAAAATCCTGGGATTTGTCATTACCCAGATTGTATGAATTTTCTTCCTAGAATTTGTTTCCTTGTTATCATAGCTTTTAGTTGATTTGACGTTTCTAGTTTGCAGATTCTCCTCATATCTAGCATATTTTATGCATGTTTTTAGCACTTGAATGGTGAAACGGTGCTAACAGACTGAGTGCCCTTAGTTCAATGCTGCAGCTTATTTGGTGCTTTTCATGTTAAGATTGATTGTGCCAGATATGTAGTATTTGTGCTGGTTCTCAATAGTATTGAGAATATCTTAGCAGCTTTTGGTAAGAACAGAACTATAACATTGTTACCACAGTATGATGTGCATCGATTCCAAAGAATAATATTGTGTTAGTGTTATTCATTTTTAAGGGTTATTTTTCTGGAAACTTGTGCAAGCATCTTCCTTTCTTGATTGGACTGCCCTTATACTTGTGGTTTCATGGTCTGTGCTTCCATCTACACATTGTAGCATTTCGACTCTGCTTGTGGTTTCATGATGTGAATAGAGAAAATGTAATCAGTGCATGTTAATGGACATTGACTGTGTACCTCTGCACTGCTTCCTGAAGTCATTTTATGGTTTTTGATGACGGGTTATCATGGGGTTCCATTATGGAGTTCTTGTCTCATTATGGTTTGTTGATTATGTTGCCATTGAGTGCTTTTATAGAGGCATTGTGGGTAAAAGGTGCGAATGAATGTGATGAAGATATAATGCAGTCATCTCAAGTTGTTTTTCAAAGTATTGGTGTTCACTTGGAATTTGGACTTATCCAAGTATTAGTTTTGGTCAGAAGAAGCGCAACAGGAATTAATATCTTATGATTGACTTTCATTCAGTTCTAGAAGTTGTATGTCTGCACAGTTCAACCATGTGATCAAGATACTGATGGAGAAGAATGCATCAAGAAATTATTTCTCTCCGTGCTTTCTATTTATGGCTAATAGTTTGAACTTATATATCTGTGTTGAATATATTCTGTAGTGTCATCTTAGCATAGAGAAGAGAAGGAATTGAAAAGAGTTAGTGGAGAAGCAGAGAGAAGGGATCTGGGGTTCTTATACAGTTTTTGTAAATATAAAGATACAAAATATGATGCATGCGAAGGTAAGGGCACATAATTGAAAGCATATGGTTAAATGCATCAATTTGTTACTAAAGGAGTTTTTTTTTTTTTTATTGGAGGTAGTGTTTCAGCCTCAAGGGCTAGTGAATTATCTATTCCTATTTTGAGGAGAGGTTCAGAACCATATGAAAAAATTATTATTGAGGATGCTTTTCGATGAAGTTAGATGTTGTTGAAAAGATGGCAATACCAGTGAAAGCATGATACCATTTGGATACCATTTGCATGGCTTGTTGTGGGGTGGGGGAGAGAACTAACACACTTAATATCCTATACATCTTTGTGAATTTGCGAAACTGGGAATCCTCCATAAACATTGTTCACCTGTCTGGAAGTTAAGTTCAGAAGATTTTTTCTGATGCATAAAAATGTCCTGTTATAATTTTGCAAGTTCACAATTTAATGAACGTAGAATGTTTTCTCAAGTGTTTATTTGGTTTCTTTTACCTGTCACAAAAAGATAGGCTTGTACAACCTCATTTGAACTGAGGAATGATAGAAATAGGTCCGTTATGGCTTTGAATAAGATTTGCTTTCATTTTTAGGTTGGAATGACGATGTTGTACAGACATTTTTTTGCTTCCATGCCTGCTCTTCACGCTCATTCTAGAACTTGAGTAGCCATGGTGCTCTTTGTGAGTGCAAGTTCATATGGCATGACACTTTCATGGGCTTGCGGAATTTGGGAGGTGGAACACCAAGATGGAGCAACCTTGTCCACCATGTTGCTCGTGTCTACCATTTGTGCTGGTAAAGCTTCTTGATTGGCTTCTTGTAACCGGTTGGCGACCCCATTTTCCTCCTCAGTGTATTACTGTATTCACGTCTATTTGGGTTGAATATGCGATAATTCCCTTCCTCGTTTTAGTTGGTACAAGTGAAAATTAGGATGCGCTCGAACGGATGTGAGTTTTCTGTAATGAGATTTATCTAATTTTCTGTAATGAGATTTATCTAAGATTACTGAGTTTGAAAGTTGTTGGACATGAAAGAGCTCAGATGGATTTTAATTTTACCGCCACTGGTTTCTTTTTTCTTTTATAACAAAGGCTAAATTGATTATGTTATGTTTGGATGTTTTAATTAATTAATTAAATTAATAATTAATAAATTAAGAATAATATTAGACTTATTTTTTTTATTAAATTAATTAAATAGTTAAAGTCATTTTTTGAGTTACTTTTTTTAAGTTTTCAAATATGATTTAATCATTTTAGCTTTTTTTATTAAGAAATATAAAGAAACTGAGTATTTTAAACAAATAAAAAATATTATAAATAAAATTATAATTAAAAAATATTAAGTATCAAATTGTAATAAACACCAATTGTTGAGGACTAATTTAGCAATTTATTAAAAAAAATTTTTATAACATTTTTTTACTAGTTAATAAATTATATATCAAATACAATATACTATTAAAATATATGATCATATCATTTAAATTTTGAAAGAATTGCATTTTACCAATATATGAAATTTATATTTGTAACAAATTTCATCTTCCAGTGTATATTATCTAGATATCAGTGTCTTTTAATGGATGTCATCTAAATTTATAAGACATTATATTTTCAAATATAGATTATCAAGATATTGTATCTCCCGATATAGATTATTCAACCGTTTAAAGATATTATATTGACATATATTAAATATTTGTATTTCTTTCTTAAAATTTTATATTGTATACAATGTATCTTATAAATATTTTACATTTAAACTTTATATTTAGTACAACATATTTATTTTTTATCTGATATATAATATATCTGATAAAACTGAACATTTTAAATAAATAAAAATTATTATAGATAAAATTATAATTAAAAAAATTAAGTATCAAATTGTAATGAGTACCAATTATTAGAGACTAACTTAGTAATTTTTTTAATAACATCTTTTAACTAGTTAATGAATTATGTATACAATACAATAGACTTTTAAAATATATGATTATTTAGAATTTGAAAAAAATTACATTTTACTATAATAAATTGTCTAAAATTTACAAAATACGGTGTATATTCGATGCATATTATTTAGATATCAATATTTTTAAATTGATTTTATCTAAATTTATAAGATTATATATCTTCAAATATTGATTATCTAAATGTTGCATCTCCCGATTTAAATTATTCAAATGATTAAAGGTATTGTATTGATTGATATAGAATTTTCGTATTTCTTTCTTAAAATTCTATGTCGTATACAATGTATCATACAAAATATTTTACATTCAAACTTTATATCTAGGATAATATACTTATCTTTTATATGAGATATAATGTATATGATAAAACTGAATGTAAAGATCCAGAATTTAAATGAAAATAAAATCATAAATTAAATATAGAAGCGAAATAATAGAGTTTAAGATTTACATTATTTACAAGATAATTTAAAATGCCTAATAGAATTACGAGAATGTCCATTCTCAAAGAACAAACGAAAATTAAAGAAATAAACAAAAGACAAATAATTGAGTATTTTACAATGACCTTTACTAGCTTTTGAAGGGAGTGCAGATGGTGAACTATTCACAACTCTCTTATTGATCGAGATCTCGATTTTGGTCATCTTAATTTGAAATAGTTAATGAAAGGTGAACTACACTAGCCTATTAAGAATAGTACACTACTCACCGGTACAAAAACTGAAAATTGATAAAAATCATAAAAACAACCAATGGAGTTCTTGATTTAAGTAAATTCATTTATCATAAGAAAAATATTACATATATTTACTCTTGCAAAATTTTTAAAATCGACTTATAGAGACAATAACTCAAATAACATTTTAATATCATATTCAAGTGAACAAGAACAACAATTTTTATTTTTTATTTGCTTACTGGTATCCTTGGGGGCCCATAGAGATGTTCCATTACACGTGAACCAATATCCAACATTGTCAATATAGTACCCGAAATTAATTTTAAAAATTTAAAATTAATGTATAAAATATAATTTTTAAATTTATAAATTTTTATTTAATGTAAAAATTAGTAAAAAATAAGTGGAGGTTGAAATTAAAGACAATTTTGAAAAAAATAGATGAAAATTTGGGTTATGAGAGTCAAAACTCAATTTAAAAAAAATGTGCCACGTAGGATCACCCAGTTAGAAGTCTCGACGAACTGGAGCACGCTGCGTGACAAGGAATGCTAATGCGGTACCACGCAGGAGGCCACGCTGGCAATTCGTGTGCTTGCGATCAGACGATCCAGATTTGTTTCCATGTGCGTGGACGGTCTAGATCCGTTCCCTTCTCAGACGCGACCGGATGGTCGCGATTAAATGCGATAAACGGTGCAGATTCGTTCACTCTTTAAACGCGATTGTACGGCTCATATCAAATTGCGATGAACGGTCCAGATTTATTTCATCTTTAAACGCGATTGAAAAGTCGAGATTAAATGCAATAGATGACCCAGATTAAAGGGAGACAAATATAAATACCTCACTTTACACTGAACCCTAACCCTAACCGCCAGCCCCTCATCAGAGAAAAAGAACCAGTCGCCAGAGAAGGGAGCCGACTGCCTGTCGCCGTGCCGGAGCCACCTCTGACTGCCAAAAAAGGTAAAAAAAAAATTATTCGCTCGAAATTTGATTTTGAACACCTCCATGGCCAAATCAGAGCAAAAAGACCAGCGGATGAGACAGAAATCGCGAGTGAAGCCTGGTGGTGCCACCGTAGAAAAAATAAAAAATCACATTCGATGAGCCCCTTCTCGATTCCCATTTCATGCAATTTTTCCATCATTGTAATCACCATTCTGTCTATAGATTGATTGAAGAAAAATGCCTAATCGCGAAGGTGAGCTGGCGGAGCCGCTGCACTGAAAAATTCCACTGCCGGTGAATTTTGTTTTTCGACTTTTTTTGGCCAATTGATGCCCCTTAATGTGTTTTCTCATAGAGATGAATATAAAACTGGCAGAAATCGGCTAAAATTGGCCAAAAACGACTAGTTCGAGGTAAATCAATGCCGCGAGCGGCGGTGTCGTAGCCGAAGCACGGCAACGCCATCGTGTCGAAATTCTGAATTTTGTCAAAAAATATTTTTAACATTGATTTTAGATTTTTGGAGGTATTTTTAGGTACTTGAAGCATGTTTTAACCTAAAAAAAAAATTCAAAAAATTCGGGACTGCCAGTAAGCGTAGTTGAAAGTTTAGTGTTTCAGATATCGATTTGAGTAAGAATCCCTCACCTTATTTCCTGTTATAGAATTGAAGTCTAATAATAAATAATACAGTATATTGTGAAATTTAAAAAATTTTGATAATTAATTACAGGTTACTAATAGAGACGAAACTGGTTATTTGTTACTGTTTGTCATGTTTTAACTGATTGTTTGATTTTACAATTTCGAATGCATGATAATATACTGGAATTAGTAAGATGATTCGGTTGTATTTTCTTGATGCATCTATTGCTTGTTTTGCGTGATTTATAGTTAAACTGTGAAAACTAAAAATTAAATGTAAACGAAAAATTGCTTGATTAAATGAATGAATGAATGGTAGCCTTACTCAATATCTTGAGAGATGGTGGACAGACCGGGTATATAGAGAACCCTACCGTGAACGTTGTCTCATACTGGACGGGGTATGGGGACGACCCATTTCACCCTCATACCGGATGAGGTATTGATGGATGATATTTTTGGTGCTCATATCAGACGGGGTATGGGGATGACATGTTTTATTCTCATACCAGATGGAGTATTAAGGGATGATATTTTTGGCGCTCATACTGGACGGGGTATAGGGATGGCCAGTTAGTTGACAAGTTTTGTTATGGGTTCACGCGTAGTGGGGACATCCTCATGGACTCCGATGGATACTCGTAGGCAGATAAAAAGAGAAAGTTGTTCTGGTTAATTAGAACTGAGATTATGATATTGTCTGTATTTTACCTATATAGGTCAGTTTTGAAAATCTTGATATGGTAAGTATGTAATAAATGATTTTATTTGTGATAAATGAATTTACCTAAATTAAGAGTTCCATTAGTTATTTTTATGATTTTTACCAACTTTCATTTCTGTATCGGTGAGTAGCGTGACATTCTTATTGGATTAGTGTAGCTCACTCTTTCATTAACTATTTCAGATCAAGAGGACCAAGACCTAGATCCTAATCCACAAGAGGGTTGCAAATAGGATGCCCAGTTGTTTACTTTCTATTTATTTCTTTGATTTTTTGTTTGTTCATTTAGAAGAGTCATTCCCGTAGCCATATTGGGTATTCTGAATTATTGTGTAAGGAATGTAAACCCTAACTTTTTTATTTTGCTTCCGCATTCAATTTATAATTTATTTCCTTTTAAGTTCTGGATCATTACAGTTGATATCAGAGCTGCGTTCCTCAGAAGCATTCCTTACACAAAAACCTTAGGAAACACCAAAAAAATAAATTATCACTCAACCATTTCTTGTGAAATGCAAGTACAGATAGATGAGGAGAAGAAGATCCCCATTAAACTAAGCAGTTTGGGACGGTTCGCTTCGAGAGGATGTTGACCGATTATTTGAAATGCTGGAGAGACTCATCGCTGCCCAACAGGCCTGGGAAGAAAGGAGGGAGCTACCTGATCCTCCCTCGCTACCACAGGTTGAGCCATCCCTGCAGCAGGAGGATCCTGAGCCATTCCGGTACGATCCTACTCTTCCACAGTACTATTCGGCACCACCACAGTATAGCCCGGTGCCTCAACTACATCAACCGGCACCACCATAATACAATCTAGTGCCTCCACCGTATCATCCAGTACCACCACAGAGCCATCCATCCATCTCCAACACAATCCAGTCCCTCTTCCATAGGACTCAGTTCTTTCCATGATGGACTCAAGCTATATTGAGAGGTATAAAAGACTAAATCCATCTACTTTTGCAGGGGCATCCTCCTTTGAAGAGGCCGAATACTGGTTAGCTGAGATAGAGAAGGCCTTCACAACTCTTAGGATGATTTCCGAACAGAGAGTCATATTTACCACCTATATGCTGGTGAGAGAGGCAGGCCACTAGTGGCAACTCAAGCAGACCACCCTGCCCGTTCTAGTCACTTGGGAACAATTCTTGCTGGCCTTCAATGTAGAGTACCTCCTAAAGCATCTCCGATATTTGAAGAAAATGGAGTTTGCATACCTAGTTCAAGGTGATATGACTATATCAAAATATGCACGAAAGTTCATAGAGTTGGGCCGGTATTCCCATGAAAGCATGATGGATGAAGGCAGAAAGGCAAGAAAGTTTAAGTGGACCCTTCATCATGAGATTAGACAATAGTTGTATGTGTTCAAGCTCAGTATTTACTCTGTTGTTCTAGCCAAGACACAGCTAGTAGAGAGAAACCTTCGCATTTTTCCTCTAGCAGTAGGGAAACTTAGGCCCTCAGTTTTACACCGTAGACCAGCACCTACTGCACCTGTTCAGTAGAACAAGAGACCTAGGTCAATGACTCAGGCTCCTCCTCAGATTCTGACAATAAGACGCGGTAGGACTTGACAACACTGTGGTAAAGATCATGGGAATCGATCCTGCTATCGCCTCAATAATACTTGCTACACATGTGGGAGTGCCCAACATTACGCGAGAGAGTGCTCGAAAAATCAGAATCAGGCCAGACCTCCTATCCAATGCAGGGCTTACAATCTTACTCAGCAAGATGCAGAAACTAACCCAGACTTGATACAGAGCAAACCTAAGAAAAAAAATTTATTTGAGAGATTCTGGTAATGCGAGACTTCCTGGATGTGTTCCTAGATGAACTACTTGGATTGTCAGTGAATAGAGAAGTTGAATTCACCATAGATCTTTAACCAAGCACCCAGCCTATTTCAGTTGCCCCTTACCCCATGAGTCGTGTTGAGATGGAGGAGTTAAAAAAATAGATCAATGAATTATAGGATAGTGAATTTATTGGACATAGTATGTCCTCTTGGGGTGCCGGATTCACATTTGTAAAAAAGAAAGATGGGACATTAAGGTTATGTATTGACTATAGAAGACTGAACAGGGTCACGATCAAGAACAAGTACCCAATCCTCTGGATCGATGACCTTTTTGATCAATTGCAGGATGCCCAGGTCTTCTCCAAAATAGATCTGTATTCAGGTTACCATCAAGTAAAGATCAAGGCAGAAAATATGCCCAAAATAGCTTCTCGAACCAGGTACAGATACTATGAATTCTTGGTCATGCCATTTGGACTAACCAACGCACCAGTCATCTTCATAGATTTGATGAACAGGGTTTTTAGACAATTCCTAGATTAGTTTATCATTGTATTTATCGATAATATCTTGATTTATTAAAAAATTAGAGAGGAACACGCTCATCATCTGACTCAGGTTTTGCAGGTTATTAGAGAAAAGAAGTTGTATGCAAAGCTGAGTAAGTATGGGTTCTGGATCTAATAGACTACCTTCTTGAGGCACATCATATCAAGGGATGAAGTGTCAGTAAACTCCGAAAAAGTTGAGGCAATGCTCGGTTGAAAAAAATTAACATCGGTCAAGGAGATTCGTTACTTTTTGGGAATTATAGGTTATTACCGGAGGTTCGTAGAAGGATTTTCTAGATAGCCGCTCCTTTGACTCAGCTCACAAAGAATAACGTCAAGTTTGAGTGGAATGAGGACTGTGAAAGGAGTTTTTTAGAATTAAAGAAGCGGTTGACTACTGCATATATGTTGGCTTTACCGAGCGGAACATGGGGATATACAGTTTATAGTGATGCCTCATACCTGGAGTTGGGTTGTGTTCTGATGCAGCATGAGAATGTCATAGCCTATGGGTCCAGACAGTCGAAGAGTCATGAGAAAATTTACTCTACCCATGACTTAGAACTTACTGCGATTATCCACGTTTTGAAGACTTGACGCCATTACTTGTATGAGGAGATCTTTCAGATTTATACCTACCATAAGAACTTGAAACACATATTGTAACAGCTCCGGAAATTCATAATGAAATGTATATTAAAAATATCAAATGCGGAAGCGAAGTCAAAATTTGAATAACATCCCTTACACTAAAACCAAAAACATGCTCACAAAATATAAAAGATCAAACTACCTAAAGGAGAAACTTGAAAGTAAAAGCTACGAATATGACTATGGAGTCTTTAGGCGTCCCCTTCGTCGTCCTCCTGCGGAACCGGCTCGGGATTTAATCGCACGGACGGCCCAGATTTAATAAAAAACGGACGGTCCAGATTAAATTAAAATGGACGGCTGAGATCAAAAAGAAAAAAGGTATAAATAAGACCCCCACACCAGACCCCAAACCCTAGCCGCCTGCCCTCGCCGGAGAAGACGAACCAGAAGCCGGCCGCCGCCACCCGCCGCCGCACCGGAGGGATTTTCGACCGCCGATCGAGGTAAATTTCATACCCCCGACTCGTTTTTCCACGCTGATTTCCCCAGTGGCCAAATCGGAGCTAAAATCCCGGCCAAACGGCCGAAAAACACGGCCAAAAGCCAGCGGCGCCGCCGCGCCCCTCCTCGGTTTTTACCTCCGATGAGGCCCTTCCCGGCCTCCGTTTAATGCAATTTTTATACCACCGTGATCACCATTCTTTTCTCTACAGGTTGATCGGAGCCGAATCACCAAAACACGAACTTCGCCGGAGAGCCGCCGCACCCGAGAGCACCGCCGCCGGTAAGCTTCGGTTTTCCGTAAATTTTTGGCCCCCCGAGGGCCGTAGGGTTGTTTTATCGCAGGAACCAATGCGAATGTGGCCAAATTCGGCCGGAAACGACCGAAAACGGCCAACCCGAGGTGAACCGCCGCCGCAAACGGCGGAGCCGCCATGCCAGAGTTGCGATATTGGCCGAAAGGGGCCCTAGGCCTAATTTGGGATTTTTTAGAACACGTGCAGGTACCTGTAGTGCGTTTCAGTTTCCCGGAAAAAATTCAGGGAAAATTAGGGACAGCCTGCAAGCGCACTGTGAAACTGTGTTCGTACCCCGAAACGAGTAAGGACCCCTCACCCTATTTCCTTTCACGGTTTTAAAGTTCAATAAATGATAAAACGGTATTTCATGAATCAACGAATGTGTGAAATTGCTTAAGGTCGCTAATGGAGCCCGAGTTTAGTGTGTTTGTCGGTTAACTGTTATTTGGCATGTTTTACAGTTTTAAATGCAGCATGAGGTTCGATGTTTTCATTTTATAGTTTCGTGTGCATATTTTACTATTTTATTGATTATGGATTGAATGACCGGGATATTGATGCTGTATGTTGTCTGTTGGCATAAATTATCGTTTTGCTTGTTTGTATGTGATTGATAATGCTGACTGAGGGAAAAGGAGAATGAAAGATTATGTAAATGGGAATTGTATAATGTGGTCAGCCTGACTAGATATCCTAGGAGATGGTGGACGGACCGGGTCCGTAGGGAACCCTACCGGGATTGTGATCTCCCATATCGGACGGGGTATGGAGATCTTACGTGTTTTGGCGCCCATACCGGACGGGGTATGGGGACGGCCCTGGAATATGATTTCAAGTGTTAAGGGTTAACGGGTAGCGGGACCCCTATGGATCCCCATGGATACTAGTGGGCTGGTAAATGAGGAAAATATGTTGTGTAACAATTGAATTACGAAAAGCTTGATAGGTATTATGTTATACAGTTTATATATATGGTTTCATGATGATGATGATGTTATTGCTTTCGTATATTGTTTTATGAATTTCACCGAGGTAGGTGAATGGTAAAGGTTTTATTATTAATAAAAGGATTTGTTGTAAATTATGCTCCATTGGTCTTTTTGTGTTTTCTACCCACCTTTACCTCCGTGACGGTGAGATATCGTGATGTCTTTACTGGGCTAGTGTAGCTCATTCCTTATTTAATCATTTCAGATCAAGAGGACATCGTTCCCGAGCCGGTTCCGCAGGAGGACGACGAAGGGGACGCCTAAAGACTCCATAGTCATATTCGTAGCTTTTACTTTCAAGTTTCTCCTTTAGGTAGTTTAATCTTTTATATTTTGTGAGCACGTTTTTGGTTTTAGTGTAAGGGATGTTATTCAAATTTTGACTTCGCTTCCGCATTTGATATTTTTAATATACATTTCATTATGAATTTCTGGGGCTGTTACACATATTCTCTCAAAAAGATCTAAATATGCGTTAGAGAAGATGGACATAATTTCTCAAGGACTATGATTGTAACATCTTGTATCACCCGAGTAAGGGCAACGTGGTAGCTGACGCACTCAGCAGAAAAAAGTGCAGGTATATTAGCTCACTTAGTGGTTTCAGAATGTAGGGTAATAGGAGCTGCACATCAGGTACGACTCTAGGACCTGAAGAGAGTTACAAGCTTAATCTATCTGACTGTCCAACCTGAGTTGATCTAGAGAATAAAGGAACTCCAATATACCGATTCTACCCTAATAGCCCTCAAGAAAGATGCAAAACAGGAGTAAATTTAGATTTTCGACTCTCTACCGATTGGTTGCTTAGATTTCAGGACATAGTGTGTGTTCCATGTGACAGTGACCTGAAAAGAGACAACATAACCGAGGCCCATAGCTCAAAATTTGTCATGCATCCCAGAGCACTAAGATGTATCAAAGTATGTGACCCCGATTTTGGTGGAATGAGATGAAAAAAAATGTGGTCGACTTTGTTTACAAGTGTTTGGTATGTCAGCAAGTTAAGGAATAACATCAATGCCAAGGCGGGCTACTTCAGCCATTAACAAATCTGGAGTGGAAATGGAAACATATCACAATGGATTTCGTGACATGATTACCTAGGACACGCTCGGGATATGATGTCATTTGGGTAATTGTTGACCAGCTCATCAAGTCTTCCCACTTCTTGACCATCAAGATGACCAACCCCTTGGATAAGGTAGCAAGAATATATATCCGGAAGATTGTCAGGTTATATGGAGTGCCAATGACAGTAGTGTCCGACCGAGACCCCAGGTTCACTTCTCGATTCTGATCTAATTTTCAGCAAGTCATGAGAATAAAATTGTCCCTTAGTACTGCATTCCACCCTCAAACCGATGGACAATCAAAAAAGATGATTCGCACACTTGATGATATGCTCCGAGCTTGTATTCTTGACTTTGGGGGCCATTGAGATGATCATTTATCCCTAATAGAGTTCACTTATAATAGCAGCTACTAAGCAAGTATCGGCACAGCTTCGTACGAGGCATTGTATGGCCGCCCATGCAGATCGTCGATCTATTAAAAAGAGGTGGGTGATAGAAAATTGTTCAGTCCAGATCTTATAGAGAAGACTACAGCCAAAATAGTTAAGATGAGGAAGAACATGCAGACGACTCAAAGTAGGCAGAAGAGTTATGCGGATACTCGGAGAAGGGATTTTAAATTTAAGGAAGGTGATCGAGTATTTTTTAAGGTCACTCATTTCAAGAGAATCAGTAGGTTTAGTAAGAGGGAGAAACTAAATTTCCGATTTATTGAGTCATTTGAAATCTTAAACAAAATTGGCACCGCTGCCTACAAACTGACACTGCATCCAGAACTATCCACGGTCCATAATGTGTTTCATGTGTCCATACTATACAAGTACAACCCAGACCCCTCTTACGTCTTGGTCCACGAGCCTCTTTTACTTAAGGAGGATCTGTCCTACAAGGAAGTACCAGTCGGTATTGTGTACAGAAAGAGCAGAGTACTCCGCAACTGAAAAATTATCTTTGTTAAGGTCTTATGACAGAATCACACATAGGGAGATGCCACATGGGAGATAAAATCAAACTTCAGAGCCTAGTATCCCCAACTGTTTGATTGAGTGAGAGAGAAAAAAATTTGAGGGACCAAATTTCTTTTAACGGAGAGGGGGAGAGTTGTAATGCCCGAAATTAATTTTAAAAATTTAAAATTAATGTATAAAATATAATTTTTAAATTTATGAATTTTTATTTAATGTAAAAATTATAAAAAAATAGGTAGGGGATGGAATTAAAAATAATTTTGGAAAAAATGGGTGAAAATTTGGGTTTTAGGGGTGTTCTTGAAAGAAAAATAAAAAATTGGAGGTCAAAATATAATTTAAAAAAAATATATCACATAGGATCACCCAGTCAGCAGCCCCGACGAACCGGAGTGCATTGCGTGGCAAGGCACGCTGATGCAGTGCCATACAAGAGACCACACTGGCGATCTGTGTGCCCGCGATCGAACAGTCTGGATTTGTTCTTGCACGCGTGGACGATCCGGATCCGTTCCCTCTTCAGGTGCGACCAGACGGTCACAATTAAACGCAATGAATGGTCCAAATTCATTCCCTCTTTAAGCACGATCGTATGATCCAAATCAAATCGCGATGAACAGTCCAAATTTATTTTTTTTAAATGCAATCAGACGGTCGAGATTAAACGCGATGAACGATCCAGATTAAAGGGAGACGGATATAAATATCTCACTTCACACTAAACTCTAACCTTAGCTGCCAGCTCTCCCGCCGAAGAAGAAGAACCAGTTACCAGAGAAGGGAGTTGACTGCCACCCGTCGTTGCGCCGGAGCCACCTCCGACTGCCAAAAAAGGTAAAAAAATTTGAATTCACTCAAAATTTTATTTCGAACACCCCCATGGCCAAAGCGGAGCAAAAGGAGTGGCGGGTGAGCCAAAAATCGCGGATGAAGCCCGGCGACACCTCCGCGGAAAAAACCAAAAACTGCCTTTAATGAGCCCCTTCCAGATTCCCATTTCGTGCGATTTTTCTACTATTGTAATCGCCATTCTATTTTTTACAAGTTAATCGAAAAAAAAACACATAGCCACGAAGGTGAGCCGGCGGAGCCACTGCACGAAAAATCTCACCATCGGTGAGTTTTTATTTTTTGACTTTTTTCGGTCAATCATGGTCCGTTAAAGTATTTTCTCGCAGGGATGAGTATAAAATCGGGCCAAAATTGGCAAAAACTAGCCGAAATGACCAGTTCGAGGCAAACCACCGCCACGGAGCGGCAGTGTCGTCGTCAGAGCATGGCGGCGCCACTGTGCCAAAATTCTAAAACTGGCTGAAAAAAGTTTTTAACATCGATTTTGAATTTTTTGGTACTTAAAGTGTGTTTTAACATCTAAAGGAAAATTCAAAAAACCGGGGGGCTACCAGTAGACGCAATTGAAAGTTTAGTATTTCGGACATCGATTCGAGTAAGAATCCCTTACTTTATTTCCTGTTATAGAATTAAAGTTTAATTATAAATAATACGGTATTTTATAAAATTTAGAAACCTTCGATAATTAATTACAGGTTACTAATGGAGGCGGAACCGGTTATTTATTACTGTTTGTCATGTTTTAACTGATTATTTTATTTTATAGTTTCGAATGCATGATAATATACTGGAATTAGTAAGATGATTCAGTTTTATTTTCCTGATGCATCTATTACTTGTTTTGCATGATTTACAGTTAAATTGTGAAACTGAAAATTAAATGTGAACGGAAAATTACTTGATTAAGTGAATGAATGAATGGTAGCCTTACTGGATATCCTGGGTAATAGTGGACGAACTGAGTACATAAAAAATCATAACATAAACGTTGCCTCATACAGGATGAGGTATCGAGGATTGGTATTTTAGATCTCATAACGCACAGGGTATTGGGACGACTCGTTTCACCCTCATACCGGACAAGGTATTGAGGGATGGTATTTTTGGCGCTCATATCGGATGAGATATGGGGACGATCCGTTTCACTCTCATACCGGACGAAGTATTGAGGAATGATATTTTTTGTGCTCATACCGGACAAGGTCTGGGGACGGCCGGTTAGTTGACAAGTTTTGTTATAGGTTCACACGTAGTTGAGACATCCCTATGGACTCCTATGAATACCAGTAGACAGATAAAAAAGAAAAGTTATTGTTCTGGCTAATTAAAAATGAGATTATGATATTATCTGTATTATTACCTCTATAGGTCAGTTTTGAAAATCTCGCTACGGTAAGTATGTAATAAATGATTTTATTTATGATAAATGAATTTACCTAAATTAAGAGCTTTATTAGTTGTTTTTATTATTTTTACCAACCTTCATTTCTGTATCGGTGAGTAGCATGATATTTTTATTGGGCTAGTATAGCTAACTCTTTCATTAACCATTTCATATCAAGAGGACCAATATCCAGATCCCGATCTACAAGAGGGTTGTGAATATGATATCTAGTTATTTACTTTCCATTTATTTCTTTGATTTTGTTTGTTCTTTTTGAAGGGTCATTCTCGCAGCCCTATTGGGTACTCTGAATTATTGTGTAAGGAATGTAAACTCTAACTTCATTATTTCACTTCCATATTTAATTTATAATTTATTTCATTTTAAGTTCTAGGTCGTTATAATCAATTAACCGGTTGTTCCCATACCTTATCCAGTATGAACACGAAAAATACCATCCTTCATTACTCTGTCCCGTATGAGGGTAAATCGAGCCGTCTCCATATCCCGTCCTGTATGAGCAATAAAAATATCATTCCTCGATGCCCCGTTCAGTATGAAACAACGTTCACGGTAAGGTTCCTTATGATAAATGAATTTACTTAAATCAAGAGGTCAATTGGTTATTTTTATGATTTTTACAAACTTTCAGTTTATGTATCGATGAGTAGTGTGATATTCTTATTGGGTTAGTGTAGCTCACCATTTCATTAACTATTTCAGATCAAGAGAACTAAGATCCAGATCCTGATCAATAAGAGAATTGTGAATAGTTCATCACTCAAACTTCCTTCAAAAGCTAGTGAAGGTTGTCTTAGAATGCTAGTTATTTACCTTTTATTTATTTTTTTTATTTTCGTTTGTTTTTTTAGAAGGGACATTCCCATAACCCTATTAAATATTCTAAATTATTGTATAAAGAATGTAAATGCTAAACTCTATTATTTCGTTTCTATATTTAATTTATGAATTTATTTCTATTTAAATTTCGGGTCTTTATACTGAATGTTTTAAATAAATAAAAAATATTATAGACAAAATTATAATTAAAAAAATTAAGTATCAAATTGTAATAAGTGTCAATTATCAAATACTAGTTTAGTAATTTTTTTTTAATTTTTTAATATCTTTTAACTAGTTATAGAATTATGTATCAACTATGATTGATTTTTAAAATATATAATTATTTAAATTTTTTAAAAATTGAATTTTACCATAATAAATTATCTAAAATTTACGAAATACCGCGGATATATATGACATATATAGTTGTAACAAATTTCATCTTTCGATGTATATTATTTAGATATCAATATCTTTAAATTGATTTTATCTAAATTTATAAGACAATATATCTTTAAATATAGATTATTTAGATATTGTATCTCTCAATATAAATTATTCAAATGGTTAAAGATACTGTATTGACGAATATTAAATTTTCATATTTCTTTCTTAAAATTCTACTCCGTGTATAATGTATTTGATAAACATTTTACATCCAAGCTTTATATCTAAGGCAATATACTTATATTTTATCTAAAATATGATATATTTCATAAAACTAAATATTTTAAACAAACAAAAAATTATGGACGAAATTATAATGAAAAAATTAAGTATCAAATTATAATAAGTGTCAATTATAGAGACTAGTTTAGTAATTTATCTTAATTTTTTTATAACATCTTTTAACTAGTTAATGAGTTATGTATCAAATATAATAGACTTTTAAAATATATTGTTATTTAGATTTTGAAAGAATTGCCTTTTATCATAATAAATTGTCTAAAATTTACGAAATAATGCGGATATATACAATTTATATATTTGTAACAAATTTCATCTTCTAGTGTATATTATATAGACATTAATATCTTTGAATTGATCTTATCTAAATTTATAAGATAATATATCTTCAAATATAGACTATCTAAATATTATATTTCCCAATATAAATTATTCAAATAGTTAAAGGTATTGTATTGACGAATATTAAATTTTCATATTTCTTTCTTAATTGACGAATATTAAATTTTCATATTTCTTTTTTAAAATTCTACGTCGTATACAATGTATCTGATAAATATTTTACATTCAAATTTTATATCTAAGACAATATACTTATTTTTTTTTTATGTAAGATACGATATATCTAATAAAATTGAATATTTTAAACAAACAAAAAAATTATGGACAAAATTATAATGAAAAAATTAAGTATCAAATTATATAAGTGCCAATTATTAGAGACTAATTTAGTAATTTATCCTAATTTTTCCGTAACATTTTTTAACTAGTTAATGAATTATGTATAAAATATAATAGACTTTTAAAATATATGATTATTTAGATTTTGAGAGAATTGCATTTTACGGTAATAAATTGTCTAAAATTTATGAAATACTGTGGATATATATGACATGTATATTTGTAACAAATTTCATCTTTTAGTTTATATTATCTAGATATCAATATATTTGAATTGATCCTATTTAAATTTATAAGAAAATATATCTTCAAATATAGATTATCTAGATATTACATCTCCTAATATAGATTATTCAAATGGTTAAAGGTATTGTATTGACGAATATTAATTTTCATATTTCTTTCTTAAAATTTTATAATGTATACAATGTATTTTATAAATGCTTTACAATCAAGCTCTATATATAGGGCAGTGTACCTATCTTTTATTTCAACATTTTTAAAACAAAGTCCTTGAATTACAGAAAAGATGAATTGTTGTAGTGTAGTATTAGAAGAAGCTGAAAGCGATGAAGACGAAGAAGAAGAAGATATATTTCTAAGAATTATTAAACTGCCAACTCAGTGATCAACCAAAAATTCTCAATCAATAGGTACGTTACCTTCTTATTTTATTTAAGTACCCTAGTTATATTTATGATTTCTTAATCCATTACGATTATTAGAAGTGATAGCACAAATAATAAACAATAGCGAATTTCTTCTCTTTTGAAGAAGAAGAAAATAAAGGAGAAGAAGATGATCCTGAGGAAGGAAAAAAGGAGAAGAAGACAGAAGAATTTCTTCGTTTTCTCTTACGATTTCTTCCAATCCAAATACCTAGTATAGTCCTTCTCTCTTTCTTGTCTCATATAATTATTATAATGACAACGAATTCTTTATCCGTTTTCCATCTTCTCCTCTTTCTTACTTTTCTGTTTTTGACTTACTATAGGTTGACAGAACTTATCGGATCAACGAAATGTCTAACTGCTTATCAAATGGTGCTATATCGTTTTCGAGTCGATTGATGCAATGTTCCTTACTGGCAAATCAACAACTTGAAAGCGAGTCGATTTAGAGGGCCCAGGCTCAAAAGAGAGAGACGCGCGTAAGCTTATCAAGCAAATCATGCAGAAGAAGAACCGACTACTATTCTGTCGGCAGCATAACTCTGCTGCAATCAAAATACAAATTAGGTTGATCGAAATGTTCTTCTTATTCTCCATCGTTCAGTCTCCCTCTGCGATCTCCCTCACTTTGTCGTTAAAGCAGCTCTGCCTCTCACAAGTAAATTTTTAAATTTTCAATTGTCTTTAACTTTGTGGTAAATGGTGTTTACTGTTGTATATTAGTTTGTATACATATATATCTACGTATAAATATATATATTGAAGCTAATTGATGAAATTAGAGGTCTGATGTATTAAATTATTATAACAATTCATTTAAGTGATTATATTCATGTTGTACAGCCTAGAAGACGATTTCAAGCGATTCTCGTAGGTTTGATAACTGTTTCTAGCTCTCCATCTACTTCCTTCGTTGATTGAAGATCTTTTCTTCTCCTCTGTAACCAGTTCTACAGCGAACTTGTTTTTGTTCGATAACCAGATGGCTTGATATGGAGAGATAAACATGTCATGTCATCCACAGCTCCAACAACAACAATAACAACGAGACGTGGAGTAAGTAGTCCTACGCGTAATATGATGTTCCAAGCGACAATGATAACATCAAGTAACACCTACCAAGACAGCCATGAAAATGTTTGAAAAGATTTCTCCCTTTCTTTTAAACTGGGTCAATGCACATGCAAATTTTGTTATGCA
Source organism: Carica papaya (assembly GCF_054855325.1). Lineage (NCBI taxonomy): Eukaryota > Viridiplantae > Streptophyta > Magnoliopsida > Brassicales > Caricaceae > Carica > Carica papaya. The sequence continues at coordinate 5,965,937 of NC_142314.1, forward strand.
TAAATGTGTATATGACACTTTTGTTTGAGACTGAGTTGAAATTTATGTTCATATTCGTGTTTGAAACTTCGTGACTGTTTATTGGTCACTCTGGGTTTAAAATTAGGTGGAAAAAGATGTGTATGAGATAGTGTTTGAAACTGTGTGAATTTGTATATGAAATTCAGTGTTTAAAATTGGATGAAAATGAATATTTATAACAACCTTTGACTACCATTTATTTAATATCTTTATTTCTTGTTTGCACTTACTGTTAGATGATTGCTAAATTTAACATTATCAGTTAAAAATAATCATAAATAACATATAAAATTAATTTTTTTTTAATGTTGTTTTGAACATAAATTTACTTTTCTAGATATTCCGTTGTACCATAAACGATATATAAAAGAAAATATGACAAACACAATATCAAGAAGACGGATTTTAATCCATATAATATAAGCTGAGTTAAGGGAACGGCTATGCAACTAATTGCACAATCAAAAGTATATGATTATGGAAGCTAAGGGTTTGTGTTTTTGGTAGGATTTATATTGAAGGTGCTAAGAAATTTTTTAGTTGGGAAAGGTGTGAGTTTTGTGTTAACAAGTTGAGGGTTTGTGTTGGGAAGCTACGGGAGGTGGCCAATGAAGCTACAAGAGAAAGATGAAAGTTGAGGTGTAACGGTCCCGGAAATTTAAAATGAAATGTATATTAAAAATATCAAATGCGGAAACGAAGTCAAAAATTCGATTAACATCCCTTACACTAAAACCAAAAACGTGCTCACAATATAAAAGATCAAACTACCTAAAGGAGAAACTTGAAAGTAAAAGCTACGAATATGACTATGGAGTCTTTAGGCGTCCCCTTCATCGTCCTCCTGCGGAACCGGCTCGGGAACAATGTCTTCCTGATCTGAAATGATTAAATAAGGAATGAGCTACACTAGCCCAGTAAAGACATCACGATATCTCACCATCACGGAGGTAAAGGTGGGTAGAAAACACAAAAAGACCAATGGAGCATAATTTACAACAAATCCTTTTATCAATAATAAAACCTTTACCATTCACTTACCTCGGTGAAATTCATAAAAACAATATACGAAAGCAATAACATCATCATCATCATGAAATCATATATAAACTGTATAACATAATACTTATCAAGCCTTTCGTAATTCAATCGTTACACAACATAATTTTCTCATTTAGGTAGCCCACTAGTATCCATGGGGATCCATAGGGGTCCCGCTACCCGTTAACCCTTAACACTTGAAATCATATTCCAGGGTCATCCCCATACCCCGTCCGGTATGGGCGCCAAACCATAGACCTCATTACCGCATCCGGTATGAGGGTGAAACGGGCCGTCCCCATACCCCGTCCGGTATGGGCGCCAAAACACATAAGATCTCCATACCCCGTCCGGTATGGGAGACCACAATCCCGGTAGGGTTTCCTACGGACCCGGTCCGTCCACCATCTCCCAGGATATCTAGTCAGGCTGACCACATTATACAATTTCCATTTACATAATCTTTCATTCTCTTTTTCCCTCAGTCAGCATTATCAATCACATACAAACAAGAAAAACGATAATTTATGCCAAACAGACAATATACAGCATCAATATCCCGGTCATTCAATCCATAATCAATAAAACAGTAAAATATGCACACAAAACTATAAAATGAAAACATCGAACCTCATGCTGCATTTAAAACTGTAAAACAGCCCAAATAACAGTTAACCGACAAACACACTAGACTCGGGCTCCATTAGCGACCTTAAGCAATTTCACACATTCGTTGATTCATGAAATACCGTTTTATCATTTATTGAACTTTAAAACCGTGATAGGAAATAGGGTGAGGGGTCCTTACTCATTTCGGGGTCCGAACACGGCTTCACAGTGCGCTTGCAGGCTGTCCCTAATTTTTCCTGAATTTTTCCCGGGAAACTGAAACGCACTACTGGTACCTGCACGTGTTCCAAAAAATCCCAAATTAGGCCCAGGGCCCCTTTCGGCCAATATCGCAACTCCGGCACGGCGGCTCCGCCGTGCTCCGGTGACGGCGCCGCCGCTTGCGGCGGCGGTTCGCCTCGGGTTGGCCGTTTTCGGCCGAATTCGGCCACACTCGCATTGGTTCCTGCGATAAAACAACCCTACGGCCCTCGGGGGGCCAAAAATTTACGGAAAACCGAAGCTTACCGGCGGCGGTGCTCTCGGGTGCGGCGGCTCTCCGGTGAAGTTCGTGTTTTGGTGATTCGGCTCAAATCAACATGTAGAGAAAAGAATGGTGATCACGGTGGTATAAAAATTGCATTAAACGGAGGCCGTGAAGGGCCTCATCGGAGGCAAAAACCGAGGAGGGGCGCGACGGCGCCGCTAGCTTTCGGCCGTGTTTTTCGGCCGCTTGGCCGGGATTTTGGCTCCGATTTGGCCACTGGGGAAATCAGCTTGGAGAAACGAGTCGGGGGTATGAAATTTACCTCGATCAGTGGTCGAAAATCCCTCCGGTGCAGCGGCGGGTGGCGGCGGTCGGCTTCTGGTTCGTCTTCTTCGGCGAGGGCAGGCGGCTAGGGTTTGGGGTCTGGTGTGGGGGTCTTATTTATACCCTTTTGCCTTTTGATCTCAGCCGTCCATTTTGATTTAATCTGGGCCGTCCGTTTTTGATTAAATCTGGGCCATCCGTGCGCGTGATTGATCTGGGCCGTCCGATCGCGCGCACGCGGATCGCCAACGTGGCCTGTCCCCGGTCGACGTAGTTTTGCCACGTGGCAGGTCCTGGTTAGCCAGGCTTGCTGACTGGGTCTGCTGACGTGGTTGCTGACGTGGTGCGCGCGTTTTTTTTTTTTTTTTTTTTTTTTTCAATTTCTCGGGCGCTACATGAGGAATCTTTAAACAGACTAAAAAAAGAAAAAAAAAAGTTGCATTGATATTTATATTGTTGCAGAGGAAGAAATGAGAAATTTTCATATTAGACATATTTTTATTACTAGTAATTTGATTAATTGGTCAAAATTATTTTTTAATTACTTTTTTTCAAGTATCCAAACAAATATTAATGACAAAATTAAAACAAAAAAATATTAAGTATCAAATTGTAATAGACGTCAATTATCAGAGACAAATTTAATAATTTTTTTCATAATATTTTTTTACTTGTTAATGAATTATGTATGAAATATAATAAACTTTTAAAATATATGATTATTTAAATTTTGAAAAAATTACATTTTACTATAATAGATTGTATAAAATTTATGTAATACCGTTGATATATATGATATTGATATTTGTAATAAATTTCATTTTTCAGTATATATTATTAGATATCAATATATCTGAATGAATGTTATCTAAAGTTATAAGGTATTATATCTTCAAATATATATTATTAAATATCGCATCTCCCGATATAAATTATTCAAATGTTTAAAGGTATTGTGTTAACGAATATTATATTTTCATATTTTTTTCTTAAAATTCTACACCGTATACAATATATCTGATAAATACTTTACATTCAAACTTTATATATAGGACAATGTACCTATCTTCTATTTCAACATTTTTAAAATCAAAGTTATTAAATTATAAAAAAGATTAATTGTTTTAGTGAGGCACTAGAAGAAGATGACAGTAATGAAGACAAAGTAGAAGACATATTTCTAAGAATTATTACAATGCCAAGTCACTGATCAACCAAAAAAATCTTCAATTAATAGGTGTGTTACCTTCTTATCTTATTTAAGTACCTTAGTTATCTTTATGATTTCTTAATTGATCTTATGATTTCCTTCAATCCAAACACTTAGTACAATCCTTCTCTATTTCTTTTCTCATATAATCATAATTACAATGAATTTTCTTTTCATTTTCCATTTCTTCTTATTTTTCTGTTTCTGAATTACTATAGGGTAACAGAACTTATAGGACCAACAAAATCTTTGATCGCTTATCGAACGGTGTTATAATACTTGTTCTTATTGTGATTAAGTTTTATATTTGAATCGACTAACATGGAGAACCAACTCCTTGAAAGCGAGTCGATTTAAGGGTTGGAGGTTAAAGGAGAGAGACACGCAAAAGCTCATCGAGCAAACTAATAGGACTCTATTGTTAATAGTGTTCACTGTTGTGTATGAATATATATCCATATGTACGTACATATAGATATGTATTTAAATTGATTGACAAAATTAGAGGTCTGATGTCTTAAATGATTATAACAATTAATTTAAATAATTGTATTCATATTGTACAGTATAGGAGAACGCATCAAATGATTCTATTCGTTTCAATACTATTTATGGTTCTCAATCAGCTTCCATTGTTGATTGAAGATCTTCATAACTTGATAGCTTGATATGAAGAGATAGAAGTGTCATGTCATCCACAACTCCAACAATAACGAGGTGTTACAACAAGACATGGAGTAAGTAGTCCTATGAGTGATATGATGTTCCAAACAGCAATCATAATATCAGAGTAACACCTATCAAGACAACCATGAAAATGCTTGAGAAGATTTCTCTTATCTTTTAAACTAGGCCAATGCATATCAAACTTTCATTTTCAAACTGCATAAATGCGCATATGATATTTGTGTTTGAGACCGAGTGAAAATAGATATTCATATTGCACGCATTCAAAACTTTCTGATTGTTTATTCGACACCCAAGTTTGAAATTAAATCGAAGTAAATGTGCATGACACTTGTTTGAAACTAGGTGGTTGTGTACATGACACTTGTGTTTGATGTTGGATAAAAATAAATATGTATAATAGCCTTTGGTTGTCATTTAGTGTCTGTACTAATTGTTTGTATTTAATATTAGAAGATTGTCAATCTTAACAATATCAGTAACAAATATCATAAATAACATAAAAAATTAAAAATTTACTTAGAACATAAATATACTCATATAGATATTTCACTATACTTTAAATAATATATAAAAGAAAATGTGACAAATATAACATCAATATGACGATCTTAGTCTATATAACATAAGTTGATTTAAGGGAACATTTGTTCAATAAATTGCGCAATCAAGAGTAAGACTGTGCAAGCAAAGGGTTTGCGTTAAAATTAAAGGTTTTATGTTTAAGATATGATTTATATTGAAACTACTTAAGAATTTTTAGTTGGAAAAATTGTGTGGGAGGTGACCCATGAACCTATGAGAGAGAGAGAGAGAGAGAGAGAGAGAGAGAGAGAGAGAGAGAGAGAGAGAGAGATTAAAGTTGAGGGACCTTCAAAAATAAATGCAAATTTGATATATGAAGTAATTGAAATATCTTCAAATGGTTTACAAATAAATTTAGACATTTAGTTGTCAAATGTAAAAACACATTTTCTTACTTAATTTCTTAATTATACACTCTAATATCATATTTAGCAAATACATTTTTTAATTTCTTGGTAAGTATCCGAATCAGACTAAAACTCAAACAGTTATCTCTCCGTAGTTTTATGAATTTGAAAAATTCAATCCAGAATGGTTTGATCCTAGTCTGAAATGATTATTTATGTTTTTTTTTCTAAATAAAATTTTATAAAAATATAAAACCTAAAATATTAGCAATTAACTATTTTCCCAAGAACCAAAAAATCAAAGAGACAAAGATACAAACAACGACAATTTGTAGCTTCTAGTTTTCGCTCTTTCCATTCCATTCCTGTACACAATTTTGTGCCATAGAGTCTATAAAAATCCAACTCATTTTCAAATTGAACTTAAGTTTGTTTTATTAAATCCGAACTAAATTAGATTGGACGAAATAAAGAACGATTTTGTCACCAAATTGTATTTATTTATTTTTTTTAAATTTCGACCTAATTCGAAATGAACATTCCTAGTACTTGGTAACAAATTATAATAAAAAAATTAATTATCGGGGTATGGAGTTGAATTAATATATTTTATGTGCATGACTTCCGAGTTCTATTAGAAATGAATACATGCAAATTTTTTTTTGAAAAAATTATTAAATTTATATTAGAAAATCATAAAGATATGTAAGAAATTAATATATATATATGTGTGTGAATTTAAAAAAAACGATTTGCTGGGTGAATGAATGATATGTAAGTGCTTGAAACAAGTAGAAACCACACAAAAAAAGGGTCCACGTGGCATGAAGAAAGACGTAGATGTGGATGGAGATGAGATTATGATTGGTCCGAAATCTATCCAACTCACTTCACCAGATTTCCTCTCCAGATTTCATTATCCCACTTCCCTTCCTCTTTACAAATCCTCACTACCACCATCTCCTCCCTGCTCCCACCACATTTTTCCATTTCCTTTTTTCTTTTCTTCACCCACAGACACATTCCATGGCTGCTACATCCGGTGCCTTGCTTAATGGCTTAGGCTCTTCTTTTCTCTCCGGAGGGAAGAGAACCCACCAGGCTTTGTTTGCTACTCGATCTGGGTCCGCCGCCGCCGGCGCTGCAACTCGCAAGTTCGTCGTAGTCGCTGCTCTTCCGCCAAAGAAGTCTTGGATCCCGGCCGTCAAAGGTGGTGGTAACTTCATTGACCCCGAGTGGCTCGACGGCTCGTATGTTTCCCCTTTTAATCTTCGCTTCTCATACTCGTAAATTCTACTTGGATTCTGTGTATTTGAAATTGTGATTGATTAATTTTATGCGGTACAATGCAGACTCCCTGGTGACTATGGTTTTGACCCGCTGGGTCTAGGAAAGGACCCTGCATTTCTCAAGTGGTACAGGGAGGCTGAGCTGATCCATGGACGTTGGGCCATGGCTGCCGTGGTTGGCATTTTCGTCGGCCAAGCTTGGAGCGGCGTGCCCTGGTTCGAAGCCGGAGCTGACCCAGGTGCCATCGCACCTTTCTCCTTCGGTTCACTTTTGGGTACCCAATTGATTCTGATGGGTTGGGTGGAGAGCAAGCGTTGGGTTGACTTCTTCAGCCCGGATTCACAGTCGGTGGAGTGGGCGACTCCATGGTCGAGAACTGCGGAGAACTTCGCTAACGCGACCGGCGAACAGGGATATCCCGGCGGTAAGTTCTTTGACCCATTGGGGTTAGCCGGAACGATAAAGGACGGCGTGTATATTCCTGATACAGAGAAGCTGGATAGATTAAAGCTGGCTGAGATCAAGCACGCGAGGATTGCAATGGTGGCCATGTTGATCTTCTACTTTGAAGCCGGTCAAGGGAAGACTCCATTGGGTGCTCTTGGGTTGTAATTAAAAACCGAAAATGGAATGTAGATACAGTTTCGGTTAATTGGTGATTGAATGAAACGCAGCGTTTAGACTCACACTAATGAAGCCTATGTTATATGTAAAATCTTTTGTTTTGAGGTATATAATATGAGTTGCCCCATGAATGACTTCAATCTCAAATTCTTTTATCTTCGCTTACGTTTCTTTTTTTCAGTTGAATAAAATGGAAATAAATTTTTTAATTAAATGTTACTGCATTAGTTAAAAAAATTTAATTATTATAAAATATTTTTTTAATAAAAAAATTTAACCACCAACATAATATATTTATAATTAAGTTCGTTCAAATTTCATTAAAATCATAAAACTTGTTGTTTATTATATTATAATTTTATAATTATTGATTTATAATATATAATTTAATATTTATGTTATTATTGTATTAATAAAATTACCATAATTAAATTAAATTTAGTCACAATAATTAATTAATATTTAACATAACAGTTTCATTTTGTCAAATAATTTATAATTCTCAAATTAATATTAGTTTGATAGTTAAATACTATTATAAGTGGAAAGTAAAAGAAATAATATTTTGATCTTATCTGTATTAGTTTATCTAAAAAGTACAGATAATTAAATTTATGAGAAATCAAAACTGTATTCTACTTTATATTTATTGAGTATGATAAAATTTTTCATCATTAATTTTTATATAAATAGTAATATAATATACATTTCTACAGACATATAAATTGATAAATATGGTTTGTAAATTTATGCTAGTAAATATATATCAATAACTTTTTGTAAAAAAATTGTATTAATGTATATACTGTCAAAGAGCCTATAAACTATCCTCAAAGATATTTTTTTCTCACAACAATTTTCATATTATTTAATCAATTATAATAAACTTTAAAATATGTTCATTTTCAGGTTTTAAAAGAAATTGCACCTAACAACAAATTAAAAAAAATTTACGGAGGTACAAATAATATTTATATTTTATAATACATTGCACCTCTTGATAATAATATTTCTTTATATGTATAGAGATTATCTATATTTATAAGATATTAGATCTCTAAAAATATATATAAATTATTCAAAATTTGAAGATATTATATTTATTGAATTCTATATTTTCGTATTTCTTTCTTAAATTCTAAGATAATATACAAATTATCTTATTGAATTCTTTACATTCAGGCTTTATATATAGTACAACCGCTGAGCTTTTTATTTCAACATTCTTAGAATGAAAACAACTATTACAAAATTACGGTGTATCTTAACGAGACATTAGAAGAAGACGATTATGAAGAAGACAAAGAAAAAAATACATTTATGCAATTGTTGCATCATCGAATCAGCGATTTACTAAGAAACACTCCCCTAATAGGTACATTACTTTGTTGAATTATTTAAGTAGCTCAATCCTTTTACTTATCAAAATTATTATTGAGATAGTAATACATGTTTCAGAACTAATAATGGGTATTACTTTATATTTTCAGTTTCAGCATCTTCTGTGGAGTCCTTTTGGCTGGGCAGGGGATGAGTGAGTTTATCTTATTTTCTGAATCATGGTAAAGAGTCTGGTTGTGCCTCAAGATTGAAATCTTGCTTCAAATTTTCAGGATGAAGTGTGATCAGAATTCTCAACCTTCAGTTTACTTGGCGGTCTCTTCGTTAAGTTTGGTGGGGTATATGAATTCTACTTTACCTTTCAAATGAAGATGAAATGATTTTATTTTATTTATTTATTTTTAATGTTATACGGGTGGTGTAACTTTAAATCTGAAGTTGCAGAAGAATATGCAAGTATTAAAACAATCTTAAACTTAATGAAAATACACCTTAAGAATTCAATAATCGATAAATCCTTTAAATTGAAATATTAAATCGAATATTAAAGTGTAACAGGTCGAATTCTCATCTAAAGCTCTGAGCGTACGCACACCATATCATAATAAAATAATGTATAGAAATATTTCGCGCAACAAATTTTGAAATAATAAAAAGTACATCCACTACGTACTTAGCTCAAAATATCCAATATTCACGAAACATGTCTAAATTCTAAAAATAAATACTCACTAAAAATAAAATAATTAACATTAAGTATTATTTGAATTAAAATAAAAATTAAACGATCTCCTAACAAATTTTTTACTGTTCAGGAACGGGGTTCTAAATATTCTGATCTAAAAGAAATGAATAATAAATAGTGTGAGTTTAATATATTTAGTAAGCATTTAAGTACTAATAAATAATAGGATAATCTGTCCAATTTGATAGAAAAATTAAAACTACCTACGGAGATAGTTCAAAATATTTTTCTCTTTAATTCAAAAAACATCTAGTATTTATACTCTAATTCAATTACTAAACATTCTAAATCAGTTTATTCAGTAAACATTCAGAATTCATTATTTCAGTATCATACCTGAAGGTATAAACAGTTTAATAAATAACATAATTCAGTATTTAGTATCACAATTTAGATAGTAAACAGTGTAGTAGATGTTAATTCAGTACTTCAGTATCATAAACGTTACACATAACTTTCTATTCATTCATGTCGGTTTATATCCTATTAAAATAATTTCATCGCGCGATGCTATTTCCGCCAGTATCAACAAAAGCAATAAGGATCCCTCCTACCATGTGAATACGTTACAATTCAGTTCATAGTTCATAGTTTGCAGTACGCAGTATACAGTTTATAGTCTTTATCACTTTGCCACATCTGACTAAAGCCGTATCCACGAGTAGAGTTCACTACAATCATACGCCAAAAGGCTATACACACATATGCCCCTCGGTGATACTAGTTAAGTGTGTTTTCTAAATCTTTTAATGTCTATTTATTTATTTCAACACACTAATAATTTTTTAATTTTTATTGCTTAATATATTCTATACCTATAACACACATACTGTAACTATTCATTACCCTAAACTCTTCTACATATTCTTAATATACTCTCACTTATATAGCAACCAGTACATATATGAATTCAGTTACAAAACGTAACAAAACAATTCATCAGCAATTTCAGTAGTAAGCATAAATAAGAACATAACAACCAACAATAAAATTCCGTCGGATTCCTGCGCCTAATTATCAATTATTAAACGTCCCAGTTTTAATATCTCAAAAAGATTAAACTACATTTCTAACTGTTTACGCACTTACCTGATTTTTGTCTAAATCTCGTTCGTGAAATTATCTCTGATGTACAAGATCAACCTGTTACAGTGATATCTGTATCGAGTTAGTAATGAATTGGTTATTTCCTAATTTCAAATATCCATGTCCAGATTTATTCCTAATTCTAAACCGGATAAATAATTTATTGTATTAAAATTAAATAAGATTAATTAATTCTAAATCTAAAATGGTAAACCATCAGGATTTTTGAACTTATCTACCCTAACCGGGTTCCTAGGACTCATTGTGTGCAACCATCGGAAGTCCGCGCACCTCCGCACGTGCCACCACCCGACCACCACGTGCCGCCACTGGACCGTCGTGCCTTGCCACCGTTCATCGCTGCGAATTGGCCTAAATTCACCATAGAGCACTTCGCACCCTCAGATCCGGCACATATATGGTGGAATCGCGCTGGAGGGAGCAGCGAAATTGCAAAACACGTGTCGGCAGATCTTCTCCTCCTCCTGCACATCGTCGTGCACAACATCGACTTCTCCTCCTCATTTTTCTTCTTTTCATCTTCCTCTCTTCTCTCGGTTGCTGATTGATGATAATCATTGCCTTTATCCTTATATCTTCCTCTTCCTCTCTTTTTTTCTCTCTCTTCCTGCACTTATCTTCTTTCCTCTCTTCACGTTTTATAAGGAAGAGCAAGAGGAGTCCTGCACGACCCCTCCTCCTCAGAATATAGGTCTCCTCTTTTTCCTTTTCGATTGGTGGCAGAGGCATGTATGCCTCTGCCTCTTCACCTATCTTGACTAGAGGAAAACACGCCTCTGTTTTTTTACCTAAAACAGCACCATTTTGGGATTTTCTAAAATGATGTCGTTTTAGTCTATTACATAAAAAGTTTAAACTCTCCAAATAAAATAATTTTTCAGTTTAAATACAAATCCAACTAATATATTTTTATTTTCTAAATCGGGATTCAAGTCATTCACATGTTCTAAGTCGAAATAGGTATGAAAAAAAAATAGAGTGAATTGATAGTTTACTGAATAATAAAAAATCTAAAGTAGTTGGATCAAACAAATTTTACTAATTGTACTAAAAATAAATTTAATATATAATAAAAATACCAGTCCTCGATACCCCGTCCGGTATGAGGCGACGTTAACGGTATGGTTCCGTATATATCCGGTCTATCCAATATCTCTCAGGATATCCAGTAATACTATCTTTCATTCATTCACTTAATCAATCGATTTTTTGTTTACATTTAATTTTTAGTTTGACAAGTTAACCATAAATCAACGCAAGACAAACAATACATGCATCAAGGAAACATGACTGAATCATTTTATCAATTTCAGTAAATTATAATGCATTTAAAGCTGTAAAATCAATTAATTAGTTAAATAGGACAATAATAATGAATAACCAATTCTGTCTCTATTAGTAACCTATAATTAATTCTCGAAGTTTTTTAAATTACACAAAATACTGTATTATTGATAATTAAACTTCAATTCCATAACATAGAATAAGGTGAAGGATTCTTACTCGAATTAGTATCCGAAATACTAAACTTTCTATTGCACCTACTGGCGGTCATCGAATTTTCTGAATTTTTATGCGGAGATTAAACATGCTTTACGTACCTAGAAATATCTAAAATAATCTAAAATCGGTGTTAAAAACCTTTTCTGGCCAATTTTGGAATTCCGGCACAGCAGTACCGCCGTGTTCCAGCAATGGCACTGCCGTATGCGGAGGCGGTTTGTTTCGGCCTGGCCATTTTTGGCCAGTTTTGGCCTATTTTATACCCATCCCTATGAGAAAACACGTTATGAGGTCTCGGTTGGTCCAAAAAAATCGAAAAATAAAAACTTACTGGCAGTGGAATTTTTCGATGCGGTGGCTCCGCTGGCTCACCTTCGCAGTTGAGCATTTTTCTTCGGTCAACTTGTAGAAAATAAAATGGTGAACAAAATGGTGAAAATATCGCATGACATAGGAAACTGGAAGGGGCTCATCAGATGCGATTTTTGGTTTTTTTCGCGGCGGCACCACCGAACTTTACCCATAGTTTTCGACTCATTCGTATTTTTTTTTGCTTCGATTTGGCCATGGAGGTGTCCAAAATCAAATTCCGAGCGAATATAAGAATTTCTATATTTTTTGGCGGACGGATGTGGCTCCAACGCAGCGGCGGGCGACGGTCAGCTCCCTTCTCTAACGACTTGTTCGTCTTCTCTGCGAGGGGGCTAGCAGCTAGGGTTTGGGTTCAGTATGAAGTGATGTATTTATACCCGTCTCCCTTAAATTTGGTTCGTTCATCGCGTTTGATCTTGACTATCAATCGTGTTTAAAGAAGAAATGAATCTAAACCGTTTATTGCGATTTAATCTCGACTGTACAATTGTATTTAAAGAGAGAACGAATCTGAACCGTTCATCGTGTTTAATCACAACCTCCGATTGCACTTGATAAGGAAACTGATCCGGACCGTCCACACACACGGGAATGCATCTAGGCCGTCCGATCGTGGGCACGCGGATTGCCAGCGTGGCCTCCCGCATGGCACTGAGTTAGTGCGCTTTGCCACGTGGCGCACTTCAGCTCGTCGGGGTTGCTAACATGGCGATCTTATGTTGTGTAACTTTTTTTAATTGTATTTTGACCCTTAGTTTTTGATTTTTCTTTCAAAAATACCATCCGAATCCAAATTTTTACCACTTTTTTTCAAAATTATTTTAAATTTCATTCTCAACCTATTATTTTTCTTAATTTTACATTAAACAAAATTTTTAAATTTAAAAATTATATTTTTATACATTTTTTAAAACTTTAAAATTAATCCCCGGCAAAATTTCGAGCCCGGGTATTATATTAACCTATTATACGGGATAATAATATTATGATATTAATTTTGGTTATTACAAAATAACGAGATAAATTTTCATACAAATCATTTTTGAATTCAATGGCAACCCTTCACTCTATTTGAACATGATTTTCCCTTATTCAATCTTGGTGCAGTGGAGCACTTAATTATGTTTGTGAGCCACCCTGTTGGTTTGGAAGAGGGTTATGAGGAGTAAGCTTTTTCCCTTTTATGACTTTGAACTTGAGATCATTATAATAATCAACAAAGATATGATCAATTAGGATGTTTTTGAGCTTCTTGGTGGGTTTGCCAACGACAAATGATGGTGATGGTGAGTTGCTTGTTACTGTGGTGAGTTTAGTCTTGGTGAAGAGATTATTGATAATAGATAAGTGTAATGACCTCGAAATATCCAACGGAAATAAATTATAAATTAAGCGCGGAAGCGAAATAAATTGTTAAGCTTTATATTTCTTACACAATAACTTAAAGTACCAAATAATGCTACGAGAATTACTCTTTTGAAAGAAATACAAAAAAAAAAGAAAATAAAATAAGTGGAAAATAAATAAAACTAGCATCTTACTCGCAACCCTATTGTGAATCGGGTTTTGATCCTAGTCCTCTTGATCTGAAATGATTAAATAAGAAATGAGCTACACTAGCCCAGTAAGAATATCACGCTATTCACCGACACAGAAATGAACGTTGGTAGAAAATCGAAATAACTAATGAAGCACTTAATTAAACAAATGTATTTATTAATAATAAAATCATTTACCGTCCACTTACCGTAGCGATATTTATAAAAATAATCTATATAGACAATAACATAGTACTTATCATGATTTCATATGCAATCGGTAACATGCATACATTATAAATCCATATTCCATAAATCAAACAACAATTGTCCCTTTCCAGCAGCCTGCTGGTATCCATGGGGGTTCATAGGGATGTCCATGTTACGCGTGAACTCTTTCTTTTAACATTCTCAATTAACGGGCCGTCTCCATACCTCGTCTGGTATGAGTGCTAAATTACTAAACCTCAATACCCCATCCGGTATGAGTGTGAAATGGGTCATCCTTATACCCCGTTCGGTATAAGTGCCAAATTACCAAGTCTTGATACTCTGACCGGTATGAGACAACGTTCACGGTAGGATTTCCTATTGTACTCGGTCCGTCCACAATCTCCCAGAATATCTAGTAAGGTTGTCGTTTCATCCATTCACTTAATCACACAGTTTTTGTTTACTTTTAATCTCCAGTTTTCCAATTCAACCGTAATCACATAAACAAACAAACATGCATAAGGTAATGCAATCATATTTCAGTTTTCCGATTTAAAAGTAGTCACATAAGGGAGCAATACATACATTCAAAATCATAAAATCGATAATAAGATATTATTATGCATTCAAATTATAAAATAAATCGACATAAATCAACGGAGAATAATTCCCAATTTTGGCTCCATTAATAATCCATAATTAATTATACATATTTTTTAAAGGGTACAAAATGCCGTATTCTTATTAATTTCACTTCAATTCCATAACAGAGAATATGGTGAGAGATTCTTACACAACTTGATGTCAAAAAAGCTAACCTGTTGACTGCAATTACTGGCGGTCCCCGGGTTCCCTGAATTTTTTTTCAGAGATTAAAACGTGCTATAAGTACCTAAAAATGTCTTAAAAACCCAAAATTAGTCTAAGAATTCATTTTTGGCCAATTCCAGAAAGCCGGCACGGCGGCTCTGCCTCGAGTCGGCTGTTTTCAATCGTTTTCGGTTGAATTCAGCTGATTTTGCATCAATCCCTGTGAGAAAACACGTTAAGGGGTCCTCTATTGACCCAAAAAATCGAAACTCACAAGCGTCAGGGCTCTCCGGTACAGCGGCTCCTCTGGCTCACATTGCGGTTGGGTATTTTGCTCTGGTCAACCTATAGAGAAGAAAACGATGATCACAATGGTAGAAAAATTACGCAAAACAAAAATCAGAAAGGGCCTCATCGGAGGTAGTTTTTGAAATTCTCCGCGGCAGCGTCGCCGGACTTTACTCGCGGTTTTCGGCCAATCGACCGATTCATTTACTATGATTTGGCCATGGGGTATTTAAAATTGAATTTTGAGTAAAAGAGAAATTTTTTACCTCTTTTGGAGGTCAGAAGTAGCTCCGGCACGACGGCGAGTGGCTGCGGCTCTCCTTCCCGGCAGCTGCATCTTCTTCTCCGATGAGGGCATTTGGCGTCTAGGGTTAGGGTTTGGTGTGAAAATAGTTATTTATATTCATCTCTATTTAGTCTGAGCTGTCCATCACGTTTGATCTGGACCGTCTGATCGCGATTAAATAAGTAGTGAATTTGGACCGTTCATTGTGATTTAATTTGGACCTCCAATCGCGTTTAAATAAGAAGTAGATCTGGACTGTCGATCGCGTTTAAATCTGGCGTCCTATCGCGATTTGGGAGGGAACGCATCCAGGTCGTCTGTGCGTGCAGGAATGGATCTGGGCCGTTCGATCGCGGGTACGCGAATTGCCCGTGTGGCCTCTCGCGTGGCACCACGTCAGCGTCCCTTGCCACGTGGCGTGTTCTGGTTCGTCGGGGCTACAGACCGGGCATCTTGCATGGCACAAGTTTCCTAAATTATATTTTGACTCATAATTTTTTATTTTTCTTTCAAATATACCTCCAGAACTCAAATTTTTATCATTTTTTTTCAAAATTATTTTCAATTTCATCTCCCATCAAATTCTCTTCATTTTTACACTAAATTAAAATTAAAAAATAAAAAATTATATTTATAGATTAATTTAAATAACATTAAAATTAAATTTGGGTGTTACAACTCTCATCCCCTAAAAGAAATTTGGTCCCTTAAATTTATTTCTCTCTCTCTCAATCAAACAGCTGGGTATATTGGGCTCTGAAGTCTGATTCTAGCTCCCAATTGACCTCTCTCGGTGTGTGATTCTGTCATAGGATCTTAATAAATAGAATTTTCCGGTTGCGGAGTAATATGCTCTTTCGGTCCACAATACCGACATGTACTTCTTCGCAGGACAGATCCTCCTAGAGTGAAAGAGGCTCGTGGGCCAAGATGTGAAAGAGGTCCAGGTTACACTTCCGTAGCATGGACATATGAAATATATTATGGACCCTGAAAAGTTTAGGAGGCAGTGTAAGTCTGTAGGCGGCGGTACCAATTCTGTCTGAGATCTCGAATGACCCAATAAATTGGGGGCTTAGTTTTTCCCTTTTGCTAAACCTACTGATTCCTTGAAAGGAGTGACCTTAAAGAACACCCAATCGCCTTTATCAAAGTCCAAATCTCTCCTCCGGGTGTCCGCATAACTCTTCTGCCTTCTCTGAGCCATCTGAATGTTCTTCTTGATCTTAACTATTTTGGCTGTAGTCTCCTCTACAAGATCTGGGCCAAACAATCTTCTTTCACCCACTTCTTTTCAACAGATCGGTATTTTACATAGGTGGCCATATAATGTCCCGTACAGAGCCATACTAATACTTACTTGGTAGCTGTTATTGTAGGTGAACTCTATTAGGGGTAAATGGTCATCCCAATGGCCCCCCGAAGTCAAGAACACAAGCTTGAAATATATCATCAAGGGTATGGATTGTCCTTTCTAACTGTCTATCGGTCTGAGGTGGAATGTAGTATTAAGGGACAGTTTTGTTCCCATGGCTTGCTGAAAACTAGACCAGAATCGAGAAGTGAACCTGGAGTCCCTATCGGACACTACTGTCACTGGTACTCCATGTAATCTTATTATTTCTCGGATGTACATTCTTGCCAACTTGTCAAAGAGATCGGTCATCCTAATGGCTAAAAAGTGAAAAGATTTAGTATGTCAGTCAACAATTACCCAAATGACATCATGTTCTGAGCGTGCCTTAGATAATCCTGTCACAAAATCTATGGTGATATGTTCTCACTTCTACTCTGTAATTTGGTAATGGCTGAAGTAGCCCACATGGGCATTGATGCTTTGGTTTGACCTACTGACATACCAAACACTTAGAAAAAAAGCCAGCTATATCTCTTTTCATTCTGTTCCACCAAAATCGGAGTCATATACTTTGATACATCTTAGTTCTTCTGGGATGCATGACAAACTTTGAGCTATGGGCCTTTGTCATGATATTCCTTTTTAACTCACTGTCACTTGGAACACACACTCTGTCTTGAAATTTGAGGAACTCATCGACAGAGACTAGAAATTCTGAGTTAACTCTCTGTTCTGGATCTTTCTTTAGGGTTATTAGGGTGGAATTGGTGGATTGAGCTTCTTTTATTCTCTGGATTAACTCCGGTTGAATAGTCAGGTGACCCAAACATGTGACTCTCTTTAGGTCCTAAAGCCGCATCTGCTGTGCAGCCCTATTTGCATGCATTCTGAAACCATCAGATGAACTAATATACCTGCATTTTTCTTGTTGAGTGTGTCGACTACCACGTTATCCTTACCTGGTTGATACATGATATCACAATTATAGTCTTTGAGGAATTGTATCCACCTTCTCTAACACATGGTGAGATCCTTTTGAGTGAATATGTGTTTCAAGCTCTTATGATCAGTATAGATCTGAAAGATCATCCCATACAAATAATAGCGCTAAAACTTCAAGGTGTGGATAATTGCGGCAAGTTCTAAATCATGGGTGGGTAGTTTTTCTCATAACTCTTCAACTGCCTAGACCCATAGGCTATGACCTTCCCATACTGCATTAAAACACAACCCAAACCTAAGTAGGAGGCATCATTGTAAATTGTGTATCCACTCGATCCGCTTGACAAGGCCGACATGGGTGCTGTAGTTAACTGTTTCTTTAGTTCTGAAAAGCTTATCTCACAGTCCTCATTCCACTCAAATTTAACGTTATTCTTTATGAGCCAAGTTAGGGGAGCAGGTAGATTAGAAAACCTTTCCACAAATCTGCAGTAATAACCTGCCATCCCAAGAAAGTTACAGATCTCCTTAACTGAGGTCAATTTTTTCCAGCCGAGCACTGCTTCAACTTTTTCGAGGTTCACTGACACTCAATTCTTTGATATGATGTGTCCCAAGAAGGTAATCTGCTCAAGTCAGAACCCACACTTACTCAATTTTGTATACAACTTATTTTCTCTGAGAACCTATAAAACCTGAGTCAGATGGTGAGTGTGTTCCTCTCTGTTTTTTGAATAAACCAAGATATTATCAATGAATACAATAACAAACTGATCTAGGAATTGTCTGAACACCCAGTTCATCAAGTCCATGAAGATGGCTAGAGTGTTGGTTAGTCAAAATAGCATGACCAGGAACTCATAGTGTCCGTATCTAGTTCGAAAGACTGTTTTGAGAATGTTTTCTGCCCTGATTTTTACCTTATGGTAATCTGAATGCAGGTCTATTTTGGAGAAGATTTGGGCACCCTGCAATTGATCAAAGAGGTCATCGATCTTGGGGAGAGGATACTTGTTCTTGATCGTGACCCTGTTCAGACATCTATAATCAATACTTAACCTCAACGTACCATCTCCCTTTCTTATAAATGTGACTCCGGCATCCCAAGGGGACACACTATATCGGATAAATTCACTATCTTGCATTTTAGTGATCTGTTTTCTTAGTTCCTCCATCTCAACACAGTTCATGCGGTAAGGAGCAACCAAAATAGGAGTGTCTGACTGAAGGTCTATTGTAAATTGACTTCTTTGTCCACTGGCAGTTCAGGTAATTCATCCGGAAACACATCTGAAAAGTCTCAGACTACTAGGATCTCTTGAATACAAATTTCTTTCTTGGGTTTGCCTAGTTAGAGAAAACAGCTGGGTTAAAGTACTTGATAATAAGAAAATTTACCATAAAGCAACAAATGTTAAACGATTTTATTAATTTGTAAATAACTCCTCATCAGGAGGGTTGAATACAACCTTCTTGCTAAAATAATTTACAATGACGTGATACGCCGTTAGCCAATTTATTCCTAAAATTGCATCAAAGTTCTCCTGTGTCAATTTTTATTAGGTCCACACACAATTTTTTATCTACTATATCTATGACACAAGCTCTGTATACAACCTCCCCTAGTAGTGTACTACTCTCAGGAGTAGACACAAACAACACAGAATCAAATTTTTCAGGTAATACATCTCATTTTGATGCAAAAATATATGAAATAAATGAATGTGATGCACCATTATCAATCAAGACATGAGTAAGATGATTACAAATAGTGTACATATCATGTACCACATTCGGGTTGACTTCTGCATCCTGCTAAGTGAGATTGTAAGCTCTACCCTAGATAGGAGGTCTGGCCTAGTTCTAGTTCCTCGAGTACTCCTTTGCATAGTGTTGGTCATTACCAAATATGCGGCATGTATTGTTGAGGCGATAGTAGGGTTGGTCTCCATGATCCTTACCACAATGCTGACAGATCTTGCCGTGCCTGCTGGTGGAACCGAGGGGGTACCTGAGTCATCGGTCTAGGTCTCTTGTTTTGTTGAATAGGTGCAGTAGGTGCTGGTTTGTGGTGTGGGGTTGACGACTTGAGGTTCCCTGCTACTTGAATGAAGGTGCGAAGGCTCCTCTCCACTAACTGTGCCTTGGCCAGAACATTCGAATAATTACTGAGCTCGAACACAAACAACTATTGTCTGATCTCAGGACGCAGACCCCGCTCAAACCTTCAAGCCTTCCTGTCTTCATCCATCATGCTTTTAGGAGAATATCGACCCATCTCTAAGAATTTTTGAGTATATTCTAATACAGTCATGTCTTCTCGAACCAAGTGTGCAAACTCCATCTCCTTCAGATGTCGGAGATACTTTGGGAGGTACTCTGCATGAAAGGCCATCAGGAACTGTTCTCAAGTAACTGGAAAGGGCAGGGTGATATAGTTGAGTTGCCACCAGCGGTCTGCTTCTCCCACTAGCATGTAGGTAGCTATGATGATCTTTTATTCGGGAATCACCCCGAGGGTCTTGAAGGCCTTCTCTGCCTCAGCTAACCAGAACTCGACCTCTTCAAAGGAGGATCCCCCTGCAAAAGTAGATGGATTTAGTCTTTTATACCTTTTTATGTAGCCTGGGTCCATCATGAGAAGAGCTGGGTCCTGTGGATAAGGGACTAGACTGTGCGGAGGATGGGCTGGATGGCCCTACAGTGGTACTTGATGATACAGTGGAGGCACCGGATTGTATTGTAGTGGTGTTGGGTGATGCAGTGGCTGGAGCACTGGATCATTTTGTGGTGGTGTGTGGTGGTGTATTGTGGTACTGTGGAGGAGCAAGATCATATCGGGGTGGCTTGGGATCCTCTCGCTGCAGGGGTGGCTCAACCTGTGGCAGTGGAGGAGGGTCAGGTAACTCCCCCCTTTCCTCCTGGGGCCTGCTGAGCAGTAATGAATCTCTTCTTTCCTCTTGGGCTGCTCAGTTTAGTGGGGGTCTTCCTCTCCTCATCTATCTGTACCTGCATTTCACAATGAATGGTTGAGTGACAATTCATTATTTTTGGTGTTTCCTAAGGATTTCGTGTAAGGAATGAGTCCAAGGAACGTGACTCTGATACTAACTATAACGACCACAGAATGTCCAAAAAAAATAAATTATAAATTAAGTGCGGAAGCAAAATAAATGGTTAAGGTTTACATTCCTTACACAATAACTTAAAGTACCGAATAGTGCTACAGGAATTACCCTTTTGAAAGAAATATAAAAAAATAAGGAAATAAGCGAAAAATAAATAAAACTAGCATCCTACTCGCAACCCTCTTGTGGATTGGGCTCTAGATCCTGGTTCTCTAAATATAAAATGGTTAAATAAGAAATAAGTTACACTAGCTCAGTGAGAATATCACGCTACTCACCGATACAGAAATGAAGGTTGGTAGAAAATCGAAACAACTAATAGAGCACTTAATTAAACAAACATATTTATTAATAATAAAACTATTTACTGTCCACTTACCGCAGCGAAATTTATAAAAACAACCTATAGAACAATAACATGGCATTTATCATAATTTCATATGCAATTAGTAACATACACACATTATAAATCTATATTCCATAAATCAAACAACAACTGTCCCTTTCCATCAGCCTGTTGGTATCCATGGGGATTTATAGCGATGTCTCCGCTACGTGTGAACCCTTTCTTTTAACATTCTTAATTAACAAGCCGTCCCCATACTCCGTTCGGTATGAGCGCTAAATTACTAAATCTCAATACATCGTCCAGTATGAGGGTGAAACGAGCTATCCTCATACCCCGTCTAGTATGAGCACCAAATTACCAAGTCTCGGTACCCCGTCCGGTATGAGACAACGTTTACAATAGAGTTCTCTATTGTACCCAGTCCATCCACCATCTCTTAGGATATCCAGTAAGGTTTTTGTTTCATCCATTCACTTAATCACATAGTTTTCGTTTACCTTTAATCTCCAGTTTTCTAATTCAACCGTAATTACATAAACAAACAAATATGCTTCAGGGAATATAATCATATCTCGATTTTCCAATTTAATAATAGTCACATAAGGTAGCAATACATGCATTCAAAAC
Source organism: Carica papaya (assembly GCF_054855325.1). Taxonomy (NCBI): domain Eukaryota; kingdom Viridiplantae; phylum Streptophyta; class Magnoliopsida; order Brassicales; family Caricaceae; genus Carica; species Carica papaya. The sequence continues at coordinate 5,987,768 of NC_142314.1, forward strand.
CATAAAATCGATAATAAGACATTATTATGCTTTCAAACTGTAAAATAAATCGACAGAAATCAACAGATAATAATTACCGATTCTAAATCCATTAGTAACCCATAATTAATTATAGATATTTTCTAGAAGGTACAAAACACCGTATTATTATTAATTTGACTTCAATTCCATAACAGAGAATAGGGTGAAGGATTCTTACACAACTTGATGCCCGAAAAGCTAAGCTGTTGACTGTGCTTGGTGGTTTCCGGGTTCCCTGAATTTTTTTCGGGGATTAAAACACACTATAAGTACCTACAAATGTCCTAAAATTTCAAAATTAGTCTCAAGACCCATTTTTGGCCAATTCCAGAATGTCGGAACGGCGGCTCCGTCGTGCTCCGGTAATGGGGTTGCCGCCGCCAGTAGCGGTCCACCTCGGGTCAGTTGTTTTCGATCTTTTTCAGCCAATTTTGTATCAATCCTTGCGAGAAAACATGTTAAGGGACCTCAATTGGCTGAAAAAATACAAGAAATTGAAACTCACCGGCGACTCCTTCGGCTCACGTTGCAGTTGAGTGTTTTGCTTTTGCTCAGGTCAAACTTTAGAGAACAAAACGATGGTTACAATGGTGGAAACATTATGCAGAATGGGAATAGGGAAGGGTCTCATCGGAGGTGATTTTTAAAATTCTCCGCGATGGCGCCGCCGAGCTTTGCCCGCGATTTTCGATCAATTGACCACTCTTTTTGCTCCAATTTGGTAATGGAGGTGTTTAAAATTGAATTTCGAGCAAAGGGAGAAATTTTTACCTCTTTTAGCAGTCAGAAGCAGCTCCAGCACGGCGGGGGGTGGCGGCGACTATCCTTTTCGGTGGCTGGGTCTTTTTTTCCAACGAGGGTGTCTGGTGGCTAGGGTTAGGGTTTGGTGTGAAAAGAGTTATTTATATTCGTTTTCATTTAATCTGAACCGTCCATCGCGTTTGATCTGAACCGTCCGATCGCAATTAAATAAAGAGTAAATATAGGCCGTCCATCACGATCTAATCTGGACCATTCGATCACATTTAAATAGGAAGCAGATCTGTACCGTTGATCGTGTTTAAATTTGGCTGCCCGATCATGATTGGGGAGGGAATGCATCTAGGTCGTCCGTGTGCACGAGAACGGATCTGGGCCGTTTGATTACAGGCACGCAGATTGCATGCGTGGCACCGTGTCAGTGTCTGTTGCCACACGGCACGTTCTGGCTCGTCGGAGCTGCTGACCGGGCATCTTACGTGACGCAAGTTTTCTAAATTGTATTTTGACACCCAATTTCTGATTTTTTTTTTTCAAAAATATCTCCAAAACCTAAATTTTTACCTATTTTTTTAAAATTATTTTCAATTTCATCCCCAATCAAATTTTCTTCATTTTTACACTAAATTAAAAATAAAAAATAAAAAATTATATTTATAGATTAATTTTAAATTACATTATGGGTGTTACAATGAGTATGAAAAGTTAGAGAGGATTTTGGTGATGTTGAAAGTAGTAACAAATGAGGTAAAGCACAAAGCTAGTAAGATGAACAGTGAAGGGAGAGTTTTAATTTCACAATATATATGTTTTTCACAGTATTTCTAAATTTAGTCTAATAATAGCTTAAATAATTTCTAAAACCTAAAAAATTAATCCGAAATAAAATTTCAATCAAATTTTCATTCTATTGATTTTGTTATGTGATATTAGATTGAAAATTTGACTGAATTTATTATATATATATAAAAGTAAAACTGAAAATTATTATATGACATTTTTGTTTTTAATTTTTTGAGGTTGTACTTTTATATATGTCATAAATTTTGAATACAAAAATAAAATCATGTGATAATATATAATAATTATTATTTATTTTTATTTTTTTAAATTTAAAAATAAAATTTAATTTTTAATTGACTCTAAATTATGTAATAAATATTTTTAAATATAAAAATAAAATAAATATTTATCTATTTAAAATTTAAAAAACAAAAAATTAATTTTTAGAGAACCAATAATAATTATCTATCTAAATTTTTATATCATAATATATATAAGAGTTTTTTTTTTAATTTAAAATTTTAAAAATAACATATTAATTTTTTCGAAAAAAAATATTTGTTAGAAGAAATGTAACACCCTAAATTATTATTATTATTATTAGTATTATTTTATTTTGATTTTTTGTAATTTATATATGAATATATGAATTTTTATATAGTTTTAATTTTAGTTTAATTTAATTAAATAAAAATAAAAATAATAAAAATAATAAAAAGAGGTAAAATTATTTTAGGGATTTAATTGAAAGAAATTTTAGAAAAAAGGGGTGAAAATTTGGATTCTGGAGATTTTTTGAAAGAAAATTTGAAAACCGGGGGTCAAAATAAAATTTAAAAAAATTGCACCACGTCAGCTGCCTGGTCAGCAGCATCGGCCAACCAGAACGCGCCGCGTGGCAGAGACTCTGACGCGGGAGGCCACGCGGAAGGGAGCCACGTGGGCGATCCGCGTGCGCGCGATCGAACAGCTGAGATCCGTTCCCGCGTGCACGAACGGCCCATATTGCATCGCGATGAACAATCCAAATTCATTTCTTTTTTAATCGCGATCAGACGGTCCAGATTAAATCACGATGGACGACTCAGATTAAAAGCAGAAGATTATAAATAATCTCATCCACACCCAACCCTAACCCTAGCTGCCAGAGCCCTCGCCGGAGAAGACAGCCTAGCCGCCGGGGAGCCGACCCCCGCTGCCGCACTAGGGCACTTTTCGGCCGCCAAATGAGGTAAAAATTCTCCCCTTGGCTCAGAATTCGATTCTAAACCCACCTGTGGCCAAATCAGAGCCAAAAAATCGGTTAATTGGCCGAAAAATGTCACCGAAACCCAGCGGCGGCGCTGCAGATTTTTTTTTTTTATTTTTACCTCTGATGGGGCCCTTCCCGATTTCCCTTCGATGTAATTTTTACACTATTGTGACCACCGTTCCTTCTTCTACAGGTTGACCAGAGCAAAACACCAAATCGTGACTCGAGCTAGAGGAGCTGCCGCACTAGAGAGCTCCCATGTTTATGTGGGAAACGGAAAACTAAGAAAAAAATAGAAACGGTATGTGAATTGATAAATGGATAAGTTGACAGCCTCACTAGATATTCTGGAAGATGGTGGACGGATTGGGTCCATAGGGAACCGTATCGGGAACGTTGTTTCATACCGGACAGGGTATGGAGACTTTAAATATTTTGGCGTTCATACTGGACGGGATATGAGGACGACCCGCTTCACCATCATACCAGACGGGGTATTGAGGTTTATTGTTTGGCGCCCATACCGGACGAGGTATGGGGACGGCTCTGGAAATTAAGTTTGTTAAGGGAATGGCTCATGTGTAGCAGAGACCCCTATGGATCCTCATGGATACTAGTAGGCTGATGAAAAAGGGAGCAACTGTTATTTGATGGTTGAAATATAAAAGTATGACATGTACTATGTTACAGATTATGTATGAATTTATGATATCTATGATGTTATTATTTTCATAAGTCATTTTTATGAATCCCACTGAGATAAGGGGACGGTAAATGGTTTGGTTATTGATAAATAAATTTACTTGAAACTTGTGCTCAATTAGTTCTTTTTAGTTTTCTACCAACATTTACTTATGTGACAGTGATATAGTGTGATGTCTTTACTGGACTAGTGTACCTCATTCCTTACTTAACCATTTCAGATCAGGAGGACTTGGTTCCCGAGCCTGATTTACAAGAAGACGACGAGTAGTTACCTAAATATTTATTAATTTCTTTTATAGTATTTAATTTCCAGTATTTTCTTTTAGAGGATTTATTTTCGGTATTGTTACTACGTTTAAGTTATTGTGTAAGAGATATTAACCAAAACCTTTTATTTCGCTTCCGAATTTATATTCTTTATATACATTTCCTTTTTAAATTTTCGGGATCGTTACAAGATGTAGCGCCCGGACCGAGAAAAAAAAAAAGCCACGTCGGCAGCCACGTCAGCAGGCCCGGTCAGCAATCCCGGCCAACTGGGACCTGCCACGTGGCAAAACCACGTCGTTCCAAAAAGGGCCACGTTGGCGATCCGCGTGGGCGCGATCGGACGGCCCAGATCAAGCGTGCGATCGGACGGCCCAGATTTAAACGCACGGACGACCCAGATTTAATAAAAAAACAGACGGCCCAGATTAAAACAAAATGGACGGCTAAGATCAAAAGGCAAGGGGTTATAAATAGAACCCCCACACCAGACCACAAACCCTAGCCGCCTGCCGCTCGCCAGAGAAGACGAACCAGAAGCCGGCCACCGCCACCCGCCGCCGCACTGGAGGAACTTCCGACCGCCAATCGAGGTAAATTTCGTACCCCCGACTCATTTTTCCACGCTGATTCCTCCTGTGGTCAAATCGGAGCCAAAATCCCGGCCAAACGGCTGGAATACACAGCCGAAGCCCAGCGGCGCCGCCGCGCCCTTCTCGGTTTTTGCCTCCGATGAGGCCCTTCCCGGCCTCCGTATGATGCAATTTTTATATCACCGTGATCACCATTCTTTTCTCTACAGGTTGACTGGAGCCGAATCACCAAAACACGAACCTCGCCAGAGAGCCGCCGCACCCGAGAGCGCCGCCGCCGGTAAGCTCCATTTTTCCGTATTTTTTGGCCCTCCGAGGGCCCTAGGGTTGTCTTCTCGCAGGGACCGATGCGAGTGTGGCTGAATTCGATCGAAAACGGCCAAAAACAGCCAACCCGAGGCGAATCGCCGCCGCCAGCGGCGGCGCCGTCGCCGGAGCACGGCGGAGCCACCGTGCTGGAGTTGCGATTTGGGCCGAAAGGGGCCTTGGGCCTAATTTGGGATTTTTTTAGGAACACGTGCAGGTACCAGTAGTGCGTTTCAGTTCCCCGAGAAAATTCAGGAAAAATTAGGGACAACCTGCAAGCGCACTATGAAGCCGTGTTCGGACCCCGAAACGAGTAAGGACCCCTCACCTTGTTTCCTATCACGGTTTTAAAGTTCAATAAATGATAAAACGGTATTTCATGAATCAACGGATGTGTGAAATTGGTTAAGGTCGCTAATGGAGCCCAAGTCTAGTGTATTTGTCGGTTAACTGTTATTTGGCCTGTTTTACAGTTTTAAATGCAGCATGAGGTTCGATGTTTTCATTTTATAGTTTCGTGTGCATGTTTTACTGTTTTATTGATTATGGATTAAATGACCGGGATATTGATGCTGTATGTTGTCTGTTTAGCATAAATTACTGTTTGCTTGCTTGTATGTGGATTAATGATGCTGACTGAGGAAAAAGAGAATGAAAAATTATGTAAATGGGTAATGGTATAATGTGGTCAGCCTGACTAGATATCCTGGGAGATGGTGGACGGACCGGGTCCGTAGGGAACCCTACCGGGATTGTGGTCTCCCATACCGGACGGGGTATGGAGATCTTATGTGTTTTGGCGCCCATACCGGACTGGGTATGGAGATCTTATGTGTTTTGGCGCCCATACCGGACGGGGTATGGGGACGGCCCGTTTCACCCTCATACCGGATGGGATAATGAGGTCTATGGTTTGGCGCCCATACCGAACGGGGTATGGGGACGGCCCTGGAATGGATTTCAAGTGTTAAGGATTAACGGGTAGCGGGACCCCTATGGATCCCCATGGATACTAGTGGGCTGGTAAATGGGGAAAAGATATATTGTATAATGATTGAATTACAAAAGGCATGATAAGTGTTATGTTTTACAGTTTATATGATTCCCTGATTATGATAATGTTATTGCTTTCGTATATTATTTTATAAATTCCACCGTGGTAAGTGGATGGTAAAGGTTTTATTATTGATAAAAGGATTTGTTGTAAATTATGCTCTATTGGTCTTTTTGTGTTTTCTACCCACCTTTACCTCCGTGACGGTGAGATATCGTGATGTCTTTACTGGGCTAGTGTAGCTCATTCCTTATTTAATCATTTCAGATCAAGAGGACATCGTTCCTGAGCCGGTTCCGCAGGAGGACGACGAAGGGGACGCCTAAAGACTCCATAGTCACATTCGTAGTTTTTACTTTCAAGTTTCTCCTTTAGATAGTTTAATTTTTTATATTTTGTGAGCACGTTTTGGTTTTAGTGTAAGGGATGTTATTCAAATTTTGACTTCGCTTCTGCATTTGGTATTTATAATATAAGTTCCATTATGAATTACACGGGCCGTTACACAAGAAACCAATTATTTAAAATTTTAAAAAAAATATATAAAAAAATATTTATATTTACCATAGAAGCACGATTATTGGGTGATTGAATTTCAATTCTTATTTTTATGCATTGAGATGGTTTAGTCCACTTTTTAACTCAAGCTTTAATTAATCACAACATAAAAAATATGTATATTATTTTTTTAATCCTCTTCAAACATATAACATTGAGATAATTTTATTAAATTTAAAGATAATAATTCATAGATCTTTTTATTTCTATTTAATTTTTAATATACATAAATATTTATATCATAAAAAATTATTTAAAATTATAGTACGTGCATATAATAATGATACTAGTTAACCTCGTTTCGTTTACGTAATTATTTTTTCAGGATCATTTAATCTAGACCTAATTTTAGGATTATAAATAATTATGAATATAAACAAAATCATTAAGCATGAAAAAAAATTTCTGTAGAATTATACTTATATTATAATTTTTTCATGTGTACCATATTTTCGAACATATAGTCCCTGTTGAATATTTAAAATATGAAAAAATATTATTATTTAAATTAAATATTTTAAAACACTATTTTTTTTGGGTATTGAATATTTGAAATTTTAGAAAATTATAAATATATACAAACGTTTTGAATTTAGTTTTAATATATTTAAATGAAAATTTTAATTTCTTATTATGTACAAATTATAATTTTATTTTACATGTTCTTACCAATATTTTTGTCTCCATTTTTTTAAGACCGTATGTATTATCTCATTTGTCCTAAATAAACATCGTGGATAACTCCGCCCAGAGGCGTAAATCTGAATTCTGAATCCAAAATTTGAAAACTCAATTACACGCTCATGTCTTTCCACATAATTACTTCCAAGTCCCTGTATTGACCCCCCTGCTCCTGCTATATCACACTTCTTCATTTTCTCACTTTCAATCAACCTCTGGAACCCGCTTGCTTCATCACAAGTAACCATACCTGGCTGCAAAACTTCTGTCAATCCTCATCCTTTGATTTTTTATTGGAGCAGGTAAGACGCCTTCGTTTGTGCGAATTCAAGCTACGTTTTTCTCTTTTTTGCGTGTCTGTGTGTGTTGGGGGGCTTGTTGGATCTAAAGATCAATTGGATTATGAAGAAATACTCGTCTGTCCTGGAATCTGCTTAATTTTTTTTATTTATGTTTTCTGGTTATGTAACCCAAAGATATTAGCTGAGTTGTTTCAATGCGTCTATGGATTTTTTTAATTGTCTTTTTGAAATTTCTGGAAGCAGACAATTTAAGGGTGAAGCTTGAAATTTGTTTTCCCTTTGAAACTTGTGGGGTTGCTTGATTATTTTATAATTCTGTGGTCCAACTTGAGTGTTTCCGTCTTGAGCTTTCTCAAATATTATACAATGCGAAAGAGTTTTGGGTTGAAATTTAATAAATAGGATTGGCTAGGGTTTTTAGTGAGTATGGAAGACCGTTTGATTAATTAAAGTGATTAGTGATAAGCTTGAATAGGATCGGGTACAACAGTAGATCGGCCTAGCTATGATTTCAAGGTGATTTAGTTACTAGAATTACACATACGTTAGCTCCCTCTAGAAAAAGATTACATGTCCAGTTCTTGTTGATAAGGAATTTATATCTCTTTAATACGGTTTTCAAATTCAACTGTACAGAGCTTTGATCTCTCTTCTTCATGTATTAGAAGGGAAGGCTTAGGAGCTAATGCTGCTTAAGGTAAAAGCCCTTTTTCTTCTCCTCTTGCACTTGGCCTCTCTCTCTCTCTCTCTCTCTCAGTTATAGACGAAGTAAAAGTCATTTTCGTAGATGAAGTAAAAATCTTATCTAGATATATATATATATATATATTTTTTTTTTCTTGCTGGGATATCATTTTTATCTTTCTGGGTTTTCTGTTAAAACAAGTATCACATTTGCTGAATTGTTGTCAAACCTCCCGTTTCATTTCATAAAGAAACTTGACCGATTCACAAATACTTACCTGATCTGGAGCTCTCCTGCAGTCCAAGTATCAAAATTTTCAAACTAGTTTGTGGTAAGGGTGTGTTTGTTTTCGTTCATTAACCAGATTTCTAAAATTTTTGGAAATCTAAGAAGAACAAGGACAAGTTAAGAAGCTGGGATAGAGTAGAATTCTGGAAATTGAGAGAGGTGGGAAAGAGTTCATATTCTAACAAATTTTCTTTGAAATTGAGATTAGTTTAGGGTTAGAGAAGAGACAGGTGTTGAAGTGGGAGCAAGTATCCATTAGATAATGTTTTCTCTTTTTGGAATATTGATTATCTTCTTTTGAAACTCTTATTGTCTTACTCTTGTTCTGGAATTTGTAACTTAAGTACTGGTTGTTTGTCCTAGCTATAAAAAGAAATCAACTCCAAGATTTCTTCACAGAGGGAAGAACAAGAACCATTAGAGCAAGAATGTATTATAAAACTACTATTTTAATCTAAATAATGAACCAAGTGGTTCAGTTGAATTTCTAACAAAAATAATGTACCAAATCTATCCCCATCAAGCCTAAGTTTAACATTCATCTTATCTTCTACTACCCTCTACCAAGATTGGTGTGTATCACTTTCCTTTATCTCCATTTCCAAACTTTAAAATGTGGAACTGCTTTGGATATATTGTATTTTCAAGTTAAAATTTTGTTTACATGTTGGACTTTTAAGCTTTGATGTCATTCTCTTTAAGCTGAATTGGCAAACAAAATGTTGTGCTCATAGAGTGACACCCAACTTTGTTACAGAAGTGTCCTTCTAACTTTTAGTTGATGTAGGGTTAATTTGAGATAGTATCTTTGGAAGTAGGCAGTGTTTTGGCTACAAATAGTATGTTATATTCACACCTAGGGTTTTTAAGATCCTGCATCGAAGAAGAGTTGTTTCACACGATGGTAAGAGGATAAGCTATAGAGAAAATGATCTCTGAATAGTTGCATTGACAGATTCTAATGTAACCCTGATCAAATAAAGACATCGAATTCCAAGAAAGAATTTGTTGTTTAGAACTAGGGTTGGAAACTTAATTAATGTAAACTATGTCCTAAAAAGAACCAACAATAACTACTAAGCACTGAATAAAATCCTACTAGTACTAAAATTATAACCAATACTGCTATCCAAACTGTTACACAATGATTAAGAAATTTCTAAAATTTTCCTAGACAGTTATAACTTTAATAAAATAGAACCACTGCACTTCTAATCTCTAAAGAAATATAATTCATAACCTACGTAGAAATTCCTACTCAGACGTCCTCTGCATCATTAGCTGAATACTATGTGGTCTGAGATTTATTTTGGGTTAGGATCATTGAGTCTGCCTCCATTTTATTAGGATAACAGGACCCAATGACGAATTCTCCTCTTCAAACATCTAATAGGCATGGATTCATGGTTTTGTGAAACATGCTTTACATCTTACCTTATGTATGCCAGTAGGGGTTTTGAGCTATTATGATATTCCTATTAATCAATATTCATTGAAAAAAAAAATTTTGATCTAAGCTTCTTTAATGGTGGAGCTATAATTGCTCAACGCCACACCCTCCAGCATCGTATCTTCCTCTTCTACAACTTTTCTTCCTCTCTTTAAACTCTCTATCTATCTTGTCTTTTTCTATATTTTAACATTGTATCTGTTGTATTTATATTTTATATCGAAGTCTAGAAATTGTCAAAAAAAATTGAAACATTCTTGAACCTCCAGTTGAGTTCAACATTTGGCCGGTTCAGATTGGTCATTGATCATCATCAGCATCATGGCATCAGTTTCGCCAAACAAGATCGAGAAGGCACATCAGATGTACCGAGATGGAAGGTATCACGAGGCACTAGTGTTTTACACAGATGCACTCTCCATGGCCAAATCTAAGCCCCAGAAGATTGCTTTGCATAGTAATAGAGCTGCTTGTTATCTGAAACTACATGACTTCAAAAAGGTGAAAAATCAATTTTCCCTTCTTTTCCATACAATAAAACAACTGTTGGATGCAAAAGATGTCTTGTAGTGAGCAACTTTATATGTTCTTTTTAAATTTCATTTTGTTAAGCCTGCTTGAAATTGCTATGCATGGAAACCAACCTAGGGAATTCAAAATGTTAATGAGGAAATGTATTCTTCTAATTCTTCGACTTTGTTGAGCTAATATTAAAAGAATCTGGATATACTGAAGTTAACTTTCCATGAGGATGGGAAACAAAAGTTGGGTTTAGGATATCTGAGACAAAAAGGGGCTTCTTGCTTGGAGGTGGTGGCTTTTAAAAAATAATAGTTTAGAAAGAGAAACTTGTTATAAAATTGGTCTAGAGTATATGTTTCAGGTGCAAGGAACAAATTAAAAATATTTAAACAGGGTACAGAGACAAAAAAATCTTCATGAATAATGAGCAGAAGGAAGTAACACATGAGGAGGTGTATATATTTTGATCCTTGAGGTCCCTTTGGCCACAGTGTGGTGCCATGTTGTGAAGGTTTGCAGATGATGTCTGAATTGCATTTTAATCATACTTGGGATATTAGCCAAATAAATTGTTTCAAAGTGCATGTAGGTAACTATTCTTTTTGTTACATGGCCTTTCTTGGAAAACTGCTGTTGGTGAAACTGACACTCTTGCTTTCATCAGTCAGCTGAAGAGTGCACCTCAGTGCTTGAGCTTGATCACAAACACACTGGAGCGCTGATGCTGCGGGCACAGACACTAGTCACTCTGAAGGAGTACCACGCAGCTCTTTTTGATGTCAGCCGACTCATAGAGTTGAATCCATCTTCAGAAGTTTATAAAAACCTTGAGGCGCGTTTGAGGACGCAAGTGGTAACCATTCCTTCTCAAAGATTATTAATATGCATTTTCATCATTGTCTTGGAGCATTATCGTATGATTTAAGAGGCACTTAGTTGAATGGAAATGGAAGTGGAAATTGAAAGCTATAGCTTGTTTTAGTGTTTTGTCATGCGAAAAAGATATTGCAATTCTGTTTAGTCTGTATAGAAATGAATTTGGTATGATAACTACTGCCAAATAAGCGTGATTGCTTCATCCTAACTGCTTTCTTTAGACCAGAGTGATTCTGGTATTACAAACATGCTTGTTTAGCCCAAAAATTGAGGCAGGCTTTACATAGAGTTTTGCGACTTGGGTGCTGTGTGAAAGATGATACTTCGAAGTTTGTTTCCCCATTACAGTTATGCAGTGGTACTAGAGTTTGGTGCAGCACTTTGCCACGGGATTGGGATGCTATTTTGTTTGATGGCTTTTGATTCTCTTTATTTCCTTTTTTTTAATGAGGATGATATCTTGACCTCCCTGTTTACATCATAATTCTTTTCTCCCTTTTAAATAGTATTGTTTCTTTTATAAAAGCAAATCAGTTGTGTTTAAGTTTGTGACCGAACTTATTGGTATATAGTCTTTTTGGGATTGAGAGTTGTGTCCAATGAAAGAAGGGGCAAAAGGCTTTCCAGTCTTTGCTCTTTCTGGCAACGCACTTGGTTTCTTTTAGCTAATAGCATTCACTGCTGGTAATATGCTTGTTGATATTATCATTTAGTGAGTATTTAGGCCAATAAATGCATACTCTAGAAAAATTAAGAAATGTTTGTTTTTGCTCAAGGAAAGGCTCTTTGTCCAATACCTGAATCTGAAGCAGAGTTGGAAGAAGAGGAAGAGGAAGAAGGACAGGCAGGGAAGTACAGAATTGGGAAAGAAACAGAAAAAGATGATAGAAAAGAGGGTCCAATGGTCTCTGTTAAAGGGGGTCAGACAGCAGAAATCAAGCAGGTTTTGGTCACTGCAGAAACTGCAAAAGATGATAGAGAAGAGGGTTTTCTGGTTTCAGTTAAAGGGGATCAGAAAGCAGAAGTCAACCAGGTTTTGATCATTGCAGAAGATGTGAAAGGTGATAGAAAAGAGATTTCAGAGGTTTCAGTTAAAGAGGATCAGGAAGCTGAAGTAAAGCAGGTTTTGATCACTTCAGAAGCTGTTGTCCCTAAAACATCAGGTGTGAAAGAATGTTCCGAACCAGGAAAAGATCAGAGGGCTGAACCTAAAAGAACTCCTAGTGGAGTTAATTCTCAAGAGAAGAATAACAATGGACCATCTGAAAAAAATTCCGCAGGATGGCAAGCAATCCCAAAACCAAAGGGACACTCAGCCCTGGACTATGCACGGTGGGACAGAGTTGAAGATGATTCCAGCGAAGATGACGATGATGACGACAATGATGAAGAGTCTCAGCCTCAGTATCGGTTCCGTGTAAGAACTGTTGGTATGCGATCAGTGAAGTGAATGAAAAAGAAAACCACACATTGGACTGATTATGAATGGAATTCTTACCCATAACATCATGAGCAGAGGCTTTAAAACTCACAAGATCTATACGTGCTTTCTGCAAAAACTGTATTGGTCGTCTTCTGGAACTTCCAAACATTGGTTAGACCAACCTTTGCAATGTTGATAAGTGGTAATATGGTGCAAGAGTTGGTATATAAGACATGCGATGAGAGATTTTGCTGTCTGCACTTCTGAGCACAGGCAAGTTTGCTGTTTCAATCTTTACCTTGAAATCCATTTGCAACAAGCTACGAAAACCATCAGCTTGCTACCTCTCTACATATGGCTCAGTTATTCATTTGCTACTTCCGACAGTCACTGATTTTGGAGATGTTAATACGTGCCTTCATCTCTTTCCCTCTCCCTGCACTGTCTTGCCAATTGAAGAAAGCTTCCATTCATCATGCAATCAAAGCATTTACTTGTCCATCCTTTCTGGCAGGAGCATTGTTTTTGAATTCAACACACTGAGAAGTTGAAAGTTCTAATTGTTGTTTATATTTACCGATGATCTTATCGCGAATGTTGTATAGTATCTCAATGAATTTCGATTGTCATTAGCAAGTTATAGAGAATTTAACCATATTTGGTTAATGTATTTTTTCACCCTGGCTCTTAATAATAGACATGATGTTGAATTCATTTGAGGCCGTTTTGGTAATTGATGAGCAAACGGCAGGAGGTTCCATTTGAACCTTAAATTTCGTTTGATCTTGAAATGTCCATAGCTGAGATAAATTTTTCAGTGGTAATGGGGTATGTTGGAAGCTGTTTATCACTTCAATATTATTGGGTTAGTTCAATTTTTTGTTAGATTAGACTTTTCTTTGTTGGTTCAAAGAACAACTTAATATAACTTTAGAAAATTATCAGGTGTTTTCCGGTCCAACTAAAAGAAAATAATTCTTAAAAGGTAAAATTTCAGAAATCTATATGGACATAATTTATTTTTTAATTAGAAATCTACGAGGGCATTTAAATATTTTTAGAAAGTGAGGAATTTTCATTACAACAAAATAAAATATAAATATTGGGTATTTTTTTTTTTTAGAATTTAATTTTTTGGAATTTGGATAAATTTTATATCATTTATAGAAAAATAAAATAGAGGCGCCCCCACCAGCACAACGGCTAAACAGCTTTAGCAGTGCAGTCCCCAAAAAGATTTGGTATCCGCATCCTCTTCTTCCTACATCCTCTGCGTCTTCGGCCCCAAAAATCTAGAGAGCTTGTTCTCTTTCCAAACAGTCACCTATCCTTCACACTTACAAAACCACTGATCGAACAAGAAGAAGAAGAAGAAGACGAAGAAGAAGAAGAAGAAGAAGAAGAAGAAGAGGAAGACTCCAATTAGACCGAAATGGACTTCTCCATCAACCATTCTACTCCTTCTCCTTCTTCCTCCTCCACCTCCTCCTCCACCCTTCACCCACCCACCGCCACCACCGACGCTACCACTCCCGCTACCACCGTTGCTACAGCCGGAGATCACGATCCCATGCACTCATGGTGGGAATCCGTCTCCAAACAACGTTCTCGGATCCTCTCGCTTTCTTGTCTTCTCTCCTCTTCTATCCACCCCGATAACTCCCTTTCCCCTCTCGCTGACTCCGATCGCCCCGCCCTTTCACTCCTCTCCTCCCCTGACGCCTACTCACTCCTCTCCTCCGCCCTTTCTGCACCTCGTTCGGGTTCCGGGGGTGACCCACTTTGCCAGTGGCTTTATGAAACCTATCTCTCCTCTGATCCCCACCTTCGCCTTATCGTTCTCTCCTTCCTTCCCCTTCTATCGGGCATCTACCTCTCTCGTATCCACTCCTCTGATTCTTCTTCCCTCCCTTCACTTTCTGGCTTCGAGGCTGTCCTCCTCGCTATATACGCTTCTGAGGCCAAGGCTCGCGCTGGCAAACCCCTCGTCGTCCAAGTTCCGGATCTCTCTCAGCCCTCTCTTTACCATACCCCTCGCGTCGCCGTCCCTGAAAGATCTCGCCCTTCCGTCGGCGTCTTATCACCCCCGCTGGAGCCCCAGATCGCCGTCAAGTCAACTAAGCGTGCCTGCATCGTCGGGGTGGCTCTCCATTGTTATTTCAAGCAGATCTCTCAGATGCCCGCATGGTCTAAGCTCGAATTCTGTAGATTCGCGGCTGCTTGGGCTGGTCAAGATTGCCCGTGCAGCAAAGAGCTTGATGGTGGCGGCGGTGGTGATGGTGACGAAGGAAATGAAGGAAAAAGTTTTGAGAATTTTGCTATTACCAATGGCAATTGGCATGGGCATGAGATTGAGGATGTTTCGGAGGAGATGGGTAGGTTGCAGATCGAAAGGGAGGGGGAGGTGGAGAATTTAGAAAACACAGGTGTGAGGATTCCATTGCCATGGGAGCTTTTGCAGCCGATTTTGAGAATTCTGGGCCACTGCTTGTTGGGTCCTTTGAATACACAAGATGTCAAAGACGCGGCTTCCATGGCCGTAAGGCGTTTGTACGCGAGGGCCTCTCATGATTTGGTTCCCCAGGCGATCTTGGCTACCCGAAGCCTAATTAACCTTGATAAGAGTGCACGCGCAGCTGCCAAGGCTGCTGCTGCCGCGGCAAATGCGTCCTCTAATGCTAACACACCCAGCAAAGCAAAGAAGCCGGAAATTCTTCTGGTTTCAAAGTGATTGGTATGGTTCTCATCTTGATGTGCAGCTTATGTTTGGATGTATAGTTAATTTTGAGGCTATTCAGAAGCATTCCCATTCCATCTAAGTTAAATTTCTATATCCAAAGCAGTGTTCTAATTTATAACAGTTGATCCCGTCCTTGTTAGAAATATGTTTAGGTGAGTTTGCTCTGCCTTTGCCGAGTTTGTCATTGTTCAAATGTATTGTTTTGAATAGAATTGTTGTTTTTTCTTCTTTCATTTGGAGGAATGCATTTTGCCCCTTGTTTTAGAATTAGATAGTCGTATATGATCTGGGATTATTTGTAACTATTTCACAAAGATTCTAGTTTTGTTGGTTTATAGATTCACATTTCCTAGAAATCTCTATTTCCATTGTGCATTGCTAGTATCTTCATGATCTTTGATTGGTTGGACTCAATATTTTGAGATAACATACCCAGTTGTTGGTATAATCCAGAGTTTCATTTGGCTGAGCTGGGACAATTCAATTGCATAATGCTGGATGAAGATTCTTGTTTTCATCTTCATTGGTTTAATTGAACCTTTGGAAGCTAAAATTCTGTTACTAACACCTGGGTTGCTTTATTCTTTTTCAATCCTACTTTTTTCTTACATTTAATTGCTAGGCTTTCAATACCTTGGGCTGTGTAGCTCCAATTTTTTTACTTTGAATATGTACAGTTGTGTCCTAATGAATTCAAGATGGGATGATTGTTTTAAACATTGATATGAATTATAATGTAAACTTGTATATCATATTGTTGGTAATGAAATAATATAGGAAGTAAAATGAGAATTATATCAAATGGATCAATCCGGAATCAATTGTTTCATTTGGTCAAGCATGTTGGATTAGACCAAATGTATTAGTATTCTCTTGAATCCTCTGTTTTCTATGAGGTATGTGGCTCTGCCTTGATGTTGATTTGTTGAGGTGGATGGCATTTGCAGATTTTTTTTTATTGAGCCTAGCTGTGGAAAATCATTTCTTTTCATGGGATAAATCTTGTAGGTACTATTGCAACAAAATTCATGGAATGTTAAAGTATTGATGCATTTGGTTCGTTTTCCATTCAGTTCCATGTTAATTTATAGTTTTACATTTTTATAGTAGTCTTGTTATATACCAAGTAGATGATAGTTTGTTGTGTTTGAGTTACCAGCATGTCCGCCTTGATAAAGATGGGGATAATGGTAAATCAAACACAATAATTGCATTCTAATTATGCCTATGAAGACTAATATGAGAATTAAAATTAGGAATTGAATGGAGAATGAACTAAACATGGTTTGTGTTCTAACTCATTAACTCTTGTCTTAAAACATATTCCAGTCAATTAACATCAGTTTTAGCTTATCGTTCATTGAGTAGTTCTAAGGAATTCCAAATGGTTTTTCAGTGAGTTACCCGCTTCTGGTAGGTCTATGCTTACTTGTGTATGTTTTACTTTTATGGTATGTCAATGTCTTCTAATAACCACTGTACTAACCCCAGGCTGCTATGCTCTTGTATTTTTATCTTTTATTCTGGATTCACTGCCTCTATTATTCAGCATAGATTGGGATTTGATTTCTTAATAGATGGAAGTGATTGTGATTTTTATTTGTTAGGGCTGTATCAATTGTTTTCTTCTTGACATCCATGAATCATTTTAAACTTTTGACGCATATAATCTGATACTCCTAAGATTGAAGATTTATGGGAACATACTTGGGGTAAAGGTAGTTATGTAGAATTGGATTTTATGGATGACGTTAGCTAATAAAACTTTTGATGGCCTGGCATATTGGAGCCACCGGTAAGAATTCATTATGTTGTGATTGCTTGTTTGTCATGCGTTGAGTTTGTCTGATAAGAGCAGGTATTCGTTATATTGTGATTGAGCTTGTCTGAATTTGGTATTGTATAAAGGGTTTATTGAAAAGATTAAGGTGTTAGAGGTCAAACTATGAATGCTGTGTTTGTCTGGCGGTAAAGTATACGTATCATATATATGTTTATATATGATTTGTTGGGGAAGATTTGTGGATATGTGGATTGCTTCATTTGCCCAATTGGTATCCTGTTTCTTAGGTTGAACAGAGCTTTTGTTTCTATTTGTTGTAGTGCGTAGCTTAAATCAAGCAAAGTTAAAGATAATTTTTTTGTGGTCATACCACAAAACTGTTTAGATAGGGATAATTGTTTATATAAATGTGTCATCCATAACTTCTATATATAATATTATGTGGTTAACTTAATACAAAATTAGTTTAGTTTGGTATGTAATGATATTAATAGATTATTAATTAAGGCCTTGGTTTGAAAGTTGGCTGTGAGTCATTCCTTTATCACAGAAAATATATATATAAAAAAGCTGGTGATCTGGAGATAGAGGGGAAATTCTTTGGGCTTTGTTTCTTGTACTTAGCTTTCCAACTAGTAATGAACCGATGATTTCTATGCATTATTTATATATTTTTCCTAAAAACTAAAAGAAATCAGAAGAATTTGCTTAATAATTTCAACAAATAATAAATGACAACATTTAAATCTTAAAATTTTATCATATAAATAAAGAGAATGTATAACAATTGCCTTTTTAAGGATATAAATTCAAATTTTATTGAGAATATAAAGTTTATAATTTTGTGGGTATATTATAAGTAGTGTTTGATTTATAATATTTGTTGTAGTATAACGAAAATTTATCTTACTAGTATATTGATGAAGATTATTAAATTTTTTAGTTAAAATAGTCATAACGTATTGAAAATTCACCAAACCGTTTTACTAATAAAAAATAAAAATAAAAATTAATTACAAGTTAGGACCTACACTACAATTATCACCCGATCTAGAAAGCCACGTAGTTCTACAAATTATAAATTGAAAATGCGTTAAAAAAAAAAGGAGCAAAAGAGATTATTATGCTTATTGTCACAATATGTCTCTTATTATAATTTTATTATATAGTGCTTAATCTGAATACTTAAATACAACTTACATTATACAAATAATAAACAAACTATGTAGTATATCCTTTTAGAACTTTGCAACTTTAACAATAAAGTATATATATATATAATATCAGTTAATCGTGCTACAAATTCTGCGAATTTCACCTGAAGTGTCAGTTTTTACTTCGATGTTACTCATTTTAATCATCGATCGTCCAAATTCAATATTGAAGGCTGATCCGAACATGCCTCTAACACCCAAAAAATGTTGAACCAAAATTCTTGTTGAAGCATCGCTCCAAAGCGCTTGATCAGATTGAAGAACTCCTTTGCCATCTCTCAAATTTGCAAAGAAAGATGTGTCAAATCTATTTACACTACCAGTGTCTAATGCAACACGCATTGATCCATCACCATTTTCTGGACAAAGAATTTGCAGTTGAGGCAAAAACATACGATTAATAGTAGAATCGTGTGTTCCAGTTCCGTTGAAATTGAATAATCTATCTCTAAACAATTGACATGATGTAGTACCAATAGTGTGACCACCTGTTATTCAAAAAATACATATAATTAATAAATTTATACAATCATCGCCATTTAAAAATATTACTTATAATTAACTATTTTATAGTAGAGAATTTTAATTGATGCTCACCAACAAGAACAACAAGATCTTGGGTATTGAGACCCTTATCAGCAAACTTTTGCTTTTGCACATCAACAGAATCAGTAAATCCAGGCAAATTCAGAGCTTCAGATGCCAATGAAACTGTTCCATCTCTACGTCCTGTAGGCACTGCCCAGTTTGGTCCATTGGTCTGTGTACACAAATGTTATATTAGTTTAATAAAATAAAAATCTTATAAATTATATGTAACTATAAATTGACATAAGGATAAATATAATATAATTATAATTAGTTAGCAAGTTACCAAGACAACGGAATCACGGGCAGCAAGAGTTAGAATATCAGCACATGAAACAATTCCAGGACATGCCGCTTCAAGTTGATTTTTAGCATCGTCGATAACGTGAAATCCATGCAATAATCGATTTGGAGGAGCTGTTCTCTCGGAGTTAGGTCCTTCGAGAAGAACTGAAGCATCACATCCACGAACAAAACAATCATGAAAATGAATCCTCAACAAGCCAGGAGCAATTGTAGGATCTGAGCGAAAATGAGATTGCACAGTTGACCTCACAATGGACTCTGCTTGAGGACAAGTCTTATAGTAGTAACCAACTCTCGTTCCTTGGCCATAGACAGAAGTTGCTGCCATGGCAGCCAAAACAAAGAGTAAAATTAACAAACCAGAACGACCCTCCATTGTCAAAACAAAAAGAGTTGTAGGGTTTTTGAAAAAATGAAGGTAAGCAGTGGGGAAGTGTAAAAATGGTTGAATATATGATACTGGTTTTTGAGTGGCAAGTTAAACAAGAACGTATTTTATAGAGCTTGGGAAGTCAAAAAGGAGAAAGATGAGAGTAAGCAAAGCCGGCCATTAACGAGTACAAGTGGCTAAAACGAGTTGGAATCTCCATTAATGCTTTCAGCTTTAGCCAGTATGTAGTCCCAAGTGATCAGTACACTTGTGGTGGTAGGGTCGAGTTACATCAGACGGCTCTGATCAAACGAACCTGTTTGAATCACACGTTTTCTCGACTCATCTTTGTATCTCTCCTTGGCGCCCAGCTTGAAGGTGGATACCCAACCTCCATTAACGTGCGTGGAAGAATTTTCAAAGGCTTAACGATGTGGAGCCAAGTAGATTTGGTTTCTTCCCAGTTGCAGCAAAGCACTCGACTGAGAAGAGTTTTTCAAAGCCTAGAAAAACCCGGCCCGACAAAAGGCCCAAGCCCAGCTCTTGAGGCCAGAAACGACTTCGTTTTGGGACCTTCGGTTTCCTTCTTCCTTGCGTCGACAGAGATGGATTGGGTTAAAAAAAAATGAACAACAAAAAACAGAGGAAGATAGCAAGTGGAAACGTGTCCGATGATGATATAAGCCGGTGAGGGTTGGTAGAATGACGATGATGATGATTGATGGACAATTTAAGGCTGAAAGAAGAAGAGAAATGATGTGACCAGGAATCAGAGCAGGTCGTCGATTGATGAAGAAGAAACGCCAGGAGATGGCGTGACGGAATAAATGAGCAGCGGCGGATGAGGAGAGCCATCAACCTGAAGAAATTTGATGGGAAGACTCGGCTGTAAAAGGAGCCGAGGTAGGGCAAGCTAATACGGAGAGAAAGGAGGATCATTCTCTGGGCTCTTAGGTAAAATCTATAACACTATTCTCAGCTTTTAATCCTGAAAAAATTGATTCGCTGATTGTATATACCATGAGTGAGTGATGATTTGAGTATCGATATCAGTATCTCAATTCAATCCTAATCTGATCGTTTGCAGTAATTTTGGTGGAAATGCTTAATTTTGAGTGTATCTGCAATGGGTTTGATGATATGAGTGTATGGTGTTGCCTGAAACTTCTCCTTGTATCTGAAAACTGAATCAAATTAGTATATTCTCTATTTTGACATTTTTGCCAAGTAGCGATGCTGATGCAGTACCTAAGATTAACATGCAATCTGAACTCATACATACACAATTAGCATTAAAATTTAAATTAAACAAATCATTTCTACTTAATCTACAATTAGCTTGTAATTGGAACTAAGGTGATTGAGATGGAAGAAAAAAAAAATTGATTAAAATGCCACAAGAAAATTTTAGTAAGTTGAAACCAATTCTTGATGAACATTGAAGAATTATACAAATTCCAAAGAGTAACATCTAGCCAAAATTGTTTTATTTTCATAGCATAAGAAAGAAAGGTGCATTTAAGAAAGTCTTGTATGCGAACTGATCTCAATCCTTAGAGGATTAAGAAATAATATTACTCCTTAATCTAATCTAATCCTAAGGGTAAGATCTAATTTAATGCTAAAACTCAATCACAATAGACAAGTGAATAATTAATCCAGGTAGGATTCATGAACCAACTCCCAATCATAATAGAAAAAATGGGTAATAAATTCCTGTGGATCGTACATATAAACAAACTCCCACATAGCTTAATGACTCCTATATATTGCTATGTGGCATAAAATCTCATAACTAAAAACCAATTCCCATATTACACACTATACATGACTACTTAATGAAGATATTGAGCTTTATTATTCATGAATTTTAGTTTAAAAATTCGGCTGGTTGACTTGTAGAAGATTAATAGGCTACTTCTCCATGTGAAAAGACCATTTCTTTCATGGCTCTCCAAATTCGACCCAAGGATTCTTTCTTCATTGATCTATTTTTGAACATAAACTTGAAAGGTTTGCTTGAGTGTCTTGGCCCATAATCTAGTGAGTAGCCCACTTGGCATAATGATGTTTGGTCCATGTGGCCCATGTATGTCTTGAGTTGTGTTTGCATTATGCTTGTCTCCTTGGACACGTGTTTCATTATGCTTTGTGTCTTGATGTCCATCAAATCTTTTGGATCATGAATCTATAAATAACATTCCTTGTATAATGAGGAATTAAGACTATCCTGGTTGATTGGTTAACTTGCCAAAATTTAAATGAATGTTGCATGTATGGTTGTTTTGGTGCTGTCAAAAATTTTTTGGCATTTCCAAACGCTAAATTTGATTGTTCCCTTTCTTTTCTTTTGATGTTGTATATAAAAATAATAAAGACTATATTGCTTGTGTGAAATCTGGCCAGAAGGCAGGAGTAATGAAAATCTAAAAAGTGTTGGCAATCCCCTTTACGTAACAGTGGGGAAATGAAATGAATTGCATTTTAGGGCTTAATCATACATGGGGAATTTGTGGCATGCCTGAAAAATATGCTATGGTAGTTTAGTGTTATCTAGGCTGTAAAGAATTCCTTGGCTGTCCAGGTTTTGGTTAAAGGGATGAATTTTCTTTCCAAATTCTTTCTATAAAATGTGCTTGGAAATGATTCTTGACACTCTTGAAGGACTTCTTCTAAATCGTTGGCATGTTAAAGCAGTTGGTACGAAAATCTGAAAATAAAGAGTCAATCATCTTGTGAATTTAAATTAGTTTATTCTTTTTTTTTTCGATGAAAGACTTTAAATTAATTAGCATTACGTAATATTATTATTATTATTTGTTATCTTCTTTATACAAAGAAAATACTTTAAAGCACTCGAATTCTTAATCTCTTGAAAAGAGATAAGGAAGTAAGTTATTTTATCACAGGCTTATGTAGTATTATTTTTCTTTTTTGGATCATAATTTCTTCTCCCTCCCATTTTAGATTCTTGCATGGCATTAATTTTGTTGTTTGTTTGAAAATAATCAGCAAATTTCTTTTAGTCTGTCATCCACTTATTTTCATTTGGTATCATCTTTAGAATACAATTTTTTCTTAAACTAGATCAATATAATTTTTAACGTATAATCTCGTTTCAAATAAAATTAGTAGCAGCTTTTCTATTTTCTAAATAGATCTTTTTTCAGAGTTTTATCTTACATCAAAGATTGTGACTGATTCAACATACAACACACTTGTCTCGGACATGTGATATTTCTGGTAAGGATATACATATATAAATATATATATGTGTGTGTATATATAGGCTGTGAAGTCAACCTGGAGGCAAAAGCAAATGAAGATGGCCCAAGAGCGGTGATAAAGGAGAATCACAGTTTCAAAAAAGCTAGAAGTTAATTCAAGAGTTGTTAGAGTTTGTCCTGTTAAGACTTTTTCTGAGTCCTCCACCGTACATGGAAAAGCTTACTTCAACTTTCTTTGATGTGATTTTCCGCGTTAATATTATAATGGTTGTCTGTCTCCGTCAACCAATAATTTCTCTTGGACTGCTTGTTTTATCTCCTTGCTTGGTCCTTGTCCTTTCATGATTATGATGATTGGATCATATTATATTCCTTTCATACATATTAAGACTATATAGTTTCAATATAATTATATATACGTATATATATAAATTCGGGTACTTGGGTCGAGAATTAATCAACTTAGAATGAGAAGAATTAAGTTTAGATAATGTAATTTATTACAATTGCAATATTAAGTTTGAGATTATGATAATACCCTTCAATTGTCAATTGTCAAAGGAAGAGCATCTGCCAATTGCTAACCTCATTAATGTGCCAACATGGCTTGCTTGTTGTTGGCAACCCAAATGTTATTAAATGGTAATATAATCACTTCTAACTTTTAATATTTATATTTAGTTATTTGTATGTATTTTATTTGGGTCAATTCAATGTCTAATCTACATTCAACTGTCTTCATTTATTATTAATTAACAGTGTTTGAATGCAATGTTTACATATATATATACATATGATGTGACACACTACATAACAAAGTACAAAATAATGATTTGTGTTAGATAGGGATATTGGTCAAGAAAAAAATAATTTAACTACTAAACATTTTCTTAATAAGAATTATAAAAAATAATTATCTGTATTACAAAGAATGTTTGGACAATTATAAAAAAAAATATTATATTACATAATTGACGTAGTAATTTTAATAATAGAAAGATATTATATGAATCTTAACGAATATATATATATATATATGTTCTGACTAATTATAAGTTTTATCGACAAAAATTTTTGAGAGAGAGTTTTATAAAAAATGTTAAAGCTGTAATAACGTGAGTAATCCACAATTCAAACCCTTGAATTAATATCGTGGTTTTCGAGTTTGGCGACTAATTATGACGAAGAAATGGTCTCTATATTGTAGTCATTCTAAAATTTTCTTTAATCTGCATATATATATATATATGTGTGTGTGTGTGTATATATATATATATGTACGGCTCGAATATATAAAAGAACTTATATATATGTCTTGAATCTTTTTTTATTATTATTATTAAGAAGCTTATTATGTATATACGTTTGTAATTTGAATCTTGTTTCTAGTCAAAATTAGATCTCAGAAATACATATTTGGACATAATCAACTTACCATCACCTTGCTTTCACTAAACGTGCATGTATTCCATGATATGTCATCATTAACGTATATGTGTATATATATTATATTTGTTTTGAATGCATAAAATTCAATGCCAAGTAAACTTAGAAATACAAATTAGTAGACCAAGATTAATTTTTTTTTAAAAAAAATTAAACCTAAAAAAACTTAACGTTTTTATTTCTTTTAAAACATTTATTATGGCTGCCATATATATATATATATATATATATGTTATGGACTTTTTATTCATAAATGAAAAACAGACGAAATAGCTGTCTGAGAAAGACTTCAAAAAAAAAAAGGAAAAACAAACTGTAGACTGAAGGCGTCTTGGTAATTAGTCAAATTCAGCTAGTAGATAGCAATACGTACAGCGAACATATATATATATATGTATATATATGTGTGTATGTTTGTGTGTGTGTGTGTGTATATATACATATATAGGGTTAAGCTGTTTGTATTGACGAATTCCTTTTCAATTTTATGTCTATTAATCCATTCTGATTGGTGTCTTGGATCTTTGTGTTATCTGGTTGTAGTGAAATGTTCAAACCGTTGACAAAGATAGTTTCTCTTTTATTTTTTTTTCTTTGACGTGAAATTTAAAATTCCCATGCAATAATAATATATAATTATCCATTAATCCATCACATAACGAATCTAAGCAGACTAATCTTACCCGATAGCTTCTGCTGAATATTCCTATACCGCAGTTAATTGAGCAGCCAGCAGCCCTTAGTTTGCGCCATATATATAATTATGTATCGTATGTATATATACATATTTAAGCTGTCGCTCTTTTTGTCTCCATATCTCGTTAACCACCCTGTGCTTCAAAAATTAAGACGACAATTGTCTTAAATTTATATTTACTTTAGATTTTTTTTTTTCATTTCTATATAATTTTTATTCATATAAATTAAAATTTATATTATTTTTATAAAGAATTATATTCTATAATATCACAAGATTCGTGATTAAGGAAGAAGTATTATGATATGTTAATACACGAGGGTGATAGAATAATAGTTGACAATTGAAACTTAGATATCAAGCGTTGACAAATATTTATTTGACCTAAACTTAAACATCATGCCATCACGTAATTAATTAATTAATTAATTAATCAACACATGTAATTAAGCACTTCACTCAAGTAGTGCCCAAGGTTGAATATCAGTACGTAACAAAGTACGATAATTATATTAATAATATAAATATTTTATGTAAAATATACGAAACTTCTCAGCCATGTCCCAAGATCTTTGTTTAATTACAATTAAATTTTTTATTAAATAATTGATATAATTTTCCTTAAAACATATATTAAATTAAAAATTCCAATAAACTTAGCAGTTGCATTATTTATTATATTATATTATATTATATTAAGGTACAAATACTAGATTCTGCTATATAATATTTAATTAGAGTTAAAAAAAAAAAAATCATATATTCCTTAGATTATTTAATTAACACATAAATTAACAAGTGGAAACTAGCAGTCAGTCCGCTAGAAAAAGTAGGGAGAAGGGCCAACCGTTGCCAGAAAGTTTCATTTAATTAATTTATGAAATCGTCAATATATATATATATATAACCATCAATATAAAGATTAATATTAAAGACAAACAATTATATAACAAAAAAGCTAGAAAATTATACAATTCAGTTGAAAAGAAGAGGAAAAATAAATTAAAAAATATATATATAAATATAAAAGAAGACATGTGAACCTTATCCAATACATGTCTCTTTCTATGCTTACATCCTCCATAAGCTACTTTGTTACAATACTTTTATTTGATTGAATATAGCTTACGCTATAAAGAACAAACGATAAATGTAAATATATGACATGAAATACTTTCTTCCAATAAATGTTCAACTATTAATTAATAGCAGTGCATACTCGACGAATTTCACCTTGAGTACCTGTTTTTACTCTAATATTACTCATTTTTATCATTGATCGACCAAATTCAACGTTGAACGTTAATCCAAGAATACCTCGAATACCCAAAAAGCGTTGGGCAATAGTTCTAGTGGAGGCATCAGTCCAAAGTACTTGATCGGATTGAATAACTCCCTTGCCATCTCTTAAGTTTGTAAAGAATGATGTATCAAATCTACTTACACTACCAGTGTCAAGTGCAACACGTTTTCCTGGATTACCATTTTGAGGACAGAGAGCTTTTAGTGTAGGAAGAAATGAAGGACTTATTGAGGGATCTGATGCACCAACAGTTCCATTAAAGTTGAATAATCTGTTTACAATTACAGCACAACCTGCTGTACCAATTGTGTGTCCACCTGTTTACAAAACAATATAGTAAGAAATAGTTATCTCAAGTTATATAATCAATAATTGAAGAACATAAAAATTAGAAATAAATTATTCAGAATAATACTCACCGACAAGGACGACAAGGTCTTGGGTGTTGAGACCTTTGTCAGTAAATTTTTGTTTTTGCACATCAACAGAGTCAGTAAATCCAGGCAAGTTAGCAGTATCGGATGCTAAAGAAACTGTTCCGTCTCTTCGTCCAGTAGGTACTGTCCAAGTTAGTCCTCTAGTCTGCATATATTTAAGTGACGTTAATCGAAAAGAACTTTAATGTGCTTGATTACTTACGAATACATATTTTAGCAATATAACTACATAATGAAATAAAAATAAAAATATTAGATGAAAACTCTCGTAAATTATTACCAGAACCACAGAGTCCCGAGCAGCAAGGGCAAGAATATCAGCACATGAAACAATTCCAGGACATTCTGCTTCAAGTTTGGACTTAACATCATCAATAACATCAAATCCTTTTAATTGAAGGTTAGGAACTGCAGTTTTCTCAGTGTTGGACCCATCAATAAGAATTGACGCATCACATCCGTTGACAAAACAATCATGAAAGTGCATCCTTAGTAAGCCAGGAGCGACAGTGGGATCAGAGCGAAAATGAGACTCCACAGTTGATCTCACAATCGACTCCACTCGAGGGCAAGTCCTAGAGTAAAACCCAACACGTGTGCCTTGGCCTTGCACCGAAGTGGCAGCCATGGCAACCAAAACAAACAATAACATCGAGAAACAAACACCAGTTTGCTCCATTATTTGCTAAATTTCTCTGCGTTTTGTTCTCTTTGAGTTGTAGAATGAAAACGGGTTTATGGGTTTTGCAAAAACCGGAGAGCGAAATGTAGTGAAGGTTTTGTGTGATATTTTTTGAGATGGGAAACATGCGGATGTATTTATAGGATTGTGATGTCAACGGAAATGGAGTGGGCAAAAAAGTCAAAAAACACGGCCACAAAAAACAGTGATAAGGGAGAGGGAAGAATTCAAATATATTTTACGCGTTATAATATAACCCCAAGAGGGGGTAGTGCACTTCAATCTGGATGTTTTAACATATTATATTACTTACTCAGAGAGGTGGGTTTGACATGCCCATTACAAGAATCTTTAGTAGAATACCACAATGATAGTAAAATTGGCGGCTATGAATTTCTAAATTTGTATATTTTAGGATTTAAATACATGCATAATTTGTATTTCGGTCTATTAAAAATTGATAAAAAAAAAATATTGAACAAGCAATTGAAGCTATCGTAGTTTGAGACAAGTGTGGTTTCCATTATATATTGCCGGAGAACTTTTACCAGCTACCTTTTGGTTCAATAAAGTTTACTTTAATTTTCCTAAAATATTTTAATTATATAGATGAAATAGTCGAGTTCCATATTTACTCATAAAAATACAAATAATTTATGCAAAATATAATGTTTCAAAAAATCTTTAAACTCAGACCAAATATGTTATTTTAGTTAATTCATAAATATAAACTTAATTTTTTACTTTTTATTTATTTTTTATATTTAAATAAATATAATTAAATTGATATTTGGAGCAATTTATAACATACTGACAATTAATTTGTAGGGGTGTATGGATATATGGGCTTTTGGCAAAAATGAGATTTGGTTAAGAGGCTTGTGCATCTGTGGGCTTGTGAGGTCAACGTAGAGTTAAAAGTCAAAGAAGACGGCCCAAAAAAAAACCGTGATATGTAACGGACGAAATAATCCAAGAATACATACTTTGTCTTGTTAGGACTTCGTCTCAGCCTCCATAACGAAAAGGGATGGTTCGTCAGAATCACTTTTTTTTTTTTTTTTTAACTATTTTTTCTACTTACTTTGTTTTCGTTACTGGACCACTTAGTCTCCATGATTAGATATATATATATATATATGTATATATATACATAGATGATTGGATATCATAAACCCACCCAAAAGGCAATCAGTTTGGTAGAAAGGTTATATCAATATGGACTTTTTACCATATATGACATGTATATATATATATATATATACACCTATTAGAATTTGATGTAGTTAAAATGGCGGCAGCTATATTACTGTTACTATTATAACTATATAATTAACGTAATAATATAATAATAAAACAGTGGTTACTTATTTTAATTTGACATAATATATAAAAAATTTACGGTGTTTATTTTATTATATGAAATTTGATCAACGTATTTTTTCAGTACACCAAAGTATTATTATATATATATTTTTTTTTTTCTGAACGCATAAAATTCAATGTAATGGAAATTAGAAATGCAAGTAGTATACCAAGAGGAAATTTTTTTTAAAAAAAATAGACCACCAAAGCTTAATGTTTCTACTTAAAAAAAACCCTAATTATGGCTGGAAGATATATATACATATATATATATATATATGAATGTATGTATGCGTATATGTTGGTGCGTTATGGACTTCTCATTCATAAATAAATAAATAAATAACACGTGAATTATTAGAGCTCTCCAAGAAAAATACAACAAAATGTAGCCACAAGGTGTCTTTGTAATTAGTCAAATTAGCTAGGAGATGGCAATACGTAAAGCAAACATATATCCATATATATATATATATATGTGTAGTTAAGGGAGTTGTATTAATATTTCATATAACTTCAAAATATTTTATTCCTTATTGGCGTCTTGGATGTCTCTGTTATCTTGTTGTAGTGAAGTATTCAAACTATTGCCAAAAATATTTACTTTCTTTTCCTTTTTCTTTCCCGTGAAACTAAAATTGCCATGCAATATGTGTAATCCATTATTTCATTACGTAACGAAGCTACGTATACCAATCTTTACTTGATAACTTCCGCTGAATTTTATAAGTATACATACGTGTGTGTGTGTGTGTGTATACATATAGTATATGGCAATTTAAGAAGCAGCAGCCTATTAGCAGCCTTCGCTTACGTAGTTTTCAAAATATGTAATATAATAAATATTTTAGCTATGGGGGTCGATTATTCTGTAGTACTTTATTTTGGAAAATGTTAACTATGCAGTTCTTGACCAATTATACGTTTGATTTAAGTATCTTGTCTATGATTTACACATACATACGTGTATATATATATATAATCAGTATATTGTGTATGATTTTTTCTTGAAAGTTAAGTAGTATTATATTACGTAAAGACCAATTAATAATTTACAATCTAAATTAAATATAAGAAATTAAAACTGAATCCACGGAAATACTCTAATGAAATTCAAATCAAACGGTCTTATTCTTTTATACAAATATATTCTTTGGCACAAATGCACTGTTCATCATGACAACGAGTTGACATTATTCCATTAACAATTAAAAATAGTATTACATTTTATAAGGTTGTAATTGACCGGTCGTAAATGATTCCATTTATATTCGAAATGATGAATACAGGGTTTATTAATTAGTGTATAATTAATAAATTTGATTAGCGCCGAGGTTGAATTTTACTTGGGAGAAGAAAAAAACTGTTGAATCAGTAATAAAAAGTTATTATATTAATGAATATAAAACATTTTTTTACTTTAAAAAAAAAATAAGGAACTTATCATCCATGTCCCAAGATCCAAGAACCTTTGAATGTTATTCTTGATCTTTGTCGGTCTCCAAGAAAATTGTTTGTTTGTTTTTTCTTTTAATGTTGAAGTATATTATAAGAAAAGGAAATCATTCCATACGAAAACGTGTAGCGTCCAACAAAATTAATATATGTCAATGTACATAATATATATATATATGCTATTATTATATTTTCAGACTTTAGTTTGTCATAGCTAAGAGAATGCACATTTATATATAACTCATAGTAATTAGAGCATTAGGGATGTTTTAAGAAAATAACTTAAATTACAATGACCAAAATGAATATATATGAATACATATACTATCATTATATCTTCAAACTTTAGTTTATCATAGCTAAGAGAATACATATATATAACTCATAGTAATTGAAACATTAGAGATGTTTCAAAACAACTTAAATTGCAATGACCAAAATGAATAAGGATTCATTTTTGTCTTGCTGAGCGTTATCTATAGACTTTAACTTTATAAGCAATATAACTTAATTTTCTAGCCTAAATAGTTGACATAATCTAATTAATAACTCTTCAAATACGTACATGAGGATTTAATATGTCAAAATTCTGCATATTCATGAAATTAACCCATAAATACCCAAAAATAATAATAATAAAATATTAAAAATATAGTTTGAAAATTAAAATAATTTTCAACATAACCACTAATTTTTATTTTATTTTTATCTCGAAATATGAGACATTATCTTCTTGTGATAAATAAAAAAGAAATAAAACAAAATAAGTCAAGAGTTTCCTTTTTCTCCATATTTTGAGTTGTGCGGATGAAAATGGGTTTTTGCCAAAAAAAGAAGGTAGGTTGGTAGGAGAGTCAAAAGTAAAAGAAGACGGCGACAGAAAAACCGTTATATAACGGAAGAAAGAATTCAAAAATACATTCCTTCTCCTGTTTGGACTTCGTCTCAGTCTAGACGACGAAAGGTATAGTTCGTCAGCCAATCAACTTTTTGAACTATTTTTTTTTTAAGTTCTTAATTTTCGTTAATGGAGTACTTCATCTCCATGATTATATATATATATATATGTATAGATAATTGGATTTGCATAAATCCAAAAGAGAATCAGTTTGGTAGAAGGGAAATACCATATGGACTTTTTAATCACATTGCATATACTATATATATATATATATATATATTTATTATATGAATTTTGGAGGAAGATGTATTGTATAGATATATGTATAAAATTTATTAAAGTTCCTTTTTTTTTCTGAGAGTTTCATAACAAGTATTTAAGCCAAACGTGAGTATTCCACAATTCAAACACTAGTTGTGGTTATTATTATTATTATTATTATTATTTAGCAACTAATTATGACGAAGAAATGGTCTCTAGTTGTAGTCATTTTAAAATTTTCTTTTGTGTATGTGTGTGTGTATATATACAGCCCGAATATATATATAAGAACTTAATCCTGTCGATTATCTTTATGAACCTTATATATATATATATATATGTATTAATCTGAATATCGTTCCTAGTCAAAATTAGATTTCCAAAATGCATATCTAATTTCCAAAATCCATATTATTTCGGCTTAATTTATTTACCATCACCTTGCTTTCTCTGTACATGCAAGCATGTACGAATTCTATGGTCATCGTTAACATCTATAGATATATTGTATTTTTTTGAACTTATAAAATTCAATA
This sequence comes from Carica papaya, assembly GCF_054855325.1. NCBI lineage: Eukaryota > Viridiplantae > Streptophyta > Magnoliopsida > Brassicales > Caricaceae > Carica > Carica papaya. The sequence continues at coordinate 6,019,604 of NC_142314.1, forward strand.
TAATAAGAATTAAAAATGTAACAACTTAGAACTTTTATTCAGAATTTTAATCGTACGCACACCATATCATGGTAAAATAATTTACAAGAATTTTTCGCGCAGTCAATTTTAAAATAATAAAAAGTATATTTCTTGCATACTTAACTCAAAATATATGATATTAATGAGACATGTTTAAACTCTAAATTAAATACTTACTACAAAAAAATAATTAATTTAAAGTACTGTTCGACTTAAAATAAATATTAAATGATCTCTTAACAAGTCTTTCGCTGTTCTGGAGCGAAACTCTGAATATATTGATACTGAAAAAATGAATAGCAAATAAGGTGAGCTTAATATGCTCAGTAAGCATGTAAATACTAACAAATAATAGAGTAATATGTCCAAGTTTGTAGAAAACATAAAATTACCGACTGAGAGAGTTTTAAATTTTAAATTAAATACTTACTACAAAAAAATAATTAATTTAAAGTACTTTTCAACTTAAATTTAATATTAAATTATCTCTTAACAGCTCTTTTGCTGTTCAAGAGCGAAACTCTGAATATATTGATATTGAAAAAATGAATAGTAAATAAGGTGAGCTTAATATGCTCAGTAAGTATGTAAGTACTAACAAATAATAAAGTAATATGTCAAAGTTTGTAGAAAACATAAAATTACCGACTGAGAGAGTTTTAAATTTTAAATTAAATACTTACTACAAAAAAATAATTAATTTAAAGTACTGTTCGACTTAAAATAAATATTAAATGATCTCTTAACAAGTCTTTCGCTGTTCAAGAGCGAAACTCTGAATATATTGATATTGAAAAAATGAATAGTAAATAAGGTGAGCTTAATATGCTCAGTAAGTATGTAAGTACTAACAAATAATAAAGTAATATGTCAAAGTTTGTAGAAAACATAAAATTACCGACTGAGAGAGTTTTAAATTTTAAATTAAATACTTACTACAAAAAAATAATTAATTTAAAGTACTGTTCGACTTAAAATAAATATTAAATGATCTCTTAACAAGTCTTTCGCTGTTCAAGAGCGAAACTCTGAATATATTGATATTGAAAAAATGAATAGTAAATAAGGTGAGCTTAATATGCTCAGTAAGTATGTAAGTACTAACAAATAATAAAGTAATATGTCAAAGTTTGTAGAAAACATAAAATTACCGACTGAGAGAGTTTTAAATTTTAAATTAAATACTTACTACAAAAAAATAATTAATTTAAAGTACTGTTCGACTTAAAATAAATATTAAATGATCTCTTAACAAGTCTTTCGCTGTTCAAGAGCGAAACTCTGAATATATTGATATTGAAAAAATGAATAGTAAATAAGGTGAGCTTAATATGCTCAGTAAGTATGTAAGTACTAACAAATAATAAAGTAATATGTCAAAGTTTGTAGAAAACATAAAATTACCGACTGAGAGAGTTTTAAATTTTAAATTAAATACTTACTACAAAAAAATAATTAATTTAAAGTACTGTTCGACTTAAAATAAATATTAAATGATCTCTTAACAAGTCTTTCGCTGTTCAAGAGCGAAACTCTGAATATATTGATATTGAAAAAATGAATAGTAAATAAGGTGAGCTTAATATGCTCAGTAAGTATGTAAGTACTAACAAATAATAAAGTAATATGTCAAAGTTTGTAGAAAACATAAAATTACCGACTGAGAGAGTTAAAAATATTTTTCTTTTTAATTCAGAAAATACGTGGTATTTACATCATAATTCATTAACAAAACCTTCTAAATTAGTTTATTTAATAGACATTCAGAATTCATTATTTCACTATCATAATTTAGGGTATAAACAATTCAATAAATATCATAATTCATTATTCAGTATCATAATTTAGACAGTAAGCAGTACAATAAATATTAATTCAGTATTTCAACATCATAAACGTTACAAATGATTTCTTATTCATACTTATCGATTTATATTCTATTAAAATAATTTCATCGTGCAATGCCATTTTCGCAAGTATCAACGAAAGCAGTAAGGATCCCATCTACTATGCGAATACGTTACAATTCAGTTTGCAGTACATAATATACAGTTTACAGTTCTTATCGCTTCGCCACGTCTAGTTAAAATCGTATCCACATGTAGAGTTCATTACAGTCACACGCCAAAAGATTACACACACACACACCCCTTGGTGATACCGGTTAAATGGATTTTTTAAATCTTTTAATGTCTATTTATCTATTTCAACTCATTAATAAATTTTTTAATTTTTATTATCTAATATATTCTATACCTATAACACATATATTGTAACTATTCATCACCTTACACTCTTCTACATATCCTTAATATACTCTCAATTACATAGCAACCAGTACCTATATGAATTCAGTTAGAAAACATAATAAAATAATTTATCAGTAATTTCAATAATAAACATAAATGAGAACATAATAATCAATAGTAAAATCTCGTTGGAATCCTGAGCCTAATTACCAATTATTAAACGTCACAGTTTTAGTATCTTATAAAGATTAAACTATATTTGTAAGCGCTTACGTACTTACCTGATTTTTGTTTGTAGATCTACTTTGCAAAAGAGTTCCCGAATGCCAAATACAATTATGCGTAACCACCGAAAAGACGCGCTGTTGAACATCTCCACATGATGTCATCAAAGTGTACACGCGACGTTGCCAGACCACCGTTTGCCACCACGAATCGATCAGAACATGCCGCAAAATGCACTACATGCTAAGATCTAATGCAGATAAAGCGAAATCGTGCCAGAAAATGGTGCAGATATACAAAATCGCGCTTTGGCCGTCGCGCGCAACTCCTCTTCCTCTTTCCCTATTCTTCTTCGCCGCAGGTCGGAAACGATCTGGGCGTGCCATCGCCACTGCCATATTTTCCTTTTTCTTCTTATTCTTATTTCCTTCCCCCCTCTCTCTACCAAATCCATCTCTCTCTCTCTCTCTCTCTCTCTCGCTTCTCTCTTCCTCTTATAAGCAGGAACAAGAAGATTCCTCCACGTCTTGCTCCTCATTCTCCAGTGAGCTTCAGAGGCGTATACGCCTCCTCTTCTACTCTTTTTTGCAGAGGCATGTTCACCTTTGTAACTCCCCCATTTTTTTTTCTTGTCATTAAAATGACGTCATTTTAATGCTCTCAAAACGACATCATTTCTACCTCTTTCTCTTTTTCTTTTCTTCATATCAAAATGACGTCGTTTTTGGGGTTTCCCAAAATGACGTTTTAACTTTTCCTATTTTTAAGAAACATGTGAGTTGAATTTTATTTTTAATGGACGGCATGTTACAATCTCCCCCCTTTTAAAATAAATTTGGTCGTCCAAATTTGCAGTGACCAAGTGGTTTGAAGACATTCTTACTCGTTTTCAAGTTTTCTTTTTAACTTAATAGTTTTGTTATAATATTTTCGCTGGTAGAATCTCTTTAGTTTGTGGTTAATTCTTTTTTAACTCTCATAAGTAAGGTACAGTTGTTAAGAGTATGTCTTATAAATTCTAAGTTTCTTTTTTTTTTTTGGACATTCACTCTAGCTAAAAAGAATGTCATCTAGGTTTACAATGATCCTCAAAGTTCATTAACGTTTCCCAATTTCACATGTCTGAATTGAATTATTATTTTTTAATTTTTTAGAACTTAATATGTGGTTACTTGGAATATACCACATATGGTATTTAATAAAACGTATTAATACTGAACCATTCGCATCATTCTTAAGAACTTGGGATTTTCTAACTTCCAAATCCTGACTTATGAATTTTGTAAGCTGTTATAGTTTTTAACGCTTTTTGTCTTTTATTTCGATAACTTGATACCTACGCGAATTATCCTCCAACTACATCGTACTATTCTTCTAAATCAATTAGAGACTAAATGATTCTTAATATACCTCCATATTTGATCAGTTTACTTCTAAAGTCCTTTAGAATGTACATGGTAAGTTATGGAATGCATGATTATTGTTAACAATTATTAGGGATTCATTTGGCAGAAGGTTCATTTGTTAGTTTTATCACGAGTAGTTGTGTTTAGTTCTAGTTCTTGTAGGTACAAAGTTCGTAAAATTTTTAAGTGACCACTCTTAAGTATAGCCTTAAAATATAAGTCACAGGTTTATCATATCATCAATCTCCCCTCATTTGTTCGGAGGGAGAAACCTTCCAGGTATGTAGTTATGATTCACCATGCTTCCACTGTGCTACTTTGATACTTGTATACTTAGGAGGTTTATGATGGTTTGTTGTGAGAACATACTCCTAAGGTCTTTTCTTTCAACTATAAAAATTTATTTAGGAGTGAAGAGAATTTTTGAGAGAAAATGTTCTACAAAACTTGATATTACTCATGTTATTTCTTTTCCCTATTTTTTCACATACTTGGACTTTTTTATGCACTTTGATACTATATAAACATACTTAAACATCATTAATAAATATACATGCTCATAATGATACACATACTATGCATTTACACACACACACATGCATATACCCTCAGTTTATATATATACTATCACACAAACCTATATTCATAGTAAATATATACAATATATATGAACCTATATTGCATATATATATACGTACCGACATACAGTCATATATACATGTACATACTACATATATACACAACATATATATATATATATTATTCACGCATCTAATTTACGCACACTTAAATGCAATTACACCCAACTCATACCAAACAATTCACACACATAATCATACGTATACACATATAAACACATCCACACAGCCTTAATTTTATATACATATACATGTAGTTATACACACAAATCCTTAACTATATGCATATGTACATACAAACATGCATACTTTCTTATGGGATATAGCTCCATTAACATTTATATAATTTTTTTTTGAAATATATTTCTCGAAGAACTTGTAAAAAAATAAAACTTAGAGAAGATAGGTTCAATCTCCGTATGAACACTAATCTAATTCTTATTATTGTCTTTATTTTCTGCTATTTAAACATAATCCTTTAGTAACATCCCAAATTTTATTCAATGTCTCTTACATTTATTCATATATATATATATAGATATATATCAAGTCATGTACGAATATACTTACATATATTATACCCAATGCACATAATATATATAAATATATGTGATACACAATGCACTTAATATACATATATTCTTACAAAAACACGCTTTATACGCATACCAGTATACCTAAATCTAGATTTATATTTACATATCAAGACTCATACAGACTCCCATACATATGTAATTATACCATTTCTCATATAAGTTTTTTATATGTACATATTATGGTCACCGATACTCATACCTACCCACATACTTATGTATATATATATATATCTCTATATATATATTTATCCACATGCAAATGTACATATTCATATTTACAGCTTCATGTATCCATTACATTCAACATCACACGCAAACTACATGGACCATTACAAGAAAACTAAACAAAGCATGCGGAATATTGAGAAAACAAAAACTAAAGTGGGTAATAGGGATTTTCTTGTTGAATTGAACTCGTGTATAAACCTCTTAATAGCATAAGTCGTTTTGTTAACTTATTAATGAATTTTAGCAGGTAAATTCTAAAAATACTTGACACTCTACATTTTTAATTTGTTCTCTTATTTTTATTGGATTAACTTCTTAGTAGAAGTTTAAACTTTCTATAATTTATTTATTCACCATCTCCAATTAACTTTAAAGTGAAACCCTAATTAGTTAATTTCTAGATTTATTACATTTCAACCCTCCTAACTTCTACTTTTTCAAACTTTAGAAGTATGATCTTACTTCTTTACATCTACAGATGTTTTAGAGGAAGTTCTAAAACATCTCCTAAGGTGTGTATTACCTAATTTCTTTTGACTATAAATCTCATAAGAGTCCTAAGCCTCATGATATAAAGGATGGTTCCGAGAAACGTGGGCTCTGATACCAATTGTAATAGCTTTAACTCTCATCCAGAGTTCTGATTGTACGCACACTATATCATAGTAAAATAATATATAGGAATATTTCGCGCAGCCAATCTTAAAATAATAAAAAGTACATCTCTTGCATACTTACCCCAAAATATCCAATATCTATAAATCATGTCTAAAGTCTAAATTAAATACTTACTACAAAAAAAATAATTAATCTTAAGTACTGTTCGAATTAAAATAAATATTAAATAATCTCCTAGCAAGTCTCTCACTATTTAGGAGCGAAACTCTGAATATCCTGATATGGAAAAAATGAATAATAAATAGGATAAGTTTAATATGCTCAGTAAATAGGTAAGTACCAATAATGATAGGGTAATATGTCCAAATTGGTAGAAAATATAAAACTATCAATGGAGAGGGTTAAAAATATTTTTCTATTTAATTCAGAAAATATGTGGTATCTACACCATAATTCATTAACAAAACATTCTAAATCAGTTTATTCAGTAAACATTCAGAATTCATTTTTTCAGTATCATAACTTATGGTATAAACAATTCAATAAATAGTATAATTCAGTATTCAGTATCACAATTTAGACAGTAAGCAGTGCAGTAGATATTAATTCAGTATTTCAATATCATAAACGTTACATATGACTTTCTATTCATTTCTATCTATTTATATCCTATTAAAATAGTTTCATTATGCGATGCCATTTTCACCAGTATCAACGAGAGCAATAAGGATCTCCTCTACCACGTGAATACATTATAATTCAATTCATAGTTTACAGTTCGCAGCACACTGTATACAGTTCACAGTTTTTATTGTTTCACCACGTCTGACTAAAGACATATCTACGGGTAGGGTTCACCATAGTCACATGCCAAAAGACTACATACACACCCACCATTTAGTGATACTGATTAAATGGATTTTTTAAATATTTTAATGTCTATTTATCTATTTTAACTCACTAATAAATTTTTTAATTTTTATTATTTAATATATTCTATACCTATAACATACATACTGTAACTATTCATTATCCTACACTCTTCTATAATACTCCTAATTACATAACAACCAGTATGTATACGAATTTACTTACAAAACATAGCAAAATAATTCATCAGAAATTTTAGTAATAAATATAAATGAGAACACAACAATCAATAGTAAATTTTTTGCGTATAATTATCAATTATTAAACGTCACAGTTTTAGTATCTTAAAAAGATTAAATTACATTTGTAAATGCTTCACTTACCTGATTTCTATTCACAGATCTAGTTCACAGAAGAGTTCCTGAATGCCAAATACAATTGTGCGTAACCACCTAAAAGACGCGATGTTGCACGCCTCCACAAGATGTCATCGGAGTATACACGCGCTAGCGGTGGAAACCATACACGCGCTGCCATTGAAAATCATCATGTGTTGCCTCCAAAAATAATACACGCACCGACACCGAAAACTATCACGCATCGCCTTTAAAAATTGTACACGCACTGCTGCAAAAAATCATCACACGTCGTCGTCGAAAACCGTCACGTACCACGTCGAAAACCATCACGCGCCCAGCCAGAAACTGTCATGTGCTATTGTGAGACCACCGCATGCCACAACAAACCGATCAGAACACGTCACAAAATGCACCACACGCTCAGATCTGATGCAGATCAAGTGAAATCGCGCCGAAAAATGGTGTAGAAGAGTAAAATCACGCTTTGGCCACCATGCTCCGATTTTCTTCTCTGATGTTACTCCACATGCACAACTCCTCTTCCTCTCTCCCTATTCTTGCTTCACCGCAGATCGGGAACGATCTGGGCATGCCATTGCTGCTGTCGTCTTCTCCGCTTTTTTTTTATTCTTCATTCATTCCTTATGTCTCTCTTTCTTCATCTCTTTTTCTCTCTCTTTTTCTACCTTTCTATCTCGATCCAATCCATCTCTCTCTCCCACCTCTCTATTCCTCTTATAAGTGGGAACAAAAAGATTCCTCCATGCCTCGCATCTTCCTTCTCCGATGAGCTTCAGAGGTGTGTATGCCTCCTCTTCTTCTCCTTTTTATAGAGGTGTGTTTGCCACTGCAACTCCCCCTTTTTTTTTTTCTTCTCTTGTCATCAAAACGGCGTCGTTTTGATGCTCTCAAAACAGTATTGTTTCCACCTCTTTCTCTTTTTCTTTTCTTCATATAAAAAAAAAATCGTTTTGACTTTTCCTATTTTTAAGAAACATATGGATTGGATTTTATTTTTAACGGGCCGGGGTGTCATAAGAAATGCAAGTAGTATACCCAAAAACGTAAATATTTCTATTTTTAGAAACAAAAATCAATTATCACTATCATATATATAAATATATATGTGAGTATGTGTTATAGACATTTTTTTATAATTTAAAAAAAACACATGAATTAAATAGCTGTTAAATAAAAAATAAAAAAAAAAAATATCCCCAGGCGTCTTTATAATTAGTCAATTAGCAAGGAGATGGTGAAACGTAAAGAAAACATATATACGTGTGTGTGTGTGTATGTATATATACGGTGTAATGGCCTGGAACTTAAAAGGGAGATAAAGACATAAATTGAATGTGGATGCGAAATAATAGTCATGATTTACATTTCTTACACAATAGTTTTAAATACCCAATAGGGTTACATAAATGTCCATTCTAAAAGAATAAATAAAAAGTAAACAACTGAGAATCTTAGGACGACATTCACTAGCTTTTGAAGGAGTTTGGTGGTGAACTATTCACAATCCTCTTGTTAATCGAGATTTGGGTCTTAGTCCTCTTAATTTGAAATAGTTAATGAAAGAGTGAGCTATATTAGCCTAGTAAGAATATCACACTACTCACCAATACAGAAAATGAAGGTTAGTAAAAATCATAAAAACAACCAATGGACCTCTTAATTTAAGTAAGTTCATTTATCATAAGTAAAACTATTTATTGTGTACTTACCATTGCGAGATTTCTAAAACTGACCTATCGAGATAATAGCTCAACAATATCATAAACTCATATTCAAATAAGCAAGAATAAAAACTTTCTCTTTTTTATTTGTCTATTGGTATCCATATGAGTCCATAGGGATGTCCTACTACGTGTGAACCAATATCCAACCTTGTCACCTAATCGGTTGTTTGCATATCCCATTTGGTATGAGCGCCAAAAATACAATCCCTCAATACCTCATTCGGTATGAGGGTGAAACGAGCCGTCTCCATACCCCGTCCAGTATGAGCGCCAAAAATACTCATCCTCGGTACCTTGTCTGGTATAAGGCAACGTTCACGGTAGGGTTCTCTATATATTTGGTCTATCCATCATATCTCAAGATATCCAGTAAGGCTACCATTCATTCGTTCACTTAACAATCAATTTTCTGTTCACATTTAATGTTTAATTTCATAATTTAACTGTAAATCAATGCAAGACAAACAATACATGCATCAAGGAAACAAAACTGAATTATTTTACGAATTTCAATATATTATCATGTATTTAAAACTGTAAAATCAAATAATCAGTTAAAAAAGGACAAACAGTAATAAATAACCGGTTCCGACTCCATTAGTAACCTGTAATTAATTATCAAAAATTTTTAAATTATGCAAAATACCGTATTATTTATAATTAGACTTCAATTTCATAACAGGGAATAAGGTGAGAGATTCTTATCTAAATTGGTGTTCGAAACACTGAACTTTCTACTACGCCTACTAGCGATCCCTGGGTTTCTTGAATTTTTTTGTGGAGGTAAAAATAAGCTTCACGTACCTAAAAATACCTCAAAAAACTCAAAATCAGTGTTAAAAATCTTTTTCAGTTAATTTCAGAATTTTGCCACAGTGGCACCGCCATACTCCAGCGACGGCACCGCGGTGACAGTTTACCTCGAACTTGCCATTTTCGGCTGGTTTTATACCCATCATTGTCAAAAAAACACATTAAACGGTCTCGATTGGTCGAAAAAAATCAAAAAATAAAAAATTACCGGCGGCAGAATTTTTTGGTGCGGCGGCTTTGCTGGTTCAACTTCGCAGCTGGGCATTTTTCTTCAGTCAACCTGTAGAAAACAGAATGATGAATACAATTGTGAAAAAATCACACGAAACGGGAAACAAGAAAGGACTTATCGGATGCGATTTTTAGTTTTTTCCGTAGCAGCGCCACCGAACTTTACCCGCAGTTTTTGGCTCATCTGTCGTTTCTTTTGCTCCGATTCGGTTATGAGGGTTTTCAAAATCGAATTTTGAGTGAATAAAAGAATTTTTTACCTTTTTGGCGGTCGGAGGTGGCTCCGGCGAAGTGGTGGACAGCGGGCGGCTCCCTTCTCTGGCGACTAGTTCTTCTTTTCTAACGGGGGAGCTGACGGTTAGGGTTTAGGTTCGGTGTGAAGTTTGATATTTATACCCGTCTCCCTTAAATCTGGATCGTTCATCGCGTTTGATCTCGACCGTCCCATTACGTTTAAAGAGAAAATAAATCTGGACTGTTCATCGAGATTTGATCTCGATGTACGATTGTGTTTAAAGAGAGAACGAATCTGAATCGTTCATTACATTTAATCACGACCATCTCATCGCGTTTGGGGAGGGAACGAATCCAGACCGTCCACACACGCGGGAATGCATCCGGGCCGTCCGATCACAAGCACGCGGATTGCCAGCGTGGCCTCTCGCATGGCACTGAGTCAGCGTGCCTTACCACACGGTGCGCTCCGATTCGTCGGGCCTGCTAACTAGTCGGTCCTACATGGCGCATTTTTTCTTAATTGTGTTTTGACCCCTAGTTTTCGTTTTTTCTTTCAAAAATATCTCATGATCCCAAATTTTCACTCAATTTTCTTAAAATTATTTTCAATTTCATAATCTACCTATTTTTTTCCTAATTTTACATTAAACAAAATTTATAAATTTAAAAACATATTTTTATAAATTTTTTTAAACTTTAAAATTAATCCGGAGTCAAATTTCAAACCCGAGTATTACATACAGTTAAGGGAGATGTATTAATATTTCATATACATTCAATTTTATTTTTATTCATTATTGGCGTCTTGGATGTTTGTATTATCTTATTGTGGAGAAATATTCAAACCGTTGCCAAAAAAATATGTACTTTCTTTCATTTTATCTTTCCTATGAAATTTAAAATTGCTTTTATCCATTAATCTATTACATAACAAAGCTAAGCAGAGTAATCTTACTTGATAACTTCTGCTGTAATTCCCTATATATATATATATGTTTATATCGCAATATAAGTAACATAAACCCAGTAGGCCTAGTAATATAATATATGCTTCACACTACCCAGAAACTGTATGTGACAGTTCCTTTACAAATGGTTTTGCAACCAGGAATACCACAAACTTACTAATCTCACATTTTCAGCTTTATGTGTAAATGCTAATATTTTGTTAGTGGTAAAACTTAAATATTTTTTGGTATTAAATTGATAGGAAAAAAAAAGAAATCAGTTCATAATACATACAATAGAACTAAAAAATAAAAAATTTAACAGACCATATATAATATCTGGTAGAATATGTAAGATAAGAGTTGAGATAAAGAGAGTAAAAAGCATGAAGGAAGAGTTTTTGGTAACTGAAACTTAGTACAATAAATGTTTTATAGGCTGACACAGAACATTGGACAGAATGGTAAAATGTAACTAATGAAGGGTATAATGTTTGTTAATTTACTTGAATTTAACTAACTATAATATTTTCCCTCAAGATAGATTGTGTATATTAAACAAAACCATATTGCATATCAAGTGGCTATACAAACAAAAATTCTATCAGTTTGTGTGGAGATTGAACTGACAGTGTAACACCCTAAAATGAAATTGTAATGTAATTTAAAATTAATAAATATAATTTTTTAATTATTTAATTTAGAGTAAAAATAAATTAAAAATTGAAGAAGGATGAAATAGAAAATAATTTTGGAAAAAAATGGTGAAAATTTAGGTTTTATGGGTATTTTTAAAAGAAAAATAAAAAATCGGGGATCAAAATATAAGTTAGGGAAGTTTTGCCACGTCAGATGCCCAGTCAGCAGGCTCGATGAATCAAGATGCGCCGCGTGGTAGCGGACGCTGATGCAGTGCCATGCGGGCGATCTGCGTGCCCGCGATCAAACAATCCAGATTCATTCCCGTGCGCACGGACGGCCCAGATGCGTTCCCTCCCCAAATGCTATCGGACGGCCAGATTTGAACGCAATTGGACGATCCAGATTAGATCGCGATCAACAGTCCAGATTGGATCGCGATGAATAGTCTAGATTCACTCGCTATTTAATTGCGATCGGATGGTGCAGATCAAACGCGATAGATGATCTAGATCAAAAGTGGATGGATATAAATAACCCCCATCTATATCAAACCCTAACCCTAGCTGACAGACCCCCTCGCTAGAGAATAAGAACCGGTCACCGGGAAGGAGACCGCCGACACCCGCCGTTGAACTGGAGTCCTTTCCGTTCGTCAAAAAAGGTAAAAAAAAAATTGTTTTGCTCGAAATTCAATTCTAAATACACCTATAGCCAAATCGGAGCAAAAAGACTGGCTGATTGGCCAGAAAACGTGGGCAAGATTTGGTAGCGCCACCGTGGGGAATTCCACAAAACACCTCCGATGAGGCCATTTTGATTCCCGTTCTACATGGTTTTTTCACTGTTGTGATTATCGTTTCCTTCTCTACAGGTTGACCAGATCAAAACACCCAACTGCAACATGAGCCGAAGGAGCCATCGCACCGGAGAGCTCCGCCTCCAGTGAATTTCGATTTTTTTGTATTTTTTGGGCCAACCGAGGTCCTTTAACATATTTTCACATAGGGATAGATGTAGAATCAGCCAAATTCGGTCCAAAACGGCTGAAAACAGCCGACCGAGGCGGACCACCGCAGCGGGGGGCAGCACCATTGTCGGAGCACGGCAGAGCTACCGTGCCGGAATTCCAAAATTGGCCAAGTGGGCCCTGAGACTGATTTTAAGTTTGTTTGGAATATTTGTATGTACTATTAGAGTGTTTTAATTTTTGAAAAAAATTCAGGGAACTTGGAAATCGCTCGTAGGCATAGTCGAACAGCTTAGCTTTCCGGGTATCAAATCAAGTAAGGATCCTTCACCCTATTCCCTATCATAAAATGAAAGTTTAAATAAATAATAATACAGTATTTTATAAAAATTTGAAAAATGTGCATAATTAATTACGGATTGTTAATGGAGCCAGAACCGAAAATTATCTACTATTATTTATTGATTGTTTTTACAGTTTATATGCATGATGGTATCTTATTAATTTATTTTATGGTTTTGAATGCATGTATGGTTTATTCTATGTGTTTACGGCTGAATTGGAAAAAATAAAGGTTTAACGGTAAAAAATTATGTGATTAAGTGAATGGATGAAACAACAACATTATTGGATATCCTGGGAGATGGTGGATGGACCGGTACATAGGGAACCCTACCGTTAATGTTGTCTTATATTGGACGGGGTATCGAAACTTGATAATTTGTCATTCATACCAGACGGGGTATGGGGACGGCCCATTTCACCCTCATACTGGACGGAGTATTAAGATTTTGTAATTTAGTACTCATACCGGATGGAGTATAGGGATGGCCCGTAATGAAGAATGTTAAAAGAAAATGTTCACGTGTAGCGGAGACATCCCTATGAACTCTCATGGATACCAGCAGGCTGGTAAAAAGAGTGACAGTTATTGTGTGATTTATTGATGATGGATATAAAATTATAATATCTTACTGATTATACATGAGATCATGATCTGTATAATATTATTATCTGTATAGGCTGTTTTTATAAATTCCACTACGGTAAGTAGACGGTAAATGGTTTTATGATTGATAAATGAATTTGCTAAATTTAATGCTCCATTAGTGATTTTTGATTTTCTACCGACTTTTATTGTTGTGTCGGTGATATAGTGTGATGTCCTTACTGGGGTAGTGTAGCTTATTCCTTATTTAACTATTTCAGATCAAGGAGACCAAGTTCCAGAGCCCGAACTGCAAGAGGATTGCGAGTAGATGTTAGTTTTCTTTATTTTTCGTTTATTTCCTTATTTTTTGTATTTTTTTAAAGACTGAATTTTGTAATCTTGTTTGGTTCTTTAAGTTATTGTATAGGAAATGTAAATCTTGAATATATATTACGCTTCCGTACTTAATTTATAATTTATTTTTTTTTATATTTTCGGGGTCATTACTGACAATAACTTAATGATAACAGATAAAATGTTTATGTGCTTTGTCTGTTAATAAAAAGTAAGATTACTAGAAATGTGAAAAGCAACTTGGTTATTACAAGGCTGATTCAACAATTCCAATACGAAAGTCACGTAATAGCTATTTAATGCACATGATTTTATTGGTAGTAGCCTCCGCAAATGATCTTGAAATGGTTGTTTGCTTTGTGGTTTTTTAAGAGACAAAAGCTTTGCTAAGGAAAATACAAGAACCAGTAATGGACTTTCGAAGGTTTACACATGATTCCTAATCCACGTCAAGAAAGGGTTGAAGCTTCATAGAAATGAAATGTCTGAGTTTGTGGATGGCAAAGATTGTAACGGCCTCGAAAATTTAGAATGAAATATGTGTATTAAGAATGTCAAATGCGGAAGCGTAATAAAAATTTTGATTAACATCCCTTACACAAAAACTAAAAACGTGCTCAAAATATAAAAGAACAAACTAACTAAAAGAGATACTTGAAAACAAGAACTATAAATATAACTACGGAGTCTTTAAGCGTCCCCTTCGCCGTCTTCCTGCGGAACGGGCTCGGGAACAATGTCTTCCTGATCTGAAATGGTTAAATAAGGAATGAGCTACACCAGCCCAGTAAAGACATCACACTATCTCACCGCCACGGAGGTAAAGGTGGGTAGAAAACACAAAAAAGACCAATGTAGCATAATTTATAATAAACTCGTTTATTAACATAAAAAGCTTTACTGCTCACTTACCTCGGTGAGATCCATAAAACAACATATGAAAGCAATAACATTATCATCATCATGAAATCATATGAACTGTATAACATAATACTTACCATGCCTTTGCATTTTAATCATTAAACAACACATTTTCCTCATTTATCAGCCTACTAGTATCCATGGGGATCCACAGGGGTCCCGCTACCCGTGAACCCTTAACAATTATAACATGATTCTAGAGCCGTCCCCATACCCCGTCCGGTATGGGCACCAAAACCATGAACCTCAATACCCCGTCCGGTATGAAGGTGAAATGGGCCGTCCCCATACCCCGTCCGGTATGGGCACCAAAACACAGAAAGTCTCCATACCCCGTCCAGTATGAGAGACCACGTTCCCGGTAGGGTTCCCTACGGACCCGGTCCGTCCACCATCTCCCAGAATATCTAGTCAGGCTGTCCACATTATCTATTTATCAATTCACGTAACCTTTCATTCTTTTTTTCCTCAATCACCATCATCAAATCACACACAAACATGCAAACCAGTAGTTTATGCCAAACAAGACAACACACAACATCGGGTTCTCAGTCATTCAACCCATAATCAATAAAACAGTGATATATGCACACGAAACTATGAAATGAAAACATCAGACATCATACTGCATTTAAAACTGTAAAATAGAACAAACAACAACTGACCGACAAATACACCAGACTCGAGCTCCATTAGCGACCTTAAAGAATTTCACACATCTATTGATTCATGAAATACTGTTTTATCATTTATTGAACTTTAATACCGTGATAGGAAATAGGGTGAGGGGTCCTTACTTGTTTCGGGGTCTGAATACGGCTCTACAGTGCGCCTACAGGCTGTCCCTAATTTTCCATGAATTTTTCTCGAGAAACTGAAACGCACTACTGGTACCTGCACGTGTCCCAAAAAATCCCAAATTAGACCTAGGGCCCATTTAAGCCAATATTGCAATTCCGGCACGGCAGCTTCGCCGTGCTTCGGCGACGGCGCAGCCGCTTGTGGCGGCGATTCGCCCCGGGTTGGCCGTTTTTGGCCATTTTCGGCCGAATTTGGCCACACTTGCATCGGTCCCTGCGATAGAACAACCCTAGGGCCCTCGGTGGACCGAAAAACTGAAACTTACCGGCGGCGGTGCTCTCGGGTGCGGCGGCTCCTCCGGCGTGAGTCCCGTTTTGATGTTTGGCTCTGATCAACCTGTAGAGAAAAGAACGGTGATCACAGTGGTATAAAATTTGCATCAAACGGAGGCCGGGAAGGGCCTCATCGGAGGCAAAAATCGAGGAGGGGTGCGGCGGCGGCGCTGGGTTTCGTCTGGGTTTTCCGGCTGTTTGGCCGGTGGTTTGGCACCAGTTTGTCCATAGGCGGACTCAGCGTCGAAAAACGAGTAAGGGGAAGAAACTTTACCTCAATCGGCGGTCGGAAACTTCCCCGGTGCGGCGGCGGGTGACGGCGGCCGGCTCCTCGGACGTATGGTTCTTCTTCTCCGGCGAGCACTGGCAGCTAGGATTTCTTTGGTCAGATGTGGGTGGGGTTATTTATACCCTTTTCCTTTTAATCTCAGCTGTTCATCAAGATTAAATCTGGACCGTTCGATCGCGATTTAATTGGGATTAAATCTGGGCCGTCCATCGCGATGCAATCTGGGTCGTCCCTGCCTGATTGAATCTGGGCCGTTCGTGCGTGTGAATCTGGACCGTCCGTGCGCACGTTTGATCTGGGCCGTCCGCGCGCGCTGGAACGGATCTGGGCCGTCCGATCGCGAGCACGCTGATCGCCCATGTGGCCCGTCCCCTGGTCAGCGTTTCCTTGCCACGCAGCACGTCCTGGTTGGCCGGGGCTGTTGATCGGGCCGCTGACATGGCTGCTGACGTGGTGCTGACGTGGCACAACTTTTCTAAATTGCGTTTTGACCCCCAATTTCCGATTTTCTTTTCAAAAACATCCCCATAATCTAAATTTTCACCCATTTTTTCCAAAATCAATTTCAATTAAATCCAAATAATATTTTTACCCAATTTTATCATTATTATTATTTTTATTTTCATTAAATTAAATTAAATAAAAAATCAAATAAATAAATAAAAATAAAAATAAATAAATAAAATTTTTATTTTTATTTGAGTGTTACAAAGATCATATATGGAAAAGACGTGACCAAATACAATAAACGTTCTACCAGTTGTTCGAGAATTTTATATCTATTCAAAGAAGTTGTAACTTACAAAATTGAAACAATCATTTGTGAAATCCTAATTTTTTGTCTAGAATTTAAAAATCTTTCAGGAAATTGAAAACCTAAAAAAGTTGGAGGTCCAGAAAGTTATAATTGATTAATTTGCTAGGAGTGAGATTATTAAGTGGTACTTTAATTTGGTAAATGTTAATTATGCACTACTTGACCAATTATAAGTTTGGTATAAGTATGTTATTTTATTATGTATAGACTAGTTAATAACAGAAGGGAAAAACATAAGCTTATGGACGAAAATACTCAAATGACATTCAAATCAAATGGTCTCATTCTTATATATAAATATAGTTTAATTTAGTTCTTTGGTACAGGCTGCCACTATTCGTAATTACAACGCGTTACCATTCCATTAGCAATTAAAAATAATATTAGATTTTATAAAGTTGTAATTGATCGGCTGTAAATGATTCCATTTATATTCATATTGATGAAGTGTAGGTTTTATTAATTAATGTAAAAATTATTATCATTTCTTATTTTTTAAATTATTAATTTAATTTATTATTTAATTACATATCAAGCTAAAATTTAAATTTAAATTTGATTACTATTCCAAAATTTTTGGTTCTGATACTATCCTATAATAATAATAATAATAATAATTTATGGATTCAATTAATTATTATAAAACAATATCAGAGAGATGCCTAATATTTCATTTTTTTTATTTGAATCAGTTCTATTAAGAATTAATTTTAGTGATTTATATATATTTCGTACATTGTTTTAGTATAATTTTATATTTAATCAAGATTCTGTGTTTTATGTAACAAAATATATTTTCTTTAGTTGTATTTTTTAAAAATATTAATAATTAGGTTGTACTTAATTACTTTTATATGTTTAAAATATATGATGGGAAAAGAATAATAATAGTTGAGATCACCAATTAGTTTCTAAGATTTGATAATAATTAATTAATTATCAGAACTAATTAATTAAGCGCTTCATTCCGGTAGTGCCGAAGGTTGAATATTAATTAGGAGAAAAAAGAATTATTATCATCCATGTCTCGAGATCCACAAACCTCTGAATATTATTCTTGATCTTTGTTAAGTATATATATATTATACGAAAAGCATTCATTGCATGCAAAAACGTGTTACATCCAACAGGGTTGATGGATGTCAACCCACATATATGTATGTATATATAGTATTATTCTATTTGGAACCTTAGTTTATTGTAGCAAAGAAAAAAAATATATATATATATATATAATAACTCATGGTAATTATCTAATTGTTTATTCTTAACGCGAGATTAGGCTTCCCGGTACAAAATTCATTCTTCTAGATATTTAAAGACATCATGACGAGAATTGCTTGTGATTAAAGAAAAAAATTCTTTGGGAACTTTATAGTTTGTTTCTTATAATTATTGCATTAATAAAACTAAGATTTTTGTAATTATTATCAAAATATCAAAAAGTATAATATCTTGTCCCGAAAATATGTTATAATTCACCATATTCAATAATATATTTCACATTTATAGATATAAAAGTTTCTTTTTATTCATAAAATTAAATCATGGCAACATTGCTTCAAAATACAAACAAGCCTGATATTTTTACAATTCGTGGCGGAAACAAAAAGGAACAAAAGATAAAGATGAGAAAGATAGAAAGAAAAACGAACAAACCTATCCAACACATGCCTATTTTTATGCTTCCTTCATCTCAACAACCTCATGCTTATTAAACTACCCTTGTTTTATTTACTATAGCTTACATTATATATGAATAAGTAATATTCCATATATAGTATGGATCTTTTTCAACCATGTAACTACAACAATAAAACATTATTCGTCTATCAATGATTGATAGATCTGCAAACTTTTCTGATTTCACCTTCAGTACCTGTTTTTACTTCAATATTACTCATTTTCACCATTGATTTTCCAAATTCGATATTGAAAGTTAATCCAAGAAGGCCTCTAATACCCAAAAAGCGTTGAACGAAGGTTTTAGTAGAGGTATCAGTCCATAGTGCTTGATCAGATTGAATAACTCCTTTACCATCTCTTAAGTTTTTAAAGAAAGATGTATCAAATTCATTTTCACTCTCTGTGTCAAGTGCTACACGTTTTATTGCATCACCGTTTTGAGGGCAAAGAGCTTTTAATGTAGGAAGGAATGAAGGGCTTATGGCAGGATCAGATGCTCCAGCTGTTCCATTAAAATTAAATAATCTACCCGTAATTACAGCACATCCTGCAGTACCAATTGTATGTCCACCTAATTATAAAAAAAAAAAAAATACTTAGTAAATGAGTAGAACAAATCATACATAATTAATAAAGTGGTATAATAAAAATTTCGAAACAACACTCACCGACAAGAGTGACGAGATCTTGGATATTGAGTCCCTTGTCAGCAAATTTTTGTTTTTGCACATCAACTGAGTCAATAAATCCTGGCAAGTTGGTAGTTTCGGATGCCAATGAAATGATCCCATCTCTACGTCCCATAGGTACTCTCCAACTTACGCCACTAGTCTGCATTCATATACATATATTAAATATCAAAATGCATCAACTTAAATATTATAATTATATAAATGTAGTAAGGTAAATAAAAAGGAAAGAATATGTTTGATTAATAATTACCAGAACCACAGAATCACGAGCAGCAAGAGTAAGAATATCAGCGCACGAAACAACTCCAGGACATAACATCTCAAGCTTTGCTTTAGCATCTTCAATAACATTAAAACCTCTTAAAAGAAGATTAGGAACAGCAGTTTTCTCAGTGCTAGGTCCATCAAGAAGAATTGAAGCATCACAACCTCGAACAAAACAATCATGAAAATGCATTCTTAGTAGTCCAGCTGCAATGGTGGGGTCCGAACGAAAATGAGATGCTACTGTTGATCTCACAACTGACTCTACTAAAGGGCATGTAATTGAATAGAAGCCAAAACGAGTGCCTTGGCCTTGAACTAAAGTAATAGTTACACCAACCAAAACAAATAGAAATGTCAGCAAGCAAACACGATGCTCCATTTTTTTTTTTTTTTTTTTTCTCTCTTTCGTTTTTCTTTTAATTGCAAGGATGAAAAAGGATATTGGGTTTTGTTAAGTTGTTAAAACTGAAGCAAAGACAAGTGTGAGATGAGTTATGTTGCATGCAGGTATATATAGGCAATTGTAGTATGTTGGTACATATATTTTTGAGGAAGCTGTGGAATGCATTTATAGTGGTGGAAAGTCAACGTGGAGGGAAAAGTAAAGAAGGACGGCTAAAGGAATTAAGATTACTAAAGAAGGCATAACGAACTTAATTTGTCCGCTTACCACTTTTTCCAATTGCCTAGGCTGGATGCCGCCTGACGTGATACTTCACGTTAACTCTGCTTTTATTTCTTAGTTGGATCATTTGCTGTAATAGTTAGGAATTCAAGTTAATTCTACATTATTTACATCTGTATATATACATATATATATATATATATATATAGAGAGAGAGAGAGAGAGAGAGAGAGATTTCAGAGACAAGTTTGGCTTTATTATTAAGCTTTTAATTAATTATAATACAATATTAGTTAATGTTTTGCTCGTTAACTAAAGTCAATACAATTATCTATCCTTTTGAGTTGAGTTTTGAATCTGTGGGTTTGTGCTAATATTGGAACAATTAATGCGTAAGAAAATAAATGATACAAGAAGATATATATATATATATATATATATAAATCATTTGTAATCTAATTTTACCATAAAAATAAATAATTTTGAATTTACTGTATATAGAATTCTGAAACTTACGTAACTCTCGACAAAAATTTATAAATTTATTAATTAAACGCAATCTAATTATTTGTAATCTACTTAAATATACCAAAAATCATCCAATTTTACAATTGGAGAATCAAATATACTGAAATTTGTACGCATGAATCACCATCACAACATCGACTATAATTATATTTATATTAGAATTACCGTTAAATAAACTAAACATACTCATAAGAGTGTATAATATAATATTCAGCAATTTATACCCATGTTATATGTTTAAGTAAGTAGTATATTTTATTTTGTAAAGATTTCAAGTTGGGTGATTTCAGTGTTTATGTAAAAATCTAATAAAGTAATTTCAACAAACACCTGTCTCGTTAATTTAGTCCGTTAAATAAAAAAGTTATATGACATCAAAGTCTCATATTCAACCATCAAATTTTGAGATTTTATAATCTTCATATTCCAGTGTTTCAAGAGACCAACTATAAAATATTACAGTATATACATATCCGATTCCATTGTTTATAATATATGAATATATATATATATATTGTAACGACCCCGGAAAATATTAAAATGAAATGAGTATTTAAATATATCGAATGCGGAAGCGAGATCAAAATTTCAGTTAACATCCCTTACACGAAAAACCAAACAGACGTACTTAAAATATAAAAGGTTAAACTAACTAAGAAAGAAAACTCGAAAATAAACTATGCGTATGACTACAGAGTCTCTAGGCATCCCCTTCGTCGTCCTCCTGCGGAACGGGCTCGGGAACCATGTCTTCCTGATCTGAAATGGTTAATTAAGGAGTGAGCTACACTAGCCCAGTAAGAACATCACGATATCTCACCGTCACGGAGATAAAGGTGGGTAGAAAACCACAAAAAGACCAATGGAGCATAATTTACAATAAACTCGTTTATTAACAACAAAACCTTTTATCAATAATAAAACTTTTACCATCCACTTACTTTGGTGGAATTTATGAAAACAATATGAGAAAAACAATAACATTATCATAATCATTGAATAATCTAAGCTGTAAAACATAACACTTATCACGCCTCTTGTAATTCAATCATTGTACAACATATCTTTTTCTCATTTACCAGCCTACTAGTATCCGTGGGGGTCCATAGGGGTTCCGCTACCCGTTAACCTTTAACATTCATAATCAGTTTCCAGGGCCGTCCCCATACCCCGTCCGGTATGGGCGCCAAAACCATGAACCTCAATACCCCGTCCGGTATGAGGGTGAAACGGGCCGTCCCCATACCCCGTCCGGTATGGGCGCCAAAACCATAAACCTCAATACCCCGTCCGGTATGAGGGTGAAACGGGCCGTCCCCATACCCCGTCCGGTATGGGCGCCAAAACCATAAGATCTCCATACCCCGTCCGGCATGTGAGACCACAATCCCGGTAGGGTTCCCTACGGACCCGGTCCGTCCACCATCTCCCAGGATATCTAGTCAGGCTGACCCCCATAATACAATTATCAGTCTACACAATCTTTCATTTTTCCTTTTCCTCAATCAGCATCATCAATTCACATTTAAACAAGCAAATCGTAATTCATACCAAACAGACAACATACAGTATCAGTTTTTCAGTCATTCAACCCATAATTAATAAAAACGTAGTACATGCACACAAATCTGTAAAATGAACACATCAAACCTCATTTTGCATTTAAAGCTGTAAACAGGCCAAATAACAGTAAATCATCAATCACACTAGACTCGGGCTCCATTAGCAACCTTAAGCAATTTCACACATGCGTTAATTCAAGAAATACTGTTTTATCATTTTGAACTTTAATACCGTGATAGGAAATAGGGTGAGGGGTCCTTACTTGTTTTCGGGATCCGAATACGATTCACAGTGCGCCTGCAGGCTGTCCCTAATTTTCCCTGAATTTTTCCCGGGGAACTAAAACACGCTAACAGTACCTGCACGGGTTCCAAAAAAAAATCCAAATTAGGCCCAGGGCCTCTTTCGGCCCAAATCGCAACTCCGGCACGGCGGCTCCGCCGTGCTCCGGCGACGGCGCCCCAGCGCGGCGGCGAGTCGCCTCGGGTTGACTGTTTTCGGCCGTTTTTGGCCGAATTCGGCCACACTCGCATTGGTCCTTGTCAGAAAACAACCCTAGGGCCCTCGGGGGGCCAAAAAATCACGGAAAAGCGGAGCTTACCGGCGGCGGCGCTCTCGGGTACGGCGACTCTCCGGCGAAGTTCGTGTTTTGGTGATTTGGCTTCGGTCAACCTGTAGAGAAAAGAATGGTGATCACGGTGATATAAAAATTGCATCGAACGGAGGCCGGGAAGGGCCTCGTCGGAGGCAAAAACCGAGAGGGGGCGCGGCGACGCCGCTGGACTTCGGCCGCGTATTCCGGCCGTTTGGCCCGGATTTCGGCTTCGATTTGGCCATAGGAGGAATCAGTGGGGAAAAACGAGTCGGGGGTATGAAATTTACCTCGATCGGCGGTCGGAAATTTCCCCGGTGCGGCGGCGAGTGGCGGCGGGTAGCGGCGGTCGGCCTCTGGTTCGTCTTCTCCGGCGAGCGGCTGGCGGCTAGGGTTTTTGGTCTGGTGTGGGGGTTCTATTTATAACCCCTTGCCTTTTGATCACAGCCGTTCGTTTCGTTTTAATCTGGGCCGTTCGTTTTTGATTGAATCTGGGCCGTCCGTGCGTTTGAATCTGGGCCGTCCGATCGCGTGATTGATCTGGACCGTCGGATCGCACCCACGCGGATCGCTAACGTGGCTCCTTTCGGAGTGACGCGATCTTGCCACGTGGCAGGCCCCGGTTGGCCGGGACTGCTGACCGGGCCTGCTGACGTGGCTGCTGACGTGGCCCCCCCCTTTTTTTTTTTTTTTTTTTTTTTTTTTTTTTTTTTTTTTCCTCCTCCTTTCCGGGCGCTACAACTCTCCCCCCCATAAAGAAATTTGGTCCCCAAATTTGCCTCATTACCCTTGATCAAACAGATGAGGATATTGGGCCCTAAATTCTGATTCCAGCTCCCAAGTCGCCTCCCTAGGCGTGTGGTTCTGCCACAAGACTTTTACAAATGATATTTCCCGGTTACGGAGTATTCTGCTTTCTCGGTCCGTGATACTGACCGGTACTTCTTCATAAGACAAGTCCTCTCGGAGTGAGAGCGGTTCATGAGCCACGACATGAGAAGGGTCCGGATTGTACTTGCGCAGCATAGATACATGAAACACATTGTGAACCCGGGAGAGCTCAGGGGGCAGTGCAAGTCTGTAGGCAGTGGTACCAATCTTGTCTAAGATTTCAAAGGGTCCAATGTATCTGGGGTTTAATTTTCCCCTTCTGCCGAACCTACTAATTCCCTTGAAGGGGGTGACTTTAAGAAACACCCGGTCACTTTTCTCAAAGGTCAGGTCTCTCCTCCGGGTATCAGCATAGCTCTTTTGCCTACTCTGAGCTGTCTGGATGTTCTTCTTGATCTTAACTATCTTGGACGTGGTTTCTTCCACTAAATCCGGGCCAAACAATCTTCTATCGCCCACTTCCTCCCAACAAATCGGTGACCTGCACGGACGCCCGTATAGCGCCTCGTATGGGGCCATGCCGATGCTTGCTTGGTAACTGTTGTTGTAGGCAAACTCTATCAGGGGTAGATGGTCGTCCCAATGGCCTCCGGAGTCAAGGACACAAGCTCGGAGCATATCCTCCAGCGTACGGATTGTCCTCTCTGATTGTCCATCGGTTTGGGGGTGGAAGGCAGTTCTGAGGGACAGCTTTGTTCCCATAGCTTGCTGGAAACTATTCCAAAACCGAGAAGTGAATCTGGGGTCCCTGTCGGATACCACTGTTACTGGGACCCCATGCAGTCTGACTATTTCCCGGATATACATTTTTGCCAACTTGTCCAACGAATCAGTCATTCTGATGGCCAGGAAGTGGGAAGACTTAGTGAGTCGGTCAACAATTACCCATATGGCATCGTGTCCCGATCGTGCCTTGGGTAGTCCCGATACGAAGTCCATGGTGATGTGTTCCCACTTACATTCTGGAATCGGTAAAGGCTGAAGCAACCCCCCTGGGCGTTGATGTTCTGCTTTGACCTGCTGACATACCAAGCACTTAGATACAAAGTCGGCTATATCTCTCTTCATCCCATTCCACCAGAATCGGGGTCGCATAGTTTGGTACATTTTTGTACTTCCTGGATGCATGGCGAACCTTGAACTATGGGACTCTGTCATGATGTCTCTTTTTAATTCATTGTCGTCTGGGACACACATTCTGTCCTTGAAACGAATCAATCCGTCGGCAGAGATCTGAAATTCTGAGTTCACTCCCTGTTCTGCATCCTTCTTGCGGTTTACTAGGGCGGGGTCGATTGACTGGGCTTCCTTTATTCTTTGGATTAGCTCGGGTTGGACTGCTAGGTGGCTCAAGCATGTGGCCCTCTTCAGATCTTGCAGTCGAACCTGCTGCGTAGCCCCAATGGACCTGCATTCCGAAACCATCAGATGGGCTAGGGTGCCTGCACTCTTCCTACTGAGGGCATCGGCTACTACGTTGCCCTTACCTGGATGGTATAGGATGTCACAATCATAGTCCTTGAGGAGTTCCATCCACCTTCTCTGACGCATGTTGAGATCCTTCTGAGTGAAGATGTGCTTCAAGCTCTTATGATCGGTGTAGATCTGAAAGGTCTCTCCATACAAATAATGGCGCCAGATTTTCAAGGCGTGTATGATTGCGGTAAGCTCCAAATCATGGGTAGGATAGTTCTTCTCATGATTCTTTAGCTGTCTAGACCCATATGCTATAACCTTTCCATGCTGCATCAGGACACAACCCAGGCCCAGATAGGAGGCATCACTATAAACTGTATACCCTCCTGATCCACTCGGTAGAGCCAGCACGGGTGCAGTAGTCAGTCGCTTCTTCAATTCTGAAAAACTCCTTTCGCAGTTCTCATTCCAATCAAACTTTGCATTCTTCTTTGTGAGTCGGGTTAGAGGGGCCGCTAGACTGGAGAACCCTTCGACAAACCGGCGGTAATAACCCGCCATCCCTAGGAAACTGCGAATTTCCTTAACTGTTGTCAGCCTTTTCCAACCAAGTACCGCTTCAACCTTTTCGGGGTTCACCGACACCCCTTCCTTCGATATAACATGTCCTAGGAAGGCGGTTTGCTCGAGCCAAAATCCACACTTGCTCAACTTTGCATACAACTTCTTTTCCCTGAGTACCTGGAGGACTTGGGCAAGATGATGAGCATGTTCTTCTCTACTTTTTGAGTAGACTAAGATATCATCGATGAACACGATGACAAATTTATCCAAGAACTCTCTGAAGATTCTGTTCATTAGATCCATAAAGATGGCCGGGGCGTTGGTTAGCCCAAACGGCATAACCAGGAACTCATAGTGTCCGTACCTGGTTCGGAATGCCGTCTTGGGGATGTCTTCTGCTCTCACTTTTACCTGATGGTAACCTGATCGTAGATCTATTTTAGAAAAGACCTGTGCACCCTGCAACTGATCGAAAAGGTCATCAATCCGGGGGAGAGGGTACTTGTTTTTAATTGTTACATTGTTTATCCTTCTATAATCAATACACAGTCTCAACGTTCCATCTCCTTTCTTTGCAAAAGTAACCCCGGCACCCCATGGGGAAATGCTGTGTCTAATGAAGCCACTGTTTTGTAGCTCAGTGATTTGTTTCCTTAGCTCTTCCATCTCGATGCGGCTCATTCGGTAAGGAGCTACCGAGATGGGTTGGGTTCCTGGCTGTAAGTCTATGGTGAACTCGACCTCTCTGTCCCCTGGTAGACCGGGCAGTTCATCCGGAAATATGTCTGGAAAGTCTCGGACTACTGGAATCTCTTGGATACAAACTTCTTTCTCGGGTTTACCATGTACCACGTCCGGGTCTGCGTCGGCATCCTTCTGGGTAAGATTGTAAACTCTGCCCTGGATTGGAGGCCTTCCTTGATTCTGGTTCCTAGGACACTCCCTCGCATAGTGCTGGGCACTGCCGCATATGCGACAGGTGTTGTTGAGGCGGTAGCAGGGTCGGTCCCCATGATCCCTGCCGCAGTACTGGCAGATCTTCCCACGAGCTGCCCCCATAGCCTGAGGAGGGCCCTGAGCGGCAGGCCTGGGTCTCTTGCTGGGTTGGACCGGCATGGTAGGCGCTGGCCTGCGGAGCGGGGCTGAAGGTCGGGAACTTCCCGCTAGCTGAGGGCGGGTGTCGAAGCTCATTTCTATGATCTGCGCCTTTGCTAGGACTGCCGAATATGTCTCGAGCTCCATCACCAACAAGTGCTGTCTGATCGCCGGGCGGAGACCCCACTGGAATTTCCTGGCCTTTCGGCCCTCATCCAACAATGTCTCCGGGGCATGTCGGCCCAGCTCCAGGAACTTGCGGGCATACTCCGACACTGTCATATTACCCTGGACCAACTGAGCAAATTCAATTTCCTTTAAATGTTGGATGTGCTTAGGGAGATACTCCGCATGGAAAGCCGCTAGGAACTGCTCCCAAGTAACTGGTACAGGCAGGGTGGCCCGCTTGAGCTCCCACCAGCGTACTGCTTCCCCTACCAGCATGTAGGAGGCAATGGCAGCCCTCTGCTCAGGAATTACTCCCAAGGTCTCAAAGGCTCTCTCAGTCTCCGCCAGCTAGTATTGGGCCTCTTCAAAAGAGGATCCCCCCGAAAAAGTAGAAGGGTTCAGTCTCCTGTACCTCTCTATGAAGCCAGGGTCGATCAAGGAGGGAGCAGGGTCCCGGGGTAGAGGGACTGGGACCGGCTGAGGGTGAACTGGGGGACCTTGTGGTGGAACCTGTTGATGTGGTGGGGGTACTGGAATGTGCTGTGGCGGCGCCTGCTGGTACCGTGGCTGTGGTACAGGGTCGTACCGCGGCTGTGGCGCCGGGTGGTACTGTGGAGGAACAGGCTCCTGCCGGGGTGGCTCGGGATCAGCCTGCTGTAGCGGGGGCTCAACCTGCGCTAGCGGAGGAGGTCCGGGTAACTCCCTTCTCTCCTCTTGCCTTCGCTGGGCAGCTACGAGAGCCTCCACCATCTCATACAGTCTGTCAAGATTCTCCCGAAGCGAATTATCCTGAGCCGCTCGGTTTAGTGGGGGCCTTCCTCTCCTCATTCCCGTGTACTTGCATTCATAAGGAATGATTGAGTAACGATATATCGGTGAGTATTTATCTAAGACACTATTGTGTAAGGGATGGGTCCGAGGAAATGCGGCTCTGATACCAACTGTAACGACCCCGGAAAATATTAAAATGAAATGAGTATTTAAATATATCGAATGCGGAAGCGAGATCAAAATTTCAGTTAACATCCCTTACACGAAAAACCAAACAGACGTACTTAAAATATAAAAGGTTAAACTAACTAAGAAAGAAAACTCGAAAATAAACTATGCGTATGACTACAGAGTCTCTAGGCATCCCCTTCGTCGTCCTCCTGCGGAACGGGCTCGGGAACCATGTCTTCCTGATCTGAAATGGTTAATTAAGGAGTGAGCTACACTAGCCCAGTAAGAACATCACGATATCTCACCGTCACGGAGATAAAGGTGGGTAGAAAACCACAAAAAGACCAATGGAGCATAATTTACAATAAACTCGTTTATTAACAACAAAACCTTTTATCAATAATAAAACTTTTACCATCCACTTACCTTGGTGGAATTTATGAAAACAATATGAGAAAAACAATAACATTATCATAATCATTGAATAATCTAAGCTGTAAAACATAACACTTATCACGCCTCTTGTAATTCAATCATTGTACAACATATCTTTTTCTCATTTACCAGCCTACTAGTATCCGTGGGGGTCCATAGGGGTTCCGCTACCCGTTAACCTTTAACATTCATAATCAGTTTCCAGGGCCGTCCCCATACCCCGTCCGGTATGGGCGCCAAAATCATGAACCTCAATACCCCGTCCGGTATGAGGGTGAAACGGGCCGTCCCCATACCCCGTCCGGTATGGGCGCCAAAACCATAAACCTCAATACCCCGTCCGGTATGAGGGTGAAACGGGCCGTCCCCATACCCCGTCCGGTATGGGCGCCAAAACCATAAGATCTCCATACCCCGTCCGGCATGTGAGACCACAATCCCGGTAGGGTTCCCTACGGACCCGGTCCGTCCACCATCTCCCAGGATATCTAGTCAGGCTGACCCCCATAATACAATTATCAGTCTACACAATCTTTCATTTTTCCTTTTCCTCAATCAGCATCATCAATTCACATTTAAACAAGCAAATCGTAATTCATACCAAACAGACAACATACAGTATCAGTTTTTCAGTCATTCAACCCATAATTAATAAAAACGTAGTACATGCACACAAATCTGTAAAATGAACACATCAAACCTCATTTTGCATTTAAAGCTGTAAACAGGCCAAATAACAGTAAATCATCAATCACACTAGACTCGGGCTCCATTAACAACCTTAAGCAATTTCACACATGCGTTAATTCAAGAAATATTGTTTTATCATTTTGAACTTTAATACCGTGATAGGAAATAGGGTGAGGGGTCCTTACTTGTTTTCGGGATCCGAATACGATTCACAGTGCGCCTGCAGGCTGTCCCTAATTTTCCCTGAATTTTTCCCGGGGAACTGAAACACGCTAACAGTACCTGCACGGGTTCCAAAAAAAAATCCAAATTAGGCCCAGGGCCTCTTTCGGCCCAAATCGCAACTCCGGCACGGCGGCTCCGCCGTGCTCCGGCGACGGCGCCGCCGCTGGCGGCGGCGAGTCGCCTCGGGTTGACTGTTTTCGGCCGTTTTTGGCCGAATTCGGCCACACTCGCATTGGTCCTTGTCAGAAAACAACCCTAGGGCCCTCGGGGGGCCAAAAAATCACGGAAAAGCGGAGCTTACCGGCGGCGGCGCTCTCGGGTACGGCGACTCTCCGGCGAAGTTCGTGTTTTGGTGATTTGGCTTCGGTCAACCTGTAGAGAAAAGAATGGTGATCACGGTGATATAAAAATTGCATCGAACGGAGGCCGGGAAGGGCCTCGTCGGAGGCAAAAACCGAGAGGGGGCGCGGCGGCGCCGCTGGGCTTCGGCCGCGTATTCCGGCCGTTTGGCCGGGATTTCGGCTTCGATTTGGCCATAGGAGGAATCAGTGGGGAAAAACGAGTCGGGGGTATGAAATTTACCTCGATCGGCGGTCGGAAATTTCCCCGGTGCGGCGGCGAGTGGCGGCGGGTGGCGGCGGTCGGCCTCTGGTTCGTCTTCTCCGGCGAGCGGCTGGCGGCTAGGGTTTTTGGTCTGGTGTGGGGGTTCTATTTATAACCCCTTGCCTTTTGATCACAGCCGTTCGTTTCGTTTTAATCTGGGCCGTTCGTTTTTGATTGAATCTGGGCCGTCCGTGCGTTTGAATCTGGGCCGTCCGATCGCGTGATTGATCTGGGCCGTCGGATCGCACCCACGCGGATCGCCAACGTGGCTCCTTTCGGAGTGACGCGATCTTGCCACGTGGCAGGCCCCGGTTGGCCGGGACTGCTGACCGGGCCTGCTGACGTGGCTGCTGACGTGGCCCCCCTTCTTTTTTTTTTTTTTTTTTTTTTTTTTTTCCTCCTCCTTTCCGGGCGCTACATATATATAGTCTGCATAATTATCCTATTATAAAGTTGGGTTTTTTTTTTTGTGTGGCTTTAATCTGAATTTTACCGTCCAAGTCTCCCTAACTGGCAACATAATTCCATCTTAACTTATATAATACAATAACACGAAATATATAAATAGGATGGTTAAGGTATTTATTGGTGGTCCATAATTTGTGTGTATGGAACGAGATTAGGCCGGCCTCGTTCTCTATCCGACCCAGCCTAAATACTATATATATATATATAAGAATATAAAACTTGATTATCCAATTAATACGATACAATCACGAAAAGATAAGATGAGGTTCGTTCTTGATCATTTTTTTTTAAAAAAACAACCCTCATGTTATTTTAACGAGTTTTGTCGAAGAAGAAAGAAGAAAAAATTTCTATATAATTAAAAAAAAAATATTTCAGATTTCTTGTATCTTATACTCACATGATTTTATGTATATATTAATTATATTATAATTTTTCTTCATTTACTTAATCTTTAAACTTTCATCTATTAGTCTTTCAAGTTTAGACGTCTGCACATATACTCAATTTTTTTTTCTTCTGATAATAATAATATATTAAAATTACAAAAAAAAAAAATCAAAATACATTAAAGTGCAACTTACCCTTTTTATATTCTAACTAATTACATGTTTCTATATATAAAAAAACACGTATAAATTCGAAAAAATTATATAAAAAACTTATTTTTTGGAGTCTAATTTTCTTTTTTTATTTATCTGAAAATTTTTGTTTTGTGCTGAATTATTGAAAAATTATTTAACATTATCCTTTAGTGGATGCGGCAAGAGCATCCTCCGCATTAATTGGAGCGTTGAGTTTGAATTTTGATATATTCAAAAAGATCCAAATAATATTCTTGCTAATTATAATTATTATAATTATAATAATTATTATATAATTTGAAATTATGTATACTCTGACCAATTGACAAAATCAAGTTAATCTCCAAAATCTTAGTGGCGTGATTCCTCCGTGCCAGAATCAATATTTCTTTTATTTTGCAAGTTAATTACTTAATTAATTAATTAAACAAAAACATGATCGATTACATCTAATTTCAAAATTTATATCTCTGACATATATAGCATATACAGTGTAATATTAATATGTAACACGACTTTATCATGTCCATTTTTTATTTTTTTTTTTCTCTTAAGAACCTAATTATAGATATATGACCTTTGAAATTAACATTGTTATGGTCAAAAATAGTTTACAAAAATTAAATGCACCTTTAGAATAATTATTGGAGTATGTATATATATTTTTTTAAAAAAAAAACAAGAAGTAGGGCATCACTTTGCTTTCTGAATATCATATATATATATATATTATTATTATTATTATCAACCTTTAATTATTGAACATATATAAATTTCAATTCGTTGAAAATTAGAAAGGGTATACGTAGCAAAAGATTTTTTTATAGAAAAGACAACAAAAATTAAGAGAACACATTCATGTGCTCCAAATTATGTAACTACCAGGAAATCAAATGAAAGAAAATGATAGATGAAATTTAAGGCTCATACGAATCAGAAAAGATAAATGGCAATTTGCTACAATCAATCCGTCTGTCTTTTCTCTAGCAGAACTTCTTTGAAACTAGAAAATTAAACACAATACATATATATATATATATATATGTGAAGGATAAATGAAAGAGAATTAGATATTTGCATGTTCAGAAATATAGATTAAATATTTCGTACATGTTAATAAAAAATAATTGATTATAAAATATATATAATGGGAATAATTTAGTTACTATTAAGTAATAATATTTTTTTAAAGTTCTTTTCAACAAGAGAAAATTAACCACATAAATTACTGTAAACTTAACAAAAAAAATATATAATGTAAAGGTTTAATATAGAAGGTGTATATGTATGTAGCCGCAAGAATGATATAACAACAGGTAATCAAGTAGTAATTAGTCAAATTAGTTAGCTAGGAGAGTGTGACACGTAAAATAAATTATAAGATTTAAAGATAAAAAAGAATCGAAATTTTCAAAGCATTGATGAAGACTTGTTCTGTTCTTTAGCTTTTCACGTGAAAATATTAACATTATACTTCACTACATTACAAACTTAACCACACTACCTCTGTTGAATTTTCATTCTGCCTTGAATAATTTTGATTAGCTAATTCTTTCCTCTCTTTAATTTTTTATTTCAAGAAAGAAAACCAATGAGTAGTTGAGAATCGGGTTACAAACTCTACATTCCGACTAAAATACTATATTTTTAACTGTTTGACATTTTGTACGTGTGTCAATCACTGTTTGTTAATCAATCATTAATTAATATTTAAAATTTTTTAAAAATTATTATTTAAAATTAATATTATTTTTTAAGTAACATAAATTATTAAAATATTATAAAAATTTAATCTTGTGACAAATCTACAAGACTATCTTATACAACTTTTTTTTTTTTTTTTTGAAAAATAATTTGTTTATACTCATAAAATAAGTTATTCAGATGAAGAAAGATCTACAGAAGCATTTTTTTTTAAAAAAAAAAAAACCATATAAATTATTTTTAAAAAGCAAATAAATAATTTGTTTTATATCTTAAAAAAATGTATAATAATTGCAACTTGTACGTGGAAGAAAAGTACAACATAAACCTAATTAATTATATACTGCGAAACTCACTTAACCCTATCCAAATGCAGTGTGCAGTCCACACGACCTTATCGCTATCTCATATATTCGCTTAATTTCTTTTTAAAAGTCTTTACTAATAATTGTTACCTTATTTAATCAAATAATAGTCAGATACTATATTAAAATTACTACACGTTACATTTTATATATATATATATTTAATTCTAATATGTTTATATAAAATTATAAAGTTCAATTACTAAACTATTTCGAGAATATAAAAAAACAAAAAAAAAGAAGAAGAAAAATATTAGTGAGAGGAATATAATTTTTATATTTATAATAAAAGAAAACTGTGAATTCAATGGGTAGAGAAGTATATTCCTTCTTTTAATAATCTAAAATTCAATTCTTTAATATAATTCGTATATATATATATATATATACATACATGTGTATAATGAAAACAATTTGCAATATTTTAATAATTAATTATGTTATAAGGAGAGGGACGTGTATACGCGTCTTGAGTAATAGCTGTATGTATATACATAAGCCAAGATTTATTTATTTATTTATTTTATAAAAAAGAAGAAAATGCTGACCAGTACCTCTCCCGCTTCGGTGTCTAAAATTCAAAGAAAACAACTTGGATAGCTCATGTTTTACCAGATTGATTGAAACAAACATAACTAGCTAGCCACCTTATCTCTCTTCTTCCCCCCTAGATTGTGGATCTCCATTTTCATATATATATATATATATATTCAATATGTGTCTTAAAATACTTCAATATATATATATATATATACATGTATGTTTTAAGATATTAGTGGTGTAAGCCACCTTATCTCTCTTCTTCCCCCCTAGATTGTGGATCTCCATTTTCATATATATATATATATATATATATTCAATATGTGTCTTAAAATACTTCAATATTATATATATATATATACATGTATGTTTTAAGATATTAGTGGTGTAAATTTATAGATGGCTTGTTGCTTTACAGCTTCACGTAGTTCGATATGAGAATAAAGAGCCTTAACAAAGATTTTATAAGATAGAGACAACTTTTTTATGAGACGAGGATCCAGACAACGAGCTATTGAACATAAAATAGTGTGTAGAGAATGATTATGATGTAAAAATCTTTAAGATACAATGGAGATTTAATTATTTTTTACCATCTCCAAGAAGCAATATTATGATGTAAAAATCAAATAACTTGTATTTTTTTTTACTCTAACTGAAAACTAAAAAGCACAATGGGTCGGTCTTGAGAATCAAATTTGCATGTATGAGCAATTAATCTTGAGTCAAAGACAAGACATCTAAATACCCAGAGAAGGAAGTGATCAAAACTCCTCTTGTAAAATAACTCATAATGAAATTTATTGTCAAGAAGACGACAGTATATTCTATTTAAAAATTATTGTACAAGATATTCAAAAAATGCAAAGGTATTTTAGATTGAAAATAAAAAAAAACTCTAGTGATATTTTGTGACAACCCGAACTCCCATGCAAAGTTCTGACCATACGCACACTATGTCATGATAAAATAATCTATAAGAATACTTTGCGCTATAAATTTTAAAACAATAATAACTACATTCCTTACATACGTATATCAAAATATCTAGTATCTGTAAGATATGTCTAAACCCTAAAATAAATACTCATTAAAAAAGAAACGATTGGCACTAAGTACTGTTGGAATTAAAATAAAAATTGAATAATCTCCTCGCAAGTTTTTCACTATTCAAGAACGAGGTGAGCTTAATATGCTCAATAAGCATGTAAGTAACCAATAAATAATAGGATAATCTATCCAAGTTGGTGAAAAACATAAACTATTGACGGAGATGGTTCAAAACACTTTTCTCTTTACTTCAGAAAATACGTGATATCTACATCCTAATTCATTAACTGAATCTTACAAATTAGTTTATTTAATAAATATTCAGAATCCATCATCTCAGTATCATAACTCAGGGAATAAACAGTTCAATAAATAGTATAATTAAGTAATTAGTATCATGATTTAGATAGTAAATAATTCAGTAGATATTAATTCAGTATTTTAGTATCATAAACGTTACACATGACTTTCTATCCATTCAAATCGGTTTATATCCTATTAAAATAGTTTCACTGCGCGATATTATTTTCGCTAGTATCAACGAGAGCAGTAAGGATCTCCTGTACCACGTGAATACATTACAGTTCAGTTTACATATTACAATTTGCAGTACACTGTATTAAGTTCACAATTCTTATCACTTTGCCACGTCTGGCTAAAGCCATATCCATGAGTAGGGTTTACCACAATCACATGTCAAAAGGCTACACACACATACATCCCTCGGTGATACTAGTTAAATGAGTTTTCTAAATATTTTATTATCTATCTATTTATTTCATCTCAATAATAAATTTTCTAATTTTTATTATTTAATATATTTTATACTTATAACACACATACTATAACTATTCATCACTCTACCCTATTCTACATATTCTTAACATACTCCCAGTTACATAACAATCAGTATATACACGAATTCAGTTACCAAAACATAGCAAAACAATTCATCAGCAATTTCAGTAATGAACATAAATAAGAACACAACAATCAGTAGAAAAATCATGTCGGAATCATGTGTTTAATCATCAATTATTAAATGTCACAGTTTTAATATATCAAAAAGATTAAACCACATTTGTAAACACTTACGCACTTACCTGATTTTTGTCTAAATCTCGTTCGTGATATTATCTCTGATGTACAAGATCAACCCATTATAGTGATATCCGTATCGGGTTAGTAACGAGCTGATTATCCCCTAATTTGAAACACACATATCTAGACTTGTTCATAATTATAAACTAGATACGTAATTTGTTGTATCAAAATTAAATAGGATTAATAAACCCTAAATCTAAAACAGTAAATCATCAGGATTTTTGAACTCACGTATCTGAACCAGGCCCTTAGAACTCACCGTACACAATCACTAAAAGTCCGTGCGCCTCTGCACGTACTGCCACTAGACCGCCATACGTAGCTGCCGCTCGCCGCCGCTCATCACCGATCGCCACTACGGATCGGCCGAATTTCACCGCAGAGTGCCCTGCGCCCTCGGATCCAACATAAATGTAACAACCTTGAAAATATACAAAGAAAGTAAATAATAATTAAAGTGCGGAAGTGAAATAAATATTCAAGATTTACATTTCTTATACAATAACTTAAAGTACCAATTAGTGTTACAGAATTCACAATTTTAAAATAAATACAAAGAAATAAGAAAATGAACGGAAAATAAAGAAAACTAGCATTTTGCACGCAACCCTCTTGCAGATGAGCTTTGGATTCTGATACTCTTGATTTGAAATGGTTAAATAAAGGATGAGTTACACTATCCAGTAAGAATATCACACTATATCACCGATACAGAAATAAATATTGGTAGAAAAAAATCAAAAACAATTAATGGAGCACTAAATTAAGTAAATTTGTTTGTCAATAATAAAATCATTTACCGTCTTCTTACCGTAGTGAAATTTATGAAAAATAACCTATGAAAAACAATAACATTATATATATATATATATATCATAATTCCGTATATACTTGACAATATAGCACATATTATACTTTCATATTCAAATCATCAAACAACAATTGTCCTTTTTTCATCAGCCTACCTGCTGGTATCCATGGGGGTTCATAGGGATGTCCCCACCACGTGTGAACTTTTTCTTTTAACATTTTTATACGGGCCGTCTCCATACCCCGTCCACTATGAATGCTAAATTACTAAACCTTAATATCCCGTCCGGTATGAAGGTGAAGCGGACCGTTTCCATATCTCGTCCGGTATGAGCGCCAAGTTACATAGTCTCCATACCCCGTCCGGTATGAGATACGTTTACGGTAGGGTTCTCTATGTATCCGGTCCGTCTACCATCTCTCAAGATGTCCAGTAGGGTTGTCGTTTCATCTAGTCACGTAATCACAAAAGTTTTCCGTTTACCTTTAACCTCTATTTTTTCAATTCAACCATAAACATATAAAATAATAATACATGCATTCAAAGCTATAAAATAAATCAATAAGGCACTATCATGCATTTAATTGTAAAAACAATCAACAAAAATCAACAGAGAATAATTTATGATTTTGACTCCATTAGCAATCCATAATTAATTATAAATATTTTCTAAATTATACAAAATGCCATATTTATTGTTAATTAGATTTCAATTCTATAACATAGAATAGAGTGAGGAATTCTTACTCAATTTAGTGCCCGAAAAGGTAAACTGTTCACAACGCCTACAAGTAATTCTCGGGTTCCTTGAATTTTTCTTTGGGAATCAAAACGTGCTTAAGTACCTACAAATATTCCAAACAACCCCAAAATCAGTCTCAGGGCCCACTTTGGCCAATTACAGAATTCTGGCACGGTAACTCCACCGTGCTCTGGCGACGGCGTTGCCGTCCGCGGTGGTGGTCCGTCTCAGGTTGGCTTTTTTTAGCCAGATTCAACCGATTTCACATCAATCCCTGCGAGAAAATATATTAAGAGGCCTCGGTTGGTTGAAAAAATATAAAAAATCAAAACTCATCGGCGACGGGGCTCTCCGGTATGGCAGCTCCTTCGGCTCATGTTGCGGTTGGGTGTTTTGTTCCAATTAACCCGTAGAAAAGAAAACGGTGATCACAACGGTGAAAAAATTATATAGAACAGGAATCAGGAAGGGTCTCATCGGAGGCATTTTATAGAATTCCTGCGGTAGCGCCGCCGAACTTTGCCCACGTTTTTCGGTCAATCGGCCAGTCTTTTTGTTCCGATTTGACCATAAGTGTGTTTAAAATTAAATTCCGAGCAAAAAATTTTTTTTGTACCTTTTTTGGCAATCGGAAAGGGCTCTAGTGCGGCGGTGGGTGGCGGCCGTCTCCTTCCCAGCGGCTGGGTCTTCTTCTCCGACGAGGGAGTCTGGCAGCTAGGGTTAGGGTTTGGTGTAGATGAAAGTTATTTATATTCGTCCGCTTTTGATCTGGACCATCCATCGCATTTGATCTGAACCGTCCGATCGTGATTAAATAGAGAGTGAATCTGAACCGTTCATCGCAACCATCGCGATCTAATCTGGACTGTCCGATCGCATTCAAATCTGACCGGTCGATGACATTTGGAGAGGGAACGCATCTGGGCCGTCCGTGCATGCGGGAACAGATTTGAGTCGTTCGATTGTGGGCACGCAGATCGCCCGCGTGGCCTTCTGCGTTTTACCGTGTCAGCGTCCGCTGCCATGTGGTGCGTCTTGATTCATCGGGCCTGCTGACCGGACATCCGACGTGGTAAAATTTTTTTAAATTATATTTTGACACTTCGGTTTCTGATTTTTCTTTCTAAAATACCATAAGAACCTAAATTTTCACATATTTTTCTTGAAATTATTTTTAATTTTATCCTCCATCAAATTTATTTTATTTTTACTCCAAAATAAAGTAAAAAAAATTTAAAAATTACATTTAAATAAATTTAATTTACATTAAATTCAAACTTGGGCATTACAATAAATCTGGTGGAATCACACCGGAGGGAGCTGCAGAATGGCCAAATGCACCCAAAATCCCCGCACAAACTGTGCTCTTCTCCCGCGCACCGCCGCGTGCAGCACCATCCTCTCTTCCTCGTTTTTCCTCTTCTCCTTCCTCCTCTCCTTTCTCGGCTGCTGACTGATGGTTGTCGTGACCTTCTCCCTCTTTTTTCCTCTCTTTCTCTTTATTCTTATACCGATCGGCTTCCCTCCACTTAATTTTTTTAAGAAGGGGCGGGAGGAGTCCTGCATGATTCGTCTTTCTCGTCATGCCAGTCTCCTCCCCTCATTTTCCAGTCGATGGCAGAGGTGTACACGCTTCTGCCTCTTCACCTTCCCCGACCATAGGCAAATGCCTGGTTTTTTTTTTCTTCTTACCTAAAACGGTGTTGTTTTGGAGTTTTTTTCAAAACAACGTCGTCTTGAATCTATTACATATTCAACATATATTAATATTTCCTCTCTACTGCAGAATTTTCTTGTAGAGTTTTCACACAAGAAAATTAATGCAAGATCTCATTTTCATTAAAGACAGTAGTAAAGAATGATTCGCATGTATTGTCTAACTTTAAAGCTTTGAAATGACAATTAAATTTTTTTTTATAACTATTGTGAAGAAAAGTGAAACTACAATGATGACATCTGACTTATTCTTAAGAAAATATATTCAGGTGAAATGTGTACAATCATCAATAATTGTAAAAAATAGTCCCCATTTGTAACAACGTACAAAATCAAATAGGTTTTGGGACATATTATTGTGAAACCTAAATAGTAAATGTTTTATTTGGAGAGAGGACAAACATGACAAATGTCTTCATCCATAAACCTAAAATTGAGAGAATGTAATTTGGATTTCAATAATTCAAGCATAGGAAAAGATAAATATTTTAACATCTTACATCATACTCGAACAGTAACTTATTAATGAAGATAAGATCCAGAACTTCATTATTTTGCTCCATGAAGTATAGTTATTTTTGATGAGTTGTTGAGACGCTAGTATTAAACTAACATTATCTGAATGATGTAAAAAGAAAGGATCAGTTGGATTCCTTAAAACTGAGAGAGTAGATTTTGCATGGTTTTTGAAGAAAATGGAAGGGAAATAAGAGGATAGAGAATAAACAGGGAAATTATCGAGAAAGAAAAATCTTATTTTGATATCATACTACCGAGTAAAAAAAAAAAAAAGATCATTTTTCTTAATCAAATACAACAAATATGTATAGATATATCATTAAAATTAATGATAAAGGTAATCTAATTAAAAAAAATAACAAACAATTAATTAATTTACACCTCTAATATGATAAAACATCAATTATTAATAGCGACACATCAATTAATCAACGACAAAGCATGCGGTATTAGTCATTCGTGAAATAACTATGGGCATGTATGAAAGAGACCCAAAGAGTATCTATACATATACTTGTAATTAAATATATCACTCTCGATGGGTCAAGCTTCATATATTTTCAATCAAACTAATTAAACAGCAATTAACTCATTTCACATATTATTATATTATAAAAAGTTACAACTCCACTAAGTGTTATCTTTTCAAAAAATTTAAAATAAAAAAAAAAAAGATTTGCGCACAGTTTTTTTCTCTAGAAATTTTTCTAAAACAAAATGACATAGTGAATTATTCTCTTCACACCTTGGAATTGAATTCAATGCCAAAATTTTAATTATTTTTTAATAAAAATAGAGTATTAAGTGAAAACAAGCTCATTGATTTTGAGAATTTACAAGATTTTATTTTTAATAAAAACAAGTATACATTTTTCTTTTATTAATTGTACGAAATCAAAGTATAGAAATCCACGTCTAACACTAATATGGGTTAAATGATTTATATATTTTCCGCAACTTGAGCGCAACCTATTCATGATTATCAAGCTTAGAGCATCGCTCTTAGAGTTAAGTTTATGTTACTTAATTGTTTTCGAACGTACATGAGTTAACATAACTAGTAAGATAATTTTTTTTAAAAAAAATAATATTGATCTGAAGTAACTAATTTATTATTTTTAATTTAACACTAGTTATATAACTATAATTAATAATTCAACACTAGTTTTTTTTTTCTCTAAGAATAATTTCTTGAGGAATGAACGTAGAAAATTCTAGCATGAGTTTAAAGAAAGCAAAACACTATACACAATACACTATCCGCCATAGACGTGCAAACCCTCAACTATTCTTTCAGGATTTTGACGTGAAAGGGATCAAACCTCTTCAAGTGTCAAATTTAATCAATGAATTTCTTTGAAAATTATCACCAATCCATATAAGCACTATACACTAATCTTCGACTCACAAAAAGTTTTGTAAATACTAATTTTTTACACATAAATGTTAATAATTTGTAAATATATAGATGGAATTTATACATTAATAATAATAATATAATTAATAATCTGAACTAATGAAAATACATTTTTTTTTAAAAAAAATTTAGAACACATCAAATCCATAGTCAATAATTCTGATCTGTACCCTTATAAATAATGGTGA
Organism: Carica papaya; assembly: GCF_054855325.1. Lineage (NCBI taxonomy): Eukaryota > Viridiplantae > Streptophyta > Magnoliopsida > Brassicales > Caricaceae > Carica > Carica papaya. Next base: position 6,061,031 of record NC_142314.1, read on the forward strand.
AGATATATTAATCATTTAACCAAAGAATAATTGGTATTTAAAAATTAACAAATTATTTTTAAAAAATCTAATGAAATAATTAAATTACTAAAACTTAACTTATGATAAATGTCATAAATAATATTATAATTTAGGTACTAATCAAAATTACATTACTTTTTAGTTATTTTAGTTAATTAATGCATCATAATAATTTTTTAGAGAACCCAAAAATAATACTTAATTTATTAATTAAAGAAAATAAGTAACAACTAATGTATTTTTAATTAGAGCTCCATCCGACTTATAATTTTCTACAGAACAGGACGCACGATTTAGTTTTCTATATATATATATATATATACATATATAGATATAATTTTATACACTATAATATTAGTATAGAAAATTAAATCCTCAGTTCCTTCTAAACTTTTATTTTCTTAATTGTACGTGTTACTAACGTTGGTAAGATTCATTTCTTAGTAATTTTTTAATACGTCAACTTATACCATTAGTAATAGAGTATAATTTAATTACCAGTTCTAGGAAAGAATTCCAAATTTCGCTTTGTATTCCTTCTCTAAACGTGATATAATTTAATGGAGTAGTCTTGGTTGACAAAGACATATATCTTCAAGGCTATATCTATAGAACCATCTAATTATTGTGGATCAGCTAAAATTGGCCTGTGCAGAAAAAGTCCTAACAGGATAAATTATGGCTATGGCATTATATACATGTTTTGAATCTTTCCTTTCCTTTGATTGTGGCTTATAATTTTTAGGGCCGGCTTTGCTTACTTTCTCCTCTAATTTTGACTTCATTACGCCTATATATATCTCTCATTTGCTACTCAAAAAATCACACAGCCTTACCACACTCTTATTCCAAGCTTGCTTTTGTTTTAACAAAACTAAGCGGAACAGAAAAAAAAAAATGATGTCTACTACTGTCTATTTCTTGATATTTTTGTTTGCTGCACTTGGCATGCATGCGACCTTAGCGTATGGTCAAGGTACCCGTGTCGGCTTCTACTCCACTACATGCCCACAAGTGGAGTCGATCGTTAGATCAGCAGTGCAAGCTCGTTTTAATACCGACCCTACAATTGCTCCTGGGTTGCTCAGGATGCACTTTCATGATTGTTTTGTTCGTGGTTGTGATGGTTCGATCCTTATTGAGGGGTCAAACACTGAACAAACTGCTATTCCTAACTCAAATTTAAGAGGATTTGATGTTATTCAAAATGCCAAGACTCAACTTGATTCTATATGTCCTGGAGTTGTCTCTTGCTCTGATATCCTTGCCCTTGCTGCACGTGATTCTGTGGTCCTGGTAATTAGTAATATTTACTAATATATCATGTACTTCATTTTTTTTATCATATACGGTAGTATTCAACTTATTGCATATATAATAGATTATGTATATTAATTTATTTCAACTGCATATTAACATGATGCAGACTGGAGCACGTAGTTGGCCAGTTCCTACGGGGAGAAGAGATGGAAGAGTTTCACTGGCATCTGAAGTTGGTCCCAACATTCCTGCATTTACTGACTCTGTTAATGAGCAAAAACGAAAATTTTCTATAAAAAATCTCAACACTCAGGATCTTGTCGTCCTTGCAGGTTAGTGTTATTTCAAAATATCTACTGCTAAGTTTTCATTCATCTTCTTCATTAATAAGTTATAACTTGCTAATTATATATGTCTATATATTTTTCTATGAACAGGTGGACATACCATTGGAACTGCAGCATGTGCTGTAATTACAGGCAGACTATTCAACTTCAATGGAACAGCTGGTGCATCTGATCCTTCCATAAGCCCGTCATTTCTCCCAGTATTGAAATCTCTTTGTCCCCAAGATGGCAATGCAGGAACACGTGTACCATTAGACACAGGAAGTGTAGACAAATTTGACACATCTTACTTTACAAACTTGAGAGATGGCAAAGGAGTTCTCCAATCCGATCAAGTGTTGTGGACAGACACTTCCACCAGACCTATTGTCCAACGATTCTTCGCCCTTAATGCTTTCAGCATTGAATTTGCAAGATCCATGATTAAAATGAGTAACATTGGAGTTCTAACTGGCACGCAAGGTGAAATTCGTAAAGTTTGCGGAAAAATTAACTAAGCATCACTAAGTAATTAAATAAAGTTACATATGATTGGTGTACTATATTGTCAAGTGCTAGTAAAAGTGATATATATATATATATATCTCTATATGGCGTAAGCTATATAGTTAGCAAAGCATGTTAGTCAAGGCTAAAATAAGGAGAGAAAATAATAGAGATGCAAGTTGTCGGTTAAAAGGAAATCATTGAAGTAGACACGCGCGGTGACGGATTTGTCTTCTGTCACTCGCTCAGCTTCTTAATTTTCTTCACAAATGTGTTTTGTTTCCCACACGAATACTTGTACCACAAGATCTAGCTATCTGCCTAGTTTGTTATGAACTTTGATTATCTCTGTTAAATCAACATATATTACCATTATATGTAATATATATATATATATATATATATATACATACATATATGCTATTCTCAAATATCCATATAGACCCAAAACAATGCTATCATACCTGGCCAAACTATATATATACATATATATATATATAAGATATGTCTATCACATTTTCCATTGTTTAGGTGAGAAGAAATAAGATATAAGGCTAATCATAATATTAGCGGTACTAATTAATAAATTCACGGTTAATTTTTTTTAATAAAAAAAAATTTATATATTTCATTAAGTATGTACATATAAATATTAATATAATTTCATAATAGAAATTCACGTAAAATAATATTCTAACATGCAGGAGGCAACTTAAAAATCTAAATCACATATTTTTAGTGGAATGCAGAAGTAAGAAATGATTAATTAGTGCCAATATGGTAAAAACAAAATATTATAATTTACTTTGCTAAAAGAATCATCTAATTATAGCAAAATCTACTTATTTTTAGTTCTTATTAATTTTTTAATTTTCAAAGAAACATACTCTATATATATATATATATGTATAAGGAAATTATACTACATATGTTTTACAACGAACTATGTCAAACCTGTACATAATTTGCTGTAACTAAACTAAATTATGTTACATATAATTTTCTATAACCCAAAAAAAAAAAAAAAAATCAACGTACTACTTTTCAGATGGACTTTTTTGACTTGACAGGTATGGTATCTTTGAACTGTGCGGAAAGAAAAGGTGCAGGCTGTATATACTATATATACACATACGGATGCAACTGTGTATATATATATATATATATATATATATATGTAACATCATGGACATTATATTTAATAATTAAATATGTAGTTTGTTTTCTTTTACGTCCACAACTGGCAACCAAAGATGAAAAGTTGACGTCAGTGCCTTTTTACGTTGAGTCAACACATCCCGTGACTCACCAGTCACCACTGCTTCGACCTTTTTATACTGTCATAAAGAAATTTGTTACGTAGACTTGAAATTTTCAATTATTATTATAGTTTTTAAAATGTTAATATTTTAAAAAATGATATGGAAATTATTTAAGAAGAAATAAAAGTTCATGTATGATTTTGTTGGTCTAACATTATTAAAATGGGATAAATACTTGATTAATCACTGTATTATACAAGATTTTTTGTATTGGTACTTGTATTTTTGTCATTAATCATTACACCAAATTGATCTTTAAAACATAACAGAGCTACATAATATTAAAGTATATTTATAATAAAAATTATAATAAAAATCTTAAAAGTATATTTATCAAAACCTCCTCTGACTTTTACTTTCGGATAACCCAGTAAGTTTTTTGGACTTGGAAAAACTAGGAATGATTGTTTTGAGAAATTGAACGGTGTGGGATATATCAGGTTTTGAAGAAATGGGTTTGAATTTTGTGGTAATGGATTGTATTTTGGGCTTTGAAAAAGAGACCTGGCCCATAACGTTGATAAATGGGCTTTAGAAAAACAAGTGTTGGAGGTGCAATTAACTTTGATCCCATCGACCCACTCATATCAAACACCTAGTTTGATTGTCAATGCTTTGCCATTGGAAATTTCTACAAGAGAATAAAAAATGGGAAGACGAAAAAATAGACAATGGGGTGCGCTTGTTCAAATGGGTTATGAAATTTATAAGGAAAAATGGGCATTTAAAAAGAAATCTCATTTTTTTAAAAAATTATTTCTTTCACTTTTTAATTTTTTTTTTTTTTTTAGAATTGTAATAAGAATGTTTAGAAGGGTAAAAAAATATCGAAAATTTGCAACCGATTTAAAGCAAAAAAAAAAAAAAAAAAAAAATCCAACACGAAGTATTATTAGCTATGGCTAGTGCAAGATTGGAGAAGGTTGGTTGGAATTGAGAGCAATAATAGGTTGGGCTATTTGACAAAGCAAAACCAAGAGTGGTGACCATAAGACTCCTCTAGACACGAAGTTCAAAACCTATATACATTAGAAAAATGTTTCACAAAAAAAAAAAAAAAAAAGAAGTCATGTTGTAGTTAGTTAAAACTAGCTTAATATTCTTCGTCTATTAATTTTAGACATGTCATTTAATTTAGATACAAAAAGAAATAAGAATAAACAAAGCATTTGGATTTGTTCAAGTATTTTAGGCTGGCGGAAACTTTAAGTTATATTATTCTAAAATTACTTAATTTATGATATTTTCTGTTTGAATCTTACCATCTCCTTCTTTTGTGGTGCATGCATGCCGTGCATGAATTGTATATTCTCTTTGCTATAAAGAACTAAAGGTTCCATATATATTTGACTTACATTAATCTTGTTTTTGTATGGAATTATTGTTTTTCGTATAACCTAAGTTGAATATTAAAATTATATTTATAGTCTGAATTAAAATTTTTGGAAATTGATGATAAATTAGTTCGTTTTAAAAAAAAAAAAAATATTTTATTAATATAATAATTCTTTTTGCTAGTGATGTTCGGCATCTACTTTTCTCCGGAATAAAATTCAACATCCGCCACTACTTAGAGTGAAGTGCTTAATTAGCCTTGTTAATTAATTAATTATAATCTAACGATGTTTACTTTTAGATTAAAATAAACATTTGTCAATGTTTAGAATCACTAGCGTGATTCTAAAACATGTAATAATAACATGTAGAAGAAAATTAAGTAGAAGATAATCATTAATACATTGTGCTGAATGTATATTTAAAAAACTAATAGCATGTATTTTCCAATCTTTATAAAAATAGAGATTGAAACTTCATTTCTTTCTTAAAATAAGAATATATATATATATATATATATATATTGCGTTGGACTTAAAAAAAAAAAGAAATCTAAAAAAAGTACATTGCCATGTAAAATACATATTTCATTAAATATAAAATGATGATTAAATTTAGAACATTACCCAAGATTTAAACTCCAACTTCAAAATTTAGCTTGATATATAATTAAATTAGTTATTTTATAATTAAGAAATAATAATTATTTGTACATTAATTAATAAACCTATATATTCCTCATTTTGAATATAAATGGAATCATTTAAAGCCGGTCAATTACAACTTTATAAAGAAGACCATTTGAACATCTTTCGGGATAAGATTATATATGCTTTTATTTGTCTTTAATTCCGTATTTGGAATGTAATTAATTACTCGGTACATAATAAAATACTACTTACATTTCAATAATAAAAAAATTATAGATTCTTTTCCAACAGAAGAAGAAACCCATAAATAATATATGTATATACATAAATATATATATATATATATATTATGGAAATTACAAGTTTACCATGCTAAAAGCTTGAATCATGCATAAATCTTTTCATACTTTATGCAAAGTTAATTCAATAGAAATTACGGAAAAAAGATTCAAATAACAAACTCCTTTAAAGTTAATATTATATTAAATAATTAATTGAACCAATTCTCTCGTAAACCTAATTTGATAAATTTTTTTTTAATTAATTAATTTTATTTTAACAATAATAACTGTAATAACTCATTTTTTTATTAGAAAAAGAGCGCATAATACATATAGAATTTAATAAATTTTGCGAAGTAATATATTAAAATATAAAAATCAACTATACATATCCTATATAGAGTTACAAGTCATGAGATTTACAAAATTTTAATTATATTATTTTATTAAATTTTAATTCTACTTTATAAAACAAAACTCTCTAAATCATGAAATGATTCTTCAGAGACTTCCTTCATTCTTGAACTTATTTATAATCTGAACTAATATGTATTAGAGGTCTAAATTGAAGTGAACTTCACAAGTTAAGAAAAAGAAACAATACTCATAATAAAGACAGACACACACTTAATCATACAAGATCGACAAAATAGAAGTATATTTTATATAAAACAAACTATCAAATATAGAAAATAACATAATAACAATAATTTCACATAACTACAAACTTCACATTCTCATACACCACAATTTTTACTTTTCTTATATCTCAATAACTTCATCATTCACGTATAATTTCTTAAATATCACAAAATTTCTAAAGTCACATTCACATGGATGAATAATTTCACTGAAATACAGTTCATTTATTTTTATAATACTTGCATTTATGCTATTTAACAATCACTTAGTTTTATCACTTATTCATGTATCATTGTACATGTTAATGTCACTTTCTACACAAACATTCTCCCATCTTTGATACATATCAATTTCAACACTCAACCACCTACACCACACACTCAACAACTTACATGTATTCCATGTAACATAATCTACACAGTAACTCTATATTCTTTTCTTGCGCAATTACACACGCCATTTATCCATTACTATATACACATATGCAGAAACTCATACACCTAATTTTAGATACATACATATCCACAACATACATTTACATAGGATCAAGTTGTCTACAAACATTTACAACACATACAGAAACTTACTTGAAATCTACACCTACTCATATTACCCACATATTCATTCACATTCAGAATTTATTTAAATACTTACTTTGCATTTGTACACCTAACTTAAACACACACACGCACACATATATACATATTACCTGGCATATACACACAATAAACATATATACACATGATGAGTTTACGAAAAATACTTTAGAAAACTTAAATAAACTTAAATAATTTGTAAAGTTTGTAAATACTAACTTGCTTAAGTTTATGGTTATTGAAGAAACTTTTTCAATAATTGTCTTTAAGATTGATGATCTTGTTTTAAATTGTACATTAAAAAAGGATTATTTGATTGCAATTATATGGGTCATGGTCTATTCTTTAGTTGTATGAAAATAAAATTACATTTTCGGTCAGAGTAAAAAGAAAAACAATTTCATCAATTTCATAAAATCACTATCTAAAATATTTCTCATGAACAAAACGAGGTAACATATCAATTGCCTAAGTTTGGAGTTGGCAGAATCATCTATTTCTCTTGTAATTTTCCTATTTCTTTTTGTTCTTTTGAGTACCATATATTTTGTTAGATTGTCTATTTATTGTAAAAACGTGGAACTTAAATAAAAATAAAGTTATAAATTAAATGCAGAAGTGAAATAATAGATTTATGATTTACATTCCTTACACAATAATTTAGTATGCCCAGTAGGATTACAGAAATGTCCCTTCTAAAAAAACAAATGAAAATCAAAGAAATAAACAAAAGACAAATAACTAAGCAATTCTAGACAGACCTTCACTAGCTCTTGAAGGAAATCTGGGTGGTGAACTATTCACAACCTTCTTATTGATTGAGACCTAGATTTTGGTCATCTTGATCTGAAATAGTTAATAAAGGGGTGAGCTATATTAGCTCAGTAAGAATATCACACTAATCACAGATACGAAAAATTGAAGATTGGTAAAAAAAAAAAAAAAAAACCAATAGAGCTCTTAATTTAATATAAATTCATTTATTATAAAGAAAGTCATTTATTCTATTTTGTGATATAAGTCTTTTCCGACAATAACTTATGAAAATTCATATTTTTGTACTATTATTTATTACATATAAGATAATAAAAACGATCATTTTATATTTTTACCCGCTTACCAGTTTGATACCTCGTCCGCTATGAAGGTGAAACATATCTCCCAAACCTTATTAGTAAGGGACTTTCCAACCCCGTTCGACTAAGGTAACGTTCACAGTAGAGTTCCCTATGTACCGGACCCGTCCACCATTTTTCGAGTGTCCAGTAAGACTTTTCCATATAGATTTCCATCAGCATAACAATCAACCATGCAATAATCATATCTCATTTTATACTCACAGTTTATTCAGATAATAATATAATTTAACACAACTAAATAACTAATGACCGAAATACCGGCATGCAATGCAGAAAAAATAAATAATAAAATAACTAAAAAGACCATAAAACCTATCAATTGAGTTACGCACAGTATAATATTAAATAAATATAGGCAATTTAGAAAAATAAATAAGAAATCAAAATGATTGTGAATTAACCAGTTCTACCTCCACTAGTGATTTGTAATTATTTTTAAGATTCTCTAATTTTTCATAAAAATACACAATTATTAATTATTAAGCTTCAATTTACCGTAACAGAGAAAATGGTGAGGGATCCTTATCCATGAAGAATCCAAAATATTTGTCATGTACCTAAAAATATCATACGAATCCAAAATTGGTGTAAAAAAAATCATTTCAAGCCAATTTCGAGGTTCCAGTACCGTCGTGCTCCGGCGACAGCACCACCATCATCGGCGGCTGTTTGCCTCGGACTGGTCGTTTTCGGTCTGTTTTAGCCGGTTTCGTCCGATTTTATACATATCCCTACGAAAAAATATGTTAGGGGGGTCTCGATTGGCAAAATAAAAAATCAAAAAACGAAAACGGTAAGGTTTTTCGGGTGCGGCAGTTTCGTTGACTCACCTTGGCAGTTAGGAGTTTTTCTTCGGTTAACATGTAAAAAACAGAACGGTGAACACAATGGTGAAAAAATCGCATGAAATGGGAAACTAGAAGGGGCTCATCGGAGGAGGTTGCAAGTTTTGCCTGCGGTAGTGCCACCGAGTTTAGCTTGCAGTTTTCGGCTCAACTGTCGTTCCTTTTGCTCTGATTTACCCATGAGGGTGCTCGAAATCAAATTCCGAGGGAATATGAGAATTTTTACATTTTTTGACAATCGGAGATGGCTCTAGTGCGACGATGGTCGGCGGTCGACTCCTTTCTTCGACGACTGGTTCTTCTTCTTCGGCGGGAGGTTGACGACTAAGGCTTGAGTTCAGTGTGATGTTAAATATTTATATCTATCTCGCCTTAATCTGAACCGTTCATCGCATTTGATCTTGACTGTCTGATCGCATCTAAAGAAGAAATGAATCTGTATCGTTCATCACGATTTGATGTCAACTGTCCGATCGCGTTTAAAGAGGTAACAAATCCGAACTGTCTATGTAGGCAGGATCGATCCTGAACCGTTCGATCGCAGAGCATGTGGATCGCCCTCATGGCATCAAGCGTGGTATCTACGTCAGCGTGTCTTGCCACGTGGTGTGCTCTGGTTCGTCGAAATTGCTGACTGGGCGGTCCTACGTGGTAAATATTTTTTTATTTGCACTTTAACTCCTAATTTTCAATTTTTCTTTTAAAAATATCCCCTAAACCTAAATTTTTACCATTTTTTTTAAATTATTTTCAATTTCATACATAACCTATTTTTTTTAATAATTCAACAAAAAATTAAAATAAATTAATTTAAAAATAATTTTTTATATATTTAAAGTGTTAAAATTATTCTCGAACCAAATTTTAGGTCCGAATATTACATTTATTGTATATATTATGGATTGGTTTCTCTTCTTTGAGAGTAATTCAGTTAATTAAATATAATACAAAGAATGCTTTTTATCACCTATCAAACCCTAGCATTTCCATACAGTGGTGGAGGGCAAAAAGGTGAAAATGTGAGATTCCTAAGTTTATGATATTCTTGGTTGCAAAACGTTTGTAAAGAAATTGACATATACATTTATGTCATATTATATTTTGAAAACCATGCAAGCTAGGGCTGCTGGGCTTCAGCTAATATATTCATAAATATATATATATATATATATGTGTGTGTAGGAAATTTCAACAGAAGTAATCAAGGAAGATGGTAAGCTTAGCTTTGTTATGTAATGGATTAAGAGGAAAATTGTACGTTGGATTAATATATATATATATATATATATATATATGTATATAAGAAATTTCAGCAGAAGTTATCAAGTAAGATTAGTCTGCTCAGCTTTGTTATGGAATGGATTAACGGATTATACACTAAGATGGGAATTTTAAATTTCACATGAAAGAAAGCTAGCAAAAGAAAGTATATATCTTCGTCAATGGTTCGAAGATTTCAATACAACCAGATAATATTATATCAGATCCAAAAGACACTACAACAAGATAATACAAACATCCAAGACTTCGCTAGTGAATAAAAATAAAATTAAAGACGAAACATTGGAACACGCCGGCTAAACCCCATATTATATATATATATATATACACACACACACACCCCATGTATATGTTTGCTTTACGTATTACTGTGTAATAGTTAATATGACCTATTACTGATTAGATGTACGCCTTGAGGATACATGCATTTCGTTTTATTTTTCCAGACAGCTATCTAACTCGTGTTTTTTTTTTATTTTAGTTTATTATTATTTATGAATACAAAGTCCATAATACAGACAGACAGAGAAATATAGATATATGTATATGACAGCTATGATTAATTTTTTAAAAGTAGAACTATTACGTACGTTTTTCTGCTCTATATTTTTAAAAAATTTTCTCTGGGTATACCACTTGCATTCCTAATTTTCGTTACATTGAATTTTATGCGTTCAAAAAACTATAATACATATATAATATGTACACCTATATACGTTAATGATAATTATGAAGTACATGCATGTTTAGATAAAGCAAGGTGACAGTAAATTAATTATCTCCGAATGATATGCATTTTTGAAATCTAATTCTTACTAGGTACAAGATCAAATTGGTATACGTATATACATAAGGTTCAAAAAGAAACTTGCATGATAAGTTCTTATATATATATATATATATTCGAGCTATACATATACATATAGATGCAAAGGAATGAAAATTTTAAGTTGACTACAAATATCAGAGACCATTTCTTCGTCATGATTAGCTGCTATTTTTTTTTTTTTAAAAAAAAAACCCACAATAATGATTCTAGTTTTTGAATTGTGAAGACTGTCGTGTGGTAGTACCTTAACATTTCTTATAAAACTCTCTATAAAAAATATTTGATAAAGCTTATAATTGGTCAGAATATAAATACATGTAATAAATCATTATTCAAAATTCATATAATATAGCAGTCACCCTTGGATGAAGGGAAATTAAATCAATTATTATGTTTACTATATCTTTTATATTGCATTATGTTCCACATGATGTATTTTTTTTTAAAAAAAAAAAATTATATATTTATTATTACAATTATTTTTTAAATAATAATTTTATATACACGAACAACTTATATACAATTCAATTAGAATCAACATAATTAACCAAACAAATCCGATCGAATCCAATAATTCAAACCAGATCTGACCATATATTTATTATTATAATCAGCATAATCTAAGATTACAATATGCCACAACGATCCAATAATTCATCGGTTTCACTACTGAAATTACAGCATAAGAAGGCAAAGCATATACACTATTTATTTTAGGACCAAAATCATGCTTTCATGTCGACAAAAGTGATCTTAGAGGAGCTAAAGTCTGCTGGAACTAAGCCAATCCCAAAAAAAACCTTGAATAATAGAATACCATTCAAAAGAGATGATTAACCCAGAGAACCAACCGAAAACACAAAATTTACAAAAAATATCGTAAGAAAGAGAAAAAAAAAAAAAAAAGAAAAAAAAGTGAAAGAATAAGAAGTCAAGAGTCCGAAGATGCTGATACTCTGAAAATCTTCGTCCAATACAATCACGATCGTATTGCATATTTGCCTGTACAGAAGATCAAACAAATTGGATTTAAGTATATCATTCAAGGTTTACTAACACATGTATGGATATCCAAAATACATTTATGAGTACCCCCCCGGAAGTCAACAATGTAACCAAACAGCCCAAAACACCCATTGCAGAGATAAGAATCTCTGATCATGAACCCCATTTCATTATTAATTATAATTATACACTACAGTGATTACAATTAATGGTAAAATTTATTTATTTTCCTAATTAACCTATATCCCCATCTAAATGGAAAAAACAAAATGAGGAAATAAAACTCCTCAAAATACTAGTAATAATAATAATAATAAGAGCCGCCGCCATTTTGACTAGATCAAATTCAAAGCAAAAAGAATATATACATCATATGATAAAAGGCCGGATTGATTTTACCTTTTTACTTAACTGATTCATGGTCATCAAACTTAGAAGCATCTTCCTTAAATCTATATCTGTAGTACTTGACATATGTAGTTTAGTTTTACTGATTTCTCTATTGTTTAAATTGATAAAAATAATTCATATATATATATATATATACGATTATTTATATTATAACATGCCACCCATAATTAGTCCCTAATATGGTGATCAAACACAATTTCACAATCATATATATATGCCTCTCTGTGTGTGTGTGTGTATATATATATATATCTTGATTATTATTGCGATGGAAATTTATTTTTTAACAGAAACTGATATGATTATAATTGAGGATTTTAAATTCTAAACACACTGCCCAAGCACCTTGTGAAACAATAAACTAAGTTGCTGGGTCATACGTAAACAATAAATTTATAGAAAACGACTTGATCTATTATTTAATTTTTAAAAATATTATTGGAAAAAGATCAAGTTGCTGAAAAGTTTGATAATTTTGATTAATTTTCCAGAAAATAAATAATAGAAAAATTAACTTTCTATACGTATATGTATATATTAAATATTCATTATCTATACTATTATATTAATATAGAAAATTAAATCCTCCATTCTTTTTAAAATTTTATTTTCTTTATACTTATTAGTTACGTTAATAAGACTCATATCATAGTAATTCTTTTTTTTATGTGGTCATGAATGTATAGCATTAGTAATAGAATATAATTTAATTATTAGTTCTAGAAAAGAATTCCTTAATTAATTAAGATTTCCCTTTGTATTCATTCTCTGAACATGACAACTTAACGGATTAATATTTATATAAATTGTTGACAAAATCCTATATTTTTAAGGCCAAGCATCTATATATACAGAACCATGTAACTATTGCGGATCAATTAACATTTGTCTGTATAGAAAAAAGTCCTTACAGGATGAATTAAGGCCATGGCATCATATATGTTTTGAATCCTTCCTCACTTTGATTATCGTTTATAATATATTTACAGCCGACTTTGCTTACTTTATCCTCAAATTTTGACTTCATTAAGCCTATAAATACATCTAATTTGCTGCTCAAAAAAATCACACAGCCAGCCCTACCACACTCTTATACCAAGCTTGCTTTTGTTTCTAACAAATCTAAGCAAACGATAAATAACAACATACCTAAAAAAATGAAGCCAAATACTATCTATTTGTCCATACTTATGTTTGCCATACTTGGCATGCATGCCATTTTAGTGCGTGGCCAAGGTGCTCAAGGTACTCGTGTTGGCTTCTATTCCACCACCTGTCCTCAAGTGGAATCGATCGTCAAATCAGCTGTACAGGCTGGTTTTAATAGTAATCCTACTATTGCTCCTGGACTGCTCAGGATGCACTTTCATGATTGTTTTGTTCGTGGTTGTGATGGTTCGATCCTCCTTGAAGGATCTAATACTGAAAGAACTGCAATTCCTAACTCAAACTTAAGAGGATTTGACATTATTCAAAATGCTAAGACTCAACTAGAAACTACATGTCCTGGAGTTGTTTCTTGTGCTGATATCCTTGCTCTTGCTACACGTGACTCTATTGTTCTGGTAATCAACAATATTTAGTCATAAGTTATTTATTTTTGTCACCATATTTATGGTGGTACACAACTTGATCATGCATAATTAGGTAATATTAATTCGTTTCAACTATGCACTAACATGACGCTTATGGATGCAGACTGGAGGACCTAGTTGGCCAGTTCCTACAGGGAGAAAAGATGGAAGAGTTTCATTAGCATCTGAAGTTGGCACTAACATTCCTGGACCCACTGAATCTGTTGCTGAGCAAAAACGAAAATTTTCTGTAAAAGGTCTCAACACTCAGGATCTTGTTGTCCTTGTAGGTAAATATCAATTCAAAATCTATAATATTGATTTTCATACATCTTTTTTATTAATGGGGTTATTATTTACTAGTGGTAAATATTAATTTATATATGTCCAATTTACAGGTGGACACACAATTGGAACTGCAGGATGTGCTGTAATTACAGGTAGACTATTTAATTTTAATGGAACAGCTGGTGCATCTGATCCTTCCATAAGTCCATCTTTCCTCCCTACATTAAAAGCTCTTTGTCCCCAAAATGGTAGCCCGGCAACACGTGTACCATTAGATACAGGCAGTGTAGGCAAATTTGATACCTCATTCTTCGCAAACCTGAGGGACGGTAAAGGAGTTCTCCAATCGGATCAAGTGTTATGGACAGACCTTTCCACAAGACCTTTTGTTCAACGATTCTTGGCTCTAAGTGCTTTCAACTCCGAGTTTATAAAGTCTATGATTAAGATGAGTAAAATCGGAGTTCTAACGGGCACTCAAGGTGAAGTTCGCAAAGTTTGCAACGCAGTTAACTAAATACACCTAATAAATTATATTTATTATTTATAATAAAATAAATAAAGATTGTATATTATCTATAATAAAGCCTAAAATAAAGAGAGAAAATAGGGAAGGCATTGAAGCAACCAATTGTGGTGATGGAGTTGTCTTCTATCACTTCATTCAGTTACTTAATTTCTATACAAATAAGTTTTGCTTTTCCCTTGTTTTTAATGAATACTTGTACCACATGATCTAGCTAGTGTATTATAATGACATTTGATTTTGTGTGTTAAATGAATATATATTTACATTACATGTAATATATGATATTAAAATATCCATATATACCCACAGATCCTATTATACTATATATATATATATATATCACATATCGTATATGTCTATCACATTTTTAAGATTATTGGAGACATGCAAACTAAACTCTAATTTCCAAGGTTTAATCAGACGAAATTTGCAAAGACTATTCAAAGTATTTTCTTCAATAAATAAAGTATGTACAGTATCTCTTAACAAAATATATATGTATATATACAATATTAACCAAATTTTTATGGTTTCTTAAGGCTGATTACTAAAGCACTTAATTTGATCGAAAATATTTTGAGCACTATAATATATAATTTAGTTTACAAAAAAACTAATCTAATATAATGACCCAATTATTTTTAATTTTTATTAAATCTTTAAATTAATAAAAATCTTTGAAAAATTATGCTACATGTTTCATAATCCATATCCAGTCTTTCATGTAATTAAAAGGAATAAAGTATGAAATTTCTATTATGCCCTCAAAAAAATCCACACATTAATTTTCAGATGAATAGTTTGAAAAAGAGACTTTTGACGCGTTATGGCATAATGGAATATCTTTTGCACTCTGCCAAAAGAAAAGGAGGCTACCTGTATATACTATGTGTGTGTGTGTGTGTATATATATATATATATATGTGTGTGTGTGTGTTCATTCTACCGTATGTATATATATCTATATATCTATATGTCATGAAAACTTGGCATCAATTATAATCAATCATTAATCTGTTTTTACGTGAAGTCAACTGAGTGTTTACCCTTTTATTACACTTGAGTTTTTTATTATTACCTTTTTTGAAATGTTAATGTCTTAAAAAATTATATTAAATTTGTTTTCTATTTTGTTTGATTAGATTTCTATTAATTTTTTTATTATTATTTTGATCTCTATATTTTGAAAAATATATATTATTATTTTTGTTATTTTCTGCTGTTAATATTTTCTTTACCTGTCAATGTTACTTATTGTTAATTAAAGAACTAAAAACTATTTAAAAAAAAACATTTATAATATAAAAAAATAAAATAAAATAATACAATTAATAATCAAAGAAGACCACGCTCTACTTCTTTTGATTTAGATGCGGGCATCAAGTGAGCTGGTCCTGGTGGCAATGACTCCGGTAGCTTGCTTATCGGCTAAGGTAGTAAAGAACTGAGGACCCGATTGCGCCAATCTCTCCAATTGATCCCATATCTCTACGACCATTATGTTCGCTTGCTCCATGTGTTGGGTTTTTTTATTCCTTCCTATATGGAAAAATCCAAAACTTTTTTGAGCCCACTTATTTTTATAGTGTACAACTTTAACCTTAAGGAACAATAGAAAAATAAGTTTTCAGCCATTAAAAAGAAATAGAACAAAAAAGGAATTTTTTGTTGAAAAAATTACATCAAACGTGTTTCGGTTCTTCTCTCGATCAGAAGGCATCTGTATTCGGATCAGGCTGAAATTTGGTGTGTCTTTGGAAGACTCATTGTTCCTCATTCTGAACGGTGGAGATCGATTTTGGACGGTTGGATTTCTAGTATTTGCAGTTCTAAATTACTACTCACGTTATTTCTTTTCTACACTGACCAGTTTAATTTTCTCTGACGATCGGATAGTCATTTGTGGTCTAATGAAGCTGAAATTTTGTGAGCATTTTTGGGATAAGTTGTTCTTTAATCTGAACGGTAGAGATCAGATTTGAACAATTAGAACATATCCGTTTTGCATAAGAAGTAGCTATTTTTGGTGATATTTCTCAATTCCTTGTTTATCTCTTATTGTTTTATTGATTTGTTATTGAGACTTTACTTAAGGATTGTTGTGGTAGTTTGTAATTGCTGTAAACACTAATTTTATAGCGGAGCTCTTTTTACTTGGAACAGGAGAGATCATGTGATTTTTATCATTTACATTGAAAGAGTTTTCCACGTTAAAAATTTTAGTATCTTTGTGTGATTATTTTTTTAGTATCTTAGAGCAGATTCTATCATATTTAATTTGGCTAGATTTTTAACTTAGTTATCATTCCTCATAAATTTATTCAAATGCTTCTCTTCAAGTGGTATCATAGCTTAGTTCACTAATTCATTGATTTATCGTGAATTTTTTTTTTCTATTTGTCTGAACGGAGGTGAATGTGAGTAAAATAGTTTGTTTGGATGTCACAAATTATTATAAGTGGAAAGGAAAAATGAGGGATCTTCTTTTTGCGAAAAGGTTGCATTTACCTGTATTTGCTTCTCAAAAACCTAAGTCTAAATCTGATGAAAATTGAAAATTTGAGAATTTACAAGTGTAGTTTTATTCGACAATGGGTAGAAGATAATGTGTTGAATCATATTGCTAATGAAACAAATGCAAAAATTTTATGGGAAAAACTTGAAACCTTATATGTTTTAAAGACTGGAAATAATAAGTTATTCTTGCTTAAACAAGCTATACGCTAAAAATATAGAGAAGGTAGTTCTATACTTGATCATGTGAATGAATTTCAAGGTATCTTTGATCAACTGTCTAACATGAGTGCCAAATTTGATGAAGATTTTATTGGATTTTGGTTGTTGACAATAATTCTTGACTCATGGGAAAATTTTTGTGTATTTTTGACTAATTCTGCTCCTGATAGTGTTGTAACTATGTAGTATGTAAGGACTGCATTTTAAGTGAAGAGATAAGAAGAAGAACTCAAGAAACATCTAGTTCACAGTCAAAAATCTTGATTACTGAAAATAGAGAGAGAAATAAAAGTAAAAGTAAAAATCATAATAGAGGCAAGAGTAGCAGTAAATCAAAATCAAGGTACAAAACCTTGAATGTTATCATTGTGGTAAAATGTGATATATTAAGAAATATTGTTACAAATGGAAGAAAGATAACAAGACAGATAAAGGGAAGCAAGAAAAGAAGGAGAATGACAATAATACTAATCGTGTTGCCACTACTATTTTAAATGATGATTTGGCTATAGTTTTTCAAGAGAATATGATCAATGTAGTCTATGATGACACTGTTTGGCTTCTTGACAGTGATACATGCTTTCATGTTATATCAAGGACGAAATTCTTCACATCTTATACTTTGGGTGATTTTGAAATTTTCAAGATGGGTAATGATTGAGTGTCAAAGGTGATAAACATTGGAACTATTTATTTAGAGACCTAAAATGGAATAAAGTTAGAGCTCAAGAATGTTAGACATGCTTCAGACATTATGTTGCATTTGATCTTTACTAGTAAAGTTGATGATGATGGTTGTTACAACACTTTTGATGATGGATAATGTAAACTTAGCAAAGGTTCATTAGTTGTGGGTAGAGAAAAGAAGGCATCAGACTTATATTGATTACAAACTTCAATCTCAATAGATTTTATTAATGCAATTAAAGGTGATAGCTCCTCAGAATTATAATACAAGAGACTGAGTCATATTAGTGAGAAGGGACTTGATTGTCTACCTAAAAGAAATTTGTTTTCAGAATTAAAATGTGCAAGGTTAGATAGGTGTGCTCATTGCTTGGTTAGGAAACAAAAGAGAGTTTATTTCAAACATCATTCTCTGTCCAAGAAAGATGATTTGCTTGAGCTGGTACATTCAGATGTTTATGGTTCTTTGAAGGATAAGTCATTTGGTGGTACACTTTACTTTGTGACTTTTATTGATGATCATTTAAAAAGACTTTGAGTTTGCACCTCAAAGTCAAAAGTTCAGGTGTTTAGTACATTTAAAGAATTTCAAGCTTATGTTGAAAAAAAAACTAGAAAAAAAGTTTAAATGTATTCGCACTGATAATGGTGGTGAGTATTGTGGGCCTTTTGATACATATTGTAGAGAACAGGGTATCAGACATCAGAGGACATCTCTTAAAACTCCTCAGTTGAATGGTTTGGCAGAAAGGATGAACAAAACATTAATAGAGAGAGTCAGATGCGTGCTTTCAGAGGCCAAATTATCTAACTCTTTTTAGGGTGAAACTTTGTATACTGTCGCACATGTGATTAATTTAACTCTCACTGTTGCATTAGAATATAATGTTCTTAATAGGTTCTGGTATGATAGAGATGTTTTCTATGAACACCTATGAATGTTTCGTTGTAAATATTTTGTGCATATTCCCAAAGGTTAGAGGTCCAAGTTAGATGCCAAAAATAGGTAATGTATCTTCATTGGTTATAGGCAAGATGAGTTTGGTTACATATGCTATGACCCAATTCAAAAGAAAGTTATTAAAAGTCGTGATGCAATATTTGTAGAAGATTAGACTATTGAAGATACTGACAAAGTGTAGAAATCTAAGTCTCAGATTGATGGTTTGATTGACTTAGATCCATCTCCTATAACTCATATGCATGATGCAGTTGAGGCTCAGAATCATGATGTACAAAATAAAAATCATAATACAGATGAGATTAGTGGTCCTAAATATGAAGCAGTTGATGTTCAATAAAAGGCACATGTTGAGGAACTTGAAGTTTCATTTAAGAGATCTACTAGAGATCAAACCCATTCCACTAAGTATTCACCTAATGAGTACATACTCTTGACAAATGAAAGAGAACTTGAATGTTATGAAGAGACAATTGAGAGTGAGCAAAAGGTATAATGGATTGTAGTTATGAAAGATGAAATGCAGTCTTTAGTTGATAATCACACTTTTAAATTGATAAAGCCTCTTATAAATAGAAAAGCCTTAAAAAAATTAGTGGGTTTATAGAGTGATATAAGAAGAGAACTTCTCATCTCCACGATACAAAGCTAGATTAGTTGTCAAGGGCTTCAATCAGAAAAGTAAGTTGATTTTGAGGAGATTTTTTTATTAATGGTCAAGATATCATCAATTTGTGTTATTTTGGGGTTAGTTGCTAGTCTTGATATAGAGGTTGAACAAATACAAGTTAAAATAGTCTTCCTTCATGGGGACTTAGAGGATGAAATCTATATAGAATAACATGAAGGTTTTATGGTGAAAGGAAAAGAAAATTATGTTTGTAAATTGAGAAAGAGTTTGTATGGGTTGAAACAAGCACCTAGGTAATGGTATAAGCAGTTTGTGTCAGTTATGGTTCAATAAGACTACAAAAAGACTACTTCTAATAACTTTGTTTTTATATAGAGGTTTACTTATAGTGATTTTATCATCCTGTTGCTATATGTTGATGATATGCTTATTGTGGGTTCTAGTTCTTCCAAAATTGATAGCTTGAAGAAAGAATTGAGTAAATCTTTTGCAATGAAAGATTTAAGGCCAGTAAAGCACATTCTTGGCATAAGAATCATTTGTGATAAAAAATGCAAAAAGTTTTGGCTATCTCAAGAAAAGTACATTAAAAAGGTATTGTAGCAATTTAATATAGTTAGAGCTAAACCTGTAAGTACATCTCTTATTATGTTTTTTTAGATTGAGTACTAAACAGTCTCATTCTAGTGAGCAAGAGAAAGAAGACATACAGAAAATTTCTTATGCATCTGTAGTAGGTAACTTGATGTATGTGATGGTTTGTACTAGATTAGATATAGCTCATGCAGTTGGTACTGTTAATAAATTTTTATCTAATCCAGGAAAAGGGCATTAGAATGCTGTGAAATGAATTTTGAGATATTTTTATGGTTCTGTCAATTTGAAATTGTATTTTGGGATTGAGAAACTTATTCTTAGTGGTTATACATATTCTGATTTGACGGGGAATACAGATTTAAGAAAGTCTACTTCTGGGTATGATTACTTTTACAAGAGGAGCTGTGGCATGACAATCTAAGTTGCATAAATGAATTGCATTGTCTACTACAGAAACTAAGTTCATTGTAGCTACTGAAGCATGCAAAGAATCACTTTGGATGAAAAAGTTTGTGAATGAGCTGTGCTTTACACAAAATATATATGTCTTATTTTGTAATAGTGAGAGTGCTATTCATTTTGATAAAAATCTTATTTTTCATGATAGATTCAAACACATTGATGTGAGATATCATTGGATTCATGATGTTTTGGATTCTAAGCAGCTTGAACTTAGAAAGATACACACTTATGATAATGGTTTTGATATATGCACAATGGCTCTTCCAAGAGTAAAATTTGAAGCATGTCGAATGGTTGTCGGTTTGGCAAACTCCCCCACATAGTCGAGAGGGAAAGAATTGTTGGGTTTTGAGTTTCCTTCTATGTGGAAAAACCTAAATCTTTTTTGAGCCCACTTATTTTTGGCTCATTACAGCTATTAGAGTTTTTATAGTATACCACTTTAACCCTAAAGAACAGTAGAAAAATAAGTTTCAGCCACAAAAAAGAAATAGAACAAAAAAGGAATCTTTTGCTAGAAAAATTACATCCAATGGTTTCGGTTCTTCCCAAAATCAGACAGTCATCTTTATTCGGATCAGGCTAAAATTTAGTAGATATTTAGAAGACTCATTGTTCTTCATTTTGAACGGGGGAGATTAATTTTGGACAGTTGGATTTTTGGTATTTTTAGTTCATAATTACTGTTAATATTTTTTCTTCTTTGCACCGACCGATTTGACTTTCTCTGACAATCAGAAGGTCATTTGTGGTCTGATGAGGCTGACATTTGGTGAGCATGTTCGGAATAAGTTGTTCTTTAATTTTAACGGTGGAGATCGGATTTGAACAATTAGATTGCATCCATTTTATATGAGTAGTAGCTATTTTTGGTGATATTTTTCCATCCCCTTATTTATCTCTTATTGTTTGATTGATTTGTTGTTGAGACTTTGTTTGAAGATTATTGTAGTAGCTTGTAGTTACTGTAAACACTAATTTTATAGTGGAGCTCTTTTTACTTGGATCAGGAGATATCATGTAATTTTTATCCTTCACATTGAAGGAATTTTCTACGTTAAAAATTTTGGTGTCTTTGTGTGATTGTTTTTGAGCTTCTTGGGGCAGATTCTATTATATTTAATTTGGTTATATTTTTTACTTAGTTGTCACTCTTCAAGATTCATTCAAGTGTTTCTCTTCATCATGCGCCTATAGAAGAGGCAAAACGAAGTTCCCATCTTCGTTTGAATATACAACTTCATACAAGAACACATAATTTGATAGAAAGTTAGGAAGCAAAACATTATTTCTAAATCATTAGTTGAAATTGAATACAAAGTTTTAGCTATGATAACCAGTAAACTTGGATTAAACAATTATTATAAGATTTTAGTTGTTGTTTAGTGCTAAACATACATCTATTCACTTTGCTACAAATTCAACATTCATGAAAGAAAAAAAAAACATAAAAATTGATTTCCACTTTGTTGAAGATCATTGGAATTTAAGAATAATCAAACTCCTACTTACGAGGTCTAAGTATCAATTGATAGATTTGCTTGTATGCGATATATTTATAAATGTGAAGCCTATTATTGAATTGGATGGACTATAACATATTTGCAAAGAAAAATATTATGCTCATCATTTTGGTGCTTGTAATTTTAATTCTATTTCTCAACATCCCTAATGCACTAATAGTTGAAACAAATAAAGGACTTAAGAGAAATGTAAAATGGGAATTGTATTAATCCCAAAGGACTGGACAAGTCACAACCTTTTTTTTTTGTTTTTGTGTATTTTTAAAGAAGAATACATCAACAAGATTTATAGGAAGAGAAAGGGGTGAGCTGGTCAGCCATAATTGGTAGGTAGGGAATACATCAGAGTATTCTGGTATTCTGGTATGAAAATGGGTTGGCAGCATGCCAACAAATTCAACCGAATACCAGAATTTGTTACAAGAGAAAATTATCCTGCACTTTGTAGAGACAAGGTCTGTGGACTGATTGCGAATTGCGGGTTGTGAGCTGTGGGCTGCTTTGCATTACAACTTCATTCCTTTCATCCCCCCTCAAACTTGGCAGTGCTAGTGGTCGGTGCACAATGCCAAGTTTGTGGCAAAAGAACAACAATTGTGTTTGACTTAGAGCTTTGGTGAGGCAGTTGGTTAATTGATTGTATAAAGGAACATAGCAGACATCGAGCTCTTTCTTTGTTACCTTGTCTCGAATGAAGTGAACATCAACTTCTATGTGTTTGGTCCGTGAGTGGAAAACAGGGTTGCTGGCAAGTGCGTTGGCACTGATATTATCACATTAGGCAATTGATGTCTGTGGCAGGGGAAAACAAATTTCCGTCAACAGAGACTCTAGCCAACTATTTTCACAAGATAAATTGGCCAATGATCGATACTCTGATTCAGCACTGGAGCGGGACACAACACTTTACTTTTTCGAGCCCCATGATACCAAAGTATCTCTAAGAAATACGTAATACCCAGCTGTAGATTTACGATCTTCCCTTGTACAAGCCCAATCAACGTCTGATAAGCCTGTAATTGTTAACTTTTCACATGGTTTGATATGTAATCCCACTTCTGATGTTCCCTTTAAATATCGGAGTACACACTTGATGACCTTTAGATCCTGATAAGTGGGTGCTTGCATGAATTGAGTTAATTTATTTACAATGAAAGCAATTTTAGATATTGAAGGGCCCCTATAATTTGTCTGTAGGGAGTTGGATTCAGCAAGGGCTTGCCAAAGATTCCAAAAAACAAATTTCCAGTTATGGCAAGAGTAGGACTAGGCTTTGTAAGGAGCATGTTATGCCTTTTTAGTAGCTCAATGATATACCTTTTCTGAGTTAGGTGTAGGCCATTTTCATTACGTGTAACCTCAATGCCAATGAAGAGATGCAAACTTCCTAGATCTTTGATAGCAAATATATTGTGAAGTTTACTAATGAACTCCTGTATTTGATCATCCCAGTTTCCTGTGATTATAATGTCATCAACATATATGAGAATGAAAATGAGGTACTCAGAGTTAATCAGATAGACTAGGGAGGTATCTAAATGAGAATTCTTGAACCCCTAATACAACAAAGTGAACTTAAGTTTTTCAAACCAGGCCCTGAGAACTTGCTTCAGCCCATAGAGTGCCTTATGTAGCTTGCATACATAATATGGTTGATCTTGGGATTTGAAGCCTTCGAGTTGAGAGATGTATACTGTCTCCTTTAACTCTCCGTTTAAGAAAGCATTGTTCACGTTAAGTTGCTTAACATTCTAGCCCTTAGAGACAGCAATTATGAGGATAACTCGAACAGCTAAAGCTTTGATAACAGGGCTAAAAGTCTGGTCAATATCTATTTCCAGAGTTTGTCGGAAAGCCTTAACAACAAATCTTGCTTTACACCTTTGAAAACTGCCATATGCATTTGTTTTGACCTTATAAAGCCACTTATTTGGAATAATGTTCATTCCCCGTTTATAAGGGGCTAAGGTCCAGGTATGGTTTCTTGTTAGTGCATCCATTTCTTCTCTTATTGCTGCCTTCCACAGAGGATGATTGAGTACATAGTGAACTGTTCAAGGAATTTCAAGTAACTTATTTTCTTTTGTCTCTGCTTGTAGCAAGTAATTGTCTTATGGGAACTGCTTTGGTTTGACTACAACTACTTTAGCTCTTGTAGTCACCTGATGAGTGATATTTTGATTTGTAATCTCAATGCATGGTACATTAGCTTCTTCGTCCCTCAGCTCTTGAAAAGAGGGATGACCAAGAGGGAAGTTGTTCTCTACTTCTTCTTGTTTGTAATACCCTAAATTAATTTTTAATGTAGTTTAAGATTTATTTATAAATATAATTTCTTAATTTTTTAATTTTAATTTAGAGTAAAAATGAAGTAAAATTCAGGGATGATTAAATTGAAAATAATTTTGGAGAAAATGAGTGAAAATTTGGGTTCTTATGGTATTTTTAAAAAAAAATCGAAAACCGGAGGCCAAAATACATTTTAGAAAAGTTTTACCACGTAGAATGCCCGGTTAATATCCTCGACGAAATAGGACGTGCTGCGTGGCAGCGGACGCTGACGCGGTGCCACGCAGGCGATCTGCATGCTCACGATCGAACGACTCAAATCTGTTCCCACACGTACAAACGGTCCAGATGCGTTCCCTCCCCAAAAGCGATCAGAATCTCGATGAACGGTCCAAATTAGATTGCAATGAACGGTCCAGATTCACTCCCTATTTAATCGTGATCGGACGGTTCAGATCAAATACGATGGACGGCTCAGATCAAAAGTGGATTGATATAAATAACCCCCATCCGCACCAAACCTCAACCCTAGTCGCCAGACCGCCTCGCTGGAGAAGAAGACACGGCTGCCGGGAAGGAGACCTTCGCAATCCGCCACTGTTCCGGAGCCCTTTCCGACCGCCAAAAGAGGTAAAAAAAATTTCTTTGCTCATAATTCAATTTTAAACACACCCATTGGCCAAAATGGGCCCTAAGACTGATTTAGGGTTTGTTTGGGATATTTGTAGGTACTTATAGTATGTTTTGATTCCCGAAGAAAAATTCAGGGAATCTAGGGACCGTCAGTGGGTGCAGTCAACAATTTAGCCTTTCGGGTATCAAATTGAGTAAGAATCCCTCACCCTATTCTCTCTTATAGAATTGAAGTCTAATTAACAATAAATACGGTATTTTGTACAAGTTAGAAAATATTCAGTATTAATTACATATTGCTAATGGAGACAGAACCAGTTATTTATTACTGTTTGTCATGTTTCACTTATTGCTTGTTTTTACAGTTCAAATGCATTATAGTACCTTATTGATTTATTTTATAGTTTTGAATGCATGTATTATTGTTTTACGTGTTTATGATTGAATTAAAAAAATGGAGGTTAAAGGTAAATGGAAAACTTGTGTGATTAAGTGACTGGATGAAACAACAGCTTTACTGAATATCCTAAGAGATGGTGAACGGACCGAGTACACAGGGAACTCTATCGTGAACGTGTCTTATACCGGATGAGGTATGGAGACTTGGTAACTTGGCGCTCATACCGGACTGAGTATGGGGACGACCTGCTTCACCCTTATACCAGACGAGATATTGAGGTTTGGTAATTTGGTTCTCATACCGGACGGGGTATGGAGACGGCCCGTAATTGAGAATGTTAAAGGAAAAGGTTCACGCGTAGTAGGGACATCTCTATGGACTCTCATGGATACCAGCAAGCTAGTGGAAAAAAGGGACAATTGTTGTTTGATGATTTGAATATAAAAGTATAATATGTGCTATGTTGCCAAGTATATACGGAATCATGATATACATAATGTTATTATTTTTCATAGGTTATTTTTCATAAATCTCATTACGGTAAGTGGACGGTAAATAGTTTTATTATTGATAAATGAATTTGCTTAATTTAGTGCTCCATTAGTTGTTTTTTATTTTTTTCTAATAACCTTCATTTCTGTGTCGGTGATATAGTGTGATATTCTTATTAGATTAGTGTAGCTCATCCCTTATTTAACAATTTCAAATCAAGAAGAACATGATTCAGAGACTGATCCGCAAGAAGGTTGCGAGTAGAATGCTAGTTTTTTTTTTATTTTCCGTTCATTTTCTTATTTCTTTGTATTTTTTTCAAAATGGTGAATTTTGTAACACTAATTGGTATTTTAAATTATTATATAAAGAATGTAAACATTGAACATTTATTTCACTTCCGCACTTTAATTATCATTTACTTCCTTTGGATATTTTCGAGTTCGTTACATTGTTGATGAAAGACAGTCTCATAAATTAGAGATTATTGAGTTGATAATTGTTTAGGTTCACCTTGGAAAGTAGCTGCTGACAGGTATTCTCCTGACGGCTCTCCACGAGCTTTGATCAGTAAAGAGTAATTGATGGAAGAGAGTTTGGGAGGTGTTGTTCTGAGGTGTATGTATCCAGAGAGGTAGGGACACGATAATTGGATTTTCGGCAGCTTTGGTGTTAAGGAAGCCATGATGAAAGGGAAATTCTTCTTCATTGAAGATAACATGTCTTGAGACATACAATCTGCTTGTGGAGCTCAAACATTTGAACCCTTTATGGCGTGGACTATAACCCAAGAATACGCACTTAGTTGAGTGAAAATCAAATTTATGATTCTGGTAAGGCCTAAGACAGGGGAAACAGGAGCAGCCAAAGGTTTTAATTTAGTGATAATCAGATGTTTTTTCAAATAATTTTACAAGTGGTGAAAAGTTATCAATGTTTCGTGTAGAAAACCTGTCGATGAGATATGTTGCTATTTCGAAAGCTTCAACCCAATATTTTAAAGGGACTTTAGATTTGAGTACAAGAGTGAGACTGGTTTCAGTGATGTGTCGATGTTTTTTCTTTCGCTCTCCCATTCTGGGCAGAGGTGAAGGGACAAGAGAATCGGGCGTGTATTCCACTAGTTTCTAAGATTTTGGTGAGGATAATATATTCCCCTCCCATATATGATTGGATGATTTTAATTTTCTTTTCTAGTTGGTTTTCTACAAGTGTCTTGAATTGGTTGAAGGTTTATAGGTCTGATTTTTACTTTAGAGGATATAGCCATGTGTATCGACTAAAGTCGTCAATGAATACAACATAATATCGAAAACTATAAGGTGAGTTGAAGGGAGCAGGCCCCCAAATATCAGTGTGAATGATTTCGAGTGGAGAGGTTGCATGTGATTTTGAAAGATTGAAAGGCAACAGGTGTGATTTGCCAAGTTGACATGAATCACAAAATGCTTTTTCATTCAGATTCAAACTTTTGTTACATTTCTTGAAAATTAAAGACAAAGTAGCTAATGATGGATGTCCAAGACGTTTGTGCCAAAGTTGAAAGGATTCTTTTTTCTTTAAGAAAAGACTTAAATTGTTTGTTGGTTTTTGAAGCAGAGAAGGCTTGGATTTGGTTGTCTTTGAAGAGTGGCTTGGTTAGGAAGCTCAAGCTGGTAGAGTCCGTTCTTTAGGTTCCCCAGCAGCAGCGTTTTTCCTAAGGTTTTGTCCTTCACAATACAACCAAAAAAATAAAAAAGAACATCAACTCTATTTAAAGCAATTAATTGTGATATGCTTAACATATTCTTTTCTATTTCATGAACACATAACACGTTATTTAGTGAGAGTTCTTCATTGTTCAACGTGCAAAAAGAGGTGTTACCAATGTACTTAATGGGAAGTTTCTTACCGTTCCCGACTACCAGTCCTTCATTTCCAGTGTAGAGTTGCTTGTTCTGGAGATTGTGTTCATCATTGGTAACGTGTGCGCTGGCTCCACTGTCTGCATACCAAGCAGGGTCTCCAAACATTACTTCAGTTGAGCTGGTGAAAGCAGAATGCTGTGTTCTGCTGTTATTCTCTGGAATGCTTCCCGTGTAAGAGTCTTCATACTTATATAATAGCAAAAAGCAGCAGTGTGCCTGATTTTGCTGCAGACTTGACACAAAGGTCTGGTGTTGTTATTTCCTCTTCTCCCTCTCTTTGGGCTGGAGGGTCCACCTCTATTGTTTGAATTTCCTCTGTTATTTGTAGTGAACCTTGCAGGTCCTCTGTTAGAGTACTGAGACGTTCCCCATTTGCTAAAAAATCCAGTGTTGAGATTTTTCTTAACGAGGTTAGCTGAGGTTCGGGTGAGATTAATGCTTCATATCCCTGAGTTGATTCGCTCTAGCCTCTACTCATAGCTCAAGAGCTTTAGATTGAAACTCTATCCAGCTTATGCTCTCCTTTTCAGTTATTTGGCAAACGAGGGGGTTGTATTCAGATGAGTCAAGCCCGGCTGGTACTTGGGATAGAAGATCTTCTAGAGTTATCGGGTGGCCAGCGAGAGCTAAATTATTAGCTATTTTCTTTATTGTTCTCAAGTATTCCTCCATCTTCATGCTGCCCTTTTGGATCCTCACAAATTCCTTTTTGTAATAAACGACATTGGATCGTGTCTTAACTGCATAGATGTCTCTTATTGCTTCCCAAAGTTATTTTGAGGTTGTGTAGCCTATCAGCTTTGCGGCTACATTTATCTCGATTGAGTTGTCAAGCCAGCCCATCAAGATTTGGTCTTGGGTAACCCAATCTTCAAAATCTATGTTAACAATAGTTTCGACTTGAGACGTCCCTTCAACATTCTTCTCCATGAACTCTGGCAGACAAGGTTTCGTGCCAGTTATATATCCTTCCAGCTTGTTCCCCCTTATAATAGGAAGAACAAGATTCTTCTACAATAGGAAGTTGTCATGATTTAGCTTTACAACACAGAGAGAGCTCAATGGGTTTCCAGCTAAAATTTGGATTCGGGTGGCGGGAGCATCAGATTGTCAGACTTGCAACGGTTGAATTTGTGGTGCTGCTATTGGTGTTTGTCGCCATAATTCCTGCTCTGATACCAAGTTGAAAAAGATAAAAGGACTTAAAGAGAAATGTAAAATGAAAATTGTATTAATCCCAAAGGACTAAACAATTCACAGCCTTTTTGTTTTTGTTTTTATGTATTTTTGAAGAAGAATACATCAACAAGATTTATAGGAGGAGAAAGGGGTGAGCTAGTCAGCCATAATTGGTAGGTAGGAAATATATCAGAGTATTCTGGTATGAAAATGGGTTGGCAGCATGCAAGCAAATTCAACCCAATACCAGAATTTGTTACAGGACAAAATTATCCTGCACTTTGTAGAGACAAGATCTGTGGACTGATTGCGAATTGCGGGTTGCGGGCTGTGGGCTGTGGGCTGCTTTGCATTACATTTCTTTCACTAATTACTATGAGTAATATATATATATATATATATATATTCTATTTACTACAATAAACTAACGTTCCAAATAGGATGATATTATATATATATATACGTTGACATCCATCGATCTTGTTTGGATGCAACGCGTTTTTTGTATGGGATAATGCCAGCGCTTTGTCATTATCATGCTGAATTGAATAGCTGCATGCCGACGAAATTAAACTTTATATGAAAGGAGGAGACAAAATTTGAATATTTTTCAGGGTAATATTATATATGTTTTTCCTTTTTAGTTTTAATTCCGTATTTGGAAAGTAATTAATTAGTCTATACATAATAAAATACTACTTAACACTTTCAAGAAAAGGCTATAGATTCTTTTCCAAATAAAGAAAAGCACCATAAACAATATATTTATGTATATATTAACAGAAATTATATTTAACATATATATATATATATATACATATACACACACACGAATCATGCCTCCCGTGCTGACAGCTTGAATCATGCATAAATCTTTCAGACTTTGTACGAAGTTAATAAAAATTAGGAAACAAAGATTTGAATACGAAACCTCTAATCTAATACTATATTAAACAATTAATTGAACTGATTTTTTTAAAAAATTAAACTGATAGAAAAGTATTTATGTTTTAACAATGATATTTTTAGTTGCAATATATATATATATATATATATGTTATGATATTTGATTGCAAAGAAATTGTGTTTATATTATATTATGTTATATTTTGAAAGCTATGTAAGCAGGGGCTGCTGGGACACATATAAATAGTAAATTTCAATAGAAGTTATGAAGTAAGACTAGTCTATTTAGCTTTGTTATTCAATGGACTAAGGAATTATACAGTAAGCATGGCAATTTTAAATTTCACGTGAAAGAAAGCTCATATCTTTGTCAATGGTTTGAATATTTCAATAAAACCAGATAATATTATATATCATATCCAAAAAAGCACTACAACAAGAAACTTGCAGGACGTCAATAATGAATAAAAATAAAATTGAAGATATGTGGAATGTTAATACACCCTGGTTTAACCCCATATATATATATATATATATATATGTTTGCTTTACGTATTGCCGTGTACTTGTTAATATGACTAAAGGACTAATTAGACGTATGCCTTGAGGATACATATATTTCGTTTTATATTTTCAGACAGCTATTTAGTTCATGTGTTTTTTAATTATTTAGCAATACAAAGTCCATGACACATACATGTACTAATATATACATATATATATATATATATGACAGCTATAACTAATTAAAAAAAAAAATAGAAACGTTAAGTACGTCCTTGTGCTCTATTTTTTTCTTTTTTTTAAAAAAAAAAAATTCTCTGGGTATACTACTTGCATTTCTAATTTTCGTTACGTTGAATCTTATGCGTTAAAAAAACGGTGTGTATATATATATACACACACACGTTGACGTTAATTATGAAATGCATGCATGTTTAGAGAAAGCAATGAGACGGTAAATTAATAGTGTCCAAATAATATGCATTTTTTGAAATCTAATTCTGACTAGGTACAAGATCAAATTGGTAGACGTATATACTTAAGGTTCTTATATTTATATATATATATATATATATTCGAGCTGTACACACACACACACACACACACACATATATATATATAAATATTAGAGACTATTTCTTCGTCATGATTAGCTGCTAAAATTTAAAAAAGAAAGAACCCACGATACTAATTCTAGTTTTTGAATTGTGGAGACGTCGTGTGGTAGTGCCTTAACATTTCTTATGAAACTCTCTAAAATAAATTGATAAAGCTTATAATTGGTCAAAATATAGATATATGTAATAAATCATTATTCAAAATTCATATAATAAAGCGGTCACCCTTGGATGAAGGGAATTTAACTCAAGAATTATCTTTACTTCATGTTTTATCTCGCATTATGTTTTATATGATATTTCAAAAAAATCATCATAAACATATTATTATAATTATTTTTAAAATATAATTTTATTTATATAAATAACTCATATATAATTCAATTAGAATTAACATAATCAATCAAACACAACACAAATATAATCATATACGAGTAAAATAATCATAATATCTAAATTACAAAATGTCATAAGAATCCACTAATCCATCGGCTTTACTATCGGAGTTACAACATAAAATGTAACAGTCCAAACTCCAATGTCAGTTGATACGGACGGTTAGTACAATATTTCTAATTAGTGGAATAGATAAATATTAAATATGTAACGAAACTACACTTTAATACACATATCTTTTACAGAATAATTATTTATTTATAAATAATTAAGATATTTAAATTAATTTACAAATCTAAATAAAAACTAACAAGGTTTTCTTCACTATTGATCTTTAACTTATTTCTCATCTCCTCTCACCTGAATGAGGATGAACTAGGGTGAGTTTCACGAGCTCAATAAGAAAAATGATTTTATAACGAAAACTTACATACATACATTCACGCAATATATAAAATATAATAATATTTATAATCAAGAAAGTGTCAAATAAAGCATTTTAATTAAAATACAGAATAAAACAAATCATCATACGAAACATATTCTAATCATCACTCTTATAACTTAATTCTTATTCTTAGTTCAAATTACACTTACACTCGAAATATCACATCTAAGTTTCATCGCGTGATGTCGTTTATGTTGTCGTCGAGCAAAGGCAAAATGGATCCTCCAATCGTATGGATAGCACACACACAAAATCTCACATTGGTCACATCAATTACGTTTGCTATGTGACCCATGCTTACAAACACATATTCACATCGAATTAGGTTTCAAACTCTACCAATGTGCAGGTTCACCATACCCGCTGAACTTCTGCTACACACACACTTTTCCCTCATTGATTCAGACTAAACGAGTAAGTATACAGGATCTTTACACTATATACTCTTTCTAAATTTCTCTCATTTCTAACCGACTTATTTCATACTTAAGATCTTAATTTCTATGCATAATTAAATATAAAACACACACATACAAAATACACGATATTATCACACACATCAGAGCCATACATTTTTCAAACCACTTTCTGAATCATCTTGTACCAAATCACGCAGCAAACACAGAATACTCAGATTCCTCAAGCAATTGTATCAGATCACACAGCTAGTACAATGTATCGTACATGTGTACCAGATTACATAGCAAGTGCAGTATACCCAAATTTCACACGTACACACTATTTATACATTCATATGCATAACATATGTACACACACATATATTACAATACAGACATGTATTCTCACAACATGTTTCATGCATAATATGTATTTATTTTTACACACACAATCTCTATTGATACATACACACTTTCATACTTAAACATGTACACACAATCACACACAATATACTATATATATTTTTATTCACGCATTTACTCTTATCAGTTATGTTCTTATTAATTTATATCTCATTTTTCATATATTTTTATATGTATACACACACATGCGTAACAACGTAAATATATATATACTGCATAAACACAAATAAATACAAATTAAACATACTAATTATATTTATATTACATTATACATATATTTAAATATTCACATAATGTACTATACATATACACATTTACATAAATATATAATTTATATATCTGTACGTAATACACATAATTCTTACCTATGGTATGATTGAAAAAATTTTGAGAATCCTTTCTAACCTAGTCTACGATTCTCTTGGAAATCCAAATACCGTTTAGATAAATTTCTTCGTTTATAATAGAAAACACATATTAAATTATGAATAATTTTAGAAATTATATTACATTAAATGAGGAATGGATTTTACCTTGGAACACGCGGTCCCGATCGCCAATGTCACCACGTGCTGATGATCAAATCGGCGTGTTTTGTCGCATGCGGTGCACCAACATCATATTTGATTGTCACCCTTACATTTGACTTAATTTTTTTTTTCTCTTTTTTTTCTTCTCTTTTTTCTTCTTTTTTTCTTTTCTTTTTTTTCTTCTTTTTTTCTTTTCTTCTTCTTTTATCTTCCTAGTGGCCTTTCCCTCTCATCTTCTTCTTTTTCTCTTTTTGTTTCTTTTTTCTTTATTTCTTCTTCTTCTTCTTTCTTTTTTTTTTCTTTCTTCTTCTTCTTTTTTTTTTCTTTCTTCTTCTTCTTTCTTTTTTTCCTTTCTTTATCTTCTTTTTCTTCTCTCTCTCTCTCTCTCTCTCTCTCTCTCTCTCTCTCTCTCTCTCTCTCTTTTTCTTTCTCTCTCTCTCTCTCTACCCGACCATGATTCTTCTCTCGCTTCTTCTCTTTCGGTTGCAGTGTTGCACAATACTGCAAGACCCTCCTCTCTCGGCCGTTGACACAGGCGACTCAATTCTCTTCCTCTCTCATTTTCAGCTCTCATTCGCTAAATAAAAGAAAATTCCTAATTTGTTCCTTTAAATACCAATTTCTCTAGCTGTCTGATCTTGCAATATTAAATCTGGGCCATTCAACTGGATGTGATTTTCAGTCGTCGGATCTCTTAGACAGTGCGATCTTGACCATCCATTTCTTGATTTCTATTTATCCCCTTTCACTCTTATTTAATTATGCATTTGACCCTTTTTTCTCACACATTTTTATTTAGATCCTTAAAATTTATAAAAATCTCCTAATTTTTAAAGTTTTTTTCATTTAAACCCTAAGTTCTAATTTAATTTATTCATTTACACACCCTTCTATTGAGGACTAGATATTACATAAAAGGCCAAACCTCACACACCATTTTTGTATGATGGAATCATGCTTTCATGTTGACACAAGTGGTAATAGAAGAGCTTCCTATGTGATAAAAATATCTTATACTTTAAAGAGTTAGCAAGAACTAAGTTAACCCCATAAAATCTTGAACAATAAAAAAACCAATCTCGAATAAAAGAGCCTCATCCATGATATCATATCATTTAGAAGAGATAATGAACCTAAAGAATCAATAGAAAACACAGTTTATAAAGATATCATAAGAAAAAAAAACTAAAAAAGTAAAAAAAAAAAAGTGAAGAGTTCAAAATGCTTAAAAATCTTACTCCAACACAAACTTGTGCAAGCATGATCGATCATATTGCATATTCACCTATATAGCAGATCAAATAAGTTAGATTTACATTTAATATATATCAATCAAAACACAATTAAGTTATAATAAAGTGTACAAAAAAGCCCAAAACACTCATTACATACACGGAGAATCCCAATGTAATACCCTTAAATTAATTTTAATTAATTTAAAATTAATTTAGAAATATAATTTTTAATTTTTTAATTTTTTATTTCATGTAAAAATGTAGAAAAATAGGTGGGGGATGAAATTGAAAATAATTTTGGGAAAAAGGGGTAAAATTTTGGGTTATGGGAGTGTTTTTGAAAGAAAAATCAGAAACTGAAGGTCAAAACGCAATTAAAGAAAAATATTCTACGTAGGATGCCCAGTCAGCAGTCTCGACGAACTGGAGCGCGTCGCGTGGTAAGCCACGCTGATAAGGTGCCATGTAGGAGGCCATGCTGGCAATCCACGTGCCCGCGATCGGACGGTCCAAATTTGTTTCTGCGGGTGTAGATGGTCCGGATCCGTTTCCTCCTCAGACGCGATCGGACAGTCACGATTAAACGTGATGAATGGTCCAGATCTACTTCCTATTTAAACGCGATCAGACAGTGCATATCAAATCACGATGAACAATCCAGATTGGCTTCCTATTTAAACGTGATCAGACGGTCCAGATCAAACGCAATGGATGGTTCAGATTAAAAAGAGACGGATATAAATACACATTTCACACCAAACCCTAACCCTAGCCGCCAGAACCCCCCGTCGTAGAAGAAGAGCCAGCTGCCGAGAAGGGAGCCGACCGCTGCCCCTACCGTGCCGGAGCCACTTCTGACCACTAAAAGAGGTAAATTTTACCTCATTCGCTTGAAATTCAATTTTGAACACCTCCACGGCCAAATCGGAGCAAAAGGACCAGCAGATGAGCGAGAAACCGTGGGTAAAGTTTGATGGTGCCGCTGCAAGAAGAAACAAAAATCGCCTTCGGTGAGATCCTTCTTGATTCCCGTTTCATGTAATTTTTCTACCATTGTAATCACTATTCCTTTTTCCACAGGTTGACCGAAGCAAAACACCCAACTGCAAAGGTGCGCTAGTGGAGCTGTCGTACCGAAAAATCACGCCGCTGATTAAGCTTCGATTTTTTAACTTTTTTCAGTCAACTAAGGCCCTTAACGTGTTTTCTCGTATGAATGGGAACAAAACTGGCCGAAATCGGCCAAAACTGCCCAAAAAGGCCAACCTGAGGCAAATCGCCATCACAGGCAACGGTGCCATCGCCGGAGCATGGCAGAGCCGCCATGCCAGAATTCTGAAATTGGCCAAAAGGGGTTTCTAATACTGATTTTGGATTTTTTGGGATATTTCTAGGTACTTAAAGTGTGTTTTAATCCCTGAAAAAAAAAATTCAGGGAACTCGGGGACCGCCAGTAGGCGCAATTGAAAGTTTAGCATCTCGAACATCAATTTGGGTAAGAATTCTTCACTTTATCTCCAGTTATAGAATTGAAGTTTAATTATGAATAATATGGTATTTTGCGTAATTTAGAAATATCGATAATTAAATGTTACTAATGGAGCCGGAACTGATTATTTATTACTGTTTGTCATATTTCACTAATTAATTGATTTTACGATTTTTAATGCATGATAATACACTGGAATTGGTATCATAATTCGATTGTATTTACTTGATGCATGTATTACTTGCTTTACGTGATTTATAGTTAATTGGAAATTGAAAATCAAAGGTAAATAAAAAATCATTTGATTAAGTGAATGGATGAATGACTGCTTTACTGGATATCCTGGGAGATGGTGGACCGACCGGGTACATAGAAAACTCTACCGTGAACGTTGCCTCATACTGGATGGGGTATCGAGGATTGATAATTTGTTGTTCATACTGAACAGGGTACGGGGACGACTCGTGTCACCCTCATACCGAACAGAGTATTGAGGGATGTTATTTCTTGGTGTTCATACCGGACGAGGTATGGAGACGGCCTGTTAGTTGAAAATATTGAAAAATAGTTCACGCGTAGTGGGGACATCCCTATAGATTCCCATGGATACCAATAGGCTGATAAATGAGAAAGTTATTGTTCCGACTAATTGAATATGAAAATATGATATTGTTTATGCTATTGACACTATAGGTCGATTTTAGAAATCTCGGTACAGTAAGTGTACAATAAATAATTTTACTTATGATAAATGAATTTACTTAAATTAAGAGCTTCATTAGTTGTTTTCATGATTTCTACTGACATTTATTTCTATATCGGTGAGTACTGTGATATTCTTACTGGGGTAGTGTAGCTCACTCTTTCATTAACAATTTCAGATCAAGAAAACCAAGATCTAAAGTCTGATCCACAAGATAGTTACGAGTAAGACTTTCAGTTTGTTTATTTTTATTTATTTCTTTGATTATTAATTGTTCTTTTGAATGGTCATTCCCGTAACCCTATTAAGTATCCCCAAATTATTGTGTAAGGAATATAAACCTTAATTTATTGTTTCGCTTCCGTATTCAATTCATAATTTATTTCATTTCTAATTCACGAGCCGTTACAGTTTGTATCAGAGCCGTGTTTCTCGGAACTATTTTTTTTTTTTATAAAATTCTTAGGAAACACCAAAAATCATAAATTGATAACTCAACAATTCCTTGTGAAATACATGTACAGATAGATGAGGAGAGGAAGACCCCCACTAAACTGAGTAGCCCGGGAGGGTTCGTTTCGAGAGGATGTTGACCGATTGTTTGAAATACTAAAGAGACTTATCGTTGCTCAGCAGGCCCGAGAGGAAAGGAGGGAGCTACCTAACCCTCCCCTGCTGCCACAAGTCAAGCCACCCCTACAGCGGGAGGATCCTGAGCCACCCCGGTACGACCCTGCTCCTCCACAGTACCATCCAACACCTCCACAGTATGATCCGGTGCCCCAGCCACAGTACCACCCGACACCACCACAGTATGATCCGGTGCCCCAGCCACAGTACCACCGCCACCACAGTATAGTCTGGTGCCCCATTCGCATCACCCGACACCATTACAGTACAATTCGGTGCCTCTACCGTATCATCCAGTACCACCACAGGGCCATCCAATTTACCCCCAGCATAATCCAATCCCTCTTCCACGGGACCCAGTTCTTCCCATGATGGACCCAGACTACATTGAAAGGTATAAAAAATTAAACTCATCCACTTTTGCAGGGGAATCTTTCTTTGAAGAGGCCGAGTACTTGTTAGCTGAGACAAAGAAGGTCTTCACGACTCTTGGAGTGATTTCTGAACAAAGGGTCATACTTGCCACCTACATGCTGGTGAGAGAGGCAAACCACTAGTGATAACTCAAGCAGGCCACCTTGCTTGTTCCAGTCACTTGGAAACAATTCTTGATAGCCTTTAATGCAGAATACCTCCTGGAGCATCTCCGACATCTGAAAGAAATGAAGTTTGCACACCTAGTCTAGGGTGACATGACTGTATCGGAATATGCCCGAAAATTCTTGAAGTTGGGGCAGTATTCTCATTAGAGCATAATGGATTAAGGCATAAAGGCAAGGAAGTTCGAGTGGGGCCTCCGTCCTGAGATCAGACAACAACTGTATGTATTCGAGCTCAGTACTTACTCGGTTGTTTTGGCCAAGGCACAGCTAGTGGAGAGGAACCTTTGCATTTTTCCTCCAGCAGTAGGGAACCTCAGGCCCCCGGTTCTACACTGCAGACCAGCACCTACTACACCTGTTCAGCAGAATAAGAGACATAGGCCAATGACTCAGGCTCCTCCTCAAATTCCAACAACAGGACGTGACAGGACTTGCCAACACTATGCAAGGATTATGGAGACTGACCCTGCTATCGACTCAACAATATATGCCGCATATGTGGGAGTGCCCAACATTACGCAAAGGAGTGCTCGAGGAATCAGAATCAGACCAGACCTCCTATCTAGGGTAAGGCTTATAACCTCACTTAGCAGGATGCAAAGGCCAATCCATACGTGATACAGGGTACGTATACTATCTGTAACCATCTTGCACATGTTTTGATTGATATTGATGCCTCGCATTCATTTATCTAATATACGTTTGCATCAAACTTGAATATATTACCTGAAGAACTTGATTTTGTGTTATTTGTGTTTACTCCTGGGAGTAAGACACTACTGGAGAAAGTTATATACAGAGCATGTGTCATAAATATAGCAGATAGAAAATTGAGTGTGGACCTAATATAGATTGACACGGGAGACTTTGATATAATTCTAGAAATGAACTAGCTAGCAGAGTATCACGCCACCGTAGATTGTTTTCATAAGAAACTTATAGTCAACCCTCATAATGAGGAGTCATTCACAAATTAGTAAAATTGTTTAACATTTGTTCCCTCAAGATAATTTTTCTATTATCAAGTGCTTTAATCCAACTGTTTTCTCTAATTAGGTAAACTCAAGAAAGAAATTTTTATTCAAGAGATTGCACTAGGTCGAAACTTCTCGAATGTGCTCCCAAATGAATTACCTGGACTACTAGTGGATAGAGAAGTTGAATTCACCATAAACCTTCGGTCAGACACCCAGCCTATTTCGGTTGCCCTTTACTGCATGAGTCGTGTTGAGATGGAAGAGTTGAGAAAACATATCAATAAATTGCAGGATAGTGGATTCATCCGATATAATGTATCCCCTTGGGGTGTCAGAGTCACATTTTCAAGAAAGAGGGATGGGACTTTAAAATTATGTATTGACTATAGAAGACTGAACAGGGTCACGATAAAAAATAAGTACCCTCTCTCTAGGATCGATGACTTTTTTGATCAGTTACAGGATGCCAAAGTCTTCTCCAAAATAGACTTGCATTCAGGTTCCCATTAAGTAAAGATCATGGCAGAAGACATTTCCAAAACAGCCTTTTAAACTAGGTACGGACACTATGAATTCTCAGTCATGCCACTTAGACTAACCAATACACCAACCATCTTTATGGATCTGACGAACAGGGTTTTCAGATACTTCCTGGATCAGTTCTTCATTGTATTTATCGATGGTATTCTGGTATATTCAAAAAGTAGAGAGAAACATGTTCACCATCTAACTCAGATTTTACAGGTTCTTATTTGAAAAAAGTTGTATGCAAAGCTAAACAAGTGTAGATTCTGGCTCGAGCAGACTACCTTTCTAGGGCACATCATATCAAGTGATGGAGTGTCAGTGAACCCTGAAAAAGTTGAGACAGTGCTCGACTGAAAGTATTTTTAAAAGAAAAATGAAAACTGGAAATCAAAATGCAATTTAAGAAAAAATGTGCCACGTAGGACACCAAGTCAGTAGCCTCGACGAATTAGAGCACGCCGCGTGGCAAGGCACGCTGACGCGGTTCCACGCGGGAGGCCACACTGACGATCCGCGTGCCTGCGATCAGACGGTTCAGATTTATTCTCACGCGCGTGGACGGTCCAGATCCGTTCCCTCTTCAGATGCAATCAGACGATCGCGATTAAACACAATGAACGGTCTAGATCCACTTCCTATTTAAATGAGATTGGACGATCCAGATCAAATCACGATGAATGGTCCATATTCACTTCCCATTTAAACGCGATTGGACGGTCCAGATCAAACACAATGAACGACCTAAACTAAAAGGAGACTGATATAAATACCCCTCTTCACACTAAACCCTAACCTTAGCCGTCAGACCCCCCGCCGGAGAAGAAGAGCCAACCGCCAGAAAGGGAGCCAACCGCCGCCCGCCGCCGTATCGGAGCCACTTCCGACCACCAAAAGAGGTAAAAAAAATTTATTTGCTCGAAATTCAATTTTGAACATCCCCATGGCCAAATCGGAGCAAAAGGACCGGCGGATGAGCTGAAAATTGTGGTAAAACCCGGCGCCGCTGCCGCAGAAAAAAGAAAAAATCGCCTCCAATGAGACCCTTCCTGATTCCTGTTTTCACTATTGTAATTACCATTTCTTTTTCTACAGGTTGACTGAAGCAAAACACCTAACCCCGAAGGTGAGTCGGCGGAGTTGCTATACTGGAAAATCTGCCACCGATAAGCTTCGATTTTTCAACTTTTTTCGGTCAACCGATGCCTTTAACGTATTTTCTCGCAGGGATTATTGGCCGAAATCAACTGAAAACGGCCAACCTGTGGCAAACCGCTACTGCAGACTGCGGTGCCATCCTGGAGCACGGCAGAGCCGCCATTCTGAAACTCCAGAATTGGCCAAAAGGGGTTTCTAACACTAATTTTTTGTTTTTTTGGGATATTTCTAGGTACTTGAAGTGTGTTTTAATCCCCGAATGAAAATTTAAGGAACCCGGGGACTACCAATAGGCGGGACTAAAAGTTTAGTATTTCGGACATCAATTTGCATAAGAATTCCTCACCTTATTCCCGGTTATGAAATTGAAGTTTAATTATGAATAATATAGTATTTTTTATAATTTAAAAATATCGATAATTAAATGTTACTAATGGAGGCAGAACCGGTTATTTATTACTGTTTGTCATATTTCACTGATTGATTAATTTTACGGTTTCGAATGCATAATAATACACTCAAATTGGTATGATAATTCGATTGTGTTTCCTTGATGCATGTATTGCTTGCTTTATGTGATTTATAGTTAATTAGGAAACTGAAAATCAAAGGCAAATGAAAAATCATTTGATTAAGTGAATGGATGAATGACATCTTTACTGGATATCTTAGGAGATGGTGGACGGACTGGGTATACAGGGAACTCTACCGTGAACATTGCCTCATAGCGGACGAGGTATCGATGATTGGTAATTTAGCACTTATACCGGACGGGGGTATGGGGACAACCCGTTTGACCCTCATACCGAATAAGGTATTGAAGGATGTTATTTCTTGGCGCTCATACCGGACGGGGTATGGGGACAGTCCGTTAGTTGAAAATGTTGAAAAATGGTTCACGCGTAATGAGGACATTCCTATGGACCCCCATGAATACTAGTAGCCTGATAAATTAGAAAGTTGTTATTCCGACTGATTGAATATAAAAAATGATATTGTTTATGCTATTGACACTATAGGACGATTTTTGAAATCTCGCTACGGTAAGTGTACAATAAATAATTTTACTTATGATAAATGAATTTACTTAAATTAAGAGCTCTATTAGTTATTTTCGTAATTTCTACAAACCTTAATTTCTGTATCGATGAGTAGCGTGATATTCTTACTAGACTAGTATAGCTCACTCTTTCATTAATTATTTCATATCAAGAGGACCAAGATACAGAGCTCGATACACAAGAGAGTTGCGAGTAGGACGTTCAGTTTGTTTACTTTCATTTATTTCTTCGATTATTAGTTGTTTATTTAGAATGGTCATTCCCGTAACCCTGTTGGGTATTCTAAATTATTGTTTAAGGAATGTAAACTCTAATTTATTGTTTTGGTTCCGCATTCAATTTATAATTTATTTTATTTTTAGTTCACGGACCGTTACACCCAATCTTAAATACCTATTTCATTATTAGTTATAATTATTAGGCGAATTAAATAATTAAAATAATGCTTATTTATGAGAATAATCAGATCAATTCACATTTATGGGTGTTGGGCGTGCGATCTCTTGGACGCGCCATTGAAATAAGAAAGCAAATGATCTTGCACTTTAGCTTGATTTCGAGACAATTGATTTAATTAAATTGTTTGTATATTGGTACGATATATATAACATCCATCATAGGGTAGTGATTACAATTAATGGTAAATTTTACTTGTTTTCCAAATCAACCAATATATGCATCTAAATGGAATAGAAAAAATGAGGAAACAAAAGGGTACACACACACACACATATATATATATATATGTATATAATATGATAAAAAAAAAAAAAAGGCAGATTGATATTTTACCTTTCTACTTAACTGATTCATGCCATATATGGATTCATAGTTATCAAAGTTAGGAGAATCGTCCTCAAAATCTATATCTAT
Organism: Carica papaya; assembly: GCF_054855325.1. Taxonomy (NCBI): domain Eukaryota; kingdom Viridiplantae; phylum Streptophyta; class Magnoliopsida; order Brassicales; family Caricaceae; genus Carica; species Carica papaya. Next base: position 6,103,844 of record NC_142314.1, read on the forward strand.
AGTACTTAAACATATGTAGTTTAGTCTTTCTAATTCCTCTACGTACTTCTTCTGTATCACAATAAATTTATGGAAAATGATTTGACTTATTATTTAATTTTTAAAAAATATTCTTGGAAAAAATCAAGTTGGGCGATCAGTGATGCTAAAAAACTTGAATAATTTTGATTAATTTTCTACGAAAGAAAGAACAGAAAATTTAACTTTCTGTACGTATTAATATAAAATTATTTAATATTCATTTTTTATATTATAAATATTATCCACTCTTTTTAAAATTTTTATTCTTTTTCGTACGCGTTCTAACGTTAGTGATAGAATATAACTCAATTATCGGTTCTAAAAAGAATTCCCTTTGTATTCACTCTCTGAACATGACAACTCAACGGATTAATTTTTAATATAAATGGTTGACAAATACCTATCTTTAAGGCGAAGCATATGTATTATATACATATATCTATACATATATGTATATATGTATGTAGAACTACTGCGGATCAATTAACATTAACATTCGTCTGTAAACAAAAAGTCTTAATAGAATGAATTAAGGCTGTGGCATCATACATGTTTTGAATCCTTCCTTACCTGGATTAGCGTTTATAATATTTTTGGGGCCGGCTTTGCTTACTTTATCCTCAAATTTTGACTTCATGAAGCCTATAAATACATCTCATTTGCTGCTCAAAAAATCAGACAGCTACCCCTACAACACTCTTTGTACCAAGCTTGCTTTGGTTCTAATAAACCTAAGCAAAGGATAAATAGTAAATTCCTAAAAGAAAAAATGAAGCCTAATACTATCCGTTTGTCAATATTTATGTTGGTCATATTTGGCATGCATGCCATTTTAGTGCTCGGCCGAGGTACTAGTCGAGGTACTCGTGTTGGCTTCTATTCCACCACATGTCCTCAAGTGGAGTCGATCGTCAAATCAGCTGTGCAAGCTCGTTTTGATACCGACCCTACTGTTGCTCCTGGGCTGCTGAGGATGCACTTCCATGATTGTTTTGTTCGTGGTTGTGATGGCTCAATTCTCCTTGAAGGATCTAACACTGAGAGAACTGCAATTCCTAACTCAAATTTGAGGGGATTCGATGTCATTCAGAATGCCAAGACTCAACTTGAAGCTAAATGTCCTGGAGTTGTTTCTTGTGCTGATATTCTTGCTCTAGCTACACGTGACTCTATTGTTCTGGTAATCAATAATATTTAGTCATGCATCATATATTTATTTTTTTCATCGTATTTATGTTGGTACACAACTCACTCGTACATAATAAGGTATTATTAATTTATTTTTACCATGTAATAACATGACATTTGTGGATCCAGAGTGGAGGACCTAGTTGGGCAGTTCCTACAGGGCGAAGAGATGGAAGAGTTTCATTGCAATCTGAAGTTGGTGCCAACATTCCTGGACCCACTGAATCTGTTGCTGAGCAAAAACGAAAATTCTCTGTAAAAGGTCTCAACATCCAGGATCTTGTTGTCCTCGTAGGTAAATATCGATTCATATATAATATTGATCCTCATCAATCTTCTTTATTAATAAGTTATAACTTACCAAGGTAAATATTAATTTATATATGTTCAATTTACAGGCGGACATACTATTGGAACCGCAGGATGTGCTGTAATTACAGGTAGATTATTCAATTTCAATGGAACAGCTGGTGCATCTGATCCTTCCATAAACCCATCATTCCTCCCTACATTACAAGCTCTTTGTCCTCAAGGTGGCAACCCAGCAACGCGCGTACCATTAGACACAGGCAGTGTAGACAAATTTGATACCTCTTTCTTTGCAAACTTGAGGAACGGTAAAGGAGTTCTCCAATCCGATCAAGTACTATGGACAGACCGTTCCACCAGGTCTTTTGTCCAACGATTTTTGACTTTCCGTGCTTTCAATCCTGAATTTACAAAGTCTATGATTAAAATGAGTAAAATTGGAGTCCTTACCGGTCTTCAAGGTGAAATTCGCAAAGTTTGCAATACAGTAAACTAAATACATATGATAAATTATATTTATGTTTTATCGTAAAAGTAAATAAAACTTGCATATTGTCTGTAATAAAGCGTAAAATAAAAAATAAAAAGAAAACAAGAGAGGCAAGTTTAGGGTTGACTTGGTTGTCTTTTATCAATGGTGTAGTTTCTTAATTTCTTCATAGATATGTTTTGTTTTTCCCTTGTATTCCAAGAATACTTGTAACATAATATCTAGCCAGTTTATTATAATGAAATTTGATTTTGTGTGTTAAATGAAGATATATTTAAATTACATGTAATATATGTTATTAAAATATCAATATCCATATAAACCCAAAAAAAAATCCTATTATACCCTGCCGCAGTATATATATATATATATATATATATATATATATATGTGTGTGTGTGTGTGTGTCTATCACATTTCTAAGATTATTGGAGGCATGCAAACGAAATTTGAATTCCCAAGGTTTAATAAGAAGAAATAATACAAAATATAAACTATTAATCCCAAAAAGAAAAATATTGCAAAGGGTATTGAAAGTATTTTCTTCAATAAATATACAATGCTAACCAAATTCAGTAGGTTCTAATAAGGATTACTACTAAAGTACTTAATTTGATAGAAGACTTTTTGAGCCTATAATATATATAATTTAGTTTTAAAAGATAATATTATAAAGGCCTAATTATTTTAATTTTTATTTCTTTTAAATTAATTAAAAAAATTATGTTATATATGTTTTATAATCAACTCTGTCCAACCAATACTTTTTTTTTTTTTTTTTTGAAAAGGAGGGTTTGACGGGTTATGAGATAATGGTATATGTATGCACTCTGCCGACAGAAAAGGAGGCTAGCTGTATAATATATATATATATACACACACATGTTCGTGCTACTGTATGTATATATATCTACATAGGGTGACGGACATAATATTTAATAATTAAAATATAGTTCTTTTTTTTTTTTTTAGTAAATAAATCATGGCAACCATAGTCGTGGAAACTTAATGTCAACTATAATCAATCATTAATCTGACTTTTCGTAAAGTCAACTGAGAGTTTACCCTGGCCACAACTTTGATACGTGATGAAAATTAAAAAATTAAAAACTTGAAAATAAAATAAAATAAAACAGTAAAGAGCTAAAAAGCTTAGAAACCTGGCTCCCATTGTTTTGGTCTCGACGAGGACGACATCAAAGGAGGTAGTCGTGGTGGAGAGGACGTCGGCCGCCCACTCATCGGCTAAGGTATTAAGGAACTGAAGAATCCGCTGCGCCAATCTCTGGAACCAAACCGATCTATCTCTCTACGACCATTACGTCTCACTTGCTCCGTGCACCCTTAGAAAAAGCAAGAAGAATTCTCATCTTCCTCCCGCTACGACTGATCCAAAACAAATGATTAGTTTCTGAGAAGAAAATGTCAAATTATCTTGCAGGAGGACTAGAATGGAAAGACACCGAAAGGGCATTTGTCTTCAGGGCACATAATAAATCACAGTATAGAATTGCAATTCACTTTTTATTTTGGGTGCAGCTGATAGTATTTTAAAATTTTTAGTGACAAATTATATGTTCATCGATTATATAATATATAAACATTAATTATAATATGATACTTATACAAAAATACATATATATATATATATACACACTTATACACATGAAATAAAGTGGTAATATATTTTAAGAGAAATTATTGGTTCATTATATTTTAAGAAAAATTAATAATTATTTATTAATTATATTTATAAAGTTTATCAACTTATTTATATGTTTTAAAAAATAAATCATTACTCATTATAATAATTATGTTCAATTACAATGAAATAAAATAAGATGAAAGCAAATGCATTTGTACGTATTTGTGCAATAATATATACAAAATTACAAGCACGATATCACAGTTAGAAGAAACATAATAAAATACTCAAAAGTACTTCAAAAATTATTAATTATACACATACTGTATCATAAGTTGGATTATGTATTGTTTAAATTTTATTTATATATATATATATATATGCCTATACACATGAATATATATATATATATATATATATATACAATATTATCTATTTTGCATCAATTCAACCTGCAGATTCATTGGTACAGGCCAGCTAGCTTGCTACCCCAGTGTAAGTAATATACCAGCATCTTTACGGAAACATACTATGATCTCTTCAAAATTTATATATACATATATATATATATAATTAAGATATACATACTATACTTTAGCATATTTGATTTTGTATTCCCGAAGGGAATATAATGCAGGGCGGGCGTTGGATTCTCAGCCGCATGTAACCCAAACCAAATAAACTCCTCCCTCCACTCCTTGTTTTTGTCTTCAACAAAGAACTTAATCAATACTGTATTAGCTGCAATGCTGTTTCAATATAATATATGTACTGTATGTATATATAACCTATATATAGAACAATGTTATGCTAGGAACAAGTTACTAATTCTATGCATTACAATGGGTTATTACGTCTATTCTCTAGTCCTGATCATACATCATCTGATGTTAATTCTTTCCAGCTTTAATGTTCTTGCTCAATATCATCCTTCTGATCACCGTCAAAGAAAAACCAGAATTCTGCAATCTGATAATTCTTCAGCTCCTGCAAACGATGACACCCACAAAAAATCTTCCAGCTTTGGTGCTGCCACCATGTTCTTGCTCTTCGATTTCGTCGGCCTTGCTGCCGTGATTCTTCTCTTCTTTCTTTATTACAAAAAGGACAAGGCGCTCAAGAAGCTAGAAAAGAAGCTAGAAAAGATGATGAAGAAAGAGTACAACATAGAAGAAGCAAAAGATGAAGATGATGACGAGATAGATGATGAGGACTCCGAAGAATTTAGAGTTCGAAAAAGGGCACAACAGGTTTCCGCAGAGAGATCAAGATTGAGTTTTTCAAAGGATCATGCAGAAGAAAGATCAAGACTGAGTGTTTCAAAGAATCATACAGAAGAGAGATCAAGGTTGAATGTTCCAAAGAATGGAGATGAGAGGGAAAACAAGCTTGTGTTCATGGGAAATGAAAGTGAAACATTTGAGTTGAATGACCTTTTGAAAGCTTCAGCTGAGGGATTGGGAAAGGGGGTGTTTGGCAATAGTTATAAAGCAAAACTGGAAGGTAAATCAGCTTATGTGGTGAAAAGGTTAAAGAATTTGAGACCTTTAAGTAATGAAGAATTCATCAAGCAGCTTCAAATGATTTCAGAGCTCAGCCACCCTAATTTATTGCCTCTTCTTGCTTATTACTATTCAAAGGATGAAAAATTGTTTGTGTACAAATATGCTGATAAAGGAAATCTCTTCAATCGCCTCCATGGTTAGCTTACTCACTTTTCGAAAATTTTCTTAAGTTATTTTACTTGTATTGTTATGTTTATTATGTTTATTTCAAAATACAGGATGTAGAGGAAGAAGTGATAGGAACCCATTTAAATGGAACTTGAGATTATCAGCTGCTCGAGGTGTAGCGCGAGCTTTGGAGTACCTTCACCAGAATGCAAAGTCACCAAACACAGTTCCTCATGGAAACCTCAAGCTCTCAAATGTTCTCCTTGATGAGAATGAAACTGTCCAAGTTTCAGACTACGGTCTTTCTTCCCTTATTGCCCTACCTATTGCAGCTCAACGAATGGTCTCTTATAAGTCACCAGAATACCAGGCGATGAAGAAGATATCCAAGAAGTCTGACGTATGGAGCTATGGAGACTTTCTTTTAGAACTCTTGACAGGCAGAATCTCCATCTATTCAGCTCCACCTGGGTCCAACGGAGTTGACCTCTGCAGCTGGGTCCATAGAGCGGTCAGAGAAGAGTGGACGGCAGAGATATTTGATATTGAGATATCTGTTCAGAGAAGTGCCGCTCAAGGAATGCTTAGGCTGCTGCAAGTGGCCATTCGCTGCTGTGATAGGTCGCCGGAGAAGCGGCCTGAGATGAGAGAGGTGCTGAGGGAGGTAGAAAATATAAGGGTGGGTGTTGAATCAGAAGACGAGGAGTCATCGTCTCTTCAGTCGTTGACAGATGAGTCAGTGTCGACTGGAGCCTCGATTTCAATTGGATGATCGTGTGATAGATGCAACTATGGGAGGATTCAAGATTTGAAGAACTTTGGTTTATTGCTAGGCATCATTGCTAGTGCCACTGACCCAGATAGGAACTAATACCTTGGATATAACAATCTGGAGCCTTGAAACTGGGATTTGCACTCTTGACATTTTTTGTTTTCATTTGGTTATCATCTTGATTAGTGTCTTCAACAAATTACACTGTATTTTCCAATCTGCCCCATGATTCATCAACAGCTTGCTCCCACGAATCTTCTGTTTGCCGCTACCGATAGATTCAATGACCAGAACTCTTTTCTTTTTATACCCAGATATATTTACAAGTATCTTTTTTTGGTTAATATATAACCCAGTAATATTACACAACCTATTTATTCAACTTATACAAATTCATTCAACACAGTACAAGTACAATTCAGATAACTGTATCAAGATTATTATATATACATATGTATGCATATATATATGATGGGAATGCCCGTGGAAGATGCACGTAAGCTCAGAGACTATTGGGAAAGGGGAGGGTGGTAGATGAATTACAGTTAATATTGGAATTGAGTATATGTTCCTACTTTTCATATTCTTCCACTTTCAACGTGTTCATGATTTTCTGCATTTGCTGACGCTTAATAAAATTACTTTCCACCGCAAACCAAAAAAATCTATATACGCATTATATATATGTCTTCCCTATAAATTGCTCGCCACCCTTCATGAATTTCTAAACAAACTATAAATACTTTTCACTTTGGAGGGATGGGAAGCACTTCTCTGCAAAATTCCAATCTCTACAAATCGGATTGCCAAATCCTTCGTTCTTATATTCTCTCTGGTAATTTATTTAACTATACAAATGTATATGTATATATAGAGCAACACACATACTTTGGTCTCTCTCTATCTACAATCTTATGGAAAGATCCACGCTCTTATTTATCTTTTATTTTTCTTTCCATCCAAATAAAGATAGAGTGCTCAACAGTTCCGATCTAGTTAGAAATTGAAATGATCAATTATTTGAACCGAAAGTCAGATCATTTAAATATCGATCCAGTTCGGTCTGGACTAAATTTTACTAGTTTAATCCAGTCATACCAATTGGACCCGTTTTTTTTTTTTTTGAAGAAAATTTAATATATACTATACTATATATTCAAATTACATATATATGTTATCACAATATACAATATATATAATTTAATTTAAATTAATTAAAACAATATGTAACATGTATATAAATATAATCTATGTTATATACTATATATAAAATATTATGTTAACCAGTCATTAAAACTGATCTAGAATGAATGAATCTTCTCAGTTCATGTCCTATTAGATTGAAAACCGACTCTGGACATTTTCTGATATGATTTAGTCCGAACCGAATAATGCACATCTTAGGGTTTCAAGCGATTGAGTTGATCAATACAAACCCTATATAGAGAACTAACAAAGATAACTAATGTCTATAAACGTTTGAAGACTAGTTGAACAAGTTTCTAGCTTTCTATAACTATTTGCTCTTTCTATTTTCATGTCTATAAACGTTTGAAGACTAGTTGAACAAGTTTCTAGCTTTCTATAACTATTTGCTCTTTCTATTTTCTCTATACTACTGATAGTTTTGGCAGTTTTGGGGATTAATACTTGCCCTACTGCAATTATTCATCAAATGATACTCTAGTTGGATTATATTATTTTCTAGCCATTATATAAAAATAATAATTACTATTTTCTAAATGTTCATACCTAATTTAGCAGGTCGTAATGAAGGAATGAACTATCAAAAGCTTGTGGAGATATTTTTAAATAGAAACTCAAATGCCCTGATGATCATTCGCCAGACATATACTGCCCTATACGGTCAAGATCTGCTTTATATGATGGCAACCAATCAGGGAAACAGCCCCTTTGCCGTAAGTATATACCCAATATGGCTACCCAAAGATAAAGTTTTATTGTGCCCATATGCACGCTGATTATGCATATATACATGATGATGAATATTGATACAGAGAGTAGCTTATCTTCGCATGAGCAAACCTCAAGAACGAGATGCCGAAATTATGAGGCATTCGCTCTTTGGAGGCAGAATCAACCTACACAATCTCATTGAGGTTGCTTGTACCAGATCCTCTCTTGAGCTGCATTTCATTAAGCAAGCTTACAACTCCCGCTTCAATTCTAATCTTGAACAAGATATGGGCACTAAGCTCAATTCTGGATTCAAAGAGGTAACTCTTATTCTTTTCTGCAGAATCTATTCTAAGCCTATAAAACTTTTAACTTCCGAGTTTGATCTCCTAAAACTTTTACATTTTTCTTTTTCATAAAAGATTCTGCTGGCAGTAATGAAGTCATCTCAGTACTACGCTGGCAAAGCAGATACCAGCATGGCTATGTGCGACGCTAAGACCCTCTATGAAGCTGTTGAAACTGGCAAGACCATTGATCAGAGAAGCATAGTTTTGATTATGAGCCAAAGGAACACTGGACAGATTAAGGCCATACTAAGCTCCTACAGACAGCTGTATGGCCACGAATTCTCTAAGGCAATCAAGCAAAGCAAATGTGGGCAATTTGGGAAAGAACTTCGAGTGATGATTAGGTGCATACAGAACCCGGGAAAATTCTTTGCAAAGCAACTGAGGATGAAAAGTGGAGATGGAAGAGAGCTATTGATTCGAGTGGTAGTAACCCGATCAGGAATAGACATTAAAGATATAAACAATGCTTTCACTGCTAAAACAGGCAGTTCCCTTGAAAACCTTGTGAGGAGAGAATTTAACAACAAGGACAGCAAGACCAATGGCATTGTAGCTGCCATTTTAACTGGACTGATAAGAGGATGAAAAAGATTTAAATGTGCATGTGCAAACCAGAGCTTAATAGTAATAAAATAAAGATACAGCTTAATGAGCAAAACTGTAAGATTTCTTCCCCCATTTATTCAGAAGAAATGTTTCTAGATCTAGCATCCTTGTTTTATTTAACCACGATACACAATCAGGAAACTAATCTCCTGCTAGATTGGAAAATGCTATTTCAAGTGTAATTTCAACAAGGGCACAGTAGGTATTCACAAACATTAAACTGCTATAAAAGGAAAAGAAAAAAATGGGCCTTCCAGATTCAGGGTAAACAAAAGAACTGTTTGATTTTCTTGCCAAACCCAAAAAATTCCACTCTAAAAAAGAGCAAACTGTATTAAAAAAAAAAAAGTTAAAAGTTGCACTTCTATTTTAGTTTTCTTTTCAATGGCTATGTTGTTCACTTTTAAAATGAACAATGCCATACCATATTGCGGGAAAAAAAATCGCAGTAGTAAGACATTTTAGTTCCAAGTCTCAATTGCATAAACATTGTCCTTTGTTCCTTTTTCAGCTAATAACAAAATATGTTCACCATATTTATTCTCTTGAACAACCGAAAATTACTCATTACCTATATAGGTATCAGAATAATAATCAGGAGTTCTCACAAGATCAGAACATCAAGAACCACTCTCTCATTCATTTGCAGAACCTTCCTCTGGCTGAGCAGCTCCTCCTTCTATTAAATCACAAGCAAATAGGTAATTACCTTTCCATTCCCACAAATGAAAGCATAGAGATAAATATATAGAAGTGAACAGAAGAATTAATTGAGTCTAAACAAGAGTACCTTCACCATCAGCTGGAGCATAAGGAGATTTCCGATAACGTGTTTGTTGTTGTGTGGGCTGAAACATAGGAAGCACAAAGGATAAAAAGTCATGAACAATCCAATTTTATACACTTCAATAACATGACAAAGGTAGTTCTCTAGTGAAATGCATTTACTCCAAAATGCATTTAATCCAATTTTATACACTTCAATAACATGACAAAGGTAGTTCTCTGATGAAATGCATTTACTCCACAACAAATAGGAAAGTGGAAGACAAACTAGTGCACCCAAAACCGAATTCAGGTCAGACTGTATGCAAATTATGATTTAAGACTTTATCCACGTTACTTCAAAAAGAAAAAAGCTTAGACGCATTCAACCATAAAAAAAATAATATTGCATCCTTTAAATAGAAATGACTTCTTCAATGCTTTCTAATATTGTAGGGCATCTACGGATCCATTCTCATATAACCATCAAAACTAGGTAATGCTCACAGGATTCTCAAAAAACAAATAGTAATAAAGTGACAGTCAAGACCACTGCTAACCAGGTTCATAATTGTGCGTGGTATGGGTATGAAAATATGGTTTGGCATTTCCTTCGGTACTTGGTAGCAGAGGGTACACATTACATCATACCCTTTAATAGATATCATTCAAAGGTGTACCAGTTTTTTAGGAGCATTCAAAAGGGTTCTTATATAGTGACATATGTCAGCTTATATGTGCAAAAATATGTGGAAGATTTGTAATAATAAAAAAATCTTAAATTCATATTTTTAAAATATAATAAACATAATGGTTCAGAAACAGTTAAGGTCGAAGTATGTAAAGCATTTAGATTCTAGAAGCACCCAAAATTTAAAAATTAATAGACAAAAATCTCCAACATTGTAGATATGAAACTTTCTAGTTTCGTCTTCAATATCATTTCCATTTCTCCTTGTTACTGCTTGTTGCAAAGCTAGGAATTAAAGAGAGAAATAACAGCAGTTCCATGATTTCTTTCTCTACATGTACTTTAGTTTGGTTTGCATGTTATGCAATGTAAATCACTAAAGAACCACATTTCAGATGACAAGAACAAGATCATGGCTTTCAAGGGATGCTGAAATCCAGTATCAATAGTCAAGAACTTAGGAAGTTTATACTATTCAGCAGGAAGAGATTTTATTAGCAACATCAACAATAATCCTATTTCTATTTATGGGTCCAAGCAAGATATGCTTACGTAGCCCTCAGTCAAATCTTTATGTTGCATCCAGCAAAGGAAAATTATTTCATACCTGTAACTTTGGCCGAAGGGCTTCAAGCGGTCCTTTCGGCTTCTCAACACCTTGCTGTCATCATCAAGAGGTATTATAGAACATCAAACAACTAATTTGCAAGATTGTAAAGCTTCAGAAAGTGTAGATGGAATAAAATGAAAGTACCTTTCCAAGAGCCCAATCAGCAGAGTCAAAGTAAGCACGCTCGTGGTCCTGTCATAAAAACCAGAGGTTTATATTAACAAAGCACAAAAAGACATCCCTTCAATATTTCATTGAGAGCTCAATAATACCTTAGAAATGAGGGGTGGTTTCTTGGGCACAATTCCTCCATATTTTTTCTTTATAACTGCTTCCTACAAAAATCATTAAAGATATGTGACTATGTACAAATCTCGAAGATGAAGATTATCTTCCCAGAATCTAACTTATGAGCTTAAGCAGTTCAATAGTAAAAACTCAAAAGCTTTTTTTCAAGGGAGCCCTTAAGGAAAAGGATAAGAAGCAAACCTCCTCTTGAGATGATGGCATGGATTTTTGAGACTCCTCAGTGACATTTCCTTCAACTTGCTCATGCCCTTTGACATCCTCCACACCTGACATGATATCTTTACACTAGCCAACAAGACTGCAACTATAATGGAATACCAATTATTCCAGCTAGTTAATAAACTGCAAGAAATATTGTAACTCATGAATGGATTATCAATCAACAAAGTAAGAAGCCAAGACAAACTGATAGTATATTTTCAGAATATAATCAATAAGGAACTGAACACTTATATAGAAAGTTCTAAGCATGACACATATAACTGCCCTCATAAAAGCATTAAAAGCTAAAACTGGAAGCAAATTCAAGGGGATAACTTATTCAAAAATAAAATCAAAGAAATAAATATTAGCATTTACATAGCAAACAAGAGTCTGAAACTGCAACAGACATCATCTAATTTTCCAAACACTCATGAGTTCCATAATCTTTCTTCAAAATTCATGTTACAAATGGCTAGAAAAGAAATGTATAGCATTCTATCCCCCAATGAATGTCGAGATAAGAAGTGTACTTGAAATATGTCAAAAAAATGTTTTAAACACGAGCTAACGTAGTACATCAACATGGGAAATCTGAGGTTAACATTCTATCCCCATACATATTACAAAAGATGAAGGACACACCAGAAATCTATCAAATCAATTAACAAATTTTTTAAATAAGAGGATCATATTAAGAAGAGTGAGTTTTCACTCCATTTCCAAAGCATAACATGATAATTCACCAAGACCTTGTTAAAATTTCATAAGACTGGCATAGGAACAATGTTCTTCAGTTAGTTATCAAAAGGACACCTATTTTGGAGCAACTCATGGGAAGTTAAAGTTGATGTCAAAAATTCAACACAGACAATCCCAGACATTTCAAGCAATTAGAATAGTCAAATTATCAATTACAGAGAAAACAAACCTAGGAGAACATCTGAAAATAAAGCATAGGCATTTGCAAAAACTCTAAATCACTTGAGAAGGTAAACAACAATGCAACAATGCGTATTGATTTCCAAAATTAACAAACCAAAGAGAAAAAAAGAGCTCGTACACAATTTCAGGTTACAAATTCATGCATCATCATGAATGAGTGTCGCGGTAAAATTCATTAATGGAAATAGTAATTTATTTTGGGAAGGTGCCCTCACATCAAGCAAGCACCCTTTGCCTAGATTGAGGCCTTTGTTCAGACACTGTGGTTAATTCAAACTGGCCAAGCCTTGAGGAACCTAAAGGATACTTTTGAGCCTAGGTTGTGCCACTAAGCAGAAATGAGTGCTAATGGAAATAGTAATTTATTTTGGGAAGGTGCCCTCACATCAAGCAAGCACCCTTTGCCTAGATTGAGGCCTTTGTTCAGACACTGTGGTTAATTCAAACTGGCCAAGCCTTGAGGAACCTAAAGGATACTTTTGAGCCTAGGTTGTGCCACTAAGCAGAAATGAGTGCTAGTGGAACCAACAAAGCACGTGAAAGAAATCACCGTTTAATACATCCCAAAATTGCAAAAAAAAAACCGACAACAAGATCCTTGCTTCCTTATTTTGCATAAGTTCTAGAGCAGTTAAAGCAATAAATTATCTGCAACTTAGATCCAAACATCAGCTGGTATTCATTAATAACAAAGACAAGTAGAATCTCCCCACAGAAGCAACTCATAAATTTCTACGAAGTAAAACCATTAAAGTAAATCCTACCATTAAGCGTGCAAATTAATGATCCCCTCATAAGCTAATCAACACACATCAAAAAATCAAGGTCTCAGATAAAATAAATGAAAATATACACGAAAGATTACAGTCTCAACAACCAAACCATCATCACAAATCGGATTGTAACAGTCAAGAAAAAACACAAGGCCGATTTATTGCAAGATTTATCGTAAATAAACGGAATTATATGATGTAATTCAATCCCTATAACAGATCGCAAACAACAGAAAGAATCAATTTTACTCGGAGAAGAAAAAGAAAACAGCGCCAATAACATGTTGCGACCAAATAAATCGTATACCTTTCACTGGAGCAAAGGAGAACGAGAGCTCGTGAAAGAGAGAAATGTGAATAAGAACGAAAGGGAGGGAGATACGGTGGTAATTGATGCCGTTTCGTAGGACGAGTGAGATTTGCGTCGTGCGATTCTTTGACTGGTTGCGTGGATGATTGATTGCTTAAGACCTGAAATTGCACATTACCGTTGTCGATAAGATCCGACGAGTTGATTTTTTTCCCAAATTGCCCTTACCATTTATTACATGTTATTTTCTTCCCCAAATTTCTTTCACAATTTTTTTTTTTTTTTTGGGTATAAAATACTGAATTTTGACTTTTTAATATTCAAAAATATGTAATCAAAATATAATTTTTTAAATCTATTTCTATCTAATTATTAGCTATTAAGCTTTTAATATTTTCAGTTATTTATTATAATTTATTAATTTTATATATGTGAAACACACATACATTCTAGAAAACTAAGGGTAGTATGTAAAATAATTGAACACAATAATATTTTTCTTTAATAAAAAATTATTAGTTTAGAGGTATTAAATGTAAAAATATTGAAATACAATTTTATTAAAGTGAAATTTGCCCATTTTATCATATATATAATTAATGAAAAATTAGATAAACTGCCTAATTAACTTGTTTTTTTTTTCCACCATGAAATGTTGACAAAAATTAATTAACCTATAGTTTTTTATTTTCTATTACGGATATATTTGGAAGAAATAAAATTTATTTCCAGACTTATTTTTTAAGGATTAAAATATAGGATTCAAATCTCTTCACTGTAAAAAGAAAGCAAGTCAAATATATATGGTATTACATTCTTATTCTTTTTTTTCTTCTGAGGCGAATGGAATATATTCTTCACAATAATAGTTTATATCAACATTCATTTTGACCCTTTTAATTTATAGATTACTAAAATCAATGACCACCAACTAGAGCTGTTGCTATACAGTATACAATCCGACAATCTACTAAATTTTCTTTCCGGAATTCCATCATTTTTTACCATGGCCAACTTTTGTGTACAACTCTCCTACTCGTAATCATCTCCGAAATCCTGTCACAAATCGTCGAATACCAGCAAAATCAGATACTACATTAACATTGCAGAAGCAGCCATGAGCAGTATTTGTCAGGTAATTCAATAGGAACTCGCACTGCTTTTCTCCATTTGTCTGCAGCATGAAGGTGAGAAGAAGAAAATGTAAATGGAAGTATCCGATTTTATTCTGATACAAAATAACAATGCCTGCAAAGAAACTATATATCAAAGGAAAGAATTGATTCTTTCATACACTATCTCTTAAGTTTTTTGTTAAAATCTCCCATTCAAAAAATTAGTTTTTGTTAAAATCTCCAATGCTCCTTCAAATATTAGGAACCAGATCTTCATTCCTTAGGAAAAAAGTAAACAGTTCAAGTGTTGCTAAGTTCTATCCAGTTTGTGTTTTAGGTTTTCACTTTTGCAATTTAAGATGATAGATCGGTAATTGTGTTAAAGCATCCAAAGGACAAGTGAAACAAGAAGAGGGTAAATTTATGTCATAGACTTGAAGATTATAAAGGATCTATACCTGGCTAGAAATAATAAATCCATACCTCAAAAACAAAAAATCCACCAGGTTTCAACATCAGTGCAGCCCCATTGCTGAGATGGAGAAGGCTATCCATGCCACTTGTACCACCATCCAATGCAAGACTCGGCTCATGTCTACCAACTTCGGCTTGTAGCCCAGATATATCTTCGCTAGGTATATATGGTGGGTTACTCACAATACCCACAAGTTTTCCTTCTACATCCTTCAGTGGTTCAAACCAAGATCCTTGCCGCACCTCTACAATATCCTGATTTGCAGGATTAAGTTCAGCAAATATTCAATAGAAAACAAGAAATTTAAGAAATCTAGCAATGAAGAAAAGAACAAGAATATTTCAACCCAAATCAGGAGAAAAAAAGAAAACAGGAGTGATACTATGAGGTAGACAAACTCTAAATAAATTGAAGATTGGACATGATAACTTCCTTAAGATACACTCTTAAGAATTATCTGCACTTCTACCATCTTTTTGATGCACAAAACACATGTTCACAGTGAAGTCCATCTTAAGGATTCTAAATTTGCATATACATTTGGGTATCCACCCTTGCTAAATTCATCTTTCGAAGAGTAAAGACTGCCACTTCTTTTTCATTATTTCATTCAAATAATGTAGATGAAAGCCTGCATCAACAGCTCAATTTTGTCTCACAGCCTTGTTTTCAACCTCATTCCGCCATTTGAACAATCACAGAAGCCAATGATATACAGACAGCATGTTTTTTAATGAGGAACAATGTGGGGGAAGAGAGACTTGAACCTAAATGTTTGTCCACGATCAAATCGAAAGATGCTCCAAACACCAGCTGCCTGTGGGTGCATCCATTTCTTGCATGTTCACTTCTTCACAGTAGTGAATAACTGGTGCCAATATGATCAAGACAGACGATTCTATTTGATGAGGATAGTGCAGTTGTCTATAAAAAAAGGATAGCACAGCTGTTATCATACATTATTGGAGTGATGCTCCAGTGGCAGCTGTTGTTAGGCAAAAGTCCAATAACTCGCATCATTGAGATTCTACTTCAGGTAAAGATATGTTTCTTGCTCTATTTTGGAACTTGTGACACCTATTTTTCCAACTAACACCCCAATATTCCTTCTGTCCTCAATTTTCCAGACCAGTTCGTGGGGTGGGTTTGCTTGGTTTTGTTTTGATTCTTGTTCTGGATCTATAATATTAGAGAACTAGATTTAAGAACAATGGGGGCAAGTTAAGCAATTGGATAGAGTAGGACCCCAGAGATTGTGAAAGAAGAAAGTTAGGGAAAGAAAGTGAAGAATTATGTTCTAACAAACTTTATTTCAGAAAATGAAGGGTAAGAGCCATGAGACAGTGTTATCTTTCTTGGAACTTACTAATTACCTTTTCTAATATATTAACTCATATCTTTAGGAGTATGTAACATGTGTATTAATATTCTTGTTGTAACTAGAAAAAGGATTTGAATCCTAGATCTCTTCATATAGAGAAAGATAAAAACCAATGAAGCAAAACTGCATTCCTTATATTACTCATGAACTAAATAATGAACCTAAAAGTGGTCTGATAGAAGTCCTAACCCCTTCAAACCTAAATTTAGCATCTACTAAATTTTTTAACCATACACTGTGCCACAATTAGAATGCATACCATCTTCGAGGTCACTAGGACTTTGCCTTTGTGATAGGTCCTAGGCTTTGGATCTGGTCACAGAGCGCTAGTGTGCAATCCTGGAGGAAGCAAGCTGCTTGCTTCCCAGTTTTCTGCCTTGCCGCAAGCAAGCTGCTTGATTCCTAGTTTTCTGCCTTGCCGGCCTATGGTGAGGCTCGTCTAAGAGAGCCTTCGATCTTTTAGAGAGAAACATTTTGGATTAATAGCTTGATGATTTTATTTATGGTAATAAATGTGTGCAAGGAAGCTAATTGAATTATACTCTATTAAATTATAGGAATCACAGTTCATGTTTCATTCCAAGTCCTAATCTAAATCAAACTTTAGGAATCCAAATCCTAGTTTCGTTCCAATTTCCTGATCTGAATGTAAATAATTAATATAAATCTTTAAATAATCCTAACTCTTCGTAGTTCCTTAAAGAAACCAATTTCCTACTAGACTCAAACTCCTTTCTGCTGCTTCCATAGGTCCCACATGCTATTATTTTTTGTGTTGTAACATTTCTCACCTCCTCGAATTGAAGCTTGTCTGCAAGCACCACAGTGGGATGTTTTCTCGTCCCTTGCATCCTCCTCATATCTTACTTCATCATTCTCAAATTCCAACCAGAATAGCTTTCTAACATATGCCTTGCAACAAACGATTCATCACAGTTGAAACAAAGACCCTTCTTCCTCCTGTCTTCCATCTCGTTCCTGCTCAATTTCTTGATAAACGGCAGGTTACATACTCGTCTGTTGCTGTTGTCCTTTGGTTTCCTTTGATTTGCCTTTCTCTCATAGTGTCTGGCCAAATGCTTAGTAGTAGTAATGTCAAGTGGTTGTTATAGCTCAAGCTCAACAATGGTATATTTTTGGAGAGCACTAACAAAGATCTCAACTTCTTGCTCAGGAGTGAGGGAGGATCTATGCATTGAAAGCTGCTCGAAATGTTGCTGGTACTCGGCAACCGTTCCCTCCTCCTCCTGCTTCAATCTAATCAGTTTTTTTATTGGGTGGGGGGGTCGGTGGGAGGGAGGGGAGAAGGGGAGCGAATCTAAGATTACAGTGGGATTTAAATTCTTCTTAAGAAAGCTCTGATCAATCTCTCTCCGACTTTAGGAACAACAGTTGGGCATCATCTTCCAGGTGGAAAGAGGCTAAGCTCATCTTGTCTTCTTTCAGCTGCCTTTGGTGTCATAGGAAGTGCTCGCACCTATTAATCAATCCAATGGATCAACGGAGTCATCAGATCTAAGAAAATCTGACCTTGGGAATTGCACTCATACTTCCCCCTTCAGTATTATTGCTGGAATCAGCTAAGTTCTTATCTTTTCTTTTTGTTAAGCCAGTGGTGTCGACAGTCTCCCTCCTTGTAGCTGAGGAATCCAAGAGATAAGCTTTCAACTTAAGCAGCAAGCTCATGCTGCATCTCTTCTGATGCAGGTACGATCCTCCTGATATTGCTTCATGACGTCTCAAATTGTTGTTGGAAACTTTTGAAGTCCTCCATGATCACCGCCTCTGATACCAATTGGATAGGGTCTCGGGCTTTAGATTTGGTCAAGGGCCCAGTAGCGTAAAATCCTAGAGCAGGTAAGCTGCTTGCTCCCAGTTTTCCAGCCCTGCCAATCTATGGTGAGTTTTGTCTAAGAGAACCTCCGATTTTTCAGAGATAAACTCTTTAAATTAATAGCTTGATGACTTTATTTATGATAATAAATGTACTTATTGAGAAGCTATCTGAATTAGATCCCTCTTATAATTCTAGGAATCATAGTTCTAGTTTTATTGCAAGTCCTAATCTAAATGTAATTATAATTCTAGGAATCCTAATCCTAGTTCTAGTCCCAATTTCCTAATCTAAATCTAAATAATTCATGTAAATCTTTAAATAATTCTATCTCTTATTAGTTCCTTAAGGAAAGCAACTTCCTAATAGACTCAAACTCCTTCCTTTTGCTGCTTCCATGAATCCCACGCTCTATTATTTTCTGCACTGTAACACTTTCTGCCAGCTGAGTTGCTTTCTGACACTAGATACTCTTAGGCTACCAGCAAGAACTTTGACCTTTGGATATTTAAGAAGTAGGAACTGAATTGAAGAAAACAGGAAATGCAATTCTCTTCCTGACCACCCATTTCTCTCAATCGTTAATCTTTCTCGTTGCCTTTTATGTCCTGCTCGTTCCACTAAAATATTCTTGTCCTAGATTATCAGACCACAAGAAGCCCCTCATAATCCATTCTAACCTCTGAGCTATATAACAAGAATTCTAAACAAAAAAACAAGTACAGCCACAACAAAACTAGATTAGAATTAAGTGTAAGTTCTTTTCCAACCCTGGTGATGTTTAACATACTTACAAGGAGATACCAAAAGGGATCAGCTCAAGAATCATTCATAAAAACAACCAGAGGGCACTTTCAAGGCTTGTAGAACCAACAAAAGTATTGAGTTCGGACATTTCCCTATTTCCATTAGAAAGAATTATTGCTTTGCGAACCACTGTTGGATATTCATATATTACTATCCAATTCAAATAAGTCTACAAAATAAAAATTTCGGATACTCAAACACATCAAACTTCTAACTACGAAATTTCCCACTGCAAAGCCAACAGTTCCATGTTCCATCAAAAAACAAAGTACTAAAAAAAAGCAAAGTAACAAAGATGATTTCACCAACCTGCAGACCATACCTCTGCAAATTGAATTGAGCCACTGCCACCGCCACATAACTTAAATCCGTGGCAATCACTCTGCCATGAGCACCCAAAATCCTCCCAATACCAATGGCAATGGCACCACTGCCAGTCCCCAAATCAGCCCACAACCCTTCTCTAAATCCCCCATCTCTCGCAACCAAATCACCCACCAAATCAACAATCATCTCTGTTTCTGGTCTGGGAATCAAAACACCTTCTTGCACGGCCAACACCAAATCCCTCCAATGCTCGCACCCAACAATGTACTGAAAGGGTCTCCTCTCTTCAATCCTCTGCCTCCACAGAGCGTAAAGCCCGTCCAAAGATGTTCTTAATCTCAAATTCTTGAGATTCTTCTGGGCACCCAATTGGAGTACGAGTGAGTGGTCTTCAATGGCGTCTTCAATGAACCACCTGAGCTCTCTGCACAACAGAGTGGAGTCGGGTCCGTCGTCGGAATCAACAAAGGAAGACCCAACGGAGGAGGCCAGATTCCTGGCCCAGTCATGCCACTTTGTGAAGTCCGATAGAGTAGCTGAGAACGTAGAGGGTCTCAGAAATAGTGGGATCTGGAGGGATTTCTGGGCAGCGGGTGGGGAAGATAGAAGAGAAGATGAAGAAATGGGAGCGCAGAGATTGGAACAGTAACGAAGAGAAGGTAAACGGATGACAGGGAAAGCCAGTTTCATGGATAGAAAATCACGGAAGCCAGAGGGAATTGAAAATCTTTCGTCTCCCTCCGTAGTCAACCAGAAAAGCTACCTCGCAGTGGCCTCCAACTTTCATTTACTTTCACATTTTTTGTACTTTTAACTTTGTAAACGTGGGTTTTTTTTTTTTTTTTTTTTTAAATTTTTTTTAATTAGTATATTTTACATTTTATTTTTATATTTTTTTCTTAATACTTATTACTTCCATCATTTCCTATTTGGCAATTGTAAAAAAGACTTATTTACTAATTTAATTCTTTTCAAAAATATTTTGAGAGTAAAATTTGGAGTATTTATTGTTCAATTTTGTATGCTGAAGAAATTCAAAAATAAAACTTTGAATAGAATGTAAAATATTGAAGTCTTAAAATTTCTCCAAAATAAGAAATAAATTTAAGTTTTTTCCTTTTTAAGATAAGATAAAATTGTGTAAAATTTTCTATTATTATTATAAGAACATTATTTTACATTATCACCTTGTAGTCTACACCTTACAAAAGTCAGTCCTACGGAAATTTGTGGGTATAAGAGTAAAAATCTGAAACACTGAGTAAACAAGATCTCGGTACAAAACCAAATCAATGTCAGGGACTAGGAGAGGACGCCCATCAAACCTTGCTTAATTCTCAACAACACCATTCTTCTGACCCTAATCTCATCATACCATATCCATCATATCATAGCTTCACCTGTACGATTCTCTGTTCTTATCCTAATAGTCTAAATACCTATTTGTTTCTTCTCTTACCACCCCGTTATTAAACCCATCAGTCACTATTCCCATTTCCGTCTTCTTCTCCCTTTTCTCTCGTCTGGGTCTAAGTAAATGCTCCTTCCTCCATCCCCAATACAACCCAAACCAGAAAAACCCGCCATGGTTGGCGTCGACGGTGGTGTTCTTCACACCACCAACAACAATAATAACAACAGTAATCTCAATTTCGGAAACAATAAGGAAAACCCAAGTCCCCGAAAAGCGAAAGACAAGAGGAAGAAGAAAAAGAAGAAGAAGCGTGGAGGTAGTAGAGCGAAGATGACTCTGGAGCAGACCCTGGCTTTCAAATCTGTGAGCGAATGGGTGTATTTGGATTCGAAGAGCAACTCGTCTTCGGTGGATGATTTTGGGGTGCAGAAGAACGTTGGTAAGGGAGAGGAGAAAATGGTCTTTGAATGGCATGCGCATACGAAATTCAGTGATGGGTTCTTGACCCCTACAAAGCTTGTGGAAAGAGCTCATGCTCAAGGGGTAAGTGAAGATGTGGATTGGTTTATGATGTTTTGCTTTTCTTTCTCCATTTGCTTTTCTTCAAATGAGGTTTGGTTTTTAGTGTTTTTGCTTAGTGATAGCAATAAATTTTGTAGAGCTTATGCTAGTTTGGTGTGGTTTTAACATTATGGGGATGTAAACATATGAAGCTTGCTTTTGCGTTTGGAAAGATTTGTAGTTTTATTTTCTATATCCATGTATGTTTAGAGAAATTTGGAGGTGGGACTTATATTCCTATCTACATATATGTTCATAGAAGTTATTTTTATTTACATTTTGAGTGTCAAGGACACTTAACTACAGTGCATACTCTATAAATTTGAAAAATATTTTGTTTTAGTCTGACTCAAAGTTAAGAAGAATGAGAAATGTCTTCCATTACTCTTGCGCTAAAGTTACCATGGAGGCTTTGGTTCTCTGGATAAACTATCTGCGACTTTGGTCGCAGTCAATCCAGAAGTTATTTTGTGGATAACAAATCTTGCTAGCTTCAGGATACCGATTAAGGAAGCAGCTTTGTTGCTTTTCAGGATATTGCCTATTGGAGTCAGTTGTTTACCAATTATTATTATCATGAGATAGAAATGTCTTTGTGTTGCTATATTTTTTCAATGCATATTATTGTTCAGTCAAATTCTATGGTATGGGTCTTGTTAACTGTTGTAAGAATGTGGATTGGAGGAAAGTGAATTGAGAACTAAGGTGCTTATTGTCGCAACAAGGATGGAGAAAGACAAAAAACTGGTTGTTTAAACCTGATGAGAGTAAGATGCAGATGATGTTTAGGTGCATAAATGGTTAGTGCCTATCTTATTAACTTGACAAATGTTTTTTTAACTCTTTCCTCTTTAATTTTAAATGATGACATCTATTTATAAAGCGGAAGGGAAACTTCAAAAAACATAGTTGAGAGAAGGTTTATATTATCATGAGCTATTAATAATGTTAGTGACACTGTTTACTCTTGCCGAATTCTTGAGCATTGATTATGATTTTGACAGTTCTTACATGCTAAAGCTCCATTAGAAATCCTGTGTTCAGGTTTTAATTAGCTGAATCTGTTCTAAATAGGTAAAGGTTCTTGCTCTGACTGACCATGACACAATGTCTGGCATCCCAGAGGCCATGGAGGCAGCTCGTAGGTTCAACATGAAGATTATTCCAGGTGTTGAAATCAGCACAATATACTCCCCAAGGTGTATTTTACATTTCTACGATCATCATTTTTATGGGGTTTGTTTCTTGTTGACATTGATACGTTAGATATGTCCAAGTACTTGTAGATGAGATGCTGTTTATCAACTTTAAATAGATACCTTTTTCAAAACTGTCATTATGATTTGCAAATTAAGATGAGTGTGAAGGAAAAGAGATAATTTCTTCTTCCTTCTAAACTTTTGAATGCATCTGATTTTTTATTATTTGACTGGGAAATAGGGAGTCTACATATGAGGAACCAGTGCACATTCTTGCATACTATAGCAGCTGTGGCCCTACAAGGTATGGAGAATTGGAGAAGTTGTTGGCTAACATAAGGGATGGACGATTCCTTCGTGCAAAAGACATGGTGTTCAAGCTGAATAAGCTCAAATTACCTATTAAGTGGGAGCATATTACCAGGATTGCCGGCAAGGGAGTTGCTCCTGGGAGACTGCATGTGGCTCGAGCTCTGGTCGAAGCAGGTTATGTGGAGAATCTGAAACAAGCTTTCTCTAGATATCTCTATGATGGTGGACCTGCTTATTGCACGTAACATTTCGAGTTCTTAATGATGCCTTTTTCTTGATTCTCATTAAATGAAGATTTCTTATCGAAATGTGATGGCTGGAAAAATGTTGTATGCTCATTCACAGGGGAAGTGAGCCTCTGGCAGAGGAAGCAGTGCATCTTATATGTGAAACAGGGGGTCTGGCTGTGCTGGCTCATCCTTGGGCATTAAAGAATCCTGTTCCTATTATTAGGAGTTTGAAAGAAGCAGGTCTTCATGGAATGGAGGTCTACAGAAGTGATGGAAGACTGGCAGGTATCTCCCTCAATTGGTCCAGTTGGATTTCAAACTATGGAAATCTATTCTACTGTCCGCACGCAGAAACCTCATTGTCTTTCTCTAAACCTTAAACGGATAAGTTGTATATATGCTTGAAAATTGTCCCACCCTTGACCTACACAGTTTTGTTCTGGACGTTGTGTATCAGATATGACATGAAAAAGGAGATTATTTTTTTCAGTTCTTCATAGCAGAACTAAAGTCTATTTCTTTTTATGTGGGTATTGCCATTTTGGTTCTGTTTTTTCACATTTAACTTGATAGAAGTTTTTGGCACTGAAAATTTAACTTTTAGTTTGCTGTCCAAACTAGTCTAATAATGTGATTGGTATTTTCTGAGGAAGGTTTTACTTATTGCTAAGAGAAGTATCCATGGTGGAAATCGTAGTAATCATATATATGATGATCTAGAGATAACATTCAGTTGATATGGAGTTATCAATATCTTACTTTGCCTACCCAAGAATAAGTGGAATTTTGGTGTTGAAACTGCTCTACCATTACTGATTAATTTCACTCATATCTTTGGTTGTCTTCATCATCTAGCGCTTCTTTTTTGAACTAATATGTTTTTGCAGTATACAGTGATTTGGCAGATACTTATGGCCTTCTAAAGCTTGGTGGATCAGATTATCATGGGAGAGGCGGGCATGGTGAATCAG
Organism: Carica papaya; assembly: GCF_054855325.1. Taxonomy (NCBI): domain Eukaryota; kingdom Viridiplantae; phylum Streptophyta; class Magnoliopsida; order Brassicales; family Caricaceae; genus Carica; species Carica papaya. Next base: position 6,128,048 of record NC_142314.1, read on the forward strand.
AACTTGGAAGTGTGCAGCTTCCTGTACTGGTTTTGCATGATTTCCTCAAGGCAGCACGACCGATCTGGTGTGGTGCAATCAGGAACATCTTGGATCAATATGCAGAAGAACCCTCTGCATCAAACCTTGAAAATGTTGTGAGATTTGGATGTGCAAAGATTCGGAAGGCGGGTTTTCCTCCAAGTTGTGGAAAGGACTTGATTGATCATTGCTTGTTATCGTGGTTGACAAATGAAGAAAGGGAGAAGGTTGAGTTTGAGGCGATTAGGTTAAAGCTTTCTGATGTTCCCATCAATCCTCCTGGTGAACATGTATGGATAGAGAGTAAATAGTTTATCATCTAAAATTGATATTGCTCTCTGCCAATTTTATGGGGTAATGATGCTTGAATTCGAATTTATAAATGCTGAAACAAGAAAGAAAAATCATCATTTTTTTGGCCCTTTTACGACTTTCGGCATTATCTTTATAATTTTATGTCTCTCTATTCTACTCATTTACCACTTATTCTTTCTTGTTTCCATCCAGCTTCAGAACTGAATTTTATCATTCGAATTATTTGAGTATTCTTTTGTTAACTTTCCTGTGCAAATACTTTAGAGTTATTTTTGGAATTCACTCCGAAGAAATTAATGGAATTTTTTTAAAATTGTTAAAAATTAATATAAAAATTATAAATTATTTTATTTATTAGTTTAAATTTAAATAAAATTTATTTTTAATTAGATGGAAAACATATTTATTTTAAAAAAATTATATTATTAATGAAAGTTTATCTTTTAAAAATTTTGATTTATTTTTATTTTTTTAATAGTAGTAAATTATTTTTAAAAAATTTAAATTTGATATAAACTTATTTAAAGACACTTTAAGTTTTTAATTTTGGAGTGTGTAAAGTCAAAGAAAATTTAAGTTTTTTTCATTTTACAAAAATTCCAACAAATGGTATAAGAGCATTTCTTGATTATAAGTCTATAAGAAAAAATATATTTATACATATATATAAAGAAAATAAAAAAGTTTCATATATCAAATATAATATCAAATACTTTTTTCTTGGTTTCACCTCTCATTTTTACAAAAGAAAATTATCAATTATCCCGTGTGAAAATGCAAACATATTTACAATCTTTTGATTTGTAGGATGTGGTTGAAAATGATGGAAATTAAAAAGAAATGTTCTAAGGAATTTTGATGAAAAATACATTAAATAATTAAAGATATCATGAAAAGTACATAAATAATCGGATGTTGGTAAAAAGTGTATCAACAATTGAAGAAGTGCTTTAAAATGTAAATATCGAATAAAAAATATTAGAAAGAAGTGTTCAAACAAAATAAATTTGGTGATTATAATTTTTATATTAAGGTAAAATTTTAAAAATTAATGTAAAAATTATAAATTATTTTATTTATTAATTTGAATTTAAATAATATTTATTTTTAATTATATTTAAAACATATTTATTTTTTAAAAATTATATTATTAATAGAAATTTATCTTTTAAAAAATTTAATTTATATTTATCTTTTAAATAGTGATAAATTATTGTTAGAAAATTTAAATTTAATGTAAATCTATTTAAAAGTATTTTAAGTTGTTAATTTTAAAGGGAGTGAAGTCATTAGAAATTTAGATTTTTTTCATCCTAAAAAAATCTCAACAGGAATAATTTTCAGATAATTGAGATTATTGGCTTTTCAACTCAGCTCGTAACTTTTTTATGTGAAAAAAAAATCTATTAGACAATAAACTTGTAATGTAATAAATCTTTTATTCCATTGTTTGTTTAGACTAAGTTCTGTAATTAAGGTCAAAAGATGTAATTATAATTATAGATCTTAGTCTACGTGATCAAAGGTTATATTAAAAGAATAAAATGTAAATCCGACAATAGAACGAATTTTATTAAATTCAAACTCAAGTCTATTTATATGAAAAATAAATTTAAATTCATCCATACGAAAAGTAAATCTGAACCCATTATCGACTAAGATGATTTATTATTTTTTTTTAGACGGCATCAGATTTATAAATTATTTTTTAATTTAATTATTTTAGTATATTAATATTAATATAATTATATATATGTTAATAAAAATATATTTATTATATTAGATAATTCGAATATATTATGTTGGATAGGTTTTGGAAGCTTAAACTCGTATTTGTTTACCCACTTTTCTTTTCTCGTCAATGTGAATCAGACTAAACTCAAATTCCAACTTAAACCAAAAAATATATTATATTGGATTCATGTAAATATTTGTAGCAACAAAAACTAGTGCTGACACCAATAATTGAGTAATGTGCTGCTTGTGATTTCATAATCCGTGCCAATAGGGTTTTAAGTGTGATTTTAGATCATATAGGAGACCAATTTTTCACATACATAATGTGTTTCCTTAAATTTTAAGTATATATATTTTGAATCAAAATTTTAAGAAGATTTTTATAAGAAAATTGTGAACTGATAACCATCAAAAATTCATTTTTTCCCATTAGTATTTATTAAATTATATGTATTATTTTTGACGTAACAACATCGAATGATGAAATATTAATTAATTCCGAATTGCGCATCTCATAAAACATTATATCTGTTTCAAATTCTTAAAAAACAAAAACTCGTGCACAGGAAAGTTTCAAAGTGTAATTGTTTTACCTTGTCTGATTAGTGAATTTTGCAATGTTTGTGAAATTTTTTCATGAATATAAAGCACTATAATGAGTCTAAATTTACCTTATACTGCTAAACAAAAAAAGAACTTCCAAATATTATCTTCAGTTTTTTTTTTTTTTTTTTTTTTTTAAATTAGTTACTATTTGAGTAAAAGATAATCTATCTTCAGAGCCTATAAAAACATGTTAATCTGACAATATCAGAACCTCTCATCCAAATATAACTCTTAACCATTTTCTAAAAATTATTTGCAAATCTACTTTAACTCGCTGGATTTATTTCAAACATTGCCAAAGCAACAGCAATTAACTGAATATTGGAGATTATAATTTGATTGATTGATTGATTACTGTTCCTTTTTGTTAAACATTGTTCCCGGCTAAATAGCAACAAACCCTCGTGAAAAAATCAGTTTACCATTTCCACCTACTGTTGCCAGTGCAGAATGCCCTGTGTTGGATTATCCGAATTTGCCCATCTCCATCTTCTTCTTCTTAATTGCTCTTTGACCATGATATATGAACGAGTCTATAATCCCCGCAACCGTGAAAATACCTAATTGACAATCAAAATAACTTCCATTTAAACAAGAAAGATAAATTAAAGAACAACAGTTACCATAGAGGAGTAATGCCTAAATCTTAATCCAAAAGGAGAAAACCTGTGACCATCATTAACTGTCTGATATAAGCACCATATTGACTAATCCAAGGGAATATATTTCCTATAATAGGCTGGACAATTGGATTATCAGAACTATTATAACATTTCACGTTACTGGGGAGAGGAACCGGGTGTACTCTACCACAAAATTTATTTATATTCGGGGTTATGAATGTGATAAAAGAATGTCTGACACTACTGAAAAAAATGTGTTTAAAGCAATAAAATGCTCTAAGTTAAGAGTAACTAAATTCTTATTTAGAAAATAAAAGTTACAAGTTAGTATAAAGTGCTGATTACAAAAAATGAGGAATTATATTTTGCAAAAACTAATAAAAATATATGTATTACAAATACATTGTTAGTTTTAATATGATATCAAGAGGGTAATTAAGTAAAATGGTTAGATAAAAAAGCATAAAAACAAAGAGAATTAGTATTTGGGTGTTTATTTTCTACTTCAAAGTCACTTTTAATAACCTAAGAAGTACCCTATTTTGTGTTACCAAACACAAATATTGAAGTAAGGATATTGAAAACTATTTATAAGCACCAAATAAACAATCACAAACACTCTCTAAAATGTCTATAATGTTTTAGGCAGAGTGGGACTAAAAGATAAAGAGATGATAATACCTCCAATAACTGCACATATGTGTGTCATCAAGTGCAGGAATGAAATATGTTCCTCTTTAAAAGTAACCTGCAATATGAAAAATCGTCCAATTCTCAGGAAAGTGAATCAGCTAATATATTTTTCTAATAAATCAGCTAATATTTAAATTCATCCAAGTAACTATCTTGTCACCCTCTGCACAAATGGAATCATATAAGAATCAGGGAACAATTAAATTGGGTTACCAATTATACGAAAGATTCCAGAATCCCATATAAGTATAGAAGATTAAAATCTTTAAAAGGAAAGCAAAATGGAAAATTTTTAGTTAATGTCAGCTGAAACACCTAGAGTCTCATGAAAGCTTCATATCAGAAACTCAACTAGGCTGCTAGATATTGACAAAGGAACCCACCTTAATTGGGGAGAGGTCATAGACAAAGAAAACTCCCGAAACTGAATCAAAGTGGACAACCTCTGAGTTCCTAAAATGTTCTGTCACCGAGTACTGCACATTGCAAATACCCCTAAATTTCAGAAAATGATCCAATGAATAGACGAGAAGCAAATGTTTTTTATCATCAGTTTCTAGCAACACCTGATTTGAATGCACAGTTCGGCCTCTTATATCGGTATATATTGTAGGGACCACCTGCATAGTTAACCAATTAATCTGTGTGAGAACCTCATTTAAAACATGAACTAATGTAAATAACACCATCAACCGCACAGCATATCCATACTGCACCAACAAGCAAATTCTCCACCTTGCTTTTCCAAACTTAAGTTTATGTGATCAAACTTCTGCAAGCTAGATTTCTTTCATTCAAGATATCAACAAATATTTAATGGCTGAAGTTTTAAATTTGTCAAAACAACTCTCTCAGAGAACAGTCAAAACTGTTGGACTAGATTTTCTTTCAGTAATCACAACGATTACTAAAAATCTGGAGTTATTTCTAGGTGATATATTGAAACAGATAAAATGAATAGTTCTAATTGAAATTGATGATGCAGTTACAGGAAAGAAAAGATGATTCTTGGAATGGGTTATACTTAATTGAGTTACATTTCTTTTATTTTGTTGGAGTTCCTATATCTTCTTTCTAGTTGTTAAACTTTCTTCCATTCCTGATTTTTACTTTTAGGGGCACATTTTGGTGTGAGATACAGTCAATACTTCCTTCGGCAGCGTATATCAGTGACTGTTAAGATAAAACTTGTAACCAAGATGTTCATAAGTTATGCACGTTTCTAATACCAACAAATGCTAATAGCCTTCCTACTAAGTGCATCAAAAAATCTAAAGAAGGGCAGAAAAGTTTCATATCTGATTCAGGGAAACCCTGGGAGTAGTGTGAGATATATGTATATATATAGATAGAGAGAGAGATAAAAGTATTTAACCAGAAAGAGAGGTACAACCCTCAATAGTACAAACCTTGATAAAATACTGGTACATACCACTCGGGGTTTGATGCACCCACTGGACCCTGAAAAGGTAAAATGAATTGAATAGAGATTTTTATTGAAAAAATATATTATGAATTAGTTTAAATAGGCAGACGTAGTCTCAACTCAAAATTTTGACGTCACAAAATGGTATGAATGAAACCAAATATTCCAAATAGGAATTCTTGTCTCTTTCTCACCATATCTAGGTCTTCTTTTCTTAGGCAAACCATGATCTAATAGAAGCCATAAAACTGCCATATGCCAGATACTAGAGCTGGCCACAGTGAAGCTACATTTTGGCTTAATATTAAAAAATAATTTGAACACCCAATCTTAGTATCAGAACAAAACAAGTTTACAAGCATAGCCACAGAGGATGAAAATAATAAGAAGGAAGTTAAAGAATACATGCAAAGAAATAACGCACAGCCAAGTTTAATGCATAACCTACCTAAGGACATTAAACAATTTCCCAAAAAATTGAGACAGCAAAAATAAATTCTAATTTTGATGAAAGATATGGAAGCAAAGTGAGAAAGACTCACCCATCCAGGGGATTTACTACTCCAGGAAAATAGTCACCAAAAGCCAATCTATTGATGCGATGAGTTATCTGTATCATGCACCATAAGGTTTAAAACTAGGTAAAACTAAGCTAAAAAGAAAGGGATACAGCAGGACAGACGTTAAAATACCATTCTCTATATTTATGGGGAAAAAACACGAGATGTCTCTTACATTATAACTATCTGTTTGGAAAACTAAATCATTGAAATGAAGATTTGATTGCTGAAAGCTCTTCCCAGCAACAAAATGGAAATTTCCAGCAATTCTGTTAACTTCCAAAGATCCAAAAATATTACATCCTTCACCTTCTTCATCTTTGATCTTCTGGAAAAAGCCTTCTCTTGTGCACTGAAAGGCAAAGCACATGGAACAGTTCAGAAACTATATAAAGCAAAAAAGAAGTCCAACAATTTTTATAGTTTCACAGCCAGGCACGAGAAGAAGCATTTCAGATCAGAATGCACATGGTAAAGTTCATTGTACTTGGTGATTAAATTCAGGAATTCACAGTTCTACCTCAAGAACTGCACAAAAATAAATGGACAGCATTATGCCTTTGCAGCAAATAAAGTGAGCCACCATGACTGGATCATTGGAAAATCAATTGACTGGCAACCATCATTTATTATTCTGTAAACGAGTTCAATAACACGGAATCTATAACACAAAGAACAAGTTGCCTGCTCCGCATCAAATACACTCATTTGTGGTTCCAGATCTGCGAGGGGTTCCTTTGTCTAAACACCAAGGTTCTAAATGAATAGATAAAAGATAATCAATGCTGCAAGCGGCATTCAAGTCACTAATACATTTGAAAGTGAGTTTGGTATCTGTAGTGAAATGGCAATTACGATTTCGAAGATTTCCCAGAAACCCAACTTGCTTTCAAATTTGAGGCCAATACCTTTCTTATGAACAACAAATTATTTTTTGAAAATGAGATAGAAGTATATTGAAGAGGACTAGGTGTCTTCAACAATAAAAGAATACTGAAAGGAGAAAACGCCCTGATAAAAAAAGAAAGTTCAATAAAGAAAGGCTAACTAATTCCTAAGGAGAATAGACAAAGAAATATCCTTGTACATCGCATGCACCTTAAGCCAAGCAAAGCCAAAAGATTCCTCTTTTCTTCCACTTTATACAATCATTAAGATTTCTTTCCTCAGGTGTTTGAAGTGAAGGCAACAACCATTCAAGGAAGAGATGTTGCTGGAATTGCACTCTTTAAATAATTATCTCCAAATAAAAAAGGACAAAAGATAGCACAGTATTAATATGTATACTTTTAAAGTGACGACCAGATGTAATAGCTTATATCCTGCCCTTTCTTTTCTTATTTGGATTTAAAAAGAGATCACTAGGAAAGAGAACCAGACGAACACCACTGAAGGCAAAGAAGATATCCTGTTAAATTCTAGCACCTTTACTTGGTTGTGCCCAAAAAGAGTTTGGAAAAATCAAGCTTTCAAACTGACCTGGTCAATCAAATCTGCATTTGTTAGCCCCCAACCTTTTTTCCTATATGCTTCACGAACCTCTTCACATGTGTTACAGCAATCATCATCCGTCTGCAAAATAGATGTGTACAAATATATATATATATATAGAGAGAGAGAGATGGATGGATAAGTAAATAGACTTTTGAAGAACGAAAAAATTAGTTTGATCAGGATAACACTTAGAAGACCGAAGCATCTTTATGTTTCACTTAAGAAAACCAATTTAAACATAAAAACCCATGTTAAAAGGCAAAATAAAAAACATGATGAGAAATCTAGATAGCCGCAACAAAAATTAATTTTTTTTTTCAAAATTTCATTTAGGTGATGATTAGATGTCAAATAGTTAACACAAAAGTTTTAAATCCATGCATCTTGCACCATGAAAAGAAAATTTTTTCAGGCCCCAAGATCTTGAATTTGTAACACTTGTTACCAGATAAAGCTGCTCCTAAAAATGAAAGGACAAGATCAGGAAATATTGAGAAAGATTTGCTTCAGAAACATAAATAGGGCAAGCTCCCAGCCCCATACCATTCAAATAAATAATCCTGATAGTGATGGTGATGGTGCTGGTGATGAATCTTACAGAACACGACATCTAAATTTATCAACCAAGGTTCAAACATTTTTTTCCTGAATGAACATAGGTTTAAAACAGCAAACCATGATTCAGAAATTTTCTTCCCCTCTAAAAAACATTGGATGTTTGGAGGGAGACAGGGAACTAAAATAGTTCTCTGACTAGTTTTTTAGCTAACCAGTTTGAAAGTTTTTATCAGTGCTCAACTCATATTACTGCCATATGCTTCCAAATCAAGTAGACAAGTGATACCAGACCATATAATTATTACCATTTCTGCACCATAACATGAACCACAATATTTTTCATTGTGTTCAAGCCTGCCACCATGCCTCTGCAAGGGTTTCTCAATCTGCACAAAATAAACATAAAATAAGAGAGACAAACATTAACCAGCTAACAAATAAGAAAAACTAAAAGAGAGATGATTTTGACTGACGTATGCATAGTGTAAAAATAAAGAATATGAAAACAGTAGGAGAGATGGTAAGATGAGTAAATACATAACAGAAAAATCCTTTGGACCAGACAGAAATGAAGATATAGTATCTAAAAGATAATGAGAGTCCTTAATAATACACTTGCATAGCTTCCAATTTTCAATCAAAATAGCTTGTAGATCTTTCTGTGGCAAATCTTCAGTGCCTTTCGAATAATAGTTGTGTTTTTATCAAACAGGAAGAGTTTTTAGCTTCAACACATCCTTGTACCATTTTTATGTCGAAAATTTTTCTTCACTACCATCATCACATATCTTACCCACAACGTACTTGGGAATTTTCGCTTATAAGCCCTGCAGAATAGCCTTTTTAGCTTTTATATTCTTTCCACCAAAATATTATTGAAAAGGTTACCAAATTTTTTCCATTTGTCAATTATAGCTATTTTACCAACTTTTCAACTTCTAAGCACTCATTCACCAAAAAAAAAACAACTTAAACTATCAAAATGGAGCTTATAAAGCAAACGAAAAACAACTTAACAAAACATATTAAACTTATTTTCAAAATCTTATAAGCTCCATTAGTTTATAAACTTCATGTACTTCTACATTAAACCGATAAATAAAGCCAATCCAAACAGCCCATTAATATGATTTAGGTCTAATCTTTTGGTTCTAATAAGATATTATTTTGGTTTACCATGTCATTGCATCATCCTTGTTCAGGTAGTCCTTGGATCCATTAACCTAACTTGCATTAAAGATCATTTTAACTTATCCTCTCTGCTTTCTCAATCTCTTTTAACCATTTAGATCTTTCAATCAAGCTCTTCCTGCTCAATATTCAAACTTTTAATTGAATGCCACCAAACAATTTTTTATGAGAAATTGCTACCAAACCCCATCATTTCACCACTCCATTTGTTTCATTATAACCACTCCCTTCGGGTCTCATAAAACACCTAAAAACAATACTTGGACCATTTCATCTGCACTATTTTAATGAAAACGACCACTAAAGTTCTTTCTTCAATTGACTATGCCAGTAAGAAGGTAGATACCGAATGAAAGGAAGTCAAACTAAGAAACAAATTGACTACATATATTGCAGTTCTTTCTTCAGTTGATTGCGTCAATAAGAAGGTAGATATCAAATGAAAGGAAGTCAAATTAAGAAACAAATATATTACACATATTGCATTAATATTTTCCTATAGATACATACATCACGAAAGAAACATAATGGAAAATGAAGTCATCAGCTTTTTTAAAAAACAAAAATTTTGGAATAGCTAAAAAGGTAGGATGTTGTAAGTGGTACTTATCAAACAGATTCAAGACGTAAAATACATACTTTGACACAGAAATAGCAACAAAAACAATACTTCTTTCTACTAACCTTTGGTGCCCCAATCCCATCTTGCCTGACTTCAATGACATCACCATGAGAATTAATTCTTCTCTTTATTATGTCATGTCTCTACAAATAAAGGTCATGAATCAGTAAAAGCAACTAAACCAATAAAACTGGAGAAAACAGAAACGATCAGATGCACCAAAATGAATAAAAACTGAATGGTTAAAGAGAAGCAGCATTTCATATAACAGCCATAGGTTGCATTACATACTATATCACGATGCTGCTCTCCACTGATGTCCATTGCATCAAGACTGAGTAATGTACAAGGAATAGCAGGAAAAGTGACATCAAACTGCAAAATAAAAAACATCCAGGAAGTTAATCACTAAAACATAAATGGTTGTCCTTGCAAATTTTTAAGGGAAAAAATTAACCATTATGCAACCTAAAATTCTGTATATTTAAAGAACCAACTAACCTGAACCTTCCTTTCTAATTATCCTCATATTTAAAGACTGAAGCAAAGCAAAATTTTAAAACTTGGATGTTCTAGGATTTTTTTTTTCCAAAAAATGCCGTAGGAGCTCAATGTCAAAAGAAAATATCCAATACTGTTTCCCAACATTAAAAGCTCAGTGCGATCCCAGAACACCTTGCATATGTTCACAGCTCCCATATATAAGATGCAGAGTTACGCAAACTTGTTAATTGGGCATTTAAGGAAAACTTCTGTTTGCAGGAACCTAGATTAGCTCCATTTGGGATGATGTTTTCAATTAGGTTTCTGAACGGCTCAACTGCTGGTGGGGAGGTCTATTTTCTTTAGGGGGTAGAGTCACTTCAAAATCAAAACATGTCTATACATTATTCCTAATTATTGATCTCTATTTAGAATTCTTGTCCAATGCTGAGTTTGAAGAGGATTATATATAAGTTCCCCTGAACTAGGACTTAGGAGGTTTCAAGAGATCAACTGATAGAATGGGAAGTGTATTGTCTTTCTAGAAACAATGGAGGCTTGTGCATTGGGAATTTGGTATCATAGAATTTATCTCTATTGTCAAAATGACTTAAGTGTTTTCTGCAGGAACTTTGTTCTCTTTGGCACTGGGTAATTAAAAGCATCCATGGTAATCACAGGAATGGAAGGGATTCCATTGCTAGAAATTTCATTACCCACAAAATCCCTATAAGGCCATCTCCCGTGTATAGGACTTGTTCATTCCCCTTACCCGCCTTAGAATGGGAGATGAATCACGCATATTGTTTTGGAATGATTGCTACATAGTCAATAACTCATTAATCAATCGGTTCCCACACTTATATAATGTATGCTCATGTTATAATCTCTCTATCTCTTTGCCTTTTTAGTCACATGGACAGGAATCTCCTAAATTTTCTTTTTTGCAAAAACCTTAGCAATAAAGAAGCCATTGATATGCTAACCTTACTTTTTACTCTTGGAAAATTTCCATTATTCTCACTATCTTTTTTTTTTCTTTTGAGATAAAAAAATATACGAAGTATATGATTGCACCAAGGTGTCACCCATTTACAAGATATTTACAACTCTATTAATATCTCAATGACTTTTCCAAAATCCTCCATTCTATAAATGTCATGATCAAAATAGTGTATCCATCTATCCTTAACTTTAGGCCTGTATCTCTCAATTCTCTCAAAAGTTCTACTATTCCTCTTTTTCCAAAATATTCAAAAAATAGTCAAATGAATAAGATTTACATATTTTTTTTTACATATCCCCTCCCAATCCCATAACTCATCCTTCACCGACCCTGCAATAACCCAATTAATCCCTAATAAACCATATAACATTGTCCAAAGATTATACACCACTAAACACCAAAGGATAATATGGTTACAAAATTCAGCAGCTTTCTTGCACAGATAATAGCCGTTCACCATTGTTCTACTCCTTATCGGTTTATCAATAGTCAAAATGTATTCTCTTCCCACTTCTCAAGCAAAAAAAATAAAAAAAAAAACAAAGCAATTCTTGGAGGAGTCTTCACTTTCCAAATTTGATTATTTGGCAACCGGATCAACCAATCCTAATCTCTTCGCACCAAATGATTATAAAAGGACTTGATAGTGAACTCCCGTGCTTCTTCAATTTCCACAACATCTGGTCCCAACTGTCATTCAAGTGCACAGTGGACAAAAGATGAAGTAATACCTCATATTCTTCAGTCTCCAAATCGTTGAGGTTCCTAGTTACATTCACAAACCACTCCCTGTTACCATTTCCCTCTCTATAGGCTTCCTCAACAATGATATTCTTAGATTATTTTTTTAATCACTCCTAATCTCTTCGCACCAAATAATTATAAAAGGACTTGATAGTGAACTCCCGTGCTTCTTCAATTTCCACAACATCTGGTCCCTACTGTCATTCAAGTGCACAGTGGACAAAAGATGAAGTAATACCTCATATTCTTCAGTCTCCAAATCGTTGAGGTTCCTAGTTACATTCACAAACCACTCCCTGTTACCATTTCCCTCTCTATAGGCTTCCTCAACAATGATATTCTTAGATTATTTTTTTAATGCATGATATTCTTAGATTATTTTTTTAATGCATGATATTCTTAGATTATGCAATGGCAAAAATCTTCAGGAATTGATTTTTGAGATTTCCTCTTTCAAACCAATCATCCAACCAGATTAGGATTTTATTTCCCCTGCCCAACTTTCATTTGATACATTCTTGGAATTTTTGTCTCCCCATGCTTATCTTTGCCCATAACCCCATCCCATGCGATGTAACCACCTCTCTAGTGATCCCTCCTCCATCAACAATCCCCCAACTCGCTTCCACAACCTCTCCTTTTCCCTCATATACCTCCATAACCATTTTCTTTGTAAGAAAATATTCATCTTAACAAAGGATCTAAGCCCCAATCACCCCTGATCCATAGGCAACTTCACCTCTTCCCACTTAATAGATAATATCCCCTTCTTCCTTCTTCATCTCCCCCAAAGAATACGACATTGTGTAGTTTTCAACTTTTTCATTACTTTCGCAAGTATTGTCAAAGCAAACAAATAATAAATGGGAAGGTTAGTAAGCATGCTTTTTATGAGTGTTAACCTTCTAGCTTTAGACAAAAAGTTCTTCTTCCACTCTGCTAGTCTTCTCTCAAACAACTCTATCACTGATTCCTAAGTCTTCATATCTTTATATTTAGACCCCCAACAAAAGGTCAAGATACATGATGGGTAGCTTTATAGATTTGCAACCCAATACCCTTGCTAAGTTATCATCATCCCTCTCGTCTTCTATTCTCACTATTTCTGATTTATTTAAATTAATTTGTAATCTAAAAACTGCTTAGAAGCACAAAAGAACACATCTAAGGTTTAATATTATCATCTCCTTAGGTACAAAAAATCAAAGTATCATCAATAAAGAAAAGATGAGAAACCTCCACCTGTTGATCCCTTCTATCCACCTGCACTCCTCTTAATAGCTTTAACTCTATTGTTTTCTCCAACAACTTGCTTAGCGCTTCCATAACAATGATAAACAAGTTTCAGCCCACCAGACGCCTTGAAAAAAGAAGACCCTCCATTAACCATCACTGCAAAAGATGAGGTGGCAATGCACGAACTCATCCACCCCCTCCATTTCTGCCCGACCCCAACCTACCCAGCATATAATCTACAAACTCCCAAATAACATGGTTATACACCTCCTCTATATTTAACTTGCAAAGTACCCCCTTCCTCTTGTTACCCACCAAATCGTCCATCAATTCATTCACCACCATGACAACATCCAAAATCTGCCTACCCTCAACAAATTTATGCTTACTCTCCCAAATAACTTCTCCTAACACTCTGGACAGATGCCTAGACAAAATTTTAAAGATAAGTTCATAGATACACCCACCAAACTGATAGGCCTTGAATCTAAGATGTTTTTCACCACTTCCACCTTGGCAATAAGCACCAGAAAGTTGAGTTTAATGACTTCACAAAAGACCCCGATTCATGTAACTCATTAAAGACATCCAGCAGATCTCCTTAAACAACATGTCATAACTCTTGCAGAAACCTCATATTGAAATTGTCTGGCCTTGATGCTTTATCACCATTGCATTCCTTCTTGTCTCATCCAACTCCTTGAACTGAAGTCCATCCAATCTTGGCCTTCCACTAACCTCTTCCACATACAGTTTATGAAAGAAACCTTGAGCTTTATCCCTCATTCTTTCATTACCCCTTATGTTGTGGTTGTCAATCATCAGTTCCACATAGTTACACTTTCTCCTATGACTGGTCAAACAATGAATGAATCTTGTATTGCTGTCGCCCTTCAGCCATCTCTCTATACTCTTTTGTCTCCACAAAATCTCCTCCACATGAAGCCCAATACCCAAGTCCACTCTCAGCGATTCTCTTCTCACTGCTTCCTCCTTAGTTAAACCCCCCTTATCCTTCCTTCTTGTCAATGTCTTCAATTTCCTACAATAAATTGTTAGTACATTCTTCTTCTTTCACTTTCTCCTTCACCCACTTCTTTATCTTAGCTTTCAATGTTATAAGTTTTTTAACAACCCTGAAACTTACTTTCCCATTCACAAATGTATCATCCCATCTTTTCTAAACCATACATAAGAAAGTCTTCGTCTTTAACCATTTGTTATCAAGTCTGAGTGGAAGAAGACCCCATTGTATTCCATCTGATGCAATGCTCATTGGAAAATGATCAGATATAGGCCTTTGCAGCACTTTTTGCCACAAACCTAAAAGCTGAAGAAGACAATCATATGACACTAGAAACCAATCAATTCTTGAAGATGAAGGGTTGCTTCTTTGGTTTGTCCACGTCCAATTACCCCCCAACAGTGGTAACTCCACTAGGTCCAACTTGTCAAATGCTTATATGAGTTCATTGGCACAAGCTCTAGATAAATATACATTCGACCTCTCTTTACGTCTCAATACCATATTAAAATCCGTCCACAACTCATTTGTTACCCCATTTCTTCTTACACTCCAACTCCCTCCATAACACAATCTTTTCACTACTAGTTCCTGTACAGTACACCTTAATGAACACGCACTCTTCCCCACCTTGACAATTCTCAAACAAACACGTAATAGTTGTCTCTCCCAACATCACCTCTTTACATGTAAATTTCTCCTCCCTCTACAACACCACAATATCTCCCGCCACACCTTCCGCCGAAAGAACTTGTCACCCAACTTCCTTCACTCTCCATAACTTTTTATTTTTCTCTTTGAGATTATCTTCATTTTTGTTTCCTGAAGACAAAAGACATACGACTTCCATCTACTCATACATCTCTCGATAATGTCTTTTTTTTTCTATTATTTATCCCCCGTATATTCCAAGAGGTTATTCTTCCAATTATTTTACAAACCATCAGCAAACCCCCTTCCCTCTTGTTATTTTTCCTCCTGCAATCATCAATTATTGATAATTGCAACTTTCTCAATTCCCTTGATTCACCCTCTCCATGCTTTCTCCTTTCCTTAGCCACTGATTCCTCTCCCTTCTTCTTCTTCTTCTTCTCCTTCCTCCTCTCTATTTCTGTAAATAACTCCATTACAGAATCTTCAATACCTTCAAAAATGGCCCACAATATTCTGTTAGTTCTTTGGATATTTTGTATCACCCAAACAGAATTGCAATCCTCTCCTTCGTCACTCTCTTCATCCTCCCACAATCCATCTTCTCTCTGCTCTTCTGCCATTGGTTCCCTTAAGATTATTGTGATCACATCTCCTTCCTCCACTAGCACCATCGCCGACTCTCTCTCTTTCTCTGGTTCATTTCCTTCTTCCAGGCATTCTTGCCCTACTACCTCCTCTCCCTCTCGTCTTCCCTTCCTTTTATCTGAAGACTCCCCTTTCAATCTCGTTTGTTCTTCATTTGCTTCTTCAATCGGATTCGGCTCCTCTATACCAACATCGATCTTACCTTCGATTTCCTCCTTTCGCTCCTCCTACACGTCCACTCAAGCTTCATCTTCTCCTCTCTCTCTCTCTCTCCTCTCTTGAATACTCCATTCAAGTTAGACTTTTCTTTACTAGCCTCCAGACCTCTCACTCTTGGGCTTTTTTTTTTCTCCTCATTTCTTTACTCGATCCAACCCTCTCCACACATTTTCTTTTTTCCGCCCACGTGAGCCTCATGCCTCCAATCAGCCAACCTTTGCCCAAGCTTCTTGGCCTAATAATTCCCAACCCAATCCTTCATCCCCAAAATGACTACCACTTCGTGCGTCTTGGTAAAATCCCATGCGATGGTCCTACTCCTCATTTTGAAATTCAAAATTGACCCGACTCACATCCTTCAGGGGTCCTATCTGCCCTACTCGATTCAACACTTCTCTTATGCTTTGGACCACCTCCACAAACAACTTCTCCGCGACCACCTCCACAATAATCCAAAAGATTCACCTTGTAGTGTGGGCACTTAATAATTCTCTTTGTCTGTGTGATACCCTTCCCCTCTTCCTTCACATCTTCTCCTCCAACTACCACCTACCTCTTCCTACTATTCGGGTTCATCAGTGGGCAGTCCACTAGCTCAAACACCGAATTCATCACCTTCCACCAGTCTCTTGTTTTTTCTCCTTCCAAGATAAATATTCTCTTCACTGCCCCTCCCTCTCTTCTCTGTTAACACCAGGTATCTCCCATTCCAGTTTCGCCCAAGCGCCACCCAGAGTTTGTTTCTTCCTATCGTATGCTTTCCCCATGTCTTACCTCCCTTCCTCCGTTATAAGTCCTCTAAAGCATCTAATAGCCAAACCACATCCTCTTCCTCTAAAGATATCGAGACTCGGAACCCTCTCCCATTTTCAGTAATCCTCAAACCTTCCATTTTCCTCCCCTCACAAACCACGTCAAATGATTTATTCTCAGTTACCAGGAACTTCCTTCTCTGCACCACCATATTCTCCTCCCCTATCTAGTTAGCCTGAGCGGTCGACCTAGTCTTCCTCTTTGTTTATCGTCACTCCTTCTCCACCTACTTTTCCTTTCTACCGTCCGCCCCCCTTCAACCTACCACAACCCGAGGAAATCGCTTGCCTGCTCTTTCTCACTCTAGAACTTTCTCTCTTTAAAAGTTTTCTCTCTTCTATTCTCACTATCCAAATGAAAAGATTTGGAAATTAGACCCCTCCAGAACTTTTACATGTAAATGTTTATTTGGTCATATTACCCATAACTCTTACTGCTAAATACTTCATTTACCAATGCATTTCGGAAAGCAAAAGTCCCTTCAGAGCTTAAGTGTTTTGCTGGAACTATTGTTTTCAATAGACTTAACAGTAAGCAGTTGTTGCAATTTTGTAGGTCTTATAAGGTTCTTTCACCAAATATTTGTGTTGTTTGTTTTAAGAACAGGAAGACCCATGAACATCTATTCCTTCACAATGCTATGCCTTGGAAGCAGTGGACCAGGTTGTTTGGTATCCTTGAGCTGGTGTCATTGTCCCTCCTTCATCGGACTGCTTCTTCCTCTTACCGTGCGGGGTTGAAAAAAGCTAAAATAATCTGGAGAAGTTCAATGATTGCAGGTTTAAGGGAGCTGTGGCTAGGGGTGGAATAACAGAATTTTTTTAAGATCGAGTCCTCCCTTGTCAGCTCCTATGGGAACAAATGAAATCTCTAGCCTTCTTATGGGTTAAGACTGATGGACAGTTTACTAACATTCTGTTCTTGTGTCACAGAAACTGAGGAGCGATAGTGCACTGAGTTTGTGATCTTTGTTGTTTTAGTAAATGTTCTTAGCCTTCACAATGTAAAAGGTTTGGAGGATATATTATCCTCAGCATCATATTTTTTCTTCTCCTATCCTTAATAATATTTCTCTTCTTATTTTAGGGGGAAAAAAAAAGATTTTCAGGAAAACCATAAAAAGCACTAATTATTACGTTGATGCGCAGTTTTTCCCCTCTTGAAGTATCCACTAAAAGCTTTGTCTCAGTGATAGTGTGCAGGTACAATCCTGCCAAAAGACACATATTAGTGTATGAGAACCACAAATATAATTATTGAAGAACCCAAGATTCAGTTATTAATATTTTAAACCTTGATAAAAGATGATAAGTTCCTAGATTATCTCTACATGAGTTGCAACACTTGTATAGTGACATATAACTTTGACAAACAACAACATTAACAACAGTGAGCAAAGCATAATGGCAAATATATGATTGCATCTACCCTTTCTGTCCTCTTTGTAGTTCCTCACAATGTTCATTGATTTTCCTTTTCTGTCTCCCTGATCTTTGATCATTAATTTACACATTATAAAGCCAATTCAGACTAAGGTTGGAAGAACTTGCAATCTATCCAACCAGGGATCTGATAACTTCCAACGGTTGAACCCTATCTTAAGAAGAGAATGGGTTGGTTAGTTCTCCCCATGGCTGGTGAACATAGAACCACAAGTTGAACCTCCATTCTTCATCAAAACCACACTTTGACGTCAAAGAATATGGACAAAAAACACAAGAGTAGACCTATAATCAGTAGTCTGCCAGAAAAGCAACCACAAACTCAAGGACATTAAAGGGATATCTCAAATATGCTCTATTGCAGATTTGGGGAAAAAGATAAATGGTATTGAGCTATTTTCACAAACTCTGCAGCTCTTGACTAACCAAATGGCTAATACTGTCTTTATATGTCTTTAAAAAAAAATAATAGCATATCCTATCCGAAGTACCTTTCCAAACAATATACCGAGAGAAGTAAAACAATATTATTTGCCAAATATAGATTTCAGGGAACCAAGTCAAATTACATTCACTGAACATGGCAGAACCAGCTACATATTAAATGCCCAAGTGCAAAATATCTTGCATATGAGCCATGGACAATTACTAAATAGTTAGAAGTTGTTTGCATTAAGGAACATGAAGATGGTTTAGTGCAGCTATAGCTTTTTTATTTAAGACAATAAATAAAAATCAAGTGAAATAAAAATTGAAAAAAGTTATGGGATGCCATGGCTCTAACAATTGGAGAGGGGGGGGTTTGTTTGAGAAGATTGAGCAGATGATGAAGCTTAGATATAGACCATGAATTGGGAAACACGTGACTAGGCACTATTGCAAAAACCAGAAAGGAACTTTCTGAAGGGATCTAGTAAAACTGTTCAGTCAACGTCCCCAAATAACCACAATGACTACTAGTTTTCAAATCGAGCCAAGTTCAACTGCTCACAGCACATATATGCTGAAAAATGTGCAACACTGATCAAACATTTGAATCTCTTTTTTCTGTTTTTGCGAGAAGAAAGCTTGTAATGCATCTATCATAATCAAAGAATTTTCATTTATTAACCAAATTACAGCTAAACTCAAGTCACCAATGTCTGTGTGCGCTTTGTCAATGTTCCTTGTGACTACCAAAATTAGATATGTGGGGAATAATTTATTGCATTTGCACTTATAGAGTACAATTAAGGTGTACATCATAATCAGTTATGTTACATTGAATTTTTCTTTAAGAAGGATAATATAGTGTTGCCTGCATGATATTTACTAACAAAAATTTTATCCTGCGTCAACACTCCAATTTCACCAACTCCCATATCCTAGCTCTTGATTAACGCAAGGAAAGCTTCCAAGAATCTATAGTGTTGGCACTCAACGAAGACGTACAAAAGCTCAATAGAAGAAATAGCTGGTAAAAAGCTCCATTCAAATCGACAATGCCGAATGCTCAACTCTGTAAGTCAATCATGAAAAGTTATCTCATTAACGAACTAAAGGGAAATTACAACAGTAGTAAATTAAGGACTTTTGCTCAGTATAAATCAACTTTAGGTTTACAGGGTTTTGCTCAACAGGTAAACTAAAGAAAATTGCGTGTCTACCAAAAAGGATCCCTTTCACAGAGCAATATACCGACCTACCAACTTCTCTAGTATCCAAATCCCACTGCGACCCTCCTCTACTGCCAAAACCCAAATCGCCAAGCAACAGAGAAATTCCCTTCTATATGATCACCTTATATACAGTCCATACACACGCATACACACAAACACACACATCATATACATATCTATATGCATACACGTAAAACGATACGTAAACAAAAGTTAACAAAACCTGAGTAAGAAAAACAAAATTCAAAAATTGACACGAGAAAGAGGGAAAAAAAAAAGAACATACTGAATTCGGATACGAAGAGAATGAACATGACAAGAGACGAAACGAGGGTGATGACGCCACCGGAGAGTGTACGGTTGTAAAAATCCTCGTTAATTTTAGGGTACGCGTCCAAGCTCTTAAGATTGTTAATGATGCGCTCCATCGTCGAGCACCGCAGCGGCACCAACCTTTCAACCTCCTCTTATGAACGGTTGAGCCAATTGAGAGTCGGCAACAACGAGAAGCTGCCCGAGGAGACAGGAGGAGGACGACGAAGGAGATACTTCCAGACGTAGAACTTTTCACATACTTTTACTCGCACGGGCATTGCATTACTGTGTAGTACCATAATTGTAAGGTACAACATATTATTGCATACCATTATTATATTGTACGTGTTTTTATATATATATATATATATATATGGGATACAAGAATGAAGGGGCAAAGTTGGTCAGCGGGTCCACGTTGATATAGAGCATGGTCAAATTTCCATATAAAGAAATTAAATTGTGTTAAAAAAAGGGATTATTGAGGAAAGATATTTTTCTTATTAGATAAATAAATATCATTAATGGCAAAATGAAAAGGAAAAAAAATCAATTAATCATCTTGATTTTTAATTTCCTTTTTAATACAATTTACTTTTTGGAAATTCAAATAACTTTCAAAAGATAATATTTAAACAAACGTTATTATTCTTTATATATAGAAATATTTAAATAATAATAAATTATATGACATTAAACTTTATTTTATAAAACAATATTATTATATATATACGCTGATAATTATACAGTCGAATAAAAAATTTTTTTATACAAATAAATAAGTTACGTAAATTAAAAAAATTATTAATTATGAAATTTTATTTGGATTATTATTATTATTATAAATATTTATTGAGGTTATTATCAATTGAATATAAACCATGTAAAATGTATACATTAATAATTATATAGTTAAACACACATTTTTTTATATAAATAAACAAAAATAATAAATAATTTAAAAATAATATTTTCATAAAATTAAATAATTACCACGTAAATTTAAAAAAAATTATGTCTATATATATAATATATATTTACAGTTCCCGAACTGTTAAAATCAATCATTTTTGAAGTAAAACACGCAGTGCCTAACCAGACTTGACCAAAGCCAAATCCTGGTCATCCACGAAGTGCATCTCAGAAACGCACTCTTTACCAGGGAAGGAGGAAGAAGCAATGAGCCTGTCGCTGCTCCAAGGCTATTCTTCCACTGAAGAAGAAGAGGAAGAAACGGTAGCGGCATACGATGAGCTTTCAGACGACTACGAAAACGGAGATAATCCCTCCCCTGCCGCTGCCATCCCCAGCTACAAATCTTCTGCCTTTGACCTCTATAAGTCATCCTCCAATGACTCCGGACTTCCCTCCGCATTCGACGCTTTCTCCCAGGTACTCCCTCTCAATTGGATTAACGGGTTTTATTAGGTTCCAGTTGTCGGGGCTCTTCCGTTTTGGTTCGATTCAGTACAGAAAGAACCTTGTAATCGACCAATTAAGGCATTCAAACATTTAATCTCTTTTGTGAATTATGTGTTGGTGATAACTTTTAATCTTAACGGGATTATTGCTTGCCCTGTCGGTTCTGTTGTGGTTTCTGGAGATTTCAGGACCTCCCACGTTTCTAAATAACTGCGTCGAGGTCGAATCCCAGGCAGCAGATAGAGTTGCGGATCATCGGCAAAGGAGGCATCATGGTCGCGGAGAGAAAAAAGATTTACCCACAGGTACCAAATTCCTATATGATAACTGTGTATATGAAGTTACCATTTTTTTTAAATACAAAACATAAATCATATTAATAGGCACAAAGGGATGCCAACCCGAATCCAGATTATTTATATATCTACCAAGATGTCAACAACGACTCCCAAATCTTTCATAGAATATAGAAAGTGACTCGAATTTGAAAAGTCAAGGGTTTGGAACCATCTGTTTATAATCCTTTCAAAATTCCCCACATCATCAACTCCCTCAAAAGCATTTTCATTCCTCTCATCCTGTATCACCCAGAAAATGGCGAGTGGTTTAAAGTTCACAAATTTCCTCTGCCGATTGATACTCTTCCACGTGCAGAGTTCATCTTTGATCGAATCTGTCGTCACCCAATTGATACCCAGTAAACCATAAACAGCTACCGGACACTATAGAAGAACATGATTACATGTTTCTCCAACACTTTTACAGAAGTAACAATTGTTCACCATAATCATTCCCCTACTCATAAATTTGTCAATAGTCAGAATGTATCCCCTTCAAACCTTGCACGCAAAGTAAGCAACTCTTGGAGGAGCTTTAACCTTTCATATCTGGCTGAAAGGAAACTTGGTACTAGGGTTTTCTTGCTTTGTCAGATACTTGTAGAAGGAGCTGACCGAACAGAACTCTGTTATGTTATGGCAAAAATTTCTGGGTATTGATCTCCGAAGGCTTCACCATCCAGCTATGGGTTCTTGCCAAAAACTGATTCTATCACCCTTGCTAGCCTTCCATTTAATACAGGACTTGAATCTGTCTCTATCCGTACAAATCTTTTTCCACAAACCTTTCCCTTGCGGTCTTAACAATGTTCTGGTGTACCATCCTTTCTCATATGCACCAAACTTTACTTCTATTACCCTTCTCTACAAGATACCCTTGTCTTTCATAAACCTCCACAAGAAATCTTATCCTCATTGGGGAATTGGCTTCTTGATCTCCTCCCATCTATGAAATGATATCTTCTTATTTCCTCCGAATCACTCCATAGGAATTTGCGTTGAATAACTTACAATTTCTTTGCACCACTCATCGTAATAGTCATAAGGGACATGTAGTAAATGGGTAAGTTGCCCAGCATGCTTTTGATGAGTGTCTCTTCCAGCCCTCTAATCTCTTCTCAAACCTAGTCAATATCGGATCCCACATCCTCATCTCTTGCCACTAAGTTATGGAATATGGTGTATGGGATTTTCGATGTTAATTGGACAATAGCTGGTAGTGTGAGGGATGAGTTATGGGCATGAAAGTGGGTGAGTGGTAGAAAAAAAATATTTGGATCTCATTTCTCTTACAATTTTTTAGGTGTTGTGGAAAGAAAGAAATAAAAGGACTTTTAAAGGGATGGAGGAGAATTTTGATAGGGTTAGGGATAGATGGTACCGAATTTTAGAATGTTTGGTTACCGATAATTTTTAATTCTCTATGGAGGATTTTGGTAAATTTATTGAAGTCCTTGTAGATGTGTAAATATCCTTCGTAAATGGGTTGGCAACCCCTTGGTGCCTGTAATTAATGAATACACGTTATCCTTTTTATTTCAAACAAAAAAAAAAAGAGATTCCTTTGGCTCATCCTTCTACCTGCTTTTTGGGCATTTGGAAGGAGAAAAATTGGAGAGCTTTTGAGAGATGTGGATCTTCCCTTGACATATTTAAAATTTATTGGTTTTAGGTCATAAGTTTTTTTATTAAGAGGCAACCAATATACTCTAGTGAGGATCTTGGGGATCTAGTAGATACTTTGCTAAACATGTAAATATTTTGTATGCAAGTTGCAATTCCATGGTGCTTATGCAATACATTTAATTTTTTTTCTAAAATAAAGAATAATCACTACGAGATGCTACCAGCAAAGTAAACGAGAAATGGGTTAATTATTAATTTTGGGTCTTCTGGTATTTTAGGTTCGTCTTATGGAGGTATGAATGGCTTTATTGTCATGTGTCAACGTTTGGTCTCTTATAACAAGCACTCTTCCGAACTTCTCTTCAGGAAATTATCTTTTTTTTACAGACTGGGTGTAGTCCTCAAACTCAAGTCATCAAACTCTATTAAGCAGCATCATATCATCTCCCTTGGCTACCAATAAATAAGATTAGCTCAGCTTATATTTGTTTTAATAGGTGCTGTGATGGAGGCCAAAGCTCAGCTAGTTGGGATCCGTGACTGGGTAAGAAGTGATATTGAAGGCACTCAGCCTCCAACATCATCAGTTTCCAGCAAGGCACAAGGTGAAGGCAGGCGTGTGGCAGCTGCTACTAATCCCAGTGCTGAAGATGCTGCAGAACTGCTGAGGTACGTTGCTTTTCTTTTTTTTTTTTTTTCTTTGAAGCATGAATCTTGCTAAAAAGCACCGAGTCTATTTTCCCTCTTTTGTGCATCTGAGAGTGGGTATTCATGGAAATATCAGAAAATTTGCAAGATATCTAGTTGTCTACGGGTCTGCTCAGCAAGACATGCATAGAGGGCTAGGAATTTGCACCTTCCCTTCCCCTCATTTGTAATAAGAATGAGAACAACAATAATAAAAGAAGGAAAAAAACAGGGGTGGTACCTAAACTGTGAAGTGGCATAGACCATACACTGATTAGTTGACAAAACGAATTAACTGTTTAGTAATCATAAGAAAGATTGGAACTTATTTCATAATGAGAGTCTATGACATGTATTGAAGCCTATGTTCTATTCTTTGTAGTTAAGCAACAATTTAGGACTGTAATGTGATAACCTAATAAACCTTCTCTATATTCATGGGGGACAAATGAACTTAACTCCCAAAAATTCACACGCTTGCATCCCAGGATTTCAGCCCTGTGACCCACCTCATCGTTCCCAGTTGACATCTTTAGTGAGGTCCCCAGTAAGTATCCACTTATTCATCCACTGTTTTTCTCACTACAAGGGGCTTTCTTATCCTTGTTGTTAGTAGTTTCTTCTATAGATTGGCTGAATTTGTAGAAAATAAAATACCTGTTTAATGGACGCATGGGATCCTTTTAACTCTGCTACAATTACTCTAGTGTTGTAAAAAAATCATTCCTGTGGGAGTCAGAAAATTATGGTCTCAGGTTTTCTGGATCTAGTTATGGAGGTTGACTAGAAAATCACAAAAAAGGATATGTTTGATGTATCCCCTGTCTCTGTGAGAATAAGGACAAGGGCTTGTCAAGCAGGACTTGGGGAGCTCATCATGATTTTGTTAAAATTGTAAATTTTTTCTTTTTTATAGGGGATTGAACTCCCTTAGTGCCCTTTGAATATACCAAGTTTTTTCTTCTCAAAAAAATGCTTGTTAGGAGGAAGCCCTTTGATCCCTAGTGTTTTAAGGAATCTGAAAAACCAAAGCAAGATTCTGCTGAATCTTTTCATTCCCGAAACAACCTAGACTTGTTGATGGTTTCTACGTTCAGTAATTACACCACAACAGCAAAAATTAATCCCCACATTCTCAACTAACAACTGAAAATTTTTAGAATTGTCTTAAGGAAACTCAATGCACGGAACAGATCTAAAATATAAAACTAAATACAACTCGCGTAACCAAATGCTTCTCACTTTTTGATTCTTTGAACATTGACTCAATTCTTGTTGAAAGTCTTACTTTCCCCTAGGACAGTAGCTTTACCCCTCTTGCTTCTCCTACCCATATAGATAAGAAGCCATAAGTATCTTATAAGAATCTCAGTACCTGAACAAATGTAGGTCTCTTGCACAGTCATTGATCAGTTAAAAATATCTGTGTTTGTGTCTGCCCACATCTGTGTCTTTTGGTCACAGTACTGGTGGCTATGCTTTTGCTGAATGTGTTGTGTTACAGAGTGTGCTTGCATTGTGGAATACCCAAAATCTATTCTAATGCTCGAGGAATGTTCTGTCCATTATGTGGCGATCGCCCTCCCACTGACCCGAGCAATGAACCAAAGAAGAAGGGTTCTACTATAAAAGAGAAGGAGAAGAACAAGAGGATGAAAGGCCAGTCATCTCATGCCACATGGAAGAGTGAAACTGAGATGCAACTTAGGCAGCAGTTTGATTAGCTGAGAGTTAGTCTGGTGTAATGTAACATAACTTAGGAGATATAAACAGGAAAGTAGATGACCGTTGAAAAATGTA
This sequence comes from Carica papaya, assembly GCF_054855325.1. Classification (NCBI taxonomy): domain Eukaryota; kingdom Viridiplantae; phylum Streptophyta; class Magnoliopsida; order Brassicales; family Caricaceae; genus Carica; species Carica papaya. Next base: position 6,154,006 of record NC_142314.1, read on the forward strand.
CTTGCTGCTAGCTGTTGACTTGGCTCGAAAGTGCAGCAGGACAAGTGGACAGAATTACTTTGAGATTTTGTTCCTTTATGTCATTACATGGTTTCTGTCTTAAGGAAATTCTATAGTACCTTCACCTTTTGAGAGGTTAGCATCAAATGTCATGCAAGCTCTTTACTTTCTTACCAAGTTATTTACTGTTTGTTACTTAAAAAGACACCTGAAGGATACCGTTCTGATAATTTTAAAAGTGAAAACAATTTCAGTGATAATACTCTGTAAGTGATGCTGGATAATAGAAGTTGCTGTCTTTCAACTTATCATAGTGAAAACAAATAGAATTTAAGTAAAAACAAAGAGGAAGAAAACAATAACTTACGATGGCAACATAGTGTATTTAAGTGCTGAAACGTCTGAGAGACATGCCAATATGTTATACATTATGCCGATACAATCTATCAAGGTCTTCAACATTTTAGAGATGTTCAAGAGAACGTGTCGTGCAAACAAAATTTATTTAAATATTATATGTTATGATTTCTGCCATTTAATATCATCTCGGCAGTAAAATTGTCTTATATAAACCTGTATAATATGTTTTTATATCAAATTATTTCGTGTTGTTAATTGGTCTAATAAATTCAATAAACTTTATGTTATTTTATATCTTCCGTCAAAATGAAATTTCTGCTATATTAGTAATTATTTTATACGTCATTTTTTTTTTATATTAATTTTTCTTGTACCATGAAAACAAATTTTTTTAAAAAAATATTTATCAATTGTATCAAACTGATCACGGATAATTTAATTAAATCAAATAATCTCGTACATTTTCAAAATTATACCATATTGATATCAATTGACATTTGATGTTATGCAAGAGAAAATACTTGTAACGAAGAAGCTTATATTTGGTCATTCGTTTTTCAATCATTCAATATATTAACTGATGGGAAATAGTTTATTAGTGTTATTTGAAAATTAAGAAGGGTATTGAGAAAAATTTGCCCATCAATAAAAAAAGTTTACCACTCGTGCCTTCCCTTGGTGCATTTCTGCAATGTTCAATGCAAGGCACTCTCATTTTTCAGTGTCACTTGTAAGTTAACGTGCCTGAAAATTTAGGTTGAGATCAAGCAATAGATTTTTCTACAAAAGGAAATATGCCATCTAGATATAGGAAAAGTTATATCTCATTCCACAATATAGAATAGTAGTAATTGTTTCATTTTTAAAAAAAAACATTACTTAAATATTTATATAGTTAAATTTTAATAAATATCATCATGTCCTATTATTTAATAAACTTTAATTTCAATTAAAAAATAAAAAGGACAATTAATACTCAAAGTACGAGTACAGAAATTTTGTGATTATTCATTAATTTGAGATAACGAAACATTTTCTGCTCACATGCCGTGAATAAATTAGTAATGAATTTATCTACTTCAACCGTCAAAACAGCTATTACATAAATTTGTATTGCTAAAAATATACAAAATTGTTGATTGCAATGAAAAAATAAGAGCAATACAAGTTAACCAATAGACTTTGGCCCAATATATGCTCCTTTCCATGTTCGAAAATCAGTTTTTAATTTTTTAAAAGTAAATTCTCTATGCTATACACATCTTTTTCAAACATGTCTTAAGTCGTAGTGAATGATAGTGTCATATTTATTTGCATGGTACCATCGTTAAATACACTCACAACACTAAAATCGCCTGCGTAAAATAATCCCTGCTTTACGAATGTATAACTGAAGGTTGCTAAACTAGAAAGCATTATCACAGCAGAGATAATCCAAAATACAGAAAATAACACAGATAAACCATCATGCATAAGGTTGGAAAAAAAAAAAAAGGAGAGTTGTAATGCCAAACAACAAAATCACTTAGACATGCATCATCACCATGATGCAAAAACATTAGCCAACCTGCAAAAAGTTACAATATCAATGCCCTAAAAGTCGAATATACATGTATTTAACTCAAAATCAGGTGGAGACTTGGATGGGCTCAAACCAACTTCAGGCGACTCGAAACAAAGTTTAACATAATAGGCAAATAAGGCAAATCATTTTTAAAACAATGTTCGGTTTCATGTTTGTGGTTTGTTTTTTAGTAGCTCAAACTCTTGTTTTTTTAGACAAATAATCTCTTAGGAGACATTTATGCATGGGTGAACTTCTAAATGATAACACTTAATGGTATTGAATACTAATACAATAGATAAAAAGAATATATGAGATAGTCATCTAAACTACTAAATATTTTATGTACAATGACAAAAAATCAACTGTTGAGGAAAAGAAACCTACAAAATTTGGCTTCATGCCTTAAACACGAAGCTAGAGCCTAGAACTTGAATTTATGAAAAAATCACATAATTTAAATACAATCTGGAAATAGATAAAAGTACTACTTGTGCTAAATTTTGATTTAATGCAACCTTTGCGAGCTGATAGTCCTTACTCCAACTTATGGTAAAGGAAAATATATCAGCTAATGGGAAACAAAAGTATCAACATATTTCCCTCTGCAGAGTCGAGACCAAATATGATATGAACATGAATATACAATTTCCTCCGCCAGCTAGAAAGCACGTCGACTAGAGATACTGAGATATTAAATTGATAAAACGTTGGGCTTTGAGTTGACAAAGAATTTTGAATTGCGACTATTCTAGAGTAGCAAAAGCCCGAACTTAAAAATAAGACAGCATGGAAATGAGATAACTAAAGAGATAGAGATATATGCTTATCTATCTTCCAATTTACCTCTATCCGACTACCATCATATTTTTCTTTTATAAGACTATACAACTTAAAGTTTTGTAAAATCTACATGTTTATATAGACTAGAACTGTTTATATAGACTAGAACGCTGCATGATCATGTTTTGTAGTATTGTAAATAGCGCACACATTTGATGAATAAAATTACTTTTAATTTTTTTTCTATTCCTTTCAGAGTATCAGAATGAAAAAAAAAAAAAACATTCATGGCAACCAGAGCTACTCCGTTTTTTTTTTAATAAAAAAAAGCCTCACTTCCTCTCCCACATTTTCTTTTCAGTCACAAGTTTCTCTCCTCCTGCCAGTGACTTTCTGGTTCTTCCTCTTCTCAGTCGCAAGCCTCAAACTCTCTCAAGCAGCGATGCTCATTACTGAACAGTAGTATTCTTTTTTTAGAGCCTCAAATTTCGAGATTCTCCCTCCTCCACCAGCCGCAAAAATCATAGAAACAAAATTTTCTGTTCGAAGCTTTCTCCCTCTTCCATTCTACGAGAAGATCCCACTCTGTTTCTCTATATATATAATATACATATATACAATGTTGGTTCCTTCTTAATCATTGGGTTGAAACCTTCTCTCTCTGCTACTACAGCACGAAGAGCCATTTTCTTTATATTTATTTTTTATATATATATATTGGTCTTTACCCTTGTTTACATAATAATAAATATTTTTAAATCATTAATTGTATTTTGATCTAGCAACATGAGTCTCTGATCTTTCTCTACTATAGCTGACTCCTCTTTCTCTTCTTTTTTTTTTAACTTTCTTGTACTTCTCTTCTTTGTGAGTTTCTAACATTAAAAATTATGTCAGTAAGCAACTTGATTTAACCAATTATTTGGTTTGAAATTTCTTTTCGTTCCGAATTTTTAAGGTTCTCAAGCATATCAACAGTACTGGTACATGGCCGACTGAAACTCTGATTGAAGACAAGATACAGGTACCAAACCCAAATGCAATTTTATGGTCCTCTCATGGACTCAAGTAACTGTCTCTTCCTATGTACTTTAAAGCCTTCTCAAACTCAACATCTCTCTCACGGCTCAAGATGCTCGATCTGCTATTGAACAACTACTTTGAGGTCAAGCTCATGCTCGACTTCTTCAACTCGATAGAACTTTATAGTTCTAGATCTGATTCAATTGATGCATATCTCCAAAAGGTAGTTCTGTTTGACTCCCTTATGACCATCGGTTATGAGCTGTCTAAAAATGATTTGGTTTTTCAAATCCTGGAAGGTCTTCCTATCAATTATGAAAATATCATCATTAGTTTAAGTTCCCAAGAACCACTATCCTCATTCTTCCAACTTTAGACAGCACTGCATATTCAAGAAGTTCGACTTGCACGACGTCAGAAAAAATCTTCCTTTACAGCCAATTCCTTTCCCTTTGTTGCTACAAAAGCTTCTCAGCAATCCCATCCATGAACTAATCTCTTCAAATTGGTTGTTCGCAGTTTCCTTCTAATTACAGAAGGCATCGTCAATCCCGTGGCAGAGGTCACAATTAACCTATCAATCGGTCTACAGGCTCTTATCAATAGTTTTTGCATGGAACTCTCAGCCACATCATGAAGCTCAATATTCCAATCACTTTTCCCCAAGTTTTCAATGTCAATTTTGTTTGAGACATAAAAACACAGCCTGAGAATTTCCTTCACTATTGAGGCAAATATCCACATAACCCTTTACCAAACTAACTCAACTCAGAGGTTGATTGCTGCTCTTCAACTCAAGGAGCCCCATAAAACATTCTGGTTTCATAATACTAGGACAGCCTCTCATATCACAGCCACACCAGGAATTCTCAATTTCTCTTCTCCTGTACCTCTAAAGTTATTTATGGAGATGAGTCCTTCCATAATGTGTCTCACATTGGTTCTTCTGTTCTCAATTGGTCTGGTTAAAATTTTTACTTAGAACAATGTTTTTCTTGTGCCTTCTCTCACCACTAATCTTATCTCAATTTAGTGGTTCACTAAAGATTGTTTGAAAAGGGAAGTATATATAATTTTTCTTTTTTGTAATATATAGAATGAGACCTATTTAAGTAGAACCTTATTACGGTGGAATATCCCATAGATCATTGAATTCTAAAATAATTAGGTTTTTCTTTTATGTAGATATAACAACATTATAAATAATAGGTGTGTTATCCTCTATAACATTTAATAAAAGATATAAATTTTACTACATGGTCTCATAGGGGAGATGTGTGGCAGCATCCCGTACTAGGAAGCAGTGAGCTTGGCAACCCAGGCTGCGACAGCACCTGTCGGACAGAGAGGAATCCTTTTGACTCCTCTCTCGCACGATGAGAAGAAAAAAAGAATTGGGGTTCATAAGATAGAAGAAACTCTAAAACCAGTCTAGGAAGTAAACCAGTTGAAAGGATGTTGACCAAACCAAACCTGGTTCAGGGATTAAAACTGGTCTTCTAACTTTACTGTGAACCAGTCCAGTTCATATTCACCTTGTCAGCTGCCCAACCTGCCCAGCCTGCCTAGGTGGAAATTCCACTATTTGAAGGTATAAGTTCCCGTATTTGGATCCGAAGGTGCAATAAATATTTTTTGTACATGGCACGGCCAAGAAACAAAAGGTGGAGGATGTTTGATACTAAGGATAGTTGGCAAAAATTGAAGAGCTTGAACGAGAATATTTTGTCAAGGAGCTTTGTTGCACGTGAATCGTAAATGTATGAATGTGATGTACTAAAAAATCCATTGTTCCTAATGGCATAGGTAAGAAAGCAACTTTGCCACCCACTGCTACTAGATCACCGCCCCCCCAAGTCAAACTGGTACTCAGCTATTTCACTAGGGACTGTTGCACCAGACGCTAAGGAATGAGTATTTTGTATCCATTGAGCAAAAACAGGTTGAAATTGTATACCAGTATCTGAAAACATATCTTGTGGACGCCCTAAAGAACTCATGGTATCATTATGAATATACAAACCAAACTGGGAAAGCCTAAAAATATACATATCCAGTTGAGATGTGATATGATTACAAAGACTTGGCAACACTCTGTGAAAAAAATTTATTGAAAAATTTATGACACAAACCAAAACCGTTCTAGAATATGAAGAATATTTTAAGCATTTATACGACTTAATGAAAGCCAACAATCTCACTCTTGCAGAAAGATTTTTTTGTTTCTAATTTTATTAGGGAATCAAATGAGAACTGCATCCAATGATAAAATTGTTTAAACTATGCTCGCTTAACTAAGCTTTTAAACAAGTCCTACTCTAAGAATAATCTATAATAGAAATGTCTCGGAGTTTATATTTCACCGCCAGAGTTGCCCAACTACCAAAAAGGTCCCAAGCAAGGAATCATGAACGAACTTTCCAAACCATGGAAAAGGAGATGGAGCCTACAAGGACAACGACAGCTTGTTATAAATGTGAATATTGATAATTTCCAATAGCACCGTGGCTCAAGCAAAATAGTAATGGAAGTGGAGGAGATTGCTAGTGAGGGAACAATATAAGAAAACATTCCTGAAGGGCCAGAGGAGGATGGAGAAGACCTAATAGGCACTTTTGTCCATATAAGTAATAGAATGGGTGATTACAAGTTTGCATTCTTTTTTAGACGAGGTAGCAGCCCAATGAATAAGAATCACGTAGTTAACAATAGACCGTTAATGGTAATGGTAACCAACAAGCAAAAAATGACTAGTCACATCAAATATTCAAAAGTAGCATGAACCATGCAAGAATACAAGTTTATCTACAGCTTCCAAATAATTTCGTTTGGTGAATATGATATGATACTGGGAGTCAACTTGATGAAGTAATTCAGTCCAATGATATTCGACTTTATTCAAGTAACTGTAAAATCCAATTATGGAGATTTACTCATAGTGCTTAATGACAACGACTTTTATGAAGAGTCAAACACTAAAACAAAAGAAGCTAAAGCGAGGACGTGGACCAAACAAAAGCAAGTAATAGAAGGCAGAACCATATTCCCAGTAATGGAAAGTCCAAAGGAGATATAGACGTCAAATAGCTCCAACAAGATATTGGGAGCATAATTTAATGAATATGAGGATGTTTGAGGAACCACAAGGGCTACCTCCAACAAAACCTTTTGATCACGCCATCATATTGTCCCAGAAAAATATTTCAGTGAATGTACGTCCTTATAGATATTCATTCCATTAGAAAAAACGAAATAGAGAAGCAAATACAAAAAATGTTGGCGACTCACTCATTCAGCCCAGTCGTAGCCCTTTCTCCTTGTTAATATTATCAGTCAAAAAGAATGATAACACCTGAAGTTTTATGTTAATTAAAAATAACACAATTCTCTTGACTATAAAAGATTAATTTCCAATATCCATTATTAGCGATTTATTCGATGAATTACATCATGCAACTACATTCTCCAAAATTGATCTTTGATAAGTATCATTATATTCGAGTTAAAGAAGAAGATATCCTCAAAACTACCATCAGGACACACCAAGACCACTATGAATTCAAGGTGATGCCCTTGGACCTCACTAATACTCTAGCTACATTTCAAGCCTTCATGAATCATATTTTCAAAACTTTCCTACAAAAGTTTGTCTTTCTGCTTTAATGACATACTAATCTCTAATACTACTAAACAGGAGCACCTTGACCAGCTGGAAGAAATTGTGAAGATATTTAGAAGCAACAAATTATAAGCCAATTAATACAAATACTGTTTTTCTCAAAGGAAAGTGGAATATCTGGAGCATATCGGATTGATTTTTCAATCAAAAGAACTATGCGAAATCTTCGATTTTTCCCTCTTTCTCTATCTTTATGCCATAGGAACAATACTTGAATCAATAGAGAACTTTTTCTTCTGTATCTATATGAATCAATTACAAATCGACATCATTACATTTCAAATCCTTATCGATATCTCTCAAGGAAAATCTCAAATTGGATCCCAAATTGACAAGTTAGTGTGAGTTTATTCATGCGGTTATGCATCCTTCGAATAGGAATCCATTTTCTAAAAGATTCCACCTTTGATGCATTGGTAGGTCTCCGATATCCTTCCAATGATCTAGTTGTGTTGAAGGGATATTTATATGATCCAACCGATTGCATAAAGTCTGCAGTAGCAACGAAACTGAGGAAAGTATACAGAAAATACAGTTCTTTTATATTATATTAGTATTGTCTATTCTATTACTATTATTATATTAGCATCAGTTAGTGATCTCAGCTTAGGAAGTCATTTCTTCTGTGATTAACTATTGATACTTATCCTACATTATGTTTCTACGAACCGAGAAAAAAAGAGAATCAACGAGAAAAGGATCATACTATAGAAGCAAGAAGGTCAATCTCTTTCGAATATACAACATGGATTCTAGCAATGCAATATACTTAGACTTTCGGTTAGATCCGAATAAATCATCTTTTCCGATAAGAATAGAAGTTACAAATTCTATTTCGATAGAACATTTATTTCCATACCCAGTAAATAAAGTACATCACATAAATTGTTTTATGGATTTATGACTTACTCATTCAGTGACTTTGGCAATTCACATTCCCAAAAAAATATTGATATTGTGGCGTCGGTGAATTCAATAATAAATGCTTAGTAAGATTTCAGCTTTCTTTTTTCTTTTAGGACCTATTTGAAAGAGAATCTAGTACTTCTTTATCGTAAATATCTGAATAGAGCAAACCATCCTATAAATATCTTTGCTTTGAAACAAAACAATTAAAATTAGACTTGCTTAACTGAAATGTATAATATCTATATCCTCTAATTGAGAAGATCCATCGACTTAAGACGAAGAGAAATGTCTATCTATTTTATTTAGTTATTCAGTTAAACCAATGGTTTATTATTAGAGCAAATAGCAACAATTATTTCATCCAACATGCATAACAACAAACCCCCAAAAAATCCAATTTATAATGAACTGGCCAACTCCACAAATATTAAAAACCCTCAGAGAGTTTCTGACACTAATTGGATACTATCACAAATTCATAAAAAATTACTGAGTCATAGTTAATTCACTCACTAACTTGTCGAAGAAAGATGCCTTTCAGTGGAATACAAAGGTTGACCAAGGTTTTCAACTTTTAAAATCAACCATGACTTCCAATCCCATACTGAGACTGCCAAAATTCAAAATCTGTTTACTATAAAGATTAATATCAACAACAAAAAGTTGGTGCAATTTTAATGCAGGACAATCAAGAAATAATTTATGTTAGTTTTGTACGTCGTAAATCAATGGCAAACTATTTGGAAGGAATCCTTTCGTCATCAAAACCGACCAATGCAGCTTGAAGTATCTATTAGAGCAAAGAACAACCTCAATGATACAGCAAAAAAAATATCATGAAACTGTTAGAGTTCAATTATACTATCGAGTACAAACAAGTATCATCCAACACCACCATGGATGCTCTCTCAAGAAAGAAATTTGACGATCCTGACGCATAAGTATTGTACACTACATCCACCTCTACCATTGCTTGGATGATGGAAATAAGCAATAGCTATACCAATGATCCCTTCACTCAGCCAATTACTCATAAAATCGGTAGTTTTTCCAAATAGTAGGCCACCTTTTAGCCTGTAACAAGGCATCATCGGGTATAAAAGAAAGTTGGTAATAGGTGACAAAGAAGAGCTGTAAAATCAACTATTGAACCAATGTCACAACTCAGCAGTAGGGAGACACTCATGAACCAGAATCACTTATGAGCAAGCGAAACAACACTTATATTGACCTAACATGAAGAAGCATATTATACAATGGATCTAATAATGTGATATCTACCAATATTGTAACGCAGAGAAGGTTCCCACACTAGTCTGCTACAGCCCGTGGCCATACCCTTATATGTTTGGACTCACATATCTATGGATTTCATCGAAAAGTTACCAAAACTTGAGGGAAATGACACCTTATTAATGGTGGTGGACCATTTTTACCAAATACGGAAACTTTATACCATTATACCACTCACACATTGCAACTATAGTTGTTAGGTGTTATATGAAAATTGTGCACAAAGCTACATAAAATTCCACAAGTGATAGTGTTCAATAGAAACAAAAATTTTCCCTAGTCTATTATGAAAGAGTTGATGAAAGCGGTAGAGACAAACTTGCACTTCAATTGTACATATCCTCTACAGACGGGTAGCCAAACTAAAAGGCTAAACCAATGTCTCAAGATGCATCTACATTTTAATGGCAAATAAACAACCAAAGACTTGGGCTAAATGGTTGATCACGCTAAATGATAGTAATACCCCGTACCACACGAGCTTGACACCCTTCCGAGCACTTCATGGATATCCTTCTCCGTATTTCTTAGACTCCATACAAGTCTAGTCAACTTCACCTTCAGTAGAAATGCTCTTGTCTGAAAGAAAAGAGGTCAACAAGACAATCTATCAACAACTATTGAAAACACAATTCGAGACAAAACAGTAAACAAACAACCACCAAAGTGAGAGAAACTTTAAAGTCCAAGACTAGGTACTGCTCAGACTACAGCCCTTAAAACAAGGGTCAGTAAAATGGAGAAAAGAGTCCAAATTATCTTCTTGACACTACGGCCTATTCCCCGTCTTGCAGAAGATTGAGAATGTAGCTTACAAGCTCAAATTGCCAACAACCTCATGAATCCACCCCATCTTTCATATGTATCAACTGAAGAGATACGTCCCGGGCACAGAGGCGATTCAACAAGAGGCTTACCTCCCAATACTTATGAAGTTTTCATCAACGTGTAACTTCAACAACTCTTGAAACAATAAATCGTACTACGTGGCAACCAACCTGTGGATCAAGTCCTTATTTGATTGGAATAAGCTCCAACTGAAAATGTACGTAAGAAGGCTGAGTATATTCGTCATCAAGTTCTTGATCGTAACCTTGGGAACAATGTTGCTCGAAGAAACAGTATTGTCACAAGGCCTTTGAAGGTGTATTGTAGGATAAGGGTAAAAGGGAGAAATCATGTACAAGGATAAAATGAAAAAAAAAAAACACAAAAACAAAAATGTCATTTTCTTCTTAGAAGGATCTAGAAGAATGTGGTTAGGGTTTTTAGGCAGGTTGTTTCGCCAGCCGTTGTAAAAAATCACTTGCATCAAATTGCAACCAATACATCCAATCTATAACAGGCAGCATGCTTAAAAATTGGCGCGCTTTATCCTCGAGTATACCTATATATAGAAAATTTCAGTAAAGAAATGCATCAAAGAAATTAACCCGAAACCCCTATTTATCACTCTGTGTCTCTCTCGATCTCTATTTCTTTGCTCTCTCTCACTCTCTCCCTAAAACCCAAAAGTACTTACCTCACAAGTCGAAATCATGAGCAAGGGTTCTGACACTTTCCTTAACTCCATCAGTTTGAAAAGTTGCAACACTAACACTTCATTATTCTTCTTCAAGTTAGGCCATGGTAGTCCTAGTTTATTACTCCATTTTTATGACATCATTGTAATATTTTAATCTAAATCCTTGTCTCGCGCACTTTTGCAACCAGTAAAGCATAAATTTTCCATGAATGATCTTGGTGCTTTTCATTGCTTTTTTTTGGTTCATTTGACTAACTGCCAACAGGAATGGCTTCTTGCTTGATTAGTTCAAGCATGCACAGCATAAACATATCTCCTCCACTTCTGCTTCATAATCAGTTACCTAAGGGTTTGAGCTTGATGGTTCTACTCAGCCAATCCTACTGAATTTGGTAGGTGCCTTGCAGTCTTATTTTCATTACGCCTGAGATTTTTTCGGCTGTGAATTAAATATATCAACACATACCCGACCATCATGAAGACCACCTTCAAGATGTCAGGAATTTTATGATAAATTTGTGGAACTCTTCACTGTGACTGTTCTGATTCAAATTGGGAAGGCTGTCCAAAAAAACATGCTCAACCAACGATTACTACATCTTTTCTCGACTCCAACCCCATCTTTTGGAGTGCCAAGAAACAACCATCTCTTGCTCTGTGCTGAGGAAAACTATCAGGGAATAGCTTCCGCTGTAGCAGACATAACTCTTCATGAATTACAATTCTCACTGCTAAGCAACCCAATCTTATGTTGTTAAATATTAGAACCACCTACATGATATCTAATCAGTTTCAACACACCAAGTCTAAGCATTCTGAGCTAGACATCACTCATTCGTGAAAATTCTTGGTAGTCATCTCCAAGTGACATATGCACCAAGTTCTAAAAGATTTCAGTTGTTACATATTACAATTCTCACTGCCCAACAATCCAATCCTATGAAGTGAAATATTCGCACCACCAACTGTAAACTCTTGAATAATTATAGTCAAGTGAAATATTATGGAATACAAGTACAACACAAGTCTAACAATAAGTCTTAAACAAATATAAAGGGTTATATAATGATTAAACTTCTAGGATATTTTGCTCCTCCATATGACGGTGTGCACCACCGTTAAAGAGTGCACACATTAACTATTTGCAACTCGTCCGTGAAACGGTAATAACATCCATCTCATCTGTTCTAGGTTAAAGGGATAAATATACTCTTTTACTTAACATGTACTACAATTTGTATGTATTAGTGAACACTATAATTTTGTACTATTAGAATTATACAACCTCAGTCTTATTAGACTCAAAATCTACAAGCTCATGCATACTAGAACTATACCTTGTAACATTATAAATAGCAAATACATTTGATAAATAAAATCATCTTCAACATCTTTTATACTTGTCCATGGTATCAAAGCCATAACACAAAATTTTTTCTTAGGTTTCCCTCCTGATCTTCATCCACTATGACTGGTTTCTAAAACAATATCCTCCTTTGCCAAACCACGCACAACAGGTTACTTTCCACTTTCATTTACCTGTGTCTCTCTTCTTTAAATATGTGAAGTCGACCTCCATTTAGGCTGCACACAAGTTGTTTTTTTTAAAAGGTTCATTTGTCTTGACCTTTGCCTCAGTAATGTGACTTTATCCTCAGTTCTCTCTCTCTCTCCTTAGTCACACTTCTCTCTTCTCCTTCACCAGACCATCGTGGGCTCAAGTCCTGTTTCTCCCTCCTTTGTTGCATTCAATTTGAACAATGTCTCCATGATGATTATCAACCTCAGCTTTTTGCACCTTCGGTGGTTTAGTTTCTCTCTCCTTTCTCTGTCATTGTTCGAGCACAAGACTCGGTTCTCTCTCCTAGAGCAAGATAGATCAAGCAAAGCCTTTTTTATTTGCATCTCAGTTCTCCCACTGCATATCTGTTGCCTTTGCTCTCTGCTATTTTGTGATTCTCTCATCCTCGTCATCAACTACTATTCTTGATTCACATCTCAATTTGAGGGTCTCTTCTGTTCTCGAGGCTATTCACCATCTCCAATCATCAACGACTATTCTTCTTTTTTGCACCTTTGTCTCCTCTATGTGTTTAATAAGATATCGAAACTGAACAGGATGTCCCAAAACTCATTGATCTATCACGAGATATTGTATTTTTTTGCACCAATTGGATCTCTTGGTGTTCCAGGAAGTAGAATACAGCCTCTCGTTCTAGCGCTGAGACCACATATCATGTTATTGTCTGTTCTCGAGGCTATTCACCATCTCCCGTCATCAACTACTATTCTTCTTCTTTGCACCTTTGACTCCTCTATGTGTTTAATAGGATACTGAAACTGAACAGGATGTCCCAAAACTCATTGATCTATCACGGGATATTGTAATTTTTTGTACCAATTGGATCTCTTGGTGTACCAAGAAGCAGAATGCAGCTTCTCGTTCTAGCGCTGAGACCAAATATCAGGTTTTTGCTGCAAGTAGTCTCTAATATATCTTGATTATAAAACATGCTCCAAAACTTTATTTTTCTTCATCTGAGCCTCCTATTGACAATATCAGCCTTAGTTATATAGCATTCAATCTGGTCAATCATGCTCATCCTAAGTATACTGAATTAGATATTTATTTTGTTCAAAAAAAGTACAAGCAGAACAATTAATAGTACAAATATATTTCCAATCAAAATAAACTGGTTGACATTTTTCACTAAAACCTCTATTTGGCAAGGTACAATCATTTGCGACCCAACTCTGTGTTACCTCGCACAGCTTGTGGGGAGGTAAGGGAATAAATAAATTTTTATATTAATATGTATTACAATTTGTATGTATTATCAACATTACAATTTTTGTACCATTAGGACTATACAAGCTAAGTCTTGTTAGATTAAAAATTTACATGCTCATGTAAAACCTACTTTGTAATATTATAAATAATACACATATATATGGTGAATAAAATCACTTGGAATATTTTTATACTCGTCCGTATATCACATGTTTCAGGTAGATAAAAAATTATGCATGATGATAATGGTAGTTAACCATTTAACATATGAACGTTTATAGGTCTAAACTGTTGGTAAAGCTGATGCTGAGAAAAATAAATGGTACCCTCTCAAAGCATTAGGGACAAGTACATACCAACATGGATTAGAGCATAAATATTATAAGTGAAACCCAGAACATGGAAAACAAACCTGGCATCTATCTTGAGGCCATGGAATATGTTGTTATGATACATGATCTTGTTCAGTGAATCAAAAATAGATAAACCATAAAATCATTGCTCCTCACGGCTTCCTCAATATTTATCATTACTTGTTAGCATCTTCTTATCCCTTCCAGTGACTGTTTCTTCCTGTTCCTCAGCCATCACAGGTGGAATAATTGTAGGCCCATGAATCTATAAATTACAAGTATGAAAAATAAGCCTATGAAAGTAAACCAAGCATCAAATTCTCGTGGTACATAAAACTGAGCATGTGTGCAACTGCTTACCATGGCTTGAGATTTTAATGACAAACTATCGTTGACAGGCATCATAGACGGGTCTGACGGCCTATGAAACAGCAAGTGTGCTATTGATCGATCTATGGGGTTTGTATCAGTTTCGATATCCATAAATCCAGCACAGCTGAGCAAAAATAATATTAAAATCACAAAAACACCCTAAAGAGTAATATTAGGCGAGCATCAAATCAAAATAAAATAATCTGTCAAGCAAATAACTAAGATAGCAACTCAATAAGAATTGAACCAAACACACAGTTAGAAGTAAATTTCCAACAAATAAGAAAAAATATCAACAGAGAGTAAGCAATGGATGCATACTTGCTTTTTTCTTCAGTTGTCGGCGATTGATTCACATCTCTATCATCTCCGGCATTGCCACTTAAATTCATCCAATTATGTCTTTGTTCAGCACTTCTAGCCAAGCGATACAAGCTATCCCTGATGCACAGTTTTGTCCTAAGATCCAACTGGTTCAAACATGATCAGGCCAATCAATTCCAAACACAGCAATTTAATAATATAGAATTACTAAGAGAGAATTAATGGCATTTCCTGAAAAAATGAAGCAAACACAGAATATTGTCAAACTTCATCCAATGTTGCCTTAAAGTTATGAACTTCCTTTCATATTAAGAAAGAGATTAAATGTATTCCTGTCCTCTTCTCTCAGTTAGTACTGAATATCAGATATATTACGACGTTTAACTTTCATATCAATTACTATGTAAATTCTAGTTTCAATACTGCAAATAGATAACACTGCAAGTTCATTAACATGCGGCTGAACAGGAGATGATTAAATGTTAAACATAGTTTCATATATATTCTAATAAAAATTACGTTCCTATTTATATATATATTTTTTAGGATGAAAAAAAATATAAACAATTAATTATAATTAAATGGTGTAATGTACTCTTACACATGGTGTAACGTACTCTTACACCTTTTGACCTAATTTACTATTCTTTAACACTCTCTTTCAAGTTGAGGATTAGATGTTATCCAGCATTAGCTTGCTCATAAGAGTCTAAAATACTAGTTTGTTTAAATTTTTAGTCTGCACCTCTCTCAGTTGAGAATTCGTAGGCATATATAGGATACATATTAGGTCACCCCCAAGTCTTTTTTTGGTAAAATTTCTATCAACTTTTGTATGTTTAGTGCGATTGTGTTGTACTAAATTGTGTGTAATACTTATACCATTATTCGAAATTCTGATTATGCACTTGAACTTGCAATTATATTTTACTTCGTACTTCTCAAAGTGGATAAATTGCAACTGAGAAATGTACATAATCCTGTGGAAGACCTTCTGTCTACAATTAACCCTACATAATTTGCATCAGTATAAGCCTTTATGAGCAGTTTATCACTTTTACTGAACATAATTCATTTTCCAAGCAACCCTTTTAAATAATACAGTACTCTAGTAAGCTGCTTGTAGGTGCCATTGTTTTGGATTGTGCATAACCTAACTTATGACATTCACTGCATAGGTGTATTTGGTTTCGTCTTGGATAAGTATATCAATCTCCCAACTAATCTTGAATATGTTTCCTTATTTACTAGTGTATCTTCTTCTGCTATTCCTAATTTGTGATTAAAATCAAAAGGAATGTTACCTAATTCATATGCTAGCGTGTTAGAATCCCTCAATAAGTCATAAATGTATTTCTACTGATAAATAAATATTTTGAATTTTAAGCGAGTAATTTTAATTTTCAAAAAATACTTCAACTCACTAAGTTCATTGATCTCAAATTCTTTTGTCAAATGTTGTTTTAGTATCAATTTTTCTTTCTCATTATCTCCTACTGTGATAATGTCATCAATGCATACTAGAAGAGTTGTAACTCCACTATCTCTTGGTGTTTGATGAACATAATGTGATCTCCTTGAACTTTTTTAAATCTTATATCTGTCATCACTCTCACAAACCTACTAAATTATATTTTTAAAGATTGCTTGAGACCATACAGAGTTTTCTTTAGTTTACATACTTTATTTTATTCTGTTTCTTTGTCAAAACCTGGTGGGATATCATATAGATTTCTTCTAAATCTCCATGCAATAAGTTATTATTTACATCAATTACTTGTAGTTGCCAGTCAAAGTGAGCAGCTAATAACAACAAGATTTGCATGCAAATTTCTCTTGATAATCTCTCTCTTCTGTTTATGCACATCCCTTTACCACCAGTATCACTTTATATCTCTCGATTGTCTCCTCTGCCTTGTATTCAACTATAAAGACTCATTTGCATCTACCGATTTCTTATCTTTGGGTAGATCTACCATTTCTCATATCTAGTTTTTTCAATTGTCTACATTTCCACATTCGTAACATTCTTTTAATGTTTACAAGATAATGCCTTAAATGATGTGTCAAAAATTGACTAAATATTTAAATTTGTGAGACTTTTTACGAAATAGTAAGCACTTATGAAATGACACATATTATGAAGTAGGATAAAGAGAGTGTTTAGTGCATTCTCTTGTATTATCATTATCAGACGATATAGTTGTTTCGAACTTAAACAAGTTTCAAGATCAAGGTCGTGTTTTTGGACTGGCTTACACTTAGTACTCGATATCTTCCTCCTTGTATGTACCTGAGGAAACCTTGGGTCTAATATGATATCTTAAGTAGGTGAATGTTTTGCTGAGTTTTGAAAGTTCTCTTGTGGTAATAGTATTGAGATGTGTAGCAAAGAGTGGTGTCACAAAGGTAGTATGGTAAAAGTTTATTAAGAACTCGTTATTTTTATCTTTCAATATAGATTCTCTTTAAATATGAGGTTGGGTGAAGTAAAATTTTTCTTCAACAAATGTAGCATTCATAAACACAATTTTTCAATGGACGAATGGTTACATTTATATCTCTTTTCAGGGGACAAATACCCTACAAATACACATTTCAAGGTTTGGAAATCAAGTTTTCCCCTTTGATTGGAATGAACTTAAAACAAAGGCAACACATTGAAATCTCTGCGAAACCAGATGGTTATGACACTTATTGTTAGGTAAAATTTTTGAAGTGCTTCAAGAAAACTTTTAAAGTCAAGAATGCTAATGGACAGGCGGTTAAGAATGTAGATAGCAATAGAATGGTTTTGCCCAACTATTGTTTTAGGACGTTGTTTTCGAATAAGAAAGCTTTAGTGGTGGCTAGAAGATAATTATTCTCGCATTCTGCTACTCCTTTTTGTTATGGAATGTTGACACAAAATGATTCATGAAGAATTTCTTCCTGATGGAAAAATAATGAAAGTGTGCTATTAAAAAAATCTTTAGTGTTGTCGGTGCATAATTTCTTTAAACCAGTTTCGAATTGAATTTTTATCTTATTGTAGAACTAGGGTATGATATAGTTAATCTCATATTTAAATTTAAGTAAAGATAGTCATGTGATTTTAGTGCAATCATCAATAAATGACACAAACTCTCAAGCTCTAGAAAGATTAAGTGGGTGAGTTAGCTTGTAAATATCATTGTGGATTAATAAAAACATGGCTACAGATCTTTTATACTAACGAAAAATGTTACATACTTATATTTTGCAAACTCACATATAACTCAACGCAAATTTCCATAGTCTGAACTTTTAAAGAATAAGTAAAACATACGCTTCAAGATTGAGAATTATGGATGTCCAAGTTTTATGGTGAAGCCAACTCTTATGCATGGGATTGGTAGTAAAAATATAAAAGGCTCCTCCAGGTGCATCCAAGTAGTAAAATCTATTTATAATTTCAGCATGTCCAACCATCTTCCTCAAATTTTGATCTTGAAAGTCATGGGGTAAAGAGTCAAATATTATTTTACAGGTTAAGTCTTGCAGTAATTTATTTAGTGATAATTTTCTTATTTTTTGAACATGGAACGTATATATGAAAATATTTGAAAATATTGATAGTATAATTTGTGATTTTTGAGTGTATAATCTAAGAATTTTTAAAAGAGTTCATCTGAAAAATTTAAACCATGTGAAAAAGAAAGCATACATGACTATTTTGTTACACTTATACCTAGAAGCTTCTCAAGGTCCTTCAAATACTTTCATAGTCGTTCAATATTAACTTTCAAAACAGTGAGCTCGGCAAATGTTTCTTCTCCCTGGTTAGCCATATGACCTCTGTGAAATATTTTTATATTCTCACTCTTTACTAGAAGTACTGGACTTTAGTGCACTTGAATTTTTCACAAAAATACATCAAAGATTTTCTCTGCTATTTGCTCTTGCAGTTGAGCTCTCAAAGTTGCTCACCTCCTTTGTTTGCTAGTGAGGTTTAAAATCTTGTGATATCAACATTGAACTATTGGTGGAGCAAAGCTGTAGCATAACCTCTCTTCCGCTGTTACAATTTGGACATTTCCTCTTTTTTTAATGGCATTTCCTCTTTTTCTAAAATTTGGACTCGCACTTGATCATATTCAAAATTCAGTCTTATCAAAAATTGCTAAGTAAGGTCTTTTTTTACAAACTTCTTGACACAAACTGCATCTCCATTCATATCCATGGTAACACAATGATAATGATCTAATTCCTGCCACCAATTTTTTAACGAGTTAGAATATTCATTACTACAAAATTTTGTTGTTTGGTGAACTTTCTCTTCATCGTTAGGTCGTAAATTTGTACAACATCCTTCACTTTAGAGTAAATTTCACCGATGACATCCCCCACTGTTTTTCATTATAGGCAGGAACATCAAAGTCTTACTTATTTCAGGAATCGTGGAGTTTCATGGTAATGTCATAATCATAGAACTCTTTTTGTCCCAAGCATCAAATGTGGTATCTCTGGGTTTTTGTCCAATACCCAAAAGAGGGTTGAGCTTGCCTTCACTTTCGAGGGTGATCCGGATTAATTGGGACCAACTCAAATAATCTTTACCTGTAAAGTGATAGATGTCTGGATTGACTAAAATATATTCATATTATTTTTTATATACGAACGTGTTTCAGTATTTTGAAATGGTACCTTCCACATTCAGAAACAAAAGTGGTTGCGCAAGGAGGAAATCCACAACTTGAAGATAGATGCAGCTAGCATGGTTCTCCGCAGCTGATTGGGCATAGAGGAGGCTGTGCAGAGTGGTCCACAATATGGACCAGTGTTCGCATGACTAACCACCACAAGAGCGGCTAGGGCCGTGGCTCTGATCAAATATGCAATAAGCGAAGAAGCACTGTAAGGTTGTGCCACTGCAAGACGCTGCGACCAAGGGCAACCCAATCATTAAAGTAAATAATGGTGCAGAAGATTGGTGTCATTTGACACGTGTGGTCACATGGGGTTAGCGATCGCGTCTGAGCAGCAAGGCAAAACAAAGCAACGACGCGTCTGAGCTATGTGGTCACGACAAAGAAGCTCGCATTTGGTCACAATTTCACTTGTTGTTGCAGTCGCGACAAAGAGGTTTGTGACATAAAAGTAGTGTTGTAGTCATTGCCATGTATGGACAAAGAGAAATTCGCCCTTGCACAGAAAAATATCTCTGGAACATAAAGAGATATTCTTGACTACACAAATAGAGGGAAGTAGCAGTGGAAGATTGATGATGCGCGATTGAAGGGTTTTGACACCGGCAATCAAGGTCGGTTTGGTTGCTCCTGGTGGCCGGCAATGGTGATTGGATATAAAAGCTAACCAAACTCTTTTAGAGGCTTTTTTTCCTATTTCAGAATAGGTTTTGTAATTAAAACTAAAGTTTCTTTAATCTAGTTCTTTAATACTATGTTAAGAAATGTTTGATATATATCATATTGAATATTACAGTTTTTTATGTATAAATTTTTTAGAACGGAAAAAAAAATAGACGATTAATTATATAGAGTATAATTTATCTTTATATTTTTAACCTAATTTACTATTTCTTTAACATTAATCATGGATGTTCACACTATAAATGTTTTCATTTTCATATTATGAATGGCTAATAAATTGAAAAGAAAAAATCATTACTAAAGAAAAAAGCAAAAAACATCAAGCGGACAATTTAATAAGTAAAAAATCTAGTGTGGAAGAAAAACTTAAGCGACATGTTGTAGATGAAAACATTTGAATTGTTTCATTTTTTATTCTCATATATATGTATAGACGCACATACATTTGTGTGTGCACAGGCCAAATCAAATATAAGTCTTTCTACTATTTTGAATATTTAACTGAACCCTCATGGAAAATTTGTTTTTAATAGTAACTTCAATTCACATTGACCCAATTTTGATAGAGAATTAACTATTAACAGTCAAACGATATGACAAATGACATAGCAGTATCATAACCGGTCAGCATTGATGGTACAATTCATAGCCACGTGGCATTCAATAATTAATTACTTTTTCATATATAACTAAATTAAAATTTAAGATAATAAATTAAAAAATACTTTTAATTATTAATTTTTTCCCTTTCTCCTTCCACTTGCTGCTGGAAAAACTAAAAAAAAAAGGACCCCAACCCCATTGTTTACTGTTCATAATCTTCTCCAAAAATCCATCTTTATCAACCCAAATTAATCTAAACCATCATTTACCCGAAACAACCATCTATTCAAGCCCACTAATCTTTTTTTATGTTTTAAGTGAGAAAAAATTATCACCATGCATACCATTGAGATATATAGAAAGAAAAGACAAAACTGATATATAAAAAGAAAATTAAAGACAAACAAAAACTTAAAAAAAAAACTAAGAAACAAAAAAATTGAAGGAACATAAACTCCCGATCTGAACAAAGAAAAAATCTATCATCGTTGAAAACCACACACATCTAGACATTTCAACATTAACGGAGAAGTACACGAAATTCATCTCATAACTTGGCCAGAATCACGATTTTTGGTAACTCGCAAAGTTGTTTCTACCGCCTAACCATGTGTTTTCAATGAAGAGACTAGGGAGAGAAAAACTGAAAAAGTGGAGGGGAAGAGAGGGGATATGGTGGAGTATTTCCTGGGTTAGTGAAGAGGAAGATAAACATTATAATCGGTGGACGTGATTGTTAACTTGTGGGTTTCTCAGGTATGATGGACTCAAGAGAGAGAGAGAGAGAGAAGGATAAAAGAGCCAAATATGTTAGTATGGAAATATAGGATTACGATTAAATGCCAAGATTAGTGGAATTCAGTTAAGATCGCTTTCTGATTTTAAGAAAGAGAGAATATTTCTTAATTAGTAGTTATTTCCTTCTTTATTACCTAGAGATGTTAACTGCATAATATGCGGCTACAATTTAGTAATTCAACTTGTATATATACCTTTATTCTATATCCAGAATACACCCAAGAAATAAATAATATTTATAAATGGTATTAGAGCTGTAGATCTAAACCATTAAAAAAAAAAAGGAAAGGAAGAAACATTCTTTCACTCATGGCGAGCATAACAAAAGGTTCAATCTCAAAGGTAATATCTAGACCTGAAGCAGTCCACTCCGACAATACCAAAGTCACAAAAGACATCATTCTTCCCATAATTGGCCATAAACTCAATGGATAGAATTTTGTTTAATGGACACAGTCTATCCGATTATTCATCTACAAGAAAGGGAAAGAAGAGTATCTTACGAGAGTCGTTGCTCAGCTGAAGGAAGATGATCCGGGACACCGAACTTGGAAACTCGAAAATAGTATGGTGATTTCTTGGTTAATTAATTCTATGACCAATGACATAGAAGAAAACTTCATGTATCATGGAACAGCAAAGGAGATATGGGATGCAACCAGAGAGACCTACTCCATCATTAACAATACCTTTACGATTTTTGAAATCAAAAGTATTCTCCATGAACTTCAGCAAGGAGATTCAACTCTTATTTAATATTTTAACATCCTGACAAGGTATTGGCAACAACTCAATGTTTATGAAGAAGTGGTGTTCAAGTGTCTCGAAGATCACTCTTGTACAAGATCGTTGAAAATGAATGCATTTACAAATTCTTACTTGGCTTCAATAAGAATTTGGATGAGGTACGTGGAAGAGTTTTAAGTAGTAGGCCATTACCTAGTGTTAGGGAAGTTGTTTTTGAAATTCGTGTAAAAAAAAGCAAATAAAAAGTGATGTTAGGAATATAAAACTCTTCCAAAAATCTTGAGGACTCAGCTATGACTGCACAAGAAACTCAATCCAACAATAACAACCAAACAAAGATGAATCATTCACGATGTGACCATTACAAAAAATCTAGATACACAAAAGAGACTTGCTAGCATCTACACGGTAAACCTGCCGATTGAAAACATTCTTGATCATAGCAAAACCGATGAGGTCGAAGAAGACAAACCTAACACAAGCTCAAGTGGTACTGCACTTGGCACAAATTCTAGTCCATTTAGTAAAGAACAACTAAAAGCACTCCAGAAAATATTCCAACAGACTCTTTAATCCTCCGGAACAACCAGTGGTACTGCATATTTAGCCCATAAAGATATTTTTTCTCATGCTCTCAACATTAGAGAAGAGAATCACACTATATAGATAGTGGATTCCAGAACATCAAATCACATAACTAGAAACCTAATCGTTTTTCATGAATATACACCCCACCATAATAATTCTTCTGTTCGAATTGCCGATGGAAACCTTTCAAAAGTAGTTGCACAAGTTCTGTCATTATTTCCAATGATCTTACCTTTCACTCTATACTCTATGTACCGAAATTGGATTACAACTTATTGTCTATAAGTAGACTAACGTGGGATCTTAATTCTGTTACTAATTTTAGAACTTGAACTCTAAGAATATGATTAATAATGCAGAGGTGTGTATAGGACTTTATCTCTTGAGAGCTGAGGAAATTCAAAAACTATCAATAAACATTACTAGTGTAGTTGACAGCCCTAGTATACTATAGCACTATCGATTAGGTCATCCAAACTTCTTATACCTTGAAAAATTATATCTATCATTATTTAATAAAAGTTTCAAAAAATTTCAACGCAAAATATGTCAATTGTCCAAACATAGTCGCAATTCGTATTCCATTCAACCATACAAATCATCTCATCCCTTTTCTTTGGTACACAATGATGTTTGGGGAGCTTCTATAATCAAAAATATTACCGATTCTAAATAGTTGTCACCTTTGTTGATGACTATAAACGAGTGACTTGAGTATTTCTCATTAAAGAGAAATCAAAAGTAAATGAAATATTTGAAAACTTTAACAAAATAGTTCAGACATAATTTCCAGCAAAAATTCAAGTTCTTCAAACAGACAATGCTCGAGAATACAATCACCACATTCTCGGGTCATATATGTTGGAAAATAGTATTGTGCATCAAAACTAATGCATTGATACTCCACAGTATAATGAAATTGCAAAAAGGAATAATAAACATTTAATGGAAGTGGCATGGTCACTCATGATAGCTTCAAACGTGCCAAAACAATTATCAGGTGAAGCAGTATTTACAGCAATCTATTTGATCAACTGAATGTCCTCTACAATCCTCAAATTCAAAACTCCATCTCAAGTCCTTCTTGCTGCATATCCATCTATTCAAATAATCTCATCTATCCCAGTCAAGGTATTCGAGTGTACTGCATTTTTTCACATACGTAATTCCCAACATAGTAAACTCAATCCAAAGCTATTAAATACATCTTTTTAGGTTACTCATCAAACCAAAAAGGATACAAATGCTACTATCCTACAACTAAGAAGTTTTACACCTCCATGGATGTTACCTTCTTCGAAAATCAACCCTTCCATCCCAAAAATACAACTCAGGGGAAAAACTAATCCACAAATGAATTCCACTTTTGGGAAGCTAAAACCAACACCACCTCTCATTCAAGTTTAGCACTGCCTCCACAAAAAACTCTCTCTCTTTCTATACCTAAGAACCCTAAAAACAACTTCTCTCCTGTCACTCCCAAATCAACTACACAAGGCAATAAAGAGATAATGGTCTATTCAAGGACAAAACATAAAGAAAAGGTCAATAAAGATCCTCGACGGGAGCAAGAGGACAGCACATCACCTGAGCAGAGCCAAAAATTAGATCAAGATTCAAGCAACCTGGACTCACAACCAGGTAACATGATTCATGATCTAGACTCCAGTAATGAACAGAATGATCCTAATCAACCTATTGCTTTAAGGAAATGGGTAAAATCTTATACAAAACATCTAATCAGTAATCATGTATATTATGAAAAACTTTCACAAAATTTCCAAGAATTCATTACTTCCTTCGAAGACAAATGTATCTCATCCAACATTTAAGAAGCACTTCAACAACCTCAATGGAAATCTGTTGTTCGGGAAGAAAGCTTAGAGAAAAATGGGACATGAGAATTTTTGGAATTGCCAAAGGATAAGAGACCTGTTGGATGCAAATGAATATTCACCATTAAACATAATCCGAATTGAAGCATCAACGAGTACAAGGCATGACTAATAGCTAAAGGGCTCACTCAATCATATGACATTGATTATGAAGAAATATTTGCACTAGTAGCAAAACTCAACTTCATCAGAGTGTTACTATCAACGTCAGTAAACTTGAACTAGAATCTGCACCAACTTGATGTCAAAAATACATTTTTAAAAAGAAAAATAGAAGAGGAAGTCTATATGAAGATTCCACCAAATATGAAAAGTATAAAAAATATAAGGAGAGTGTGCAAGTTGAGAAAGTCTATATGCCCTAAAACAGTCACCTATGATCTAGTTTGGTTGACTAACCAGAGTTGTAAAAAAGCATGGATTCATCTAATACTAAGTAGATCACACACTATTTGTAAAGCATTCCAAAGAAGGTAAATTGACTCTATTCATTGTTTATATTGACGATATTATAATCACAGGAAACAATGAAGAAGGGACAAGGAGTCTTAAGAAATTGCTAGCAAGAGAATTTGAAATCAAAAACTTTAGACAGCTCAAATACTTCATTGGCATGGAAGTTGGCCCAACTAAAAAAGGAATTGTGGTCACACAAAAGAAGTATGTCCTTGATCTACTCAAAGAACCTAAAATGCTAGGATGTAAGCCAGTAGACACACCTATGAACCCTGTGGATAAGATTAATGAACATATTGAAAATCCTCCAACTGATAAAGACAAGTACTAGAGGTTAGTGGAAAAGTTGATCTACTTAACTCACACAAGACCCGACATTGGTTTTCCTATTAGCATGATAAGCTACTATATGAACAATCTAACTGAGCGACACATGAAAGCTATATACAGAATTCTACAATATCTCAAGAAAAGCCTGGGTAGAGGGTTTAACTAAAAGAAAACCTCAAGTAGGGAAGTTGAGTTCTTCACTGATGCGGATTGGACAAGAACCTTAACTGATTGAAGATCAACTATGGGGTATTATATTCCTATGTGTGGGGGAACTTGGTAACTTTGAGAAGCAAAAAGCAATCCGTAATGGCAAGAACTAATGCAGAGGCAAAATTCAGAACAATAGCTCATGAAATATGTGAAGGAATATGACTCCAAAGAATACTCAAAACTTGGAATTACATTAAATCCCACGATAATAGTTTTATGCGATAATAAGGTTGTCATAAGTATTGCAAAGAATCATATTCAACATGATCGAACTAAACACGTGAAGATAAAACGTCACTCCATCAAAGAGAAGATTGGAAGAGGAACAATCAGACTCATGTACACTTCATCTAGCCGCTAAACGGCAGATATTTTGACAAAGGCACTTCGAAAAACAAATTGCGAAAATATAAAGAGCAAGTTGAGAATGCTAGGCATCTACCATCCAACTTGAGGACGAGTGTGGAAATATGGGATTACGATTCAATGTCAAGATTAGTGGGATTCAGATAGAATCGGTTTCTGATTTTAAAGAAGAGAGAATATCTCTTAATTAGTTGTTGTTTCCTTCTTTAGTACCTAAAGATATTGACTACATAATATGCGACTACAATTTAAGAATTCAACCCATATATCTACCCTCATTTTGTATCCAAAATACACACAAGAAATAAACAATATTTCTACAATTAGGATTTTCTAAAATAATTTTTAAATATTAAATTTTGTTTATCATCACATTCATACTAACATTAATTATATATATCTAAGTATTTATCCACTAGATAGTTAATACGTGGATGCAATATGTACCGTAAATGCAATCTCAGCAAGCTAACTGTACAAGATATAATGGCTGTTAAATCGTTATATCTTATATTAAAACTAATTCTAATTTTAGTACAAATTTGAGTCAATTAGAACTAAAATTAAGTGAAAACTTAATCAAAAGTAAATTTTTGTATAAAAATTTATTATATATTTCCAAATAGTAGAGGCGCTTATTAATGATTTTAGGTTATATATATACACATTGATTAAAAAAAGAAAGATTAGATAGAAAACGGCAAAAGATTACAAGTATAAGATACATAATTCTCCACAAAAACGAGAAAGAAACCAAAAAGGGCAAAAAGAAACAAAGATATACAGAATCCAATAATGCTCCCACGAAAGAAATAAAAGAAATTTATCCCAGAAGAAGACTAAAGAAGACAATAATATCTAGAAAGTACAATGCATTCCAACCAGTAAACGCACAAATCAACGAAAAAAGCACCTACCTAGAGCAACTTAGGTTCTTTTTCCTCACCACCTCCCTTCAAACTCATAGAAAGAAACCCTTAAGAGACAAAGGGATCACACCAAAAGTAGCAAATATCTTGACCAAATCCCACAAACCACCTTACCGTGCAAAGCGAAATGTCCTTGAGGTTTTGCCTCTCTATAACACATAACACAAACATCCGGTGGACGCGCTTACAACATAAGAGTGTTAAGAATCTTAATCTCATGAGAATTTTGACCTTCCAAAAGATGTTACTAAAAACCTCATTGTGAAAACTAAGATTGTGCTTGAGATAGATAAAGAAGGACCTACAATTGTACCCACTTTAGGAGTTCCAAGTCCAGGTTCTATTATCAGGTTGATAGAGGGGTTAAACGGCTCAATAACGTTAAGTAAATAATTGATCTGTAGGTTTCATGGTCATTAAGATTCTTGAATAAGGAGAATGTCCAGGATATCTGACCATTAATGTGGTTAATGAAATGACAAATGAGAGGCTGGTGACACCATGAAAACTGATGAAAGCAAGGAAAGCAGCTTGCAAGAGGAAGACAACTAATTCAAAGGTCTTTCTAAAACAACACATGGATACTAGTGCACACCTCCAACCAGCTAACTGAAATGAAAAGAGCAAGAAGCTGAGAAATGGATTTCTGATGGTTTTTGTGAGTAACTCTAGCTATGGAATTCCAACCATTCCTGTGCAAACCATATCGACTCTTGATATTTTATGCCACAAAGAATTAGGCTCCAAAGAAATTTCCATAACCATTTAGTCAATAAAAAATATTTTGGTAAATAAGATTGTCGATAAGGAAACTCTCATCTTCTCTAGAGAGACAACAAACCTCCCATCTAAACAAATGGTCCCTCGAGACTTGCTAACCACAGACCATAAGAAATTCTTTATGATCCTCTCGGTAATACAAGCCACTCTGTTGGTCATCCTAAACCAATAAAAAAAAAAAACCTAATAGAGAGAAATGCTAGATAAATAAGCCTAGATAATAGTCATCCTACCACCCAGAAAGAACGACTTACCTTTCTAGAAAGCAAGCCTCATGATAATTTTAATCACTAATCACCATAAGATCCCAAAAGGTGCAGCCTGAGGGATTCTCCTAAAGGAACACCTAAGTAGGCGATAGGCCCAGACAAGACCCCATACCTGAAACAATCCAGGAAGCCTACTAATACAATATACTCCAAATTAATCCCTAGAATAGGTGTTACAATTGAAATGAAATCAGTGTCTAAAAATAAGGGTAAAAGTATCGCATGAGTTTTAAATAATAATAAAAAAAAAATATCATGGTTTTTTTGAAAACTTATTTTTATATATATTTACGTATTGCATATATCACACTTAAAAAAATCAATGGTTTTCTTGAAAATTTATTTATATATTTAGGCACAGCATATATACATAGGAACCTGCATGTTTTTATGCATAAACCTATCTGTATAAGAAATAAAAATTCACTAATATTTTCATATAAAAGACAGCCTAATTTTTTGAAATGGACCAGTTAATATGGCCTTTTTCTTCACCCTTCTATCCCATGGGTATAACATAAAAAAAATGCCACTTTAAGAAATAAATTGTCGTACTATTTCACGTTGATA
The DNA here is from genome assembly GCF_054855325.1 of Carica papaya. Classification (NCBI taxonomy): domain Eukaryota; kingdom Viridiplantae; phylum Streptophyta; class Magnoliopsida; order Brassicales; family Caricaceae; genus Carica; species Carica papaya. Next base: position 6,182,877 of record NC_142314.1, read on the forward strand.
CAGTCAATGTGGCTTTTTTCTTCACCCTTCTATCCGATGGGTATGACATAAAAAACTATTAGTTGGAGAAATAAATTATGGTACTATTTCATGCTGTTTTAGTACCAACTAGTTGGAATTACAATCTCATCATTGAAAGGACCAAAGCACTCTAACATGGTCCCATCCTCTGAGTGGTCAAAGCACTCTGTTTTCATGGATTATGTGCCAGTGAATTGGCATCATCTAGCATGTTACAAAATAAAATTGTATTGAACACCAGACACAAAAGAGACTTAAACAGATTCAGTACGCATCCATTCCTAAGGACTTGAGTGAATATGACTCCAGCTCATAACATCTCCAGTCCATGCCTTATCAATCACGTCCAAGTCTTATTTTTAAGCAAATACCCACTATGGAACATTTAAATAGGTAATAAAAAATCAACATCAGTGGTAAAATTATTCTAAACGACATACCTGTTCCATGACGTGTTGTAGCTGGCGAAAACTAGTTGCTTCTAGTGAGATTTCATCCAACACAGAGCTCACACAAGAGCCCCCCTGTGTATATGATGATTCTAATTCTGCATCCATACCCAAACCATCTCCGTCAACTTCGTTCCGACCATCAACCTCTGTTTCAGACAGATTGACTTGCTTCTGGATAGACACTGGATCAGAAAATCCCACCATCTTTTGCATATTTGGATGGTTGATATTTCTAACGAATGAAACTTGTAAATCTTGGCACTTATGCGCCTTTCTTCCCTTTTCACTTGCCGGTGTAGCATTAGCCTCAACAACAGGACCAGGAATGCTGTCTGTCGCCTGTGCTTGATTTGATGCATAGGAAGACTCATTTGGTGAAGAAGATGGGTAAACGTTTTCCCCTGATTTTCCAGTTATGATGGGGCTGATTGGCATTTGTTCTGAAGAATGACCATAGTTCAAATGGGGATACGGAACATGCATATGCATGTAATTTAAGGAGTCCGGACCTGCATTCTCTTTGAGTAGCTGAAAGGCTGGTGAAGAAAAAGCTTGACAAGATGAATCTCCAAACAAATTCTTTACATCAGCTTTTTGCTTCAAATTATCAGTGTGATTGAAAGAACCACCATTTTCCAGGGGTCGTCCCTTTCTTTTTCCCTCTGATTGATTCATATACTTTGGCTGCTCCACATGCAGATTGATGTGTAACACAAAGATACAATTAATAAAAAAAATAAGAAAAGGAGGTAATAGTACACTAAAATTGATGAATGACTGCTGATCTGTGTTAAATTGTAAGTATTAAAGTGGGGAAACAGTGCAGATAAGGTATGCATTTAAGTTTCACAAACTACTTTATGGCAAGCCAAAAATTCAGAAAACTAAGGTTGTGCATTGCAGCTCCAAGGATATAAAAATCAACTTAGTTTTCATATATCACAGGATCAGAATGCAAAGTCCCTGCATACTGGATATCAATTACTACCTTTACTACAAGCAACAAAAAATGGCATACATGTAGTTTAGCAATGGTAGAAAGTATGTTAAATTCTAAACTCATGCATCTATTGTTACCTGGAAGAGTTAAGTGTGAATATCTCCTGATTCCAAAAGTTAAAATGAAGAGAACTAGCATTCAGAACCTAAATAAGATACATACTAAAATGATACTTAGCTAACCTGCTCAATGAGAATTAACTCATTCTTGTCTACAGATTTTGCATTCGCCATATTCATAGATGATAAATAGTCAAGAGCAACATCCCCAGTCATTTTGTCCTTCATAATTGCATTTCTTTTGCAAGAATCATCAGTTGAAGACCCCTGATTGTTTGGCCTAGCAGGTTCTTGATGTTCTGATATGCTAGTCAATTTTGAATTAGATGTTAATGCATCTTCAGAATCTTCAGCAGTATGTGAAGATGGAAACCAGCACAAATTCTCTTCATTGCTAAGGCTTCCCAACCCAAAAGTTGAATCACAGCTCCTGCAGATCAGAAAAAGTTATTTATGCAGAATATATAACTGTAAGATAAAAATTCAAAAAATACTGAAAACAAAAACTGTAAATTCTAATAGAATGAAAGGGTCCCCACTGCATCTGCTTCTGCGGTGTCCAGTCTCTTAACTAATATGAGAGAATGCACTAGGTTTCTTACTTTAGCTGGCTGGTCGGGGTATCAATTTTTAAAGAAATTTGTTAGTGGGAGGTGTAGAAGTTCCAAAGGACCATAAGATGAACCTCACTCTCATCCTCTTAAAAAAAGAAATGATTGCTTTCAGACCCCCCCTTGTCCTGGAATTTTATGTAGATATTTCCTGTGAAGCCAGTAGCGTTGGTGCATAGTGAATGCAATTTAAAGGTTTTTTCTCTTACTTAACCCCCTTCCCCCCCCCCCCCCCAAACTAGAATATGGAGAAAATATTAAACAAACTTCTCATCACACATTACCTGAACATCCTGTCAACATCCTCAAAATTTTCGATATCAGGCCAGCCATAAAAGAGATCGCTGCTTTCTTTGTCTTCACGACCATTATCAAAAAAGCTGAGGTCGCTCTCTGTTTGGGAGATATGATTAAGTGGATAGGGAAACAAGTCGCTACCTGTTGCAGTAGATCCACCTCCTGAAATAGGATTATCAGTGCAAAATTCTGTCCCAATGGAATCCATATTGCCACTCTTAAAGCCATTATTGGACATCCTTGAGTCCTCAGATGATATACTCTTCATGTCTTTAACTGAATCACCATCACATGGAACAGGAAACATACTATCAGGTGTGTGAGCCCAAGACTCCTTTTCTAACATTGTATCCTCCTTGATCGTAGATGGAAATCTTTTTTCTTCCTTTCCCTGAATAATATACTTACTATTATCTGCATTGCTTGTAATATCAATCATATCATGTCGTCGTTTTTTCCGGCTATCTGGCTGAACTGCATATTGATGCCTATATTCATCAGTAGGATGAGGGACTATATGATCATCACTCTCACCAAATTCGTCCCACACATTATCTTCAAGCTGAAACACCAAAAACAAAAGTTTACCACCAATGCTGCAAGATTACAAGAAAGGATACAAATGGACGAAAATCAAAAGAATAGATCAACAAGCTTATAAGATATCTAAATAGCAAAGAGAAACTTTGTGGATAAAAAATTTGTTAGATGCATACGAAACTTAAACAACCTGCAAAGCAGTTAATATAATCTGCAAGGACAGGTTCACAGTTGAACAAAGAGACGAAGAAGCAGGTGATAATCAAAAGTTTTCATTTCAAGAAACATCAAACAATTAAACAGTGATCAGACACTGTTAAAATCAGCACCTATCAAAAGCATTGAGAAATAGCATAAAAGATTCAATTGCCAGGAAGAATGAAACAAAAACATTTTATTACAAGGAAGACCGTGAAGAATTGAAGAATTGAACATGGACATATTCACAATCAGACATTTTAATTAGGGAGAAGACCTCATTATGAGATGTTTAAAACTATAAAAAAAAAAAAGTTAGACATTTGAGAAAAGCTTAAAAGTGAAATCGTAAATGTATAAAAGATTTGTACTCTCTTTCTCTATCAATAATCTTCTTTTTCAATAAAAAATATAGTACAATAACATATGCCACATACAAGTTACTCAAACTGATAAAAAGAAATTACCTGTTTAAAAGAGCATAACAACAATGAAACTATTTTAAGGACATAGTTAATTATCCATTCACCAAGAATAACATCTAAAGCAATATTTTCTACATCCAATTGGGTGCACAAGGACTCAGGATTTGCCATAGTTCTAATTAAATTTACCCTAATATTTGAAACGGTATAAAATAAAAGAACACAGATGATAATATAAAGAGAGAAAAATAAACTCAGAATCCCAGGGAACCCCTAATCATTTATATGAAATACAAAGAAACATCTGTAAGGAGATACAGAAATGACAAATTTGGGGTAATGACCATTTTATCATCCAAAATGTTTTGCTTGTTCCCTCCATGTAATAAAGCACTAGATAGAGGGAAAATTCATATCCCATCCTCACAACAGTGTTTCTATTAGTAGCTCCTTATAGAGAAGTTATAGAAGTACAAAAAAAAATATATATTTAAAAGTACCATGTTAGCAAGGTGAAAACCTTCTAAGCCTGTTAGTTTGCTGTACAACATAAAAGGTCAATCTCTCCCCACAAGCAAGACAGCATATGAAACAAAAAATTAAAACTCTTTAAAGCATAAATCAATACATTTATGTCAAAGTTAGCATGACTTAACTATGCTTCTAGGGTTCCCCCCCAATTTGTTATGAATCATTCAACCTAAATCTTACTCGTGCTCCATGAAAAAAGTCAGAAATTTCACAATGTGTTACAAATATGGATGAATTTAATGGTTTGGTAACTTGTGGCACTCAGTTTTCCCAATGTTAAACAATGCCTCACAGGCTTTCAGTTCTTACTTTTCAAGTACACCTTCAAGACGATGAAGATAACAGCTAATCTCGGGAACAGATAATGAACAGAACTGGAAGCATGAAGAAGCAAGCAAAAACATTGTCTCTATTAATTTTTTCTTTCTTTTTGCCTTTTGCAGTAAATAGCAAGAATAATATCAGTGCAATAAGCCAAGAACAAGAACATTAAAGAAATAAATGCTATCGATAACCTGGCAATCAGTTTATCATGCAAACAAGTCTAAAAATCAACTTTGAACTTACTAACAAATTTTTCAAATTTGCAAGGGTTGCACCACAGCAAGAAAATTGATGTCATATCAAGTTAAAGCCCAGAATCCAGCAGCCTTCATGCAAGCTAAGTAATTACCATCACCAATGTCCATAGATCAAGTTTTGCAAATTTGGTTGCAAATATTTTTTATGACTCTCACTAGCATCTCTATGGAGTTTTTGGACAAGGTTAGCTAACAAAAATTTTTAATAGCTCCAAGAAACCCGGGCAACCAGATTCCTTTTTGAGGATACACATGGTTTCATGTTAAAATAATCTAGATGCATGCTCCCTGCCCCATGATTAGAAGAAAAGTACTTTCACCCATTACTTAGGAATCGTTTCTCTTTAATCTATATGAGGCTTTATCAGCTATCCATAAACTAGGACGATTCAGCAAATAATCAGAAGGCTTCACATATCTGCTCCACATATGTAATTCTCTTAAGGTCAACAGTCCTTTTGATGTTTTCAATGGACATCACCATGATATATCAGAAGGCTTCACATTGCAGAGTCAATCTGCTCCACATATGTAATTCTCTTAAGGTCAACAGTCCTTTTGATGTTTTCAATGGACATCACCATGATGTAGGGGACATAAAAACTTTATTATATATATCCATCCACTTGGTATAAAAAGGTTGATTTTGAAGAAGCATCTAATAATCTTCTACTTGTTTGTTTTCAGTTCTACTTGTTTCCTTTCAATTTCTCTTCGGTAATGTTCAAAAGATATCCTACTAGTTTCAGAAATCAGTATGAAAAAATGAAATTTCTTCCTTTGAGTACGCATGCACTCCTCATGTTTTTCTTCTTCTTTTTAGAAAAAGAAAAAACAATAGTAGAAAGAAAATCTTTTAATACAAGAGAGCAGAACAATCCATTTGCTAAGTAAACAAACAAAACACTGAAAAGCAACATTGAGACTCAACCCATAGCGAAGCAAAAAATACCAACCTATCCAAAGGTTGTAGAAATAAAAATTTCGGGGATTAGGAGAGAGACCCAAAATACACCAATAAATTAGAGTATGGTCCAGAGCTTCCAAGTCACCTCAGAATGAAGAAGCAAATGAGTATTAGGTGCAGTACTTTAGCAGAAAATCAAACAACATCAAGTAAACCTCAATTACGTTACGTGCCTGTAGTAAATGATCGGTGTTAATCCAGTTTAGGAAAAAATCAACAGAATGTTCCAAATTTAGAGGGAACCTCCACCTTCCAAAACAAGCAATAAAGGCTTTATACTCTACAAGTTGGATTTACTTTAGTGCTTGAAGCAAACTTTCCTCACTATCAAGTTAGGATAAACTTTTGGAAATTATGGAATTTCATGAAGTATAAAGGAGAAACAAGTAGCTGACTTGAGTTTTTGGAAGTGCAATAAAAACCTATATCGGAAACCAAAGGCAAGGAAATGTTATAGTACTAATGAGTTTGGGCATATGAGCAACCTCAACTCTTAGCATTGACTCCCCAATCCTTCAAACTAGCACATTAACCTACCTGCCTCTTTTGTACTTTCTCTCCATAAACAAACTTCCTCAAACCTAATCACTATAATGTGCATAGTGTATGATATAAAAATGAACCATCTTCATCTAACAATCTCAAAAGATCTCCAGGGACCCTAATCATCATGGATTAGGGAAATGTAGATTATAAAAATGAACCAACTCCCCATACAATAAAAAGGCCCACATACCCAATTTTTGGAGCTTTTTTCCACAATAGATGAGTATGACAAGAGTGAGCCAAGCCATATATTAAATGGCATCATGAGCATCAGCTTGATGATATTTCTGACCAGTAGATCTTAAAAATAAAAGGAAAACTCACATCACAAAAATTCATCACAGTTAGACAAAAAACCGTATCTATCTTGAAAGGTTTAGAATGTAAAATCCTTTACATGAACTCCATCAAATCAGAACAAAAGATAAAAAGAGGTGGTGTAGGATAAGTAATGGTATATCCCACAAAATCAAATAGAGGGAAAATATAGGAAAGAGAATAAAAGAATGAATAGATAGAGGCAAAAGAGATAAATGAAGAAAAGTCAATTAATTATTTATTCTATATTTAAGATGATTGGTTGTAACTTCAGGATTAATTATTTATTCTACATTTAAGATGATTTGTTGTAATTTTAGGATTAATTATTTATTCTACATTTAAGATGATTTGTTGTAATTTTCGGATGTAAAAATATTTTATAGTATCTTATAAATCTTTAATATTTAGAATGATTAAATTAGGAAGTAGAATTCCATTAATTAGAGTATGCATATTTCTCTTACTCAGCAATATAATGTCACCGTACATTATTCTCTGCATATTTCTCTTACTCAGCAATATAATGTCACTGTACATTATTCTCTTTTCAAGTGTGAAGATTATCAAATTAATACAGTATAAACATAAGGCTTTTTTCCTACTAGTCTCTTTTATGGTATCAGAGTAAATAAAAAAAAAGGATTAGTGAGTTGAAAGAACCATGTCGGGGATAAGAAGAAATGATTTGGAGGCTCAATCTAGAGCTTCTAATATGTTTCTACAATTGTTCCTGCTATTACTGCAGAAAATACTTATCATAACTTACAGACTATAACTCAAAAATTTAACGGGAAGAATTTCTTGCAATGGTCTCATTCGGCAGCTTTGGTGATTAGGAGAAAAGACAAATTAGCCTTCATATACGATTTCTCTCCTCGTCCGAATGTTGTTGATCCCTCGTAAGCATTATGGAACGCTCAACAAATCTTTAGTCATAATGTGGTTAATTCATTCTATAGAGGATGAGATAGGTGAAACTTATCTTTTTCATTCTACAGCAAAAGAAATCTAGGATGTCGTCACTCTTGCCTATTTTGATTTGGAAAATTCATCACAATTGTTTGAATTAAGAAATCGCGTATGCTACCTCCATCAAGGTGATATGGATGTAACTCAATATTATAGCAGCTTGCGAAAATTGTGGCAAAAGATTGACATGTTTCATTCAACCACCTAGAAAGATTCTACCGATGCTCCCCTTTTCAATAAACTAATCCAAATAGATTGCATATACGATTTTTTAGTTAATTTAAATAAAGAGTTTGATGATGTACGTGATCGTCTCCTAGGTGTTTGACCTTTACCGTCCATATGAAATCTTTGCAAAAATTTGCTGTGGAGATCATCGTTGTCGAGTTACGCTCGGTGACATCGTGGCTGTCCAAGTGGATGTCTCTGCTCTTGCTATGAACCGTCCTTCCAATCGATCACAAAATTCTGTAAAAAAACATGTCTAGTGTGATTACTACCACAAAGCACATCACACAAAGAAGACCTATTGGTTGATTCACGGAAAGTCTGAGAATTTTGTACTAAATCGGTTAAAAAAAAAGGGGTCACACCACCGACTAACAAACTAGGAGTTGTTAATTTTACAAAAGCACAAGTTGAACACTTGTGTAGCCTTCTTTATAATTTTTCTACCTCTATCACAAGTAATTATGCAACAAGCACTCCTCTCATGGCAAGTCAAGGTATTTCGGAATCTCCTGTTAGAAGTATGCTAAATTCACGTGAGCAATGGATTGTTGATTTCGGGCTACCGATCACATGACCGGTAATTCTTATTTTTTTCTGTTCTATTCACCTAGTTCAGGATAACAAAAGATTCAATTGGCGAATGGAACTTTTTCTACAGTGGCCGGCAAAGGAACTATTTGCCTATCACCTACAATTTTTTGCAGGATATTTCTTCATGTTCCAAAATTAACCTATAATTTAGTTTCTGTTTGTAAACTAACTATCGACCAGCCATGTGGTTTAATTTATCAAAAAATAATTGTGTTTTTCAGGATTTGAAGACAGGGAGGAGGACTGGCAGTGCTAAAATCTCAAATGGCCTTTGCTATCTGTTGGTTTCTTCTTCACTAATGAATAATGTTGGCTCTTTTATGTGTCTGTCTATCATTTCTGTTGAAAAATAAGTAATGTTATTACATTTTCGATTGGGTCATCCAAGTTTTACCTATATGAAGCATTTGTTTCCTCATTTATTTTCAAATAAAAGTCTAATGTTTCAATGTGATATATGTCAATTGGCAAAACACACTCGCACATTTTTACCCACTCAAAATTATCACCATCTACACATTTTACCCTCATACACAATTTGGGGTCCTTCAAATGTTCCTACACTTTTCTCTTAAAGGTGATTCATCACATTTATTAATGATCATACTCGAATATTTTGGGTTTATCTTTTCAAAGATATATCGGATGTCTCATTGGTTTTTAAGAATTTCTACCAGACAGTTCAAACACAATTTAATACAAAAATCCGAATTACTCGTACCGATAATAGTACAGAATATTTCAATTCTATACTTGGTGATTTTTTTCCGAATCAATTGTATTTTACACCAAAATTCATGTATCAATATTCAAAAACAAAACAGTGTGGCTGAGAAAAAAAATTGTCACCTTCTTGATGTTGCACGTGCCCTCATGTTTTCAACAACCATTCCAAAACATTTCTGGAGGGTGCAATCTTGACTGCATGCTACTTGATTAATCAACTTCCATTAAAAATACTAAACTATAGAACGCTCTTGAATATTTTTTGACCTCCTTTTCTAATTACCATGTTTTTTCTCAACTAGAGTTTCAGATTTTTGGAAGCGTTGCTTTTGTTCATGTGCCCGGTCAAGGGAGGTCGAAATTAGACCCTCATTCTCTAAAATATGTTTTTCTTATATATTCTATAATTCAAAAAGATTATCGTTGTTATTGTCTCCAAAAAAAGAAAATATCATACATCTACTAATGTTACCTTTTTCGAGAATCAGACTTTTTATACTCGAAATTTGTCTCGAGTTAAGAGTGGGAGTGATCCAAATTTCTAGAAACAAATTAAAATAGGCAATGGTGAGATTATTTTTCCAGATTTAAAGTCCAAATCTCCACATATAAATTTAAATGAGAAAATTCCAGATTGGAAAACAATCCAAAAATCAAATCCCATCACACCAAACCTTACCTCAAACTCGTGGGAGTTGAACCGGGATCCTCTCTCACAAACTCCAAAAGTTGCAGAAAGTCCTAATCAGTCCACATTAGAATCTGTGATGAAAAATAAAGAAATAATCTTCTTAATCAAAACCGAAACCATAAACACAAATTTACCATCAGGAAAAACTTTACAGTCTATCCCTATTATCGATCATAAAGTCAAAGATCTGCTAACTTATTCAAGAAGAAAAAATCGAAAGAAAGCAAAGGACATTGAGCCCCTGCAATCTCAATCCTCAAATTTAGATTCAGATCTTGAGAATCATGATCTAGAAGTTCTTATGGATGTGAGAAAGAAAACCAGGTCTTCCATTCATTACTTATTATCTCAAATTTTATTGGGTATGATAAGCTCTCTGGACACTACAAGATGTCTGTTACAAATTTGATATAGGTAAAGATTCCAAAAACAGTGGATGAAGTCTTGCAAAAACCAGTATGGAAAGCTGCAATTTTAGAATAAATAAGTGCATTAGAAAAGTACTGGACTTCGGATGTGGTGGAAAAGCCAAAAGACAAAGTTGTTATTGGATGTAAGTAGGTGTTCACAGTGAAATACAAGGCCAATTGTACTATTGAAAAATGTAAAGTCAAACTAGTCGCAAAAAGTTATACGCAAACTTATTGTGTTGATTATCAAGAGAATTTTGCTTCTGTTACAAAAATCAAAACGGTACGTGTACTTCTATCTCTTGTTGCTAACTTAGATTGGCCCTTACAACAATTACATGTAAAGAATATTTTTTTAAACGAAGAATTTGAAGAGAATGTCTTTAAAGACCTACTACTAGGATTTAATAATAGCAGCCATGGCAAGATAGTCAAATTGCAAAAACGTTTGTATGGCTTTAAACAGTCTCTATGTGCTTGGTTTGACAGATTCATGAAAGTAATAAAAGGACAAGATTATATACAGCCACAGACGGATCACACACTGTTTTTCAAGCACAAGGAGGGTAAAATAACTATTTTAATAGTTTACGTTGACGATACTATTATAACATGAGATGATATTGAGGAAATTACCCGAATCAAGAAAGGTCTTACTTTAGACTTCAAAATAAAAGATTTGGGTGAACTTTAATATTTTTTTGGTATGGAGATAGCTCGAGAGTGAATTTTAGTATCTCAAAAAAAGTATGTCCTTGATTTATTAAAAGAAACTGGTATGTTGGGTTGCAAACCTACAAACACTCTTATCCCAATGTGAAATTTGGTAATTTAAAAACAAACAAATCGGTTAACAAACAAAGGTTTCAAAGATTAGTTGGAAAACTAATCTACCTTTCACATACTAGACCTGACATTAGTTTTACTCTAAGTTATGTCAGCCAGTTTATACATGCACCCACAGAGGAGCACATGACTGAAATTATACGAGTTTTAAGATATCTACAAGGATATCCGATAAAATGTTTATTCTTTAAGAAAACCTCAAATCGGACCATTGAAACATTTACAGATGCAAATTGGGTAGGATTAGTCATAGATAGGAGATCAACATAAGGGTATTGTTCATTTGTTTGGGAAAACTTAGCCACTTGGAAAAACAAGAAACAAACTGTGGTCGCAAGAAACAGTGCAAAAGCTGAGTTGAGATCCTTGTCTCACAGTGTGTGTGAGATGATATGGCGGAGAAATTTACTAGGAAAATTAAAGAAACTAACAAGTGAACCACTAAATCTATACTGTAACAATAAAACTGCTATCAGTATCATTCACAACCCAATTTATCATGATAGAACCAAACACGTTAGAATAAACCGTCATTTCATTAAAAAAAAGATAGAAGATGGGATGGTGTCTATCATCTATGTTCCAATTTTGAGTCAAACAGCTGATATTTTCATTAAGAGTCTCTAAAGCCTCGATTTTGAGAGGTTAGTTGACAAACTTGGACCCACAACATCTACAGCTAAGCTTGAGGGGGAGTGAAAGAAAGTCAATTATTTATTCTATATTGAAGATAATTGGCTATAATTTCATGATTAATTATTTATTCTACATTTAAGATGATTGGCTATAATTTTAGAATGTAGGAATATTTTGTACTATCTTGTAAATCTTTTATATTTAGAATGATTAAATTAGGATGGCAAAATCTCATTAATTAGGGCTTGTACATTTCTCTTACTTGGCTATATAATGTCACTGTGCATTATTCTTTTTTCAAGTGTGAAAATTATTCAAATTAATATAGTATAAATATAAAGTTTTTTCCTGCTAGTCTCTTTTAATAAAGAAGACGACAAACATTAAGAACAACAGAGACAGTAAAGTAATAGATAGAAACATGAAATAAATTCATTAAAAAATTATCAATTCCAAACTCGACATAAATTGTTAATTAGAAACCTTTACATAGATGCTAACCTTAACTATCTAATAGGAAAAGAAATCTAAAGTTTCTTAAACAAGTTAATGGCTAAAATTGACTATAAATTATATTTCCTAATTAGGAAAATAAAAATGACTCTCTTAAAAGGTACTATAATCAGCTGTTAAGGTCTGTACAGAAGAAGATGCTCAAAAGAGGAAGAGAAATTTACTTATATATCTCGATATTATATTAAGCCTAGTAATATAAAGATATTGTGTTGTGTATGATAATTCTGCACTTTATATTAAGTATGTGTATGATTCAGTTGAAGGATAACACAGAGGATGAAAGAAGAGGAAGGTAGTAGTTATTCAAATCTGGAAATTAGGATAAAATTCCAGAATAATATTGCAGATTAACTGCTCCTCATGTGCTGGATTTTATGTGTACTAAGAAGGATATTTAAGCGGGTATTGGTGTAATAGTATGGTAGAATAGTAGGGGAGAAACAAGGAAAACGTGCAGCAGTGACTGCTCTAAAATAACCACCAAACAACTGCTGCTCCTCCCTCTTACATAGAAACCACTAGCTGTCCCAAAATTTATATGCAGAAAAAGTTTCAAAATGTTTTTAGAGCAATTATAAGCTCTAAGAAATCGTCAAGTTCTCTCCTAACAAACACATACTATTAAAAAAAATCCAGAATAAGGACCACAATATAAGCCTTCTTATATAGGTTTAAAGGAGTCTACATCATTCTCCTCCACTTTAAAAACTGACTTTGACTAGTTAGTACGCAAATAGCCGGCTAAGAGTTTGGATTCAGAGTGCGCAACAAATCTTCCTCAATCTAAATAGCAGCATATTTGGATAACCTCTCTATTTAACAAGATGCTCATGGAATAACATTCATGTCCCGTATGGTTGCAATCCTAGTTGTTGGCGGCAACATATGCTGGAATTTTGCACGGCCTATACAAATATGAGAAAACAACGAGAAGCTCTAGAAAACCTCAATAAGGTGATGTATTCCAAAAATCCAGAAACATGATGAATACCACACGGTCACATAAATCAAGCCAATAGGTATTAGGTTCATATTTTTGAAGGATAGGCGATGAGCCAAAGAGGTGAGAGTGCTAACACTGAGCATTACTCTGTCCAGATTAGCCGGTCCAAAATGGACTAGCTAGTTAAGTCTTGACTGGACCAAACTAGAAATCCTTAGACTAGGAGAATTAAGATCAAGAAGACTCATCCATTCTGGTATAATCCAAATATGGACCGGCCTGGACTAGTTAAAAAGATAGAAAAAAAAAAATTTGAAATAAAAAATATAGAAAATATATTGTTATGGGTACCAAGAGGTATCATCCCATATACAAAAGTATTTACAAATCTGTTAACTTGTCAAAAAGGTTCTCCAAATCCTCCATCGACTATGGAGAATAACCGACTAACAAAAAACCAAGGGTGTGAAACCATCTATTCTTGATAACATCAAATCCATTCACATCATCCACCCATCAAAGGCCCACTTCTTTCTTTCCTTCCACACAATCCATAAAATGGTAAGTGGAATCATATTAGGGTATTTGCTCCTACTCCTTATGCTCTTCCATGTTCAAAGCACTTCCCTCACCGAACCTGCCATCACCCAACAGATACCTACCAACCTATAAACCCTGGTCCAAAGTTTGTGCACCATAGGACATCATAGCAAAATGTGATTGCAACTCTCCTCTGCCCTCATATAAAAGTAACACACATTCACCAAAACCTTACCCCTCCGTGTTAGCTTATCTATGATTAAAATGCATTCTCTACTACCCTCCCATGCAAAGAATGAAACCTACGGTGGGACATTACCTTCCATACCTGTACGAGATCCTTGCAGCAATTGCCATTACACTTGAACAATCGCTTGTAAAAAAACATTACCATGAAGGAATCATTCTTGGTAAGGCTCCACTGAGGGCTATCATTGTTACCGTCCAAGACAATAATGAAAGGATGCTTAACAACTTCTCATATTCACTTATTTCACGATTATTTAAGATTCCTTGATACCAAGACCTAGCCATTCCCAAGATAAGAAATAACATATGTTTATATACACACACAAACCAAAAAAGATGGTTACCAATCCTAATGTAATGTAACTTATCATCTTCATAACTTCTTATTTAAATCACCCAGCTGGCCGCTGCGTCTTCTCATCTTGTACTTCCTCATCTTCTACCGTCGACTCGCTGCCTCTCTGTTGGTTGATTCATCTTCCTCTTCTTCTCATCTCTATCGACTCACCACCAGCAACTGCCTCTCCTATTCTCTACTGCCTCCATCACTTCCTCCTCTCTATTATGCCTTCGGCACTCTTGGCTCTACTGCGTGCAACTACAGTGGTGTGTACATATATATATACATATATATATGTATTTATGTAAATGTGCGTGTGTGCATATATATTGAGTGTGATGTGGTGGAGAATATATATGTAACCATGTTGAAGACAACACTAGCTTGGTAGGGATAAATATCAATGGGGAGAAACAAAAAAAGAAAGAGATTATTATTATAAATTTAAATGAAAAATATGCCCCGACTGGCCAATTTTGTGGATTTTGTGTGGATCTAGAAAGATTGGAACAAAAGAAAACCATGGTTGATCATGAGAGCTTTCTCTCTCTTGTAAAGGGTTGATCGGATTTATGAAGATATTTCAGATAATTTTTTATATTCACATCGAAGAAGAGAGAATTGCAGAAGAGAGAAAAAAGAGAAAGATATATATGAATATATTTGTGTACATATTTATTGAATGGATTGTGGAGTATGTATATGCATATATCATGTGTATGTGTGTATATTGTGTGTTATATAACTTTTGTTAATTTTTTATTAGTTCTTAATTAAAATATAGCTAAGAGAATTCAAATGTTTGGAGCAATTTGGTCCACATTGTAATGAACCAGACCAAACTAAAAATTTCCAGCCCAATCCAATTTAGACAGAAGTGATATTAGTCTGATCTTTTATCTGAATATTTTCTCATTTTCTGTTTTTATCTTGGTCTGGTCTGGACTGGTCCAGTCCAGTTCTGGACTATTAATCACCCTAGTGAGTGCAAAGAGTTTGATTATGCATCACAAAAGTCACCAATCTAAAAAGGCTCATTGAGTTGTTATCCATGTGAGAGGTTTTCAGGTTATTCTAGTCGAAGAGATGCGATCACAAGGTGTAGCAGCCTAAACCTCTTAAAACTCCTTAGGATCATTAAGAGGACAACTTGGAGAAACAATGTGCAAATAGAAGTAATAATTTTTTCATTATCAAATACATCTTCATCACCTGAGTGCTCAATCAGATCAATAATTTGTATTTCAAGAGATAGTGAGTCATAAGATTCATGCTCAACAACCA
This sequence comes from Carica papaya, assembly GCF_054855325.1. NCBI lineage: Eukaryota > Viridiplantae > Streptophyta > Magnoliopsida > Brassicales > Caricaceae > Carica > Carica papaya. The sequence goes on from NC_142314.1 coordinate 6,198,398, forward strand.
AAGCACATCAAGTACACATGGAAGCAAATGTGAACCTTCTCATGACAAAGATGACACTAAATTGAAACCAAAAGATCCATTAGGAAGTGCTAGAGTTAGGTGCTTGAGAGATAGGATTCTTAGCTGTAAAATGGACTGAGAAACATACTTTGATTGAGTTGACTCCCCTATGAAAGATGACATTCAACGCTTATTACGAAATTCAAAATATTTCTTTCCAGTGCCTTTTAGTTGGATTCTTCTAACAACTCAGAAGAGTACAAGGAAACTTCTCTTTTAATTTCTACCCAGATAAACCTATAAAGAGTGACAAAAGAGTCTTCTCAAGTTCACATCTAAGACAGAGTTTCCCAGATCGAGATATGCAATCAGTTATGCAATTATTCAATTATTGCAAATGCAGTAATTTTTCAAACAAGCAACTGCAATATTAGGTAGGAAGGTGTTTTTCTTTCACCTTTTATTTCATAACCTCCCATCGTATGATAGTTAAATCTCCTAGACATTCTAAGTTTCACTGGGATCAATTGCTGACTTCCTAGCTTATCCTACCAACTTCATTTTCGTAAACCTACACCCTATGTCAGATGCATAATACCGCTCAAAATAACCTTCTAAGCTATTTAACTAATCCAAGAAAATACTAGGATACAAGTTACAATCATAGGAAGGAACACTTAACATCACTCATTTTTAGTAACTTTTATGTGGTCATCATGCCTAGTAGGTAGTGGCGAATGCCCAAGAATTTTGGGTGGGATTCTACCATAAATAACTTCCCTATTTGGAGCTTCATACTGATCGTACTCAAATTGATTATCATAAAAGAAGATCCCACCTTGCAGGATCTTGTTAGGATGACTAAGAAAATTACACATCGCTAATTCAGAGGAAAAACATTATTTCTAGGTCCATGAATAAGAAGAGTACCATGTGCAGACTAAACAAACTTCGAGGATTATTAGGCTACCTTGTGGAAGGTTGGGTGTTTTCTTCATATTGTTTTTGTTTTTCCAAGTGTTTAAGCACTTAAGCCATTTGTAACTCCACCGTAGCGCATATGTTATGAGTTTTTAGGTAAAGTTGAAGAGGCAATACAGTCAAGGGCAGCCATTAAGTTGTAACCAATGGATAAGAATCAAGAATCAAAGTCAAAATTTAATACTTCAAGAAATCCAAAAATTCCATATTCTACAATAATCTACTTGGATTGACTAACAGACTGACTCGGCTTGACTCATCCCAGCAGATTTTTTCACCATGACAAACTAGAGTTTTGATTTAAAGATATTAAGATAAGGAAGGCATGAGTTTTTAGCATTAACGTACTCACAGAAGAAAAAACACAACATCATAGATGTTTAGCATCATCAAACTTGCAAATATTCATAAACGAAGTCTTTTGAGTATTAAGAAACTATGTCTTACATATGAAAAGGAACGTAAAAAAAAAAGTAATGTAACCTAGTAAACTTGAAAAATAGCAAAAAGCCATCTCATTTAATTGAAAATGACTCAACAAGGCAAATCAATGATCTATAGGAGTAGATCAGATTCTATAACCTCTAATTAGAAGATTTTAGCAACAGGTCAACTAGAAAACTCGGAGGACAAAAGACCTCAGAAGCAATAAGACCATGGAGCTTTTGTTAATTCAACTCTTAATGAGATATAATACCCCATACTCTTCAACCTTTTATGGAACCAAATGTCACAGAAAATATAACATAATTTCTTTGAAAATGAAAATATGTTCCTTCTCTTTACCCTTCTTAGGAGCTTCTTCGCGAGCGAGAACTTGAATGCCAGGCCTAGACAAAGATAAACTAGCCATAAGCAATGCATCGACTGGAATACAGTATGAACTATGGAGATAAAAGGCAAATACAAAATATAGTAAATCAACCGGTACAGAGAATGAGGGAAAGAAATACAGATGATTCTTAGAGGATGACTAACAATTGACAAGAAACAGTATCGAAAAGCAACTAAATTCAGAAGTAGAACACAGAAGCTAACCCTCCGTTTTAATCCACCTAGAACTGTATAAACATTCCAGTTCAAGGAAGAAAACATGCTGATTTAGCCTCCTGTTCAGAGTAGAAGATTCCATGTAGTACTTTTCTCAATATAAGGAGAACAAGTTTTAGAGAACGATTAGGAAAAGAGAATGTTAAACACTTTAAGCTGGATGATCATTAATTCAAAAACATCTTCCAGGAAGCTGAATAGATATCTGGGTTCAATCAAATTTTTTATGGCTTATATTCATGGTTCAAATGTTTACAGCATATTCTCCACCCAAAACGGTTCAATTTATCCTATTAACACGTTGAAAAAGAAAACAGCTACATGCGAGGCCAAAGACAAGGGAGCACACAAGGTGGACTAATGTAAGTGTCTCCAATATAGTATAAAAAACAAAAAGATAAGAGCTAACACCTTCAGAAAAATGAAGAAAATATGCTAATTCACAGAAGATATTAGGGAAACACTAGCAACATAATTGAAAATTCAGAGAGAAGATAGCAGAAGTTATCACAAACATGCCCTCCAGTTGCTATTTAATTTCGAGATCTTGAAAAAATTGGAAGACCAAATGTCTGGAGTGACTATCAACACAGTCAATTTCCTCATCGAGAGTGGAGATTAACAATCGGTAATCACCTAATAATAACGAGTTTTACAACTAATTTTAAAATGCATGTAGAAAAGTCAGATTGAAAATGATAAGAGAAGGAAAAAATGTGCCGAGTCATTAGTTTCCCTAAATCAAATTAATTAATAATAATAGAATAAATAATCACAAACCAAGGTCTCTGATAATTCATATGACACATTTATATCTACTCAAATTGTAATAAAAAAAATAACATTCTTCTGAACCTTGAATCTGAATCCACTCAACACAATTCAACAGAAGAATAATAATTACCAATTCTTACCTTAGTAGCAATCGAGGCATAACATGTGTATGCACTATAAATGAACTTGTAATTTTGTCAACAGATTCCATAAAAACAAACATGAATTCCTAATTGCCAAATCCTAATTTCTTAATCTTTCAAAATCTTACATAATTTCAAAATAGAAGTGAACTATAAGATGCCAGTATAATTTTGATGATTTTCATACAAGGAGGTTGTCAATAAGCAATGACTTATTCCTATGGAAAGTAAACTGTTTTGATATTAAAATTGCAGATTCTATCACATCCCACATTCTACAGTTAAATGGAAGACCTAAACTTGCTAGTCAAGAAGACCAATTAGCCCCCATTGCAATAGTAAAAATTCTCAACTACCTATACGTATAGGTATGACTGAAGAATGAAATCAAGACTAAAAAGCGCCTTTCTCCTAACTAGTTAAGACAATAAAGGTGGTGCATTTTACAATCTCCCCCTTCCCTCCCGGAAAAGAAAACAAGGACTACAGCACCAGGTTACTCATTTCAACAAGTTATATGTTAGTAATCCACACAAATATGTAGGGATAGATTATCATGCAAATCATCATCTTTGGAAGAAAAAATAATCTGCTCAATAGAATTATCTTTGTTCTCAGAAAAAAAAATGACGGTTGGAATTGAGAGAAAAAAGATGAATCTCAACTTAAAAGGTTCACACAAATTATAAATAGCAGCCTACCTCATACATGCACAAGTCTGACATTCCTCCGAGGTCCTCTATCCACCACTAAATGCAAGGGCAGTGCTATTATTTGTCATTTTTTCTATGTCCCCAATAAAGTTACTGATCAGAAAACAAACCAATAATAATATTAGACGATAGCTTCCTGAACTCAAACTGCCAATAGAACAGTTGAAAAAACATAGAAATTAGAACAATTCCAGACTAGTCAATAAATAAATTCAGAGAACTCAAATCACATAAAACAAGTTTGGTTTAAGTTCTTAGGTCTCCAGACCCTATCTAATGAAAACAATCCTTGTAAAAAAGGTAATAATAGAAAAATCTAATCTAGAAAGATAGAAGACTTCCAGAAAAACATCAAATCCTGAAGATTGAGAAACAGTAATATTAGTTATGAACACAAACATTATATACATAAGGTTCTGTAAATATGTAAATAATCTATATATGGGTTGGCATCCCCTTGGTGCCTTTTAATATATTTTTATATTTTTTATTTCAAAAGAAAAATATACATAAAGCTCCACTTTGATGTTGAGGTGAGACATTATGATCTCAATTGAGTGCGCTGGTGGACTGAACTTTTTTTTCGAGAGAAAAGTATTCATTGCATTTTAAGCATTCTTTTATTGGAAGAGATATTGTTGTATTTAGCATTTTAATTTTTAACTTCATTTTTATGCTTCTTTTTCCATGAATTGGAATGATTAAAGTAGTGTTACCTATAACATCAGATAGTTCACTCCATTTCCCTTCTTACATTTTCTCATTACCCAAACAACAAAAAGATCATTTCAGTTCATAGAAATAAAGAGGCATAAACATTGGATCCAAATTGAGAGAGTGAGGTAACCCCAAGGAACAGTGAGAGAAGGAAGATTGTGGGCCTGGATTTGGCAAATCGGATCCAATTGAGGAGATTTTTTGGAGACCAAAATCGAGAGCTAAATGGACTAAAGAGGGAAATAGAAACACTAAGTTCTTCCATATCATAGCTAGCGATCATAGAAGAATAAATTATATGAAGGAGCTGGAAATTAATGGCGAAGTAGTAAAAGGTAATGAGGATTTCACAGATTGATGAAATCTCACGTTCAGAATCTGTTCACTAAGAATTCCAATTGGAGGTCCATGCTCGATGGTCTTGACTTAAATAGTTTGGAGGAGAGAGACCTTGTCTTTTTGGAACAAGAATTCCCAGAGGAGAAAATTTTGGAAGGTCTCATGCAATGTAGGATGACAAAGCTCTAAGGTCAGATGATATTAACATGGGTTTCCTTCAGAAAATTTGGGGTGTGGTTAGAGCAAATATAAGTGACCTTTTTAGAGAATTTCATGAATCAAGATCCTTTGTCAAGCACTTAAATTCTACTTTTCTAGTACCCACTCCAAAGCTTGAAGGGATTACAAGCATCCAATATTTCAAGCCAATTAGACTCGTAGGTAGTTGTCTACAGACTTTGCAAAAGTTCTTGCAAGAAGAATGTCCAAGTTGGTGTGGAGGGTGATTGGTGAGTGTCAGCATGCCTTTATGAGTGAGGGAGACTATGGTATGGTTGTAATTGCTTATGAGATAGTGGCTAATTTGATGTATAAGCTTGACATACAAACAGCATACGATCCATCCTCTTTCTTGAAGACCTTTATAGGTATCAAACAAAGAGACTCTTTATCTCCTCTACTCTTTATAATTGTTGTTAAAGAGATGGTAAATTAGGTTAAAGAATATAAAAGTAAATTATGCCCTTCATAATTTGTTGTAATTAATTGTATATTTTTTCCCGTCTTTGAAGAAAAAAATTTGTACATTTCCTCTCCATCCTAGAACAACTGTATATATGGGTTGTAACATTTAATATAAAACACATCAAACCATTCTTAATAATCGTAGTAAAGCTGAGTTAGTGAGTTCGTTATCCAAGTTGATTCAGCAAGTTGACTTTGCGACTCAACAGAGCTGGATCAGTTGCAAGCTGCAAATTCCCTCCCCATGCAGCCACGAGTTCCAAGTAAAATTCTTCTAATAATTTTCTATTTCGACATTAACTAGCATGCAATTTGTAAACGATGTTGGAGATAACATCCCAACCCAACATTGCAACTTCAAATATTAGTGAATTCAAAGTGAAGATTGAAAAATTAAAAATCCAACTTAGATCCCTGGAAAAACAAACAGATATCGATTTATTGATACACCTAGTGGGATATTCAAATACAACTTCTACCTCACATGGACTGAATTTTTCAAATAAACCCTTTGAAAATTCTTGGGATGTAGACTCAGGAGCCACAAAACACATAACTAATACTTCTAAACATTTTCATACACACACTAGATATAACCTTATCTTCATAGGGAGTCCATATTAAAAGATAAGGATACAAAATTCTTAATGAATTTTAATTTATTACCTTTTTCACATACCTCAAAACCATTACCACGAGAGAATGCTCAAAATCCACCAGAAAACTCACTACCACAAGAAAATCTTCAAGGTCCATACTCTCAAGAAATCATACTAGACCCTAAATTTTCTTAAGTGTATACAAGGAGAAAGATGTCAAATACTGAGCCAAGTCGGTCCAAGAATCCGACCTTTATCCTAGAACTAAAGTAAGTTTCGAAAAACTTATATAGTCTTGTGATAGTGATAATTGCACTTCATAAAGGTACAAGAAAATGTACTAAATACCATCTCCATCCTATCTCACAATTTGTGTAATTTGAAAAGTGTTCAATAATACATAAAAATATCCTCACATATTTAAATAATAATTATATCCTAACACAATATATGAGGCATTATTATATAAAAAATGAAAAAAATATCATGAGTGAAAAAGTAGCCACTTGAAAAGGAAAATTGAGGTGGAGGTCTATACTAGAGCATGATAGCTTGTAAGGAAGAGCAATAAGTGTTATATTTGACAACGAGGATATGGATTGATCTACGAAGTTTTCCTTCTCGGCCGCATGGTATAGGCTTGCAAAGGAAAAAATGCACAAAGAGAAAGGAGTTGTAGAAATGCATTAAGTGTTGGGTCTAGAGAGAAAGTGAACTTTTGGCAAGATGAGTGGTTAGATAGAGGGGCACTCAAGACCCAATTTTCCTGGATTTTGCTCTCGCACATCATAAAGAGACCCCACGATTCAGGAATCTTTCCGAAGTTTGAAAGGGAATGGCTCGTCAATTGTGAAGATCACCTTGATGATCAAAAGATCAATGAGTATGAATTTGTTCTATTAGTTCTATTCAAATGTACTTCTAACGTGGTCAAGGATTATCCTATTTGGAGGCTTAACTCTAAGGGATTTTTCTCAGTTAACACTTTTAACTGCATCTGAACAAGAGGAATGAAACTTGTATGGAGTTGCCATCCAGGCTGCTCTAGAAGGTAAAAGCTGCTTGAGAGGCTGCTAGAGAGTGTACCTTAACATCAGATAAGCTGATTAGTCGCTATATGTGCAAGAGTGATGCAGAATCGTATGCCTGTTTTGGTGCCTATTTGATAATTGTACCCTAACACTGGATAAGTTGACTAGGAGGGAAAAAATATTGGTCAATGGTAGCTATCTGTGCAAGAGTGATATAGAATCGTATATTCTGTTCTGTTTTCTATTTGCTTACCTTTTTGTGAAACTTAGATTACTGTGATGGATGTCAACTGGATGATGGCTCAGTAAGAGATAAGAATAGGGAGCGAAAAGGGCCCATAGGGATAACATTTCTTCAAGTCTTATTCCTTTAGCTACGTTTGTGTTATCTGGAAGGAAAGAAAAGGGAATGTTTTTGAGGGCATTGAGTCTAATTTTGATAAATTCAAAGACACATGGCTTCAGACTCTAGGTTCTTTTATTAAAGGTCATTTTCTTTATTCTTATAAGGATCTTGGGGACCTTATACATATTTTAATTAACATGTAAATTCGGTATATGAGTTATACGCCTTTGTTGCTTATGAATAGTTAATATTTTTCTTTCAAAAATAACAACACTAAAATCAAACAAAAAACTTAATCAAATAGATTTTTGAGAGATACTCTTTTTTAAAGATATTTTTTATAGAAGTAAGAGAAAATTGCTTCGGGAATTCAATTGGACTCAACCAAGTATCAATCACCACAAATGGAAACATTCGCTTCTTCTGTAGAAAAATAGAAATCATCAATATCCAGAAAATATAATATTCAATCATCTGTTTACATAATCAAATTATGTTAGTTAATATGACACACTTTTGAGTTCTACCAAAAGGTGGACTTCACTTCTATATGTACCTTTAATTAATGAAAACCAAATGGTCAAGTGAATTTAGTCTTAAAATTTGTATCATGACATAGCTTTCTTGATCTAGTGTTCAAATTATTTGTACCATTCCCCTTCCTAAAACGCCACCTTCTTCAATGTCTCTCAAAATTCCTACCCCTCTTTGGTGTCTCTAACGTAAGAATCTATTTTATGGAGACCCTAGATTTCTCTAGCTTCTTAAATGGAAATCTCTGTTCTTACAAGTCTTCCAAGGCTGTAGTGTACTTGACCACATAGATGCGTCAAACATATCATCCAATAGCCATCACTGATTAAGCAGGAAATGCCCAGTCAAACTTGAAGCTCCAGCAGCAGCAAGTCGAGTCCCTTGTTCTCCTCTTTTTGATCCAAGCTATTCTCCTCCAACATCCTATGAAGCCTCCTAAAAACCAAATCAAACCTTAACCACTCCCCAAGCTTGGCAAGAGATTGAAAAACGTTTTCATGATCAAGCACATGCTGGGTTACAACGCCTCAATTCTCTGCTGTCAAGAATGATATTTCTACCTCAAAAAACTCAAAATAGTGGTTCCGTTGTCACCCCTGGTTGCTATTTATAGACAGATTTTTATGCTGCAAATTTCTGAGGTCTTACCTATTGACCATGAAAATGTGATTATTAGTTTAAGCTCCCAAGAACCTCTACCCTATTTCCTTGACCTGTGGTCAGGCCTATAATCTCAGAGAAGTAAGACTTGCTAAACACCAAATACCCTCCCTTACCTCTGCCCCTACAGTGGCTTCCTTCGCTTCCTCTACCTAGCAAAACCAATTTTACAATTTCGACTGTCCGTACTCAAAATCCATTCCATTTCCAAATTCTCTCACCAACAAAACGCAGTATACGACTCAACAAAATAAACAACCGATTGAAAAATCCAGAAAATACAGAAGCATCAAGATTATTCTCTTTCAAGCAGGCGTACATCAAACCAAAACCGATATTCAAATGAATACTCACCTGAAAAACTGTACTCCACAAGGAACTCAAAATTTTCCCACTAAATTCGAAATTCTGCCGGAAAGCGAAGTCTCCAAGTCGCAGTAGAAAAGTAAATCCTTAATCTAAAATCGCTTTGCCCTAATCCAAAAGATTTCTGGGATGTTCTGGATTTCTTCTGTGGAGGAAGCACCCAATTTTTTTAGTTTTTGAATATTTTATTCATATTTTATATTAAATCGAAAAAGATGGTGACACAGGAGGAGACACGTGGCGAGCAGATCAATGCTGGCGAGCGGTAGATATCAGAATTCGTGGACGAGAGAAGGGGATGAGATCCGATCAGTTTCTGAGGCAGGATTGGTCCACGTAATCACAGGTTCTGGCAGGTCGACACGCGTCCCAGGACCACTTGGTAACGAATATTCGTGGCGTGCACGCGGTCTGGTGTAGTGACGTGGGATTTGTTCTCGCGTGAATTTTTTATTGTGGGGTCCGAATCATCTCCGCCTGCCTCTTTTCTTAATGTTGTTTTTTTTTAATAGAATTAATTAATAGAGTGCGTAATCTGATATTAATCTTCATGTTAAACAAAATTAATTATCTTCATTGGGTTATAAAAAAAAAAAAAAAAACAGCACAAGTTTCGAATAACATAAAATTACATTACAAACGTATAATTAAGAGTGGTCATATTTTGGATCGAACAATTTAATCCTAAGTCCAAGCAACATAAAAATAATAATAAAATAAAATAATTTATTTTAGTCACATGTTTGGTAAGATTTATATTGAAATTAAAATTAATTAAATACATGTACATGATGCGACTTCATCATGGATATATCATACATCTATATAATGCGTATCACAGTCTACATTAGGTGGGGGTGTAGTTGAAGGCAATTCAAAATTTACGTACAACATATTCAGGTTTTCTGGCTAAATAAATCTTAAAATTGATAATCTAATTTTATAATTTTGAGAAATACTAATTAAGTGCTCTAAATTAAATTAGACAGATTTTGTGTAAACGACATCGATTAATTTTAAATTTTTATTAAAAAGTAATATTAACATTTTAACAAATCAAATTGTTCATACAACTCATTTGAGCTAATTATTGTTTCTGCAAATCAATTATATTTCTGTTATTTTTCATTCAATGCGTTTCGGGTTTCTCGAAGTCATGCATTGCCGCTGAACTCTTAATCACGCAAAACAGAGAGGTAAACAAGAAGACAATGTCGACTCTTACGGTGCCTGATCAGCTTCCTCGTGTCGCCGAGGACTGCGAGCGCCTCAAGGAAGCTTTTGACGATATATATATATATATGTATGTATCTCTAAACCGATCTCTGTCTTCCTGTTTATCCATGTGCATGTGTACTTGCACAGATACATGTGTGTTTTTAAGTGTGTATTTGCGTTGAGTGCTGCTGTTCATATCATGTTGTGATCTAATGCATAAAATATACAATCTCCATAACACTATCGGGTTACGTTGACTCTGAAGTATGCGCCTGCGATTTCTGACGTTAATTGAGTTTCTGTTGTTTGGACTGGAAAAGTTTAGAAAACTATATGAACGAGAAAATTGTTTTTTACTATTTCTTTTACCTTTTTTTCATTTAGTTTTCATTTTCTACCACAAATTTGAATAACGTGCAATGAGTTGATTTTCTAATTGTTGATATCAATCCAGTTGTTTTCATTCAACAACTGTTGTTTGGAAATAATGAACATGGAATCACTAGACGAAGAAAAGCCAGAGTAGCTTCGTCATTTCAATCACATAAGGCCAATGCTCTTATGTTAACTTTGTGTCGCGTCTAAACAGTATTCTTTCATGTGGTCTCTGGTGAATTAATGAGAACAAAGGTGGCTGTGTTATTTTTTCCCCTTACTCTTTCTCGGTTTCTTTCTTATTTCATTTTGGGGCGACACATGGAAGTGAATTCAGGCTATCCTGACATCAAGTTGGGTTGTTTGTTTCCTAGTCAGTATTAACATTGTATTGTTTCGAGAATTACGAAAATGCATCTGTTGTTGGGTTTCCATTTGAATGGATTTTGTTGATGCTTGTATCTGATGCATGATAAACATATTTTATTCAAGTATGTATCCATGCTGCATAGTATTTTTTTCCTCGTATGTTTCTACATTCATGAGTTAGTGGATCAATGGTAGATTGTGATACTGTGGATTTAAACTTTAGCAGGATGGGGAACTGATGAGGCAACAATCATATCCATATTGGCTCACAGGAATGTTGCCCAGCGCACATTAATTCGACAAACATACATTGAAACATATGGGGAGGATCTTCTGGCAGCACTTGACGAAGAACTATCAAGTGATTTTGAGGTCAGGATTTTACAGTAAAATGGATAACACGTCTCTCAAATGAACATATATACTTCTAATGTTATGTTTTACAGCTTATATTATTATTCCATGATTATGATAATGTTATTGTTTTTCTTATATTGTTTTCATAAATTCCACCGAGGTAAGTGGATGGTAAAGGTTTTCATGTTAATAAATGAGTTTGTTGTAAATTATGCTCCATTGGTCTTTTGTGTTTTTCTACCCACCTTTACCTCCGTGACGGTGAGATATCGTGATGTTCTTACTGGGTTAGTGTAGCTCACTCCTTATTTAACCATTTCAGATCAGGAAGACATGGTTCCCGAGCCCGTTCCGCAGGAGGACGACGAAGGGGATGCCTAGAGACTCTGTAGTCATACTCATAGTTTTATTTTCGAGTTTCTCTCTTAGTTAGTTTAATCTTTTATATTTTAAGTACGTTTTTGGTTTTTTCGTGTAAGGGATGTTAACTGAAATTTTGATCTCGCTTCCGCATTTGATATATTTAAATACTCATTTCATTTTAATATTTCCGGAGCCGTTACAAAAATGGATAACACGTCTCTCAAATGAACATATATACTTCTAAGTTTTGTGTGCTAAAGAGGGTAGCTCGCTTGAGCTTTTGGTAGGTTAATACTAAGTATGATTATGAAATAAACTAAACTAATGCGTTGTTAATAGAGAATAGTGCTTCTACGGATAATGGATCCTGCAGAATGTGATGCACTTCTAGCGAATGAATCTCTAAGAAAGAGGGCTGCAGGTCATCACGTTATAATGGAAATAGCCTGCACAAGAACTTCACATGAAGTATTCCTTGTAAGAAAAGCTTATCTGGCTCGTTATAAGAGATCTCTTGAAGAAGACGTGGCACATTAAATAACTGGAGATTTTCGTAAGGTTTGGCATTTTATCATTTCTCCTGCTTTCATCAACTCTAATTAATCCAATAGGAAACATACAGTTACTTTGTCACCACAGAATGGTTGAATCTTTGTAATGTCAGTTTCATTTCTGTGCCTGGGGGATTTTGTTAATACTGGTTTGGAAAAATTGTGCTCCATAAAAAAAATGGATAATCTGTTAGTAACATGAAATCTATCTTCACCGGATAAGACACGCAAATTAGCATACCAAAGTTTGGTTATCTGCTCCTGAAGCATTATCCTTGGTGTTGAGAATTCTTTTCCTCTTAGTCCTAATCACCTTTTCTCCTTCTCTCCTTTAAAATTCCTTTTTTTTTTTTTTTTACAATTATTACCTCTAGCAGATAATACATTCTTAAAGTAGTACATATTTTTTTTTTTTTTGGTGAATAATTTGTATGCTGAGACCTCTAACATCTTTTTCTCACAGCTTTTGGTACCTCTTGTTACTGCATATCGGTACCAGGGAGCTGAGGTTGATATGACTCTTGCCAAATAAGAGGCAAAAATACTTAATGAGAAGATTTTAGAGAAATCAGAATTTTAACCACTAGGGGCAAGGCACAAATCAATGCTACACTTAACCAGTACCATGACCTATTTGGACATTCCATTAACGAAGTACTTTCATTTCTCTCTCTTCATCTCCAGCATTGTGCATTACTGAAACTTGTAATATTCTCTTCATTTATTTACCAAAGTTTATTTTTCATCTACATTTATATGGATACTAATGACAAATCACATTTCTTTCATAGTTGATTTACCAAACCAGAAGGATTCTTAAAACTAAGTTGTTTTGATCAAATCGACACAGTCCCTCATTTCCCAGTCATTTGTATTATTTGTGAGCATTATTGCTAAATATGCAATTGCAGTACCAGGAGTAATACTAGCCTGATCTTTTCCAGGAGTTAAAAACAGATCCAAAGGACGAGTACTTGAAGTTACTGAGAGCGACAATCAAGTGCCTGACCTACCCTGAGAAGTATTTTGAGGAAGTTCTACGACTGTCTGTGAAGGGTCTTGGAATTGATGAGGAAGCCCTTACCAGAGTAGTTGTTACCAGAGCTGATGTTGATATGAAACACATTAAGGAAGAATACTATCGAAGAAACAGCGAACCACTGGATGCTGCCATTAAGGGTGATAACTCTGGGAACTATGAAAGAATGCTTCTAGCCTTGATTGGTCATGGAGATACTTAAGCAGGTCATCATCCAATGTTCTGCCGGTTGGTTATCCTCAAAATAGTTTATACTGGTTCTTTAAATAAACTATATGATCTCTTTCCACGTCCACAATGGAGTCAAAAACACACACAAATAAACTCATGCATATAGCTTGGATCCAATGCCTTTTTTCACTTGTGGCACAAATAGCTTGGATTAATATGCATCTGTTGAACTTTTTCGTTTTATAGAAAAAATTAAAAAAATTGATTCCAACTTTTAAGTCGTTATAACTACTCTAACAATTATATCTTTTTGTTTTCTTATTTTTAAATTAAGAACCGAACCAAATAATATTTAATTTATTTGATTGCTAATAAAGAACTTGATTTATTCTGTAGTAATAATAAAAATATTAATAATTAAATACAACACTCCACCTACATGTGTTCTATTTGTTTTGTTAAATAATGTTTTTTTATATTTTAATAATTTGTAAATAATAAAAAAAAAAAGTAAAAGTTAAAAACTCATTAGTCAAAAGGTTATTTCTATAAGAAGAATGTAACAAGATAACTTTTCTTTAAGAGGTGATAATTTTGCTTCATGTCTAGTTAATGTTTACTAACAATTAGTTACAATAACAATTTTTTTTCATTAAGTTATTCCCACCGACATCTTAAAATGTTTAGGAATAAGAATTCAATTTCTACCAAAAATTAACTAAAATACACTGAAAATTAAACCAAGCAAGATCTTAATTATAAATTATCGAAAAACTATTCCATTAGTTGGCACTTTTTATGTTTCTTTCTAAAGAAAATGAAAAAAAAAAAAAAAAAACTCTTAGCCAGAAATAGCTTTGAACAAAAAAATTTCTCATCAATTTTTTTAAGAAAAAATTAGTATTTTGTATTACTAAATATTAACTCAAGCTTGATATTTTAATTTCTTAATATTTAAATTTATTGTCACACCAAAAAATATAACCTTTTTTGTCATACCAAAGCAAGAACTTCATCATTATTGGTAATTCATAGTTTGTTTGGACTTTCCATTATACACACACACATATATATGTATAAGTAATTGCACTAAAGATTAGTAGACCTTTTTAAAGACAAACCCATGATCAATATATTAACATCTTGAATGGTATTGCTCGATATAAAATTCTTGTAATTTTTGTTACAAATATTACGAGTTAATAATACTACAAAAAAAAATTAACTTAGAATATTTAAGTTAAATTGTGTTTGGTGTTGGCTAAGTTAAAATTTGATTCTCTTGAATTGAGATTAAAAAAAAATTTATGAATTTCTATACATAAAAAGACTTATTCTTTATACATAAAAATTAATTTTAAAATGATTTAACTGGTAAAGAATATTACTGAGATTTTTTTAAAAAAAAGACATAAGTCAAAGTTAATTACTCTTGTTAATAAATGACCAAAAAATTTGATATTTCATGACTAATATTTACATGGAATTTATAATTATATTGGATTTTTATAGAAAATAAAAATCTTTTCTTAATTTAGAATGAAAATGAAATTAAATTTTATTTTTGTTTCCAACTTATTTTATTGATATCATCTTCTTATTTTTAATTCATGAAATTAAAATCTCAAGTCAAGCATGGGCCTCAATCTATCAGAGCATTGTCAGATAAACACACAATCTTCGCAACAAGTGTCCAAATTATGTCAACATGTTTTTATTATTATCTTTGTTCATAACCCCAACTAATAAAAAAATAATAATAATAATTAAAATAATATTCTATGATAAAAAGATATACAATAAATTACTATATAATATGATGATATAAATTTATATAAATAATTAAGAGAGCTTTGGTTCTTTAAATTCTAGTCTCTTCTTTTCTTTTCCTCCTTATTTCCCTCTTTTCTCTTCTCTTTCTTCCCCTCCTTCCTAATTTCTTCTCTTTCTAATAAAAACTTTGCCAAAACAAGCTGCCCAACAGCTTAATTATTAGCTGTAATGGAACTCTGAAAGTGTCTCCTATATCGCATAGACTAGCAAGTAGATTGGTCACCACACTACAACCATGCCAAGTACCCCTCACAACAACAACAACAACAAGAAGTTACTAAATACAAAGTCCACGCATTGTCAAAGTGCTTTTGAGTAAAAAGCACTTAATTTTATACGTTTATTCCTGTACTTCCAACGCCTGAACAGGAGATAAAAAGTTGCTGAATAATAAAACAAATAAGACTACTATTTCTCACAAGTACACAACTCGGTACTTGGATTTGGCCAATCATCATCAATTTCACTGGCATGGAAACATTATTGAGAAAGCATCCACATTTTATGGTACAGCAACAGAAATTGAATCCTACATTCTATACACTGTACAATCATCATACAGTGAGAATTCAAGCTACCAAATACCCGCAAGATCCAAAAATTTAAACTAGTGGGAGCAAAATTTGCTTCATCTTTTACAGACCACAGAGAAGCTATTTTCAAATGCGGCCTCGCAAAGACAAAATTTTTCCATTACCAGACTGCTAATTTCCTGGTGGAATCTACTTTCGTAGTAGATACATAATAATTGTATCAGTTTGTGGAAAAGAGGCTAGTATTAACACAAAACAACAACAGGGCCAAGGGGGGCTGCGAGAGAAAGCAGATCACTTCTTCAGAAGCTTCTGAGAGAAAATCCTCTTTGAGTAGGGGCTGTTTCTTGCGACTGCTCTATGGACTTCGATTGTTTCAACAAGTAAATTGTACAGAGAACCCTGATGTGGAAATATGGATTAAAATAACAATATAAAAAATTAAGCAGAAAAACAGCAAAACCATGATTTACATTGCTGGTAGATCAAAGCACACTGGTGAGTCTAATATGCATACTAAAGCTTGCATGACCAGATTATTTTCTTCCAACCTTATGGTACTTTGTGTGTGATTGAAAAGCTTATAATCATTTAATGAAATAAGAAAAAGTAGATTTATCCCTAGTCCATTATTGACATTTGATTAGACTTTGGCACCATTACCTACGGTTCCATCTAAGGATTGTGTTAGACCATGATACCACATAAAATGAGGCATGTGGCAGGTTCATTTCAAGATTTCATGCTTCCAAGTAGTCTTCAGACATGACATAAAGAAAGACAACCTTTTTATGGCCAGAGAAAAAAAGAAAAGAAAAGATGTGTGCACAAGTATATATGCGTTTCTGTGACAGCATGAGGGATTCCCAGACCTCTGTTTTAACAATTAACAATGGAGTACTTGCGTGTACGTGTTTGTATGCATATGTGCCTGCACGTTTGAAAATTTTCCTGACCTCAGAATATCGAAGACCTGCTTGAATAACATAGTTTGCATGTGGGTCTTGAAGCAACTGCTCAAAATGAGAAACAGAGAGCAATTCATGGATGATTTGCGACCGGCCATCATTATTAAAAACTTGAAGGCACCTTTCAACCACATGGCTGCTGAACTTCTGCGTGGACAGGTGCACATAGTTTCCTTCAAATTGGGAAATCAAATTTGACGTAGCAGATGGGATCTTTAACTCCAGGATAAACTGCACAACATAATTTCTGCAAAAGAGAAAACAAAAGCTGAACTCAGAAAAAGGTGAGTATAACTCGAAAGCTCACTAATTCCAAACAAAGAGAACAAGCCAACTGTTGCACTCTAGTATTTAAGTACACAAATATCGAAAACAGAATAATAATGCAGATTTCGAAAATCTTTCACAAACGGAGGATTTCACTGTCATGGAACTTTCTCCTCCAAAGAAATGGGCAAAAAGGAACAACTATTCTGTTAAAGCATGAAGACAGTTAATTTTTAAGCATAGAAGAAAGCAATGATGGATTTAGAGGTTCCAGGTATAAAAAGCAATGAAGTGATGAGATTTTAGTTAAGCTGTTTGTAAACTATCACAATTCTAGACAAATGCATCTACCAAGTTGACTCCGGAAAACCCGAAATCCTTATCTTTCCCTCAACTTCAACACTTAGAGGAAAATGAACAAAACTTCTACAAGTAATCAGCATGACCTCTTAAAGACAGAATATTTTTTCCCTGAATACTAGAAGGGCTATGCAAATCTAATAGCTTTTACAAAGGTGAAAATTCTTATTCTTGTTGAACCAGGTGGCAGGGGTAGACTTAATTCTAATGGTCGCCCAAAGTATAATATACAAAATAAAAATTTGCTGTTTGACCACAAAGTATCAGGCCAAAGCTTCCACTAGATACTGAACATTTTTTTACCGGTCACGTCTTTGGCCTTTCCTATTCTCCTGAAAGCTTTTCTACTTTAAAGAACGAAATAGCCATTCATCACATCATTTAAGTCATAAGTTCCCCCACACACGCAACATTTTATCACTTCAATAAGTTATTATATATCCTGGAATGGACTCTTAATTGTGTAAACAATGTATTGAGATTTTGTAATTGTTGTTTTCTTTTTCTTTTTCTTTTTCTTTTTTTTTTCTCTCTCTCTTTTAAACCTCTCTTAGGGAAATTTGAAACTCACTAAAAAGAAAAAAGAAAAGATGCATTCTCTTGAAGGGATTGCAAGTAAAAAAGTTCTAAATAATAGTGACAAGAGGACATTGTTTCATTACCCATATGGATCTTCAGCAAGCAGAAGTCCACTATTTGATATTTCAGCAACCAAGTGTTCTCGATACTGGCCATTTGAATGACTGATACAGCGCTGAAGAACACAACAGCCATGCTGATGTGTTGCAATGTCAACACAGTATTTTGCAGCAGAAACAAAAATAAACTGCCAAAATAGTTATACAAAGATACATGTCAGTTATATAATAGGGAAAAAGAAGGTGGAGAAAATGCACAGAAAGAAATTCAAAGCATAACTTAAATACATTGACAAGAAGCTTATTAGATACTATGATGTTGGAAAGCAAATTCACCAGAAAGTTTTAGGGTTCCAAGACCGATACCACCTTAGATTACATCAACTTTTAACTAGATGATGTCATTTTTTATCAAATTCTGTCTGAGCACAAATCATTAGCTCTTCAATAACTGTTCAAGAAAAGTGTCATTGACTTTTCAATCTATGCAAGCATGTAACGAACAGCAATATAAATTTCCAAAAACCAAGCATACGAGATACAACCATGGAGGCAGCTTTACTGACTAAACTTCATTAATAACTAAAGAAGCTCTTTAGTTTATAACAGAATTTGACACATTTACCTCTTGTTCCAATCAGTTTCAGGCAAACAACAGCCAAATGGCTTTCCCACAATCAAGGGTCATTTCCTTTATCAATGAAGAGTCCCTTACTTCTCAACTACTCTACTGATCTCTCTCAAACATCTATCATCAATGATACACTTCTGGAGCAATGTGGGACAATTTACCAAGAGTCAAGGGCCATATACCCATAAATTCATATTTATGAACTTGTAATATCAGAAAATGTATAATTTTCATTAAAGATTCATTTATTTTCTGAGTTTTCTTTATTTAGAAATCATATCAATATTGCTTACACACTCACAGTTCCACCCCTCTTCCAGAGATTAAATTATCATATGATAGCACGGTAAACATAGGATTCACACCATTGCTATCCAGGTTTAAGTCAATGCCAAAAAGATCAAGGAAACATATTGGTATCTTTAGCTTAAGAAACTTATATAATTGTTAATAACAAGTCTCTAGATGTTAAAGAATCTTCAAAGGTTTACTATATTTGATGGAATAATTCATTTGTAACTATTATCACCGTCTTGAATAAATAATCAATTTTATCCCTATTAATGGCCAAGTATTTTAGTTATCATTACAAGGACCCCAGTGGCATATGAGCTCCCCATTTTGCACATTGCAAGCAAATTATGCTCTTGAAAGGCTTAGGAAACCCATGTTGTGTTTAAGCATTCTTAACGCAGAATCTAAATGGACATTTTACCACCTTGAAAGATATATTCCTCTGGATTCAGGAAAGAAACTCTTTGAAATCTAGTTCCTAATCTAGTAACAAATTCCTCATTGACCAGAAGGTAAATACTTCGTTGCAGAAACAGCTTATAAAGAAGCAATAGATTCTGATCTGGTTTGCAAATTATCCTCACATAATGCAGCACCAGAGAAAAATAAAAGGCTAGCAATATGAACAATTCATATAATTCCGAATCCCTTTGGTGCACCATACTGGTGTTCTATGCCTTCCTCAAAGGGGTCAAGTTGTTGTGACTATGTGAAGGTAATAATCACATGAGATGATGAGAACCAAAACTCATTAATCATGCTAAGTCGGAGGAAATGCTCAAGTATTGATACGAGGCAAGAGAACCTGTTTTTTTTTCTAGCAAGGACAAGCAACTAAATTGTGAATGGCCATCACATTATCAGGATTAATTATATAACAGTTTCTAAGTGATGCATTAGCTTATTTTAAAATGATTGGACGAACGGATGCATTAGCTTATTTTTCATCTGAACTGCATTAATTAAGAGAATTTCATTTTTTTATTAGTTTACACACAGAGAAAGCTAACATCTCTATACCCTTGATCAATTGCATAGAACACATAAGAGAAGGAAAAGAAAAATTCATAAATGTGAGTCCCTTCCTAGTTCAGCAGAGGAACGAAAATGAACTAACAGAATATAAAACGAAATGTTGAAAGCTTTACAATCTCAAAATCCATAAATATTATCACCCAGAAATTTTGTGTTAAATGGATTAGAATACTACTTCATGAATATGAAAGGAAAATAAGTAACTCAATGTCATAGAAGATTGAGAATGTGAATCAACACCTAACCCAGCAGAGAAGACACAAGTGATATGAGACAATGACTGTGAAGATTATATTTATTGTTTCTCCAGTTCTCCAGAGGCTGTGACAATGAGTATTATCCATACAAAGAGAAATACACTAGCAATATTTTTAACCACATATTCATGAAATGAATTTTATGTGAAAGCCTACCTCTTTCTTATTCGAAATGAATATGTTCGAGATATCTTGTTTACGAGAAGATGCTTTCTAAAATATTTATATATTAAAAAAGAAGAAAGCACGCAAGACAAATTCTATATTAAATTAAACAGTTGGCACAAACATTCAATGAGAGTTTCGAAAGGCTTGTGTAAAATAAGAAAATAAAACTGAGACAACCATAAAATGACAAAGGTTAGAGACTTTTACCTATATTTTGTCAACTTAAAATAATACCTTGTTATCTTCATTGCTAAGGCATTGCAAGCATCGCTGCACAACATGATTCCCATTCAGATCCTTGATGAGAGCAAGAAACCCCGGTTCAAGAGCTGATATAACTAGTGAAATCTGCTGCCTAGTCTTGAGAGTCTCAATCAACTTCTGCACCACCCGAGTGCTGGAAGAACACAAAACAATGTAACAGTGGCCCTAACAAAATTATATGAAGTGAAGTGTGCGTTCTTACCCATGAGTGTTCAGAGAAATCTGAACAAGCTGTCCAGGTTCTTCAGTAACCATTAGCAGAATGTGCATTTTCTGTTCCTCAGTACACACGTCCAATAACTTCTGCATAAGATAATTCCCGAATGGATTCATCATAAGCTCAACCACATGATCAATTATCTCATTGAATATTAGCTGCACATCTTGTTTGGTGCCTTCATCAAACACTTTCTGCAAGAATCGGCAGCCATGTTGATCCTTTGCTATAAAGTAGATATTCCCACGAGTTTCTGCCAAGTAGTTACATCTAAATGGCAGAGACTTGGCACTACGAGCATTTGCATAAATTCCTGCCATTTGAGACTGGTTATTAAGCTGTGACCTCCTTTCTGGACGCCTACTCATGCCAATTTCGTTCAAGGCAGCCCTGTTTGAAACCCTCGGAAACTCAACTCCCTTGTTGGTGACGTAATTGAAACCCTCTCCTTGAATTATGAAGCTGCCCTCACCATTAAAAGCATCAAAGTCTGCTCGTGAGAACTTGATGTTCGGAGGTGCTTTAGCCCTGCCATTAAATAAAGGCACGCCATATTGTCTCAGACTTTCAACATTCAAATGAGGCCCTTGTTGAGTCAACCGAGGAGAAATTGGGACATTCAATAAACCACCTGTTTCTTCATTCCAGTTCATTCCATTTCGCTGTGAATAGAGCAAAGCATCGGCCACGGAAATTCTGCCTAATGAAGAACTCAAATTGGAAACCGGACTCCCTCTGTGGTGGTGATAGTTACTAGTTTGCTCATTTGTTCTGTGCCATATAGAACCAATTTGGCCATTGCAACAATTCAATTCCTTGTTAGGAAACAAAGCAGAGGAAAATCGTGAACCTAATGGACTATTTACTTTATAATCCTCCTGTAATCCAGACAATGCCGTACTCATCTCGCCATGAAAACTCTTCATCTTTTCTTCAGGTAGAGACTGAATTCTCACATGATCAGCATACGCTTTCTTCAGATTAGCGGGAGTCCTGTATGCATCAAAGTTGATTTGATCGTTAAAGTGAACCCCATTGGAGTTGAGTGAAAAATCCCTTAAAGTATAATCCTCTTGTTCCCTGGTAATGTACATTTTATTGAGATTTCTGCAAAGACTCAGTTCATCAATCACGCTCTCATTGGCTTTTTTCCCAACCAGTGAATCTGGTAATTTCGAATCCATCCATAATCCGTCTGGGCAATGAGAAGCAGCATAGGGCATATGAGATTTAAGGGAATCCTCCAGTGGGGGAGGAGTTGGTGATCCATTGTCAGAGAAAGAATGACCGGCAGAGAACAAACTGGAAGAAGAACCATCTGATTGTAAAGAGAAACCACTTACGGGCGAAGCACATGCATACTTATAATGCCTCGATTGCTCATCATCATTCCCGCCACGAGTTGTCCTGGTGGCGGCAAATGAAGCAGTGACAGGAGCATCATAAACATGACTGTTAACATCATGTTGATGATGGTGCTGAGAGGTATGATGATGAGGATGATGATGACGATGATGAAGACGATGCAGATTATGCGATGTGGCATGAGGGATCTCATCCAACAACATTTCAAGCTCCTCATCACCCTTCATGTTTCCTCCACCACTCTCCTCAATCACAACTCCCCCAAAATCAAAACAAAAGAAGAAAGGTGTAAAAAAAAAGAAGACACAGAAACAATCAAAGCAATCCCAGAATCAGAAAACCCACATCAGATTGAAAGAAACGAAATATTTCATATCAGATGAAGATTCACAGTTGGGTCTGCACTCAAGAATCGAGATAGATAAATATCGAGAAGAAGAAGAAGAAGAAGAAGAAGAAAAGGGCGGTGTCTTTGGGTGATGGGAGTATTTTCAATTTTGCATTGGAGTGAAGAAGAACAAAGCAAAACAAGTGATTCAGGTTTTGGGTTTTCTTTTTTTGTGTAGTTTGGTGAAGCATGCAAAGATTGAAGGATTTGCATACGGTTTTTTTAGTGAGGAACCGTAGGTATTCACACCACGTATACGGTCTCTCACGCCATTAAAGCTGGAGAGGAGAAGACGGTGTATCTTGTGTCCAGAGAGAGAGAGAGAGTATATATGTTGTTTCCACTCTATATAAATCTTATATTAAATAAATTTAAATAGAATTAAAAGCCCAGAGTGAGAGAGAGCAGACACAAACAAATACACCGGTATTATATAGTAAATCTTTTAAAAGAAAATCAAAAATAAAATAAAAGAATTATTTAAGTTGCCACTCCTTTTCGCATGCGTGTACCGCACGCTCCCAGTTAGTGTGGGGACCACCCCGAAATTCACTGCCGATTTCAGCTTCGTGGCAATTAGCACTTTGTTAAATATTATTTTAATTTTTCAAAACAATTTTGACACAATTTATTTCTTCTTTAAATATACGTTACACGGTCAATAAAATAAAAATTAAAAATACATTATTTAAAACATAATAAATTTATGTAAATGAAATAATAATTAATTTATTTTTGGAATTTAGTAAAGGAGTATTTAAGGATTTTGTTTGATTTGTTTCGGTTATTCGTATCGACGCTCCCAACAAACTTTCTGGAGGTTTTCGCAGGTGTGCGCGGTCCGCTGGAATTACCAGATTACCCCCTCTCTCTCTCTCTCTCTCTCTCTCTCTCTCTCTCTCTCTCTCTCTCGACCTGGCTTGTAACAGTCCCAAGAATACTCCATTTGGCTTTTGTAAAGCAATGTATCCACATGTTACACGACCCATCGGGCAGTCTCTAACCCGTTTTGGTAATTTTCTATTTTTATTTATTTTTTAATTCATAATGAAAATAATTATTAATTTAATTCCATCTAGTATTTTAATTAATTACTTCTAATTTTTTATTTATAATCAAAATTTTAAGTATTTCAATTACATTTTTATCTGTAGTCAAAATATTCATATTTTTACTTAAAATTTACGAGTTTAAAATTTATTAAGAATATAAAGTCGATCATTTTTATCTATATTACAAGTAAATTATTGTCAACTCAAATAATATTTGATTTAACAAAATTTACGAATTAATTCATTAATGTATCGATTGGATTATAGTCATTAATTTAATTTTTCTCAAATGAACCATGGCATATCCTAAACAAAAAAAGAACATTCAATTATAACTAAATTTTATTAGTTCATATAAATATAATGTGTTAAAAAAATATGTTTTTGTCAACAAAAAATCTCTTTCCATTCAATGCATGAATATGTTGATAACTTAAAAAATAATAAGTTATTTGTACTCGCACTTTAGTTATTTAATAATTTATTATATATATTGTAATATTTTTTATAAGCATCACTGATTTAATAATAGTTTAAATTTATACTATTAATAATCAAAAGTTTAAACTCAAATTAATAATAGTTTGTATTTTTTTAATATAAGATTAATATATCAAATCTCCATCATTAAAATAATTGATATTTTCATCGAAATCATATATTATAAAATTTAGAATTATAATCAGAATACTCTATAGTATCCAATATTACATCAAATTAGAATTACTAAGTTAACACGTGATTTAATATCACTTGTAATGCACCAGATCTTCAACTCGTGCACAATCTTTCAGACCTAAATTATTGGCTCTTATAAAGTTTACATCAAATTATTAATAATGTATAATTTCAATTTTAATATAAAACTCAATAATTATATATAATTATCACGCAAGATTAAGGAATCATAATTTTAGCATAGTGAATATTAATAATAATTATATATAAAATTTTAGTTATATAATAATTCATTACATATTATTTTCTCATTATGTATAATCTAAATTTTAGTTTAATTTTATTTTAAAAATTTTCAAAATAAACTGAAACCAAGTTTAAATTTGCGATTCACTTCTCAGTTCATATCGAAATTAATTAAAATATATATATATATTTTTTGTTTTCACTTTCCAACATTTTCAAAGTTAATTAAATGTGTAAAAACTATAAGAACTTAAATTAATTAAATATATACTTGACAAGATATTTGCATATTGTTATTTATAAACATATTTAGTTAACAAACTTTTTAATTAAAAAAAAATTAGTTTAAATTTTTAATTCATTATAACTATTTTAACTAGAAAAACCAAACCATCACGAAATATTTTTTGTCTTGTAGTATATCTTTCCATGTATATGTACATATATAATGACTCTAAAATGCATATGATCTTCAATTATTGTATTTACAGGCCTGATATTAGTAATAACATCTCAAAACCTAAAACCAATTAATATCGTTTAAATCCATAGAAAGAAATTATATTACTTTTAGAAAAAGTTTGTATATATATATATATATATATAATGAAGGTTCAGAGCGCAAGACTTGCAAGCAAATCCGTGGGCCAAAAATATCACGATCACACGTATTAATCATGGTATGGTAGCTTCCTTTTTTTAGAGATTTTTAGGTTGGTTTTTTGGAATTAAATTTATAAATAATGTTAAATTAATTTGTGAAATTATATTTAATTTAGTTTAAGTAACATGTAGGAGTTTATATCAAATCAGAATAAAATATTTTAATTAGTGCTGTTTGTAATTGTTCGTTTATTATTTTAAATATCTTACTTGAATTTCTAATTTTATTAATATAAAAGAATATTATAATTATTAGATTCTTAAAAAGGAAATTTAAGAAGGTTAAAAAAAAATCAATTTTGTACGTTAATAAATTTATTACCATCCACTTAAGATAACAATATATATATATATAATAACATAAGTTATAAATTCGTGTAACAATTATTTATATATATATATATGTTTCTTTTGTTCTTGCTTATTTTGCATTTTATTTAAATATGTAAATATTTATATCAAAGATTTATCTAAATTATATTAATTTTTATGAAATATAGATATATATTTATCAATTATTTATTTATTAGATTGCGGGTACTTTCTATAGTTTGAATTCAAGTCTATACTTTTATGTTATTGTTATAAAATTTTTATTTTTTATTAATGTTAATTCAAATCTATACTTTTATGTTCTTATTATAAAATTTTTATTTTTTATTAATATATCTATGTCATATAATTAATAAAATATATATTTAAAAAAAAAAAAATTAACATAAATTTTATATTATTTTAAATATATATTATTTAATTTTTTTCGCTGACTAATATTTAATCAAAAAAAAATATATATATATATCTTCTATACTAAAGTCAAAAGAATCATAAAAACATATCTTGTACGTAGCTTACAAGTTGATAATTACTTACCAGCAAACTAATTCTTTTGATTTGCCTTACCTTTTTTTTTTTTTAAATGCTAAAAGTAATTATGATAAAAATATTACATTATACCTCTGTTTTAGCAGTTAATTAAGATGATTAAAACATTTAAAGTGGTTAAAAAATAGTTTTATGCTTTCGTTTTGATTGTGAAATAAATTAATTTAATAAATGCTATTCCATCGGGTTCTCCTGGTCGTGGGCAACATTATTACTATTGTAATTATTTATAACAATTTTTTATATTAAATAAAGGAATTATGGGGGGAAAATAAACAAATAAATGTGCATATTTATTTTATTTATATTAATAATTCATATACTTGAAGTTTCTGTAACATAAAGAAATTTTCGAGGAAATTGAAGATATACACACATACACACACATATATATATTTGCATAACTAAATTAGAAAGAAAGTATTTTTTTATTTGTAATTATATATAGCACATTAATGTATAATTACAATAGTATTTATTAAACATTTGATTGTTTTGTCATTTATTTGGGAGGAATTTCTCATTAACTTAAAATAGGCTGAGCAACAAAAAAAAAAAAATCTTCTTCAAAAGTCTTTTATGGTTTCCTTAGAGAGCAAGCAGCTTTTTTTTTAAAAAAAAAAAACAATTATTAGTTAAGCATATTAATAATTAATTTCTCCATTAACACTCACCACCGACCAATAATTGATTTCCACGTGTCCATTTTTGTTAATCCGTGAGCTGATTTCCACGTGTCCAACCTACCTAAACGTTCACATGGAGTCGAAAATGATTAATGTTTTAGTTAAATTATTAGTCAAATAACTTTTTTAGACCAATGTTATATACTTCAATCTTTATTTATAAATAATAAAATGTAAATATAAATTAAGAAAGTATATAAAAGTTAAAATGTTTATGCTCCAACTATAAAATTTTAAGAAATTATATATATGTATATGTTTTTATAGGAGGAGTCTGAGCAAGTGAATCTTACCTTAATACCCAAGTCGATTTCATCGTAAAAACAAAACGAAGAGGTTTGTTTGACCATTAAGAATAAATAATTTATCATATGTATCTTTATTTTTATTGTATTATATTTTATCGTATCATATTTTGATATTTAAAAATTACTATCAACCCTTCTATGTAGATCCGGATTAATCCTTAATTATATAGTTTTGGGGCTATTTTTTTTAACCCATGCCAAATCTGCTAAAAAATGGCATCTCCCACATGTTTAAAATTATCAACCCTACTAATTACCATATGGAATTAATTTGTAACGCGATGATAATTAATTTAGGTAATCTACCAAAACAAATTAATGTCAAATTTAATTAATGATAATTAAATCCTCATTAATTTTGGTAATAGAAATTATAAAACTATGAATAGTGTTTTTTTTCCCTAAAAAAGTATACAAATAACTTTATGAGACTGACCCAAATTAGTACATTAATTCAATTTTTTTAAAGAAGAAATTCTTGACGAAACAAAACCGTAGGATCCCAACAAAGGCCCAAAGAAGCCCCTCGAGAGCCCAATATAACTTCGCAGCATTCTCAAAGCTAGAGGTTGACGGAGATGGAGAAGGGCAAAGGAAGCGAGGAGAGATGGAGCGGAGCCTTAGCGAATCTGACGGAGATGGCTGCCAATTTGGACTCCTTGCAGAAGCTACTCCTCAAGAAAGCTGTCTTCGTTGACGAAGAGACCTTCGCTAAAGCCTCTCTTAGCGCCGAACAAGTCCGAACCATCAAGGTCCGTCTTCTTTTAGGCTGTACATTCGTCTGCCGCTCTACCTTGTCTTACTTAAACGATTTGATCTTGCCTAATTTGTTTCTAATTTTAGGCTGTGCTTCTTTACTTGTTATTGGTTTTGTTGCTAATTTGCTGAACCTGCTACTTGAATTCCGATTCCTAATGTCTTCGTTCATTTAAATTCTTATAGATGTGCTTGATTTCTACTTGTCTGTTCTATAAATGATTACGCAGATTGAGCTATTTGGGTCGTGCATTTATCTCTTTTCACTTTTGGATTTTATAATTAATGTTCTTTATTTTGTAAACAATTTTTTTTTTTTTGGCCGGAAGCGGTGTTGATGCATTTCCCTCTAATTTGTTCATTGTATTGCATAGTTAGTTAATTATAGTCAATTAACTAGTATCACCTTTTCTTTAGTCCGTAACGATCTTCTAATTTCTGGTGAAATGATCCTTTTCCCTTTTTGTTGTAAATACGATACCAGTCTTATAAAGAAAATGTATCTGAAGATTGCGTTATCACAAAATTGATGGGTCTGCTGTTAGTTAAACATCCAATTTAAAAGTTTTGGGAGATAAGTGCAGACAGTGAAAATTTGAAGGATGTTTAGTACAATTTACCCAAAATGATTATGGAGAGAGTTGATAGACTTAACGAGAATGCTAGCAGGACTATGCAAGTGCTAGTGTGTGCATTTATACACTATTACTTGCATATTCTACATTCAGAATCCATTCATCATATCGAGATATATTTATTATCTCAATACAAAATTTGGCAGCACCTTTTTGCTCATATTGTTACTTGCTTGTAGTTCATATGTAGATGCTACTGAAGTACTTGGATGGTGACATTTCAGGATATTTTTGTGCCTAGGTTCTTGAACAAAGGGTTGAGACTCTGGAGAGGGAACTAGATGCTGCTATAACAGCAGCTGCTCGTGCACGTTCAGAAAAACGACAGGCTGAGGCAGGACAAAAGACTGCTGAATTACGTGCTCAAGAAGTAACGAGAGAGCTAGAGAACACGACAAGTATGTGAAATTCAAGCCTAACCTTTGGAATCTAATATCTGACATGGACGCCTAACTTTAGCTTTTAAATATTTAAGCATTATAGATTTTCCAAAAGTTAGAAACATACTAATTTTTACTGCAGCATCAGTAAAATGATTGATGGAAATTTTTCTCAAAAAAAAAGAAAAAAAAGAAAGATTCATGGAAGTTTTGATGTTTTCTATTCTACTGCGATTCTCTCATGTAATTATGATACAAGATGGACAATAGGTATCACATTAATGTTTTATTGTTAAAAAGGATCATCATAAGATTCCTCTTTGTAGACTTTTCACGGAGTGCAGTCCCAATTTTTAGTTATAGGCTATGCTTAGGACAGATTTTGAAATTTTGTGGAACTTATTTACAAATTTGTGCTTAATTTAACTGAAATGCGACAAAAATCCTCCATGAAGTAACAAAATTGATGTTATATGGAATTCTATATGGAATCGAAATATGGATTCCAAATTCCGTTAAGTATAATATTGCATATGAGGTCAATTTTTACTATTTTCTAATAAAATATCTGTCCTATCCTAGTTGAACTATGAGCAATTTGCAAACTAATCACACCAAATTTCTATGTTATGGAAACTTTAAGAATGCAAATTACGAACCTCCATTTTATAAGCTGACTTCTTTTAGCTGCTACTACCGCAACTGAACGCCCCTGTAACCATAATATATATTGCTCAGACTAAAAACAAGTTCTAGACATGGATTCATTTGTTGCCATTTGATATACTTTTTGCCCAAATTTGAGGTCATGATATTGGACGGGTTATTGAATGAATGTGTGATTATTCATAATGTCAATAATACAAACGTGCCAATGTGGTTGCCTCAGTCAGTGGGCATGGGTGAATCTGGGATGAACTAGGAATTCAGATATCTTGGATTCAATTCTGTTCTGTGGTTCAGATTCTTAGTTAACATAGAGTAGGTGCCAGAATGCTACTACTCATGTTTAATGCAAGGTTGATTTTGCTAGGCCCTACCTTGAGTGGGTTCCTTGTCCTAAAAAAAACATTAAAGAAATATCCATACATATATATCTTTAAGGGAGTAATTTCTGCTGGCCGGGTTATGGTTTGAACAAGCAAGCATGCAGTATGGTGTGATTCTGGAATTTGGACTAGGCCCCAGAAATGCCAACTCTGAATGTTTTGATTGGAAATTTTTGTACCTTGTGCTGATTTGAGAGAATGGAACTAGTAGATCCTGTAATCACATAAGAAAGTTTTACTCTTTGCTGCAGAGGTTTTTGAGCTGCATATGCAAGAGCTGCGGACAAAACAAGAAGAAATTGCTAAGCGAGATAATGAGATTAAACTCTTGGAAGCAATAATTCAGACGCTTGGCCGAAAAGAATCACGTGGAAGTACATAAAGGACCTGTGTAGATTGTATTCACGTTGATGCTGATCCTTGTTTTACCAGAAATAGACATGATCTAAATTGTTACGTTATCATATTGAAATATGCTTTATTCCTATATGGAACACTCTTCTGCTTATTATGAGATCATTGTCCATTCTTAGACACAAAACAGCTAGGGGGAAGTGTGCAAACCAGAAATTTTATGCGGTTCTAAATATTTTAAATTTCACATTTTTGTAGTAAACTCTGTCCTTTGAGTTCGTGTTATTTTCTCTTCCCTCTTTGAGTCTTCTGGTGCGTGCTGTTCAGGGGCTTCTTCCATTGTTTTATAATCAAGTTAGTCACGTCAGCTTAATTTTAGTGGTTTACAGAGCCCCTTGTGACTTTCTTGTTTTCTTTGTTGCTGAAGTTTTTACGGGTAAACGAAGTAAGATTTAGAAATTTGTGAAATTCATTTTTATGTCTATATTTAAGATAAATTTTGAATAAATTTAGGATTTATGTTGAATTTGTCTGCAAATCTATATTTATTTTAGTTCGTTCTTACACAAATTTTATTGAAAAGTAATTAAAACTGGATTTTATGTGGGATCTGACAAAATAAGTTACAGATTTCATTGCTTTTGATAAAATTTGCAATCCATTATTTTAATTTCGTAGGATTTTTTAGAGGAGATCTCATTTGAAATACTAAAAGATTTCAACTTTATTATTTTATGTAGCACTTTCTTTGTGTTCTAATTACAATAACTATGAATTTACAGATAGAATCTAGCACATATTTCACAGACTTACCAACCTTCCCCAACTAATTTTCTATATTAGATTCTCGACCAAGATCTATGAACCATTACCCAAATATATTAATGACTTATATTACAAAAACTATAATGTAAATAATTAAAGCATACGAGACCAGGAAAAATCAATCTAATAAATTTCTTAAGAGAGTGAAAAAACTATATTATAAGTTAAAATTCACACATTGAGGTCAAATTCAAATATGAATTTATTAATCTTTTTTTTATTATTGTAGATATTTTCTGCATAACAAAATTTTTATAAATTATTTGATGGAAAATAAAGTATTCAATTTTTAAAAACTAGTTTTAGACATCTTTCTTGAAATATAGATACGATATATTTTATTTGATTAGATAAATAAAATGAAGTATTCATTGAAAATAAATAAAAAAATTCCTCCTTTAAATTATAATTAAAAAAAATATTCAATTTAAATCAAAAATAAAAAAATCCGATACTCTGTTTATTATTATTTAAATTATAATACGAATAATATAGAGTAAATAAACAAAATTATTATATTTCTATATCATTGAGTCAATTTCCATACAAATATTAAAAACATCCTCTCCAATTCTTCTCATCAATACATTGTTTGATTTGTATTTCCAAAAATTTCTTCTAGTTTTAATACGAACATATGTTTAATTAGAGCACATTAAATATCTCCGTTGACCCAATTCATTGAAAAAGAAAAAAAAAATCTAAAGAAAATGATTTTCTAAATTTATAAATAACATAAAATCACAGATTTCAGACCAAAATATCCTTATTTTACTTTAGAAAATGTAATCTCATGCCACACATATTTATTTATATGATGATGATTATTATTATTATTATTATTTACTCAAATTAAAACAAATTTACCCATCTGAGAAAGGATAGAAACCTGCAGATTTGATAATAAAATGATATCCTACTAATCTTCTAGTTTTAAATTGGTCAAATCTACAAATTCATTGTTTGAGATCCATGTTTTAGTCTACGCCCATATAAATACCTTATATTACATATATTTTGTAACAATTAAAATTTTATAATATGTATAAAAACTTAAATTAATTATATGTATATATAAAAAAAAAAAAAAAAAAACAATTTCTGGCCTTCTGGGGTTTTGTTTGCTTCCTGTAAAAATCCAAATATTTTTCCCATTACACTCTGCTACTCTTCGGCTTCAATTTCTCGCCAGCTTCTTCTCTGATCGTCTTCCACCTCTCACTCCTTCGTTTACCTCTTGCTTCCAGGTAACAAGGCATTGATTTCATTTACGACACTCATGTTCCTGTCTCTGTTGTTATTAATTAATAGATTTTACTCTAGTGTTCCTTCGGTTTTCACGAGGAGAAAAAAGTGAGCCGAACAGAGAGAGAGAGAGAGAGAGAGAGAGAGAGAGAGAGAGAAAGAGGAGGAAAATAAACGGAACGGGAAGGGAAGGTAAGAGGCCGGACACAAGCGGGGAGTTTAGTACCACAGGAGAAAGCGAGGTAAATGAAGACCGTTTTTGTTGATTTCATTGATATATTTAATTTCGCTTCCACTTGATATTTTAGTGTTTCTGTTTTTTTTTCCTCCTCGTTTCAATTTGAGTTGTTGAAGCTGATGCAAAACATAAAGAATTTGGTAATTTTAATTTGTCTCTCGAGAATTTTGTAATCTAACACCAAATTGAAGGATTACGCGTTTCGTAATCCTGATATTGACTTCATCGGGTCAGAGTTCTGTTATTCTCCTCTCTTAGGGAGAGATTATAGACAGTATTTTGATACTCTTAAGATCGGCTTTGATCAATAGGGTTTGGAGCTTTGGGGCTTTGGATTGTGTACGGGTATATGATTGATCTGCATCACCTAGGAGGGTTGGATTAGTGTTACATTTATTGCTGTTCTTCAGTTTTGTTCCCTTCAAACAGTTGTAGAAACGATTATATCACTCTGCATTTTTGTAGATTGAATTGATCACTAATGTTTTCTTTCTCCATAATTCTGATTGTTTAACCACAGATACTGCTTTTGTAACAATTTTTGTTCCTTTTTTCTTCCACCAAAGGTTCTTTGTCCATGATTTGTGGGGATCTCTAAAGAAAATTATGAGGTTTCTCAACTGAATCATCTTGGTTGAGAGTCAACTCTTCCAGAGGAGGGAACTTTTTGTATTGCAAGCTCAATCAACTTTAAAGCTCTTTACTTCTTTGCCTATCTGCTTTTTGTTGGAAAATTCTAGATGAAGATGGCAAAGATTTTTGTAGGAAGCAGCATAAGTGCATTCATCATTTTGATTTGGTTTTTGTGAGTTTATCCAATAGGTGTTAAAGCTGGATGTTCAGTTATTTCACTTATACTCTGAATGTCATTTTAATATGACCTTCTGACACCTGATTCCAGTAAATTGGTTGGGGTCTTCGGCATGAGTCTTATTCCCCTGATTCATCAAACTAAAGCTCATAATAAAGGAGGATTATTTCTAAAGAAATGAAAAAGGTGAAAAAACATTGTTACTAAACTGATATCTTTTTGTTTCCCCTCTTTTTCACTTCAGGATTGGTCGGTAGTAAAATGAGCCGACCAACTACACGAAATAAAAACAAAAGGCACAGACAAGCAGATAATGGTGACACCACTTTGGAAATATTAAGGTACTGGCTCTTTATTATTAATTTTTTCTTTTCTAGATGCATTCCTTCTTCATGGCCTTAGAGTTGTTATTTTCTACTACTATTTTTTTAAAATATTTTTTTTATAGGTTGGGGATTGGTGCTTAAGACCTTATGTTTTTCTTTTGTAGGAAAATTCATGCAACAGGAGACATAACTGATCATGATATAAATCAGCTGTATATGATTTGGAAGCCAATCTGTCAAGGTTGCCGTGTCAATACAAAAGACAACCCAAATTGCTTTTGTGGTCTGGTACCACCTCCTAATGGAAGCCGGAAAACTGGCTTATGGCAGAAAATGTCAGATATTGTTCAAGCACTTGGTCCAGACCTGTCGAAAGATCTCCGTCCTTCTGCTAGCTCACCGGCAGGTCTGACTAACTTGGGTGCAACATGCTATGCAAATAGCATACTGCAGTGCCTTTACATGAATAAATTATTCAGAGAAGGTGTTTTCTCAGTTGAACCAGATGTCTTAAAACAGCAGCCCGTCTTAGATCAACTCGCTCGGCTTTTTGCACAGTTGCATGCCAGTAAAATGGCTTTCATTGATTCAGCTCCCTTTATAACAACATTGGAGCTTGATAATGGAGTCCAACAAGATAGCCATGAGTTTCTGACCTTGCTTCTTTCTTTGCTTGAGCATTGTCTGAGCCATTCTAGGGTTTCTGGTGCAAGAACAATTGTTCAAGATCTTTTCCGCGGAAGTGTGTCACATGTAACAACGTAAGATTGGATTTTATTGAGTTCCAGATATGTTATTGCTATTTGGTTACTATTTTTTGGTACCTTTTATCTGAATTTCAGTTCTGTCAATATTTTGTTGTCTGTTTTCCTATAGGGAAGGCAGTGGGACTAGAAAGTTTGCTGGTTAAATTTTTTTTTTTCTGCTATCTCACTATGGAGTTTTTAATTGCAAAATGTCAGTAATTTTATCATCCCCTTGGAAGTTACATTGATGGTCTTTTCCTTGCTCAAACATAAGAATGATACATGTACTTTTCAGTTACTGTTTCATGTTATTTGATTTGCTTCTGTCTTCACTCTTCAAGAGCTTTTCATTTTTACTCTTGGCTGGCATGATTTTACATAGATTTATAATTTTTTTTCATAGATTTATAATTTTTTTTTGAGATATAGAGAGATTTATAATTTATGGCTTGATAAATTTACTGTTGTTTTTATTTTCTAGGAAGTTTCTACAATCTAATTTTTGGTTCTGTATAACCAAATCGATTTATATGTTCTTATTTCATTCATATATGTTGTTTGGACTTAAGATGCTCAAAATGTGGAAAGGATTCTGAAGCATCTTCAAAGATGGAAGACTTTTATGAGCTTGAGCTGAATGTCAAGGGCTTGAAATCTTTAGATGAGAGTTTGGACGACTACCTTAACTTGGAAGAGCTTAATGGAGATAATCAATACTTTTGTGAGTCATGCAACATGAGAGTAGATGCGACACGCAGCATCAAGTTACGCACGCTGCCTTCTGTCCTTAATTTTCAGCTTAAGCGCTGTGTTTTCCTTCCAAAGGTATTTCTGATGTGTTTTCCTAGACAGACGTGTTTTGTCAATTTTTATCCTTATTATTTTTAATGGAAGAATGCACAGTACTGGGAAAATGAGGATTTTTATTTGTTTACATTTTATGCAAGACATATTGCTTCTTGGTGTTTGGGGATCAATACCGAACAGTAACTTTATTGTGCATTTTAGAGCTATTCTTATTTGTTGGTAGATTAAAAAGAGAAAGGCCATTATGGTTGTTGGCAAATACTGAAGGAAGAGATGAATAATGGTTTTTAGGCGGGACTAGTTTTCCAAGAACAAATTTTATTTTGTCTGTTCTGGTTCAGTGCTGATGGAAATAGTGTTTACAACTTATATCTTCTGTGATGCATTATATTAGTGCTTGATAATTGTATTTATTCTTGGATGCTTTCGGAGTGATCCTAGTTTCTAATTTGCTGCTGTGTTTTGGTGAATGGAAATCTGTCTTAATTTCATGTGATTCTTTAGTCAATATCATCATTTTATGCAGGATGTATGACTCTTATAATTAATGTTATGAATCATTACTGGGACCCTGTGCTATGGAATAAATCCTTACTGCAAATGCTGTGTACTTTCTGTTTTAGCATCATGCTGATTTGGTGTTGCATTACATGTTTGACTAATATATCGCCAGATAGAATTTTTGATAAGAGAGTTGACATTTCTTAATTTAATTTTAAAAAAACTGATTGAGGTTGAACCTATGACCTGGCTGAATCCCTCCCTAAGCTTACTGCTTCTTGCTGAAGTCAGCAGTCAGAGTTTATCACTTGTGGTAGATGCTTGATACTGTGATGTTCTTTCAGGGCTTTTTCATTAAAGATTATGTCAGGTTTTAACATGAGGAATGTGAAAGTAAGTTGCCTTGGTCCCAACGCAGTTATATATCTTCAAATATGAAACTTTTATTACTCTCATCATCGGTTTTTGTAACTGTTGGAATATTATTTGTTGTTTCACTGTGTGCAATTTTTTGCTTGTGAGGATTCTTGTAACACAGTTTTGAAGAATAATCTATATCTCCATGTTAGTTGGAAACATGCTATCTAAATTTTTTCTTTGTTTTGTATAAACAGACTACAATGAAGAAGAAAATCACTACTGCATTTTCTTTTCCTGGAGAACTGGACATGCAGCGGAGGTTATCTGAGCCTACTGAAATGGAATTAATTTATGATTTGTCTGCTGTATTAATTCACAAAGGAACTGCTGTAAACAGTGGTCATTATGTTGCTCATATTAAGGATGAAAATACCGGGCAGTGGTGGGAATTTGATGATGAACATGTGTCAAAATTGGGTGATCATCCATTCGGAGAAGGCTCCTCATCTTCCAATACTAAAGCTGTGCAAAGTGATCCAGTTGTTCAATCAACTTGCTCAGAGGGAAATGATTCTGCTGCCAATCAGAATCATAGAGATGTAGTTGAGTTACAATCGTCAGAATCCATTCGCGTCGGTAAATCAGAGATATTTTCATCTAGTGATGCATACATGTTGATGTATAATCTTAGGCGTCACAAGAAAGATGATGAAAAAGCAAATGTAGCATGTCTTGCCAATGGTATGGACGTAGGAGGTGATAGGATTCTTTTAGATGGTGGCATTTATCTTCCGCCTCATCTTTATGAAGTTATAAACAACATGAATATGACATACCTTGATGTTTGCGAACAATTCAAAGTTAGAAAGGAGAAAGAATTGAATCTTATCAGTGAGAGGAGACAAGAAGTACGATCTGTTCTCTCTGAAGCCCCTGTTCAATCAATTGAAGAACCATTTTACTGGATTTCCACAGACTGGCTTCGTCAGTGGGCTGATAATATTATGCCACCGTAAGTGGTATCTTGCAACTTTTTATTTTATTCATGAATCTATTTTTTTTTTTGAAAGAAATTTTATTCATGAATCTATGTCAGCCCTATTTTATGTACATGCATGAAGTATGAATTTAAAATCTGCTACTTGTCTGAAAACCTTGATTAATGTGGTTGAGTATAGTTGTTAGCCTGCACATCACCCTCCAATGATGTTTGCCGCTTCTGTGATTAATCAAAGGCATTCATATACTTTTTCTAGTTTCAGTTAACTTTTCCAATGTTTAGCTGTAGGTAACACTTGATGTATTGTTATATTTTTCTAATGTTTCTTTCCCCATGCTGAAGTGTTCTAGACAACAAACCTATTCAGTGTTTACACAAAAAGGTGCCAGTATCAATGGTTGGCTCCATGAAGCGGTTATCATCTGAGGCATGGACCAAATTAATCTCTAAGGTATTCACCTGGGTTTTAAACTTCACTTATATTGAATGAACTTTGTTTTTAACTCTTTTTTTTGGTTATTTAATTGTCATATGAGTTCTTTTCTGGTGAAAAATTGTGAGCTCATGCTCTAAGATTCACTTGAATTTCTGAAATGGAATATCCACCACCAGTTGTTCATGAGAAGAAATAATTGACATGCTTTGTATGCACCTAAAGTTGGGTAAGATGGATATTTTTACTGGATGTTTGGGGAGTTATAAATGGTGTTTCTATGGATATCTCACTATAAAGTCTCCTAAGTCTTCTCCATGAAGGAATGGATCACCATTAAGCAAAACTCTAAGATCAACCAGTGATCTCTATTAAAAAGAAAGCAAATGTCTAAAACACATTGTAGTGGGTTTTATAGCTAAAATGTAATGCCATAATTTTTGAAAAGCTGGTTGATCATACTTATGTTATTTAGGGATGCTAATGTTTGGTTTCTTTATGGACTAAGGTGCCTGGGTTTGTTTTGGGGATTATATCTATCTATTCTGCAATTCAGTTATTGATAATACCTTATCCCCATGCTTTATAATATCTCTCCTTCTCAGTAATATATTCTTTTTCCACTAAAAAGATTAAATAGGACCTAACTATATAAGAAATAGTGAAGCTATATTTATAAAAAGTCTATGCATAATAGTTGCTGAAGAAATTAAATTTTATTATTAGTGTGTAAAAGATCACATTTACATACACTCTGAATGCTGAAATATTTCCATTCTAATAGCTTCATTCTCTACACCACTTTGTTATTTAATTCGCCTTTACATCAGTTGAGTTTAGCCTTTCTCCTGCTGCCAATATTCCATGCTATTGTTGCTAATGATTTCTTGGATTATTGTATGATTCAGTACAATGGGGGCCCTGAACTGGCAAAAGATGACTACTGCATGGATTGCCTCATTGAAGGTGCACGCACCGTGGTGTCTGCTGATAGCTATCGGGACCGGAGAACATTAATGAAAGATGTTGCAAATGATGTATTGGCAGGGAAGTGTCAAGATGGAAGATATTATGTATCTAGGACATGGTATGATTGCAAGTCTTTTGCTACTCTCTGACTTCTGTATATGCTGCAAAAGAATTTTCTTACCATAAATTACCAATCACAAGGACATCATTCCTAACAAGCAATTGTTTCCCTACTTTGTACCTCTAGTTGAATAAATGCAATAGCTTAATTTTTTGAGTTTTCCTTTTCATTTTTCTTCTTGAAAAGATTTCCTTTTCTAACTTCAGGGATGGTGCATAGCAGCAACCATGGTATTTAGGAGTTTACTTTTATTTTAGTATTTAACTCTTTAGTATTCAAGTTATGTTTTCCTAAATTAATTATGAGCAGTTTCCTTATTCTTAATGGTAGTAATATTAGTATTAATGCTTATATTTTAGGAAAATTAGTCTAATGCCATATGGGCAAGGTACCTTCAGAAACACTCAAAAACAAGGTAACTTGGGAAGCCTAATAACAAACTGTTGTAATCTCTTCTTTGAGAGTGCTACAGTTATTCGATAAAAATTCTTTTTTTTGTTGAGAATTTTTTCAATCTTCTAGGTTGTATATTGCAATCAAACCCTTGAATGTGGCGTTTAAATATTCTTGCTTTGATAGTTAGGATACACTAGGTGTAATGATTAGGTTTTGTCCCAAAATCTTATTTGTGCTGCATTATTTAGTTGTCAGAATCAACTTAGTACATTTATGCATGCTTTCCTGTGCCATTTCATTGATTTGAAGTTTTAAGTTGTTCAATCTAGAATTTGAGCAAGGTTGAAATTACTAAACAATTATGGCAAAATGCTACTGGTTTCAAGAGCCTGTCTAATTTCATTAACCTGATTTCTGTTGGTTGTCTATTGATTTTTTTTTTTAAATAAGAAGTGTAAAGTATGTACTAACATGGTACCAAAAGAACGTGGATACGACCCATATACAAAAGCATTTACGATGAAGTTAAAGTGTCAATGACTTCCCCAAAATCCACATTACTATTAATGTCATGATTTAGCATAATTGACCCAAACATATGTATTCACCTACTTTGAATCTGTTAGTACCACTCTCAGCACTATCAAAAGTTCTTCTATCCCACTCTTTACAAATGACCCAAAAAACAGTTAAAGGAATAATGTTAGCAATATTTTTTTTTACATAGAAACCGTCTCAAGCCCAAATCTCCTTCCCAACCGAACCTGAGATAACCCAATTGATCCCTAATAAATCATAAATCATACATCATAAGCTATAAGCTCTAGAACACCACAAAAGTAAATGATTACACGTTTCCTCTGCCTTTTGACAGCAGTAGCATCCGTTGACAATGATCCTACCCTTGTTTTTCAGTCTACCAAATTCTTTCCCAGCTCGCCTCCCACGCAAAGAAAGCAATTCGGGAAGGGATTTTTTTCTTCCAAATGAGCTTTGCTGGAAACACCCTTCTGTCAGCATCACCTTTATCATTTAAATATTTATAATATGAAGTAGAGAAAATTTTCCATTCTTTTCCAGTTTTCATACAACCTGATCTTCCCTGGTCGACACCTGCTGTGAATCAAGGAGCTGCAGCAAATCTTGAAACTCTTCAGTCTTCCAATCACTCAAATTCCGCTTTACATTAACACACCATACAATACTCCCATTTATAACCCGATAAGCCTCCTCAACTGTCATCTTATTTGATTGGGAAATATCATAAATTCTGGGAATCTCCTCCTTAAACAGCCATCACCAACCCAGTCATCCTCTCAAAAATTAATTTTGTTACCTCTTCCAGCCTTCCACTTTATACACAGCTTAAAGGGTTTCAACAGCATCAAAAATTTCCTCCACAGATTATGCCCGTGAGGAATTGTAATTCTGCCATCACTGCTACTGTTAAAATGTTCACCCCATCCTGTTTCAATAATCCTTCTCCGAAGTCTATTTTCTTCACTCCAGTACATCCATAATCATTTTCCTTGTTGGGCTTCATTCAATTTTACCAAGGAACGAATCCCCAATACCCCATAATCAAGGGGTACTTTGATGGCTTCCTAATTTGATTAAATGATATTAGCGTTCATCTATACCATCACTCCACAAAAACTTGCATTGAATACTTTCCAATCTTTTTGCCACCTTTACCAGAATAGTGATTGTAGATAAATAATAAATTGGTAAATTGGCCAAGGTGCTCTTGATTAAGGTATATCTTCCTCCTTTTGACAAAAAACCACTTTCCCAATCCAACAAGTCTTTTTTCAAACATATCAATGATCGGTTCTCATGTAGTTAGGTCCTTATATTTAGTACCCAATGGAACCCTAAGATACTTAAAAGGAAATTTGACTTCTTTGCAGCCCAAAATTCTAGCAAAAGGTCCAGCATCACCGTGTCCTCCTATTCTGGCCAATTCGGATTTGTTAAGGTTTATTTTGAATCCCGAAACCGCTTGAAAACGTAATAAAATACATTAGAAGTGTAAGAGATTCTTCAAATCTGGTTTGCAAAATATTAGGGTGTCATTCGCAAAGAACTAATGAGTCACCATCGTACTGTTGGTTGTGTTTTGATATTAACCTATCTTTAATTTATGGTGATGTTTCTGGAGCGCGATGCTAGAATTTTCCAAAATTATACTTTCTTCCTCCTTAACTTTGGACAGATTGGTTTCTTTTGCCTCCTTGTGGGCCAAGGCTCACAGGTTTCTGGGTGATGTCACTTTATCTATTTTACAGAGGAATTGGGATGTGGCACTGTTTTGATTTTTTTATTTCTTTCCTTCTTTTATGCTTTCTATTGGCTTAGGAGGGTTTCTTATCCTCTACTTTTGTAATTTTTCCTCTTCTATCTAATAATAGTTCTTTTTTCACTAAAAAAATGCTAATCGGTGTATACTTGCAGGTTGCAACAATGGGTAAAGAGGAGAAACCTTGATGCTCCTATTGAAGCAGATGCAGAACCAACAAGTGCAATAAGGTG
This sequence comes from Carica papaya, assembly GCF_054855325.1. Taxonomy (NCBI): domain Eukaryota; kingdom Viridiplantae; phylum Streptophyta; class Magnoliopsida; order Brassicales; family Caricaceae; genus Carica; species Carica papaya. The sequence goes on from NC_142314.1 coordinate 6,239,998, forward strand.
TCCTCATGGGGAGCTTTTTCCTGAGCAAGCTGCTGGTGCTAAACGATTGCTGGTTCCTGAGAATCTCTGGCTCTTTTTGTATGAAGATGCAATTACAGTAAAATCTGATGATCCACTGGGCTGTTCAACTTTTCCTTCAGACTCTAGAGAGTGCGCCCAATGCAGTGATGAACTTTCTGAAGTAGCATGCATTGAGGATTCACTAAGGTCATTCAAATTAAATGTTTATTTTTAGTCTCCAAATAATATTATAACCTGGTTACTTGACTTCATTAATGGTGCAGAGCAGTAAAGCTTAAACAGCGACAAAATCATGAGAAATTGGCTGCAGGGAAGAGTATTCCCCTGTCTCCCAATTGCAAGTATTACTTGGTTCCTTCTCAATGGCTTGCTAAATGGAGAAGCTACATCAGTGCAAGTGGTAAAAATGCATCTTCAGTTGTGAAACCTGAAACTCTAGATGGCATCATTGGTTCACTAAAATGCGAAAAGGTGATTTGAAACTGTAGGCTTTTCTGTCTAATAATTTTATGGCTTCTTCTAGAAAGTTACCATTTTGAGGCAGGTAAATTATTTCGCTTGTTTTTCTGCATGTGGAAAAGCAGCATCATTGATGTAATATTTGTTTTCATACTTGGTTTTACCAGCATTTACGACTCCTGGAAAGGCCACCTGACCTGGTCCATAAACGTGGTTCAATCTATCAGAAGGGCCTGACAGTAAGTTCAAAATATTCATGTGATTCATTGAAGTGAATGTAGAATATTTAGTTCTGGTTCTATTTTTACCGGGTACCTTTTGTTCCTCGGTATATGAAGTCCTTAATTGGAAAAAATAAGATTCAATGAACCCATTTTTTTGCCAAGAAGATACTCAAATACGAGTCTGATGCCAGCTGTTTTCTTTCCTTCCTTTTTCCTTCCTCTTTTTCTCCCCATTTCTTTTTTATTCTAGACAGACAGGCTGACCATTGTTACGGGGAATGATTGGAAATGCTTCTGTGAAGAGTGGGATGGTTGTGAGGAAAATGGTGTATCTGCTATAATTGAGCTTAGCAACGTGGCAGAAAATAGTTTGGTTGGTTCCTGTCAAGATACACCAATGTCTGTGGAGCATCTTGCTGCTCCTGATGAAATAAATAATGAGGCGGACTCTAAGCGACTTGTAGTCAGGACTAATCCGGAGGTAAGTAAAAGCATTAACTTGCTTTCTTTGCAGTTTTAAAACAGGAACCTCCTTTTCTCTCCTATGTAAAACTAAGTAATGATGTAAACAGGAACCATGAATGTAACACACCCTAACATCGAATTCAGATGTCATTACTTTCGAATTTCATATTCTTTTGCAAGCCTAATAATTTATCACCTGCTCGCTACTCAATTATATTGGGAAACTGAATAATGTCTGGTCTACTTTATGTGATTTCTTTGATTGAACTCTGTATCCTTAGTTTCTATGGAGTTATGCCCAGCTCAAGGTAGTGTGACTCCTCCATTGATTTTATGGAAATACACAATTACTTTTACATATATGTCTATCTCTGGACTCTGGATTTACGTTGACATCTTAATTTTGCCTTTTCTGCTTCCTATGTGTTATAAAATTCTAGGTATGCGAGGATTGCATAGGAGAAAGAGAGAGCTGTGAGTTGTTGCAGAAGCTTAGTTACTGCAATGAGGACATATATGTCTGTCTTGTAAGGGGAAAGGAAGCTCCAAGATCAATTCTAGAAGCCTCTGAGTCCACTTTTGAGCCAGATCGTCGACTGTCTAAGCGTTCTCGAAAGACAAACTATGGAAATTTAGTAAATCTGAAGGTTTCTGCTTCCACTTCAATATACCAGTTAAAGATGATGATATGGGAATCCCTTGGGGTAGGCGATATTTAGCAATACTTATATATGGATCTTGATCATGTCTTATACTTGATGTATCCTTATTTTCTTCTTCCATTGATGATTTATAGGGAGCTTTATTCAAGTTTTAGAATTTCAGGGTTTTGGAATTTGTCAAACTTTTGAAATCAACGTTAGGTGCAGGTGTAGTTTTGGAATAGAAGTAGAAGAGAAAATTTTAGGTGAACTTGTATTCTATGTAGTAAGCTTCTATGGTTGGGACTAAGGTCAATTGCGTTTCTCATATGAGGAAGCATTCTTGCAATGACTTGTACAAGGAAGCTGACACTAAGCAAATTTTGTGGGAAATGTGAACCTAGACTAATGCTATATTGTCTTGGAGATCTGAAAAGTGTGTTTCCTTTCCAAACAGGCAAACATATCTGTGCCTGCATGCATATATAAATATATGCTGAATGTAATCATAGTTATTCATGGTTTTAGACCATGTTTAGATGCATAACATTTATTTACATATTAGATTCATTTATTTACTTGTATGATGACATTGCATGAAAATTGACATAAAAAACTTTATATATAGTGGACAACTATTTAATATTTTTATTATTTCTGTTACAAACCTTTAGAATATCTTTTTATGTAGGCTTTTGTTTCCCTCTCTTTTCCTTGTTTTTTGGGTTTTATGTTCTTCTGTTTTCTTTTTTTTAGGAGATCGTCTCTTCCTCCCTTGTTGTAGTTCTACTCTCTTTTCTCATTAATATTTTCTTTTATAAAAAGAAAAAGATGTCTTTTCTGTTTATGCATTTGCATTTTTAATAGTTTTCCTGTTGTTTAAGATAAGTGTTTTGCCCACAGGCTACTCATGAAAGATTAACATGTGCAGGTTGTTAAGGAAAACCAGATCCTTCATAAAGGCACCAAGATAATTGATGAGGAATCTGCCACTCTTGCAGACATGAATATATTCCCCGGGGATAAGCTTTGGGTGAAAGATTCTGAGATTCATGAGCATCGAGATATTGCTGGTAATTTGCGTTATTTCCCTAAACATGAACTGTTCGGATAATGAATTATTTTAAGTTCTAAACTCAGTTATTTACATGTAACTTCTCATGTCAATGTCTTCAACAGATGAGCTCTGTGACCAGAAAATGGATGTTCAGACCACTGAAGAAGGATTTCGTGGGACATTGTTGACAGCAGATATCTCGTCCCAAGCTGTTTAAGTTGCTCTTTGTATTATCAGCATGTAATATTCTTTGTAAATATTGGTGCTGTAAGAAGGAAACTATGGAATGTTCGACCAGGAAGTTGGAGGTAAGATATCATTTTGTTATCCAACCTGCTTCTATTTTGTTTATTTTATTTATGAATAACTGTTAATTTCGGTAAGTAAAAATCATATTGTTTCTATCATAATCATCGTCATAATAGTTGAAGATTATCTGATTGATGAAATTCACAAAACCTAGTCCACTACTACAATTACAGCACCCTCTCTGTTAGTGGTTTGACCAGTTTCCTGTTCTTTTTCCTATGGCCATATGATGCAATCGTAGATTACGCCCTTGAATGTCTCTCAACACGGTTGTGTTGTTTGTCAAGTTCTACAATTTGGTTTTCTATGTTAGGTCATGATTGGGTAATTGGCCAGTTGTAAAACTTCGCTGGAGGAATTGGGCTCCTCATTTAAGCTTAAATGCTGAGAAAGGGAGTTTCTTTTCCTTGTGCGCTGCTGCCCCTATGATTTTGGTGTAAGTTTATTAAGCATTATGATATGGGAGTTTAACTTTCTGAGAACTGTATTAAACAGAGTCCTGGTGGATAGTGGATGCTAACTTCCAGCATTTCAATATGGCAGTACCCCATATGATCATCCTTGTGATAATTTGATGGACTTGTCACCAGTGGCAAGAGGATATACTCTGTGAAACTTTACTGCAGGAATATTAATGATGCAATGGACAGAGCACAGATTCTTTGTTAAGCTTAAATGCAAGGGAAAGGGGTTTTCCTTTCTTTTTAGATCCCTGTTGATGTTGTTAAAGCTATATCAATATTCCCAAGTTGATAAAGTTGCTATAAGAGTTGCTGTCCTCGTGAAGGCAATTATTGTTTTCCCAAGTGCTGTTTGCCTTTTAACTTTTTTCTGAGATTACTGAAAGAAGTTGTTGGAAAAATCTTTCTCCTTTACGTAGAAAATGACAGGGGAATAAGCTTTTCATACGGGAGAAACCCTTCATGTGAGGACAAATTGGACATGGTCTCAGGATTTGTCCTCATGAAAAGCATGACTTCCTTGTAAAACATAGGATGTTAATGTTAATTGCTTAGTGTTTTTTCTATATTCATTAGGAACCTGTTGCTCTTATGAGTTACAAGGTGGGACTTAAGCTGTTAATGACCTTCTCTGGGTATAAACAGTTGTGGACTCGTAAATTAGTTGATACTTAATATGGATCTTGATAGCATTGATATATATTGTAGAATGCTTTGCCAACTGCATTGCATGCGCAGTCTCTTTCAGGAAATGAAGCTGATTGGTACTGTCCCAATTAGGTTAGAACTTCAGATGTAGTACATGATTTAGCAATTTTGGTCCTCTTGCATTCCACCTTGTCCAGGATTTCTGTAGATAATTTGGTGCCACAACTAAATCTTTATCTGTGTACATGTATTGCTTCTGCTTTTTCTCTTAGTAAAAGTAATACATACGTGACTTTTTTCTTTTATGAGATGGTGCATTTATGGATACATAGAGCGCCCACCTTCCTGCCTCCTTGTCTCATGTTTGTTGTTTTTTTTGTAACCTTTTGCAGAGGAAGCTGCTTGCACAGGGTTTTTTTTAGGTCTCATCCATTTTGGAAGCCTGGGTTATTTTTTGTATATGATAAAGCTCCTGAAAAGTTGTCAATTTTGTACTTAGAGCTGGAGATATACTGCAGTATTCTGTCTCATGATCAGGCCATCAGGGAGCAAATGAGATATGTTGCAGGTCTCTAGTTTGAGGACTTTTCTATGAGTTTTGTCAAATTTCCTTCTGTCAAGTGCCTATATAGATAAATATTAACCTTATTTTGTTTCTGATCTTTATCATAACCATGTCTATCTGTAGCAACATCTAAATTCTGTTCATTGGATTAAGCGGGGAAAAATATAGAGCTCAGGATTCATTATCAGTGTTTTTTAGACAACTTAAAGGTCATTTGCTTTTTCTTTTCTCAAAAAGAAAAGATGAATGTCCTCTGATGATTCCTGATGTGGCTACATTAATATGCATAGATACTTACAAGTGGTAAAACAAAGATTTCCCTGCCCCTTACCCTACACACATTCCTTCCCCTGCAAAAATTTATATACATGCTTGTACATTTCACATGGAGCTACAGCTACTTAACCCTCCAAATGGGGCTCTTGATAGTCTCGCTTTTTCAACCCACCTCTCTTTCAGTTGGTGGCTGTAAGGAGTTGAATGGAGTGGTTGATTGACCAGTTGAAATTGCGGGAATGGATTGGGAACAATTAGGTATGCTTAATATTTCCCTTCAGTTTTAAATATCTTGATGGTACCATGAAACAATATATTATTTTCCAAATTAAATGTTGGGTTTTATGGGAAAAGAAATAATAAGATAAGTAGAAACTTCATATTGCATCTCATGTTTCTTTCTAATGCTGTGCATGTATAAAATAAAATTCCTGTAAAATAATATTTTAAAAAGGCTTGAAACTGAGATATGGAATGATATAATTGACCAACCACTCGGACCAAAACACAATAAAACAAAACCAACCAAAATTGTTTGGTACCGACCAAGAAAGCCAAGTCGCCAACTAAGCACGCTGTGTATGTGAGGAAAAAGGTTTGAATTGAAAAAGACTTGAGTGGGTCAAACTATTTAAAGCCATCGCTTGTGAGTCCGAGTGCGAGAGCTGTAGTCGTGGGCTCCCCGGAACCACCGATCCCAGCTTGCATCTACTGGACCTTTACTCCTGCAACATTAAAATACAATGTATCTATTTCCTTCTCATCATTTAGAAGTTAATTTTATAATATTCACATATTTGGATTTCAACTCGACGACCAAGTAAAAATATGTGGGCGTGTGTGTGTGTATATATACATGAATATATATGGTTTCATCATATAATTTTATATTGATATCTTGACAAAATAGAGTGTTGTTAGAATGTGGGTAGGCTCTCCTACCTTTTTTGTTTTTGTTTTTTCTTTTCTTGCTCAACATAAATAAAAAAAATTCAACATCACACATTGGTTTGAAATTTTCAATTTAAGAAATTTCTAATTTTTCATTTAATAATCCAATATTTTGTTATTTAAATATTAATTAAATTAGTTAATCAATTTATCGATGAATGTATTGTTAAGTTTTTTTTTTTTTTTTTTTTTACTTTTTTTATGATTATAAGACAGTAAATTGGATTAATATTTAAACTAGGACCCACTGAATTGTCAATAAAAAAACCTCAAATTAAAAAAAAACTCAAACCATAAAAGAATTAAACTGAAATTTAGTTAAAAAAATAATCATGAAATAATGGTAAAGGTTATGTTTTCATACTCTGGAAGCAGTGGGTCAGGAATGCACTCAACGCTTTCCACGAGCCTGAAAATGAAAAAAGAGAATCGATATTATATTTACGTTTTAACCCATTAATCATCTTACATATTGTGAATTAATCAATAAGAAAATTTTCTTCTTTACTCTTTGCAAACCAAGGAAGATTCACCCACTGTCTCAAGTTCTTCCAGCTCCTCCTGAATCACAGATTCTCTACGTAAGAATACTAACATATATATATATATATATGTACATGTCAAAAGAGATGGGAATAGGATCGACCTTGGCAATGTTAATTTGGTTGTGAAGATGGGCGACGGCAGCTGCCAACCGATGGTTCCCATAGAAAGCAAGAGGATCTGCTTTCTGGGGAAAAGGAGAAGAAGACCCTTGTTGGGTTGATCCATTGGCTTCTCGTCCTGCTGCTTCTTTGCGCTGTGTTGAGTTTGATTCCATAGTTGATGCAGATTGCCGGTATCCTACTCAAGCTATCACCTTTCTTTTGCTTTTATTTATACTATCTCAGAGAACATCAAAAAACAAGGCATAGAAGGTGAAAGAAGAAAGAAACATAGAATAATGTAGGACAGGTTTGCATACCCCATTATTTATAAAGAGTGGAGAGTGGACCAACCAAAGAATAATTAAATAATTATTTGGTAATAATAATCAAATCATAATCATAATAATAGAAAGTGGGTTTTTTCTAATAAACAAATGAGAGGAATGGTCAGAAATATACAGTGAGGTAGCATAGGGAACAAGGCATTTGGATTCATTGGATTTTGATTTAAAAACAAAAGAGGAAGAATAGGGTGGCTAATTGGCTAGCTATGGTTGGTGGGGAACCAGATAAGGAATGGATTCCCTTTCTCCTAATCCAATATCACAATGTTCCTGCATCACTCTTTTTTCTCTTGTTTTTGTTTATTCCGATTCCTGATTTGCAAGCAGAAATTCATGCTCATTTAATTTTTTATACTAATGAGTTAATCCATGACAAGGAAGTGTTTTGTTGCACAACCTGCTACATTCTATATCTGACAAATGAATCAGTATACATCAGCTGAAGTTCTACATTTCACAAATGAAGAACTGAACATGAGTTTAAAATAATAATATTATTTTCTGGGAGTGATCAGCCTTTAATTAACTGATCATGACTGATATTCTCTGATTTGTGTTATCCAGAAACTTAAAGTAGGCATATCTCCATGAACTCTTTACCAGTAAAGGGCCACAAAAGCCCCAAAATCCCACCACAAATCCCACAATCACGCTCACATAGAACCATAGCTTATCATGACTGTCTACTTCCTCTTTTTCTTCTTCAACACTGACTGTTGGCTTTGAAGAAGTACTAGTTCTGTCTCCTGGACACTTTGTGAGGAGAGGAACACCACAGAGCAGTGGATTAACCATGTAAATTGACGAGTCCTTTAGTGTTTGGAGCTGACTACCTGATGGAATCCTCCCTGTCAGATTGTTGTAAGATAAATTCAAGTGAGCTAAGGAAGTGAGAGAGGACAGAGACTGAGGAATTGGTCCTGAGAGATGGTTGTGTGACAAATCAAGAGTTTCCAACCATCTTATGTTTCCAATATGTTTCGGGATACTTCCACTCAAATCATTCCTTGATAAGTTCAAGATTCCCAGAAAATAAAGAGTTGAAATTTTATCTGGGATTTCTCCTGAAAGATGATTTCCTGAAAGGTCCATGCCATTGACAAACACAACGGTTCGGCTATACTCTAGCTCCCTTCCTTTTGTCCTCACTACCACATGTCCATCGTAGGAAATCCCAAATCGTCTTTGAACATCATGGAATATGTCATAGCTGCCGTTAGCCAAGGCCTGCAACTCATTTATACAACTGGGAATATTACCTGATATGTTATTGTGGGAAAGATCAAGAAAATGAATATAAGCAAGACTGCACAATTCCGGAGGAATATTCCCAGTGAGGAAGTTCGATCCAAGGAGTAGAATAAGAAGTGATGAAAGACTTTCTCCCATCCATGCTGGCACATTGCCGGATAACCTATTGCCTCCAAGATCCAAGATCATTAATGCTGAACAAGTTCGCAGAACAGTGGGAATTTCCCCCTGAAGATCATTGTTGCTCAACAGCAGTGCATGGATGGATCTTAAGTTACCCATCGATTCTGGAATTTCCCCCGATATGTTATTGTTTGATGCATCTAGAGCCCACAACTTTTGCAAATTATTCCAGCAATCAGGAAGCTGCCCAGAAAATCTGTTACCTCTAAGGGAAAGAACTGATAAATTCATCATTTGGCAAATGGATGTTGGGATACTACCATTGAGGAGGTTCCCTGAAAGGTCTAGTTCTAATAAACTGGGCATTAGCTCACCAAGATTTTCAGGTATAGACCCCGAGAATAGATTATCCCGAAGATCTAACAAGTTGGCATTTGTGGACCAAACAGGAACTGGACCTTCAAACCGATTTGAACTCAGATCTATCAAAGTTAAATTAGGAGACACTAAGTGGTGTGGTAGCTCTCCCCTGATTTGATTCTCGGATAGATCCAAATAGGTAGCTTGAGAAGCCACCGTAGCAAACCATTCTGTTGGGATCATGTCAGAGATTCCTGTATTTTTAAGGACAACAAAAGTGAGCAAGTCTTGACTCTGAAGCCATGCTGCAAAAGCAGGGCCAACCATACAGTTCTCAATGTGAACAGATTTGAGCATGAAGGGTGGGAACCAATCATAGGTCACATTGAACACAAGGGACAAGGTTGAGTCTGTGTTCTCAAGTTTTATACTTTCCAATCTAGTGAGGTTTTTCAAATGAGTTTCTGTCAGAGTACCGCTCCATTTGTTTAGCTCCAGATTCAACTCGACTAACTCGAACAGTTGGCCGAGGCTTTCGGGGATTGTCCCGTTCATCTCATTCTCAGACAGGTCCAATGTTTTCAAGGATAACAGATTTCCAATAGATGTGGGGATGGAACCCCAAAAGAAATTGGCTGACAGATCAAGCTTTTGCAAATTCGTCAGTAGTCCCAATTCTTGAGGCAATTCCCCACCCATCTTGGTAAATCTTAGATCCAATGACACTAGTCTGTTTGTTGGGCAACCATTGAATGCACCCAAAAACTCATGAAGGGTTATGTTGAATTCATTACCTGAAAGATCCAAAATCTGTAAGTTGCAAAAACTCCCGGGAATAGGAGCAGTGAGCTCATTTAAGCTTAGATCAAGTATCTCAAGACTGGTAAGATTAGCCACCCAAGTTGGGAATGAAGTTCTGAAGAAATTGGTTGACATATTGAGGATGCGGAGAGAAGTGAAATTCACCAAAGCAAGATCAAGGTCGCTGTCTTCAATATCGCAGCCGGGTAAATGTAACTCCAACAGAGAAGGAAGCTTATTAATTGTCTGCAACCAATCTCTGGATGTGTTGTAAAGCATTACAGATCCCAAGTTAAGATAGTCCAGAGAGGAGAGACCTGATAGCCAGTGCAGGGACTTGGCTGTCAACTGCACATCAGAGTAAGCATTAAGATCTAAGTACTGCAAGCGTGTCAAATTTCCCAGTTGAGGTGGAATCTCTCCGGCAAACGAAGCCGAAGCAAGATTCAGATACCTCAAATTTTTGAGCATACCAAAGAAGGGAGGAATTGGGATGCCTCTGAAATAATTCAAGCTTAAGTCCAAGTAATTCAAGAACTCCAACTGAAGCAAAGAAGAACTTATGTTACCCCCCAAACAAGACTTTCCATCAAAATCTTCAATAAAGACTGTGTCTCTAGAGCGGAGTGGATTACTGAGGTTGATACTGGTGACATGAGCCGTCCGATTATCACATATAATGCCTGCCCAATTGCAACACTCTTCACCAACCCATGAAGAAAGTCTTTTTGAAGGATCAGTCAAACCTTGCTTGAAAGCTATAAGTGCTTCTCTTTCTGTCTCAATGCATTGGAGAGCATCAGCTGAACACAAGAAAAGCAAGCAGACTACCAAGGGAGAGATAAGTTTGAAGAGAAGATTCAGGCGCACCCCCATTTCTGAAATCAAGCAGATAAACTCTCATATGCACCATTGTCAACTCTTTCTAAGCTTTTCAGGATTTCTGAATTCTTCAGACAATTTTTGGATAATTTAGAATAAGTATATTTTACATTTTATTTCTAACTTAATCCTATAATTGCTAGTAAAACATCCGATAACTATTATCTTAAAGATCAAATTATACAAAAAGAAAAACAAAGCAAAGATTATGTATCTTGAAGATGGAAGGGATATTGATTTTTGCGGTCAACAAAAAGCTGTCGAAAAATAAATGATTGGTGTAAGAAGACAGGTAAGAGCCACAAAGGTCCTGCTCAATCGTCCTCTTAAGCCCCAAGTCAACAACTCATACAGTCTTGGTTTTTTGTTTTTTTGAGAAAGAAGTTCAAATTAGATTTTTAAAGAAAATTGTGATGCCATCAAATGCTTCCAAAACAAAGTGAAACGGTAACGCATATTGCATTGCATGAAAATTCCATGTTAGCATAGTTTTTAATATTAATGGTCAACAATTAATACTTCAAACCCCACATACACTTCTGACATGAACAATAACTATATATATATATATATATATATATTTGTGAAATATCTACAAATATATCCATCAAAATAGGTAATAAAAATATGGATGAGATGAGCCCAAGATGCCTGTATAAATTCTTTAGGTCTAATTTTTTGTTTTTTTTTTTGGAAATAATTATATACGACAAAAGTTGTATTACTTTGGTGACGAGGAAGTACCGAGTTTTCTTACATTTGTTAGGCACTAGAAATTAATTTAAGTGTGCAGAACTAATAAATTAAGTATAATATAATCGTTGTTCTTTTTTTAAAAAAAAAACTAATAATAAATCAAAAGAAAATAAATGTCATAATAAACATATTGCCCAAATTAGAAAAAAAAAAAACAAAATAAAAAGTTAAATCGTTGCCATTAATAGTATTGTATTCTACCGTACACAAATTATAATTTCAGTAGAGTTTTGCATTTAACAATTTTAGTTTTGATAGTCAATAAATATTCACTTTAATGTAATTTTAATTATGTATTAGACGGTGAAATCGTGACAGCGAACATAATTATAATATGACAGTTTTGATTTCAATATAGTTTTTAATTACAGAGTTTTCTAAGATATTACTGGAAGTGCTTGTCATTTTCTCACCATAATTTCCAGGCCAAATAAATTAAGCCAATTTATGGCATAGATTTTTTTACAAATGACATATATTTGTATTTTTTTTTTGATTAGTTATAAATGGTGTAGATATATAATAAACAGGATAATACAAATTTGTTACGAGATTAAAATAATTTAGATATTTAATTTAAACCAATAAAAGTTTGACCACATAAAATTTCAATGAAACTAAAATAATGTACTATTTTAATTTCATTTCAAATTTATGTGAAGCAAAATTTTTATTTTTAATATCTTTACGTTACTTTCAAGTAAACTAATTACGTACATAAATTTTACTAAGTTTCTGAATTTCTTACTATAATTGTAAAGATTCGTTTTTTCAGGAGAAATGTATCATCACTATAAATGAATATTTAATTCTCGACATTTAACAAAATACAGAACTTAAAAATAGTTTTATAGAAGAACATTTTACTCACTGAACGAGATAATATTTTAGGACTAGAAAAACTGAGTTCGCCCTAACTGTAGATATGATAATTCCCATATGCTTTGGAGTCCCGTCATCGTCCTACCTAATCTTGAATTTGTTCTTGGATTTCCTGTTCTGTAAGACATAAATGATCAATGGTGATCTTATAATAATAATAATAATAATATTATTTTCTATTTTTATCTAATTAAAAATAGATTAATGATTTTAATTTATTTAATAAAAATATGAGATGATAATAATTTATATGTTATTTTTAGAATTTATTTATTTTAGTTTCTTTACTACTTTTATAACCTCTTCAAAACTATATAAGAAGATTTCATTGTAAGAATTAAGCAGAGAAGAATGAAAGTTATTTTATCTTCTTCAAAGGTAAACTTTCTCTCAATTTTTTATTAACATCTGTTTGAGAGTTGTCGAGTTCTATCACTCTCATATGGATTAGATTGGTATCAGAGTATTTTAATCCTACCTGTATATGGTTAAGACTCAAAGTGGTTACAAGAAGATCAGAGAACTATTTTCTATTCTCAACGTTCACCGAAGACCTTCAAGAAGAACCATAAGTGTTGAGTCTATTATAATAGCACAAGATTTTATTGTAGTCAATTTAGTCAAACAAATCGCTAGTCTGTCTAAACATATGACAAAAGTTATGTCTTGGATGAAGGATCAATCACGTGATGATTCTGACAAAAACTCCACGGAAACAATTAAAAGTCTCGATTCGAGTTTAAGAAAAAAGGAAAAAAAATCAATATCCTCAAAAAGAGGAAGATGAGAGGCTGCCAAGCCCTTTTAAGGTAGAGGCAAAAATAAACATTTCATCATATGACGGTTCAGTTGATGCTGAAAAGTTAGATTCTTAGATCAATCAGCTGGAGACTTACTTTACCTTATATAGGTATAGTAGTGAAGACAAGGTCTCATTGGCAAGACTAAAACTGACAAGTTATGCTTTAGCATGGTGGAATTCATATATACAAACACATGAGGGTGAAGAAATTTCTTGTGATAATTTTTTGGATCTAATCAGAAATTTTTTTTTATCCAATAGGCTATTAAGAAGATCGGTGGAAGTGATGACACAACCTACGCCAAAAGTGAGACCAATCAATGCAAGAATATACCACTAAGTTTAGACGTCTAGCTGTAGCGTTAAGAGTTTTAATGGATTCACCTGAGATATTCATGAAATACATCTCAGGACTATTGCCACGTATAAGTAATGAGATCTCCCTTTACAAACCAAACGACGTATCTAGCATAAGTATGATCGCTATGACCATCAGGAAAAAAAATAATCGTAACGAAAAATTCTTTGAAGGCTTAGGATCAGGCTCATCAAAATAGAAACATTTTAAGAAGGCTACATTAGTTTTATCGTCCTCATCATCAACACTAAATGCTAGAATGTATTGTGATTATTGTAATACCGATGGTCATACAAAGGAGAAATGTTAGAAGTTGTACCCAGAGTTGCACCTAAAGAAAAGACCAAAGGGTAAAATCGTGGCAACAACAACTTGTGATAATGAACCTATAGTAGTTGATAAGGTTCAAAGAGCATATCCAAATTTATCTCTAACGGCAACGCCAAAAGTTCTGGATTCAGAGTCACTTACTAAGCATGATGAACTAGAAGAGTTGTTTTTCCTAAAAATCTAAGTAAAATAAGAGGTGATTATTGTCGTGGCGGATAATGTAAGCCAAAGAAATCTAATTTATGAGCAACTAGTACAAAAGTTAGTATTGTCCACGATCCTTCACCCTAAGTCAGACCCATTAGGTTGGATTTTTAAAGATGTGGGGCTTCAAGTTAATCGACAATGTACCTTTTAGTTTGATATGACTAATCAGTTTATCGATGAAATTACATGTGATGTTGTCCCTTTTGATATATGCCAGGTACTACTTGGAAGTCTTTATTTAGAGAATCGAGATGCCATTTATTATCGCGGAGCTCAAAGAATTCAATTTACTAAAGAACAAAGGAAATATTTCTTTTCTGATGAAAAGATGAAACAAACTGTTGATTTACTCACTACATGTCAAGCCAAGTGGATGATTAACTTGTCCAAGAAGTTTGTGTTACTATTTATACGACTTTCTAAAGATGAGGGATGCACGGCGACAATCATTAATCCAACTCATGTGGCTATTGCTAGGTCATCTCAAATAAAGGAGAAAAAGGAGTTAACATAATTGTGCGGAGAATCCCTTGACCTGTTCTCTGAAGAACAAGGTTTACCATCAAAGCGGGAAGTGGAACACGAGATTCAACTCATCTCATATTCATCGCTTCCGAATTTAAGCATGTATCGATATTCTATAATAGAGAATGAAGAAATAAAGAAGTAAGTGTCTGATTTGTTTGAGAGTGGTCTTATAAACCAAACAATTCACCTTGTGGATCACTAGTGGTTCTTGTTCCTAAAAATGATGGTGGTTGGCGTATGTGTATGAACTACTGTACCTTGAACAAAATAACAGCAAAGAATCGATACCTTCTTCCGAGAATAGATGATATTCTAGATCAATTGAAACATGTCTATTGTTTCACAAAGTTGGATTTAAAATTTGGTTACTATCAAGTACGAATCCGAGAAAAAGATTCTTGGAAGACGGCTTTTAAGACAAATCAGGGTTTATTTGAGTGGCTAGTCATGTCATTTGAACTTTGTAATGCTCCTGCTACATTTATATAGTTGATGAATGATGTCTTGCGACCTTTTATTGATCAATTTGTCATTGTGTATCTTGATGACATTTTCATCTATAGCCGTATTTGAGAGGAACACCTAGATCATTTGAGAAAGATATTCGAATTATTATAAAAATACGAACTCTGCTTAAATAAGAAGAAGTGTGAGTTTAGGCAGAGATCATTATTATACCTTGGATTTGTTGTGGGTAATGGTGAATTGCAAATCAACCCAGGAAAAGTGAAGGCTATTAAAGAGTGGCATCGACCAACAAATGTTACTGAAGTTCGAAGTTTTATGGGTACTTGTCAATATATTAGAAAATTTATTCAAACTTTTTTTATGATAGTTTCTTCCTTACATGAACTAATAAAGACAAATCGACGATTCGAATAGACTAGAAACATGATGACACATTTCATCTTTTGAAAAAAAAGATATGTGAGACGCCTGTTTTAGTTCTACCAAATCTACAAAAGCATTTTGAACTTGAGGCTGATGCATCTGAATATGCGATGGGTGCTGTTCTAATGCAAGAAAGAAGACTTATTACTTGTTACTCTGAATTTTTTCAAGGGTCTCAAAAGAACTATCTGATGTATGATAAAGAGTTGTTTGTCCTACACCAAGCCATAAAACATTAGCGTGTGTATCTTTTGGGTAAAAAAATGGTAGTTTACACTAATCATCGACCCCTTCAATACCTTCAAACACAGTCGAAGTTACAACAAATTCTTCACATGAAATAGATGACCTACCTTCAATAATTTAACTTGGTAATCAAGTACAAATAGGGGGTTCAAAATAAATTGCTTGACATGTTATCTCAACCGCCGATAACAATACTTTGCTTGTCTGTTGTGATGGAGATTCAACTAAGTGTACATGAAGAATATGTCAACATATATGACTATGATCTAAAATTTTCTGATATTGTGACTATGGTGAAAATGGAGAAACCATCAGAGTTTACATTGTAAGATGGATTACTCTATAAAGGATCACAACTATTTGTTCCAAGAAAAGTAAATCGTATACAATGGATGTGAAAAACTCATACTTCAAAAGTAGCAGGACACTTTGGAGTAAACAAGACTGTATAAAATCTTCAACGTTATGTCTATTGGCCCTGGATGCAACAAGATGTAACACAATTTGTTAAAATGTGTTTGCTATATAGCACTTCAAAGCTATCAAATAAAAAGATTCGACTTTACACACCATTACCAGTTCCAAGTAGATTATGAGAAAATATATCTATGGATTTTATGGGAGGTCTACCAACTACTAAACAGGGATATAACTACCTATATGTAATAGTAGATAGATTTTTCAAGATAATAATATTAATACCATGCAAGAAGACCATCACGGGAGAAGAAACATCGAAACTTTTCTTTAGACATGTCTGGACACATTTTGGACTACCAACCTCTATTGTTTCAAATCGTGATAGTCATTTTCTTGGAAGCTTCTAGAGATCATTGTTGTCTATGATGGATATGAAATTGAACAGAAGTACAACTTTTCATCCACAAACTGATGGTCAAACTGAAGTTGTCAACCGGACCATCGTACATCTTCTACGAGGTTATAATGCTCGATATCCTAAAACTTAGGATGAGAGCTTACTATATCTACAATTTGTATTTAAATGAGCTATTCATAGCTCAACTAATAGGTCACCATTTGAAGTTTGTCTTGGCTACTTACCACAAAGCCCATTTCATATTGAGTTTACACTTGAGTCAATATCAAAAGAAATGCAGGATAAGAACAGTTCAGAGAAGATTCAAAAGTTCTTAGAATGTATTCGACGGGTTCATGGTGAAGTAGAAAAGTAGTTGCAGAAAGCTCAACAAAAATATAAAGCTAGACATGATCAACATAGAGTAAAAGACGAATTCTAAGTAGGAGACTTAGTATGGCTACATTTGAAAAAGGAAAGGTTAAAATGAGAAGGCAAGAAGTTGAAGCCTATTCATTATGGTCCTTTTAAGATCCTTAAAAAGACTGGTGATAATGCATGTCAACTAGAGTTACCTAGTTACATAGAAATATACTATGTGGTCAATGTCAAAAATCTAAGACTTTTCGAACCCTCTATGTTGGATGATGAACCTAAAGAAGTTATACCTTCAGTGGAGGATTTTCACATCGACAATGAGACCTCGTTACTGGAAGATATTATTGATGCAGAACCTAAGATCAACTAACGTGATAAAAATTTTTGCATATAATATTAGTATTCAGAATCATAAAACTCCCAATAAATTCTCTATACTTGACCTACATTCAACACGTGAATGTCAATTAAATTAATTGGGATAGTTTGAATTGATTAAAAACGTTACAAGTAGGAACTTGATAAGTTAAAAATCAATTCGAAAGAAAATTGATAAAACTCCATAAGAATTTAATTTGATAAGTTGAATCAATTCTCATTCAACAAGAAGGTTGAAGAAACCTAACTAGTTGAAAACTAAAACTTTATAGTTTTATTATTCTCAAACTTGATTCCTTACAATTGTAAATTGAAAACCTATTTATAGAGTAGACCATGTACATTACAAGTAAATAAATCTCCTAAATTAATGGAAGAAATTATAATAAAAATTAAATATCGTCTTGAATAAGAAAATAATAAAAATTAAGAAGATTTTAACTATAATAGACTAGATAGTATATTCTCTTTTTAAATGAGAATATTTTGATTAATTATGGAGGAATTACAGAAAGTAAATATGAATAATTAAGGTTGGCCATTAAAAGAGCAAGGAGGCAACCCATATCTTTTCTAAATCGTGAGATTTAGTTCTTTAAAGAATGATATTTGATTTTCTCTTTCTTTAAGATATTATATGATTTAGAAAGAAGTCTTCTCTCTTGATTGATTCTCTCTTTAAAGAAATTATGTTCTCTATCCTTGTCACATCAACTATTCTTGAAAGGAATATTACAGAAACCCGTAAGGGAACACGAGAAGCATTTCGTGTTAAAAAGAAAGGATAAAAACCTGATGCATCAAAATGGTTCACTAGAGAAATGGGAGAATCAATGTTTCCCAATATCAAATTTTAAGATCCAACAGGAGTTGGAGTCCTCTAAAGGAAAGGGGAGTAATGATCAAGGGTGATCTTATAATAATAATAATATTATTATTTTAATTATTTTTATTTTTATCCATTTCTATTTTTATCTAATTAAAAATAAATTAATAGTTTTAGTTTATTTACTAATCACCATCAATAAAAACATGTGTCCCCCGTGAAAGGATCATCAAACTCACCTTGACCGAAAATTTAGTCACCCACGTGCCGCTCCCTCTATGATAATTGATTTAACAGTATACTAAATCAAACACATCATATAGCAATTATTCTATACTTCTCATCTATGTCTTTTTATTCAAGTTAATTTTCACAGCTTATCTAACTTTTCTTTTGATATTATTTCGATCTATTATTTCTTACTTTCTCCCTTTTTCTTTATTCTCTTCATTAATTCACAATATTATAGTTTTCTTTACAATTTTATTTTCCTTTTTCAAATTAGCTGTCATTTCTTGATAACTTTATTTTAATTTTATTCGTGTATGTTTCCTTATTTTTCCTTAAACTTACTCATTCCTTACTCACTTTGGGTTCCCTACTCCATCTGTAAGGTTTATTGAATTGTATATAAATTCTTATGGTATTTGGTGCTTTTTTTTTCATTTTTCCTTCACTTTAACTCATCCATTAGGTTGATTAGTAGTTCAGGAAGTTTAATATATTCTAAGTGTACTTGGTTTATTATTAAGGTTAGATCTCTTGGCCCTTGGATCATGCCTGTCTAATTTTAAGATTTTGCTTATTGGGTCATCTCTCTGTTTAATGGGTTATGACCTGTTTACGCCATGGATAAGGCCCATTGCCATGTCTAGTTTTTGGCCCACTAGATCTACATCTTCTTCTCCATTATCAACTCCTAAACCCTAGATTATCTATTGTCATCATGACTACCTTATAGATCTCAGGTTATTTGCATTCACAGTGTGTATTTCATTTTTAATGTAATGAACTTTAAATCATTTTGTACTTATCTTTCGAGATTAATCATTCAACAAATCATTTTACATGATTAGTTTGAGCTAAATCACAATTAGATTAAACGGTTAGATGAATTTTACCCTTCTCGGATTATATTGATGGAAATTGATTTGCAACGCTGATATTTGTCTTCTTGAGCCGCACAAGCACACACACAACAACATTGTATTGTTGCAAAACCAAATCTAAAAGGGATATACATGTTTTCGATTTCGATATGGGAATGAGAAAATAAATAATCACCTTTCATCACACTGATGGTCACGAGATTTAGAAGGGCTCTTTAGCTCCGTCGTTTCCTTTCGCCATTGCTCTTTCTCTCTCTCTCTCTTCACTTCTCTAGTCAAGTGAAGGCTAGGTTTTTTTTATGGGGTTCTAGGTAACTTTGAGCCATTAGATCCCAAAATTAATTTTTAACCGTTCGATTTTTCAGGGTGTTACAACAATAGCCTAAAGTTATTGATGTTTCAAATTCTTTGTTGTAGCTTTGGATAAGGTAAAGTTATTTAATTCTTACAGCTTTGTGTCCTACCATACCTGCATTATCTCACACATTAGTGATCAATCTATCACCTAGGATATAAAACAGAACACCATGAGGTTGGTTAAGTTTCATTCATATAGTTGATACAATTACATGTGTTAAAATTCTTTATACGAAGAACAAATGTGATATCTTTACAGCCTACTTTGGAACTGTCATCAGAACTTACAGATGAAAGACAAGTGAAAGTTGACATCCTCCATAGGCACATCCAATCAAGCTAGCTGATGAGGGATTTTGATGGTCTAGCAACAGTTTCTTCCAGCAACGGATGGCTATTCCTAGAATCCGATCTATGACTCTGCCTGACAAGCCTTTGCTTTCTTCTCAGACTCTCACGCAATGGAGTAAAGAAATCATGCTTCAGGGCATCCTCTGCACTGATCCTCAATCTTGGGTTCACAGTTAGGCACTTGTCCAGAAGATCAAAGAATGATCTTGGTATTGTCTCAAGGATATCTCGTCTCTTTGTGTTGATTTGGCACCACTGTTTTAGGTCCATTGATGGTAGAAATTGTGTGTCATAAAGTTCCTGCAAGAGAATGGTAGTTTCTCTAGTTTAGGACATGTTCAACAAATTCTTGTTTTCACTAAATCACAGGTAATGAATGCAAATACCACGGGAAACAAGGATTCACGGTTATGCAATTTAGCTACTTCCCATAGATCTTCACTGCCTCTTAACTTTGCAATATCTTTCAGATTCCTGCTAGAAATAGTGACATTATTGCAACTTTTGAAGTACAAGGATAAAAGTAATAGAAAAGTTAAAAGGTTGTTACTGTTCTGGATCGCCAACGAAAGGTGTTCTCCCAATTATCAAATAGAGTAAGGTAACCCCAGCAGACCATATATCAATCTTGGGGCCTTGATAGGAAGATCTTAAGCAAACCTACACAACAAACTCAACATCAGGCTCTAGTACTTTTGCTGAAAAGTGAAATCTCCAAAGAAGATTCAAGTATGATAGGAGCGAGTGGCAAAGTTGGAATTTCATACATAAAATTTCCCCTGTTTTTGAACATTTTTTGTACAGCCTTTTTCCTTACAACCACAGATCCTCCAAGGACTAATAAAAGCAATACTTAATGCATTATCATATATAAAAAATCCTTTATTTTTAAATTAATAATATTTGTTCCTTTTACCATAATATCCATAGCTTAAACCAATTGATGCATCAGTGTGCTAGATGCAACCCAATGCCTCTTTAAGATTGTCACAGATCATACTCAAATCTAACTGCTATATGATAAAATTACTCAAAAAGATAAAACATAACCCTTGTTATAATCATGTAATAGTTTCTCCAAAAATTTCAGGTCTACGCTCTGCAATTTTTATGCTCCTCAAAGTCAGGGCAGTATTAGGGAAAGATAAGAAGGGGGATAGGAATGCATCTGTTTAAAAGCTTGAATAGAACTAATTACAAACCATTACCTCTGGTGCCCGGAATCCTTTGGTTCCAGCACAAGGGCCCTCTTTCTTTGACTTTCCATCCCCTAGGAAAGACAAAAGGGGTTAATCTTTGAAAGTGTAGTTATGAAATACTAGTCTTGGTTCTTGAAAACAATTACTTATTCTATTTCCTTTAAAAAGTAAAAATGGAACAGAAACTGTTTGGTTGGTAGAACAGAAAAATATTTCCTAAAAATGAAACAGAAAACATTAGAAAACTAAAAAAAATATTTAAATTATTGTCATGATTTTTATTACAGAAACAGTTTTCTTTAACTAGCAAACATGTTTTCTGTTATTGTTTTTATTTTTATTTTTTTATAAATTCAAAACTAGAAAATGTTTTAAGAAACAAATGCAACCTAAGTTTCCTAACTCACTACACAAAAGCATACCTTTACCCTTTATAAAACCAGCTCCAGCTACAGCCAGACTGCTTGAATGCAGAGGCATGGGAGTAATATAGAGAAAATCTTTATCCATTTTCTCACAAGATGCAGCAATCCGCTTTCTCATGGGAGCTGAAACATGAAATACTTCACGATCTTGAGTAGTCATCACTTCTTGCAAAAGATTTATCAGCTCCTTTCTTCCTTGGCATGGAAAAGGTTCTCTAAGCCTTTCTGCAGAAGGAGTCTTTGTGCTTGTCACATCCTTTGCTGAGGTTACACCTGAGCCGTCTGCCCCTTGGCTATTGAATTTATTCCATCTGCTCAAGTCGGTATGTACCCTTGTTTCCCCTGTAGCCCTTTTCTTCAAGTTCTTCAATGTCAAATTTGATGCAGAACCTTTGTTTCCATCATGATTGACATTTATTGATTTAGAAGTTGTGAACTTCTTGCTACTAGTAGGAACCATGGATTTGGCATTGTTATGAGTATGATCAGAGCCTAAACCAAATCCTAGCTTTGATTTGTCTGCAACAAGGGAAAAAAAAAGCTCTATCAATTATTGTTTTCCAACAGTTTCTCAAAAAGAAATATTGTTTTCCACATTGAGCGGCCGAGCAGAGAGCGCAGACATGGAAGTATTATGGTATGTAAAAACTGGAGGAAAAGAAACTTACAAGTAATCCTATACTTCTGATGCAGATCCTGTTAAGAGAACAACAGAATACTAACCATATGAGTCTAGTGAAAACAGAATGAAAGGAGGGAAAACAGAACTAGAACCAAATAAGAAGCATAAAATTCCAAGGAGTGGCCATCATAAGGTGATACTCGACATAGTAAATCTCCAGATTTAGGCTTTCCCTTAGCAAGTTCCAGTTGCACTCGTAGGAATTATCCTAGTCTACACATGCTCATTTCTTAAGGACCACTCTGAACTAGCTCAAATGAGCCCCAAACATCTTGCCACTTGCTTCTTTCCCCTACATCTCCAAGGGAAAAAGTGAAAGAAAAAATTATGACTAGGAAGGTATGACTAACCACCGCAAGATTGAAGTCTATAAGATAGCCTTTGCCAGTCTTCCGAGAGAATAGGAAGTTGCCAGGCTTGACATCTCTATGGACAGTACCCTGCAGGTTTACAAATAATTGGCTGGATCATTTATTCCCATCAAAGGAAAAATTGCAGATCTGCATGGTACATAATACCAAAAGTACGAACCTGTTTATGAAGACTTGCTAGAGCTCTGAACATGCAATAACCATACCACTGTAACTGAAAAACATCTATTTCTTTCTTCAGTACCTGAAAGTTCAAGTGAAGGTAACATTAAACAGACGAAACCAAAAGCATGCCCATTGAATAATATAATAATTACCTCAGGTCTATCATGCTCTACATGCTCTAGGACAAAGCAATCAGAATTTCCACTCTTAAAACACCCTTCGTACTTTATTACAAAGCTTTTGCCCCTGGATTGAAAGAAAATGGCTTGTAATTCATACTAAAGTTTCTTTCCTTCAAACATAAAATTGAAGTCTTAAAATCCCCTTACCCAAAACGCTCGAGCATCCTTAGCTCATTAGTAACATGATGCTTATGTGCATTTGCATGAGGGCCTGCAGAGACATAAACAGGGATCATAAAACATAAGAGTTCAACTGAGCCCACTCTCTTCAGAAATAAATTTTGAAACAGGAAAGAACCCAATTCCAGATTCTCATCTAGCACACTGACATCCTATGAAGTCTAAAATGTCTAATGCATTGAAAATTGATGAAGTTATCTATATACCAAGAAAATCAAATAAAGTAGCTCACACCCTCTTTCACATAAATCAGTGATTCTTCTTCAGTCTTTGATCTTGCATGCTCTGACAAAGATGGCAGACAGACTACTGTTTCTCATAAAAATAAAATGTTCAGGTTTCTGCTCCAACAAAATCTTGGCAACTCACATGATTCTGGTAAGATATTTATCCCTAAGCATCATCTTAACAGCCTCCAAGAGTTCTTGGAGTCATAGAGTTGCAGATTCACACATCAGCTAGTATAGTCATGGATTCTGATACGTATTAAACAGTTATTGATGCCATACAGCTAATTAGGATATAGCTATTGTGAGAAGTAAAATAAATAATTCTTAGATTTATACTCTGTATATATACTAAATTCGAAACATATAGTATATATGATATCAACAACTCCTTAGTACAGAGATGCCCAAGAAAAGCAATATTAATCACGTAAGATCATGTCTTCCTTACATTTAATGGCAACTGTATTTCCATCACTTTTCCTCCTTGCTCTATAGACAGTGCCATAACCACCTGCCAATTGAAATTTATAAGGCCATAAATGAACCCATAATAAATTACAAGGCAAGAACAAATATCGAAGTTTTATTACCTGAACCTTCTTCTTCTTCTACAGTATAAGCTTCAAAATTTGGGAATACACTTTGCCTTGCAGAATCCTGTAAAGCAACCATCATTGACATAGGCAATAATTAAAAGAGAGTTAAATGCTTACGCCTACTGAATCAGCTAAGTTTTAAGACAACACAATAACAAAATACTAAGGAATTTACATCCCACATTATTATAAGCAACAAAGTTGCAAGATAGATCTCACCTTGGATGAAATAGAATTAAGGACTCTCTTTGTTTCTTTACTCTGTATGTTCTTAGGATTTTGTCTTGATTTTTGAGTTATTTTGGTTGACATTTTATCTATTTTGCTTAGCTGCTTTTGTTGGGGTTTATTAACAACTTCCTTATTCCCTGGAGACTTGCAGGTATCTTGCACTAAGGAAAACTTGCATGTATCTTGCACTTGTGAAGCCACCACATCCTGATCCGTTGCATTTGTTTCAACTGAGGGCTGGGGCAACTGTCTAGTAATTGATCCAACATACAAGGAGTCATTCAGCATCAATGGACTTAACAAGTTACTGGGCTGTGCATTCATGCCCTTGATGATGTTACCAGTTAAATGATGGGCCATCTGCATAGTATTAAATTTATCAAAAATAAAATAGTATTAACAGAGAGAACGAACAGGGAGGATAACACATCCCTCCAAATAGAGAAAAAATATAAAATTTGATTAAGCAGCATAATATAACTCTTAGTGTGAAGCAGCAATCTCAAAAATTGATAACCTTGTGCTTTGTGAATATGTGCCCCAAAGAAAATCCTTGACAAAGGGAATTTGACACCAGAATTCTTTTGCTTAGAAAATTTTGAGAGAGAGAGATCATTAAAGCAAGACCAAAGAGATCTTTAATCTTCTGAGAAAAACAAGAACATTTAAACAAGGTACCAAGTGATGCCCTCGATTACACATTAAGAAAAAAGTCAAGATACCAATGAGCTTCCTTAGATCTTATTCACCAAGGAGAGAACAACCATAGAGAAAATATGTCCTAAACCAATAATCTTCAGTTCCATCATCAAGAGAGCATGTGCCCTGAAAATTATTCTATTCCATTCCTTCCCAACAACAAAATAATGTCCAAAGGAACAAGGGAGAAAACCTTCTTCCTAGACTTCTCAGCTCATAAACCATCCTTATGTCATCTACCACTGTGCCTCTAACAACTAAAGCCAAGTTAATGAAATTAAGGGCAATCACACAATATTCTAGCCTATGAATAAGAAAGATAGAGATGGACGAGAAATTGCTTCTCATGAAGACAGATAGAGCAACCATAAAGAAAATACTTAAAGACTAAGCAATAAGAACCATAAAAAAATGGATAAAAATATAACAATAAATAGTAATAAATGCATAAAGGCATGTCCAAGTATTTTTAGAATGAGAATTATTTACAAATAATTTCCGAAGTTCAGAGATTTCAGTTGAAACCAAATTTTTTACATTAACTTTCTGTAACTAAGACAAATGTTTTGCCACCTTTTGCTGAATTAAAAACAAGATGTTGGCATTTTATACCGGGAAATACAGTGTGACTTCTTTCAAGCAAAAATAAAAAACAAGAACAAGATGCATCCATCTGCTTCTAAAGTTGACCAATGCCTCATGTGAATTCAAAAACCAAGCATTTCAAAGTCCAGGCGGACAACTACTTTAATGATCCTTCACTGTATTATTCTGGGAAATACAGTTCATTTTCTTTCAAGTTAAAATAAAAGTCAAGAACTGATGCATCCATCTTCTACAAAAATTTACCACTGCCTCCAGTGAATTTAAAATCCAAGCATTTTAAACTTCAGGCAGACAACTACTCTCACAATCTTGGGATAAGTTTGAGTTTCTTTAAAAAAATAAATCCACAAGGATACTGTACAGTAACATAAACCATTTTTAACGTCAGCATCGTTCATAACCAAAAATCAAATAAGAATCTAACAAGATTCCCAGAAGAATAAAAACTAGTTTCTTTTTTACTTCCCACATCATACAATTAACTTTTGTTGGTCAATTACATACCAATTTCCAATATTAAACATGAAAAGAAAATCTCTTGCTGTATCGTATTTGCAACTAATAACTATAACTGCACTAAACTATTCCAACAAAAACTCTAGAATCAGACTGAAAAGAGTACCTTTGTCCAATCAATTCGAATCCTTTTTGATAATGGCATTTTCGGTTGCCCACGCTCCTCATTTTCTGGAATAAAAACCACGATTAAATGGATAGAATAAAATTAATATTTAGAAGTAAACGGACTAAAGCAATTATTCGTAGTACCATTTATCAAACTAAAAGGAACTCGTTTGCGCTTCCTGGCACTCCAATTTATGAAATCCTTAACCTGCCTTGCACATGCAAGAGAACCCCAAGAAAGTGTAGCTGATAGGTTATCGCTTGTGAGAGAAATTGGCGAGTTAGGAATTGAGCAGAGAAACCCAACAACCGAGGGAGAAGCTTGGAAGAGAGTGCATCGAGATGCAAGCTCGGAAAGTGACATCGGACCGCCCTTGGAGAGGAGGAGAAAGGCAATATACCAAGCATGTTGTTGCCACTCAGCGGTTGTACATGGGGAGATGGAATGTACCACAGAGAGGGCAGATGAGATTTCCATGGAAGAGAGTAAGAAAAATCAGAAATTTGAGATACTTGTATTCAGGAAAAAGGAGGCAGAATCTGTAGAGGAAGTAGCAACCTCAGTGAACTTCCATGTCGTCAAAAAATAAAAAAACAAGACAATAAGTTCCCCAAAAATCTAATTTACAGTTGGACTAGACAGCATAAAAAAAACTAACATAAATGCGACGTAAAACTTCTGGAAATTGTCTGATTAAAAAGAAAAAAACTTCTGGAAACTAAGATTGGACGGAAAAATGCAAGCATCCTCCCTGAAGTGCTTGATAATTAATCAGGCTTACTTAAACTGACCGCACCCAAATCTTAGTGGTCGCGTGAAAATGACATACATAAATTCGGCCAAAGGCTACGCCAGAAAACTAAAAAATAAAATATGCTATTCTTCAACCAATTCGTCCAATGATGTTCCTTGAAAACCTTCATATCAACTCATTGTCAAGTTTCTCAAGAGATCAAATACGAGATAATACATTTAAAATTTAGCATTTAGCAGTTAAACCTGATGCAATATCCCTTAAGAAAAAATAACAGCGAGCCCAATCACCTAATAAATCCAGGTTGCAGAAAGATGAATAATGCTAGGCCAAAATGGACGACACATGAGGGACGCTAAGAAATAAAGGATTTTGTCTACAGATTATACGAGTGAGAAATCTGCGATAAAACAAAACACGCCCCATCTCCATCAGTAAATTGTGAATTCAGATTCACAACCCGCAGATTCCATGGATTACCTTATTCACAGCAAGGCCTTTGGTACCTCTGTGTCGTTATAAGCACGAATGACAAAAATGATGATCTCCACGGACTTGCTGAACAGAACTTGTACTAGTCAAGTCCTTGTACACCTAAGTAGCAGCATGTGAAGCGCTTGTTTAGCGACGGATCTGCAAACCAGTGAGCGGAAACAGGTGGAAAGAGAAGGAATCGGAAATAGCTACAGCCGACAGCGGCTGAGGCGGGTGAAGCAGTAGATGTCGCTTGAGATGTGATTTCGTTTTCTTTTGGTTTTTCCCCTGGTTGAAATTGGAGGGAAATTGGCAAAGGGCGGAATTTTTTAAAGCTAAGATTTGGATTTTGCCGCCTACGGATGGACGGAGATGAAGATCATCGATGGTTTTACACGTGATTGAAAAAGCGTCTGACGAGGGCCCACAAAACATACATATTATGGGCTCAGTGTAGTTTGTTGAAAGTTTATTTGGTTAAAAAAATTATATATTTGTAAGAAAAATTTGTGGTATTTGAAAAAAAAAAGTATTATATAAATAATAATAAAATTTTGATAATGACAGTAAATAATTCAAAATTTAGCTTTGTTAATGATTAGTTATCTACTATTATATTTTATTTAAATATTATAAATTTAATTTTTATTAATAATGTAAAATTTATTATTTTATAAATATATAATATATAATATTTGATTCGATAAAATTAATAATTTATTTTATTAATATATTTATATCATACGTTAAATTAAATTCAGTAGTCTATTGAAATCATCGAAAATTAATATTATTTAGCTGATAATTTTTTTAATTAAAATAATTATAATTGATTAAAAATTAAATATATTATTTTAATCAAAAATCCCAATTTCATTTTGCAATGTTCAAACAGGGTAGGAAAAAAGATGATTGATTGTCATCTTAAAACATTTAAATTATTTTAAATATTTTACATGCAATGGAAAATAGAAAATGTTTATAATTAGAAAAATTATGAAATAGCAAGGGTGGCACCAAATGAAGGAGCTACATGGCCGGCCGCCAATGGCTCAAAATTTAATTATAATGTACAGTATAAATATAATTCAAGTAAAATGAGTATGCGAATAAGAAAAATTTTAACTTTATGATTTGCCTAATTTAAGTTATATGATTTTATAAATATTTTATGTAAATTAATTACAATAACACTTAAAATATGGGTAAATTTTATTTAATTATGCAGTTTAATGAAAATATGAAAAATTTTATAAATTTATAATTATTGATTAATTTAAATAATTGTTAGATTATATAAATTGATTATTTTAAAATATATAATTTTATTTGAAAAAGGAGTTAAACGTGAGAAGGTTGACAGGAGAGAGGTAAATAGAAGAAAATGAACAGAGGGAAAATGAGTAATTCAATTTAAATATTAATTACTAGCGGCGAGCACGTGCTGCACCAGTCAGATAACTTCCACATGCTTCGTCTTCATTCTTTTGCAATTAGATCCTCTGGAAATAGATAGAGATATAGATTGCAGAAGTGCTGAATTTTGTATGCAGGAAATTAGCTTCTTGAATCCATTGTCTTATTCATCTTCAATGGAGTCCTCGTTTTCCGCATTAACGGCAACAACAACAATAACAATACCAGCAACAGGGAGAGCGCTGAGACTTTTCACCATATCTAAAGCCTTAAACCGCCATTTATCCGCCAAATTCCCTCCTCTTCTGGTTCGTTCAGACCTTCCGAGCCAACTCGTCGCTCGCCAGGTTAGGTACTTGTACACGAACTGCCTTAGCAGACCGAATTCATCGGTCAATCCATTTCTTCCTTCACCGTCACTCAGGGGATTATTTGCGGCGGTTCCCGAAACGCGTCGTTGTTTGGAGCGCATATCGAACTCCACGAAGTTGTTCGGAACAGCAACAGGTGGAGGCGGTGGGGGGTTTGATGGAAAAAGCGGAGGAGGAGGCGGAGGCGACGGATGTGACGGTGGAGATTCTAATTCGGGATTGAGCACTGCGGCGGGTCAAGGGGCCTCTACATTGCCGCCGGATGTCATTATCCTTGATGTTGGTGTATGTTATTCTCTCGCTCTTTGTATACCATGTATGTTAATTTGAAATTTGTTCATACTGTATCTCTGATTGTCTATGCTTGCACATGTAATTTTAACCAAAATGAGGAATACTTAAACCGCTCAATATCTTTCCTTCTATAAGTTTGTTTGCCATTGGCTATTAGTTATTGAGTTTAGTTTCTGCATATGTTTTATGTTTTTTCCTAACCTTTTTTTCAAAAATAATTTTCTGTGCTGAACTTAATTTCTTTTATCCATCTCTGCGAGAATGTTTTATTCAGCTGCTACTTTAGTACGTTTATTGGAAAGAGGGAAGTGGAGGAAAAAGGAAATCTAGACATGGTTGCGTTCATTCAATTATTTATATAGAAATAGTAATTAATGGTAATTTATTTGAAAAAAAAGTAATTAATAAAAAAAATGGAAGAATGATGGACATTCTTCCTTCTAAAAATTTTGAATGGAGAAAAATGAGGAGAAAGGAGACTACTTTAAAATTTTAAAAGAAAATTTTCTATTTTATCCTTGATTATTTATTTCAGAGTCTATCTTATCTCTCTATTATGATGGAATATTATTGGCTGCTTTCTTTTTTCCTTTTATGAAACTAAAACAAATAAAATATAATAATAATTTATTCTCTTAAGAATCTCTCATTTTCTTTCTTTCCGCATTAGTTCTTTACTGATTTTTACTTGATCATAATGTAAATGATCTAATCGTTAAAGAAATAAAGGACGTGTCAATCAATTTTATTGCTAGTGAATGTATAACTAGTTGGGTTTCCGAATTTTATGAGTTAAAACTTTCTCTTCAAGTTAAAATTCTAGCTTTGCTACTATATATTTTATGTAGCTTTCATGTTTGATTGTCATTTTTTACTTTTGTGTCTCAAGGGGAATTTACTGAAAAATGTAGGGAATGACATGTGGGGGATGCGCAGCAAGTGTGAAGAGAATTCTTGAAAGTCAAGTGAGTACCTTTCTGTTGATGCCAATTATAATTTATTTTTGGGTCATTTGTGTTGAATGAATGTATGTTATAGAACATGAAGGAAAATATAAATGCAGTGAAATTTTTTGAATTTTTAGATATTTTATCATCATGTAATATTGAGTCTGAAAACTCTGGAATCAATTGACAATTTCCTGACTGTACTTTGTCTTTTGAAATTTTAATTGATTGTGGAACTGTATATTTGATACTCTGGTGAAAAGTATGATAGCCTGTTTATCTTATCATTCATTGGAATCAATTACCAAACGCCTCAGTCCTTCATCATGTATACCAAAAAAGCTTGAAAAGGGGTAGATATCCATCCATCACCCGAACTATGATTATTTGTTTGGTCTTTTCTAATCTTTGTTAAAATTTTTGGTGCTTCATCAGTCACTACATGCAATGTTTTGTAAAGTTCAATTCCCACTCTTGCCATAATGAAAAAAAAGAAGATAAAAACGTAACAAAACTGCAAAGTTTTGAGCAGAATGTTGCGGTGAATATAACTTTATCTTCATTTTTTATTGCAACTTGTTGCATCAATGATAGGACACTGGCGTTTTTCATTTATGGAATTTCAACCACATGCAGCACAACCCAAAGAAAAGCCATTCTTTTCAAAATTGTCAATGCATTATTTGTTCTGTGTGAACTGTTTCTTTTTCTAGTATAGAACTATACTCCTGATTGTATTATTTATATGGCAGCCGCAAGTTTCATCTGCTAGCGTCAATCTCACAACAGAAACAGCAATAGTGTGGCCTGTATCTGAAGCTAAAGTTGTACCAAACTGGCAACAGCAATTAGGAGAGGCACTTGCAAAGCATTTGACGACTTGTGGTTTTAAATCTAGCCTTCGTGGTAAGCGCTCTGTGGATATTGGTACACTAATATACTTTGGTTCTTGATCCAGTTGTCTGCTTAATTGGAAATTTCATCAGGTGTATATACCGTTTGCTTAATGTAAAGGCAACACTTTTGGAATTTCACAGGCACCATCCATTTAGAAAAGAATTATTCCAAGAATTTGTTAGTCAAAATTTGTATGTGGCCTCTCGATTCCTCTTTAATGTAGAGAGGATCACTGTTTAAACAAAATAGTAAGAGTTTGGAGGCAAAGGTCTCTAATCTTAATAAAGGAGAAGATCTCCCTTTAAACACTCTGTAATACTCATGCCAAATCAGCCAAAAGAATAGGCATAGGAATCAGGGTCATGGTTCTTGTGGTTTTTTTTTCTTCGCTGTGATTCACCATTCCAAGCCTGCAATTCCTCAAGATGAACTCCATGCACTCAGCCTTATTACAAGGGAAACACTGTTTACAAAGATTCTCATTTTCTTTTTCTTCTTTTTCTCTTTTATTTTCCGAATGAAAATGTCAATAGTACTTACAGGGTTCTAAGCATCTGAACCTATGTCATATTTGCAGTGAATTTTAATACAGTTAGATTGCTGCACACTGAAATTCTACTACTTTGACATGTCATGGACAAATTGTTGATGGTTTATTGTTGTGCTGTGTGGGAATATATTTGATGAATATTAGAGAGTGAGCTCAAGGAGGGAGTTTCCTTAGGTCTCTTCCTTCCACTGCTTGACTTGGTTTTTGTTGTAAGAATCATTCTTTGGATCTTATTGCTGAATAATGAAGCACCTAGGCTTGTTATTCGGGAGTCCTTTACTTTGATCTGCTGCATTCTTTTTTGTGTTGCTCCTTGTTTGGGTACTCAATCCACTCCTTTCTGTTTTTCATTTGTAATGCATATTGCCATTGTTGCATCTACTCATATAGTTGTCTAGTAATTGGCTTCACTTTGGTGATTGAGGATCTGTAAGCATTTAGGCTGTTTTGGATTGAAATTACCACTTTGGTAGATGAAAAGAACTATCGCAGTTATTTTGTTTTCTATTAAAGCGGATGACAGTTTTGTTTTTCTTCTTCTTCAGTAAATACATAGGAGATGGATAACATTTTAAATGTTCTGAAAGATTATTATATCACAATATCCTCTGATGGTCCAATCAAATCATTTTGGAGAAAACATTAAAAGCGTTTCTGATTATCAATGGAAGTGGAGATTAGCATAAGTCGAAGATTTTTTTCTAATGGTTTCTATAAAGTTTGGTCGGTTAGTGGCAGGTGAGGGAGCTATTGAAGAAGGTGATTCACCATAGAATTGCAAACAATTTGGTTGAGGAGCAAACCATAATTCTTTATGGTATGTCCTTCATTTGTTGGGTTCATTTTGAAGTCTGGTTTGCTTGTGCAGACTTACATATTTGTTTTGTCTATGTTGGATGTAGAAGAATAGGCTTAGAGTCAATATTAATATTATAATTTCTCCCTTAATAGGTAAGTTAAAGCTGCTGCATATGGTGGATTGATCGGAAGAGGAATTTCTGATGCCAAGGCCCCAGGAGCCTGTTTGTTTTGGAGAAATTTGTTAATGCTCAACTGTCTAGAAAATACAGGGACCTTTTGTCACATAATGTATTTCATTTATAACCTGGCTGAAATACCACCAATTGTCTAGTGAGGCAAAAGTAATATTGCTTTCATTTACGTTAATGGTTATGAAGCAATACACAATACCTTTCTTCTATAAAGAATAAGCTTATAACAGTTGGTCAATAAGTATTTCTCTAACTCATCTCTTCAGTTAGGAATAAATGTCCTCTGCCTGTTTCTATGCTTATATCGCTCTTTACTGTTTTCTCTGATGGACACACCGACTACTTATACTTTATAATACTTTTTATGAAAAAAGAACTTTTGTTAGAGAGAAGAGAGGAAAATGCAAAGCTGGATGGCAATACAACCTCCTAAAAAGAAGAAAAGGAAAAGAAGTACATCAAAATAACAAAGAATTCCTATTTCAAAAAAAAAAAAAACAAAGAACTCCAGCCTCTTTTAAGGATAGCAGAAGAAACATCTCTAGAAGAACCATGAACCCCACGAAGCACAAAGGAAACAATTTTGGCAGTTTGGTACAACTTTATCTTCTCCATGTAATCATATTTCCTCCAAGGAATATGCAATAAACTATAGTAGATTTTCTATCCACTACTAATACAATATAGTTTGCATCAGCCTAAGCTTCCGGTAATAATATGGTATTCTTTCTAAAATGATACCATTTCTTGGTGTTCCTTTCAAATACTATAGTACATGGTATGTTGTTTGTAAGTACATTTTTTTTTAGAATTGTACACAAACTGATTGATCACACTGATCATAATGTTTGGTCTAGTATGAGGTAGATACATAAGTCTCTCAAGTAGCCTTTGATAAATTTCCTTGTTGATGGTTGTGTCTTCTCTGCTAATTCCAGCTTATGATTGGGATCAATTAGTGTGTTAATAGGTGTCGATTTTAGGAGAAAAAATAAATGATTTTTTATTTCTTACATTTTAGATTGTTACATTTAGGGTATTATAGAATTTCTAATCTATTAATAAAGAAATTTTTATTCTATTAGAATTATTTTTGAGAAGAAAGTGTAAAACATATATTAATTAAGTGCCAAGGAGGCGCCACCCAAGTACATGGAATTTACAACTCGGTAAGAGTATCTACAATGAGCCCAAAATCATCAAAACTATCAAGATTGTGTCTTAACATAATAGAACCAAAAAGGTGTAACCATTTGTCCTTGATATTAACAAAATTCCTCTTAATAACCTCAAAAATTCTATTGTTTCTTTCTTTCTAAACAATTCAGAAAATAGTGAGCGGAATTAGTCGGAAGCATTTGTTCCTAAAAGTGAGACCCTCCCAAGCGAGAAGTTCAGCCTTGATGGAGCCTGCTATAACCCAGTGAATACCTATTAAACTGTAAAATTATAATAATATGAGATTATTATTCTCATAAAATCTTAATTATATAATACTAAATAATAAAATAATTAATTAATTAAATAATAAAATATAATATTCAACAACGGGTTTGCATGCCACTTTGCCTATATCTTTTAGAAAGTCATTGATTTACTTTTGTTCAAAAATGAAGATTTCTTATTTTAAGTGAGTCAATTGAATACTAAAGGAATTTTTTAGTTTTCTTAGTTTTTTAATTTCGAATTCCTTTTTCAAACAATGTTTAACTATCAATGTCTCTTTTTCATCATTATCAATTACAATAATATCATCAACTTGTACCAAGAGGGTTGTAACTCCTCCTAAATCTGGTACTTGATGAATCAAGTGTGATCTCTGTGATTTTGTTGGTACTCTATTGCCAGCATTCATTTTGTGAACTTTTTGAATCATGCTCTTGGGAACTTTTGAGTCCATATAGAGCATTTTTTCATCTGCAAACCTTGTTGCCTCATACATTTTTTGTGAATCCTGGTAAAATTTTCATGTAAATTTCTTCCTGTAGGTTTCCTTGTAAAAATGTATTTTTCACATCAAACTGTTGTAGTTATCGATTATAATTGACAACTAATAAAGGTTGGTCGTTTGCTGGTGGTGTAGATGGTGATGTAATGTAATAAAAAAATAAATCCATATCTTTTATATTGGCTCATCCTGAAGATAAAGATGAGAAAGATAAGATCTTTGTCTCTACAAAATGTAATATTTGTAGACAGAGAATTTTTTAGGGAGCGGGTGATAGCATGTGTACTACTTTGAATAGAGGAATATCTCACAAACACACGCTTTAGGTTTCTTGGGTCAAGTTTCTCCCATTGATTTGGATGTACGTAACAAAGACATTGTACTCAAATATTTTAGGGACAAGATAGTTTGTGACACTGACCTTTGAATAAAATATAGAAAAATTCTATTGTACTTTTTAAAATCTAATACTCTGAATGGTAATCAATGAATAAAGTAGGTAGCAATAAAAATGACTTTCTCCCAATATTGTTTAAGTACATTGTTTTAGGATCGGGTAGCAGCAAAGAGGTGGTTTTTTTTTTCTGCTACTTTGTTTTATTGTGAAATGTTGAAATATGAAGATTCATGAATAGTCTATTGGTGAAAAAAAATGGAGTGTTTGATTAAAAAATCTTTAGTACTGTCAGTGTGAGCCCCACATTAGGTCTTAATCTTCTTGTGAAATTGTAGAAGTATATGACTAAGATTTTAACTTAAGCGAAAAAAGTAAGGTGACTTTTGTACAATCATCTTGAAAGAAACAAACGAACCTCTATAAATATTATAAATTCTAAATATCACTATGAGTTAATAAAAAATAAATAGTGCTTATTTTATTGCTGATAGAAAGGGTTACACGTTTATGTTTTAGATTATTCACATATATTGAAGTGCAAATTTTCATTATCATAACCTTAGGGATATTAAAAAAGAAGTGTCTAAATCTTTGTTGGTATGGCGAAATCTTGTCCGTAGTAGTGTTAGATAAATAGGAGAGAGATAATCCAGATGTATCCAGAAAGTATAATCCATTCCTAACTTTAGCATCTCTAATCTTCTTTGCTGAATTTTGGTCCTGAAAGTTACAATGAGAGAAGAAAAAAATTGTTTTGCAATTCAAATTATGAGAAAATTTAGCCACCAGTACAAGATTAATGCATAGTTTTCAGATATGAAGCACACTCTCAAGGAGAAGATTGAGACAAGTCCTTATATTACCTATTTCTGCAATAGTATTTAATGAACTATCTGCAATGATTATTTCTGCTACTTGGATACTGAACATATGTGCTAAAATACTGAGAGAAGTTTGCCATATGATTAGTGGCTCTTGAGTTTATAATCTATGATGTTCAAGATCTACCTAGGACATTTAAAACCGTGTGAAGCAGGAAACTTACCTGAGTGTCTCAATAAACTGGTACCTATGGGATTTGTCAAAGACTCGAGTGTTTAGCCTTTCAATTTGTGCTTCAAACTCACTGAAATTTTGGAGTATTTTCTTCTGCTTGTTGATTGGCCAAGTGAGCCTATCCTTGGAGCCTATATGGAACATTTTTGTATCTCTATTCTTTGCTGGAATGGGTGGTTCACCATATGGCTTCCAACATTTTTCTTTGGCAGACCTAAGTTTGTTGCAAAAGATACATTATAGATTGTCCCGATTCTATCCACCTGCTTTGGTGCTGTTAGATTATTCCTTCTGTTAGTGTGATTTTGGACCATTTGTGAGCATAATAGAGCTCTTATTAGAGCAGGATTCCAACATTATCCATCCTGCTTTTCTCTGCCACAATGATTGAGATCACCTCCTTCAGGGACGATGTATCGTCTTTACCCAGTATCTGAATCCTTACTGGATCAAACTCCAACAAAAATTCATAAACTCTGTCTTTCTCAACTAAGGCTTTTAGGGAAGCTGCATCTGCGCTTGCATATTGAAACAATGGTAGTGTTTTAATTCTTGCCATCAACTGTTCAGGAGATTGGCATATTCTGTAATAGTTCTACTATCTTGTCTCATGGAGGGAATCGTAGTCATCAGGTCATTGAGTTGCATCTCGGAATTTGGAGTAGGTTTGTCTCACTGCCTCCCAAATTTCTTTTGCATTTGGCAAAAACATACAGGTGTTACTGGTTTCTAAGATGGTGGAGTTATAAAGGCAGTCCATGATTGAGGAGTCTTCTTCCTCGCATGCATCAAATTAAGGGTCTCCTGGTTATAGCCTTGTTCCTAAAAGCTGGTTTATATTTCCTTTGTCTCTTAGGATAATATGGTTCATTGTAACCACTTTAGGTAGTTTTTTCCATACAATTGGTAGACTGCCTGAATTTATTGTAATTCTCCAGCTGAATGTTGTAAAATTAATCTTCAAGTTTCGCACCAGTGGCTTGTGACGTGACTCCAGACATGCTTGAAAAGGTAGTGGAAGAAACATAGTGGAAGGGTCTCATGGTAATGAAGGCCGACTGCTGCAGTAGCTGGTGATAAACGCAGACTGAAGTGGAGCAGCAGGCTTTATATCAGCTCCATAGAAGCAGAGCTGGGTGTGGCTGGGATATGAGGCAGGTGCAGCACATGGCCGAAGCAGATGTGCATGGAGGCTGTGCACAGCTGAATCAGGTGCAGCATGCGGCTGTGCAGAAGAGGGTGGCTGAGCGGTTGGAGGGTTGGAGATGCAGCAGCGGCTGGTGCGGCAGCTGTCGTGGCTGGTGGATCTTCTTTGGGCTATGAAGATTGGTTTCTAGTGATGGTGGCCGATTATGAAGCTGGTCTTGTTTAGGGTTCTTTTCTGTTTTCTTTGTTTCAGTGATGAAGCTGGTCTTGTTCAGGCCAATTTGGATTTATAAAAATATTATGATATTTTTTTATATATCGCTAATGCCACGTGGGAGAGTAGAGTAACGTGTTTATTATTTTTTCATATATAATGTGGGTGTATATATATATACACATATATGGACAACTCTTGCTATAGGAAACGAGACCCTAAAAGTAATTGCATGAGTATTTTACTCCTATACCTTTGCATATGAAATTACAGCCACATTATGGACTCATAGGTGCCCCTAGAAATTCTCCCTTGTTATATGCTTCCTTAGTCTTTCACTCCTCCTAAGGGTGGGTGATGGGTCTTGGTTTCTTTTTGGATGGAAAAATCGTTTGGGACAATTGCTTTGATCGTCTTTATAGACTCTTCCTGCACCATAATAATGCTCCTATTTCTTCATTCATGAATCAGTTAGATGGCCACATTTCTTGTAATATGTTCCTTAAGAACCTTATAGGTTGGAAATGTTAGATTTGATTTTTTTTGCTTAACGTCCTTAATTCCTTTCATATTGTTCCTAAACTGGATTGTAGGGTGCGAATCCTAGAATCTTCAGGTGTTTAAACTTGTATTCTTTTTCAAAAATTTTAACCATCATTTCACTAGTTGACATGGCATTCATCAGTTCTTTTTGGAAGCTGAAAGCTCCCTCTTCATTTGGACTGTCGTCCTAAACTGGATTAAAATGAATAGTTTGTTATTGGCACAGAGATTTATTTATTTTTTAAATAAATATGCACAGATTTATGGTTGAGTGTTTGTTTGATGTGCTAGCTGAATTCTGAGTTTAAGTTGTCTGTTTCTTCATTGTGAAGTGGTTTTGGAACTGCATTGTATTCTTTTATGGTGTTTGTTGGGTTTGTTTAGTAACTCTTGAAATTTTTATTTCTATGATTTGCAATATTGTGGGATGAACAAGGAATAGAATATATTCACATTGTTTCAGGAGGAACAAGGAGTAGAATATGTTATGGTTGGGGACTATTTTTGCTGGGATATTTGTTTTATGACTGCCAGAATCAAGTTTGTTTCTTACTGTGCCAGCTTTTTTGGAACAGATAGGTTGCTGTATTCCATTATGGATTAAGGCTCATAGTTTCTTTTGGGAGTTTTCTTTATGCTAAGGGAATGGACTGCTCATAGCTCCTTTTGGGCAAATTCGATTTTCTCTATTTTCATGTTCTTTCTTGATTTAACTGGAGGATTTTATTTTTGAGGTGAAACAAATGTAATACTAACAGGTACGGGGGGCCATCCATATAGAAGGAATCTATAAAAGATCAGAAATCAAAATGTTATAGAGTTTCTAAATTTCCCCCATTTGGAATAGGATGCTCCGTACAAAACACCCATCTGGCAGAACCAATAATCTTTAGTTCTATCTAAAGGAGAGCCAACTGCCTAAAATCTACTTTCATCTTTATATCACTTCACTTTTTCATGTATGTTCGTCTTTTATAGATTTAGGTTAAGATTTCTTTCTATGCCTTGTAACATTCTTTTTCTTTTATGAAAATTTTGAGAGTAGGAAAAACTCTTTTTTTCATCTTATGACATCAATGATTAGTGCCTCGTTTTATAGGCAAAACAGAGGGAAATATGACAGCTAACAGAAGGAATAATTAGCAAATGACAGTTAGCATTCTGTTACAGTGTTTGATCCTAACAATAAGCTGTCTAACAAAAATGAAAACAGAAAGTAGTAACAGTAATTGTAAATACAATTTATTTCTAATATTTCTACACTCCCTCTCAATCTAGGTTGCGTAAATATTGAGTAAGTGTAGATTGGATATCAATTCGTTAAAGGGTCTTTTGGGAAGTGCCTTTGTTAAAATATCTCCAGTTTGCTGACTTGTAGGAAAATGGAGTATTGTAATGGTTTGATATTCAATCTTCTCTCTGATAAAGTGTCTATCTATCTCCACATGTTTAGTTCGATCATGATATACAAGATTTTTAGCTATGTTGATTGTTGATTGATTGTTGCAGCATACTTTCATGAGAGTAGTAACTGAGAATTTTATTTCCATTAGAACCCTTTTTAACCAAACTCCCTCACATATTCCATGAGCAAGTGACCGAAATTCAGCTTCTGCACTATTTCGTGACGCAACAGATTATTTTTTGCTCCGCCAAATGACTAAGTTTCCCCAAATATAAGTACAGTACCCAGATGTAGATTTTCTATCAGTTACAGAACCCGCCCAATCTGCATCTGTGTAGATTTCAATATTCCTGTTCATTGTTTTCTGGAAAAATAAACATTGTCCTGGAGTTTTTTTAAGGTATCTTAGGATTCGATATACTATATTCATATGATCATTAGTAGGTTAGTTCATGAATTGACTTGCAGTACTTATAACAAAACTGATGTCAGATCTAGTATGAGCGAGATAAATGAGTTTGCCAACAAGTTTCTGATATATTTTTTTATCAACTGGCTTGTCATCGGTTTTAAATCTAACTCTTGTAGCTGTTTCTATGGGTGTTTTTACTAGTTTATACCCAAGCGTCCCTGTTTCTTTCAGCATGTCAAAAATATATTTCTGTTGTGATATAGATATCTCTTTTTAAAACGAGCAAATTCCATTTTCAGAAAATACCTGAGTGCTCCAAGATCTTTTATCTCAAATTCCGTGGCAAGAAAAGTTTTGAGTTTTTGAATTTTCTCTATGTTATCACTTGTTAAAATAATATCATCAACACAAACAATTAGGATAATATTCTTACCAGAGGCACTGTTATTGACAAATAAAATATGATCAGACTAACACTGCTCATATCTCATATGTTTAACTGCTTTGGTGAATTTGTCAAATCAAACTTTCGGAGATTGTTTTAGACTATAGAGTGCCTTTTTGAGTTTGCGCACCTTGTGAGATTCATATGTGGTCTCAAAGCCCAGAGGAACTTCCATGTATATCTCTTCTTCTAAATCTCCATTGAGAAATATATTTTTTACATCAAGTTGACATAAAGACCAATCAAGATTAGAAGCAAGAGAGAGTAATACCCAAATAGTCTTGTGCTTAGCCACTAAGGCGAATGTCTTCTAATAGTCTATCCCGTAGGACTGAGTGAAGCTTTTTGCTACTAGACGAGTTTTGTACCGATTCACACTTTCATTAGGATTGTGTTTTGTAGTGAATACCCATTTGCACCCCACTTTATGTTTTCTAGGTGGAAGTTCTGTCAGTTTCCAAGTTTTGTTCTTTTCTAGGGTTCTGATCTCTTCTTGAATAACACCTCTCCACTCTGGTAGTGCAAAGGTTTCATGAATTGTTTTAGGTTCAGTGGAGCTGCCATCAAGCTTACTTACATAGGCATGATACTTTGAAGACAAGTTGTTGAATGAAACATAATCCTGTATAGGATGTCTAGTACAAGATCAAGTTCCTTTCCGCAAAGCAGTAGGTAACTCAGTATCATGGTTAGTAATAGTAACAGTATCAGAAATTGTGCCTGAAAACTTATTACCTGATGTGTCCTTACTGCTTGGAACTGGAATAGACTCATGACAATGTGTAGTTGGTTTAGAATTTTTATCAACTGGAGCTTTGTTTCTCTTAGTATAGACACGTAACTCTTTGTTGATAGTAGTAGGTGCAGGTTTAGGTTCAGACTCTTTGTTACTGGTTTCAGAAAAATTTGATGAGGACTCGGGAATAGTAAGGGGAAGAGAGATGAGAGATGGTGTACTTATATCCCATACTTGATATTTCTGATTAATACTTTCTCCCTGAATATCAGTAGTGGGATAGAATGACTGGTTTTCAAAGAAAGTAAAATCTATAGTGTTGTAGAAACGACGGGTTCCGAAACAAAAATATTTGTATCCTTTTTGAATTGGTGAATATCTAACAAAAACACATTTAATGGTCATTGAATCAAGTTTACTCCTGAGATGAGCATGAATATGAACATAGGCTACACAACCGAAAACTTTGTAGGGAAGAGTATGAAGGATATGAGATTGTGGAAAGGCCTTTAAAAGTGTATCATAGGGTGTTCGAAATGCAAGAGTTTGGGAAGGCATGCGGTTTATCAAGTATACAGCAGTGAGAACAGCCTCTCCCCAAAAAAAATTTGGAATGTGAGTAGTGAACATAATTGATCGGACCACTTCAAGAATGTGTCTATTTTTTCGTTCGGTTATGCCATTTTGTTGTGGAGTATTAACACAGGAACTTTGATAAATAATACTGTGGTCATAAAAGCATTGTCTGATCTCAATACTTGAATCATAGTGTGAAATTTTTGAAAATTTTGGCCAACTTCAAATTTTTCTTTCATGAGAAAGATTTAAGTAATTCTACTGTGGTTATCAACAAAAGATATAAAATATTTTGTTCCAGTGATATTAGTAACCCGAGAGGGACTCCATACATCACTATAGATTAATGAAAAAGTTTTTCTGGGTTTGTAAACTGAACTGGGAAATGAATTTCGAATATGTTTAGACAGCTGACATACTTCGCATTGAAAGGAATTTGGATTTTTATTTCGAAACAAAGTAGGAAATAGCTTTTTCAAGTACAAGAAATTAGGATGTCCTAAACGGTAATGGCATAATATGATGGGACATTTCCTATTTAAATTGTTTACAGATTCAGAATTAATACATATTGTATGATGAGTTTGTCCACTAAGAGAAGAGTTGTCAGCTTGTAGTAGATAAAGACTCGAATCCATACTAGCATTGTCAATCGTCTTCCCCGAGTCCAAATCTTGAAATTCACACAGATTAGAGTTAAATGTAGTTATACAATTCAAATGCCATGATACTTTTCTTATTGACAGGAGATTGCAATCCAAATTTGAAATGTATAGTACAGAGTACAAAATTAACTTGGGTGACAGTGCAATTATTCATGTTCCTTCGACTTGGGAATTAGAGGCATCAGCAATTTTAATTGAGAATTTACCTCTGCACTTATTGTATTCTTTAAATAGTGAGATATCTCCGGTCATATGATCGAAAGCACCTAAGTCAATAATCCACATTCTCCTTTTTGTGGAATAAGTTGAGAGACCAGAAAAATTACCTTTAAGAGATATGAAAGCATTACTGAGAACCATATTGAGAGAAAACATTTTCTGGAGGAGGCTGATCTGTTCAGGACTAAATAGAGGGCTTTCGGTAGGAACGGCTGTAGCTGATTCCTCCTCAGTTTAGACAAAATTGCCCCGATGAGTCTTCTGCTTTGGTGTCTTTTTTTTTAGCTGGCTTCCTGTGAAGCTTCTTGCATCTTCCATAAATGTGCCCAGGTTTTTTACAGTATTCACACCATGGCCGTCCCTTCCGCTCAGTCACCCGACTTGTGAGGGCTACACCAGTCTCGGGTGAGAGAGAACTGCTTTCAGCAAGGTTAGGGCTGAGTTGCAATTCACCCATTATTACTTTCTTCCTGCTTTCTTCCCATCGCACCTCAAAGAACATCTCTCAAATGTTCGGGAGAGGTTTGGTTCCAAGGATGCGTTCTCTTACCTCGTCGAGGTATTTGTTCACTCCGAAGAGGAATTTGAATATTTGTTTATGTTCCACGGTGCTTCGGAATCTCCTGACATTCTCGGGACAGCTCTAAGCATGTTCCTTAAAGCGTCAAGTTGTTGCCAAGAAAATTATAATATTGAATTATCGCCTTTTCTCCTTGGCGCAGGTCGTGAAGACTTGCTTCGACTTCGAAGATGACAGAAGTATTGTCACATGTGGAGTAGAACTCGTGGGCTGCGACCCAGATATTATGTGCAGTCTCATAAAGGAGAAAATTTTCTCCAATTTCGGTGGTCATTGAGTTCACCAGCCAAGGCATAACAAGATTGTTTTATACTTTTCATGTTCGAGCATTTGGATCATTCGCGGGAGATGGTGAGAGTTCTCTAGTGAGGTATTCGTCTCGGTCTTTCCCTCAGATGAACATTAATACCAAGGACGACCATTGAAGATAGTTACTGCCATTTAGTCGATGGCCAGTAACGAAAGAAGGAGCCTGATCAGCGAGAACATAGCTATCAGGCACCGGAAGATAGGAGCTCGAAAGAACTTCGGGCGGAGAAGAAGTCTGTTCATCCATTGCCTATTGAACGCAAGAGGGATGTTGAAGAATTTGGATCAGATAAGCTCTGATACCATGAAGATTTTGAGAGTAAGAAAAACTCTTTTTTTCATCTTATTACATTAATGATTAGTGCCTCATTTTATAAGCAAAACAGAGAGAAATGACAGTTAGCGGAAAGAATAATCAGCAAATGACAGCTAGCATTTTGTTACAGTGCTTGATCCTAGCAATAAACTGTATAACATAAATGAAAACAGAAAACAGTAAAAGTAATTGTAAATACAATTTATTTCAAATATTTTTACATTTTAAAAGAGATTAAGATTTCTAATATAAGAAGGATAAAACTTATTAGGCTAATAGTTCTTTCAAATTAAGTTACTTTTGTTTATTTTTGAATTAAGTAGTT
Organism: Carica papaya; assembly: GCF_054855325.1. Lineage (NCBI taxonomy): Eukaryota > Viridiplantae > Streptophyta > Magnoliopsida > Brassicales > Caricaceae > Carica > Carica papaya. The sequence goes on from NC_142314.1 coordinate 6,283,877, forward strand.
AGTCAATTTTAAGGATATCTATCTTCTTCTCAAACTCATAATTTTTAATAACTGTACTCTATAATCCTATTTTATTTACATATCATTATCTAGGTAGAACTTCTTGCCACCATGTCTTGGTGAACCTCTTAATAATATCCTTTGCCGTAGTCAATTCAAAAGCAAGATAAACTGGGTATCTCAAACTCTAGAGAATTTTTTTTGAAATGATAAATGAATTTTTGATATATAATCCTAGTTAGTTTGTTGCTCTGACATTCAACTGTGTTGGGAATGATATATTAATTCATGATTCTAGACAGAGTTTTTCAGTGTAATCTTGAATAATGGCATCTGCTCATTACTAGCAATGGTTTATCATGGTTATACTTTATGGTTGATTAGTTGTCTGTTTGTATGTTGTTTGGGTTTAACGTCTCTTCAACCACAAAGAAGATGCTAGTCATTTCACATTGTGCTTTTATCTTGCTAAAGTTTCTTATCTAAATCTTTTACCTTTTTGTTTCTCGCCATCCTAATATCAACACATACTTCATGTCTTCAGTTTCTGGGGAAGATGCGAGGTTCTGTTTCCTAACACAAAGATACTTGTCCATGGATTTGTTTTACTTCCATTGGAGAAATTTAGACTTGCTATTTTGGTTCAATATCTTAAAACTGCTTTTCATTATTCTTTAATTCATTACTTCTTTATAGAGTAGCTCACTCTGCCTGAACTCATACCTTTAAAGGAATTTTAGATGGCTTTGAGTTTAATTGATATGCCGTGCGTTCATTTTTGCAAATTTCAATAATGTCTTGATTGTTCAATTCTGAGTGTGTGCAGGTTCAGGAAAACAGAACTTCTTCAAAGTTTTTGAAAGAAAAATGGATGAAAAGCGTATTCGGTTAAAAGAAAGTGGTAAGCATCTTTCTCATTCTTTTATAGGTCATGGCAACAATTCTATGATACATCCACAAGGAATTAAAGGCTAATTACTTACTTTTATAGGTCGTGAACTTGCTGTTTCCTGGGCTTTATGTGCCGTATGCCTCGTTGGCCATCTCTCACATATTTTAGGTGCTAAAGCTCCGTGGATCCATGCATGTCATTCAACAGGGTTCCATCTGTCATTGTCTTTGTTTACATTGATTGGCCCTGGACGTCAACTTATTATGGATGGATTAAAAAGTCTTTTCAAGGGGACTCCAAACATGAACACATTAGTTGGTCTTGGAGCATTATCATCATTTACTGTTAGTTCATTAGCTGCCTTAATACCAAAGTTGGTGAGTGTGGCCCTTAGGCCTTTCATCGGAGATACAATTATACAGTTTCTTAATACATGCCTTCATGAATATTATGGTTTTTATTTTCCTTGAGGAACAATATACAGGATATTTAGTTTTGTAATTAAGAATTTTTTCGAAAATAATTTTCCACACAATATATGTTTAGTTGATAGTTTATATGTTTGTTTCCTTATCTGCTTTGGATGCCTTGAGTGGTGAGCAGCTGGCACTGCTTAACTTAGCTGAGTGGGGGTAGCTTAGATAGGAGTCCTGGCCCTACTTTGGTTGGAGTATGATTGAAGGGCTTTTAAAGGATCAAGAAGTCCTCATTTGTGTTAGAAGGTTACAGGACTTCAACATCATAATCTGGTGAAGAGATCAGATAATCAGTGCTCTCTTTGCCTTTAGGAAATGGATCACAACCATTTGCTCCTTTGGTGCTTGGAATCTAGGAGGATATAGGTTTCTAGATAAGTGGTGGTTTATGACTTGGTGGCTGCAGGAATGTGGGCTTGGAAAAGGTCTTCAGGTTGGGCAAGTCAAGAGAGAAGCTTGTTGCTCTTATTCCTTTAGCTGTTTTTTGGCTGGGCTATTTTTTTCGGTGATTGCTTTTTGGTAGAAGAATAAACTGAAATATTACTATATCATTGCTTTTTGGAGCCTAAACTCTAAGGAGACCGAAGAAATCTTTCTACTTTCACTTGGCCAAGAGGGTGGGAACTTGTATGGAAAGCACCTCTAGCCAGATTTGGAAGGTCAAAGCATCGCCTAAGTGGCCCTTTTTGCTTGGGAAGCGGCAAGAGAATGCATCTTAACCCTTGACAATTTAATAAGGAGGGGAAGAATCTTGGTAAATGGATGTTTCTGTATCAGATGATGCAAAATCCTGTAACTATGTTCTCTTGTGGTACTTGTTTGCATATTGCATGTAGACTTGGCTAAGAGGGTGGGAACTTGCATGGATACTTTCACTTGGCCAAGAGGGTGGGAACTTGTATGGAGATCAGCTCTAGCCAAATTTGGAAGGTCAAAGCATCGCCTAAGTGGCCCTTTTTGCTTGGGAAGCGGCAAGAGAATGCATCTTAACCCTTGACAAATTAATCAGGAGGGGAAGAATCTTGGTAAATGGATGTTTCTGTATCAGATGATGCAAAATCCTGTAACTATGTTCTCTTGTGGTGCTTGTTTGCATATTGCATGTAGACTTTAGTCTTCGGTCTTCTGGAGATAAGCTAGGTGATGGCAGGATCAATGAGAGTTGAGTTCGGGCTTGGAAAAGATTGCACGAGGATAACTACTCCTCAAGGCTTATCTCTTTGGCTACTTTTTGGGTAACTACAATCTCTTATAACCATATTCTCTTATGGTGCCCGTTTGCTTATCGGCTGTGGACTTTAGCTTATAGTCTTTTGGGGATAAGATAGGTAATGGTGGGTCGGTGAGAGATGAGATACGGGCTTGGAAAGGATGGCACAAGGGTAAGCACCCCTCAAGGCTTATTCCTTTGGCTGCTTTTTGGGCAATTTGAAAGAAAAAACATGAGAGCTTTTGAGGTTAGTTTGGTAGGTTTTTCTTGCGAAGCAAAAAAATACTATATATTCACATAGTGCTAGAAGGTGCAATCTGTAATAAAAAATCTTTACAAGTCTAACAAAATAACAATAAGATCTCCAATAAGGTCCTCAAATATCTTTAAATTTGTTAAAATTAGGTTCAACACCCTCAAAAACCCTCATATTCCTTTCCTTTTAGATGACCCAAATTGTAGCGAGTGGGATAAGCTGAGGGTCTTCTTTGCCATTGTGAAATTCTTTCCATGTCCGCAACTCCTCCCTAATACTACTAGCAACGACCCAATTCACACCATGGACCAAGTGTGATAGGAGTACAGGCTCCATCGAGAATATTATTGCAGGTCTCCATATCATTCTTGCACAAAAAACATCTATATACTAGGGTCTTGCACCTTTTTATTAGCCTATCTAGGGTCAAATCTGCTTCCAAATTGCTTCCCAAGTAAAAAGCACAACTGTCACTGGTTTTCACTTTCTAGACCAGCTTAGATGGGAACTTGACGAGTTGATCTTCATTCATGGATAAGTACTGATAATAAAACTTGATTGAGAAATAATCTTTTGGTGATAAATATCAAACCGGTTCATCCCCCAAGTCCCTAAAGATCATATTGGAGACAAAGCTTCTAGAAGAGTCAAGTAGCTGTCCAACTCCCAATCATTCAGATTCTTGGTTAATTGTACTTCCCAAATGTAAGCTTTGATAAATTTAAGGATACATCGTTCTAGACTATGGGATTTTTGTTTGACATGTAAACATTTTGTGTGTGAGTTTGCACTCCTTTGATGCTGGCGAATATATTATTTTTCTTTTAAAAGAAAATTCCTCGTTATTATGTTAAAAAAATAGTACATAGTATTTATAAGAATTCCTTTGACAAATATACAAAAACTAAGAACATGAACTTTTTTTGGGATAAAAGAAGAAGCATATTAAAATGAGAAGGATAGTTACAAGTATTGAGAATGAGACATTGTCCGAAAAAGGGAATGAAGCAAAATGCAAAAAGATTAATCCAATGGCCTCAACATCAGAACAGCTGAAAGAAGATCCCTACTGATAAAAAATATTAACTTCCCAATTTCTATGTAGTATAGGAAGCGCAATGTCAAGATATTTCTTAGCCTTAGCCTATACAGAGCTCAAGAATGTCGTGTTCACACATATCTAAAGAATAGGAACTAATTATAGGAAAGGAAAAGACCATAGAATAAAAGACTAAATGGAAAATACTCTATAGGAAATCTCATAAATATTCTTATTCTCTAAAAGTTGATTTTTTAGCATGGGAAGCGGGAAGAGAGTATATATTGATATTGACAAACTGATGAGAAGCGGAAAACTACGGTAAATGGTTACTATTTTTGTAAGAGAGAAACAGAATCCTGGAATCATATTCTATCATGGAGCCTTGTTGTATATAAGATATGGACTATGGTTTATGGATTATTGAGAATTAGCTGGGTTATTGCTGGTTCAATAAGAGATGAGACTTGGTTATGGGAGGGAATTAGTAAGGGGAGAAAAATTGTGGATCTCATTCCGCTTACTATGCTTTGGGTGATTTGGAAAGAGAGAAATAATAAAGTTTTTGATGAGATGGAAGAGGAGTTCTCTAAGATTAGGGATAGATGGTTACAATATTTGAGATCTCTGATTTTATCCTATTCATATCATAAAGGATTTTGGAAATGTTACATACATATTCACTGATTTGTAAATAATTTTATACATGGGTGGCACCTTCTTGGTGCTTGTGAATTAATACTATTCTTTTTATTTCAAAAAAGTATTTAAGTAACTGTTCATATAGCTTTTTTGAAAGGAAAAAGTACTCAATATGCAATGCCTCAAGGGGGTTCTGACCACCTATGGTAAAAGAGTATTTAAAAGTCAATCAAAACACCAATGAGGTATCGTAAATCCTACTCAGGAGTAAGAGGATGACTCTTAAACAAAAATAGAAGGAGATGGCGCTATAAGTCTCTCACTTGACAAATGGAGCCGAAGCTTAGTTGGGAAAGCTCCCAACCATTAGCTTGGATTGGTGAACATGAGTCTACAAAAGCCAATTTCTGAGGGTGCCTTATACAAATAAAGGAAATACCGAATGACAAGGCCACCAATACTAGGTGGCTGCTTAACCATATGGAATCTCCTATTGTCCACTGAATCATCCGAGAAAAATCGACATTGGAGTGACTCTAGCCTGTTTGCAATACTAGCTGGGTTTTAGGGAATAAAGAGAGAACATAGATGCGCAAATTTGAAAACGTGTATTTGATGAGGGTAGATGCCCTCACTTTGATGGAAAGCCCGTCTTCCAGCTGGAAAACTTTCTCCCAAATCTAGAAACTTAAGGATCACAGATGGCTTTGTTTTTGAAGTTGTCTCCTCAAGGCAAATCAAGGAAACTGAAATATGGTAAAAGACTATGTGAAACTACTTTCTAGGCAGTATCAGAAATTATAAAAACCCCTGGACACCTGAAGTTTGTTTAAGCTCTCAGCTTATCATGTTGAATAATTAGCATATGGTATTTATATGGATACCTATAACAAGAATAAGAACTTAACTATAGGAGAATTCAGTATATAGGAAAGACTGGTGAAAAATACCTGTAGACTATTACAACTTGTTTGGTTCCCTTTGATAAAATATTCACCAAATGAATACTTCACACAAACACGATTGATAAAATTTACATGAATGCTATATAACGGTGTTAGATACATGACCAGAGTTTTTGGGGTTTCTTTGGTAACTTACCGTTCAGTAATTCTGAGGCATGATTAAGACATTTATTTGTTATTAACCTATAACGCTATAATGTACTTGATGCATATAGTAGATACTGCAGGATGAAGCATGTCATTTGAATATTTAGTTTGTACTTTAGCCCCTGAAGTGATTTTATGTATGCAGGGTTGGAGGACATTCTTTGAGGAACCAATTATGCTCATCGCATTTGTCTTGTTAGGTCGGAATCTTGAACAGAGAGCTAAAATTAAAGCTACCAGTGATATGACCGGACTTCTAAGTGTTTTGCCTTCAAAAGCTCGTCTTCTGGTCAATGGTGATGCAAAAGAAATGAGCTCAACTGTTGAAGTTCCTTGTAACAGCCTCTCCATTGGAGACCTAATTGTTGTACTACCTGGAGTACGTAAAATGGAATGTTGCTGATGTTATTGTGAACTGTCATGTTTCTTTTTCATTCATTTTTTATTCTCATCTCAAGATATCTGTTTAAAAGAAACTTCATTTTTCACAGAGTTGGTCTCACTGTCAGATTTTCTTTTTTGCCACTCATTATGTCATAGGATGGTCTTCTTCCAAGCATGTAATTCAAAAGCAAGAATAATACTTGCAGCTAATTATTAGTTGAAAAATCTGACGTGCTACAAATTCATGAATTTCTGTTCCTGTAGCATATTTGGCAACATCTGAAAAATATTTCTCGTCTCTCTAGGATCGTGTTCCAGCAGATGGAATCGTTAGAGCTGGTAGAAGTACCATTGATGAATCAAGTTTCACTGGGGAGCCGATGCCAGTTACCAAACTTCCTGGGGTATCTTTCTAGATCTACTTGTAGCTATTTCTTGATATCAAGATATAGATGGTGCTTTGTAGCAGTTATAGACGTTTATTATTACTCTTCTCAGATCTACACAAAATTTGTTCAATTATGCATTGTTTACACTGAAACTAATGCGTTTTGGTCGTGCTACTCATCTTCTTGCATCTTCTCATACAATTGTGATTTTTTTTTTGATAGAGTCAAGTAGCAGCTGGAAGTATAAATCTGAATGGAACTCTTACAGTCGAAGTACGTAGACCAGGAGGTGAGACTGCAATTGGAGATATTGTTCGTCTGGTAGAAGAAGCCCAAAGTAAAGAGGCTCCTGTACAGCGATTAGCGGACAAGGTCTTCTTTGTTTCTATATGCTTTATTATGTGAATTCACGCATTTTTATTGTTTAGAAAAAGTTTTCCTAGATAGATTCAGGAATATTATGATTTTAATGTCCATATGTTAGCTTTGCTATACCGTTTTCTTAATAAGAGGATGTTTGACATCATTTATTTTTATATTTACAAGCAGCTTTAAGTACCCTTTTTTAATCTTTTTGTTTGGAGACATAAAAAGACAGGATGCTTGTTAGATTTTTAAAAGTGACTTTAAGAAGGTAAAGAGTAAGCACCTCATTCCTAAATTTTCAGGTTCTTATTTTCTTTATCTAATAAATTTATTTAACTTCTCTTCATCATTGTTTTTTAGAAAGTATTTACTAAAATAACTACTTATTTTTTACAAGTAGCACTTTATTTTAATGTATAACTGCTTATTTTTTAAATAAGAATTTATTTGTTTTAAGGAACATAAAGCATCCTATTGCTTTATGCACATTTTTTGTCAATAATCACAAATACCCTCTAATATTGAGGGTAAATATGCATATTTAATACATAAGTACGTAGATGAACATCTATGGGAAAAGTTACATCTCTTAGATCAGCATAGACATTTTGGCAACATTGCAGAGATTGAGAAGAAGAAGAACTAACAGATGTGTTTGGACATGAGCTTTGAGAGTTATAATGTGCAAAAACCGCTAGGACTAGATGGTTTGTGGATGAGGCTCTACGATGCTGGAAAATGGAGTATTTCAGTTGGAAAAGCTGAGCAAACTAATAAAAGAAAGGGGAATAACAAATTTGATGTATTTGATTACTATTCTCAATAGATTGTCCAACCATTTCACCTGATTGTTGTGTTTGGAGCCTTGAGTCTTCAGGTGCTTACACCTTTAAATCCTTTTTTTTTTCTTTCCGGGTTCCTCACCTGCAACCGTAATGCCCATTCATGTTTTATCCCGTAACTTTTGGAAGATGAAAGTTCTATCTCAAGTATAGAGATTTGCATGGACAGCTGTGCTTGATAGCATTCTTCTTATAGAATAAGAAGTATTATTAAGATGTTATGTTATTAATTGTCTATTTCCTTTTCTATTTTAGAAACTTGCATATATATAGGTTATGATATTTAATAAATATACATTCAACCATTCTTAAACCGGCGAATCCTAGTTTCTTGACAATTGATCTCCAAACTAAACCAATTCAACTGTTACTGTATCTATCTGTGCTATATCTTTCTTGGTTCCTTGCTGATTGAACATGGTGCCCTTACAGTTCTCAATGGAATTGGCTTCTTCACTTTATTTTTAAAATGCCTGAAAGCACTCTGGCGCTTTTTGGGGATTGGCACAACGCATTCGAAGTGCCCATATTGAACTGATTGTACATGCTAGGATATTTAATCAGATGCTAACCTCTTAAAGTAAAAAAAAATACTATCCTAGATTTATATTAAAGGAATAAATATTCTCTTATAGTTAATCTGGTAATGAATTTAATAACAGATTTAGGTATAAGAGCATTTCTATCCCTTTATAAATGATACTTATGAGCTTGTAAAGACACTTTAAGCAGGAAAAGTATTAGGTTTACATTTTACTTATAATTGGTCTGAATGTGGAAAGTTTAGTTAAGATTCTAATTTCTTTGGTGTTTCAGGTGTCTGGGCACTTTACCTATGGTGTGATGGCCCTCTCTGCTGCAACATTTATGTTTTGGAATCTGTTTGGTACGCGCATTTTACCAATTGCCTCATATCATGGAAGCACAGTTTCATTGGCGCTGCAGCTTTCTTGCAGTGTTCTGGTAATTCTTGAGATTATTGTGTCTATCGAGGAAATTAATTCATGTTTTCACTACTGACTTCACGAGATTACCTCTGCCTATTATTTCTCCTTTTTAGGCTTTTGTCCACTGATTCTCATTGCATGAGTATCGTTTCGTCTTTTTACCTCGTCCTGCAAGATTTATGTATTTAGCTTAATGTGGTTTTCCATAAATTTTTTCTTTGTTGTAGTCTTGCTGGTTATAAGAATTAAAAGAAATCATTTGGGTAGAGGACAGCGTCACAAGCAGCTATTATTATTATTAACTGTTATAATTAAATGGTTTATGTATGAGATTGAGACCGATATCCTTTACATGGTTTATGGGAAGAGAGGCAAGGTTGTAAGTTTTACCAGATTTAATGCTACAGGTCACAGGGGCCTGCAGATCTCTGCCATAGTTCTTACTCTTTCTTTTGGTGGTGAATGCCACTGAGTGTAATAATCCTTCTACAATGTGATTTATTTTGATGATGAAGGTGTTGTGTTTATAATTCTTGCTAGACATGGCGTGATGTAGGTTGAGATGTAGGAAAAGATAGGTCAATTTTTTGGGGAGCTAAAGACATCAAGATTGAGACTTCTTGAATGTTGTCTTCAGTTGAAAGTTTCCTTCAATTGAGGGATATTGGTGAGTGGTGAAAACTTCAGTATGTAAAATTGTTTGTTTTATTCTACTTGAGTCATGAAGGTCATCTAGAAAGCTCAGATGGGAGGAAATTCATTGTTTTTGTTTTGAGAGTTGCTAGCATTTCACTAAGCCTATCATTGAAAACTTCATCGAGGAAGCTGATCTTTTGGCCTGTTATAACATGTGGATCGATAACGAAGTTTTCTACATCATTAGATCACATAGTGCTTTAAGGAGATGGCTTAGCTAAATTGGAACAGTTCAGGCAATGAAATCCCCAATAGCTATTGTCAACTTTTCTTATATAATTTTGGCTTAATAGTAACACATTCTAATAAGATTACTATATGTCATCGTGGGAAATGATAGAGAAAATCTTAACATAGAAGTTAGAATTATAAATCTATGTAGTTATGCATGTGTTTTTTTTTAGAAGAAAAAGCATAAATATATAAACAAAGCACCTAGGGGGTGCAACCCATGTATGTGTAGTTATGCATGTGTTGCTTGTGCATAGACTTGGATATATTTATAATGCGGCAAAAATGAGAGCAAAAGCTTTTGGTATAATATGAGGAAAGTGAGAGCAGAAGTTTTTTATTGATTTTGTATGATGGCATCATCTTTTCTTTTTTTGCTAGCCCTCATCGGGCGTGAACTAAGGCTTGAACTCGACCGGTAGAAGCCTCATACAAGAGGCAGTTACGTCAGGTCTAGAGGCTTTTGGTGTATGATGGCATCATTTTCAATTCAACTTTTATTGCTGTTTACCTCATTCCCTGATCTAGATGCAGATATCCTGGAGATCTTTTCAATGGAATTGGAAAGGAGATTTACATTTGTTTCTATTGATTTGCACTGCAGCCCACTTTTTTCTGTGTCGATGAAGTTATATTTCTTGTGCAGGTCGTTGCTTGTCCATGTGCTCTTGGCTTAGCCACACCTACTGCCATGCTGGTAATCACATCATAGACTGATGGCTTTGCGTCAGACAAGTGGATATTGAATGGTGAAGCTATTCTTGGTATTAAATCAATTATTAATGTTGGTTTCAGGTTGGAACTTCACTAGGGGCAAGGAAAGGGCTGCTTTTGCGTGGTGGAGATATTCTAGAGAAGTTTTCATCGGTCAATGCTGTTGTATTTGATAAAACAGGGACCCTAACAGTTGGTAGGCCTGTCGTGACCAAAGTGGTGACTTCCAAAGATTCAAGGTTAAATCATGATTTAAACTTATTTTATTTTATGAAAGCATCCATTAATAAAAAGTCAGCACAATTTACACTAGTTGAAGCTTTTGGAATCAATTTCTAGTGTGTGATTCTAATGCTTTGTAAGTTCTGTGGCAGACAGAATTTAGGTCATGCGTGGTCAGAAGTTGAGGTCCTGAGATTAGCTGCTGGTGTAGAATCAAATACTGCTCATCCTGTCGGTAAAGCAATTGTGGAGGCCGCTGAGGCTGCTAATTGTCAAAATATGAAGGTAACTTCTCCTTAGCCTAAAGAATGTGCTTCTAATACATTGTGTTTCCAAATTTCTTGAATTTTGCAACATCCACAATGATGTTATTTAATTAGGTGGTGGATGGAACATTTATAGAGGAACCAGGGTCTGGTGCAGCGGCTATCATTGATAACAAGAGGGTTTCTGTTGGGACACTGGACTGGGTTCAAAGGTACGGGAAATCTTATTTCTGATAGTTAATATGCTGCAATACTTCATTGCGTGCAATTAGGTAAACATTAGTTCTAGTGTTTTTATATGTTTGTTTAGTATTTTACATTTAATTTTTTTCATCTCATGGTGTTTGCTTACTTTGCTGTAACTTTCCATTTGTGAACTGAAAGTCTAGATTACGATTAAATAGCAAAAAATGTCCTTTTTTCTTTCTCTTATGAAAAATGGGAAAATATATATGGGTTTTGGTTTTAGGTTTGATATGATCTGTATTGGCATGCTGAAATTTGAACACAACAATAACTTGATGTACCATTAGTGGCTCGGTTATCTATAAGTCTCCATTACAGCTTATGTTATTGAGTCAGACTCTGGTGGTCTCCGCTGTGATATTGATTTATCTGTGATCCAGTGACTTGGATTGGAGTTGCGTACAGAATCCCACATCAAATATCTTAAACCATAAGATTATTAAAAAATACTTGCCATATGTTGATATCTTTGTTATGTTGCATATCTTTTCCTTTTAATGAGAAGTTTATTATGCATTCTCTTATCTCAATACATAATATGCAAGGTGATTCTTCAGAGCAAATGCCATTCAGGATTTAACGGTTATTAGAACTCTTTTGATAAAGCACAAAACCTGTTAGTTTCATATGAAGCCTCAAGTTTCAATGTGACATCTCTAGTGAGTTCTTATTGCAGGCATGGTGTTAACGAGAGTCCGTTGCAAGTAATGGCCACAGATGAACTTAATAGTCAGTCTATTGTGTATGTTGGAGTAGAGAACACCCTCGCTGGTCTTATTTATTTTCAAGATCAGATCAGGGAAGATGCTGGACATGTTGTTGAATCTTTGTCTAGGCAAGGAATTAGTGTTTACATGTTGTCTGGGGACAAAAGGAGGACCGCTGAGTATGTTGCATCTGTTGTTGGAATTGCAAAAGAAAAGGTAGGGAATTCTCTTTCCATTAACTGAACAGTAACTTAAAGAGTGAGAATTGAAATGAGTCATCAATTGATAAGAATAGTCATAATACATGGGCAATAAAACTTCGTTTCTTGTTGCTTTCTTTGCTTGGGAAGCCTCTTGCAAGAAAACCCCCATGATAGATAACATGAGGAATTGTGGTAGATTCGTTGTTAATGGGAGCCTGATGTGCATGCAAGAGAGTGAATCCCCGCACCATTTCTCTTTTTTTTTTTTTGGGTGTACGGAGGCTGGAATACAATGGGATTCATCCCTATCCTACTAAACTTGTCCTACACTGCCAGTGATCTGATTGCAGATGAATTTATTGGCTTAGGATGGCACTAGGGTGTTCAATTCTGGGAAAAAGCATATGTTCCTATCAGTTGGGTTATCTGGAAAGAAAGGAATAGAAGGTTTTTTATGGCATTATATTTTCTTTTGCTCGCACTAGGATCTATTATTTTAGAACTTGAGTATTGTCTTTATGGTCCTTCTCTTTACCCTAGAGAGGATATAGGGAAATTACAGATATTTTACTCTCTTTTCTTTTCATAGTTTGTACAGCTTCTTTTGTATTTGGGTGGCACTCCATCGATGAATTGTAAAAATGATATCTTCTTTTTCCTCTCATAAGAAATATATATATATATATATATATATATATATCCAATAAAGTTGGAGGCTTGAAAAACAAACAAAATAGCATACTGTCTAAAAGACCGAATGACTTCCCTTATTCTGGGAGTTGAGTTCACTGCCCCAATCTACTAAACCTTGTACCACAGTACATGAGCAAAAGATACATCAAACTGAAATAGTTACATATAACAAAATGAAATGCAATTTTAAACAATGGAATGAAAACAATGTAAAAGTATCTGGGATAGAATGCTCTTCCTTACTTCTCTTTGGATAAGGTACCATAGCTTATTCCATAGTTGCGTTTATGTACTTTGCTAAGGGATGGATCACTATTTGGCTTAATTGTTTTCTTTGGCTCCATGTTCTTTCTTCTGTTGGCACGACAACACCTTATCCTCTTCTTCTTACTAGCAACAGCTTTCTTTCTCCTAATAAAATTACTTATATGTTAAAAAAAAAAAAGAAAAACCCTAATAATTACATGATTGGGTGATAACTTATCTGCTTTGTATTGCAGGTGCTATCCGAGGTTAAACCAGGTGAAAAGAAGAAGTTTGTAAGTGAGCTCCAGAAGAGTCAGAACATTGTTGCTATGGTTGGTGATGGAATCAATGATGCTGCTGCCTTGGCTTCATCGGATGTTGGAGTTGCTATGGGTGGGGGTGTTGGAGCTGCCAGTGAGGTGTCCTCTGTTGTATTAATGGGCAACAGGCTGTCACAGGTCTCAACATGTAACTTTTCATCTTTGCTTATGAGTTTGATGTGTGTTTTTCCAGAAATTTTTGCTTCATGTTATTGGTGACGTTGCTTAACTAAAATAGCCGGTGAACATTGTGTCACTTCACATCGAGATCCATCTTCCCAGACTCCTGAATTCATTTTTCTTTCTCTTCCCTCAAAATTAAGTACACAACAATGTTCGAATCACTTTTCTTTGCAACATAAACTTAGAAATTAAAGGTCTATCTGCAGTACTACTGAAGCCACACCTGGTACCCAAGCCCTAACTTATGCCCAAAGTGTCTCAAACATAAGGGAGGCACTAGACTGAGGCCTTAGAGAAAGTGCACTTTTCTTTTAGTACATGTGGCAAAATCAAATTTTTCATAGATACAAGTATTGTCTTTAGCCATCTACCGTTATTTCTGTTTTAATGCATATGTTTCTCGTCTTCTAGAGCTCTTATGTAGGGAGATCCTATCTTCCCTTTCCAATTCATCATTTGATGTGAACTTTTAACTTCCTGCTGCTCAAAGCAAGGGAATTGAATCTGTGGAAAGGGCTGTTAGTGGGGCAAGGAATTAGAAGGTGGTGTTTTCACGTCTCATGTTTTCTGATGTCTTCCTTCTCTTCTTGTAGCTGGATAGAGAATCTCTTACTGATATAAGATGTGTTCTTTTATGCTTTCAAGTGGCCGACGGCCTCAAGAATTAGGGTGATTCAAAAATGGTGGTTGTGGGGAATGGTTTTTGTGTTGTGAAGATGGCTCAAGTTCTGGGTTGCGAGGTTGCTAGTTTTTTTATCAAATACCTTGGCTTGCCTCTTGGTTCCAAAGAGGAGGAGAAGATATTTGGTACTTCAAATTGTGAAGATGGAGAAGAAATTGTCTAGCTGAAAAAGAAGATTTGTCTCAGAAGGATGGAGGGTGACTCTCACTAAGAGTGCTCTATTTAACTTTCCTATTAACTTCTTCTCTTTGTCTCCTATTCGAGTAAGTGTGGCTAAGAGAATAGAAACTATTGTAGATTCTTGTAGAGTGACTGGAATGATCATGGAAAAGATCACCTAGTCGCATGGAGGATGGTCAAACAGCTTTGAGCAAGGTTAGTTGGGGTAAGGTCCTTACCTACTTTCGGTAATGTTTTGATGGCCGAATGACAGTATGGTTGTTGACTAGAATATTTTATTATTTAATTAATTGAGATGATACAATTAGAATTATATTAGAATAGTAATATTATGTTGTTAGAATTATATGAAAATAGTAATTTTCTTATCTATAAGTCAAAAATTTTATAAATACTTTAGTTGTAATAAAATAAAGAGTATGAAAAGATAAAATTTGTATTTTTTTTTTCTAAAATCAACATAATATCATAGACAAATGAAGTTATTTTAGGGTTTTAATTTTAGGATTTCCTTCAAACTCTAAAATAACACAATAAGCTGAGTTGGTATTCATTTATCTATATCAACTTTCATCACCACCTCAGACGGTGTTGTATACTCACTGGCGGCCTTCCCCCAACTCCGTCGGCCGCCAGCAGCAGATGTGCGTGAGCTGCATGTGCTGCTGCACACGCCGCCACGTCCCGCTGCGATTTCCCCAAGAATCACTATAGAAACTGCCAATGGGTTCAGATCAGATACAGATCTAGTGAAAATTGTGCCGGAATGGCTTGGATTCTGCCTTTCACGCAATTCAGTCACTGTGATCTTCTTCTTCAACTGTGCGCGGCGCTTCTTCCGGCCTTCTGGTGTCGAACGAGCACGAGACCAACAGATCCAACGCCTCTTCCTCTTCAGTCGCACAGATCTGCCGCGCCAGGGACAGATCGCCACACAATTCGCTGCTTCAAATCTGGTTTCACGCAGTTGTGACTCTTTAGATATGTTCTTCGACCATCTGCGACGCCGCTTCTCTGGTTTCACGATATCAGTGCTGATCTGACTCCTCCGCGTGTGAGTCGCTCTGACTGCCTTTCTTTGATCCTTTTTCCGGCTCTTCTGCAGGCGTCCCCTTCTGGTTTCGTGATCCTGGTGTTGATTCGGCTCCTCCGCGCCTGAGCTCTTCTGACCAGCCTTCTCTGGTCCTTTTTCCGGCTCTTCCGTACGCGTCTGCCTCTGCTTTGCAACTTGGTCTTCAAGTTGGATGTGTGATTTCGTTATACTAATTTGAGGGAGAGTGTTGATTAAAATATTTTATTATTAATTAATTTAGATAATATAATTAAAATTTTATTAAAATAGTAATTTAATATAATTAAAATTTTAGTAGAATAGTAATTTCTTTATGTATAGGTTAAGAATTATATAAATATCTCAGGTGTAACAATATAAGAGTGTGAAGAAATAAAGTTTATATTCTTTTCTTCAAAATCAACTGTTACTTATGTAAGAAAAGGGTGTGATGTGGAGGAAAATCATTGCTGCCTATTATGGTCCTTTTTTAGGATTTAGTCATGAAATTTTGTTAATATTATGGGTTCGTTAAAAGAGAACCCGACAATCTTCTAGAGTTAAAGTACTCAAGAAACTTTGTCGACAAATTTTTCTGCATATCCATTTCAGAGACATCAAGTAGTTTTTATACGAGCGGAATGAGGGGCAGTTATTCTGGTGGTTATTTCCAGAGCAATTACTGCTGCATATTCTTCCTATTTTTCTCCTGCTATCCTACCACACTATTACATAAATACCCATTTAAATATCCTACTTAGTACATAAAACATGAGGAGCAGTTAATCTGCACCAGTTTTTCTAGAATTTTATCCTAATTTCCAGATTTAAGTAACTATCTCCTTCTCATCATCTTCTATCATATCCTTCAACCAAATTATGCACATACTTAAATACATAAAGTACATAACCATTATACATAACACAATATCTTAATATATTATCAGACGCAATGTAATATTTTAATATTAATCAAATTTTTATTCCTTTTTTGAGCATCTTCTTGCTGTATAGACCTTACATCTCTCCTCCCTTCCAAATTGCACTTTTTCTCCAAAGCAAAGCAACAAACAATCATGCAGGTCTATCAGTTTGTGAATTTCGTGTGAGGAAGAATCAGCAAGATCCAACGAGAAGAGACCGAATGTATCATTACTTCATTTTGAATTTACCAATGGAACCATTGGCTGCTTCCAATCGCTTCTGTTTCTGACAGTATTGAAATTCTGGAATTTTCTTCATAGTCTTCCAATTCATATTGCCAAAATTCGAACTTTGCTTCTCCTTCCAAATAGAAAGAGGCCAAGGAGACTTTTTCTTTTTTCACAGTCAATTGGTAACAAAAAATGTCATCACATTTTCCAGCCATGGCAAAGGATCATTGCACCTATCGAACTGGGAAAAATCAAATGTTGTCTGACATGGCAGAGTTGGTCACTCCCTGTGCTGCTCTGCACGCAAGATGCAGCCTGGTTCTGGATGCACAAAGGTGTCTGGTCAGTGTCGCGCAATGTGCACAGGGAAGTCTGTATATCCTTGCACAGATTGCCTGTTGGAAATGAGCACAGATAATGTGGTGGAGAATCAGATGATTGCGGAAGGCACAACTGTTGATAATAAAAAATGGTACTTGTTTGAGATAATTTGTTGAACTCCTTTATAACATCTTTTCACGATGGTTCCCCGAATCTATGACAGAATTCTTCCACAAAATACTCTCAATACATGACATCAAATTTGGCTAGCCACCCACAATACCATACACCGGCAACTTCTTCCAAATATAGAAATGCAATCTCCATCTTTTGCTCGTTACAACTGTTGCGGATCATAAACTATTTTTCACATCTTTTAATCCATCCGCTAAGGTTTAGGCCTTCAAAAAGGAATTGCTACCTTAAAAAGTGAGAAAGGTTGGGCTGAACCGATTCAGGGAAGCATGACGACCAGGCCAGTTGGGTCGAGGGAGTCCATTGGCCGGTTCGGATTGAAGCGGTTTGGTTCAAACCGGTTCAGTTCTGGGCAGTTCGGCCCAAACCGGGTCAGGTCGTTCTGGTCCAAAACCGGGTCGGGTCTGGCTAGGGAACAAAGCTGGCTCTAGTATCTTGAAGAATCAAATAAATCGAATTTAGTTATGAATAAATTATCTCTGTTATTTTTCTCAGTATCCAATAAATATTCTTTGACATCATCATTTTAGACTGGAGTGTTGAACATTGTCATCGTGATGTGTGTGAATTTGCAAAAATGCAAGCATGTACCATTTCTAATCAGTAATCAAAGAAGCTCGATCACATTTTACTTCATCTACATCACTATCTGGGGACCCTTTATAGTTTCAAATTTATCTGGGTCATGATAGTTTGGTTCCTTTATTATTGATTACACTAGAGTCTCTTCGGTTTTCTTTCTCAAAACTAAATAAGATAGAAGCAATACACTTCCGAATTTTTACACCATGATTCACAATTGGTTTGGTTCTAGAATCAAAATCCTCCAGTCTGATAAGACATGGGAGGGATAACTATATTTCCATTTTTTCAAAAAGAAATAGTTATCCATACACCTTTATGCCCAAATACTCTAGAACAAAATAGAGTAGCAGAGAGGAAGAACGGTTATCTACTAAACACGACTCCAGTCCTTTTTTTGACCAAAATATTCCCCAAACCTATTAAAAAGAAGTGGTGCTTACAGCAGCATACATAATTAACTGCATGTCTTTGCAGGTTCTGGGGTTTGAAACATCAATGAAGACACTTTCTCAGCCTTATCCCAATCTAGAACCAGCAAACCTTATAAGTAGCATTGACATAGTAGTGAGATTACACCTTTCTTTTGAGCCAAAAAAATTGGTGGAAATAGAGTTTCACAACGTTAGCTGCAGATAAACAAGAAAACTATTAAGGAGAAGCTTTTGCTTACAGTGGCTTACATAATAAATGACATGTCGTTTGCATCAAACTAGATAGCATCCAGATACTGGTAAGGTTACAGCTTTCTTTTGAGTCAAAAAATGGTAAAAACAGAGTTTCAGTTTATCATTAATTGTAGATAAAGAAGAAATGTCATCACATTTCACTCACTTTAGTACCAAGCTAGTTCAGTGTACAGCAAATTTATTTCAAATCACTTGTCATAAAAAATAAACAATAGAACCGGAAGACACAACTTGAGTTTCAAACAAAAAATGTATGATAGTTGAAGATAAAAATAATATTCAGAATGTGAAAGTAAAAATAAGGCATGTGATTGGAAATAATAAAAATTCCTCCATAATTTCTAGAGAATTGTTTTTCGTTTATACAGATATGCTTTTATTTTTGACAGATGTATACATAGTGTATATATACAAAGAATATGAAAGCTAAAAACATAATTCATGTACTAAATGAAGTCTTAAATTCCAGTCCTAATCCTGTATTTTATCATAAGAGGCATGTGCGCAACTCTAATATAGCTTTCATGTGAGAAATATTTTCCCTGTAGCTCTGGAATTTTATAGTATACTTTGAGAAATTAACACAGATACTGTTATGCAGTTGCTTGATGCAATGGAACTCGGCCGGCTAACCATGAAGACTGTGAAGCAAAACCTTTGGTGGGCTTTTGGATACAATATTGTAAGTAATTACTACCATTCAAATATTATAGCTCTTAGTGAATCTATAATACGAAATAATCGCTATGCATGGAAAGGATGCTTTTGTAAAATAAAAAGAGCATAAATCTGAAGAAAATTCATTCAAGAAATAGGTTAGTATAGTTCTGCAGCCAATTGGAGTGTGAGTGGGGAGAGGGGAAGAATTTTGGAACTGGAGATTGGAGAATCTAAAGTACTATAGCTTGGAATTTCTAAAACTTCGTTAATATAATAGTTCTTGTCCAACATAAAATGTCAGGGCATCTATTGGTGGTTATTCAAATACCAATCTAGGTTTTCCGAGGATACCTCTTTTGAATGCAGTCTCAATTGCCATGTGATTTCATAATGTTTTGTGCAATGTTATCTTTTGTTTTCCTTTTTTACCTTTGTTTTCCGCTTTCCGATTTGTTATAAGCATGGGTTTGGAGGGATTAATCTTTCCTCCTAATTCTTAGCAATCTCTTGTATTACTTGATTCCTGATATGTGCTTGTTAGTAGCACCCTTACAAAATCAAAAAAATTCATATTTCTCCGATGACCAGAACACATCGAGTAATGCAAAAATCATATTGTGTATGTTTTATATATATTCAGGTTGGAATTCCAATTGCTGCTGGAGTGTTGCTGCCAGTGACTGGGACCATGCTGACTCCATCAATTGCTGGAGCCCTCATGGGTCTGAGTTCTATCGGGGTGATGGCCAATTCATTACTTCTAAGAATAAAATTTTCATCCAAACAGGAACAAATATATGGGGATTCATCTTCTACAAAAACCTGTTCGAACTCTGATGTTCATTTGGATAGCAAAGAGACAACAAAGCACCCTTTTTCAGACCCCAGATGGAAAGGGGCATAATAATGAGAAAGAGAGATTATAAAAGGTTATCAACTTCTGGCAGTAGATAAAAAGGGATCAAGTCCAAAAGAAGCCCCGATCTTTCATTTTTCTATGGTGCTTTTAGAGCAATGAAAAGCCGTAGGACTTGCTAACATACAGAGAGCAGCATCAAGAGACCTGCTCCATACTTTGCTTCCAGGTACTTTCAAAAGGATTGAAGAATTTACATAATTACACGATATATAAACTCTTTCTATCAAGAAAAGATCATAGTTGAGGAAACTACACATGCAACTGTAGAGATAAGATTTCCTGACGATTAATTTACTTTCAGAAACATTTCTTGCTGACTTTTTTAGGCATCCCTGGATATGAATAATTTGTTGGGTCACATTCTGATTTCTTATAATGAATTCCTCATCCTTCATTCTATTTTGTGTACAAAAAAATTTTATCGAGAAATTACTTAATGTGGATGAGACTTCAACTTCAGATGTGTCCTTTTGTCACCCATTTACTAATTTGCCAGCCACCTCAAACTTATCAACCCAAGAAAAGTGCGTTTATGACATGACGTTAATAAGATGAACCATCTGATAGGATACAAACTGGCATGACATGATTCTAGTGATGTCAATACATCGTAACAACATAATAGCTTAAAACTCTTGCACTGACGTGACCTGGCAAATAATTTTTGATATTATACTACTAGCATGAAATATTATTAGACTCAAATTCAAAGACTTTCTTTTTCTGAGTGGGATTAGAAGGGGAATCATATCAACAGTTTTTGAGTGGGATTCGAAGAGGAATCTTAACAACACAGGGATACGATTGGCAACTATATTAACCATTAACTTTTTAGAAATTTAGGGTTAAATGGCATCGGCTGTAGATTAAAAATCAATAGATATTAATCCTATTTCTTTTTTGGCAATCTTTCCATTCCAATAATGAGTAAGGGTTATTTATCATTAGCTTATGGTCACATGAAAATGCTTATCTGTTATGAATCACGAGGAAGAACTAACAGTCATAATTGATTTGTTAATGCAATAATGGTGAATTAATTCTTTAAACTTTTTTTTTAAAAAAAAAAAAAAAAAAAAGAAAAACTGATTAGTTCTTCCTAAGCCAGGAAAGGAAAACAATTACTAGTTGTCCATAGGCACTTCTTGCTTAGCCAGAAAAGGAAAACAACCTCTAGTAGTCCACAGCTATAATGAAAAGCTTATCTTTGTTCTTTCTCATCAGCAGAGGTACCGACCACAACTAAAATGACACTCAATAATCCAGCACAACACAGAGAGAGAGAGAGAGAGAGAGAGAGAGAGAGAGAGAGAAAGAGCAAGAGAGAGAAACAAACAGAGTTTGAATTGCTAATCTATACACGATGCCAGCTCACTTTTTTCCATCATTTTGGAAGTTTTGTAAATATAGAAAAGGAAAAAGTGGGATTGCTTTCGGATGAACCTCCTTCACATTTGGTAGGAACCGGCCATAACATGGAAATGAATACATGAACAAAACTTCCTATTCAACAAGGTGAAAAAGGATTCTATCTTTTGCAAATCCAAATGGCTCAACATGACGCGCTTTGTAATCACTGGATATAGCTTCCATTGCCTGTCGGATAGTTTCATGGTATGATCTCGAGATATAGCTTCACTCTTTAGACTGCGATTCTCCTAAAAGAAGTATCAAAAACTGCAACGCCAGTATCAACGTTGGATAATGAACCTGACTCCAACAAAATCAATCATTAAACCATGTAAGTCATTCCGACCTGCATCAGATGTGAGTGAGGAACACTCAAGTTTGCAATTCCTCTCCTACAGTTCTTTCTCAGGAAAGCATAGAAGTAGTTTATGATCAACTTCTTGATAAACCATGAATCCTTCCTGGCCCTAATATCTCCATGACCAAGAAGATAAACAACCCCTGATTCTTTAGCCTTACGAATAAATGATAGTTCCCTCTCAAGACTCTGCTCTGCATCAGGAACAGCTGATTCTGCAGGAGATGCTGGCTTCACCACCTCAGAGGTGCTTGCCTCAGAAATTTGCTGGTTTGTATCCCTAAACTCAGCCAGAAGAGGAACACCAAGTGAATACACACTACCATTGGGAGCTATAAGAACTCTCGAGCAAGAGAGATCGCCCTCAGAATCTGTGTCTTCCTCACCATCACTCTCCAATGATCGCTCCTGGGCTTCTCTTCGAATAAACTTTTCCAGACTCTCAATCAGTAGTTGCTCAAATGCTTGGTGATTTTCCTTCCGGACATCCTTGTAGCCATACCTGTTGAAGTGGTTACATATAAACTGTAAGCATGTAGCATATTTGAAAGCATAGACACAGGAATAGGGAGCCGAGCCTTCTCGAAACCCCAAACTGGAATGATGATAGAACTTAACTCCTATGTTTGCACCAACATGATTAAGGGTACCTGAAGCTATTCCACAGATGATGGATTTCTGAGGCAGAATCCAAATAGTTTGCCATCAAAACTTTTCATTTTTTGGAGGGGAAGGGGGAAGTGGAGGGGGTGAAGGGAGAGGATTAGCCTATTTTGACTTCTGCATACCTCCTGCAGATAATTTAATTCCTTGGCACTTCAGATGATGTGAAAGTGCCAAGTGATTGATATTAATTGTACCAGACGCCTTGTGATCTATACCATCAAACATTATTTCCCCATTTATTCAAAACCTATTCTTTTCCTACTTTATTCCTAGATCTCAATTACTTGATACATAGAAAATATCATAAATTTCATATTACATTCACAATTATACCAACCATACTTTCATGTTGAATTCTAAAATGGTAAAACTCTATATCCACGTTTTAAGTAAGAGGAATGTCACAATCCACCTAGCTTGGATTGAACATAGAATTTAAATACCATTTTCATCAAAATCTTTCTCCCATTTCTGTTTTATTCCTACTTCTGTTCCAAAGAATTGATAATTTAAACTAAACATGGCCCAACAGTCCCTACCTCTATTTGATAATAAAAAGAAAAACAAATTTATATACTATTTAAATCCATCTGGTTCAATTCAGTCCCCGTTCCTTTACCTCTGAATTACTAGATTCATACATGATCCACTAATTGAGAGGTAAAGGAATGAGAAATGAATTTAATCAGACTGACAATGAAACTCTGCAACCACATACAAACAGAGAAGACAAAATGGGTGATTGCCGTAGATTCTTACGAAATCAAACCTCACTTCTAAACGTGCTTGTTTATATGATTCATTCATAAAACATGCTAATGTGGCAACGGAAATGCATGTTACCTGGCAATGCAACGAAATATATGGTAACTTTTGGGGCAGACTCGCCTAAAAAGGAACCTTTCATTCTGAGGCACCACAGGAACGGGAACATACTTTATAGACACAAATATGATCATGGAATGAATAGCAGGAAGAGTGGTCAGAAAATGGCCAAATATTGCAGGTACTCCCTTCACTAGCTCATTATATAGCAAACCAATACCAGGAGCTCTTATTGTCCCCAGATTGCAACCCAATTCTCGCATTAAATCCATTGACAGTTTTTGCTTGACTTCAGTTTCATATTTAAGCTTGCTCCCATAATTCCAGACATACATTATAAAAAACATTGTTGCTGCAAAAACTAATATTATCCAACTTCCGTCCCCCACAAATGATAAGACTGATGAGAAAAAGGTCAATTCTAATCCCAGGAAAATAACCACAAAACTGAGGACAACTATAATGTTTATCTGCCATATAAGCAGCATAACAATTGTCACTAAAATTGTTGTCATCATCATTACCCCTAGCTCTGCAATACCTGGTAAAGAAAAGAAGAGGAAAAAACTCCAGTATCAGAAAAAGCACGCTTGCATAATAACAGTAACAGATACAGCATCAAGATCAAGTAACGGAGAGTAAAATGTCTGATGACAAGTCATTCCACTTGACTATGTTATAATATAATATATATATATATATATATTATCTATCATTCAAGGACACCTAAAACAACTGCCCAGATAAGCTATTGAGTTAAAGGGAACAAATTTAGTATAAGCTCAACAGCATGTGCCGGTAGACAATTGGAGAATTACCATCTTGTTAGCTTATTAATTAATCATGCAAATCACCTTGGTCTCACAATCAACTTCCCCTTGTAGTGAGCAGAATAGATTTGCTACTTTTCTAAGCAAACACAAAGAATTACAAGGCAAGTATGGCAAATGAAATTAAACCGAACTTTAATAAGATCCAGTATATTTTGATGCAATAACAGATGTACTGCTCAACAAGATGCTATTGTCTTCACACTATACACCCTGTAATAGTCCTTTTTTCACTCTTTTGTTGAACAGTGCATAAAAGCCTGGTTAACAAACAAAATGGATGACAAACAACTGAAACCGTGTCAACAAAATATGTTAAATAAAATCAGAGAATACTCTTACCATATGCATTTCCCATCTCATTAATGCTTGAGATAGTGCAAATGAAGATTAGGCATACCCCCAGCAAAAACCAGTTAATGACGGGGATATAGATCTGACCCATGAATTTTCGAGAGGTGTGAACGATTTTAAGACGAGGAAAACAACCAAGTGCCGTTGATTGTTTTATACAAGAAAATGTGGCTGTTGTCATTGCACGACTGGCAATCAAAGCAGCAATATTAGCAATGAGAAAGACTGGCCAGAAAGCAGCGCCTGTAAGAGATTGTAATAAATAAAAAAATTATGTTTTATACAAAGAAGATTGGTAAATATAAATAACGCAAGCAAGATATCAAGGATTGAAAAAGAAGGTGACAAGGATCCTGTAACCAAAGGAGAGCATATTCAAAAGAATTCATAGACCTTATTGAAGGCAATCTTACTTGGAACTGAAGAAAAGAAAGCTTGTGCGGCATCATTATGATTTTCCAGAAGATAGGCAGCTTGACCCAAATAACCCAGTAAAAGGCAAGGCAAAACCAGAAATACAAATGTGAGCTGCAGACAACCACTACCAATAAATCAAAATTGCAGATGATTAGAACACCAAGTAATAGATGAAAAGGACAAACTTAAGGATTCAATAGCCTCTATTCCGTTCCTCCAATACCTGAACAGATCGCACAGAAAAGTAGCAAAGATCTGCAAACATTGCTTCTGAACCTGAAACAAAATCCAGCATCCTTTACAACTTGGATACAGTGCTTATAATTGACATCCAACCAAAGCTCCCTTCCTTTTATTTTATTTTTTTAATAAACAGGTAAAATATTTATGACGCAGAACAAAAAGATAATAGAAGGGACATATTTTCACAGGAGATATTTATGCAATTGTAATGTTTATGTATTACTAAAGTATTTAGCTTATTATTAGTAATTATTAACTAGAGAAATATTATTAATATGAATTTATTACTTCTTATTCAATTCGGATACTATTTACTTACTGGCCAGATTATCCATATAATTACTATTCATCCATTGAGTTACTTTTTTTTTTGAAGTGAAAAATAGAAAAGTGGTATTAGTATGAGCATCAGAGGTGCAAAAGAGCATGTACAATTATTTACAGCTTAGCTGTCCATACCAATAATCTTCCTAAATAACTCAAAATAAACCAAAGGATGACCCGTAAGCAAAAACTTTAGGGTACCAAGCCATCTATTCTTCAGTACATCAAAATCATTAGTGTCATCAAGACCCTCAAAGCCCTCACAGTTCCTAGCTTTCCACACAGTCCACATAAGCAAAATGGGAATCAAATCAGTAAGGATACAACTGTTACTGAGTTGCTTCCAAGCCCAAATCTCTTCTCTGATAGATCCCAAACAAACCCAGCTAATACCCAACCAGTTGTAGACCATACATCGCAGATGATAAACGACAGGGCAATGTAAAAGAAGGTGCCTGCAGTCTTCCTCAGCTTTTTTGCAGAGATAATAGGCATTTACCAAAATTAACCCCCTCCTAAACTTATCTATGGTCAAAATACATTCTCTGCTAGCTTCCCATGCAAAGAATGAAACCCTTGGAGTCACCTTTATTTTCCATATCAGTTTGTAAGGAAATGACAGTGTAACGACCCCACTGTGATGTGGATTATCCTCCCCCTGCCTAAGAAACTTATACCAAGATTTGAGAGAGAGAACCGTGTTTTGTGACTTTCCATTCAGGTTTATCCTCAATATCATTCAGCCTGATCTCTGACAGTAACTCCAACATTTTTTCATACTCAGGAATTCCCAATCATTCAGATTACGATTGACCACCACCTGCCAAAACCCTCCCCATACTGACAATTAATAAAGCAAGCACTCACCCAGACAGCTTTATTTTCAGAAATGGCAAAAATTGCAGGAAATCTGTCCCTGAGGAGACCTCCCTCCAGCCATTCGTCTTCCCAGAAGCTGATCTCATCCCCACAACCCACCTTCCATCTGATTTGTCTAAGGAATTTTTCTTTACCATCTAAAATGTTTTTCTATAGACCTTTTCTGTGATTTCTCACCACCCCAATAGATAACCAACCAGAACCATCAATAAAATATTTTGAAGCAATAACTCTCCTCCAAAAAGCTTTTTCCTCGTTGATAAAGCGCCACAGCCATTTTCCTCGCAAAGCAATATTCATTTCCACCAAAGATCTAATCCCAAGACCAACATTTTGTAAAGGTTTTTTCAGCTCATTCCAAGCCACGAGATGAAATTCTCTGCCATCCTTCTTACCCCCTCAAAAAAAAAGTTGTTTTATAAAGATTCCAACCTTTTAGGCACATTGCAAGGGATAGACAATAAAGATAGGTAGTACACAGGCAGATTGCTAAGGGTGCTCTTGACAAGTGTAAGACGGCCACCTTTAGACGGTAAGTTTCTTTTCCAACCAGCCAATCTCCCTTCAATTCTGCTGATAATCAGGTCCCAAGTCCCTTGGTCTTTATAATTTGCCCCGAAAGGTAAGCCAAGATACTTTATTGGCATATTGGACTTCTTGCATCCGAAAGCCACAATCGAGTCTGATTTGTCATCCACTCACCCAACCCCACAAATTCAGATTTTGAAAAGTTAATCTTCAATTCATAAACCACTTGGAACCCCATTAAGATGCATCTATTGTTCAACAAGGCTGTCAAATCTGGTTCGCTAAAAACAGAACATCATCAGCGAAAAATAAATGAGTTATTTCTTCCTTAAAGGCACCTTTCCCAACCTTCAAGCCATGGAATATGGCCTTCAGGATCATTCTGTTAAGAGCTTCCATTACCACTATGAACAGGAATGGTGACAGGTGATCCCCTTATCTCAACCCTTTAGATGGCCTAAAGAATTTTGAGGGGCCACCATTGACAATCACAGCATATGATACAGAGGTAATCACCATTGAGTTACTGATTTGATTATTGAGATCCAAAATTTCTATTTTTGATCCTTGATAAATTTTCTCAAAGTTTTATATTCCAAGTTGAGAATTTATAATTAAAATTTCTGTTTATTGAATTTTTATTTATGATATTTAATTTAAAACATTTGAATATATATTGGAGAAGATTAAACTAAATACAAATCAGTCTCATAAAAGAAAAAAATCTTCTAATTATGAAAATCAACTATAATTTTGCTTTGTAAGGAGATTTACTAAATATACTAATCTACATAGGGATTGAACTTCTACAAGAAGTCGGATTCCTACACTCCCCCTCAAGTTGATTTGAAGATGTTGCGCAAACCAAGCTTGGAACTCAATTCTTCAAAAGTCTTCCTAAGTAATGTCTTGGCAAAAATATCTGCGATTTGATAGTAAGATTGAATGTGTCATAAGGGTAGTACTAGTGTATCAATCTCTACATACTTAATTCGATCATGATGAACGAGGTTTTTTTCTATGCTTATTGTGAATTGATTGTCACATAACACTTTCATAGGCTCCAAAGAGGGAATTCTTAATTCAACCAATACCCTTTGTTACCACATTCATTCATATATACTATATGCTAAAGCTCTAAACTAAGTCTCACACTACTCCTTGATACCATTGACTGCTTTTTACTTTTCCAAATAACTAGGTTTCCTCATACATATGTACAATATGCAAATGTGGATCTTATATTAGTTATAAAACCAGCCCAATCTGCATCCATATATATTTTAACCTCTTAGTTTCTGTTTTTCTTTAAAAATAGTCCTTATTCAACTGTCATTTCTAAATACTTGAGAATTTGCAACATCGCTTCCATAAGTTCTTCAGTTTGGTAATTCATGAATTGATTCACAACACTGTCGGCAAAAATGATAGTTTGTCTAATATGTGAGAGATAAATCAGTTTACCCATTATATGTTGACCTTTTTTGTTATCAACTGGAGCACTATTAATTTTACTTCCCAGTTTAATGTTGAAATCCATGACTGTGCCTGCAGGCCTGCATCCAAGTATTCCAGTCTCTTTTAGAAAATCCAGCATGTATTTTGGCAAATAAAATTGAGATTCTTTTCCTTGACCTAACAATTTCTATTTCCAAAAAATATTTGAGATTTTCTAGATCTTTAATATCAAATTCTTTAATTAAGACTTTTTTTTACTCAGTATATCTTTTATGTCATCATTTGTAATTATTATATCATCTACATATACGATAAGGATTGTCATATTTCCTGAAGGATCATGCTTAACAAATATAGTATGATCTGTTTGGCATTAACTCTATCCAAACCTCTTGATTGCCTTAGTCAATTTGTCAAGCCATGCTCTTGGGATTGTTTGAGACCATATAAGGACTCTTTGAGTCTACGGACCTTTCTGTTAGCGAATTGACTATCAAATCTTGGTGGTATCTCCACATAAACTTCTTCCTCCAACTCTTCATTAAGAAAAGGAATCTTCACATCTAATTGGAATACGGGCCGAATCCAGATTGGTAGCTAGGAACATGGACCGTGTTAAGTTTTGCTATTGATGTAATGTCTACTAATACTTGATTCCATAATATTGAGTAAATTTTTTGGCCACTAATCCAGTTTTGAATCTGTTACAATCAGCATTATCCTTGATTATGACACCTATTTACAGCTTACCGGGTGCTTTTCTGGTGGTAGTTCTATTATTTTCCAAGTTCATTATTTTCTTAGGCTTCAATTTCCTCCATTATTATAGTTTTTTTATTCGAATACTTTTAGCGCTTCATGTATTGTTTTTTATATCTATATTTTATCAATATTGCTAATAAATGTCTGTTGAGTTGAAGACAGATTTTTGTATGAAATAAAATTCTGAATTCGATGATCAAATACCTTCTTTTTTTTTTGTTTTCTTATAGAAATAGGTATATTATTATTATAAAAATTATCAAGGGAGAGACCCGAACTTGTATTACCGAAGTATTCAATGATGTTGAATCTAGATCTGGCTTGGACACATGACTCTAATCAGGTGGTTGTGACTCTTTTTCTTCTTGATTCTTGTTCCTTCTAGTGTAGACCTAAAGTTCAAGTTTTTTAGCGTCGTGAGTAGGTTCAAAGGTCCAAGTGTATCACCTTATCCTGTGTGTTCTGAGGACTGCATGGGTTTAGTTAGAGAATGAAATATTCAGTGGCAGAGTTCTGAAAACGAATTCTTATGTATTCTTGTCCAACTAGATACCAATTCTGTAACATAGTTGGTTTAATTGAAGGATGACATCCATAAAGTTATAGAATGTCCATGTGACTGATAAATAACACTTATATACCTTTTGGTTTGATGAGTACCCAAAAAAAGAAATATTCTATTGATTTGGGGCCTAGTTTTTTTCTGATGGTTGTGTAAATGAATAAGTGTTGAATAACTAAAGATTTTGATAGGCAGGGTAGATAGAAGTCAAGTGGTTGGAAAGTATTGAAGCATGACTTGATAGGGTGTTTAAAGCTCAAGGACCTGGGAAATTATTCTATTAATAAGGTAGGTCACAATTACAACAACTTTCCTATAGAAAAATTTCAAAACTTGAGTAGTGGACATGAGAGACCAGGTAATGTTCAAGAGATGTTTATTCTTCCTTTTGGTTATCTTATTTTGTTAAGGGGTATCAACACATGAATTTTGATGAACAATTTATAGATATCAAAAAAATTTTAAAATATTCTTTTGAAGAGGGCTGGTGAGCAAAACCTATTTGAAGGGGTGAAAATTGGTAAATCCCCAAATAAACTAGAGGTTTTCCATTTGTTTTTTACAGATGACTCTTTGATTTTCTGTAAACGAAGTATTGATTACATGCTTAATTTGAGATGTATCCTTCTTTACTTCCAAGCTGTTTCAGGCCTTAAGATCAATATTAGAAAATGAGAACCGGTATGTATTGGAAACGGAACCTGTAGAAAACATTTGGCTTCGGTTCTGGGTTGCAAAGAAGTTAAATTACCTATTAAATACCTTAGCTTTCCGCTCGGTAACAAGTACAAAGATAGTGCTGGGTGTGGTCCGGTTATAAACATGTTTGATCAAAGACTCAGCAGCTGAAAAGGCCGTTTTTAATCTAAAGGGGGTAGATTGACACTCATCAAAAGCACTCTCCAACCTCCCTATCTGCTATTTGACAGTTTTCACTATCCCGGTTCACATTGCCAAAAGAACTTGAAGCTATTCTTAACATATTTCTTTGGGCTGATACTAAGGAAAAGAGGAGATACCATCTGGTTCGTTGGGATGATGTCAAGAAACTGATTAGAAGGGGCGGATCAGGTCTTAGATCTATCACCACTATTAACAAAGCTCTTCATGCTAAATGGATTTGGCATTATTTGGTGGAGATCAATAGTTTTTGGAAAAAAAACATTAACATTAAATGGATGAGGAGAGATAAGCTCGACAATTTCTGTGTTGCCAACAGACCACAAGGTCTCAGTTTATGGAAGGCTATCATGAATATGTTCAAGACAGTGTATGATTGCTCCCACTGGCAGATTGGAAGAGGGGACCAGATTAAATTCCGGCACGATCTCTGGATTGGTGACACTAAACTGAAGGATAAATTTCCTATGATTTATGCTATTGATCAAAACAGTGACTTATATGTCAGGGGCTTTTGGCAATGAGGGCGGAGGGGTATGTACTGTTTTTTTGTGCAGAAATCTTCAAGATTGGGAGGTCTCTGAGTTCAAGGGGTTCATGACTCTAATGGCTAAGATTCATCTCACAGACTATAATGACAAACTCTGTTGGAACCTTAAGAAGAATGGAATGTTCACTATCAGATCCTGTTATAACTATTTGACCAAAAATGGCATGCCTACCACTCCTCTGTTCCCCTATAAAATTATCTGGAAGTCCCACCCCCAACCCCCCCCCCCCCCCCCCCCCGGAGATTATCTTTTTTTGGCCAGGGAAGCTGCCAAGAATCGTATCCTTACCATTGATAACTTGGTGAACTCTCTAGCTAATAGGTGTTTCCTTTGCAAGTGCACCGTTGAAAGTCCAAATCACATCCTGTTTTGGTGCCCTTTCACCTATCAACTTTGGTCCCTGGTTTACAGCCTATCTAATGTCCACTGGGTTATGGTCAATTCTGTGATTAATGAGCTTCTGGCGTGGGAAAGTTTTTCCTCTAATAAAAAAGCTTCTCGTCTCATCCCCTTAACCATTTTTTGGGTTATTTGAAAGGAAATGAACAATAGAGCTTTTGAGGGCATTGAAGAAACATTTGTAAATATCAAAAATAGGTGGTCCCATTATTTTTGGGTCATAACTTATACTCTACAGATGACTTAAGAGCAATTGTAGATATACTTATTGACCTGTAACTCTTTTGTACATGGGGGCACCCCCTTGGTGTCACTTACTTAATACATCCTTACTTTTATTTAAAAAAAAAAATACTCTTGCATGTTTATCTTCAATACTTTGTCCGAAATTGAGTTTGAACCATGTTAAATTTTCTGAATATATAGTCAACTTCTTATTCTTCTTTCATGAGAAATAGTCATGTAATTTTTATATGATCATCTACAAAAGGAAACAAACCATCTAGTACCAACGATATTGTTGATTTTAAATAATCCCCAAACATCAATATGTGACATGGAATATATATATATATATATTTAGATAAACATATAGTACGAGTATGTTTTGACAATTGATATATTGAAAGTTTTTCAAATTTTTTTTTTCTGAATAAAGAAATGAATAATTTTGGAAGACATACAAATTTTAAGTATCTCAATCGATAATGTCATAAAATAATTATACTAAGATTGTCTAAATAAGTTGGATTATCTTGAGACTCAACACACATTGTATTATGGAACCTTTAAGGTTAACTTCTTTAAGATGAGGATATCAACTATTCCGGCACACTTGAGTGAGATCTATCCGCTATTTTTGCAGTAAAATTTTTATTGCATGGATTATATTTTTAAAACAAAAGTTTTATTTCCCTCATGTGATTGGATGCCCTTAGTCAATTATCCAAATATCTTAATTTTCTAAAATAGCATTGAGAGTACTAAAGAAATGATCCTTTTAGGCTATTGTCTCAACTTATATGTTGTTATTGACATAGTCTCGATAGGAACATTTTTTGGAGGGTTTTTATCTACTCTTTGTTGGATGGGCATGATTCCCTAGTGGAGACAGTTCCATCAAGAGAGGCATAGTTTCCCTTACCTTCTGTTTTTTTTTTTAAAGAAAAGTGTTTCCCTTACCTTCTTTATCCATGACTAATTTTATGGTTTTCAAATCAGCTGGTTTTCCATGAATTTTCCAGAAATTATATTAAGTATGATTTAGTTTTCTGCAGTCATCACACCAATGTTTGTGATGTGAGTACGGATGACTTAAACTCTTCAAGCAACCAACCGAGCCAAGGAAAAAAATCGGACAAAAAAGAGTCAAAATTCCAAGAAAACCCAAAAGCAAAACATGGGAAAATATTCGCCACCCGTAAGAGACATTTTCCACTCGAGAGATTTTTTTCTCAATAAGAAAAGTTTCCTTTTCTTCTCCATATCATTCTCAAATAGTAAAAAAGAAAACAAGATCAATGAATTTCGGGAATCCATCAAGGGAGAATCAAGAGTTTTTCTACCCTCAAGGACAATATCAAATGACTTCCTTTCAATTAAAAGGAGTTTCATGGGAAGAGGAAGTATATGATTGAGCTTAAGGCTAGGATGTTGATCCAAAGATTGGAAATTGCAAGGTTGGAGGAGAGGTGAAACAAAAAGAGAGAAGAGGAACCTAATATGTGCGAGCAAATGGTGCTACAAGCACCTTCTAAGTAAAAAAATAAGCACCTCTATATTGACTTTTTGTGTATGTGCTTAAAGTGCTTATTGTTTTTTACCTGTTCAATTTACAATAAGAATAGAGTAATTAGCTACGGAGCCAGTAGAACAGAAACAAGTTGAGAAGTTATAAAGAAAGAAGGTAGATCAAATACACTAGCTATAGGTTATTTCTCTTTGTTCTCTAGTATGTCTTTTCTCTTTCTTTGTGATTCTAGGGATAGCTTATTCTCTATAGGTGGATATCTATTCTTTCTTGTCTTATATATTACTTTTTGTGTCAAGAAAAATAATATACTCAAACAAATTTTGCAAACATATCCAAAAGCAAAAAGATCACATACACTCTTCTGTATAGTCTACATTCCAAGACTTGCACATTTATACCTGTCACGCATAGAAGACAACCTCCAAGGGAATACCAAGCATTAGTTGAGTTCCTCTTGAAGAAGGAATAGATGTGAACAGGATTGAATGCTTGAAAAACACTGCTGTCATATATAACAAGGTTGTAAATCCCAATGCCTGCAAGAGAACAAAACCACAGAAATAACGCAGGGCCTACAGCAAGTCCCACTTTACTTGTCCCAAACTTCTGTACACTGAATAAAATTATAAGGCAGGCAACTGAAATCATCACCACTTGATCTGTGCAATAAAAAAGGCAAAGCAGTAAATTAGTGACATGCCTACCTTCTGTATATTAATAATAAAAAATGCTGTCAAGATCATAGGCAACTTGTTTAGATGAATAGGGGAAGAAAATTTTCACAGAAGTAGAATATCCACATTTCAAATAAGAAATGGAGAATCCATGACAAAAAAAAACATTCACCAACAACCTGCCTCTATTTTAACCATTATTGTATATTCTCTTCTCTGGATAATTACCAGTCTATATATAGGTATTAATTACAACTAATAAAGAAAATATTAAAATAAAAGAAAAAATCAGAAGTTTCTATAACTTTAAATCTACTTAAATAGGCAGAATAATTTTGAAATACAAAATAATAATAATAAATATTATTAGTTCTTCAGTGCCGGTAGCTGTAAACTCTTCTTTCTCAACGGGAATCATAGCCCTCTCATAGTCAAATCAATGGGCTTGCCTTTCTTGCTTGAAATCAATTTCCTAAACCTCTTCCTGCTCATTGACTAGTGGAATTACTTTGAAACGGGACAGCATTATTAATACTATTCAAAGTTAAGATTATTTTGTTCAACATGACTTATAGTTTTCTGATATAATTTTTTTAATTAAAAAATAATTATTACAGAAGAATACAAAGGTAGAGAAAAGGAAGACTCGATATCCTCCCAAAAAGGGGAAAAAGAGATGTAAAGAAAAAAGAGAAGAGACTGATCACTTTCAATCAAGGGTAGCCAGCCAATCTCTCTGCAAAGTGGACTAATATCGCTTCGTTGTTGACACATGTCATCGAGCTAATCCAGTTTCCAGTCCACTTTCGCCAATGCCTCCTAAATCATTAGTAATTTTTGCCTACATGCCAGCGAAGACACAACAAGTTCCACAAAATCAATTCAAAACTCCTCAGTAATCCTAATAAACTGCAACCATTGGGCTAGTTATTACATGTGTCACCATAAATGCCTCTTTTATAAGGAAGGAAAAAATACATCTTCACGAGGCACCAAGCAGTTGCAGTTTACCTTTATAGACATCCATCCAAAAGTCGTAAAAGGATGCTTAAACATAGTCAATCAAAATGTCTATAGATCCATTATAGTTATAGACATTTTGACAGAAGTTTTTCTTCTTAAGGAAGACATTAGGTAAGAAATCCTCGAAATCTTATTGATTGGACAAGGGATGACCTCAAATAAAATATAAGGTTCTTTCTTCTTTTGATAGGAAATATATATACACACACATTAACAGGGACATAAGAAATTACAATTGTAGTGATGATGTCTACAGTAGTGACGATAAGACATCATTCAACAAGGAGAAAAAAGGAAAACCTAAAAACAAGAAAAGAGAAAGGAAAGACCCTAGTGTACAATAGTTTCCCGATGCATTTGCATCTAAGGCATACCCCAAGAAAATCCGCATCTTAGCCCACAAAAAAGCAAAAAACACAACCCCATCCCAGATTAGCATAGAACAAGATATAAGGATCTTAATTTTGGGCCATTGGAAAGGCATTCATGGGGATAAGATGCTGGGACTTATCCCTCTGGCTACTTTTTGGGCCATTTGGAAGAAACGGAACATGAGGGTTTCAAGGATATAGAATTTAATTTTGATAGGTTTAAGGACTAATTGGTTCCAGATTCCAAGTTTTTCTATTAAGGATCTTGAGAACCTTACAAATATTTTGATTGATTTGTAAATATTTTATATACGGACAGATTGCAAATCAAGCATTGTAAACTTTAGTTAGTTTGATGATCTACACAAAGCACAATCTGATTACTATCTCTAATCAAATCATGTCTATCAAAATCACAAGTAGCACTCCAAAGTGTCTTTCTTCGACATATAGATGGCATCCCTTAGTCATTTTCATATTATAAATAGTGCTTCTAATTTTGTGAAATAAAGACCTTTAAACATGGGCCCAGAAACTGAAACATTCTTTTGGAAGAAATTTCAATCTATGGAGCACTTAAAGACTTCAATAAGGTTTACATACGACAAGTTGGTAGAGTTTGAAATCAAGTTGCCCGCGGATAGTTTAGAAATTAGAGGAAAAACAGGTGAGAAGACAGAAAAAGAGACGCACAGGAGAAAGTTTAGGGATTGACATGAAGAAATACAAGCTAGACAGGATATTAACTTGACAAAAGAACAGAGGGATAGATAACAGGGAATAGAACTCCAGCAATTCCTAATTGCTTGTCATTGTTTATCATCTAATCATTGTAATAATTAATAGGCTTGATATATGCATACTTATAACTAGTAAGGAAGATAATTAAAGAGGAAACTAAAGATTCTTGTTCCTAATTTAAATAGCCCAAATAAATAAAGACATTGAATAACAATATATAAAAACTTCTTAGATCCTTCCAATTGAAATTCCACGCGAAGAGCCCATGAAACTTTTCCAGATATCTCCATTTCTGTACTTCATTGGAAATGGGTGACAACAATCTTTTGATCTTTGGGGTTCAGGCAGTTCTTTTACTTTGTAATTAGATTTTGTTTCAGTGTCCATTTTGTGAAGAATTCAGGAGGATATGTTATCCTCTACTATTGTAATTCATCTTTCTTAATCTTAATAATACTCCCTTTTCTATCAAAAAATCATAAGAACTTCTTTAACATTAAATTTATTCCTAATTAAAATCTTCTTATTCTACACAAGTTTCTTCAAAACAAAAGACTCTAATGTGAAAAATTGTGATTATTAATGCATCTTATCTCTACCTTCCATTCTGATCAGCATATGAACAGTATAAGATCAGGTCAGAAGAATATTAAGTTATAACAGTTATTTCTAGTCAATTTAATACCACTCTTTCAAAGTCGTTAAGTACTTGCAATGCTTTTCTAGACATATCTACGTATCAAATAGAAAAGCTTTTTTTTCAGCAAATAGTAAAGGAATTAAAAAAAACCAAAGATATTAAGGTATGGAAAACAATAACTGTGAGGTCAATGTCTGTGATATCATGTTACCTTGTTTAATGGCATCTAGTCCAACCTTTAGACCACCAACAGCTGACATCACTGTATTAAGAGAGACAAATGAGTATGGAACCATATGAAAGGGCAGACTTAAAAAGATCCTGTTCAACTTGTAAAGATTAGATCAACAGATGACAATAAAAAGCATGAAAAACATCTGCGATCGAAACCTGACATTGCCGGTGTAATAGCCCCATCAGCAATCACCATGGCAGTGCCAGCAAGCACTAACATCAGAAGAATCTTTTTCAAGGTCAATGAATTCTCAAGTCTTTCTTTTATTTTTAGAGATCTCTCCAGTTCAGCAGATGGCACCTTTAACCTGAAGCTTGATATGCGGGCATCTGATGGAAGCTGATTTGGGAGAAGACTTACCTTTGCATGCCGACAAATCAACGAGTACAATGCAAAAGTCCCACCTGCAGCATTAAAACAAACCAAATAGTTACGCCGCGTGCAAAATGCACACATAGAAACATTTATTGATGCATCAGACACAGAGGAAAGAGCATGAGCCTTATTTACAACAGATAGCATACCTTCACCATCATCATTGGCCAAAAGGACAACAAGTACATATTTGACAAGAGGGACTAAGATTATAGTATACAGGACTAAGGATAATGCTCCAATAACATCGTCTCTTTCATTAATAGGTGCTTTGCTAAACATCACATTGAAGGTATATAACGGACTTGTCCCAACATCACCAAAGACAACCCCAAGAGTCTGAAATGCAAGTATAATTCTCCTTCCTATGCTGAAGTCCTGAAATTGATTTCAAACAAATAAAAAAGAATATCCTATCAGTAGTTGACCATGCATAAGAATTAACCACAACAAAAAGTAACTTTCTGGCATAAATTACCTTGTCTAGAGCATTTATGAGGCAAAACAAATGCTCTTCAATTATTTTTTTTTTTTGGTTAAAAGAAGAAAAATCATTAAAACAGAGGAAAACATATACAAACTAAATGACAGGAAGCTATACTAGAAAAAAAAAAAAGAAAAACAATAACAAAATAAACAAAGTATACACACTATTGGTATCAACCCAGTCCCTTTATAAAGTGGATAAAGGAACTCGCTAGTTTGATACAAATTTCAAAAGGTCATTAACTGAGACGTTTAAAAATTCTCGCTTTTCTCTCCAACCAAAGGACAGATATTGCAAGAAAAAAATAGCCCCTTCCCAAAGCAGATTCTGATCCTTACTCCATCAAAAACCATATAAAGAGGAGATGAAGATGCTCAAAGAAACATCTAGTTCCTCCAGGTGATTTAGAGAAATAAGCAGAAAGCTAACAAGATATAAACTATCTAAATCTACATCAAAGTTCTGATGTCACCAATATTCCCAAGATGCTACTAAATAATTCTTGACCTATCACCCCATTTTCTTCTTGAAATAAAAAGTGTAACGTATGTATTACCTACAAGCACCAAGAGGGTGCAAATCCCATTTACAAAAGAATTTACAATTCAGTTAGCATATCAATTAGGTCACTGAAATTCTCAATAGAAACCTATCACCCCATTTAAGAACAAATAAATCTCAATCCATGTAGAACAGCCAAGCCTTAAACTAGTTTAATTTTTAACTAAAAAATTTACCATCAAGAGGTTTATTTTTTCTAGAAAGAAACAATCCCAGATTTATTTCTCCCAGAAAAAAAACACAAACCAGATTTATATTTAGAACATACTTAGATATCACCAATATAAAGATAACAAATGAAATTCCAGGATGAGCATAACCAAACAAAAAAATATAAATATGGAGAAATCTGACACCTGCAACTGAATCAATGTTGCGAATTCGCTTCAAGCAAGATCAAGTACCAACCTCTTTTCTTAATTAATCTTTTAATAAGTACAGATAATGGAAAACCTGAATGATCGCTGAAAGAAACAGACTGCTGTCCCACTTCTAATACTGACATCCTTCTGATGTTCTTTTGACTAAGACCCCATTAAATATATGAGCGCTCAGATCATCTTATTAGCTTTTTCTCATAATTTTATCCAAAGCTAAAACATTTTCAGAACAAACAGAAGAACAGGATAAATGATTGAAACACGATCGTAGCCACTATATGAATTGTTTATATGATATTTCACAATAAAATGAGCACATCTAAAGAGATAAGCATGTTTTACATCATACCAATGATATGTTAAAAATCTATTTCAAAATTTTGTGATAAAATCTTGTTTAGTTAAAAAAAAAACAATTTTCCTTATTTTTATCCTTTGGTGAAAGATAAGATCATTGGACTTGTAATTCTAGTATCTTCCAATAAAGTACAAAAACCTATCATTTGATCTACATTTAAACGTAGGTTTGCCCCTCCACAAAAAGGCTGTTTGCAACCAAGTTAATCACAGCTTTAAATTTTGCTAGTACAAATTGCAAACCAAGTAATACATTCATACTCACAAATAGATGACTTTTGTTTATGTGGAAGAACAATTAAATTCCCAAGTACTTTTCTTCTTCATTTTGATAGGAGGTTTGGGAGAGGCACAAGTACTCAAAAAGTGAGAAAAGAGGTTAGTAATCATTACAAACCTAGACACACTCCAATCCACGTTCCCAACATCTATTATTTGCACCTAAGTTTATGATGTGATGAGATCAAATTTAGGTTGTCCATGAACCTTGAAAAGTTCCTCAATATTTTTTATAAAGACATTCTAACCAGAATTTCATTGTCAAAAGCCAATCAGTGAGCTCTACACTCAGTAGCACCATTATCAAACCTAAATTTATTTCCAGCCAAATCCCAGAATCAATGCACACAACCATTTTTTACCTCATTGGAACTTCAACTTCACCTTCAAACAAGACAGCAATATAGACAAACACATACTAAAATGCTAGCAACCAGAATAATGATTTCTCCTTTTTCCTTATGCCCCAATCATCAAAGTACAGATAAATCTTGAAATAGAATGAAATTTCTTCAACAGAAGAGGGTTTCGGATTTCCATTACCTTTTAGGAGGACGAAGTGGAGTGGCTGGGGGCGTTCAAGGAATTTTTCCGATCCAGAGGAGGCATGACACGGGGCGAGAGCATGAGAGGAAGGAGGCATAATCTATGGTGGCTCTAGGTCGTAACTGGAGAGGGTGATATCTGATGTTGTCAAAGGAGAACCAGGACACAGTGAAAAGAATATGTGTGCCATAAGGTGAGCAGGCGGTCAGGTAGTGGTGGCTAATGTTTACCCTACATGATTATTTCAAAATAAAAATGTTTACCCTATATGAGGTGGCTGGAAAATCACGCAAGACAATGAGGGAGAATAGGAAACTATTGATCATGGCATCGAAACAAGTCAGTAAGGTATGGAGGGGATTGAGATGTAGCTGACGCCGTTCTATTATCCGATCTGCTGATCGGAACTGAGGGTGACATTGGAGCCGAACCAGAAATGGAGTTTTGCATAAGTGATCCATGGCAGAGCGAGGTTAGAGAACGAGTTGAGAAAGAGAGATCCAAACTTGCTGCTGACTCGACACTTTTCAAAATTCAAAATACAATAGATCAAAATGCACAGAGGGTCTGTCGTTCGGAAGGGACACAAAACGCAAAGACAATGGACCATTTTGGGAATAAAAGGGCATGGAAGATGTTTACAAGAGACAGGCACCTGAGTAAAACCGCGCACAGACCCATATAGAGGGCCATGGGTTGAAAAAATGGGTCAGGAGGCCGAGTCTAAGACTCGTATTGAGACCCGTGCCCAGACCCGTGAACAAAAGAAAAACTCTAACATTTACGATCACCAATAGCAGTGGAAGAAGGATGGTACGGTCAACAATGCAAAAGATAGGTAAGTTAGCCATTAACACCAATGTTGGAGGTGGAGGTATGGGTGAGACAGATCAAAGCCGAAAAGTGGATGACTCGGGAGATGGTCACATCTTGGGAATGTGGTTTGAGGATGGCCAAACTAAGGACAATGTAACCAGGACGGGGATGAATTATGTTATGGCAATTATCCTAGTGAAGGAGGAAACGGTGGTGGATGATCCTGATGAGGAGGAAACGTCAACTGTAGTGCACAGAGAGGGAGCAAAAGAAGAAAATAAGGGGGAGAGGATAAGTGCTCTCATTAAAGAAGAAAGCTCCAGATGGGTCCTTGAAAATCGTCAGAAAATTAGCACAATGATAGAGGTTACTTCTAATGATTTAGATGAGCAAGTCATGGCTCTATTCAGAGAAACTGAGAGAAAAAGGAAAGGAGAATAAGAAGGAAGAGAGGACTTAGGTTAAGATCAAGGGTAAAGAGACTGCAGTAAACAATTAATTACGACATCCCAAGGAAAGGGGATAAGACGGGCAAAGGAGGATCCAGTATGATTTAATGATGTTTGGACGATCATAGCATGGGCATAAACAATGACAAGAAGAGACAAATAATCAGGGATTGTATGAACATATGGAACCTGGACGTGATATGCCTGCAAGAAACAAAAATGGAGATCATTTCAGTTAGGATTATTCAAAGTTTATGGACGGTTAAGGAGATTGGGTAGAAATAATTACCAGCAAGAGAAGAAGCTCAAGGTATCCTTCTGTTATGGAAGAAGGGATTTACAAAATGCGTAGACGTTGGGGGTGAGTGTTCCATTTCCTACCTGTTTAAAGATCTTAGGAATGAACAAAAATGGGTATCTATTGGGGTGTACAATAGGAGTGAAGGTAGAGAGAGAAGAACGCTATGGAATGATTTGAAGAACTAAAAAAGAAGGTGAG
The DNA here is from genome assembly GCF_054855325.1 of Carica papaya. NCBI lineage: Eukaryota > Viridiplantae > Streptophyta > Magnoliopsida > Brassicales > Caricaceae > Carica > Carica papaya. The sequence continues at coordinate 6,325,244 of NC_142314.1, forward strand.
ATTGGTTGTGGGTGGTTGAGGGAGACTTCAATGTGGTGTTACATAGAAATGCGAGAACTGGTGAACATTTCTCGCAGATATGCGCCAAAGAATTCAAGGATACACCAAATAGATTAGATTTAGTGGATTTACCGCTTCTTGATGGTAAATGGACATGATCAAATCAAAGAATTAATCTAGTGTGTTCTTAAATTGATACTTTTTTGGGTTTTCTTGTCAACTACTAGCTTCGAACCTATGCCAAAAACTTTTGCAAGGGACTATTTCTGACCATTATCCTAGATGTTTAGTCTCTGGTCGGATTAAGTAGGGACCTTGTCCTTTCAAATTTGAAGACAAATTAAAATTCGTATCAAAATCCAGGAGTGGTGGAATGGTACAAGGATAGATGGTAAGACCAGCTTCAGAATAATACAGAAATTGAAGCAACTAAAAAATGAAATCAAGAAATGGTTTAGGGAGGCAAGGAAGAGGTATGATTTGTACATAATGATGTTACTTCATGAAATCGAGTCTATTGATAAGAGAGAGGGCAAGGAGGTTTTGACTTCTGATGACTTTGAGTGGAGAGAGTAATTAAAATTTGATCTAGCTACTAGATTAAAAATGGAGACTTTATGGAGGCAGAAATCAAGAGCTCAATGGATCAAGGAGAGCGATAGAAATACAAATACTTTCATTACCTGGCAAATCGACACAAAATGAACAACCATGTAGAATTGTCTAAGATCAATTATAAGAGTGTGGAAGGAAATGATCTGTTGAGAGAGAAGGTCAGAGACTATTTTGACATATTATATCATGAAGACTTTTCTTGGAGGCCTAAACAGGAAGGTGTCAATTTTAGAATTTTAGATGAGACTAGCAGGTTGGCCTTGGAAAGAGAGTTTTCATAAAAGAATCTCGAAGGTTTAAAGCAGTGCAAAAAGGACAAAACACTTGGTCCAGATGGTTTTAACATGGGATTTATTCATGAATTTTGGCAATTTATGGGGAAAAACATTATGGAACTCTTAAAGGAATTGCATGAATCCGAATCTTTTGTAAGATCTCTAAACTCCTCATTTCTGGTGCTCATTGCTAAGGTGGGAGAGGTATAGATCATCAATGATTTTAGGATCATAAGCTTGATTGTAAGCATTTAAAAACTTATTGCAAAGATACTTTCTAGAAGAACATCAAGAGTTATGGTTAAGGTGGTAGGTGAGTGCCAACATACTCCATAGGGGGTAGGCAAATCCTCAATGCCGCACTTATTGACAACAGGTGTACAAGAAAATAAAGGGAGTCTATGTAAGCCCGACACAGAAAAAGCGTACAATCATGTTAATTGGAGCTTTTTGCATTACATGCTTATGAGAATGGGTTTTTGTGTAAAATGGAATAGATGGATAAAATCTTGCATAACTTCCATATCCTTCACGATTATGGTCAACAGAAGGCCATCTTTTTTTTTTTTCAAGACTTTTAGAAGTCTAAGACAGGGAGATCAACTATCCCTTTTGTTATTATTGCAATTATGAAAGCTTTAAATAAGATGTTGCTAGGAGCAAGGGAGTTAGACTTGTTCAAATGCCTTAAAGTGGGAGTAGGGGAGCACACTGAGGAGAAAATTCACATATTTTTCGCAAACGATACCATGCTGTTCTAAGAGTCGAACGAGCGTGCAATAATCAACCTATTGATGGATTTTCAAACAGCTTCGAGAATCGATATCAATCTTACCAAGTTTGAGATGGTTACATTGGGGGATGATAGAGACGCCGATAGATTGCAGAGTGTCTTGGGATGTAGAGTTGTTAAGTTGTTGATTAAATATTTGGAGTTACCATTGAAAGCTAATTACAAAGAGGTAAGGGCATATGATATGGCAGTGACTTAAGAAAAGAGGTTAGTAGGTTGAAAGAGAGCTCTTCTTTCTAAAGAAGGGAGGTTAACACCCATCAAAAGCATATTGGGTAACTTGCCCATTTACTACATGCCCTTGTTGACTATTCCGACGAGCGTTGCAAATAAATTGAAAATTAGCCAATGCAGATTCTTATGGGGCAATTTGGAGAAAAAAAAAGATATCATTTGATAGATTGAGAGGAGATCAATAAGCCAATTTCCCAGGGAGGATTAGGGTTAAGATCTCTTGTGGATATGAACATGGCTTTACAAAGTAAATGGTTGTGGAGGTTTATGAATAAAAAGGGAATGTTGTAGAGAAGGGTGATAGAAGTAAAGTATGGAGCATATGAAAAAGGATGGTACACCAGAACATTTACAAGCTCGCACGAGAAAGGTTTATAGAAAAAGATTTGCATGGACAGGGACAAATTCCAGACATGTATCAAATGGAAAGCTGGCAAGAGCGATGGAATCTATTTTTGGTTAGACCCATGGCTAGATGGTGGAGCCCTTAGAGATTAGTACCCTCAGATCTTTGCCCTAACACAAACAAAAGACATATTAGTTAGTGACTCTCTCAAAGATTTAGGGGTAAGGGAGGGCAAAGAAATGGCAGGTAAACGTACTAAAAAACCTCAATAATTGGAAAATCAATCAATATGAGAATCTCCTAAGTACCATGTCTCTCATTACTTCAGATGGCAATAATGATCAATCTCTGTGTGAGTTTCACTAATACAGGGTTATTTTTGGTTAGATCCTTTTATAAGCATTTGATTTAAGCAGGAAAACAATGGAACCAAGTTCCCTTTTAGATAGATATGGAAGGTTAAAGTTCCTTCCAAAATTGTTGTCTTTGCACGGAAGGCCGGAAGGGGTTGCATTCTGACCATTTACAAATTGATGAGGAGGGGAATGACTATGGTGAATGGGTGGGCGTTATTTGTGTGAAGGTGCTGGGAAACATGTAGTCATGTTCTTTTATGGTGTCCAATAGTGTACAAGCTATGGTCGATGGTTTACAATTTATTGGGTATCAGCTGAGCAAATGGCATGTTCGATCAGAGATGAAATTTGGGCATCAAAAAAATAAGCTGGCGGAGGAAATTTGTGGACATAACCACCCACCATTTTCTGGGTGAACGGAATAGAAGAGTTTTTTAAGGGGTAGATGATATGATGGATTTTTATATGAGTAGGAACCAATGGTTTCAGACCCTTGACTTTTTTATTTTGGATCATCCTCTCTGTTCTATGGAGGATTTGGGGACCTTGTTAACATTGTGATAGATATGTAAATAATCTGTATATAGGTTAGCATCTGGTGGCTGCTAATTTAATTTATACTTTTTATTTCGAAAAAAAAAGAAATGAAATTTTCACCTCCTTGGACCTTGGAGCCTTCTTACCTTAAAAAGAAAGCAATATAAGGTTCTCAGTAAAGAGAGAGCATCCAATATAGTACCACAATAATCGCCACTAATAACATCTTAAAACTAGTTTCTTCCAATACACAAAATAATGAACTCTCCTCACCCCCTTTCCACACTGAGCCACCGGAAATGGTTCAAACACACTACACTCTTATGAATGTTATCTCCCTTAAAACTCTTGAAATGTCAAATTAGTAGCACTAACAGCGAAGAAACTTTTCAAAAACCATTTTAATAGCTTCCACGCAACACCTAATGTTAATAAATACAAACCCAGGCACACAAACCAATTCATGCATGCATATACATAAATACATGACACATATATAGGAGGAAGGAAAGTGTTTAATATAACCACCTCGTAGTCATTTCTCTGGGCTCCAGGGACTTCCAGTGCTTCAACATCGAATGAATCGATGCGGGGCCCAGTCCGAATCAACCGCTGCTCCGCATTATCCTCATCCTCGGAATCCAATTCGATGCGGCGGCGAGCGTCATCATCGTTGGCGTCTTCGTCCTCGTCATCATCGATCTCTGAATCATCATCACTCTGGAAAACCCACCGCGATTCTGTGGAGTCCATCGAACCCATTCTTCCGCCGTTGATCTCATCCCTCTCAAACCCCCTCGCACTGCCCTCCTCCGCCATTACCACCCTCTCCACCGCGAATCCCCAGGTCCACAAAAGAAATCGGTTTCCCGAGATTCGAAATGGATAGAACTCGAGAGATGTCCGCGAAAGTAAAATTAGGGGAAATTCAAAATGACGGAAAATGTATAGTGCATGGTGATATTTTAGGGTTCGAAATTTGCTGGAATTTGTAATTTTGCGAATGAGCTTTGGGATCACGCGATATGTAAAAGCAGAGAAGGAAAACGGTGTGCGTCTGTGTTTTGTTTTTGATCACTTAACTGGTTTGAAGTGTTTTAAGTAAAACGGATTTGAGTGGGAGAATAATCTGACGCGCGGGGAGGGAGCTTGCGCATTACGTGGAAAGCTCCACGGTAGATGCTCTTAATTTAAACTAAGAAAAATTAATTAAAATTAAGAGAAAAATAAACGAAGATTTTTGCTGATGAATGAAACGTGCCAGGGAGGTTATAGAGACTTTAATGGATAAGCTGAGCTGGAAAGTACGGCCTCCGTGGGTTTCAGGTGAGATTATAAAATCTAATTTTCTAAGAAAATTAAATAAATTTAAAATAAAACAAATTTAGAGTTAACTAAATTAAGAAAACATTTTCAGCCTGTCATTAATTAAAGTTTTAAAAGTCTTTCGCTAAAATAAAATTATTGTTATAAATATTTAATAACATATAACCTGAGACTTAACTATTAAAATATTTTATATACTATTAATATTTTTTTGGTTTAAACATTTTATTCTTTACAAGTCTTTATATTTTTAAAATATTTTTAAATAAATATTTTAAGTATAAAATAGTTAAAACATCATTAGTTAATAACACATATGGAGCTAAGTGGTGTTAACTTGACACATGTTGATGACGTAAAAATTGTATTCACGTCATCGTCTATATCATCACGTCGTTTTTTTTTTTTTTTTATGAGACAAACTTCCTATTCACCTAAAAGCAATCTCTCAAATCATGAAAGCTTAAGAAAAATGTACAAGAGTATAGATAGAATCGCAAGAAGGACAAGTAAGCTATGAGAAAAGAGATAGATGGCTTGAGATCATGCATAAGTGAAGTTCAACTTCAAGTCTAAAAGCTTGGAGCAAGAAACAAAATAACAAAGGCCAACATAATGAATTTAATAACCTAAAGCTTATTTCTCCTTGTAATGCTCTCTCAGCTCCTCACATTTCATCTCCTTAAGCTTCTTTCATCAAGCTTTAAAATTAGTGTCCAATCTCCATCAAGGAGACCCCTAATGGCAACTTTTGGGTTCACGTCCAAGTCAAGCAAAATCTTTAAAAATCTCTTAATAACAATACCAGAATATCATGGTATTTTAATTGATATTGGGGTTTTTCAAGTAAACATTAGCTCTTATAAACATCATGTAATAATTTTTAATATTTAAAACATCTTAGTCATAAACACTCACTTAACCCATAAAGGTTTATTGATTTAGAAAAGCCTAGATAATTCCTCCACAACATTGACTACAATATTTGTCATTAAACACTTGTCCATGCCAAAAATAATTAAATATTAAAATAATAAGTTTGGAAAATTAATAAAGGAATTGCAAGGAAGTACATCAAGATAAAGGGAAGGTTGTTAAATATTTAACCATTAAGACTATAATAAACAAATCCAGTGAGGAAATGCAAAGAGGTTATATTGGTGGGTGTTGAGTGATCAGCCTTGTCAGAATACATATTGTTGTATAAGATTATGCACCAACAAATGATGATCATACACCAACAGCTATAGGAAATTATATACCAATAGCTGCAGAGCATCAAATATCACTAGTTTTTTAGTCCCTTCTCACCAGTCATGGCTATCATTTTGTAAGTCCTTTATAACAAACTTTATCATTATTTAGTTTCTTTCTCACGACACATGTCCATCTTTCATTGGTACATGTGTAATCTTAATCCATAGCTAGAGTTGTCCAGCAATATTCAACAAATATTTTATCTTGGTATCAGAGCCATCTATGGCTGAAGATGATGTGAGCTCCTGAATTTCAGGAGGAAAGAAATAAAAAACAAACACCTCAAATATCAGCACAGAGATAAAAACATTAAACCTGTTTGGAAATTCTATTATGCCTTATTCAATGGTTAAGCTAAACCATGACAACTTTCTTTTGTGGAAGAATATGATTCTTCTAATCATTAGAAGCAACAAGCTTAAAGGTTATTCACAGGTGTAAAACCTTGTCCACTTGAGTTTTCTTAAGTTCATGTTGAAGGAATATTAGATATTCAAGTAGTGGTAAATTTAGAATATGAAGAATGGTTCACTTACGATCAAATTCTACTTGGTTGGATTTACAACTCGATAGAACCTCTTATAGCTTCAGAGTTAATGAGTTATGAGACCTCCAAGCAACTTTGGGATGCAATCAATGATCTATTCGGAGTAAAAACCATATCTAATGATGTTTTCTATAAGAAAGAATTTGTGAAAATGCAAAAGAGAAGTATGAAGGTGGAAGATTATTTGAAAATAATGAAAGGCTTAGTTGATAATCTAACATTAGTAGGTCATCCAGTATCACTTGAAGATTTGGTCACTCAAGTCTTAGCTGGACTGGACTCACAAGGATATAACCCTTCGGTGTGCCAAATAAGTGAAAAGGAGAACATAAGTTGGGTTGAGCTCCAATCAAAGTTGGTTAGCTATGAGAGAAGATTGGAACAACTTAATGCTGGAATTGCAATAATTAATTTTGGGCAACTAGTGGCAAATTATACAAATACAAGAAACTATAATCATGGAAACAGAAACTCAAGCCAATCAGGAAATCAATTTGATGGTGGAAGAAATGCCAACAACAACAACAATAGAGGAGGAAGATTTTACTGAGGTAGAGGTGTCAAAGGTACAAGTAGTAACATACCAATATATCAAGTCTATGATAGGATTAGACATACAACAGCTTATTGTTTTTACAGATTTGACAAAACTTACATGGTTGCTATACCATATCACAACACAAAAAGCCAACTACATTCAGTGTTTATTGCTTTAGCTGAAAATTATGTAAATCCAAACTGGTATGTCAACAGTGGTACAAGTAATTATGTGACAAATGACACTACAAATCTTGGGTAAAAATAAGACTATACTGGTAAAGAATCTTTAATCATTGGAAATAGTGAGAAGCTTGATATTCATCATGTTGGCTTGATTAAATTACCTACTTGTAGCAGAAAGTATCTGTTACTTGAAAACACATTGTATGTATTTGAAATTGAAAAGAACTTTATTAGTATATATAAACTTAGTGTAAATAACAATGTTACTATCTTATTTGATTCTCTTGGCTGTGTTGTTAAGGACAAGACGAAGGGAAAGGTGTTGTTGCAAGGGAGACATGAAGGTGGACTTTGTCAAGTTGAGCTAAAGGATCAACCAGTAAATCAAACTCAAAACCCTATTCAAGTTTTTATTTCTAAATTTTTAAAAAGATTTTGTTTCGAGTCTATTGAGTCCTGACACAAATGTTTAGGTCATCCATCAAACAAAGTGTTATCGAAGGCACTTGAGTCTTGTAACAAAACTTATTTAGTAAATGAAAAGATGAGTTTTTATGATGCTTGTCAACTTAGTAAATCACATTTGTTGCCTTTTACTATTTCATCTTCACATGTTTCACAACCATTAGAGATTATACACTCAAATATATGGGGTCCATCTCTAATAGTTTCAATGTAAGGCTTCAAGTATTATATTCTATTTCTTGATAATTATAATATACCTGGTTATATCCACTTAGACAAAAATATGATATTATCCAAACATTCATAAATTTCAAAGCTCTTATTGAAAATCAATTTGATAAAAAAATTAAGTGCATGAAATCAGATATGAGAGATGAATATATAGGTTGTACTAGTGTTCTTCAAAAGTATGGGATTAAAACTCAATATTCTTGTCCTTACATATCTGCTCAAAATGGAAAAGCATAAAGAAAACACCAACATGTAATAAAAACAGGATTTACACTTTTTGCATAAGCCAAAGTTCCTCTAAAATATTGGCGAAAAGCCTTTCAAACTGCGGTTTTTTTTTTATTAACAGATTGCCTACACCTGTCTTTGACAACTTGAGCCCACTTGAACAAATCTTCAATAAAGAACTGAACTATAATCTCTTGAAAATTTTTGGATGTACATGTTATCCGTATTTGAGACCATACCAAGCACACAAATTTCAATATCACTCAGTCAAATGTATGTTTCTTGGTTACAGTAACTCACATAAAGGCTACAAATGTCTAAGCTCAACTGGTAAGAACAATATTTCTAGACATGTAGTTTTTAATGAGCCTGAATTCCCTTTTCACGATAGCTTCCTAAACACAAGAGTCCCTGAATCTCAAACTTTAGTTATTCCACCAAATTGGTTTATCTTTCCATCTCATTCAACAAGTCAAACCCATTCTGTTAGCTCAACTGAAAAAGATTATCATAATACTTCTCAAACAATAACACATTCTCAAGCTGAGTCCAAAACTTCAACACCAAATTGTCAAATTAGAAGACTATCATTTGAAGGGAGAGTCGAAGCATTAAATGCCTTACAAGTTGATGAAAATTTTGGAGATTTGCAGCAACAACAATTAATTAATGCAGGTTCAAATAATAGTCTCGAATGTGATCTGTAACAAGAACAATTACAAGCAACAGAGCAAGAATAAATCTTGCTACCTCAAGAAAAAGAAATTAAAGGTCATAAAATGATAACTAGATCAAAGGTTGGAGTTTCTAAACTAAAATAGTATTCATTTGATTTCTAGTTTTATGTTGTTGAATGCTTACCATTAAAAGAATCTGTTACTGTTCATGAAGCACTTCAAATAAAATGTTAGAAACAGGCTATGGAGGATAAAATAATAGCACTTAAGAGAAACAACACTTGCACCCTTGTTCCATATGTTCCAACTATGAATATTGTTAGAAACAAATGGGTTTTTTTAAGTAAAGAACAATGTTGATAGAAGTTTTCAGAGATGTAAAGCAAGGCTTGTGGCAAATGGGTTTCATCAAATTCCTGGCATAGACTTTGGAGAAACCTTCAACCATGTTGTAAAGGCATCTACCATCAAAGTAATACTGACTATAGCAGCTTCAGTGAATTAGAATGTAAGGCAACTGGACATAAATACTGCTTTCCTTAACGGAGAATTACATGAGTCCGTTTTCATGAATCAACAAGAAGGATTCGAGAATCAAAATAATCCAAATCATGTTTGCAAGATAAACAAGGCTTTTTATGGCTTGAAACAGGCGCCAAGAGCATGGTTCGAAAAACTGAAATCTACACTACTTCATTGGGGTTTCAAAGGATCAAGATGGAATTTTTCATGAAAAAACAAGAACCAGATCATTTTTGTGCTTGTTTACGTTGATGATATAATTGTGGTAGGAAGTGATTCAAAGCTCTTATAAGAATTTGTTCAAAATTTAGATAGATTATTCGCACTAAAGGATTTGGGTTCTCTGTATTTTTTCTTAGAATCGAAATTATAAGGGATAAATTGATTTTTTTTTTACACAAATAAAGTACATTGAAGAATTACTCAAAAGAATAAAAATAGAGAATTCAAATTCATGTCATACACCAGCAATTATTGGAGTTTCATTAACAGTTTCAGAAAGTGAACCTTTAGACAATCTCACTCAATACATAAGTATAATAGGAGCCTTGCAATATATCACTTACACAAGACCAGTGTAACACCCACCTAACTTTTTTTTTTCTTTTTTTTAATTAATGAATATAATTATTTATTTATTCAATTTATTTTATTTTATTTTATTTTATTTTAATGAAAAAGGGGTAGAAATTTATTAAGCATTAAATTGAAAATAATTTTGAAAAAAATGGGTAAAAATTTGGGTTCATGGGGTATTTTTGAAAGAAAAATTAAAAGCGAAAGTCAAAACGCAATTTAAAAAAATTGCACCACATCAAATGCCCAGTCAGCAGCCCCGACCAACCACAATGTGCCAAGTGGCAGAGGTCCTGACGCGGGAGGCCACGCGGGGGGGAGCCACGTGGGCGATCCGCGTGCGCTCGATCGAATGGCTGAGATCCGTTCCCGCTCGCACGGATAGCCCAGATTGAATCGCGCACGGACGCCGGAGATTGAATCGCGATGAACGGTCCAGATTCACTCCCTATTTAATCTCGATCGGACGGTCCATATCAAAAGCGATGGATGGCCCATATCAAAAGCGAATGGGTATAAATAACCCCATCCACACCCAAACCTTAACCCTAGCCGCCAGAACCCCTCGCCGGAGAAGACAACCTAGCCGCCGGGGAGTCGATTGTTGCCACCCACTGCCGCACCGGAACCTTTTTTTATCGCCAAAAAAGGTAAATATTTCCCCTTTTACACGAAATTCAATTTTAAAACGCACCCATAGCCAAATCGGAGTGAAAGAACTAGGCAATTGGTCAGAAAACACCGTTGAAGCCCGGCAGTGCCGCCGTGGGGAATTTCACAAACCGCCTCTGATGAGCTCATTCCCGATTCTCGTTTCATGTAATTTTTTCACCGTTGTGATCACTGTTTTTCTCTCTATAGGTTGACCGAAACGAAACACCCAACCGCAACGTGAGCCGGAGGAGCCGCCGCACCAGAGAGCCCGCTGTCGGTGAGTTTCAATTTTTCATATTATTTCGGCCCATCGAGGCCCTTAGGCGTGTGTGCTCGCAGGAATTGATGTAAAATCGATCGAATTCGGCCGAAAATAGCCGACTTGAGGCAGACCGCCATCGCTGGAGCACGGCGGAGCCGTCGTGCTGGATTTTTGAAATTGACCGAATTGGCCCTGGAACTGATTTTTGGGTTTATTTGGGACATTTATAGGTACCATAAGTGCGTTTTAGTTCCCAAAGAAAAATTCAGGGAACCAAGGGACCACCCATAGGCGCAGTAAACCATTTAGCTTTTTGGCGTCAAATCAAGTAAGAACCCCTCACCTTATTTTCTATTATATATTTGAAGTTTGAATAAATGATAATATGGTCTTTATACAAATTAAATAGATGTGCATAATTAATTACGGATTGCTAATGGAGCCCGAACCGGACATTATTCTTTGTTGATTTCTATTGATTTATTTTACAGTTTAAAAACATGATGGTATCTGGTTTATCTATTTTATGGTTTAAATGCATGTATTACTGCATTACTTGACAACTGTTTGATTTTGGGATTTAAGATATGATTGCATTAGCGGATGCATGTTTATTTTTTTATGTGATTATATTTGATTTGGTAACGGGGACTAAGGTAAAACAAGAAAAGGGTGTGATCAAATAAACAAATAAGACGACAGCCTCACTAGATATTCTGGGAGATGGTGGACGGATTAGGTTCGTAGAGAACCCTACCGTGAACGTTGTCTCATATCGGACGGGGTATGGAGACTTGGTAATTTGGCGCTCATACCGGACAGGGTATGAGGACGGTTCACTTCACCCTTATACCGGACGGGGTATTGAGGTTTAATGTCTTGGCCCTCATAACAGACGGGGTATGGAAACGGTCCTGTAATTGAGATTGTTGAGGGAATGATTCACGTGTAGCGGGGACACCCCTATGGATCCCCATGGATACTAGTAGGCTGGTGAAAGGAGAAACGGTTATGATTTAGTTTATTGTTAATAAATATAAATTTATGATATGTTCTATATTACTCATTATGCATGAAATTATGATCTGTATGATATTATTATTTCTATAGTTTGTTTTCATAAATTTCACAATGGTAAGTGAAGGGTAAATGATTTTATGATTGGTAAACAAATTTGCTAAATCTAGTGCTCCATTAGTTATTTTGATTTTCTACAAACCTTTGCTTCTGTGCCGGTGATATAGTGTGATGTCGTTATTAGGATAGTGTAGCTCATCCTTTATTTAACCATTTCAGATCAAGAGGATCTGGTTCCAGAGCTCGATCCGCAAGAAAATTACGAATAGATTGTTAGATACTTTATATTTTTCTTTACTTTTCTCATTTCTCGTGTTTCTTTCAGATGATTCATTCCATAATGTTTGTTTAGTATTTTTAAGTCATTGTGTAAGGGATGTAAACTTTAACCTTTTATTTCGCTTCAGCACTTAAATTATTATATATTTTATTTTAGATTTATGGGGTCATTACAGTTGGTATCAGAGCTGCGTTCCTCAGACCTGTCACTTACACAATGATACATAGAGAAACACTAAACCAATGAATCATCACTCAACCATTCCTTGTGAAATGAAGGTACAGAGAGATGAAGAGAGGAAGACCCCCAGTAAACCGAGTAGTCCGAGATGGTTCACTTAGGGAAGATATTGACCGGATATTTGAGATGTTGGAGAGACTCATTGCTGCCCAGCAAGGCCGAGAGGAGAGGAGGGAGCTACCTGACCCTCCCCTGCTGCCACAGGTTGAGCCACCACTAAAGCAAGAGGATCCCGAGCTACCCCGGTACGACCATGCTCCTCCACAGTACCACCCGGCACCACCGCAGTATGATCTGGTGCCCCAGCTATAGTATCGCCCGACACCACTACAGTACAATCTGGTGCCCCCACTATATCACCAAGTACCACCATAGGGCTCCCCAATCTATCCTCAGCCTGGCCTAGTCCCTCTTCCACAGGACCCAGTTCCTCCCATGATTGAACCAGGCTACATAGAGAGGTACAAGAAACTAAACCTATCTACTTTTATAGAGGGATCCTCTTTTGAAGATGTCGAGTACTGGTTGGCAGAGATAGAGGTGACTTCTGAGCAGAAGGTCACCCTTGCTACCTACATGCTAGTGGAAACTCAAACAGACCACCCTGCCTGTTCCAGTTACTTGTGAACAGTTCCTAGCAGCCTTTCATGCAAAGTACCTTCCAGAGCATATCGAACATATGAAGAAGATGGAGTTTATCCAATTGGTCTAGGAGAACATGACTATGTCAGAATATGCTCGTAAGTTCCTGGCGTTTAGCTGATACTCCCCTAAGATGTTGTTGGATAAGGACAAGAAGGCTAGGGGGTTCCAGTGGGGCCTCCGCCCAGAGATCAGATAGCATTTATTTGTGCTGGAGCTCAAAACTTATTCGATCGTTCTGGCCAAAGCACAGCTGGTCGAGAGGAGCTTCCGCACCCTCTCTCAGGCAACAAAGAACCTCAGACTCTCAGGCTCCAGTGCCAAGACGTGGTAAGATCTGTCAGCATTGTGGTAGGGATCATGGGGACCGGTCATGCTACCGCCTCAACAACACCTGTCGCATATGTGGTAGTGCCCAACATTATGCAAGAGAATGCCCAAGGAACCAGAATTAGGGCAGACCTCCTATCGAGGATAGGACTTACAATCTCACCCCAGGATGCTGAAGTCAATCCGGACGTGGTACAGGATATTTACACTATTTGTAATTATCTTGCTCATATTTTGATTGACACTGGTGCATCACATTCATTTGTTTCACCTGTTGTTGCATCAAAATTTAATGTATTATCTGATAAACTTGATTCTATATTATTTGTATCTACTGTTTGGAGTATGACACTATTGGGAGAAGTTGTCTACAGGGCTTGTGCCATAGAGATAGCAGATAGGAAATTGAGTGTGGATCTAATAAAATTAGACACGGAGGATTTTGATGTAATTTTATGAATGAATTGGCTAGAGGTGCATCACGCCACCGTAGATTGTTTTAGCAAGAAGATTGTATTCAATCCTCCTAATGATGAGCCATTTACAAATTAATAAAATTATTTAGTACTTATTCCTTGATGGCAAGTTTTCTTATTCGTCGAGTACGAATTCACCATAAACCTACAGCCAGGCACCCAGCCTATTTCAGTTGCTTCTTATCGCATGAGCCGCGTTGAGATGGAGAAATTGAGAAAACATATCATTGAATTGCAGGACAGAGATTTTATCAGACATAGTGTGTCCCCTTGGAGTGCCGGACTCACTTTTGCCAGAAAGGGAGATGGAACGCTGAGGTTATGTATTAATTACAGATGATTGAACAGAGTCGCAATCAAGAACAAGTATCCCCTTCTCAAGATTGATGACCTCTTCGATCAGTTGCATGGTGCACAAATCTTCTCTAAAATAGACCTGCGTTCAGGTTATCATCATATGAAAATCCGGACATAAGACATCCCCAAGACACCTTTTCGAACCAGGTACAGACACTATGAGTTCCTGGTCATGTTATTTGGGCTAACCAACGCCCCAGCCATCTTCATGAATCTGATGAACAGGATCTTCAGATAATTCTTGGATCAATTTGTTATCGTGTTCATCGATAACATCCTGGTTTATTCAAAAAGCATAGAGGAACATGCTCACCATCTAACTCAGGTTTTGCAAGTTCTCAGAAGAAATAAGCTGAGTAAGTGTGGATTTTGCCTTAAGTATACCACTTTCTTGTGACACATCATATCAAAGGATGGAGTATCAATGAACCCTGAAAAGGTTGAAGCGGTGTTCGACTGGGAGAAATTGATATTAGTTAAGGAGATCCGTAGCTTTCTGGGAATGGTGGGCTATTACCACAGGTTTGTTGAAGGATTTTCTAGTCTACCTGCTCCTTTGACCCGACTCACAAAGAAGAATGTCAAGTTTGAGTGGAATGAGGACTGTGAAAGAAGTTTTTCAGAACTAAAGAAGCAGTTAACTATTGCACCTGTGCTGGCCTTACTGAGTGGATTGGGAGGATATACAGTTTTCAATGATGCCTCTTATCTAGGCCTGGGTTGTGTTTTAATACAGCATGAGAATGTCATAACCTATGGATCCAAACAACTAAAGAGTTAAAAGAAAAACTATCCTACCCATGACTTGGAGCTTGCGGCAATCATACACGCCTTTAAGACTTGGTACCATTATTTATATGGAGAGACCTTTCAGATCTATACCAATCATAAGAGTTTGAAATAGATATTCACTCAAAAGGATCTCAACATATATAAGAGAAGGTAGATAGAACTTCTTAAGGACTATAATTATGACATCTTGTATCATCCTTGGAAAGACAACATGATAGCCGATGCACTTGGCAGAAAAAGTGCAGGTACATTAGCCCATTTGATGATTTCAGAATGCAGGAAGATTGGGGCCACACAACAGGTATGACTTCAAGACTTGAGGAGAGTCACGTGTTTAGGTCATTTGATCGTTCAAGCTGAGTTAATCTAGAGAATAAGGGAAGCTCAGTCCGCCGATTCCACCCTAGTAGTCCTTAAAAAAATGCAGAACAGGAAGTTAGCTCAAAATTTCGAGTCTCCGCTGATGGATTGCTCAGATTCCAAGACAGGGTGTGTGTTTCAGATGACAGTGAGTTAAAGAGAGACATCATGACAGAGGCCCATAACTCAAAGTTCGTCATGCATCCCAGAAGCACTAAAATGTACCAAAGTATGCGACCTTGATTTTGGTGGAACGTGATGAAAAGAGATATAGCTGACTTTGTTTCTAAGTGTTTTGTATGTCAGCAGGTCAAAGCGGAGCATCAGCGCACAAGCGGGCTACTTCAGCCATTACCAATTCTAGAATAGAAGTGAGAAAATATCACCATGGATTTCGTGATAGGATTACCTAAGGCACGCTCAGGACATGATACCATCTGGGTAATTGTTGACCGGCTTACAAAGTCTTTCCACTTTTTGGCCATCAGGATGACCGATTCCTTAGACAAGTTAGCAAGAATGTATATCTAAAAAATAGTCAGATTGCATGGAGTGCCAGTAACAGTGGTGTCCAACAGGGACCCTAGGTTCACTTCTCGATTTTAGAGTAGCTTTCAGCAAGCCATGGGAATTAAGTTATCCCTCAGTACTGCATTCAACCCTCAGACTGATGGACAGTTAGAAAGGACAATCCGTACACTTGAGAATATGCTCCGAGCTTGTGTGCTTGACTCCGTGGGCCATTGGGATGACCATCTACCCCTGATAGAGTTCGCCTATAAAAATAGCTACCAAGTGAGTATTGGTATGGTTGCGTATGAGGCGTTATATGGACGCCCATGCAGATCGTCAATTTTTTGTGAAGAAGTGGGCAATAGAAAATCGTTTGGCCCGAATTTGGTAAATGAGACTACATCCAAAATAGTTAAGATTAGGAAGAACATTCAGACAGCTCAAAGCAGGCAGAAGATTTATACGGACACCCGAAGGAGAAATTTAGAATTTGAGGAAGGCGACCGGGTATTTCTTAAGGTCACTCCTTTTAAGGGAATCAGTAGATTCGGCAGGAGGGAGAAACTGAACTCTCGATTTATTGGAGTATTTGAAGTCTTAGACATGACTGGTACCACTGCCTATATACTAGCACTGCCTCCAGAACTTTCTAAGGTCCACAATGTGTTTCATGTGTCTATGTTATGCAAGTACAAGCCGGATCCCTCTCATGTCTTGGCCCACGAGCCTATTTCACTCCATGAGGATCTATCCTACGAGGAAGTACCGGTCGACATTGTGGATTAAAAGAGCAGATTACTCTGAAACCAGGACATTTCCTTTGTAAAGGTTATATGGCAGAACCACATACTGAGGGAGGCTACATGGATGCTAGAATTAGACTTTAGAGCCTAGTATCCCAGCTGTTCGATTGAGAGTGATAGACAAATTTGAGGGATCAAATTTCTTTTAATGGGGGGGGGGGAGAGTTGTAACACCCACTTAAACTTTTTTTTCCTCTTTTTTTATTAATAAATATAATTATTTATTTATTTATTTATTTATTTTATTTTATTTTAATGAAAATAGGGTAAAAATTTATTAAGAATTAAATTAAAAATAATTTTAGGAAAAATAGGTGAAAATTTGGGTTCTGTGGGTATTTTTGAAAGAAAAATCAGAAATTAGTAGTCAAAACGCAATTTCGAAAAATTACACCATGTCGAACCGGGTCAGCAGCCCCGACCAACCACGACGCGCCAAATGGCAGAGGTGTTAACGCAGGAGGCCACGCGGGGGGAGCCACGTAGGCGATCCACGTGCGCGCGATCGAACGGCTAAGATCCGTTCTCGCGCGCACGGACAACCTATATTGAATCGCGCGCGGACGACTCAGATTGAATAGTGATGAACGGTCTAGATTCACTCTCTATTTAATTGCGATCGGACAGTCTAGATCAAAAGCGATGGACGACCCAGATCAAAAGTGGATGGGTATAAATAACTCCATTCGCACCCAAACCCTAACCCTAGCTGCCAGAACCCCTCGCCGGATAACACAACCCAGCCGTTGGGGAGCCAACTGCCACCACCCACCGTCGCACCAGAACCTTTTCCGACCACCAAAAATGGTAAAAAAAATTCTTTTTGCACGAAATTCAATTTTAAACCCACCCATGGCAATATTAGAGTGAAAGAACCGGTCAATTGGCCAAAAAACACTGCTGAAGCCCACGGCGCCGCCGCGGAGAATTTCACAAACCGCCTCCAATGAGGCCCTTTTCGATTTCCGTTTCGTGTAATTTTTTCACCGTTTTGATCATCGTTTTCCTCTCTACAGGTTGACCGAAGCGAAACACCCAATCGCAACGTGAACCAGTGGAGCCGCCGTACCGGAGAGCCCCGCCGCTGGTGAGTTTCGATTTTTTGTATTTTTTCGGCCCACCGAGGCTCTTAGGCGTGTGTGCTCGCAAGAATTAATGTAAAATCGATCGAATTTGGCCGAAAATGGTCGATTCGAGGCGGACCGCCGTTGCAGGTGGCGGCACCGTCGTCGGAGCACGGCGGAGCCACCGTGCCAGATTTTTGAAATTGGCCGAGTAGGCCTTAGGACTGATTTTTTGGTTTATTTGGGATATTTGTAGGACCATAAGCGCGTTTCAGTTCCCGAAAAAAAATTCAAGGAACCTAGGGACCGCTCGTAGGCGTAGTAAACCATTTAATTTTTCAGTGTCAAATCAAGTAAGGACCCCTTATCCTATTTCCTATCATAGATTTGAAGTTTGAATAAATGATAATGCGATCTTTTGTACAAATTAAATAGATGTGCATAATTAATTACAGATTGCTAATGGAGCCTGAACCGGACATTATTCTCTGTTGATTTCTATTGATTTATTTTACAGTTTAAAATGATGATGGTATCTGGTTATCTATTTTATGGTTTAAATGCATGTATTACTTCCTTACTTGACCACTGTTTGATTTTGGGATTTAAGATATGATTGCATTACCATATGCATGTTTTTTTATTTATGTGATTATGTTTGATTTGGTAACGGGGACTAAGAAAAAATAGAAAATGGGTGTAATCAAATAAACAGATAAGACGACAGCTTCACTAAATATCCTGGGAGATGGTGGACGGACCAGGTTCATAGAGAACCCTACCGTGAACGTTGTCTCATATCAGACGGGGTATGGAGACTTGATAATTTAGCGCTCATACCAGACGGAGTATTGAAGTTTAATATTTTGACGCTCATACTGGACGGGATATGGGGACGGCCTTGTAATTTAGATTGTTGAGAGAAAGGGTTCACGTATAGCGAGGACACCCATATGGATCCTCATGGATACTAGTGGGCTGGTGAAACGAGAAACGGTTATGATTTAATTTATTGTTAATGAATATGAATTTATAATATGTTCTATGTTACTGATTGTGCATGAAGTTATTATATGTATGATATTATTGCTTCTATAGTTTGTTTTCATAAATTCCACAATGGTAAGTGAATGGTACATGATTTTATGATTGGTAAACGAATTTGCTAAATCTAGTGCTCCATTAGTTGTTTTAATTTTCTACCAACCTTTGCTTCTGTGTCGGTGATATAGTGTGATGTCGTTATTAGGCTAGTGTAGCTCATCCTTTATTTAACCATTTCAGATCAAGAGGACCTGGTTCCAGAGCCCGATCCGCAAGAAGATTGCAAGTAGATTGCTAGATACTTTATATTTTCCTTTATTTTTCTCATTTCTCGTGTTTCTTTCAGATGATTCATTCCGTAATGTTTGTTTAGTACTTTTAAGTTTTTGTGTAAGGGATGTAAACTTTAACCTTTTATTTCACTTCTGCACTTAAATTATTATATATTTCATTTTAGATTTTCGGGGTCATTACATCCAGATATTTTTTTTATCATCAATAAACTAAGTCAATTCTTATAAAAGCCTACCAGTAAGCATATACATGCTGTTAAAAGAGTGTTAAGATATCTTAAAAGTATAATTAATCATGGATTACATATTAAGCCTTGCAATAATCTCACACTCACAGGATATTTAGATGCAGATTGAGTCTACAATAAAGATGATAGGAGATCAACAGATGGTATTTGTGTATTCCTTGGGATAAGTTTAGTATCATGGAGCTCAAAGAAACAACATGTGGTGTCAAGATCTAGTACAGAATCAGAGTATCGTACTTTGCCTCATGTCGCTTATGAAATCACTTGGTTGGAATCCTTGCTAAATGAATTATGTTTTCCACAATCTGAGAGTACCAATTACTTAGTGTGACAATCAAAGTGCAATTTCATTGGCAAAAAAATCATGTTTTCCATTCTCGAACAAAACATATAGAGGTAGATGTTCATTTCATAAGAGATAAAATCATTGCGAAGAGGCTGAAGATCATATATGTGCAATCAGAAGAACAAACTGCAAATTACTTTACAAAAGCTCTCTCTGGAACAATATTTAATTACTTAAGAAACAAATTTGGAGTTAAAAAAAGACCCCTTACAAAAACAAGTTTGAAGGGGGATGTTAGAATACATACTATTATAGAAGATTATGCACCAACAAATGTAGATTATACACCAATAGTTGCAGGAAATTATATACCAGCAGCTGTAGAGCGTCAAACATCAATAATTTTTCAGTCCCTTCTCACCAGCCACGGTTATCATTCTGCAAGTCCTTTATAACAAACTTTGTCGTTATTTGTTTTCTCTTTCACAACACATGTCCATCTTTCAATAGTACATGTGTAATCTTAATCCATAACAAAAATTGTAAATTTTTTCTATTAATAAAATTGATTTCTCTCAGCCAATATAGTTGAGAGTTGTCCAACAATATTCAACAAATATTTTATCTAGCCTCCTTATGTACTTTACATAGTAATAGATACTCTATTAAGTCGTAAATCACATAAATTACATCAAACAAAACTATATATTTATAACAATAGAATATTGTGAACTATATATTGATGTCTACTTTTATCTTCATTTTCTATTTTATTTTTCTTACGAAATAAATAAACATGGGTGGACTGAATTAGAAAACCAATATTGATTTTTTTAGTATTGTTAACAAGTCTTGTAAGCAATTGATGTGAAAGGTTTGTAGTAAAAAATAGTAGCATAATGGTGTTAAATCCACTAAGTTTTAGATCAAAGCATGACAGTGCCATATAAAATTTTGGGATACTTGATTATAGAGGTTTCATGGTGGCTCTATTTTATATCCTAGACAAGGGGCTAATGGATGTGAACACTTTGAAGGTGATAAAGCCCTAAAGACTAAGCTTCGTCATTCTACTATTCTCCTTCTTAATCGTGGAGGAGTTCAATTAAGAGTTTGGGAATTTAGGCAAATTAAGAACTTTTGGTTTTTGTTTTATCAATTTTGGTGACACATGATATAAATATTAATAGTGTTAAATATTATAAATAGAAATGAACTAAATCTAAGATTTTATAAAAAAATAAGGACTAAATTAATACAAAATCAAGAAAGAGACCAAGTTGGACAAAAATAAATAGTATAAAAATAAAAATATATATTTAAACTCAAAAAAAAAATATATGCTTTGGGTTAAATATATTTTTGGTCATTATACTTATTTGTGTTCAATTTGTCCATGTCATAATTTTACCTCAAATTAATTTATGTACTTTAAAAAAATAAACTAGCTCATATTCATCAATATCCACTAATAACGTTAATGATCATGTCACGTATCATTAATTTAAATACGTAACATTGTTTTATTTGTTAAATTTTCACATCAAATACTGTGTGGTGTCTAATGTGATAAATATTATAAAATTTAACTAATTTAAACTAGTTTAAAAATTAATTAAAAATCAAATCAGTTTATATTAAAATAATTTTAAAAACCAATACCCACCTTATTTATTTTTTTAACTTGTCTCTTTCTTCACTCGTTTCTCTTCTAACATCGTATTCTTCTTCCTCCCATTTGTTCTTCAACTTATAGTAAAATTTGCATAATGTTGCTACTTGTGGTCCTCCTTTCATATTATTTATTTATTTGCAAAGTACTTAAGGAGTATTGCTTATGTTGTGTGCTTATTTTAAGATATAGATATGCATTTTTATAGGTATTTTTCGTTTGGTTCTATAGATCTTATGCGCCTCTTATGATATATGAAATATAATTTATTTATTTTTTGCATTATAAAATTACATAGAAAAATATTTTATTGAAAACAAATAGAATTATTAATTACTTTTTTAATGCTTTTTATCAAGGTTATAAGTGTACTTGAAACCTTTACTTGTCTTCTTGGAGACATAAACCCCCCAAATTGTATTTTAGTGCAACATGTGGCCTCATTCATGGCAAATAAGAGGATGCTTCTATTCTTAAAATACTATAGTACCCCTCATGGTGAATTAAAATGTTAATTATTAGAGGATATTTATTTAATATCCAATATATTTATATCTATAATCTATTTTAACATCATTTATAGGATAATGAGTATTCAATACTTGTGGGAGTACTAAAATTTCAATGGGTAGAAAAGGGAAGGTTTTGCTTTTACCCTTGGGTTAAACAAATTGATACGAAACAAAATTTTTGTAGCTAACATATTTTTTTAATTTTAGTTTGATTTACATAGTTGGTGAATATTTTCCTTTTATAGTTATATATAAATATAAATACATGTACCTCTTCCTCAGTATACAGTCAAATTTATAAGACATTATTGTTCGAAAATTAAATAATAAAAGATAAGAAGAAAAAGATTGTGTTTGAGATAGAAAATAGTGGACATATAGAGAAGTGAAAAAAAAAAGAAATGGAATTGGGGTTAGATTTTTTATTTGGATCGCGTTAATATTAACCTATCTGAATTCTTATTAATCTTGAACCAATTCAAATAATTAAATTTTAAAATTTTTGTCATATCAAATATCAAGTTAACTAACTAAATTATGAAACATTTTTAAATTAATGGCATATAACACAATCTTTAATAGTGTAAATAATCACTGATAGTGAGTGAATAATTAAAATAATTTTGTTGAAATAATTTATATTATCATGACACAAATTTGAGATAAAAACTAAGTAAAATAATAATAATAATAATAATACAATGACAAAAACTGTAGTTACAGTTATATATTTTTATTTGTACGAATTATCTTTTTACTGATTATAATTAATAATAAATTATAACAGAAAAATCGATATATATATTAACTTGACAAATTTTATATATTTTTGTTTTTTTATTAAATAAATACTCATAGTCTATAATAGATTGTGTGTCAATGCAAACATAATGCAGTTAAAAAAAATTTAAGATCAAATTATCAATACTATTTTTTAAAATTAGTTAGTTAATATATTGAATTTCTTTTTCAACATATACTAGAATAATGCCCTACTCGTTAATTCTCAACAATTATGTGCATAATAATTAAGACATGTCCTCTATATGAGCTAATGTATAGTTGTGACATAATTTGTAGTGCACAACTTTTTTTTGAAATAATAATTTATACTGCATAAATTAATATAAAATATATAACTTTTCGAAAATTGTATATTATTGTTGTAAGACCCAAGTGTTTTTTTTTCTTATTTTATCTTATTATTTTTATTTGTATTTATTTGAATTTTTTAGATTTTTAATTAATTTAATTTAATGAAAATAAAAATAATAATAATGATAAAATTGGGTAAAAATATTATTTAGATTTAATTGAAATTGATTTTGGAAAAATGGGTGAAAATTTAGATTATTGGGGTGTTTTTGAAAAGAAAATCAGAAATCGGGGGGTCAAAACGCAATTTAGAAAAGTTGTGCCACGTCAGCAGCCACGTCAGCGGCCCGGTCAGCAGCCTCGGCCAACTAAGACACGCCGCGTGGCAATGAAACGCTGACACGGGACGGGCCATGTGGGCGATCCGCGTGCGCGCAATCGGATTGTCCAGATCCGTTCCCGCGCGTATGGACGTCCCAGATTCAATCAGGCACGAAAGGCCCAGATTGCATCGCGATGGACAACCCAAATTTAATCCCAATTAAATCGCGATCGGACGGTCCAAATTTAATCTTGATGGACGGTTGAGATTAAAAGGCAAAGGGTATAAATAACCCCACCCACACCTGACCAAAAAACCTTAGCCGCCAGTGCCTCGCCAGAGAAGAAGAACCAGACGCCGGAGGAGCCAGCCGTCGCCACCCGCCGCCGCACCGGGGAAGTTTCCGACCGCCGATCGAGGTAAATTTTCTCTCCCTAGCTCGTTTTTCGATGCTGAGTCTGCCTATGGCCAAACCGGAACCAAACCACTGGCCAAACGGCTGAAAAACCCAGCTGAAGTCCAGCGGCGCCGCCACGACCCCCCTCTGTTTTTGCTTCTGATGAGGCCCTTCCCAGCCTCCGTTCGATGCAAATTTTATACCACTGTGATCATCGTTCTTTTCTCTACAGGTTGATCGGAGCCAAACATCAAAACGCGACTCACGCCGGAGGAGCCGCCACACCCAAGAGCACCGCCGCCGGTAAGTCTCAGTTTTTCGTGATTTTTTTGCCCACCGAGGACCCTAAAGTTGTTTTATCGCAGAGACCGATGCAAATTTGGCCGAATTCGACCGAAAACGGCCAACCCGAGGTGGATCGCAGGCGGCGGTGCCATCACCGGAGCACGGCGGAGCCGCCGTGCCGGAATTCCGATATTGGCCAAAAGGGGCCCTACATCTGATTTGGAATTTTTTGGGACATGTGTAGGTACCGGTAGTGCGTTTCAGTTTTCTAGAAAAAATTCAGGGAAATTAGGGACAGCCTGTAGGCGCACTATAGAGCCGTATTCAGACCCCGAAACAAGTAAGGACCCCTCACCCTATTTTCTATCACGGTATTAAAGCTAAATAAATAATTAAACTGTGCTATGTGACTTTATAGATGTATAATTGATTTAGGTTGTCAATGGGGCCCGAGTCTGATACAGTGTTGGTCTGTTGTTGTTTGATCTAACTTTTAGTATTATATGCAGCATGATGTTTGATGTAATTATGTTATGGTCTCGTATGCATGAATCATGGTTTCTTTTATTATGGTTTGTATTATGGTGAACCCGATACTGTGTTATCTTGTGTAGTGTCAATTACTGGTTTACATGTTGTGTATGATTGAATGATTGAGATCAAGGAAAAAGACAAAAAAGTTATGTGAATTGATGAGTGGATAATGTGGACAGTCTAACTAGATATCCTGGGAGATGGTGGACGGACCGGGTCTGTAGGGAACCCTACCGGGAACGTGGTCTCTTATACCGGACGGGGTATGAAGACCTTATGTGTTTTGGCGCCCATACCGGACGAGGTATGGGGACGGCCCGTTTCACCCTCATACCGGACGGGGTATTGAGGTTCATGGTTTTGGCACCCATACCAGACGGGGTATGGGGACGACCCTGGAATCAGGTTGTAATGTTAATGGTTCACAGGTAGCGGGGACCCCCTATGGATCTCCATAGATACTAGTAGTCTGGTAAAAGAGGAAAATATGTTGTTTAATGATTGAAATGCAAAGGCGTGGTAAGTGTTATGTTATAAAGTCTATATGATTTCATGACGATGATAATGTTATTGCTTTCATATGTTGTTTTCATTGATCTCACCGAGGTAAGTGGACAGTAAAGGTTTTTATGTTAATAAATGAGTTCGTTATAAATTATGCTCCATTGGTCATTTTGTTTTCTACCCACCTTTACTTCCGTGGCGGTGAGATAGTGTGATGTCTTTACTGGGCTGGTGTAACTCATTCCTTATTTAATCATTTCAGATCAAGAAGACGTTGTTCCCGAGCCCATTCTGCAGGAAGACGGCAAAAGGGACGTTTGAAGACTTCATAGTTATATTTATAGTTCTTATTTCGAATATCTCTTTTAGTTAGTTTGTTCTTTTATGTTTTGAGTACGTTTTTGTTATTGTGTGAGGGATGTTAATCAAATTTTTATTACACTTCCGCATTTGAGATTTTCAATACATATATTTTATTTAAATTTCCGGGACTGTTATAACTGTGATATCTTGGAGGATTTGGCCAATTAGAAAATATGGTCTATTAACATGTTAAAATAGTTTTCCATATTCTTAAAACCATGTTAAATTAAAATTGTACACTTTTTATTCTTACAAACCATATTCTTATAAAATTATTGGTTTATACTTAAATGTTGCAAGTATCAATCTCATTGAACTCACTTTTTATGTGTGCATTATTAATTTGTTAGTGTATTTATAGAGTTGTAATGAGTAAATTAAATTAAATTTTAACGAATATATTATGCTATTAAGTGAAAAAAATATTTCGTGATATTTAAATTATCTTAATTATAATAATTATAATATGTTAAAAATTTAATATGATTTTTTCTGTCATGTGAAAAAAAATGTACACACATCATGCATTGTTGGAAAACTAGTTGGTTATAATAATATAATAAATTTAAAAATATATAAATAATTATGACTAAATCGAAAATTATTTGATCTCGGTGAATAAACTCTGCCAAACTAAACTAAATATTTTAATTATTTTTATTTTTATTTTATTGTATGATATAATTGATGTAAAACAATAAATATGTTACTATGGCCCATCAAACCAAATTGATACATAACTTTTGACAATAAAAAATTTCAATCCAATATTTGACGAGAAGAAATAAGAGATAAAACAATACAAAATAGGAAAACAAATATATTCTCTATTTTTGGTGGAACAAATTTGTTGAAACAATTAGTGTAAAATATAAAATTTTAAAGTACCAAAATAACTAGCCATACATTTTTTATTTCAAGTTAGTTTTTACTATTCACATAAAAAGTTGAATTTACTATTTGTATACTAGAAAAATAGTCCAACAATATTTTGACGTAATAATATAAAATATTTTACACCCATATTAGTTAAAAATTTAATATATTATTATTTTTATTGAGAAATTTATAAAATATTCGTACCTTAATACTTACATTAAAAATATTATTAATTATAAAATGATGTTATTTTTTATGAATAATTTATCATTATAAGAATAAATTTAATAAAAGTTAATTATAAAATAAAATAATTATTTATGTGTGGATAATTTTTTAATATGAATAATTTAATATTTCTAACACATTAATATAAATACATAACATATTCTTCTATTCATTAATATTAAAATTCAATTTAAGACAGTAAAATAATATTTTAATAATTAAACAATATATTCTATATTATTTAATAATTTTTTTAAATATATTAATATACTTTTTATATACTCTTTATTTATTTATCTTATTAAATTTATAGCCAAATATTAAAATATCAAATTAAACTGACCGTATATTTATAAAAAATCAGTTTTTTTTTATAATTTAATTTTGTTTATTAAAAATAAGAAATATATATTTATACTTTTATGCCATTTAGAAATATCAGAATTCAAATTATTTTAGATTAAATGAGAATTTAATAAAATTTGAATAATTAATTCTATGGTAGCAGAAACATTATCTAATATAGTTTATACATTTTGGTCTGAATTTAATCTTTTTCAAAGAAAAATGGCAGCAATTGTAATTAAATTGTGTACAGAGGATCAAACGGGAATTATAGCTCTATAAAATGCTGAGCCCGAAAGCGTTAGAGTTTAAGGAATCGGGAAGGTTCTGCTCTGTTTTCTTCTCCTCCACAAACCCTAACCCTAATCCTCTACTTCTCTTCTATCCTCTTCGTCTTGGAGGGAAACCATGTCTCACTTTGGGAGATCAGGTCCCCCGGATATCACAGATACCTACTCTCTACTCGTTCTTAACATCACCTTCCGTAAGTGTTACCTGGCCGTATATGCACATAAACGTAGATATTTGTAGCTGCGTTTATACGTGTAATATATGAATATTGTTTCAAGGATCTTGTAATTAAGCGTTTGATTTTGGGGTTCGATTGTGTTTAGGTACGACTCCTGATGATCTCTTTCCGCTATTCGATAAATATGGCAAGGTCGTCGACATCTTCATTCCCAGAGATCGAAGGTTGATTCCCTCTTTCACTCATCGTCTCTGTTCTTCTTTTGGTTGCTAACAATTTGGAAAATAAGAGAAGCTGGACTTTTTTGATAATACCGAATTGGTTTGAAGGTTTTATAGTTTTAGAGTCGGGCATATTTTTAAGGTCCTACTAATTGAATGCTTACCAACTAAGAATACTATAGTCAGAGAAGTGATTTGAATTTTCTTGTCTTTACTGTTGTGGATTAATTAGTTTACCAGTTCCTATCGATCTAGGGTTTTTCTGTTCCTTTTATATTGCTATCTACTCTGGGATAAATTGGTATTGCGAGGAGTACCGCGTCTCTTAAGGTTTAGAGTTTCTAATCCAAACATGTGTAGACCCCTTACAGAAGTCATACGAGTTTGATACGAAGTTCATGTACCATACCCTGTAAATTGTAATTGGAGCTATGATAATCCACCGCTCTAAAGCCCTGGATATTCACGTCCTGTTGTTATCTTGAAAGATTAATGTCAATCTAGCTCATCACCTGGTTTGAGGGAGGCTGAATAACTTTGACGCTATTGATATTGCCCTTAGAGAGAAATATTTCAAAAGCAGCTACTAAAATTAAGGTCGAATCATTCAACATGGGATTCTAGTTCCACTTGCAATTAGCAACTTAACAACTCGTCTGCAAGAGGTGCTGAAGGGGCAACATGACTCCTGGCCTTCACTCCTATTAGAAGGAGCTATTATAAAAGGT
Organism: Carica papaya; assembly: GCF_054855325.1. Classification (NCBI taxonomy): domain Eukaryota; kingdom Viridiplantae; phylum Streptophyta; class Magnoliopsida; order Brassicales; family Caricaceae; genus Carica; species Carica papaya. The sequence continues at coordinate 6,353,227 of NC_142314.1, forward strand.
TTTGACTGGTTCATAGTAGGTCCAGGTTCTGTATTAAGTTGTAAGGTGCTATTTTGTTTTTATTTGTTCCTGTTGTAGAACTGGTGATTCTCGAGGCTTTGCATTTGTTCGCTACAAGTACCAAGATGAGGCACAGAAGGCTGTTGAAAGGCTTGATGGTATGCTATTTTTGCCTCGTTTTTTCTTGCTTGCTTTGGGGTAAGTCTAAGGTTAATCTGGTTTCTTTGTTTCTTTTTTTAGGAAGAGTTGTTGATGGTCGGGAGATAACAGTTCAATTTGCTAAGTATGGTCCAAATGCAGAGAGGATGTAAGTGTTATTTGCATGCTTGTGGTATATTTATGAACTGATAATTGTGTAGTGGATCTATCCTCATCTTGCTTGTTACAAGCATTTCGTGCATTTTGGATATTTATTCCAATGGTACTGAAATTTTAAGCTCGTAATTCTTTTGATTCAGTTTACTTACACCATTTGGTTCTTTTTGAGCCATGGCAATTGTTTTTGTTTACATTTTTTATCTATGTTTTTTAATTTATTATTCAAGATTTTTGCACCAATGCTGTTCATATTTGTGGCTTAGTATTACAGATCTTTTAACCTGAACAAGCCTGATTTAATTGCTGTTTTCATGTCTATCCTTACATGTTTGTATATATTTATATTACAGCCATAAGGGAAGGATTGTTGAATCATTTCCCAGATCAAAATACAGGTCAAGAAGTCGCAGCCCTCGAAGAAGGTGAATTGTTTTCTGATCTTATTTTAAATTATTTAGGGATGATGAACTATATGATCATCATGATATAGGGTTTTATCGCATCCCATATCTTTGCCTTACATATATATGTATATATTATTTCAAAAAATATATATATTTTTTGGGGTTTTTTTTTTAAATTTAAATGGAGGATGAAGTTTTTGTTTTTCAGAAACTTCTTGATGGTTTGGATTGTGGTCCGAGGTAGGTTGTCTCATTGACATCTATTATGCGGTCAATGACATTTTTTAAACAAGATCTATATTTTGAGTGCTACTACCAAAACCTCGGAGACATGGTGCCCTCACATTCCAGGCACCGCTCCTCAGTGGCATTTTAGAATTTCTCATATTATTATTTCTGAAATTAGATTTTTATACTTCTGTTGGAGCTGTGGTGCTTGTAGGTTCAACATAGTTGGTATTACTTATTAGATTATAGTGGTTTTCATGTTGATGATTCATTGCGATAAAATTTGTTTCCCAACTTGCTTTAAAAAGCAGCTGGTAGGGATGCCGGAATGATTAAGCCACATGCATGTATAGTTTACAAATTTATATTTGCGTGTTATTATCGATTCAATTTCTTGTAAGATGCACCATGAATTGATGTTTGATATTAACAGGACTCGAGATGAAAACAGAGACAGGGATTATAGAAGGCGAAGCCGCAGTAGAAGTTTGGATAGGCATGAGCGTGACAGATATCGTGGGAAAGACAGGGATTATCGTCGACGGAGCAGGAGCCGTAGTGCCAGTCCTAATTATTCCAAAGGACGGGGTAGAGGTCGTTATGATGATGAACGGAGGAGTACTAGTAGATCTTTAAGGTCCCTCACTATAATGAACAACTTCAACTCTTTTTATGTTTTCTCTTTCTTCTGATTGTTTTATGTTTCTGATACATGTTATCATCCAGTCGTTCCCCTGCTCGAGGTAGTCCCAGCCCTAGGAGAAGTTCTTCTCCACGCAGGTCTCCACCTGCTAAGGGTGAGAGCCCTGATAGGCATAGCAATGATAGAAGATCTCCATCTCCTCGAGGAGTTTCTCCCCAGGACCGTCATGTTGATTCGCGAAGTCCATCAGTGCGAAATTCAGATGTTGATGTTAGTGATCTCTCTTGACTATGTATTATTTTTTAAAGGAGAAGTTTATTAGCTGGCCATCTGACCATACTCCTGAATTTATATCTTGTAGGAATAATTTTTGCGGGCTGCGTGGAAATGTGGAGACTATGAGTGGTTATTCCATAGGACTATGTTGCTAATGTTGAGGATATTTTATCCTCCTGCAATTTCTGATCCGAACTTTTAGCATTGGTAGGACTGCATTTTGTTGGTGTTCTAAACTTTGTCATAGTATCCATCAATAGGTTACTTGGGCTTGTTCTATATGGGATTTGTAGTTTTTAGCTTGGTGCTCATTACATATGGAACATTGTGTTGTACGATAGTGTTTTATCACTTCCTCCTTAACCTTTCGCCCTTGCTCCTTATCTCACTTTGTTTTATTTTGCATCCATCCTCTTGATACTAGATCAACCGGTGTGCTTGGTATTTTTTCTCCTTGTGGTTTGTTATTTAGGAGTTATGGCTTATCCTGAACAATTTGATTGGATTTTATAGTTTTGCGGCAGATGGACAGCTGTTGATATTGTGGCTGTTGATGCTGTTTATATATTGTAGATGGATGTTCGTGATGTAATGCTGGTTATAGCAGTATGCTGGTTGATTTTGTGGCTGTTGATGCTGTTTATAAATTGTGGATGGAAATGCTCGTGATATGATAGTGGATTTTGCAGTGTGCTGATTGCAGGACTATATATTAACTAATTTTCTCTGATTGATCTATTTGGTAAGATTTATGAAGCCAAGTACTGGTTTATGAAAAGCCTTATATCATTCAGGTTTTTAACTCTGACCTAATAAATCATGGTCTCTTCTGATTTGTATATGTTGGCCCTGAAAGAGGCTGTGCCTGCTGTGATGGTGGTATAAGAGGTGGACCCAAGTTGAGCAGGGTTTTACCTGTGGCTGATGCTGCAAATGGTGGGCATTTGATTCGTTAAACTATGCAGGTTCTAGAATTTGACATATAATAAGCTGTTCTGAAACAATTGCAGCAACAATTGTTGGAGAGGGTAACATGTTTCTATTGATTGATTGTTTTGGGGTACTTCACTAGACTTGGCTACATTTAGTCCCTGCCTATGAAGTTTATGGCTTATGTTGCTTATTGTAGTGAGTTACAGCACATGGGTCGTGACTGTAGCTGTGAAGTGGTAGCTGATGAATTGATTTGTGTGTGATTTCGCGAGTAGAAGTACTAACAAATACCTGTGGCGGGCTGTTGCTGCCCTTCTTGTGGGTCAAGTGGATAGTACTTGCAGTTTGCTACTCGTGATAGGTGCCTAGCTTGTTTGCTGATTTTGTTTTTAGCAAGCAGTGGTTGCCTTTTTTTCTGGGTTCAAGTTGGCAAAGATGAGCTGTCATGCTTCGTGGTGATGGCTGGCTACCTTTGTTGCTGACTGTTGCTTGAATTGAACCAAAAGATCTGCCTTGACTTGCACATCTGTGTATGAAACAAATTACGTATTTTCTCTCTTTCTCTTTTGCCTTCTTATTTTACCATGAGAACTTAATTATAAGCTTCATATATTGATGTATGAATGAGTGCCATTTATCTATAACGTTTCTTCTACCGTGATTGTTGGAGACAAATATCTAGCAGATTAACCTTGCTACAGTTATGGGTATTGATGTTAATCATCTTCAAACACTTTGTTTAGAAAAAATAAATTTGAGGGAAAAAAAGCAAGCAAAGAATCTATTATCAAATCTATGTTCTTTTATGTTAGAATGTCTATTTGATTTAATTTTACTACAGTTGTGGGTGGAAGATGTCTGATGATTTTACTACAGTTTGGAATAAATGAATTTCAAAAGAAGCTAGTGTAGGATTTATTACTAAATCTATATTTTCTTATTTTTGTAGTGGATACTTAAAAATGTTAATGAAATGTGAAATTAATTCATTTCAGTTTGGTTGAGTCCCAACATATGGGGGTTCAATACTTTACAAACCCCATCGGGGCCTTGAAGGAAGAAATGAAATGTGAAATTCATCTGTTCTGAACTTAGCAGCTCGGAATTTGAATTTTATTTCTGCTTGATTTTCCAGTGTTTATGCTGGTCTGTGTTCTAATTTTTTATGTTTTGTTGGTAGTTCCTGGTTTATGAAGCTTCTATATTGTATTGTTTATTTTTATTTTTGAACTAGGTTGAAATGTACGCCTGCAAAAAGAAGAAAAATGAAACAAAAGATTGTGGCAAAATTTGTGTGCCTCTAATGGAAAAAAGGAAATTATCAAATAAAAGCATGTTTTCTTTACTCTTTAAGTGGGGATGGCTCTCTTTGTACTTCTCAATTTTGCTTGGGTTGCGGATTTTGCTTTTATCAACCTGAACACCAGTAAATTTATTTACTCACCTTTTCATGGGTTTTGGTGACGATAGTTTTGTCTTTGTGTTGTTTTGTTCTGTGATATGCCTGTAACCATGTTTATTCTCTTTGGAGCATGACAGAGGCGTGGCCCTGCTACCTCTTATTTGTTTTGGTACTTGGTAGTTTCTTGTTATTTTCTCCTTATAGTTGGTCGTGGGCATTGAGAGCTCAGTTCCCTTTAGACATGGTATAGATGAAATCCAAGCAGATCAGGGTGCAGTTGCCATAGTGAATTCAGGGTGCTTTGGAGATATGATTGGCCAATATTCTAAGAGGGGATTCAGGAGCAGTGTGTTTCAAACTGCTGAGCCAGATGTGAATGTGGAATATGGTCGGGCCGATCATTTTCTGTTGCTTGTCTTTTGGGTTTCGGCAGTGCAGTAAGTACACTCTGCATTGAGTTCTGTGCAGAGAAACATGGTTACTTCACAAGTATGCCTAATTTGTTTTAGCGTTCCATTTAGAATTGTTTCTTCTTCCCTTGTAAAAAGAACATCTTCTAATTATATGTTAAGAATTGTTTGTGCTTACACTTTTTTCATTATTAATTCTCGCCCTTCCATTTAACTGGATGAATTAGGAGTGAAATGCACCAAATAACTTTTAGTCGTTCATGAAGATTTACCTCAAGAATTTGAAGACATAAAGGTGAAAAATAGGTTTTCTTTTGTGCGTTCGTGCGCACGTATGTAGATTTGTGGTGGTGGAAGGTCATGTAAATATTGTACTTCTGCAAAATTTATCGCTAATGCAATATTTGTAAAACTGCATTTTTTTAGATGAGTGTACTAGAGCCAGCATGGATAGTTTAGTTGAATCAAATAGGGATAATGAGAATTTTTCTTTCCGTATAAAGTGGAGCTGAGAACAAATGAGCATTTTAATTTTAATTTTAGAAACTCTAACATTAACTATACCGTTCCTGAAGAAAAGTACTGAAGTGATAAGATAATTGCTTTCTCAACAAATTGAAACTCAATTTTAACAAACATGAATCCTACCAACAAATGGTAAGAGTCTTGTGGGTGAAACACAAGCTCTCTTATTTGAACACTTTAGAGAATTTTCTCAAATTTTATTTGTCATATAGAATAATCATCTTATAGTATTTTACTAAAAATGTAGAGCCGAAGTCATGATGCTCCGGAGCATATGCTAATAATGCATTCTTCAAAGGAAACTAATTTTTGTTCTTAGAGAATTATTCAATGTAAAAGTACTTTTTTAAAGTTATACTGTTAAATTCAATTAAATTTATTATAAATAGTATTTTTATAAAAAAACTAAAAACTCTACTTTCTTTACATTTTAAGAGAAATATCTGAAAGGATAAAAAAATGATTTATATCTTAAATTTATTTTATCAATTAAGTAATTTTAATATAAAAAAAATAAAGAAGAAGTAATAGAAAAGTGATTGATTAAGAAAATCATGGTTGATTTTTTTTTTAAAAATGTTTGACTTTATTTCTTGACGTGGGGTACAAGTGCTAATCGATCAATGAATCTCCATGTTCTTAGAGATCATGAGATCAGATAATCCAAATCGGAACTCAAAGAAAAGGGTTTGATTAAGGTAATTAATTTAATTGATTATTAATTTTCTATTTCTTTTCTCTATAATTTATCATGCCCATTTTCCATTTCATTAATTTTGATTTGAGAAAATCTTATTCATTGACTCGATTCCAAGACATTTGTTTATTAACATCCATAATCACATTATGTTACTATGTTTTTTTTTTTGTTGCTAAAATTACATTAATTATTTCTAATCCAACTCTTATCTTGCTTTAGTCATCATGAAGATGTTTAATCATTTTATTATCTGTAATAATTTCATTTTTGTTAATTAAGAATATGTCCGTGCACCATGGACGACATTAGTGCAATGGAAAACCTCAATCTGGGATCAGAAAATGAATCAAAAGAAAATGTTGGCAAGAGAGTTCATCTGTAACGACTCCGGAAATTCAAAAGTAAATACATATAATAATTTGAGTGCGGAAGCGAAATAAAAGATTAAAGTTAATATCCCTTACACAATAACTTAAAAGTACTAAACAATATCACGGAATAAGTTCTCTAAAAAAAATACAATAAATAAGAAAAATAAAGGAAACTATAAAGTATCTAGCATCTACTCGCCGTTTTCTTGTGGATCGGGATCGGGAACCAGGTCCTCCTGATATGAAATAGTTAAATAAGGAATGAGCTACACTATCCCAGTAAGGATATCACACTAATCACCGTCACTGAAGCAAAAGTTGGTAGAAAATTAAAACAATCAATGGAGTAGTAGATTTAAATCAATACATTTATTTAAAATAAAACCATTTACCCTTTTTTTTATCATTGTGGAATTTATGAAAACAACCGATAGAGATAATAACATCATACAGATCACAATTTCATGCATAATCAGTAACATAAAACATATCATAAATCCGTATTCATTAACAATAACTGATAATCACCGTTTCTCATTTTCACCAGCCTACTAGTATCCATGGGGATCCATAGGGGTCTCCGCTATACGTGAACCATTCCCCTTAACAATCTTAATTCCAAGGTCGTCCTAATACCCTGTTCGGTATGAGTGCCAAAATAATAAATCTCAATACTCCGTCCGGTATGAGAGTGAAGCGAGCCGTCCCCATACCCCATCCGGTATGAGCGCCAAATATCTAGTGAGACTATCATCTTATCCATTTATTAAATCACATCTCATTCCTATTTGTCCTTAGTCCCCGTTACCAACTCAAACATAAATACATAAACAAGTAACGTGCATTCAACAAAGCAAGCATATCTTAGATTCCCAAAATCAAATAGTAGTGAAGTAAGCAGTGATACATGCATTTAAAATCATAGAATAGATAAACTAAATACCATAATGCATTTAAACTGCAAAATAAATCAAACAGGAATCGACAGAGAATAATGTCCGGTTCGGGCTCCATTAGCAATCGTAATTAATTATGCATATTTATTTAATTTGTACAAAATACAGTATTATCATTTATTCAAACTTTAATTCCATGATAAGAAATAGGGTGAGCAGTCCTTACTTGATTTGATGCCGAAAACTAAATTTTCACTACGCCTATGGGCGGTCCCTAGGTTCCCTGAAATTTTTCTCAGAAACTGAAACGCACTTACAGTACCTACACATGTCCCAAATAACCCAAAAATCAGACCCAGGGCCAACTCGGCCAATTTTGAAATTCTGGCATGGCGACTCCGTCGTGCTCCGGCAACGGCGTCGCCGCGATCCACCTCGAGTTGGCTGTTTTCGACTGAATTCAGCCAAACTTGTATCGGTTCCTGTGAGAAAACACACTTAGGGCCCCTGGTGGGCCAAAAAAATACGAAAAATTGAAACTTATCGGCATAGGGGCTCTTTGGTGCGGCGGCTCTTCCAGCTGACATCGCAATTGGGTGTTTTACTCCGGTCAACCTATAGAGGAGGAAACGGTGATCATAACAGTGGAAAAATCACATCGAACGGAAATCGAGAAGGGCCTCATTGGAGGCAAAAATCGAGACACCTCGCGGCGGCACCGCTGAGCTTCAATGGTATTTTTCGGTTAATTGGCCAGTACTTTTGCTCCGATTTGGCCATAGGTGGATTTAGAATCAAATTCTGAGCAAAGAGTAGAATTTTTACCTTGTTTGGCGGTCAGAAATTGCTCCGGTACGGCGGCGAGTGGTGGCGTTCGGCTCCCCGGCGGCTGGATTGTCTTCTCCGGCGATGGGCTCTGGCGGCTAGGGTTAGGGTTTGGGTGCGGATGAGATCATTTATACCCATCCGCTTTTGATCTAAGCTGTTCATCGCTTTTAATTTGGACCGTCCGATCGCGATTAAATAGGGAATGAATCTGGACCGTTCATCACGATTCAATCTGGGCCGTTCGTGGGCGATTCAATTTGGGCTGTCCGTGCGCGATGCAATCTGGGCCGTCCATGCACGCGGGAACGGATCTCAGCCTTTCGATCGTGCGCACGCAGATCACCCACGTGGTTCCCTCCCGTATGGCCTCCTGTATTAGTGTTTCTGCCACCTGGTGCGTCCTGGTTGGCCGAGGCTGCTGACCAGGCAGCTGACGTGGTACAACTTTTCTAAATTACGTTTTGACATCTGATTTTCGATTTTTCTTTCAAAAATACCCACATAATCTAAATTTTCACCCCTTTTCTCCAAAATTATTTTCAATTAAATCTCTAAATAATTTTTACCCCTTTTATTATTATTATTATTATTTCCATTAAAATAAAATAAATTAAATTAAATTCAATATAAAATTACATAAAAAATAATTATATTCATATAATAATAATTAATAAAAAGAAAAAAAAGGGTTGGGTGTTACAACTCTCACCCCCTTAAAAGAAATTTGGTTCCTCAAATTTGCCTCTTACTCTTGATCGAACAGCTGGAGGTACTGGGGTCTAAAGTCTGATTCTAGCCCCTATGTGGCCGCCTTTGGTGTGTGGTTCTGCCATACAACTTTTACAAATGATATTTTCCAGTTGTGGAGTAATCTGCTCTTTCGATCCGTAATGCTGACCGGTACTTCCTCGTAGGATAAGTCTTCCTGGAGTGGGAGAGGTTCGTTGGCCAAGACATGAGAGGGGTTCGGGTTGTACTTGCATAGCATGGACACATAAAATACATTATGGACCTTGGAAAGCTCTGGAGGTAGTGCTAGTCTGTAGGCGGCGGTACTAATCCTGTCTAAGACTTCAAATGGTCCAATAAATTGGGAGTTTAGTTTTGCCCTCCTGCCGAACCTACTAATTCTCTTGAAATGAGTGACCTTAAGGAACACCCGGTCGTCTTTCTCAAATGCTAAATCTCTCATCCGGGTGTCCGCATAGCTCTTCTACCTGCTCTGAGCGGTCTGAATGTTCCTCATGATCTTAACTATCTTGGATGTAGTCTCCTCTACCTGCTCCGGGCTGGATAATTTTCTATCGCCCACTTCTTCCCAACAAATCGGTGATTTGCATGGGCGCCCATATAACAACTCATACGGAGCCATGCCAATGTTCGCTTTGTAGCTGTTGTTGTAGGCAAACTCTATCAGGGGCAGATGGTCGTCCCAATGGCCCACAGAGTCAAGAACACAAGCTCGAAGCATATCCTCAAGTGTACAGATTGTCCTTTCTGATTATCCATCAGTCTGAGGGTGGAAGGCAGTACTGAGGGACAGCTTTGTTCCCATTGCTTGCTGAAATCTACTCCAAAATCGAGAAGTGAACCTGGGGTCCCTGTCGGATACTACTGTCACTAGGACTCAATGCAATCTGACTATTTCCCGGATATATATTCTTGCCAACTTGTCCAAGGGATTGGTCATCCTGATGGTTAAGAAGTGGGAAGACTTGGTAAGCCGGTCAATAATTACCTAGATGGGATCATGTCCTGAGCGTGCCTTAGGTAACCCTGTCACGAAGTCCATGGTGATATGTTCCCACTTCCACTATGGGATCGATAAAAGCTGAAGTAACCCGCCTGGGCGTTGATGCTCTGCCTTGACTTGCTGACATACCAAGCATTTAGACACAAAATCATCTATGTCCCTTTTCATCCCATTCAACCAAAACCGGGATCGCATGCTTTGGTACATTTTGGTGCTTCCGGGATGCATGAAAAACTTTGAGCTTTGAGCCTCTATCATGATGTCTCTCTTTAACTCACTATCACATGAAACACACACTCTGTCCTGAAATCGGAGTAACCCATCGGTGGAGACTCAGAATTCTGAGCTAACTCTTTGTTTTGCATTGTCCTTGAGGCCTACTAGGGCGAGATCAACTAACTGAATTTTCCTTAATCTCTGGATTAACTCAGGCTGGACGACTAAATGACTCAAACATGTGACTCTCCTCAAGTCCTGAAGTCGAACCTGTTGTGTAGCCCCAATTTGCCTGCATTCTGAGACCATCAAATGGGGTAAGATACATGCACTTTTTCTACTGAGTGCATCGGCTACCACGTTGCCCTTACCCGGATGGTACAAGATATCATAATCATAGTCCTTAAGAAGTTCTATCCACATTCTCTGACGCATGGTGAGATCCTTATGAGTGAATATATATTTCATACTCTTGTGATCGGTATAGATCTGAAAGGTCTCTCCGTATAAATAATTGTGCCAAGTCTTCAAAGCGTGTATGATTGCAGCAAGCTCTAAGTTATGGGTGGGATAATTTTTTTCATGACTCTTTAACTGTCTCGACCCATAGGCTATGACATTCCCATGTTACATTAGAACACAACCCAGGCCTAGGTAGGAGGCATTACTGTAAACTGTATATCCCCCCGATCCACTCGGTAAGACCAGCACAGGTATAGTAGTCAGCCGCTTCCTTAGTTCTAAAAAACTTCTTTTATAGTCCTCATTCCACTCAAACTTGGCATTATTCTTTATGAGTCAGGTTAAGGGAGCCGCTAGACTAGAAAATCCTTCAACGAACCTGCGGTAATAGCCTGTCATTCCCAGAAAGCTATAGATTTCTTTAACTGATGTCAATTTCTCCCAGCCGAGCATTACTTTAACCTTTTCAAGATTCACTGATACTCCATCATTTGATATGATGTACCCTAGGAAGGCGGTCTGCTCAAGTCAGAATCCACACGTACTCAACTTTGCATATAGCTTTTTTCTTCTAAGAACCTATAAAACCTAGGTTAGATGGTGAGCATGTTCCTCTCTGCTTTTTGAGTAAACCAGGATGTCATCGATGAACACGATAACAAATTGATCTAAGAATTGCTTGAAGATCCTGTTCATCAGATCCATGAAGATGACTGGGGCATTGGTTAGCCCAAACGGCATGACCAGGAACTCATAGTGTCCGTACCTAGTTCGAAAAGCCGTCTTGGGGATGTCTTCTGTCCTTATTTTTACCTGATGGTAACCTGATCGCAGGTCTATTTTAGAGAAGACCTGCGCACCCTGCAACTAATCGAAGAGATCATCAATCCTGGAAAGGGGATACTTGTTCTTGATTGTGACCCTGTTCAATTCTCTGTAATCAATACATAGTCTCAACATTCTATCTCCCTTCTTGGCAAAAAAGATTCGGCACCCCAAGGGGACACACTATGTCTGATAAAACCATTGTCTTGCAATTCAGTGATCTATTTTCTCAGCTCCTCCATCTCAACGCGGCTCATGCGGTAAGAAGCAACCGAAATAGACTGGGTGCCTGGCTGTAGATCTATTGTGAACTCGACTTTCCTGTCCACTGACAGTCCGGGTAGTTCATCCGGAAATACATCTGAAAAGTCTCAAACTACTGAAATCTCTTGAATACAATTCTCTTTCTTGGTTTTTCCTAATTAGAGAAAATAGCAAGGTTAAGGTACTCGACAAATAAGAAAACTTGCCATCAAGGAATAAATACTAAATGATTTTATTAATTTGTAAATGGCTCCTCATTAGGAGGATTAAATATAACTTTCTTACTAAAGCAATCTATAGTGGCGTGATACGCCGCTAGCCAATTCATCCCTAAAATTACATCAAAATCTCATGTGTCTAATTCTATTAGGTCTACACTCAATTTTCTATTTGTTATCTCTAGAGCACAAACCTTGTAGACAACTTCTTCCAATAGTGTTACACTCCCAGCAATAGACAGAAATAACATTGAATCGAGTTTATCAGGTAATACATTAAATTTGGATGCAAAAGTAGGTGAAACAAATGAATGTGATGCACCAATGTCAAATAAAACATAAGCAAAATGGTTATAGATACTGTACATATCCTGTACCACGTCCGGGTCGGCTTCGGTATCCTACTGGGTGAGGTTGTAGGCCCTGCACTGGATAGGAGGTCTTCTCTGATTCTGGTTCCTTGGGCACTTTCTCACATAATGTTGGGCACTACCGCATATGTGACAGGTGTTGTTGAGGCGGTATCATGGTCGGTCCTTATGATCCCTGCCACAATGCTGACAGATCTTACCACGTCCTGTCACTGGAGCCTAATGGGGAGCCTGGATCACTGGTCTGGGCCTTTTGTTCTGTTGGACAGGCGCAGTAGGTGCTGGTTTGCAGGGTGGACCTGAGGGTCTGTGGTTCCCTGCTGACTAAGGGAGGGTGTGGAGGCTCCCCTCCACTAACTGTGCCATGGCCAGAACGACCGAGTAAGTCCTGAGCTCCAGTGCAAATAAATGTTGTTTGATCTCTGGGTGGAGGCCCCACTGGAACCTCCTAACCTTCCTGCCTTCATCCATCAATGTCTCAGGGGAGTATCGGCCCAACTCCAGGAACTTACGAGCATATTTTGACACCGTCATGTTCTCCTGGACCAACTGGACAAACTCCATCTCCTTCAGATGTCGGATGTGCTCTGAGAGGTACTCTGCATGAAATGTTGCTAAGAACTATTTCTAAGTAACGGGAATAGATAGGGTGGTCTGCTTGAGTTCCCACCAGTGGTCTGCTTTTTCCACCAGCGGTCTGCTTTTCCCACCAGCATGTAGGTAGCAAGGGTGACCCTCTACTTGGGAGTCACTCTTAGGGTCTTGAAGGCCTTCTCCGTCTCTGCCAACCAGTACTGGGCATCTTCAAAAGAGGATTCTCCTGTAAAAGTAGATGAGTTCAGTCTCCTGTACCTCTCTACGTAGCCTTGGTCAATCATGGAAGGAGCTGGGTTCCGTGGAAGAGGGATTGGGCCAGGCTGAGGATAGACTGGGGGGCCCTGTGGTGGTACTTGCTGATATAATGGGGGCACTAGATTATATTATGGCAGTGCTGGGCAGTACTATGGCTGGGGCACTGTATTATACTGCGGTGGTGACACCGGGTGGTACTATGGAGGAGCAGGCTTGTACCGGGGTGGCTCGGGGTCCTCTCGCTGCAGTAATGGCTCAACCTGTGGCAGCGGGCCTTCTCTCCTCTCGACCCTGCTGGGCAGCAATGAGTCTCTCCAGCATCTCAAATATCTTGTCAATGTCTTCCTGAAGCGAACCATCACAGGCTGTTCGGTTTAGTGAGGGTCTTCCTCTTCTCATCTCTCTGTACCTGCATTTCACAAGGAATGGTTGAGTAATGATTCATTGGTTTGGTGTTTCTCTAAGTATCATTGTGTAAGGGACGAGTCCGAGGAACGCGGCTCTGATACGAACTGTAACGAACGACCCCGAAAATTCAAAAGAAAATACATATAATAATCTGAGTGCGGAAGTGAAATAAAAAATTAAGGTTAATATGCCTTACACAATAACTTAAAAGTACTAAACAATATCACGGAATAAGTTCTCTAAAAAAATACAATAAATAAGAAAAATAAAGAAAACTATAAAGTATCTAACATCTGCTCGCCGTCTTCTTGTGGATTGGGCTCGGGAACTAGGTTTTACCGATCTGAAATGGTTAAATAAAGAATGAGTTTCACTAGCCTAGTAAGGACATCACACTAATCACCGTCACAGAAGTAAAGGTTGGTTGAAAATTAAAACAACCAATGGAGCAGTAGATTTAAACCAATACATTTATTTAAAATAAAATCATTTACCATTTTTCTTACCATTATGGAATTTATGAAAACAACCGATAGAGATAATAACATCATACATATCACAATTTCATGCATAATCGGTGACATAAAACATATCATAATCTGTATTCATTAACAATAACTGATTATCACCGTTTCTCGTTTTCACCAGCCTACTAGTATCCATAGGGATCCATAGGGGTCCCCGCTACACGTGAACTATTTTCCTTAACAATCTTAATTCCAGTACCTACACATGTCCCAAATAACCTAAAAATCAAACCCAAGGCCTACTCAGCCAATTTAAAAATTCTAGCACGGTGGCCCCGTCGTGCTCCGGCGACGGCGCCGCCGTGATCCGCCTCGGGTTGACTGTTTTCGGCCGAATTCAGCCAAACTTGCATCGGTTCCTGTGATGAAACACATTTAGGGCCCTCAGTGGGCCGAAAAAATACGAAAAATTGAAACTTACTTTCGAAGGGGCTTTCCGATGCGACAACTCCTTTGGCTCACGTCGCAGTTGGGTGTTTTGCTCCGGTCAACCTATAGAGGAGGAAACGGTGATCACAACGGTGAAAAAATCACATCGAATTGGAATCGGGAAGGGCCTCATCGGAGGCAAAAACTGAGACACCCCGTGGCGACTGCTGAGCTTCGGTGGCTTTTTCCGGTCAATTGGCCGGTGCTTTCGCTTTGATTTGGCCATAGGTGGGTTTAGAATCAAATTCTGAGCAAATGGTAGAATTTTTACCTCGTTTGGCGGCCGAAAATTGCTCCGGTACTGCAACGGGTTGCGGTGATCGGCTCCTCGGCGGCTGGGCTGTCTTCTCCAGCGAGGGGCTCTAGCGGCTAGGGTTAGGGTTTGGATGCGGATGAGATTATTTATATCCATCCGCTTTTGATATGAGCCCTTCATCGCTTTTAATCTGGATCGTCCGATCACGATTAAATAGGGAATGAATTTGGGCTGTTCATCGCGATTCAATATTGACCGTCCGTGAGCGATTCAATTTGGACCGTCCGTTCGTGATATAATCTGGGCCGTCCACGCGCGTGGGAACGGATATCAGTCATTCGATCGTGCGCACGCGGATCGCCCACGTGGCTCCCTCCCGCGTGACCTCCCGTATTAGCGTTTCTGCCACTTGACGCGTCCTGGTTGGCCGGGACTACTGATCGGACATCTGACGTGACACAACTTTTTTAAATTGCATTTTGATCACCGATTTTCGATTTTTCTTTCAAAAATACCATCAGAACCCAAATTTTCATCTATTTTCCTCAAAATTATTTTTAATTAAATCCCTAAACAATTTTTACCTATTATTATTATTATTATTTCTATTAAAATAAATTAAACTAAATTAAATTTAATATAAAATTATATAAATAATAATTAATAAAAAGAAAAAAAAGGTTGGGTGTTACATCATCAGTTCTATTTTGTCAAGTTTTCGCCTTGTCATGATCGGAACATTGACTCCATGATCAAGGCAACCGGAAGGCGGATTGAGCAACTTAATCAACATTTTCTTCCAATTGATCAGAAATATCACAGAATGATGGTGGGTGTCACATATAAAATATAGCAAAAAATCATACTTAGTTTACTTTTGACAAACTTCTGAACAGATAATTTCCTATATACGTATATATATATATATATATTACTAAAGTTGCAACACTACCTAGCATGTTGTCTTTATTTAACTGAATTTATTATTTATTTTAGTTTAATTTGTTAAAATAGATGTTAAAGTTTATTTCTACAATTATTGGAGAAATCAATAGATTTTAGTTTTTTACTCTTTAAAAACTTGCTGAGACCCATTAGTGACAGAGAATAAGGGAACACAATTTTTGTTTATATTATTTGTATGTTTGTATGAGACAGTTCATTTTCATAAAATAAATTTATTATTACCTAACTTAACTTACATTTTTCATGTTATAATATATCTTTCATTGAATGCATTTTCTTTACAATATATATTTTGCTTTAATTTTTTTTTTTGCCAAATATTATCTTCTTTTTTTTTTTTTTTTAAAGAGAATCATAACTATTTTTTATTTCAAAGTTTTACGGTCTTCTTCAGGAGAGATTCTAAAATCTTCTTTACCAGTGTTTCTCAACATATAATATTATATGTTAGTATGTGTGTGTATGGTGGGTTGTTTTTTTATTTGTCTAATGATTTGGCAGTGTGGGTTAATTATTAATTAATGAGGAATTTTGAGATTTGAAGTCAGATTATTATGATTTGAATTCACAACTAAGGAATCTACAATATTCTTGTCATAACTTCAATCGACTCATGGCCTGGAAGGGACATCTACTGGATAATCTCCATGATTATAGATGACCAAACTGTTAAGACTTGACTGCAAACCAAGTGAGAAATTTTAATATTATACATACATACATAAATATAAACAAATTAGAAGAGATCAAAATTCAATTATATTCTTCTTCTTCTTCAATAGATTCTGAAATGAATAATTCAGGAGTTGGGTTCTGGGATGCTTCACGGGATTGGAAGAAACAGCTTGGCTGCAGAGAAAACACTCATAAGACACACACAATCAAGCCAGAAGCAACAAGAAGTTTGGTCAACAACCCCTGAAATTAACAACTGGGTAAAAAATATTATGTGTTTGTACTACACTTAGAATATTATATATTTTATAGTTATATATAATATACATATAATTGCAGATCTAGGTTGTCTGTCAACCAATGAAATACAAGAGCAAGAACGAAGTTAGAGGATACGGAAAAATCTTCAAAAAGATTCAGAAATGAAAAAGAAAAGGCTGGTGGGAAGGGAATGAGTTGGTGGTCAAAGAAAGCAATAGAAGATAAAATAAGGGTATGAAGTCAAAAGAATTAAAGTAATTAATTATATAATCATATGTTTGTTAAATTAAACTGAATCTAATTAAATTAATTAAGGTGATAAAGACAATGTCCGAGGAATTGAGGAAGGCGAACTTAGCGGACAAGATCCAAGTTCAGAAGGTTGAGAAACCTGTAATGGAGGAGATATCCAACTTTGGCATGTACAAGGAAAGGGCTGAAGCCACTGATTCTCTTCTTAAACTCATCAAGAAACGTGATAACCTGGTACGTTATATATATACATATATGCATATGTTACACACACACACGAGTATAAAAATAGTTGCTTTATAATGATCTAACACAAGGGCAAGGGATTTTTTCTATTATATATTTTCTTTGAATTGTTGGATTATTTTGTATTATCATTTTAATTATTGTCGTCATAATTTTTTTATTAATAGTTAGTAGCTCATTGGGCACATAATATTAACTAGAAAAATATTTTTTATGTGTAATATTTTATTCATTATGATCTCAACTTGAAATTTAGGTTGATAAATTTATGGATCAATGGAACCAAAGTTGGAGATTTATAAATGATTACAAGAGAATAAATCTGACATCACTTTATAGTCTTGAATTAATTAAAGATGACTGCATAAAGAATCCCGACAAAAGATCAAGATATTGTGTTCAATAAATAAAATAAAATAAAATGTTAAAAGCTAATTATCAATTATTTAGTTTACAAAATTAAATAAAATTATTATCATTTTTTAAATAAAAATACAAAGAATGATTGTTTATTTTTTGAATACTATTGTATAAAATTAGAAACGTTCACAACACTTATTATAAAAAGATACGATCATTCTAAATTTATGAGATAAAAATTCTTCTTGTAGAAAGGTATGATTCTTGATGAGTACATAAGAGAAAAAAAGAATTGTTTATGTTTAATTAAAAAAAGCAGATAACATTAACAAAAAAAATATCATTATTCTCTCTCTCAAGTTAATTTAAACTATAAACAGACTTAAATTTTGAAATGTAAAGATTATCCGAGAGAAAACAAAATCTATCAACAATTGTTCTTTGTGGTAAAAAAAAAATAAATATTTTATTATATTATTTCCGCATTAAGATTAGTTTTAATTTTTTAACAGCGATATCAAAGTCTAATTGCTTACATCTATTCCCACAATAATCACGCTTCAATCTACATTAAATTTGTTGTTTTTTTTATGATGAAATCAGAAAACATGTTTTTTTTTTTCATATATATTTTTTGTTTTATAAGAATCTGAAAACAAAAACAGCACATTAGTGGTGCATTTACCTTCCTCTTATTTTCTTCCTAAATGTAAATATTGAGATGGCTGCATATATGCAAGCATTTGCTGTGGTTGTTGTTGTTAATAATAAAAATTAGGTATTTTGGTTCCCACAGAGGCGTTTAAAAAGAACAAAAATTGGAGCTGTAGCCATGGGTGAAAATTAAAAAAAAAAAAAAAAAAAAAAAAAACAGAGAGAGGAGGTGCACTGTGTGTGCTTAAAAAAAAAAAACGAAGGAAGATGAGGATGCACCGTATGGGGTGTGACACAAAAAAATATGTGCATGCAGCGTATGCATGAAGGAAGAAAACAAACTGGAAGAGAGAAAAATATCGAAGATATGTATATACGTACGTATATATGTATAATATAGAAAATTAAAAAAAAAAATTAGGAGGAAGACGATGCACTATGTGCAAGAAGGAAAAAAAAAAAAACAAGTGCACTGTGCGTGCGTGAGAGAGAAGAAAAAAAGAGGGGGGGGAGAGAGAGAGGTTGAAGATACAAATATATATACACATTTATATATATATATATATATATATATATAACCAACTCTATGCAAAACCCTCTATTTTATTATTATTTTGTTTCTTCTTTTCTCTCTCAGGAGAAAGAAAAATGAAAAATTAAATGTTGAGATTGATAACAAACCTCTCATTTCTTAAATAAATACTCTAACCAATTGAGTTATATAATATAGATGAACATTTATGTATTTATTAGTTATCGGTATATGTATTTTAATAGTATTCCATTCATGCGTATAATTTTATTTATTTGTAGAGTATATTAGTTAGTATTTTATTATTACTGTACTAATGTATATTAATTAGTTTATATGCATTAGTTAGTTATACATTTTTTATTAAAATTAAAATAACTACATATATTTATGTGATATTTTTTTATATTAATTAGTTTGACAAAATTAAAGGATTATATGGATATGTTTCATTTAATTTTTTTTATTACAATAATTAAATTATAATATTTTTAATTTACATTATATGTGATGATTATGAGTCTAACGAAATTTTCGAGCATGTGATATAAACAATAAAATTTTAATAATTTAATTATGAAAAATCGTGTTTGATATCTATTTTTTTTATATACTTGTATAAATGACATTCAAGAAGATGATTACTAATTTGTCTACCAATGAGAAATTGAATAGGACAAATTAAGATGTATGGTATAGAAAGATTCAATATATTCTTAATGAGCACGAGATTTTGAAAACCTTGACCATTATTGTACTTGAGCTAAAAAATATCGATAGTGACTGGTACAATGAGAATCTGGATGCATACCAAACATGGTTCAAGACAAACCATTTTGCGCTCTATGCTATGTTGTATTGCATGCATAATGATTTTATTAAAGAGTTTGATAGTTGTTCCACAGCTAAGAACACATAGGATAAGTTTAAGATCACTTATAGCCAGATATCTGCTATAAAGCTCCGTGCCTTGAATTTAAAGTGGATGAAATATAAAATGGATTCAAAGCACAGTATAGTTGAATATTTACATGTCAAGAGTGCTATAGTTTGTGACATTAAGGCTGTAGGGTGTGATATAAAAGATCAGGAGCAGGTTCTGAATGTGATTCGTTCACTTCCAGATGAACCAGAATGTTGAAAAAATTTTAAATTCCTGATGGTTCATAGTGAACACATTAACACTTTCTTTAAAATTGCTAGGCACATTGAGATGGAAGTTGAGCGTCAAAAAGTGCTTAATCCTTCCAATGTGGTACTTGTTGCCCATGAGGTCAAACCCAAGGGAAATAAACATAATTGTGCTAAGCAATTTAAGAAAGGTTAGTGCCCCTTTCAAGCCTATGGACCTAAAGGTGGTGTGGCCAAACAACATAAGTCTAAGGGCCATAGAGAAAAAAATGTAACGCGTATGAAGTGCTACAACTGCAGCAATAAAGGTCACTTCACTCATGATTGTTTCGAGCCGAAGAAGGTATATATCTCTATTTTGCCTCTTGATTTATTTGTTTGCTCCCATGTATTAGTTGCTAATTATTTTCCTAATTGGATTGTAGACACGGGAGCAAGTAAACATGTAGTTCAAGATCGAGCTGGATTCGTGGACTATCATCGTGTCTCGGTGGGTTTGCAAATTATTGTATTGAGCAACGAAAACAAAGAGGATGTCCTTGGAATCAGAACATACTAGCTCAAGCTACGTGGAGGAAATACTTTACTCTTTCATGATACTCTCTATGCACTTGGGGTGCAATATTATTTACTTTCAGTTGTTTCCTTATTGAGATTGAGTTTCTCTTTTAACTTTAAGCCTGTTACTTTAGACATTATATAATATGGCGATGTATTTGGTCATGGGTCTTTAAGAAATAATTTCTTTGTTTTTGACGTGGAAGATAATATATATAATAATTCTATGAGTGTTTATGTTTCTCACTTTGATTGTGATTCTGAATCTGTTAAGTGACATGCTAGACTTAGCCATATTGGTCAAGACTGAATGAGTAGACTAACTAAAGAAGGTCTTTTAGATCGGCTTACGAAGGTTAAGTTACCTAAATGTGAGTCATGTTTAGCTGGTAAAATGAGTAAGAAGCCTTTTGGTAAGGCTTCAAAGGTGTCAAGTCCCTTAGAATTAATCCATTCTTATATTTATCGGCCTTTAAATATCAAAGCACGTTAGGGTTTCATATATTTCCTCACTTTTATATATGACTATTCACGATATAGATATGTGTATCTAATTTCTCACCGCTATGAAGCATTAGATATGTTCAAACGTTTTGTAGCGGAAGTAGAAAATCAAATAGATCGAAGAGTAAAAACTTTTCGAACCGATCATGGTTGTGAATACCTTTCTGATATGTTTAAAGAATATTGTGAGAAAAAATGTATATGTAGGCAACTTATAATTCCTCATACTCCACAACAAAATGGTATTGTAGAGTGAATGAATCATACATTACTAGACATGGTTAGATCGATGATGGCACATGGCAACCTCTCTAATAATTGTTGGGGAGATGCGTTGCTTACGACAACCTACATCATTAACTGTGCACTAAGTAATTATGTACCCATTACTCCATATGAGTTATGGACGGCAAGAAATCCATTTTAGATCATTTACATCCTTAGCGATCGTCAGGCTATGTACATAACCCAACCCACAAGTACGGAAAACTAGGTCCAAGAGCAATTAAAATGGTGTTCATCAGATATCTCGAACATTCAAAAGGATATGTAATGTTTAAAGAACACCCAAATGGTGGCATGACTGAAATAGACCCTCGCAATGTTGATTTTCTTGAGGATGAGTTCTTAAGCATTGACGGAATAAAAGAGATTTATGAATTGTATGAGTTATAGGAGAACATGCAACTATTTATTGGTGAAATGGAGGTATTGAGAACCTATCAAGTCACCAAGGATAGTGACATTCCACCAAATGAAAAAGATAATGGGAGTGATCCTACTATTTTTAAATGGTGGAAAGTTACTTACAAATGATAATCCATCAGAAAATGGAGATCTGGGCTTGGAACATGTGCTTAGCTTTCAAGCTCCAAATCTTATGCCAAGGGACAGTGAGAGAGATTTATCATCTAGTCAGATAGGTGATGAAGGCCCTACAATCCGAAGGAGTAAACGTGAAAAAATTTTCCAACGATATTTTCAAATTGAATGAGAAATTTTCTTATCCACGATTTTAGAAATTGAGGAACCTACCTCCTTTAAGGAAGCTATGAATTCACCAAACAGTAAAGAGTGAATTGATGCCATGAGGGATGAGATGGACTCAATGATGAGAAATAAGGTTTAGGAACTAGTTGATCTCCCGCCTCAACATAAATCAATTGGAAACAAGTGACTTTTCTAGATAAAATATGGAACGGATGGATCAACCTATTGGGTTTGTCTTAAAAGGTCAAGAAAACAAGGTTTGTTGTCATAAAATATCCATATATGGTCTCAAGCAGTCTTCCAGATAATGGTATTTCAAATTCCATGAAGCCATTACTTCGTTTAGCTTGTCTATAGTAGATGAAGACTGTTGTGTGTATGTCAAGAAAACAATGGGAGGGATTATGTTTCTCTCCTTATACGTTGATGACATACTATTAGCTGAAAACAACATGGACATGATCAATGCTATTAAGCATAGTTGTCTTCAATTTTTGAAATGAAAGACATGGGTGAAGCTAGGTTTATCCTTGGTGTAGAAATAATGAGAGATCGTCCCAAGAAACTTCTAGGACTGTG
This sequence comes from Carica papaya, assembly GCF_054855325.1. Classification (NCBI taxonomy): domain Eukaryota; kingdom Viridiplantae; phylum Streptophyta; class Magnoliopsida; order Brassicales; family Caricaceae; genus Carica; species Carica papaya. The sequence goes on from NC_142314.1 coordinate 6,375,450, forward strand.
TCAAGAAGCATATATTAAGAGAGTCTTGGAACGATTTCATATGCATTACTCCAAATCTGTTGACACTCATATTGAGAATGGTCTAATCTTAAGTCTTAGTCAGTGCCCAAAGACAGAGTAAGAGAAAAAGAAATTGAGCAACGTTCCTTATGTTATTGCAATAAGCAATTTGATGTATATCATGATGTGTACACAACCAGAGATTTGTTTTGCGGTTGGTTTGGTAAGTCGTTATCAAAACAACCTTGGACCTGCTCATTAGCAAGCAGTTAAGAGAATCTTATGCTACCTTCGTGGTATAAATGACCTAGTCCTCTGTTATTAAGGAGGGGACTTAAGATTGAAAGGATATTTAGATGCAGACTGGGATAACAACTGGAATGAGCCTAAGCCGACCTCAGGATATGTTTTTATCATTAGTAGATGTGTTATATCTTGGTGTAGTAAAAAGCAAGACTGCATTATTTTATCTATAATGGGAGTGGAGTATATTGCTAGTTGTCTTGCTGTACAAGAGGTAATTTGGTTGAGAAGCTTTCTACAGGATCTCAACATCACCCCTAAAGTTAATGAACCTATAGAAATATACTGTAACAATACTGCCGGCCATCCAATATGCTGGGGATCCGATATTCCATAGGAAAACCAAGCATATTAAGAGGGGTTATCACTTTGTTCAAGTTGCCATCAAAAAAAGAGAAGTTGTTATTAAGTATATATCCATTAGTAAAATGGTTACTAATCATTTGACTAAACCTATACCTATAGATGTTTTTCAGGGTCATGTGAAGAGTTTATGTTTGAGTAAGCGTTAATTTTTTAGTGGGATTTGATATGTAATGGACATATGTTTTTGTGTATTGATCATTTATGAAACAAAAGTTGTTATTTTCTTATGAAATATTCATGAACATAATTGCATGATTAGATACGTAATAATATCACCAGGCTTTATGATTGACCTTATCACACAGATGATCTTCCTAACACTTGAGTAGTAAGTAGGATAAGACTAAATTATATTGGGGTTAAGTATGTCCAATATGAACTGTCTTTATATCTGTGTTGTATTAATGATAAAATATTAAAATTTTATAGTCGCGTTAGTATGTCTAAGATGAGACTCTATAGAGTCGAATATAAAATATACCCGATTTCATACTAGAGCCTTAGAGTCGAATATCAAGTATGAGGTCATACATTGAGTATGTTGATCAAGTGACTCGAATTAGATATTTGAGTAGTATCTACACTTATAATTCGCACGACATAGAAGAGTGACATGCCCAACTTAGTGGGAGCTATGTTGTGACATACATATCATACTGTATATGTTACATGACAACCGATATAAGGAGTGACAAAATAATTCCCTACTTTGTCACTGTGTGACACCTGTGAACTCTTGTATCTTCCTTGTATGATGCCTTTCGACTTGGAGTTATCATATGAAGTCAAGATTTGATGTTGCTACTTTAATATGTTTCTAAGGGCCACGACTTATACGATGCAGTGGAGCATGTTAGGAAAATAGTCAAGTTGAGATGGATTATTATGAGTGTCTAAGGAAGAATCTTTCTGAAATCGTCACATAAACCCTGGCACTTATATTTTGTATATAACCAAGTAATATAATTATAGTATAGAGGGACAATGTATGCTAACAGTGATGTTTAATGATCTGGGGTATTATAAATATAAAAATATTATATTAGTTATACGATGACTTAACATAACACTACTTATTGCCTTTTAGTCGCATACCCCATATCCTGTATAAAACGTGAGAGATATATTTATGTAGTAGTATATTATGATTATTGTAGTTTGTGTGGCCGAGTGGGAGATGTTGTGTAAAATTAAAAACGTCCACAACACTCATTGTAAAAAGACACAACCCTTCCTAAGTCTATAAGATAGAAACTCTTCTTTTAAAAGGGTATGACTCTTAGTGAGTATATAAAGGAGAAAAAATTTATTTTCATTTAATTGAAGAAAACAGATAACATTTAAAAAAAGTATATTACAATTCTCTCTCTCACGTTAAGTTAAACTATAAACGGACTTGAGTTTTGGGGTGTAAAGAGTACCCGAAACTCTAGTAGTATTCAAGAAAAAACAAAAGATATTAATAATTATTCTCTGTTGGCAAAAAAATAAGTATTTTATCCTATTGCTTCCGCATTAAGGTTAGTCCTAATTTTTTAACAGATAAAAAATAATAAATAAAGAACTCACATATGATAAAAATTAAATTTAACTATCTAATATAAAAGAGAGTAGAGAATAATTAATCCACTGGTTAGATAATTTGTGTAATTTCTTAAATTTTTAATTAATTATATTATGATCGGAATATATTGACTTAAAATATATATTCATAATGTATTATGAATAAATAATTAATAAAACTAAGTAGAATAGATCGCCAATATTCTTACATAAATTCAAGGATTTTAATATTGAATTATTTGCTCTAAGATACATGCAACATTTCAGTGCTCATGACTAAATAACTAACAAACATAGATGACTTTTTCAAGGGAAAAAAAAAAAAGAAAAAGAAAGAAAAGACAAGCGAAATTAATCTATATAAAATTGTGGTGTTTGAATGAGTCAAATGGCAGAATAAATCATTCAATAACAATTAGTTATACATGTGTATGTATATATATATATATATATATATATATATGAAAACATTAGATGCTTTCAATATTTTATCATGCTCGTTGTGACACAATTTCAATGGTAGGAAAATTTAAAATTTTTGAATAAAATAAGCAGTTTTTTTAAATTAGATCTTAAATTTCACGATATTTTTTTATAAAAAAAATTATTTAATTAACTAAATTTCTACTTAAATTTTTATAATATTTTAGAATGCCTTACGATATGTGATGCAAATACATCCGCAATCATGTTCAAAAGGCCGGACACGACACTCAATTTGTTCATGCATTTCTACAAATTACTTAAGAAGATAATTTAGAGTTTGGCTTTATTGTCTAGGATTGCAGAGACTTACTATGAGACATGCCAAATATATCTCTCTCATGGATCCGACGTCAATGTAATAAAGTAGTTCATATAACTACTAAAAAATACAAAATATTATCCATGCCTTCGCGTACGAGATAGCTTGCCCCTAGATGTAGCATGTAAGCTTTAAGTATGAACCAAAGTTGTAATTTTTTATTTTTGTTTTTTTATAGCTAGAAACATAATTGGTTTTTCTAATTTTAGATGAAGAAAAATTAATAGTTGAAGTGAGTGATTAGTTACATGACTAGTGTTGTGGAAGGGAACTAATATGTATTTTAATGTATATTTACTTAATTTTAAAAATATTAGAAACCCTTCAATCAATATTATTAAATAATTTTTAAAATAATTTTTTATTTTAAACCTATATTTCTTATTTATAACATAATTAATAAAAAGTATATGGTATCACATTTTACGATGGTAGAATTATCTTATGATGATGGAATAATTTTCACTTCAAAATTATTTTTATTAGATGTAAATTTTATATTATTTTTTCATTAAAGATTTTAATTAATTGCAAAGTTCCTAATTTTAAGGAATAATCATAATTTTTCAGTCGAAGGAACAAAAAAAAAAGAAAAGAGAAATCAAGTTTTTAAATAATTTTTTTTTTTTTGAGTATAAAATAATTGGTGGAAGAAAATGAATGGTGACTAATGAAGATAGATACGTCACTTTTGATTGGCGGAAAAGGATAAATTCCCAGCCGCTTCTTCGGGCACATAAAAAGCCTCTAGTTTGACACCTCAATCATCTTATATTGTACATAAATATATATATATATATATATAAAATAAGCATGTTTGGTAAGATTAAAATACGTGTATAATATTTATAAAATAAAATAAATATATACTGTAAATTTAAAAATAATAAAAATTAATATTTTTTTGAAAATATTATTTTTGAAGGTCATCATCCCCCCTCTGGACTCCGCCTCGTCTCGTCTCCAATATAACTGTGAAGGGAATTGATTGGAGTCTGGATCGCTGCCTTTTTTCAGTCAAAAAAGCATGTTAAGAAAAATCTTTGGATTGGAAATCACCTTTTTTGCAAATAATAAGTTAAAAGAAATTATGCAAAGGACAAAGACCATTGACTTTTCAAAGTCTTCGTCTACTCCCCCACCAAATTGAAAATGACACAACTGGAGGGATCATTTCCTTCCAGAAAACTGATTTGATTCCCTTAAAATAACACCTTGTTTAATCAAATGTATTCTTATATATAAGCAAATACTATGAAACCCTTTTCAAAGAAGAAGAAAATAAGGGAAACCCAAATTATGAATTCCACCAATTTGGTAGAAAAAACTCCCATCTTTTTTTTGGTCCAGACCCATCCCATTAACCTCCCGTTTTCTTTGACTCAATTTTTTTCTACTCTAATTTGTTTTGTTTCTCATTATTTCTTCGGTTCTAAATTTCAAGGAGAGAATTATTGAGTCTTTGTTTCCATCTTTTTGTATGTATAAAAATATCGATTCATTTAACCAATCTCACAAACAGAAAGTTTCCTTTCTTGTCTAAATCTTTGAACTAAAAACAATGCTCCCCAAGACTCTACTGCTACTTCAATCTTTACTCCTACTTTCCACTTTGCTTTCTTCGTTTCATGTTTCTTATGCTGCTTTTAATGGAGAAGCTCAGGCACTTCTCAACTGGAAAGCAAGCCTTCAGAACCAGTCTCAGTCTATGCTCTCTTCATGGTCTCTTTCCTCTAACAAAAACACAACCCCATGCAGCTGGCACGGCGTCGTTTGCAATCAGGGAAGTGTCACGAGAATAAATCTAACCAGTGTAAACTTGGAAGGTACGCTCGATCATTTCAACTTCTCTTCTTTCCCTAATCTATCTTCCTTTGATCTCCAAAAGAACTCACTCTTTGGTACAATCCCTCCCCAGATTAGTAATCTCTCTAAACTCAGTATTCTCATTCTGGGTTCCAATCAGTTTACTGGGTTCATCCCTAAAGAGCTAGGAAACTTGACCAATCTTTCTGTTCTAATCCTTTCCAGCAATCATATCTTGGGATCCATCCCAGAGGAAATTGGAAAGTTGGGATCTTTAAGGGAGCTTAGATTGAATCTGAATAATCTCACCGGTCCTATCCCAGCTTCTATAGGCAACTTAAATCAACTTAAGGTTCTTTCACTTTATGGGAACCAGTTATCTGGTGAATTGCCTCAAGAGTTCAACCGCCTTACAAATTTGACCTTGGTTTTCCTCTCCAACAATTCCATCTCTGGGTTTTTACCAGAACAAGTTTGTCAAGGTGGAATCTTGGAGGATTTCTGTGCAAGCAACAACCGTTTTGTTGGAACTGTGCCTAAAGGCTTCAAAAACTGTACCACTTTAACAAGACTTCGTCTGGATAGAAACAATCTTGTTGGTAATATATCTGAAGACTTTGGTGTTTACCCGAAGCTGGATTATGTTGATCTGAGTTACAACCATTTTCATGGCGAGTTGTCACCCAACTGGGGCAAGTGCCAGTTGTTGACAAGCTTGAAAATTTCTGATAATCAGGTTACAGGTGTGATACCACCAGAGATTGCAGGCTCTACTCTTCTGCACTTTATAGACCTTTCATCAAATAAACTTGTGGGTGGAATTCCAAAGGAGTTAGCAACATTGAAGTCATTGTTTAATCTGACTTTGAGCAACAACAATCTATCAGGAAAAATTCCTGAAGAACTCGGCAATTTACCAGATTTATCTTATCTTGATTTGGCTGCAAATAATCTGAGTGGCATAGTACCCTTGAATCTGGGTCAGTGTTCAAAAATGCTGTGCTTGAATTTGAGTAGCAACCAACTCCATGGAGGTATTCCTGAGGAGATTGGCGAGTTGGAGTCCCTCCAAGTTATGCTAGATCTTAGCAGAAACTCACTTTCTGGGGAAATTCCATGGCAGCTTGGACATCTTGTTAAACTGGAAATTTTGGATCTTTCCCGCAACCAACTTACTGGGTCAATTCCATCATCTTTCGAACAGATGGAGAGCTTGAGAATAGTTGATTTTTCTCATAATGAATTGGAGGGTCCTGTTCCAGAAAACAAAGCTTTTCGAGAAACAATTAATGCAGATTCATTGGGCCATAATAGAGGACTCTGTGGAAACTATTCTGGCCTGTTAAACTGTCCTGATCGTAACAGAGGACATGGCAACGGAGTGCTCCTGATCATCATTCCTCTCGTCGGAGCTTCACTTATCCTGAGCATCCTCGTTGGGATTCTCTATGGATTGCAGAAAGAAAGGAGAAAAACAAGCGACGAGCTCAGAGACTCCCACCATGGAAACCTATTCGCCATCTGGAGCTACGACGGGAAGATGGTTTACGAAGATATCAAAGAAGCAACAGAAGGGTTCGATGCCAAGCACTGCATCGGGGTAGGCGGCCATGGAAGTGTTTACAGAGCAGAGCTTTCAACAGGACAAGTAGTGGCAGTGAAGAAGCTTCACCCATCACAGTATCCCAAGCTGGAGGATAGAAAAACCTTCGAGACTGAGATTCGGGCATTAACCAAGATCCGCCATAGAAACATTGTGAAGCTCCATGGGTTCTGTAGTCATGCACAGCAATCTTTTCTGGTTTATGAGTACTTGGAGAGGGGAAGCTTGGGGAAGATTCTTGGCGAGGTGGAGCAGGCGAAAGAGTTGGATTGGATCAGAAGAATAAATGTGGCGAAAGGAGTTGGTAATGCTCTTTGTTATATGCATCATGATTGTATCCCACCGATTATTCATAGGGATATATCGAGCAATAATATATTGCTGGATACAAAATTTGAAGCGAGAGTTTCTGATTTTGGAACCGCTAGACTTGTGAAGCTTGATTCTTCTAATTGGACAGCCGTTGCTGGAACTTGTGGCTACATCGCTCCAGGTAAATTATTTAACAATTTTAATATTTAATTTTCTTTATATATTAATGAATTTTGGCACTTACATTGATCTAACAAATCTGTAAATTATTACGTTCTTCTTCTTCTTCTTCTTCTTCTTATGTTTCTTCTTCTTCTTCATCTTCATCGTCTTCTTCTTTGCTACTTAATTAGTTGATGTATAATCTTAATAGTTTTTGTTTAATACAATAATTATAATTCTACTAAAAAAACTATTTATTTATTATTTTTGCAGAGCTTGCGTACACAATGAAGGTCACAGAAAAATGTGATGTATATAGTTTCGGAATGGTGATACTAGAAATAATGATGGGGAGGCATCCTGGTGATTTGATATGTTCTCTCTCGGCACCGTCTCTATCTCCACCATTGCGATCGCCATCATCATCATCGTTATCATCTTCCTCTTCCTTCGTCGAACCATCGACACCAGTCGTAAAACCTAATGCCATATCATTAAAGGATGTGTTAGATCAGCGACTAGCCAGCCCAGAGCCAGAGGTGGCGGAAGAAATAGTACGGATCGTGAAGTTGGCTTTTGCATGTATAAACAATAATCCACAAAATCGGCCGACGATGCAGCAAGTGTCGCAAGAACTGTCGAGTAGGAAGCTATCGTTTTCTGAGTCATTTGACAAAGTTACGCTTGGACAACTTATGGGTTCTGGTTCTTCGGATCTCAATGGATCAAGTCATGCAAGTGGACCTCTATATAAATGAAAAGCATATAAATTAATATATGATATATATATATATATATGCGCACCTAAGATACAATATTCTTTTGATTTTACTTTTCAAGTTTTTTTATTGGACTAACAGCAATTATGTGTTATACAAAAGTAAGAAGAAAAAATAAATAAATGTCATGAGATGTTTGTACGCTTAAATTTTGTTGTAGCTCATGAAGTGTGTTGGTCAATGTAATATGCGTGAAATTAAGCTTCAAAATTTGTGATTCATAGCCAATTTAAAGTTAAAACATACATGTATATATATATGTCTTTCTAGAGGACAATAAGACAATGAAAAAAGATCTAAAAGGAATACATTGAAAAAGTAGATTTCAAAGACAAAATTATACACAATATACGTATATACATTCAAAAGTTTGCACACCCCATATATTTTGCTAAATATAGACATTGATGATGATAAGAAATCGTATATAATTGGACATAAAAATATTTTCCATGTCATTTGGGTGGGTGCATGTAGCCTTATTATATGCATCATTATTTTGTAAATTACTAAGAAGAAACTTTTTCAATTTATTTTCCGACTTTTCACATACTTCCTGTTTCCTTCATATACCACCTAATGATACGTGTCTGTATTGCTGTATATTCTTGATTACGTAAATAATATCAGATGTCCAAAATGACAGCCATAAATTTGTTATTCTATCGTAATAAAGTACTTGTGTGCTTTCATGTCATTTATGTTTTAATATTTGCCACATATGACCGACTTACACCTACCTATTCTTATAACAATTTTATAATACATCATATGCTTGTACTTTTTTCTTCCTTAGTTAAATAGAAGCATGATTTGTTTTAAGTGAAGATTGAAATATATGTTTATCTTGCATGACAAAATTTAAAAAAGAATATATTAAAAAGATTTACAAAAGTAACATCCTTGCAAAGATGGAAGCAAATCTGTTAGAGAACTTGCGAAAATAAAATTGATAACCAGAGATTTCCGCCATGATATGAATTGGAAAGTGAATTAAGAGGACGGTCCACGGCTCCGGCCGGTCCTCCTCGGCCCAGGCTGGCAGCTCCAGCAGGCTCCTTCTTCCTGAATTCCTCCCCTGTCAGACTCACCCTCTATCAAAGATTGCCTATTGCTGTAATTTCAAGTCAGGTTTATGGTTTTCTATTCAGCTGCAATCAAATATCAAATCAAATTTGAATTTTGCATAGACAAATGGTGCACGGACAATTTTCTGCTCATATATTCAGTTAGAGCTGCAGAAGTGGAGTATGCATAATGGGACATGAGCAATTGCCTTGAACCAAATCCAGTTTCATCCCAGATGTCGCAATTTTAGAAACCAGGAACTAAATCAGTGCTATGCCATTAGGTGCCTCTCCATAGATTCCAAGAGTGAAGAAATGGGTGGTGGCAGATTGGCACTGATCCTCTAATGCATAGGATATCATCTACAAAGACAAAATGAACATAAAGAGAAATAGCAATTATCTCAACATCTTTACAAACACATAAAGTGGCACATAATAAAATCTCTTTCTAATTACAAGCATATTTTCTAAAGTTTCACCTATCAACTTAATGATCACTTCCGTGCAGTAGAATAACGCCCACTTTAGAATATAGAAGTTTTCATTTTTCAACATGTACACCAAATTCGCTTATCATCTTATCTCACATTCAATATTTGCCTTAGTGATAACCAAGAGGTGCGGGTGCCTCCCTCAATTCCTTTCCCTGATAATGAATGTCCTGTAGTGCATAGCAAATGACATTTGTTAGATAGGAGTAAACCACAGACGCCAAGCTTCATCAAAAAATCATGGCAGAAGTACGAGTCCAAGTGGTACTTACAGAAGCAAAATGGTTTACATCCCGATGGTGAGCTTCATCTGCACGTATCACAGTTATGACATCCTTTAAAGTTGCATCTTTTGGTAGCCTCCAATAGTCTATTGCTATTGCAGGAGCTGGAACATTTTTTATTGCACCACTATCGATGTCCTTCAAATACTCTGTGTATGAATGGATGGCTTCCTCCTCCAGATAGCCAACAATTCTATGAGCTAATTTGGGGGAGAGAATATATAACACAAAGAATGCATTAAAGAAGACTCCCTGCACGGCGAGAACCAATAGCCTCTCGTACCATTTGGGCTGCACAAGCTCCACCATCGTCATCAAATGCATCCTCTCATTCTCTGCTTCTTCAAGCAAGGCTTTGATCCAACCACCACTTTGCTGGAACTTGCGAAGAGACTTCAGGTGCAGCAGCATACCCCCCACCATTCCAGGAACAGCTGCCACCGTTTCCAGCATCATTGCACGACATCCATACCGTCTCTGAACATCATTTGAATACATATAAACAGTTCAAAAATATATCAGCCAAGCATTTGCAGAAAACAGGTCAAAATGCCAAACATAAATCTAAATTGCATAAATCACCATGCAAAATTTAGTTAACAAAAGTAAAAGTTTAGGGTGCTTCAGAAACTTAAACCCAATTCAATTTCGTTATAGTATACAAAAAATTGGTATCTTCTCTTTAGAATTATGTACACGAGGAAAAATTTTGAAACTACAGAGAGAACTCTAAAACGAAATTCTCACTCATTCACCTCATCTGCCACTCTGAATTTATCCTGATATAGAAATTAAACTAACACTGCCTAAAATTTCTATTAGGCATTAACATCAACATATCATTCTTTAATATGTGATCCACCATTTGCCAGTCGTAGAGATTTCTAAACTTCTGACAAAAAGTGTTTGATTCAACAATCAACAGAAAGAGAGAGAGAGAGAGAGAGAGAGAGAGAGAGAGAGGTTACTATACCTGGAAAAAGATATCTGTTGGAATACGGAGCAGTTTCACTGTCCTGTAAGCAACTTTATCAAGAAACGTCTTTGGTACATGGTGCTTGGTCAGATCTATAGATATGTCTGTTCCATACGCTTCCCACGGCTATACTAACAAAGGAACTAAGTCAGTAACGACAATATCCAAAACTAATGACCAATTTTTCTCAAATCACAGTTGCAAAGAAAATTCTGAGGAGTTTCCCACACGAAAACAAACAAGATAAGCGTAAAAAAATGAGAAAGGTAATGTAAGGAGTTTTTAAATATTTCTTATGTCCCTTCATTTATGGTGCACAGACATGCATTTATATACAGAAAGAGAGAGGGAGAGACTACACTGATCAAGAGAGAAGAAAAACCCTAACAGATATAACAACCCAATATTCCAGAACCTGCCTTTTATAATTGTTCACAATCAAAAAGCATCTTTTAATTTCCACCGTCCATCTGTCCTTCATCCCAGCATGCTTTACACCTGGCCTTCCATTTTCTGTTTTCGATCTTGACCATTCATTTACTTCAAAAACCCTAACAGGGATAGTTTTCAATCTTTTACGACCGTCCCTCAAGATGAAACAGGTTTGTAGTTTAGTTTCTCTGAACACCCATTTTCTTTAGGTCGATCCATGTTTGAAGCCGCTTTAGATATGTTTCATCTTGAGAAGAAGATGATGGTGAGCTGTTCTGCTTAGTGGCTTTGTGAGTAAGCCTGCGAGTTGTTCTTTTGAGATAACATGTTCTGTTTTGATAAAACCACTTAAGATTTTGTTACGAACGATATAACAATCTATGTCGAAATGTTTTGTTCTTTCGTGAAACACAGGGTTTGCCGCGATGTGCTCTGCGGTTTTGTTATCGCATTGTAATACGATAGGCAAAGGAGGCGTGACCATGAAGTCATCGAGCAGATAAGTTATCCATTGAAGCTCGCACATCGTTGAAGACATGCTTCTATATTCGGCTTCCGCGGATGATTTACTAACTATTGTTTGTTTTTTTGTTTTCCAGGATATCATCGATGGCTCGAGGAAGACACAGAAGCCCGTGGTGGATTTACGAGTCATCGGGCATAATGCTCAGTCCGAGTCACAAAAAGCTTGAATCTTGTAGTTGTTCTCCTTTAGAAAATACAAACTTTGCTCTGAGTATTGTTTTAGGTATCTGACAAGATGGAGTGCAGCATCCAAATGCGGCTTCCTGGGTTGTCGCATGAACTGGCTCAAGTATTGAGTGGAGTAAGAGATGTCTGGTCTGGTGAAGTTGAGTGGAGTAAGAGATGGGTGTTCAGAGAAACTAAACTACAAACCTATTTGATCCTGAGGGGCGGCTGTAAAAGATTGAAAAATATCCCTGCTAGGATTTTTGAAGTAAATGAATGGTCAAGATCGAAAGTATAAAATGGAAGGTCAGATGTAAAGCACGCTGGGATGAAAGACAGATGGACTGTAGAAATTAAAAGATGCTTTTTGATTGTGAACAACTGTAAAAAGACAGGTTCTGGAATATTGGGTTGTCGTATCTGTTAAGGTTTTTCTTCTCTCTCAATCAGTGTAGTCTCTCCCTCTCTTTGTATATATAAATGCATGACTGTGCCTTGTAGTTTATCCTTTATATATTTTCTCTGGCTGATATAAATTTCTCCTTTTGACCTAGCTATTTCAAAGCCGATGAAGTATCGTGCCTGTCCCAGATCTTTCACCGTAAAAGCTTCATTTAGCGCTCTTTTGACCTCATTGATTTCTTTCTCATCTTGCTCTGTGATAAGCAAGTTATCTACATAAACAACTATGGCAAGATAATTTTCTTTTCTCCTTTTTGTAAACAAACAATGGTCTGCTTCAGATTTGGTAAACCCAATGGAATGGAATTTTGAAGTGAGCTCTTTATTCCATTGGTGTCCTGCTTGCTTTAGCCCGTATAGACTTCGGGTTAAGCAACAGACTTGTCCTTTTCCTACTTTAGTGTAGCCCTCTGGAGGTTTTAGGTATAGTTCTTCTTCTATGTGACCATGTAAATATGCATTATTTATGTCCAGCTGATGGACATGCCAACTATTTGCAGCCGCTATGGCAAGGAGCAACCGGACGGTTACCATTTTGGCTACTGGTGAGAAATTATTGTGGTAGTCGATTCCAAATTCTTGGCTGTAGCCTTTGGCAACGAGTCTCGCCTTGTATTTGTCGACTGTTCCATCTGGGTTGTGTTTGACTTTGTACACCCGTTTTGAATCAATTACCTTTTTCCCTTCAGGCAGCAAGGTTAGTTCTCATGTGTTATTTTTCTCTAGTGCATCTAGTTCAGCTTGCATAGCTTCAATCCACCTACTGTCCTTTTTAGCAACCTCATATGATTTTGGCTCTTGCGTAATTGAGACATGTGCAACAAAATTGACATAATCATAATTGTATACAGGTGGGTTTGACATGAAATAAAGGGAGTCTGGGGATGGTGTTTCTGTCATGTGTGCCATAAAGTCCTCCATCCAAGAAGGCCTATCCCTCACCCTGGTACTTCTTCAAATTGCTGGTTCTTGAAATCTGGGTTCAGGTAAAGTGATTTCCCTTCTGTTATGTCGTTGGTCTTCATTGTCATCTAATATGATCAAATTGGGGATTGGCAATAGTGTATTGTGATGGTCGGTTTGCGGTGGTTGTGATTGATATGGGTAGACATGTTCGTGAAATATAACATCCCTTAACATGAATAATTTTTTGTTTGAAATGTCGTGTAATTTGTATGCTTTAAAACCGATTTCATACCCCAAAAAAATAGATTTTAAAGCTTGTGCCTTGAACTTTGTTTTTTGAGGATGCGTGTTTGTAGTACAACACAAACAACCGAATGTTTTTAAAACAGAATAATCCGGTTGTTTTTTGTGTAAAACTTCATAGGAGGTTTTCCATTTCAAAACTGAGCTTGATAAAATATTTATTATGTATATAGCCATGAGAATGGATTTTTCCTAAAAAACTTTTGGCAAATTTGATTCGAGCATTACCATTCTAGCAACCTGTAAAAGATGCTTATGTTTCCTTTCTACCACGCCGTTTTGCTGTGGCATGTAAGCACAAGTTTTATGGTCCACAATGTCTTTCTCTTAAAAAAAATCTTTGCATGATTTATTCACAAATTCAATGTCGTTATCCGTTCTAATAATTTTAATAATTTTTTTAAACTGATTTGACACAATACTGTAAAATTATTTTAAAATATTTGAAACATTGATTTTTTCTTTTAACAAAAAAGTCCAAGTTGTTTTAGAGAAATTATCCACCATAGTTAGGACATAAGAAGCCCCTGAAATAGATTGAACTGAATAAGGACCCCAAAGATCAACATGTATTAATTCAAAGACATCATTGGTAGTAATACTGCTTTTGAAAAAAGGTAATCGTTGTTGTTTGCTAAGGGACATATTTCACAAACATGTGAATCCATTTCGTTTGAAAAATTCAGGGTGGGAATATGAAGTAGCTTGTTCATTGATGTGTAGCCGAGTCTTTTGTGCCAAAGTTGTAGGGTGTGGCTGGTACATGCCTTTTCTGGTTCTATGTCTTTGCTCAGGGTGTACAGGCCTCCCTTTATTCTACCCTTCTTTAATTTTCTGTTAGTCGTCGAGTCCTGCACAAAATAATGGTTTGGATAGAAAGAAATGTAGGTATTTGAAACTTGAGTCATTTTTCTGACAGAGATCAAGTTACATGCAAATTCTAGTATGTAAAGAACATCATATAAGGTCAGGTCATTGCATAGTTTTATGGTGTCTTTATGTGTTGAGTATCTTATAGTTCCATCGGGTAAAGTGACAGGTATTATGGGTTCTACTTTAGTGGTTTTGATGAGCAAACTAAAATCATGACATATGTGTGATGTTGCACCTGTATCAATTATCCATGTATTTGTATCAGCCGAGGTATGTATAAAGTAGCAGTTAGACTGTTTACCTGCAGGGCCAGAGTAACCCACGCATCCTGCTGATTCCATTGTGCCTGCTCCATGATTTTTCATATATTTGCTGATCTCCTGTTGTATGATATTAGTCATTTCTGCATTCCAACTTGATGTGGTCATTGTTTCCCCTTTAATTGTGGAATTTCCATTTGAAATAGCATTTGCCTTTTCTTTTCCTTTTTTTCCTTTGAGTTCAATGAACCATTCAGATAGCCATGGAGTTTAAAGCACTTGTCCCTAGTGTGTCGTGTACTCTTGCAATGAGTGCATATTCTGTTGTCTTTTTTCCTTCTTCGGTTCTGTGGCCTCAAGGTTTCCTTTTGGTTGGCATAGAAAACAGTTGACATCCCCTCGGCTGCATCGTTGATCTGCACTTCTCCTTTCCTCCCAACACTGAGCACCATTGAGTAAGCTTTGTCGACATTGGGTAATGGTTCCATAATCAAGATTTGATTCCTTATATGATCATATGTATCATTAAGACCCATCATAAATTGGATTAAGTTTTTTGTACTGTCTATTTCGTTATACAGGTTAACAACGTTGTAGGTACACGTAGGTAATGGTCTTAAGTAACTTAGTTCATCCCAAAGTTTCTTTAGTTTTGTAAAACAAGCAACAACTGAAAGGCTTGATTGAGTAATTGAGCTAATTTCTCGTTTCAATTGATAGAGCAGAGAACCATTGCTTTCTCCGTACCTTTCCTTGATTTCATCCTACAAATTTTATGCAGATGTGGTGTACAGGAAGGCGCTGGCTAGTTCTTTGGTCATTGAGTTGAGGATCCAGGACACCACCATGCTGTCAGCCTTTTGCCACCTTTCATACTCCGCTGTGTTGGGAATTGGTTTTTCGAATATGCCATCAACGAGAGCTAACTTATCTTCAGCTCTTAGAGCAATCATCATGGCTCGACTCTAGAAGAGATAATTGGAGCCATCAAGGGGTGCAGAGACTAGTTGCATTCCAGGCTTGTCTGAGCTTTGGAGGGTCAGTATATCATTGGCAGTATTTAGGGTGGCTATTGTAAGGGTAGGTTAGTAAAAATTTAAAAGAACTGTGCTTAATACAGGCACTAAGCTCTGATACCATATAAAAAATTGAGAAAGGTAATAAAAGAGTTTTTAAATATTTCTTTTATCCCTTCATTTATCGTGCATAGACATGCATTTATATACATAGAGAGAGAGGGAGAGATTACACTGATCGAGAGAGAAGAAAAACCCTAAGAGATACAGTAACTCAATATTCCATAACCTGCTTTTTTACAGCTGTTCACAATCAAAAAACATCTTTTAATTTCCACCGTCTATCTGTCCTTCATCCCAGCGTGCTTTACATCTGGCCTTCCATTTTCTGCTTTCGATCTTGACCATTCATTTACTTCAAAAACCCTAGCAGCGATATTTTTCAATCTTTTACAATAGCTGATAAGCAAAAGATTGCAGATAAAAGATGAAACAGGTTTCCATAATTGACCTGGCATGCATTGAAAATTCAAGTCTCAACTGAGGACGAGGCAATAACTCCAAATCATAGACAAGCGTAATAGTCCATGATTTTTTCCGATAGTTAACTTACTTGGTTAATTTACTTTTAGAAATGGCTTTCTTCAAACATAATTTACAAGTTGTAGGTGATAACTTATGAAAAGTCAATAAATAAATATTTAACAATATCATACAGTCATCAAAAGACGTACTGTGTATTCAGAGACCAATGCTTAGATAAGGTGTTCTGTTACAATAATTTCTAATTCTGTGACTTGTTTCAAGATCCAGAATACTAGCATGCAAAAGTGATGCTAAAGTAGTGAACGGACAAAAAGTACTACTGCAATAATAACTCAAAATATTCCTACTCAAATTCAATTCAGGTCATAGACCAATCCGGAGCTCAAAAAGAAAATCGTCCCTCCCCAAAACAAAATGATATAGCCAAAATATTATTTCGCATCTGTTAGGGGATTTAGTTTCTGCAAAATGTCCCAAGACCATAAAGTTACTCTCGTCTACTAATCAGCACCAACCCCATTAAAATTGAAAACCTCCTAGACTCACCGATCAATCCAGTTCATTAAAGGTACCAAAAAGAAGGACAACAAAAGTTGACAACAGAACAGAGCACCGGAAGACTAAAGACGCACAGACCATGTTAATGTTATATCATGCGACAAAAACTAAAAAAGAAATATTTAATCAATCAACATTTTCAAAGGTTTATCTTAAAATGGCAAGTATTACCACTTAAAAGAACATTTCTTATCCAATAAACAATTTGTGGTCAATCAGTCTATTGAAAAAAAAATGAACAGAGCGACAGAACTACTTAAAACTACTAAAGTTAGCATCAGATAAACAAAGTTGGTCACAAAGTCAAACCAGATGTACATAATTGAAAACGTACTATATATATAATTCGTATGTATCCGCATTCACATACGCATACAATTTCCAATAATGATCCACAAAGAAAAGAAATGGAAGATGTGTAAGGAGTACCATGAAACAGTTCCACGGCCACTCGGTGCCATCTTTTCTGGTGATCTTGGGCCTTGAGATCCCCCAGTAACTCGACAACATCATCTTATCGCCACTGCTGTCCTTTTTCGCCTGCTCGACCGCCGACTTCTCCTTCTTCACCTCCTCCACCGCCGAGCTCTCCTGGGAGCTCATCATCCTCCTCCAGTTAAACGCTCCAAAATCACCACCCCTTCCCACGTCACTGATCTCCCACGGTCTCACAGTGGCAGTGGTCGCCGCGTACAGCATCCTGTTGCTCCCACCGCAGCTTCTGCTGTTCACCATCAGAGCCCTAATCACAGACCGTGCCACGAACCGATTCATTTTCAGATCTCTCTTCTTAACTTCAAAAACCCAAAATCCACCAGAGCATAAAATGTTCTCCTTTCCCGAATGAGATTGTCAGAAGCCGTTAATTTCGTGAGGATAACCGATCGGTGGAGTCTACATGGTATTGGTGGTAAGGTAGTTATTTGATGTTTCGCGGTGTAGTTTTATGGTTTACTCTCGTGCAATATCACCGTTACGTGGAGAGCAAGAAACTTTTAGTGACCGTCGATTACCTTTAGTTTATATTCCCGTGCGAACGAGTGCACTGGATCCGACCTCCAGAAAGTGCGCTGGCGTGTGGTGGTTTATTCAGAGATGATCCAGTGCAGCATCAAATCAATCCGTACTGTACGATCCCTTCATCAACCGTTAGATTAACGCACGATCTAATTGTGGCCCTGAATGATCCAGAATTCTGTCTGGGTTTCCCGAAATTATGAGAGTGATCCAGGTTGGTGATTCCAGGTTCACGGGACTCTGTTTTAGTGACACGTGATGATCGTTGGATTCGCCACGTTGGCAGTCATAGACTGTGACATCTCTAACACAAAGCTTCTACGTTTGTAGTCCAACTTTGACTTTTCTCTTTTGTAATTCTTTTTTTCCAAACGTGCGTTTTTATAAAAAAATAATATTATAGTTTTATTTTGGGCGGTCCGAATCTTGTTTGTATGTATTTTTCTTTCTGATAATTTAGTGTATTTTGGCTATTTAAATATATTGTTCTTAATTTTTTTAAAATAATGTGTATATATACATTGTTAGGAACCAGTCAAAGCAAAACCATCTTATTAGGCGGAATTATATAATACAAAAAATAAATATTTTTAAAAATTTATTAGTAAAGTCCATGCGGTTGCTTTCATCACTATTTATTTTATTAAAAAATAGAAATTGCATTTATTAAATATTATTAATTTTATGGGTAACTCCGCTTAATTTAACCAATGGAATTCAAATTGCCAGAAGTATAAAAGGAAAATTTATATTTATTGAAATATTGCACGTGGAGTAATTTTTGTTCTTCTATTTTTTTTTTTTAACTAAAATTTTGTGAGATCAATTTACTTCACTCTTATCCACTAAGAGTTTCCTAGCTATTCATGTGGAAATAAGAGTATAAAATCTTATTTTAAAAAAAAATCTAAATTCCAATAACCAAATTATAATTATAAAAATATCACAGAAAACAAAATATTAGCAAAAGCGTTAATAGAAACAATATATAGTATTTTGAAAATTAAAAAAAATCCACTGAATAAGGAAATAAATTTTCTTTTAAAAAATTTGAGTTTTAAAAGAACAAAATTACGATATAAATCAATCATTTGACTATAACTATATTTTATTTTATTTATAAAAAACCTAATTGTTATATTTATTGCTCCTGTAACGACACCGGAAATTTAAATGAAATGTATGTATTCAAAATCTCAAATGCGGAAGCGTAATAAAAATTTGATTAACATCCCTTACACAATAACCAAAACGTATTCAAAATATGAAAGAACAAGCTAACTAAAAGAGATACTCGAAATAAGAACTATAAATATAATTATGAAGTCTTTAGACGTTCCCTTCGCCGTCTTCCTGCGGACGGGCTCGGGAACAACGTCTTCCTGATCTGAAATGGTTAAATAAGGAATGAGTTACACTAGCCCAGTAAAGACATCACGCTATCTCACCGCCACGGAAGTAAAGGTGGGTAGAAAATAAAAATGACCAATGGAGCATAATTTATAACGAACTCGTTTATTAACATAAAAACTTTTACTGTCCACTTACCTCGGTGAGATCCATGAAAACAACATATGAAAGCAATAACATTATCATCATCATGAAATCATATAGACTTTATAACATAACTTTTACCACGCCTTTGCATTTCAATCATTAAACAACATATTTTCCTCTTTTACCAGCCTACTAGTATCCATGGGGAACCATAGGGGGTCGCCGCTATCCGTGAACCATTAACATTATAACCTTATTCTAGGGCCGTCTCCATACCCCGTCCGGTATGGGCGCCAAAACCACGAACCTCAATACCCCGTCCGGTATGAGGGTGAAACGGGCCGTCCCCATACCCCGTCCGGTATGGGCGCTAAAATACATAAGGTCTCCATACCCCATCCGGTATGAGAGACCATGTTCCCGGTAGGGTTTCTTACAGACCCGGTCCGTCCACCATCTCCCAGGATATCTAGTTAGGTTGTCCACATTATCCACTCATCAATTCACATAACCTTTTTGCCTTTTTCCTTGATCTCAATCATCCAATCATACACAATATGTAAACCAGTAATTGACACCAAATAAGACAACACAGTATCGAGTTCACCATAATACAAACCATAATAAAAGAAACCATGATTCATGTATATGAGACCATAACATAATTATATCAAACATCATATTGCATTTAATACTGAAAATTAGATCAAACAATAATATACCAACACTGTATCAGACTCGAGCTTCATTGGCAACCTTAATCAATTATGTATTTATAAAGTCACACAGTACAGTTTAATTATTTATTTAGCTTTAATACCGTGATAGGAAATAGGGTGAGGGGTCCTTACTTGTTTCGGGGTCTGAATTCGACTCTACAGTGTGCCTACAGGCTGTCCCTAATTTCTCTGAATTTTTCTCAGAAAACTGAAACGTACTACCGGTACTTGCACGTGTCCCAAAAAATCCCAAATCAGACTTAGGGGCCCTTTTGACCAATATCGAAATTCCAACACGGCGGCTCCGCCGTGCTCCAGCGACGACGCCGCCGCTTGCGGCGGAGATCCACCTCAGGTTGGCCGTTTTCGGCCGAATTCGGCCACACTTACATCAGTCCCTGTGATAAAACAACCATAGGGCCCTCGGGGGGCCAAAAAAATCACGAAAAATCGAGACTTACCGGCGGCGGTGCTCTCGGGTGCGGTGGCTCTTCCGGCGTGAGTCATGTTTTGATGTTTGGGTCCACTCAACCTGTAGAGAAAAGAACGGTAATCAAAGTGGTATAAAATTTGCATCGAACGAAGGCCGGAAAGGGCCTCATCGGAGGCAAAAAACAGATGGGGGTCGCGGCGGCGACGCTGGACTTCGGCTTGATTTTTCTGCCGTTTAGCAGGTGGTTTGGCTCCTGTTTGGCCATAGGCGGACTCAGCATCGAAAAACGAGCCAGGGGGAAAAAATTTACCACGATTGGCGGTCGGAAACTTATCTGGTGCGGCGGCGGGTGGCGGCGGCCGGCTCATCCGGCGTATGGTTCTTCTTCTTCGGCGAGGCACTGGCGGCTAGGGTTTTGTGGTCAGGTGTGGGTGGTGTTATTTATACCTTTTGCCTTTTAATCTCAACCGTCCATCAAGATTAAATCTGGACCGTCTGATCGCGATTTAATTGAGATAAAATCTAGGCTGTCCATCGCGATGCAATTTGGGCTGTTCGTGCCTGATTGAATCTGGGTCGTCCGTACACGTGAACCTGGGCCGTCCGTGCGCATGTTTGATCTGGGCTGTCCGTGCGCGCGAGAACGGATCTGGGCCGTCCGATTGCGCCCACGCGGATCGCCCGCGTGGCCCATCCTTTGTCAGCTTTTTCTTGCCACACAGCATCTCCTGGTTGGCCGGGGCTGCTGACCGGGCTGCTGACGTGGCCGCTGACGTTACACAACTTTTTTAAATTGCGTTTTGACCACCGGTTTCTGATTTTTTTTTAAAAAACACCATCAGAATCCAAATTTTCGACCCTTTTTTCCAAAATCAATTTCAATTAAATCTAAATAATATTTTTACATAATTTTATTATTATTATTATTTTTATTTTTATTAAATTAAATTAAATAAAAATCTAAAAAATTCAAATAAATAAAAATAAAAATAATAAGATAAAATAAGAAAAAACACTTGGGTGTTACAGCTCCATCTCTGTTTAATGATTATATTTATGATGTTATATAGATATCACTTTCAAAATCACTTTTCAAATCAAATTTAATATTATCCTCGAGTCAACTTTAAAAATAAATACATGTGTTTTATAAAAAAAAATTAAAAATAATATTTTATTAATATTTTTATGATACAAAAAATACTTATATTATTGAGTAAGTACTATATTAAATTAATAAATGATAATTATTTAAGGAGTGCATTATAAATTTCTATTAGCTTATTGAATAGATGACATAGACGATGATATAAATGATAAGTGAAACACGCTACCATGTTTCAGTACCTATTTTATTGAGTATGAGTAATTAAGTAAAATTAAAAAATATATATAGGACAAGTACGAGTAATTAAAATTATCATTGAAATATGTATGAGGTATGTATTATGGTATACAAATATAACTATCTAAAGGAATTTGATAAATATAAAATTTTTTCAAAACTATATGAAAATTAGAAAAAGTTATTACTTGGATGCAACCAAGTCAACAACATGGAGATGTGTTGTACAATGAAGCAAGAAAAATGCTAATTGCATGGTGCAATGAATTTCTCAATAAATCATGCAATTTTAACTTATTGACAATTATACTCGAAATAAAGAATAATTTAGAATAAAAGCACTTCCAATAATTAATTCTCAATATTTTAATGAAAAAAACTAATATTTTATTTATTTGTATATCAATATGCTATATAATGATTAACTTTTTTAAGATAAAGTAATTTATTTGTCAAATAATTTATGTCTATTTCAAAAAATATTTTAAGAATATCTATTTTTAATAATTAAAATTTAACCTTGTACTATAATATAACTCTTATGCTTTTTTTGGATAGTTTTACCAGCTCAAGGTATTTGAAGAACTCAAATATTTACCTAAACCTATATGGATATAAAAGCTCAAATATTTAATGTATTTATATATATTTATAGTGTCAAATCAAATTAAATTGGTGACCTAATAAGAGATGAGTCATACCCAAATTTTTAAATCATTTTAATTTTAGATATGACAAAACTAAGTTGATATTTTTCGGTCCAAACAAAAATTAATTGAACTTATTTTTTAATACAAGTTCATTTTAATTATATACCATCTAAATCAAAATCAAATTTAAATAGATTGATTTTTTAATCCTCTATTACTTGATGAAGAATAATACTAAATATTATTTACTTCGCTTCAACCTAAATTATTTGGCCCTATTCATTCGACTTATTGATCCACACCAGAATACAAACACCCCTAACTACATGAAGATCCAATAATAAATGGTCTAAAAAAATTAATTTAGACTGTATATTACTTTTTAAATATTAAAATTAGTTTATGTGTTAATTTTTTAATATTAAGTTTTTATACTTTTAAAAAAAGTCTATTAGTTCATATTATTAGATTTATCTCCTTATGACAACGAGTTTAAAATATAATTATTTATGGTTAAATGAATTTTCATTGGCATTATATATATAATAATATTTTAATATTTATTTATTTTTTAATATGATAAAAATTTTAAAATAATTAATAATTAAAAATATAAAATTAAAAAATAAATTATTTGACATTGAGAGACAATCACCTTGGTGCCTCTTTGTAGAAATTAGAAGATTTTTTTTTTTAATTTTTTATTATATTAAAAATAATTAAAATAAAATTTTTTTTATATAAAAATAGTTATATATCTAATTTATTATCATATGATAAATTCATTAAAAATATCAGAGACATTTAATGGATATATTTTTTGAAAATAAAAAATAGGAAAACAAAAAATAATACAAAAATTATTAAAATATTTAAAAATAATATATAAACAATTTAAATTAGACGACATTAGATAGTTACGGTGGACGGTACGGAGTATCTTACCCGAACGCTGCTGGGCAAGAACTACAAGAACACTGAAAAGCAGTGGACCCCAGCTGCTAAGGAAACGACACCGTTCGGGAGGAACCATTTTTTCACTTCAACCGTGCCAGGTGGCAGGGAATGATTGGTCCATCTAAGTCCTCACTGTTTTTAAAACTGAGCACTTTCCTTCCAGTTTCGACAATACCCATAAATCCCTTTCACATTCACACAGATAAAACAACCTCGTTCAAAAAGCTTGACTGGGAGAATTGAAGAAAAGATCTGTTCAGTTTGTAATATCGCCATTTCGATTTCGCGTCTCGCTCTCGCTATATTCTTCTTACCTCAAAAAAGAGGGAGGTCTCTGTGGATTCAGTCTTTGCCCTCTCATGGCAGATCGTGGCTCGTACGGTTTGGGCCATCGATTAGGTCAGTTTTCCCTGTCCCTTTCGCGTTATCTATTGTTTTTATTTTCTCTACTAGTTTGTGGTTGAATTTCCGTAATTTAAAATTGTTTGGATCTTGTTCTTTCTAGAAACGCGTTTATCAATTGAAAATTTCCAGGTATTTTGATGGACTGGTTCAGGGAATCATGAACAATACCTTTGATTGCTTGCGATATAGTAAAATGATTATTTTGCGTTGAAAATGAAATTACTTCTTTTTTTTATGAAGTGCGAAAGCGAGTGATATGAGGATATAAACAGTTTTCCCATGCAAATGACAGATGTTTGATTCATTTGACGTTTGGGAGTTTAGTTTGGTAGATAACGCGGTGATAATGATGTTGTTTGGATTACATATAATCTGCAATCAACTTCAGCAACTGATGAAAACAACTAAATTATTCATATCTTAGCTAGTTCTTGAGAAAGTGTGAATTGGTACCCTTAGGATGGGTTAGACTTCCGTGCAAAGGCCCAATATTGGTACCCTTAGGATGGTTGATTAGTGTCCAATTACTACTATGTTTTATATTCTCTATTTAAAAATGTTAAAAGAGATTGTTTCTCTAATCAAGGTTGTAAATTAGGTTCTTTTAACTCTATCATCTGAAAGAAAGGGTTTTTACGTAATCATTGGGGTAGATAATCTTTTTGACTTGCTCACAGAGCATTCTGTAGATATAAGGGAAGTATGCATGTGTTCACTTGTGAAATCTTACAAATACTCTACTCAAGAACTGTCTTCTCAAAAAAGAACTACCATCATATGGAAGTGGGTTGGCCTGTTTCCTATTATACTGTTTCCTTGCAAAATGTTTCTGTGTTCTTGGAATTTGTGCAGGAGATATGGCAATGAAATAAAATGAAAGTTAAACTATAATATTGCACAACGTGCGCCCCCCAACACTTGATGTGGATGATTTCGTTTGACTCTCAATTTTCACTTGCCAAGTTACCTCTTCTTCCTTTTCATATTGCAAATAAGTTACTGAAATAAAAAATTTTCTCTATGAGGGGATCGATGGACCTGTTAATAGAGTTTCTCTGTTTGACTATGTGTGTGCATGGAAGCTGCACACAAACTGCAGATGATTTCTGAAACTATTGATATAATACCTTGTAACGGATTTGCATTTCTACGAGTTTGCTCCATTACTGCTGCACAAATTTGTTATTCATAAATTTTCTTGCCATCTGCAGATATTGAACAATTGCTGCTAGAAGCTCAGCATAGGTGGTTGCGGCCTGCTGAAATTTGTGAAATTCTTCGTAATTATCAAAAGTTTCATATTGCATCAGAGCCTCCAACTAG
Source organism: Carica papaya (assembly GCF_054855325.1). NCBI lineage: Eukaryota > Viridiplantae > Streptophyta > Magnoliopsida > Brassicales > Caricaceae > Carica > Carica papaya. The sequence goes on from NC_142314.1 coordinate 6,400,362, forward strand.
ACCATCGAGTATGACTATTGCAATTACTGTGTAGGAACTGGATTTAATATTTATCTCATACAATAATGTTGGATAACCAAACCAATTTAGCATGGCGCAGTCAAAAGCATTTTTAAGAGCATGGTGGAAGTGCGGAGCTTATCATTGTATTATCAATTCAATTTTGTTATTTTTGTGTATGTCAATTTGTTCTTTTGATACTCAAAAGAAGTTTCTATTAGAACCACATAAGGGACTTATTTCAACTGTACTTATAAGAGGCACGCGAGAATAACAGAAGTTAATATTCATGGATTTTTTCTGTTGTACTTTTTTTTAATCAGAGTAAGTTCAAGTTATTTCTTACTTGGATTTCCTAGCATGTATTTGTATAATTTGCAGAAAACATTAAGTTTTTTGTCTTGAAACAAGTATCAGTCTTCTGAAATGTTTTAAACCTGAGTTTGACATGAAATTATTTTGTTACTGTGACCATAATGATTTTATGACCTAATTATAAATATACATTTCAATCCACAAGCTTTTTAAAGGAATAGTCTAGCTTGACAGTCCTTCCACTTTTCAGGTGGTTCGTTGTTCCTTTTTGATCGTAAGGTGTTGAGATACTTCAGGAAGGATGGCCACAATTGGAGAAAGAAAAAGGACGGAAAGACCGTGAAAGAAGCGCATGAGAAGTTGAAGGTAAGATTTCAAAGGGGTTATTTCCTTTATTTTTTATGTGCATGTATTAATGCTTATGTATGTTCTGCCATGCCATTGTATGATCAACTGTAGTGCAATATGAGGCTTCTAGAAGAAATAAGTATTCGTATGTTTCAAATAAAATATGTTTAGGGCTTGGAGCTAACATCCTTTATGGAATTTTAGGTTGGCAGTGTTGATGTATTGCATTGCTATTATGCACATGGTGAAGAGAATGAAAGCTTTCAAAGGCGTAGCTACTGGATGCTTGAACCGTAAGTATGAATTTGGTTAAGCTTTCACTCTCTTTAATTTACTTATCAGGTTTCCTTTTGGCCAAGTTCTGTTGTTTAGATTATATAATTATGATACTTGAAGAGTTTGGACACTATTGAAACTGAAAACCATCATCAAGGTTGATAGAATGCAACACCATTGATAGCCCAAACAGCCCAGACTTTTCAGTAGCCCAAACACCATTGGTAGCCCAAATTCACCTGTCCCCCCCCCCCCCCCCCCCCCGCCCCGCTTCTCCAGAAAGTTACGCTGGAGGGTCACTCATTTTTCTTAGAAGAAAAAGTCTAATTAAATAGCACTAAGGGGATACATATAAATTTTTTTTACAAATATGTTAAAACATCAATTAGATCCCCCAAAATGTCATAAGCATAAAGAGGATGACCGCTAATAAAAAAACCTAGGGTCTAGTACCAAGTATTCTCGATCCTATCAAAAGACAATCCATGCACTTAAACTTTTCTATTTCTTTCTTCCTAAATAACTCATAAGGTAGCTAAAGAGATGTTATTTAAAGAAAAAAAGGTAGCTAAAGAGATGGGGTTTAGTTCTTGTTGTGGCGTTTGTTCCCATGGATGCCTCTCTAGGTCCATATTTCTCTTTGACTGAGTCAGCCACAACACAGTTCACCTCTTAGAGACTATAAGCCAAACACCAAGGCCAATAGGAAAAAGGACACAATACTTGACACAATTTCCTTGCATAAGTAGCGTCCATTCATGATGACCATTCCCCTACTAATCAGATTGTCTATTGTTAGGATACAACCTCTCTCCCAATACTTGAGTTCAGAAAAAAAAGAAGTGTTGTCTATACTTGGAATCGATGCTCATGTATCTTCTCTAGGAGGACAAGGCATATTGGGAGGAACGATTAATTTTTTTTTTTGAAATACATTGAGAGGAACTATTACAATTATATGAGTTCACTGAGAGCACTCTTGCTGCTGATATTTGTCTTTTGAGGGCTAGGGTAATCTTAGATAGTTGGTGAACAATTCATCACTTAATATTTTATTAGAATTATGTAGCTGTCTATTAAAAAAAAGGAAGTATGCAGCTGTGCAGCTGTGTGATTTATCAACATGGCATCCTTGGTTATATAATCTTGTCAAAGCTTAACATATGTATTGGACTAAGTTCTTTTGATGAGTGATATAACTCTAGTGACAAGTTGTAGATGTGCCCCTAAGAATCATCTTCAATGCTCAAACATTTTAAGGTTGAGACTCGAGAAACTTATTTTGGTCAGTGGATATAAATTTGGTCACTAAATTATAAAGTTCTAGTTCGAAGTCCAGTTACCAACTTCAAGGCTTTAATGGCGATTTTTTTTTTCTTCTTAAGAAAGAGCTATCAACTTCAAGGCCAGAACATCGGTAATGCTGAGAATTCAATTGAAAAAAACTTATTTATATGTTACTAACATTGTAGTAAATTTGACCTGAAAAAAGAGATGGATATTTACCATACATATTCATGTGCCATCCAGAACACGTGCTAATTTGCCAAAACGTTTTCTCACTGTCAAATCAATAACGTGATGAAAAAATATAGAAGTTAGGCTTTCCATGAACACAAATGTAGCTGATTAGAAAACAACAGAGACCAACATGAATACCATGCATCTGGGGATTGGTTAGGTGAGATTGTAGATTGTCTTTTAAATATCACTTCAATGCTAGCTCTAAATTTTTTTATTTTTGCAAGAGCTATCTTATTTACTTTCTGTCTGGCATTTTTTTAAGGAATATCACATTTTCATCAATTGCATAAAATTCAGAGATGGAGATGTTGAAAATGTTGCTGGGTTAAGAAGATGTGTTTGTTTTCATGCTCTTTTAGTCCCTACTGTTGGTCCACAAATTTTCTGTGATCATGCAGCAGTCGCTGATTCTAATGATCTTGGATTTCAGAAATTTTATCCTTTTGTTATAAAATAATCCATTTTTCTTGAAATGAATTTTGGGAAGTTTTATTCTGAAGTGTTTTATTCCTTGTAGGATGTTGCCTACATTGTTGATAATTTTGTGCAATATTTCAGGGATTTGATGCACATTGTTTTCGTTCACTACTTGGAAGTGAAGGTAATAATAAATCTTTCCTTTCTTTTCATTTAAAGTATGGCTTTACTAGAGATTCTATACATTCTATTATTAGCTGTGACATGATCTTAAAATTTGAAATTACCCTTTGCACATCACATATTAAAACTAAGAATTAGAAAATTTCCAGTGATTGGCGTTAGTAGGCCTAATAGAGGCTCTCACCTAGTTTTGTTCTTCTTATTACATGGGTGGAACCCTCTGAGTGTATTTTGAATGGAAGGTAATACCTAATTTTGATGAAAAGAAATTGTCAAGCATTTGACGTGGAAGTTCTTTGTTTCATGAGTTTTTTTTTGTTGGGGGGGTGGTCAAGAAGGTATTGTTCATGTGATTTGCAAAGCATTTTATATGAAAAGAATAGTTAGCTGTTGGGACTTGCATGATATCTTGGCAACTATGTGCAGAAAAGTGAAAAAGCTTGTTTTGTCCTTTTATTGAGAGAATTATTGGTAATGGAAAGCATATGATAACTTAAGGACCATCTGTAAAAATGTGAAGCAACTTCTTTCATTTCACTGTCAACCAGATGTTTCTGAAGAAAATATTTCACTTCACAATTCTTTTTCTTACAATGAATTAATAAATAGACTGTAATGTTGGATTCTACTTAACCCACTTCATTAGGTAAATAACCATGAGCGGATTTTTAAGATTTTATAGGGAAAGAAAAGACTTATCAAAAAGCCACCAAGGTGCATCAGATTCACACACACACACAGACACAGACACAAACACATTTATAAAATATTATGAAAGGATTTTTCTTCATGCACATTGGTTTAAAGTGTGCTACAGAAATAATCACAAAGCCCTGAAAGTTTCTATGGTTGGAATGTAATGTTGGAATTTTTTGGTTCTTTTCTGAGTCCATGTTTTCATGGGATAGAATGCTGTTCTTTTTTTCTCCTTGAGAGAAAAAGGATAATATATTAACATGGCATCAATTGGGTGTCAACCTGTAGAAAATAAGGAATAATTAATTAGAAAATAAGGAGAAATTAAGTTGTATTTTCTGGGTATTTTCCAGATTGTATATTTTCTGTTTTATTAGCTGTAGATTCTGTATATGGAGGGAGTCACAAATAGATTTTCTCCTCCCCATAAAATTATTAGGATCTTGTTAGAATTTGTTAGGTTTGTTAGCATTTAGGTTGTATAAATACACATTATTCATGATGGAAATACATGAGAAACAAAATTTCCTCTCAAATAGCTTCATGGTATCAGAGCCTTACCTGATCCAAGAAAAGTGATCCCTGTTGAGCCGTAATCACAAATGGCCACAGGCGAGCTTTCATCTTCTTCGGAGGTCTCATCTGGTTCTTATCATCACACAGCAACCAGCAATGTTGTGAGTGAGATGTCTGTGTCCTGCATTACAGGACACAAACTCAAAGGTAGTAATTACCTATAATAGTCGTCCTTTGTCTGATTATTCATCCGGGGAAAGGGTCGCTACAGACATCTTACTGGCGAAGTCGTATCTCCTCCAGCAACTAACTCAAGCGCTTGCGTATGAGAGATTGAAGACAGCTTGGTGATGTCGTGGCTCATCACGTCAATGACCCTAGAAATTGGAGAGAATTTCCTATTCTATGAAATTGCTCACGAAATTTGGGAAATATGTCAGGAATTTTACTCCAGCAAAGAAAACACTTCCGCCATTTTCGAGATAGAGTCCGCACTTCATGATCTTCGGCAAGGTGAGTTAAGCGTCACTCAGTATTATAACGCCTTAACTCATAACTGGCAGCAGATGGATATCTTTGAAGAGCGTTGATGGAGCTGCCCTGAAGAGGCGAAGAACTTCAAGTCGTTCGTTGAAGAGAAACATGTCTTCAAATTCATGCTGGGGTTGAATAAGAACCTCGACGAGATTTGGGTACGCATGTTGAGTACCAAACTCTTTCCGAGTCTTTGGGAGGCGTTCTCTGAAGTCCGACATGAAGAGAGCCGCAAGAAGGTCATGATGGGTGATATTGAGCAGGCCCACCTGGCTAAGAACTTTTCAGCTTTCACAACTCGAGCTGTCGACGCTCGAACGAAGAAGACGAGGCCCTAGTGTGATCACTGTAAGAAGCTAGGGAACACTCGTGAGCGCTGCTGGAAGCTCCATGGCAAGCCGAGTGACTGGAAGCCTTCGGGTGAGTGGAAATCCTCCAAGGCAGAAATCTCAAGCAAGCATCAGGGCAACCACATAATTGTTGAAGAAATGCCCTCTGATGTTGTGGAGAGCAGTCCCTTCAGTCCTGAACAACTGGAAGCCCTTCAGCTATTTCGTCTAAAAAATTCTACCCGGTCAGTGCCTCTATGGCACACAAAGGTAATATCTATGGTTTATCTGTTTTTTTAGAAAAAGGACAGATGTGGGTAGTAGATGTTGGAACATTTGACCATATGAGTGGAGATGCCTCAATGTTTCAAAAATACAACAAGTGTGAAGAAGTTTTTTCAATAAGGATTGCTGATGGTTCTCTTTCAAAAGTGGCTGGAATGGGCTCTGTAAATTTATCTCCAAATTTAACTCTGTGTTCAGTTCTCCATGTTCCAAATTTGAATTGTAATTTACTATCAGTCAGCAAGTTATGTGAAGACTTAAAATGTGCTGCAAAATTTGTCTCTAATATGTGTGAATTTCAGGATTTGGACTCGGGGAGGACGATTGACAGTGTTAGAATAATCTCAGGATTATACCTACTTTAAATCAACACTTCTATAAGACAAGCTTATAAAGCTGTATGTGCAAACTCTGTTTCTGTTTCTGCAAATAATGACTATGATATCATTTTGTGGCACTATAGATTAGGACATACAAATTTCATGAATCTGAAAAAGATGTTCTCTTTACTATTCAAAGAAAAAAATCTAGTTTCTTTTCAATGTGAAGTATGCCAATTTTTTAAATATGTTCGAAGTTCATTCCCTAGTTTACCATACAAATCTTCAAAACAATTTGCATTGATTCATAGCGATGTATGAGGATCCTCCAAGGTCTCCAACATCACCGGAACTAGATGATTTGTATCCTTCATTGATGACCATACAAGAATTACGTGGGTGTTTCTCATGAAAGAAAAATCAGAAGTTGGATTTCTATTTAAAAAATTCCATACAATGATTCGAACCCAGTTTCAGTTTACCATCCAAGTGTTGAAATCTGACAATGCTTGTGAATATTTTGAAGCCACAATTGAAAAATATTTTAATGAACATGGAATTATTCACCAAAGCTCGTGTTCATACCTCACAGCAAAACGGCATAGCCGAAAGGAAAAATAAACATATTCTTGAAGTAACTAGATCAATTATATTCACCACTCATGTACCAAAATTCTTCTGGGGAGAGGCAGTTCTTTTCGCTACCTACATGATAAATTGGATGCTCTCCCGGATCTTACAATTTCAATCACCTTATGCCATTCTTTCACAAATCTTTCCTGCATCTCATATTTTAAATATATTACCACTCAAAGTTTTTGGCTGTTCAGCTTATGTCCATATTTACAAACATCTCCGTGGGAAACTTGACCCAAGAGCCATAAAATGCATTTTTGTTGGATACTCTGTTAATCAGAAAGGATACAAGTGTTTAGTTTCGGAAATCCGTCGCTTCTATAATACAATGAATGTCACATTTTTTGAAAACCAACTTTTTTACCCCACAACTGATATTCAGGGGAAGACATTTACTTAAAAATATCAGTTATGGGATGTGAGTATACCTCCTCTATATCCACAGAGTCATTTCTCACCAGACAAACCTTCCCTAGAACCTGAACCAAAGCCAGTTACAGAGAACACATTACCTGTAGTTAGTAAGGTACGTGTCTATACTAGAAGAAACAAAAGAAAAGTACCTGAATCATCCAAGCCTTGCCATGAATCCACCATTGATTCAGGTAATGTAATCTCTGCTCCTGCTTCAGATACTGATATTGATGTTCCTATTGCTTTGAGAAAGGGGACTCGGACATACACTAAAAATCCTATACAAGACTATATTTCTTTGGACAAACTATTTTCGGAACATCTTGCTTTTATATGCAGGATAGACAGTAGTTCACCAGAGCCCAAAACAATTCATGAAGTTTTGGAAATACTTGAATGGAGGATAGCTGTTCAAGAGGAAATCAAGACACTTGAAAAGAATGAGACATGGGAATTAGTTGATCTACCTCCAGGAACGCACCAAGTGGGGTGCAAATGGATCTTCACAACTAAGTATAATTCAGATGGGAGTGTGAATTGGTATAAGGCTCGCCTGGTAACCAAATGTTATACTCAGTCATATGGAGTGGACTATCAGAAGACTTTTGCTCCAGTAGCCAAACATAATATTATTCAGGTACTTCTTTCACTTGCATCTAACCTTGATTGACCTTTTTGTCAACTAGATGTGAAGAATGCATTTCTTAATGGTGATCTAGAGGAAGAAGTATATATGGATATGCCATCAGGGTTTGAACTAACAGACAATCATTAGAAAGTGTACAAACTGAAGAAATCACTCTATGACTTAAAACAATCTTTAAGAGTATGGTTTGATAGATTCACAAGAGCTGTAAAACATGAAGAATATGAACAATGTCAATCTGATCATTCACTATTTGTCAAGCATTGCACCTCAGGTAAGAAAGCCATTTTGATTGTATACATTGATGACATCATTCTTACAGGTGATCATGTTGAGGAGATTCAGAAACTCAAACAATTCCTAGCCCAAGAATTTGAAATTAAAGATCTGGGGATACTAAAGTACTTTCTTGGTATGGAAGTGGCTAGATCCAATAAAGGAATTTCAATATCTCAACAAAAGTACGTTCTGGATCTCCTCAAGGAGACTCGGATGCTAGGAAGCAAGCTTGCTGACACTCTTATGAATTCAACTATTAAGCTTGGATCCAAAATCAGTGATAAAACAGTTGACAAAAGGAGGTACCAAAGATTCGTTGGGAAGCTTATCTAACTAGCACATACAAGACCTGACATTAGTTTTGCAGTGAGTACAGTAAGTCAGTTCATGAATCAACCAATTGAGAAATACATGAGAGTTGTATATCGAATTCTGAGGTATTTTAAAATGAATTCAGGACAAGGGTTGTTCTTTCAAAAGACAGATAGAAGAGATGTTGAAATTTACACTGATACAGATTGGGCAGGCTTTACAAGTTACAGGAGATCTACATCAGAGTATTGTACCTACGTTTGGGGGAACCTGGTCACCTGGCGAAGTAAGAAACAGTCAGTTGTATCTCGCAGCAGTGCAAAATTTGAATTTAGGGCCCTTGCTCACGGTATATGTGAAGGTATGTGGTTAAAGAGAATACTTGTCGAATTAAAGGCTCCTAACAACGTGCCTATGAAGGTGTGATGCGACAATCAATCAACCATCTGTATGGTTAAGAACCCTGTACATCATGACAGAACAAAACATGTGGAGATCGATCGTCATTTTATCAAAGAGAAATTGGAAAATGGAACTATAACACTAATGCACATTTCAACCGGTCAACAGATTGCGGACATTCTAATGAAAGCTCTACCTAAAAGAACCTTCGATGATATAATATCCAATTTAGGTTTACTCAACATATATGTAAACTAGATTAATGAGGAGTGTAGAAAATAAGGAATAATTAAGTAGAAAATAAGGAGAAATTAAGTTGTATTTTCTGGGTATTTTTCAGATTGTATATTTTCTGTTTTATTAGCTGTAGATTCTGTATACGGAGGGAGTCACAAACAGATTTCCTCCTCCCCATAAAATTGTTAGGATCTTGTTAGAATTTGTTAGGTTTGTTAGCATTTAGGTTGTATAAATATACATCATTCATGATAGAAATACATGAGAAGCAATATTTCCTCTCAAAGAAGGGGAATTTACAAGGTAATTAAGACGTTAATAAGGTAACTTAGGTCCTCAACAGAAGTAAGAGGGCTGCTGTTAAATAAAAAGGGAACTATAAGTCGCTAACTCTACCGAAAGAGGAAGTAAGCCCTTCTATCACCCCACAAGGTTGCCAAGGGAATAAGGGAAATAAGTTCTCTCCTCTTCTTATTTCTTGGATACTTTGTTAAGCTCAGATCATCAGCAACAGAGTCAGTGATCCAAACACAACCCCAGAAAATCAGGAGCAATGCACCACAAATGCGAATTGAAGGAGCACCACAAAAGGAGGGATAGAATGGGGTGTTGGGGTGGTTTCTTTGTCCAGTTTTAAAAAGGGATTGGGCTGGACTGCTTTATTTTATTTAATCGGTCTTCTTTCTTCTGTTTCTTTATTTGACTTTATGTTTTTAGCTTAGGATGATTCTTTATTATGCGTCCTTGTACTTTCTCCTTTTATATTCTTTCTTCATAAAAAAGAAAATTGCAAGTGCTACCCAGGGGTTTTGCTCTTTCCATTTAGAAACGGATGCCCCAATAATCTTGTGATTGGATAAGCAATTAGAGTTTCTTCTTCCAAAGGTGGTTCATTTGTCTGATACTTCTTTATGGTATTTTGGGAGCTCCCCCTGGTTACCTAGCGATGGGTTTATCTTTATCTTTTTTTCTTTTTAAAGAACTATGATGTTTGCTTGAGTTTATTGCCTTGGATAGTTCAATCTAGCATTGGGTGAAGTGGTTGATTTCTTCTTTATTCTCTAATGTTTAAGGAATGACAAGAATTTGAGCATTAATCCTTTGTCTTTTTATCAAACACAGTAAGGAGGTATTTTAGCATTTTCTCTTGTAGAAACAGTTTGAGTTTGGTGAATTTGTTTTTTTTTTAATGTGTATTTTTAACAGTGGTTTATTTAGCATATGCCTGTGATACGTTATGGATCTTTTACTTGCTTCTCTTTCAGCATGTCTAACTCTTACATATCACATGTTATTTTGTCGCTATCAGGGCAGTAGAACCAATATTGGAGGCATTAAAGAAACTAAAGAAGTTCTATCAAACTTCCAAGACGGCAGTTCTTCAAGAAATACGGATTCAACAAGCCCAACCAGCACTTTGACGTCATTGTGTGAAGATGCTGATTCTGGTATCTTTTTAGCCTCAGATTTTATTTCTTTTGAAATCTCTTTATCTGTTTATATTGATTTAAATAAAAAAACTATAATTTTTTTTTATATATTTTTAAATATGGTGGAAATAATGAATGCAAGATCTGATTTTTATGAGCTTTATCAATTTCTATGACCTCTTTTATTATGCACATAATTGCCATTGCAGCTTACATGATATTTGATGCAGGAGATAGTCATCAAACAAGTTCTGGCTCGCATATATTACCTGAATCACCACATGTGGGGTGTGCTCAAATTACAGAAAAAAGGGATTTTGATCTCTTGAATTCTTATTTAATGCAGTCCTCTGGTAACATTCCTCTTATGTCTATGCTGTTTTATTGACTAGTTAATTGCTTTTTCACTGTTCACATGCATAATCTTTGTAACTTCAGCATGAGCTTGGCTTTAAATCTGATGCCGTACTTAACCCTCTTGCTAGGCAAGCAAGAGAGTTGGACAACAGTTCCTAGCATATCAAATATCCATGGGAATAGTCCTGTTGAAAGTGTCTCTCAGAGTGCAGCTGATTTGGGAAGCTGGGGAGGGGTCTTTGAGCATTTTACAGCTGGATATCATAATGTACCTACTCATGGACCTACAACTTCTACACAGCCTATGGGTAGTGAAATCATGCTTCAACATGAAGATATGGTTAAGGGTGAGCTTTTAGCTGGTAATACTCTTGTCAAAGAGGACTTTGGGAATCCTCTGTTGATGCAACCAACTTGGCAGGTACTTTGAACAGTTAGGCTTTATCTATTTTTGCATCTTTCATTGCTTTTCTGACTAGGCTTAAGAGGAATGATCATTTTGAAAGGGAAGCACTGACTTAAGCAGACATTTTCTTCTTTTGCGCATTCTGCTGTATGTTGTTTTTGTTTTTTGTTTTTTTGTTCTTTCCTGGAATCTGTTACTTTGGAGGCTACTTAAGCACGGCCTACTACCACCTAGTTATACTTGTGTATTGAGGGTTAACATTCTGGAACAGATTGAGTGTAATAATAACGATAAGCAATACAATAAAGGAAGGGTTTGGGATGGTCTGAAGCGGCAAGGCAAGAAAAAAGTTTGCCACTCATTCATTCATGTCTTCTAGGTCATTTGGGAAGAAAAGAATTGAAGGATTTGTTGGAGTGTTTGTTCTTGTCCTGGTAGAATTAGGAATTGTTGACTTTAGACCTATTTATTTTGCTGAAGGGTCATCTTCTCTTTGCAGAGAAGATCTTGGGAACCTTTTAGGTTTTTTTTTTTGAGAAAAATGCGCTACAAATACTAGATTATCCAAAACTACAAATACCTTTTAGGTATTTTAACTAATACTGCTATGCAAATGTCTTATGTATTTTGGCAGCAATCCCTTGGTGCTTTTAATAAGATTTTCGTTCTTCCTCCAAAACTATAACTTGTTACTTTGTAACAAGTTAGTCCTTGTTTTATCCTGTATGGCTTGTAGACAGCAGCTTGCAATTTTCTGTTCCGAGGTTTCATAGTTTCTTATGTGTTTAAGAGATTCAGGCTCTTTGAGTCATTTTAAGTATCTTAATAAGTATGGTAATTATTATCCATGTCCTAATTATTTTAAACTTCGTGACAGATTCCTTCAGGGGAGAATTCCTCCAAATGGCCTATGGATCCGGTCTCAAACCCTGCAGTACTACATGATCTTGATATGAGGTTATATGAGCAAAGAACACACGATAATTATTTACAAAATAATATTATTCGATTGGGTAGTCATCCTGACCTGCAAAATGAGCAGCTTGGGCAGGACAACCTTCAGTTTCATCTTAGAAATGTAGAATTTCAATATATGGCGAGATCAAGTTCGGAGAATGATGTAAATACAGAAGGAAACATGAACTGTGCTTTACCTGTGAAAAAACAGTTACTAGATGTAGAGGAAAGCTTAAAGAAAGTTGACAGTTTCTCTCGGTGGGTTTCCAAAGAACTCGGAGAGGTGGATGATCTGCAAATGCAGTCATCAACTGGTATTTCATGGAGCAGTGTTGACCCTGGAAGTGTAGTGGATGGTTCCTCATTGAGCCCTTCTCTCTCCCAGGATCAGCTTTTCAGCATAATAGATTTCACTCCAAAATGGGCCTATACAGACTCAGAAGTTGAGGTATTGGATGTTTTGTTTCATCTAGGAGTGACCTTTTGTGAAAATTACTTAGTGAAGCTATTTGATCAATCTTTTACTTCCTGCATAATGATTTGACTTTCATGCGTATTGAAGGTGCATTTGATTGATATACTGGTTTTTCCCATAATTTTCCTTCTATGTTCTGTAAATAACTGTTTTGAATGGAATGAAAAAAGAAAATTGAAGGCAATTTTGAAGGACTTAAGCATTTGACATTAAAATCATCAAAAAATCAGGAAAGGTGGTCAACAATATGATTGGGATAGAGGACTTGTACCATTCAGTTTAAGCTATGGTTTTATTAACCATATGTTACGTGATTTTGTTTTATATGTTGCTATTGCTATTTTCTTTATATGGAGAGAACAATTGCTGTTTCTATTTCTTTCCAGTCAGATGGCAAGGTGTCAGTTTCATTATGAGGTCAGGGAACTATTCTGTTTCTCCTTTTACTTTTACAATCATTACTTGCAGGAATATGATCTTTCAAGGATGTTACCAATATCTTGCATGTTTCTCTCTCCAAGTAATGACGTTTGATTTTGATTCTGCCTCTTCACTTAATTTGGTCGATATCTGTAATAAAATAGATAGACCTGCATTTTATGTACTTCTAACCTTCTGCTTTATACATTCTGAAACAGGTGCTGATTATTGGAACTTTTTTGAAGAGTCAACAAGAGGTAATAAAATGTAATTGGTCATGTATGTTTGGGGAAGTGGAAGTTCCAGCTGAGATTCTAGTGGATGGTGTTCTTTGTTGCTATGCTCCTTCACACACAGTTGGCAGTGTCCCTTTCTATGTAACATGTTCCAACAGGTTGGCTTGTAGTGAAGTTCGTGAATTTGACTATAGAATTGACTCTTCGAGACATGTAAACATTGGAGACATTTATGGTGCTTCTACAAGTGAAATGCTCTTCCATATGCGACTTGAGAGGCTATTATCTCAGAGATCCTTTGGTCCTAAAAGCCATATCTACCAAGGTGTTCATGACAAGCGAAATTTAATCAGTAAAATTATTTTATTAAAAGAAGAAGAAGAGCCTTACCAGATGCCAGATTCTACTTCTGAGAAGGTGTATCAACATGAAGCAGCAGAGCGGCGTCTTCACATCCTTAGCAAGGAGAACTTGTATTCATGGCTTGTTCATAAAGTGACTGAAGATGGTAAAGGGCCAAGTATATTAGATGACGAGGGACAGGGTGTCCTACACTTAGCTGCTGGTCTTGGCTATGATTGGGCCGTCAAACCAATTTTAGCTGCTGGAGTTAGCATCAATTTCCGAGATGTTTGTGGTTGGACTGCTCTTCATTGGGCTGCATTCTGTGGCAGGCAAGGACCTCTAACTCAGTTTTCTTTGACCCTCTTATAACTCTAAATTTCCTCTTTTTTTTTCTTTTTGCCGGGGGCGCGCGAAAATTTGACAAAATTCTAGTTTCCTTTTGCATCGGTTTGGAAGGCAGCTTATATGTTTTTTTATTAGAGCCTTGAACTCAACCAACTACTGGAATTCTTTTTCTTTTGTTATGTGAAGTGAATTGTCATTTAATATAGTCCATCTATACTAAGGAGTCTACTATCTATGTAGAAAGGTGCCAAAATTTTCTAATAATTTATCTTTATCATCTTGCATTCCTTTCTGGCAAGTGGAAAGTCAATCTTGTATAATAGAAAAATAAGAAACAGTATTAACCAGGCACCAAGGGGGTGCCACTCCTATTAAAAGAGAAGAGGTTGGATGTGCTAACAAATTAATTCCAAGGTATTGAAATATGTCCTTATTTAATCTAATTTTTTGATATTTTTGTGATGATTTAAATCTAGTTTTCTAATTTGGATTGTGTTTGACAAAAACTAGTTATCTGAACCTTTCCTAACTTTGGATTATTCTGAAGTATAGGGAGCAGACAGTTGCTATCCTTGTTTCTCTGGGTGCTGCTCCTGGAGCATTGACAGATCCATCTCCGGAATTTCCTTTGGGGAGAACACCTGCTGATTTGGCTTCTGGGAATGGACATAAAGGAATCTCTGGTTTTCTTGCGGAGTCTACTCTTACCAGTTATCTCGAATCCCTTACAATGAATGATCCGCAGGAAGATGGCACCTCTGAAGCTTCTGGAGCAAAAGTCGTGCAAACTGTTTTAGAGCGAACAGCAACTCCTATAAATGATAGCGATGTGCCAGATGTACTTTCACTGAGAGATTCACTTACTGCTGTCTGTAATGCTACACAAGCTGCTGATCGAATACATCAAGTGTTCAGGATGCAGTCATTCCAACGAAAGCAGTTGACTGAATATGGTGATGATGAATTTGGTATATCGGATGAGCGTGCTGTTTCACTTATTGCTGCCAAGACACGCAAATCTGTACAAGGTGATGGGCGAGCTCATGCTGCTGCAATACATATCCAGAAAAAGTTTCGTGGTTGGAAGAGGAGAAAAGAATTCCTCTTAATTAGGCAAAGAATTGTTAAAATCCAGGTCCAGTGCTGCTTTATTTCTCTCTTTTCATTCTTTAATCCATTTCTCAGTATCAAAATATTTATTGTGCTTCCAGTTGGCTTTGTTATGCTGCTCCTGGTTCTTCGTTGCCTGCATCTAGAATTTTACTGTCTGAGTACAATTAAGTGGTTATTTAGAAAATGGAATTTGCAACAATAGTTCGCAATTCCAAGGAAGACAGGCTCATATAGGACTCTCTTTCTTATCAGATATAGATTTTTAGGCTGGCTAATTATTAGTACCCATTTGGTATCTTCTACTAAAGCTTTCTATATCTATATGATGTTAGTGTACAGAATACTGTCCTTGGCATCCCCTTGGTGCTTGTGAATTACTGAATCTTACGATACTTTTTATTTAAAAAAGAGTGCACAAAACACTGCCCAGGCAATGTTGTTGGAGCCTGTAATATTTTGATGGAGGTCAATTTGTGGTAATGCATAGCATAAGGCTATAACGTGGGGCTGGACAGTTTGGATTCCAATTTCAGCCCACTAACTATTTAATGCATGAAATAACATATTAACTTATCGGGAGGAGGAAATTCTAAATTGGATCTTATTGGTAGAAATTTAAAATGCTAATATATTTTGTACTGCATGAATTCTGTTTTCTGGTTCTGAATTTTATCTTTCATTTTTTGAAGGCTCATGTAAGGGGACACCAGGTAAGGAAACAATATAGAGCAATTGTTTGGTCAGTAGGGATTCTGGAGAAGGTTATTCTGCGTTGGAGACGCAAAGGAAGTGGGCTACGAGGATTTAGACGAGATGCACTCCCTAAGAATCCAGATCCTGAATGCATATCCCCTAAAGAGGATGATTATGATTTTCTAAAAGAAGGAAGAAAACAAACTGAGGAGAGGTTACAAAAGGCCCTTACCAGGGTGAAGTCCATGGTTCAGTATCCTGAAGGACGTGCACAATACCGTAGGCTGCTAACTGTTGTTGAAGAGTTCCGTGAAAATAAGGTACATAACTACATTCATGCATCTTTTTGGTTACTGTTAATTGGCTTATTGTATGTGATAAACTAACATTAGGTCCTAGATGAAATTGGGTATTAGCAACCTGACTTGAATTCTGTCTTTAGCTTAGTTGGTTAATTCAACATAAGACATGCATACTGTCATAGAGATCCATAATGTGCGGATAAATCCCTAGAGGTCTTTTTCTCTTTTTTTTTTATAGAAAAAAATTTATCAAAGAGAGTGCCGGCGCAAAGAGATCAGGGGATTAGCTATTACCAACCAGAATAGAACATGCGAGATTACAGAGAAAAATACATTGACACAAACTTTGAACCTGATTCCTATAGGGTCCATACAGGGTTAGAAAAAGTGAATTGACCTGTTTAACTCCGCTGAGAAAAGGGTGCTCCAACCAATATCTTCTTGTAAGCAAGCTTAAAGCATTTAAGTGCTAATATAGAAATTATGCAATTATTTGTTTGGATAAAAACTGATTTAAAAATTAGCTGTTGTGCTGTGTTTGTTAGAAGAGAGAAAAGTATAGGATGAATTGCTAAATGAACATTTTAAAAAAACATGCATGATAAGCCATGATGCAAAAAGAAAGTGTAGCTTTATTTCGACTTAAAGGCGTTTATATCTTTTTGTTTACGAAAAGAGATTGTGTTGTTCTTATGAGCAGCTTGCAGACAACTCCAAGTACTCTCTTGAAGCCTAGAACTTAGGATCTATGTCATTTTGTGATATTAAAAGTGATATGTGATTCTTAATTAATGGTATGGGTTTTCAGTTGTTTATAGGAGAATCTTGCATAAAAAAATCAGTCTAAAACTTTCTTGCTGAAGTGCATGGTCGGTGGCCCTGGGATAATTATCTAGACTAGATAATTAGCTAGCTCTCCTCCTGTATTTCTCTTTGTCGTCAGTGGGTGGGGGGAGTGATAAATTCCTTTACCGGCCTTACTGTTTGATATGATGAATTAATTCCTTTCACAGCTTCTTGATGATAGCAGCTCATATAACACGACTATTATCCTAAAAAAAAATTCCAAGTTCCTGGATTTTTGATGTTGTTACCTCTACTGGATGTTTTAGACACTAATTAGATGTTCTGCAATGGTGATTTTTGGTAGGCATGTGATATGGCTGGGAACAGGACAGAAGAAACAGGCGAAGGTGATGAAGATCTTATCGATATTGATTCACTTCTGGATGATGACACTTTCATGTCTATAGCATTTGAATGAGCAAATGTTGTTTGATTTATGTTATGTACATATATAAATTACTTCAATGGCAAGGGTAAATGGGGGTTCTAACTTAATTTTGTTTGTACATATATATACCGAACTAGCATAGGTGAATAATATCGTGTTACTGTGGGTTTGCTCCTCCATATTGCTAGCGAGTTGAATCTATATTTTAGTGTTTCATATTTGGTTCCCCTTTTTGATTGAAGGGACGTGGAGTAGTGTTTATCTCAGAACAGTTTTTGTGGAAGATTTATTGGTTTGATTGTTCTTTAGAAGTTTAATTGTAATTCAGGTTTATTAGTTGTGCTTATAAAGTTATTTTGGCATTATAATGTTTATCTTTTGGAAAGGGTGAGTATCAAAATTTACTTTAAATTTCAGTTGTCAGCCAGCTTCAGTTTAATTTTGAAGTAGTCAGTTGCATTCCATTAACAAGATAATGTTATTTTTAAAACGCCGGGGAAGAAGAGATGTCCCGGTGAAAAGAAAAGGAGTATCGCTAGTTTTCTTTTTTACCCATGATTAGAGTAATTAAATTTCAACCGCATGATTTCTGGTTAAAATATTTGGTTAGTAATTTTATTCTGGTTTCCTGTTAAAGTTTAGTTATATTTTTAGGATTAAAATCTTGATGAATTCAAAACCCTAATAATTAAATTTTAAATATCTTAAAAATAAATTAAATAAGCTGCAGAAATATGAAAGTGTATGTGTTTGTAATTTCTCTAGTTCTATTTGATAACCGTGGGGGATGCTGCATGTGAAGAAGGTGCTATTACTTTTTAAGAGATCCAGACATTTTTTCTTTTTTCCTTTGGTTGGTGGTGGAAGGGTTTAAAACTGAATTGAATGGGAAAAAAATAAGTTTTATTTTATTTTTTTTTTTCTATTTTGTTCTCAGTTTAATTTCACATGCTCTGCTTGTTTCTTTTTTTTTTTTTTTTTTTTTCTTGTAAAATATAAAGTGTGAAGTATATATTTATAAGCACTAAAAGGGTGTCACCCATGTACAAAAAAATCACATATCAATTAAATTACCTATAAGATTCGATAAATTTTTTATAGAACAACAAAAATAATCTCATTGCAAAAAAAACTCAGGGTCTGGAACCATCTGTTTTTAAATATATCAAAATCATCAGTATCCTAAAATCCCATTGGAAGCTCTTCTATTTTTCTAATTCCACATTATCCAAAGTATGATAAGAAGTATAATCTCCACTTGCTTCCTTCCTTCCGCTACTGATGCCCTTCTATGCTCAAATTTCTTCCCTCAATTCTGCCACGACCCAACTGATCCAAAGCAGTTCATCATGAACCATAATCTATAATTTGTGAATTACAAGGCACCAAAGCAAAAGATGATTATAAGTCTCTTCGGCTCTTCAGCAAAACTAACAAGTATTAACCAGAATATTTACCTTCTTCCTCAGATTATCAATAGCCTGGCAACGTTCCCTGCTAGCCTCTCAGATTATCGTATGCTGTACTTGAATCTTGATAAAATGCTCTGTGGTTACCCTTTCTGCCTTTAACCAGAATGCTGACCCTGATGTGCTAAATCATCCGCTCTCAAATATAATATTTTACACGGTTGATTTTATCTGGTTTATTCAGTATGACAGTGGCTACCTATCCTCTTGTTTCATTGGGTTCTATAATATTTATAATTGGCATGACATGATTACAATGTATATAGAACATTCCAATGTTCAAAAAATATGTACCAAATAATATCCCTTTGAAGTCTATATTCACTAGACAGGTTTTTGGGCTCCTAAATTGCAGGTCCTTTGAGACATGAGTGAAGCTATAAGATCATACTGTGTTTCTCCAATTGTTTTCAAGTATTTAGTAAAAATATATATATATATATATATATATATTTTTTGTATTTGTGCATGATGTAAATTTGGGTTTCTACTAAAATTTATACATTAATCAAAATTACTTGTAAAGAAATACATGTAGTTTCATTATAGTAATTACCAATAGTATCATAACAAAAAATCATACAATCATACTCGAAACTTAACAATAATACTGATTTCTTTCTTAAAGAATTCATAAATTTTTTATTTTATACTTTTTAGTGAACATCTTCAAATCAGATGTTATGAATTTTGGATTTGGAAAAGAGAGATTCAGGGACTTTCAGAAAGAAAGATTTGTAGATATGGGATTTTCTAAGGATGATTATTTTTTTTATTGTAAAAGAAATTACTTATTTTTAATTAAAAAGAAATTTACTTCCCTTTAAAATATTGTCCAATTTGTAAGGCACTATTTTATCTCAAAATTAATTTTAGAATTTTGATAAAATATTCTATTTGTAAAATAATTCTCTTTTAATAGAAAAAATAGAAATAACAATAAGAAACAAGCATCTAGTAACACTAACTTGGGTGTATATTTTGTACTTGAATTATAAGATGGAATCCATCCAAGATTTAAAAAAATGCTGGCAGGCAGAAGTTGAAGATTTGTCACAATAACAATTCTAGTTGACAAGGATTCAAACAAGAAATACACAACTGGGTGAGTCATAGAAATCCTTTTGACAGAACCAGGCAACTGATCAAAGCACATTCATATGATCTTCCAAATCCACAAGTGAGTCTTCAGTCTAGAAAGAGATAAAAAGAGGCAGAGAGCATCTATCTATCGTCATCATCTGATAGGGTGATACTGTTCAGATATGCGCTTAGGTGGCAGCTTTCGCAGGATGAATAGAACCAATGCGGACGGAACAATCTCTACCGTCTGCTCAACAGTCAGGATATAAACAACCAAAAGTTTTCTCACATGAATTGTTTAACTGGATAGAACATTCTCTTTGGAAATTTAAATACTCGAAGGACTTGAAATTCCTATCATGCAGGCAGAGAGGGCCAGAACTGGCTTAAACTAATAAAACCTGATGACTGACCCAAAACCAAAACCTCCCTATGACCTGAATAAACCAGACATAAAACCAAGCTACTCAATTTTATAGACAGCTGAAATATCTGATAAGTCAGATACTTGATGTTAAGAAAGAAAGTGGATACTTAAATGATTTACTATCTGAAATGACCCAGAAAAGAAAAATCCAAGTATAGCTAAAAGGCTTAAATATAATTATGGTTAAACTTAAATATAATTATGGTTAAATTCCAAACTTCAAACAAACTTGATGTTGCATAACCTAATAACCCGAATGACCTAAAATCTTTAACTAGTCGACTTAAGCCTGACCTGAACATATCCATCGACAACCCCTCACAAAATGGTCCCAAACACCACATGTGAGTAAAAAATTCAATCATAAGCAGTGTTATACCTAAATAGAACATTGGATAGTAACACACAATCTAATATCGAGAAGCAAGAACTTGCCGTGTAATAGATTAGATTGAGGAGTGGATGATTTAGCACATCAGGGTCTGCATTCTTGTTAAAGGCAGAAAGGGTAACCTAAAATATAAGGCAGAAAAGATACAATGATGGTCAAAGATACAAAGGAAGTGATGCTAACTTAAATAGATATTTGTTAGAGATGCAAGAACCTTAGGTAATTACTAGAGGTTTGATCAAGTAGCACTCACCACAAAGCATCTTATCAAGAAACAAGAACAGCATATTCCCGTAACACAGCCAACCTGTCAGGCAGATAGATAAGTTGGGAATCGCGATCTTTTTAATCACAAATTTTTTGCTATTTTCTTATATTCCATTTGCAACCCCCTAATGAAAGTAAATGATATAAATGAATTATAATATAAATATGTATAACATTAATTATGCAACTTATGACCAATTGAAGAAAAAAAATCCCATTGGAAGAGCAACATAAAAAGAAACATGATGTCAAACTCCAACATCATTTGCCAATAGAAAGTATTAACTGCACATTTATTCGCTGAATGAATAGAACTAGAATATAATAGTTATCCACCATGAATGAAATAATATTGTAATTGCGATTAAACTACAATATTTAGTTTGCAATTAGTAATAATTCATTACAAAACTTGGTTTGATAGCATTAAAAGTTTAAATAAAACTAGGAAAGTTAAAAATAACTTGGACAACTAGATGAATATATCCGCGTGAACATAAAACTGCACATTTATTAACCGAATGAATAGGAGAAGAATATAATCCAGCATGAATGACATATTATTGTAATTGAATCATGATTAAACTACAATATTGGTTTGCAACTAGTAATAACTTATTACAATATTTGGTTTGATAGTAGTAAAACTATAATAAGTTATAAATAACTTGGACAACTAGATGTATATATATGATGTATATATAACTAGATGTATATATTATTACATAATAAATTGATAGAATTTCACTTAATCATTTTAGTCAATAAACTTATATATATTATATTTTAATTTTATTTTATATTATTTAATTCCATAAAATTATAAAATTTCATTTAAATTATTCTAAAAACTTTTTAATTCTTGATTTTATTTTATATTTTTATGCAAAATTTCAAAGAATTAAAACTTTTTTCAATTTATTGAAAAATTTCCAAATATCTAGCTATATCGTAACTGTTAATTTTTTTCTATCACATATTCAAACTCAAAATAACAGAAAATTGGTCAATTTATTAGGTGACTAAGGGTACTATGATCTTAAAAATGAAGTTAGTCATTACATGCAATGCTGTATTTATGATTCATGTCCTTCTAGCCCTGAATCAGGATTACAAATTCTCCTAAATCGACCAGTTAAGTAATTACAATTCAGTCAGCCACAGTATAATAGAAAAAGGGATTTATATGCAAACGTTGTAAACTGCAGCTCCTTGTGTTATATTCACCCATCTTTTGCCCACAATTAGATCTTTTATGTAAAATCTATTAATCTGTGTCTGACTTGCACCTTTTTATTTGTGCTTATGTGATAAACTTATTATCCTCTTAAAGTGAAGAGGCGTGTTAGCTTACTAGAAGTAGATAGAAGTTAGAAACTACATACTTTAATTATGTACACCAAGCACTAATACAGCTCAAAGTGGCACCATGGATTACCTCATATAACTTCTTTTGACGACCTCTAGATTCAATTGGGAAGCACCTCAGCATGACAAACAACCTATAGGCAGAAGTGATTTACATGAGCATATAATGGAGGAATCTGAAAACTGCCTTTTTGTTAACCTCAGCAGTTACCTCCCACCATATATCAAGAATGCCACAGCAGCACAGAGTGAAATGACTGCAGAAAAAAATCAAATAGAAATTTTTTATCAATAGTTTATTTATCCACATAAGTACTTTCCCAAGAAAATTCAGCACTTTTTTTTTTAAATAAAAAGAAAATTCAGCACATCATCAAACATGACCAGACATTACATCATTGTGAATTACGTTTAGTTTGAATTAGTGTAAATAACTTCAGTTTGAATCATAATTTAATGTTGTAGATGGAAACTAATTAGGAGCAAAAACTGAAAATCTACAAGCAGGAAAGGTTCGAAAAGGAGTCAGTAGTATTTACTTGAAAGGAAGATTTTTGCAAGCTCCACTGCAACAGGGCTTCGGCTTAATGCCACAGAAATCCAGATGCATACCTGTGCCATGGGATGATAAACCAAACAACTAGAAGCTGTAATTACCATGAGACAGTTCTATCTTTTGTTGGGGCCAGGTTGGGACCAAAATTGGATCATAAAACTTCTTTTTTTCTCTTACCTGGATAATGTATACAACTCCATTGATGATGTAATATGTGGGCCGAAGTTTATTAATTGGAAGGCTTCTTGCCTAAAACAATCATGGTCAGTATCCATAAACACTCAGTTTACAATAGTGTCTTATACAAAATTTAATCAGTGTACCTGGTGGTATTTTAACACAAAAAGAAAGAAAAATACCTGGTGGTATATCTCAGCCCAGAACAAGACAAGTAGGGTATATGTGGAGAAAAATAGAAGACTAGGAAGATCCAAAAGCACCATTTCGAGTGCCTGTACAAGAATAATATTTTAAGACAAGCAACTGACAAGAAAATGATGACAAAACAGAAACTGAGAAGGGATTGATAATGGAAAACATGAAATGTTGATATGAAAATTCCATTAAAGTCAAAAACATGAAATGATGACATAAACTAAAGTACGATAGTTTGCATCTGGCAAAATAACTGATAGAGAGCTTTTTGGTTGCCTTGCTTCTGCAAATGCCACTTTGTGGCTATTTGTGCTTCTCTTCAAGCACTTCAGTATTTGACTGCTCTAATACCCCCTACCTAAAGCCACAATTTGCATGAACTATGAGGAAAGGAAATATACGAACTTAAGAAGGGAGCTATTAGTCCACCTTGTGTTTATCATACAGAAGACACATATTCCCTCTGGAAGTATGTAAATTTCAGCCAATTAAATTAAAAATTAACAATTAATAAATTCACTTTAAAAGAATAGATGCAATCAGTCAGCTTCACTACTATATTTAACATAATTTTTAAATAATTTCTGATTTCCCAAAAACATTTTTGCCAATATAGAAGCTTCTTTTAAGGATATTGAATTTTTCCAAGGCAGACATGCTATTTCCACAATCTGGACAGTTAAAATAAACATCACTTATTTGCACATATATATCACGCTCTTATTCTCTCAAACCAACAAAATTATTTATGACTTTCTTGCTGTTTAGGTATGCAGCCAAGGTCATGTGTTTGTATTCAGGATGTTGTGCCCGAATCCAATAGAAAAAGAAAAAGCAAACAACCATATATTAAATATTCTTTCAATTGAAAAATCAGATAAACTGAAGTTCAGGTTACAAGATTGTGTCTCAGCAAAAGGAAAGAAGTGACTGATGTTGTGAATATCAAACCTTTGACCTGAGAAGAAAAACACTCTGGTAGAGACCAAAGAGAACAGCCCTCACTGTCAGAAACAATCAAAGTCTTCAGCAATTTTATATAGCAGATACAGGAGGATCCATGACAAATTCTACACAATCCTTACATCCATTGACAAGAAAATTCATCAAGTGGAAGACCTTTTGTGTAGTCCATCCAAATTCCGGTACTCTCATCTGAATGCGGAAGAGTTGTATCTGATAATCAAAAGCACTCTAAACATCAAAAATTGTTGCATTCTATGTTTATCATGCAGGATAATGATAAACATATTTATTACACCATAATGTATCCTCAAACTAAAAGTTGTGTTAGCTAACAATATACAAAATACCAACCATGAATCAGCAATTTTGTACAATGTCAAAGCCAATCACTATCTTGTACAAATAGTGCAATGGGATAAGGTGGCATACTCATTGGAAAAAAGGGAAAATTAGTCACCTGATCAGTTATCCAATAATATGATTGAGAACTTCATCATCGATTGCAATGGTGGAAACCTCTCTGTATGTATGTATGTATGTCTGTCTCTGTCTCTGTCTCTCTCTCTCTCTCTCTCTCTCTCTCTCTCTCTCCTCTCTATTCATCCATTTTTTTACATAATTTGGCATTCATGCCAAGCTTGTCTTCTGTCTATGACTTGCATTAATTTGGGTTCTTATTTTGCAATGTCGAACTCAATATCTTGCTTGCAAGTGAAGAGACTTGCTAAAATATATATAATAAAGACCATTTCCTACTAACTTAATCTTTGGAATTGTTGACCACTAAATCAATTGTTATTCAACAAGAACCAAAATCTGTTATGATCCTGGTCAGCAAATTAGTCAGCAACTTCCTGAATCTGTCCTAATCTGATCTATTTATCCTTAGGTTTATTTTAGATTTAAATCTTAAATAATATACTGAACCAATTATACCATAAACTTAAGCTGACAGGAATATGCACAATCTATTATTTATATGTTAACAGACCCCCTCACATGCAGGTGAAGTTTTAAGCTTAATAAATGAAGTTAAACTCAAAGAAGGAGGAATACACAGAAGCCCTGAAGCAAAGTGCAAAAAAAAATGGAGATTGACGGGCTTTGCACAATCTTTGAGGTCCAAAAGTAGGCAAAAAAATGAGTCAACAACCAATAGCAGGTGGACAAGGTTCCTAACGTTCAAAGTCTGATAACATCTCATCTAATTTGATTGAGCCAATTATCCTAAAAGTTTAAGCTAATAGGAATTTCCATAATCTGTTATTAATATGTTAACATCAACAATATCAATTTATATACGTCATTTTGTTTGTGTGCACTTTAGCCTTTTATTTGGCGGCTTACTGTCAGTTATGTGTCAGCTTTAAGTTTGGAATGCAGCTATGTGCCTCCTGTTGTAAGCCTTAAAAGGCTACTTCATTTTGAATAAGATTTTATCCAGAGAATTAGTTTTGAAGAGTGTTGGAATACTTTTCTTACTCAAAGAGATCACAGAGTTCACTCCAAATGGGCCCATAGCTCTCAATGAAAATAGGTGCTAATTGATAAAGATCTAGAAACCATTTGTTATGTTCTTAAGACCAGGATCTTGTCACCGAGCGGTTCACCGGATAATCTGATTCTGGATCTTGCTTTTTTCTCTTGCTATGATTCCTTGAGCGACCTATTGTGAATTATTTCCAAACTCATCAAAGGAAGCTTGACACCTTGGACCTCGTTAGAAAGAGCTCAAATCTCTATATTGTAATTATTATTCTGCTTACCTCTTTATTAAATATAGAGTCATTTAAATAGAATTAGATGCATTACATTATAGGAAACTTTTTTTATTTAGATTTCTCATAGCAAAAATAAAGAACATTCCTAATTAAGAGATAAATCTACAAAATAAAAATTAAATTCCTAAATAAGAGATAAATTTTCCTAACTAAGAGATATGTTTCTAGA
This sequence comes from Carica papaya, assembly GCF_054855325.1. Lineage (NCBI taxonomy): Eukaryota > Viridiplantae > Streptophyta > Magnoliopsida > Brassicales > Caricaceae > Carica > Carica papaya. Next base: position 6,426,196 of record NC_142314.1, read on the forward strand.
ATAGAATTAACCTTAACCATATAATAAAAATTAATTTCTAAATAAGGGATAAGCTTTCCTAACTAATAAATAGGTTTCCAAAATAGAATAAACCTAAACCATATCAGCTCCTTATTTGCCTTTTCTGCAATAAGAATGACCACAAAAAGAGTCTATAACACCATTCTTCTCTTCTTATGGATTCCAGTGGTAACAGGCCTGTAACAAGATCCCAAAATAGAGATCTTAATGATTTGATATCAGAGGCATCTGGTTGAATCTTTCCTCAAACCTATCACGAGGATAGGATACAAGCCTGTGTTTTGAGCATGAGGAAGACAAGGCAGTGCTTGCAGCATAAGACCATGTCTTGAGCAGGAGCAAGACAAGGCAGTGTTTGCAGCACAATGGCAAGAATTTGCTTGTACTCTAGGTGAATAATCAAAGGATCTATTAATTGGATGTCTCAGCAGGCAAAGGCAATTCCAGTCAAGGCAACATTTAAAGAGGCAGGTGATGCAAAAGAGGTCCAGTAGCAGAAGCTGATGCAGAACCAATTAGGGAGAACAATCGCTTGGGAAATTTTACACTAAACAGCATAGGAAATTTTAATTTCCTTCAGAAGCACATGAAGCATTCTCGTTTTCCCAGAATGCTCTATGTTGGATATCCCCAAGCATAATGGAGAAGTTAGATCAATTGGGTTGGATTAATGAGAGAGAGCATTTTTTTCTCTGACACCAACACACACCTGAAGAAGAAAAGGTTGAGCTGGCATCCTACAATTTTCAAGATGCTCAATTGAAATCAGTGAGAGATAGGCCAACGATTTCATGTGATGGTTTTATGCATCTATGCAATGTAAGCTATGGGCCTCCTGCATGAAGTAACCAGTTAGAAGAAACAATGGAATCAAGGTAGATAAGTTCGATGGAAAAAGTCATTAATTTGAATAATTAGCACCAAGAGTCCTCTCACTATAAATCAAGAGATTGAAATTCCTTTAAGTGGGTTTCAAGACTATTTTTCAGTTGGACTGCAATTATGCCAACCAACAGATATGACAACTTCTATGTGTTTGGCTAGATTTATTAACATTTGCTGATTCTTACTAAACAGCATCTTCTACCACTAGAAGAGAAGTTCCTGGCTGTCCTTTTTCTCACCCACAGGCAAATAAACACCTCAGCCAGCCTGGATTTGAAGAAATGTGGCCAAACACATAGTTATCGGGGCTGCTCAAGCCCCCTGTGACGTATGTATAAAATTTTTCGATCTTGCTTATTATAAGGGTCCGCTTGGGTTCATTTGGTTCTCGATCTGGATCTCTAAAATTGGGGACCAAAATTAAGAAAAATGGGGGCAAGTTGGCAGAGTATGATTCTAAAGATGTTAATAGGGAAAAGGTAGCGAAAGGAGAGTGAAAAGTTTATATCCTAATAAACTTCCTTCAAATTGAGATTAGTTATGGGTAAAATGGAAGATGTGGGTGTTCCAATTGATTAGAAACACTCTTTTTCTTTTTTTTCTTTTTTTTTAAATATTGATTATCTTCTGTGAGAACTTGTAATACATTAAGTGAGTTATTAGAAATTTATAGCATGATATTCTTGTTGTAGCTATAAAAAGATTTGAATCCTAGATCTCTCTTCAGCGGGAAAAGAACAAGAACCAAAAAGATTTAAATTCCAAACTATTGTTTACGATCCAAATAATGAACCTAATAGATGGCTTAATAGAACTTAGAATTAAAAATAAGATACCAAGATAGCAACTAAGTTTTAAAATAAGATACCAATCAGAGGAAAGTCTTAGAAGGTGGAAACTACTAGGAGTTACTATTCCAGCAGAAACTAACAAAAAGAATCCCTTGAGATTTCTCTTAACACCAGTTATGTGCTAAAGTACAAATGTCTGGGCATCAAGAAGAATATTATAAATCTTGATATAGTTCATTTAAAGAAATCTTGACATAGCAAACTTAGCCGCATTCTTGGAAGCAAATATCAAGCTAAGAACAATAAGAGGAAAAACTGTCGAAGATTGTCCATTCGAGCCTATGCAAAATGAAGGAGCAATCAAATAGAAACAAGAAACCAAATCAAAGGAAGCAATAGCAATCATATGAGGTCAGATACTTGGGACAACCGACTCAGACTGTACAAAGAATAGAGGCCAATCACTCTAGCTAACCACCAACCAAAGGGAACCCAAGATTTATTTCATTACCACAACTAGAAGCAAGACAAGATTACACAAGGCAGATTGGCTTCATTTATTAAAATAGGTTACTAAAAAGAGAGCCCATTCAAGAAAGTTTCAGAAGAGACGCTAAAAGCGACCTATCCATGACGTTATGCCAACATATATTGAATTTAAACCTGTTTCCAGAACAAAAATCTAAAAACCCATCCCAACTTTTTCTCACAAATAATGTTAAAACACATTTGCCGTCCTCGCTGATTAATACGCCACTGATGCAAGACAAGATTACATAAAAGAAACAATGCATAGATGTGTATATATGTATATATATACATATTTATTTACCAATGCAACAAAGGAGACGAGGCCATAAGTTGCAGCCAAGGAATAGTATATGCCTTGCTGCCATTTCTCCGATTCATCGATATCATCCCACCACGTGTTCACACTGTAACCCTGTGTCGCCCCATACACAATCATGCGCTCCAGCCTCGTCATTATACAGCTGGGTGTATCAACAGACAGGTATCGTACAAGAACAAGAACAAGAACAAGAACAAGAAAATGTTGGCATGGAGAGGAAGAAATGGAGGTTTCAGTTATTGCTGCAGAGCAGGGAGAGGAATAAGAAGGTACGTGGTTATAACAAACTTATGACACGTGTCGGGTTTGCCACGTGCGACCCAAGAACCGCGAAACTTGTACCGGGTGGCATATTCGATCGGTCACGCAATGGAAATGCTTTGCGTTGGTTTGCCACGGAGATTACAACGACGTCGTGCCGATTCTTTATTGCAAGGGATTGGCTAAGCTTTTTAATTTAAATATATATATTTAAAAAAGTAAATTTTTTGTCATTTTCAAACTTATTTCCATGTCTTTTTTATTTTGATATCACTAAAAAATATAATAATTTTATTTTTCGTGTGAGAATATTTAGCATTTAAATATGAAATCGATTTATAATATTTAATTTATTATTTTATTAATAAATTTATACTAATCAAATTATATTTTATTGTAATAAATTATTATAATTTTAATTAAAATATTATCTTATAATAATTAATTTTTTTTAATTAAAATAATAACATCGGATTAATATTTAATCAAATTAAATTTTGCTACGATATAAATTCACTTTTCCTTATTTTTTTCTTTCTTTAATTTTTTCTTATAGAACTTACCAATATATTATAAAATATTTTGGATCGATAAAAATATTTACTCTATTGCAATGATTTTTTAAAAAAACTATTGTTCTAGAGGGCTTTGCAATGATTCTTCAAAACATGACATTCATTTAATTCAATCCTTTATTCGATCAATAAATAAACATTGGCAACAATTCTTGAAGAACATCTAGCTATTAATTAAAGTTAGAGTAATTAATATTAATATGTGTGAGGTCATTTTTTTTTTAATCGATTGAGGAATATAATTTTTAGTTCGTATCATCAATTCTACAGTTAAAATATTATATTGTATGAGTTATATGATTCAGATGAATAATATTAGTTTGTAAAAAAATTTTAAATTTATTTTAGTTAGAATTTGAAATTTATCTTTTAAGTTAAAAAATTTTAATTTTATTTTAATTATGACCGAAAAATGTACCCTCCTAACTATGTTAAGTTAATTTTTTTAATAAGAGACTACGTTATATAGACACAAACTCTTATAATAATTATACTGACTATGTTAAATAAGATTTTTAAATAGTTAAAAGTTAAAAAAATTCTCTCAATTAAAAATATTGGTTACTTTATCAACAAAAAAAAATTGTTTAAAGATAAGTATCAAGGAATCATACAAAAATTAAAGAATAAATAGTATAAAATAACATGATTTATTTTACTTATATCTACAAAAATATATTCTATATTTTAATAGTAACAATGAATAACATGATAAAATAATACAAACTTTCAAATATTCAAAAACTTTAATACACTTTATAATTAGTGAGTTACAAGAAATTATAGTTTTTCACAATCAATGTTCTTCTTTTTAGTTTTATATAATAAAAAAATAACTAACTTTTATATTAAATTAACAAATTCTATTTGGGTTTTATGTAATTTGAAAATCCTACAAGTTTGGGATTGAACCATATTAAGGTTAGTATTAGGATTTAGAAAATAAAACATATTTCTCTTAAGATTTAACCCCATTTCGAGTGCAAAGAGTGAAGGTTTTATTTATTTATTTATAATAAATGGTCTAAAATGTACGACGGTTCTTCTTTCCTTATAAAATTAATTTATCGTATTTGAACACTTTATACAAATTATTTTCATTAATATCTTTTGTCAATTGAAATTAAATTCTTAACAAATAGTAACGAATAGATAGGACTCAAAACTATCGAGTTTTGTAGCAAGATAAGAAAAAATTTATTAGATTCGTGACTTCTATTGAAACATAATTCTACAAATGCACACAAGAATTTACCAACAAGGAATTGACCAAATTATAAATTATGTATTTTGAGTTCACCCAAAACTATATTAATTCATAATCCTTTAAATAATATGTAGAGTTTACCACCCACTCTCATAAAGGTTTCTCATAATTTAAAATACATCGCTTCTCAGATAAGTTAATACTAACTATACTCATAACTTATTACCATCCATATTAATAGATTATTCTTCCTTAATTGTAACTTAAAGGGCAAATCCAAAAAATCGGTGAATGTTTCAACTCAATTGGGTTTAAAGTACTTATTATAATGTAATCTTTCATGGGTTATATGTGAAGTAAATATCATAAAATAATAACTAAAGAAGAAAAGTAAAACATACTTATAATAGTCACAAACTAATTTTGTTAAAAATTCGGTTGAATCTTCCGTTATGTAAGATATTTATCTCTTATAAAGAAATGAATTCAAGAAATCTATATATTCACAAATGTATGTGTGTGTGTATAGTCATATAAGTTCTAACTACTCAATTACTTTTAAAAGTTTTACAATCAAGCTCAACCTTTAAGTATATATATCCCATCTTCTAAATATAAAGTAATTAATATATATCATATAACTAGTTATTATCTATTTATACCTTGAGATTATGTACCACAATGATCATTATCGAGCATGATGAATTACCTCACTTAGTTGGGAACTGCTTCTTGCAAAAATGATACGTGTAATATATATGTTTTTGCACACACAAACACAAACACAAACACAAAATGAAAACACACATGCCCGCATACACATGCACATGTACCCAACATTTCTTCAACCACTCAATACTTTTAAAACATCGCATGTAAACTTCCACATATATTTATACCATCCTCTAAAAAAAACGACGTTAGTACAAATCAAGCTGATTGTAATGCCCAAATAATTTTAATGTATTTAAAATTAATTTATAAATATAATTTTTTATATTTTTGAATTTTAAATTAATGTAAAAATAAAAAAAATAGGTGAAGGATGAAATTGAAAATAATTTTGAGAAAAATGAGTGAAAATTTGGGTTTTCGGAGTATTTTTGAAGGAAAAATCGGAAACCAGGAGTCAAAACGAATTTTAGGAAAGTTGTGCCACGTAGGATGCCCAGTCAGCAGTCCCGACGAACTGGAACGCGTTGCGTGGCAACAGACACTAATGCGGTGCCACGCAGAAAGGCCACGCGGGCGATCTGCGTGCCTGCGATCTGACGACCCAGATCTGCTCCCGCACGCACGGACGGCCCGGATGTGTCCCCTCCCTAAACGCGATCGGACGATCAGATTTAAACGTGATCAACGGTCCATATTTACTTCCTATTTAATCGCGATCGGATGGTTCAGATCAAACCGATAGACAACCCAGATTAAAAAGGGACAGATATAAATAACCATCTTTGCATAAAACCATAACCTTAGTCGCCATACACCCTCGCCGGAGAAGAAGACCCAGCTGCCGGAAAGGGAAGCCGTTGCCACCTACCGCCGCACCGGAGCCACTTCCGACCGCCAAAAGAGGTAAAAAAAATTTAATTTACTCGAAATTCAATTTTAAACACCCTCATGGCCAAATCGGAGCCAAAAGACCAGCGAATTGGTCAGAAAATGTGGGCAAAGCCCAACGCCACCGCAGGAAATTACAAAGACCGCCTCCAATGAGGCCCTTCCCGATTTATGTTCTGCGTAATTCTTTTACTATTGTAATCACTGTTTCCTCCTCTACATGTTGACCGAAGCAAAACACCTAACCGCAAAGGTGAGTCAGCGGAGCCACCGCACCGGAGAACCCCGCCGTCGGTGAGTTTCGATTTTTTATTTTTTTTTGGGCCAACCGAGGCCCCTTAACGTATTTTCTCATAGGGATTGATGCAAAACAGGCTAAATTCGGCGGAAAATGGCTGAAAACAGCCGACTCAAGGCAAACTGCCGCCGCGGGCGGCAGTGCCATCGTCGGAGCACGACAGAGTCGCCGTGCTGAAATTTTGAAATTGGCTAAAAAGATATCCTGACACTGATTTTGGGTTTTTGGGATGTTTATAGGTACTTGTAGCATTTTAATCCCTGAAGAAAAGTTCAAGGAACCCGGGAACTGCCAATAGGTGCGTCAACAAATTTAGCTTTTCGGGCATCAATTTGAGTAAGAATCTCTCACCTTATTCTCCACCCTATTCTCTGTTATAAAATTGAAGTCAAATTAACAATAAATACAGTGTTTTGTGCAATTTAAAAAATATCTATAATTACCTACGGGTTACTAATGGAGCTAGAATCATAAATTATTCACTGTTGATTTTGTTGATTGATTTTACAGTTTAAATGCATGATAGTATCTGATTGATCGATTTTATAGTTTTGAATGCATGTATCATTTGTTTTGTGTGATTTCGGTTGAATTGGAAAACTGAATATTAAAGGTAAACGGGGAACTGTGTGATTAAGTAAATGGATGAAACGATAGTCTTACTAGATATCTTGAGAGATGGTAAATGGACTGGGTGCATAAGGAACCCTACCGTGAATGTTGTTTCATATCGAACGGGGTATCGAGACTTAGTAATTTAGCATTCATACCGGACGGGGTATAGGGACGGCCCGTTTCACCCTCATACCAGACGGGATATAGGGACGGCCTGTTTCACCCTTATACCGGACGGGGTATTGAGGTTTTATAATTTGGCACTCATACGGACAGGGTACGGGGATGACCTGTTACTTGAAAATGTTAAAGAAAATGGTTTACGCGTTGTGGGGACATCCCTATGAACCCTCATGGATACCAGTAGGCTGATAAAAAAGAAAAGTTGTTATTCTAGTTAATTGAATATGAGATCATGATATGTGTTATGTTATTGACTCTACAAGTTATTTTTGTAAATCTCGTTACGATAACTAGAAGGTAAACGATTTTGTTATGATAAATGAATTTGTTTAATTAATAGCTCTATTAGTTGTTTTGATTTTTCTACCAATCTTCATTTCTGTGTCGGTGAATAGCGTGATATTCTTACTGGGCTAGTGTAACTCATTTTTTTATTAATCATTTCAGATTAAGAGGACTAGGATCCAAAGCCCAATCCATAAGAGGGTTGCGAGTAGGATACCAGTTTTATTTATTTTTCGTTTATTTCCTTAAATTTTTTGTATTTCTTTCAAAAAGGTAATTCCCGTAGTATTATTTGATACTTTAAGTTATCGTGTAAGGAATGTAAACCCTAACTAATTATTTCATTTCCACACTTAATTTATGATTTATTTCCTTTGAAATTTTCGGAGTTGTTACAGTTGGTATCAGAGCCGCGTTCTTCGTAACCATTCCTTACACAAAGTCCTTAGGAAACACTAAAAACAATTAATTATCACTCAACCATTCCTTGTGAAATGTAGGTACGGATAGATGAGGAGAGGAAGACCCCCACTAAACCGAACATCCCGGGAGGGTTCGCTTTGAGAGGATGTTGACCGGTTATTTGAGATGTTGGAGAGACTTATCGCTGCCCAACAGGCTCGGGAGGAAAGGTGGGAGCTACCTGACTCTCTCCCGCTGCCACAGGTTGAGCCACCCCTGCAGCGAGAGAATCCCGAGCCACTCCGATACGGCCTTTTTCCTCTACAGTACCACCCGACACCACCACAGTATGATCCGGTGCCCCAACCACAGTACTACCTGGCACTATCACAATATGGCTCAGTGCCCCAACCGCATCACTCGGTACCACTACAGTATAATTTGGTGCCTCCACCGTATCATCCAGTACCACCGTAGGGCCACCAAATCCATCATCAGCACAGTGTAGTCCCTCTTCCATGGGACCCAGCTCCTCCCATGATGGACCCAGGCTACATCGAGAGATATAAAAGACTAAACTCATCCACTTTTGTAGAGAGATCCTCCTTTGAAGAGGCCGAGTACTGGTTAGCTGAGACAGAGAAGGCCTTCACGACTCTTGGGGTGATTCCCGAACAGAAAGTCATCCTTACTACCTACATGCTGGTGAGAGAGGCAGGCCACCCTGCTCTTTCCAGTCATTTAGGAACGGTTCCTGACAGTCTTTCATGTAGAGTACCTTCCATAGCATCTCCGATATTTGAAGAAGATGGAGTTTGCACACTTGGTCCAGAGAAACATGATTGTATCAGAATATTTTCGGAAGTTCCTAGAGTTGGGCCAGTATTTCCCTGAGAGCGTGATGGATAAAGGTAAAAAGGCAAAAAAATTCGAGTGGAGTCTCTATCCTGAGATCAGACAACAATTAGATGTATTCGAGCTCAGTACTTATTTGGTTGTTCTGATCAAGGCACAGTTGGTGAAGATGAACCTTCACATTTTTCCTCCAGTAGTAGAGAACATCAGGCCATCAGCTTCACACTGCAGACCAACACCTACTACACATATTCAACAGAACAAAAGACACAGTCTGATGACTCAGGCTCCCCCTTAGATTCTTGCGACAGGACACGGTAGGATCTGTCAGCACTGTGGCAAGGATCATGGGGACCGATCCTAGTATCGCCTCAACAACACCTACCACATATGTGGTAGTGTCTAACATTATGCAAGGAAGTGCACGAGGAACCAGAACCAGGCTAGACCTCCTATCTAGGGCAGGACTTACAACCTCACTCAGCAAGATGCAGAAGCCGACCCGGACGTGGTACAGGGTACGTACACTATTTATAACTATCTTGCTCATGTTTTGATTGATACTAGTACATCGCATTCATTTGTTTCACATGTTTTTGCATCAAAATTAAATGTATTACTTGAAAAACTTGATTCTGTATTGTTTGTGTCTACTCTTGGGAGTAGGACACTATTGGGAGAAGTTGTATACAGAGGTTGTATCATAAATATAACAGATAGAAAATTGAGTGTGGACCTAATAGAAATTGATATGAGGGACTTTGATGTAATTTTAGGAATGAACTGGCTAGCGGTGTATCACGCCAACGTAGATTATGTTCACAAGAAACTTGTATTCAACCCCTTCTAATGAGAAGTCATTTACAAATTAATAAAATTCTTTAACCTTTATTTCCCTCATGACAAATTCTCTTATTATCAAGTATTTTCACCCAACTGTTTTCTCTAACTAGGCAAACTCAAGAAAGAAATTTGTATTTAAGAGATTCTAGTAGTCCGAGACTTACTAGATGTGTTTCCAGATGAACTACCCAGATTGCCAGTGGACAGAGAAGTTGAATTAACCATAGACCTTCAGCCAAACACCAACCTATTTCGGTTGCTCCTTACCGCATGAGCCGTGTTGAGATGGAATAACTGAGAAAACAGATCACTGGATTGTAGGATAATAGATTCATCCGACATAGTGTGTCCCCTTAGCGTGCCAGAGTCACATTTGCAAGAAAGAGAGATGAGATGTTGAGGTTATGTATTGACTACAGAGGCCTGAACAAGGTCACAATCAAGAACAAGTACCCCCTCTTCTGGATCGATGACATTTTTAATCAATTGTAGGGTGTCGAGGTCTTCTCCAAGATAAACTTGCGTTCATGTTACCATCAGGTAAATATCAAGGCAGAAGACATTCCCAAAATAGCATTTCGAACTAGGTACGGACACTATGAGTTCCTAGTCATGCCATTTAGACTAACCAACACTCCAGCCATCTTTATGGACTTAATGAACATGATTTTCAGATAATTTTTGAATCAGTTCGTCATTGTGTTCATTGATGATATCTTGGTTTATTAAAAAAGTAGAGAGGAACACGCTCACAATCTAATTCAGGTTTTGTAAGTTCTCAGAGAGAAGAATCTGTATGCAAAATTGAATAAGTGTGGGTTCTGGCTTGAGCAGATTATCTTCCTAGGGCACATCATATCAAAAGATGGAGTATCGGTGAACCCCGAAAAAGTTGAAGCAGTGCTCGGCTGAAAAAAATTAACCTCGGTTAAGGAGATCCGTAGCTTTATGAAGATGACAAGTTATTACCGCAGGTTTGTAGAAGAGTTTTCTAGCCTAGCTACTCCTCTGACTCGGCTCATTAAGAAGAACGTCAAATTTGAGTGGAAGGAGGACTGTGAAAGAAGTTTTTCAGAACTAAAGAAACGGTTGACTACCGCACCTGTGTTAGCCTTGTCAAGTGGATCAGGTGGATATACAGTTTATAGTGATGCCTCTTAGCTAAGATTGGGCTGTGTTTTTATGCAACATGAGAATGTCATAGCCTATGGGTCCAGACAGTTGAAGAATCATGAGAAAAACTATCCCACCCATGACTTAGAACTTGTCGCCATTATCCACGCCTTTAAGACTTGACACTATTACTTGTATGGAAAAACCTTTCAGATCTATATTAATCATAAGAGCTTGAAATACATATTCACTCAAAAGAATCTCAACATGCGTCAGAAAAGGTGGATAGAACTCCTCATGGACTATGATTGCAACATCTTATACTATCCGGATAAGGGCAACGTAGTAACCGACGCACTCAATAGGAAAAGTGCAAGTATATTAGCTCACTTGATGGTTTGAAAATATAAAGTAATAGGGGCCGCACAATAGGTACGACTTTAGGACCTGAAGAGAGTCACATGTTTGGCCCACCTGACCGTTCAACCTAAGTTAATCTAGAGAATAAAGGAAGCTCAGTCCGCCGATTCCACCCTAGCAGACTTCAAGAAAGATGCAGAATAGAGAGTTAATTCAGAATTTCGAGTTTCTACCGATAGGTTGCTCAAATTCCAGGACGGGTATGTGTTTCAGGTGACAGTGAATTGAAAAAAGGCATCATGACAGAGGCCCATAGTTCAAAATTTGTCATGCATCCCAGAAGCACCAAGATATATCAAAGTATGCAACCCCGATTTTGGTGGAAGGGGATGAAAAAAGATGTGGCTGACTTTGTTTCTAAGTGTTTGGTATGTTAGCAAGTCAAGGGAGAGCATCAACGCCAAGGTAGGCTACTTCAGCCATTACCGATTCCAGAGTAGAAGTGGGAACATATCACCATGGATGTCATGACAGGATTGACTAGGGCACACTCAGAACATGATGCTATCTGTATAATTATTGACTGGCTTACTAAGTCTTCACACTTCTTGGCCATCAGGATGACCGACCCCTTGGACAAGTTAACAAGAATGTATATTCGGGAGATAGTCAGATTATATGGAGTGTCAGTGATATTAGTGTCCGACAGGGATCCCAAGTTCACTTTTCGGTTCTGGTCTAACTTTCAGCAAGCCATGGGAACGAAACTGTCCCTTAGTACTGCATTTCGCCCTTAGACTGATGGACAGTCAGAAAGGACGATCCGCACATTCAAAGATATGCTCCGAGCTTGTGTTCGTAACTTCAATGGCCATTGGGATGATCATCTACCCCTGATAAAGTTCGCTTACAACAACAGCTACCAAACAAGTATTGACATGGTTCCGTACGAGGTATTGTATGACCGTCCATGCAGATCGTCGATATATTGGAAGAAGTGGGGGATAGAAAACTGTCCGGCCCAGATCTCGTAAAGGAGACTACGGCTAAAATAGTTAAGATTAGGAAGAATATTCAGACGGCTCAGAGCAGGCAAAAGAGCTATGCAGACACCTAGAGAAGAGATTTAGAATTTGAGAAAGACGATCGGGTGTTCTTTAAGGTCACTCATTTCAAAAGCATTCGTAGGTTTGGCAAAAGGGGGAAGCTGAATCCCGGATTTATTAGGCCATTTGAAATCTTAAACAGAATTGGTACCACCGCCTATAGACTGACACTGCCCCCAAAACTTTTCAGGGTCCATAATGTATTTCATGTGTTCATGCTACGTAAGTACAACCCGGACCCCTCTCACGTCTTGGCCCATGAACCTCTTTCACTCTAAGAGGATCTGTCCTACGAGGAAGTACCAGTCGATATTGTGGACTGAAAGAGCAAATTACTTCGCAACCGGAAAATTCCCTTTATTAAGGTCTTATGACAAAATCACACGTCGAGAGAAGCCACATGAGAGCTAGAATCAGACTTTAGAGCCCAATACCCAATTGTTTGATTGAGCGAGAGAGAGACAAATTTGAGGGACCAAATTTCTTTTGAGGGGGAGGGAGTTGTAATGCACAATTAATTTTAATGTATTTTAAATTAATTTATAAATATAATTTTTTATATTTTTGAATTTTAAATTAATATAAAAATGAAGAAAAATAGGTAAATGATGAAATTGAAAATCATTTTGGGAAAAAGAGGTGAAAATTTGGGTTCTGGGGCTATTTTTGAAAGAAAAATCAAAAATCTGGGGTCAAAACACAATTTAGGAAAGTTGTGCCACGTAGGATGCCCAGTCAACAACCCCGACGAACCGGAACGCACTGCGTGACAACAGACACTGATGCGATGCCACATGGGTGATCCGCCTGCCTGCGATCGGATGGCCCAGATCCGCTCCCACGCGCACGGATAGCCCGGATGCATCCCCTCTCCAGACATGATCGAACGGTCAGATTTAAACGCGATTAACGATGCAGATCCACTTCTTATTTAATCACGATTGGACGGTTCAGATTAAACGCGATGGACGACCCAAATTAAAAGGGGACGGATATAAATAACCCTCTTCACACGAAACCCTAACCCTAACCGCTAGACACCCTCGCTGAAGAACAAGACCCAGCCGCCGGGAAGGGAAGCCGCCGCAACCAGTCACCACGCCGGAGCCACTTTCGACCACCAAAAGAGGTAAAAATTCCCTCATTTACTCGGAATTCAATTTTAAACACCCCTATGAATAAATTGGAGCCAAAAGACTGGTAGAACGATTGGAAACTATGGGCAAAACCCGGTGCCGCTGCCGCTGTAGGAAATTACAAAAATCGCCTCCGATAAGACCCTTTTCGATTTCCGTTTTGCATAATTCTTTCACCATTGTAACCACTATTTCCTTCTATACAGGTTGACCGAAGAAAAATACCCAACCACAAAGGTGAGTCGGCGGAGCCGCCGCATTGGATAACCCCGCCGCCGGTGAGTTTCAGTTTTGCATTTTTTTTTGGTCAACCAAGCCCTCTTAACGTGTTTTCTCGTAAATGTTAATGCAAAACCGACCGAAAATAGTCGACCTGAGGCAAACTGCCGCTGCTCGAAGCATGGCGGAGTCGCTATGCTGGAATTTCGAAATTGGCCAAAAAGAGATCCTGACACTGATTTTGGATTTTTGGGATATTTGTAGGTACTTGTAGCATGTTTTAATCCCTGAAAAAAAATTTAGAGAACTAAGGGACCGCTAGTAGGCGCAATCAACAAGTTTAGCTTTTTGGGCATCAATTTGAGTAAGAATCTCTTACCCTATTCTTTGTTATGGAATTGAAGTCAAATTAACAATAAATACGGTATTTTGTGCAATTTAAAAAATATTCATAATTAATTACGGATTATAAATAGAGTCAGGACCGAAAATTATTCACTGTTGATTTTGTTGATTGAGTTTACAGTTTAAATGCATTATAGTATTTGATTGATCGATTTTATAGTTTTGAATGCATGTATCGTTTGTTTTATGTGATTACAGTTGAATTAGAAAACTGAAGATTAAAGGTAAATGGGGAACTGTGTGATTAAGTGAATGGATGAAATGACAGCCTTACTGGATATCTTGAGAGATGATAGACAGATTGGGTGTATAGGAAATTCTACTGTGAACGTTGTCTCATACCGGACGAGGTATCAATGCTTAGTAATTTGGCGCTTATACCGGACAGGGTATGGGGACGACCCGTTTTACCCTCATACTGGACGGAGTATTGAGATTTTATAATTTGACGCTCATACCGGACGGAGTATAGGAATGACCCGTTACTTGAAAATGTTAAAGGAAAGGATTCACGCATTGTGGGGACATCCCTATGAACCCCCATGGATACTAGTAGGCTGATAAAAAGAGAAAGTTGTTGTTCTGGTTAATTGAATATGAGATCATGATGTGTTATGTTATTGACTCTACAGGTTGTTTTTGTAAATCTCGTTACGGTAAGTAGACGGTAAACGATTTTGTTATGATAAATGAATTTGCTTAATTAAGAGCTCCATTAGTTGTTTTGATTTTTCTACAAACCTTCGTTTCTGTGTCGGTGAGTAGCGTGATATTCTTACTGGGTTAGTATAACTCATTCATTTACTAATCATTTCAGATCAAGAGGACTAGGAGTCAGAACACGATGCACAAGAGTGTTGTGAGTAGAATGCCAGTTTTATTTATTTTCCGTTTATTTCTTTAATTTTTTTTGTATTTTCTTAAAAAATGTACTTCCTGTAGTACTATTTGGTATTTTAAGTTATTGTGTAAGGAATATAAACTCTAACTAATTATTTTGCTTTCGTACTTAATTTATGATTTATTTCCTTCAGAATTTAAGGGGTCGTTACATTGCTAGTCTATATATAGCTATTTGTTTATAAGGGTGTTTATAATTCAATATAAAAATAATGGAAAGTTGGGCTTGTGCTACCAAAATTATGAGTAATTTTCATTGTTAGGAGTCAATCCCACGATAGTTTTAATTTTCTATCTTTGCATGCCCAATACTTGAAATGACTACCGCACACTTTTAACTCTCCATAACCTACCTAATTTGATGTTGAAAAGTAAAAAAAACTAATTAATAGTATATATTTCTCTCTAAGTTTATTTGTTGGTGATGGTGTTTAAAAACAAGACTCTGAAGAGTTATGCAACATGTCTAACTTTTAAATGTACACATGAATTCAATAGGATACGTGCAGTGCAATGAAACTCAAAATTTTTATTCAAATAACATATTTAATTAAACCAAACATAATCTTTTTTTGTTTTATCGTATAAAATCTAAATTCATATGTATTAGATTAATTGTACGAGTATAAAATTAAAGTAATAACGTATACGTACAAAATTTAAATTATTTAGAGTCAAATTACATATATGTCTTATATTTTAAATTATTTAAATTTTAAGGTCGAAATCTAATATGTAAGTTGCAAGCATGATTTCAAAGTAGGGGGTGGTAAAAAAATATCTTTAAAAAAAATAAATGAAAATATGAGAGCGAACCTATCATAGTACAATAAATTTTAGTTATTTTTTTTCTTCTTAATATTAGTTTGTTATATTATTTAATTATTGTGTTTTACTTTACACTAAGTAAAGATTAATTTCAGACGATTTTAATTAACTTAATAAATAGGTTTTAGAAAACTATAGAAAATAAAATATAAGAGAAATTTTAACTTAATTTAATTATATTTTACATCTTTAATTAAAATAATTAAAAAGATAGTAGAATAATTAAGGAGAAGATTTGTCTTACTCATCGTTATATAGTTTAAATAAGTGCATATATGGTTTTTAATAATATATTATATATATACACAGACATTAATATAGTATATATATTAGTTTTGAGAGAGTGGGCAGCGGGTATTAAATGTATAATTATAATATATATTAACGTATTACATATGCGTATATAATATATATACATAATCTATGATATTTATATGTATATACATGCATTTCTATAGGTTGGTGGTAGTTAGATGAATGATTAATACTTTATAAAAGATTATGGGTTTAAGCCTAACATTTCCCTGTCTCTTTCTTTATAATCAATAAATGCGTGAATTTCTATCAAATATATACATTTTAAATATAACATAAAATATTACAATTAATATGATATTAATAAAATTTGTGAAAAAAGTGTTTGTATATAAAAATATTATAATGGATAATTTATAAACTTATAAATAAAACATTTACTAGATAAAATTAATCAAAAAATATAATTTGATCTTTTCAATATGTGCAAAAATTTGTAGACCTCTAAATTTAACTTTTGAATTCTTAGATGTTTTTAATTTTAACAAAATTGAAAATATATCATCTTAATTTTATTTAAAATAAATTAATAAAATAATGTTTATTATTATTATTATTTAATAAATATTCATAATTGAAAAAATATATAAATATAAAATGTAAATTCCACAAATAAGTTTTAAGTTAATATACATAGATAAGCAAATTGTCTTTTACGGTCCAAGATTTCTGGACCGGGTTCGTATGAGAAAGAAAGCCGGCCGGTCTAGAGGAAAATAGGACAAATAGAGCGAAGCAGATTCTGCGAGGCGAAAAGTGGAAATATCAATGGAGAAGAAAGAGAAGACGGTAAAGGCAAGTTCCTATCTCCCCCAGTTGAAAAATGGGCTGACTTTCAAAACTACAGGTCCCCACACCAGCTAAACTCTCTCTCGTGTCCCTTACAAAAGAAAAAAAAAAGTCAATAAGGGCAAGGAAGCTCGGCTTATTTGGGAGCTAATATCTTTGTCCTGTACTCTGCAATGGCTATCTCCGGACAGTAGTTGCTTACTTCTCCTGACGATTCATTTTCCTCAGCGGATCACTTTTATCTATACATACTGACAGTTATCATATTCAATTTTCTTGTATTCATACATAAATTTAGATTTCTTGTTTATAATTTATTTTTGTGTCAACAATCAATCGAAGTCCTCAACGGTCTTGCTTTTTTCTTGGGAAATTGGGAGTTGTAGCGGATATCTGAAGGAAATTCCGGGATACCCTGTTGGTAATTTTTCTTTGCTTTGTTTATTTCTTCAAGTTTTATTGGGATTTGGGATTGTTTTTGGCAGTGATCTGTGTTCTTTTTATCTGGGATGGTGCAGGTTGTGAAACTTTTTTGGGCAGAGTTCAAGTCTGCGAGTTGGTTCTCCTGTGGAGTTTTGTTCTTGGTTGAGCAGAAGGTAGTGATGTTGAATGGTGTTAGAAGAAGGTGAGTTGAAGTTGCTGGATTACATGGATAATCTATGCTGCTTCAATTCGGCCTGTACCCAGGTGAGGATTCCTTATTTTTTCTTAATTTCTTTGTTTTTTTTGGCTCAATGCACATATTTAGATTCTCCCTTGCCTTCTTTTTTATTGTATATGCATACATGAGATTGCATAGGTTTGCCCAATAATTTCTATCAAGCTTATATGCTTTTTTGTTTTTTTTATACTGCAAGTTACGTAGATTTTTCTATTTAATATTGGGCTCGTAAAGAAATTTAGATTGAAGCTGGATAGCTCAGGCTCTAAAACTTTGTTGTAGTTTTTATTCCTTAAACTCTTATGCATTTACATATTCAAAATATGGTAATTAAAAAATCTCTTTATTTCTTGAAAATGATACTGGAAATCTAGTTTGGGTTTGAAAAGAATACAAAATTTATTTTTAATATGTTCAAAAACTGGTATCAGTGTTTTGAGAGACAAAGATGAAGGGTTGACATTAAAATGCACCAATAGGGTGCTACCCATGTACAAAAGAAGACATCTCATTCAGAGGGAGAAGACATAAAAACAGACGACCTCTTCAAGAATTGGATGATCCTTGAACAAAATACAGAAGGTTCTAATTCTGTGATCCCTAATGGAAGCCAAAGAGAATGTGTTATTTGCAAAACCTTTACAATCCCTTTTTCCAAGTGATCCAGAAAATAAAAAGAGGGATGGCGATTAAGATTTCTTCTCCTCTACTTGGCAGCAGGACTCTACTCAATGCTCTAAGTTCCTACTTCGCCAACCTGCTGCCTATTCATAAGAAGTTGAGGAGATTGAAAGCAGAATTTCAAGATCTTCTATCTTCTAAACAGTAGAAGAGAAGATGGCTGGGGGATTCACTGTCTGGCATAAGAAAAACCCATGGGCCAACACTGTCTTTCTTCATTAAGTTGTCAAGAATGAAAATTCTGCACCAAGTAGCCTCCCAAGACAAAACAATCCTAGGAGCAGCTTCTGTTTCCCAAATAAGCTTCCAGTGGAATTGGATATTTGGGACCACAAGAGACATTAAATTTTTTTTATAAACAAGGAAAGGCTAGGAAACATTAAAAATATTTATAGTAAACTTCCAATCCTTGGAGTGCTTCCAAACCGAGGAATCTTCCAAAGTTGGCAGAACAGGAGTAGACTTTAGATTAGTTTGGAGGGAGATTCAGTCCTCAAATTCCTAGTCATTCTAGTCATGAAGGGAAGACACAGATAGATTACACCACCATACCCCAGAAAACAAGCCTGAGCTCTAGCATCCTTAAATCTAGCAGCAGCAAATATGGAGGGAAAAGAGCCTTGAACTATCAATCAGAAGACCAAGGATCAAGCTAAAACCAATCATCTGTCCCCAGAACATCAACCTAATTCTTGCCAATCTACTCCCAAGGATTCTGACTGAGAGGACCCCAACCGACCTTGTAACACCAACATTTAGTCATATTTGGCTTTAATAAATTTCTAACATAAGGATCTGAAGTAAGAAATTTCCATTACCATTTTGCCAATAAACATATAATTACCTGGCTGAGCAAATACAAATACATACATATATATGTATATAGTACATATGTTTATATGTAAACATATAAGTATCTAGGAAATAATACTCGAAATGTTTTCATGTACCAAATGTATCCTTAATTTTTTATTACTAATGTGTTTTGAGCTATTTTGGGAGGATGAGTCGGTGGGATAAGCTTCAAGAACGATGAAATGGAAAACTTTTTCTGTCTGCCTATTCTCTTTAGGAAAATTTGATATTAAGAAGCAGGAAAGGACATGGCATTTCAAGAAGGGAAAACTACATTCTTCCCCTATGTTAAAGCAGTAACTGCAAAAGTGAACTTGGAAGTCTTGTCATTTCACTTCTACAGTATATGCTGCTGGCTTTTTATCTGTTTCTTTGGAATGTCTTGTTGAGGTGCCATGTTTACATGCCATAAGTGGCTCTGAGAGCAATGTGCGTAGTAACATGACTTGGTTATTGCTGGGTTGGCAAAACTCATTTGCCAATTCACACTTTAAATAGGAGATGATATAAATTCTAATTGAGACGATAAAATTTGACTTCTGTTGTTATGCCAAGGAGTGTTCTTTTTTTTTTTTTAATTCTTTTTCTTTTGGGGGAGGAGGGGGGTTAGTAGAGCAGGGGAGGAGAGAGGTTTAAATGATTTTTACTGTGTAACACTAATATCCTTGAGGCTGCTAAATATATGTTGCAACAGGGAATTGGCAATTTATCAAGTTTCGTGCCTGTGGTCTTTCAACTATTTTAAAAATCATATTGTGAAAGTTGTACTAAATCATGCTATTTATATATGATATGCTATTTATGCATGCTTTAGCTCACTATCTGTTTTACTTCTAGCAACTATCTGTTCTACAGAGTAAAGTTTAATGCATTCTCTGCATGTGTTGTTTAGATCCTTCATATTTATTTTTCTCTTGTCTAGTAATGTTGATATTAAATTTTATGTTGTCAGCTACGAGCATTAATTTTCTTCTCTTTAGGTTGTAGGAGGACGTTCTTCATATAGTTCTGGGAAGGGCAGGAGTCCACATGGCCAAATCAAGTATGGATTTAGCCTAGTTAAAGGGAAAGCAAATCATCCAATGGAGGATTATCATGTTGCGAAGTTTGTGCAGCTTGAAGGGCATGAGCTTGGACTTTTTGCTATATATGATGGCCACTTGGGAGATAGTGTACCTGCCTATCTACAAAAACATTTGTTTCCCAATATCTTGAAGGATGTGAGTTGTTAATTGAAATGAGTTACCAATTATTCTTTGGACACCAGAATAGTTAAAAACAAAAATAATTAATTTGGTTTAGTTATAAATTGCCCTTAAAGTAGTTTGGTATTGACCTTTCATCTGCAGTTTTTACAATTTCCATCATGAGAACTTTTATTTTGTATCTAAAAGATGGACGGTACCAAAAAGTTCTGGTACAATATGAATTGAGTTCCTTGTGGTCTCTGAATCCTTAATGCATTCTGTAATTTAGTAATGCATGCTTTTATATTGTGTTCCATCATCGATTGCAGGACGAATTTTGGACTGATCCTACTAGGGCCATCTCCAAAGCCTATGAGAGGACAGATCAGGCAATTCTTTCACATAGTCCTGACTTGGGACGGGGTGGATCTACTGCTGTGACTGCTATTCTGATAAATGGGCAGAAGTTTTGGGTAGCCAATGTTGGAGACTCACGAGCAGTTCTCTCTAGGAGAGGGCAGGCGGAACAGATGACTACCGATCATGAACCCAATACCGAGAGAGGCAGTATTGAGAACAGAGGTGGCTTTGTCTCAAACATGCCAGGTAGTCTTAAAATTGACTTCATATGAAAAACTTACCCATGAATATTTACTTTGATTAGTTTAGTACTGTGATAGTAGAAAGTCTAGTCTTGTCTGTTTGTGCTTACATTTTGATATCTGCACATGTGGGCATGTTGCGTAAGAAAAAAAAATGATTAGCTTAGAATCTTTGTGGAAATAGAATTCATCGGTGCTCTTGCAAGAGAAAGAGTTATGCCATCAGCAGAATATGCTTGTGATGGTGAAAATTCATACTTGTAGGCACATACTAACAAGCACAGTATCATGAGAGTGTACCAAAATCATTATCCCTGAGTGTACCAAAGTTTTCTGGCAATATAAGCTCATCAATATTCTCAGTTTTTCTTATGATAGTTAACTATCAAAATAATTATTGAATGTCAAGGATTTTGCAAAGAAGCAGTGGTGTCTTTTATTCTGAATCAGTCTATTTTCTTGTTGAAGCTGATACTGCTGTGCATGAGTTGATATTGTTGTCGGTACCACACATTTTTTGTAAATGTATCATATATCATATGTTCTTATACTCAACTTTTCGGCGATCCCCTTCATTATAGTTGGGAACTTTGGTGACCAAGTACTCTGGTTGCATTTTCCATCTCATCTTTATTTTGAATAATTGATCTTAATATGTTCAACTGACCGTCGACTTTCATTTTACCTCTTTTCCTCTCTTTAGTTTCTATAATTTGCATTATGTGTATTTTGTCTGGTTCTATTTGACTTGAATGTTTAGGTTCTTAGTACATCATGTGATTCCAGCTCGGTGTTTAGCAGCATCTATGGTCTCATGCATTAGGACCATATATTATTGAGAATAGCATGGTAAATAGTGTATTCTATAGTCTATTAAGCTTTGTCCATGTCAACATAAATAAATACTCACATCAAATTTATTATATGAACAAACTTTTTGGAAATTGTCAATGTTACCATCACTAGTTATCTTAACAGATATCTTGGATCACTTTAGTATACCTAATAACTTCATTTTTCTATGTATTTAAGAACTCTGCCGTAAGCTTTTCCAAAATGGATAAAAATAATAAGATGACAGTCTTTCTTCTGTTTGATGCTAGCTTATTCTTATACAAAGAGGTGCTTTTGCTCTTTCTTCTTTAATCTGGCAGATGTGTGGTGGGTTTAGAGTATTAATATGGAGAGGGACCTACTTTGAAAAAGTTCTAATATTAGTAGAAATTTCAGCAGCATTTGAAGTGTGCCTAGCTTTCGACTTGTTATCTTTTCCCCCCCTCTATTTCTTGTTCTTTCAGACCTTATGTGCTAAGAATCTGTAGGTATATCTCACATTTGATTTGCAATGAGGTAATCAGGTCATCTTCATTACTTAAACAAACTTCACTAGTCATTGGAACAAAGCCTGTACCTTTACTTGGTCTTATTCTTTAGCATCTTCTCTCACAAAAACTCATCCTTATCTTAATTCCTCACTTCCATGGAGTTTTTCCCTTGATTAACTTGACTGTGTTGTATGATGTAACTAACTTTGGGCCATAGTTTTAGCCTAACATATTATTTTTTTAATGGAACAAAAAAAACTTTCTTTTTTCACAAATTAGTATCTTCCACAAGATTCCTACTCCTTACACTTGGGCAATTTCCATTTTCCTTAAAAATGAATTTTTCTCTGCGGTCTCTCAATTAGAAACCCAAATAATGGTCAGGTGTGATTAAAAGCAGCTACATCCTGTCTTGGTTTAGTTGTTGCCCCTCTGAATTCACTCTGGCTGGAAATAGATATCTGAACTGGATTTATTATGGTAATAGTTGACTGCAGGCTGTTATCCTTGATATGAGGCAGTAATTGGTGTATGTTGCGTGTTATATCAGGAGATGTAGCCAGAGTGAACGGACAGTTGGCTGTTTCTCGTGCTTTTGGGGACAAAAACCTCAAGTCACACTTGCGCTCTGATCCTGACATACAAACCATGGATGTTGATGCAAACACTGATCTTCTCATCCTTGCGAGTGATGGATTATGGAAGGTGACCTTCCTCTCTCGCTCTCTCTCTCCCCCTCCAGTTGACTGTTGTTATCATATTTGTAAATCTTTTCCTTATCGAGTGCATTTAAATACAGGTAATGTCTAACCAAGAAGCCGTTGATATTGCCAGAAAGACAAAGGACCCGCACAAGGCAGCCAAGCAACTAGCAGTCGAGGCATTGAATAGAGACAGTAAGGACGACATCTCCTGCATTGTAGTTCGTTTCAAGGGGTGAAAAGGAAGAGTAAGAATATGATATTTGCAGTGCTCCGATGCATCTATTAGGAATTCTGTTGTTATGTCTGCATTTCAGAGAATGCATTCTTATAGACGAAAATCACTGCATGAAATCCACTGTAAGTTTCAAATTGCATCATGAGAGGATACATTTCCCTTTCCCCTCCGTAAAATTAAAATTAAGGAACTTAGGGCTGTGAAAGTTGATCTGTGGTTGATTTCTTTATATGTAGATTCACACCATCATATTTTTTTTTTTCAAACTGTAATATGTAGATTCATACAATCTCTGCTATGTGACTTAAAGCTGCAGAGGGAGCATTCAAGTGTTTCACTCAGCTGAATTATGCAGTTATTATAATGGATTTAAACAAAAGATGGCTGAAATAGATTCTCTTATCAGGAAATTAGTCTTCTATTCCTCCAAACGTCAAGAAATAATTCATTTTCTTTGGGAAATAATTTCTTGTGGATTGGATTATTAATGTTACGATTAATTGATAATGTTTATAATTCCAACAATCAGTGATACGAGGATTTAAATTTTTGTGTTTTAATTAAAAATTACGAGTATGAATTTCATTAAGATGTATTATTTTTTTATCTTATAATCATATTATGAATTATCGGTAATAAATATATAATAATTGATTCAATAAAATTAAAATAAATTTTTAAAAATATATTATATTTATATACAAAAAGAATATTTTATTATAAGTAAGTTCTTTTAGGTAAGATAATAATAACGGTTTTTGTTTTTACTTAATTTTTTTATTTATTAAAAAAAAATCTGTTTTAATAAATTATAGTAAATTAATATTTATGGTTTTTGTTGATTTAGTTGAACTCGTATGTTTTGGTAAATAATTATAAAAAATGTAATTTAAATTTTATTATTTAAATAATAATATAATTTATTTTAAATTTAATTAAATATTAAATTATTATATTTTAAGTAAATTTTTTTTTTATTATAAGAGAAACAAAGATTTAAAGTACATAAAAATTCTTTATGCATATTCAATGTCAAAAGATGCTCATAATATCATTTATGATAAGTTACTAGAGAATACTAGGCACCCGAACATATAAATAAAAATACAACTGTAAAGAAAAATAAGCATTTACTAATTAATTTATACATTTATTTTTTTTTAATATAAGTATGTTGAAAACGAACACGTCAATCATATTAAAATAAATTTTTAATTTTTCGAACAAGGACGGCATGCATATTCGTACAGTATTATTTTTTGATAAGCAAACGCTCGGCTAGAGCGCTATCTATGCCATTTGTAAAATTTATTTATTTCAAATACGAGAAAACAATACATACTGATTTTACATAAATTTACCCCAACCTAAAACAATAGTTGCAGTTGTATTTATAATAATAATTTTTTTTGTAGAATTATAATATTTTCATTTATTTTAAAAATATAAATTCGAATTATGAATTTAAAATATAAATTCGTACCATACAGAAAATTACGTTTAACAATTACGTCGAGTCACCACAGGACAAGCAGGACAGTAGAAGACGCACGGTATAAAGGAAAATTCGCGCGTCAGAATCACGCGATAAGCACTAAAACATTAACCTAAAGCGCATGATAGCGTCTGCCCGTGCCTTCGGGGCCTTGTTCGATCAAAACTCTTCCTCTTTCACTTCCCCTAAAACCCTCCCAAAACCCATCCCCTCGCTCTATTTCTCCCTCTCTTTAAGAAGCCAAGTTTAATCCCCAAGCCGAAGATCGTTTCCTTTCCAATCCGATCATGTCTAAGACGCTGAATCTGATAAAGACTAATGCATGTAATCCTAAGGTATGGTTGGTGATCGGGGTGGGCGTGGCGGGAATCGCAGTTCTGGTGGAGACTCGGAGGAGGAGAAGGAAAGACAAGATGATTGGGAGACTGGATTTCGGTGCTTTCGTTAAACGAATAGAGCTGCTTCCGTTTCCTCAACCTCCACCTCCCGCCGCCAAACTGGCGCTCGCCGGCCTCACATTTGCGATCAAGGACGTGTTAGTCTATTCTCTCATTTCTCTTTAAATACATCTTATTTGGCTTTCGTTTTGTTTCATGTAAATGTATATGCAAAGAGAGATTGCTGAATGATTGATTTTATTCGATATGTGTTTGGGGTGTTTTTTGTTTCATTTGTAATGATTTTCCTGCTTATGCGTTTTGGAGTTGCAGATTTGACGTGAAGGATTATGTTACGGGATTTGGGAATCTAGATTGGGAGGGCACTCACGAGGCAGCTGGGACGACAGCGGTGGCGGTGACTGCTCTGTTGAAGAATGGAGCTACTTGTGTTGGCAAGACTGTTATGAGTGAACTAGGTTTTGGGTATGTATGCCTTCATTTCTTATATAGCATTATATGCAAAAAAATACATTTGTGAAGTTGTAGTGAGGTGCTGTTGACTTTTGACTCTCAGGTTAACTGGGGAGAACAAGCATTACGGAACTCCTATAAATCCACTAATGCAGTCTCATGTCCCAGGAGGTTCTTCCAGTGGCTCAGCAGTCGCCGTTGCAGCTGGGCTTGTGAACTTTGCTCTTGGTAAGTTTGGGTATTCATTTTTCTTTTGAGCGGATGATGGTTCGCATAGGTTATGGAGATGTATGTTATATTGTATAGAACTGGGAACTTTACTTTCTGATGGTATCTGATAACACGAGCTTAATGACTTTGTAGGCACTGATACAACTGGGTGTGTTAGAATTCCAGCATCTTTTTGTGGTATTCTTGGCTTCCGGTCATCCCATCGTGCTGGGTCGATGACTGGGGTGTTGCCAAATTCGCAAAGTCTTGACACTATTGGTATGTTATATGTTCCCTGTATTTTGTGAAAATTTCTTTGTTTTTAACATTGTTTTATTTTGTAGGATCACCACTCAGAGCATGTCCTATGTTTTTGGAGTGTAATCTGCTTTTAAGTTACATTTTTCTTGGCATCGCAAATTTGTACTTGATTAGCTAAGTTATGGACAAACCTGTTCAGTTTAGTCATCTACTTCTTGGCTTTTTATGTTGTTAAAAATTTTAGTAAGTTTTTCAAAATAAGGAAAAGAAGAACAAAGAGAAGATGGATAACATTTATGGTTCTCTATGATTTCCCTTTGCTCGCAGTTGCTAATTCCTTTTTATATATAACTTTCCTAATATATATATTCAATTTTATTTTTTTAGAAGAATAACCTTCCTAATAGTTAAAGAGTATTAAGGCAAAGCTTAGGAGATCGTTGCAGGCTCGGACAGTGTCTCTTTGTTTTCAGATTTTTCTTTTATTGTCTTCCCTGATTGTTTTATTGTTCATCTTTCAGGATGGTTTACCCGTGATCCACATATTTTACATCGTGTTGGGCACATTTTACTTCAACTAAGTGTAGTGGAACCTAGAAGGACTAGATGCCTTGTTTTTGCAGATGATTTATTTCAGCTCTCTGACCTTCCCAGGCAGAAGATATTACATATTGTTAGCAAAGCAGTTGAAAATCTATCTGGATGTGAGTTGCATGGCTTTGTCTGTTATGGTTCTATAAATTATTTGTTTGTCATGTTCACTCATCGTGGCGTGGTTCTCTAAAAACACATCTCTGTTTCGTGCAATGTCTTCTAATGGTTTACGTTGATATCACAGACCAGACACCAAAGCATATGAATTTGGGTCGATATATTGCCTCAAATGTGGCCACTCTTAAATTATTCCGCGAACAATCTACAAGTGGTGAAAATGGAGTGTCAACATTGAAGGCTCTCTCGTCTGTGATGTTATCACTACAAAGGTAGTTAATAATGATTATTATGTCTCTCTTTTCGGTGTCCTGATTTGTGATTGTGCATTCTTTCTCTGTTAATTTTATGTAATCTATTTTGTACCCTTTGATTCCTTCCCTTTTTGTTCCTGGTTTACTGGTGCAATTTTCATAAATCCATGATGTTTAGAGTCAACAATTTTGGGGAATATGTGTTTGTGTATATAGCTATAAATTGATTTATAGCCAAGTTAAGCTATGGAGACTCGTTAGCTGGCTTAGGAATGCCCTTAGAATTTTGAGGCAGTTTTTCTTCTAAAAAGAAAAGTGCAATTTGATGTCAGAAATTGATCAAGAGTTTATGGTCTGTGTTATATGATTTGGACAGAAAATTGAAGAAAGAATCCTTCCATTAACTGTGTTTAGATTGAGGTACTGGCTTGTTGAAGTGCTTAACAGAGGCTAGATGTCTTTCTGTGAAAAACCTCATCGATCTGGCAATCCTCCATGATTGAAGTCCTAGAATTTTGGTACCTTTTAGTTAGATCAGTAGGTTTTTAGTTTATATTTTTACACATATATCTCATGTACAAAACGTTTCCTTTTTCTCCAGATATGAATTCAAAACAAACTATGAAGATTGGGTTCAATCAGTCAAGCCCAGACTAGGATCTGATGTCTGTGACCGTGTTCTTGCAGCAATCAATAGCACCCATGAAGATGTGAAAGCTTACTATAAAGTCAGGGGTGAGATGCGAACTGCATTTCAAAGTCTGTTGAAGGTGCGTTCTACTCTAGGATCTTTTTTAATGAGTCTTTATACTTGGTTTGCTCAGTTATTAGTTTTTAATAAGAAAAAGGTTAATCATTCAGAAGGCACCAAAGATGTTGCCTGAATATAAAAAGCTTTCGTATAAGAAATTTCATTTACGAGGTGCAGAAGCTGTTCATTTTTAGTGAAAGTATGACTGATAAGTTATTCATAAAAAGTCACTAGCACTATGAAAAGGGGTCTCACCCCACATGGACCAAGGAATTGGAAAGAGGAATAAGTCATCTCACTTTGCTGTTTCTTCTGCTCTTCTGGATGCTGTTCCACACTCGAAAGTAAATCCTACCACCACCTGGTTGACCCTTCCTGAGATCGAGAACTCTACCAAAAAGCTCACCCTTCCCAAAGTAATTCTCCCAAAAAGCTCTCTGGACCAGCCAAGGAGACAAAGAAAACAAGTTGGAGATTCAGTCTTAACATTACATAATAAGCTTTTGTTCATTAAGGTTATACCCCTTTTAGCCAGATTATTAAATGTAAGAAATGTGGTCTAAATCTGCTTCCTTAGTGAAAAAATCTACCTAGGAGAGCGCCCCAAATTTCCAAACAAGATCCAGATTTACTCACTTTTTAATGTGAATGTTCTTCTGCTTTCTCAATTCTTGCTGGCATGCTTGCAGATTGTGTAACAGTGACCTTTTCCAGAAAACATCTTGCTGGCTTCTTTGTATTTCTTGGATATACAACTCTATTGGATTTTCTGAATAGCTTGTCTTTCTTTACTAATCCATTTTACAATTATAATACCCTGGTAATGTGGATTTTTTTTTTTGGAAAAATTGTTGAGAAGATGATGTGACTTACTGTTTTATTGGAAAAGAAGAGAAAGAGGGGGGAGGAAAGAAAAAACTAAACAATGGAGATTTTAGATCTTAAAAATAATTCCTGAAATTTCCAAAATCTCCACTATTTGTTTTATATCTTTTTTGTGCTCTCTCTTCTTTTCCCACACTGGTACATGTTACCAACATTAACAATAGCTGCAAAAGTAGTAGAAGCCATTTATAAAATATAAAAAATCATCCATGTTAGTTTCTTCTTGTTCTTCATTATGCTGCCTATTGCTAGCTGAAACCATTTGTAAAATATCAAAATTTATGTCTTTCTATTTAACTTGGCTGTGTGAAGGCCTATTTTTAACTTTATTTAGCTATTCAAATATATGGAAGTTAATTTTGGTGGCTAAAATGTACTAAAATCTCTTACTAAGAGATTGAGATGGGAAACCCCCTTGTAGATTTTTTATTTTTTTATCAAAAAGGGACTCAGGAGTCAGCACTCATTAAAGGATCATGTAATCCCGTTACATGAAATTTTCTAAAGCCAAAACAGATTACTTCTGAAATGAAAAGGGAGAAAAGAACCGTTCATCAAATCTATCTGATATTTCAGTAAACACGATATTTGATTTCTTGACCAGATACGTTATTTTCAGTTTAAAACGAAATATCTTGTTTATTGTGGTGTTCGTATTAGGTGAATGGAGATCTAGTGAAGTATGATTAGCATAAGCATGACATGCATGAAGGCTCTTTGAAACATAGTACCTGGAATAGAGTCAGGCAAACTTGCATAAAATTTTTCACTGGCAAAGTGGTGTCAGATGTATATATTTTTTTAAAGAAGCAGGGAATAGGCCTTTGTTAACAGCGCAACAAGGCGGCACCCATAGGTAAAATAACAAATGGTCTTTAGCCAACATACTGATAAGGCCTGCAGATGATTCCTAAACCCACAAAAAGGGTTATAGAATCTTCAAAATCAAACCTATTTCTCTTTTTCTGAAATACCCAAAAAAAAGGAAGAAAGATGAGAGAGAATAAATTCCTTGTATGCTTAATCACTGAGAAACAATTCCATGCTCATACTCGCTCTGGACAACTGAAATTTGCCAATTTAAGGCTGATCAAAATGAGAACAGAAGAGTTTCATAGCCTCCTAGATCATCTACACCACAGAATGAGATGGTCAGGGGATTCATACTGTATTGACCCTTATCCTGCATTATAAATTCATTTAATTTTTTCAATAGTTACATGTTGAAATAAGTTTTTAGATTACTGGACAATGACTAGTAATGTTTTTCTTTTTGCACTGAAGGTGACTTGTAAGATTTTTGGATGCTCTGTATTTGTAAAATCACATTTTGCTGTCCTTTATTTCCCCAGGATGATCAAATATTGGTGATACCCACTATTGCTGACCCTCCTCCAAAGCTTAATACAAAGAAAGGTCATTTGAGTGAGTTCAGTAATAGATTGCATGTACTCTCTAGCATCGCAAGCATGTCTGGTTGTTGTCAGGTATTGCAAGCCAGTCTTCAGCTTTTCTGGTTATGGTTAATTTTCTGTAACATAATTTTTTTCTCATGGTTTTCTTGTTTACTAATTATTTCTTAATGGGTTTCCACACAATCCATTGCCAGGTTGTAATCCCATTAGGAAAACATGAAGGTTTTCCAATTTCCGTTTCATTAATCTCATACCATGGAGCTGATAAATTTCTTCTTGATACGGTCTTGGATATGTACTCATCTCTTCAAGAGCAAGTCACAATTGCATCCAATTTAGTGCATGAGCCGGATAGCAATGGTAATATTGATGCTTCTGAACTCTTGAAGGAAAAGGTTTGTCCTCAGCTTATTTATTTTCCAACACCTAGATTGATGCTTTATCTGGAGAATATTTACTCATGCAAACATACATATTTTTGATTGCTAGATGCCGCCTTCAACATGTTCTTGTCAAGATCTTGATTACATTAAGATGCCATCATAAGATGAGATTGTTGTGCATTTGAAATAGGATCCTTTTAACTCATTTGCTCTTGAAATTGTTCATGGTGTCTGCATCTCCTAGTTAGTGCAAATTAGAGATTCCATTTTTGGTGGTAGTCCTCAATACTTATCGGCTTATAATTAATCTTCATGCAACGTGCTTGTTGAATGTGAATATAAGCAGGAGATGGAGAGAAGTAGAAGAGTTTTTTAAGGCATTCCTTTTTATAGGATTGAAGATAATGGTTTCAGATTTGTGTATTTTGTTCTAAGGTCAACCCTCTCTAATGAAGAGATTTAGGGGATCTTGATATTTTTGCTCGTTTTTTATCCTTTCCATGTATGATTGGCATCCTCGGTGCATGTCTATATGTTTGGATCTGTGTGTGAGTGTGTGTTTTTTAAATCAAAGCATGCTTTATGTCAGGGATTCCTAACTTATTGGTGCTAGGAAGTAAAAATGGCTTATCACTTAATTCAACATAGATAGAAAATTGGAGAGGTTGAAGAGCAAATAAGAAGTACTTAGATCATATAGAAAGTTACATGGAAATACAAGAGGAGAGTTGTGAATGTTGAAATGTACTGAAAATTAGTTTTGTCTGTTCAGAGTACTTACTCTTATTTGAGCACCATTTAAGCTACTGTCAATTGTATCTTTGTATGTATTTTCATAAGGATTTTTAAAGCGGCTTTCTGCATTCCTTTTTCTTTACAGTACGTTAGGAGGTTGGAAGTGAAGTTTTTCAAGCTTTAGGGTTTAACTATTATGACAATTTAGTTGTTTCTTCTTATAATTGTATTTTTCTAGTAAGCATGATTATTAATGTCGTATAAGTTCTAGGTTTGCATCCAAAGCAGGTTTTCTTCCTTTCTGTCTATGAGGCTTTTGAAATGTGAATCTAAGTATTCATGCATCTGATTGTGTTCCCCCTTTATTTGGCTATAACAGTTATTCATATGGTTCAATAAAATAGAAGGCTATGGTGCAATCTATTTTTTGCTATTAATTGCTGACAATCTTGATACAGGGAAATGCTGCATTCAAGGGAAGGCAGTGGAATAAGGCTGTTAATTACTATAGTGAAGCGATCAAACTGAATGGGATTAATGCAACTTACTATTCCAACAGGGCAGCGGCATACTTAGAACTAGGCTGGTAGCATGTTCTACTTTAACAATTATGTTCTTATAGTACTGCGTTCTATCAATATGCTTCTTGTATGAACTGAGATCTTCATATGCAGCTTTCAACAAGCCGAAGAGGATTGCAGTACGGCGTTATCTCTTGATAAAAAGGTGAGGATATAAAGGACATTCTCTTCCTATTACTCTGTAATTCTTATTCTTTGATTTTTTTAGCAGTTAGCCATGATATTTCTGTTGTCCTTGAAAAAGCGAGAAAACGCTTATCATTCACTGTGTAATATTGGTTAAGTTGATTAAAAGATTTTCAGTTTCTTAGGATAGCTAGAAAATGCTTTTGGTACCAGCAATTTGATGGGTATAAAACATGTGAAACGACAGTGTGATAAATATGAGGTTGATCTGAATACTTTGAGAAATGAAAATATTGACTGTCCTTTGGAATTCCACATGGAAATTATCAACTTCTCATGTTTAAATATATGTTGCTTATGTCAAGTTTATTTAGAAGTGCTGTTTGCAGTCATATTTGAATATATAGATCCTCATCTCATGCAGTGACACGAACTAGCTCCAAGATTTTGAACTTATATTTTTACTTAAAATTATCTACAAATATTTTCACTGAGATTTAATTGAACTTAAGGTTTTATAATTTTTATGTGGATGATTTTCATGCTAAAATTGATTTTTTTAAAATATCGATATCCAAATTTGAACTTTAAATTTATACAAAATAACAAAATGCAAAACTCTCATATTGTGATCATGGTTGCATAATTCCTGTGCAGAATGTGAAGGCTTATTTGAGACGTGGAACTGCTAGAGAATCTCTTCTTCGTTACAAAGAGGCTGCAGAAGGTGAGATCCTAATTTAGCATGTATCGAGCATGCTTTTTGTGAAGTGAGCTTGATCCACTGCCCAGTATTAATATTCAACTAATAGATCTACCTGTGTCACCTTATCGTTCCGAGATTCATAACCAAAAGATTGCTAAATCTTCACCTAATTATGAAAAACCTTTCCTCATCTCATTTTCATCTTTTAGCAAAATAATATTCAGTTTCAGTATTGGTTTTTTTAAAAAATAGTAGTTCCATAACAAAAGAGACTGCCCTTAGAAATTGAATCTTGATAATAGGTCATATATAAATGTACTACTGTAAGTTTCAGAAAGCCACGTGATCTTTTATCCCTTCTCTCGTGTACACCTTTCTGACAACCAATCTTCTTCCCTTGTTTTCTGCAGATTTCAAGCATGCTCTCGTCCTTGAACCACAAAACAAGGTTGCTAACCTTGCAGAAAAAAGACTCAGAAAATTGATGAGTTGATTTTGACATGATGATCTAAATAAATGAAGACGTGATCAACACTGCGGTAATTTTTTTCCAAAGTTGAGCAATTTGGGTAGAACAAAAACAAGGTAAGAGTTGAAGCTTCCTCTAGCGGCGCAGTGCATCTCTTATCCTCCATCCCCATGTTCTAATTGTATACTTCTCGGGGTTGACAGTCATTCTTTCAGTTTTGGCCTCATACGGATCCCATTGTCCTGTAAAGTGAAAAGAAAACCGTGAAAGAGAGAGAGAGAGAGAGATGAAAATGAGGCTCCTGTTAGTAAATTTCTAGTGTTAACAAAACCATATGGAGCCAAGTACATAGATGTTAAGTTGTATGTTTTGGAAGTTGGAGCAGAAAACTTGGTTATTTTGAACTCTGAGATGTATATACCTTCTGCTTTGATAACACATATATTTATATATTACTAACAAAATAGACAAGCATGTTAAGAGACAACAGAAGAAATTGGCCTTTTATTTGTTTTGAAAATACTTGTAACCACTTGAATATTTAATATAAAATAAATTTATAAGTACAAGCACTTATGCTTCTAAATTGAAGGTTGAGTAAATTTATAATTGGGGAAAGAAAGAAAATAGTTATTTTAGAAAACTGAGGTTTTATGTAAAGTAAGCATAAGAAATCAAACTAAAAAGAATTGAATTGTCAGAAGAAAAACCAAATTGCCTTTGGTTATTATTATTATTATTATTATTGTTAAAATAGTAATTTCACAATTTACAAATATTACAAATTTCGATCATACTTTAAATATATATATATATATATGTATATATTAGAAATAACATAGTAAATATTAAATAGTAATTTATAATTTGAAAATAATCCTTTTATTTTAATGTCCAAACGGCACCGTATTACAATTCACCTGTTCAATTAAAACTGAAATGAGAATAGTACGTAACCAAAATTACACTTCCAACAAAACTAAATTTGTTTTAGTTGTTGTGGCGTACCACGATCTTCTACATGCATGGACGGCTATGGCGTCTTACCTTATTCTGGTAAACGCCCATCTTCTACCTCCAAAATTCGATGCCTTGTCTCTTGTCGATGACGTGCATCTCCTGTCCCGTCTTATTTTCTATGACGATTCTTTCTAAAGGATGCTAATTTCGTTAATTTATCAACAGTAATTTCCTTGAGTAATCTGAACTTTCACGCTTGATCACCGAAGATGTTCAGATGTTTCAGCTTTACTGCGTCGAGGGATTGGTTCTTCCGTTACTCCTTCTCCTTCGCCGGCCTCCGCTCAGTGTCTACAGATCTCGGCGACACCACCGTCATGCACTGTTGGGTCCCCAAGACTCACAATCCTTCCAAACCCAATCTCCTCCTCCTCCACGGATTTGGCGCCAATGCAATGTGGCAATACGGCGAGCATCTCCGCCATTTCACCTCTCATTTCAACGTCTACGTCCCGGACCTACTCTTTTTCGGTTGGTCATTCACGGACCGGCCGGAGCGGACCGAGGGGTTCCAGGCGCAGTGCGTCGCTCGATTGATGGAGGCGCATGGGGTGCGGCAAACGAGCCTGGTAGGAATAAGCTATGGCGGGTTTGTTGGGTACAGCATGGCGGCGCAATTCCCGGAGAAACTGGAGAGGCTGGTGCTCTGCTGCGCTGGGGTTTGCTTGGAGGAGAAGGATATGGAGAATGGTTTATTTAGGGTTCCTAATTTGGAGGAAGCCACCCGCATTTTGTTGCCCCAGACGCCGGAAAAGCTCAAGGAGCTTATGCAATTCTCATTTGTGAAGCCTATGAGGGGTGTCCCCTCTTGTTTCCTTTCAGATTTCATAGATGTAAGTAAAAAAGTAAAAAAGGCTCTTCCATTATATTTCAAATTTTCATGTTTGTTTCTTTTTTTCTAATGAGAGATTTGCATGATGTACACAGGTGATGTGCACAGATTATGTACAGGAGAAGAGAGAATTGATCAGAGCAATCCTCAGGGATAGAAAGCTTTCTAATCTTCCCAAGATCACACAGGTCTTATTCCTTCTTCTTGGTGTTTTAACTCGAAACGTAATTAGGAAAGAATAAAAAAAAAAAAGAAAAGAATAAACTCATACCAGAAGTTCATCAAGCGAATGTCTTTGGATTCTTCAATTGAGCAAATAACACAATCAAACTTTGATGACAAGGAGAGCAATATCTTCTCCAGAATAGTGATATCTTCCATTTTCTCACAATGGAAACGCCTTTTGTTGCTGATTCCCATGGTTCTTGCACAATAGTTGGTGACAGATTCGCCATCTTTCATTTGTAGTCTCTCAAAATACCTTCGTAAGGCTTGAAGTTGTGCATGTTTCACTTGGGAAGAGCTTGATATCTTTTCTTCATGGAATCCCAAATATCTTTCAAAGTATCATTACTAAGAATTGTTTCCAGGATAGCATGATCAATTGCCTGAAAAAGATCATTTTGTACTCTCAAATCCTTGAGTTTCTTGCCTTCTAACTTTGTCTTTTGGGCATCAGTCAAAGCTGCAGCATTGTCTGGTTCTTCAATTCCAAACTCCACAACCTGCAAATACTCCTTTAGCATACTCCAAAAGTAATAGTGACCATTAAACATAGGGATTGTAGGCTGCATAAAATTAGTATTTGAAGCATGATTGTATGGGGGGATGAAAGAGAAAGCTATTTGCTTATTTTGTTTACCTTTTTTTTTTTTTTTTTTGTTTTCACTCTCGCTTTTGATTTTGGCTCACGTGTTTTACTTTTTTTCACTCTCTTCCTCTATCTTCTCTTTTCACCCTCTTCCTCCCGTGTTTTAGATTCAACGCTTAACAACTTTTTAAATAAAATATAAAATTTTAAAACAATAAAAATATGCAAATTTATTCAACAAAGTATAGTCTCTGTATTATATAAACTCTGTTTGGCCATTGCTATGGGCTTTTGATTGGAATTTGAAATGAAGCAGCCAACTCTGATAATATGGGGAGAGCAAGATCAGATTTTCCCACTTGAACTAGGGCAGAGATTGGAAAGGTAGTCTCTTATTCTGATTTGCTTTATATATAATGTGCATTTGTTGTGTGTATATATAATTGGTGATTGTTTTTCTTTAATGGGTTTATGGGGATGTGCTTGTATTATATATATATATATATCTATATCTATATATAGGCACGTGGGAGAAAATGCGGAGCTAGTGGTGATTAAGAATGCAGGGCATGCAGTGAATCTGGAAAAGTCAAAGGAGTTTGCAAAGCATTTAAGATCATTCCTGATTGCTGAATCACGATTACCCCATTCTTCATCTTTCTCAACCAACCTTGATAAACCCGATTCTCGAAGAGGCTTCCTTAATCAACCTTCGAGATAGGCCCCAAGGACCATGTAAAGTTTGAGTTGATTTGTATATGTATGTAGAGATTTTTATTTGTTTTAAATATATATGTATATAATTATACATACAGGTCTTTTATCCGTCACAAAACAAATCCACGGTTTCAAATTTTCTCCATCCATCAACCTGTTAACCAATCACTTTCTAAAGCTTACTCTGATCTTCACGCTTCTCCTCCTCCACTCAAAACACACAAAAAAAAAAAAAAACACCCAGATGGGCATCTCCGAGAACTACCCTTTACTCCTCCGTAATCTCATCACCTCCATATTCATTTTCGCCGAGAATTCCCTTTCCACCTTAGCTCAGAAATACAAGCTTCTCAACCTCCTTCGCTCTCTCCTCGTCGCATCTTCTCTCTTCTTCTTACGTCTCCTTTCTTCTCTTTTCTCTCCAAACCCTAATCTTAATCCCCTTCATGATTACCACAAGTCCCCTGGATATAAACGCGACCACTACATGCTCCCTGACACCGCCGCCGCCTCCGCCGCCGCCTCCGCCGCCGCCGACTCTGGTATTGGTCGGGCATTATCGCAGCTGCTCTCAATCATCAACGATCTTCCTGTTAGTTCCAGGAAGTACGAAGTAGTTCGATCTCTAGCCGAGAATCTTATGGATGAAAACCAGAGGGAGGGTGTTCCCGCGTTAAGAGAAGTCAATCGCGCCGCCCTGACGGCGGCTTTTGCGCGGACTATTAGTCAGCTTGAAACATCCATGGCGGAAATGCGGCGGGAATCGGGTGAGAATCCCGCTTTGGGGGATGTTGGACCGGTTTTACATGGTTTGAACCGGGTTCTACGAACCGTACGGTCTGCTGGAATAGGGGTTTTGGCCCGCATTGGGAATGGAAAGAGAGTGGATGTGGACCGGTCGGGCGGATGGAGTGAGAAGCTGGCGGCTGAGCTTCTGTGGCTGGCTCAGAAAATGGGAGCTTGTGGTTTTGGAGAGGAAGCTGTGGAGAGGTGGGCATCGGCTTCGAATTTGGCTTGGCTGGCTTTATCGGCTGAGCCACGGCTTCAGTGTTCCATGGTTAAAGTCGCAGGTATTTCTCAACCGTTGGATTTATTTTTTTGGAATATACTTGGGGCTTTATTGTTGAGGGTAAACCGAACCGCTCGTTATTTATTTATTTATTTCAAGGATTGAATTGCACGTATGCATAAATTAAACCAGGGGGAAAAAAAAAAGAAAGAAGACTTAAATCTTTATGATCACATTTAAAGAATTGAATCTTCATATTATTCGCACATGGATTTAATTTGTAAATGGGAAATTTCGATATTATTTATGAAATATTATTTTAAACTTTTAATAAAAATGAAAATAACTATTTAAGACTATTATGTTTTCTATGAATATAATTAATTAATTTAAAATTAGAAAAACATTTTTAGTGAAACTTATTACCAAGGACTGAATTACTACCAATCATGGTAGAAGGAATATTTTCTAAATGTATTTATCTTTTATGCAGCGTTGTTATTTAAACAAGCCAAGAACACGAGAGAGGAAAAGGCGGAGGAGGATGAAGAAGAAAGACAAACAAAGATGAAACTGTTAATGGCATGGTTGCCATTGCTGTGTAGAGGTAGCAACGGGACTGATGTTCCGGTATTGAGCGTGAACGAAAGAGGTGAACTCGAGAAAATACTCGAAGACACCATTGAAACCCTGCAACAGCAAGAGCAGCAAGAGAGAGTTTTCTCCCTTTGGCTTCACCACTTCACTCATTGCTCTTCCTCCGATTGGCCCAACCTCCACGCCTCCTACTCCCGCTGGTGCACTTCCTCCCGCAAACTCTTCCTCCTCGATCACAATGACCCAAAAATATAAATACCCTACTCATAATGTGCCATAACTTGTAATGTTTGCTTCCCATTTTCAGAAATGGATTATATATATATATATACATACGGTAAAGTCTTAATTATGAAGTACATCGCTCCATTGTTCTTGGCTGGCTTCATCGATGTTATATCGTACACAAAATAAAGTAGACGTTATAACACAAGCATTCACAGTATAAACTTGGTAGAGTAGATGTCAAATTTCTCCGACGAAGACAACTGTGGCTCCTGCATAACAAACAATAGGGTTTATTAATAGGGTCATTTTCTGAAACAAAAACAAGTATAGATTAAGTAATAGGGTTTTTGAGAGAAGGAGATGGTTAAATTTACCCCAGAAGAATTGTTGGAGGTGAAGACTAGTTTATTAAGAATAGAAGCAATGGGACCATTTAGGCGTAGCCCACCAGATGATTTTGACTCACGAATTGCATTTCTCATGCAATTAAGCAATCGTCCATACGTTAATCCTGGTTCATTTTGAACTGCTTGTATGAAATTATATGTCATTGCCCCTGTCATCACCTTGCTTCCAGTAAAAGCCTGCACTTGTTTTCTCATATATTATTATCAATCTGTTCATACCCAGATTTTTGTAATTGTCTGAAATTTTTTAGGGTTATATGGGTGTGTATGTATGTATATTTAGTACAGATATCGATGACTGACCGTTGTATCTTCAGAAAGTTGATGATCATCACAGGCGCTAAAACAGACAGCTAATCCACCACTTGTTCCTTTATAAATTTCTCTTGGAGTTTGATCTTCCCAAATGTAATACCCTTCCCTATATTTTACTTTGCACAACCAGCTTTACCCATAAACGAAATTAAACTATTTCCAATTAATCAGAGAGCAGAAACCTAAGTACTGACCTGTTCATCCTGCAAACAAATGGCAGATCAAGAACAGTTCCGCTATGGCAAGCATCGATAATCCCGTGAAGCTTGGCTCCATAAGGCAGGGGCCTTACAATGGTGCCATTGATCTCGTCATCGATGATGAAGCCTTCTGTCTCGTAATCTAGAGGGCAAAGTGCCTCGTCGTTCCCGTCAACTTCATCGTCATCGTAGTCGGGTTCAGTCGTCCCATGACCTGAGAAGTGAAACACAAGCGAGTCCCCTGCCTGACAACCTTCCACTAACCATTTCAGAGCCAACCGGATGTTTCGTTTGGTCGGAGTTTTTAGTGGATTGGTCTCCTCTTCTACAGTTTTTTCAAGAATAAATTTATATATTATTCATCATCACAACATAATATAATCTTCTACGTAAGAGTATAACGCAACTCGAATTTATAACTTTTTATAAAATAAATAACCTAACAATCATTCAGTTATTCAAATATTTAGTCACGAATCAAAAAGTGCATATATATATATATATGTATATAATACCTGAGAGGAGAAGGACGGAATCAGGAGGAAAACCCATTTTGTTGAGTAGAAAGTAGTTCATGCACTTGACATCGTTGATGCTGCCCTTGAGCCTGTAAGGTTTGCCATAGTAGTTGATTCCACAGAGCACCGCCCGCTTTCTCCCAAAAGCAGAAGCAAGAGGGGATAAAGGTGGCGGTGGACGAGAACAGTAACTACTCCCGCCATATACAAAAGGGGCTGCCGGCGGTGGTGGGTAGGGAAACCTGGTGATGGCTTGGCACACAACACAGCGAACCGCCGTCGCGTCTGTTGGGACAAGCAGCTGCAGCCCACACCCACTGCACCACTCTCGCCTACTTCCCATGGCTTGTTGTTGAAGGAATCAGTAGGTAGGCGGATAGAGATAGATGAGATGAATCTATACGTAAATATAGAAAAAAAAAAAAAAAAAAAAGAACCAGATTCGCCATCTTTTATTTTCTTTTTGTAAGTGGGAATATATTTTGACACAAAACAATTTGGCATCTCAACTATTCACTTTGTTCAAATGATAACTTCTTCGATCTTTTTTTTAGATAAGAAATGTTTTTTTGTATGATACAATAATTTTTTTTTTTTCATTTATTACGGTAAAAACAAAATGAATAAATAACATAAATATAAGACAACAGAGTCTACAAATTTTTATTATTTTTTTTTTAATTTTATCTGAGAATTTCTTGTATTTTTATCTAATTAGTTCTAAAAAAATTTCTTACTAGTTTAATGTGTTGTTATTACATGTTAAATTGATATTTGAGATTAATTCTTTTTAAAGAGATTTCCAAGTAGCTTTTGATATCAAGTTATTAAGATATATTGTCCTAATTGTTGCTACAGTACTAGTACCAAATACAAGATTAGTACAAGTAATTTGTATTTTATGTAAGATTAAGTGCTTTAAGAATACAACTGTGATAAAAAATAAATAAAAAAAATCCCACAAATATTATTTGTTGATTCCAAGGAAGCACCTAATAATGACTCTATTTATATAAACAAATAATAAATAATGAAAATATAATAGATTTTTTACGATATTAAAATGATGCATTTTAATTCTATAAAAATTAATGTAAATTTGAATTATGTACATTGAATTTTATATAAATTTAATTTTTATTATTTTAAGCATAGAATTCATACAATTTTAAAGTTAAAATAAATGTTGAATTTATTCCAAAAATACCCTAATTACATTTTTTTTTGGGTCATAATTAGCACTTAATTAAACCCAAATTAGGTTTCTGCTCTCTGGAGACTTCACCGGATTCTTCTTAAATCGTCGCTTCACCAAATTTATCTGCTGGTTCCCAAACTAATGTGGGTCTTGTAAACATCAAACGTTCTGGAAGAAGAAAGTTGAGGCTTCTGCAAATACATATCAATAATCATATACATATATTAATTGTAAATTATATGAATTACCAATAGGAGAAATTAATTTGTATAATCTGAATCGTATGGATATATGAGGAATGAAAATTAATTAATTCAAACCGACTTGAGTCAAGTTTCGGAACATTCTTCTGAAGATCCTTGAAGTAGCAAGACATCCTCCCTCGTTATTAACATTCTGAATACCCTCATGCGTCATATCAAGCAAATCGCCATAAGTTAATCCTGGGTATTTCTTTAAGAGATCTATTAACAGAAATGTTAAGGCTCCATTCATTGTATTTTTTGTGAAGGCCTACAGCAAAAAAATAAAACTTCAATTGTATGTTGAAAAACAAAATAAGCAAAAAGAGTATACACACACACACACACACACACACATAATTGCATGTATATTACTTACGGTGGTATCAGCAGCCTCTTGATCATCTTCACAAGCACTGATTGAAATGACCCATCCACCTCTGGTGTTTTTCCAGATGCCAGAGGGAGGACTGTTATCTTCCCACTTCTTCCTATTAATTTGTTTAGCATAAATTCAGACATTTACTAATACACACATAAATTATAATACAATAAAACACGATTTCCAAATGAGAACATACAAAAACACAGTTTTACTTAAATTCACAACCTCCTTAACCATTTAACTAAATAATGGTTGATCTTGTTCAATTTCATTCAACCGCAACTGATGATTTTCTTTTATTCAGAAACAAAAAATTAGTGAGTCACAGTAAATACTTACAGATGTGAGTTGTATACATACGGGAGATCAAGAATGGTTCCACTGTGACATGCATCAACAATGGAATGAAGCTTAACACCTTCTTTGAGGGGAGAGACGATGACGGAGTGGATATCATTGTCGAGAATCATTCCTTCTTTCATAAAATCAGTGGGACAAATTGTTTCGTCAAACCCATCACGCTCATCCTTTCGCAAATCAGGCTGTCGCAACCCATGTCCGGAGAAGTAAAACACCAGTGAGTCACCAGACTCACAGTCCTCCACAAGCCATTGCAACGCGATCTCTATGTTCTTCTTTTTTGGAATTAGACTTGAATCTGTCTCCTCTTCTGCAGCAACTCAGTTTTCTACTCTTTCATTATCATAGATTTGGAGAAGAAGATGATGCAAGGAGAAGGAAGAAAGTAACATACCAGTGAGGACAAGAACATTGTTTTGTTGAAAAGAGAGGTTATTGATCAAGAAATCTCTCATGTTGGCAACATCGTTTAGGGTTCCCTTAAGCTTGTACTTGAACTTCTTGTAACTCACTCCAATAAGCAGAGCTCGCTTTCTTGGTCGACCAGGTGGTGTACGAGATCGATTCAAGAGAGGCGATGGGTTACAATTGAGAGAGACAGTAGTTGCAGAGAGCTTCTGTTTCAGTTTATGACCACAAAATCTGTCGATGGTGCAAGTCACAGTCTTGGCACCTGCCGGTGGTGGTAATGATCTGATCAAAGTTGAGGGAGGAGTAGACACAGAGGGTATAATTGTATTGGTTTGATTGCAACCAGGGCATCGAATTATTGTGTTGTTGGTTTTTGTAGTCACTAGCTGCAATCGTTGTCTGCAATACTTGCACATACTTCGGCTCTCCATTATAGATTAATAAGATTCTCTAATGTACGCCAATGAGATTGGTGGATGTATGAGAAGAATGTTTATTTACATATAAAAAGCTTACATCTATCATCACAAATGGTGGGTTATCAATCCATATATAAACCCAAACATTTCCATACATTATTCTTTTCTTACTCACTTTAATTACAGAAAAATCCAACTCATTATATCATCTATATCTCTGCTTTTGGTATTATGTTCATCTTTTTGTCCATCAAGAGTCACAGATGATAATTAATACAGAGAAAGTCAGAAGAACCAGATGCCCATCTTTTCCCCCATCAGCCAAAGTCAGTATCAGTTAATCACAAACACATATGCATAAATATATAACCACACACACACATATACATGTATGCTTTGCGGCTTTTGCTTTTCTTTTTAACCATTCAGTACTTCCGATTCTCAGTCCATTTATAAAGTGCGGTCTCTAGAAAGCACCCAACACTGGCATTAGTGATAAAAATTAAGGGGGCAATTTTAAGGATCAGTAGCGAAGTATTTAACTTCGTGGGGGCGATGATAATCAATTTAAAGTTTGATTTAAAATTTTTTAGGCTAGATTAATTTATTAAAAAAAAAGAACATAAAGTTCCAGAATATAGTAAAAATAATGAAATCAGAAAATTTTTAAATATTATTTTTAATATTTTCCAAAAAAACTTATATGCCATTTACACTTCAATTATTCCAACAGTATTTAACTCTTAAAATGATTTCATTGATAAATACATTGCAAAAATACAAAAATTTATGTTAGGAATAAACACATTGCATAAGCACATATTTTAAAGGGAAAGACTTCCATTTTAGTCCCCACATATACATGTATCCTACCATTCTTCTTCTACATGATTCTCCATTCCTCTACTTTCCTCTCAAATAAAAAAAAAAACTGAAATAAAAATGCACTGTCAATTTACCTAGTAATACTAGTTAAAAAGGTACAAGAACATCTAGGAACATGCTTAGTTATTTAAAAAGTGCAAAAATGCACTTAAGTACCAAAAGACTTAAAAATATCCAGAATCCTCAATTCCTCCAATTTGGAGCAAAATAGATTTAAAAGATATTGTACTACAAACTTAATCAATTTACTCCACATATTTGTTAAAAATATATCAAAACATGCAGGAACTTGCACAGTTAACAGAACTGCACAAAAATTTGAATTGATGACTGGAACATTTAAAAACACAACTAAATAACCCCGAAGACCATGATTAGAATTCTCAAAATGACCAAAAAACATACCAAATTCCTCAGAATACTCAGAAATCCCCCTACTTGAAACGCCCAAATGAAGCCAGATCCCATGGTATCCAAAAACAATCATAGATACTTGAAAAACCTTAAAATGCACAAGTGTCTAGAACGAATTGAAGCAACCTAAGCCTATCCAGAATGCCTAAACACACCAGAAGCACCAAGATAGTTACAGCTAACCAAAATGTCCAGAAATAAATCTGAAAATGCTCAAAAATCACTTTCATGCAATGTTTCAAACAAATTTAAAATTGATGAGGAATTCATTTGTGAATCCACATTTAATTTAAGCCGAAAATCATGTAAATTATATTAATACGACAAGAAAAGAATTGAGTACATATCAAATTTCATGTAGAACTGGGACAGTATAATCCAAATTCCATTAATTTTGATAGAATTGAAAATTTATTGTTTCAATTCCTCATAGAATTCTGAATGAAAGCAATAGCTGAGGTGGAGTACTTTACACTTTATTTAAACATCTACCATTTCTTTCAAATAAGCGAGAATATATACAATCAGAAATCGATGTCCGATGCTTAGATAGGGCACATTTACCATGTACATTGAGTAAACATACAATAGTTGCTGAGGTAGTCAAGAAGACAGAAACTTCATCTTTTAATGCTTTCAAGCTTTTTTTGGTTCAGATCAATTTAGCAACATAGAGGAATGAGGAATCAAGAAGCATGAAGCATGAAGCAATAAAGCCTCAAACTTAAGAGATACAATATATTTAAACAAGAGGACCTTTCCTAAAGAACAACATATAGCAGGGAAGACTTACCTCCAAGCTCAAGGTAAGGAGGCCTCCTTGTTTTCACACATGTTGTTAAAATTACCTCCACTATCAAACTGCATTAAGTTGCCCCGAGATTTTTGCTTTGCAGGTAGGACACATATAACCAACTGAATCTGATTGGGTTTCAGGATCAACGTCCTCATGGCTGAACTCCATTCCACACCAGACACACACAGTTGTAAGCTGGCTCCTACCCCTCATATTTAACATGACTTCCTCAGATTCAAACTGAACAGCACAATCATATGCCCCTTCCATCCCCTCATTACCAGCCAAGTCTATCGCCACCTCTGGTA
Organism: Carica papaya; assembly: GCF_054855325.1. NCBI lineage: Eukaryota > Viridiplantae > Streptophyta > Magnoliopsida > Brassicales > Caricaceae > Carica > Carica papaya. Next base: position 6,471,156 of record NC_142314.1, read on the forward strand.
GAGCAAGAGACTCTTGCCCTGTCCCAAAATTGAATTTCAGCTGCTCTATTTCATCTAATCTCAGCTCACCATATCCTGACACATTTTCCGGCTTCCCATCTTCACTCTGCCAATAAGCATAGAAAATCTCAATTAAATCCCCAAAGAAACATAAATTTAAATCTTAACCATCAGTAGAGATGTGGGTAAGGAGAAAAAAAAAGGGGGAAGAGATTCATTTGTAATTTCATCTTCTCTGACGTATTAGGTGGACGGAAAAATTTTTATTGGCTTCTTTTTCTGTACAGTCATTCAAAGAATAAAAGAGGAAGCATAACACCTAGTATACAGATTTTTTTATTTATAGATAAAACCTTCATTAACATAAAATCAGTAGAAGGAAAACAATTTACCCCTAATGGAACAGCGTCAGACAAGAGCAAACCAGTAGCAGAAACAAATTACATTCAAAATCTTATCCGGGAAAGGATGAATTATCCATTGGAATACATAAACTTTTTGTTGGACCAGATAAACGTAATACACCCAGTCAATGGAGCAATCACTAGTGCTGTATAGCATGTAATGGCCACAAAAGAAACCAAAGGGTAATCATCCACCACAAAAGAAAAATAAGTCATTTTTTCTGAAAGCTTGAAAAGAAAAAAAAACTTCTTTTTTTTCTAAAAGAAAAATTTCCACTGATAAAACTGGAGCACATCTCCGTTGGAAACAGGGAGGTGGTTCAAGCAGAAAGGATAATGAGAATTAATGTTCGCACAGATAAAATCCTGGAAACCATTCCTTTTCTTTTGTAAGAAGAACTATGTGCGCTCACACTCATTAGGAGTATTAATCTAGTGGTCAAGGCATTTCAATTAACTGCCATCCACAAGCAAAAACGAAACAGAACAAGCATAATACCTCATGTTTAAGTTCATTATGTGTCTGGAAACAATTTTTGGGTTGCAATACTGGCATTGAACCCAAATTTTCATGGAGTATATTTCCTTCAGAGTTCCCCTGTTCACTCTGTCTCACCATAATTTTAGCTGGTTCAGAATTTTGGCTTCCAGAGCCAAAATTCTCACTGTTACCCTCTTCACTAGGCTTAAGATGCTCCACCATTCTAGCAGTAACTGAATTCACATTATTATCAATATCACAGACATTCTGATTTTCCAATGCTACACGTAGGTGACTTTCAACATCTGTTTTCAGCTCAGCATTGGACTTCCCAATTTCACCAGAGGTTAATGTCACAACATCTTTTCCACCAACCATTTCAACATCTGTTTTCAGCTCAGTGCCAAACTTCCCAATTTCAGCCGATGTTAACATCATAACATCTTTCCCACTAATCATTTGAGAATTACAATTTATCTTATCAGCAGATATGACAATAGAAGTATCCAAAAGAGAATCCACCTTGACATCTACAACATGGCTATCATAATCCATCATTATCTCTTCATCAATGATCATATGCTTGCTATTTCGTGGTACTAGATCTTGATCCAAAGTTCTATCACTCATGTCAGATTCAGTTTCTGGTTCACTGAAAGGAACATTAGAGTTTAGTTCATCCTCAGAATTGGAAGCAGGAAGGTCTTGATTAGGAACAGTAATCAGTTTACCAGGAGTCAATCCACCAGCAAGCTCAATATCAGGCATGGTAGAAGTTTGTAGAATAGAATTCTGAGCAATTTCAATCAAAGCATCCATTTTTGAAATCCTTGTAGGCAACTCATCATTGCATGGAGACTCAATTCTCTTCTGAAGAGCCTGCCTATTAGCTGGTTCCTCGATACCCCTCACATAATTCCTAACATGTATTCCTACATGACCATTGTATCTACGCCTTTCATGAAATGTCTTATGACAAAACTGACATTCAAACTTCCCATCTTTAACTATTACACCATCACCAACTGAAGATCCAAGCCTGTACCTTCTTGTAGTCCTCTGGTGAAAAGACAAAAGATGTTGCAGATATGTGTCTTTATCATCAAATTTCAAGTTGCATTTACGACATTCAAAAAGATCATGTATTTGCACTTCCGCCAGGTTATCAAAACCCAGTAAGGTAATTTCTTTTGCATGTTCATCTGCTTGCCTTTGAGCATTCTCCTCGAGAATAGCATCTGCATGCTGCTGCATGTACCATAAACCTTGTTGAATTGGTTAGGTCATCAAAGAAAACCACTGCAGGACTATTTACTTACTTTTTGAGAAACTATAGTGTGCTCCTGCTCCTGAACATTGTTACCATCACAAATGACCATCTTCTGTAGACCATGACGTCCAAAGTAGGATTGAAGATAAGCAGAAACTTCCTGGCATGATAAAAAATGATGTCCACCAGGACTGGGAAAACATAAAATAAAACAATGAATGAAACTGTGAGAGAGAGAATAAAGTACTGGAAAGGGAAGACCTGATGATACAAGATTTGAACTAGGAAAAGGTACTGACCATAATGATGAATAGTCAAATAATTTTCCTACTGTCCGAGTTTATATCTAACAACTAGTCCACCATCACATCATGTTTGCACTGCCGACAAGCTTATGATAACAAAAGCCTGAAGTTATATCTAAATTGGTTGAAATGACACAGTTTTCAAAACTAGAATGCATTTATATAGGTCACTATGTGCAAATGTGAACACTTTCCAATGGTAGGAAAATCATCTCCAAGGACAAATAACTAGAGATGCAATGGTTCTTCACATAGATAAGCACAGTGAAGTGAGACAAGATCCTTAAAGCAGTTATGCTTCATTTGAAGAACACAAGTTCTCCATCTTTCGAAACTGTAAATTCAGTTTTTCAAGCATGCAATGCTGAGTCGTTCCAGAAGAAGAAAGCTAGGCATTACCGTTCTAGACTAGAAGATCACCTGAAAGAGCAGCATTGCAACACACACAATTTCCTTGTGGGTCACACTGTTAAGCTTCGAAAATCTCAGTGCCAACCAACTTAAGGAAAACATCTATTTAGTTTAAGGAAAAGTGTGTTTAGAATAGTTGTGGAATTAGTCAACAGTGTATCCTATATCCCTTGTTTTCTGTCATCAGTTTTATTTCCCATTATCCCCATTATCTATCACTATCCCATTTTGTTTTAGTTGCCTTAGAAGTAGGAAGTAGCAGATAGTAGGGTTTGTATTTAAAGGATGCAAGTTTAATGAATGGGGGGTCGAAAAAATTGTTGTTCAAGTGTGGTTTATTCTCACCCAAAGAGAAAATATTTGCTGAAAAATTAATTGGTTTCTGACTGAAACCTATCAATTGGTATCAGAGCCATGTCTATTAACAAAAAAAGAATTGAAAATCTGGAAGTCAGCATGGGCAGATTGCAGGACAGCCTAAGCCGGATGGAGGTGAGATTTGCCGACAAGTTCCACCAGATTGAAGACACCCTCAAGCGGCTGACAAACACCTTGCTGTTAAACCGTGAAGGTTCCAGCAGCAACACACCGGACCGGCCTGGCCAGATGCGACCATATTGCAATGAGCCAAAACCATTCACGCAAAGTGTGACTTACATAGCATCCAAAGCAATATCTGATGGGTTTCATCTTTGTGTTGCTTACACGTATGGTGAATCAGCTACACAGAAGGCGTATCCCAATTGTGAAGCTGTTCTTTACAAGCAATTTGACACCACTTTTGAAGCTATCAAGCGGTGGCTTGTGGAGCGTGCCGTCTTGACAATTGAGAATTCTTTAGGGGAGAGCCTTAGCAAAAAGCTCGACCTTCTCTGCAAAAAAGAACAGAAAAGCTCGGGAAGGGAGGGAAGGAAACTGAAGGAAAGCACCGGAAAAAAAAAAAAAAAAAGTATGGGAAGGAAGGGAGGCAGATCGCGTTGGAAGATTGAGAGCTGCATTGCACAGAGAGTTGAGACAAAGAGTTGTGCTGCCAAAAAAAAAATGGAAAACTACAGAAGGCTGCCAGGAACCGGAAATAATACTCTTGAAGAGTGGGGAGTGGATGGCCTTTGACAAGCATTCTCAAGTGGTGATGATGTGGCATTTTTTTTTATTTTTTTTACAAACTACGGATGTAGAGGGGCAATTAAATGTTGCAGCATGGTCTGAAAATTAGACACAGCCTTGGATGAAATTCTGGACGAACTAAAAAAAAATTCAAAGTGCCAAGGAAGATGGCCGAAGAAGATGCCACGAGTCAGGTTGTCTGAACCTTGAGGACAAGGTTCTTGTAAAAGGAAGGAGTGCTGTTAAGCTTCAAAAATCTCAATGCCAACCAACTTAAGGAAAACATGTGTCTAGTTTAAGGAAAAGTGTGTTTAGAATAGTTGTGGAATTAGTCAACAGAGTATCCTATATCCCTTGTTTCCCATCATCAGTTTTATTTCCCATTATCCCCATTATCTACCACTATCCCATTTTGTTTTAGTTGCCTTAGAAGTAGGAAGTAGCAGATAGTAGTTTTTGTATTTAAAGGCTGCTAAGTTTAATGAATGGGGGGTCGAAAAAATTGTTGTTCAAGTGTGGTTTATTCTCACCCAATGCGAAAATATTTACTGAAAAATTAATTGGTTTCTGACTGGGACCTATCACACACTTACCCCCTAAATTAACTTCTTCATATAACCTCAGACTCAATACGAAGACTAATCATTTTTTTCAAGTTATATGAAGATTAATCATGCAAAAAGACAGCAAAATCTCCACACTGAAGTTAGCAAAACTATTTTTCCCTGTCGATATCTTGTTAGAGGTCTTGAACTATTATAAAATCATTTGAGGAAGGCGATCAAGCATTGTAAACCCGGAAAGCTAAAGTGATGGAGTATGTTACATTTCTTTTTTTTTTCTTCTGAGAGAACGCAACATGTGACATTTCACCAGTTATTCTAGAAATTTTCATCTAAACCACTTCCAAGATGTCAGTGTTGAAATCACACGTTTCTTCATGCAGTAAGCAACGCGAATGACAAGAAAGAGTCAGGCAACTTTTGCCGCATGAATGAGCTTCTTAATATCAAACTCTTGTATATTCCATTTAACATAATCCTTTTTTTTTTTGCCATTTTCTTGTATTTTCCTCGTAATCAAACAGGAAGAGAAAAAAATGGGGGAAGAGCATGACAGCACCTTATGTATCTGCGGCAGTAAATCCAGGCCCGACCTTCCTTTCTCTTGAGTCCCAACAAGAGCCTCCAGCCTACTGGCAACACATCCTTGAAAATGCTGGCATCTACAATCTTCCTTTTCCTCCTCCTGCTGCACCACTGGCCACCCAGATCCCTCAAAAACCCCAATAGCTGCTCCTCACTTACCATCCCTTCCGTCCTCTTCCTCAACTCCTCTCCATACGGATCTTCCAAATCAGCCAAAGCTACCAAATCGACGGCCACGCCATTTTTATTCACAATATCCAAACTCTTCTCTCTTTCGTCCAGGATCACCTTAGGCTTGGGCTTCCTCCCTCTCTTCCTCTTCCTCTCGCCTCCGCTACCAACACCCACTTCGGCATCACGGAAATTGAAGGAATCATCAGGAGCCAAAGCGGAAAAGGGAACCGGCGGAGTGTAATCAATGTCAAGGTCGTAAAATTCCGGGAGGCTCCTCAGTGAGTGCTTGAGAGAAGCAATTATAGAGCGGTTCTCGTGGAATTCGGGGTCATCAGGGACGGATGAAGGTTTCGACGAAGGAAAGAGGCCGGCGACGCGGTGCCGGTGGTGGTGGTGATGATGGTGCGAGGGGGAGGAAGGGCGAGAGCGAGTAAAGATCTGGCGACGGGAACCGGCGCTTTCATTGAAGGTGGAAGGGTCGATGGAAGGAATAACGAGATCATCAGTGCGGCAGACGTCAATGGCGGAAGGGGAGCAGAGAGAAAGTGCTCGTAGCTCGGACTGAGTGAAGGTAGCCATGTCTATTGAAGGCAAGGAGTCTAGGGTTAGGGTTACGGATACTGGTGAGGGTTCCGGTTTTGCAGAGAGAGTAGCCATGTCCAGTAGCGGAGGCTGAGAGTGATGTGAGGTGTGGGGGTATAGTCTACTGGTAGCAGCAAGGTACCTCTTTTCACTTTGCTTTTTTCCTGAACTGCTCCCAGACTTCAATTCTTATTTTTAGCCGTTAGATCAACTACGAAGCATCCTAGCCATCTATTTGAATTTCAATTTTAACAAAAAAGTAGTATTCGGATTTTAAATTTAATTTAATGTTAATAATTTAATATTTGTTTTTAATAAATTGAAAAACTTTAACCTATCTAGGTAAATATAAATTTAATAAAGATAATGAAAATGATTTATTTTTAATAAATTAACTAGAAATTTAACTTGCCTAAGTAATTGTAATTTTGATAAAAAGTAAAGCATAGAGTAATCTTATTTTTAACAATTTTTATAAAAACAAGTAACTTATAAATAATTTAAAATGCATTATAAAAACAGTCATGGTTTAAATTATATATTTTTAATAATTAATAAGATACTCGACATGAATTGTTTTATTATTTAATTTTTTAATTTTTTTTATATTAATATTATTTATTTTAGTAGAACTTATATAATATGTAATATCTCATCACAATAATTTTAGTAAATAATTTTTATTTATATTAAAATCGTTACTAATCGAAATATAGGGGTGAGACAAAACTTGATTTAAAATCTGACTAGTTGAGTTAATTTCGAATGGGTTTTATCAATTTTCTAACACTAGAAGATACCTTACAGGTCATCTTATAGTATTATTTGTCTAGATTTATAAAGACTTTAATACTTTTTTTTGTTGATAATACCAAAATAATAGTAAAGTTATTTTGATTGAAGATATAATAAAAAAAATTAGTGATTCAAATATTATTATTTTAAAATCTATTTAACACATTTCACTCTCGTATTAAGAACAATATAATTCACTGATAATAAAAAGTTTAATAAAGAAAAAATGTCTAAGTATGAAGAAAATAGAAATAATGGATATAGGTTTTTCAAAGAATTGCACCATTACAAAAACTTATGTTATGTCATTTTTTTGTTTAGTTTGTTATTAAATATTATTATAATTTTAATGTATATATAAAGTGGATCACATATTCTCTTTTCCAATCGTTTATATTGAAAATCGGATCCTAATCATAATTGTAAAAGACTTGAGTACTACCTGTAACACCCAACTTTTCTTTTTTTCTTAATTAATTATTATTATTATTTTATCTATAAATATAATTATTATTTATATAATTTTAATTTAATTTATATAATTTTAATTTAATTTAATAAAAATAATAATAATAATAATAAAAAAGGTAAAAAAATTAGTTAGGGATTTAATTAAAAATAATTTTGGAGAAAATGAGTAAAAATTTGGATTCTGTTGGTATTTTTTTTTAAAAAAATTAGAAACTGATGGTCAAAATGCAATTTAAAAAAGTTACGCCATGTCAGCTCCCCGATCAGCAACCTCGACCAACCAGGACGCGCCAGGTGGCAGAGATGCTGACGCAGGAGGCCACGCGAGGGGGAGCCACATGGGCGATCCGCGTGCGCGCGCACGGACGGCTGAGATCCGTTCCCGCGTGCACGGACGGCCCAAATAAAAAACGCGCACAGACGGCATAGATTGCATCGCGCACGGACGACTCAGATTGAATCGTACACGGACAGCTCAGATTGAATCGCGATGAACGGTCCAGATTCGCTCCCTATTTAATTGTGATCGAACGGTTTAAATTAAAAGTGATGGATTACCCATATCAAAAACGGATGAGTATAAATAACCTCATCCGCACCCAAACCCAAACCCTAGCCACCAGAGCCCCTCGCCGGAGAAGACAGCCCAGCCGCCGGGGAGCCGACCGCCGCCACCCGTTGCTGTACCGGAGCAATTTCCGACCACCAAACGAGGTAAAAATTTCTTCTATTGCACGAAATTAATTTTTAAATGCACCCATGGCCAAATTGAAGTGAAAGAACTGGCCGATTGGCAGAAAAACGCTGCCAAAGCTCGGCGCCGCTGCCGCGGGGTGTTTCGAAAAATGCCTCCGATGAGGCCATTCCTGATTCCCGTTCGATGTGATTTTTCCACCGTTGTGACCACCGTTTCCTTCTCTATAGGTTGACCGAAGCAAAACACCAAACCGCAACATGAGTCAGAGGAGTCGCCGCACTAGAGAGCCCCACCGCCGGTGAGTTTCGATTTTTTGCATTTTTTGGGCCCACCGAGGGCCCTAAGTGTGTTTTCTCACAGGAACCAGTGCAAGTTCGGCTGAATTCGGCTGAAAACAGCCAACCCGAGGTAGATTGCCGTTGCAGGCGGCGGCGCCGTCATCGGAGCACGGCGGAGCCGCCGTGCTGGAATTCTGAAATTTGCCGAGTAGGCCCTGGGTCTAATTTTTGAGTTTATTTAGGACACTTGTAGGTACCGTAAGTGCGTTTCAGTTCCCGAAGAAAAATTCAAGGAACTCAGGTACCGCCCGTAGACGTAGTAACCATCTAGTTTTTGGCGTGGACAGGATATTTGAGATGTTAGAAAGACTCATTACGGCCCAACAGGGCCGAGAGGAGGGGAAGGAGCTACCTAACCCTCCCCCGCTGCCACAGGTTGAACCACCACTCCAGCGAGAGGATCCTGAGCCACCCCGGTACGACCCTGCTCCTCCACAGTACCACCTAGTACCATTGCCACAGTATAATCCGATGCCCCTGCCGTATCAACAAGTACCACCACAGGGCCCCCCAGTCTACCATTAGCCTGCCCCAGTCCCTTTTCCACGGGACCCAGTTCCTCCCATGATTGACCCGGGCTACATAGAGAGGTACAAGAGACTAAACCCATTCATTTTTCCAGGGGGACCCTCTTTTGAAGATGCTGAGTACTGGTTGGCAGAGACAGAGAAGGTCTTCAAGACCTTAGGGGTGACTTCTGAGCAGAATGTTACCCTTGCAACCTACATGCTAGTGGGAGAAGCAGATCGCTGGTGGAAACTCAAGCTGACCACCTTGCCCGTTCTAGTTACTTGGGAACAGTTCCTAGTAGCCTTTCATGCAGAGTACCTCCTAGAGCATCTCCGACATCTGAAGGAGATGGAGTTCGCCCACTTGATTCAGGGGAACATGACTGTGTTAGAATATGCTCGTAAGTTCCTAGAGTTAGGCCGATACTCCCCTGAGACGCTGTTGGATGAGGGCAGGAATGCTAAGAGATTCCAATGGGGTCTCCGCCCAGAGATCAGGCAGCATTTGTTCGTACTGGAGCTCAAGACCTATTCGATCGTTCTGGCCAAGGCACAACTGGTGGAGAGGAGCTTCCACACCCTCCCTCAGGCAGCACCTCAGACCCTCAGCTCTACCCCGTAGACCAGCACCTACCGTGGCTGTCCAACAGAACAAGAGGCCCAGGCCGGTGATCCAGGCTCCAGTGGTAGGACGTGGTAAGATCTGTTAGCATTGTGGCAGGGATCATGGGGATCGACCCTGCTACCACCTCAACAACACCTGTCGCATATGTGGTAGTGCCCAAGATTATGCGATAGAGTGCCCAAGGAACCAGAATCAGGGCAGACTTCCTATTCAGGGCAGAGCTTATAACCTCATCCAGCAGGATGCCGAAGCCGACCCAGACGTGGTACAAGGTATGTATATTATCTATAACCATCTTGCTCATGTTTTGATTGACACTGATGCATTGCATTCATTTGTTTTACCTGTTTTTGCATCAAAATTTAATGTATTACATGATAAACTTGATTCAATATTATTTGTGTCTACTGCTGGGAGTGTAACACTATTGAGAGAAGTTGTCTATAGGGTTTGTGCCATAGAGATAGCAAATAGGAAACTGAGTGTAGACTTAATAGAATTAGACACGGGAGATTTTGATGCAATTTTAGGGATGAATTGGCTAGCGGCGTATCACGCTACCGTAGATTGTTTTAGCAAGATGGTTGTATTCAATCCTCCTAATGAGGAACTATTTATAAATTAATAAAATCATTTAATACTTATTCCTTGATGACAAGTTTTCTTATTCGTCGAGTACCTTAACCTTGCTGTTTTCTCTAACTGGGCAAACCCAAGAAAAAAAATTGTATTTAAGAGATTCCGGTAGTCTGAGACTTTCCAGATGTATTTTCGGATGAACTACCCGGACTGCTAGTGGACAGGGAAGTCGAGTTCACCAAAGATTTACGGCCATGCACCTAGCCTATTCCGGTTGCTCCTTACCGCATGAGCCGCGTTGAGATGGAGGAGCTGAGGAAACAGATCACTAAATTGCAAGATAATTGTTTTATCAGACATAACGTGTCCCCTTAGGGTGCCGAAGTCACTTTTGCTAGAAAGAGAGATGGAACATTGAGACTATGTATTGATTACAGAGGATTGAACAGGGTCACAATCAAGAACAAGTATCCCCTTCCCAGGATTGATGACCGCTTCAATCAGTTGTAGGGTGTGTAGGTCTTCTCCAAAATAGACTTGCGATCAGGTTACCATCAGGTGAAAATAAAGACAGAAAACATCCCCAATACGACTTTTCGAACCAGGTACAAACACTATGAGTTCCTGGTCATGCCATTTGGGCTAACCAATGCCCCAACCATCGTCATGGATCTGATGAACAGAGTCTTCAGACAATTCTTAAATCAATTTATTTTCGTGTTCATAGATGACATCCTGGTCTATTCAAAAAGAAGAGAGGAACATGCTCACTATCTAGCTCAGGTTTTGCAGGTTCTCAGAAGAAAGAAGCTTTATGCAAAGTTGAGTAAGTGTGGATTTTAACTTGAGCAGACCACTTTCCTAGAACACATCATATCAAAGGATGAAGTATCAGTGAATCCTGAAAAGGTTGAAGCAGTGCTCGGCTGGGAAAAATTGACATCAGTTAAAGAAATCCGTAGCTTTCTGGGAATGACGGGCTATTACTGCAGGTTTGTTAAAGGATTTTCTAGTGTAGCTGCTCCCCTAACCCGACTCACAAAGAAGAATACCAAGTTTGAGTGGAATGAGGACTGTGAAAGAAGTTTTTCAGAACTAAAGAAGTAGCTGACTACTGCACCTGGGCTGGCCTTACTGAGTGGATCGAGGGGATATACAGTTTACAGTGATGCCTCCTATCTAGGCATGGGTTGTGTTTTAATGCAGCATGGGAAGGTCATAGCCTATGGCTCCAGACAGTTAAAGAGTCATGAGAAAAATTATCCCACCCATGACTTAGAGTTTGCCGCAATCATACACGCCTTGATGACTTGGCGCCATTATTTATATGGAGAGACCTTTCAGATCTATACTGATCACAAGAGTTTGAAACACATATTCACTCAAAAGGATCTCAACATACGTCAGAGAAGGTGGATCGAACTTCTTAAGGACTATGATTGTGACATTTTGTACCATCCGAGTAAGGACAACGTGGTAGTCGATGCACTCAGTAGAAAAAGTGCAGGTATCTTAGCCTATTTGATGGTTTCAGAATGCAGGCAAATTGGGGTTACACAACAGGTTCGACTTCAGGACTTGAGGAAAGTCACATGTTTGGGTCATCTGACTATCTAGCCTGAGTTAATCCAGAGAATAAGAGAAACTCAGTCAGTTGATCCCACCCCAGTAGCCCTTAAGAACGATGCAGAACAGGGAGTTAGCTCATAATTCTGAGTCTCCGCCGATGGGTTACTCCAATTCCAGGACAGAGTGTGTGTTCCAGGTGACAGTGAGTTAAAGAGAGACATCATGACAGAGGCCCATAGCTCAAAGTTTTCCATGCATCCTGGAAGTACTAAAATGTACCAAAGCATGCGACCCCGATTTTGGTGGAATGGGATGAAAAGAGACATAGCTGACTTTGTGTCTAAATGCTTGGTATGTCAGCAGCTCAAAGTAGAGCATTAGCGCCCAGGTGGGTTACTTCAGCCTTTACCGATCCTTGAGTGAAAGTGGAAACATATCACCATGGACTTCGTGACAGGGTAACCTAAGGCACGCTCAGGACATGATGCCATCTAGGTAGTTGTTGACCGATTTACCAAGTCTTCCCACTTCTTGGCCATCAGGATGACTGATCGTGACAAGTTGGCAAAAATGTATATCCAAGAAATAGTCAGATTGCATGAAGTCCCAGTGACAGTGGTGTCCGACAGGGACCCCAGGTTCACTTTTCGGTTTTGGAGTAGTTTTCAGCAAGCCATGTGAATGAAGCTGTCCCTTAGTACTGCCTTCCACCCCCAGACTGATGGACAGTCAGAAAGGACAATCCATACACTCGATGATATGCTCCGAGCTTGTGTCATTGACTCCGAGGGCCATTGGGACGACCATCTACCCCTGATAGAGTTCGCTTACAACAACAGCTACCAAGCGAGTATTGGCATGGCTCCGTATGAGGCATTATATGGGCGCCCATGCAGATCGCCGATTTGTTGGGAAGAAGTGGGCGATAGAAAATTGTTCGGCCCAGAGCTGGTAGAGGAGACTACATCCAAAATAGCTAAGATCAAGAAGAACAGTCAAACGGCTTAGAGCAAGCAGAAGAGTTATGCAGACACCCGGAGGAGAGATTTAGCGTTTGAGGAAGGCGACCGGGTGTTTCTTAAGGTCACTCTTTTTAAGGGAATCAGTAGGTTCGGCAAGAGGGGGAAACTGAACCCCCGATTTATTGGACCATTTGAAGTCTTAGACAAGATTGGTACTGTCGCCTACAGACTAACACTACCTCCAGAACTTTCTAAGGTCCACAATGTGTTTCATGTGTCCATATCGTGCAATTACAACCCGAACCCTTCTCATGTCTTGGCCCACGAGCCTCTTCCACTCCGGGAGGATTTATCCTATGAAGAAGTACCAGTCGGCATTGCGGATCAAAATAGTAGATTACTCCGCAACCGGGAGATATCCTTTGTGAAGGTCATATGGTAGAACCACACACCAAGGGAGACCACATGGGAGCTAGAATAAGACTTTAGAGCCCAGTACCCCCAGTTGTTCGATCAAGAGTAAGAGACAAATTTGAGAGACTAAATTTCTTTTAAGAGGGGAGAGTTGTAACACCCAACCTTTCTTTTTTTTTATTAATTATTATTATTATTTTTATATATAAATATAATTATTATTTATATGATTTTAATTTAATTTATTTAATTTTAATTTGATTTAATGAAAATAATAATAATAATAATAATAAAAAGGGTAAAAAATTGGTTAGGGATTTAATTGAAAACAATTTTGGGGAAAATGGTAGAAAATTTGGGATCTGGGGGTATTTTTGAAAAAAAAATTGAAAATTGGGGGGTCAAAATGTAATTTAGAAAAGTTACCCCATGTTAGCTGGCTGGTCAACAGCTCCGACCAATCAGGATGCGCCAAGTGGCAGAGAAGCTAATGCGGGAGGTCACATGGGGGAGAGCCACATGGGCGATCTGCGTGCGCGTAATCGAACGACTGAGATCCGTTCTCGCGCGCACAGACAGCCCAGATCAAAAACGCGCACAGATGGCCCAGATTGCATCGCGCACGGACGGTCCAGATTGAATTGTGTATAGACGGCCAAGATTAAATCGTGATGAACAGCCTATATCAAAAGAAGATGGGTATAAATAACCCCATCCGCACCCAAACCCTAACCCTAGTCGCCAGAGCCCCTCGCCGGAGAAGACAGCTCAGCCGCCGGGGAGTCGACCGCCGCTACCTGCCACCGTACCAGAGCAATTTTTGACTGCCAAATGAGTTAAAAATTTCTCTTCTTGCACGAAATTCAATTTTAAACGCACCCATAACCAAATCAGAGTGAAAGAATCGGCCGATTGGCCAAAAAATGCCGCCGAAGCTCGGCGGCACTATTGTGGGGTGTTTCAGAAAATGCCTCCGATGAGGCCCTTCATAATTCCCGTTCGATGTGATTTTTTCACCGTTGTGACCATCGTTTCCTTCTCTATAGGTTGACCGAAGCAAAACACCCAACTACAACGTGAGCTGGAGGAGCTGCCGTACTGGAGAACCCCACTGCTGGTAAGTTTCAGTTTTCTGTGTTTTTTCGGCCTACCGAGGGCCCTAAGTGTGTTTTCTCGCAGGAACCGGTGTAAGTTTGGCTGAATTCGGCTGAAAATAGCCAACCCAAGGTGGATTGCCGCTGGAGCACGGCGAAGTCGCCGTGCCCGAATTCTGAAATTGGCCGAGTAGGCCTTGGGTCTGATTTTTGGGTTTATTTGGGACACTTGTAGGTACAGTAAGCATGTTTCAGTTTTTGAAGGAAAATTCAGGGAACCCAAGGATCGCCCGTAGACGCAGTAACCATCTAGTTTTCGGCGTCGAATCAAGTAAAGACCTCTCACCCTATTTTCTATTATAGAATTGAAGTTTGAATAAATGATAATACTATATTTTGTATAAATTAAATAGATATGCATAATTAATTACGGTTGCTAATGGAGCCCAAACCGGACATTATTCTCTGTCGATTTCTGTTTGATTTATTTTATAGTTTAAATGTATTATGGTATTTGGTTTATCTATTCTGCGGTTTTAAATGCATGTATCACTGCTTACTTCACTACTGTTTGATTTTGAAAATCTAAGATATGATTGCATTGTTGGATGCACGTTACTTGCTTATGTATTTATGTTTGATTTGGTGACAGAGACTAAGGACAAATAGGAATGGGATGTGATATGATAAATGGATAAGGTGACAGCCTCACTAGATATCCTAGGAGATGGTGGACGGACCGAGTTCATAGAAAACCCTACCGTGAATGTCTTGGCGTTCATATCGGACGGGGTATAGAGACTTGGTCATTTGGTGCTCATACCGGACGGGGTATGGGGACGGCCCGCTTCACCCTCATACTGGACTGGGTATTGAGATTTAATGTCTTGGCGCTCATACCGGACGAGGTATGAGGACGGTCCTGGAATTAAAATTGTTAATGGAAAGGGTTCACGTGTAGCAGGGGTACCCTATGGATATCGATGGATACTAGTAGGCTAGTGAAATGAGAAACGGTGATGATTGGTTATTGTTAATGAATATAAATTTATGATATGTTCTATGTTACTGATTGTGCATGAAGTTATGATCTGTATTATGTTATTGTCTTTATAGGTTGTTTTCGCAGGTTCTCCAAGGGTAAGAAAAAGAGAAAATGGTTTTAATTTTATTAAATGTATTGGTTTAAAATTTGTGCTCCATTGGTTGTTTTTGATTTTCTACTAACCTTCACTTTTGTGACGGCGATATATTGTAATGTCCTTACTGGGTTAGTGTAGCTCACCCCTTATTTAACCATTTCAGATCAGGAGGACCCGGTTCCCGAGCCTGATCCGCAAGAAGGCTACGAGTAGATGCTAGATATTTTATAGTTCCCTTTATTTTTTTTTCTATTTTTCGTATTTCTTTCAGAGAATTTGTTCCGTGATGTTTGTTAGTACTTTCGAGTTATCATGTAAGGGATGTTAACCTTAACCTTTATTTCGCTTCTGCACTCAAATTATTATATGCATTTCTTTTTAAATTTCTAGGGCCGTTATACTAACCCTCACTAAATCTAGTAAGGCATAAGAACAAACATTAAATATGTTTTTTTATACCAACAGTATGATAGTTTAGTAATTAAACTGTAACGGCCTAGAACTTAAAAGGAAATAAATTATAAATCAATTGTAGAAGCGAAATAATAGCGTTAGGGTTTACATTTATTACATAATAATTCAGAATACCCAATAGGGTTACGAGAATGACCATTCTAAAAGAACAACGAAAAATCAAAGAAATAACTAGAAAGTAAACAATTGAATATCCTATTCACAACTCTCTTGTGGATCGAAATTTGAATTTTAGTCCTCTTGATATGAAATGATTAATGAAAAAGTGAGCTACACTACCCCAGTAAGAATGTCACACTACTCATCGATACAGAAATGAAGGTTTTGTAAAAATCATGAAAACAACTAATAAAGCTCTTAATTTAAGTAAATTCATTTATCATAAATAAAATAATTTATTGTACACTTACAGTATTGAAATTTTCAAAACTGACCTATGGAGGCGATAACACAACAATATCATAATCTCATATTCAATTAATCAAAATAACACCTTTTCCTTTTAACTAGCCTACTAGTATCCATGGGGGTCCATAGGGATGTCCTCACTATGCGTGAACCCTTATTCAACATTTTTTAATTAACCGGCCGTCCTCATACCTCGTTCGATATGAGCACAAAAAATATCATCCTTCAATACTCCGTCCGACATGAGGGTAAAACGGGCATCCTCATACCCCGTCCGGTATGAGCGCCAAAACACCAATATTCGATATCCTGTTCAGTATGAGATAACGTTCACGGTAGAGTTTCTTATATACTCGATCAATCCACCATCTCTCAGGATATCTAGTAAGACTACCATTCATCCATTCAGTTAATCAAGCAATTTTTTGTTTTACATTTAATTTTTTAGTTTTCCAATTTAACTGTGAACCATGTAAAACAAGCAATACATGCATCAACAGACACAAACAAATCATCATACCAATTATAATATATTATCATGCATTCGAAACTGTAAAATTAATCAATCAATTAAAATATAACAAATAGTAATAAATAACCGATTCAGACTCTATTAGTAACATTTAATTATCGATATTTCTAAATCACACAAAATACTGTATTATTTATAATTAGACTTCAATTCCATAACTAGGAATAAGGTGAGGGATTCTTACTCGAATCAATGTTTGAAATATTAAGCTTTCAGCTGCGCCTACTGACGGTCCTCGAGTTCACTGAATTTTTCTTATGGGATTAAAACACGCTCCAAGTATTTAGAAATACCCAAAAAAATCCAAACTAGGTGTTAAAAATTTTTTTCAGCCAATTTGGGGATTCCAGCATGGCGGCGTCGCCTGTGATGGCGGTTTGCCTCAGGCTAGCTATTTTCAGCCAATTTTGACCGATTTCGATCAATTTTGTACTCATTTCTACGAGAAAACACGTTAAACGGCATCAGTTGGCTAAAAAAAATCAAAAAATAAAGGCTTACCGGCGGCAGAGTTTTTTGGTACAGCAGCTCCGCCAGCTCATCTTCGCGGTTGGGCATTTTTCTTCGATCAACCTGTGAAAAATAAAGTGGTGAATACAATAGTGGAAAATTGCACGAAACAGGAATTAGAAATGGCCTCATTGGAGGTGGTTTTTAATTTTTCCCGCGGTAGCACCGCCGGGATTTGCTTGCGATTTTTGGCTCTTTCACCAGTCCTTTGGCTCCAATTTGGCTATGGGTGTGTTTAAAATCAAATTTTGAGCAATTGAGAGAATTTTTACCTTTTTTAGCGGTCGGAGTGGCATCGGTGTGGCGGCGGGCAGTGGTTGGCTCTCTTCCCGGCGACTAGTTCTTTTCTGGCGGGGGGGTGATGGTGGTTAGGGTTAAGGTTTGGTGTGAAATGTGGTATCTATATCCGTCTCCTTTTAATATGGATAGTCCATCGTGTTTGATCTGAACCGTTCGATTACGTTTAAATAGGAAGTGAATATAGACCGCTCATCGCGATTTGATCTGGACCGTATGATCACGTTTAAAGAGAAAACGAATATGGACTATTCATCGCGTTTAATTGCAACCATTCGATCGCGCATGAGGAGAGAACGGATCCGGACCGTTTACGAGCGCGAAAATAAATCTGGATCGTCCAATCACGGGCACGCGGATCGCTAGTGTGGCCTCCCGCGTGGCACTGCGTCAGCATGCCTCACCACGCGGTGTGCTCTGGTTCGTCGAGACTACTGACTGGGCGGTCCTACGTGGCATATCTTTTCTAAATTGCGTTTTGACCTCCAGTTTCTGAATTTTCTTTTAAAAACATCATCATAACCCAAATTTTCACCCCTTTTTCCCAAAATTATTTTCAATTTCATCTTCCACCTATTGTTTCCTAATTTTTGCACCAAATAAAAATTCATAAATTAAAAAATAAAATTTTATACATTAATTTTGAATTTTTTAAAAATTAATTAAGGGTATTACTACTCTCTCCCCCTTTAAAAGAAATTTGGTTCCTCAAATTTGTCTCTCTCTCACTCAATCAAACAGTTGGAGATACTGGGTCCTGAAATCTAATTCTAGATCCCATGTGGCCTCTCTTTGTGTGTGATTCTACCATAGGACCTTAACGAAAGGAATTTTTTGGTTGTGGAGTACTCTGCTCTTTCGCTCCACAATATTGACTGATATCTCCTCATATGACAGATTCTCTTGGAGTGAAAGGGGCTCGTGGGCTAAGACATGAGAAAGATCTGGGTTGTACTTGCGTAGTATGAACACATAGAATACATTATGGACTCTAGATAGTTCTAGAGGTAGCGCCAGTCTGTAGGTGACGATGCCAATTCTCTCTAAGATTTCAAATGGCCCAATAAACCGAAGATTTAGTTTCTTCCTCTTGCCAAACTTACTGATTCTCTTGAAATGAGTGACCTTAAGGAATACACGATCACCTTTCTTAAATTCCAAATCCCTCCTTCGGGTATCCACATAACTCTTCTGCCTGCTTTGAATCATCTGAATGTTCTTCCTGATCTTAACTATTTTGGCTGTAGTATCCTCTATAAGATCTGAGTCAAATAATTTTTTATCATCCACTTCTTCCTAACAGATGGGTGATCTGCATGGACAGCCATACAATGCCTTGTACGAAGCCATGCCAATACTTGCTTAGTAGTTGTTATTGTAGACAAACTCCATTAGAGGTAAATGATCATCTCAATGGCCCCCGAGTCAAGAATACAAGCTCAGAGCATATCTTCTAGTGTGCGGATCGTTCTTTCTTATTATCCATCGGTCTGATGGTAGAATGCAGTACTAGGAGATAGTTTCGTTCCCATGGCTTGCTAAAAACTAGACCAGAACTGAGAAGTGAACCTGGGGTCCCTGTCGGACACTACTGTCACTAGCACTCCATGTAATCTGACTATCTCCCGGATATAGATTCTTGCTAGTTTGTCCAAGGGGTCAATTTTCTTGATGGCCAAGAAGTGAGAAGACTTGGTAAGTCGGTCAACAATTACCCAAATAGCATAATGTCCTAAGCGTGCCCTAGATAATCCTGTCATAAATCTATTATGATATGTTTCCACTTCCACTCCGAAATTGGTAATGGTTAAAATAGCCTGCCTGGGCATTGATACTCTGCATTTACTTGCTGACATACCAAACACTTGGAAATGAAGTCGGCCACATCTCTTTTCATCCCGTTCCACCAAAATCGGAGTCGCATACTTTGATACATTTTAGTGCTTCCGGGATACATGATAAACTTTGAGCTATGAGCCTCTGTCATGATGTCCCTTTTTAGCTCACTGTCGCTTGGAACACACACTTTGTCATGAAATCTAAGTAACCCATTGGTAGAGACTCGAAATTCTAAATTTACTCCCTGTTCTGCGTCTTTCTTGAGGGCTGCTAGGGTGGAATTGGTGGATTGGACTTTCTTTATTCTCCGGATCAACTCAGGTTGAACAGTAAGGTGGGCCAAACATGTGACTCTCTTCAGGTCCTGAAGTCGTACCTGTTGTGCGGCCCCTATTACCCTGTATTCTGAAACTATCAAGTGAGCTAATGTACCTGCACTTTTTCTGCTGAGTGCATCGGCTACTACGTTTTTCTTACCCAGGTGATACAAGATATTGCAATCATAGTTCTTGAGGAATTTTATTCATCTTCTCTGACACATGTTGAGATCCTTTAGAGTGAATATGTGTTTCAAGCTCTTATGGTCAGTATAGATATGAAAGGTCTCCTCATACAAGTAATAACACCAAGTCTTTAAGACGTGGATAATCGCCGCAAGTTCTAAATCATGGATGTGCTAGTTTTTTTTATGACTCTTCAACTGCTTGGACCCATAGGCTATGACCTTCCTATGCTGTATCAAAACACAACCCAATCCCAGGTAAGAGATATCACTATAAACTGTACATCCACCTGTCCCACTCTGGCAAGATTAACATAGGTATAGTAATCAACCACTTCTTTAGTTCTGAAAAACTTATTTCATAGTTCTCGTTCTACTCGAACTTGGCGTTCTTCTTCGTGAGCTGAGTCAAAGGAGCAGCTAGACTAGAAAATCCTTTCATAAACCTGTGGTAATAATCTGTCATTCCCAGAAAGCTACGAATCTCCTTGACCGATGTTAATTTTTTTCAGCCAAGCACTGCCTCAACTTTTTTGGGGTTCACTGACACTCCATCCCTTGATATGATGTGCCCTAGGAAGGTAGTCTGCTCGAGTCAAAATCTACACTTACTCAACTTTACATACAATTTCTTTTCTTTGAGAACCTACAAAATCTGAGTCAGATAGTGAATGTGTTCCTCTCTGTTTTTTGAATAAACCAAGATATTATCGATAAATACAATGATGAACTGATTCAAGAATTATCTGAAAACTCTGTTTATCAAATCCATGAAGATGCTGGTGCGTTGGTTAGTCCAAATGACATGACCAAGAACTCATAGTGTCTGTACCTAATTCGAAAGGCTATTTTGGGAATGTCTTCTGCCTTGATCTTTACCTGATGGTAACTTGAACGTAGATATATTTTAGAGAAGACCTGAGCACCCTGCAACTGATAAAAAAAGTCATCGATCTTGGGGAGGAGGTACTTGTTCTTGATTGTGATACTGTTTAGACCTCTGTAGTCAATACATAACCTCAACGTTCCATCTCATTTTCTTGCAAATGTGACTCCAGCACCCCAATGGGACACACTATGTTGGATGAATCCACTATCCTGCAATTCATTAATCTGTTTTCTCAGCTCCTCCATCTTAACACGACTCATGCAGTAAGGGGCAACCGAATTAGGTTGGGTGCCTGGCTGAAGATCTATGGTGAATTCAACTTCTCTGTCCATTGGCTGTCTAGGTAGTTTACCCGGGAACACATTCAGGAAGTCTCGAACTACTGAAATTTCTTGAATACAAAATTTCTTTCTTAGGTTAGCCTAGTTAGATGAAACAATCGAGTTAAAGCATTTAATAATAGGAAAAATTTTCATGCGGGAATAATATTTAAAGAATTTTATTAATTTGTGAATGACTCTTCATTAGGAGGGTTGAATACAAGTTTTTTATGAAAACAATCTATGATGGTGTAATACGCCGCTAGCCAGTTCATTCCTAGGATTACATCAAAATCCCTCGTGTTAATCTCTATTAGGTCCACACTCAATTTTCTATCTATTATATCTATGATACAGACTCTGTATAAACCTTCCCCAATAGTGTCTTACTCTCAATAGTAGACACAAATAATACAGAATCAAGTCTTTCAGGTAACACATTCAATTTGATGCAAAAACATGTGAAACAAATGAATGTGAGGCACCAGTATCTATCAAAATATGTGCAAGATGATTACAGATAGAGTACGTACCTTGTATCACGTATGGGTTGGCTTCTGCATCTTATCGAGTGAGGTTGTATGCCCTGCCCTAGATAGAAGGTCTGGTCTGATTCTGATTCCTTTGGCATTCCCTCGCGTAATGTTGGGCACTCCCACATATGCGACAAGTATTGTTAAGCCAATAACAAGGTCGGTCCCCATGATCCTTGCCACAGTGTTAGCAAGTCTTACTGCGTCCTGTTGTCAGAATCTGAGGAGGAGCTTGAGTCATTGGCCTAAGTCTCTTGTTATGTTGAACAGGTGTAGTAGGTGCTAGTTTACAATGTGAAACCGAGGGTTTGAGGTTCCCTACTGCTAGAGAAAAAGTGCGAATGTTCCTCTCCACTAGCTGTGCTTCGGCCAGAACAGTCGAGTAAGTACTGAGCTCGAACACATACAACTACTGTCTGATATCAGGACGGAGACCCCACTCAAAATTTTTTGCCTTCCTACCTTCATCTATCATGCTCTTAAGGGAATACTGGTCTAACTCTAGGAATTTTCGGGTATATTTTGATACAGTCATGTCACTCCGGATCAGGTGTGCAAACTCCATTTCCTTCAAATGTTGGAGATGCTCTGGGAGGTGTTATGCATTAAAAGCCACCAAGAATTATTCTCAAGTGACTGAAACATGCAAGGTGGCCTGCTTGAGTTGCCACTAGCGGCCTGTCTCTCCGACCAGCATGTAGGTAACAAATATGACTCTCTATTCAAGAATCACCCTAAAAGTCGTGAAGATCTTCTCTGTCTCAGCCAACCAATACTCAGCCTCTTTAAAGGAGGATGCTCCTGCAAAAGTAGATGGGTTTAGTCTTTTATACCTCTCAATGTAGCCTGAGTCTATCATGGGAGGAACTAGGTCCCGTGGAAGAGGGACTGAACTGTATTGATGATGGAGTGGATGACCCTGTAGTGGTATTGGATGATACGGTGGAGGCACCGAATTGTACCGTGGTGGAGCTGGATGATGTGGTTGGGGCACCGGGCTATACTATGGTGGTGCTAGGTGGTACTGTGGTTGGGGCACTGGATCATACTGTGGTGGTGCTGGATGGTACTGTGGAAGAGTAAGGTCGTACCGGGGTGGCTCAAGATTCTCCCGCTGCAGGGGTGGCTCGACTTATGGCAGCGGCGGAGGGTCAGGTAGTTCCCTCCTTTCATCCCGAGTTTGATGGGCAGCGATGAGTCTCTCCAATATTTCAAATAGTCAGTCCACATCCTCTCGAAGCAAACCGTCTCGGGCTGCTCAATTTAGTGGGGGTCTACCTCTCCTCATCTATCTGTACGAATGGTTGAGTGATAATCCATTGTTTTTGGTGTTTCGTAAGGATTTTGTGTAAGGAATGGTTCTGATGAACGCGGTTCTGATACCAATTGTAACGGGCCATAACTTAAAAGGAAATAAATTATAAATCGATTGCGGAAGTGAAATAATAGCGTTAGGGTTTACATTCTTTATATAATAATTCAGAATACCCAATAAGGTTACGGGAATGACCATTCTAAAAGAACAACGAAAAATCAAAGAAATAGTTAGAAACTAAACAATTGAACATCCTATTTGCAACCCTCTTGTGGATCGGGATCTAAATCTTGGTCATTTTGATCTAACATGGTTAATAAAAGAGTGAGAAACATTAGTCCAGTAAGCATATCACATTACTCATCGATACAGAAATGAAGGTTGGTAAAAATCATGAAAATAATTAATAGAGTTCTTAATTTAAATAAATTTATTTATCATAAATAAAATTATTTATTGTACACTTAACGTAGCAAAATTTCTAAAACTAACATATGGAGGCGATAACACAACAATATCATAATCTCAAATTCAATTAATTAAAACAACAACTTTCCCTTTTAACCAGCCTACTAGTATCCATAGGGGTCCATAGGGATGTTCCCACAACGCGTGAACCCTTATTCAATATTTTCAATTAACCGACCATTCCCATACCCCGTCTGGTATGAGCGTCGAAAATACTATCCCTCAATATCCCGTCCAGCATGAGGGTAAAATGGGTCATCCCTATACCCCATCCGGTATGAGTGCCAAAACACCAATCCTCGATACCCTATCCGGTATGAGGCAACATTCACGGTAGGGTTCCCTATGTACCCAGTCCGTCCATCATCTCCTAAGATATTCAGTAAGGCTACCATTCATCCATTCAGTTAATCAAGCAATTTCCCATTTTATATTTAATTTTTTAGTTTTCTAATTTAACTGTGAACCATGCAAAACAAGCAATACATGCATCAAGAGACACAAACAAATCATCATACCAATTCCAGTATATTATCATGCATTCGAAATTGTAAAATCAATCAATCAATTAAAACATGACATATAGTAATAAATAACATGTTCAGGCTCTATTAGTAATCTTTAATTATCAATATTTCTAAATCACACAAAATGCCGTATTATTTATAATTAAACTTCAATTTCATAACTAGAAATAAGATGAGGGATTCAGATTCGAATCAATGTTTGAAATGCTAAACTTTCAACTACGCCTATTGATGGTCCCCGAGATCCCTGAATTTTTCTTCGAGAATTAAAACACGCTCCAAGTACCTCGAAATACCCCAAAAAATCCAAAATTGGCGTTAGAAACCCTTTTTGGCCAATTTTGGGATTCCAACACGGTGGTGTTGCCGTGTTCTGGCGATGGCAGTTTGCCTCGGGCTGATCGTTTTCAGCCAGTTTTGGCCTGTTCTGTACTCATTTCTGCGAGAAAGTACATTAAGAGACCTCAGTTGACCAAAAAAAGTAGAAAAATAGTGGCTTACCAGCGACGGGGTTTTTCAGTGCGGCGGCTCTACCGACTCACCTTCGCGATTGGGCATTTTTCTTCGGTCAACCTGTGGGAAACAAAGTGGTGAGTACAATGGTGGAAAAATCGCATGAAATGGGAATCAGGAAGGGCCTCATCGGATGCGATTTTTTATTTTTTATGCGGCAGTACTGCTGGGCTTTGCTCGCAATTTCTGGCCCATCCGCCGGTCCTTTGGCTTCGATTTGGCCATGGGTGTGTTCAAAATCAGATTTCGAGTGATTGAGAGAATTTTTACCTTTTTTGGCAGTCAGAGGTGGCTCCGACGCGGCGGTGGTTGGCTCCCTTCCTGTCGACTTGTTCTTCTTCTCTGGCAGGGGGGGGGGGGGGGAGGGCTTGGTGGCTAGGGTTAGGATTTGGTGTGAAGTGAAGTATTTATATCCGTCTCATTTTAATCTGAACCGTCCATCGCGTTTGATCTAAACCGTCCAATCGCATTTAAATAGGAAGTAAATTTAAATTGTTCATCGCGATTTGATCTGGACCGTACGATTGCGTGTAAAGAAAAAATAAATCTGGACCATTTATCGTGTTTGATTGCAACCGTCCAATCGCACCTGAGGAGGAAACGGATTCGGACTGTCCACGTGCGTGGGAACAAATCTGGACTGTCCGATCGCGAGCACGCGGATCGCTAGTATGGCCTCCCGCGTGGCACCACGTCAGCGTGCCTCGCCACGTGGTGCGCTCCGGTTCACCGGGGCTGCTGACTTGGCAGTCCTACGTGACACATCTTCTCTAAATTATATTTTGACCCCCAGTTTCTGATTTTTCTTTTAAAAAATACATTCAAAACCCAAATTTTTACCCCTTTTTTCTAATATTATTTTTAATTTCATTCTCCACCTATTTTTTCTTAATTTTTACATCAAATAAAAATTTATAAATTAAAAAATAAAATTTTATACATTAATTTTAAATTTTTTAAAAATTAATTAAGGGTATTACATAAACTTTTTATTTTGTATTTAAATATAATAAATTCGAACTTCACTGAAAGCATATAGTTTGTCACTTTGTGTGTGTATTATGGACATCAAGTGACTAACTTATAATATTTAATTTAATGAAACTAATTACTTAATTTAATAGTATGTTGGTAGAATTATGGTGATCAAGTTATATTAAATCTTAGTGAATTTATTACGTTTATAGACGAAATAAACATTTTATGGTGGCTAGATTATTGAATTGAGATAGTCACAATTGGTTAAAAACTTAATATAACATTTTTATTTATAAGAACAAATGACATTTTTTATTTACACCAATTAGTTATCTAACTATTATTTTATATATTTTTTTATTTATTGTCGTTGAAGAACGTTGCATCTAAGAGGGAGAAAAAGAATGAGGATTTAGAAATCAACTTTTATTTTATTTTTCTTAAAATAGATTGATTTAGATTTACCTATTTTATTTTTTTCATTACATGTTATTTGATATCTGACATGACATCTGGTGTTAAAAATATGACCAATTAAAAAATATTACATGTCAAAATATATTACAGTGACATCAAGTACTAATGGTGTTAGTTGTATTAAATAGTGATAAACTAAATCAAATGTTTTTTTAATGTATATTAATTAATTTGATCCAAAATTAGGGTAAGGATTAACGAAAATTTTAATCAAGCCAATTTTTTGATGATTTTTTTTTTTTAATTTTGATTTTCTTGTTATAAATAATTTTTTATTTATGTTTATTGAAATTAAAAAATAATAATTTTGTTTTTATTCTTAATTTATATTTTTGAAAAAAGAAAAAGAAACAAAGGAAAGTAATTATTAACATAATTGTCATTTTCTGTCACTCACAATAATTTTAAAACACGATACTCATGTGAACACGTTATATTTATATAAATATTTATTTAACCGTATGAAATATCTAGTTAATAATAAAAAAGTCTATTTCTAATTATGTTTGGTTGAAATACTACAGGGACTGATTTGAAATAAGTAACTTTTGAGTATTATTATTTTTAAATAAAATCTTCTTCAGTTTTGATAAATTTAAAAGACAAAAGATCAAAACTACATTAAAGAACTTAATCATATTTAGCTTAACTGCTCCATAAATCGTAAGAATTTAGTCCAATTGATATTTTTAAAGTAGCGTTTGGTATATTTTTAACAGTGTCGGTTTGCTGCCTATGAAGGGTAAGACTCCATCCATCTCGTAAACATTTCATAGCATTTCTCTACCGTTGCCCTCAGTAAGAGCATGGCTTCCTCCCTATATATGTACATATAAAAATATATCAATCATAATAAAATTATAATATTAATAATATAACTATGATATTTAATTACATGAACAATTGAAAATATTCATAACTTATGTAATACCCAGGTCGATTTGGTCTAGAATTAATTTTAAAATTTAAAAAAATATATAAATGTAACAGCCCCAAAATTTTAAAGGGAAATGTATATATAAGAAAAATTCTAAGTGCGAAAGCGAAATAAAATTTTTGATTAATATCCCTTACACAATAATCCCAACATACTAAACGTATTAAATAATAAACTAAATAAAGTAAATACTAGAGATGAATGTTATAAATAAAACTACGAAATTTTTAGATATCTACTCGCCGTCTTCCTGCGGGACGGGCTCAGGAACCAAGTCTTCCTGATTTGAAATGGTTAAGTAAGGAATGAGTTACACTAGCCCAATAAATACATCACACTATCTCACTGTCACAGAAGTAAAGGTTGGTAGAAAACAAAAACGACCAATTGAGCATAATTTATAACAAACTCATTTATCAATAATAAAAATATTTACTGTCCACTTACCTCGATGAGATTTATGAAAACAACTTATGAGAAATAATAACATCATAAACATCATAAGATCATGCACACTCTGTAATATAACACATATCATACTTTTGTATTTCAATCATCAAGCAACAAATTTCCTCTTTTATCAACCTACTAGTATCCATGGGGATTCATAGGGGGTCCCCGCTACACGTGAATCATTCACATTAATAACTTAATTCCAAAGCCGTTCCCATACTCCGTCCGGTATGGGCGCCAAAATCATAAACCTCAATACCCCGTCCGGTATGAGGGTGAAACGGGCCGTCCCTATACCCCGTCCGGTATGGGTACCAAAATACATAAAGTCTCCATACCCCGTCCGATATGAGAGACCACGTTCCCGGTAGGGTTCCCTATGGACCCGATCCGTCCACCATCTCCCAAGATATCTAGTTAGACTATCGACATTATTCATTTATCAATTCACATACCTTTTTCCATTTTTCTTAATCTCAATTATCCAATCAAACATAAACACGTAAACCAGTAATAGACACCAAATAAGGCAACACAACATCAGGTTCACAATAATTCAAACCATAATAAATAAAACCGTGATTCATGCATACGAAACCATAGAATAAACACATCAGGCACCATACTGTATTCAAAACTGTAAAATAAATCAAACAACACCTGACCGAAAAATATATCAGATTCGGGCTCCATTAGCAACCTTAATTAATTATACATATCTATTAATTCTAGCACAGCGGCGATCCACCTCGGGTTGGCCGTTTCTGGCTATTTTCGGCCGTATTCGGCCAAACTTGCATTGGTTCATGTGATAAAACACCCCTAAGGCCCTCAGTGGGCCAAAAAAATCCAGAAAACTGAGACTTACCGGCGGCGGAACTCTCGGGTGTGGCGGCTCCTTCGGCGCGAGTTGCGATTTGGTGTTTTGCTCCGGTCAACTTGTAGAGAAAAGGACGGTGGTTATAGTGGTGTAAAAATTACATAAAACGGGAACCGAAAAGGGCCTTATCGGAGGCAAAAAAAGAGAAAACCCGCGGCGGCGCCGCTGGGGTTCGGCGGTGTTTTTCCGCCAATTGGCTGGTGGTTTGCTCCAATTTGGCCACAGGTGGATTCAACATTGAAAACCGAGCCAAAGGGAGAAATCTTACCTCGTTTGGCGACCGGAAAGTGCTCCGGTGCGGCGGCGGGTGGCTGGGTCGTCTTCTCCGGCGAAGGCTCTGGCGGCTAGGGTTTGGGATTGGGTGTGAGTGAGGTTATTTATAACCTTCTCCTTTTAATCTGAGCCGTCCATCATGATTTAATCTGGGCCGTCCGATCGCGATTAAATTGGGAATGAATCTGGGCCGTCCATCGCGATGCGATCTAGGCTATCCGTGCGTGATTCAATCTAGGCCGTCCACACGCGTGAGATTTGGGCCGTCCGCACGCACTTTTGATCTGGGTCGTCCGTGCACACGGGAAGGGATCTGGGCCGTCCGATCGCGCGCACGCAGATCGGCCACGTGGCTCCCCGCGTCAGCGTCCCTGCCACACGGCGTGTCTTGGTTGGCCGGGGCTGCTAACGTGGCGCTATTTTTTTAAATTACATTTTGACCCCCGATTTTTGATTTTCTTTTTAAAAACACCTCCATAATCCAAAATTTCACCCCTTTTTTCCCAAAATCATTTTCAATTAATTCCCAAAAATAATTTTACAAAATTTTATCATTATTATTATTTTTTTATTTCTATTAAATTAAATTAAATTAAATTAAATTAAAACATATAATTATTACAAAATAAATTAATTATTAAAATGAAATAAAACCAAAATAATTCCAATAAAATAATAATAATAATGAAAGGTTTGGGTGTTACAATAAAAATATAATTTTGAAATTAATAAATTTTTTATTTAATGTGAAATTAGGAAAAAAAATAGGTTGGGAATGAATTGAAAATAATTTTGAAAGAAAAAGGGTATAAATTTGGGTTCGAAATGTGTTTTTGAAAGAAAAATCAGAAACTGAGGGTCAAAACGCAATAAAAAAAATTATGCCATGTAGGACCACCCAATTAGCAGCCTCGACAAACCAGAGCGCGTTGTGTGACAAGGCACGCTGACTCGGTACCACGCGGGAGGTCACGCTGGCAATCTGCATGCCCGCGATCGGACAGCTCGGAAGAGTTCCTGCGCGTGTAGATAGTTCGGATTCGTTCCCTCCTTAGGCGCGATGGGACGGTAGCGATTAAACGCGATGAACGGTCTAGATTTGTTCCCTCTTTAAATATGATCGGACGGTCGAGATTAAATCATGATGAACGGTATACATTTATTTCATCTTAAAAGGCGATCGGACGGTCGAAATCAACCACAATGAACAGTTCAGATTTAAGCGAGATGTATATAAATATCTCGTATCAAACCAAACCCAAACCCTGGCCACCAGCCTCCCGTTAGAGAAAAAGAACCAGTCGCTGGAGAATGAAGCCAACCACCGCCACTCGCTGCACCGAAGCCACCTCCGACTGCCAAAAAAGGTAAAAATTCTCCTATCCACTCGAAATTTAATTTCAAGCACCACTATGGCTAAATCGGAGTAAAAAGAACGGTGGATGAGCTAAAAACTGTGGGCAAAGCTCAACGGCAGCACCACGGGCAAAATCCGAAATTGCCTCCGATGAGCCCCTTCCCGTTTATTTTTTCGTGCGATTTTTTCACTATTGTGTTCATTGTTTTATTTTCTACAGGATGACTGAAAAAAAATGCCCAGCCGCGAAGGTGAGCCAGCAGTGCCACCGCACAGAAAAATCCTGTCGCTAGTAGGTTTTCATTTTTTGAGTTTTTTGGCCAATCAAGGCTCCCTAATGTATTTTTTCGCAGGGATGGGTATAAAACTAGGCAAAACAGGTCAAAAACAGCCAGACTGAGGCAAACCGTTGCCGCAAGCGGTGGTACCGCCGTGCTGGAATTTTGAAATTGGCCGGAAAAGATTTTTAACACCAATTTTAGATTTTGTGAGATATTTTTAAGTATGTGAAGCATGTTTTAATCTCCGCATGAAAATTCAGGATGCCTGGGAACCGCCAGTAGGCGCAGTAAAAAGTTTAGTATTTCAGACATTGATTCGGGTAAAAATCCACCTTATTCTCTGTTTTGAAATCAAAGCTTAATAATTAGTAATATGGTATTTTGTGTAATTTAAAATTTTTTGAGAATAATTATAGCTTACTAATGGAGGCAGAACCGGTTAGTCATTTATTTATTTGTCCTGTGTAATTGGTTGTTGAATTTATAGTTTTAAATACATGATGATATACTAGAATGGTTGAATGATTCAGTTGTACTTTCTTGATATATGTATTGCTTATCTTGCGTGATTCACGGTTAATTTATGAAATTGGTAATTAATATACAAACGAAAAATTATTTGGTCATGTGAATTAATGAATGGTAGTCTTATTAGATATCCTGGGAGATGGCGGACGGACCAGGTACATAGGGAACCCTACCGTGAATAGGGTATCGATGAATGGTATTTTTGGCACTCATACCGGACGGGGTATGGAGATGATCCGATTCACCCTCATACCGAACATGGTATTGAGGGATGATATTTTTGGTGTTCATATCGGACGGGGTATGGAGACGGCCAGTTAGTTGACAATATTGAATATTGATTCACGTGTAGTGGGACATCCTTATGGGCCACCAGAGATACTAGCAGGCAAATAAAAAAGAGAAAGTGGTTGTTATTACTCACTTAAAAATGAGATTGGAATGTTATTTGAATTATTGTATCTCTATAGGTCAATTTTAGAAATCTCGCAACGGTAAATATATGCAATAAACGGTTTTTCTTATGATAAATGAATTTACTTAAATCAAGAGCTTCATTAGTTGTTTTAATGATTTTTACCAACCTTCAGTTTCTGTATTAGTGAGTAGTGTGATATTCTTACTAGGGTAGTGTAGCTCACCCTTTCATTAACTATTTTATATTAAGATGATCAAGATCCAGATCTCGATCAACAAGAGGGTTGTGAATAAGTTCACCACTCGGACTCCCTTCAAAAGCTAGTGAAGGTTGTCCTAGAATACTCAGTTATTTACTTTTTATTTATTTTCTTAATTTTTGTAATTTTTTTTAGAAGAGACATTCCCGTAATCCTATTGGACATTTTAAATTATTGTGTAATGAATGTAAACCCTAAACTCTATTATTTCGCTTCCCATTTAGTTCATGACTTTATTTCCTTTTAAGTTTTGGGCTTTTACAGTTGGTATCAGAGCCGTGTTCCTTGAAACCATACCTTACACAAAGCCCTTAGGAAACACAAAAAAATGAATTATCACTCAACTATTCCTTGTGAAATTCGGGTACAAATAGATGAGGAGAGGAAAACCCCCATTAAACTGAGCAGCTCGGGAGGGTTCGCTTCAAGAGGATGTTCAACGACTATTTAAAATGCTGAAAAGACTCATCGCTACCCAACAGGCCCAAGAGGAAAGGAGGGAGCTACCTGACCCTGTCCCACTGCCACAGTTTGAGCCACTCCTATGACGGGAGGATCCTGAGCCACCCCAGTAGAACCCTGCTCCTCCACAATACCATCTGGCACCACCATAGTATGGTCTGGTGCCCCAACTGCATCATCCGACACCACCACAGTATAGTCTGGTGCTCCAACTGCATCACCTGGTACCACCATAGTACAATCTGGTGCCTCTATCGTATCATCCAATACCACCACTAGGCTATCCGTTCCCTCCCCAGCACAATCCAATCCCTATTTCATGGAACTTAGTTCCACCCATGATGGACCCTACCTACATTGAGAGGTACAAAATATTAAACCCATCTAATTTTGTAGGGGCATCCTCATTCGAAGAGACAGAGTACTGGTTAGCTGAGACATAGAAAGCTTTCATGACTCTTGGAGTGGTTCTTGAACAGAGAGTTATACTTGCCACCTACATGCTAGTGGGAGAAGCAGGTCGCTGGTGGCAATTTAGGCAGGCTACCCTGCTCGTTCTAGTCACTTGGAACAGTTCCCAATGGCCTTCGATGCAGAGTACCTCTAAGAGCATCTCCGACATCTGAAGAAAATGAAGTTTGCACACTTGGTCCAAGATAATATGATTGTGTCAGAATATGCCCGAAAGTTCCTAGAGTTGGGCCGGTATTTCCCTAAGAGCATGATGGATGAAGGCAGAAAGGCAAGAAAATTCGAGTGGGGCATCCATCCGGAGATTAAACAGCAGCTGTATGTGTTCGAATTTAGTACTTACTCAACCGTTTTGGCCAAGACACAACTAGTTGAGAGGAATCTTCGCATCTTTCCTCCAATAATAGAGAACCTCAGGCCCCTAGTTTCACATCACAGACCAGTATCCACTGCACCTGTTCAGTAGAACAAGAGACCTAGGCCAATGACTCAAGCTCCTCCTTAGATTTCGGCGACAGGACGCGGTAGGACTTGTTAGCACTGTGGTAAGAATCATGGGGACCGACTCTGCTATCGTCTCAATAATACTTGACGTATAAGTGGGAATGCCCAGTATTACACGAGAGAGTGCCCGAAGAATCAAAACTAGGTCAGACCTCTCATCCAAGACAGGGCTTACAACCTCACTCATAAAGATGCAAAAGCCAACCTATACATGATACAGGGTATGTACACTATCTGTACTCATCTTGCACATGTTTTGATTGATACTGGTGCCTCACATTCATTTGTTTCACATGTTTTTATACCAAACTTGAATGTATTACCTGAAAAACTTGATTCTCTATTGTTTGTGTCAACTCGTAGGAGTAGGACACTACTGGAGGAGGTTATATACAGAGCTTGTATCATAAATATAGCAGATAGAAAATTGAGTATGGATCTAATAGAGATTGACACGAGGGACTTTGATGTAATCCTAAGAATGAACTGGCTAGCGGCTTATCATGCCACCATAGATTGTTTTCACAAGAAACTTGTATTCAACCTTCCTAATGAAGATTCATTTACAAATTAATAAAATTCTTTAAACATTATTCCCTCATGGAAATTTTCTTATTACTAAGTGTTTTAACTCTACTGTTTTCTCTAACTAGGCAAACTTAAGAAAGAAATTTGTATTCGAGAGATTCCAGTAGTCCGAGACTTTCTGGATGTATTTCTGAATGAACTACCTGGACTGTCAGTGGACAGAGAAATTGAATTCACCATAGATCTTCAGCCAGGCACCCAACCTATTTCGGTTGCCCCTTACTGCATGAGTTGTGTTGAGATGGAAGAGTTGAGAAAACAAATCAATGAATTGCAAGATAGTGGATTCATCCAATATCGTGTTTCCCCTTGGGGTGCTAGAGTCATATTTGTAAGGAAAGGGGATGAGACATTAAAGTTATGTGTTGATTACAGAAGACTAAACAGGGTCACGATCAAGAACAAGTACCCCCTCCCCAAGATCGATGGTATTTTTGATCAGTTATAGGGTGCTCAGATCTTCTCCAAAACAGACATGAGTTCAGGTTACTATCAAGTAAAAATTAAGGCATAAGACATTTCCAAAACAGTTTTTCGAAACAGGTACGAACACTATGAGTTCCTGGTCATACCATTTGGATTAACTAACGCACTACCCATCTTCATGGATTTGATAAACAAGATTTTCAGACAATTCCTGGATTACTTCGTCATTATATTTATCGATGATATCCTGGTCTATTCAAAAAGCAAAGAAGAACACGCTCACCATCTGACTTAGGTTTTACAAGTTCTCAGAGAAAAGAAGTTGAATACAAAGTTGAGGAAGTGTGGGTTCTGACTCGAGTAGACTACCTTCATAGGGCACATCATATCAAGGGACAGAGTATAGGTGAAGCTCGAAAAAATTGAGGCAGTAGTTGGTTGGGAGAAATTAACCTCGGTAAAATAGATTCGTAGCTTTCTAGGGATGACAGCTATTATCGCAAGTTTGTGGAATAATTTTCTAGCCTAGCTGCTCCTTTGACTCGGCTCACAAAGAAGAACGTCAAGTTTGAGTGGAATAAGGATTGTGAAAGGAGCTTTTCATAACTAACGAAGTGGTTGACTACTGCACCTCTGTTGGCTTTGCTGAGTGGGACATGTGGATATACAGTTTATAGTGATGCCTCCTACCTAGAGTTGAGTTGTGTTCTGATGCAGCATGGGAATATCATAACCAATGGGTCCAGGTAGTTGAAGAGTCATGAGAAAAACTACCCCACCTATGACTTAGAACTTGCTGCGATTATCCACGCCTTGAAGACTTGGCACCATTACTTGTATGGGGAGACTTTTCAGATCTATACCAATCATAAGAGCTTGAAGCACATATTCACTCAAAAGGATCTCAACATGCGTAAGAGACGATGGACAGAACTCCTCAAGGACTACAATTGTAATATCTTGTATCATCCGGATAAGAACAATGTGGTAGTTGACGCACTCAGTAGAAAAAATACAGGTATATTAGCTCACCTAATAGTTTCAGAATGCAGGATAATAGGGGCTGCACAACAGGTATGATTTCAGGACTTGAAGAGAGTTATATGCTTGGCCCACCTGATTGTTTAACCTAAGTTGATCCAGAGAATAAAAGAAGCTCAATTTGCCGATTCAACCTTAGCAGCCCTAAGGAAAAATGAAAAATAAGGAGTAAATTCAAAATTTCGAGTCTCTGCTGATGGGTTGCTCAAATTTTAGGACATGGTGTGTGTTCCATATAATAGTGAGCTAAAAAGGGATATTATGATAGAGGCTCATAGCTCAAAGTTTGTCATGCATCCTGGGAGCACTAAGATGTATCAAAGTATGCGACCCCGATTTTGGTGGAACGTAATGAAAAGAGAGGTGATCGACTTTGTTTCCAAGTGTCTGGTGTGTCAGTAAGTCAAGGCAGAACATCAATGTCCAGACGGACTACTTCAGCCATTACCGATTCTGGAGTAGAAGTGGGAACACATCACAATGAATTTCGTGACAGGATTGCCTATGGCACGCTCGGAACATGATGCCATTTGGGTAATTATTGATTCACTCACCAAGTCTTCCAACTTCTTGGCCATCCCCTTGAACAAGCTAGCAAGAATGTATATTTAGAATATAGTCAGGTTATATGAAATGTCAGTGACAGTAGTATCCGATAAAGAACTCAGGTTCACTTCTCGTTTCTAGTCTAGTTTTCAACAAGTCATGGGAACGAAACTGTCTCTTAGTATCGCATTCCACCCTCAAACCGATAGGCAATCATAAAGGATGATCTGCACACTGGAGGATATGCTCCGAGCTTGTATTCTTGACTTCGGAGGCCATTGAGATGATCATTTACCCTTAATAGAGTTCGCTTACAATAACAACTACCAAACAAGTATTGGCATAGCTCCGTACGAGGCATTATATGGATGCCCATGCAGATCACCGATCTGTTGGGAAAAGTTGGGTGAAAGAAAATTGTTCGACCTAAATCTTGTGGAGGAGACTACAACCAAGATAGTTTAGATCAAGAAGAACATCCAGACGGCTCAAAGAAGGTAGAAGAGCTATGTGGACACCCAGAGGAGGGATTTGGAATTTGAGAAAGGTGATTGAATGTTCCTTAAGGTCACTCCTTTCAAGAGAATCAGTAGGTTTAGTAAGAGGAGAAAACTAAATACCCGGTTTATTGGGCCATTTAAAATCTTAGACAAAATTGGTACCGCCGCCTATAGACTGAAACTACCTCCAGAATTATCCAAGGTCCATCATGTGCTTTATGTGTCCATACTACGCAAGTACAACTCAGATCATTCTCACATCTTGGCCCACGAGCCCCTTTCACTCTAGGAGGATCTGTTCTATGATGAGGTACCAGTGGGCATTGTGGACCGAAAGAGCAGAGTACTCCGCAATCGAAAAATTTCATTCGTTAAGGTCTTATGGCAGAATCACACACAGAGAGAGGCCACATGGGAGCTAGAATCAGACTTCAGAGCCCAGTATCCCCAACTATTTGATTGAGGGAGATGGAGACAAATTTGATGGACCAAATTTCTTTTAAGGAGGGAAAAGTTTTAATACTCGGGTTCGATTTAGCCTAGGATTAATTCTAAAATTTAAAAAATATATAAAAATATAAATTTGAAATTAATAATTTTTTTATTTAATATGAAATTAGGAAAAAAAATAGGTTGAGGATGAAATTGAAAATAATTTTAGAAAAAAAGAGTAAAAATTTGGGGTCGGATGGTGTTTTTGAAAGAAAAATTAGAAATTTTTGGTCAAAATGAAATTAAGGAAAATTGCATCATGTAGGATCGCCCAGTTAGTAGCCCCGATGAACCGGAGCGTGCCGCGTGGCAAGGCACGCTAACTCAGTGCCACGCGGGAGGCCACGCTGGCAATTTGCATGTTAGCAATTGGATAGTTCAGAAGCATTCCCGCGTACGTGGACGGTCCAGATCTGTTCCATCTTCAGGCGTGATTGAATGGTCGCGATTAAACTTGATGAATGGTCCATATTTGTTTTCTCTTTAAATGCGATCGGATGTCGAGATCAAATCACGATGAACGGTCGAGATCAAATCGTGATGAACGGTTCAGATATATTTTTTCTTTAAACGTGATCGAATAGTACAGATTTAAGCAAGATGGGTATAAATATCTCGCATCACACTGAACCCAAACTCTGCTGCTAGAGAAGAAAAACCAGTCGCCAGAGAAAGGAGCCGACTGCTGTCCACTGTCGCACCAGAACCACCTTTGACTGCCAAAAATGGTAAAAATTCTCATATCCGCTCGAAATTTAATTTCGAGCACCTCCATGGTCAAATCAGAGCAAAAAGAACGGCGGATGAGTCAAAAACTGCAGACAAAGTCTGGCAGCGCCACCGTGGGCAAAACCCAAAACCACCTCAGATGAGCCCTTTCTCGTTTCTCGTTTCATGTCATTTTTCCACTATTGTGTTCACCGTTTTATTTTCTACAAGTTGATTGAAGAAAAATCCTCAGTCACGAGGGTGAGTCGGCATAGCCACCGCACTGAAAAATTCTGTCACCGGTAGGTTTTTATTTTTTGACCTTTTTCAAAAAACCTATGCCCCCTAAAATTCTGTCACTGGTAGTTTTGAAATCGGCTAAAACTAGCTTAAAATTGCCAGGCCGAGGCCATGGGTGTATTTAAAATTGAATTTCAAGCAAAAGAGAAAGTTTTTACCTTTTTTGGCAGTCGAAAAGGGTTTTGGTGCGGCGGCGAGTGGCGGCGGTCTCCTTCCCGGAGGCAAAGTCTTCTTCTCCGGTGAGAGGTTCTGGTGGCTAGGGTTAGGGTTTGGTTTGAATGAGAGTTATTTATATCTATCTACTTTTGATCTGGACTGTCCATCGCGTTTGATATGGACCGTCTGATCGCGATTAAATAGGGAGTGAATCTTGATCGTTCATCGCAATCCAATCTGAACTGTCCATCACGATCTAATTTTGACTGTCCGATTGCGTTTGAATCTGGCCGTTGGATCGTGTTTGGGAGGGAGCGCATCCAGGCCGTCCGTGCGCGCGGGAACGGATCTGGGCCGTTCGATCGCAGGCACGCAGATCGCCTGCGTGGCTCTTCGCGTGGCACCGCGTCAGCGCCCGTTGCCACGTGGCGCGTCCTGGTTCGTCGGAGCTGCTGACCGGGCATCATACGTAGTAATTTTTTTCTAAATTACGTTTTGATCCTTAGTTTCTAATTTTTCTTTCAAAAATACCCACAGAACCCAAATTTTTACCCCTTTTCTCCAAAATTGCTTTCAATTTAATCCTCCACCAATTTTATTTTATTTTTTACTCTAAATAAAAATAAAAATAAAAATAAAAATAATTGAAAAATTATTTTATTGTATTTATAATAAAATCCTAAATTACAAGAAAAAAAAAACAAATTTCGGGTGTTACACTGGTCGCCTAGTTTCTCTACTGCAAATTTGGATATCACTAATGTGGTGGCATGAGTGCGATTTCTTGGTCTCCCCATCCACTATTACCACAAGAGCGTGCTCAAAGTTATCTCTAGGGTGATGAGGAAGGTGTTTCGCATTGATTAGAACATTGAATCCACTGAAGGGGGCAAGTTTGCCAATTGGCGGTTGGAATTGATTTGAGCAAACCACTAATCTCTAAGTTCATGCTAGATGAGCGCCTACAGAGAGTGGAAAATAAGGGCTTGCCTACCATATGCTTCTACTATGGAGTATATAGACACCTTAAACACCAATGCAGAAAAATGTTAAGACGGAGGTTGAGTCAGTCAAGAGCAGAAGCATAGGTTCCGCTGAATAGGATAATGTGGCAGTGTTAGATGAAAGTTATGGCTCCTGGATGCAAGTCCAATGCAAGGGGAGGAAAATTGAAAGAAAAGGTCCTGTCTTACTAGGCAAAGGCACAGATATTCCAAGAGAAAATAATAAGAATGCATCAAGATTTAATATGAGTGCGGACATAGAGGGAGCTTTAAAAGGATGAAATTAGCTGGTGGTGAAAACCTCTAAATAGGTGGAGGTCTCAAATGAGAGACAATCCCCAAGAAACAAAGGAAAAGTGTCGATGGTGGAAGGTAGTGATCAGAAAATGATGGATGTCCTCCCTGAAATCATGGGTTCTACCATGCTGGCCAATACTAAGCCCACCATTGGACGTGTGATGCCCATGACTAGTATGGCCGAAGAAACTAGTAGGATAAAGAGACACATCAGCCCCTGTGGCGCAGGAAGGATCTATAATGAGAAGATTGTAATAAGCTAGGGTACTACTACAGTGGAACCTTCAAAGAATACAATTATAATAATTAAAGATAGGGCGGACGAAGACCAAGAACTAAATTGGGCCTTTTCCCCTAGCCCTATGTCACTAACGATTTCCTTAAGAGATCGCTTCAGGACAGTAGTCAAATCACCGGATAGACTTGGTGTCAAGAAAGACATAAAAATTAATAAAATTTTTAAAAAATAAGTCAAGGCCAAAAGGGGATGAAAAACCTACATCAACTGATTTCGCTACGATTGACCCCTTTATGTCCAAAATCTAAGAGCTTGTCAACAAAAATGTAAATCTCGTTTCGAGCGCTATTGATGCCCTTTAGAAGAAGCATAGTCTTTTTTTTTTAGCAGTAGCTCCTCTTTTTTCTTATCTTTACTCTATGAATTGCTCATTTTTTGTGTGGTATTGTCAGGGTGCTTCAAAAGTTGGTCTTCGATGCATTCTTAAGTCCATTATTAATATCCACAACCCTACCTTGGTTGCGTTATTGGAGCCTAGGATAGCAGGTGAGAAAGTGAATAAAGTGATCAAGAACTTGGGATTCGAATACTTTTACAAAGTTGGGGCAGTTGGATTTTTGGGTGGCATTTGGATGATGTAGAAAGAGTCTATCCAGGTTAATGTGGAATACAATTACTGTCAGTTTATCCATTCCAAAATTAGCAGGAATGATGGTCGGGAGGACTTCTCCCTCACCATAGTCTATTGAAGCTCGAATCCTCAGAAATATAAAGACCTTTGGGAGGAGCTCACCATTATCAGGGATCACATGGATCGTCATTGGCTCCTTATTGGGGATTTTAATGCCATCTTGGATGCGGACGACTAAAGAGGGGGACGACTAAATAGTCTAAAGGGTGCACTCTCCTTAACCATTTCATTAATGTCAATTCCTTGTAGCAACTTTATTATATAGGACTAAACTTTACATGGCGACATGGGACCCTATTTCAATAGCTTGATAAAGTCATCTGTAACAAGAGATGGTTCAACCAATTCCTACAGATCATCGTTCACCATCTTCCAAAAGTGCAATCAAATCATAGGCCTCTCTTGATTATCCCTTACGCCCATCACACTCACAATAAGGACCCCAAGCCTTTTCGATTTTTAGTTGCGTGGTTATCCCATCTCGATTTCCCTAACTTGGTTAGGAGAAATTGACAAAATCATCTCTACATCTAGAAAAATATTAGTAATTTCAATGAGACTGTGCATAACTAAAATAGAAATGTGTTTGACTATATCACTAAGAGAAAATGCATCCTCTTAGCAAAATTGAATGGGATCCATCGGGAACTGGAAAGACACCACTCTGTTAGGCTCTAAAAGCTGGAGAAATCCTTGAAAGAGGAATTAGAGGAGGTGTTACTGCAAGAAGAAATACTCTAGAAGTAAAAATTCCAATGCAATTGAATTTCTCTAGGGGACAGGAACACCAAACACTTTCATGTTCAAACCATCTCTAGAAGAAAAAAGAACAAAATTAGTATGCTTAAGGATAAGTATGGTAATTGGAGTACTGATGAAGGCCAACTTCAGATAATGGTCTCCACATTTTTTTAGCACCTTTATACGGCTGAAGAGGGACCCATACCACATTACCCTATAAGAGGCTTATTCCCGAAGTTAACAGCTATTATGGTTGCTCAGTTAGAGTATGAGATAACAAACCATGAAATTTATGATGTTTTATTTAGCATGGACTCGTTGAAGGCCCCCGATGTTCACCCGATGTTCTTCTAGAACTAATGGGAAACTATAGGCAAGTCGGTTTATATAATGGTTAACGATATATTTCATGGCGAATAATTACATACTGGGATTAACAAGACCTTTATTACCTTCATCCTTAAAGTTACAAGACCAGAAACTATTAAAGAATTTTGTTCGATCAGTTTATTAACGATTTTATATAAAATCGTTGCTAAACTCATTACTAATAAACTCAAGAATCTAATGCATTTTTTGGTTGGCCCTACCCAAGCTAGCTTTATAGCCTGAAGGAATATCACGGATAACATTATTATTGCCCAAGAAGTGGTCTACCCTATGCGACATTTGCGGGAGAAAGACAAGTGGATGACCATTAAGGTGGACTTAGAAAAAATTTATGATCACATTAGATGGGAATATATGGAGGACACTCTGCTTGATGTTGATCTACCTCTTAATCTTATCAGAGTCATCATGCATTATATCTCCTCTTGCTCTATGTAATTGTTGTGGAATAGTTATCTCACCTAAAAGTTTCGGCCTACTAGATGCATTTGACAAGGGGACCCACTTTCACCCTATATATTTATGTTATGCATAAAATGACTATCCCATTGCATCAACACCTTTATAAGAAACGGTATGTGGAAGCCGATCCACCATGGTAAGAAGGACCCTGCCCTCTCACATCTCTTTTTTGTGGATGACTTGATAATCCTTGGGAAAGCCAATGATGACTAGAATCATATTATAAAAAAGGTCTTAGAAGAATTCTGTACGAGTTCGAGTCAAAAAATAAGTGCGACTAAAACACTTACTTTCTTTTCTCGCAATGTTAACACAGGTGAGGTTAGTCATATTAGCAAGATATTTGGCTTTCAAGTCTCTAATAATTTTAGTAAGTATTTGGGCGCTCTGTTGTTACATGATAGAGTCAAAAAAGATATTTATCATTACATCCTTGAGAAAATTAACCAGAAGTTATCTAGCTGGAATACTAACCTCATTTCCTTTGCGGGGCGTTTAACTTTGGTCAAGTATGTCCTCATGACTATCATTGCTTATACTATGCAGATCACAGCTTTGCCTAAATCCATATGTGATCATATTGAAGCTATGGTTATGAAGTTTCTCTGGGGACAGAGGAATGACAACCGAAAATCAGCATTATCAGTTAGAATGACATGTATATGCCTTATGATGCTGGGAGAAGCAGCTTTCGGTCTATCCATAAGAAAAACCAAGCTTTCTTGATGAAATTGGGCTTCATTATGGTTGCGAAACCTGACCTCCTATGAGTCCAGGTCTTTACTCACAAGTACAGATGGTCTGACTTATCATGAAATTACAAGCTGACGAGACTGATCTCCCGTCTTTGGTGCAACCTTAACCATCTCTGGACGGACCTTCAAATTGACATTAAATAGTCCATTGGTTCGGAAAAAAATGTTAGGTTTTGAAAAAACTGTTGGTTAGGAGACTTGGGGCCACTTAAGCTTTTGGCTTTTGCACCTATTGAGGAGTAAGATCTCTATAGATGTGTCAGGAACTACATGGTGCTGTATGGCTAATGGGATTAGAAGGCCCTGCACCAGGTGTTGCCGATGGGTACGCTGCTTCAGTTAGCAGCGGTACTGAGTCCTAAAGATGATAATATTATGGACTTTTGTTTTTGGGGTATGACGAGCTTTGGGTACTTCTTGGTTAGCTCGACTTACACCGTCCTGGAGAGCAATCATTGACACCCAGAGGATAAGAACTGGAGAGATATTTAGTGCTGGCCAGTTGCTCAATGGGTGCATATATTTCTCTAGTTGGTTGCTAAGGGGAAGCTTTTGAGGAATCGGGAGAGATATCGACGTCACATGTCCTCTACTACGGAATGCAGTTGGTGTGGTGGTCCTATTGAAGATGTGGATCATGCCCTCCATAATTGTAGCATGGCCAAGCTACTGTGGTTGAAGATCATACTTGCCGAATCCCAATTAACTTTCTTCAGTGGTGTTGTGGATGAGTGGTTAGTGTGGACGTAAAAAATAATTAGCCCTGGTACAAGACATTTCAAGATTGGAGAGTGACCTTTGGCCTTATTTACTAGAGCTTATGAAACCATATAAATAAATTTGTTTTCCAAGAGAATGAGAGTAGTATCGAGGAGCTTACTAAGGATGTGTCCCTCATGACTGAATATTTTTTTATGGCTAATAATATGAATATTTGTTTTCTTTCAGGTATGACGCACAGATCGAAAGAACTAATTTCTTGGGAGAAACCACCCAGGGGTTGGTTGAAGATGAAAACTGATGATGCTTATCGTGCTACAACTAATCTCGCCTACTGTGGTGGACTTATTAGAAATGAAGATGGTACTTGCCTAAGAAGCTTCAGTAAGAAAATTGGTAAATGCTCTATTCTTCAAGTCGAGCTTTGGAGTTCCTTCGATGGTCTTCAACTCACTTAGAATGCTAAGTTTCGTAGTATCATTCTGAAAATAGATAGCACTTTGGCAGTGTAGTTACTCACTAAGGAGGATTACGGTACTAATGCGCATACCGCTCTTGTTCGTGCAATCAAACACTTGCTACTGCAATTAATAGAAGATGGTTGATTGAAGGTATTGAACAACAAATTTTGAGGCTCTGTGTTATTTGATCCCTTTCTACTTTACACAAAATTTTAGAGAAGGCTTATGCATATAAGATGAAGAGATACAGGGAAAAATGATCTCTTTGGCGAATATACCTCACTAGATAAACTACATTCATTGGCTTTCTATTTACCAAAATGGAGTAAGATACAACAGTGATGGTTCATAATTGGTGGGACAAAATTACAGTGAAACCTCCATCTTCAAGAGCAAATTTTTTAGAAAATGCCATTCCACCACATTGTAAATTTTATGCCCATCAAGTTTTAAAGCAAAATAGCCATTTCAAGATGAATTATGATTTTTTAGAATGTGGAGTAGATTCATTACAATAAGTACCATTTTTTATAATCAAATATCCTAAGTTAAGAGCATATTAAAAGGAGTGAATAATATCATTAAGAAACACTTCCAATCTATTAACAATGCAATTCGTAATCAATTTCATTATAACATTGCTCAAATTAATAGGGCAATCTTCATATGGATACTTTGGTTATCTCATTTTTGGAATAAGAGTAACATTATGTATGACTATTTGATGAGGAGGCATTATATTATTAAACACATTCAACACATGTCAAAATATGTCACACATGTTAGTTGTTGTAAATGGTGATGGACTGAATGATTTTCTTTTCTTTTTTTTTTTTGCAAATGCATGGATCAATTTAATTTAAAATCAAGATAGAAACCAAATTGAACAAAAAGAATACAGTTAATTAGAATTATCTTCAAGCCAATTTTTTAATTTATATTTTTTGTTATAAATATTTTTTTATTTATATTTAATGAAAAATAAAAATAACTAATTTTAATTTTTATTCTTATTTTATACTTTAAAAAATAAAAAATAAAGAAGTGTAATAACTAATGTGACTCTCATATGTCTACCACTTTGATAATAATTCAAAATAGAACACTAATGTGAGCACATTATTTATCACGTAAACATTTGTCTAACAGTGATAAACACAATTTGTAATACTCAAATTAATTTTAATGTAATTTAAATTAATTTATAAATATAATTTTTAATTTTTTAATTTTTTAATTTTAATTTAAAGTAAAAATGAAGAAAAATTTGATGGATGATGAAATTGAAAATAATTTTTTAAAAAAATGAGTTAAAATTTAGGTTATTGGAGTATTTTTGAAAGAAAATTTAAAAACTGGGGGTCAAAACACAATTTAAAAAAATTGTGTTACGTACGACACCCAGTCAGCAGCCCCGACGAACCGAATCCCGCTGCGTGGCGAGGGACATTGACGCAGTGCCGCGCAGGAAGCCACACAGGCGATCCGTGTGCCCACGATCAGACGGTCCAGATCCGTTACCATGCGCACGGACG
Source organism: Carica papaya (assembly GCF_054855325.1). Lineage (NCBI taxonomy): Eukaryota > Viridiplantae > Streptophyta > Magnoliopsida > Brassicales > Caricaceae > Carica > Carica papaya. The sequence continues at coordinate 6,515,689 of NC_142314.1, forward strand.
ACCAGATGCGTTCCCTCTCCAAACGCGATCGGACGGTCAGATTTAAATACGATCAACGGTTCAGATCCATTTTTTTTTTAAATACGATCGGACGGTTCATATCAGATCACGATGAACGGTCCAAATTCACTCCCTATTTAATTGCGATTGAACGGTCCAAATCAAACGTGATGGATGGTCCAGATTAAAGGGGGACGAATATAAATAATCCTCTTCACACCAAACCTTAACCCTAGCCGCCAGACCCCCCCCCCCCCCCACCGGAGAAGAAGACCTAGCCGCCGGGAAGGAAGCTGCCGCCACCCACTGCCGCGCCGGAGCCACTTCTAACCGCCAAAAGGGGTAAAAAAATTTCTATTTTCTTAGAATTCAATTTTAAACACCTCCATGGCCAAATCGGAGCAAAAGAACTGGCGGATTAGCTAGAAATTGGGCGGTAAAGGTCGGCGGCGCTACTGCAGGAAATCGTAAAAACCATCTCTGATAAGACCTTTCCCGATTCTTGTTCTGTGTAATTCTTCCACCATCGTAATTACCATTTTTTCTCTACAGGTTGATTGAAGCAAAACACCTAACCACAAAGGTGAGCCGGTGGAGCTGCCGCACCAGAGAACCCCGTTGCCGGTAGTTGCAATTTTTTATTTTTTTTTCAGCCAACCGAGGCCTCTTAACGTGTTTTCTCACAGGGATTGATGTAAAATCGGCCAAATTCAGCCGAAAACAACTGACTCGAGGCAAACCGCAGCCGTCCGCAGCGGCGCCGTCGCCGGAGCACGCAGAGCCACTGTGCCTGAATTTTGGAATTGGCCAAAAAAGGGGTCTTGACACTGATTTTGGATTTTTTTGGAATATTTGTAGGTATTTGTAGCGTGTTTTAATCTTCAAAGAAAAATTCAGGGAACTGAGGATCACCAGTAAGCCCAGTCAACATGTTTAGCATTTTGGACATCAATTTGAGTAAGAATCCCTCACTTTATTCTTTGTTATGGAATTGAAGTCAAATTAATAATAATACAGTATTTTTTCAATTTAAAAAATATTCATAATTAATTACGGGTTACTAATGGAGACAGAACCATAAATTATTCACTGTTGATTGATTTTTACAGTTTGAATGCATGATAGTATCTAATTGATCGATTTTATAGTTTTAAATGCATCTGTTGTTTGTTTTATGTGTTTACAGTTAAATTAGGAAACTGAAAATTTAAGGTAAACAAGAAATTATGTGATTAAGTGAATGGATGAAACGACAGCCTTACTGGGTATTCTGGGAGATGGTGGACGGACCGGGTATATAGGGAACCCTACCGTGAACATTGCTTCATACCGGACGGAGTATCGATGCTTGAAAATTTGGCGCTCATACCAAACGGAGTATAAGGATGACCCGTTTCACCCTCATATCGGATGAGGTATTGAGGTTTAATAATTTGGCACTCATACCGGACGGGATATGGGGATGACCAGTTAATTGAAAATTTTAAAGGAAAAGGTTCGCACATTGTAAAGACATCCCTATGAACCCCAATGAATACCAGTAGGCTGATAAAAGAGAAAATTATTGTTCTAACCAATTGTATATGAAATCATGAGATGTGTTATGTTATTGTCTCTATAGGTTATTTTGTAAATCTCGTTACGGTAAGTAGACGGTAAGTGATTGTATTTATAAGAAACGATTTTGGCTAAATTAAGAGCTCCATTAGTTGTTTTAATTTTTCTACCAATCTTCATTTTTATGTCGGTGAGTAGCGTGATATTCTTACTGAGCTAGTGTAGCTCATTCATTTATTAATCATTTCAGATCAAGATGACTATGATCTAGAGCCCGATCTACAAGAGGGTTGCGAGTAGGATGCCAGTTTTATTTATTTTCTATTTATTTCCTTAATTTTTTGTATTTATTTTAAAAGAATCATTATTGTAGTCCTATTTGGTACTTTAAGTTATTGTGTAAAGAATGTAAATTGTAACAATTTATTTTACTTCCTCACTTTATTTATAATTTATTTCTTTTGGTATTTCCGAGGTCATTACAGTTGGTATCAGAGTTGCATCCCTCGAACCCATTCCTTACACAAAATCCTTAGGAAACACCAAAAATAATGAATTATCACTCAACTGTTCCTTATGAAATGTAGGTACAAATAGATGAGGAGAGGAAGACCCCTACTAAACCGAGCAGCCCGAGAGGGTTCGCTTAGATAGGTTGTCGACCGATTATTTGAGATGTTGGAGAGACTCATCGCTGCCCAACAGGCCCGGGAGGAAATGAAGGAGTTACCTGACCCTCCTCCGCTACCACTAAAAGGTTAAACTCATCTACTTTTATAGAGGGATCCTCTTTTGAAGAGGCCAAGTACTAGTTAGCTGAGACATAGAAGGCTTTCACGATGCTTGGGGTGATTCTCAAACAGAAAGTCATCCTTGCTACCTACATGCTGGTGGGAGAAGCAGGCCGCTGGTGGCAACCCAAGCAGGCTACCATGCCCGTTCCAGTCACTTGGGAACAGTTCTTGACGACCTTTCATGCAGAGTACCTTCCAGAGCATCTCCGACATCTGAATGAGATGGAGTTTACACATTTGGTCAAGGGGGACATGACTGTATCAGAATATACTCGCAAGTTCCTAGAGTTGGGCCAATATTCCCCTAAGAGCATGATGGATGAAGGTAGGAAGGCTAGAAGGTTCGAGTGGGGTCTTCGTCCTGAGATCAGACAGCAGTTGTATGTGCTCGAGCTCAAAACTTATTCGGCTGTTTTGGCCAAGACACAGTTAGTGGAGAGACCTTTGTACCTTCCCTCCAGCAGTAGAGAACCTCAGGCCTTCGGCTCCACACTGCAGACCAGCACCTATTGCATCTGTTCAATAGAACAAGAGACTCAAGCCGATGACTCAAGCTCCTCTTCAGGTTCCAGCAGCAGGGCGCAGTAAGACCTGTTAGCACTGTGGCAAGGATCATGGGGACCAACCTTGCTATTGCTTCAACAACACCTGCCACATATGTGGTAGCACCCAACATTATGAAAGGGAGTGCCCGAGGAACCAGAACCAGACTAGACCTCCTATCTAGGGCAGAGCTTACAACCTCACTCAGCAAGATGCAGAAACCAACCTAAACGTGGTACATGGTACATACACTATCTGTAACCATCTTGCTTATGTTTTGATTGATACTAGTGCATCACATTTATTTGTTTCACATGTTTTTTTATCAAAATTAAATGTATTACCTAAAAAACTTGATTCTGTGTTGTTTATGTCTACTCATGGAAGTAGGACACTATTGAAAGATGTTATATACAGAGCCTGTGTCATAGATATAGCAGATAAAAAATTGAGTGTGGATCTAATAAAAATTGAAACGGGAAACTTTGATGTAATTTTAGAAATAAACTGGCTAGCGGCATATCACGCCACCGTAGATTATTTTCACAAGAAAGTTGTATTTAACCTTGCTAATGAAGGGTCATTTATAAATTAATAAAATTCTTTAACATTTGTTCCCCTTATGACAATTTTCTTATTATCAAGTACTTAACCCAATTATTTTCTCTAACTAGGCAAACTCAAGAAAGAAATTTGTATTCAAGAGATTCTAGTAGTCTGAGACTTTCTAGATGTGTTCCCAGATGAACTACCTGGATTGCTACTTGACAGAGAAGTCGAACCACCATAGACCTTCAGCCAGACACTTAGCCTATTTTGGTTGCTCCTTACCGCATGAGTCGTATTGAGAAGGAAGAACTGAGGAAACAAATCACTGAATTACAGGACAGTGGATTTATCTGACATAGTGTGTCCCCTTAAAGTGCCGGAGTCATATTTACAAGAAAGGAAGATGAGACATTGAAGTTATGTATTGACTACAGAGGTTTGAACAGAGTCACGATCAAGAACAAGTACCCCATCCCCAAGATTGATGACCTCTTTGATCAGTTGCAGGGTGCCTAAGTCTTCTCAAAGATAGACTTGCGTTCAGGTTACCATCATGTAAATATCAGAGTAGAAAACATTCTCAAAATAGCCTTTCGAACCAGGTACGGACACTATGAGTTCCTGGTCATATTATTTGGAATAACCAACGCTCCAACCATCTTTATGAATTTGATGAATAGGGTTTTCAGACAATTTCTGAATCCGTTCGTCATTGTGTTCATTGATGATATCTTGGTTTATTCAAAAAGTAGAGAGGAACACACTCACCATCTGACTCAGGTTTTGCAGGTTCTCAGAGAGAAGAAGTTATATGTAAAGTTGAGTAAGTGTGAGTTCTAGCTTGAGCAGACTACCTTCCTATGACACATCATATCAAAAGATTGAGTGTTAGTGAACCCCAAAAAAGTTGAAGCAGTGCTCGGCTGGGAAAAATTGACATCAGTTAAGGAGATCCGTAACTTTCTAGAAATGATAGATTATTACCGCAAGTTTGGGGAAGGGTTTTTTAACCTAATTCCTCCTTTGATTCGGCTCATAAAAAAGAACGTCAAGTTTGAGTGGAACGAGGACTATGAAAGAAGTTTTCAAAACTAAAGAAACGGTTGACTACCGCACCTGTGTTGGCCTTGCTGAGCGGATCGGGTGGATATACAGTGTATAATGATGCCTTCTTCCTAAGGTTGGGTTGTGTTTTGATGCAGCATGGGAAGGTCATAACCTATGGGTCCAGGCAGTTGAAGAATCATGAGAAAAATTATCCCACCCATGACTTAGAACTTGTCACCATTATCCACGCCTTGAAGACTTGACACTATTACTTGTATGGAAAAACCTTTTAGATCTATACCGATCATAAGAGTTTGAAATACATATTCACTCAAAAGGATCTCAACATGCGTCAGAGAAAGTGGATAGAACTCCTCAAGGACTATGATTGCGACATCTTATATCACCTAAGTAAGGGCAACATAGTAGCCGACGCACTCAATAGGAAAAGTGCAGGTACATTAGCTCACTTGATGGTTTCAGAATACAGGCGGATAGGGGTCGCACAACAGGTACAGCTTCAAGACTTGAAGAGAGTCACATGTTTGGGCCACCTGACTATTCAATCTGAGTTAATTTAGAGAATAAAGGAAGCTCAGTCCGTCAATTCCACCCTAGTAGCGCTCAAGAAAGATACAGAATAGAAAGTTAATTCAGAATTTCGAGTCTCTGCCGATGGGTTGCTCAGATTTCAGGACATGGTGTGTGTTTCAGGTGACAGTGAGTTGAAAAGAGATATTATGATAGAGGTCCATAGCTCAAGGTTTATCATGCATCCCGGAAGCACTAAGATGTATCAAAGTATGTGACCCCGATTTTGGTGGAACGGGATGAAAAAAGATGTAGTTGACTTTGTTTCTAAGTGTTTGGTATGTCAGCAGGTTAAGGCAGAGCGTCAACGCCCAGGTGGGCTACTTCAGCCATTACTAATTTTGGAGTGGAAGTGGGAACATATCACCATGGATTTCGTGACAGGATTGCCTAGGGCACACTCAGGACATTATGCCATCTAGGTAATTGTTGACTGACTTACCAAGTCTTTCCACTTCTTGGCCATCAAGATAACCGATCCTTTGCACAAGTTAGTAAAAATGTATATTCGGGAGATAGTCAGATTACATGAAGTGCCAATGACAGTAGTGTCCGACAGGGACCCCGAGTTCACTTCTCGGTTTTGGTCTAGTTTTCAACAAGTCATGTAAACGAAACTGTCCCTTAGTATTGTATTCCACTCTCAGACCGATGGACAGTCAGAAAGGACGATCCACACACTTGAGGATATGTTTCGAGCTTGTGTTCTTGACTTCGGGGGCCATTGAGATGACCATCTACCCCTGATAGAGTTTGCCTACAACAACAACTACCAAATAAGTATTGGCATGGCTCCGTACGATGCATTGTATGGTCACCCATGTAGATTGCCGATATGTTGGAAGGTAGTGGGTGATAAAAAATTGTTTGGCCTAGATCTTGTAGAGGAGACTATAGCCAAAATAGTTAAGATCAGAAAGAACATTCAGACGGCTCAGAGCATATAGAAGAGTTATGCGAACACTCGGAGGAGAGATTTGAAATTTTTAAAAAGTGATCGGGTGTTCCTTAAGATTACTCATTTTAAGGAGAAACTAAATTCCCCAGTTTATTGTGCTATTTGAAATCTTAGACATAATTAGTACCGCCGCCTACAGACTGACACTGCCTCCAGAACTTTTTAAGCTCCATAATGTGTTTCATGTGTCCATGCTACGCAAGTACAACTCAGACCCCTCTCACGTCTTGGCCCACGAGCCTCTTTCACTCTAAGAGGATTTGTCCTACGAGAAAGTATCAGTTAGTATTGTGGACCGAAAGAGCAGATTACTCCGGAACCGAAAAATTTCCTTTATTAAGGTCTTATGACAGAATCACACACCGAGAGAGGCTACATGGGAGCTAGAATCAGACTTAAGAGCCCAATATCCCCAACTGTTTGATTGAGAGTGAGAGAGACAAATTTGATGGACCAAATTTCTTTTAACAGGGGGAGAGTTGTAATACCCAAATTAATTTTAATGTAATTTAAATTAATTTATAAATATAATTTTTTAATTTTAATTTAATGTAAAAATGAAGGAAATTTGATGGAGGATGAAGTTGAAAATAATTTTGGAAAAAAGAGGTTAAAATTTAGGTTATGGGGGTATTTTTAAAAGAAAATTCAGAAACTGGGGTTTAAAAAATAATTTTTAAAAATTGTACCACGTAAGACTCCCAGTCAGCATTCCTGACGAACTGGAGCACGCCGCGTGGCGAGGGACGCTGATGCGAAGCAACACGGGCAATCTGTGTACCCGTGATTGGACGGTCCAGATCTGTTCCCGCACGCACGGATAGCCTGGATGCATTCTCTCCCCAAACTCGATCGGACGGTCAGATTTAAACGTGATCAACGATCTAGATTCACTTCCTATTTAAATACGATCGGATGATCTAGATCAGATCGTGATGAACGGTCCAGATTCACTCTCTATTTAATCGCGATCGGACGATTCAGATCAAACGTGATTGACGGTCCAGATTAAAAGAGGACGGATATAAATAACCCTCTTCACACAAACCCTAACCCTAGCTGCCAAACCCCCCCACCGGAGAAGAAAACCCAGTTGCTGGGAAGGAAGCCGTCGCCGCGTCAGAGCCACTTCTGACCGTTAAAAGAGGTAAAAAAAATTTTATTTTCTCAGAATTCAATTTTAAACACCCCCACGACCAAATTGGAGTAAAATAACCAGCGGATTGCGTACTTCTTCCACCATTGTAATCACTATTTTCTTATCTACAGGTTGACCAAAGCAAAACACCCACCCGCAAATGTGAGCCAGCGGAGCCGCCGCACCGGAGAACCCCGCTGCCAGTGAGTTTTATTTTTTTTTGGCCGATCGAGGCCTCTTAACATATTTTTTCCTATGAATTGATACAAAATCGGCTATGTTTGGCTAAAAATAGCCGATCCGAGGCAAACTATCGCCATGGGCGGCGGTGCCGTCGCTGGAGCACAGCGGAGCCGCCGTGCCGGAATTCTGGAATTGGCCAAAAAGGGATCCTGACACTGATTTTAGATTTTTTGGGATATTTGTAGGTACTTGTAGTGCATTTTAATCCCCGAAGAAAAATTCAGGGAATTCGGGGACTGCCAGTAGGCGCAGTCAACATGTTTAGCATTTCATACATCAATTTGAGTAAGAATCCCTCATCCTATTCTATGTTATGGAATTGAAGTTAAATTAATAAAAATACGGTATTTTGTACAATTTAAAAAATATCCATAATTAATTACGGATTATTAATGGAGTAAGAAACGAAAAATTATTCACTGTTGATTGATTTTTATAGTTTGAATGCATAATAGTATCTGATTGATTGATTTTATAATTTTGAATGCATGTATTATTTGTTTTATGTGTTTACGGTTGAATTGAGAAACTAAAAATTTAAGGTAAACGAAAAATTGTGTGATTAAGTGAATGGATGAAACGACAGCCTTACTGGGTATCCTGGGAGATGGTGGACAGAGCAGGTACATAGGGAACCCTACCGTAAACGTTGCCTCATAACGGACGAGGTATCGAGGCTTGAAAATTAGCCGCTCATACCAGACGGGGTATGGGGACGATCCGTTTCACCCTCATACCGAACGAGATATTGAAGTTTAGTAATTTGGCGCTCATATCAGATAGGGTATAGAGATGGCCCATTAATTGGAAACGTTAAAGGAAAGGGTTCATGCGTTGTGGGGACATCCCTATGAACCCTCATGGATACTAATAAGCTGGTAAAAGAGAAAATTGTTGTTTCAAGCAATTGCATATGAAATCATGAGATGTGTTATGTTATTGTCTGTATAAATTGTTTTGTAAATATCGTTATGGTAAGTAAATGGTAAGTGATTTTATTTATGAGAAACGATTTTGGCTAAATTAAGAGCTCCATTAGTTGTTTTGATTTTTTTACCAACCTTTATTTCTTTGTCGGTGAGTAGTGTGATATTCTTTCGAGTTAGTGTAACTCATTCCTTTATTAACTATTTCATATCAAGAGGATCAGGATCCAGAGCCCGATCCACAAGAGGGTTACGAGTAGGATGTCTGTTTTATTTATTTTTCGTTTGTTTCCTTAATTTTTTGTATTTCCTTCAAAATGATCATTCCCGTAGTCCTATTTGGTAATTTAAGTTGTCGTGTAAGGAATGTAAACCCTAACTATTTATTTTGCTTCTGCATTTTATTTGTAATTTATTTAATTTGGTATTTCCGGATTCGTTACACAATTAATGATAAGAATCTAAAAGTACAGACTTATGTTTAACTGAAATATTGAAAACAACAATTTAAACAATTTTAAATACTGCAAAATATTTTGAGTACACGTTCCATTTGAACAATATAATATTTATTTTAGTTCAGAAATTTTGAGCTTGGAGAGTTTCCAGCCTACAAAGGATAAGACTGGATCCATCTCAGAAACATTTCATAGCATTCTCTACCGTTGCCCTCAGTAGGAGAATGGCTTCCACCCTGTATATACATAAAAATATAATTAATCACAATAAAATTTGATTTAATTCCTTGATTAAAACAATAAATCAAGATTAATCTTTTCTTACTTTAACAGTTGCATAAGTTAGATGATACCCAGAATTTGCATATGTCATTGTGTACCTATACATGCAAATAAAAGAAATTTAGTTTTAAAAAAATTTATAATATTAATGATATAATTGAGAATATTCACAACTTACTTACCCTGCAATTTGATCATCAACCACCCAAGGTCGCCAATCACTATCTATTAGTAAATTGAGATTTTTTATCCACATCTCGGTAGATAAATGCGGGACAATCAATTCGTGATCACCGCTACAAAAAAAAAAAAAAAATAATAATAATATTTATTTCGAGTCTTAAAAAAAAAATTATTAAAATTACTAATAATAAAAGATAATTAAATTTTTACCCGTAAATTAAAACTCTTAATCCTGTTTTGGTAAGATTGCGATGGTAATCAACAACGCTCTTAACATTATAATCATATGTGTTGCATTGTATGGCAAAATTGATAAGATGCCATTCTTCCACTGCTCCCTGCTCACCATTATCGCAATATGTGTGAGTATCATTATATGTATATACATGATATTCTGTTATATATGTTTCATACTTTACGAATGTGAAGAGCTTCTTGTACTCTTTTATTATTTGCCCATTCGTAAGCAAGTTGGTGTAGAAGTTTCTGCAACCATGCATCCAATAAAAAGCAAGTCAAAAAGAAGATAAGAAAATAAATTTAACACCCATAAATATATATATATATGTATAAGAGACCTTTTTTGAACAAAAGTCTTGACAAGTGAAGGTTGGTAGAGATAAGTTGTGATGATGAGATCTCGATGAAAGACTAAAATTCCAGATTAATGATTTTGGAGATTGTTTTCCATCTGAGATAAAATTGCCATCACAATATACAAACCCACAATTTGGTTTCACTACATTCTCCAAATTTAAGTCGGTTATGCACTGCAAATTCACAGTATATTTTTTTAGTTTCTAGATATATATGCATATATATATATATATATATATATATGTATGTTTGTGTATTTATGCATATATGTATATACCTTTTTAACTGGTACAAGATGTTGGAAACACAATGTATTCGAAATATCCACATCGACATAAATACCATTGCAGTTGTCTTTAGCTGACTATATAATAAATTAATTAAAATAAATATTAATTAATTAAAAATAATAATTAATTAATTATTTTTAACATTAATGAACCTGAAAGAGTTCGTCAGAAATGAACCCCATGCGATGAGAAAAAGTCACCATATTATTTCTATGTAGAAAATCATCCGTGTATGGAGATCCACCCACAAATCCCTATTCCAAGAATTAATTAATTTGATTTAATTAACTTAATCAATTAATTCTATGAATTATAACAATGTTAATCTTACCATTAATTTGATATGTGGCTCCATCCTCATTTCGTTATCTGTGAGTTGAAACTTAATTACATTAAATACATACCAACCAAAAAAACTGTATGACCCATTAGGCTTATATATACATATATAAGTGTCATTGTCTGTAGATATGGTCTATGCACACACATATATATATATATGTATGTGAATAAAATTAGAAATCTATAAATATTGAAAAAAAATTTAAAAAATAAAAATAAAACTTACCATTTAAAATATAGGTGGCAACCATTGGACCAAACATACCGCCATACGAATCACCAACAATATAAAATAAATTGGAATTAAATTCAGAGTGTTCTTGAAACCACTGCATTAGTTTAAATGTAAACAAATATTAATATTATTTGTATAAAAAATTGTGAATTAAAATAAGTTTGAAAATGTAGTAATTAAAACTAAAATTTTGTAACATAAATAATTAAATTATAAATGATAAAATAATATATTAATTTTATTTTACCTTTCTTATAAATATGTGAATTTGACTTGCAGCTTTGGAATCTGAGATGGTCAGCTCCTCCGACTTTGAATAGGAGAAACCGGTACCGACAGGTGCATCTGTGAATATAATACTTGCATTCTGCAAATAATTATTATATATTAATTATATTATAATTAATTTTTTTAGAAAAATATTAATATTTTAATTGTTTTTCAATCAAATATTATAATTTAATATTTTTTAGATAAATATTAAATTTTTATAAGTAAATGTAAATAAAATTGATATTATATTATACCTTTGTCCATGAGTGAGGGTATAAAGACAAACTTGGTACACCGTCGTTGATACCGGTGTTAAAAAACACTGGACCTACATGCAACAAAATTTTATGATTTATATCAAATTACTAATATTTTTACTATTATTATTATTATTATTAATTATAAGAAATAAAATATATATTTATTGAGTAAGACACAAGTAAAAATTTAGAATTCGAACTCCATATTAAGAAAGTAAAAATATTAACCATGTAATTAAAGATTGACTTACAAAAAAAAAAAATTAATTTAGATCAATAATTACTTATTTTCGAAAGAGTTCTTCTAAATTTATCACTTATGTAAAAGTTGTTCTACGTAATTATTTATTTAATTAAATTTGAAGTTAGTGAATAATTATTTTTAATTTAGATACATTGAATCCAATCAATTTAATTTTGACCTATAATTATTTTTGTTTTTTTATAAAATAGTAATTTTATAATAGATCAGATCTGACTTGACAAAAAGTATAACTATATTCATTGTTAATATTAAAAAAAATTATGTTTTTATTTATATAGTAAAATGATTTGATTGAATCTGATGAAAAAATTTACAAATATGATACAATCGAGAAAATAAAAAAAAATAATAATTAGAACTACTTCATGTTTAGAGTGAATTTATGTTTAAATTCGTATCAACGGAATTCAGATAAATATATATAAAAAAAAAAAAAAAAAAAAAAACTCACCCTAAATCTACACCTTGTCATTCTTACTTTGAAAAGGATGGAAATTTATACAACACAAAATAAATAGAGTAGAAGACTTACCAACTTGGTAGAAAAATGCATAAAAGCCAGAACAAAGAGGGCCTCCGCTCAGAAAAAGTAAAACGGGATCGTTTTTGGGATCGCCTTGAGATTCAACAAACAAATAGAACAGCTCCGATTCTCTCACGCTTATGTATCTGCGTGTAGTTTCATTAACTTCGACACACGTATACATATTAAAACTCACTAGTCAATTATATGTACGTATAATTAACTCACAAGTTGATGGTGGTGCAGTATATAAATATAAATATACATACATATATAATATTACCCAGATTCGAGGTTGAAAGGAAGTTGATCAGGGAAACCCGGTAGCTTCTTGATAATGTTTCTTGAGCATCCATGGTTGAACAAAAACAGCAGAAGCAGCAGGAGCAGCTGACAAGAAAATACCCACTTCATCTTTTCTATCAATTCTTATACATACACATATACATACACTTGGTTCCTGGTGCCTATAACCCTGAGCTGATTTGAGCTTTATAGATAGTTTCAATTATTTTTTGTTTTTTGAAAAGAAAAAAGAGAGAGAAGTCGACAGTTCCCTCAATGGATGGAGTTTTATTGTCAATGTATTCTTTGTATAAGTAGGTAGAGAATTCATTATTTTATGTCCAACACCATCAGTTCTTTAGAACACGTCGAGATACTGTTCCATCATTTCAAAAATTGACTTTTAAATTGCGTCTGAATTAAGAGAAGGGGAGGGAAGGAAAAGGGCAAAAAAATGCTACCAATCATTTTCTCTCAGATTAAAAAAGATCATTATGAGTTTCTGCGTGAAATGAACATTTAGGAGAGGTTAAGTTTTTTTAATTGATTTGTAACACCCCAACCCTTTCTTTTTATTTTATTTTTATTATTATAATTATTATTTATGTAATTTTTTATTGAATTTAATTTAGTTTAATTTATTTTAATAGAAATAATAATAATAAAAAAGAGTAAAAATTATTTACAGATTTAATTGAAAATAATTTTGGAGAAAATAGATAAAAATTTAGGTTATGAGAGTATTTTTGAAAGAAAATCGAAAACCGAGAGTCAAAACGTAATCTAGAATTCGGTGTCAAATCTATTAAGGACCCCTCACTCTATTTCCTATCATGGAATTGAAGTTTGAATAAATGATAATACTGTATTTTAAACAAATTAAACATATATGTATAATTAATTACGGTTGCTAATGGAGCCCGAAACGGACATATTTCTTTGTCGATTCTTGTTTGATGTGGTGTAATTTTTTTAAATTACGTTTTGACATTCGGTTTCTGATTTTCTTTTCAAAAACACCCATAAAATCTAAATTTTCACTCTTTTTTTTCAAAATTATTTTTAATTAAATCTCAAAAATAATTTTACCCATTTTTATCATTATTATTATTTTTATTTTTATTTCTATTTAATTAAATTAACTAAATTAAAACCATATATTATTACTTAAATAATCATTTATTTCATTTAAAATTTATAAAAATTTAAAATAAAATAAAAAATAATATTCATAAAAATAATAATAAAATTTTGGAGTGTTACAGTATATGTATATATACTTCTTCTATTAGTAACAGATGTAGCAGCCCCGGAAATTTAAAATAGAAATTTTAATATAAATATCAAATGCGGAAGCGAAGACAAAATTCGATTAACATCCCTTACACTAAAACCAAAAATGTGCTCACAAAATATAAAAGATTAAACTACCTAAAGGAGAAACTTGAAAGTAAAAACTACGAATGTGACTATGGAGTCTTTAGGCGTCCCCTTCGTCGTCCTCCTGCGGAACCGGCTCGGGAACGATGTCCTCTTGATCTGAAATGATTAAATAAGGAATGAGCTACACTAGCCCAGTAAGGACATCACGATATCTCACCGTCACGGAGGTAAAGGTGGGTAGAAAACACAAAAAGACCAATGGAGCATAATTTACAACAAATCCTTTTATTAATAATAAAACCTTTACCATTCACTTACCTCGGTGAAATTCATAAAACAATATACGAAAGCAATAACATCATCATCATCATGAAAACATATATATGAACTGTATAACATAATACCTATCACACTTTTCGTAATTCAATCGTTACACAACATATTTTCCTAATCCACCAGCCCACTAGTATCCATGGGGATCCGTAGGGGTCCCGCTACCCGTTAATCCTTAACATTTGAAATCATATTCTAGGGCCGTCCCCATACTCCGTCTAGTATGGGCGCCAAACCATAAACCTCATTACCCCGTCTGGTATGAGGGTGAAACGGGCCGTCCCCATACCCCGTCCGGTATGGGCGCCAAAACACATAAGATCTCCATACCCCGTCCGGTATGGGAGACCACAATCCCGGTAGGGTTCCCTACAGACCCGGTCCGTCCACTATCTCCCAGGATATCTAGTCAGGCTGAACACATTATACAATTTCCATTCACATAATCTTTCATTCTCCTTTTCCCTCAGTCAGCATTATCAATCACATACAAACAAGCAAAACGATAATTTATGCCAAACAGACAACATACAGCATCAATATCCCGGTCATTCAATCCATAATCAATAAAACAGTAAAATATGCACACGAAACTATAGAATGAAAACATCGAACCTCATGCTGCATTTAAAACTGCAAAACAGGCCAAATAACAGTTAACCAACAAACATACTAGACTCGGGCTCCATTAGCGACCTTAAGCAATTTCACACATTCGTTGATTCATGAAATACCGTTTTATCATTTATTGAACTTTAAAACCGTGATAGGAAATAGGGTGAGGGGTCCTTACACGTTTCGGGGTCCGAACACGGCTTCACAGTGCGCTTTCAGGCTGTCCCTAATTTTCCCTGAATTTTTCTCGGGGAACTGAAACGCACTACTAGTACCTGCACGTGTTCCAAAAGAAATCCCAAATTAGGCCCAGGGCCCCTTTCGGCCCAAATCGCAACTCCGGCACGGCGGCTCCGCCGTGCTCCGGCGACGGCGCCGCCGCTGGCGGCGGCGATTCGCCTCGGGTTGGCTGTTTTCGGCCGTTTCCGGCCGAATTCGGCCACACTCGCATCGGTCCCTGCGAAAAAACAACCCTAGGGCCCTCGGGGGGCCAAAAAATCACGGAAAAATGGAGCTTACCGGCGGCGGCGCTCTCGGGTGCGGTGGCTCTCTGGCGAGGTTCGTGTTTTGGTGATTCGGCTCTGGTCAACCTGTAGAGAAAAGAATGGTGATCACGGTGATATAAAAATTGCATCAAACGGAGGCCGGGAAGGGCCTCATCGGAGGCAAAAACCGAGAAGGGGCGCGGCGGTGCCGCTGGGCTTCGATCGTGTATTCCGGCCGTTTGGCCGGGATTTTGGCTCCGATTTGGCTACAGGAGGAATCAGCGTGGAAAAACGAGTCGGGAGTACGAAATTTACCTCGATCGGCGGACGGAAATTCCTCCGGTGCGGCGACGGGTGGCGGCGGCCGGCTTCTGGTTCGTCTTCTCCGGTGAGCGGCAGGCGGCTAGGGTTTGTGGTCTGGTGTGAGGGTTCTATTTATAACCCTTTGCCTTTTGATCTCAGCTGTCCATTTTGTTTAAATCTGGGCCGTCCGATCGCGCCCACGCGGATCGCCAACGTGGTCCTTTTTGGAACGACGTAGTTTTGCCACGTGGCAGGTCCCGGTTGGCCGGGACTGCTGACCGGGCCTGCTGACTTGGCTGCCGACGTGGCCCTTTTTTTTTTTTTTTTAGCCCCTTTCCAGGCGCTACAACTCTCCCCCCCATAAAGAAATTTGGTCCCCAAATTTGCCTCATTACTCTTGATCAAACAGATGAGGATATTGAGCCCTAAATTCTGATTCCAGTTCCCAAGTCGCCTCCCTGGGCGTGTGGTTCTGCCACATGACTTTTACAAATTATATTTCCCGGTTGCAGAGTATTCTGCTTTCTCGGTCCGTGATACTGACCGGTACTTCTTCATAGGACAAGTTCTCTCAGAGTGGAAGCGGTTCATGAGCCAAGACATGAGAAGGGTCCGGATTGTACTTACGTAGCATAGATACATGAAACACATTATGAACCCGGGAGAGCTCAGGAAGCAGTGCAAGTCTGTAGGCGGTGGTACCAATCTTGTCTAAGATTTCAAAGGGTCCAATATATCTGGGGTTTAATTTTCCCTCCTGCCGAACCTACTAATTCCCTTGAAGGGGGTGACTTTAAGAAACACCCGGTCGCCTTTCTCAAATGTCAGGTCTCTTCTCCGGGTATCAGCATAACTCTTCTGCCTACTCTGAGCTGTCTGGATGTTTTTCTTGATCTTAACTATCTTGGACGTGGTTTCTTCTACCAAATCCGGGCCAAACAATCTTCTATCGCCCACTTCTTCCCAACAGATCGGCGACCTGCACGGACGCCCGTATAGCGCCTCGTATGGGGCCATGCCGATGCTTGCTTGGTAACTGTTGTTGTAAGCAAACTCTATCAGGGGTAGGTGGTCGTCCCAATGGCCCCCGGAGTCAAGGACACAAGCTCGGAGCATATCCTCCAGCGTATGAATTATCATCTCTGATTGTCCATCGGTTTGGGGGTGGAAAGCAGTACTAAGAGACAGCTTTGTTCCCATAGCTTGCTGGAAACTATTCCAAAACCGGGAAGTGAATTTGGGATCCCTGTCGGATACCACTGTTACTGGAACTCCATGCAGTTTGACTACCTTCCGGATATACATTCTTGCCAACTTGTCAAAGGATCAGTCATTCTGATGGCCAGGAAGTGGGAAGACTTAGTGAGTCGGTCAACAATTACCCATATAACATCATGTCCCGATCGTGCCTTGGGTAGTCCCGATACGAAGTCCATGGTGATATGTTCCCACTTCCACTCTGGAATCGGTAAAGGCTGAAGTAACCCGCCCGGGCGTTGATGTTCTGCTTTGACCTACTGACATACCAAGCACTTAGATACAAAGTCGGCTATATCTCTCTTCATCCCATTCCACCAGAACCGAGGTCGCATAGTTTGGTACATTTTCGTACTTCCTGGATGCATGGCGAACCTTGAACTATGAGACTCTGTCATGATGTCTTTTCTTAACTCACTGTCGTCTGGGACACACACTCTGTCCCTAAAACGAATCAATCCGTCGGCGGAGATCTGAAATTCTGAGCTCACTCCCTGTTCTGCACTCTTCTTGCAGGTTACTAGGGCGGGGTCGACTGACTGGGCTTCCTTTATTCTTTGGATTAACTCGGGTTGGACTGCTAGGTGGCCCAAACATGTGACTCTCTTCAGGTCTCGCAGGCGAACCTGCTGTGTAGCCCCAATGGACCTACATTCTGAAACCATCAGATGGGCTAGGGTGCCTGCACTTTTCCTGCTGAGGGCATCGGCCACCACGTTGCCCTTACCTGGATGGTATAGGATGTCACAATCATAGTCCTTGAGGAGTTCCATCCACCTTCTCTGACGCATGTTGAGATCCTTCTGGGTGAAGATATGCTTCAAACTCTTATGATCGGTGTAGATCTGAAAGGTCTCTCCATACAAATAATGGCGCCAGGTTTTCAAGGCGTGTATGATGGCGGCAAGCTCCAAGTCATGGGTAGGATAGTTCTTCTCATGATTCTTTAGCTGTCTAGACCCATATGCTATAACATTTCCATGCTGCATTAGGACACAACCCAGGCCCAGATAGGAGGCATCACTATAAACTGTGTACCCTCCTGATCCACTCGGTAGAGCCAGCATTGGTGTAGTAGTCAGTCGCTTCTTCAACTCTGAAAAACTCCTATCGCAGTTCTCATTCAATTCAAATCTTGCATTCTTCTTTGTGAGTCGGGTTAGAGGAGCTGCTAGACTAGAGAACCCTTCGACAAACCGGCGGTAATAACCTGCCATCCCTAGGAAACTGCGAATTTCCTTAACTCTTGTCAGCCTTTCCCAACCAAGTACCGCTTCAACCTTTTCGGGGTTCACCGATACCCCTTCCTTCGATATAACATGTCCTAGGAAGGCGGTTTGTTCGAGCCAAAATCCACACTTGCTCAACTTCGCATACAACTTCTTTTCCCTGAGTACCTGTAGGACTTGGGCAAGATGACGAGCATGTTCTTCCCTACTTTTTGAGTAGACTAAGATATCATCGATGAACACGATGACAAATTGGTCCAGGAATTCTCTGAAGATTCTGTTCATTAGATCCATAAAGATGGCCGGGGCGTTGGTTAGCCCAAACGGCATAACCAGGAACTCATAGTGTCCGTACCTGGTTCGGAATGCCGTCTTGGGGATGTCTTCGGCTCTCACTTTTACCTGACGGTAACCTGATCGTAGATCTATTTTGGAAAAGACCTGTGCACCCTGCAACTGATCGTAGATCTATTTTTTTTATTTTTTTTTTTTTCCAGCCCCTTTCCGGGCGCTACAACAGATGTTGTAAACACAATGTATTCGAAATATATATAAAATTGTAATTGTTTTTGACATACTATAATATATATATATATTAAATTAATTAAAAAAGTAATAAATTAATTATTTTTAATGTCACTAAACTTGAAAGAATTCGTAAGAAATAATCCTCGTGCGATGAGAAAAAGTCACCATATTATTTCTATGAAGAAAATAATATGTAAGGAGATCCACCCACAATTCACTATTCCAAGAATTAATTAATTAATTAATTAATTTTATGAACAATAATATGTATGTGTGTGTGTATACATGTATGAGTAGAAATTAATCTTACTGTTAATTTGATTTGTGGCTCCATCCCCAGTTCAACTTATCTGTAAGTTGAACTTAATTACATACATATGGAAGAAAGGCTTATATACACATATATAAGTGCCACTGTTTATAATCCAATCCCTATAGATAAAACCAGATTGAAACGGGTGACTAATTAATTAATCACCACCAATTAACCATGGCAAATCATTTTCATCGAGTTGAGTTGAGGTCCCAAGTTTTATATTTTTTATTCGCTGTAGACCACTCCTATAGTCCCATGAGTCGCCATTTTTGTTCGCCTGCTCCATCACTAACAATGTCAATCTGCTAGTTCAATTAATTTTGACATTCTCTTCTTGCAGCATCTCATATTCTCTTCTTCTTCTCTTTTTGCGCACCTCAGAATGATCTAGAGAGAAATAGGCTAGTGAGACTAATGAGAAAATTTAATTTTTTATATTATGATTCTTGTAAAAAAAATTTCTAAGTACATAATTATTTATAAATATTATTATAACTACTATAATTAATTATAACCACTAACAAATATAATAAATCTAATTTATGATTTATAACTACTACTATATGTAGAGATTCTAATTTATTAAGTTTAACTACTAACAAACTAATTAATTATATTTTAATTTACAAATTAATTTTTAATATTCCCTCTTAATTTACAAATCTCCTTTTCAATCCAAGATTAGCGTGTAGCATTTTGAAAAACTTTAAAGTTGAGCGGTTTAGTAAAAATATCCGCCACTTGATCTTCATTCTTTACGTGCTTGAGCTCCACTTCCTTTTTTAGCAATACAATCTCTAATAAAATAATATCTTGCATTTATGTGTTTGTTTCATTCATGGAATACCTAGTTCTTGGCTAGTGTTTGTGCAGACTTATTGTCAACAAATGTTTTAATAGTTTCGTCTTGTGTAATGAAGTTTTTTCAATAATCTTCTAAGTCATATGACATGACAAACACAAGATATTGTTGCCACATATTCAGATTCACAAGTTGATATTATAACAAGGGCTTACTTTTTAAAACTCTATGTAATTGCACAATTACCCATAAAGAATACAAAATCAATTGTACTTTTTCCATTATCAACATCTCCAGCGAAATTACTATAACAAAATCTCATAAGAGTGAAATTATTAGAATATGAATAAAATAACCCAAATCAATAATACATTTAAGGTAACGTAGAACTCTTTTACTAACATTCATGTGGGAGGTAGTAGGAACTTCCACAAAACGACTAATTAGTCCAACGCAAAAAGAATATCAGGTCTTGTAAATGTCAAATATCTCAAACTTCCCATAAGACTTTTAAAGAGAGTGGAATCTACTTTTTTTTCCATTATCAAACTTTGATAACTTGACTCCACATTCCATAGGCGTAGTCACAGGAATGCAATTAAACATTTTAAATTTTTATAAGACTTTTCTTACATAATCTTCTTGAGAAATAAAAATACTATCTTCCATTTGTTTCACCTCAAGACCCAAATAATAAGACATGAGTCCAATATCAGTCATTTCAAATTCAAGTAACATGTTGTTTTTGAATTCTTCAAACAAACTTAGGTTGTTACTTATGAAGATGAGATCTTTTACATATAAATACACAAATAGAATATCACTATTAAGATGATACTTCACATAAAGAGCATATTCATGAAAGCAACTAACAAATTCATTATCTTCAAAATACTTGTTTATACAGCTATTCCATGCTTTTGATGCTTAATTTAACCCATACAAAGCTTTCTTCAATTTCAACACTTTATCTTCATGTCATTCAATCACAAAACCCAATGGTTATTCTACATAAACCTCTTCATTAAGATAGCATTGAGAAATGCTGATTTTACATCAAGTTAAAATTTTTTTCACTTCATTTAAGCTAAAATAGCTAAGAGTAAGCGAATAGTCTCCATGCGAGCAACTGGTGCAAAAATCTCATCATAATCAATCCCATATTTTTGCTTGTATCATTTAGCCATAAGTCTTATCTTGTACATTTTCACATTTTCTTGAGAATCTTTTTTAGCTTTATAGACCCATTTGATACCAATAGCTTTATGTCCCTTAAGAAGAGTGGATAGCTCCCATGTGTTGTTATTTTCTATGGATTTGATCTCTTCCTCCATGGCTTGTCTCCATCTTGCATCTTTGATGGCTTCATTAAAATTCATTAGTTCATTGTCAAGAAAAAGACAAAATAAATCATTTATATCAAAATTACTGATATCCTCAATTTCATCATAAATATCTTGAATGGTTTTCAACTTTCATGGCATTTCACTTGAACTTTCTTGAGAAATGAGTGATGTAACATGAGTTGGAGAATGAGGTGGAGTTGCCTTTTGCAAAAAGGTACCATGATCTCTTGGTTTTTCTCTTCAAAGTATGGAAAGGAATCATAAGCATTTTCTTCTTTTTTCTCTCATTTCTAAGTCGTTTTTTCATTAAATTTAACATCTCTACTTACCATGATATTATCATTACTTGGATTATACAATTTATAGCATTTTGAGTTTGCATTATATCCAATAAAAATATGTTTGACACTTCGATCATTGAGCTTAGATCTCTCTTGTTGTGGAACATGAGCATATGAAATACTTCTAAAAACTCACAAATGGTTGATATTAGGTTTCATTCCGCTCCATACTTCTTAGGGAGTCATGTCTTTCAAACTTGATGTTGGAGATCTATTAAATAAATACATTGCACAAAAAATTGCTTAAGCCCAAAATTCCTTGGGCATGTTTTTTGCTTTCAACATGTTTCTAGCCATATTAAGAATAATTATGTTCTTTTTTTCTGCAACTCTATTTTGTTATGGTGATCTTGGAACCGTTAAAGAGTAACAAATTCCATTAGATTCACAGAAATTATGGAATTATTTGGAAGTAAATTCACTTCCTCTATCTGTTCTCAAAGACTTTATTTCACAACCATAATCTTTTTCTATAAGAGTTTTGAAAATTTTAAAAGTAACAAAAACATATGATTTTTGCTTTAAAAAATATATCTCTGTCTTCCTACTAAAATCATCAATAAATAGTAAAAAATATTTGTTTTTACCAAATGAGAATGGATTGATTGGCCCATACACATCGGCATGCACAAGTTGAAGTAGTTTGGTTGCTCTTGTAGTAGTTTCTTTTGGGAAACTCCTTCTTGAATGCTTTCCAAGTAGACATGTTTCACATAATTGATTAGGATGGTTGATTAATGGCATCCCTTTCACCATTTTATCTTCTCCCATCGCCTCGAGTGCGCCAAAGTCCAAATGGCCAAATCTTATATCCCAACACCATACTTTATCTTCCACATTAGCCTTCAAACATCTTCAAAATCTCCCAAGCTTCCTTTGTGTTGGTAGCATCGGCCATCTTTAGAAATATAGATTCATCTAAACTTTGATGGATGAGTGCAAGAGTTTGTTGATCCTTCTTTTTTGTTCTTGCAAAAGCATCCTTCTCATTTTGAGTTAATGATCCTTTATCTTTGAGTAGAGTAAAACATCTTTCTACAATATCTCACATATCTTGTGAGTCAAGTATGAATTTCATACAAAAACACCAATTCTCATAGTTTTCTTTTGT
The DNA here is from genome assembly GCF_054855325.1 of Carica papaya. NCBI lineage: Eukaryota > Viridiplantae > Streptophyta > Magnoliopsida > Brassicales > Caricaceae > Carica > Carica papaya. Next base: position 6,538,077 of record NC_142314.1, read on the forward strand.
AAGATAAGGAAATTGGAAAGAAAATAGATTATTGCTAATTATCTTTAGAATTTTAATAAGAAACCAAGCTTTGATACCATTTTGTCGGTGATAGGAGGAAGAAGTAGAGAAACTAATGAGAAGACTCAAGTTTTTATATTGTGATTTTTGCAAAAAAAATTTCAAGTACATGTCTATTTATAAACACTATTATAACTATAAGATTAATTATAACTACTAATAAATATAATAAATCTAATTTATGATCCATAATTACCACTAAATTAAAAGGTATATAAAAACTCTAATTTATGCGGTTCAACTATTAACAAACTAATTAATTATATTTTAATTTGTAAATTAATTTTTAACATTCACAGCTGGGCTTTCGAACTCCTTTTGGTGTGAAGTCTGTCTGGAACAAAGAAAATACCCACTTCATCTCTTATATGAATTCTTATGCATACACAAATACATACACTTGGTTACTGTTGCCTAGAAAAATCGCAAAATTGAAGTATGCACCAAATCCAACAAGAACAAATACTACAAGAACTAAACTTATGTTTTAATCTAAAAAGAATTATACTTCAAATTAATCTAATGACAAAAAGATTATATTAAGCAAGATTTAGAGATTAATTATGCCTACGTTTATATCCATTTCATATCTGAAACAGAAAAAAAAAATTTGTTTGCCACTATTTATCATACTGGTAAAATCTTCTACATGTAATTTTTAACTTTAAAAGAAATTTATAAAATATTTAAAAATTTAATTAGAATAGCATAAGCATTAATGAAAATAAATACATTTAAAATAATATTTAAACATAATATATTCAACAATAAATATAAAATAACATCACAAATATATACATTGATTAATTATTAATTAAAATTTGATTAATTTAAGTAAAATTAAAAATAAAATAAATTTTTTTATTCTTCATGTATAGAGTGAGATGGGGCAAGAAAAGATGTTGGATGTATATATTATTAAATCTATACTCATTTGAAGTCTATTTCTATTTTGTAACTTTTTATCTATATCAACATCATATTTTGTTGATTATAGATTTTCACTCACTCGTTTATCTGTTAGTAGGTAACTCGTTTTTATATGGAAAAAAAAAACTATAAGGTACAATTGATTTTATAACTACAAATTAATAATGTTAAAAAAATAGTCCATCATACATATAAATTAATATGAATTTCTATAGATAAAGAAAATAATAATTAAAGAGAGAGGTAGAGGTTCCTATCAATATAAATTCCCACATGGTTATGAAGGATTGGAATGTCAAGATTCAGCATGTCTATCGCGAGAAAAATTATTGTGCTGATCTTCTAGCCAACCAGGTTTTTTCCTAATTGCTCAATTCCTACTATTTGCATCGCCCTTCTACTAAGCTTCTGAGTATTTCATGAGATGACTTTACTGGGAGTTTCTTAGTGCAAAATGTATATTACTTAATCGAGGCCTTATATATTTGGGCGTTGGTCCATTTCCTCTTCTGTATACAAAAAAAAAAAAAAAAAAAAAAAGAGGTAGGGGTAATTAATATAATTAGTAGGGTGGGGGAAGGAATAGTTGGAGAGTACTAATGCTCACTTGGAGATATTACCTATTTTTCTAATTTTATTTTTCATAATAAATTATTACTCAAGAAAAATTCTCACATGAGATATACCTGAGTCAAGATGTTTGAAGTGTCAAATTTTTTTTATTTATTTAATCACTTATCTTCAAAAAATTATAATATATTTATAAATATATTCTAAATACATATATATGTTTATAAGTATTTTAGGTCTCAAGTCATAGTAATCAACATTTGAATGTATTTATAAGCATGTTAATTTGAAGTCATTAGTTAAGAATTAGTAATTAGAAAGACCAAAGTGCACCTGAAAAATATTTAAAAGAAAAAACAATATGAATCATCAAATCTTTGAACTTAATCAATTAAAATACAATATAATATTTCAACATTAAAATACTAAAAAGAAAAAGATAATCAAGTCACTAAATATGGAAAAAAAAAGATTGAATAATCTCAATAGCTTTAGTACTTAGATATTGTGTTTATAAAGGACGAGAATTAATCTATCTTTCAAACATTTTGTAACAATACAATTACAATATTTATTAGTTTCATTTTATTTTTAGAATAGTATAAGTAAGGTGATATCCGAATTTTTATACTTCACATTGTACCTATATAAATATAAGAGTATAATCAATTATTTATAAAATATGCTTATTATATGAAGTTATATTTTATTGTATTTGACCTAATTTCACAACTTCCACTATTTTTTTTGGACTAAAATTGCTTAGTTCTATTTAAAAGTAAAAATTCCTACTTCTCAAAATTTAATAACCATTTTACGATTTTTGTAGTTTTAGACTATATATAATTAAAATTAAATATAAAATTTTATAGATTAAATATGAACTCACCATGCAGTTTGACCATCCACCAACCATGGTCTCCAAGCACTTTCAAGAGATATATAAAGACATTTTGTTCATTGTAAAGTAGAGTAATGCTATACAATCAATTCGTGATTGCTGCTATAAAATATTTTTAAAATATAAACACTTTAAATAAATAACCAATCAAATAGTAGAAATATTAAAAAAAAAAAAAGCCTTTCAATAAGATATAAAAAAGAAAATGATGAGAATTAATAATTAAATTTACCCATAAATTAAAACTTGTAAGCCTTCCTTTATAAGATTACGATAGTAGTCAACAATTCTTTTAATATCATACTTATATACATCGTTTATATACGTAATATTTCACCTCGTTCATTCTTCAACTTTTTTCTCTATGCTCGCCATTACAAAAATTTATCAATACCCATCAGGATTAATCATAAAAGATTTTATAATGTATATATGTATACCCACACACACACATTTAATTAAAAAAATTCACATACTTCACGTACGTGAATAGCGTCATGTACTTTTTTATTATTTGCCCACATTGTCACGAGTTCATGAAGAAGAATCTGCAAATTGAAATCAATTTTTTAGAACAAAATATTATGTTTTTAATCAAAGTGATTATATGGGTATGTCTGTATGTATGTATGTATACATACATATATATGAAGAAGAACAGAGATACGATGTTAGCACAATAATCTGGATCAAGAATGGAATTTTGAAGAGGGAGAATATTGGTTGGGTTCTGTAGAATAAATCTTCGAGCTTCTTTAAAATTTGATTTTGATGTAAAAAACCGACAGTTTGGGAGCACTACGTTCTCTACACTTATTTCAGAAAGTAAATTATTTAATATTATGCAATTACCTCACAAATACTTAAACGTGTATATATATGTATATATATATATATATATGGACATACCTTATTGACTGCCTTGACATATTCAAAACATGCCCTGCTGGATGAATAATCCACATGAACATAATCTCCATTGCAGTTCTTTGTGGCCGACTGTCAAACCATCACAATATTTTTAGTTTACACTAAACATATCTTTGATTTAATTGAGAGAAATTAATGAAAATATATTAAACTATTAATAATCATATAAATAATATTATATCTCATACAGTTCGTCTGATACAAGTCCTGTAAATGGAGATCCACCCACAACTCCCTAATCTCATTTTAAATAGGAAAAGTTTAAGTATTAATCTGTTATATCTATCTATTGAAAAAATTATATTATTTAATTTAAATATAAACCATATTTATAAAAAAAATAAGACTCACTGTTTATCCATAAGAATCACCAAGAACATAGAATGAGTTTTTACTAAATTTTAGGTGTTCATTAAGCCACTGCATTAAATATTCAATTTTTAGATAATATCTACATTTCCTAATCTTTTTGTAGATAAATAAATAAAATATTGACATTGAATATATATATATATATATATTTGTGAGATTTCTAGCAGCTTAATTTGAGAAAAATAAAATAAATCGTTTATTACTTGCTTTGAATGATATATTTATATGTTTGTATGGGAGAGATCATGTAGAAATACATATAAAATGTCCGAGTGTTTGTATTACCTTCCTTGCAAATATATGAATTTCACATCCTGCTTTTGAGTTTGATACACTCAGCTTTCCTGAATTTCTAAGGAAGGAAAATCCACTCCCAACAGGATCATCCGTGTATATAATACTCGCCATCTATTAAATTCATCGTTTTACGTCTAATATCAAAATGTTGCATGTATATACATATATATATATATATAGTCACTGTTATTAATGATCCAGAAGTCTTTTCAAATCATAATGGAAGTTTATATCGTTATCTATCCCACATTAATTTTACGCAATCTAATTTTAATCCATATTTTTAGGAGTGAATATATATTTACATTTTTCCATGTATAAGGGTAGAGGGACAGCTTTGGCACTCCATCCACCATATAAGTAGTGAACTGCAAAGGACCTGCAAATGAAATTTTATTTAATAAGCTACGTATTTTTTTTTTGGATACAAAGAGAAAGTAACAAAAGAGTTAATAAAAACAATCTAACATGACCATTACATAATCTGAGTCTAGAAACACCAAGTATATCCTCACGGAAGATGCTCAGGAGCTCAGGAAGGGGTTGCAATAAGGAATGACCCCTCATGAGTCCATCATACGTTAGGTTCGCCAAGTAATCAGTGCTTCTGTTACCCTCCCAGTATGTATATTGTACCTCAACAATTAAATTTTTCATAAGCCAATTCCTGATTACAAGTGGGAGACTAGAGTTTGCATTTGTATCTACCGTTTTATTATTGATCATTTTATTTAAAAGTTGGACAACGTGGGCACTATCCATCTACAGGATAACACGGCGTGATTCGAGATTTCAAGCAAGCTCAAGGCCCTCCAAGGCGCCCTGAAGCTCTGCTTGAAGAATCGAACAAGACCTAATTTTTCATATCCGGCTGCCGAGCCAATGCCCCCCACAATCCCTACCCAAAGCCCCAGCACAAGCAATGTCACTATTCTCGTAGAGGGCTCCATCCGTGTTGATCTTAATCCAGTCTAGGGTTGGTGGATGCTAATTGATTAGCCTCGCGTTCTTTTGGTGAGGGCGGTTTTACAGCTTAGAGCTAAAGCTGGAGGCCTGAAAAGTATATTCTGTCATCCTGAAAATATCTTGTCTCAGCTCATCCACACTGAGCGATATGATCATTGAAAACCAGGGCATTCTGTTGCTTCCAAAATAACCAGCAAATGATGCCAAAGATCGTTCTCTAGTCCTGGAAGGAAGAGCATTAACTGTGCTGATTCTATAAATTGGTGCAGAGCCACTCGTCAAAAGTCATGCTAAAGAAGGTGCGGGCGGTGGTGCACGGAATAATCTTCTGCTAAGAGCCTGCGCTTGATGACACTTCCTCATAACATGGTTGACGTCCTCAATGCCAGGACCACACACCATGCAACACAGGTCATCCGCCATATGCTGTCGGACCCTCTCCGTACCAGTAAGAAGCCCTTTCCTAAGAAGTAGCCACAAGAAATGCCGAATACACTGTGTTTCCAGCCAACTCCACGCGAGGCTCCATCTTTTATCTGCAAAAAGAGAAGAAATGTCAGTAATTATATGATAAGCGGTTTTGACAAAAAACTTACCATCCGCAGATACACCCCAATAGGGCACATTAGAATTGAAGCCCTCATGCGGAACCCTTACTGTGGCTAGATGTAGAAAAATCCTAGTTGGGAGCTTATTTTGTAACCAATGCTAATTCTATTGACCATTTCGAGTGACCAAATCCCTAACCGTTTGAGTTTTGCTAAAGTCATCAAAGGGTTGGTAGGCAAGGAGTTTGAGTGGCCCGCAGCCACCCAACCAATTGTCGTCCCAAAATTGCACCATCACGTCATCCTTGATATGCCAAGCCAACCCTAAGTGAACATCCTCCCAGACACCACTTAACTTCCTCCATAGGTGGGAGTAAGGGCCAAATTATTCGGTCTCCATATAAGAGAGGTTCCACTTATATTTATACCACAGGACCTTGACCCAAAGAAGGTACGACTTAGTAATAATATTAAAACAAACTTTCATGAGGAAGGCTTTATTGAGGTTCCTAAGATTCATGATGTCATCGCTCCCATGCGTGATGGGTTGTCACATCTCATGCCAGTTAATGAGACTCGTCTTCCTCACACCGATGAAGTAGTCCCAAATAAAGTCATGCACTAACTGATCAATCTGATCAGATAAAGAGCTAAGGAGTGAGGCAGTTTGCATAACATAGGTTGGGATCGCCATGAGCATAGGCTTGACGAGGGTCAATTTATCAGCCATAGATAAGTTGATGACCTTCTACCCAGAAAGCCTCCTACATACATGTTTAAAATATACATGTAGGTATCTTTAGTAACCCTGCCATGCAAGAGAGGAACCCCCAGGAATGTACCCAAGTTATTGGAAACCTGGAACCCAAAAGTGGAACTAATACAGGAGGCCACCCTATCAGCAACATTGTGGGAGAAAAGATGCGTGTCTTGGACATGTTGATTTTATGGTCGGAACTCCGACAGAACTAATCAAACACCCTCTTAATTAGGTATACCTGATTATTGGAGGCCTCACTAAAAAGAATCAGATCATCTATAAAGAACAGGTGCGAGAGCTGGGGACTTCCCATGCTCAGAGTAATCGGCCCCCAATTGTCATGACGGACTAACTAATTAATGTATTGAGACAAACGCTCCATACACAGCACAAAGATATTCAGCGAGAGGGGGTCACCCTACCGGATGCCCCATGAGGGGGTAAACTTCATAATGGCTGCATCGTTCCAAATAAGCTGTATGGAGCCGGAACTGATGCAATGCATAATGATCGGAATCATAATACGGCAGATGCAAACATCATGAAGAGTTTCCTCAATGAACCCCCAACTGAGCCTGTCATAAGCCTTCTCCAGATCCACTTTAATCACCATCCAACCAATCTCGCCTTTCTTGCACTTCATCGAGTAAATAACCTCCTAGGCTATAATAATATTATCCGAGATACTCCAGCCTTCAACGAAGCTTACTTGCGTTTCACTAATTAGACTAAGCATAATTTTCTTGAGTTTGTTAGCGATGATCTTGGTGATAAGTTTATATTAGACATTGAGTAAACTTATGGGCCGAAACTCTTTTATAGACTTAAGACTGTCCACTTTACAAATCAGAGTAATTAAGGTTTTTTTCTGACCAGGCTCTAGCTCCCTGCCTTGAAAAATCCTAGTAGCCATGGCACAGACCGAGTCGTAAATAACATCCCAATAGTGTTGGAAGAAGGCAGCATACAAACCGTCCGGCCTAGACACCTTGAGAGGTTTCATGTCAAAAAGAGCCCCCCAGATCTCCTCCTTAGTGACAGGCTTACTCAGGTCGGTGATAGTGTCAAAGCTGAGAGCGAAGAACCTACCCCGAGCAACGAAAACATGCCTATTAGGAGCCTCCTCATAATACAGCTGTTGGAAGAACTCAATGGCCATGTGAATAAATTGACTATCATCTGAAATCCAATTCCCCATTTTGTCCAAGAGCTTAAGGATCCTACTGTGTTGCTGTCGAGCCATCGTGCGCACATGGTAGTAAGCAGTATTCTTATCCCCCAGAGAGATAAACTCACACCGTGACTTCTGCATCCAATAGATTTTCTCTTGTAAAAGAAGCACCTCGAGCTCATGACGAAGAGATGCCTCAAGCCTACTCAGATACTCAGAAGAGGATGATTCAAGAGCCTTCTGGGCATAGTTGATACGGGCCATTAGCAGCCTCTTCCTACATAAAATATTATCGAATACCATAGTGTTCCAGGTCTTAGTGTGGTTCGAGAAGTTTTCCACAGTGGCTTGGAATAAGGCGCCTCCTTCCCATCTTCTTTTAACAAAAGTGGGAAACCCGGGGTGTGTAAGCCAGGTGGTAAAGAAGCAGGAGAACGAGGAGCTCCGCATATGGGGCATCCTAGAACAGATGAGAAGAGGTCTGTGATCAGACTAGATCTTAGGAAGGTGTTGTACGAAAGAGTTCAGAAACCTGTCAAGCCATGAGGAGTTAACGAGGGCTCGATCAAGGCGTTGGAGGAGAGTTCTCCACCAAGTGAACTTAGGTCCCATGAAGTCGAGCTGAGAGAGGCTATTGTTGCCAATAAACTGGGAGAATAGTGAGGACCCACCACTACCACTAATGGCTTCGCCCTGTCTGTCAGATGCCTCAACAATCGTGTTGAAGTCCCCTGCGAGTAGCCAAGGTTCCTTGATCATACTACTAAGCTAAGATAGATGAGACTATAAGTGGCAATGCTTCTGTAAATGGGGACTCCCATACACAGCTGTAAAAAGGACACCTGGCTCGCTAATAAACTACCTATTTAATTATTTAAAATGTATAAATTAATTCATTAAAAATAATTTCCTACACATTGTTAATTAATGCATTTATAATAAAAAGGAACTTTAAAAAAAAAGGAGGAAATGGAAGGCGCCATATTGGTAGAAAAATCCATTGAAACCCGAGCAACCAGGACCTCCGGTCAAGTAAAGTATAACCGGATCTTCTTTCCGGTTACTTTGAGATTCAACAAATGTGTAGAAGATCTCTGAGCCCCCCACACTTATGTATCTGTCTTATCATACATAAAGGAATCAATACATGTATATATATAACAGATAAATTATATATATGTATAGTTACATACCCAGTTTCAAGAGTGAAAGGGAGTTGGCCGGAGTAGCCCGATAGATTCTTGACAATATGTCTTGAGAAGCCATGTTTGGATAGAAACAGAAGCAGCAGCAGCAATTGTGAGAATACCCACTTTACAAATCATGTCTCTGTTTTTCTCATATACTATACATGTATATATTTATACTGCTTCTGTTTTCTGCAATGTATATATATACATGTATTTCTCTTGAGAAGCCATGTTTGGATAGAAACAGAAGCAGCATCAGCAATTTTGAGAATATAATTAATTAGTTGTTAATAGTTGAATTTCATAAATTATAATCTCTATATATTATTTGGTTTGTTAGTAATTATAATTCATAAATTAAATCTATTATGTTTGTTGATTATAATTAATTCTACTAATTATAATTGTGCCAATAAATTAACATGTATTTAGAATTTTCTTATTAGTCTCTGTACCCTCATCCTCCTATCTCAAACATACATACATATATATATATGTATATAGCTATAAATGGAATGGTTATTAAAGCTATAATATATATATATATATATTATAGCTTTAATGATGATTATTAAATGATTGACATGAGCGTGCAAATCATAATATTTTTTTGGGCAGAATCTTCTGCTTCCTCATTAAGCACGATTCTTCATTTTAAGCACCTTATGACCCCCGACTGCAATATTATATAAATGTATGTATATATATATATGACTATACAGAGACGTGAAGAACGTGATGGAGAGGCTAAGAATCTACTTCACATATTAAATTCCATTTGTAAGAAAAAGTCTTCGTATCTGCTCTTTGTTATCACATAAGTGTTTACCCTTGCAATAATTACACCCAACAGTAATTTCCACATTTATTAACTAACTATTAAAAAAACGAACTATCTTTTAAACCCTTCGCGAATAGTTAATTCAATGATTAGAAGTTTTTTTTTTAAATACACTTTCTGTCTCTCTCTTCCTCTTCAAACTCTCTCTCAAATGTTGCAATCTTTGGCAATCCACAGTCAGTCATTCCGTAAATTAGTCCTCCTTATTTTTTCGCAAATCTCTCCTCTGAACTTTCAAGTGCAAAAACCTTAGTACGCCAGTCAAAGTACTGGTCATTTTAGATAAAAGTTTCATTAGCTCAAAGGTAAAACTTTAGTTTAAATGCCCGCAAATGGTTTCATTTCCAGTTAATTTTTCAAATATTTTTTCGTTCCAAAAGATAAGGAAGAGAATGTTATAGTTTGTCGATTAACATGATTCCACGGGATCAGCATCTTTATGTTATTCAAGGCTTAGTATATTAACAATATGTATATTGAATCTTGGTTGCAGGTAAAAGAAGTTTTAATAATGGGTAGCATAGCAAAAAATTGGAAAGATTTGAGCGGGGAGAATAACTGGAAAGGTTTGCTAAGCCCATTAAATCTTAATCTTCGCCGTTATTCTTTCCATTCCACTATGGTGAAAGAGCAGCAGCTGCTGAGTTTGCTTTCAATTATAGAAAAGCATCCAAAGGTTATGGACATAGCCCTTACCCACTGGAGAATTTCTTCACTAATCTCTGGCTCCTAAATGGCAATCCATACAAGTATCTTGTTACCAGCTTCTTTTATGCACTTGAAGAAACCAAAGAAGAAAAGAAGTCTGTTTGGATGGGATATGTGGCCGTGACTACTAATGAGGGCAAGAATGTGTTAGGAAGGAGAGATATTTTGATTTGTTGGAGAGGAACCATGACTCAGTCAGAGTGAAAAAAAGACTTAGAGAGTGATCTTGTTTTAGCCAAGAATCTAGTTGGGAAAGACAATAACCCTAAAATTCAATCTGGGTTTTACTCCATCTACACAGCAAGCAGCCAAGACACTCCTTTCAGTAAGACCAGTGCTAGAGATCAAATAATTAATTAATCATACTTCTGTTTTTCCTTCAATATCTGTATCACCATGTTTGACAAATGTTGCCTCTTTAGGCTTATATGTGAATTCTAGTTTAACTTCCATTTACTAGATTATTGTGACTTTGTTTTCTGGCTTTGACTCCTAGATTTCGGAAGAAGTTAAGAAACAGGTGGAAAAGTATAAAGATGAAGAAATTAGCATATCTATCAGTAGAATTAGTTTAGGAGGATCACTTGCTACTCTAACAGCAATTGACATTGTTGCTAATGGATATAATACTAAGCCAGTAGGGGGACTTGTATGATCACTGCTTTTGCATTTGCTAGTCCTTGTATTGGCGATGCAGGTCTAAAAAAGGTGATTTCCGGACTCGATAATCTTCATATCCTACGCATAACGGATATGTTGGATAATGTTCCATTGTATCCACGTCTAGAATGGGATACGTCAATCTTGGAGAAGAATTGAAGATCAACATGATCAAGTCACATTATCTGAAGTCAAATATTAGATTACACGTTTTGGATGTTTACCTCCATGGAATTGCAGGGTTGCAGGAGAATTGGGAATTTATGATGGTAGTGGATCATGATTATTTCACTGGTACACAGAACTTTGGATGGTCTGAAGGATGAATATGGAGTTCCTGCTATATGGAGGTTTAATGAAAGGAACAACAATATGGTTCAGATGGATGATGGATCATGAAAGATGAATGATTATGTCCCAAATCCTCCCTCTTTCCAACAACAATTCTAATTACATGATATTGTTAAAGACTATAATTAATTGTATAAATTAAGACAATCTCAAATTAATTAATTAGAACTAATGATAATAATTCCAAATTAAACTAATGCACAATCGAACAAAAATTAATAAGTAAATAATAACCCCAAAATTAAATAGACACGGGATTTTATGTGAAAAATCATTCAGCATGAAAGAAAAAATTACGGATTAAATTCTAAATTAAATACAAGATAATCCACTAATTATTAAATCCAAAACAAAAAGAATAACTTATTTTTGTGCAGAACTTAAAAGAAAAAAATTTAAATTAAATTAACATTCTCTTAAAAAGATGAAATAGCTATGTAGATGATGATGTATATATATATATATACTCTTACTTTTTCTCTTCTCTTCCTTCTCTGTTTTTTTTCTTCTCTCCCTCTTTCTTCCGCACCACCACTCTTTTTATGAATTTTTTCTTCTCTTATTTTTCTTGATCTTGCAACATACATTAATATATATACATGTATGAGTTGCAACCCTAATTCTTTTTTTTTTTTTTGTTCTTTTTAAATTACTAATATACTCTTTTTTTTCAATAGGTTTGTAATATCTACCTAAAAAAATGAGAAAAAAATAAATGTAAATAAAAAATAAAATTAGAATTAGAATTTAAATGAAAATATGAAAGAAAAAGATGGACAAAAATATAAATAAGGGGAAGTGGAAAGGGGCAAAGGAAATCAGAAAAATGAACGACTTAGATCAGACTGTTGGAGGAGATCGGATGGAGAAGATTTAAAAAAAAACGAACGGTTTAGATCGAGTCATGAAGATCCAACAATTATGACAAATGGGTATAAAAGCCAGAAAATTAGGATTTTTTTTTCATTTTGAAGGATAGTCAAAAAAGAGAGGGGGAAAAGAGAGAGGAGCCAATCATTGAGTTTGAAGCCGAAAAGAAGAAGAAGGGAAGGAAAACGACCGAGACACAGTGCAAAGGCAAAGACCAACGCAAGTAAAGGTAAGTTTCGTCTTTTTTTCGTTCTTCTCTTCTTATTTAGTTAGATTCTTTTACTTTGCTTACTAATCAACTTGTAGGTTTGAGAAATCACCATCCAAACTTCAAGCAAGCTAGGGAGCTGCAGGGTGGCCGAAAAGAGACCACCGAGAGCCAAACCGAGGCTGAATCGCGCCACGCCAGAAAGGTAAAGCGTTTTTATATTTTTGGTGGTTGTTGAGCAGCGGTGGAGCAAGGATGGTGTCAGGCTGGCCGCGTGAGCTTAGCCGGGTCACCACTCACGTGGGAAACGAGGAGGTTTCCTCAGGAATGGGAAAAACCCACCCACCATGGAAGCCGAAGGGTCTTCCGCAGGAATGGAGGCCCAAATCACTTTTTGGGATTCTGATTTGCCATTCGGGAAGCTAAAAAGTATTTCTCAAAAAACAAAAATCTGATTCACTCAGTAGGAAGCCGAAAGATTTTTAAGGTACGAATCCTGATAATTTCGGGTATTCCATTGGGTAATCATTAGAATCCGTAATTCGATTAAATTAATTTTTAGTATTTCGAAGTATTTTAATTAATTTATGTCATGTATACAGAAAAATTTAGACATTCGAGCGGATCCGAAAAGACGCATATGAAAGTAAGTATTTCTAAATTTCAACCGGGTTTGAATTTCAAAAAGTTGTATTCATTTCATAAAACTTATGAATTTTAAAATTTGAACAGACATTGACTCAATTTTTTATGAAAAATAGAATCGAAAATATGATCAGTAAACCTAAGCAATTAGAACCTTATGAGGAGATAAAACTAGAAAGCAAACCCAATAGACTGAGAGTTATTTGAACTGATAAAATACAAAATTAAAAATTAAGAAAATTCTCAATTAAGTAAAAATTTAAAAAGGAAAAAGAAATAAAATAAAAAGGTAAAGAAAGAAATGAAAAGAAATAAGTGAAGTTATGGAATGATCATTTAATTAAAATTAAGAAGAAAATAAGAATTCTGAAAATGAGAGGGTGTGAATGAATAGGGTAGGAACTCTGAAATACCTTTCGTTTAGTCCGAATCGAGGAGAGGAGTGTGTGTATGTGGCAAAAGTTCAGCGGGCATGGTGAACCTATACATGGATAGAGTCTAAAACCTGATCCAGACGTTGATAAATACTTGTGAGTGCGTGTCACCTAGTAAATGTACCTGCTGTGGCCATTGTAAAATTTGTGTGTGTGTGCTATCCATGCGATAGAGAGATCCATTTCACCTCTCCTCGATAATGACATAAATGGCACCGTGCGATGAAACCTTAGAAATGATATTTCGATGGTATATGTGATCTTTCGTGTGTTTGTGATTATGTTTCGAGATGATGATTGATATTCGAGTGTCTCTATATTCTTTTGAGAGTATGTAGACATACATTTGAGGATTGTATATGATATTTGAGAGAATTCAGAAATTTAATTAGAAACATGTGAAGTAGTTAAAATAATAAATAAATTTTGTATTGAAATATTACTATTGCATTTATCTCATACTGTGTGTTCTGCATGAAATCTTACCTGGGTTAAAATGACGTAAATACTTATTGAGTTGATGTAACTCATTAAATTTTATCCTAATATTTTTCAAATAAAAAAGAAAAGTCAAAACCGCTGCCAGTCGAGTAAAACCTATAAAAAAAAGTTCTTATTTTGTATATTTTGTGCATATTCGAGAAATTTTCTTTTTGTTTTGCTAAAATCTAAATTTTGACATCACGTTTTGTATATATAGTTACTATTTATATCATATGGGATGTTAAATTATATTATAAATTTTGAGCTATGCATATATATATCTTGTGAGCCCACTAAATGAAAATGACATGAGCAGTAATTGCGCCTCATATCGAGCATCAGAGCGTGACAAGGTTGAATCTTAACAATCTCCCACTCCAGTCCATGGGAGGTATCCACTCATCTATTGCTCAATTTTCACTCAATCCTCCTGTCTTGGTGCAGGATTAATGTTTGTCATAAATTTTGGTCACCACGTTAACCAGATCAGTCTGAATCTTCTTCAAAAAACTCATATTCTGCTTCATTGCATTTATCTACTAATTCTCCACTTCTTGAAAGCTCTCTGGCTTTCCCTCTTTGATAACTATAATATACTCAAAATTTGTATATCTGGTAGATAAATAATGTGTTCTACTTTACCTTTTAACTTGAGATTCTTTAACAATCTGAGCTGGAGGGGGTTGCCCCCTCAACTCAACATCATTATTTATATCTACTGATGCTGACACATAATCACTTTCATCTCCTTAATTACTAAAATTTCTAATTGTAGGAGGAATCAACGCAGGAAATGAATCTTTTCACTTGTAGTCTTCTCAGATATTTCAAAATCTAATAGGGTCTTGTGCTAATCAAAGATTACATCTCTCGATCTGATAACTTTCTTCTTCACTGGATCTCAAAACCTATACTCAAATTTTGTATCTCCATAATTCAGAAAAATACATTAAATTGTCCTGTCATCAAGCTTTTGTCTCTATTCTTTAGGTACATACATAAATGTCTTACAGCCAAAAACTTTCAAATGAGAATAACTGACATCCTTCTCATACCATACTCTCTGAGGAATATTAAGATCTAAAGGGGTTGATGAATATCGATTCATGAAGTAGCAAGCAGTATAGAGTGTTTCACCTCAAAATGGTTTTTGTAAATTAGTCATTTTTAGCAAGTATCTGACATTCTCTAGGATTGTTCTATTTGTTCTTTTAGCAATACTATTATGTTGAGCAGTACCTAAAACAGTCTTTTCATGTCTAATTTCGTATTGTAAATAATAATTATCAAATTTTTTTAAAGTATATTCGCCAACATTATCACTGCGAAAATACTTTAAAAGTGTTCATTTTTCTTTTTCTACCATAGCATGGAACTGTTTGAAATACTATAGAATCTGATCTTTTCTTTTTCAAAATAAACACTTAAACTTTTCGTGAAGCATCATTAAATGTAACAAAATATCTATTACTACCTAATAATTCTACATCAATGGGACCACATACATCATAATAGACTAATTCAAGTATATTCATTTTTCTTTCAAAAGAATTGCTAAAAGAAATTTTATGTTGTTTACTATATCAACAATCATCACAAGAATTTAAACTCGTATATTTAGCAAAGGAAAGAAGAGACTTCTTTATCAGAATCTGCAATCCTTTCTCACTCATATCAGTCAACCTCCTATGCCACAAATCTGGCAAAACATCTTCTTATGCTGCATTTAGAGTATCTCTAATTATCTTTATTTGAGTCTTGTACAGTGTGTAACACCGTCTACCCTTTGCAAATATAATTGAACCTTTAATAAGTTTTCATTTTCTACTACCAAATTAGTTGTCATAACCATCAAGATTCAGACAATGTATGAAAATTATATTTATGCGTAAATCAGGCACATGTCGCATATTTTTCAGAGTCAATGTACAATCAACATCTATCTGAACACAGATATCACCAATACCCATGATATCTACATAATTAGTATTATCCATCTTTACTCTGTCAAAGTTTTCTACTTTATACATAGTAAAGGCATCCATCATAAGTGTAACATGGTAGGACACTGTTGAATCAACAATCCACTTAATATCACGATCAATAACATGATAATAATCCTCAATAAAAGAAAGTATAACTAGTTCTTCATTATCAGTTAGAGTTTCTATGGTGATCTATCTTTTTCTAATTATTCTATTTCCTTTTTCAAATTCTGCAGTTTTCATTCATATGTCATTCCTTACCACAATGATAACAATTGAATTTTCCTTTATTGCATCATTTAGGATCTCTGCTTTCACTTCTACCCCTACTCCCTGCAACAAGCGCTTGTGAGGTATCAATGTCCACATCCTTCTTTCTAATCTCCTCATTATAGAGACTACTTTTTACCATGAATGAAGACAAAATACTGTCTGGAGTAAAGTTACCAAGAGATACCACTAAAGTTTTCTGACTATCTGGCAACGAACTCAAAAGTAATAATGTCTACATTTCATCATTTAGAGTTAATTTCATAATATTCAATTGTTATCATATCTTAGAACTCACTCAAGTCTTTTGTTGTTGACTGTCCATCTTGCATCTTCAGATTCACTAATTTTTTTATAATAAAAACTTTTTTTTTGAATATTTTTCCTCTCGTACATATTCTCCAATTTTTTTTCACAAATCATGTGCATTAACTTCTTTACTTATATAGTGATGGATATTGATATCCACCCATTGTTGAATAGTTCCAACAGCTTTCTTGTGCATTTTCTCTCAATCATCTTCTGATTTTTTAATTGACTTGACAGTTCCTAATTTAATAAGATCACACAAATCACTGCAACAAAGAAAATATTCCATTTTCGTCTTCTAAATTGAATAATTGAAAGTTGTCAGTTTAATCATAGTACCTGCATATTCATCAATCCTAATTCACACAATTAATTTCGAACCACAGATCATTACTGGCGGCTAGGGTTTGGGGTTTGGTATGGGTGAGATTATTTATAACCTTCCCCTTTTAATCTCAGCCGTCTATCACAATTTAATCTGGATCGTCCGATCGCGATTAAAATGAAAATAAATCTGGACCGTCCATCGCGATGCGATCTGGGCCGTCCGTGCGCGTGAGATCATGGTCGTCCGCATGCATTAGATTTGGATCGTTCGATCGCGTACAGGCGGATCACCCACGAGGCTCTGTCCCGCGTGGCCTCCTGCGTCAGCGTCCTTGCCACACGACGTGTCCTGGTTGGCCGGGGCTGCTGACTGGGCTGCTGACGTGGTATAACTTTTTTAAATTACGTTTTGACTTCTGGTTTTTTATTTTTCTTTCAAAAACATCCCGAAAATCCAAATTTTCACTCCTTTTTCACAAAATTATTTTCAATTAATTTTCAAAAATAATTTTACCCATTTTTATCATTATTATTATTTTTATTCCCATTAAATAAAAATAAATTAAATTATAACCCTTTTAATTAATTAATAATTAAAATAAAAATAATAGCAAAAAATCAAATACAATTCCAAAAAAAATGATAATAAAATAAAGGTATTTTTGGGGTGTTACTCGATACTGAATCTGCCTATGGCCAAATCGGAGCCAAACCATTGGCCAATTGGCCAGAAAACACCGCCGAAGTCCAGCGGCGCCGCCGCGGCTTCTCTCGATTTTTGCCTCCGATGAGGCCCTTCCCAGTTCCCGTTTGATGCAATTTTTACACCACTGTAATCACCGTCCTTTTCTATACAGGTTGACCAGAGCAAAACATCAAATCGCTACTTGCGCCGGAGAAGCTGCCGCCGGTAAGTCTCGGTTTTTTATGATTTTTTGGCCCACCGAGGGATCTAGGGTTGTTTTATCGCAGGAACCAATGCAAGTTTGGCCGAATTCGGCCGAAAACGGCCAACCCGAGGTGAATCGTCGCCGCGGGAAGCGGTGCCATCGCCAGAGCACGACGGAGCCACCGTGCCGGAATTCTGAAATTGGTCGAGTAGGCCCTGGGTCTGATTTTGAGTTTTTTTAGGGACACGTGTAGGTACTGGAGGTGTGTTTCAGTTCCCGGAGAAAAATTTAGGGAATTTAGGGACTGCCCGTAAGCGCAGTGTAAAGCCGATTTCAGATTTCGAAACAAGTAAGGATCTCTCACTCTATTTCCTATCACAGTATTAAAGCTCAATAAATGAATAAACGGTATTCCATGAATTGTGTATAATTAATTAAGATTGCTAATGGGCCGAATCTAATGTATTTTTTGGCCAGTTGTTGTTTGATCTATTTTACAGTTTTAAATGTATTATGGTATTTGATATGTTTATTCTAGGGTTTCGTATGCATGAATCACGGCTTCGTTCATTATGGTTTGAATTATTGTGAATCCGTTGTTGTCTTATTTGATGTTCATTACTGGTTTACGTATTTATGTTTGATTGGATAATTGAGATTAAGAAAAATGGAAAAAGGTGTGTGAATTGATCAATGGATAATGTCGACAGCCTAACTAGATATCCTGGGAGATGGTGAACGGACCGGGTCCGTAGAGAACCCTACCAGAAACGTGGTCTCTCATATCGGACGGGGTATGGAGACCTTATATATTTTGGTGCCCATACCGGACGGGGTATGGGGACGGCCCGTTTCACCCTCGTACCGGACGGGGTATAGGGACGGCTTTGGAATTAAGTTATTAATGTGAATGGTTCACGTGTAGCAGGGACCCCCTATGGATCCCCATGGATACTAGTAAGCTGATAAAAGAGGAAATTTGTTACCTGATGATTAAAATATAAAAGCATGATATGTATTATGTTACAGAGTGTGCATGATCTTATGATGTTTATGATGTTATTGTTTCTCATAAGTTATTTTCATGAATCTCACCGAGGTAAGTGGACAGTAAAGGTTTTTATTATTGATAAATGAGTTTGTTATAAATTATGCTCCATTGGTCGTTTTTGTTTTCTACCAACATTTACTCCTGTGGCGATGAGATAGTATGATATCTTTACTGGGCTAGTGTAGCTCATTCCTTACTTAACCATTTCAAATCAGGAGGACTTGGTTCCCGAGCCAGTCCCGCAGGAAGACGGCGAGTAGATGACTAAGGATTTCATAAATTTATTTATAGCATTCATTACTAGTATTTACTTTAGTTGATTTATTCTTTCATACATTTAATATGTTTCGTTTATTGTGTAAGGGATATTAATCAAAAATTTTATTTCGCTTCCATATTTAGAACTTTTTAATACATACATTTCATTTTTATTTTCGGGGCCATTACAGTTGGTATTAGAGCCTAGTTGACATCAGTTAAACAGTTTTACAATACAAAAATATCAAGAGTACGGATTAGCAATGGAGAGTACATCTCAGTTAAAGGAAAAAGGACGATTGCAATAGCCAGCTGTTTATGTATAAAGCTTATTACTTATGTGCTTTATGTTCCTGACATCGATCAAAATTAGCTAGGCGTAGGTCTTGCTGATCGAGAAAGGCTTCAAAGTCATTTTTGAAGACAGAATGTGCTTGATTAAAGATGCAGAGGGCCGAAATATTTTTAAAGTAAAGATGAAAGGGAAAAGCTTTGCTCTAAATCTATTGGAGGAAGAGCAGATTGCTTATCAAATAAAAGAAAACATCACAGAAGTCTGGCATAAAAGGCTCGGGCATTATCATCATCAAGGGTTGCTGCAAATGAAATCTAAGATGATGGGAAATGATCTTCCAGAATTCGAGGATCACATTCCAAACTGCAAAGCATGTCAGTATGGGAAGCAAAACAGAAAACCATTTCCCAAGTCCACCTGGAGAGCCACTTTTAAATTACAATTGATCCATACAGATGTCTTCAGACCTCAAAGAACTCCATCATTAGCAGGTAATCGATATTACATTACTTTCATTGATGACTTTACAAGAATGTGTTGGATTTTCTTCTTGAAATTCAAGTCAGACGTGGCTAGAGTGTTTTGGAAGTTTAAGAAGATGGTGGAAAACCAAAGTGGCAACAAAATTCAGGTTTTAAGGTCAGACAATGGCAAGGAGTACATCTCGGAGGCATTCAACTTATTTTGTGAGAAAGCTGGCATTGAACATCAATTAATTGCTCCTTATACTCCACAACAAAACGGAGTTAGTGAAAGGAGAAACAGATACATTCTGGAGATGACAAGATGTATGCTACATGAAAAGAATCTTCCCAAGCAGTTCTGGGTAGAAGCAGCTCGTACAGCTTTGTTTCTTCAAAATAGGCTTCCCACAAGAGCAGTGAAGGATTAAACACCCTTCAAGGCATGGTATGGTTATAAATCATCTTTGAATTTCCTTAAAATATTTGGATGTTTGGGTTTCACGCATGTTCCTCAGCTAAAAAGAGATAAATTGGATAAAAGAGCACTTCCCGGTGTCTTCATCGGCTACAGCACAACTACAAAAGTCTACAAAATTTTTCAACCTCAAACAGGAAAAATCATTAGAAGCAGAGATGTGCACTTTATGGAAGATGAAGAGTGGAATTGGGATGATGCAGAGAAGAAGTATCCAACCTTAAATGAATCAATGCTCAAGCTCCCTATTTCAGATACAACAGAACAAAGCATAGCAGATTGGCACTCTAACATGGTAGATGAAGTTCCGGTGAGTGGTACAAGGCTACTTTCTGATATATATCAGAGTTGCAATATTGCTGTATGTGAACCTGCAGATTATGAGGATGCAATAAACAATCAAATTTGGGTTGCTGCAATGAAGGAGGAGTTATCAATGACAGAGAAGAATAAAACGTGAATTCTTGTTGAAAGGCCTCAAGAAAGGAAGGTGATTGGAGTTAAATGGGTGTATAGAACCAAACTTAATGCTGATGGTTCTATCAACAAATACAAAGCAAGACTTGTGGTGAAAGGTTATGCTCAAATTTGTGGCGTGGATTATTCAGATACCTTTGCTCCAGTCGCTCGCTTGGATACCATTAGATTGATATTGGTTGTCGTTGCTCAAAAGAATTGGAGAGTATATCAACTTGATGTCAAATCAGCCTTCTTAAACGGTTTCTTACAAGAGGAAATCTATGTTGAGCAACCGGAAGGTTTTGTGAAGAAAGGAGAAGAAGATAAGGTATATCTTCTCAAGAAGGCTCTTTATGGTTTGAAACAAGCTCCAAGAGCTTGGTATAACAGAATTGATGAACATTTAAAAAGCTTGGGATTTGGTAAAAGCTTATCAGATTCAACACTGTATGTCAAACATAATGAAGCTGATATTCTTATTATCTCATTATACGTGGATGATCTACTTGTAACTGGGAGCAACACAAGTCTGGTGGAGAAGTTTAAGCAAGAGACGATGGAAGCTTTTGAGATGACAGATCTCGATGTGATGACTTTCTTTCTTGGAATGGAAATAAAGCAAGATGAACATGAAGTCTTCATCTGTCAGAAGAAATATGCCAAGCAGATTCTAAAAAAATTCAAGCTAGAAGAGTGCAAAGTAATGAGTACTCCTATGAACCAAAAGGAAAAGCTCTGTAAAGAAGATGGAACTGACAAAATTGATCAGGTATATTTCAGAAGCTTAATTGGTTGCTTGATGTATCTCACAGCAACTCGACCTGACATTTTGAATGCTTTAAGCATTTTGTCTCGATTTATGCATTGTGCAAGTGAATTACATCTCAAGGCTGCTAAGAGAGTGATTCGATATGTCAAAGGCACATATGATTTTGGCATTAAATTCACAAGGAGTAAGAAGTTCAATCTGGTTGGTTTCTCAGACAGTGACTGGGGAGGTTCCATCGATGATATGAGAAGTACTTCAGGCTATTGCTTAACACTTGGTTCAGGAGTTTTCTCTTGAAGCTCTAAAAAACAGGAAACTGTAGCTCAGTCTACGGCTGAAGCAGAATTTATTGTTGCAATAGCTGCTGTGAATCAAGCTATGTGGCTGAGAAAGATTTTAATTGACCTTGATTTAAAGCAGAAAGAAATCACTAAGATTTTTGTTGACAACCAAGCAGCCATTGCAATCTCAAACAATCCAGTGTTTCATGGGAAAACTAAGCATTTCAACATCAAGCTCTATTTTTTGAGGGAGGTGCAGCAAAATGGAGAGGTGACACTAATTTACTGCAAGTCTGAAGATCAACTAGCAGACTTGTTCACAAAGCCTCTTCCCATCAGCAAGTTCGAGCTTCTAAGGAAAAGAATTGGTGTTTACAATTCCAAAAAAGTGTTTTTAAACTGCACATGATTTTTTTCTCTCCTTGTTGGACTCAGTCAATAAAGCAGACCTAGTCTTTAGGTTGTTGAGAATATGGTTCCTGGTTTGTAGCCTTATCCTAGGACCACGTTTTTATCCTCTATGTTTTGCTATTTATATGTACTGTTGCTGATCAAAATTAATAGCTTTTAATTAGCAGAAAAGTTTACGTTCTGCATCTTTTTCTTCTTCTGTTTCTATCAACTTCCAAAAAACAACATTTACCACAACTTCCATAAGGAGGATACTTTCCTTTTTCTGATGAATCTTCTAAACTCTGTGGTTGTTTCCCTTTATTTGTCGAGGATTGACCTTCATCTTTTGAAGTCAAGTTCCTAAACTTGTAATTCTACCTTACTTGAAAAACATTTTCGGTGATCTCATTATTTCTGATTGAAAACTTCTGCTCCTAAACCTGTAACTTGTTGAATAGTTTAGCAATAGTAAACTTCTCAAGATCGCATGTTTATTCGATCACAGACAGCTTTGATTCAAACTTTTCAGAGAGACTGATCATCATTTTTTCAACCACTCTCTGATCTTTGAATTCTTCTCCAAGCAACCTTATTTGATTAACAAGATTTATAACTCTCGTAGAATACTCTCTAATACTCTATCTCCCCTGCATTCTCAACAACCCAAATTCTCTTTTCAGAGTCAACAATTGTACTCTTCTCACTTTAGCACTCCCAGCATATTCTTCCATCAAATAATCTCAAGCTTTCTTGGTAGTCTTGAAAGCCATCAACCTTGGGAATATGTCATCAGACACTGCAGAATGAAGAATTGAAAGAGCTTTAAAATTCCTCATGAACCCTTTTGCATCTTGCCTAATCTGTGGTAAGGTGGATTTTCGGGTAGTGGAACTCTTACATACTCCTCATCCACAACACTCCACAGATCATAAGCAAGAAGATAAGCTTCCATTCTCACTCCCCGATAATCATAATTCTCCCTTGTAAATATTGGTGGAGCTGGCAAGTTGATATTTGAAGCCATTTGAATTACTCATAACTCAAGGCCCTTAAAGAATACTGCTCTGATACCACTGTTGGAGGCAAAAGCTTGTTGTTTTTATGTTTGTAATTTCAAAACAGAGAGAGAATAATACAGGAATTTAAATCTGAATGTGTGGGTCTGCAGTGAGAAAAAATAGAGCAAAAAAATGCAGAAGAGAATACAACAGAGTGAGAGACAGCTTCTGAAAATGTGAACTCAATATTTTATAGTTCATCAGCCTTACATATATATATAGCATTTTTAAGGCAAGATATTTTGCTATAGTAAATAAAAGCTGTCAACAAAAAATCAAGTAAAACACATTATTTTGTTAACCAAAACAAGCAAGAGTTACTGATTTTCTTGCTTCAAAACATGTTTGCTCGTTTCTTTCAAATACCACTTACTAACTAAAGCAGAATAAAGAAAAAATAATCATAATTTTCTTATTTTAACAATCATTGTTCAAAAAAAACTCAACTGCTAATATATATATCTTATATATGCGCCATATATATATATATATATATATATATTTGTAAGATATATATTACGAAATTCCCATAAAAGCTGATATCTTTATTTACAAAAGTTTTGGTGTAGATATGTATATATATAGTTAGTTTGTTAATTTTTCTTCTAGCAAAATCATTTACTCTCTCGACCATCCAAAATGCTCCTGTAACGTAGCACAGACTTGAATTAACGTATGGAGATGTCATTATATTAATCTTTTATTTGTATATAAACTATATATAACAATATGTATGCATATAATCTTTAATTATGTAAATAATGTATCTTTTTATTACTTTACTAGTTTTTAATCAAACATAAGGCTAATATTTTTTTAATGAACATCATGTTAGCATTGGAGGGTAGTAATGTTCACATAGCAACATAACTTTTTCTTTTCTAATATGGAATATACTTGAGTCTAAACATATTTAAATTGTCTGAAAATCTATATCTATGTAACCATTTAGTTTTCAAAAATTAAAGTACATTTACAAAATATATTTTCAATATATAAACATGTTATATAAAAATCTTAGGTGTGGCATACATATTAACTAGTGTTTGAATGTATCTATAAGCATATTAGTTTGAAGTCATTAATTAAGAATTAGTAATTAGAAAAATCAAAGTGCATTTAAGAAAATGAAGAAGAAAAAAACACCCTCAATGGTCAAATCTTTAGACCTTACAAATGGAGATACAAGACAATATTTGAACATTGGAAAAAAAATAAAAAGATGAAGTGAGTTACTCAATATGGCAAAAACATTGAATAATTCCCAAAGATTTTGGTTCATAGATATTATGTTTTATAACGGGCGAGAATGAATCCATCTTTCAAACATTTCGTAACAATCTTTTCGATTTGTCTCCGTGGGAGAATGACCTCCTCCCTACACACACAATAATCATAACATTTATTAATCTTATTTTATCTTTATTAGATAATGTATAAAATACTAAAATTTGGATAAATATAAAATAAAAGATTAATAAAAACAAAATGAAAGTTTTTCTTACTTTTAGGGTAGCATAAGTAAGGCGATATTCCGAATTTTTGTACTTCAATGTGTATCTGTATAAATATAAGAATATAATCAACTATTTATATAATATGACTATTATAGGATATTATAATGTAAACTTCTGTTGTACATGAGCTAACTTTAGTACTTTCACAAATTAAAAATTTTTATTTCTCAAGATTTAACGACCATATTGTGATTTTCTAACTTTAGAGTATGCATATATATATATATATATAAAATATGAAAATTAAGTATAAAGAGGTAGAATTAAGAAATTGTTATTAACAAAAAAAAAAAAAAAACTTACCCAGCAGTTTGACCATCCACGGACCATGGTCTCCAAGCACTCTCAAGAGTTAGATCAAGACTTCTTATCCATTGTAGAGTAGAGTAATAAGATACGAGTGTTTCATGATCACCACTATAAATTAATATATATATAAAAAAAAACTTAAGTAAATAACGAATCACATAATTAAAATATTAAAAAATATATATATAATGGGAATTAGTAGTTAAGTTTACCCATAAATTAAAACTCGTAATCCTTCCTTGGTAAGATTGCGATGGTAATCAACAACACTTTCAATATCATACTTATATACATCTGTTATATACGTAATGTTGCACCTCATCCATTCTTTAACTTTTCCCTACGATCATCATTACAAAAAATTTTCAATACCCATCAGAATTTATTTTAATATCTATATGTATACATACTTAATTAAAAAAGAAAAACACATACTTTACGAACGTGAAGAGCGTCTTGTACTTTTTCATTGTTCGCCCACATTTGAGCCAGTTCATGAAGAAGAATCTGCAAGTTTAAACCAACTTTTTAAGAACAAAGTTATGTTTTTAATCAAAAGGATTATGTGAGCGTAGGTGTACGTGTACGTGTACGTGTACGTATACGTATATGTATATGAAGAAGAAAGAAGATACCGTGTCGGCACAAAAATCTGGATCAAGAATGGAGTTGTGAGGAGGGAGAATATTGGTGGGTTTCTGTTGGAGAAATCTTCGAGCTTCTTTAAGATTTGATTTTGATGTTAAAAACCAACAGTTCGGGAGCACTACGTTCTCTACATTTATGTCAGCAATGGACTGCAAGTTCCCCATAATTTAAATTATTTAATATTATGAAATTACCTCACAAATACTTAAACGTGTATATCTATATATATGGACATACCTCATTGACTGCCTTAACATCTTCAAAACATGGCCTGTTGGATGAATAATCCACATGAACATAATCTCCGTTGCAGTTCTTTGTGGCCGACTGTCAAAACCATCACAGTATTTTCAGTTTAAATTTAAAACTACATCTTGATTTAACTAAGAAGAGAGATTGATAATTTAATTAATGATTTAAAATTAATTAATTAATTAATTGTAATTATATATAATGATATTATACCTCGTACACTTCGTCAGATATAAGTCCTAATCGATGACTCATTTCCACTTTATCATTAGCATGAAGAAACTCATCTGTAAATGGAGATCCACCCACCACTCCCTAAATCTCATTTCAAACAAATTAATCTTCATCAACTTATGCTTAATAAAAAAAAAAAAATTAACAGCTGAAATTCAAGTGGTTTGAGTCCTTACAGCTAAGTTTATCTGCGGCAATAATCCTGCTCTATTACCTGCAAAAAAATTAATATATATATATATATATTTAATACTTCATCCTAATTTTAGTATTTATGTATTTTAATTCTAATATAATTTTAAAAAAAAAAAATTAAATTGGGTATGTATTAAACTCACCATTGACGATATGGGATGCAGTCAATGGAGCGTACATGCCAGCGTAAGAATCGCCAAGAATATAGAAAGAATTTTTACTAAATTCTGGATGTTCGCTGAACCACTGCATTAGTATAAATATATATTCAGATTTTAGATGATATAGATATTTTAATATATGTGTGTATGGAAAGAGCATATAGATTTAAAATACATATGTATACGTTGGGTACCTTCCTTGCAAACATATGAATTTCATATCCTGCTTTAGAGTCTGATACAGTCAGCTTTCCTGAATTTCTTACGTAGGAAAATCCAGCCCCAACAGGTGCATCAATATATATAATGCTTGCCATCTGTATATTCATCGATTTATGTCCAATATTAAATTGTTGTATCTACACACGCACACACACACACAAAAAGCTTCACATGCAACAATTTAAACTAATTAATTTTTACCAGTTTCCCAGTGGCTACAACCACCAGCTTTTAATTGTTGCCAGCATTTGTCATAAATTGATTAATTAATTTCTCCCAATCTTTGTTACTATCAACAGACACATGCCTACCATTAATGACTTTGTCTGTTGATTTATACTTCCTTTTAAGAAATGAATTCAAGCTTGTATATTTTAATGTAACAACCATTATATATATATATATATATATTGTACGAAACATAATACAATCTTCTAACACAAAAATATACAAGAATTTAATTTCAATCCATAAACATAAACATACAAATTCAATTATGATCCATAAACATAAAATATTACCAAAATGCACAAATTAACTTCAACCCACAAACATAAACACTACCAAAATGCAAAATTCAAAAGTTAATTTCAACCAATATTTTTAGGAGTAAATATTTATTTATATACCTTAGTCCATGCATAAGGGTAGAGGGACAGCCCCGGCACTCCATCGGCTATGTAAGTAGTGAACTGAAGAGGACCTGCAAATGAAATTCGATTATTTTTTTAAAAATAAATTAATTAATTGACAAAAGGAAATAATTAGATAGCCGACTCTCACCCAACAAATTAAATATTATATAAAAGCAAGAGTTGTTGAGACATTCATTATTCATGCGACCAAAATTACCAATACATCCTTCCATGAATATTTCATTTCCAGATAAATATATAATAAATCAGACGGTACCTGATTGGTAGAAAAATGAATGGAAGCCGGAGCAACCAGGACCTCCCGTCAAGTAAAGTATAACCGGATCTTCTCTCGGATTTCCTTGAGATTCAACAAACGTGTAGAAAATCTCTGAATCCCCCACGCTTATGTATCTGTGTTTACCGTACATAAATGAATCAATATATACACGCATATACCGCAGAGAAATTTACATACATCTACATATCCATGTATGGGAGAGACACACCCAGCTTCAAGAGTGAAGGGGAGTTGGCCGGAGTAGCCCGGTAGATTCTTGACAATATGTCTTGAGAAGCCATGCTTGGAAAGAAACAGAAGAAGCAACAGCAACTGTGAGAATACCCACTTTATCATCGTGTCTCTGTCTTTTTTTTTTTTTTTTTCTTTCCCTCATATACCATACATGTACATACATATAAATATATATATATAGAGTTATGAATGGGATGGTTATTATATAATATTTTTTTGGGTCCTTTTTGCCCTTTCCCATGTGTGTTTTTCGGCTATAAACAATTTTTTGGCCCAAATAATTAATTCATGCTTTATTATTTTTTATACAAGTGTATTTAGATCATCTTTATTAATTATAAACAAAAATAAAATTTTAATTTTTTGGAAACCACCCTCTTCTTTTCTCCATGTATAATAATTAATTCATTCATAAAAAACGACACTAAAATTTTGGAGACACGTGCCCGATCAATAATACAATTTAAAAAAATAAAAAAAAAAACAATATCAACAAAATAATTAAAATAAACTGTTACTAATTTATATTAATATTTTATTATAAATTTGTTAGAATAGTATATTTAAGATTTGATTTGACCCAATTCAATGTATTTAATTTAATAAATTTATTTAATTATAATCAAAATGAAATTAAATCAATTTAAATATATATTTGATGATATACACACTTTGAAAGTGTACAAAATTTTTGGTACCTTCTAAGTTTTGACTGAAGGCACGATTTACAATCACATTTAATTATACAGCTGGTGTCACCAGGGCCTTTAATTTCTCTGGCTCATCTATACCACCGCCCTCTGCCGTAGCCATAAAAAATTAATTAGTAAGTTTAAGGGATTAAATTGTAATAAGAACAAAATTGGGGGGCTAAATCTGTAATTTGACTATTAAACATTTTAAATGAATATAAAATTATAATATACTTATTTTTAATAAATTATATGATCATGAGTGAGTATGGAATTTAAATAATTTCAAAAGATGTAATAAATTAATTACTGGTTGAGAACATTTCTTTACTTTAAGCACCTTATGACTCACGAGTGGAATATTATATATATATATATATATATATATGAATATACAGAAAGGTGAAGAACGTGATGGAGGGCCTACGACTACTTCATATATTAAATTCCTTTCACAAGAGAAAGTCTTCATATCTGCTCAAGCCCAATATACAGATTATTCAAATGATATTTTCCAAAATGACTTATCATATATGCATCATCTAGTGTTAATAACACATATATTTATGTATACATATATATATATAACAATATTTCATAACATTAAAAGTGGTTGTTATGATAGATTGATCTTATTAGAGCTTCGTATTGTGTTTATTGAGGACGAAAGTTGTACTATCTTTTGAACATATCATAATAGTTTTTACCATAATACTGAGTAGGAGAATAACTTAATCTCTATATAAATTACGAATTACATTCACTAACTTTATTATGAACCAAAAAAATTGTCAAAAGATTATATATCAATCAAAGATTGCATGTATCAATTGATATTTCATGTTTGAGAATTTCATTATGAGCCTGCAAAGAAAGAGTGAAATGAAAAAATATTGTTTTAAAAAAAAATTTCAAATCAAACCAGATCTAATAAATTTAAACATGTAATCTATACCAAATCAATGAGAAATGATAAACTAAAATGTACCTAAATCCATTGTGGAAGATTTAATTGTGTCATGCAGTAGATACTTTCGAATCAATACACAGCCTTAAAAGCTTTTTTTTTTTCTGGTGACAGAATTTTAAAAAAATAAAATAACACGCATTTGATTCTAGGACCATAACTGTAACAGCTCGAACTCTTATCTAGAGTCTTAAGCGAATGCCCACAATGTCCTTATAAAATAATCTACAAGAATTCTCTGCGGAACAAATTTGAAAATAATAAAATATACATTCTTTGCATACTTAGCTTAAAATATTCAATATCTATAAGACATGTCTAAACTATATAATAAATATTCACTAAAAATAAAATAATTAACATTAAGTACTACTCGAATTAAAATAAAAATTAAACGATCTCCTAATAAGTCTTTCACTATTCAGGAGCAGAATTCTAAATATCATAATCTACAAGAAATGAATAATAAATAAGATGAACTTAATATGCTCAGTAAGCATATAAGTACCAATAAATAATAAGATAATTTATTCAAGTTGGCAGCAAATATAAAACTACCGACGAAGATGATTCAAAACATTTTTCTCTTTAATTTGGAAAGCATGTGGTATTTACACCCTAATTCAATAACCAAATCTTCTAAATCAGTTTACTCAGCAAATATTCAAAAAAATTTATTTCAGTATTATAACTCATGGTATAAATAGTTTAACAAATAACATAATTTAGTATTCAATATTCAGTATCATAATTTAAGCAGTAAACAGTTCAGTAGATATTAATTCAATATTTCAGTATCGTTAACTCTACTCATGATTTTCTATTCATTCCTGTCAATTTATATCTTATTAAAAATAGGTTCACCACGCGATGCTATTTTTGTCAATATCAATGAAAGTAGTAAGGATCCCCTCTACCACGTGAATATGTCACAATTCAATTTACACTTTACAGTTTGCAGTACACGGTATACAGTTCACAATTCTTATTGTTTTGCCATGAAAGTAATAAGGATCCCCTCTACCATGTGAATACGTTACAATTCAGTTGACAGTTCACCACAGTCATATGCCAAAATGCTACACACACATACACCCCTCGATAATACCGTTTAAATGAGTTTTTCAAATCTTTTAATGTCTATTTATTTATTTCAACTCATTAATAAATTTTTAAATTTTTATTATTTAATATATTTTATACCTATAACACGCCTACTGTAACTATTCATCACCATAAACTCTTCTACATATCCTTAATATACTCTCAATTATACAGCAATTAGTACATATACGAATTCAGTTATCAAAACATAACAAAATAATTCATCAGCAATTTCAGTAGTAAACATAAATAAGAACACATCAATCAATAATAAAATTCCATCAGAATCCTGCACCTTTAACAATTATTAAACACCATAGTTTTAATATCTTAAAAAAATTAAATTACATTTGTAAACACTTACGTACTTACTTGATTTTTTTCTAAATCTCGTTCGTGAAATTATCTCTGATATATAAGATCAACTTGTTATAGTGATATCCGTATCGGCTTAGTAATGAATTGGTTATCTCTTAATTTCAAACACCCGTGTTTAAATATATTTCTAATTCTAAACCGAATAAATAAGTTATTGCATTAAAATTAAATGTGATTAATTAATCCTAAATCCAAAATAGTAAACCATATGGATTTTTGAACTCACCTACCTGAATTGGGTTCCTAAGACTCACTTAGCACAACCACTAGAAGTCTGCACGCCTCTACATGCGTTGTCGTCGATTGTCATCGCTCGCCGCTGCGAATTGGCTGAAATTCACCATAGAGCACTTCGCGTCCTTAGATCCGACACAGGTATGGTATAATCGTGCCAGAGCGAGCCGCAAAACAACAAAACACGTGTCGAGCTGCCGTGCAGATCGTCTTCTTCTCCTGCGCACCATCGCGCGCAACACCAGCTTCTCATCCTCTTTTTTTTCTTCTTATTCCTCTCCTCTCTCGGCTACTGATTGGTGGTAATCACATCCCCTCACTTTTTATCTTCTTCTCTCTCTCTCTCTCTCTCTTCCTACACTGATCTCTTTCCCTCTCTTTGCATTTTATAGGGAGGAGTGAGAAGTGCCCTACACAACCTTCTTCCTCGGCGTGCAGATCTCCTCTTCTTCCTCTTCGGCCAGTGGCAAAGGCATACACACCTCTACCTCTTCATCTTTCCTGACTAAAGGCAAACACACCTCTAGTTTTTTTTCTTTACCTAAAACAACACTATTTTCGGGTTTCCCAAAATGACTTCATTTTAGACTGTTACAATCTCTCCCCCTTGAAAAAATTTGGTTCTCTAAATTTATTTTATTAATATAAAATATCCTTACATAAAGTTAATCTAAATTATAAAACATTAAATAAATAGGGATACTTGTCTTGAAATTTTGTTTCTAGCTCCTTAATGGCTTCCTCTCGAGTGTGGTTTCACCACAATACCTTAATTAAGGGAATCACTTTGTTCCGAGGCACCTTCTCATTCCGGTCCAAGATAGTGACAAGAACTTTGTCATAGGATAGATTGTTCTAAATTGAAAGAGGCCTATAAGGTATCACATGAGATGGATCAAGATTGTGCTTTTATAGCATCGATACATGGAATACGTTGTGAACTCGAGATAGTTCTGGGGGCAATGCTAGTCGGTAGGTAGTTGCTCCAATTCTCTCTAAAATCTCAAATGGGCCAATAAATCGAGAGCTTTCTATTCCCTTCTTTCCGAATCTACTGATACCTTTGAGAAACGTGATCTTCAAAAAAACATGATCACCTATCTCAAATTCTAGGTCCTTTCTTCGAGTATCCGCGTAGTTTTTCTGCTTACTCTGGGTTACCTGAATGTTTTTCTTGATCTTAACAATGTTTGCAGTAGTTTCGTCTTCTAACTCTATGCCAATTAACTTTATTTCCCAAACTTCTTCCCAACAGATGGGTGACCTACAGAGTCTGCCATATAATGCTTTATAGGGAGCTATACCAATGTATATCTAGTAGCTGTTGTTATAAGTAAATTCTATTAATGGCAAATGGCCATTTCAAGATTCGCCAAAATCTAAAACACATGCTCGTAATATATCCTCCAATGTGCAAATAATTCTTTCTGATTGTCCATCTGTCTAAGGATAAAAAGCAATACTGAATGATAGTTGGGTGCCCATGGCTTGCTGAAAGATTGTCCAAAACCTAGAGGTAAATCTAGGATCTCTATCAGATACCACTGAAATCGAAATCTCATGTAGTCTTATAATCTCGCATATTTAAATTCTAACTAACTTATCCAAAGAGTTTGTCATTTTCTTTGTCAGGAAGGGGGAGAACTTAGTTAACCTATTCACAATCACCCAAATAGCATTATGGCCTGCTCAGGTCCTAGGCAGTCCAATCACAAATTCAAGCATTGGCAAAGGTTGGAGGGGTCCATTAGGACGCTGTTGTTTTGCTTTCACCTGTTGATAAGTAAGGTATTAAGAAACATACTTAACAATGTCTCTTTTCTTACCATTCCACCAAAATCAGGGTCTCAAATTCTGATATATTTTAGTACTACTCGGATGCATGGTGAATTTAGAGCAATGAACCTAAGTCAAAATGCCTTTCTTTAATTCATCATTAGTGGGAACACACACCTATCATTAAATCTAAGTAACCCATCATTCAACACTCTGAACTCTGGCTTCAAACTTCGCTTTGTGTCTTTCCTAATGGCCAATAATGTAAAGTCAGTCAACTGAGCATCTCTGATTTGTTGTAGTATTACAGGTTGTACATTTAAAGAGGCCAAATAAACACCTTCAGCCTGATCATGAAGTTGAATTTACTACACAGCCTCTAAAAGCTTCCACTCATAAACCATCATGCAAGCTAGTGTACTTACATTCTTCCTGCTAAATGCATCCGCTACTGTATTACCCTTACCTAAATTATACAAGATCTTACAGTCATATCTTTTAGTAGTTTTATCCATCGCCTCTGGTGCATGTTGAGATCCTTCTAAGTAAAAATATATTTAAACTTTTATGTTCAGTATAGATATCAAATGTTTCACCATACAAATAATAACACTAGAGTTTTAGGGTGTAGATAATAGCAAAGAGCTCCAAGTCATGAGATGGGTAATTTTGTTCATGTGTCTTTAGTTGTCTAGACCCATAAGCTATGACTCGTCCATATTGCATCAAAATACATTTCAATTCCTGATAAAAAGCATCATTGTATACTATATACCCACCAGTTCCATTCGGTAAAGCTAGCACAGGAGTTGTGGTCAACTATTTCTTGAGCTCTGTGAAACTTCTTTCACATGCTTCATCCCATTCGAATTCAACATCTTTCTTTGTAAGTAAAGTAAGGGGATCTACAATCTTGGAAAATTCCTTCACAAATATGTGGTAATACCCAGCTAATCCCAAAAATTCTCTAATATCCTTGACTGTAGTAGGTCGTTTCCAATTTAACGCAGTCTCAATTTTACGGGGATCCACTAATACACCATTTTTTGATATTATATGTCCTAGAAAGGCAACTTGATCAAACCAAATATCACACTTACTTAACTTCGCATGTAACTTCTTTTCTCTAAGAACCTACAAAATTTAAGCCAGATGCGAAGTATGTTTCTTCTTACTCTTATACTAGACTAAGATATCATCGATGAAAACTATAACAAATTAATCTAAAAATATTTTGAAAAGCTTATTCATCAAGTCCATGAAAATTACAGGTGCATTCGTCAACCCAAATGGCATGATAAGAAACTCATAATATTCGTACCTAATCTGAAAAGTTGTTTTCGAAATGTCTTCAGCTTATCTTTATCTAATGATACTACGAACGTAGGTCAATCTTAGAAATGACTCGTGTACCTTGTAACTGGTCAAAGAGATCATTAATTCTGGGGAGATGGTACTTATTTTTAATTGTAACTCTATTTTTTTCCCTATAATTTATGCACAATCTCAATGTTCTATCATTTTTCTTTGCGAATATGACTGGAGCACCCCAAAGCGACACATTATACTGAATGAAAATCTTATTCAAAAGTTCTTGAACCTACTTCTCCAACTTTTTCATTGCAATTCAGCTCATCCTGTATGGGGGCAATGAAATCGATTGAGTACCTAACTGAAGATCGATGGCGAATTCCACTTCTCGGTCTAAAGGTAATCCAAATAGGTCATCAGGGAAGATATCTAGGAATTTGCTTGCTACTGAAATTTCTTGGATATCAACCCCCTTATTTATCTTGCTTAATACTTATTAAGATTGTTAAATCACATGGCATAAATTAAAATTAATAGATTATTTTCTTTATACATAAATAATTAAGAAGAAAGAAAAGGGAAAGTTATTAGCACAAAAATGACACTTGATTAGGAATATTGAATACAAGCTTCTTCTAGTAGCAGTCAACAATAACATGATAGACTGCTAATCAATTTATTCTTAGTATTATATTGAAATCCCTAATATCTAATAATATTAAATTTACCTCAAATTCTTTATCTGCGACCTTTACAATATATGAGTTATAAACTATATTGGTCATCATATTATCATTTATAAGGGTAGACATTACTAAAATAAAATTAAGGGACACAGGAATAACACTTAAATATCGTGCAAATGTATGTGAAACAAAAGAATGCATAGCTCCAGGGTCAATTAAAGTATGTGTTATGTACTTATAAATAAGGTACGTACCCGGAATCACGTTAGGAGCAGCTTCAGCATCTTTAGCTATGTTGAAAAAAACTCAGCCTGGAACTACTGGTCTAGCTTGCGACTGAGGCTGGGGACAATCATGGACCTGATGATTGGCACTTCCACATCTAAAACAGTCATTATTGAGTCGATAGCATGGGATGCCTCCATGATTCTTACCACAATGAACATAACTCTGACCTTATCTGGCCAGTAAAGTTTGCAATGGGACAGGATGAGCTACCTTAGGTCTCTTATTCTAGTTACCTTGACTTGGGAGTGACTTTTTCTAGGGGACTGGGGGCATAGAACTACCTGTTATCAATGTAGAGGTCCTAATGATACTTTCAATGAGTTGTGCTTTGACCAAAACCTACTGATAAGTACGAAAACTCAAGTACTACCAGGGGGTTCCTAATCTCTAGATGGAGACCCCACTGAAATCTTTGGGACATCTTCCCTTCATCATATATAATCTCAGAAGAGTAGCTGCTAAGCTCTATGAATCTTTTGGCATAGTCAATGACTGAGAGGCTTTCTTGGATAAGTTAGGCGAACTCTGTCTCCTTCTGATGACGAATGTTGGTCGAAAAAGTATTCGGCATTAAACACCTCTAAGAAGTGTTCCACTAGCACTCTACTTCTCCCTCAAGTATAAAGGTGATGAAGATAACCTTCTGTTCATCAGTCACCCCCAGAACTCTAAAAGACTTTTCCATTGCATCTAACCAATTTTAAGCCTTATAGGAAGTCGATGCTCTTACAAATATAACTAGATTCAGTCGCTTGTACCTCTCGATATAACCTAGATCTATCACCAA
Organism: Carica papaya; assembly: GCF_054855325.1. NCBI lineage: Eukaryota > Viridiplantae > Streptophyta > Magnoliopsida > Brassicales > Caricaceae > Carica > Carica papaya. Next base: position 6,574,187 of record NC_142314.1, read on the forward strand.
TAGAGCTGGGCCTTATTAAGGTAGATGAGGAGGTGAAGGATCTAGTAGGTCTCCCCTTACAGGAACAGGGGGAGGATAAGGAAGGTCTCTCCTTTCTTCTCTAACTTGCTGACCAGTAACAAGCCTCTCCATCAGAAGATAATCAACATCTTCCTGTAATGACTCTATATGAGAAGATCTATTCATAGGGGTCGTCTTCGCCTCATTTTCATTTATCTACACCACCAAATAAAAATTTTAAGATTTACACTTTTGAAATTATATTCTCATGATCAAGGGATGGTTCCGAGGAGTGTGGACTCTGATACTAATTGTAACAGTCCGAACTCTCATCCAGAGTTCTGACCGAATGCCCACAATGTCATGATAAAATAATCTATAGGAATACTTCGCGCAAAAAACTTTAAAATAAAAAAAAATACATAACTCGCATACTTAGCTCAAAATATCTAATATCCATAAGAGATGTCTAAACTCTAAAATAAATACTCATTAAAAACAAATTAATCAACATTAGAAACTGTTCGAATTAAAATAAAAATTTAATGATCTCCTAGCAAGTCTTTCACTATTCAAAAGCGGGGTCCTGAATATCCTGATCTGGAAGAAATGAATAATAAATAGGGTGAGCTTAATATGCTCACCAAGCATGTAAGTACTAATAAATAATAAAATAATCTATCCAAGTTGATAGAAAATATAAAACTACCGACGAAGATAGTTCAAAATATTTTTCTCTTTAATTCTAAAAGTACGTAGTATCTACACCCTAATTCAATCATCAAATCTTCTAAATCAGTTTATTCATTAAACATTCAGAATTTTTTATTTCAATATTATAACTCATGGCATAAACAGTTCAATAAATAACATATTCAGTATTCAGTATCACAATTTAAATAATAAAATGATCAGTAGATGTTAATTCAGTATTTCAGTATCATAAACTTTACTCATGATTTCTTATTCATTCCTATCAGTTTAAATCTTATTAAAAAGAGTTTCACCGCATGATACAATTTCTACTAGCATCAATGAAAGTAGTAAGAATCTCATTTACCACGTGAATACATCACAATTCAGTTCACAGTTCACAGTTTGCAGTATACAATATACAGTTCACAGTTCTTATCGCTTCGCCACGTCTGGCTAAAGCCGTATCCACGAGTAGGGTTCACCACAATCATATGCCAAAAGGCTACACACACACACCCATTCCTTAGTGATACTGATTAAATGAGTTTTCCAAATCTTTTAATATCTATTTATTTATTTCAATTCATTAATAAATTTTTTATTTTTTATTATTTAATATATTTTATATATATAACACGCATATTGTAACTATTCATCACCCTATACTCTTTTACATATCTTTAATATACTTCCAATTACATAGCAACCAGAACATATACGAATTCAGTTACCAAAATACAGCAAAATAATTCATCAGCAATTTCAATAGTATACATAAGTGAGAATACAACAATTAATAATAAAATCATGTTGGAATCTTGCGCCTAATTATCAATTATTAAATGTCATAGTTTTAATATTTTAGAAATATTAAAATATATTTGTAAGCCCTTTCGCACTTACCTAATTTTCATCTAAATCTCGTTCGTAAAATTATCTCCAATATACAAGATCAACATGTTACAATGATATCTGTATCATATTAGTAATAAATTGATTATCCTTTAATTTCATTCACTTGTGTCTAGATTTATTCCTAATTCTAAACTGGATAAATAATTTATTGCATTAAAATTAAATAGAATTAATTAACCCTAAATCTAAAATGGTAAATCATAAGGGTTTTTGAACTTACCTACTTGAACCGGGTTCTAGGACTCACTACGCACAACCACCGAAAGTCCACACGCCTCCATACGTTCCGCCACCGGACCGCCACATGCCACCGTCGCTCGCTGTCGATCGCTGCTGCTCGTTGCTGGGGACTGGCCAAAATTCATTGCATAGTGCTTTATACCCTCAAATCCAGCACAGTTCTAGTGGAATCACGCCGGAGGGAGCTGTAAAACAGCAAAACATGCATCAAGACGTCGCGCAGATCGTTTTCTTCTCCTGCGCATCATCGCACGCAACACCAACTTCTCCTCCTCCTTTTTCTTTTTCTTCATCTTCCTCTCCTCTCTCGGTTACCGATTGATAGTAACTGTAGCCCATCTCTCTCTCTCTCTCTCTCTCTCTCTCTCTCTCCCTGCACCAATCTCATTCCCTCTCTTTGCATTTTATAGGGAGGAATGAGAGGGGTCCTGCACAACCCTTCTTCCTCGACGTGCAGATCTCCTCTTCTTCCTTTTTAACCGGTGGCAGAGGCATACACTCTCTACCTGTTCATCTTTCCTGACCAGAAGCAAACACGCCATTGGTTTTTTTTTTCATTACCTAAAACGGTGCCGTTTTAGAGCTTTCCAAAGCGACATGGTTTTAGTTTGTTTCAATAATTACTTATTTCTATCAAAATACTTTTATATTTTTTATTTTGTCCATCATAAAATGAGAAATTACAAAAAATAGTATCCATGCATATTAAACTCATATTTAAACCCGATGCATTAAGACCAAATTTTATTTAACCGTATATGATCACTGGTTCATAAATCGATAGCATATTACACATAGTAAATCCCACATTAAGCTCATTTATTGAAAAAACTCAACAAATAACATCAAAGTAATCAATTTCGAAGTATTTTTAAGTAGCAAATCAATGCATGGACAGTTTCTGAACTAACCTTGCAATATTATTCTCGACTAACCATGGCCGCCAATCTTCTTGTAATGTCACATTGAGATTTCTTATCCATTCTATAGTTGATGAGTATGTGACACCCATCAAGATTACCTCTATAAGATCATATAAATATTAAAGTAATTAGTTGTCGATATCACTTCTAGTATAAGTACTAGTTACCTGAAAAGTAATGGTTCTTACACATAAATAAAAATTTGTAAATCCGTCGAAAAATTACAGTGATAAACAACAATACCAATATAACCATTAATCGTAGAGGTGATGTGTTATCATACGATTGCACGTGATCCGATTTTTAAATGTTCCTTTCTCATAATTACAAATTAAACTTTGTTAATAATTAGTAAAAACACTCATGAAATTAAATTAAAGAAGAATCTGTAATAAACCTTCACCATACAATACGGACGTGAGGAGCTGCTTTCACAGTTTCATAATTAGCCCATCTAGTTATAACATACGTAGTCTTAAGCATCAGACTTAATGGTTTGATTGCATCAAACAACAAGTTTGAGAAATTCTGAGAGTAGTTTATTGAGTAACTGAATTATATCTAAAAGTGAGATTATGAAGATATTTTCTAGGCAACCTTTATTAAGTGTGATTGAACTAAGAAATAGTAATACTAATAGAATCAGAAAATCTTTGTCCTTGTCATTCTCGTTAATGCCAAAAAATTTGGGAACATAATCATTTAGAAATGTGAAATCCTGGCAGGAAGGTTTGATCAATATATTGGCCAATTGGTTTGTCAAGTTTATCCTTACGTGGTACTTCCGTAGAGTTGTCTTTTGGAGAAAAATCTTGAGCAATAGGAACACGTGGTGGTTTTTCTTGCTCTTTGACTTTTGGGTCTAAGGATATGCACTCTACACAGTCGAAAGAGAGGTATTTACTTGTCCACTAGGAGGTAAACCGTCATAATTATAGGATAACCACCATCTTTTCCTTTCATCTTCACTTTTATTTCATTCCAACATGCAAGTTATTCTTCTTTGGCCATTTGTAACCCATGTCTACGTGTACAACTAAAACAGACAATTTCCGTAGCTTTAGAAGGAGTCTTGAAATTGACATTGACCATTCTTGAACACACTTTCTGATCCAAAGGTATATTTAGGAGTGGATTCCCTGACCTGAAACTCAAATGTTTTTGGAAGTGGATTTTCTAATATTCTTCCATGTCAATGGCAGCATTGTAAGTTTGTGCTATGGTTACAGGAGGTGTTGAGTTAACTCTCTTTTCATATCAGTTGTTAATCCTCCCTTGATTTGGGATGCATATTGACTATCTTCTTCCATCAACTGACTCCGAATCTTTAATTATTCAAATAGCAGCTCTTAATTAACACGTTGCCTTGAATTAAAATGGTAAGACTGAAGTTTGTCAAAGTAGTTTGGAGGTAAATCCCATTTTAGATTGCTATTTGTCTCTTTGTTATATTCTCAATAATGTTGTATCATCATAACTTTGTGCGTCCAACCAAATTTATTTTTGCAAATCTGACCCTTCATTCATATGGTATGTCATACAAATTAAAGTATTTTTTCATATAGTTAAGCTACTCGAGGAAGAAGTCGGGATCTCTTTGTCCATTAAACTCAGAAGCTATGATATTTTCCTTCTTGGTAATATTTTTAGCATTACCTTCAATTGTCTTCTGTCAGTGGCTTGGGCAACTTTTGAATTTTGGATTGGTAGCGTTACTTGTGCAATTCGTAGGTATCCTGTTCTTCCTAAATTGTATATGATGGTGTTTTGCATTGTCTCCAATTGTGCTGCTAAGAAACTGAGCTGTGGGTTTCTTTGAATGAGTGTTCGACTAGAATACTTCAGATCAAGCAAGCGTTACTCATGGCTGGGCATGTGTGTAGCTCATGCACCAGCTTTTTGTCACTAGATGACCGCAGGCTTTTGTTGAATGACTTAATCATTTTTTGATAGAGTTTTGCAGCGGGTTTGCCTGTTAAAGTGTTCTAAAACTGGTGTTGGCGGCTATGTTGATAAACTCCCACTGGTGACTGTGATCTAGAACGGTGACAAGTAGACTAGGTCATGGTTTGTAGATTTTTGGTTTTGTCTTTCTTTTTGCAATTTTCTATGTGTTTTTCTTCCATATGGTTCGGGGTTGTTTAGATATAGGGTTTTGAGATTTTGAATTTAGTATTTTTTTAAGCTTACATTCCATCTGACTTAGGACAGAATAGGGTTAATTTCCTAGTTAGGAATTTGAGGATAAAAATTTAAATATCATTCATTGGGTTTCTTGAACATCACATTTAAAAAGTCTTAAACATCATATTTAATAATTTGATTGCATCACACAACTAGAAATTTGAGAAGATCTCAGGGCATTTTTGAATAACTGAATACGTATCAGAAAGTGAGATTCAAAATATCTTTATAATGTTTCCTTAGTAATCTCTATTAAATATGGTTAAACCAAGAAATAACAGTATTAATAGTGTTGGAAAATAATAAGTGTAATACAAATAGGAAAACTAAATACTAATATGTTTAAAATCCTGAAGTTTCTAGAATTATAATAATAGACTCTTAAGTAGTATAATAGTTTTATAGCTAATATAATTACGATCTCCGATCTATTTAGGCAATCTAGAGTTTACTCCATTATGCATCAGGAAAGTTCCAGGTGTTAAGTTCGGTCTGGCCGGTAAAGGATGCCCTGGTGCAAGCAAAAAATACCCACACACGTGCAATTTGGTTTTTTGGGGCTTGGAGTAGGTTTAGGAGTTGATTGCAATACAGTTGGGGTTCTCCCTTAGTTCAGTGAGGCTTATTAGTCCTCCCAGTGTCTTTTCAGATTTAATGCTTTAAAACCCATGGCACGAGTGAACTTGATGCTGTAATTCACCCATCTAATATCTTCTTTTAAAACCTGGGAACTCGAGAATTAAACGTAATAGCTTGTCCTAATATGAGTACTTTATTTCTTCAGATAAATAATGACAGCTTGCATCTATATAAATTCTTCTAGTTCTTATCTCAAAAAAAAAAATTCTTCTAATTCATAGAATATTCTCCAACCAAGAAACAAAGCTTAGTTTCTATGTTTTTGTTCATACTTCTAAGTGCTACTCTGCATAGCGATTTGATTGTGATATATAAAAAAAATATAGTACGAGGTTGTTTGCCATTTGTTTTCTCATACTTTTATTGCTACTTTTCATAAAACAATTAATTTGTTTTAGTAATTTGTTACTATAAACTTGTTCGTGTATTAAATGTCTGTCTATCTTCAGTGCACAGGATTGGAAGGCTAGGCTAAAGATACCACCACCTGATACTCGCTATAAAACAGAGGTATAGTTGTGGGTGATTAATTCATCTTTATGTTTCTCTTGAACCCCTCTTTTAATATTGAATAAACTTCGCCATTGCATTTGCATTTATTTTCCATTCTTTAGATTGTTGTTTCCTTTAAAGGGTGTAGGCTGGTATGGTTGAAGGGAATGGAGCAGGGAGACTTTCATATTCTTATCCTTATTCACCCAATACAAATTGCTCCCAGAGATATTCTTGATGACTACAGAATGCCCCTACACATTAGGTAAAAGTTTAACTTATATGTTGTATTTTCACCTTTGGCCTCCCATGGTTATAGGCCTCTGGTTGACCTCATATCCATCTTCTTTTGATGACCATTAGCTCTTCCTGACTAAGCCAAGGTCCATTTTCTTGACATGACACCCAAGCTGTTTATCTCTAGCTGCCTGTAAAAGAAAATTAACAAAACAAAACTTACGAAGAAATGAAATATGTTTGTATATATACTTGAGATGGATGATGAAACCTGGCATGAAATGGAAAAATTAGGGTTTGGGTTCTGTGTGAGAGGTGAAAAATTTTCAGACAGGATGCCAAAATGTACTGCGTATCTATCCCGCCAACACACAAGAAAACCATACAAAGAATTTATAACTGAGTTTTAATTGGTCTAAATAATTTTTTTTAATTTATTTTATATCTTTAAAAACGATTTAAATGATGAAAACACTATTAATTAATTTAATGATTTAAATTAAGTTAAGATACCAACTTGATAGAAAAATCCATGTAAATCGGAACAGCCAGGGTCTCTAATCAAGTAAAGTATAAGCAGATCATTTCTAGGGTTTCCGTGAGACTCCACAAATGTATAGAATATCTCAGATTCATTTACACACATACATTTGCAACCATGTAAAAGAAATCCATCTATATATATATATATATATATATTAATCATAATAATGTAATGTAATGTAATTAATAAGTGAAATAATCAAAATTAGGCAATTCACTAGAGAAACCAGTGTAGATTCTTGACAATGTTTCTTGAGAAGCCATGGCTGGAAAGAACCAACAATGGCAGCAGAAATTGGGGGAATACCCATTTTATGATTTTCTTCAGCGGCATTCTTATGTTGATCATATAAGTATATATATATATTTCTTCTGATTGTAACTTCGACTCTCTTGTTTGGAACCCGATCACCCTTCTATGGTTGGTTGAGTTTCAATTAATATTTGATTTCATGGCTGTCAGATTAACTTGAACGAAAATATTGATCAAAGAAAAGGAAATTAAAATATTATGTACTTACATAATCTTATTCAATTCTTGAACTTAATATATTAATTAATACAAAACATTTATGTATTATGATGATAGAGTTATTATAGTTGGATTATTTACTTTTAATATTTGTTCTCCTTGATGATAATCCTCGGTTAGGGTTCACCACCCACCCGGCGCCATAACCGATTAATAAAGGTCAAGTTGTTCAAATTATTTTTGTATTACAATTATCTACATTAAATGGTTAAAATCGATCTGTGATTGGTGAAATTCTATAAATTATTCTGCAGATTGATGATAAGTGAATATAAATATATATATATATATATATATTTAGATACATACAAAAGTAAAATTTCAGCCTTCATGATATTTACCCAATTTGCATCCTTACAAGTCTCTTGGTACGAATTAGGCTCACGTTGAGAATTAACAGCGAGGAGAAAAATTTTATATCCACAGCTGAGTCTATCACACGAGAGACTAGATGATATGTATGTGTGTGTGTGTATATATATATATATTCTTGTGTCTAATGTGGCTAAAGCCACTTAACATCTTGCATTTGACAATCTTTCTCTCTTACCAAAATTTCACATACATTTTAAACATTTTTGTTTACGTTTCAATTTGTTATTTATGTTTTGTCACAAATATATACATACATATATATTTATATATATATGCATAATGCTTGAATGCAAAATTATTAGGGAAGATAACAGAATATCAAAGTCATGTATAATCTGAAAGTTTTGTTTCCCTACAAATCTTATGCTTCTTGGATGTTAATACACTTATTTAAAATATATACTAGTAGGTTGTCTAACCCTCATCTTCCAACATGGCGTCCTGATCAAATAGCTTAAGACAGAAACTTGACATGAAGTCAGAACTAAGCAGAGATCATAATTAACTAGTAAGGTTTTACATTATAGCATGCTTCTTATTAAGGTAGAACTGATCAAAGATCACAAAGTTAACCAGTAAGGTTGAGATTATAGCATGCTTCTACAACCTTAATAAAAAAGCTTTGTGGATAACTTGCAGAGTTGTCCCAACCATCATATACACATCCACAGAACTTTATTCTACCTTTCCATCAAGGTCCTGTATTCCATTCTGATAACTATCCTCAGATTTCTACAGTATCACATATATATACATATCCCTTGGAGCCAGTGTAACCAACAAGGATACGATTCGAATACCTTGTTTGGGTGCATATCAGATGGCACAAAATTTATCTTGAATCACACGTTTAGCTCCATCAGCGAGCATCTTCACAACTTCTCCAGCAGGAAGAATTTCCTTTATAAGGCTCACACTTTGGCCGGCATACATCACCATGCTTTCAATATCACCCGTGGTAGTCAAATTCGGAACAGTACCCGCAAAACGACGAATTTCTTTTTCCTGTTGCAAGATGGAAATAAAAACAAGACAAGGGTGCATCTCCGGACTTGTTGCATATATAAATATATATGTATAAGCAGCAAGAAAAAGATGTGTATTTAATCTAGGAAGAATATGTATATTTACGGGCAAAGGATTTGTTAGATCATCTTTGTAATATAGTTGTTAATTACCCGAGGTGATATTACCAAGACCCAAATGAAGACAATACTGCACATCAACGAGTTAAATCTTCTTTTTTAAATTGAGTTACAAAATAAGGTCAATAAATTCTCACCAGGCCATGAATCACTGACTGTCCGATAATAGGCTGGTTAGCTTCGTTTTCATGAGGAGGAAGGGACTTCCAAGCAGTGAAAAAAGGTGTCTGTAGCACGCGATGTGGTGCACCAGGCCATCTTGCTCTGCCAAATATATCTGTGTACTCAGTATTGTCCAGTTCAACCAGCTTCCTCTTGTATACAGGATGAGCATAACTTTCATGAGTTGCAAGAAACCTGCAATATACTTTGGAGATCATCTACAATCCAAGTAGACTTTCAAGAAAGAAGTATAAATTTATTTGGAAAAGTATTTTCATTAAAAAAAGAAAGTCGGGTTTGAACTGTGAACGAAAATGGCATATCAGTGAAAAAGCATCATAGAAACATAAGTACTGATTTCTGAGAAGCACTAATATCTATCCATGATGAAGTTCAATGAGAAAAGAAATTGAATAAGATGATTTTGTCTTATTGGCATAGCAGATGCACCATTTCAGGATATGCCATAAATCTGAAAATCTAACTGCAAGTTTCATATACGTTCAGAAATCCTCAAACCTGGTGCCGAGGCTGATACCTTGAGCACCAAGTGCCAAGGCAGCAACATAACCACGCGCATCTACAATACCCCCAGAAGCGATAACAGGAATATCTTTATCCGCAACAAGATCTACTATCCTCGGCACCAGTGACACTAAACTATCCTGGAAACAATTCAGCACAATGATAGGAAAGACACTTTTTAGAAATGTAAATTTGAAAGGACATTTGACAGAGAATACACAGAAGAAAATTACTAGGTGCTAAAAAATTGAAGATATAGCTGCAGTTCATGATATTCTGAAACACCCCTGGGAAAAACAACAAAAACAAGTTTCAAATATAGAACTTCTGGAGGCAACATTTTGAGAACTCTTCAAGTTTCTGTCTATGCACTCTGCATATCAGCATCATTAATGATCTCGAACTAACATCATCTTGTATTAGAAACTTAATTATTAACATAAATAGTGACCACCCTACAAAATGCAGTAAGAACACTTTCTTTGATGTCAAACAGATAGAATGGAAGATTTGACTACTGATTCACCAACTGGAAAATAAGATAAATAAATTATAATAAACTTTTCTCAAAGAATCTAGCTCTTAGATATGGAAGGACATCAAACTCAGTGCAGCTTTTTCAAGTTCGAAACAGCCGGATAAGGTGTGAGCTTTTCCCATCAAAACTGGTTAAATTTAATGGGCACATGAACATTTTGCTTAAATTTTAAGAAACAAGTGACCATCAATATATATAAGAAAAGTTGAAATTTGGCAAGCATCTAGTACTCATACCTGACCAATTACATGCCCTCCTGCTTCTCGTCCTTGGACGATAATTGCATCGACACCTGCACTGATTGCTCTTTCGGCTTCTTCAAAACTCCCAACCTACAACACAATTGCTCAGTTAGTGAGATATTCAGGATATTTAAAGTTAATTACTAAAACTCTGTTTCATCCCACAGATTCATGAACAACATAACAATTGATCCTAGCACAAATCCTGTCAATAGATATTCATTTTGTTTAGTTCCAAAACCAAGGCATATGTTCAGTGCAAAATTTTTACTAGATTCCCCAACTAATTTATAAATTAGAGATCCAGAGTTCAAAGAAGAGAACAAAGCAGCCTCAGTTTTTCAAAAAACACCCCATCAGCATGAAAAGACGGAAGAGCAACTTGACCACTTCAAAATGAACGTTCACAACTATTTCTACCTATCTAGTAAGGAAATAGGCATTAACGATTCAATTTGAATTGGATTTGACTTTTGCTGCACTTGGGCAGTGAAGAATTCTGACCAAATAGGTGAAGAACTAAAACATCAGCCAGGGAACAAGGAGCTATGAAAAATTTGGTGATACCTATATCTTGAGGATTGTTCTTCTGGGGCATCCTCGCCTTTGTCTACTATAGCAGTGAAAATATGGAACATTTAAAGACTCTTAAGAAGTCAGTGGAAAAAATTTCTGTAGATAAATCAGTATCATGTGGGATATTCTAATCAGTGTCCTTGTCATTATGCAAAATAACTGAGGATTCAAGCGTTACTAATGCAAGATGGCCTTAACAAAAATTTGATAGTGAGAGGTTGCAGAATAAGAAAAGGTTTTTTTCAGAATAAGATATTTTATTCAGAAGACGCACCACCTATATATAAAGTGCAGATATTTATTTTGTTATGCAATACTTACTTGGGGAACAACTTTAACTCCAGCATGATGAGCTTCAAGCACAAGCTCCCTTGAACATTCACCCCAGTAAACTTGCAATATTGCTACTTTTTCATCTAGTATTGCCGTTAAATTTTCCCTATGGGGAAATGCAAGGACAACACCAATCCCAAATGGTTTGTCTGTTAATGCTCGAGTCTTCCTTATTAGTTCTCTCACATAATCAGGGGACTCCTTGAATTTTAAAGAAAAAAAGGCAAAAGAGATAAGAACCGCCTAAATGTCATTTAGAATACAGTAGCATGTTGGAGATATATCAGTTACAAATGCACAAAAGTGTATCTGTATTATTGATTATTAGGTTAAAGACAATGTAACAGGACAGATAATGTAGCATAACTTTATGCTAGTCTTGTTGATGCAATTAATGACAGAGTGATCCTAAGATATATTAATGTATTCCTCAGCAAGGCATGGTTTTAATTTCACTCGTTTACCAACAAGAAGGAAAGAATAGTCCCAGAAATTATTTGGGGTGGAAATTCAAATTTGTATAATAAATCCCTTTGGCGGGCATTTGTAACCTAGATATTGGGGAGAAACTATATCTTAACACATATATATATATATATATTAAAAAAAAAAAAAAAGCAATCACCAAGACTCTATAAGGCAATTGGCGACTGAAATCGTCGAAGGAAAATTTCTCTGTGGAAATCCAATCTCAAGAATCAGAATAGTACTACTTTTCTTACTAAAAAGCATCTTTCCTTTTCTCCAGTCAAAAGTCTCAAAAATGATCCCTTCACATGAAATTGGTGTGATTATGAACATGAACAAAATCATAATCATGACCTCAAAAGTACTAATAATATAGAATAAATAAAAGCACAATCATCCAGCTGAAAGGAAGTCATGGACTCATGTCATCCTTAAAACTAATATATTCAAGCAATCAAAGATGATCATATTAGAAAAACGTAGACAAAACATCATTCCTTCTGGTTCCCATCAAATTTTACATTCTTTTTCAGTTTTTTTTTTTTTTTTTTTCTGATCTTGAAAATTTAACATCATTTATTCTGTTATAAAGCTTAAGCCAGGTTCAAGCACTCAATTACAGAGCATGGAAAAGGAACAATCCAACATTAACCCAGAGAATACAAATTAGCAACATAAACCAGAGTATGAGAAATCAAGAACATTAAAAAAGAAATAAAGGGAAAGAAAGAGTAAAAAGTAATATAGCCACCCAGTCAGGAGCTCTAAGGAGACCAATTCCACCAGCATTAGCCACAGCCGCTACAAGCTCCGGGCCAGAAATGTCAGGTCCGAGAGGTGCCTGAACAATTCCAAACTCAAAACCCAGAATCCCTCTCCAACCCATCTCACTCTCTTCAAACGATTGTTTCTGAATATTTTTGAATTTTCTTCGCAGAGGACGGTGTCTTCTCTTGGCTTATGTCGAGATATTGATTCCTTCACACAACAATTTGCTTCTCGTATCGACGAATTAGAAGAGATGTCAACCGGCGGGCACCCCACAAATAGATTGAATCTTGATGAGTCGAAACTGCGTTTTTTGGCTAAAGTAGCCGAAGTTCCAGCGCCAATTGACTGAGGAATTGAGTTTGAGCCCCAAAGCATGGTCACCGGGGAATTCTATAGCCAAACAAAAACCCTAGTTAGGTACGAAAGAGCTGACAAAAGAGCTATTAGCTATTAGTCAACTAAGTCTATTATTTTACAAAAATAAAAAAATAAATTCATTGATACGTAACGCTTGATTTTGTTTTTTACTATTATTGTTGTTATTATTTATTTGGTATCTTAACCAAAATTGCTTATTACTTTCGTCTTTTTTTTTTTTTTTTTTAAATTATTTGACATTCATGCCATAAATTTTAAATTATCATCCAAGCGTCCTCCTGATTCTTACCCTGGGAAGATGTGTATATGTATGTATGTATATATAAACCGACCTAATTAAAATCAACTTCTAAGTACAAAGAGTATTGGACGCAAATGAATTACAAGTTATTATATATGTTTGAATTTCCCAATTAATCATCATCACCATCAAGTTTCGAATCAGCAGGAATCACCACTACATTCTCTGCTCTTCTGAAAGGATTAACAGACATAATCTTCTTCATCACAAACTTAAACTTCTCAACACTCTTCAGTACACCAAAGAAAAGAATTCGATAAACAACCACCATCCCAAACAAAACACCAAGATCAACCCACTTAGAATAACCCATTTCTACTTCCCATATCTCCTTCAAAATCTCTTCACCATTGATGTAACTCTTCCCATCCTCAATGGGGAATCTCAGCCCTGTAAATTCATTTTTGTACAGTCCTTGAAAAGCATACTTGTGGAAGGAGATGAAGTACAAAGGATATCTCCATGGAAATGTAGGAAGGTCATTTGGGAGGCGAAAGTAGCCGCCACTGAGCATCATGAGACCTTGGATTCCTGCACCTGTGACTAGACCCATGAGGAAATTTGGCATTAGGCTGGCCACCATCATCATCAAGCTCTCGACTAATAACATGCAGGCAAAGAGGGTGAGAGCGTAGAAGATGAAGTGTTGGTATCCTCGTTGGAGACCTACGAGGTAGTATGTGATGGCTCCAGGGATTAAAGAGATGAGAAAAAGGAATGGTGTTGAGGAGAGTGTGTTGGCAATCACGAATGCTCCTGCCCCGTAATGCCCGTTTAATCTTTCCCGACGAAACACCTAATAATAACATTAAACAAAACGAAAGAGCAGTTAAATCTAACAGTGTAGTTAAAATAATTAATAACATAGTTAACTAGTTAATGATTAGTTATTCGATTAATTTGTTTAATTAGTAATAATCAATTGTAATTAGATTAATTAATCATTCTCTCTCTATGTATAAATACTTGTCTCATTATTAATGAAAATACAACAACAGTTTTTTCTCATTCCCGACTATTCTCTCTCTCTCGAGCAATCTTGATTTTGTCCTCAGTGCTTCTGTTTTCTTGATTATGTAAATTGATCATATTCTTGATAATCTTATAATTTGACACAACATATATGTATGTTACTTGTATAACAAGAAATGTTCATTGGATATATATGGAAGGATATATAAAGAGTAAAAATAATATCACCTTTAAGTCCTCAACAAAGGAAGGGAAACCACCAATTGCCATGACGGTCAAGAAGGTAGCAACAAACATTAGCATCGAACCTCTAGCCTGAATCAGTACACACAAATATATACTTACATGTATAGTTAATGCGTATAAAAATGTATACATACTCATATAAGGGAAAGAAAAAGAAAGAAGAGAAGAAGGTGATCACTTGTATCGAAGGGAAATCCGATCCAACGTTGAAGAAGACGGTGCCAACACCTAAACCCAAAGCGATATAAATAAGAAGGCGAAGCCAGTAGTATCCTCGGTCACGACACATGTTCAGTGAAGACCTCTTGGTTAGAATCACGCACTGTCTTATGAAGCTTGCTTGTTCTCCTTTCTCCAATGTCCTTAATCGCCTCTGTACAATTAATAACTAATTTGTAATCTTAAATAAATTAATTTATAATCGTTACATTTTATACATATAGATATGTAGATATTTCTTGTGTGTTAAAAACTCTACCTGTCCACGTATTTCATCTATGTCCTGGCAGATTTGCTTGTACGTCTCAGATGACTGATAAGCCCTTTCAAGCATATTTATAACTTCTTCTGCTCTCATCTCCCCACAAAACCCTTGTTCGCTATCTTCCTAATATCAAACAGGGAAGAAAAACTCTGAATAAATTAACATTAATTTGTAGAAATATATATATTATATATATATACCTTATAAAAGTCTGTATTAAGAGTTCGAAGGAAGTGATCAGAGGGATTTTGAAGAGTGGGGCAGGGAAACCCATTCACTGCAAAAAACTGGCAATATGAATACCAAGTAAGAACCAGTTTGAATAAACCAGAGAAAAACTAAAACAAAAAACATATATAAAATATATATATATATATAATGACCTGATTTGCTGCAGTGGGGGGACCAAAGTACACACATCTTCCCAAAGAAAGAAGGCAGAGAGAGTGGAAGAGCTGAAAAACCTCAGAGCTAGGCTGATGAATGGAAGCGACGATAGTCATGTTCTCCGGCGGAGCTAAGTTGACAATACCTCTCATCACGTAGAGCGAGGCTGCACTGTCTAGCCCGCTGGTTGGTTCGTCAAGGAATAAAAGCTTTGGACGGGTTAAAAGTTCCGTACAAATGCTCAGCCTTTTCTTTTGACCACCGCTCAGCCCTTTCTTCATCCCACACCCTCCTATTCTAGTGTTCATGGCCTCCTCCAAACCCATCTCTCTTATGGCCGTCTCCGCCCTCTCTTTCTTCTCTCTTGTGCTCATGGAGTTGGGTAATTGTAGTTGAGCTGAGTAGTACATGGCTTCTCGTACAGTCAGTGTCCATGTTAGGATATCGTCTTGAGTCACATATGCCTAAATAAATGTATATATGATCAATTAAGATTCAACTGCCCGTGTTAAGTAAAGACTGAAATTTTTGTATCATATGTCTGTTCATATATATCACTGTATATGTATGTGTACCGATGTGCCGTAGGCTAGAGGTTGTTTACGACCGTTGATTAGAATTTCTCCAGCCTCCGTTACGTTGGAATCTAATCGTCCTGCCATGTTATATAATGTGCATGAGACAAGAAAGAGGTTGCAGGGAGAGAGAGAGACAGAGAGAGAAAACTATTGCATGCATGTGACAGTACACGAAAGTGTATATATAGTAAGGACAAAAAAGCAAACAAAACCTGAAAGAATCTCTCAGAAGCCAGAAATGAAATCAATCTTTTTATATAATAGATCACGGGTCTGGAACGATTCACTCTTTGGCCAATGCCAAGAACATGCATGATCTTAACTATTACTATATAAAAGTACACTTATTATTTGTGGTCACAAACAGAAAATTCACTAAAGATGTGAAAAAGAAAATTCATCATATACCCATAATTGCAGCAAGAATAATATTGATTGGTAGAGAAATTAATGCAAACTGGTTCATGAGTTTATGGTAAAAACAAAAACCGTTTGGAGAAAAAAGAGACAGATCATGATGAATGAAGAGGAGAAGAGGAAGGTGTGTGTGAGAGAGAGAAAGAGAGGAAGTGCACGGACCAGCCAAAGCATCAAGGAGAGTGGTCTTGCCAGAACCAGATGGACCCATGATGGCCAAGACCTGACCGGGGAGGGCGACGCCGGTGAGGTCTTGAAGAATGGTTTTGCAACCTTTGTTGCCATTATGAATCCTCACCCAGAGATCATTCCATGTCAGAATAGCTCCATTGCTACTTTTGCTCCTCATCATCTCTACGCTACTTTTTTCTTCTAACTCATGAGCTGACATTATATTGCCTCTCTGCACCAGACCAATAGTTATGTATCAGCTGGTTAAACGAGGAGACACTAGGTTTTTGTGCAATCCACCTGTTTCCAAGGGCTCCTATAATATATATACACATGGATAGATGGATAAGGAAGAGTCTATATGATCTATATATTATGTAGATAGATAATAAAATCATATGGATTTTCTTATATCACATCGAATGTTTCTAATTACTAAAAATTTTCATATAAATAAATGAAAATATTATACATATACATAACTTCAAAATTACTAATTACAAAAAACTATTATTGAGCATCATATATATCTATACATTATTGATTATAAATCTAAATATGTGCTATTTTATATAAATAAATAAAATATTATATAAATTTAAAAACTTATTAATTATAATATGTTCGCATGGATAAGGCCAATTTATACACACACACATATATATATATATATATATCTAAGTTGTAATGTATTTGTAATATGTCAGGTAGGACAGATTTAGTGGGTGTTTGAGGTTTTGCCATGAGTTTTAAAGTATTTTTAAAATTATTGTTTTTTAATCAAAATTATTTAATATTTAATAAAAATAGTTATAAAAAAAATATTGTTTCTTTAAATAAAAAATAGAAGTTATGCATTTGGTAAAATTAACTTTTGAAATTTTAGATATAAATTATTTGTAAAAAGTAAAACTATTTTCTAAAAATTATAAATTATAACTTTTGATTTTAAATCTCTTAGAAATATATTTTCATTTTCTCTATTTGGTTATAAAGCATTTTTTAAATCATAAAACCTGAAAGTCAGAAAGCTGAGTCAAACATCCTCTTAACTTTAGTTCAGAATTATTTTCGCAATTAATATATATATATATATATTAGCTTTAAGTACTTTTTCTTTCTTCTTTTTACTATTCTTAGACCACCATAAATTATTGTTCTCTTTTTTAGTTTATCAAATTGCAATGAACTTAATTAACTAAATTTATAATATTAGTTTTTGTTTATATTTATAAATCAATGCACTAGATTAGTATTGCCCTTGTTTATAGACGTATATATATATCATAAATGCATATCTTTTTTAACTTGAAACACTTAGAAAAGTAGAGGTGCTCGTGGCAAGTTAAAATTGAGAAAATTAAATAGATCATTTGACTTTATATAAGCTAGAAATGAAAGTGTCATATTGAGAAAGTAGAGAATTTGAAGAGAGAATCGAAAAAAGATAAATTGAAGTCTTTTAATTTTATTTTTTTAAAAAAGAAATTCCTTAATTTTAAACTAAACCAAATATTAAATGTTCTAATCTTTATATCAGACTTCGCATTCATTATTAAATATTATATTGATTAAAGGCCAATAGACGATACTTTTAAAATATATGTTATATATCTTATTAAATCGTGGAAGAAAATTATTGAATATAACTCGTTAAAAAGTTAAGATCTTAATAAAATATATTTTAGCAAAAAAAAACGTTAACGGACTAAAATATCATATACATAGCCAATTCGATAGTACAACTTTTTCTATTGTTCAAATAAAGGACCACATACGTAGCAGTAATGATAAGAAAAAAATAATAATAATAATAAATGAGGAAGGTTGATTAACAACGACAAAAACCCTCGACATGCATGCATGCATGGCATGGCATGATTTAAGTACAGTCTTAAAAATAAGTGAATGTGTATGTATATCATCAAATATCATTAAGAACAATAGTTAAAATTAGTACGTAATATCTAAATAAAATTCAAATTAAATGATTTGCATTTTAGAAACCTTATTAAATTGTGAAATGCCCTCACACCATCCTAACATGAAGCATAAACAGACTAAAAGGAATATATGTGCACTAATAAATCCAGTTATATGTATGTTTGGGTTGAAATCATTAACTTAATGAGATACACATACATATATACATATACGTTATTTGTTTTCCATGGAAAAAAAGAATGTTAACGGACGAAAATATCATATACACATATATATATGTGTATATATAACCAATTCGATAGTACAGCTTTTTCAGTTGTTCAAAAAAAAAACCACATGCGTAGCAGTGATGATAAGAAAATAATAATAATAATAAATGAGGAAGGTTGATTAACAACGACAAAGACCCTCGACATGCATGCATGCATGGCACGGCATGGTTTAAATACAGTCTTCTTGAATTTATTCCAGCTTTTATACCAGTCAACAATACACAAATGATATGATATAACATGGTATTATTTATTGAAAAATTTACGATTTATTATCATCCGTAGAAAATATTTTAGAGGTTACAAACTTTCTTTGTTATGAAAATGAGGGAAGAATGTGTTCTTTTTTTTTATTAATAAGAAAATATATAAAGTTATTTATAAATCTATCAATACCGATAATATGTTTATGTATAAAATAAATATTGGTCGAATGGTATATCAGAATTGCTGACAAAGAATTAAATTAATGTGAACCTTTTAGGTGAGTGAATTAATTGTTAAATTAAATTTTGGTTCTGCCAATTTTGACAGTCCATTGAATTGAATATTGACTCCATCAATTTTAATATATACATATATATATATATATGTGTGTGTGTATTATATATATATATATATAGATATACATACATAGAGAAGATGAGAATTGACTCAGCTACTCTAAATTATGAAGCAACCATGAATATCGGGGTGGGTGGGTGTGGGAATTTATTGTTAAATCATTTTTGGCTGTCAATAATCAATAGTCCTGAAACGTAGATCAAATTTTTTCTCCTAGTTATCATTTAAGAGAATTTAATTACAGTAAATTTAAAAACATAATATACTCGTTAAATTTAAATTTAAATTAATATTTATAATTTTACTAATAAATTAGTAAAATAAATTTTTTATTTTATTAAATTAAATATTATAAATTAATCATTATTAACTTATAATATA
Organism: Carica papaya; assembly: GCF_054855325.1. Classification (NCBI taxonomy): domain Eukaryota; kingdom Viridiplantae; phylum Streptophyta; class Magnoliopsida; order Brassicales; family Caricaceae; genus Carica; species Carica papaya. Next base: position 6,593,818 of record NC_142314.1, read on the forward strand.
TTTATAAAATAATAAATTTTAAATTCTTAATAAAATTTAAATTTATAATTTTTAAATATAATATAAAAATATATAACGACTAAATTCTCTCTTATTATAAATACCAATAGTCTTTTATTTGTATTGTCAACGTACAGTAATTTATTTATGAATTTAAATAATTATCATTTAATTATTACAGTTCGTGACTTTTAAATAAGACACAAAGAAATCAACTACTAAATGCGGTCTTATTGGAAATGTGAATAGTCTTTTTATTTTATTTTTATATTTTCAACAATCCAAGATGTTCACACCTATCTATTATATGCCATATAAATTTATTGCATTCTATTTATGAACTCAAACAACTACCATCAATTTAGCCCCTACATATCTATGTGTATATATATATATATATATTTATTTATATTGTATTATAACTCTGTAGTGGATAATTCAAAGCTTTGATTAATGGTACTCGATCCATTATTGTGACTTGAATTAGTCAATTAAATTTTTTAGCGAGTTAAATTTTTATCTCAAATAATAAATTTCGTTAACCAATTTAATCACTTAAACACATATCATTTTCATGTATATTTACTTAAAAAAAACAATATTTAATATTTACCTGATATTTGCTTTACTATATGTAAAGACTGAGTTGCTTCTTCGAGAATTTGTAAAGACAATACGGTAAACATCAGTAATGTTGTCGTGATAAATTATTGAGCCATAATAGATACTTTTAGACTCAGTCTATCACCACTGTATCAATAAAGAGATATTTATTAGATAAATTCTTTAATTATTGATTTTAATTTTTAATAAATTGTATGAATTATGATAATTATGAATATATATGTAAAAAAGCCTAAAACTTAAAATAAACGAATTTATATTTTAAATGCGGAAACAAATAATAAAATTAGAGTTTATATTTCTTACACTGTAATTTGGAATGTCCAATATATAATATCCACCTGAGAAAAAAAAAAGAAAAGAAATGTAAATAACATTTGGAGTTTGGATGTAAATGAAATAAATTTTCAAAAATTAGGGCTTTTAATTAATTTAGGGACTTAAATGAAAGTAGGTAAGAAAAAATTGGGTAAAAACATAAACAAGTGGAAGTGGAAGGAGACAAAGAGAATCAAGAAAATGGACGGCCCAGATTGGACCGCTTAAGGAGATTAGATGGTTGAGATTTAAAAAGAGAACAGATGACTCAGATCGAGTCATGAAGATCCAATGGCTCAGGGAACAGGTATAAAAGGGGAAGAGATTAGGGTTTCCTTTATTTGGGAGAGAAGCCGAAAAAGATAAAGGGAGAAAGAGAGAAAGAGAGAGAGCGACGATCGGGAACAGGAGGAAGAAGACGGTCGTGTGGGGAAGCCAAGAGAGAGAAAAGAGAGAGGAATGAAGAGAGAGGCCGAAAAGGAAGAGAGGAAAGGAAAAAGAAATGAGAGAAAAGGGAAGAGAAAGAGGGTGGCCGAGCGGAAAGAAGGGAAGCCGAGAACGGTCGCGCAAGGGGAGAAGAGAGAAAAAGAATCGTGGAGGAGAAAGAAGAAGAAAAGGAATCACGACCGAGGAGCACTGTGTGATGGCAAAATCCAAAGCCGAGCTGCACACGTTGATGTCCAAAAAATCGGTAAGTTTTATCCCTTTCATCTCTATTTTTCGATAATTCCTTTTCTTATTTTGTTAGATTCTTTTATTTCCTTTACTAATCAATTTGTAGGTTTGAAAAATCACATCCGAGTCTCAACCAAGCTAGGGAGCCGTGGGGGTGGCTGAGAGGAGACAATTGGGAGCCAAGCCAAGGCCGAATCACTCGCATCGAAGGTAAAACCGTTTTGTTTTTGTGTTTTGGTGGTGGCTGAGTGGCGGTGGGGCGGGGCCGGTGTCGAGCTAGCCACGCGCCAGCCACGTGGGCTCGGCCGGGCCACTCATCCGCAAGGGAACTGAGGAGGTTTTCTCAGGAATGGAAAATTTTGACCCATTCAGGAAGCCGAAGGGTCTTCCCCGAGCATGGGAACCCGATCCACCATTTTCGGTTCCGATTCGTTGTTCAAAAAACTGAAAAAAATTTCTCAAAAAAATGAAAATCTAGCTTGCTGTTTGGAAAGTTGAAAAGTCTTTCTTGAAAAATAGAAATCTGATTCGCCGAACAGGGAGCCGAAAGGTTTTTTGGATACAGATTCTGATAATTTTAGGTATTTTGTTGCGTGGTCGTTAGAACGTGTAATTCGATTAAATTAATTTTTAGTATTTCGAAGTATTTTAATTAAATTATATCATGTGTACAAAAAAAATTGGACATTCAGGTGAATCCGAAAAGACGCGTAAAAGAGTAAATATTTCTAAATATCAACTGGGTTCGAATTTTGAAAAGTGCATTTATTTCATTAAATTCTAAATTTTAAATTTTGAACAGACATTGATCCAATTTTTGATAAAAAACAGAATCCAAATTATGATAAGTAAATCTAAATAATTGAAACCCTATGAGAACACAAAACCAGAAAACAGATCCAATAGACTGAGAGTTATTTAGACTGAGTTATTTAAACTGATAAAATCTGAAATTGAAAAGAAAAATTCCCAATAAAGAAAAAATTAAAAAAAAGAAATAAAATAAAAATGTAAAAATAGAAAGGAAAAAAAATAATTGAGGTTAACAAGTGATCATTTAAACAAATTGAGAATTTTGGAATGAGAGGGTAGGAGTGAATAGGGTAGGGACTCTAAATACCTTCTCGTTTAGTCTGAATTAAAGAGGGGAGTATGTGTGTGTAGCTGAAGTTCAGCGGGCATGGTGAACTTGCACATGGATAAAGTATGAAACCTAATCCAGACGTGGATAGGCATTCGTGTGAGTGTGGGTCACCCAACAAACATACCTGTTGTAATCATTGTGTGATTTGTGTGTGTGTTATCCATGCAATAGAGGGATCCATTTCTTCTTTCTTTAATGATGACATAAATGGTATCGCATGATGAAACTATAGAAATGACATTTCAAGTGTATTTCTGATCTTTTGTGTGTGTGTGATTGTGTTTTAAAATAACGATTGATATTCGAGTGTATTTATATTCTTTTAGTAGTATGAGAATATACATTTAAGGTTTGCATATGATATTCAAGAGAATTCATCAAATCGATTAGAAATATGTGAAATAGTAAAAATAAGACATGAATTTTGTACTGAAACATTTTTATTGCTTTTATTTCTTACCGTGTGTTTTGCTTGAAATTTTATTTGAGTTGAGAGAATGAGAATATTTATTGAGTTTGTGAAGCTCATTAAATTTTACCTTGATATTTTTCAGAGAAGAATGAAGAGCTAGCACCGCTGCTAAATGAGTAAAAACTGTAAAGGGTTCTTGTTTTTATATATTTTGTGTATATTCGAAAAGTTTTATTTTGTTATGTTAAACTCTAAATTATGACCTCATGTTTTGTATATATAATTATCGTATATATCACATGGGATGTTAGCTTGTATTATATTTTTTTATCCACGCATGTATATATTTTATGGGCCCACTACATGAAATGACATGAGCAGAAATTACGCCTCATATCGAATATCAGAGCATGACACAATAGGGTTACAAAAATGTCCCTAAAAAGAGTTAAAATAACAGAAACAGAAATGAATCAAAAATCCTATGGGGTTAAACTCCATGGAAATTTTAATAGGGTTCAGGAAGTAACCTTTACTCGCAACCCTCTTGTTGATTAGGATCCGAATCTTGGTCTTCTTAATATGAAATGGTTTATAGAAGAGTGAGCTACACTATTCCAATAAAAATATTACACTAATCACTTATATGGAAAATGAAAGTTGGTAAAAATTATAAAATAACTAATGAAACCCTTAATTCAAGTAAATTCATTTAACATAAAAATCGTTGTTTCCATAATTACCGTTACAAGTTTCCAAAACTAATCTATAAGACAAATACTCATATAATATTATAATTTCATGTACAAGTAAGCAAGGTCGGTAATTCTCTTTTTTACCTGCTTATTGGAACCTTTAGGGGTCCATAGGAATATTCTCCTACTCGTGGACCCAATACCTATATTTGTTAATTAACTTGGTCATTCTCATACTTCGTCCAATAATGGGCGCCAAACACACTATCGCCTCGATATCTCGTTTGGTATAAGAGTGAATTATATCTCACAAACTCTTTCGACATGGGACTTCTCAGCCCCGTCTGACTGAGATAATGTTTACGGTAGGATTTTTCTTATGTACCAAATCTGTCTACATTTTCCCATGATACCTAGTAAGTCTTTTATATGTAGATTCTCATCAATAAAACAACTACCAATCGTATACCAACATTTCATTTCATATTTACAAATCAATTAAATGAAATTTAAGTAAACAATATAATTTCATATCTTAACAATTAATAAACATAATTAGGCTCTTTATTTCAAATCAGTCAATCAGAAAAAATAATAATTAGACAATCAATAAACGAGAAAGTAATTAAAAGTAATAATTTAAAGCACACAATGGAATAATAAGAAATTTAGGTGGTATAGAAAAAATAAATAAGCAACACAGATAAGTTAGGGCAATCGTACACTGACCAGTTTCTCCTCTACTAGTGACCTATAATTATTGTTATGATTTTTTTAATTTTCACAAAATACAATATTATCGATTATTAAGTCTTAATTTTCTATAACAGTGAATATGGTGAGAGATTCTTACTCATATCGGTGTTCAAAACGTCGTGCTACCTACTGTGCTTTCGGACAGTCTCCGAGTTTCTTGATTTTTTTTTATAGAAATTAAAATACCCGTGACATACCCAAAAATACCACAAAGGACAAAATTGGTGTTGAAAAACTTTTCTGGCAAATTTTAAAGTTATGGTTCGGCGATGTCGCCGTGCTACGGCATGGGCTCGATTGTCCACAGTGTTGGTTTACCTCGTCCTGGTTAGTTTCGGCTGTTTTAGGCTGGTTTTGTCCGATTTTACACGTATCCCTACGAAAAAACATGTTAGGCTCCTGGTTGGTTAAAAAAGTCAAAAATTGAAACTTATCGGCAAGGAGGTCTGTAATTGCAACGGCTCTGTCGATCCTTCTTTGCGATTGGAGTACCTCTTTGGCTAACATGCACCAGAAAAAGACGGTGAACACGGTGTTCAAAGAATTGTGTGAAACAAAAAACGAGAAGGGGGTCATCGGAGAGGGTTTCGGGTTTTGATCACAGCGGCTCACCCGAGCTTTGTTCGCGATTTTTACCTTATCTGTTGATCCTTTGGCTCTAATATAGCCACATGGAGGCTCAAGTTTAAATTCCAAACGGGAATGGGGGAAAAAGTACATGTTTTGGCATCGGTGGTGGTTCCAGTGAGGCAACGATGGTGGTTAGGTTCTTTTCCGGCCATCTTTCTTCTTCTTCTTTGGCAAGAATTGGTGCGACTATGGTTATGGTTCCCTAGAACATGATGTTTAAATACCCTCTCTAAGTCGATCTGAGCCATTCATGTGGAGACACGTGGTCATCTCCTGTCTGTTGGATCCTTCTTATTTGGAGAATGAATTTGAGCCGCACAATCGGATTGGATCTGACCGTTCGATCGCACCTGAAGGAAAAATATATCTGAGCCATCCGTGCGCGTGGGATGTGATCTGGACCGTCGGATCGCTCGCGTGGCCTCCCTCGTGGTGCCAATGTCAGTGTGTCTGTCATGTGACGTCCTCTGGTTCACCGAGATTGTTAAATGGGCCGTCCCACATGGCCGAATTTTTTCTCTTTATGATTCTACCCCCTATTTTCAAATTTTCTTTAAAAAATATCTCTCTTATAGAAAATTTCACCCATTTTTTTAAAATTATTTTCAATTTCATTCATAATTCATTTTTTCTCAATAATTTAATAAATTTTAAATCAAAATAAATTATTTATATATTTTATAAATGTAAAAAAATTATTTCGGATCAATTTTCGAGCCCGAGTATTATAATATAATCGATTATGATGATTATAAACATACAAAAAGATTTATTAACTGCTTTTGTGTATTTATTTTCAATAAACATGAATTGGAATTGGATGAATGACGGAAAATATATTGGATTGGGTTAGAATTTGAGATGGTTTCAAATTTTAAGCATATTATAAATGTTATGTATAGTTGTAACACCCAAACTTATTATTTTTATTTTTTAATTTATATTAGAATTTTAGTTTAATTTTTTAATATTTAATTTAATTTAATTTAATTTAATTTAATAAAATAATAATAATAATAATGATAAAATATGGTAAAATTATTTTTGGGACCTAATTGAAATTGATTTTGAAAAAAAGGGTGAAATTTTAGATTCTGGTGGTGTTTTTGAAAAGAAAATCAGAAATTGGTGGTCAAAACGCAATTTAAGAAAGTTGTGCCACGTCAGCAGCCATGTCAGCAGCCCCGACCAACCAGAACACGCCGCGTGGCAAGAAAGCTGACGCGGGAGGCCACGCAGGACGGAGCCACGTGGGCGATCCGCGTGCACGCGATCGAACGGTCCAGATCTTACGTGTGCGGATGGCCCAGATCTCACGTGCACGAACGGTCCAGATCTCACGTGTACGGACGACCCAGATTGAATCATGCATGGAAGGCCCAGATCGCATCGCGATGGACGACCCATATTTATTCCTATTTTAATCGCGATTGGACGACCTAGATTAAATCATGATGAACGGCTGAGATTAAAAGGGGAAGGTTATAAATAACTTCACTCACACCCGACCCAAAACCCTAGCCACCAGTACCCTCACCGGAGAAGAAGAAACAGTCACCGGAGCACAGCCAACCCGAGGCGGATTACCGCCGCGGGCGGCGGTGCCGTCGCTGGAGCACGGCGGAGCCGCCGTGCCAGAATTCTGATATTGGCCTAAAAGGGGCCCTTGGTCTGATTTGGAATTTTTGGGACACGTGCAGGTACCGATAGTGCGTTTCAATTTCTCAGAAAAAAATCAGAGAATTTAGAGACAGTCTGTAAGCACATTGTAGAGCAGATTTCAGACCCCAAAACAAGTAAGAATCTCTCATCCTATTTCCTATCACGACATTAAAGGTTAATAAATGATTAAACGGTATTTTATGAATTTATAAATATGTATAATTAATTAAGATTGCTAATGGAGCCCGAGTCTGATATATTTTCGGTCAGTTGTTGTTTTAGTTATTTTACAATTTTAAATGCATTATGGTATCTGATCTATTTATTTTATGGTTTTGAATACATGAATCACTGTTTACTTCATTATAGCTTGATTTTGTGAATCCGATGATATGCCTGCCTTGTTGGATGCTCGTTACTGGTTTAAATATTCATGATTACGTGAGAAACAGAAAACTAAGAAAAAAAATAGAAAAGGTATGTAAATTGATAAAGGGATAACGTGGACAACCTGACTAGATATCCTGGGAAATGGTGGACGGACCGGATCCGTAGGGAACCTTACTAAGAACGCGGTCTCTCATATCGAACGGGATATGGAGACCTTATGTATTTTGGTGCCCATACCGGACGGGGTATGGGGACGGCTCGTTTCACTCTCATACCGGACGGGATATTGAGGTTTATGGTTTTGGTGCCCATACCGGACGGGGTATGGGGACGGCCCGTTTCACCCTCATACCGGACGGGGTTATGAGGACGGCCATAGAATCATGTTATTAATGTTAATAGTTCACGTATAGCGGGGACCCCTTATGGATCCCTATGGATACTAGTAGGCTGGTAAAAGAGGAGAATTGTTGTCTGATTATTAAAGTGCAAAAGTATAACATGTGTTATGTTACAAAGTGTATATGATTTTATGATGGTTATAATGTTATTGTTTTCATATATTATTTTCATGAATCTCACCGAGGTAAGTGGACAATAAAGGTTTTTATTATTAATAAATGAGTTTGTTATAAATTATGCTTAATTTGTTGTTTTTGTTTTCTACCGACCTTTACTTCTGTGACAGTGAGATAGTGTGATGTCTTTACTGGACTAGTGTAGCTCATTCCTTATTTAATCATTTCAGATCAGAAGGATTTTGTTCCCGAGCCCGTCCCGCATGAAGACGACGAGTAGACGTCTAAGGATTTCATAGTTTTATTTATAGCATTCATTACTAGTAATTATCTCAGTTAGTTTATTCTTTCATACGTTGAATACGTTTTTGGTTATTGTGTAAGGGATGTTAATCAGAATTTTTATTTCGCTTCTGCATTTAGAACTTTTAATACATTCTATTTCTTTTAAATTTCTGGAGCCGCTACAATAGTTTTATTTATTTGATTGAAATAAGTATTTTATTTATATATTTCAATTAAATTAAAAAATAATAAATTTAATTGGTCCTAATAAAAATTAGCAAGATCTAATTTTTTTTAATCTAGATATTAGTTGAAAAAAACTAGCATGATTAGGGATTTCATTTTGTATGTAAATCTATTTAATCCGACCAATCAGAATAAAATATGATATGAATTTTTTTTATTAAAGTCGAGTTATATAAGTGAGTCTAGTTATGATTGATGGAAAAAAACAAAAAGAGAGGGTTAGAGTGATGTTTTAAAATGCTTACAAATCTGATAAATTATATGTATAAATATGTTTTAAGTCTTTATCCTCATAAATATATTTATATTTTTTATATATATACTAATAAATATATTTTTAATTTTTTAATATAAATTTAATTATTTATATTAATATAATAAAATGACATGATGTAGTTCGGGTTAAATAACCAACAAACACGAAATAGTTCGAAAATTTTTTATTTACTCTTCATAGAGCGAATCGGTTTCGAATTTGTTAGTTCGTATCGAACCCGTCCCAATATTATTGATTCAACCCTCTTTAGTCCGGTAAGAAGATCCACTGCTTTCAGCTCGGCCCGGCCCACAATGATAAAATCAAACTGCTATTTCAATTCTGTAAACGCAAGAGTCGGTGGGCCAGAAGCGAACTCCGAAGCTTACTTGGCAATATCTTACTGGTCGGCCATTATTTAACTGATAGGATAGGATTTTGCCGAAAGAAAAATACTAATAAAATAAGCTCTCGTTCTTACATTTTTTCTTTTTTCAATTTGAATGTACCTCACTCATGCCATGAAGCTCAGGAGGGTTACCCTTAAAGCTAAAGATTGCTGTAGACGGTAGGATAAGGTAGAGAGTTATGACGTATTGGCAAGTGAAATCTTAAAAAGGTATGTTTCTCTTCTTTCTCGTTTTCCTCTCCAAATTCAATCATGGGTGTGCTGTGTTTTGATAATTTTTTCTTCTGTTGTTGAAGTTCCATGCTTTAACCACTGATTGCTATATCTAGAAACCCATTTGAAATTTAAAACAAGCATTCTAATAGTAAAGTTACATGAAACGATAAAAGGGAGATTGCAGACACCCATTTGAAATTTAGTATTTGAACTCAAGTATTAGTTTTTCTTGGTTTCAGTGGTGTAGCAGTAAGTTGGTGACTATGGTGGTCGCATTATGTGACGTTAACCTTGGGTGTGGCTTGAAGAAGCCTAATGATTACCCCCTGCGTCCCAGAAATTTGACAAGGCAAGATTTATAATTCCTTTTAGTTAGCTTCTTATTGACAATCTATAGTTGTTTATATTGTGATCATTATAAATGGATAGTCTTTTTAAGCTTAATGCTTCTTGTTTTGCTTAAATCATCTAGTGTAGTTCTGGTTTGTCAGAAAATTCTTGGGTTGGGTAGAAGGATATTAGGTTGCTTGTGGAAATAAGTTTTGATTTAATGGGAATCTGATTCATGAAACCTATATAGAGACTCTGCTTATGGATTCAAAGTTAGGGTTATGATCCGAAATCCTATATGCTTTTATGTTAGTTTCTAAACGTTGATTCTTGTGAAGAGATTGCCCATTTCTCAAACTTGAGTATGTTCTTTGTTTACCATCTTTAATTCATTTATTGTTGCTATTAGGATATGCTGTGGATTCAGAACTATAATCCTGTTGTTTTCTAGTTTTCTCATCGATCCATAGATTTCAGTGTGATGTATACTCCTGTGCTAAACATGTGCTTGCTATGGTATTCAAGTTTGAAGGTTTTTTTTTCTAGCATTAGCTCTCAAATTTAGGAATCTATATCAGGATGAATTGTTATAGTGTAGGTGCAATTTATTAGTCCAAATTTTTTCTTTTAACAAAACATGCTTGTTATGTTGATCAGAAGCCTAGAGTTTAATAGACAATACTATCAGAACTACTTCCTTGCATAACTACTTACTATGACTTACCTTGCCAAAAATAGTCTTAACTTATGTTTCTGCGTTCAATTTTTGTGTCTTTCCAGGTTTTATCAGGGAATTGTTTCTTCAAATCCTTTTGAAAAGTCACCACAGTTTTTCAGTATTGAAAACTTTTTTAATGAGACATGTAGACAAAGATTAAACATCAGACAACCATGCCGATATCGACAGTTCTTTATCAAGAGTGACTCAGACTATGAAAATGTGCATGAACAGGAGAAAAAAGAGGATGTTTCTAAAGCAATATTGATATGGAGGGCTGTCAAATTGCCTATTTATTCTGTTGCTTTGATTCCACTTACTGTGAGTATGTTCAACACTTCCAGCAGTCTTTTCAAATTATGGTGTTGTGTCTACAAATTTTGTGTTTACAGTGCTAAAAATATGAATGATGTTCAGTTGTATCCTAGAATTATTAATAAAGTTATCAATAATTATCACAATAAGCATCATCCAACATAGTAAAGCTGCATCTTTTTCATATGTGCAAAGACCATTTGCAACAACAGATAGTTTTAAAAGATAAAAGTTCTGTAATATGTATTAGCAAAAATAAAATCGGAAATGAGACCTTTGCAAACTAAAAGGATAAAAATGTTAACCTCTATAGAGAAGTCTTCAAGTTTCTGTACAAAGAGAACAAGGGGTAGAAGCTACAAAATAATACGAGGTTCAAAATTGAAATCAATCTTGACAGGCTTACAAGTAAATAAGCTCACCATGGAAGGTATCCTCTATCTTTGTGATGGCTTTTTTCTTGATTTTCTACTCTAACCTTAATGTAGTTATGATATTTTGCTTCTTTGCTTTCCAATGAGTTAATGATTTGTTGCTAAGGAAGATTGGGGTTTCGTATGGAGATGTTGATTGTTGGTAATTTCCGCCAAAAAATGAAGGGGTATTGAGATTTGCTAGAATGTATTTCTGATTCAAATTGTCATGAAGGTAACTTTTTTATGAGGAAGAAACTCCTTCTTTTGTAAGAAATGCATTTAGATTCCACCTCAAGATACATAAAAAATATTGACTTATTGGTATTGTCTAAGGCAATGGATTTCAGTTTCTCCTTGGGACATATTAAGACGATTTATTTACCATAAGCTAAAACAGGGGAAAGTTTTATCACACACCATCTCTGAACCTTGAAACCTTCTCAATAACCTTACCAAGATAATGACGATGATGTAGACAACAGAAGTGATAGAACATTGATGCGTAACGAGCAAAGACAAACATTGAGCTCTGAAAATGCATTTTAATGGAAATTTTGCTCAAGCAGATAGTTTGTTGTGCTGTGGATCTTATGTTCCATGAATTTATCTTTAGTTGATATGCTCTAGAAGAAAATGAACCTTTCTCTTTTGCTGTATATTTTCTCCACTTCGGTAACAAGTTTTAATCTATATCAATTCCACACAGCTATGAGGACATGACATCGTATTGGATCTTGTGGGTGCAACATTTTTTTGAAATCACCATCCTGGCTTAGCAGCTTTTGTTGACGTGTTGCAATTTTCTCATCTTTGGTGTAGCATGGAGGACAGAATTCCTCACATAATCACTTTTGAGGGCTCAATTACTTTTATAGATTGTTTTTAGCTAGAAGTGTATTGAGACTCTCCCTCTTGCTCCTCAACAAATACATGATCTCTTCTCGAACTATCATTGTCTTATTTTATTCTCATGGGCGTCAAGTTTCTGGTCCTTCTCTGGCTTACAGCTTATATCAGCTTTTCTTGATGCAATTTAACTTCATTTTTTGCATGTGTCTCACTCTTCCTGGCCTGTTTGACTAGGTAGGTAGTGCTGCTGCATATTTGCAGACGGGTGTATTTTCACCTAGGCGGTATTTTATTATCTTGGCTTCATCAGTTCTTATTATTGCTTGGCTAAATTTAAGGTGAGTTCTTGAAAGTTTATGCTAAGTCCTACAAGCTTTTAAGGCGTTGATACACTAGGCTCATTTATTTTTTTTTTGGTGAAAATGTAAGTTGATTTGTTAAAGTTTTTCAAACTTTTGTGGTCCATGGCAGCAATGATGTTTATGATTTTGACACAGGAGCAGATATAAACAAAAAAGAATCTGTTGTAAACTTGCTTGGAAGGTAAGTTTCACTTTTCTCTTTTAGGTCTCTGCATATTTTGTTGGTTTCTACCCAAGTTTCAATGAAAACCTGATCTATAATTTGCTTGGAAAGCCGTACAGGGGCTTTTTCTGCTGCATACTCATCATTTGCTCTTGGCTTCATGGGATTGACTTGGGCCTCTATAGAGGCAAGGAACACACGTTCACTTTTGTTACTGGCTTCTGCAATATTTTGTGGCTATATATACCAGGTATGAAGAATCTTGCCAGTATTTAGGAGACTGCATTTCATCTTCAAGCCTCTCAGTGATATATTATTTTCCTTGGTAGCTAAATGGTCATAACTGGGACTCAGTCAGATTTATCGTGTTATATACGCGGTCTTAGATGACACATATTGGCTTTCATTAGAATCAACATTGTCATTTTTTGGGTCAATCTGATGGTAACTATGTTTCTCTCATCCTATTTAACTAGATGGGTTAATTTGGTATTGTTTGACAATGCAATTATTCATACTGAAACAAGATAATAGCTCAACTTGATAAATCTGTTATTTAGCCAAGATATTGGATCCATAAATTGTATCAGGTTAGTGTATCCATCTGCTTATGAAAACTTCCAGCGTTTTGAAATTTATATTACTTTTTTATTGTTGCAGTGTCCGCCATTTCGATTAAGTTACCAAGGATTGGGAGAACCGCTTTGCTTTGCAGCATTCGGACCTTTTGCCACTACGGCTTTTTACTTACTGTTGGGAAGCACAAGGTCATTAACTTTGCTGGACTACAATATGATTAATTTGGATTTCAGTTAATGTACTTAATAGCAAACAGGTGGTTTTGACAGTGAGATGAGCCATCTTCCCATTACTAGCACAATTCTTTCAGCATCTCTACTTGTTGGCTTCACAACATCATTAATCCTCTTTTGTAGTCACTTTCATCAGGTAATATTTATATATTTTTTTTCTGAATTTTCTTACCCTCAGATGTATTAAAATGACATGGATGTTACATAATTGATCAGGTGGAAGGAGATAGGGCCGTGGGGAAAATATCACCCTTGGTGAATATACTTAGCAGATCCTTTGTTTTCTAATTATTACATGATGAAGGAAAATTTGATATTGATCATTTCCTATTATATTTCAATTTTTCACAGGTTAGGCTGGGAACTGAAAGAGGATCTGGTGTAGTAAAAGTGGCAATCACAACACTCTATTCTCTTTCATTTGCTCTTTGTCTAAGTAAAGCTCTTCCCTTAACTTCCATTGTAAGTAAATATCAAATTGGTACTTCATGTATGCTTTCTATTTATGAATACTCTCTAGATTTCTCTCTTGAATCGTGCTTTTTTTCTTTCTGTTTCTTTTTTTTTTCTGCTGTTGAGACGGAATCACAATTTTATTTTTTTTCAGATTCTTTGTGGCCTGACCTTACCAATGGCAAAAATTATTGTGAGCTTTGTAGAAGAGAACCACAAGGTAAGCACTGTTATCTTTTTATGATGCTTGAAACCTTGTCTCCTTAATGGTTCTGATTTTATATGGTCCTTCATAAGATGCAGAATGCATGAATAATAACCGAAACACTCCCAGCTCTGAATGCATTACAGTACCTTGATCCTAAATTTGTAACTTTTATTCTTCCGGCAGGACAATGAGAAGATCTTCATGGCAAAGTATTATTGCATGAGACTGCATACTTTATTTGGCGCTGCGTTAGCTGCTGGACTGGTGGCAGCTAGAGTGTTGCTATGAACCTAAAAAGAGATATCCTAAAGCCAAGATTTGTATAACCAATCTTGAAGTTGATATGATGCCAGAAACTTGATGATATGCGGCCGATAAGTACCTGAAATACCTGACACTGATGTTTTACTGCAACTGCATATTACACTCTTGCTTAAAGTAATTGCGCAATTATGTTGCCAGAATGTACTGTAGAGTTTGTGTTTATTGTTTATTGAAATGTTGTCGGTAGCAAGTATCAACCATTATCCATAATGTAGAAGAGAAATTGATAAGCGTTCCATGAGTATATTTGAACAATAAAACTTAAATGAGAAATAAGAGGGATGATTTTTGTTATTTCTGTGTCAGATACATATGAATAGACTATACAAGTACATACAGCGAATTAGCTCTTACAGCTTTTGTAGCTTCAGATTTAAGGAAATAACTCTCTCTTTTTGATCTCTTAGTTCCTATAATTTCTCCTCACATTTCTCAATCCAAATATGATGTTAATAACTAGTAAGTCAAATATCAATTAAATATTCATTAGCTGGATGGTGGATACTTCTTCCATTTTTCTAAGAAGCTGTGGAGTTGTGCATTCCATGTATATTCATCAGTATTGTTTATTGCTTTGGTACAATGATGAGTGAAAGCTGATTATTATGTTATTAAGCTGATCAAGGATCGGTGGTGATTTTCGTTGACTTGAAGCAATAGTAAAAGTTATCACCAAGTGTTGTATATTTCGGAGGCTCATATGTTGTCTTTGCCCAATTTTGGGTTGGTTTATGCCCAGGCACTCTTTGATCATTTCCTATTGGAGGATCAGGTTATGAGTAATCCTTGGTGGTTGATGGGGAAAACCATCAAGGAAAGAAATGTTATAAATACATGTTTTGTTTCTTATAAACTTAAATAGAGAGCTGAAGTAATATTGTAAAGGTTCGAAAACTTAATAGAAGGAATATATATTAAAATAGTAGAAGCGAACAATAATTAAGAGTTTACATTTCTTATACAGTAAATTTAAATTCTCAATAAGGTTACATGAATGTTCTTTATACATTGGTACATAAAAAAAAAAAAAAAAAACGATAATCAAAACAAATAAATAGATATTTTAGGGGGTTAACTTCTACTAACACTTGAATGGGAGTTTGAGAGGTTATTTACTCACAAATTTCTTACTAATCGAGATATGAATCTTAGATTTTTTGATTTGAAATGGTTAATAAAAGGATGAACTACATTTGTCGAGTAAAAATATCATATTAATAACTTATACGGAAAATTAAAAGTTAGTAAAAATTACAAAATAACTAATTGAGCTCTTAATTTAAGTAAATTCATTTATCGTGAAGAAAACTATTTATTCCATACTTACCGTTACGAGTTTAAAAATTAACTTATGAAGAACAGTAACCAAATAATATTTTAATTTCATGTATAAGATCAGTAATTCTTCCTTTTTAAGCTACCCCCTTCCCCTCCTCCCACATGTGAACCTAATATCCAGATTTATTAATTAACCAGCCGATTCTATATCTTATCCGGTAATGGACGCCAAACATTCCATCACATCGATATCCCGTCCGATATGAAAGTGAACCATATCTTCCAAACTCTTTCAGTATGGGACTTCCCAACCCTGTCTAATTAAAATAACGTTCATGGTAGAGTTTCTTATGTACCGAACCCGTCCACCATTTTTCAAGATACCCGATAAGTCTTTTATATAAAGATTTTCATCAACAAAACAATAATCAAGCGCATATCAATATTTCATTTCATATTTACATATTAATTAAACGGTATTTATGCAAACAATAAAACTTTTATACCTCTATAACGAAGAAAGTACTTATGACCTTTATTTCCAATAAGTCAATCGGATCAAAAAAATAATGATTAGATAGTCAATAAATGAGAAAATAATTAAAAACAATAATTAAGGTACATGACAGAATAATAATCAATTTAAGCAGTATAAAAAAATCAATAGGTAACACAGAAAAACTATGGCACATATAAACTGATCGATTCCACTTCCACTAGTGACTTGTAATTATTTTTAAGATTTTTCTAATTTTTCACAAAATACAACATTATTGATTATTAAATCTCAATTTACCATAACAGAGAACATGGTGAGAGATTCTTAACCGGATCGGTGTTTCAAAATGTTGTGCTACTCACTACGCCTCCTGATAGACCTTAAATTCTCCTGAATTTTCACTTTAAAAATCAAAATATTCGTTGCGTACCCAAAAATATCCCAAAAACTTAAAATCTGTGTCTAAAATCCCTTTATGGCCAATTTTAGGATTTCAGCACTGCGGTGCCGTCGTGCTCCAGCTTCGGCTCTGCTGCCCACGATGGTGGTTCGTCTCGGTCTGGCCGATTTTAACCGATTTCGGTCAGTTTTACAAGTACCTCCACAAAAAAATACGTTAGGAAATCTCGGTTGATCGGAAAAATAAAAAATTCGAATCTACTGACGGGAGGGGTCTTCGAGTGCGGCAACTCCAACGGTTCTCCTTCACAGCTAGGGTTTCTCCTTCAGCTAATATGCACAAAAAAAGATGGTGAACACAATGGTCGAAAAATTGTGTGAAACGAAAAACGGGAAGGGGCACATCGGAGAAGGTTTTGGGTTTTGGGAGTGATGACTTTGTGTGGCTTTGTCCGCGATTTTCGGCTCACTTGTCATCTCTTTTGCTTCGACATGGCCATAGGGAGGCTCGGAATCCATAAGGAGGCTGGGAATTGAATTCCGAGCATGGAAGAAAAATTTTATTTTTTTTATAGTCGGCAGTAGTTCCGGAGCGGCGACGATCCGGGATAGAGAAAATTTTATATTTTTTTATGATCGGCGGTGGTTCTGGAGCGGCGACGATCGGGGATAGGTCTCCTTCTCCGGCATCTAGTTCTTCTTCTCTGGCAAGAGCTGGTCGGCAAGGGTTAAGTTCTCCTGTGATACGATATTTAAATACTCATCCCCTGTCGATTTAGACCGTCTATTCGAAGACACGTAGAATGAGAAGGATCGTTCGATGATTTTTTGTTTAAACTGATTTCGTGGATGAATTTGGATTGTCTATCACGATCAATCTCGTCTGTCCAATCGCGTTTAAAGAAGGAATGCATCTGGGTCGTTTGCGTGCGCGAGGTGCGATATCGGCCGTCAGATCGCCCAGACACGTGGATCGCCCGTATAGCCTCCTGTATGGAGTCGATGTCAGTCTGCCAGCCACGCAACGTACTCTATTTCGCTCGAATTACTTACTGATTTATGATTTAGCCTCATATTTTTAATTTTTTTTTTAAAATATTTTTTATATTTAAAATTTTACTTTTTTAAAAAATTTATTTTTAATTTTATCATTAATCTATTTTTCTCAAAATTTATTAAAATTATATTAATTATTTATATAATTTTTATAAATAAATTTTTTTTATCTCAAATTAATTTTCGAACTCAAATATTACAATATTACAAATATAACGATTGCTTGATCTTACCTTGGGTTTGTAATAGCTGTGGGTTGTAAAGTACTCCTTCTGGGAGCTGTATATATTCTCTCTCTGAGTTAATACAAGATTATTCCTTCCCCTCTAAAATATACATTGGGCATGCACCTACGATGGTTGTGGATACGGAGGAATCAAGTCACTCCTACATTATTTTAATGATTTTATAGCTATTGCTTGTTTTTTGAAAAGTTTAATGTTAGAAGATTTGTAAATTTCAACATTTTTTTTTTATATTTTTATATTTTAATAGAGAGTTAAGTTAAATATGAATTTCGAATGTTATAATTAATATATATATTTTTTTTATTTTTTTAAAATAATTCATGTATTAAATTTAAATGTGTTTCTTGAATTTTTATAGGTGGTTTATGTATTAGAGTTAATATATGTTTTTTTTTTTTGAGTTTTTTAAAGTAGTTTTATATATTAAATTTAAATATAGTTCATGAACTAAATTTTTAATTATTGTTTTATTAATTTTGAATATATACACTCATACACTTAAAAATTTATAAATATAAGATCACAAATTTAAAAATTGATTTTTCTTCCTTCTATTTCTAATAAAATGTTATCTAAAGTTTTTTATTTTGTTGTTATAGATAGATTTTTAGGAACCCTAATGGACTATTATGAAATGAATTGCTAATAATTAATATTGTATATTTATTTACCGAATATACACACACATATATATATATATATATACTCAATACTATAAAGATTAAATATAAGACAAAAAAAGTATAGTTTATACAAATCTTTTTATTTTGTGATTCAATCTAATCCTTAGTTCATAGAATTATTTATTTAATTGCAATATTTCTAAAACACCTCTAACATTGAAGTTATCCCAACTTATTTACTATTTAAATTTTTAGTATAAGATTCTTAATTCTATACTATAAATATTAATTTTAGTATAAGATATACTTTTTTATTTGCTTCTCTTTAACATTTTTAACCCAAAAATGAGACTATACGATGCATCAAACAATTTTAATTTTAATGAATTATACATAATATATATATATATATATATATATATATACTCTAATATCTCTATACATATAGGTCCAGTCAATTGTAAACTTCAAACTAAAGTGCAGGTACATGCGCATAGAGTAGTGCATGCAAAATTACAGTCAAAGCATGACCAATCCTCATTACATACCAATTAGTATAAGAAATTGATGACCACTAATATACCAAAAAACATATTTAATATACTTGTAAAATGTAGTGTTCAATACATATATATAAACCTTCTAATTTATTTGTCTGCGATTCTGTGTAAGTAGCTTGTGGTTTTAGAGCAATCATCCTCTTATACATACATATATATATATATATATATGTCACTTACCTTCCAGCTTTCCAGGCCGACAGAAATTACCAACTATTATATATATATATATATATACGCACTAAAAAAGTTAAGGTGACGCTAGATATAAGCAGGCTTACCTTCTACCAGGCACCAGATACATATATATATTTACATATATATATTACACTCGCATGCATGCAGCAGATACACGTTCCTTTATTGGCATATATATATATATATATATATATATATATCTTAAATGAATGTGAACTATATTGTCAAATGACACCCGGAGTTCCCCCAAACACTTCAGCGAGATTGATATATATATATATATATATCTCCGGTGAAGTGCTCAGGGGAACTCTAGGGGACACCTGACCTGATCATGGCTCCTGCTTGTGTTAATATTGCATGGCAGTGTGGCAGGTATTTATAAAGAGAAGGAGAAAAGGTAGCAATGCATTTGGCTTCTTATTTGGTATTTGTTCAGTTGATACCGAGAGTTTTGTTTGGTCTAAAGCTGTCAAGTTTTGAACTTAGACGCACCTACAAGATAGATGCATCTGCACATACATATATATATATATATATATATATATATATATACACACACACTTATATATAATCATAATAGACAGAATAAATTGCATGGTGATTGAATATGGGACTGTACATGTGGACATTATCCTTTCCTCCGTACCTTTTCCACTAAATCTCCCTCAATATTCTCCTTTCACTTTCACTTCTCTTAAGAATCTCATATACATATACATATACAAATATATATATGTATATACATATACACAGCTCATAAATAAAAAGTAACAAGTTTTATATATACGTATATTATCGTCAAATGAAAAATTAATGCTTTTTCCAGACCCATGTTTAATTTTACACACAATATGTATAGTTGATAAAGAACTAGCTATAATTAGTAGTTCAGTTCTTTACTTGACGTTAAGATATGTTCTTCTTCTACCTCTGTCAATCTGTAAGTAATTTAAACACACTACGAACAGAGGACTTGAATTTATATATAATAGTCATTCTGGCCTATGTAAAAGTAGATATATTGAAAAGGGAAGGATATGTATATATATATATATATATATATATATGGACCACAATAAGCAATTTGAGGTAAACCGGTGTTTGTTCTGTTCTGTTCTATATTCTCAAATTCCATCCCACTTCCTTGAAGTCCGACCAGGTTCATAAATTCTCAAGGCCTAATTAAGCTGTATATAATTACGTATAGGTAGCAAAGTATCTATGGCAATAATCAAGGTGAAAAAGGGGAGAAGATGAGTCAGGTCAGTTGTCCCCTAGAGTTCCTCTAATCACTTCATTGGGAGTCTCCAATTACTAAATCCACTGAAGTGTTTGGGGGAACACTGGGTGTCACTTGACAAATGCATGTAACATTCATTCATAGATCAACAATATATATATTATATTATATGTGTGTATTACCATGAAAATAATAGATTTAGTATTTTTCTATCAATTTAATTTTTTTTTTTAAAAACAATCAATTTGGTTTAATTTTTTATTATCTATTATTATATTTTAAATTCTGTAAAATTTATTATTTATTATCTAATTTGTATTTCTATATTCATTTTTGGATTTTTATATCTCATTTGGGTTTAATATATATATATATATGAAAAGGTGTATTACATATAAACAATTGATTTTATTTCAATTTTAAGTTCCTTAAAATTTATAAATCAATTGATTTATATTTATCTATTGTTGTTCTTTATATATTTAGACTTAAATATAATAATGTGAAACAAGATGCTCGTAAATTCACAATATTAATTTATAGATGATCCACTTAAATTCGATTGATAATAATGCGAGATTAGTCGGACGACTAATTAGATATTTTAAATTTGAAATAAAGTTCTTTGTTCATTGATTTTTAAATTACTATAATTAACCTCATAATTATTCATTTTAGATATACTTAATGGATATCTAAATGGAGGGTTCTTAATAATAATTATCTTTAAATACATAAATAAATAATGATGATATTTCAATCTTAGTATTTCTATACATTTTTTTTTTAAATGACACTATTTCCTCATATACAATAGTAATAGTACCAGATATTTTAACTAAATATCAATGTTTAACCCAATATTTAACTATTATCAATACATTAATATGTTTTGGTTAAACAGTAATCTTGGGTTAATAAATATTAATACTGAGATTATGTTTTATATCATTTTTATGAACTTTATTATTGTAAAGTTATATATTAAAGATTTTATTAAATGATTGATTTAAAAACAGTAAGAACAGAGGAATTCATTATAATAATTGACGTGTTATGCATCGAATTAAAATTTGAGTTAAAAATCAAGAACAATTTTTACAATTAAGCAAGCATATTAATAAATTAAATAAGTATGTAATTAATTTTTTTTAAAAAAAATATGATAATAATGATGTATAAGAAAATTTTATTTATTTTAATAGATAAAATAATTAATTGAATGATTAATTTAAAAACAATAACAATCAAGGAATTAATTATAATAATTGAAGTGTTATGCGTCAAATTAAAATTTACGATTAAACCTAAATTAAAAAAAAATTGGCTTATTTGAAGGGCTTGGGCTCAATTAACCACTCTGTTACTGAAAAAGAAGACCGACCCAAAATCCGAACCGACTTTTGTGCACGCCCCAAAAATCGTTTCTCCCCCGCGACATTTTTCAAACCCTAAAAAGTCTGGTCTTATCTCTCGCTCGGTCTCTCACAATTAAGAACACAGAAAAAAATCCCAATCAACTTTCTGTCAATCATCCATTTCGGGTAATTTCTTCCATTTCTGTTATCATTTCTTCTTAATTTCACGTTTCTCTTATGTAATCGTACTTCGCATTTCGGTATTCTTCTTCCCGTTCAATTAAATCTTATTACGTTTTTCGGATCACTTATTGCATATTTAGGGTTCTGCCAAGAGGAAACATCAGTAGCAAGCAACCATGGCGTCTCTAGATCCTGAGATCGCCAAAACTCAAGAGGAAAGGAAACGAATGGAGCAAGAGCTGGCGTCGCTCACATCACTCACATACGATCGCGACCTCTACGGCGGCACTGACCGCGACGCTTATGTGAGCTCCATCCCTGTAAATGACGATGAAGATGCCAATCTTGACGGGATGGACTCAGAAGTCGCGAGAAAGCTTGCCTCCTACACTGCCCCCAAGTCACTGCTCAAGGAGATGCCTCGTGTCGGTGACGATGACTACGACGATAATTCGTTGGGGTTTAAGAAGCCGGCCAAGATCATCGACCGCGAGGATGATTATAGGCGGAGGAGGTTGAACCGCGTGATTTCACCTGATAGGCATGATGCGTTTGCGGCGGGGGAGAAGACTCCGGACCCCAGTGTGAGAACTTATGCGGATGTTATGAGAGAAGAGGCTCTGAAGAGGGAGAAGGAGGAGACACTGAGAGCCATTGCCAAGAAGAAGAAGGAGGAAGAGGAGTCTGCCAAAGCTGATAAGGAGTCTGGTGTTACTGCTGCTGCGGCTGCACAACCAAAGAGGAGGAATAGGTGGGACCAGTCGCAAGATGCTGACGCTGCAGCTGCTAAGAAGGCAAAGACGGCCTCGGATTGGGACTTGCCCGATGCGACTCCCGGAATTGGACGGTGGGATGCCACTCCTACTCCTGGGAGAGTAGCTGATGCAACCCCATCAATGGGCAGAAGGAATAGGTGGGATGAGACTCCTACACCGGGGCGTATTGCTGATTCTGATGCTACACCAGCTGGTGGGGCGACTCCAGGTGCAACTCCTGCTGGGGTTACTTGGGATGCCACTCCTAAGGGGCTCGCCACTCCAACCCCAAAAAGACAGCGTTCAAGGTGGGATGAGACTCCTGCTACGATGGGTAGTGCCACACCAATGGCAGGGGCAACCCCTGCTGCTGCTTATACACCCGGTGTCACTCCTGTAGGTGGGATTGAATTGGCAACGCCAACACCAGGTGCAATTAATCTGCGTGGAGCTATAACACCCGAGCAGTATAATTTGTTGAGATGGGAGAGGGATATTGAAGAGAGGAACAGGCCGTTGACTGATGAGGAGCTTGATGCTATGTTTCCACAGGAGGGTTATAAAATTTTGGAGCCACCTGCTTCTTATGTGCCTATTAGGACACCTGCCAGGAAGCTTCTTGCAACCCCAACTCCACTGGGTACTCCACTTTATGCTATTCCTGAAGAGAACCGTGGGCAGCAATTTGATGTGCCAAAGGAGGCACCTGGTGGATTGCCTTTTATGAAGCCAGAGGACTATCAATATTTTGGGGCCTTGTTGAATGAGGAGAATGAGGAAGAGTTGTCACCTGAGGAGCAGAAAGAACGGAAGATTATGAAACTTTTGTTGAAGGTTAAGAATGGCACACCACCGCAGAGGAAAACTGCATTGAGGCAGCTCACTGATAAAGCGCGGGAGTTTGGTGCTGGTCCTTTGTTTAATAGGATTCTGCCATTGCTTATGCAACCAACTTTGGAAGATCAAGAAAGGCATCTTCTGGTTAAAGTGATTGACAGGGTGTTGTATAAATTGGATGAGTTGGTTCGGCCTTATGTGCACAAGATTCTTGTTGTTATTGAACCTTTGTTGATTGATGAAGATTATTATGCACGTGTTGAAGGGAGAGAGATCATTTCTAATCTGAGTAAAGCTGCTGGTTTAGCTACTATGATTGCTGCCATGCGTCCTGATATTGATAATATTGATGAATATGTTAGGAACACTACTGCTAGAGCTTTCAGTGTCGTTGCTTCTGCTCTTGGAATTCCAGCTCTCTTACCTTTCCTGAAAGCAGTGTGTCAAAGTAAGAAATCATGGCAAGCACGGCACACTGGTATCAAAATTGTTCAGCAGATTGCTATTTTGATTGGTTGTGCTGTCCTTCCACACCTAAGGTCTCTTGTGGAAATCATAGAACATGGCCTTAATGATGAGAACCAGAAGGTGAGGACAATTACTGCTTTGTCTCTGGCTGCTCTTGCTGAGGCTGCTGCTCCATATGGTATCGAGAGTTTTGATTCAGTTCTGAAGCCACTGTGGAAGGGTATAAGATCCCACCGTGGAAAGGTCTTGGCTGCTTTCCTGAAGGCCATCGGTTTTATCATACCGCTGATGGATGCTATATACGCAAGCTACTATACCAAGGAAGTGATGTATATTCTGATTCGTGAGTTTCAGTCACCTGATGAAGAAATGAAGAAGATTGTGTTGAAGGTGGTGAAACAATGTGTGAGTACTGAGGGTGTGGAAGCTGAATACATTCGCAATGACATTCTTCCCGAGTTCTTCAGGAATTTCTGGGTCAGAAGAATGGCTTTGGATAGGAGAAATTATAAGCAACTTGTGGAAACCACTGTTGAGATAGCAAACAAGGTTGGTGTTGCTGATATTGTCGGTAGGATTGTTGAGGATCTTAAAGATGAGAGTGAACCCTACAGACGAATGGTCATGGAAACCATTGAGAAAGTTGTTTCAAACTTGGGTTCATCTGATATTGATGCTAGGTTGGAAGAGCTTCTTATTGATGGAATTCTTTATGCTTTCCAAGAACAGACCAGTGACGATGCTAATGTGATGCTTAATGGGTTTGGTGCTGTTGTTAATTCCCTTGGAGGAAGAGTGAAACCTTATCTACCCCAAATTTGTGGTACCATAAAGTGGCGCCTGAATAACAAGAGTGCCAAGGTAAGACAGCAGGCAGCAGATCTTATTTCAAGAATTGCAGTTGTAATGAAACAGTGTGGAGAGGAACAATTGATGGGTCATCTTGGTGTTGTTTTGTATGAGTATTTGGGAGAAGAGTACCCCGAAGTTCTGGGATCAATTCTTGGGGCTCTCAAGTCAATTGTGAATGTTATTGGTATGACGAAAATGACACCTCCTATAAAGGATTTACTTCCCAGGTTGACTCCAATTTTAAAGAACAGACATGAGAAAGTCCAGGAAAACTGTATCGATCTTGTTGGTAGGATTGCTGACCGTGGAGCGGAGTTTGTTCCTGCTAGGGAGTGGATGAGGATTTGTTTTGAGCTTCTTGAGATGCTGAAGGCCCACAAGAAGGGCATTCGGCGTGCAACTGTGAACACATTCGGCTATATTGCTAAAGCCATTGGTCCACAAGATGTCTTGGCTACTCTGTTGAATAATCTTAAGGTTCAGGAACGTCAGAACCGTGTGTGCACAACTGTAGCTATTGCAATTGTTGCCGAAACATGCTCTCCTTTCACGGTTCTTCCTGCACTGATGAATGAATACCGTGTGCCAGAGCTAAATGTGCAGAATGGTGTCCTTAAATCTCTCTCCTTCCTGTTTGAGTACATTGGTGAAATGGGGAAAGACTATATTTATGCGGTCACTCCATTACTTGAGGATGCTCTGATGGACAGAGACTTGGTTCATAGGCAAACTGCAGCTTCTGCTGTGAAGCATATGGCTTTGGGGGTTGCTGGTTTGGGGTGCGAGGACGCGTTAGTTCACTTGCTGAACTATGTGTGGCCGAACATATTTGAGACTTCCCCGCATGTGATAAACGCTGTCATGGAGGCGATCGAAGGAATGAGAGTTGCCTTAGGTGCTGCGATAGTGCTCAATTACTGTCTGCAAGGCTTGTTCCACCCTGCCAGGAAAGTTAGAGAAGTCTACTGGAAGATCTACAATTCACTGTATATTGGATCTCAAGATGCACTTGTGGCAGCATACCCTATACTAGAGGATGAACAGAGTAATGTTTACAGTAGGCCGGAACTGATGATGTTTGTGTGAAGTTTTCGGTGAAAGAGGGCAGAACGATCTTACTGTTAGAATTGAGATTAGATTTTTGTTTTTATTTTTCTTGGCGCTGTCATATGAATCCGTATGCCTATATCTACTGGAGGGATGCTGAGATAAGGTTAGTGCTAGTCTGTTGGAAAATAACCTTGTGTCTCTATTATGAATTCACAATTGAACTTCGGTACCACAGAGATTGTATGTAACAGATTCACACTAAGATGTGATATTGCATCTGTATTAATAGCATATAAAAATTTTAGTTAACTAATAATCATAATTTTCATAAAAAAACTTGGAAAATAACACATTAGCATGGTTAAACTAGCCATTTTGAAGAAGACCCAAATAAGTCTTTCTATTATGCTAGTCTATTTTGGTTAACGGGGACAATTTCTGATAATTTATTTTTTTCGTACATGCGATGGAACATGAGTAAAAAGCAAGTTTAATACCTTAGTAAATAAGTTACTAGTGTTTGAGGAAACAACGAGTAAAAAAATAAATAGTATTTGATGGAGCATAAGTGAAATGCTGAGTTTGATATTTTGATAAATAGATAGTAATATTTAGGGAAGAAGTAGGCACCTTGAACAATTAGTGAATTTGATATTTTGAAGTAATGAAATCTCTAGTGATTGACTTAGAGAAATACGACGCAGGCATAAAAAAAGAGTTTGTATAAGATAATTTTCCTTGTACTTTTTTTTTTTTTTTTTTAATCATCACTTAATATCGTATGATCTTATAGAATCACGAAAAAAAATTTGTTATTCATATGTGAAAATTAAATTAAAACATAACATATCCTATAAATAAATTAGAAAAAATTTTCATACAATGTATAGAAGAAAGAGTTTGAAAACTTCTTCTTAAAAGTCTTAAGAATTTTAAAAATCCCAATTCACCATCTTCTTGTGTGCCCTAGACCTTGGGCCACAATATATATATACTTGAAAGAGAAGTGAGTTGTGCAAGAAGTTTTGAGTCATCGCCTGTGATGTTTAAGATTTCCATAATGATTGAGGTTTCTGGGTGGTCGATGTTGTTCAAGGCTATTACAGAGGAGGTAGTGGTCTTACGAGTTCTTAATTTGTTGATGCACATGATGTGACGACATTATGCTGTGTAAGACATGGCTGCAATGAGATGCACAGAGGGGAAGAGTGATTGTTGATAATGCATGGCTGGTGGGTTGTTGTAACGCATCGCGAGAGAGACGTTAAAGAGTCTGCTTGTTTTAGGTGTAGTATCTAATGAATGCCAAAAAGGTTTTGATTACTCCTTTGAATGTTACATATATATATATATATATATCTCTCTGTGTGTGTGTGTATACACGACGAGAAACATTTTACGTATATATATATATATATATATATATATATGTATATACATGTATAAAACAAAGAGCTAAATGATGGCCTGATAGGCTGTTTCCATCATGTCTTTCTCTCCTTTTAATTTAATTTTTTCTTATTCTTAACTGTATAATTTCTTTAATTTAATTTTATAATTTCTATAAAAAAACTACATGATGTAGAAATATTTGTTTAGAAATAATTTCAAAAAATAAAGATAAATATATAAAAAAAAAGTGTATAGAAATTTAAACTGATAAATTTGAATAATATATGGATTATTTTCATTAATTAAGTCTTTTTATAAACTTCTTCAAAAAAAAAAAAAAAAAAAACTAATGCTTGCGCGATGCCTGATTCATAGGCTGTAATTACAATTTTACCCGTTTCCCGCCTAAACCAAACTCATCATCCCCTTCTTCTCAAAGGAGAAGGGTATCAGCAGCCACCGGGCATTGAAACGGTGGCGAGGATGTCAGTAAAAGAAGATGTGGCGGAAGACATTAAAGCACTTGCGAAGTTTTTGATAAAGCACTGTAACCATCAGCTCCGCACCATTACTCTCTCTAGAGACCCTAAGCTTCATTACCCTCTCTTTGTCGAGTATGTCATACCTTCCTCTCTTAACTAATTTTCTATTTCCATATCTAATACCTACCTCTATCTCTCAGGTTCGCGGATCTCTTAAGTGAGAATCCTCCCCTTGCCCACTGCGTCTTCTCTCAACCACGCGAATACTTACGATATTTCGACGATGCCGCCATCTGGGCTCATGTATGTAGTCTCCTTCAGTATATGTGTGTATGGAGGATAAAAGTTTACTGAGAACTTCATTTGGACGCGGTTATGGGTTTAATGTCTATATATAAGCTACTCAATTTGAGGAATTTGATGTGGGTGTGGGCCGTTTATGCAACTTTTGACAGAATGATTCATCTATAACGTCTATGCGGTCAATAAATGAGTCATAACATGATCAATTTTATGCAGAATTAAATGTGTGTACAGATATGGTTATTTGTTCGCTCAGTTGAAATTTGTAGAGAAATGATTTTGATTTGGATAATTTCACTCTGTTAGAAAATTTTATTGGACGAAATGAAGAAAGATACAGAGGAAAAATGTGGGACCGCGAAGAGGTTCATTCATGTTCGTATCAGCTGTCATTCACTTCAATTTCCTGGTTTGTGTTTTTCTTTATTTTCTTCAAGTGTTCGGTAATTTTTTTTTTTCTTTGCCTACTTTTGTTGATGCTGTTTAACTTTTTTATTTTGGTTAACGAGTAGTTTTTAATGTGAATAGAAGCTTCTCCCAGTATTGGGTGTGTTAGAGCTAGACACCGAGGGATTCTGCTTTCTCTCAAAGGGACTGTAATTCGGTCTGGAGCAATTAAGATGTGTGAGGGGGAGAGGATGTACAAATGCCGGAAATGTAAACACATGTATGTTTTATCTCTGTCTCATTTACTTTGGGGTGCTTATTAGGAATAGTTTTCCTGCTTGGCATACCAGACCTTTTTAAATTTTGATCTTTGTTTAATCAGCGGGTGAATTGGTCAAATAGGTGTATGCATTTTGCCCAAAGGTAATACTTTTCCAAATTGTTATATTGTCCAGCTTTCTTATTAAGGTTCTGAGGTTTTCCGATAATATGGGGAAGATCTGGGGGTATGCTTCTGCGATTGCACTGTACTATTAGAATGCTGTCAAAAAAAGAAAGCTGGCTGGTTGGAGAAACATAGAGCCAGCAAAATAGGCAGTTACAGTTTGAGGTCATTGGTAGACATATTGATCCTATCCGTATGAGGAAATTGTTGCTGGCTCACAGTGTAGTTGGTTTTTTCTTAGAAAAAATATTAAAATGATTGAATTGTTATTTTATCTAATATATATCCTTAACGCTGTCAAATAATTGATTATTAAATAATTTACTTTTAAATTTAAATTTTTCACATGGGAGTAAATTGATTTATAGATAACATTTAATAGATTGAGCATTTTCCTGCAAGTTTAAGTTAAAGGTTTTGGACGATCAATTCAACTCTACTATTCAGCATTTACCAAAAAAAACTCTACTATTCAGCATATTATAGGAGCCTTGTATTTGAATTCTAGTTCTCATCTCATTTATAGTAATTAACTTCAGAATAAAGAAAGATCTATGCTTGATCCGTATTAAGGCATAAATAATAGATTGAATAATTTTATTAGCTTAAACCTTTAAAAATCAATTTATTTTTATTATTTAAGATGGTATTGAGTTATTAATCCATCATTTGAATTCTTTCTGCTGCCTCATTTCCATTAATTAATTTCAGCATATAGTGTGCTTGTGCTTGAATCATGCTTCAGCCTAGCGGGCTTTGTGCCTAAGAGAACATGTCAATACTTAAATAATATACTGGATCACTTTCTATAGTTTAATGTTTTCAAAAAATTGGTTTAACCCTATTGTTTCACAGTTGCATGGAATGTATTACGTAGGAATCTAAAAGGAATTATTTGCTGCCTGAGATGTTATCTCTTTTGACAAGCTTGTTTAAAAGCTCCAGGATAAAAAAAAAAGATGTCACCAAAGGAAGAAGTGTAAAATTTAATGTAACAGTTAAAATTTTCAATTTATAGAAAGAGGTGCCAAATTGATGATGGTCATGTGTGTTGAAAAACAAATCTTATAGCTGACGTTACATGAATGTGCTGTTTGGAATTATTATGAAGCCAAGGCTCATAGTCTGTTTAAGATGACTTCTTGACTATTTTGCAAAGGGACTAGAACATGGTTATGTCTTGATTTACGTGCCTTTTCGTTTCTCCTTCTTTTTGTTACTTAGGAAGATTTCTTATCTGCTGCTGCTGCTATTTCTTTTTCTCTGCTGGTATACCTTTTTTCCCTCTTTCTGATAATAACCTTTTTTCCATAAAAAGAATTGTTGTAAAGGCTGGAGACTAGGTGCATCAAAAGTGGTGGTTCTGGAACCTTAATAATATTCTTTGTAACCTTTTTATGACTGAGGTTCTATGTTTGAATTTGCACTAAGATCTTTTTTTTTTCTTTTTAATTTTTTGATTTTCTATAGGTTGTACGTTTTACATATTCCTGAGCTTTTTTTGATATTCGGTTGAGTTTATAATGTAGGTTCCCCATTTATCCTGAGCTGGAAACAAGAAACTCCATAGTGAAGCCATCATTCTGCCCTTCTCAGGTTTAGTATCTATTCTGTCTCAGGACTAACATTTCCCCCCCCTTTAATTACTTCATTTTACACAAAGTCTTTAGGCAATACAGAATTTCCTCACTTGAAATTGCTTGATCATATACTTCTTTTAAAGAGAAGAAGATTCTATTAAGAACACCAAGAAAGTGCAAGAGAAGGTAAAGAGAGATGCAAAATTTACAATCCCCCAAAGGAGAGAAGATCAAAGAGATTCAAAATATCAACACCATCCTAAGTGGTTTGCCCTTTAAGCAAAATATTTAGAACTGTAAACCAATGATCTCTAATCTGATGAAAAGGGGAATAGTTGTCAAAAGCTCCATTGCTTTGCTCTTTCCATGTAACTCAAGAATAGGAAAGAGGAATGATAGAGATAATATTATTCTTGGACTTGTGGTAATCAATACCACTCCATACTTGTAACTCATTCTTAACTGAAGAACCCATCACCAAGTAGAGTTTGGAAGAGAGAGTGCAGAATTCCACAATCTTCTAGTCTCAAGACATAGAAAAAGAAGATGATTAGGGGATTCCTCCTTGATCAAGCATAGAGAACATCTATTACGCCCTTTATTCATCAGATTATCCGATGTTAAAATTCTACCAAGATTCCCCCAAGCAAAAAATGCAATGTAGGATGAAGCTTTAGTTTTCTACACTTTTTTCCATGGAAACCATTCAAGAATTTGGTTGTGATGATAGTGGTTGTAGAATGACTTGGCTAAGAACTTTCCATTTTCGGTGATCTTCCAAAATGGGAAATCCTCTTTGGAAGGATAAACAACATGTTTCTCTGGTAGCGTGAGAAGTGAAATCCAACCATCAATCTCCCAATCATTTAGGTGTATAAGGAAAGGGATATGCTACCAAGTTCCACCACTGTATAACTCAAATCAAATCTTGGAAAGGTTTATTCTACCAAGTTCCACTAGTATATACCTTGCAACAAATTTTTGCCTCGTTGAAATTGATCATGTTGAAGATGCTTGGGAATATATCCTTGAGGGGCTTTTCATCAACCCAATGGTCAAACCAAAAGTTGACTCTTATTTTTTCATTTGCCACCATAAATTTGATGTCGTTTAGAAAAGCGAGCTGCTCTTTGTTGAACCATCTCCATGGGCTACAACCATATTTGCCACCATCTCTACAAGTTGCAACCATATTTGCCTATGTGGTTGTTGGTCTTTGAACCTTTGTCATTTGATCCATATTTTGCAACAATGAACTTTCTCCACAAAGTATCATCCTACATGATGAATCTTCATTTCTCTTTAGGAAGCAAAATGTTACTGAAGTCTCCAATGTATTTAATGCTTAAAGTGCACATTCCTGATGATCTCTTAACTTTATCCCAAGCAACCATGTGAGATTTCTTCAGATCAACCTTGATCCTCCTATTGCAAAGTATCCATTCTTTTAACGACACTAGCAGGAATGTGAAAAAGGAACAAAAACTATAACTACTAAATTAGATAAAGCACGTATGATAAGAGTAACTCTCCCACCTTTTGATAAAGAGCATTTCTTCCAATTGAAGAGTCTCTTCTCTATTTTCTCCACAATAGGATCCCAAAACTCTCTACATATGATCCCGACACCAAGTGAGGTTTCATATATTTAATGAGATTAAGCCTAGAAACCGCTGGGAGAAACAAAGAGTAATGGCTCTTTAGGTTCAAAATAAATTCTTTGCTCGGCTTAAGGAATAGAAGAGAATCGTCTGCAAACAATAGATAAAAAATCTCCATATTATTACCATCATCACCGACTTGAATACCCTTCAACAATTTGAATTATGAAGCTCTGGAAATAATAGGCTTGAAGGCTTCCATGATAAGAATGAGCGATGAAAGGAATGGATCACCGTGCCTCAGATTCTTGGAAGTGCAAAAGAATTCTGAAGGGCTCCCATTAAAAAGAATTATTAATGACGACAAAAGACATCAAATTTTAGTAAATAATTGAGATTTTGGATGAAGTTTGCAATGTTTGAGTGCATTATCATTGTGGTTTTTATAAAGGATAAGTTTTGATTCTTTAGTGTTACTTACGATTAAAGAGATCTGATTTTGGTTTTCTTGTTAATTCTAGTTTATTATACGTGAGTTTCATGATACTATAATTTCTAATGAGTTTGTTTGTTATCTGCTGTTCCTATTGACAGAAGTCGAAACCTTGTGAAGGCACAAGCTTTGATTATGTAGATGATACACCAATCCTCCACGATTATCAAGAAATCAAAATCCAAGAAAGTTCGCAATTGTTGGGTGTTGGAGTCATTCCTCGATCAATTTTAGTTGTGCTACAGGATGATCTTGTTGATACTGTTAAAGCAGGAGGTACCACACTATGTCTTAGTTTCTAGTTGTTCTTCACAATTCCTTTCAATTCCACGAGCTTAAAACTTTTATCGAAGAAATTTCCTGCATAGCAAGAATTCAATCTGGCGGACCTAATGATTTGATTAGGACTTTGTTATGAAATTAAAGCCATAAAATTTTCTTCTTGTTTTCTAATGCTAAAAGTTATTTTTGAACATGCATTATTTATGAGTAGTTCTTTACACCTTATTAAGTTACAAAAAGACCAAAAGTTCAGATAGCCCGTTTTTTATTTAGCTACTATCTCTAGTTCTAAATCCTAAATGATTTGAAATTTTTACCATTATTTGAAAATTTAACTTTCAATTGTTTATCGAATTAATTTTCTCATGAATTTTATTCTTTGTTATGGAAATAAAACTAGAGATTGTAGAGCTTGTTTTTAAAAAATAACTCTCGTTATTTTCTTAGTTATTTCCTTTGCTTTGTTATAGTAAGAGAATCTTGCTACAAGTTGGAAGGATTTAGACTCCATTTTATCGAATGAAAATCATTTTTTTTGGAATAGTAGTAAAAATGAAGATGAAGTTTGAAAATAACAAAAGATTACTTCTATTGTTTTATAAAAAAGTGTGTTTATTTTTGTTGTAACTAGTATAAGTTTATTTGCATACTTATATCTTGTTTTTTGTGGCACAAGATTTGTCCATCTCTTGTGTTTAATTATTTGGTTTCTTATTTTCACAGACGATGTCATTGTCACTGGGATCTTGACTGCAAGGTGGTCTCCTGATTTAAAAGATGTACGCTGTGACCTAGAACCTGTATTAATTGCTAACCATATCAGGTAAGTGGGGTTGTATTTTTTTTTCTCCTTTCATTTCACTCCTTAATTAATTTAATCTCTTGAGGAACTGTGTATTGGTTAGCTTGGAGAATGAAATGTGTATTTTATTGAATAATAGGATCTTATGTATACAGGTTTTGTGAATAATAAAAGGAAACACTATTAGTTACATGAATGATTATATTATTAATACTCTTTACCCTAGTTACGACACAAATGCACTTTCCAACAACATTTTCTCTCTCTTTTTTTTAAATGCAAAATGCAAATTGTTTTAGTTACATGCAAGCAAGTGTAAAAATCCATGTGCAAAAAGAATTTACATATTGTAAGAATTAAAGAAAATAATATTGAATATTTACTTGCGTTTTATTGAAATAAAAGTAGAGATATATAGACATATAAACAGATTCATATATGATAACCAACATAAATTATCCTAATAATTTTGTTCCTAATTACGTTTACATATTTGAAAAAATAATTATACTATTATGTACAGAAATTATTTTATAATACTCTAACATTCTCCCTCAAGCTAGAGCATAAATATTAATCATGCTGAACTTGTTCCGAAAATACTCAATCTATGTTTCATTCAGAGACTTTGTGAATATATCACTAAGTTGTTTTCATGTCTTCACATAACCAATAGATATAAAGTTTTCCTAAATATTCTCTTGGATAAAGTGACAATCAATCTCGATATGTTTGGTTCTCTCATGATTCACAGGATTTGAGGTAATATGAAAGACAGTCTGATTATCTCACACAGAGTTTTGCAGGAGATGTGGGATTCAAACCCATTTCATCTTAAAGATCATATATCCATAAGATTTTGCATGTGGACTGAGTCATATCTCTATATTCAGACTCTATGTTTGAGCGAGATACAACTGTTTGTTTCTTACTTTTTTATGATATGAGATTCTCACCAATAAAAACACAATACCCCATAATATACTTCCAATCAATATTAGATTCAGCCCAATCAACACCTGTAAAACATTTAATATGAGTATGTTTGTGATTTTTAAACATTATGCCGAGTCTTAGGGAACCTTTTAAGTAGCACAGAATCTGTTCTAGAACCTTACAATATCTAATTGTAGGTGCGGATATAAATTGATTTGCAATACTGACAGAATATGTAATATCTAAACGAGTCACAGTGAGGTAATTCAATTTCCTAATCACTAACCTGTATTTTTTTGGATTATTAAGGGGATCACCATCATCTTTTGTAAGATGTATATTTGGTATCATAGGCGTATTGCATGATCTACCTTCTAGTTTTCCTGTTTCTGGAAGTAGATCAAGTATATATTTCTTTTGAGATAACAAAATCATTTCCTTATTTCTTGTTACTTCAACACTCAAAGAAATAGTTTAGCTGTCCCAAGTTTTTGACATTGAACTTGATATGCAAGAATGACTTGAGAGAGGATATTTCTGCACGGTAATCTTTTATAATCACAATATTATCAACATAAACAATAACAAATATAATACCAGCTGTTGATTGTTTATAAAAGACTGGATGATCACACTTGCTCTTTTTTAATTCAAATTTACGAACTACCTCACTAGACTTAGCAAACCACGCATGGGGACTCTGCTTCATACCATACAAATATTTTTTCAAATAACAAACTTTCTCATACTCCACTTGAGCAACGAACCCAGGTAGTTGCTTCATATACACTTATTATAAAAGATGTACTTTGAAAAAATGCATTTTTAATGTTCAGCTAG
This sequence comes from Carica papaya, assembly GCF_054855325.1. Taxonomy (NCBI): domain Eukaryota; kingdom Viridiplantae; phylum Streptophyta; class Magnoliopsida; order Brassicales; family Caricaceae; genus Carica; species Carica papaya. The sequence continues at coordinate 6,629,154 of NC_142314.1, forward strand.
TGTAAGAGTCAGTTTCTGGAGGATGCAATAAATATGAATAAATAGACAGAGATAAGTTTGATCACTGGAGAGAATGTATTAGAATAGTTCACCCCATAAGTTTGAGCATAACTTTTTGCTACCAATTGAGCTTTAAGTGTTGCTACAGAGCCATCTGTATTCACTTTGACTGCAAATACCCATTTGCGCCCTACAACCTTTTTTTCTTTGGGTAAATCTATTAGATCATATATATGATTATCATCGACAGTATTTATCTCCTCAAGTATGATATCACGCCAATTAGGGCAATCCAAAGCCTCCTTAATTGTTTGGAATATAGAAGTGGAATCTATAAAAGAAATTAAAGAGTTAGACGAAGGAGACAAATTATCATATGAAATGAAATTAACAATAGGATAAGTAGGATGAAGAAAGGTGCATTGATGTGTGTCTTTATGAAAATTGATGGGAAGATCAAGATCATGGGTGGAAGGATCAGATGACAAAGAAACTGGTGCATGACATGTATCATTAATCTGTTGTCTTCTGAAATAAACATGAATAATGGGTGGTTATTCTTAAGTTGGAGGTACACTATCATCAACTTGCTCAGAAGACACATAAGAAAAAATACTATTATCTCTCGCTTCGTAGAAGTACTATTCTGGAATCTATAGATGAGCCACTAATTTTCCTTCACTTGATCTATAGAACTTGACTGTGAGGAGAAAATAGTATATTCTCTAAAAAGATTACATCGTTTGATAGTAGATATTTATTGAGGTCTGAAAAGTAACACCGATATCCCGTTTGCAAACGAAAATATCTCAAGAAGATACATTTTAAGCTTTTGGGATCCAACTTAGTAATATTGGGTCGTACATCTCGAACGTAACAAGTACTACTAAATAACTGTAGCTCTACCGAAAATAATGACTTGTTTGGAAAAAAAAATATTGTGAATAATATCACATTCGAGTACTGCAGATGGTAGACGATTAATCAGAAAACAGGCAATGGATACAACATCAATATAGAATTACTTAAGAACTTGTATATGAAATAAGAGGCCTGGAACAGTCTCAAGTAAATATCTGTTCTTTTTTTCAGCAATTCCATTTTGAGATGGTGTATCAACACAAAAAGATTGATGAAGAATTCTATGTTGAGTCATATAATTCTGAAATGAATCTGACATATATTTTTTGGTATTATCACTTCTTAGCACATGCACAGAAACATTAAATTGAGTTTTGATTTCTGCATGAAAAGCACAACAATGAGTAAATATTTTAGAACGATTTTTCATAAAATATATGTAAGTCATTCGAAAAAAATCATCAATAAAAGTAATAAAATACTTAAACACTATTTTAAACATAACATGACATAGGCTCCAAATATTATAATGAACTAATTCAAAAATAGACTCAACTCATTTATTAATTCTTGGATTTGATAAGGTACGATGATATTTTGCAAACTGGCATGACTCACAATCTAATGAAGATACATCATGAAACTGATGATACTATTTCTTCAACACAGTGAGAAATGGATGCTCCAACCGACAATGTATTTCAAATGGAGAGACAATACCAGAGCATACAACCGATTGATACACCCAACTATCAACAATATAGAGACATTTTTGATACATGTCATTTATCAATAATATGCTTCATCATAAGATCCTTAAAAAGATAATGATCAGGAAAGAATGAGATACAACAATTAAGATTTTTGATAATTCTATTTACATAAATTAAATTGAAAGTAAGTTTAAGTAAACTTAAAATAGATGTCAGGGTAAGGGCGGGAGTTGGTTTTTATAGTCCCAAAATTCTCAATATTATAGGTTGACCCATCAGCAATAGTTATAAGAGATGGTGCTCTGTGTGATCTAAAGTGAGAGAATATATTAGGATTACATGTCATATGATCTGTAACACCAGAATTAATCACTCATTTATTTGATGAGGAGATAAAACATCTCTTACCTGATTCAGTAGATGTAGTGCTGGTGTGCATTCTTTCAAAAAAATTTGAAACTGAGAAAATCTTGTATACTCATCGGCTGAAAGTATAATACTTTTCTGAGAAAAAAAATTAACAGCAGTAGTGGTAGCAATATTTGTAATTTGTATTCTTTGTTTCCGATTCTATATCTTGCATTGCCGTTTCATACGTCCTTGCTCATGATAGTAATAACAAATAATATTGTTTGAATCATTATTTCGACTATCTATTACTCTGTTTCCTCTTGTGTTATTGTTTCTTCTTCCTCATCTAATAACAAAAACATTAGTATGCTGATTAGGTATAGTAGTTTGTGTGCGTAATACTTTATTGAAAACTTCCTAAAGAGATGTGCTTTCGGAATCAAATAGAATTTGAGATTTAACAGTCTCAAATTTAGATAGAAGACCAGCCAAGAAACTCATTATGGTCATCTGCTCTTTCTATGTTTGCATACCTTATTCTTTTATCCTCTTTTAACGAACTCAAAAGGAACCTCCTTATAAATAAATTTTCTTTTCCAATTCCTTGTGTAAAAAGACATTTTTCACCTCAACCTGCTATAATTGTCAGTTGAAGTTAGCAGCCAAAGGTAGTAGGATGCATACCATTTTCATCTTTGCACTAGGTGCAAAAACCTCTTGATAGTTAATTCTGTAGGTCTGGGTATATCCTTCGGCCACCAATTTTATCTTGTATCTTTTGATAGTTCTATCAAGTTTATATTTGATAATGAACATTCATTTGTAATTTATCGGTCTTTTCCTTTTTAGGTAGATCCATCATTTTTCAAGTTTGATTTTTTTCAAATGTCTGCATTTCAACATTCATAACTTTTTTTTTTTTTTAGTTTTTTACTGGTCAAAGTCTCAGATAATGTTTTGGGAAATGATACTATATTTAGGCTAATAAAAAAATTTTGTGAGTCGAATAATTGTTTTCAAAAGGCACAATGTCGGAAATTGGATAGAGTGAATGTTTAATGCATTCTCTAGTCCCTTTTCTAAGTACAATAGGTATAAAAAAGGATAGTAATTCTCAAAGTTACCTCACTTCAAGTGCTTGATTTAGATTCTTGAACCAACTTTGGATCAAATCAAAGTCTTCCTTCTTGAATACATTTGGGTAAAATGTGGGTCCTGTATCGATTGAGGTTTAGGCTCATCTTGTGAGATTTGAGATTTAGGTTCATTTTGTGAGTTTTGATCTTCTGGTGAGGTGATGGGCAGAGATAGTATAGGTAAAGTGTTTAAGCGTAGTGGAGGAAGGTTAAAAGATGAGTCTCCCAAATCTCCCTTATCTTTTAATATAATATTTTCCAGAAGATAAAGTTAGTTAAAAAAAGATTTGTTCTCAACAAAAGTTACATCAGCGGATACATAAATTTTCTTTATGGATTAGTAGTAACACTTATATCCTTTTTGAGTGGATGAATATTTCATAATAACACACTTGACAATCTTGGGATTGAGTTTTTCTCCTTGTGACTGATCCTAGTGTGAATATAGGTAATACACCCAAAGACACAAGGGATAAGGTTATTGGTGACTCATACATCTGGGAAGAATATTATTACTAGAACTTGCATTGGACTTAGGGAGTTTAGAAATCTAGATGGTGACTAGTTGATAAGATATGTGACAATTAACATGATCTCCCGCCATAATGTTTAAGTAAATGGTTTTAAAACAAGAAGACGCATGCGATAATAAGCAAGTGGCTGTTTTTTCTTTCTGCATCTCCATTTTATTGTGGAGTATAGACACATGAAGACTCATGAACGACTCCTCTTTTTGAAAGGAGGTCTAATTATAATAATTTCGAATATTATCAGTTTTAAGAATTTAATTTTGACTCCAAATTGTGTTTTAATTATGATATAGAACTGAGAAAAAATATGATTAACTTCATTTTTAAATATCAATAGAAGAAGTCAAGTAACCCGAATACAATCATTAATAAATAAAATAAACTACCATACTCTAGAGATGTTAGGAATATTAGAAGAACCCAAATATCATTATGATTTAATTGAAGAAGAAAATCATTTCTTTTATTATTTGGAATAAAAGTTACACAGATATTAGATTTCCTCCTGAGTTCTTTTTTAGATATGGATTGAGAGATTTTCCACTTTATATGGATTGAAAATCACATCACGTAAATGTGAACTCAGCATTTCCCAAATGATCACTTTTATTGAATTTCTAAGTATGCTACCTATATTTATCGGACTAATATACTTGTACTTGTACTTCACTATTTCTTTCTTATGTTTCTTTGTTTTTGTTTTAGGAGAACCAATGAGCTGAAATCTGAAGTTGACATTCACGATGATGCTATTTCGAAATTCAAACAGTTCTGGTCACACTTCAGAGATGCCCCGTTAGAAGGTCAAAACTTACAGGACAGTTTTATCTATATTTTTTTGTCGCTTTACTTACCCACATATGATGAAACCATATCATTTTAGGTTACATCTTTGTGCACGAATTTGTGAATGAACACTGTGTATCTTTTTAATTCCTGGACAGTGAAATATTATGCACTTTGATGTTTAGCTTAACAGCAGTCTCAAAATGATTCAGGGAGAAACGCTATCTTACGTGGAATCTGCCCACAAATTTTTGGACTCTTTACTGTGAAGCTTGCAGGTATACCATAATCCATGTGATAACTTCCTTATTTATTTAAGATGACAATTGCATTGTCTAAAAGTTAGAAAACAACCGATAGATATGTGGGGATTTTATTAAAATCTGAAATGGTGCTCTCTCTTGCCTACTTATTTTTTCCTTAAATCGTTTCAACATCAATTAGTTCTCACATATTACATGTCATGCTAACTTTTTTGCTTTACATTTAGTTGCACTAACGCTTATTGGGGGTGTTCAACATGTTGATGCTTCTGGGACAAAGGTTCGGGGGGAGTCTCACTTGCTTTTGATTGGTGATCCAGGTTTTCTTTTTGACTTTTGAACTTGAACTTTTTATCTTTTTACTAAGTGCTTTCTTGTAGAGGAAAAGTAGAGAGGTAAAATAAATAGGCACCGAGTTGTTATCCATATTTAAGAGATTTACATGTTACCAACAAAAAGCAAAATATCTATAAAGGTTTCTTAGATCCTTTATAGTGAAGAGAGGTTGACCATTAAGCAAAATACCAAAGGTCTAGGACCAGTGATCACTTATAGTGGTAAAAGGCAACAAAATACTACTAGAATGAGTGAAATTACATACTTTTTGGAGTTGTAGTCTTTAACACCAACTCCCACACAGTTCTCATCCATAACAGAGCCACTAACTACCCAGGATAAATTAAGGAGGGATAGAGTTAAATTCCATAACTTTCTGGTCTCAGGTCACCACAGAAGGGAATAGTTGGGGGGACACTCTCTTTCACGCTCTTTCAAACACATAGTATAGTCATTGACGATGCAGCTATCATGCTTCTCAATTTATCAAGAGCTAAGATTCTACCCCATGCAGCTTTCCATGTAAGGAACATAGTTGAGGTATGGTTTTTTCTTCTAATTTTGCCTCCAAAACGATCTAGAAGTGAACTCAGCCTTGGAAAGAAGATTTTGATAGAAGTTGATGGAAGGATTTCATAGTGAACAAACTTTTTTAGTGAAGGGCCACATGGAGCAATCAAAGGGATTAAAATTGGTGCATGGCAAGAATTGTTAAGCTTGTCAAGCTCCCAAAAATTGTTAAGATTCCAACATCTTTGCAAGCTGCTTTATCACAAATCAAATCATTTTTTTTTTGGCAATGGCAAAGGTGTTCGGGAACCTTTCCTTAAGAGATCTATCCTCACACCAATATCTGCCCAAAACTCAATTTGGCCACTGTTAAGTATAAACAGTATCAATTCTGTAAAACAAGCTTCAATCTTAGACTGATCCTTTTCCAAAGACTCATACCATAACCATGCGTGCTTCTAGTCGTCCTTTAATTATTGCAATATTGGGGAATTCAAATCCACTTCCACCCTGTCGCCAAAGGAGACTAGTTCATTTTTTTTTTAAAGTTGATATGGAGGTCCAGAACTGCACCAAAGCAAACAAGAAAATAATAAAGAATCATCAAAGTTGATATGGATTCATCAAAAACTCTTTCACTCCTGCAAAATGACAACGTATCATAATCTAAAAGTAATTGGATGACATATTGACGCAAATGGTGAGCACCAGGCCGGGGAGGGGGTGGGGGGGGGGGGGGGTGGGGGGTGGGGTCGCTTATATAAAAATAATACATATTTCAAATTTACTAGGAGAAAATAAAAGAAAATATAATAAAATTAAAATAAATGGGAAAACAAACATAATGATTTACGGTAGTTCAGTTCCGATATAAACTACATCCACTACCTTGACCCACACAACTAAATTCCTATCTGAATATAGAGATTGGATACCTTGATGAGTTCTTATTAAAATGGCTTGAAGTGCTACATCCTTTGCAGGTACTGGAAAGTCTCAGTTCTTGAAGTTTGCTGCGAAATTAAGCAACAGAGCTGTTATTACTACCGGGCTTGGAAGCACTAGTGCTGGCTTGACTGTCACTGCAGTCAAGGATGGTGGTAATTAGATTATCTTGCTTGGTTGCTGCCTTAGAATTTATGTATAGTAAAATCTATATTCTGATTGCTATTTTCCTTTTTCTTTGTTTTTTTTGCTGAATTTGACAATCAGTTTATTTATTTGTCATGTTCTTCTTTGTAAACTGTCATATTATGTAATATTGTCCTGGAGCTTGCTTGATGGCTTATAAATATTATGCCATATAATATTTATTTGTACTAGTCTGCATTCTAATTCATAGACTGGTGCCGAAGCTGTCATTTACATGAAAATTGAAATATGGTGCTGTGTGTTGATGCTGTTCATAATTTGAATGAACGTTTCCGTACTGTATTAAATTGGTGATCTATTTTGGAACATGGACCTAAATGTCATCTATCAACACAGACATGAGGGTTCTAATATTTTTGGCTTCGACTTTCCAGTAAGGAAGATGTTTCTGGAAAAATAAGATTATGATAATTTTCTCAATGGGGATTCTGCATATAATCTCCTTATGTTCTCATAACATAATAAATTTAAAAGAACAGTTGTTAGGATGCCATTTTGCATTTCAGATATAGTTGGTTAATTCACCACATATTCTATCATATTTTCTACAAATGTTATAGTCTTCACCAAATATCTTAGCCTGCTCATTCAAGGAATTTTACTTTGAAGCTATTGAGCTATCAGAGAATAATCCAGTGCACATTATTTAAGGGACTAAACATCTCCATGGTGTTCCTAGGGGAGTGGATGTTGGAAGCTGGAGCCCTTGTTCTAGCAGATGGGGGTCTTTGTTGCATTGATGAATTTGATAGGTATCCTTTTCTCAAATCAGCTCAGTGTCTACTATCTTTCATCATAGATAAACCTACAAATACCATAAATTAATTCCTTCAACAAAGTAACAAGAGTAATAACTTAATGCTAAAATCTTTAATGATTCTGTCAATCATGCTCATAGTTATTTTCAGGGATTGTGTTTTTGCTTTTCTGCAAAGGTATTGGGAGTTGTCTTATTTAATGAATTGCTATTTCTTTCTTTTGTTTTCTTTTGAGAGGATATTGTATCCTCATTCTTTAATCTCTTTTTTCGTAATAATATTTTCTTTTCCTATAAAAAAATATTTTACTTTTTTTTTCTATCATATTGTATTTTTTTAAAATGAAAAGAGACTGTGTTTTACTTCAATCCTGGTGTCTCTTGACTCTCAATCTTTGATAGACAATCAATTAGAGAGCTTTTTTTCTTTGGCAGCATGAGAGAACATGACAGAGCGACTATACATGAAGCCATGGAACAGCAGACTATAAGTGTTGCCAAGGTAGATTATTTCGTTTGATTCTTTTGCAGCATAAAACAGTGTAGTTAATATTCCAAACAGTGCTTAAAAAGAATTGTAGCTGTATGTACTTCTCTCAGGAATGCTTTTTAAAGGGATAAATATACTCTTATCTATATTATAATTCATGTTTATCACTAACATTATATTTTTGTATTATTAGGATTCTACAACCTAATGTTTCGTAAGATTAATACAACCTAAGTTTTGTTAGATTAGAAATCTACATGCTCACAAGTGGTGCTTGTACTTGTCTTCTCCAACTTTTTTTGTCTTTTATTGTTGCATTTAATTTGAATAATTAAAAATATTAGGTTGTGTGAAATTAATTATTCGTAATTGTAAATATTATTAATTTCACACTTAAATATCTTGATTTATCGGAATTAATACTTGATTTGTTACGTAATTGCAATATTATCATATTCTAGAACTGAGCATTGTAAGCTTGAATTTATCTAAAAAAAAATAGTGAGCTTGAATTTATTTAAATTTTGAAAAACTCGACTACATTTTCTTAATTGGCAGAAACTTTAGAACTAACAATTACGAAAAGGAGGGGGGAAAAGAACAGGGAGGATGCTTAGGAATTTACCAATTTGATTGTTTAAGTTGATCCATGTCTACTAAACCATCTTATGCTCCACTCACTCATATTTTTTTGCAGGCTGGCCTTGTAACAACTCTTAGCACGAGGACAATTGTAATTGGTGCAACCAATCCTAAAGGACAGTTTGATCCTGATCAATGTATCACTTACATTTAGAAGGAGCATCAATTTAATTACTGTTTTAATGAGTTAGTTACTTGATTGCAGCTTTATTCAATATGAGTTTTTCAAAATTAGTTGCTCAGTTGTAAATTCTATTATCCTCACTGCATCATTTGGCATAGCATGGAATAAAATCTTTCGTCACAGGTCTCCCACAATTTCTTTGTTTATTTTCTCTCATTCGTGGGGTTTGTCTGATATTAATTGTCATTTGTTCTGCTGTAGTTATTCTTAACACCATCTAGCTCTTTCTGTCAATACTGCACTTTCTGGTCCCTTACTGAGCAGATTTGATATAATCCTAGTCCTTTTGGATACAAAGAATCCTGACTGGGATATAGTTGTATCATCTCATATTCTTGCTGAGGTATTGTTCTCTTGATAATTTATCATGCATTGTCAAGCTTCTGAATGAGCCTAACTCCTTGTCACTTGGTGACATTTCCCAGGAAGAGCCAGAACAATGCAAGGACGACAAAGATGTAATGGATACCTGGCCACTTCCCATGCTCCGTAGGTATGATATTTGTTTGATTTACAGGATTGTAAGAGTATTATGAAAGATGAAGTTAATAGACCTCTGTGGAAAGTATCTGGAGGTTATGCTATAAAATCTTGTAGTCTAGACTGATGTTTTCGCTGTATATAAAAGAATTCATTTTAAGCTAAATAAATCAATAATATCATAATGGATGTGGTACTGTCCGTTATCAAGATATTTTGTCAGGATACTAGCTTGTTCCTCTTGTAGACTAATCTATTGATCAAATTCCAAATCCGTGTTCAGCATGCACAGTGACTCTTCAAAGAGGAGTCTGCATCTTCAGAAATCAGGAGAATTATCTTGTCTCACACATAGAATAAGCAGAAGGAAAGCCGAAAGAATGTGATCATTGTGGAGGAACATGCAAATCCGAGTTTAATGATTTTTTGGTTCTGACCCTAAGCCTAATAAACTAACAGGAAAATGAATTTGTGTAGCAATCCCAAATAGTTGAGATTTGCAAACATGAGATTGAGCTACAAGATTGGTTGTAGGCTTTAGTCAGGTTTCTTTCTTGAAGTATGGTTTGAGAGGTTAGTGTTGAATGTATTGGTTAATTTTCAGTGCAATTTACTTTATCTGCATTTTATGTCCGACTACAAGATATATCAAGTCATGCTGTGACCTTCTGAAAGAAAAAGGACATAATTTTTCTGTTATTGTAATTCCTTCATATATTGGTGGTTGAAAAATTCATGAGTACTTAAGGTGAGAGTGAAGCTGTACCCTGTTCTTTTGAACTAATATTCTCAATCCATTTTGGTTCCTTTATAATGGTAAAAACATTTCTTTTGTTAGACAGCATTATTTTAATCAGAAATATCAGTACATCAGTTATAGTATCAGTGTTTTGCATAAATTTAAGATTTTATATCTTCATCTTGTAGAAAAACTTCTTTTTGCTATTTTAGCATAGAGAATGTCAATTCATCTACAGCAACCAAGGACATTTTCAGAAGTACAGATCTCTTCTAGAGATGGCACGGGTTTTAAAGTTTCCAAAAAAATTTCATGCAGATACATTCAGTTCGTAAAGGGATACTTCAGGCCAGTCCTCACCAAGGAGGCTGAAGATATAATCTCACGCTATTACCAACTTCAGAGAAGATCTACAGTACACAATGCAGGTTCTTCCTTAAAAACTTCTCTTTGTTAACATTATGCTTGGAATGAGAGAAGTGAGGAGAAAAGAAAGAAAGTAAGGAATGACTACCATTCTCTCTTATTTGGGCAAAAAATAATGTTTAGTTAAGGAGAGAGAGAATTGCAACTCTGAAACTATTCCTTGCTTTCCCTTCAAAGTCAAATTGTTTCATTTCCCAAAAGTGGGTGAAAAGAAAGAAGGAAAAAAGTTCATATTTTTATTGGTGAATTTTTATTTTGTCTTGATTTTCTAACTTATTGTTCTATTAATAAAGGGTGTAATTAACACATTTCTTATTGTTAATTCTTTTATTTTTTTTCACTTATGAACCTAAACCAAACAAAATATTATATTAATAATTTGTTTTGCCTTAATGTTTTAAAAGATAGGTGTCTCATTTCCTTTTAAAAACCATATTCCATTGTGTACCTTCATGACTGTTTCTTAACAAAAACAAAAAATCGTTTATGGAGGATACATCTGTTAATGCAGCAAGGACGACTGTGCGCATGTTGGAAAGTCTGATCCGTCTAGCTCAAGGTATGATACACTTTTACATTCGTTATTCTCTTTATTTATCATGATTTTAATAATCTGAGTGTTGCAGCACATGCAAGACTTATGTTCAGAAACAAGGTGACGCGCTTAGATGCTATAACAGCAATTTTATGCATCGAATCATCCATGACCATTTCTGCCATTGTGGACAATGCCGGGAATGCTCTGCACTCAAATTTCACTGAAAGCCCTGATCAGGAATGTATCCTAGCTAGCAATTTGTGCGTGCATAATAGTCTAAAAGTTGAATATGACTCTGATGCATGACTGGAATTTTTCATGCAAAATGCATTAGAATTTGTTCATTTTAGTATGAATTTTGTGGTCTGATCACTCTTCTGAAGCATATTGTAATCATCTTCCCCCCAAAAACAATCCACTGAAGCTTTTTAACTGCTACTATATCAGTATTAAGAACCACCTACAAATAATGGAACTAATCCATAATCGATGTCTCTACGTATGTGCCATGTCAAAAACAGCTCATAGGAGATAAAAACAAAAACAAAACAAAACCTCAGATGTGGGCACCTACACGCATACGAGTATTGCAATCTTGGGATAGGAAAGGAATGAGGAGGTCTGATTGCTGAGTAACTTTATCATAAATCTCAGATGGTAAATTGCTCGTATCTACTACAATTGTTTGTGCCATTTACGTGGGATGGGCATTCCGAGTGTAATTTTAGTTGTTTTAACTGGCATGATTTGAGATGAAAATCTTTCATCTCTTCCATTTTTATTGCTAATTTGATGGCATTCGTAAGTTCTGTCAAATTCTAGAAATGATTTCTTATTCTCTGTTGAATTGACTTCTTATTCACTGGATGATCTTCAATAGATAATTTTTGAGTTCTTAACTAAAGATACCAATAGATGGTGAGCAAGAAAAGATAATCCTTGAAAAGTTGAGATCAAGTGATGAATATCCAGAGATCGACATGGAAGAATCATGAAGATGAATATTTACCAAAAGCGAAACAACGCCAGTTTTATGTATCACAATGGCAAATATGTATGATTTTTATTATTAATATTCTTAATGCATAAATGTTGTCAAGAATTTGTGGCAGGGACACTTTTGCAGACGTTCTATCTGCTAGATTGTCTATTTGTTGTTCGAAGCCTGTAAATAGAAATTGCATTGTTCAGATCTAGTGAGCATAAGAGTAGTTTGGAGCCTGCGAATCTTCAAATTTTCTAGTTAAAAGAGATGAAAATTTCTGCAATGCCATGCCATTAAAACACAAACTTATGTGGGAGGGAGACTGAAACTTCTTTGTGCCCAGAAAGTCAATCCGTAAATTTGGTAAATATGGATGTAGCATCTTCTGGCTATCAAGATTAACTACATAAGGCTCAAACTCTTCTAATTTCAAAAATAAATTTCAAGTAAAATTTTTCATCTTTGAAAACCCTCTTCCTCTTTAGTCCGTTCTCTCTCCCTTCTGACAGTTTCTCCTCCGATCAACATCCTCTTCTTCCTCAACATCTGATGCGTCATATTCAAGTAGCATAAAACTAATAAAATGTTGAAGAGAAATGAACAAAAAGGTGCCAAAAATTGTAAACTTTCTTCAAAGTACTTGTTAAGCTCAACTATTCCTTGAAACAGGACATATTTAACAGTCAACTCTTGCAAGGTTGACTGAAAATCAATAGAGACCCAAAAATTTCCACCATAAACCTCCAACAGTTGCCCAAATGATCACGTTGATCAGGGCCATTACAAAGCCGATCTTGAATACGTCAGGTAGGTCGACATAACCAGCTGAAACAAAAATAATAAGTACGTAAACAACCATTGTAACCCTTAAAGCAAAACAATATTCCAGTGATACTCAAAGGCATTTGAAAGAATATTCCATGTTCTTCTAATAGAAAATAGCAGTGCAACACAATAATTGAATAAAATCAGCTGCAACAAGTCATCACTAGGTTATTCATAACTAAGGGTGAAAGAGATGTACCACCGTAGTATACAGCAGCCTGACCACTGCTGTAATGAGTTATGGCACCAAAAAGATTTGTATTATAAGCTAAAGCAAGTGCTGACAAAACACCGGGTACCCCAGCTGCAATGTGCATTGCAAGGAACGCGGAGTATAAGGCTCCAACATGACCAGTTTGACTGGCAAATAGGTAGTGGACACAGAAATACGAGGCCTGAAGAACACCAAATGCAGCAGGCCAGCTCAATGCTAGAGACCGGAGGGTTACAGCCACACTATCTGACATCCAGGTTACAATACCAAGGTTTGTCAACTGCCCAGCCATGCCCACCAAAACTGCAAACCAAGCTAGAGTATCCCATGCTGATTTTTCACTCAAGCAATCGTCCCAATCAAGTACTCCCAACAAAAGGAGTATTGACAAACCAATCATTGCGGCTACAACACTTGGAATACCAAGGGCATCTCTGCATACAAATATTCAGAAACCTAGCAAATTAGTATGTATCTGAACCAAAAATGACAGCTATATGGAACCAATGCTTGTAAGAAATTCAACTATTCTTTTTACTCAGATAAGAAGACTTTTGTGATACAGCAAATAAATAATAAACCAAATGCGGATCCCTGGCCACTACCCAAACAGCATTAAGGATTTTTAAAGAACTAACATATCACTTACCCACAGACCCACAAAGAAACAGCCAGAAGCATAGTACCAACCATGATCCATTCATCTTTTGTAACAGGACCCATAGTCTCCAGCTTCTTTGTGGCCATGGCAGGGGCATCTGGTGTGTCTTTTATTTCAGGAGGATAAAGCTTATATAGGATGAGTGGAGTTGCTAGAAGAGAAGCAAATGCTGGTAAACTAGCAGCCTTGAACCAAGAAACCCAAGGGTTTGAAATTATCACTCCAAGCTCCTCAGCTAATTTGAGGCACAACATATTTTGAGCTGCAGCAGTCAGGAAAAGAGCACTGGAGTTGCCAGCAGACTGTCACACATCACATAAGAATAATACACACAACAAATAAGAATGACACAATGATGAAGATAACAGACTTCTCAAAATATATACATAAACTCAAAAACTCATGAAGGAAGCTCTATGCATATACTCCAAAATTCATGAAGGAAGCTGTATGCATCTACTCACAAATTCATGAAGGAAGTTATATACATATACTCACAAATTCATGATCTAATGCTCACATATACTTCTCTGGAAAGGACAGTATACAATGATCTAATGCTGAATAAATTGAAGATCATATAAGATAGTTGATCTATTTTCCCATGAAAACAAATGAAAAAGCCTCACGTTCTCTTGAAACCTACATGGGGAGGCAAAGACTTACATCTCTTGAAACCCACATGGGCACTATAAACTTTTCACGCTAACTTACAACTCTTGAGAATAGTTATTCAATGAGGACAATCAACTAAAGCAAGCCTCGCATGATAGGCCTCGAAGTCCATCAATCTCAGATTTAAGCAAAGCACGATGACCTAGTGACAGCCCGTTAATGGACAACAAGAGGAGGAGAAATAATATGAGGGTAAGACGGGCAAAGTTTGAACTCACACCTCTGTTTCTATTTACTAATACAACGTGAAATGACTCTAATAACACAGGAAATAATTGAATAAGTAATTATCTCAAAAATTTGAGCTGAATGAGAGAAGAAAAAAGAAAAGCTCAAATTATTATCCATTTTTACATAATTCTTAACACTATATTCCTGAAAATGGGTACTCTCACAAAACAGTTCCAATTAAACTTGAAGTCCCAAAATTGAAGATAAACAAAAAAAAAAAAAAATTAGTAACAGAGCCTTCAATAAAATACTAAAATGTTTAGGCAGAAAATTGCTTGTTTTTTGCGTCAGCAATTGAACCCACAACAGTAAATATCCTGTTAAAGTTTAATGTAATAATATTCAAATCTCGACTATTGCTATAGTTTATATAAAATCAAAAACTAAACTACTCCTTGAACATGTTCCATACTTGTTCACCCCGGTATAATCAATTCAATAAAACTTCTGAACAGCGCATCAGAGTCCAATCCCACCACAAAAACAAAAAGCTGGCCGTAATACTGATACTTGACATCAATGTAGCTCATCAGATAAAATATCTATCAACCTAGAAAAATAGAATTGAATGAACTAAATGGCAAGTAGAAAAAAAGAATACACTAACCTGAAACTGTGACTGAACAAGATAAGAGCCAAGCTTCCTAGAACTGGAATCTCCAGGCCTACTCCCCCCAGAGAGAGACAAGGACTTGATGATGGGCAAGAAAACCCCACCAGCTCTAGCAGTTGTGCTAGGCATGGCGGGTGCAATCAATGCCTCGCTGAGAGTCAACCCGTACGACAAACCCAGAGTGCTCTTCCCCAACCATTTCACGAAATAAGTAGCAATCCTATCCCCAAGTCCAGTCTTGACGAACCCACGAGCGAAAAAGAAAGAAATAACAATCAACCAAATAACCTCATTGGTAAAAGCCCCAAATGCAGCTGAAAATGGTAAAGTTTTAGTAACAACGGAGGTTGTGAGGCCGATAAAAGCCCAGGCACCTACGGGCAAAGGGCTCAAGACAAGACCCGCGATGGTAGAGAGAAAGATGGCGAGTAATTGCCAGGCCTGCGGGTTTATAGCCGCGGGTTTGGGGACAAAGAAACGAAAAGCGAGGCCTATAGATACGGATACCAAGAGAGGCCATAATTTGGCTCCTTGAGGAGGAGAATTCATAGGCGGGGATGGGTCGGATTGAGGCGTCGGAGAGGAGGAGGCTTGTACTGTAAAATGGGGTTTAGAGAAAGAGAAGAGGGAAAAAGAAGATACGGGTTTAGAGGAGGAGGAGGAGGAGGAGGAGGAGGGGAGAGAGCGAAAGGAGCGGAGAGTACGAGGAGGAAGAAGGATAGAGGGTGGGGACCTGGAGATGTTTTTTG